>NC_090715.1:5956656-10756656 GCF_040954835.1 Lepisosteus oculatus | reverse complement strand
CTTCTGAAGAATGCCACCCCTTTCATTTAAATGGTCAAGCTCAGAGTAGTTGTAGAGTAGTCGTTTAGCATGTTTGTAGGCCAAGTGATGCGTTGGTCGTGGGGGAGAGTGCAAAGACATTGTTTTGGCTGCAATGGTGCAGTTTTTGCCCATTCTTCTTGGGAGAATCTCGGGCTCTCAGGTTTTTGGGGTCTCTTATGGACAGCAGGTTTCAGGCCTTTCCACAGATTCCCAATAGGATTTGAGGCTGGACTTTGACTGGGCCACTTGGGATCATTCACCTTATTCCTAAGCCACTCCAATATAGCTTTGGCCTTCTGCTTTGGATCTATGTCCTGCTGAAAGGTTAGTTTGTGGCAGGTTTTCCTCCAAGGGTTGCCTGTATTTTGCTCTAGCAGTCTTCTCAGCTTCTCAGTCCCTGGTGATGAGAAGCAGAACTATAACATTAAGAGCAAGAAATACCAATTTTGTATTGTCTGGCCACAATATCTTTTAATGTTTGCAATTATTACTTAAGCGCTTTGTTGTTGATGTGGGATTTCAGATGTGTTCTGTTAAGTTCCGTACAATCCCTCTTTGTGGACATTTTCGCTCACTTCCAGTGAACTCTGTAACTCTTTTACAGTCACCATTAGCCTCAGTGGTTTCCCTAACTGGTTTCCACCTTGGCTGTTCAGGTCAGAGGGACAGACTGATCTAGGCAGTGTCTTGGCCCCTTCCATGCATTAATGATCGATTTCACCACGCTGAAAGAGATATAAAGTCTCTTTAAAATGGTTTTTTATACCCTTCCTCTGAGCTGTGCCTTTATCAACTTTATTCCTGAATTGTGAAAGCTCTTTGGTCTGGTTGAACCTGCCTGAAATTCACAGTAGTCATAGATGTATCTATGTATCTGAAGTCATGTGAGCTGCTACTACTATTGCACAGGGATAGTGGGCACTCAAGAAATTGTGTGATTCAAGGTAAGGTTGTGCAGTTAAATTGAATTCATCTTGCAATTGCAAAGATTTTGGCACACTTTTCCAATCATGACATTTGTATGTTTCTATTATCAATTTCCTTTTTTGTTTTGAAGGTGTGGAATAGGTTGTGCATATAAGAAATTTTAATTGCTACTGAAAACACATCTGTCTTCTGCCATCTCTCCCCTGGCAGCGTGGTTCTGAAATGTTGATATCAGCTTTGAGGCTTCTTAAAACCATATTTTTAATAACAGTACATTGTTTTCCAGAAAGATCCTTGTATTCCTCTTTTTTGAGGTGAAATCTGCATTTAAAAAAAAAAAAACATGATTTAATTCAGAAACATCATTGCTGTGATCTCCTTGAACCTGCAGGGGACTGGTGAAATATACCACAGGAGCACTTATGGTTCACATGTTCAACCAAAGATATGAGTGGGTCTCAGATACCAAGAAGGTGGAAGTTCTCAAGAATTGTGTAAATACTTGTTTTAGAAAAAGGAAAGATGTGCAATTTGCAGAAGGGGGGTAATAGTCAGGTTTCTGACCTTTCAGACCTTTAGTAATTGTGTATTTGGAGTACAGGGGTAGCAGGAAGTAGTTATCTTAAACAGCACAAATGTGTCATAGTGTAATTATTTTTATATTTGAGTTACTTTAAAGTTAATATTTCTTAATTGTGTCCAAGACTGAGCCTAATTTATTACTCTATCACCAGAGCGGCTGTTGTGAAAAGAACCCAAATTTAGCCTGTTGCTTGGCTGTTTGCTGACCTGCTATTTTTATAACAATGCAAATGCAGTATGACCAATGAACTGGTGTTCCATTTCTTTTGAAGTCATTTCCATTACTTTCATTTCTACTTGAGAGACAGTGTACAGGGCTGCACCACAAGACCTCAGGGTAGCAGTGCGGCAAAGGTCACGTGACCCTTGGGCTGTAGGACCACTGTTGTGATACTGTACATTGCAGCAGAGCTCGTGACCCCTGGGCCGATGTGCATCAAAGGTCATGGGAGCTCTGGAATGCAGGTGAGGTCACACTACATCTTGGACAGCAAAGGTCATGTGCATTTCTGCAATCTCCATTGACTACATGTGCAGCAAATCATGAGTCTCCATTTTTTACAGCCGTAGACTTTTTTTCCAGCTATTTTTGAAATTGTAAATGAACATCGGAAATGTTTCCAGTCCCGCGGAGTGGCCTGTGCTGTGCTTAGTTACTGGATTGCAGTCTAAGCAGTGGGCTCTAGCATAAATTAAGCATAGAACATACATGCCCCCTTTTCATTATATTCCAGGATATTTTGCATGACTTTCTTTAACATATTACAGTAGTGCTTGTTCTGCAGTTTCTCCTGCAGAACTGCATAGTGGAAATAAATCTCAGCTCTTTACTATTTATTTCTGGCACAAAATGACTTAGTGAACGTTTTTTAATAAAATTCTATACTGGTACTATTCACAATCAATATTAGATGCAGGAAAACATGTTTAAGTGTAACATAGGACTCCTAACCATTGGACAACCTTACCAGAGAGTGAAGATCCTCCTCTTTGACATTCCAACAGTCCACATTACAACACAGCCATCCTTTCTCTTCGTTTTTAAATCTAGACACTTGCAGTATGCCCACCTCACTAGTGTGAAATACACAATTCTTGTTGTGACCACAAGCTTTTCTAGACTATTGGCAAATACAGAGCCAGAGAAAAGGAGGAGACAGAAGGAAGAGAACAGACCTGATGACTTACTGTATCATCACCATCCTCAACCATAATCCTACAGTTCCTCCAAAATTGTTGTGGGAGAGCTCCACTTGGCAGTTGGACTTGGAACCAGATTCTCTCCAGAATCTGAGTCTTCCAAAGAAATTGGACAATCATTACAGCAGAGCTTCCTACTCATCTTTTTAGAAAACTCAGATTTCCTACAGTGCTGAATCCCCCACCAAAGATGTCTCTTAATTTAGTGATACATTATTAGAAGAGAGTAATTGGTTCTCATTCCCATCTAGGCATTCTTAGAGAGGGAGATTCAGTCCAGGGTAGAATTAATATTTTACTTTGACATTTTTCATTAAGCGTTTTGTGTATTTATGGCCAGAGCTCTGGATTTTATATTTTATCTGGGTGACGATGATGATGATAATTAAGGTATGCTATATAAAATAAAGTTTTATTAGTATAGTATAGTCTGTTCCAGACTTGACAAGACAAGGAATTTGTATAGGCTTTTGGCCAGCAGACCTAGAGCCCCTGGATTCTAGCCCTGTGATGTGAAAGAACTGTACATCTTAACAAGCCAAAAAGAGAATAAATGTACCAAATAAAGTAACGTGACTCGTAAATAAATCTTGCTACGTCCTGGGGGCCGGAAAGTGAATGGGAATCAATCTCCCTACTCGAAAAACACATCACCAGTGACCAATCACCAATGAAGAGAGAACATTGCTAGTCTGGGGATTCCATAATACAAGAAATCAGAATTTCAGAAATAAGATGCAAGTTCAGATTCTTTATCCAGAAATTGGTCTCCAAGATCAAGTACTGAGAGCAAGGAGGGTGATTGTGTTCTTACTTTTCTCCCTGTCTATATCTCCTTCATCTTCACCCTTCTGTCGAAGATGTCATATTGATGCTGTGTCTACAGATGCTTAATGTTTATTCTTTATTATGATTAACCAGGGTAAACGCCAGTAACCCCCCTCTGATGATCTGTGTTTACCTGCTTCTTAGCCCATCTGCAGCTTACCAAACAACACCCACTGCTTTAGGCTTTCTGAATCAGGCCTTGCATAGTGCAATTAGAATATGATCTTCTAATGTTAAAGAATTTTATACCACTAGCTCATAAAGCTATTGAATTAATGAACACTTCAGAATACTAACTATTACAATATTTTACACTTGCAAATCAAACAACTAAATAATCCAAATATAACCACTGAACTAAACATTTCTTAAGCTTCACACCTGCACTTTTGTACACATTTGGTCCTCAGACATCTCTCATCTCCCTTCAGGCTGTAGTGTGGAGCAATGGTGTGGGTTCTGGATTTACAGAGCAAGTCATGGGTTCAAATTCCACCTGTTGTACCCTTCACTCTGGTAAATGCTCTGCTGTATAAATGGGTGCTTTCCAGGCTTCTGTCGTACATAATTTGTTTTCACTTGCCACAAATGGTTAAATAAAGGACTGAAAATAAAAAGTTACTCCATTTGAATTAACTTCTCTTTTTGTCTCTCAAATACACTGATTCCAACATGCTACGGACTAAGAGACTGAACATTTTCAGTCAAGGGGAACATTTAATGATCATAAATTTCTTTAAAGAATCAATAACATCTATTTAATAATTGAATCATGAAACATTTACAGATATGTGTTTGGCACAAACTTCAACAGAATTAAGACACTGCTTGCTTCTCCCTTGGGGAAATCTTTCTATCCAAATCAATATCTCTATCTCTATATATCCATCTTTCTATCTATATCTATCTTTCACCCTCTCTGTGTGTCCACTTTGCTGGAGGCGGCTGATAGTGTGTTGTCTAAGTGGTGTGTCAGTTACGCTGGAATTACCCTTAAACGCTGTGGTTGGGGAAATCTAGAGCATTAATAACAATTATTGGCGTTCTTTAGTTTCCTTAGACACCTTAAGTGTTGAGTATTGACTCGTATGCTGTAGAGAAGGTTGCCTATTGATCTAGCCCAGGCACGAAGGAATGGCCTCATCTTCCTGGAAGACTTGGATTAATCCTTGCAGGCAGCCTGTTTGTGAATGCTCTACTCAATACCATTGACTGTCCTGGGTTCAAAAACGTCCTCTCCCTATGGATACCTAGGGCTCCAAACTCTTTGTACACTTCCTAACAAAAGAGCATTAGGACTATGTATACAGATAACGGTTCATAAAAATAACAAGGAATAGTGGGATTAGTCCTGTTTGAAGTGGAAATGGAGCTCTCAAACACAGAAAAGGTGCACAAACATGCAATGTAAAACACAAAAGACTAATCAATTACAATCTATATGATATGGAGTAGCACACAAAGGTAGAAATTTCTAGTGCCCTCCAAAAAATATTGGGGTAGGGAAGTCAAAACTGATTTTTTTTGCTATACAGTCCATCAATTTGTACAGTACCTTCCAAATGTATTTCATAAATCTGGGACCAGTAAACTCTGGCAATGCACAGTAACTGGAACTGTCTGTCTCTGAAACAGGATTATTTGTCTCTTAAATGAAAAAAGTGGAAAATCTTTGACTCATCAAGTTATGATCTATAGCATGCATTTAAATACTGAAGAAACAATGTACATTAGGACATAGCAAAAATCTATAAAGGGTCATCATAGTTGGTTGATTTTTCACAGATTTAAGTTGCCTTCAAGGGATTTGCACCACATACTGAATTTTGTACTTCTACATTTACTTATAGTGAATGTGTCCCAATACCCATGGTTACTTGCAATCAATGCATTATAGACAAAATGTTGTTGCTTTAATATTTAGATTAAATATTTAAATAGATGCATGGAATTACACAAAATTAAAAAAACATATTATAATGTACCAACAGTATAGTTCATATTTCTCTATCACAAAAGCAAATTGCAAAGTCAAAACTATTATCTTTGCTTTTACAGTCAAGCAATTGTACAATTGTTGGAGGGTACTGTGTGTACACATTTATTATATGATCAATTATTATAATAATAGAGATTATAGATAAGAGATTTTGGACACTGGAGGAGGTGAGCCTTTAAATTCAATATAATACATATTGTATATAATATACAATAATAAGCATTCCTTGGAATTCTGTGTTGTTTCTCCACTTAGGGGAAGCCTGAAGTTCTTTGTAAGTAGTGGTGTATTCACTTCCTCCACTGCTCAAGTGCAGTAATTTTTCAATGAAGTGTAAGACTCATTGCTTAAATTTGAAACTTAGGTTGGGCTAGACTAAGTACTGTAAGTACCGACATGCAGTTCAGAAAGGACTCATGGTTTTAACCACCCAAACTCTATCACAATGTCCTAGTATTACAACCACATTATTATTATAAACAACCACAAACACATACAATCTCAATGTATACATCTCATCTGAGGATTGGCAACTTTTAGGGCTCATTATTATTACTGGGGTAACATTAGTGATCAGTTATCCCTCTGGCAAGCAATGCCCTCATTGCCCTCGGACATTTCCCATCTAAGTGCGCTAAAACTTCCATCAACTAATCTACATGGGAAGGAGGAGGCTAGTTAAGATGAAATGAATGAAAAATCATTTTGGATTATTCATATAAAAAGATTCATCCATGTATAACATGTAATTATACATGAAATTATAAATGGCATAGTAAATTATTGTACTTGCCCATCTTTTGGAGCCACTTTCCGGCATCTGCAATCATTGTCCTGATCAAGCATGATGAAGGGTGAGGATTTTCACTGTCAAGACACTGATTTTCAACAGAACGTTTTCTTGCCTCTGCAAGATGGAGAGGCAAGAAAACACTTTTGGAATAACTATCTCCAAAAGTCCTGAAATGTTCCAAATAAACAGAAAATGTAGAAGCAGAGGTTGGATCAGTGAAAATGCTAACTATGTCTGTCCACCAGGAAAGCAATCTGGGACATCTCTTGCATGCCCCACCTGAATGATTTTATGTCAGTGTGGCAGGTCCCCTTTAATTACTATCATGACCTACTTACATTTAACTGGGATTAATGCTGTGGCAGGATGTAATAAAATCACCATCCCATCCTGATATGGTCCATAACTTACTGGCCTATTCAGTTTCCCTTTTGTGTAAACCTGAATAGGGTTTCTTAAACTTGAACTGATGGTTGAAGTCCAGCAGAGCCCCAATCTTTTTCCCAAAGGAGCAGGAGCTCACCAGGGACAGCTAGACCTTTCAATCTGTTTCAGTCAATAGGTGGGTTTTACCAGTGTGCCACTTTAGTGCTGAGTCTAGAACTAACTTAACCAATGCATTACAGTATATCTCACCATAGACCGGTCTTTCACCACAAGACTAAACACCTTCTTTTGTGTTCTATACCTATTTACTGAGATGTTTAATTAAAATTATACTGCTTTAGAATCCTCTCTTACAACTTTGTGCAAATGTCCATACTTATTTTCTTTTGAAGAGCATTCCAAAGTCACCCTATAGGCGGTTTCTTCTATAAATGGATAACCAAACATTGAAGTAGTTCAGGTGGGTACTGAACATTGAACAACTGAACATTGGCTGACTAAGTTTTTGCTGTACTGACCACGCCCAGCCTTGCTTAGCTGCTCAGATTTGGTAAGACACAGGCTACAAAGTAGAGTAAACATATTTATGATCTAATAAAACAAATACAATATATAACACCAAAGAATATATTCTTTCGAAGTAATGTAACACAAATATAAGAACAACCAGTTATAAAGCATGACCACGTAAGACAGAGTGACAATTTTAATTCACACAAGACAATTACGTTACATATACAGTACAAATGTCTTCGAATTAAAAATCTAAACACACTGTGCTGTTACTACTTTTCCTTTTAAAAGAAAAATACAATCCATTAATCTATTCATTCAAGTCTATATATTAAAATGTATGCATATATTTAAGTTTTACCAGGGAAGGATCAACAATGTACATTGCTTACATTCTTCACTGAAAACACCATTTAATAATCTGAATGAATTTCACAGTTTTACAATCAAAGAAAGTTTCCTTTTATTGTCATATGTTAAAAGATGTTGCTACACACAGGCCTAAAGATTCTTCTTTCAGCCTCTCATGTGTATCTTTCAGTAGCTTAAGGGCATCTAATCTTTATGGCTAAAATGCTGACAAGGAAATCTCTGATGTTGATATATAATTATTGGCTGTTGACATGTACTTTTTATAGTACTGTCCTGGAATGATTGTGCAAAGGTTCAAACACTTCCCTGAGATATCTGTGGACCCAAGAGAACACCTTTACATCCAGTCTCACACCATATATGAAAACTCAAGCTCCCTACACTTTGAATATCCAGATGGTCAATTCGCATTTCTAATTCATTCCAATATAAACTAGCACCAGAATCAAATTGAAACAATCGTTGTCTAGCTGTTCTTTTTACCTCACCAACACACACACTTCCATTTTAATACAGAAATATTTCTGCCCAAAACATAAAAAAATAACAGCTAAATCGGGTTTTCAGAGTTTTTGTATCAAATAAAGAGGATCGTCTTGGTCCTCCATAATTCATTAGATCTAGGGGATAACGAGTTATTAAAAATAATTTACTGTCCTGAAAAATCTATTATAAACAACATTTTCAACCTTTATACATTTATAACATATGCTTGTATTGTAAACCCTCATCTCATACAAGGTGCTTCTTTAAAACAATATGTAATTTTTAGAAATAAACTCACTATTATGATGACTACTTTTCTGGCTTGAGGCTCTTTTCACAAGAAACCACATGGAATAACTCCCTCTAAATCTAAATTAAACACAAAATCCAACTATAAATCCTATAAAATCTTCAGTAATTTTAGTATTAAAATACTATTTTTTTGTAATTTAGTATTTACAATACTAAAAATTAATTAGTATAAAATACTAAAAAGTAAGCAAATCATCTGGTCAATAAACACTGTCAGAGCAAACCCATGATGCAAATGGTCATAATATACTGATTTTTTATTAAATATTCCTCTGTATTTACTGGGTGATTTGTGGTTGAAAGAGCAGAGCCCTGCCCATCAGTCAAACAAGTTCATCCCAACAAACACTTACAGTTACACACCAATTTCACATTCATCAGGAAGAAAACCTGGTGACATGATCTGACTAATTTATGCTCTTTTGAAATGAAGACAAAAAAGCTGCCCTGAAACATTATTTAAAATAAATAATTTGTACACATTGCATCAACAGCGTTACAAATAATTATGGAAACTTTATCATTATCTCTACCCTGCTTCTTCAACTCTGAAGTAGATTGCTCCGCTGTTGTTCCAATACAATTGGAGAACCCATCAAGACTCATAGTAAAATTTATATCAAAGAAAGTGACATCACAACAGGAAATGAGACACCATAACCATAACACTGAATAACCAGTGTCTGTCTCGGACAATTGAGCACCACTGATCCACACAAGGGTATCCTGCAAAACCCACTCCAAAACGTGTCTGCTTGGGATCGTGAATCCTGCATGCCAATTTCATTCACACAGGCAAATTTTAGATTTTAAATTTTAGAGGCAAATTTTAAATTTTAGATCGTTATTCTTTTTTTCACCTGCACTGTGCAGAAAGGACATGACAAGTGTTCCTTCAAATGTGGGTGTCTTTATCACTTCAAATAACCGAACTTGGTCCCTTTCTCACACCAGCAGCCACAGCTGTAGTTGGTCATTTCATAGAAAGCCAACATTTGGACTGAGCTGTGCATTGACCCCCTACATCTTCACACTGTGACTGACAGCCCAGTCAGGGCTGTGGGATAAACAGACATTAAATTTGAAGTGAAAATGATCCAAAAGCTACTCCAGCTACCAGTCGCCAAGGAGCTACATCAGAGCAGAGCATTTCTCGGTTTTAAAGAACTGGTCCACTCGATCGTTTACCTTTTTAGCAATTCAAATCACTAATGTGAAAGTCTGTGTCTTCAGTGTTAAGATACCTTTCAAACACACATGAAAAAGTGTCAGATGAATCCAAATTCACAGTCGCCCAACAATAAACCTCCCATGAGATAAAGGTATGGTTTGGGTAGAAATCTGACCTGTCGAAATGAAGTGTGGCACATCTGATTAAAATTAAGAAGGAATGGAGGTAGACTAAATTAATGAATGTGGATTTGATTTCCGGTTGCTATCTGCTCCTGTATGTGCAGCCTTTGACAGGCAAGCAAAACCTACTTCCTTATCGGGCCCATCTCTGAAAACTAGTATTAATATAATAATACTGCTTTTGATGCTAAACACAGGATATGATATGATGAGAATATTGGGTTCACTTGTATGGAAAAAAAATGCTTCATTACAGGATCTGCAATATTTCTGAGATTTATTGCATCAGTTTGAGGACAGAGGCTGTCTTTAAAGAAGTCAAGAAAACAAGTTTGGGAACAGTCTCAACTTTGCCTTGTAAGTAATTTACTGTTACTTTTCAATTTACTCTTAATTGCACAGAAGCCCTTCGTTCTGCACATGTAGCACAACAGGACAGTTCGTTATCATTCAGATGTGGTGTACAGGGAATGGTGCCTGTGCTCTCATACTGATAAAGGTGGAAATAAATATACAGGCACAACATGGGAATGGATATTAATTAGCTCTGCTGTTTCACAATTCTGAGAGGGGCAGAACCCTCTAATAATCTAAGGAGGCTTCAATTCCACTCTTTACATATATCAATTCAAAGGTAGCTGCCATGGACAGCGGTTTTGCACTTACTGGGGCTCATCAGTGTGATGGTTAATTTCAACAAGTGAATCAGACATTCAGGTGTATGGCTTTCAAGAGCATTAAGTTGCTATGAACCATAAAATGAAAATAAATTAATCCTTGCTGTCTCATTATATATACTGAGTATCAAAAGAAACATCATTCTATGTATCCGTATTTGTTTTTACAAACCTAAAGTATACAGGATGTAGAATTTTTTTTGGCATAATTTTGATTAATTGATTATATATAATGGAGTAGCTTTGTTGCATACAGTATGCACTAAAGCCAGTCATTAGTGGGAGAGTTAATTAGGCACAGCCGATTTAATGTGTTAAATGCCAAGCCTGATGAAAATGAAGGAAGAGGAACACAAAAAGGAAGCAAGACGTCCAGAACATCACGAAAACAACGCCTTTGTGCCATCGGTATGGGGCAACACTTGAAGAGCAACAGTGGAGCCAAGTTCTCACAACAGACCAATTGATGACGAGGTCTATGCCTGATGGTGATGGTGGGAGTGTTCAGTTGCTACAGGACTCCACTGGCCGTGACTGATGGTAATCTTACTACACCACCTGATATTATTCAAGACCTGGGGCCTCAAATGCTGCCCTTTCTGCAAAGCTCATCCTGATGTGACAAATTTCCAGCAAGACAACATGTGTTCTACTGCTGCTTGGGTAACAATGGCTTTCTTGTCAGCTGTGCTATACAGGCCCTAGTTGCTAGACTATTTGTGGAATGTGCTGTGATGATGTGTGGTGACTAGGACTCAGACACCAGGGAGCAGGCAAAAGCTTGTCCAAACCCTGCAAGAGGAATGGAGAGGAATGGGACAGAATCCCACAAGAGGGCATCTGCAAACTCATGCAAAGTCTTGCTTCCACAGCAGACTACACTGTTAGTCAGCCCTGCTGATGACAAATGTTAATGAGCATAATATAAAATGTCAATGCACATAGTGATATTCGACAAATATTTTATTTTCCTTATAATAAATTTGTGAATTCGGTCCAATTATAATGGATAAGTTTATTCTAATGCTCAGTATACTGTAGACAGACTTTAACCATGATTGATTAAATTTGCCATCATTAAAGAAAGTAACAAAAATAGACAATTTAGAATATAAAACCCTTAAAACATGTAGAAAGAGAGAGAGTTATCAAATTATCAGACAGAATTGTTATAATCTCATGAAAAAAAATAAGGTAGTTTTGAAATTATCATCATCATCATTTCAGACAAAATCAAACTGCTTCAGTCACCTTGGACTGTCACCTGTAAATAGCAAATTGTTTTAAACAATCAATCTTTTTCTTGGATTTGTTACAGTCCATTAACCTTACCTCATTAATGTAGCCTAATATGGTTCTAATGAAGTGTGCTTCAAAATGACCTCTGTAAAGTATAAGCTTAAAATGATTGAAAGTGCATTTTAAATCCACACAAAACTGAGTTACCAACACATATTTGGGTGCTAAAACAATTTAAAAAGCTAATAGACAATAAATAAATTAATCACTATAAGCAAAAGTCATTTCTCTATAATTCAAGGCCATAGTATCAGCAATAATGAGCATTTGTGTAACTCGGACGTCCTGTGTGTTTTTTTAATGCTCATTGTTTAAACGATACCAAAAAACACATCTGGCTTAAGTTCAGTGAGTCTGAGGCTCTCCAGTAAGGCACAATGTGTGTGAATCATCTCTGGCCTGTTCAACAAGAGTTCAGCTGGAGGCCAGTGTGCAGCACTGTCTTCTCAGGGGCATGTTCTGGCAACTGCCCCTCTCTGAGGTTGACCAGGGCTTGGTATAGGCAGGACGTCAGCCCCTCTGTGATGGTCTAACTGCAGCCCAGGTTGGCAGCCAGAGCTTTCTTCTTCAGAGCCCCTCGACTGCTTAACGTCCCTCTTGTTGTGCGGGGTGGTCTGTGGACACAAGAACAACATCTCAAAGCATCAGCTTCAAGGCTCCTGATTCCCGTAAACTCACAAGGCAGGTCAGCACATCTTTACTTTTTACCTGTTTTGATAATTGCAAAGCAAACACCAAGTCTTAGGCTGATCAGTTGCTGCCTTTAGCTTCAGGGGTCAATAGATAACCTTAACTATTATCTTTTTCCTTATAGATTGAAAAAAAAAACATCCCTACCTGATTATTATTAAAAAGGGCTGTAGCTACCTCCCCACTAGAACTCTTACTTAGCTCTTGTGCTCTCAGCCAGCCCTGCAGCCTGTCTCTAACGTGGTGAAAAAGAGGGAAAAGAGGCGACAAGACACATTTTTAAAGGCAGCTGGGGAAGGTTAATAGACATAAACTAAAGATCTTAAAAACTTGCTATCTGACACTCTGACAAAAACACTGATTCACACAGGCCCAGCTGTATCATGACCTGCATTACATGTCTTGCTATATATGAAGAGTGCAAAACCACAGATGCCATTATGCCTGAACAATTGAAGTCAAGGTATATTTGGCATTTAAAGAACTGTGAACATTAGAAGTTAGTAGAATATTGCAAAAAACTTTTCTAATATTTTTGACCCAGGTACTTGCATTTCCCATGCAAATGCTTTTGGCAAATCCATGAATTGTGTTAACACATTTTAAAAAACACATGTACTTCACAGTGCTCAGAGAACTTCAGTAATAATCAATACGTTATTCATTGCTCTGATTTTTCCAACTCCATTCTTCATATAGTATTACCTCTTGATCTGTCTTTCTATGTAACCCTCTGGGACAAACTCACAACTGCACATCCGGTTTTTAACTTGTGTCTCCAAATTACAAATAAAGAACAAAATAAAATACAGTGGTGGGGGGGGTGACTAATTTTTAGAAATGGCAATTGAAAAAACAGCAAGTATGTCTTCAGAAATGTTCTACTACTAAATAAACAAGCATCTACAGAGAGTAAAGGTGTAATGATCACATCAAGCATGGAAAGCAAAGGAACACTATGCAGAGTTAATAAAAAAGAATATCTACTGTATGCATCACCACTGTGAGCTGCATGCACAAGGACACTGTAATGGGGTGTTAAAGAGAGCAGGAAACCTAGACTTCCACTGGTTATCCCAGGAAGACAGACGAGAGGGTTAAAGGAGTCTTTCTAAATTTCTAGAAGGGGTCCCATTATGGGTTTTCAAAGACAGTAGAAGCTATTAAGTATTCAATCACATGAAAGAAAGGCAGGTGAAGGCGTGAAAGGTTGCGGACCACAGCACTTTTGCTACACAGCATTAAGAGCCAACTCTATTACTCTGCTGCTGTGTGAAAAAATAAATAGATTGCCTCCCAGGAAGATGGCCGCTGAAAGTTTTTACCCCCCTCCCACCCCCCGTTTTTAATAACAGCAATCTGCTGTGAAAATCTAATCCCAAGTACCATTTACGCTGCATCTTGATAACTTCTGCTCAGAAAGGCGTACAATATGAATATTTCATTCCCTGATACCCAAATAAACAGCGCAAGCTTTCTATCAATCAGGGGACCTTCTAGCTGGAAGTGAACTGGAAAAAAAATGGCTAATGAACACCACGCTTTTGGAAAATGCACAATATCTTACAGCAGCAAGACTCGTTCCTCTCCTCCAAACAGAAAGGGCTTCTTCTTTACGCAAAAAGAATGCACACTTAAAAATGCCCATGGCTCTATCTGTACAGGGATTACTGGGGAAAATACATTTTTTATTTTCAGTAATTTTTCACATTTAGATTTTTTGCCTCTATTATTCAAGTATTGCAACTAAGAGTCTTCACATATTCCTTTTTCTTAAGCAATCATAGTGAAGCAGTTCTACTAATGACAATTACTTGATGTAATTTCAATGCAAAGTCATTAAAGTGTCATTGTATTATAACCCAGCACAACTGCAGTTTCCCTCCTTAGCTGTAGCAAACAAAGATTCAGTCCATTATCTGTAAGCTCGAGTCTTTGAGTGCGGGGACAGAAGTTGACTAGGCTCTCAGACTTTTTTTTTTTAGAAAATATGGTCTCAGAAGACTTCGAACTGAAATTGGTCTCTCTCTTCTGAAAGCCCCAGCAATGACAGTTAATGAAAGGCAATGAATGATGCAGAAGGAGCAGATCTGCGCAAGGAGCCCATCAGCTGCACCTAGAATTTCTGATGTGATAAACAAAAGCACTGTGTAAGAATGTACACAGCTCCCTTGGCTCTTCATATGCAATTTACTTATTTATCCATTTATTTATATTTACTTATTGCCAGAGTTCAAAATACATTTTCTGTTCCCCAAGGCTTTTAGGATGTCCCAAAACATTAGCTGAGGTTCAGTTAGTTACCCAGTGGTTAATGGCTTGTGTTTGCATCTCTTTACCACAGGTTGGTTGCAGTATGCAGCCATTTCACTTGGGTGATTCATCAGCAAGCTACAGATCAGGTTATCCTGGCAGAGCTTGCTTGCGGTAATGTTTTTTGTAATAAGAATATTGTAAAGAAAATGGTGCATGTTCAGTCACATTGTAAAAAAAAAAAGAAGAAAACAGCAGGTCTCAGACAATAAATATCTTTAAAATGCTTTATAGTGGAGGCTCTCAAACATTTATTCAGGTATGAACAGAAAAATAAGTGTTTGAGATCGCTTGCAGGGGGTACTGAAGTTGTGGGAAATGGTGTTGAGACAATAACACAAACAGCAAGAACAGAAGAATTCAGTTCTGCAATTGTTAGATAAAACCTTCACCAGTGCAAGAAAAATATATCTTTTGCCAAAAAAACTAAAATGATTTTAAGCAAAGTCTAGTGAGGTCAAATGTGTTTTTATTTGACACAGAAGAGTGAGCGATGAGGTGAAAGCTATCAGCTGAATTTAAGGAAGAATGCGACCACTGTTTGTTGTACAGCATGAAATATACATGAGGTCACAATTCTAGGATGCATGGTAGCTTAAGGTGTTGAGAAACATGCTCTAATAGGAGGAGTGAATGACAAACCGCATTGGGGAAAATATACTGTATATAGCATAGAATCTGAATTAATCTGAACTCATCTGACCTATCATCTTTGTTTCAAACTTCTGATACGGGAAAAAAAGGGTTTTCTTTCTTAGATCATACCTGAAAATGAGCTGAATGAAAATTATTAGTTGCAAAGAAGTAAATACAAAGTAGAACACTAAGTTGTATTTTACATTCCGCATTCACTATAAGAAACACTATACTGTATGAAGCGCTGCCTGCTGTAGACATGTTAAATGGGGACAGATAGTATCCAGATTTCTTCATCCTTAAACACAGGCAGATGAGAAAGTGGGAGGAGGGTTTTAGAAGCAGACCTGCTTAGATATGGAATATAATGCTTAAACTGGCTAGCAACAGGCTGTCCTTCTTCAACCAAGACCTGAAAAGAACTCGCAGGCTAAGCTAAGTAAAGTCGAAGTGCTCAGCGTTCAAGGGGAAAGTTTCAGCTCTAAGTCAGACGGCCTGTGGAGTGGTTTTCTTTGTGGCCACCTTGGAGATTTTATGCTTGGCTAGAGAAATGCATCTTTGGTGTTAACAACCTCAGCGCCTCTTGCTAGGCATGGACTTGCTCCGCAAGTGGACAGAGTTGAGCAGCCTCCCCTAACGTGTGGAGAGTGCCGCGCTCACACACACGGAGAGCCACACCACAGCGGCACACTGCTGGATTTAAACCCGGTCCCTCAGGCGCCATCTGCTTTTATGTAACTACAGTTTTAGTGCAGGACCGGGAGAATGTAGAAGTGCTAGAAAAAAAAACTGCTGCTTTAAAGCTGGTATTGAGATCGGCTCCGGTCTGGAAGACGGACCAAAATAAAAACACCAAAGCTGCTGTGCAGTCTGGGATTTGAAACATCAATCTGCTGGCTTCAGAGCTTTCAGCTCTCTGATTTAACAGCCAGGCTACATGGGCCATTAACCAGAAAAAACACATACAGGAGTATGCTAATCCCACAACAAACCTCCCTACAGCGAATAAAATAATACAACTTTTCAAAAGTAAATCTGTTAATGGATAGCTTAATTTAAAAAAAAACCAACCTTTTGGGCCTGTTCCTTGCATAGAAAGTTCCTCTGCTTTAGTCATTGAGACATTTTCTCTTTTAGAATAACGCAAGTCGGATATTATCATCTATGATGAGTAAAATGAGCCATATCGAACCATATGTGGCTTTTACAAATGTAACACTACCCAGAAGGTTAGGTTAATGCACAGAAAGAAGTGTAATGAAGCACCTGAGAAATAAAAGGACATACGGTGACTTTGCATTGGTTACTGAGAACAGCAACGCAACCAGTAATAAGTAAATGTTTTTACTCACTCCGGGTCTGGCTGTTGGCTCCGTAAGCGTGTTAAGGCACTGCACTGGTCTGACTGACTGGCCTGAAGTGCCTGCAAGGCAGGAGGACCAGTGATGAATTTATTACTATGCACCTGTAGAAGAACCAGAACCCACAATGGTCCCCCTTTCTCCATCGAGTAAGCTCATCACACTGACCAGGGGAGAATCAGAATGCTTAAATGCTTAAATACATGTAAAGTGACTTTGCTGACAATGTATGGGAGGCACTGAATTACTATAGAGGAGACTGTGTGTAATGGCAGTGATAATATCCTTAAACCACCCAGATGACTTACCCTAAACCTCTCCACCTCCATCCTTCTCTCGTCCACCTCAGCTTTCAGCTTCCTGTTCTCTCTCTGCAGGCCCTCCATGCTTTCTTGTAGGTGGCTGTAACAGGAGAGACAGAAATTAAGTCTGATCACCGAGACGGACTGCTAATCTCGGACACTGAGCATGAGGTTTGGTACCTTTTCCAAATAACAGTATAAGGTGATGTAACAAGTACAAGAAAATGATTAGTGTCTCCAGTACATCCATCAATTCTATAATTCCAATTCTTCCATTTCAGGGGAGCTGGAGCATATCCCAGCAAGCAATGGGAATGAGGCAGGGCACAACCTGGACAGAAAGCCAGACCGAAAGGTAGACTAAGGGGCACAATCACAGACATGAACACACTCACACCTAGGGCAAATTTTCCCAGAAGCCAATTAACCTACCACTATGTCTATCGACTGCGGGTGGAAACTGAGGCACCTGGAGGAAACCCACATGAACACAGGGACAACACACAAACTCCAGCACCTCAAATATGGAATTGAACCCAGGGCCTAAGTGCTGTGAGGCAACAATGCTAACCACTGCGCCACTGTGTCTCTAGCAGTGTCTACAGGACTGTGTGAATATACTGTATGTGTTTTTCTTGGTGAGGAAGGTGTCTGTAACAACATTCTGTGAAGTACCATACTCCCGGTTCTAAGTGTCACCAGTCTACGATGTGATAAATCAAGACTTGATCTCAGTCAATTACGACGACATGTGAAGGAATGGAAAAGATCAGCTTACTCCTTCTCAGCCATTAGGTGGACTATCTGTTTGCTCTGCTCCTTAATCTTGTTTCCCAGTTTTTCATTAGCTTGCCTGGAATAGAATAAAGAGATGCATAAGAAACAGTCAAACACCCAAACCCTGAGAGAAATACCTTCTCGCTGACCTCTCTTCCTGCCCCACCCAGAAGAGGACTGTGGATACTTACTTCTGTTCCTTCACCCACTGGTTGACGTTGGACACGACCAGTTCACTCTCACGGTGGAGACGGGAGCTGTCTGATCGAGCGTTTCCCAGTGACTGGCGCAGCACCTGCACCTGCTCGGGGGAAAAATACGGTAAGGCACGCAGAGAGCCACCTCCCTTAAATGTTGAGCCATACACACTGAGCAACAATCACTTTTTATTCAAGGACAGGCTCACACATCAAGTTCCAAATTCCAAATAACCGCCTGTGGTCACTGGCAAACACAAACTAATGTGGCAGAACACACTGACAGGAGCTGCATATGATTCACACTACTGAAGGGAAATGCCCTTAAATAGCTGCGTGGGGTGAGGAGAGTCAGCAGTATAGTGTTCCACAGCACCTCGTTAGCTGCCGCCTCATACTTCTGCTTCATTAAGTCCAGTTCTGAGTGTAAGGCATCAATCTGTAACACAGACAGACAGGAGCTGTTACTGAACCGGGAAGCTGCCAACCTAGTTAGAACCTGTTCAAAGCAATACTGGGATGTGGCAAACGAACTTGTGAACACAGTGCTACACAGTATTAAGAGCATTTGAACGTATTTATTTACTCGCATGAAGGTGGTTTAATTTTATTCTCAAGGAAAGTGGGTGAACAAAACGACATCTACTTGTTTTCATCCAGTGTGACCTGCTTGCCTATCCCCGTGTGATCTGGTACCTACACTACATACGGTACTTCCACCACACAGGCGCGTGGCCTGATAGTTTGTGTTAGTGTCGGCGGGAGGCCGCAGTGAATCGTCTGGGAACCTGCTTGGCCTTGGCGTGGTATTTCTCCTTCAGTGACGCAAGCTCTACTTTGAGGACCACCATTCCCTCCTCTCTGGATTCCAGTTCTGCCAGCTGCTCCTGCCCCCAGCGTTGAGCGACGGCCAGCTGGGCACTGAGCTCTGACAGTCGCCCCTCGTAGGTGCGAGCCTAAAGAAAAGACATCACAGGCATCAGCACTAAGTTTGAGGTTTAAAAGGATTTAGGTGCTTTGTGGACTAAGAAAAGTTCCTAGGCAATGTGTAGGTAAAAATAAAAAAGAATACTGTGTATATAACAGGTTATGTAGGTTAATTCTTGACCTTAAAGGATTTTTATACACATACAGGATACAGCACTTTAAAATCTTTAGTCTTGAAACTATGAGGTGACTTGATAAAAGTATATAAAATCTTGCAAGGAACTGGCAAAGTAAACCAAAAGGAATACTTCAGGATAAACAGCAAAACAAGGACAAACAAGCAAACAGAGAGAATGCATTCATTGGACTGAAATCAGGAATCCTCTCTTCACAGAAAGAAGGGTCTGGAACAAAATTCCTCTCTGTGTCATTGAGCCAGAATGAGTCAGGTGTTTCAAGCTGTGGCTGGAACAAGATCGTGGGATCAACAAGCTAGTAGCAAACGAGCTGGATGAAGAGTAGATGTGCACGTAATAGTTAAGAGTTTTCCCTAAGCAGCTACCAGAAAAACTACATAGCACATAAAAGGCCATCGATATTTTACTAAGACATATTGTAATACTAATACAGTTACTTCATAGCCAATGGAAGTGCTGACCATATAAAATCCTACTGTGACTTTCAACAGGAATATATCTTCACAACACTACTTAAAACCTCCTTCTAGAAGCACTGTATGACATGAAATGACATAATATTTGAAATCCAGCGTACCAGTGTTTGAAAATGCTCTACGAGGTGTTTCTCTTTGAGTAGGTTAATCTGGCAGTTTGAATATTCAGTTTTATCGTGTTATATTCTAGACCCCTAACTTTCTCCAAGGTGAAAATATAAATGTGCAATTTGCTGAAATTTTTTTAATTTAATAACAAGAGTGGAATGATTCTGTTTGTCCACTTATGTTCATACTGACAAAATACCCAGGCAGCTCAAAGCCCGACTTGGATCACAGCTGCGCATGAGCAAGTATGGATTCAGAGCCACAAAGCACCACTCCTCAGCCAGTCAAGACTGGGTCTCTCAGCTCAACCCCGTCTAGGCTCACAGTGGGAGACGTCACCACCTGCAACCCGGTGCCAATAAGCCCTCAACACGTGTACAGGGATCAAAGCAGGGGTGTTTTCCCCACCTCGCACCAGCCCTGTGCCCTTTTGAGGGCCACGAATGGCGAGCAAATGGAATGCAGAGAAGAGGCAATAAATGTAATCAAAGAAAAGGCTGTTTTTTTACACCAAAGGCAATTAAAAAGGGTCCTCTACAGGCGTGCAGAGATGAGATTCACTTCACTCAGCCTAACACTGCATTAGCTCTATATCCCTCTTAATCCCTCTGTGATCTCAAAGTAACCAAAAGTGTGCAGAAATTCTGATCATATTCTTGGAGATTTCATGTATAATCCTCAGAAAAGCACAACCTCACGCAGACGCAAAGGTCTCTGAAATTAACCTTTTTTTTCTTTTTTGCACATCTTTATTTCTATGTCTTGGGCTGTCTTCCATCTCCGATACCATAATGTCCGGTGATAGAATTCATTTTACAGCTGACCAGAAAGCCTTGTTAAAAAGAAACCACCATCATCCGAATGCTTTGTGTAATTATTTGTGTTTCTCTTCGGTGCTGTGTTGTGTTGGTCGAGCTCTGCCTTATTTTCTGTTAAGGAGTTAGGTGACTGAACAATTGCAGGGATGTTTTTCTTAAGCCAATTAGGCCAGTGTGAATATAGTCTTGTTACCATGCAACAGCCACAGCCCTTAGAGAATGAAGTGAAACAATAGGGGCACTAAGACTTTCAAGTACACCTTGCGACAGCATACCGATCTGAGTTAATCAAACTGCAGTAAGCTCTGCATATTGTCACAAAATCATAATGAACTGTATCCATACATATGCATAAGGTAGTTCTAGTTTGCTTCAGTATTATTCATATTTTAGAGCATTCCATTTCCACTTAGTGGGCTCAGCTTCCAATGACGCCAGTGTGCTCGTTAATAGGCTAGTTCAGCAGCCTGGCTGGTTGGTGATGGGTGTGAAAGGCAGGATTAGAGTGGTTTTTCTCTTTGTTTATTCAGCTCCTACGCAAACACAGGGTAGCCAGATGGCAATGAATGTAATTTGGGAGCTTTTCTTTCCTCTAAAATAAAAGATGTACTAGATATTGTGTCAAGTGAATCTGCTAGGAGATTCTTCCCCATCACAATTCTTCCTAACTCAGGACTTACAGCCAGCTAATAGAGTGTGAGGTGATCATTTGTCCCCTTGACTTTTTTTAAAACCAATCTCTTGTTGATAAGAATTTAAAAACGTGCACGCTACCTTGGTTAATAATATATGATTACAACATATATCACAATCTACAGCAGTGCTTGGTACATACTGGCTATGGTGCAGGCCAAAGGATTGAGTTCTATATGATCTATAAAGAAAAAGTTCTATAAAGAAAATGACAGATTGTTTTTCAGTATTTATTTTGGGGGGGTTTTCCTCTATTAATAAATTGTATATAATGAGAAATACGGTAAGCTCTCCACACAAGTGATAATGTGTCTTCTATTTCTGATACCACTGTGTAGCATTTATATTTTGCACTTAATGTATCTACAGTATGTAAGCACAAATAAGGTCTTGAACATGAACACTGGCTGTATTCAAAGTTTTAGAGAGTACATGTGTTTTAGACTGCAGCTGATCAAAACTGTAAATCTAGAACCAATGTACAGTAGATGGCCTTGGCACAATAATAATGGGAATTTGAAAGTACCTGCACATCAGTGCAACAGAACTAAAATGGCTACATTAATTTGTTATTTTTAATTACATGTGACCTTAGGAACACTCCTGTAAGTCTTTTATTTTTTTTATTTCTTCAGCCTGTTTTTTCTTAAATCCATGGTGCATATGTTGTTGCTCTGATTTAAATGCAATGCCTTAAATGTACTGACAGGGAGCTGCTGAAAGCAGTTTTATACATGTAGAAGAAATCAGGCTTTGATAAATACATACAAGCGCTGTATATAGGACAGATGCAGATATTATGGTTTTGCATCAAGGATTTATCCACTTGTACTCAATGACTTAAGAGTAGCTGAACACTCAATATTGGGTTACTGACTAGAAGAAGGTGTGTTTATCTAAGTCGAGGCCTTGGGCAGATGGCAGAAAGTTAATGGCAACAGACGTCAGGGAGGCAGACCCTGTAGTTGAAGCCGAAACCCCGGCTTCTTTCAAGCAGCAGCCGGCTGAGGTCACTCAGCTGCTCACCTCCTCCTGTGAGTGTCTGCTGAGGCTGCGCAGGCTGTGCAGCTCTGCGGCCAGCTGGGCAAGCCTGCTCTCCTGGGCCGTGTGCTCCTGAGCCAGCTGGGTCTCGCGCTGCTGAGAGCGGGACAGCTCCTTGCGCAGGCATGCCAACTCATAGCTCCGGGTGCTCAGCTAGGACAACAGCAGGCATACAGAATGTCAAAAGGGCTCCACAGAAACAGAAAAAAGCAGTCAATAGGGTAAATTACACTCAACTGATCAAATTAAGAAAATGGCTGAATACTTCACATCTTTAAAGGGTTTAACTGCACATGAGAAACAACAAATTACAAGTTAATTTACAGTATCAATGTAATTCCAAGTTTTTGCTTACTTTAAGTTTGAAAACTTAAAATAACACAAGGAAAAGTATTGATTTCCATCTTCCCTGCTGTTGTCTGAGTGTTATCCACTTTAATGGAACTGACTGTTACTAGACAATGATTTATTTTTGTTCCCTGAACTGAAATCTTTCAAAACATTCCCACTTAAAGTTGCTTTTTATATACATACATAAATCTCAGGGTTGCTTAATTAATTTGTTAAGGAGTGTGCCACAGGAATTTTAGGGAAACGGGAAACTTAATTCTTTGACTTATGTGTTTTCAAAATGAGTGATGAAATGAATAAAGTCTAATTAAATGAAATATTGTTTCCTTGTCCCTTCAGCACAGCCCACTGCCTGAGTGCCTATAGTGTACCTGCTCCATGTTCTCCTTGTGTGCGCCCTGGGCAGAGGTCAGCTCCAGCCTCAGATCGTGAGCTTTCTGTTCTGCTGCGGCTGTCTCTCGCATTGCCTGTCTGCCACTCTCCTGGGCTGCCTCAAGCTGTGCCTTCAGCCTCGACACCATTTCTTCCAATCTGGCCACCTGCAGGACAACACACTCAAGTCACTCATCGTTTTAGCCTTAGTGACTCATAGACATTACTGTACTGTATATCACAGTCAGATCAGGACACAGAAACAGTAACAATAATTGCTAATAGTATGAACCTGACTTAAATAATCATTTCCATTTCTTTTCCAACTCTTTGTGAGTAATGCACAAAATGCTTTCAAAGACGATTGTTTTTTCATGTAGTAATATTATAACAATGTAATGGTTTTATTTATAAATCATTATCCCTTGCATCCTTAGCACCATGGTTTTAAGAGTTGAAGAACCTTATGTGAAAGCCATTGTGGACAGTACTCTGAGAAAGGTGCTTGTCAGAGTGGGCTGACCCTCACCTGCTGACTGTCTCCTACTGTGGTCCTATACCTGCTGACTGTCTCCAACTGTGGTCCTATACAGGTACCTGCTGCCTCACTTCTTGACTCTGTCTTTGGTTGTGGTCCTTCACCTGCTGACTATTTCTGACTTTGATCCTGTACCTGCTGACTCACATCCTGACACTGTCTCTGACTGTGGTCTTAAACAAGCTGACTCACCCAATAACATCCTGACTCTGTGTCTGATTGTGGTCCTATACCATCTGCTTCACATCCTAACTCTGTCTCTGATTGTGGTCCTATGCCTGCTGCCTCACCTCCTGACTCTGTCTCTGGTTTTGATTCTGTGCTGCCTCCAGTTCCCTCCTGGACAGCTGCAGCTGGGTTTGGCTGGCTGCATGTTCCTCTCGCAGGCCATGGGAGGTGCTCTGGAGCTCAGACATGTGCTCCTGTAGGCTGCAGATCTGTTTTTCGCCATCCTTTAGCTGTAGAAACTCACGAGTCACTCACACAGTCCAGCTTCTCGCAGACAGGGTTAAAATTATCTGCTTCTTACCCATCAATGAATACATAAACCTCAACACCTAAACTTTCTAAAGTAAACATTAAGCTCCGTGTTTATTTTTATAGTAAGGATTAAGGTTAGAGGGGTAGAAAGATATTTAATATAAAAATATATGCCTGACAGATATTCAGATAGGATTAAGAAGATTAATCAAAGTGTAAAGTAATTATAACAGCTTTTGATCAGATTTGACTTTTTCAAGGGTTTAATTTCTTTTAACCAATGATTGGTTACATGATCACTGAAAGGCAAGTGAATTTTGGGCATGCACGCCTTTTACAGGTGAAAAAATGCCTATTCTGACCTAATTTTAAAATATTTGATACCAGTGCATAAAATAACTGGATCTATTGTTTGTGGTTCAACATGTTTGCAAAAGAATAACCTCAATTTATTTAATAAGTGGGCTCAATAGTATTGTTTAATGTGCAAAATTAAGCAATGATATTGAGACCATTAATTTGCTTTATAAACTATTTTTCTTGATTTTAAACAACAAACTTTTTTATGATGGTTCCTCCCTGATATGAAACTGTTTTTGCTAGAACAAGTAGTTTTATTCTTTGTCCTATTTGCTCGTGTGGCAAGCAAAAAAAAAAGCTGAAATCCAGTTTCAAGATGTTTACAATGCACTGTTATTTGCTATATGAGCTTTAAAGGGTGACCACTGAAGAGCAGAAGAATGATGCATGAATTGAATGATGCAAATTGCAAGACTTCATTAAGGGTCATAAGGAAGAGGGTTATTTTCTCTGTTATCTGGAGTTCTTTATACTGCATTACTGTATGTCATTGGGAGGCTTGTGCTGACCTTTTGCTGTGTGGCAAGCAGAGCTTTTCTTAGGTCTTCACTCTCCTTCTCCAATTCACTCTCTCTCTCCCTGGCACTCTGCAGGCTGCGCTGCTGCCCGTGCTGTCTGGTCTGTTCCTGTGCCAGCTCTACCCGCAGTGCCCGACTTGTCTCTACCTGCTCGTGGAGCTGGGCAAACAGAGAGGAAGACAGACCTGGCATGTTCATCCATCTCACCATATCGCCATAATGTCCAGCTCCATCGGTTATTCCTCTCAATCATCTGATAAGGACAAACTATGAGGATGAACTCATTAAGATCCCTTCACTCGATGGTCTCCCTAGGGTAGACTGTTTAAAAATGCTAGATCTATCTCTCTACCCCTTCTGTCCCAGTCCACAGCGAGCTTCAGCCTGAAGATAGCACCTTACTTAAATCTTTCTTACTTACTCCTCTGCAAGAGAGAGAGCCCCATGCCTCAGCTTTCGTAGATCACCATTAAAATACCAATTTATGAAGATGTGGAACATTTCCATTGTGATCAGGTGATCTGATAAATTAAGGAGAGGTAATTTACTGTAGGAGTTCACAGTTCACTTCTCCCTCAATACAGCAGCTTACAGGTTTTTGTCCAATCTCCTTTACCTATAAGAGTGAGTGCACCAGGGTTTGAGATCCCTGCCGAGGGGAATGAGATAAGATAAGATCGCTTTATTGGCAATATACAATTTCTTGCATTAGGAATTTGTCTTTTCCCATACCCCAACTTGCTTTCCATGAGACACACAGGCAGGGCGAGAAGCCTGAGGTCAGAGCGCAGGGTCAGCCATTTATACGGCGCCCCTGGAGCAGCTGGGGTTAAGGGCCTTGCTCAGGGGCCCAACGGAGTAGGATTCCTCTGCCGGCTGTGGGATACGAACCGGCAACCTTACAGCCACAGGCGCAGATCCTGAGCCACAGAGCCACCGCATCGCCCCTTCGGGTGGACAGACGCCGAATGGTCTGTCCCCTCATGCCTACCTGTTGTTGCAGAGTCTTGATGTGCTCCTTGCTTCTGGCCAGCTCCCCCTCCAGCTTCTGCACCCCTTGCAGGTGCCTGGATTCCTCCTGCTGCGTGGTGTGCTGGGCTTGCCTGCAGTCGCTCACCTCCGCCTTCAGACGCTCCATCAGGCTCCTGCGCCAGCAAAAGCACCCATTCGCCTCACTGAGGTCAAGTTACAAACTGACTTTCCTGTTCTCCCTGATCTCTGCTTTTTCCCCCCTTTCTTTTCAAGTGAAAGAGAATTAAATAATCTTCTATTCACTATGATTTCACTGCACAAAGAAAATTGTCTAGAGAATCAGAATTAAAGTGGCCACAGAGGCTGAACTGAATATGCTGGAGGGACTAAAGCTGCTCTGATGGAATGTATGCTCTGCTCTCTCCACACAAGACATTCCATACATGTAAGTGACAAACAGAATGTGGACAACACTGAATTTTACAGTTTGATTGACTCAGGAAGGTGAATTTCCAGTTAATAGCATCATTTGAAATCTGTCTGCCCAAGTAAAAAGTCATTAAAAGCACACACAAGACAGAATAATTGGTAAGAACAGCAGCAAGGGAAGGCCAGCAATGGAATGGCAACAAAAAACACCTTGTATGGTGGTGGAGAAAGCCATCTGTCAAGAGAAAAGAGACAGACAAAACTGCTTTCCGGGAGTTGCTGTGTCACACTAAACGTTTGTGTGTATGGGGAAAGCCCTGAGCCTTAACAGCACTCACATCCCTTTTCATTGACAAGCTGGCCACAGTAACAGCTAATCGATAGCTTGTGAAATCCCTCAGCACCCCCTCACCAGCCTGATCAATATCCCTGGCAATTAAAATCCCCTATCTGCATGGCTGCTGGGACCTCAGGCTGGCTTCACAGCCCACAAACACCCAATTTAGTCCTCAGCCTATCACTTAATTACTAAATCCTCCCTAATGTGTATTGGCAGGCCGCTGGTGTACTTAGTGCTCAAGGCTGGCTGACTGAACAAGAGACCTTTGGCAAGGTGCTGGTTAAGATCTTCAGATTCCTTTTTGCTTTGCCATTTAAACAACTGATTTCGCGACAGGCCTTGACCTGAAATGATCCACACATCGACCAGCCTGTATGCACAGACACAAGACAGGCAGGGAAGCAGTAGGGTTACACTGCTAAGATGTTAACTGAATGACGGCATTAAAGGCAACACACTACATGCCTCAGCCTTTCAGGATTGGGAAAGGGGGCAGCTTCTTTAATAAACTAATGGGGGAAGAGGATGAATTCATATGAGTTCACATGCAATACACTTGCCCTTTAAAAGCTAGTACTAACTGCCATAAAACATTTTTTTCCCCCACGGCAGCTTGGTTTGAGGTGTACGTTTTCCCTGGGAGTTGTGTGTCTCTGCGGTTAGTGGAATTGCTTTGTTCCATCTGAGGACATACAACAAAAATATAAGTAGCTTATTTTTCAAGCTCAACCTTTCCAATTTTTTATCTACAGTTTATGTTTTTGCTACAGTATGTGCACGTGTGTTCATTTCAAGTTATGTTTGCCTAGTTTTGAGCTCTATTTTTAAATTCCATTTGATTTCTTCTACAGTATTTGCTAATCCTCCCAGGCATCATCTGCGCAGCTTCACTGGTTTGCTAACCTTACCAGAATCGAGATCGCTCACGCGAATTAGACAACGGTCCTGATACAGATCCCCGTGGACCTTCACTGCAGTTAGCTGAGAACCGCGCACGGCGGTCAGGCTCCGGCTGCGCGAGTACCTGTAATCCTCTATCTCCTGGTCAGCGTCCGCAAGCCGCTCCTTCAACCTCCGGAGCTCAGCCTGCAGCCTCCTCTGGGTCTGCTCCAGGCGCACCACCTCCGCCACCCGCTCGCCCAGCTGCTCCTGGGCCCGGTGCTGCCCCCCCTCCGCGAGCACCACCTTCTCCTCCTGGCGTGCCAGCTGCTGGGCTGCAGGACACATGCGCACACGGGCTGTGAAGCACTGGAGAGAGCCCTGGGTCCACTGAAGAGCATCCCTGAGTTTGCTGCTTTGATGTTGGGAAGTACACTTCGCCTAAGGCCTGACAACAAGTAAACGTAATGCGCCTAGTCTCAGTTTCCGCAGGCCACTGGCAAAGCATTAAGTGAGCCAGCAGCCGAGAGATGGGTTCTTTACTCCCATACAGTACAAACACAACTGTTACACAACCCTTTGTGTAAGGCAGTCATTCATACCTGGAGTAGGACAAAGGAAGGGGATTCAGGATATCTTGCAGAGTGAGAATTTGGTCACTAGTAATGAATACATGTCAAACTCGTCCTGATAATATAGGTTGAAGAACTACCCATGTTTTAGCTTGTCATCAGTGGACAAACCGGTGTGATTTGTTTAGAATGTCACGTATCTCAAACCCTTCTGATCAAAATACCAACTGTGTGACATGACACTGTAAACCTCCATCTTATATACAGTGCAATTACTTATTGTGGCAACAGGTTTAGTCTGTAATCCACAGGTAATTCAAAACACTTTTCTCTGAAAGCAGAAAAACAACACTTGAGCAACTGTAAACAAAACAGGCTTAGATTCTTTCTTTGCTGAGCGGTACAGTTAACATGTGACCTCCCAGCTCTCAGATGACAGCCGTATGTTGAGGGAGAGTGACCGAGTCCTTGCGGCCTTGTCTGGATATGGCAGAGACAGAGACAGCAGCTGTTAAGTCCCGCTGTCAGGCTCTGTGTCTCCAGCTCTCCTGTCTGAGTGCGACACGGCCCGGGGCGGCAAATTGATGAGCCGTTTTATTTCTGACTAGCTGCTGGAGCAGCATGCTAACAGGTGACCGACTTATACAGCTTATTAAAGAGAGCCCCTGGGGCCCTGAGCATTACATGCCACTGCTGCTAATAATAATAACCAAGAATAAGAAGAAACATTTATAATAACAAGGGCTTAGAGCTACTCCAGGTTGAAAACTTGCACAAAGTTTGTTTTTTTCATTTCCTTCCGTTTCTTATTTGGGTAATTTTTTTTTTCTGAAGTCACTGACTGAAGAAAAAGAGAAAGGAAAAAAATGCACAAGACAAATCAAGGGACATCATCGCACAGTTCTCTTGAGATAAGAATACTAATTCACAGCTCTTCACTCCACTGGCAGAAGACTGAATCCGATTTCACTTTTAGTCATTATTGGATTTATGTTCATGTCTCAAGGAGTCAAGGGCTCATCAAAACCATTTTTTCTGCACCACTGTTCAGACAGGGAGGACTGTAGCAGAGAAAGCAGATGCACCTGTGTCCCTGAACTGGGTGTGCACTTCCTTCAAGTCCTCCTTGAGCTGCAGCACTTCAGCCTGCAGGGCGGCTCTCTCACTTTGTCTCTGTCGGCTCTCGCGTCTCAGCCTCTGGATATCAGCCTCAAGGCCTTTTACCACTGTTGCCTTCCGCTCAACCTCTGTTGTCTTCCCTCTGATCAGCTCACGAGCGTCCATCAGATCTGCCTCTGATTTCCTCAAAAGATCGTCCCTCTTCTGCACGGCCTGGGGAAGGAGCAGTGGGCTTGAGTGCTGGTGGAGTGAACTACAACTATTGTGTTCTTTATATTGCATGTGAAAAACACTGAGAAGCAAGCTGCAGTGCCTGCTGATGTGTTAAATAAAGATTCCCGACAGGAAAGCTGTTGCCTAGTAAACTTTTGACAAGTGTACAGACTTCAACAGACAGTACATGTTCTGTAAAGCTTGGTTTAGATGTATAGAACTTGAGCTTGGACCAGATCTCTTGGTTCTACCACTTAGAGGGCTTTCTGCGGTTTCCGAGTAAGAGGATACCTGCTCCTTCTGGGCCAACAGCCGGTTGGCTTCCCTGAGGTCCTCCTCCAGCCTGGCTATGGACTGCTCCAGTGCCTCCACCTCCACCTGCCTCCTCAGAGTCGCGGCTCCCACCTCCGCGCGCAGCTGCCTCACCAGCTCCTCCTGCTTCAGCACCTCTGAAACAAGAAGAACGCCTCAGTCGCCGCAGGGCATCTGAGAGATCAGCATGTGATCCACTGCTACACAGTCGCCCACGACGCAACACACCCACCTCTGCAGAATACTGACACTACATTTGTACTGATTTCAAAATGATACGATATTAGTGGAACACAGAGCCACACAAGCGGATGATAAATGGTAGATCTCCCTTAGGAAGAAAGGGCTCCACACCTTTCATGCTGTTGGTCCTCTGCTCTGACAGCTTGCACAACTCCTCCTTGAGTTGCCGCAGAGCCGCCTGGCATTCGCTGAGCTGCTGGGAGCCCTGAGCACACTGTTCCACAGCACAGGACAGTTCCTGAGGAGACAAGAGTCTGCACAGCTGCAATTTCCCCCTCACACATCTGTCACTCCACCCCAGCAAGAGCAGACAGTGAGACAATCACTTCAGGAATGGCGACTGATCGTCTCTGCACCACTAAAGCCTTCCTAAGAGATAAGAAGTGCTGAGGGCAGTGTGCATATACTGTATGCTTTGTAGTTATACTCCAGAGTTTTGCCAAATTTCTCATTTCAATTGAAAAATTAAAATATTTATGTTAAAGCATAAACATTTCTATACCCACAAATGGACAGTTGCCCCATAACCTTTGTTAGGTTTAACAACAAACGATATTGCAAAGTTTATTCAAATTGCATTAGATTTACTGTTAATTTATATTGAACAAATGCAATTTTCTTTAACTTTGTCATGCACTGATGTGGATGTCAAAGAACTGAAGACGGTATATGTTGTAGAAGAGCTAAGCAACAGGTCAAAGCTGTTTATCAGAGAAGATGATAAGATCAGAAAGTACAATGAGTTTGGAGTTGTCAGTCACAATCACTGTCAGTTCTTTTCCCGTTGCAGTATATGCATTTAAAAGAGGAATGAAAGTAAAAATTATGTAGTTCATAAAAAGAATTGGAGAAGTATTACAGAAAGCCTCCTCCTTCATTTTAAACCATTAAAATAATGAGATGTCACGCGACAGCTGTTCCACAGCCACATCGCTGACAACCATCAAGACAAATCTATATTTCATGGCCACTTACAAATGTATAAATAGCCAAACGAGCAGCTCTAACCGTCTATAAAACTGTGCTAAAAGGTTGAGAAAACATGGCGGGCAGCAGTGACAAGGGTTGCAGGTAATCAATCTGGGCTTTACAGAGTGGCTGTTCCCCGGCCAGCCGGCTGTGCTGATCAGGGCTGTAAATCACTGCACACGGCCCAGCCAGTCTAGTGGGACGCCAGCACTTCAACCGACACTTTCCCTTGTCGACACGCTGACGGATTGGTCTGCTACACTCTATTAAAAACAAACAGGCACACACGCGCTGACATAACAAACAATTAGTCAAGAAGGTGGTTAAGGTGGGTAACATGGCTTTTCTTCTGAGGACGCACATGCATATGCACAGGAAAAGACAGACAGAATGCAAAAAAAATCCTATATAATTCCATTTAAGCCCATGCATACTGTAGCTATTATTTCTTCACCTTTTGAATAAGAACAAATTTAATTTTCATTCATTCGTAGTTCCTCACTAGAAATGAAGCATCATGTCATCAAATCCATTGTGCAATGGATTTCCTCACAGTAATATTGTTCACAGTTATAAAAGGGATCGGATCAAACCAATTCAAAGACCGTGCCAGGCCTCATTATGGATGGTAGCAGATCAGGCTTGTCTCTGGCTGACAGGGAGCACAGGTGTGACAGCTGGATGAAAGGGATACCTGTTTGAGCAGCTCGATGTGTGAGAGCTGTGCCTCGTACTCAGAGTCAGAATGGGCATGTGTCGCTCGGTACGCGGAGAAATCAGTCTGAATCTTCACCACCATCTCCTCCTGCTCCTCCAACTGCAAACACATATACACACAACCTCAGCCATAACAACCTGCCCTGCACAGACAGTGTCTTACAAACCCTAACCTCACACCAGCCCCGCATCAGTAACAAGGCTGCTTGTGCTAACAGGGTTAGAGACATTTGCACATGTGAAGCAGTGCCGCCTTCCTACTGTAGATCTATGGAGAATAATTTGGTTCAGTTTATAAACCATACCAATAACATTATAACACCTTTTTGAAGACCACCCCCTCTTATTTACTTGCAGTGATTTACAAAATTAACTTTTTTACACTTAAAAATACAAAAATAATAGGAAATGCCTCATTTGCTTATACTATTCACCATGGTCAAGGCTGGTTTCTTGGAAGAAGGCTGTTGTATTCATCTAAATAAAAGACACACTGTATATAATAATTGTGAAGTTCAGTCAGACTGGATTGACAGTAAGGGGTGAGACAAATGAAGAAAAAGCCTTGATGTACTTGAGAAAATCATGTGAGCTGAAGAAATACATTTTCATCTGAAAATGTGCAGAATATATTCAGGTCTCCCAAAAGGCTGAAGATGTCAGTGCAGTCCAGGTATCTATGCTCTCATCCTGTCCCTGTTTTCTTATTATATCAGCATGAATACAATTTGATCATAAGGTTCGGTGCTGCAGCCTACAATGAGAAATGCAAAGAATGCTTCCGATTTAAAATGGTATTATGCTGATCCTTTCATCTAAGATCTTATCAAACACAATTTGATGACACATTTGATATTTATATACAGTAGGAATTACAATAGGAGTCTCTTGGAATTCAAGGCTTTTGCACTAAAGTATGTTCTGAACTGTTAGGTGGCAGGCCTTAGTATCCTCTCTTCTTCAGAACAGTCTCTGTAATGTTTTCATTATGATTTGATACTCTGAAGCTCACATCTGTATACTTCTTGAAATTAACCTGACAAAAAAAGATAGGTGAGTTTTCCCCCTACGTCTCCATGTCTTAAGCATGATGGCTGTTGACTAGCATGCACTGCAGTTTCGGATAGATAAATCTATTATTCTACCTTGCCAGGGATTTTAGTATTTGATAAGACCTCCATACTAGAACTACAGAAGTCATTTACTGTATATGAAGGTCCTCATTCTAGTTTGTCATGTGCTGTTGTTGAGCTGCAATTGTATGTAATCAGACTGAAAGGCTTGAATCACCTCCTAAAAATAATAAATTTAGACAACAGGTCTCTTGAAATCCGACTTCAGATGGATTTGAAGAAAGAGACATGGTGTCAGATCAGTTTTCCACTGTTTTTTTTACAATCACTAAGCTACAATAATATCCTTGTCAAAAATAGCCTGGCCAAATCTCTCCATCTTTCTCTCATTCAAAATCAAAATATAAGATATGCGGGATGAATCTTTTCATAATAACGATGGAAACTATACTTCATAGAAGTACAAGACCTTTAGCAAAAAAAAAATGACCACTTAAAATATACAGAAACGAAAAAGCAAAAGCAACAAACAGAATGTGGTGTGTATAGCCCCCTGACTGAGCTTACAGGACAGGCGGCGCAGAGATCAATACTGCTCGTTTGCGACTGAGTGGCTCAGTGTCGCTAATGGAAGTCTGCTCCCTTTGCTGGCCATGCAAGTGAAGCAAGCTGCTGAGCAGAGGAGGGGGTGCTGAGGGCAGAGGAGCAGAAAGACACTTCACTCTTCGTCTTGTTGGCTGCAGTGACTGCTCTCTGACAGGGAAGCCTTTCTTCCACTTCATAATTAGCTAATTATTTCAGCTTTGACGATGTTTTCCTTGTGAGGCACAGGCCTGTGTTTCTCTCTCTCCCACACAGGCACATACACAGTACACAGTACACACACAAGACCCTCAGCTCGAACAAGTGGGCAGCATGTACATCGTTTTTCTGAGGAGCTGGCATTAGTTAGTTCCTAGCAACAGTTCCCAGCTGTTGCTTTTCAATTTTCTCATCCTTTAAAACTGTAAGATGTGGGGCCCTTTAATCTTTCTTTGTCCACTTTTGACCACTTCTGAAACAACATCCCAAACAGGCTTTATGACTCTCCCTAAATACCTTGTGCAGGATTAGGACACCAACCAACCAATGATCATGATCACCCCTACTGTATGTAGTCTGTGCAGATTGTATTTTGCTACTTTTCTAGGGGATATTAATCAGAATGCACCTGTATCAGGGGCAGCAGCATTATGTCTTCCTTATCCAGTTTCTCTCACCTGGGCATGCAGTGCTGCTGTCTGGTCTCTCAGCGTGTGGATAACCAGTTCGCACTCCTTGCTGTGTTTGCTACTGTCCTCCAGCTGTCTCTGGGTGTCCCGCAGCTGCTGGCTCAGGGTGCTGATGGCCTCATCACTGCTTTCCAGCTGGGTGTAATGAGATTCCAGGTCTGTGTGCAGCACCATGGCCTCTGCCCGCAGCCTCAGGATTTCATCGTCACGCTCTGACACCTGAGATACACAGCATTTTCAGAGCAAGCCAGCCTCAGGTAGGGTGATGCTATCAACCTGGGTTGAATGGCCTCCTTCTTTGTGATCTTGTCTTACATTCTTGACCTGATTACTTTTTGCTGCCCATCTTTGGTTCCTGTCATACATTGAGTGTTCACATTTCATGGCAGCATAGGCTTTAACCTATCGAGCTTTCTATTTCTTCAAGGTGAAACACCAGCACTCATGAATGACCCTAAGCAATTCGAAAAAAATAATTGTGCTCAACACACAGTAATGAGTCAGCATTGTTGACTCACAGTGCTGGAGCCCTGGGTCCATATTTGGTTTGTATGTTCTTCCTGTGTCTGCATGGGTTTCCTGAGGTTTCCTCCCACAGTCCAAAGACTTACTGGTAGGTTAACTAGCTTCTGAGAAAATCGGCCCCGGTGTGATATCACGCATGGATGGATGGATGGATGCAGCAATGATATCAAAAAATGATCTTCAGATTCTGTGCAAAACAACCTGGGCTCACAGAGCTGGCTCTCTGACCTGTGCTCTTGACTCCTTCAGATCCTCCTCCCTGGCCTGCAGCGTGCTCTCTAGGTCTGTCACCTTAGCCAGACAGGTCTGGTACTTCTGCTTGTACACGTCTAGCGAGTCCGACAGCGACTGACAGTGGGCCTTGGCCGCCGCCGCCTCCGACACCCTCTCCTGCAGGTCCGTCTGCAGGCGAGCCGCCTCCGAGTCCTGATCTCGCAGACGCTTCTCACGCTGGGACACCTAGAGACAGCACAGCACACACAGAGGAGAGCTGTCGCCTGCCGGACATCACTGAGGCACCAGTGTGCTACAGCCTTTATATAGTGAACAACAGCGCCAATCAATTCAATCTGTTTTGTCTCTTAATACAGAGGGCACTCATTAGTTGTCATACTTTCCTGGAACACAGGTATGACAGGGAAACTCAAAATAATTAAACTTTATTTCCTATAAGAATGAATGTAATTAATGGGGAATACATTCCAACAAACTCTTTAAGGAAACAATTATCAGGGACTTCTGTGCTGTAAGAAATAATGAAATAAGTGTAGGTCAGGTTTGGATATTTTTCCAAAATTCAAAATATATGAATATGTACAGTAACGCATAGAGTTTTGACACCCTTTCTCCACACATCTGTCTCATCCCACTCCTAGGAGTGCTCAGACTGCAGAATGCACAGCCACAGATAGTTTTGGTCGACCCCCAACTCAAATCTCACAGAAAAAGACACGAGTTCAAAACAGATAAAAGAATAGTCAAAACTGTTGCTCAAAAAAGGAGACACGGAAATGTGAAATGAAAAAGTGGGACAATAACGAGGACCCCTTTTCCAGAATCAACTTGTTATAAGGCTGTTTTTTTACTACAGGTAGAAGGATATATGCATAGAATCCAGGGAGAAGTACTGCATGATCTGCAACCAAAAAAACCCATAAATAAGGTACCTAGTGAGTCTGAATACAAGATGTAAAAAGAAAGTTTGCCCTTGAGCACACTGCTTTGAGAAGGCAACACTGAGGCAGGAAACAACTGCACATGAAAAGGAATGTTGGGATGAACAAAAAGGCTTCAGAGAAAAATCACAGAAAAGGGACACACCCACACCAGTGATCTTACATTACCTTCCCTGACATTACTAAACTCCTCATTCAGTTATTTTATATATGGATATATGGATATATATGGATATATGGATCTGAGGAGAGGTTGAGATCACTGCCAGTGAAGACCTTCAAGAGGCAACACAGAGCATCCGCACCTGTGATACCCCAGTCTCACCTCCTCCTCCACTTCCCTGTGCAGTCTCTGGGCCAGCTCCAGGTCGGTGCTGAGCCGGTCCACTGTGGCGCGGTACTGTTGCAGGCGGCCTAGTGTGTCCTGCAGCTCCCTCTGACAGGCCTCCTGCTCGCCTCGCAGCCTGGCCACTTCTCCCTCGCCCCTCTCTGCCTGCTCCCTCATCTCGGTGCGGCAGCACTGCAGTTCGCCCTGCAGCTGGGACAGTGCCCTCTCCTGGTCCTCGCTCTGAAGTACAGCCAGGGGTACTGGTCAATGATGACATAGCGACAAAATAGAGACCGGACAGAAAGCAGGCCTCAGCATTCTTTCTGAATCTAGTGAGAGAGGATGTCAGTTTCAAGGATGTCCTTACTGTAATTCTAAACAGATCTTTGTATTAGAATGCTGGACTGATAATAACAACATAATGCATTAGAAATAAGGCAAAGCAGTTAATAGTTTAAACATTAAATCTGATTCAAATCTGAGAATGTCCTTATGATAATGCTGAACCAAACTTTGGGATAATATTAAACATTGTACCAACTCTCAATCAAAACCCTAGAAAACATTCTAAACAATATTAAAGGAAAGTAACTGAAAGAGAGACCTAAGACATTTGCTCTTGTTTGCTAAACTGCGCTTGTTTTTGTATTTTTACAAGCCTGAGCAGTTAAAATGGCTTTAGAAGGTGCTGAGCTATTCTCCAGGCTTTTATCAATGGCACAGCATAAGGGAAAGTATTCTGAATCTCTGATACGTTTGTGAATACATAATATGTACACTCTTTATGATTAGAAGCTGATAATACATACACAAATATCTAACAAAAATGAAAAAGATTATAACGTGTATTACCCTGACAGCTGTGAGGAATAAAGGGAAAACATAAAATAGTATTCTCACTCTTCAAGAGGAGTCATGAAAAACAGAAAAGCCTAATCCATATTAAACCAGTGTGCTGCATGGCTGCATAAATTACTGCATCAATCAGCGATAAGCTGCGGTATAATTTTCTAACTCCCTATTTCTCTCACAACCTCATCAGACAGAAACACCTCATGGCTATTTCTGATGAGATTCTGGGATGGAGAAAAAGAGAGAGAGAGAGAAAGTGCTGTTTACTGAGCAGCCGCTGCCTCTCTCTCTCCTTCTCTGCCACTCTGATTCATTTCCAAGTAGATCGCTTGGCCAGCAATATTATTAGCATAACATTTCCATGGATCAGACCCTGCAATGAAACCCTTTCATCAAGGCGCTTGTCAAACATGAAATTTCAAATCTCATTTTGTTTCTAATATCATTTTCATACCGGGGAGGGGGCATGGGAAAACAGAAGGGGGGGAGGTGGCGCGGTGCTGGGGGTGTTATATGTAGAAGATAAACTGAGTCATCAGTCAAAATTAAAAAGAGCTTTCCGGCTGGCACGGAGAGCAATGTTAACCATCTGCAGACGCACCGTCCATTACTCACTGGCTATAAACAGTTAATGCTTGTTAACAGGCCTGTAATGCACAGTACAGGCCAAATCGTACCATTGAATCCCCTATTAAAAAGCTAAGACAGACACTGAATCAAGGTTTTGGGAAACGTTCTATTTTCCAGATGTTAATACCATCACCATCATTACTACACACACTGCTTCTAATTTACATTCAGCTGTAAATTATCCTGCACCATCTGCATCATAACCAAAGCCCATCAACGGCCACCACTAAAAATGATAAACCTTGCCTGGCTGGAAAATGGACAGAGCTTTCGGGCCCCATGAGATGAGAGATGGGTACAGTGAAAAATAACATATGAGTGTTTCTATTTTAATAAGGGCATAGAATCAATGCAATTTAATTAAAAAATATATTCTGAAACCATTAAGGTAAACAAACGAGATTAAAATAAATGGAAAAAGCTGTGCCTAGAGCAACAAGCTCCTAATTAAAAGATACTAATTGGAATTCCGCAGTCAAATGCAGTTTGTTGGTATTTGTCATCTTAAGTACACTGCGAAAACATGTTACAGTATATTGTTAGTAATTGATGCCTTTTTTCAGTTCATGTATGATAAATGAAAAAATAAGACTCAGTATAAATATTTAGACAAGAATTCAAGGGATGAAAACGTGTGGTCTAGGAAGACCGATTTCAATAAATCTAAAACAAATACATGCTAAATAGTTTAACATCAAAATGATTTTAATTTGCAAGAAACATTTAAAGTGAAGGGCAATACTTATGTAGCCCCAGACCTACTAAGGCAAACAAATTATTCCTAACAGGTATTTTGAACTCAAAGTTAAATACTTCTTAAATATGTTTTGAAAATGTATATCTACTCCTGTATGTCAACTACTACCAGTGCTGTGTTGATGGCAGCACTGGGAGCTGCAGACTGTTTGTTGATGGTGGCACTGGGAGCTGCAGCTTAGTGTGTGAGTGGCACTAAGACACATTCTAACCTGTGTGAGGAGTCTCTCTCTTTCCTGCTGGAGCTCAGCCAAGTTTTGCTCCTGCCGGCTCATAGCAACCTCCTTCTGACTCAGGATGTCCTGCAGGGTCCTCATATCACTCTGCAGGTCTTTCATCTTCCTGGACAGATTTTGCACCTCTGAACCCTTTACTGTTAGCTGGAAAGAAAACATGAACCACTGTCAACACCCTGGGAAATGGACATATTTCTTCCCACAAAGAAGCCATGAGTTGTGTTCAAAAGAAATGATTGTTTACGGAAGGTTCTACGGTACATCCACAATAAAAACAAATGTTAGAAATTATATTATAAGCAAAGGTTATTTCTCACTTTAAGCTCATTGTGACTTGAATGCATACATCATAGACTTCTGCCAATCAAAGCAATTCATTCACACATGGCTTTGAAACTCATGTACTAGGGACCAAGCAAGCCAGCAGTATCATGCTGGTGAATTTGAGCAGAGTTTTGGTCAGAAGGTCTACATTGCACAAGCAATGCTGACTCTGTCTGCATGTTTTTCTTTTCTCAGCATTCTTAGTAATAGATCAGCCCTAACCTCATTCTCCTTCAGTAATAAAATGATAAACAGAAAACCTATTGGGTTCTTCTACAGAGAAAAACACCCTACAGCACTCCACCACTAAGGAAGCTTCTCTTCAGAGACGAAACAGCATTCTTTTTCATTTATTAAAGCCCTCCTGGTTATTATTCGTCTGCTTCTCCAGGACTTAATAAATTCCCTAATTGATTTTTGTCAGCTGTACCCCAGCGTTTTGCTATTTAATTATTCAGCTCATATAAATAGTAATCAAGCCTATGAAACTGCTGTGCTTTGAAATGACGTGTGGCATGTTCATGTTTTCCAAGTTTACTTACGTGACTGAACCCAAGCAAGAGGAAAGGGGCTGCTGTTTCAATTAATAAATCACTTCAAACTGAAACAGTATCATGCCGGAGACAATTCCAGCTTCGCGGACAAAGTCTACATCCTTTTGTGAACAGATTATCTGAAACATATTCTATTCCCTTTCTAGAAAATACATGCACTGTTACATATGACAGAAGAAAAATCTGACATTTTCTTTTAAGATTCACTTTGTATATAATAAAATCACAGAAACACTCTTAACACTAAGCTCAGGTTCCCAGATGTAGATGGGATTCTCTGTGAATTCTCTCTGAAAGGATATACTGTATCATGTACACTATGGAAAAAAAACAAAGCAAAAAATATAGCTCAATCCAGTCAATTAAAGCCGATATTATAACTAGGGGATGCAAAAAGAAGAAGACAGGACTGCATGGGAAAAAAAGGAAAACAAAGAAAAAGTATACATCAGCCTAGTCTACTGTACTTTTGGAAGAAGCTGTTGAATGATGTTTGCAACGTGCTTTGTGATTCTCTGTAATTTCTGCCTGAACCCCTGCCTCCAATTGCACTAATTCCCCATAGTGCCGAGTTTTGTGAAGAATCAAGAAAAAAAGGCCTGATAAACTCATCGTGTTTTCCTTTTCCCATCTCTCTCTCTTCACCCGTCCGTTCGTATTAAAATGACATCTCCCTGCGAGTCAAAGGAAACGCCACATAAAGCAATTACTAACAAGCCTGATGTGCTTTCCCCCCTTCCCTTTGTGGGGGAATATGCCCTTCAGCAAAAATGAATTTTCCAATTGCAGTTAGTTCTGCCATGAATAAATAAACAAATGAATAATTGAGAGGCTGACATAAATAAATAACATCACAAACATTTCGCAGGCACTCATAAGTATTCTGCAGATAGCCGTGCGACATGCTAATGATAAAAACAGCACATGTAGCAGGTTGGGATGCATTATTCACCACTCCCCAAAAAACTTCCAGGGAAGTCAAAACAACCCTTCCATACTAAAGTGACAGCACCGTCCCACTTCCTTGTCTGCAACAAGGACAGTCTTGCAAAAAAAAAAACACAGTTGACCAGAAGATTGTGTGTGTCCTGGCAAACATACTGGTGGGTAACTCTTCAGGCTGTTTTTCGATGAAAGCCAAACATTGTGATTTTCTCCAAAAAGAAAAAAAGCTACAAGCATTGTTAAAAACTCAAAACAAAGATGTTGTGAACCAGCCATGTGTTGGTAGAAATCCAACTTATCTTAGCTATAAGCGTAGAACCATTAAATGTTCTTTAATTGAAGTTCACCATGCCCATGATGAAGATCGACTGTACTTGGTCTCCTGCTACAGAGCACTGAAGGAATCAATCTGCTCACCTCCTCTTCAGAAGCTCTCAGGTTCTCCTGGATGATCTTCAGCTCAGCTGTGAGTTTCAGGACTGCGTCATCCCTACTGCCCACCTACAGTACATTGCAGACAGATGCTCATCACTATCACACCATGTGAGACCGTATTGAATTTCACATCTTCAAAACCTCAAAGTAATTCTTTCAGAAAAAACAATAACTCTCTATCTTGTTTTCAGACACCTGGAAGAATTGTTTCTGAACTGTACAGTTTGAATTGTAAGATTTTAAATTATGTGTATGAGACTATCAGGTCCTGTATTATTTAAAGAAATTATCATTTTGATTCTGCAGGGAAAGATACAGTCATACACATTTTTTCCTTCTTGTCACATTTTTAACAAGCATGTCAACCTCATTTGCAAAGCTGAGCTTGAGCATTAACCTGTGATATCCGTGGCTCTGAAGACTTGTTTCCTGTGACTACCCTTGACCTTATGCCTTGTAAGTTGTTTATGAGGTCATAGTGTATGTATGACATCACTGGTTAGGAAAGGCGTTGCAATTACAGTACCTCCTCTTGTGCTGCCCTGTGTTTCTCAGTGATCAGCCCAAGCTCAGCATGGAGCCTTTGAGTCTCCGCACTGAGCTCTGAGACCTGAGAGGCCAGTCTGTCCCGTTGCTCTGCAATGTCTTGCAGTTCTGCCTTCAACCTCGCAGTGCTCTCCTCCTCCTGTACCAGCTAAGAACAGAAAACACTCATTCGCCAATTCACTCATCCACCTTTAAACACCCGGGAGCAGGTGAGCTCCCAAATGCCTGTTACACATAGTAGTGCTCTATGTGTCAAAACAAATACGTTATTACTTCAAGTAAATTTAACAAAAAGGCTTTTCCAGTCAGTGAATGCAGATCTAAAAGGTCTTTGAAGTAGTAGTTAAATTCAATAATTTACACACAAAATCAAAATATTAAGATTCTCTTCATAACTTCTCCTTCAGACTTGCATCAATAATCTCCACAGATACCGTAGCTCAATACAAGAAAAAAATGCATCATTACAGAATTTTTAGAGCAGCTGATGGAAACATGTACTCTTAGTACTCTGCTTTAATTTAAAATATATTTGACGAATTCTAAGTAATTCAGCTGTATTGTATGTGAGTTTGGAAAGGCTTGTTCAATGAACAGTACCTGACTGTAGCAGGTAGAATACTGCTGTTGAAGCTGAGCCATGTCAGCCTGGAACTCTGCAATCCTGTCCTCACTCTGAGCCACCTGAACAACAACAACAAAACACAGTGGGCAAGGAACACCACCCACAAAGGCAGCAGACTAAAAGAGCTTGATTTTAAACTTTTTGCTATGACTTTTTGGAGCAAGGGATCCAGAATCAACAGTGGGATAAGAAAATATAAACAAATACACACCCTGCAGGTGGATAATAGCAGGTTGCCAGAGAGGTAACATGTGAATTGCATTACCTGGTCCTCTGCCTCTCTCCTGGCTGCTCTCAAGTCTGCGGTGACGTGCTGCAGTGCGTCCTGGGAGGTGTGGAGCTGCTGGCGGAGAGCCTCAGCATCACTGCCGTGAGCCTGCAGCTCTGCCCTGAGAGAGGCAGCCTCTGAACCTAGGGCAGCCAGCCTCTCCTCCTTCTCCCACAGCTGAGGACGAGAGCGGTAGGACATGACAGGAGACCCTCCCAAGCCACGCTACTTTTCACATATTTCTGCAAACTATTACATAAAAAGCAAATGTTCCAAACATCAGGGCAAACAAGACTGAGATATAATTACTGACTGTACCCTTCTGAATCAGTACATTGAAGTAATATCCCTTACGTATCTTATGTATCATGTTTTAAATGTTTTAAACGAAATCTGGGCAATTTCGAGTGGAAACATTGTCATCTTTCATTGGCTTTTTTTTATGGAAAAGGGTGAATTCAGGGGTTTGCTCCATTCTCTATTTTCCAGTCACAAATTGAATAATGTAAGTTATACCATTCAAGGATTTCAGGTTTGCAGAAATTGTTGTGAATTACCCATAATTACCTGTAAAGTACCCAGTTATTCCCTGTTTCTGCAAGCATAACAGACCTACTTTATTTAAAATATGATGAAATGCAAGGACATCGTGGAAATACCATACTGCATGGATCCATGACTACAGCGAGCAATTACACAACAGACACGTGAGAGAGAAAGCAGGATCAGGTGATTAATCACAACAAGAGCAGTTTACACTATGAACCACGTGGGAGTCACTTAAAGGTTCCCGGACTAGAGGTGGGTCTTACAGAATTCTTATAGATATATGGGACTTTAGTTTGAGAGGACTCTACAGAACAGATATTAATACACCAAAATGACAAGCCTGAGGTGATTTAGTGCACCAAGGCCATCCGTCACTTCGTACTGAAAGGATTAAGACACAAAAAGATTTTTTGATGCGTTAATGTACCGAAACATACCCCTCACATGCAAGGGACAAAAGACCAAGAACAGAGAAATACCCCATTTTTATTTTTGCACGTACAGCTAATTTACCCAAATTACATCAATCAACGTACTTGGAAAAATTAGTCAATCTGCTTTCTAAGACCAACATGCTAATTGATGACTATACCAGCCAGAAATAAGATTTCAACTGGTGCTTCAGACTGTATTTCCTATAGAGCAGGATGACTGAATAGGAGTAATGAATACAATGGAAGTAAAATAAAGCGACCAAATCTGACCTCATTTGACCAGGTCCCTAACACAACCCTCCTCCTTTTGAGAGATAAGGCCAGTGGGCTACAATGCTGCAGTTACTGATCAGCTCCTACCTTGGCCTGCAGCTCCCCTAGCCTGTCCTGGTAACTCTGGTTTTCAGCTCCCAGTCTCTGGACCTGCTCCTCCTGGAGCTGGCTGCTCCGCAGAGCCTCGTGCCGGGCTGCCTCGGCGGCGGCCAGCTCCGCGCGCAGCTCTCCCAGCTCTCTGTCTCGCTGGGTCAGCTCCTCCGCAGCTGCGCGGTGCCTCTCCCCCAGCTCCCTGTGCCGCTGGCTGCTCTCCTCCTGCTGCCTCTGGAGCTCTGCAGCCCGAGCTCCACTCTGCTCAGCCTGCTCATCAAGCACAGGCACATGGTGTGAGCCCCGACACCAGGTCAGGCTAAATGCCACCCAGCAGGCACTTACTGCCCAGTTCTCAAGGTGTGTGTGAAATCAGAGCAAAGTTTCTTTGCAAACACATTACACAAGATCAGTGAACAAAACAACACTGTATATAGTGCCTTTCAGCACATCATCTCAAGGCACATACTGTAATTATTTTTATATAGTGCCTCTCAAAGATGCTGGGGCTTTTATATTGCCCTCCTTAAATTGCCTTCCTGGGATGAATAAAGTATTTTGAATTTAATTGAATTTTCATGACACGAGAGACAGAATACAGTCCAAGCATACTGTAACATACTGTACATCACTACGGAAAACCCAATAGCCCCATATGAGCCTACTGTAGTGCATATTCAGACTGTTCTAGATAAAAATATCAGAAATCTTAACACTGAGTATTGGCTTAGCTTTCTTAGATGATTCTTAGAACAGGAAATGTGTTTTGAGAGCCAATTATAAACATAGCCAAAATATATAAATGAAGTCTGTACTGTACACATCCAGCACTTATATTAGGTGACTTAAATCACTATCTCTTATTTTTAGATACAGCACTCCCCTGTGGACAGCTCATAATGTTCTTTTCACTGAGAAACGTACAAGGCTCTTTCAAACTGCTTATTATCGCTCTGTGTGAAAAAGCCAGCCTCCTCCCTTCTGTTCCCTCCAGGTACCTTTCTGCTGTCATTCAGTGTTGTGTGACCATGGGCTTTTGTTCCCATCCTGGTACAATTCACTTCATGAGCTCTTTTTAATTGGGTTTCAAACCAGTCCGTGGGAAGAAGTAACCCTCATTAAAGTTTTTAACAAGCCCCTTACCAGCTGTGACTCTAGCACTCACTCGCTGGTGACTCTCACCTACGGTACATTCGTAAATCAGTATCATACCGTAAATCCGTATCACTAAATTGGCCTGGATAGAACACCTACTTCAAGACCACATTACAAGGGCTTTGCTGCGTCTTTTTGTTCAACAGTTCGTCTACCTGAGTTTTTGTAGCTACTGACTCTGCTTTACTCAACCTATATCTATTACTCCTTGATGATTTCAATATGTGTTCAATATACACTATGTGTTTCTCCTAATTTGAGTACTGCACAGTTCTTAGCTACTATGAAGGGTTTCATCCTTATGCAGCATGTCAACGTTTGCCAGATCTAATATGGGCTGGTAGATCATTTCCCACATCTTGGTGCAAAAAACCCAAACAGAAAGCACTGTCTCCCAGTGTTCCAAGCCAGATGCAAGGAAACTAAAAAAGGTGAAATATGGTATGGTTACACCATACATTTTAGACTTGGCTACAATTAGAGAAACTCACTTATGAACGCTGAAACAACAACTTGCTAACACCATGTTTGCGTACATGTACAGAGATGTACAAAGCTGTTCATCTATGCTGTATAGAGCTTTTAGTTTCTTGATAAGCTCTCCAAAAAATTGCTTTATTTTAAATATCACTATTATTTTTAACAATATTCCAGAAAATTCAGTTTCCTACAATACGAAAATACATTACTAATAGAACACACACTGTGAATGAGAACCTAAATGCATGTTGGAAAGCAGTTACTTAAGTAACTGTCATCTTCAACATGGGGAATCACTCCCCGACAGGAACGAACAGGCAAGCATTCTAGTCTGCCACAGCAGCAGAACTGTTACGTCAATGTCTCTCTTAATGGCAGCCTTCAACAAACGCTATTCGTAATGATACCTGGAAAAGCAACAAAGAATATGGCAAAAACCTTGCGCTCTGCAGCTGTGATCTTGTCCCTGAGGTGTATGTGGTCTTGCTTCAGTTTTTCAGTTTCTTCTTCCTGTTGGATTAGCTGAAAAAGGAAAGGAGACACGTCATGTGCCAGTCACTAGCAGAGCATTTGTAAGCCAGCGGATTTGCTATCCTGCGACCTGATCTGGTTGGATCTCAAAAGCTAAGCAAAGTTGGTCTGGTCAATACTGGAATGGAATGCAAGGTTAGTCTGTAAGTGATGTTGGTGGACCAGTCGATGGTAGTTTGCAATGCAATACTCCAGCATGCTGACCAGATACACCGATACACTGCGCTGTACAAATTGTCTGACAGATGAGGTGTTACACCAAATAAAGTTGCACACCATGGCAATTTGATCCTTTGGATTCAGTTTAGAAGGAAGTTAAAATGACTGACCTCTAAAAATGTATGCATTGATTTTGTCAGGTTATTACATTTTAACAGGCAAATGAAAAATGGACTAAACAGTTTTGCATATGACTGTAAGCAATAAACAAAATATAAAAACATAGGTATGTGAAAAATTCATTTCCTGTTTGTCCCGGTGAATCAGTTTTATTTCATTTCTTGCTACAATGAGGTGATAGATCAATACAAAATTCTTACAGCTGTTCCTCAATCTCACACATTAATCAGCTCAGTCAGTTTCATTTTAACCACCACCCTAAAAAAAATCATCGAAATAATCACATAAAATACATTCACTGAGCTCTACAGCTGAAATCTGGCACACAACAGATAATGTTACAGCTTCATTAATTAAGTGCACATTAATTACAGCGCAGGCCAGGGCATTATCCAATTTAGTGGATCAATATCACCAATATTTAAAGTCTACATTACACACCTAGCCTACCTTACTGTCAGTGGACTTGGGAAATGAAACAGAAGTTTTAATATATTTAAAAAACAGATTTTTAATCAGATTTAAATACCATATTAAGCCTATCAACATTAGAAAAGGGGGTTCACAAATTGTGTAGAGAAGAGACACACTTTTGCAAAGGATAAAAATGAAGTGATTATTACTGATGAAGGCCACTGTTCTGGCAGTGATTAGGCTGAGGTTTAATTTAAAAACGGTGCGAGACACAGAGTTAAACAACATTCACTTTTCCTTGTTCTGTTTGGAAAGATGCTAAGGAAATTATCACCAGTGATTATTTACCCACACCCGGTGAACAGAAGTAACCACACATCAGCAGCATTATGGGAAAGACTGAAACAAGCCACCACCTCTGACAGAAGCTGCTAGTTTCATTAAAGAAAATGTATCTGTGAAGCACAGCAACAACAATCAATCTCATCTCTCTTTGGCAGTTCCACAGATGTTTATATCAGGGTGTGCGGGAGTGATTGCACACTATTTAATGCGATTCATATTTACCGTGGCCTCGTTACACTTATAATACTGAGTTCACAAGCTTTTAAAATCTGCCTTGTATATGCTCAGCAAAACGTTGAGCTTATGCTTCATAAATAGAATCAGGGTTTAATCTCCCTTGTTATGACAACTGAAAACAGAATAATATAAATTTTATAAACACTATCAATTTGATTTTTGCTTTTTCTTAGAAATCACTAGAGAATTACAAATAGAGTGATTACTTGGCAGTTTGCTGTTCTTCATTCAAAAGCAAAGATTTTTAAACGAGTTCACAATAGGACAGGGTCATCTATGTCAAGGTTCTTCAACCTAGTGACCTTTCAGTCAATTGTAATGCAGATCTGTGTTGTAACCAGCTGTTTCATTTTTCTAATTGAACCAGTCTGGGATCAATGAATCGGTGAGATGGGTAGTTTGATCCAATTCCCGCAGTGCAATGGACTGCATGGTGCTCAGATGCATGAGCCCAGTGCAGTCTCTCACTGACCTTCCTGTGCAGCTCCTGCCTTTCTCTCTCCAGGCCCTCACTCTCTCTGTGGAGCTGGGCTTTCACACGCTCCACCTCTGCTTGAAGCTCAGCGCACAGCTCTGCCCGCCTCTGCTTCTCCTCCAGCAGCTCCAGCACGGTTGTCTCCCTCTGTGTGCACTGAAGTCACAACAATGTTAGGCTCACAAGAGCTCAAAGGCTTGCAAAATAAAATCCATCAACACATAACACTCCATTAGCACATCACAGTACAGTCATTCAATAAGTCCTCACTTGGCCAAATGCTCTATTAATCGATTTTTCTGAAAGAAGATGCAGATCAACATGAACATAGCAAGAGCATTATAAGTCATGTTTTCAACTTAATCATGTTTCCCTTTAAAACTCACCACCTACATTTTTAAATTCTAACATCTTACACTCTGACAGACTCCCCAGTCCCTCCTGGCTATAGCCCAGGATATATTCTCCTCGATGGAGAAACCTCAGTCCATCCGGTCTTATCTAAGGTGTTGGCACTCTCAGACCGCTGATTTATATTTTAATATCCCTAATTTCCACACTAGGGTGATTTTCCAAATGTCATTTTGCAATTTATGTCAAACAGCACACCAATTTATCTTAATAAAGTTTATGACACCCCAATTCAGACACAGATATGTAATTCCGATTGAGTGTTTAACAGGCTGGGGAAAAGACACATGAGAGTGTTTGTGTGCTTGTCTATATGAGGGTGCATTAGTGCAGTTTATGAAAACAGCAAAAACCAAACACACAAAAACTTGATAATAAAAACTGCAATTGTAAACAGTATATAATACCAATCGCAGTGTTCATAATTATAACAATAAAAGGCTAATCTGTTAAAATAAGCACTGCAGTGATTCAGCAATTCAGCAATCACAATTTACAAGACAAAAACTTTGTGCCGGAAGGAGACTCCTGCTTCTACACGATGAAAACCAATGTTTGCAAAGAGGATTTGTAATTTTCAAAAGGAAAATGGACAAAACTTTTGACTTAGTGTGGGCCTTATTCTAAAGCCTGCAGTTCGTATTTGTATACATACTGTAGCTGTAATGAAAGGCAGACCTTGTAAGTGACACTGTGCAGCTCCTCCCTGGCGTGGTTCAGTTGGGTGTGCAGGGTACTGAGCTCTCTCTCCTGGTCACTTTCTCGAACCTGCAAGTCTTCATAGGCCCTCTGCAGGGACTGCAGCTCAGACTTCCTCTCCACCAGCTGAGGAGGAAAGGAAAATGTTCAGAAATGACCTGTTTCAAGTATACTTTTCACTTTTTTCACTTCTGCTTCACAATGAAAGGGTAAGCTGACATTAAGAGTGAAGACAGAAAGGATACACACACAACAGACGGAGCTGGTCTTTAGTTTGTGGTCAACCATCTACAATCTTGAATGAGACTTCTGTGATTAGAACAAATATTGCACAACTGAAATTGATTCACATTTTTATTGTGAGTAGGGCAAGTGTGTGAGCGTGACCTACAATTGCTGGGTCTCTGTAGGATAAGCAAGACATATAAACACACCTTTCCACAAGACAGACAGTGCTGGGATTTGATCAGCTAGACAATTATCCAACACAAAGCTGAAGACGATAGCTACAGTATATACTGTATGAATGACAATGCCCGGCCGAAGTGAGCCCAGTCACTACAATAATGACACATATAATACTTTTAATGGTAACAGCAAACTTTTTAATGAAGGGGACTCAGCAGCTTCAAGCCCTGGGTGTGCGGATCAGCCAATCGCATGATGCTTTGCCCCAGAATGCTGTGAGCTCTGCATTTCCTGCCGTCAGGCTGCTATCGACTATCATCGAGCGGCAGGCCGCCAGCGCGTGTTTCTTCCCATCGAAAAAGGGTAAAAATAACAGGAACAAGTTGTCGGAAATGAAATTTCAATTCATCCAGTCCCTTTATACACTTCTGCGGGAACTCACAGTGGAGAGGGGGATCAATAGTGTTTAGACAGCAGAGCAGATTTTCTAAGCGCTGGATCAATAGGAAAGAGAGAGAAAAAAATACCCTGGCTTTTCTTTAGGTGTTGTAGTAAATACGAACAAATCAGTGGCCTTAGGCTAAACGGATTGACCAGCTGTTTCCGAGTTCTGTGCTGTAAATAAAGATCTATGCTGAACGCTTTGACTGGGGCCCAAGGGGGAAAGTCGTGGAAGGCTACCTCTGCACTACACCCCTGCACGAGGCTCGGGCACAGACACCTGCACCGCAGCAGGACAACACAAGATGACAGACAAGCAGGGCGCCGCGTTCGGATTCTCCCTTTCACAGCCCTCCACTGCCCAGGCATACCGAGACATTTCCGCATGCCGAAAGAACTAGCTTCTTGGAGGACTTTGCACACACTTCCCACACAGCTGTTGAGACGGCAGAAGGAAGATTCTGAACGTACTTGCGTGAAGAGGTGCGTTAAGCACGGAATCACAAAAACACACATATTGACTCCCTAAATGTAAAAACCAGCTCACCATCTTCCTTCCCGTAAGCATCGAATAACAGACAAGTGAAAAAACCTTTGTTCAGAGTTCATCAACAGCTTTGTTTAGAGTTCTCCAAATGGAAAAACTGAATTTAGCTGCCTGAGCACAAAGGGAATGGCTTGCTTGGCAGGGTGTGTGGTCCTGGATATGTAAATGGATAGTTATTGCACTTACAGTAAGCTGTATGGTACTGTGGTATGTAAATGGATAGTTATTGCACTTACAGTAAGCTGTATGGTACTGTGGTATGTAGCAAAAAGGGGGCTTTTTGAATGTACAGTATTTGCTTGGCATTTTTTCCTGTGTCTTTATTGTCACTGAGATTAGAAGAGAATTTAAAATAATTCACAGGTGCCCCCATTCTGCCACCCTGTCAGTGAACAAGAGTGACATGAAAAGAATGTGTACACGTGTCTGCCAGCAGTCACAATCTGACAGATTACTGTGACCCAATAGTAGTGAAGTCCAATTTATTGGAAAGATAGAGTAGGTGTTTTTTGTATAAATAGTTTTTGTAAATACAGCTACAATTTACAGAAATGAAACTTTCACGTTCATTTTACTGAGAAAAAAAAAGATCTAGCACACAAGGGATTGCCTTTGTATTAGGTACCACTGATTAATTCTGTGAGCACTGATATAATAAGAGCAGACGATTAGGTTATTACTGCTAGTTTAGGCCCCGAGACTGTCCACACTTGAATTATGACTCAAATGCAATGGAAACTACTTACATTACCTTAATAATTCTATTTTTCATTTCTAAACTCTATCAGGACTGTACAGTATATTCGGAAATAAAGCTATTTAATTTTCATATCCTCCTCAACCACACCTTGTTGTTTTAAAGCAGATTGGAGCAAATAAAGTATTTTTTTCTTACCTTCCTTAATAAAGACAGTATAAATGGCAATGTGTGTATGCACAAACTGGCATTAAATAATTAAAGCAGATGAAGTTATTCTGGGTTCCACAAGACTCTACTTATTTTCTGTAATAGGATTGTGTTAAATATTAAAACTCTAGTTCTATACAAATGGCAAACCGTAATATGAAAGCTGCTTTTTTTCCTCACTGCTGATCAAAACCCATTTTCACAGGCGGGGAATTAAACAAGACATCTAATCATTAACTCCATTTCTTTTAAGCCTTCACACATCAGGGAGTTGTTTTTCTTCTTGCTACTTTGTCTTTTATTTATCCTTAAGATGTCAGAAGTGAGACTCGTCACAGCACATGAAAACAACACACTGGTGTGCAGATCCGCAGCTGTGCAGATTATGATGATTCTTTTTTAACTGCCTGATACAGAGTGTTAACAGGAGGGTCCATGTGCCTTGTGATCCCCCTCAATGAGCCTGACAGCATTCAAATATTCATCTGTATATAGGTGCTTTTAAACTGCTATTGAAATAAACCAAGCTCTCCACATCATCAATTCAACCACCATTTGCAACGTCATTTACACTTTCAAAAATTCAGACTGGATTAAATACAGATCATTTGACCATGAGTGTGGTGGCTTAACAGATACAGCGACACTAGCGACAAGTGCCCAGGGTGGGAGGAAGCTGGTGCCCGGCTCAATAAAACCCACATTTCATCCGTTTTATTTTACCAAATGCAATAAAAGCAAAACTATTTTGCAAATGCAAAAACACAGAATATTTCATTACCACAATTTAAAGGACAGTACTGGACTTTCAAGCAACATTTTTCTTGTACGAGTAATAATCTATTTTACTGTATGTGTAGCAACTTTATTTTTGCATATGCACATAAAGCACATTGAAGAGGTTTCTCATTTACAAACATCTGTCTGGTGAAAATTTATTAATTTAATTAGGGTACACTTAAAGTAATGTGAATCTAAGATATACAGCTTTCTTCCATTTATTGCAACTATTAATGGAACATTCTGTGAAGCTGCAGTGGTAAGAGAAATTATGTTTTATTTGGATGAATAACAAAATAACTTCTGTGTATCTCCAGCTAATGCTTTTAATATAACCTCAATGCTCAGCAGAATAATTGATTAACAAACTCTGTAAAAAAGATAGATGTACTATTCATCTGACTCAGTATTGTGTGCACAGTACATGCTATAAATGTTGACAAATTCTGTGTATCTAAGTGCATTCATTTCCAGTCCCAATATTGAAGTATTTGGGGTTTCTCAAGGAGAGACAAGGACTATTGAATGTCTATTTTTCTGTGCTTGGACAGCAGTTCCTAATGTGAATCGCAGGGTACTCCAGTATGCAGAAGCCTCAGGCTATTCTTTAAGTGGTCTTTACTTTGAAAACACAGGTGTTCTCATGGGAATCTGAAAAAAAAACTACTATTGGAACAAACTCAATGCAATGGTCTGAATTATATATACATACATCATCAGTCCATGTCAGACTTTGATTCACAGTGTAAGACTTGTAAAAACCACTGTGGTATTAGCTTTAATAATGCAGAATGGGGTTAGGCATTTACTCTTTTTCTGACAAATATGGGAAAATCAATTAATTGTGGTGACATTCCCCAAAGCACCTACATAAATTCAACCTGAAGCTCACTTGCTCTTTTTATCCCTTTAAATGATCAGTAAGAAAAATTATATCTTATTATTGAAATGAGCATCTTGTCGCTTTACTGTTTTCTTAAAACATCTGGTCATCCTGAAAACTATCGATTTTTACACATTAAAAGTAGATTTTTTTGGATAACATACTGTACAAAAGGGGTAGAAAATTCAGAATACACCTTTTAGGACAGTATATGTAGTAATGAATAATACTATGTGAAACTCAAAGAAAAACTAAACAATTCTGAATTTCTAAAGAAAAAGCACACATCCTAACAGCATTATCATGTACTTTCATAGACAGTAGATACACAAATATACAATTAAAGATACAGTATTCTATATTACATATCATGTAATGTAGAGGTGCACTGGAAATAGAGAGGAAAAAGAGGTGTAACTCATTAATCGTAATTATTGTAAATGTCAGAAACAAAGTCACTGGTTTTATGGAGTAAACCCTTTGAAAGGCGAACTAATGTTCCAACACTAATTTCTGATATTGTTCTTTCCTTACTAATCAATGAAGCAATAAGTATACAGTATATTTAAGTAAGTAAAGATTAACCAAAAGTGCTGCTTTCTGCTGCTACTTTCCAACACAACAGAAAAAAACATCCAGTTGAAAATCACCAATGAAGTAACAAACCCCAGCAAGACACAGGAGTAAAACATTTATAACTGGGGTTAGGAGTCAAGATGGATCTGTTAAGAGAAATAAGGTCATTACCCTGTATCCCAGCTCCAAACTTCAGATGATAGCCCAGTTCTGTGTCAGGTATTATTGCTTAAATAAAACAGCAGGCCCTTAAGTGTCTGCAAGGACCGGTTCTTGACAAATAAAGGACAGAATAAGGACCACTTAAAGAGTAGCCTTCCCTGCACTGTGGAGCTGTGTGACTGTGAGGCCTGTTGTTTCACACTGGGAGATACTGTTCCAGTGTTAAAGCAGCTGTGATTTATTTAATGTGCCTGCTGTCAGCCTGCCTTTCACTGCAGGTCTGCTCACACTTAACCCCATACCATACTGATGCTTCAGTTGTTAAAAAAGGTGCTTCACTATAGGTAAATCAGACTTTCGAACGGCAAAAAATTCAGAACTGGCTCTTAGAAAACATTCTGGGTTATTGATGCACATTCTCACAGTCATTTCCAGCCACACTGTAACTAGATATGTGATGGTTTTATGCACTGGACAGTCTTCAACTGGGAATAAGACCAATAAGTCGTTTCGTAATCTGTAAACCTCTGCTGCATAAAGTTCCCCCCGACAGCCTGAAAAATATCTGAAAGATATCATACAAGTTGCAAAAATGACTCTGAGATGAACCCCCACATCAGCAAAGTCAGTTTAAAAAAAAATATTGAACATGGATAGGAGAAAAACGTAATCTATTTCAAGTTTCCTTTGAATCCGATTTCAAGGTAATTCCAGATGTCTGTTCACTGGCTGGCACACAACATGCAGATCATTTTCATTTTTTTAAATTCAACTGTGTTGAAAACTGTTACTGGTGCTCGTTTTACAAATCTTTTTTCTGTATAAATATTTGTAAGGAAATGTAGTTTTTTGTATCTTTAATGACGAATATCTATTCCCAACATGCATTTACAGAAAACTTTTTCTAAGACCCTCAGTCTTTACTGTTTAGATGATAGCCTGTACACGGTTACGAACTATAATCCAAATGGTTACAGGGGAAGCAAACTTTTTAAATGCAAATAATTAATTCTGGTCAAAATTCTACATGAACACCATTTCAAATGAAAGAAAAATGAAATATGAAACGTGTTGATATACTGTATGTTTATACATAATTTATTTGTGTGACTATCTATGCTCAGCCTGATTAAGTATTCTAACAGCCCTTGTAATTTGTGTCTGAATTTAAAAAAAGCAGACTAATCCCTGCAATGAGTATTGCTCTGGTTAACAATATTACACCGAAACCCACTAAAACTGAAATCTTTTTAATTAGTTATTGAAAACCTCTTCCTTTATTAATTTTCCAGCACAATGAATATGTTGCTCACCTCTCCTCTCTCTCTCTCCTTCTCTCTCAATGCTCAGTTCAGAAATATTTTATTATTTTTTTAATATGCTGGAAAATTCCAAGCCAATTACTGAAGAGGCAGGTGAAATGGGATTGTACTGTAAAAGAAATCAGTGGTTGCCATGGAGATTTGGTGAGAGAAGCAGATTGTATGCAGTCACATGACCCAGCCCGCTGCATAAAGTAATGCTAACGCTCTGTAGACCAAAGGACGCTTAACCTCAATAGCTGCAAGCAATTGTCGTCTATTCAATTGAATTTATTTGCAATTTTTGTCCGAGGTCAGAGTAACAATGTCTCAACTGCTCCTGCTACTGCTGCTTTTTTCTATCTGAAACAGAGCAACAACAAGAATTGTGTTCATTTTTTTGTTGTTTTCTTTTACAGAAAGGTGTGGATCGCAAAGGCCCCCTTTTGACATACAGTATATACTGTAGCTGAGGGGAATAATCAGCATTTAAGATATTTTTAAATATTATTTCCTCAGAGGCAATGTGCGCATAGTGAATCTCTCATTTACTTGTCCGGATATCATGCATGTTACATGCCTCATATAGATTACAGATACATGTGACAGATTTTCTTTACCTCAAGAAACACAACTAACCCTTCTTGTATACTATTACACTATCTAGCTGCTTGAGTTTGAAGGCTCTCAATGAAGCCAAATGATGCCCAGAAATGAAGGGACTGAAACCCATCGTAGGAATCGAGAGTGAATCCATAGTTTGTGCCCAAGCTTGCTGTGCTTAGAGTCCAAACCAGCAGGATTACATTTGGATGCGGGTAAAGAACGAGCCACAGGGAGCACAATTCAATGTTACCAACAAATCTGAACAACAGTATGACAGAAAGGATCTAATGGGTTGACCACCTGTGCATGAACTGTGTGCTTGTATTAAAAACAGACTGGACACTACAATTTCCTTGCTGAAGATTCAGACTCTTTGATTAATGAATGGTCTGAAGACAGACTGATCAAGTAACTCCCAAAATGTAAGATGTGCTGATAACAAAAATAATAGGCTTATTTTTCAAACAAAGGCTGTCTCAGATTGCAGCTTTGGTATCCTACTGTGGAGTTGTATTTAACACTGATATGGGGCTTGAGATAGTATTTTACATATGAAATATGCAATCAATGTAAATAAAATAAACTATAATTATCATAGACGGGGTATTAGATGCCTTGGAGTCTTATCAGGAAATTAACAGCAGGAAGGCATTTTAGAAACAAATTGCAAAGCCAAAAGCTGGGTTGTTTACAGTCATCATAAGAACTAAGATTTCAGGATCTGAATAGTCAAAAGGATAATTCTACTCTGTAATGCCTATAAAATGATAATTACCCAAACTTACAGAGGTGCTGTGTACTTTTCACGTGCGGGTTTTTTTTTATAATGTAATGAAGTACTGAATATCTGAGAGAGACCACAATGAGAAGAGGAGAAGGAGCTTACTGTATTGAGCACTATGAGAAAAAGAGTCAACCCTGTACAGTATACAGAGGCAAAACAGATTCCAGATTCATAACTCTACAACATCATGCAGCATCGATACAAATTATGCTAGAAAAAAATGACTCTTTTATACTTTTCTCCTAAAAATAATAGCATGAGAAAGATTTGGGCAAAATTAGAAGAAAACCATATCACGCTTCCTTGTCACGTCAGTAATCCCAGCCTGACGACAGTTGGCAGACTTCTCAGATGTACCTGTGAGTCAGTCTGTAATCAGAGCTGCCTTCCGCTTCTTCCTATATGTTACAAACCACACAGCACGGAGGGTATGCGGTGGAAACCCTATTTCAATTTAAAGCATTTTTGGAGAGACTGACTGTTCTATGGCAGTAATATAAAAAGCCAAACGTGTGCACTGAATCACTGCCTGTGCATAATTAGAGCTGTTTACAAGACAGAGCGGCCAGGCTCCACTGACAGCCTATAACTCTGTGTCACTTCAGCGTCTCTGCACAGAGATGTCTCGCGGCTATTATAACAATCTGCATACAGATCTCCTGTATTTGTCTCCTCAATAATATTTGCCATAAAGCTACATGGTAACCAAGATCACAGACCAAGACAAACGCAGTTACACCTCGTCTCCTCAAAGTGGCACTGTGTTCATGAATAATAAAGAGGAAATGAAAAGACAAAGGTTGAACTGTAATTTGTATACAATGAGCAACACTTTCCTTCACAGCTCATTGGTCATGGTGACATGGGTCTATGCTCTGTGCAACAATACCACAAAAAAAGGAATATTTCAACAAGATTCGAAACAGCTCTTGTAAAGTTTGTGCTGAGGAGTTACAGCCTCTTAGAGTCCATTTGAATCCAGCCTATAGTGACTCTTCATTGTTAATCTTTGACCGGTACTATAATCCCTATTGTTCTTTAAACCCCTCTGAATCATAACAGGAGAGTAAATCCACCTGCATAATATTATATTTGAGCCAAGCAACCTTCCCAGTTCTACACTGTATTGGTCTCCCCTGGCCCCTTACAGCTCTTTTGTAGCTAAGCCAACAAGCACAGAGGTCACAGTTACACAGAGTGACAGTAAGCACAGGAATGTAAATCAAGGGTGAGCTATTTACAAATCACAAATGATTACCCTCGATTTTAAAAACAAAAATTATTGTAACATGAAAGAGGAGCAAATGGCAGGACTAAAATAAATAAATAAGTAAAAAAAAAAGAAAAAAAGTCTAGTGAAGCAATTACCGATCTAATCAAGGCTTTCTGCATGATGGTACCGCTCCCCTATCTTGCTCCCATTTGCATCATAACACAGCGTGCAATATTAATTTCCGAGTTTACTGCTTATTGGAAGTGCAAAGTATGAAAAGCCATTAAGGCTGCAAATGGGAAAGCAATTTGCTGTCACACGGATTCGGCTCTATTAAAGAGAAAAATCTTGTTAACCATTTGGAATTAGAGTCATTTGGCAAAAGGCATTCTGCCGCACTCCACTAAAATAAGTAATTATGCTTCCCTTCTTTCTCTCTCTCTGTTCCTCTCTCTTTCATTTGTGAAGGCGAGGGAAAGGGAGAGAGGGGGGCTGAGGGGTGAATAAGTGGATGCAAAGGCAATTAAAGTTGGGAGCTATCTATTTAGTTAATACACAGTGCACACACGCACAAAGAGTGCATGCTAGCAGCCCATCTCCGTGCTTCCTCAGCCTGTCCCTCATCTCCTCCTGATGCCTCGCTGCCATTCCCTCCATTCCATCACTCATCCTTTTATCTTTCTGTTAAATACCCCCAAATTCCCCTTTCTTCCTCCTGCTCTTCTGTGAATATTATCCGTCTACAACAACGCTGTTGGAAGGAGCCCCCTTGTGCACAGCAGACTAACCTCAGTCTCACCTCGTCCACATGCTGTAGCAACACCTCAAAAACGGGCCAGCTGTCCAGCCCTGAAACAGCGCACACCCTGCACTCTCCCCTGCAGCCTAACCCCCCACCAAACGCACATATTCTCTCCACTCCATTCTGTAGCTCTTTGAAAGCATAGCAGATAATGCCAGTCATTATTCATGTAGTGTACATACATGCAGGAAGCAGCATGAGCTGATGAGATTTCATGGCTGTCAGCGGGCTGTGGATGAGCGGCCGTGTCACACCAGGCCAGGGGTTAATTGGTTAAAGGCGTGTCAGAGGCTCCAGCTGGCCCTCGCCCACTCACCTGTTCCTGCTCCACAGCCCTGACGCGAGAGGGCCAGCTCTCACAATTAACGCCTTCCTATTAATGAAGCTGAGATGTTTTATTGCGGGACCTGCAGGACCTATTAAGGACCCACTGCGCTTTCCAGCCTGACCACACTATTGATCAGCACGGTGACTGCTGGATTGTTGACTAGTTAAAACCTTTTTGGAAATGTCAGCATTAGATTAAAATAAAACTTCTGTAATGATATGTGCATGAATAGTCTGTGTGTGTGTGTGAGTATAAGGGACATAAGAAGGAGACAGAGGCAGAAGAAAATTAATTATTCTTGCTGCAGCTAACTATTCCTACCTCTTATTGTTAGGCTATTTTTTTTAAAGCAGAACAAATGCTAAATGAACAAATGAACCCAGATGTCAAAACCCAAGCGTCTAGTAATCATCAATGGAGACTAATGGTTCGGTGTTTGAAGGCACTGGGGCTGAAGAAGGCTCAACAGCTAAAACAGCAATTGCTGCCCTATTTTTCATTTCAGGCTTTAGGTGCTGTACACAAACATGCTCATTACTAATTACTCGAGAACAGCAGTGCATAGCATGGAGGACATATCAGCATTAATTAAAAAATGCAAATAACGTGAAGCATCTTCTTCTTTTTTAGCAATTTTATCAGACGGGAACTTTGCTTTGCGCTTTTGATCCCCACCCACTACTAGATCTCACCGCTGAGGAAAAAGGAGCCGAGTGAAACCCTGCCATTCTCTGTGGGTGAGGGCAGAAACCTGCTAATCTGCAACTGTGACTGAAAGCCCCGAACAAATTGGAAAACATTGAACTAAAACTCGCGGGAAAAAGGCTGAGATCTCAGACAGACAGACTGGCAGCAGCACCCCACATCTGACAAAGGAGGGGGTTCACGTCTGTGTCTTGTCAAAACGACCCCCCCCCCCCACCCACCCACCCACCACAAGCCCTGATCAGCCCTCGCCACCAGTGTTGCCTTTTTGGCCTGGTCTCATTAACACACACCTCTGACATCATTAAGACATTTCCTGGAAAATTAATTGAAAGACAGATTAAAAATAAATTAAGAAAAATGTGTTGCAGAATGCCTGCGCGCACTTCATAAATCACCCTGCAAGCCAGAAGCTGGCTCCCCATAATTAACTGCAGACTATTTATTTTATCCTGACGGTATAAATTAGAATTCAGACACACAGATTATATTAGGGGTGTCTGTCATGCGGAACTGTGGCGGGATGTGCAGAATATTTTAAGGATACAAAGACGAGCAGGGGGAGGGGGAGCATTCTGAAACCAACGAGTGTTTGAAAACACTGTAAAGAGGCTATGAAACAGAAGGTGCAAGCAGAAAGAAATGCATACAAAAACACGGGCTACATTCCAGGTCTGCGCGCTTCCTGTGCTTCCCCCATAAGCAGCTGCCTATCTAGACAGATAGATAGACAGAAATGTACACAGATCAGTCAATGAATGGATGACAGGCAAAAAAAAAATAATCTCCAAACTCAATTAATTTTTTATATGACTCAAACTGTTGTTACAAAATACAGTTGAATTAAATAAACCATTCTTCAATTTCGCTGCCTTAGTCTGAAATGTGACAGGGGTGCTTAAAATTGGCTAACTACATGCAAGAGAATCTGGCTCTATAGACTTCCATGTGAAACCAGTCTTCTCTATAAAATAAATGTTAAATATTTAAGCACAGCATGTGGAATAGGCAAACAGAGCAAAATTAAGTATTTTCACAGTCTAGAGGAATTAGAACTTTACAGTATAAGGAGCTTTTCTCAAAATGTTCTTTTATTTATTTTGTCAGCAATAGTCCCAGCAAACAATGATACGGCAATCCATTATTTTGCTGTTTGAATTGATTTATTTCAGAACTTCCAAATGCCCCCACTCAAACTGCATCTACTACAGTATGTATAGCCCATTCAGTGAGGTGTAGGACTGATCACTAACAAGAGCTCTCCATCTCACTGTCAAGCCTGACCCTCTTCTCTTGCTGTAAAACCGAGCAAAAGAAGCTGCAGACAAACAGCATCTGGAATGTCAGAGCTCAGCTCTGACAACCTCTTCCTGGCATCACTCCCATCATTAAGGGGAATCATAAATAATATCCCCTTCTCTAATTTGCTGTTACAATGGTGATGCCAGTGAGATGACCCTTGAGGGTTCTTACCCAAGAGTGGCAAGCTGCCACAACCTCAACGCTATAGAGTTTGCTTGGCACAATTTCCCATGCACTATATAATGGTTTTCAAATGACATTTCTAACTTTTACTACCAACATGTTGTTACTTAACGTTACAGAAATCATAGATTGTTTCACATAATACACAGATTGTTGAAACTGCATGTTTAAATCTATTATCTATTATGTCTCTTAAAGAGAAAACGCATAAAAACATTTATGTGACAAAGAATGTAAAACTGCTGCCTGTTGTTATTGCATACTACACTTCTTACTCTTCTTTCCATGAGAATCCGGGAGATATTTGCTTACTGCCTCAGTTTATTATGTAGCAGGTACTGCCTGCTGAGTGAGATATTAATGCTTAATTATGTCAATGGTCAGAAAGAAAGTAATCATACAGTATGTGCTACAAAACAAAATGCACATAGAAATTAGATACATTTCTAAATATTAGTAACAGCAGAATGAAAAATAAATAAACGCACAAATACAATTTTAACCTTTTCCAGTAAGTCTTCCAAAAGACATCTGCTGTCATGATTCTGGGTTTTATTATACCCAGGAAAAATTCCAGCTTTTTCATTCCAGACTACAGTGAAACTTGTTGATTTAACAGACTACTCATTCATTACCTGTCTAATCAATGCTAAATGGATTTGATTTGCTGTATGTCACTGATTTCCTCTGCCATTCTAAAAGGAATCAACTGCTAAAGAAAGTGATTTTTTTTTACAATAGTCTTGCACAATAAGTGACTGCTTAAACCTGAATACCACATCAAAGCAGTGAAACAGACCAACTCAAGTGCAGTCATAGAGATTGATCATTTGGATCATGTCTCTCAGAAAGCAAGACGATGGCTGTGAGATTTTCATGGAGGGAAATAATACAGATTGCTCCTGCTGAACTCTGTCCTTTTGCCTTTAATTAAAACTGAGAGATCAGGGGACTCCCACTGAACTTCAGCTCAAGGAACTTAAGAACAGGTCATAATACTGAGATGTCAGAGTGGAAGAAGATTACCATAATAAGATAAAAGGAAAAAGATTGCAAAGATAAACAAACCTGGAAATTATACATGGCATCCAAAAATCATGAGGTTATCAGGAAAAGCACAGATGAGGCAGTGAAACACAACCACAACACAGCCAGCAGGTCTTCCATACACTGGAGAACATCAGATGACAAAACTTTTCAGTTCGATCTAAAACCCCTGCTGAAAACATACAGAACAGAAGCAAAAGACCTGAACCCGGAGATTATAAAAGCATTGGCCATAGACTGAAATCAGTCTGCACAGCAAGACACATGCAAAAAAATCTTTTAACTGCAAAAAATATTCAGTTTTCAACTGCAGACTTAAGAAAAATGCCTTAATGTTTACTCTCGGTACCACAAACACATATCTAAAGAATGGGCAGTTTTTTTCTGGAAGCAAGGTAAAAAGGAAACTTTAAGTAGCCTTGTTGTTGTGGAAATGGCCCTAAAATGAGTCGGCTAGTACATGAATCCTTTGTTGAAGAAATGGATTAATAGACTCAAATAATTAGAGTTGATGTAGCACTGTTGGGCAGAGCTCAAGATAACATATCGGGCAAAAGCAGTGCAGGGACATGCTAGCCAGCAAACGTGTGCTGCTGTATTTGACCTGATGACAGCGAAAGCTCTGAAGAAAAAAGTCACTATATCGCAGCAAGAAGTCATGCAGATATTTAATGCCACCCTCTTCCTAAAAAGACATCAGCATAGTAAGTGAAATAAAAACATCAAAATGTAATTTTCTGTCAAATACTGGACATCAAGACCAAATTTCCCTTGCACAGGAATTACTTAAGATCTTGCACACACAAAAGAACTTACATAGTACAAAAGCAACTATTGTTAAATAACCTATAAACTGCAGGTTTGTAAAATAAGATAAAATACACACATTTAGAAGCAAAATCCTTACAAATGATCAAGATAAACAATCTACACAATTCGATTATTTAACAGAATCACCTATTGTGTCACCACATCCTATGTATCTACTATGAAATATCACATGGAAAGCAGAACTAGAGACCTGGAATGCACAGTGTTGCTGAATTAAAAACACATCTCACCCCACCAGACCCCAGAAGACCACGACAAAGATGCAGTTTTAAATATTGGTGATATAGGTGATGTACAGTAGTTTGAATGTTTGTTAAGAAATACCGGGGGGGGCAAAAAATGATTAAAAAACACATTTCATTTTGGTGATATCAGTTAAGCTTTGGCTCTTCGCAGTTCCTCCAGAGCCACTGAAGGGAATGCTGCCTTTACTGAAAACCGGAACCCACCGAGCGCTTTCATAGCACAAACACCATTCTCAGGCCCTACCAAACGCAATACCGTATGCACTAGCACAGAAGAAAACACAGACGGAAATGAGACGCGATTACAGTTGCACAGCAGACCCCTGGAAAACATCTGCTTCCATAAAATGATATATCCCTGCGTTTCCCGTACATGAGTGATATCAAAAAGACAATAACTCCTCTTTGCAGCACAGACTGCCAACACTCCTTGCCTGCAGCGCCTCCGTTTACCATTGGGTGTCTCTCTTTCACTGTACATGTGTGCAACTCAAGCGCATACCCAACCGCCCCCCCTTCCCCCTCCCTCCCTTTCCTATCCCCCATCTCCACATAATATATACACCATCATTTGAAAATGGCAGCTTTTTGAAAATTCACCTTGATTATCAGACATTAAAAGTGACTTATCCAGCGCTGAGTGTCTGGCTGGGGGGATGGCTGCAGACAGCAGAACAATGCGGCTGGCTTGGTATTAACGCCTCATCGGGGCGCGCAAGGAAGGAAGGGGAGCCAGCCCTTTGTTCTCTCCCACATCCAATTATTTTTAACGTGTGCCTCTTTTCACAACAACAAGAGCGAATTTAATTTTAATGCACTCCAAAAAAACCCGCTATTCTTAAACAGAAAAGGGACCAGCACTGGGGGGTTAAGAATTAAGCACACATACATATCAATGTGCACACAGGCAGGCACTGATGATAATAAGGCACACTAACTCACACTTTAATACATACACAGAACTGCATTCTGTGTAGCACTGTGGCAAATGTGCAGATATATAGGCTACAGTTAAAATTATTTCAGATAGAGCTGCTTAAAAAAACAGTCCGAGTTAGATGGAAATAATGCAATCTTTGCAAAGTGCCAAGCCAATTAAAATATTACACATTGACGATGAGATGTCTTTAAAATAAGGAAAAAAAAAGGGTATAGGACCAAATATGTTCTAACCGGACAGCCACTTCATCTTGCTGTCGTAAATGCGGTAAGATCAGTGGTGCTCCCAGAAGCGACAGAGCGGAATGAGAGACTCCCTTTAACTTGCCGATCTTTGGCGCGGCGCTGTATATCTATCCATCAGAAGGAAACGTTTATATGCATTCAACACCACGCACCGCCATGCTGATACATTACCAAAAACAAAAACATTACTGAAAATTGCTGAGGCTTCTGCAGAATTAATAGAATTTGCTGTTCACCACTTTACAGTGCCCCCTCTACACCCCAACTACAATTCAACCAAGAGATATGAAATGATCCTGCCCTCTTTATTATGGGTTCTGGTTCTTCAATCAGAGGACTGTGCTTTGCAAGACACCCCCATTTCTGGATCCACACACACACACAGTGAATTAAATTCCGGTCTCAGGAAGACCACTGACTGCTGAGTGTGACTCACTCCACTGCACAGTGAAACCAATTCTCCAGAGATACCAAAATTAAAGAGCACAGTCCAGTGTGTTTATGGTTTTCACTTTGTTCTATTCTCAATCAACTGTTTTACTAGCAACCTCTCCTTGCAGGGTCCTAGCTGTCATCCCTGCATTGTGCAATACTGTTCGTTAGCACTGACAGCTCACAGGCAAAATCTCCCCATTATGGGTGAAGTCATTTCTAGCTTTACTACAATCTCAATTATTTACACCTAAGCTTGTGGTCTCTAGGACCTATCTAATTAACCCCAGGTGTAGACTCTGAGGAAAAGGCACATTTTATTCTGGGCTTCTCTGTTCTGTCTTCAGAGCAGTCGAGTGCTTATGTGAAAACTTGTGTGTGGCTGTGCACACCCATCACATCTGGTTAACATATTGGTCAACATCGTTTTCGGTCGGCAAGACAAATGTTATGAAAGCATTTTTAAAATGAACAGCTAGTGTACATTTCACAGTCAAAACTCAGTGTGTAGATAATATGGAAAAAACGATATATTAAAAGAAAGGTTTTTTGGTAAAGTGTTTAGCCATAAGGAAAGTTTTAAAGAAATATTTTTTTTCTTAGAAGACTACACAACAACCACACTGCAACCAAGAGAAACCCTGACAACTTAGTTGCCACGATGACTGTTCCTTGAACGTGAAAACCACAGTAGGTGCCTCAGGTTAATGTCTTAAACAGCGGCACTGATGCAATTGAAAGATATTATTATTGGGTGAAAATGTGTGTGAGTACCTTTGTCGGCATGCAACAGTGATGCACTGAGCTTCATAGGCAAAAAAATGATGAGGTTTCGCACAGCGACGACACTCGTTCTGAAGCGCTGCTAGAGGGATTTGTAGGAACACTGCAAAGGTGTGCAGTGAGCCCGCAGGGGGGCGTAACGGGGGCAGTGCGTCCTGCAGTAGGTACAGTATGAAGAGCAGAAGGGCAGGGGGGGTGCGGCCTGCGGAGCTGCCTGGAGCTTTTACCTCTTTGCTGTCAGTCTTCAGACTGGACACCTCAGCCTGGAAAAAGACCTCTCTCTCCTCTGCCTGTCATTGCAGAAAAACACAGATTTAGAACGAGGGACCGTCGTTTTGTAAAAGATAAGTGTGTTTCACATCTCACACAGGTGTATTCAAGATGCTAAGAGTATGACGGAGGCACATGCACACTGTCCCAAATGAAAACCCTGATTCAGTATACCTCAGTGTTTTATTTGCTCGTTCATCATATAATTTCCTTCAAATATTTAACAACTGTCTGAAAAGTTTCAAACACACACAATCCATTTTTAAATATGATAGATACTTTATTGATCCCGTGAGGGAAATTGCAGTGCAACAGCAGCTTAACACAGACAACACAGCCACAGTGTAACGAATTATATAATAATAGTACAATACATACAATACAATACAAGAGTTACTCACAGTCCGGACACAAAATAACAAAATCACAACAAAAAGTACCTTACAATGATACTAACGAAAAAATGGGCAGTATGAAAAATGGTTTAGAAGGATGATGTGCATTAATTGTGAGGCTTATTAGATCAATTTTAATGCTTTGCATACATCTGCAAAAACATTCTTGTATGACTACTGAGATATTCTTCAGACTACTATACACTTGAAGTTATGTAAAGGAGAGTAACTGATCTACGGTAGAGCGTTAACAGTTTTAATTATTAGAGTAATCATCCAGTTACTGAAAATGCAGGATCAAGCCCTTTTCTTCAAAACAGGGGCCTTTACTTCTTCCTTGTAACATCAACGCACAGAGGAAGCGAGAAGGGAGACCTGCTCCTCTCTTATTTGGTACTCCTATCATGTCACAGAGGAGGAGGCCCATGTAATCTGCTCCTGAGCCAGCACTGCTCAGATTAAACACTGCAGACATGGTGTATGCATCATTAAATCAGAGTGCGGTGTGCCGGGGTGAATGTCGACAAAGGTGACACATACGGTGAGATTTAAAGTAAAAGTAAAATCGCATTAATAATAACAATAAAGTTAGATCCACCTAGCTTCATTTCCATCACGAAGTGATGCGCATTCATTTCAAGCAAAATATGTTTGGGATTAATTTCTACTGCAGGAGAAAAATAATGGCAACCTGACACTGTGTATTGTGTAGGGGATATTGAAGACACTGTACAGGAGGTCTAGGCAGAGAAGGCAAAGAAATTAAATTTTATTACCTGCAGGGCTCCTAGACAGGAAAAAAAAAAGCGATCCGGATTAATTTCATTTACAGAGGCATGAACGCTCTGTGGCAGCTTTGTGAGGCAGGGAGTGATAAAGCCTTGGAGAGTGGAAGCAGAAAACAAGTTTAATGGAATACATTACTGGCAACAGAATGGTGCAAAATGCCACCTCACCCTCTTGCAGGCAGCTCGTGCTTCATCCTGCAGCCTTCGCGCTCTGTCCTGGCAGTGGGCGAGCTGGGCTCGGGTCTCAGAAAGCTGGCTCTCCAAGCCCTGGCAGCGCCGCCCAGCCTCCAGAGCCTCCGAGGCCCCTCTCTCATCAGCAGCTCTCTGCAGAGAGCACACCGCGGCCGCCAGCCTTTCAACCTGCAGGGCGGCGGCACAGAGCACAGGCACGTTGGTGTACGTGACGAGTTTACCCCATAACCCCCGACGTGCGAGAGATATCAAGTGCTGTACAGGACAGTTCTTTCTGCGTGGCAGTTTTTAAATGAGGATTTATTTAGGTGTAGAAGCACAACCAGCATAGCGCAGACCCTCACATTTCCGGCACAGTTCACATTAATCAGCACATTCGGTTTTATCATTTCACAACAATTTGTGCACTGACTAATATTATAGGAGGACTGTTTATTTCCAATTGCTCTTAGATAAGGTTGCAACACCAATAATCTTCCCTTTCTTGTAGCACCATGCTGCCTGTTCACTGTCAAGACCTTAAACTGTGGCCAGAGCCTCAGATACTTCATACCAGGATTACAAACACAATGGAAAAAACATAATTAAACAATACTGTAATAATATCTCACATGCCACGCAGTGTGCCTTATTGGATCAACACAACCAAAGTCTAAAGCACTCTGAAAGTGTTCACCTTCCTTCTCCAATGACAGGGCTGCAGTGGTTTATGTGGGCGATACAGACCCAGTAACATTGCCAAACAACCACTGGCACTGTTCTTGACATTTGTCCAATATATCACAAAGGGCAAATTCACCATTACAAGGGAAGCAAGACAGGGTGATGGAGTACCAAATAAGATACCGGTAACCGGTAATAAGTAGTCAACTGTAGCCAAAAGCAAATTGACTAACTGGTCACCAACACTAAACCAACAGCCACATGTTCTCAAGTTATTAAAATGCAGACCAATTGTTTCAAGCTCAACCTCAATAATAAAGTTCTGTTTTTGGCTTTATCAAATGCTATTTCAAAGATGAAAACTAGAAAGTGGACAGAAGGGGAATTGGATGAGCTCACCAGACTGCTGGAACACTGTCTGAGAGTCTGCGGCCAGGGACGCTTCTTTATACTTTCCAATGAGTGCAATCACAAGCCCTCCAGTCATCCACAGAAAGGCACAAAATATAATTTCTCAGTAACCTCACCAGGGAAAGCCGTGTAAGATCACAAGCTAATGGAAGGAGTGTGTGACTCACTGGGGAAATTTTATGTAAAAACATGGTCCAAATGTGAACACAGCATTACTTAAAGGACAAGATACACACAGCGAGCATGACTGAGGTGAGCACAGTGCTGTGCATGTCAATGGTTTCTTTACTTGCACTTAGATTCCTGGTCCAATTACAATGCGTGATGCTTTTTAGTAGATCTTTAGAACACATTAAGAGAAAAAACATTAGAAAAGGTCTTTTTTGTCAGGTATTGATTGTATCATACCATTTTTTTCTCATTTGAAGTATGCAACAGAAATATCTGAAAGGATGCTACAGCAATTTCTCATACAAAATGATAACACTAAAGCCTATAATTATTCCAGAGCAATAGGCACTAATCTTTTGACCAGACAAAACAACTATTGCTACACTCCCAACGCCATAACGACGTAAGCAGCATGGCTCAGTGCGTCTTGTCTTACCTCATCACTGAGCTCCAGCTTACATCCCCTCAGAGTGTTGTTCTCTTCCTTCAACTGCTCCAGATGACCGGTCACCTCAGCTAACTGCAGGAGATACAGTCAGAGAGCCCCAGACCACTTTAATCTCGGCTTCCTCTCGAATGCTAACAGACTCTTCCCTAACAGCAAACTGAATTCTGACACACGCTAAGGTTATAAAACTTCATCTGACTCTCTAGACATTACCTCTGCTGTATTAGTACAATTAAAATGTATTATACTTCACAAATCTTGGATATACTGTAACAGGTTGTATAACATCCATCTGGACCACAGGTTTGGACTTTGCTGCTGAATTTTTAGCCTTTTCTTTTAAAATTTTTTAAGATTCCAGTTTTATGTTGCCTAGCTATAATTCTGAAAATTTCAAATCTGACAGGTGCAAGGAGGAAATTGTTACCATGACTGCTTAGCAAGTGAACTTGGCAGCTTATCATCCCGTCAGTCCTACAAATTATACCTCTTTTTGCTTTGCTGAGAGTTCACAACAACTAACAGTCAATAACTCGTAGAGCTGTTTTAAATTACATAACTGCTTTCAGAAAGAGTGCAGTCCTTGTTCATGCTTGTTCAGAAAGCCAAGGGACTGGGCAGTCTGTGGAATGCAAGAGCAGCACAGCACTCATGGACACTGTAAAATGCATGACTCGCTGTGGCTGGATAAAAAACACGTGAAGCTCAGAGTAGATCATGTTTATTCAGCATGGATCTTCTTTGATCTGAAATCTTAGGATACTGCCCCCGAGTCAATATGTGCTAATAATGCGATGATCCTGGCATCGTATGTGCAAATGGATTCCACCTGTCGTGGACAGTCATCTTACTTTTATCAACTTTGTTAATGTCTGTGAATTATATCAAAATGTTCAGATATCAACAGACTTCAACACCAATTGCAAGAGAGAGACAGCATACCTATTTCATTTCCTCCAGTTAAAATATCTACATAACATTGTATTAAAATGGAGCAACTACCATTTTAAAGAAATGGAAAAAAAAAGATAAATCATGCCATAGAGATCTAAAAATAGAAATGGTCCATGTTCGTGAACTAAATCAGATTGTGCTTGAAATGGCATTTGTATTTGTATTAACGTGTATTCTAGTTTTAAATGACTAACTTAACAAGACCGACTTAAATGTACGTAAGCTGTATAGTATTTTTCCAGCATGGCTTTTGCTATTATTGCATAAACAGGAAGAATACAGCCAAACAATATGTTTAAATAACACGCCCAAATTCAGACACACATACAAACAGCTGTGGGTGCGAAGCATGAAGTTAGGAATGAAGGCCCTAAAAGCCTGGGCCTTGTAGTTGCGAGTATACCTGTCTGCGAAGTTCCTCTCCTTGCTGCCCCGCTGTGTGCAAATCCCTGTGCAGCTGCTGGGCACGGCTCTGTCCTTGCTGGAGCTCAGCCTGGCTCTTCTGCAGCTCCCTCTGCAGCTGAGAAATCCTCTGCTCCTGGACGTCCAACTATCGAACCACAAGACACGCCAGAGTGCAGAGGAAAAGAAAATCAATCCGCCATGTAAAGCCCCTTCATCTCTTCAGGAAAACTGCCAGCCCATCCCTGGACCTAACAGCCATGCCTTTACCCATCCAGTTTGCACTGACATCTCCTACATCCTCATTCTGACATGTAAACCATCAGCTACTGGATTTCTGCTTTCAAAACTAAATGTGCCTACAAAAAGAAAGTCTCTTCTACAAAACCTGTGTGCCAAAACAACAAACCCACCTTTCTATCACTCTTACAACTTATACTAAGGTAACCTAGAAACCTTCACCTGATTGCTTGTAACTATGGCTACACAGCCTCACAATTTAAAAGAATCGACACCAAACCAAAACAGAACCGAACCAATCTGGCTCTATTATAGAATATATGTATTAAATACCATGAAGCAAATCAGGAGATTTTATTCTGACCAAAGAAAACCCCACGAATTAAGTTCAGTTCCATGATATAGTAAAGACTGCACTATAACATAAAAAAATCCACACCTACTGGTCTACTCCATGAAGCACAATGACCTTCGTTTATTACTGTAAAAGCCTTCTTGTCTAAGAGAACAACAGGTTTTAAAAAATGTGCTGATTAACACAACACATTTACTTACTAACGCACAGCGCAGAGAGGAGTGACCGACCCCAAAAGCTGGTCCACCCCACGGTCAGCCCTACATACCTACAGTGGCACATTACTGCCTGAAGAAAGAGGCAAGATGGAGGCCCAGGAAATTAAGAACATTGTCCCTTCATAAAATGAAGACACTGAAAATTGAGAAGAAAATCCCACATATCCACCAAAAAAGACATTAGAAAGCAGGACCCAGCTGAAGGTTCTCTGCCTTTTCCTCCATCATTGATTGTGTTCCATTGACAAGCACAACAATCGAATTCCCAGCCCGAGACCCTCTTGGCGAACGACGAACATTAAATTCCTGCTTTTTAAAAAAAAAAATTAAAAGAAATAATTTTCGGATTTTTTTTATTCTTTAAAAAAACAGCTCCTCCTTTTGCTCAGAATCCCCCGTTCTGTGCGCGATCCACATCGATAACCCTGCTTTCTTTCTTTCTCTTACAATCTCTCTCTCTCTGTATTCTCCCCTCCTAAACTGATCAATACTTCATTTAAATCATGACATTAGCACACTACAACTGAAAAGAAGATTGGAAAACCAAACCAGCTCTTATGTTAAACAGTAGAAGTGAAAGGGGTTTTATTTTTAGAAAACGCATTATCAAAAGAAGTTCATAGTAAATTCCAAATATTAGACAAGTATTAAAGGTTTATGTTTTAACTCCCAAGCTCCAAACTAAGCAATATTTCATTAAAATCTGGGGAGTTGTGAGCGATCACAAGATCTGCAAAATGGAATACATCAATTCCAGATGCAAAATAATGACTTGAACATCCATTATAATTTCAGATGAAAAGTACATTTTGTATAAAACCAATAGAACGCTACCCCTTCAAAACTAATTTGATGTATATCTAAATGTTCACATACAGTATATAGGAAAAAATACACGTTTTACAGCAGTACATAGTGTAGAAATTATGTAACATCATAAGCTGCTTAAAATAATAGACTTCAAAATGTATTGCAACATTTATATCACAGAGATCAAACAGCATAGAAAACAGCAAATAGTCTGTGGTTAATTTTCCTGTCTTTATTAACGAATACTCTGATTATCCTCTGGACTTACCTCAGCACACAGCGAATCCCGGGCCTGATGAGACGCTAGAACGTCTCTGCGGAGCTTCTGGATCGTAGCATCCCGATGCGACAGCTGAGTGCAATTTCGGGCAGCCGGGTGGTATTTTTTTGTATCCCAAATGTGGAAAAATAAGGAGATTAACAGAACAGAAAAACAGATAAGACGAGAATAAAAAACAGAGAAACTAAGATTCAAAACAGACCACTACAGTAACCAAGTGCTTACATAGCCGGCACCAATGTCAACCAATAAGCAATTAGCGAGACAAGACTAAAGTTATTGATCGGGTTTTTAAAGCTAACTAGCCTGCCTGCAATTCTGTGATGGCTGCTGCTGTAACATTGGAGGTGAACGGGGGGGACTGGACAAGCAGGTCTCATTTTCCCTAGGCCCTCAGTGCTGAATTGGGAGCTGGTCATTACCATTTAGCCTTGTATTGATCTCCTTGCTAAATATCACAGGCCTTGATGCAGTCACACACGCAGGCACGCAGGCAAGCACACACATATGCGCATACACACGCCCATAAAATAGAGGTCTTATGATAATTGCGTACTCATATTTCCCAGTCATCCTTGGCCAAAACCGTCCTCAAGCCACAGTTCACTTTATACTGTCTGCTTTTCAGGATGTGCAATGTCTGGTCTTTGTGACTGTATTTGTCATAATTAGAAAACTCCTGCAACACAAAGCTTGTTCATATTGTCCAGTTCGTAACATCTTAACCAAATAGGCCTAAACCACAAGGACACTAGACAAAATAAAAACTACTTGTCAGTCTTTTAGTAAGCCAACACTTCACTTTGGCATGGCTTTTATTTCTTGAAAGAAATTCTCCTATCATTAAAAGGGGAAGTGCAATGCTATTTTTGCATTTCAGGGTTATAATGAATCAGCAGTTATGAGTGCATTTCAAACTACATTGAAGCTGCCAAGTACACGGTAACATGTACAACCTTCATTTTACATCACAAAACAGACGTTTATCAAATGGAGTTGCACTGTATGCATAGCGCCATATTGCTGTTGTTGTCTGAGAAAGAGAACGAGGCAACAGAGCTTCCAGTGGCGCAAAAGCAGCCCTAGTACACTGTAAACATGCTTCAGACCAAGCAAAGCTTGCTACTATTGTAAATATTTTTTAAAATTACAAATGTTTTCATGAAACCAACACATGCAAGATGATGTTTTCAGATACTTTTAAGTATTGCAAAAAAGAGTAACCTGCCAACCAACTACAATACACTCATAATAATTCATGTTATTCGGAGACCATATTTCTCATTTGCTTACAACTAGTGAGCAGGAAGGGCCGCTGCTTTCACATCACATGTTGAGACTGTGGTTTCTTGTCTGCCCCCAATAACATGGCGAACAAACAGTACTTACACAAAGCTCACGATTTTACACTGCATTTAGAAATTTTTTAAAAGTTTGCTTAATAAATTTGGACTATTTTAATTAATTTTGTTAACAAAATTTAATAACCGGCCTGAGAAATTGGGACTGCAGTTCCCCTATAATTCAGATTTTCACTTTTTTCGTGAGGTTATATAAATACGTCTACTATGGACCCTTCAGTGGTTTATCTGGAAATTTCTTAACGTTCCATTGTGATGACAGTGCAGCTGCAATCAAAATGCAACATTAGGCACTGTGTATTCAGGACCAGTCGAACGGTATTCTTTTTACAGTAAAATTTCTATACATGTCTCAGTGAGTGGGCACTTCAGGGCCGAGTGTACCTCAGTCTTCAGCAGCTCCGTCCCTCTCCACAGGGATGACTGGAAGTCCTGGCTTGACGAGACCTGCTCATCACCCACCTGAGAAGAGAATGGTTCCATCCACCCGATTACTACTCTTTCATGCTTATAAAGGGGAAACAGGCAATACTTTGGCCAGGCATATTAAGGCTGCATGAGAAATAAGCCAGCAAAGATTCTCAGTTTTTATCCTTGGTAACATAGAACCAAAGGACTGATAAATGTTCCTTTATTTAAAAAAAAAAGAAAGACGTGTCTGTGCATGAACATAAGTGTACTTCCTCATATTTTCTTCCCATCTCCTTACAGACTACACAGGCTCTGTCACAATTGCTCAACAGTCCCACTATTACAAGTGTCAGTCACACAGCCACCAGTTCTCTACCTGTAAACTGCTAGCACACTCTTGTATTTAGAGTATGAACATTTTCTAACAGAGGTGCAGAAAGGGACTTCCTTAAACCTTTATCCACACAAGCTTTCTGATCTTTCCCTTGTGTAAATATAAGTGTTAGATTGATACGCAATGTTTGCAATGTGACTCATGGAACTGCAGAAATTCACTATTCATTATTCTAAAAGTTTCAGATTTTATCAGACATCAGTAGTAGTATCATCACAATATTAAACTGCATTAATACGCAAAGCAATACAAAGCAGTAGACCTTCAATAGAACTGCATCCATACTTGTGCAGGTATGTTACAATAAAAGGAAAAGTCCATTCTAGTGCCTCAACAGCACAGTGAGCCAGAAATCAACCTGGTTTGTGTGCCTGGAAGGCATGCCAGCTCCATCACAGGCATTAACCGCAGCACTACTAGTCCCTATTTATACAATTGTGTGGACAGGGGCAAACAGGCTAAGGTAACTCACTCAAGGGTACAACAGCCGTGTTTGTAACAACCTGAACGCACTGTCTGCTAGCCCATAGCTCTGACACTGCTCTACATGGTCCCTTCTGTAGCGGTAATCAGGGAGAAATGAAGACAGAGACGAATGCCATGCAGCTACAATTCTTCTTACTGCAACTGGACATGGATAAGAAATGTGTGCAATGTAGGACCAGCTACTCAATTTCTGCAGAATTTCAAAATTCAAATGTTTTCAACCTAATCAACAACTGAAGAATTAGCTGAACTCCCAATCCTTCTCAGGCTGCTATTATTAAAATTGATGAACCTCTCCTGGATTTGTACACTACGTTTCTATTCATTCAAAATCATGAATCCTACAGTAACTACCTCACACAGTGCCACAGTGCTTCAGAAAGACATCTTTAATATTTGGACTTTTCACGTCACTCTGTACTAAATCCTTAGCAACCACCATAGCAACACACTCCAACATCAACGTGAAATGCATGGTAAGTTCTTGTGGGCTACCAGCCAGAGGAAAAATATACATCTCAATTGACAGAACTAAATTGTAGGTGGAAAGAAAAAACAAGCAAAATAGCACCTAATTTCACTAATCAAGAAGAGTTTGCTCTAATATAATGAAGCTAACCTGTTATTGTATTTACAATAGTGTAATTCGTGTAAGAGGTAATAAAAAATTAAAAAGGCTATTGTATTCAGTCTACTAATAGGTATTCTATATAAAAATAAAAAGGTGCTATTCCTCTTTTTTTGTAAGTGTCCTTATATTTAGTTAAAGAATATACTGTAAGATCTTCAGATACAGAGTTTCTTAATTCCTCACAATTAAACAAAGATGTTCAATAAAACAAACTATTCAAACATGTGGTCTCTGGCAGGAGGGTGACACTATCTAAAGAGGCCCAGAGCAGGTGCTGTTACCCCCTAGAAATTATTTCCTGTGGAAGAGAAATGACCTCACAGAGAGGCTTTTAGGGTTTCAGGCTGCCTGCATCTGGTTTCTAAGTCCAGATGGGTTTAGTCAAATTTGATTAGTTTTATCCCCAGACTAGGGTCCCTGGTGGCACATTGAGCAAAACTGCCACTTCACATGATGCTCCATGCACGCACTGCTTGGTGGTGTTATACAGGTTAAAAAGAGAACATGTGGTCACTCAGTCTGATTGAGAAGACCAGGTCTGCAGTTCTACATGCCTGTAACAGGGTCCCCACTGGTCAGCAGGGCTGAGCGCAGCACTGGCAGCAGGCGGGTTTGGTTCTTCCTTCCTTCCTCTCACGTTTTGACCTATCCAGCCCAGATTCACTTTTGTCAGTGGGCCTTCAGGACGAACCAGTGACTGTACACTCTACTGTAGCTCCACTCAAGAGCTTTCACCTCCTTCCCAACAGCCAACCAGCTCCTCGGAGTGAGTTTCTCACTGGTGGTGGCTAAACGTAACTGTGGCAGAGAGAGCCGTACGCCTCCCCTTGTCTAATGCCCAACTATTAGTACAAAACCCCGGGATTCTCTCACCTCCAGGAGAATACTAATCACTCTATAAACCATTAAGACCTTGTTAGAAGAGTGTATGCGATCTTCTCCATTGCATAAATAACTCATGATTAAGAGAATGGTCAAACTGGTTAAGATGATATGTGATCACTGAAAATTGAGTACTCATTTCAGTATGGACTCTGGCTACTCAAACAACCAGTCTAATCAAGCGACTGGTCTGACCATTAAGGTACAGTATACCCATTTTGTTAGGAAGCCTTGAGTTGAGCAGAGCACCAAACTCTCTGATGCTCACTCAGGTGCTGACTCTTGAAATTAAAAGAAAGTCGTCTAACTGGGTAACCGCTTCCCCTGCGTGGGAATCAGCTGCTGCTGAATGTTGTATAAATGTTTTCATTTAACCCACATGAAACTGCCCACATCTATTTTCTGCCTTCAACAGCTGCCAAACTAGCCTTCAGACACTTGTACCAACAAGAAGACCTCAGTCAGACAGCTACTCCATTACAATGCCTCCGTTTTTTTTTCCTTGGGATAAATTATTTTAGTGCAGCAAAGATGCATCAGATTTAAAGGGAACAGTCTACCAAACAGTCCATGAGATCGGCTATCCATCTGAATGATGAGATGCAAAGACTGAAACATACAGTAAGAGTAAACAGGGATTCATTCCACAGCTGGAGTTGGAATTTCCCATTTTTAAATTTAATCTAATGCAAAAATTGAATGGGGTTTAGTGAAAATTGAAAAAAAAAATCACCCGAATCTAGATTTCTTCTTTAGGAAATACAGAGCTTAAGGAAAGTGAGACCGCATCAAACAGCACTGGATAGGACTGATTAAGTGTTACTCTCCACAGCTTTCAGGAGGAGTCTGACTTGATCACACAGATAGTAGTTTCACACTATTGGCTCCTCAGCCAAACACAGACATTAAGTGTGTGTCTCTGAGTACTGACACATACATAAGTAACTATTCAGTGCTGAAGTGTTGCAAAACCATGAAATGAACTATGGTCCTTAACTAAGACTATGGCCTTGCGTGGGAATTGAAAAAAACAAACATCAAAAAGCCATATTTGCTCACCTATATTGCCTTGTACGTTTCTTAAAAATCCATGGAATGAAAATAAGACTCTTGTTGCTTAACAGTTAAAACCATTTTAGGTTTTGCAGCCTGCAGACTCTTTAAAGAACCCCAGTCGTGAAGCAGAAAATCAATATATCTCATATTACTTTCCGTCCATGTGTGTAAAACATCAAGCTTCTGTATGTTTACTACACTTGATGCTGTCTAAATAACTGAATAACTTAATAGCTAAAATGAGACCTAATACCTGTGTCCTGGATCCTATTCCTAAATCCCTCTACAAAGACTAGCTTCCTAGTCTTTGTCCGATTGTAATGTTGAATCTACACTATTTCTGACATGCGTCCATTCTGCTCATGTAGTGTTTTTTAAACATGCTGGAAAATTGTGCTAGTGCTGCCTCTGAAGCACAGTCTGTTCCACCGACCAAGCAACATATTCAACAAATATTTAACTGATGATACCATATGATGAATGACAATTATTTTAATTCCTTTACTACCATGTAGTTTCTTAAATACAACGCTCATCCTACTGTATATACTGAAAGCAATTAAATGGCATTTCTGAGCAGCTTTTTTGTGATGCGATTATATAATGGGTTTCTTCTTACTTATCCACTTTATCAATACATTTTACAACATCCATCATTGAAATTATTCATGTACTAATGATTCTTGCTTTTATTTGCAAGAATACAAGTTCTGACACATTGCCCCTGTGCTCATTACCCTAGTTGGAAACATTTGATAATCTGCAAAGAAAGCTTTTATATTTAGAAGACTAAAATAACAAAACAATCACCTCTATTAAAACCAAAAATTGGACACGTAATCTTTCATCCCCGAGACATGTACAGGTGAGGGTAAAAGTAAATTATTTTCATGCAGTTGTTAGGACCTTTTTTTTAACGAAAAGCAGATTTCTCCATACCAGCTGGCATGTGAGACACGCATCTCAATTAATATTGTTTACCCACTGTGGGGCTGTATGCCTGAAGATAAAATGCTTAATAGATTAAAACAATTCCAAAACATGCTTAGCCAGACTTCTCTTTGATGTGATTGAAGGATTTATTTTGGTGAGCAGCAGCATGTTGTTTCGCAGGAGGCTATGTATGCAAAATAAGTCCCTGAATCAGCAAGACCCTAATGTTAACACTAATTAATAACTCACACAAAGGGAGATTATGCAGTTTGGGATAAGTCCCAGTTACAATGCAGTGCCCTCTTACAATTAGACACAGGCAGGACCCCCTGTGCCCTGTTCAGACATGTTTCAGTAGCATGCTTACACGTGTGAAAGGCTTATGTACAGACACTGACTGTGGACATAGAACAGTGCAGACAGAGAACAAGGGAGCGTGTGTTAACACTTTTCCTTTAAGAGTCTTGGTAGTACAGAATACAAAAATCAAGCACTATAGTTCTTCAGCATGAGGAGTAAAAATAAATGACCAAAAAGAGAGCGCACAGTTTTCTCGAACATCACTGGGTATGTTCTCTTACGCACTTCAACTACTTAAACACTTCATATTCAAAACATATGTGCAGTGCCTTGCTTAAATTTATCGAGGTGCTGACCCATAAAAAGAATACTAATAGCTGCATCAAATGCATGGACTAGTGTTTGTTCTTTTGGATACTGATCTTTTCACTTTTAAATTTAAGTCTGATTTGAAAACAGGACATTGGTCATTTTGTTTCATTAAAAATATATATTTTTTAAATTGATCAAGCAAATAAAAAATGTTTTCAATTGCTTCTTAAACACCTATGTGGTATGAATGCATTTATATATATATACTGTATAGGTCCCTATGGCTACAGTTTATTGTATAATTAGAATGAAAAAGAACACTTTAATCAATTTAAAACCACTAATACAGGAATACACAGTTTCAAACCTTTCAACGTAGCATAAGCAAAAACCATATACTGCATGTCATACTGAAATTAGAAAAACAGGTTTATCAATGAACAACTCAAACTGTAATACCTCAACATAATTCAGGACAGGAGTCAAACAAGGCATATCCTCACCTAATGTCTATTTTCCATCTTTTGAAGTGTCAAGCTCCACTGGTGAACCAGATCCTTCTGCATTTCAGCTGAGTTACCAAATGTATTTTTTTATTTTCCAACAATCCAGCTGTAATACACTGACAATGGTGCTGTAAGTCCCTTTACAGGGGAACTAGACAACATTCAACTTACTATATTTACTGAGGCACACAAGATACAACTTGGACTTCATGTGCAGCATCAGCAGGCTGCAAATGTACCTGCCCAAGTGTCACTGAACTGGATTCTTGAGTGCGAATGCAGAATGCATCGCTTGTAATGTACAAATGCACCATTTGGTCTCTCAAGAAAGCTGGTACTTGAGGACCCCAACACCAAAACTGAAACCAAACCGATGCTTTAGTGAGCAATCACCACTCCTGCTTCATTGTACAGGGCTGAAACATGGACAACATGCAGGAGACAGTTAGTAGGGCTGAAGTCATATCCCTACGTTGTTTGCAGGATATTTGTACATGTCAAGTGGGAAGAAAGAGGCACTAACATCAATGTTCTGTCCCAGACAACACCACAAGCTCTGAAGCCATCACCTCCACTGGGCAGGAAAGGTCATGTTGTCCAGCTGTCTGACTCCAGGCTCCCAAAGGTTCACTCAACGTAGCCAACACAGCTGAACCAGAGCTGAGAAGAAGTTGAGTTTTAAAGATAAAGCAAAAGAATATATGAAAAACTGCAAAATCAATATAATTTCCTGGAGAGTTAAAACTCTTGACCAAAGCAGATGGAGAAAGGATATCTGGGAAGGAGCCCAAAAGAACCAAAGCTGTCAGAATGAGGAAACAATAAGACAGCATCAAAGAGCACTAGACATGACTAGATGGAACCACACACAATTCAACGTATCCTAACAACACTTGTTCCACCTGCCAGAGAGTGTGCTTATGCCATATTTGCTTTATCAGTGAGCTCCTGGTTCATGGAAGACAATTATTCTGGACTGTGAGGGACAGCCAATGAAATGATGAGTTAAGATAAAACAGATATGGACTAAAATTTAATATTTGTGTTTAATAAATAAGGTTTTGTTGCTCTATAAATATCCAACACGAATCTCTTCTCAGCAACTTTTGCCCCCTCATGTACATTAAATGTACAAGTCTTTGCAGCAGATCTCTTTGATGCTATCAAACCACCATCTCCCAGGCGAGTTGGCATTGAGCCCCAAAAAGTCCAAATCAAACAAACCAGGGATAAGCTCAGAAAACAAAACGGAAACACACATTCTTAAACTGCTCGTTTCTTTGTACTGACTTTTACTTAAAACCCACTCAAGTCTGACAGACAGAACAGGGACCACGAAGATAAAAATCTCAATGGTACGGCAGCAAATCCTTAGTAAAAAGCAATTAAAGTGATAAGAGAGGCAGAACAAAGAGCTAATTAAATAAATGCAGATGGATCTAATCAACTACCATCATTTCCAAGTGGCCCAAAGATGTTAAAAACATGAATCACAATTTATATACACGTTATGCACAATATGAAAACTAATGGAAAAACAATCCTCTGTACATGCTACCTTGTGGGGGGAGGTTGGGAGGGCATTTTTTGTTTACTACTAATACATTTTATTATGGAAATAAAAAGACTGCATTCATTACAATGTCTTACTACTTGTGGATCAGGGACTTCTCTGCGAATGGGACTGTTATGTTCTCCTGTTTTCCAATTTTCAATTGTCTTTTAGTTTCATCAACCCAGGGGTATTTGGGCAACAAAAATTGAAACTGAGTGATGACCTCGATAAAGAAATTACAAAATGTAAATATATATATCCATCCTTTAGGAATACATACTTTTAATTGCAATAAATTTCATATTTTAAGCAGACCAATAACTCATTGTGTTGCAGTGTCCATTTGTTAAATTAAACAATTTTTTCATACTGTTAATGTGTCCAATATATTCCAGTCCACGTTTTAAGAATACATATCGCAAATTGAATTATAATTATATAAATCTTCATTTAAACATTTTTGACCTGAACATGGATGGTTCTTGAATTACATTTGATAGAACAATGTGTATCTATAGATAGAAATATTCTAAACAACGACAGATAAACAATGTCTGTATCTATGATAGAACATCAACAACACATCAATAATCACCTTGTAATTCACATAACCAGTTTTCTTATCTAACCAAAGATTTATATACAATTTATTTTAGAACTATATATAATGATTCAATGTTAATTTTGATTACCTGTAATACAAACAAGTGATTTTGACCACTGCATAAACATTAAAATACTTCATTAGTGAAATAATTGATTAGGCACAGTTGAAGAGATGATCAAACATGTATCTCAGCACTTACAAAAGTGTAAAGCAATTACAAAAGTGAGCAAAAACTTGCTTTGTGGTTTATCATTTATAATTAATTCTTAAGGGTTTAAAAAGCAATGAAACAAGTGTGTCATCCTTATGGTCCTCAGTGTTCCTCCAGTCTGGTGGCCCAAACGTAACTGGGAACAACACCGTCAGTACCAGACAAGAGCAGGCTTGACGCACAGTACAAGTACAAGGGAGTTAGGAGGACTTGAGATCACTTCCCCGAGGGCAGTTGGGACAGTTGATCACCTCCCAGAAGGCAGCTGGCAACCTGTTTTCTGTATTCCTGCGAGGGACTGTTTTTTCCCTCACCGCCTTCCATGTGTTCATGACACCAACTGTTTACCTTGTGGAGTTTAAAAAAATTAGAACAACACTCACAGAGGAACCCCTCCCAGAGGTAACTGCAAGACTCAGTATAGTCCAGTTGTATGTGTTGCATAACAGGACAGTGATGAAGCTCCGGGATTCTGTTTTGTACACTGTTCTTCTACATAACAGTGCAGGTGATTAAACACACAAGCCTCCAAATTTGTGTTAAAAGTAAACAGAGAGATCCCTGGGCTTTAGTTTAGGGAAATGAGAGGATCATTAGCAAAACTATTGTTACTGTACACAGCATCCTAGACACTTTTGTGTAGAAAACCATAATGATGTAAGGCACAAAAACACAATGACATTTACTAGGCACATGTTGTTTTACATAGAAGAAAACTGGTATACAGTAACATTAGATGGAAAGGGAGAAGAGAAAAAAATAAGACTCAAAGAAACTCTTTTTAACATTAGCTATTAAATTTCTGAAAAACTCATCAGCTTTTTTTCTTCTTTAAAAAAAAAACTCTTCTTTATCAGGGGGCGATCACTTGAGTGGAATCAATTGTATTCTGCTCCACTTTGCGGTTTTCAAATCCAATTTCTTCCATGTCATCTCAGCACACATTTATAAGGAACAGAGCGCTTGATTATCTCCCTCTTTCTACCGCTTTCCACTGCTGCGGCAATGTATTAAATTAAATGAGGTGTCTGGTGAGCGCACTTTCCAGGTCACTGCCTGTTACATAAACTCCAAGCCCCATCACAGCCCTGGTGTTTGCAGGAAAGAAAGACCCTGCCCCAAACAGCTGAATATTACTGCACCTATAGTACATACACTACGCCTGGACAACAAGTCTATTCTTACATATTTATGAATGGAAATTACATTTCTATTAGACTTCATCTTGATCCAAAATGCTGCAAAAATGTGGCAAAAGGCAACACCAAATATTAATCTTTTGCTCTAAATGCCAAGTGTTAAGCTTGGAGCAGAGGTCACAAGAAAAAATCTCCCAGTTATCACCATCCATGCAGTGAAGACAGTGGTGTCATCTAGATGCTTGTCCTCTGCAGGGATTGGAAACACTGTTAACACTGAGGGAAAAATGGATGATGAAGACCAACGCTGCAGGAAAACCTCTTTCAGTCTCCTGAAGATTTTTAAAGTGGGACAATGAGCCAAACACAATGCAATGTACTGTATACAGTGGAGTGGATTAAGAATAAGAAAGTGAATGGCCTTGAGTGACCAGGTCAAAGACCCCACTTTTGCAATTCCTACTGAAAATCTGGGAAAGGCTTGAAAAGTCCTGTCCATAAGAAATCCCCAAGCAACCTGAGAGAGCTTGAGCAAACCTCCCAAGAAAAATGGAGAACAAATTGCACCAAACTAGTGTGCAAAGACGGTAGAGTTGCCCCAGGAGCATGCAGCTACAGTATAACTGGTGCAAAAGTTGCTTCCACAAATAATGAGTTCTACATATTTGAGATTTCTCTTTAGTGAGAATATACTGACTGCATTGTAACTTACAGTACCTTACACTTCAATGTCTTCAAATTGAGCATTAAGAGGTTGAATTTTTTTTTAAGTGTATGCATCATTTTGAAGGATCTGAATATTTTTGCAAGGGACTGTATATGCAATCGAAGGTGGGTTAATGCAAAGCATTCATTTTGCACTGAACATCTGTGTTGGAGAGAGAAAAAAAACAACCAACAAACATTTTTCTTGCTCCTTTAAAAACTGGCATTGCATGAGGCATGAGCTCGTGCACCGTAGGAGAAATTTGGTATCTTATCTCAAATAGACAGGCGAGACAAATGCTTTTAACTGCAAAACACACTGCAGAATCACTACACCATGAGATAAATCATAGATGAACTTGCAAGCAGTTTTTACATAATCCCACCATTCAAGCTCACAAATACTGCAGTGTGTTAACTGATGTGTTCTTCATAAAATATTTATGCATACGTAGCATGCATAATTATATCGCCGCATGAGTGGGGGTCGTGTGTGTGTGTGTGTGTGTGTGTGAAGGCTTGTACAGTACAAGCCTGTGTGTATGTGCACGCGTGCGCATGTGTGTATTAAAGGTGTCTGTCAGTATAAAATGCTGATGTAAAGCTTATCGCTTCTGTTCTCCCTTCTCCTGCTCATTCCCCTGTGATCACAAGTGATAGCTAAGGCAATTACTGGAAAAATCACTGCATCATTTCATTTCATTTCTGTGGGCCCTAACTTTAATTGCTTAATGCATCCTTTACTGCTGCTCTGCTCCCAGTCTCCCCTCTCTTTCTCTTCTTCATTTGTTGTAGAGCTGTGCTGGTAATTAAAACTGAAGTTGCATAGAAACCTAGATATAAAATCTACCTTTTCAGCTTAAATAAATGCAGTGTATGTGTACACAGTGCACAAAAGCATTAGATATGAAATTAGACAAAAAAGCACTAATTCTAATATTTTCTCCATTATCTCTTAGTATGTGTTGTGTGCATCTGTGCATGTATGTTTGTTTCATCTAGTTTTCCTTTAAACCTGATATATGTTTCATGCACTGCAAGAAGATATGCAAACTGCTTTTAGTCAAACAGCCAACAAAAACTAAACACATTTAAATAGAATTTAAGTCTGGGCAACACATGAAAGATTGGGGAAGGAATTTCGCATACTACAGGTAGTAAAAAACTGAACTAGGGACACAAAATGAAAAATGCTAAATTTGAAGAGGCAACTTGCAGTGCTTTGCAAAAGTATTTGCAACCTTCCTATTATTTAAAATTTCAAAGAGATTCACACAATTTTGAAATGTAATTTTATTCAACCCCTGAATGCTTCGGCTGAATATATTGAAAGGTAAGACAGGTTACAAAAATGATGGCAGCAAAAATGAAAGAGAAAATAATAAAATGTATTGATAGCTAATTAATAGGTAGAAGAATCTTCTTAAGCAAAGTAGCCACAAGTCATTTTGGTATGTTACAACTTTGCACACTGCACAACGCCTTGGCATTGACTCTTGTTTAACTCTTTCAAAGTCATCATGGGCCTCAAAGTGGCCTTCTTAACCAGTTTCCTCCTCTGTACAGCTGCGCAGTTTGGAGGGACAGCCTGATTTAGGCAGTGTCTGGGTGCTTTCCCTCCTTAATGATCATCTTTACCATGTTCAAAGATATTCATTAACTAATATTCTTTGAAGTGTTTTTATACCCTTACCCTGTTCTGTGTTTTTACAATGATAAAAAAAATATTCTCATGACATGACAATTTACCGTTCTGTCTGCTCCAACTCCACAAAACAACCAAACAACCTAAAAGAGCTTTTGGTCACCTTTTAAGGGAGGGCAATATCCAGTATAACACTCGGTTCTAGATCGTCAGTACTTTTACCTGCAATGACACACACACACACACACACACACACACACACACACACACACACACACACACTACCAAGCATACACTCATACACATTATTCAGGACTCCCCTCTCCCTCTGACAGCAGCCCCAGGAAAGGCTATTATTAAACGCCTCCCGGGTGCTCGTGTTCAACAGCAGAGTGCAATAAAAATTCCTTTTCTTTAATTAATTTTTATGGCCAGCAAAGAGGACACGCTGACACTTGTCTTATGTGGTGCTGCAGCTTATTTCTTTCCCCCTCATCTTTTGTTTGTGTCTGCGCATGCTCTTACACTGTTTTGCAGGACGCATACACAAGTACTACAGGCAGAATGTGCGTTACTGTATATGTTTTGCTTTTCTACAGCGGCCTCGGGTGTTTGGGATTGTTGAGTGTTCGATCCATTTAAAAACCTAGAGCTGCAGTCAACCAGTTTGAAGAATTGTTCAGTTTATGTCTCGTGGTGAACTGCAATAAACGGCCTTTGGTGCCTGAATGAACTGCAATGTTTCAACAGCATGTAGGAAAACAACTGCCATCATGTTCACAAGCTTATGTGGAAGAATGTGCTTGTTCTATGAATGTGCATGCTATCTTGGCCATCTAGGTATTTGGCTTTACCTAAAAAGAACTAACGTGTCCAGTACAGTATCTTTAATTGTTCATAAATGTGCCATAGACTGTATAGTTCAAACTTCTTTAGTAGCACATATGATTTTAGTGTAGCTGACGCCACAGCAAAAAATAGCTTCAAATAAACATTAAAATGGCAATTCATTGCACAAGTATCTTACCAGAAATGCAGCCAAATCACTGTTCATGAATGTACTGTTACTGTACTTTTTTAACCAGATACAGACAAAACTATCTTCTTTCAATACATTTGGATGCTCATGCTCTTAAAGGTATCCTACAAAGCCTTTAAAACCAAATCTTCAGCATCATAAAAACCTGCAAAGTATAATTTGAAAGTATACTGTAATTTTTTTTTCTGGGATTAACTATACAAACGGAGTGAATATTTTGTTACTTTTGAATTTTACCAATGATACTTATACTTGATTTCAGTGTATAAATATCCATCAGCATTTCATAAAAGACGGAGAGGAAGCAAATCACTGTTCCAAATTAAAAAGGTTTTGATTACCAACTGGTCCAATTGCTCTGATAGTTATCAATACAACCATACAGTATGTACATGCCTGTTAGTAATAACTAATTATGGTGTAAAGTGGAAAGCAAACAGCAACAAACTAATTTCTTAAAAAAGGCTATTAACATTACACCAGTGGCATGTCTGGTTAAAACCAAGTAGTTTGTGTGGTTTGTAAATAAAGCCATGCTTTAGTGAAATTCTCTGCTGAGTTGTCTTAACAGTTAGTTAAAACCATTAATAGGTCCAGTTATTGACTTATTGATTTTGGCAATGAAGTTCAGAGGTTAAAATCACAATTTTCTAATTCAATGTGGTAATTGTGTGTGACTGCAAACCCCAGAAATTTGTACCGAACATTTGCTTAGGATACATTGGCATGTAATAATACTAATGGAACAAACTCAAACAATCCTTATCTAAAAATGTATAAAAGCTGCCTATAGCTCATTTCTAGTGTCCAGTGATTCAAGAACCAATCATCTGTGACAGACATGATTTTACTTTGAATTTGTTATTGAAACAGTTTCTATCTGCTTAGGTCATCTTCAATTCAGCATTTTGTAATGTTTTTAAACATAATAATCCTTCTCAAATCTATCATTCCAATGCAACACTATAATAATAAAGGAGACTATTGTTTAAGAGCTCAATACAAACTAGTTTCATTGTCACCCTCAACAGAATTTATGATGGAATATTTGATTATAGACCAGCTTCTATACAGAAATCAATGTCTTTATGGGTTGTCATGCAAATATGAACAATGAATAATGTACATTGCTACTCAGTAGTACTATTTCTATGAGAATACACTAAACTTACATTGTAATGGTGACTGTAAGAGTCTTAGCTTGTGTTCTTGAGGTTCCAGTCTAGAATGTATAGTAACTATGGTAGCAGTGGTCCTGTTGATTGATGACCCTGTGCGAGTGATTAGTGAGAACCTGCAGTAACTTTCCAGGCACAGGACTCAGCAGGAGAAAGCAATGAGAATGCTATAAACACTGCACCGCATCCTAACATTCTTTACTACCTTTAAAAGAAGAGATGTGCCTTTAATACTAAACCTGAGTCTGCCACAGAGGCTCATTATAAAACCCAAGTACCGCTGTCCCTCATCTGACAGAGAAACGCGCCTTTTCAAAATGAATGCCATTGTCACTGAGCGTCAACACACAGGAGAATTGGAAGAAGTGCTATTATTTCTCCGAGCAGGCTCCATGTGACTAACTACAGACCATGTCTCTGTAATTACAGTGCGCATAGGCATGTCTCTTCCTTTGTGATACAAGAGGATTCAGATATTTAGCAAAGAAAAAGGCCTGTTTATGGACTGAAATACTGTAAAGAGGCACTGCACTCATACAGCCACACTCATAGGCTGAAATCATTACCTGTATATACAAACTCACAGGAGCACACCAAAACAAATGGCAGAATAATATAAACGTGTTAGCTATTTTTAATGCTTGCAGTTGCTATTTATTGTTATTAAGGGGTTCCCATAATTAAAAAAAAACCTTGCCAACAAAATCAAAAAGTGCCAACAAGATACATAAATATATACCTTATTTATTTTAATTATGCCAATAAATATTAATTCTCAGCATTTCACAAATCTGAATGCAGAACCATGTAAATGCATATGAATGCCATCCACGTTAGCTATGCTATGACTTGATATTTAGCTATGAATGTATAAAAAAGAAGAATGTTCTGTGCTTGCAGCAGCGTATCACTTCAGTATGAGACTGGCCAGAGAAGTTTCCAGGCTTCTGTGATAAGAATGAGAGAGTGCAGTTATGAAATGTCATTTTGAGCAATGTCCCTTAAACCTGCATCGTCTAGGGAATGCACCACTAAGACTAAGGGCTGTATTTCATTAAAATCAACAGTGAAGATATTTTGACTTTGATATTTCCTTGAAATGTTGCAAATAACGCATTTTACTTGCATGCACCTACATACTGTATGAAAATGTATGTATTTTATAGTATAGAATAAAATTGTCTTCAATACAATTCAATAGGATTTAATAGCAGTATTTTCGCTTCTTCACATATCATTTTTACATTTTTAGAACACATTTGAAAAGCTTGATTTTTAATCAGTACATAGTGCCATGCAAAGGTATTCATACCCTTGCATGCTTTTCATAGTTTGTTCCTTTAAAGTCAGCAGTAATGACTTTCAAGAAGTAATTCACATCTGTTACAGTATATATGGTACACACCTCCATACATCTAGTTCGAAAAGAAAAATGATAAAATGAAAGGGGAAAACTTAAATCATGAATACATAAGTATTCGAAACTCTATTCAGATGCACAAAATTACCTTAAAAATCCACACAATTAGTCGATTAGTTATTGGTGGCCTCTATCCATGTGCAACAAATGTGGTTCAGGTGATTTTAGAATAAATACACCGGTCTATATCTGTAATATCTGTCAGGCAGTAAATTTCAAGCAAAGATTCAACCATGAAGATGAAGGGGCTTTCAATTAGCTGTGGGATAAACTTGTATAAAGGCAGGAGATCACGAGAACGGTAGAAAAGCATTTCAAAGACCCTAAAATATCGCTTTGAGCATTGTGAAGTCAATCATGAAGAAGTGGAAGACACCCAAGCAATGAACAGATTAGGCTGTATCCCCAAACTGGGCAAGAAGACATGGATAAAAATGATAAAACACACCTACAGTAAATAGGCTCAGGTGATGATAAAATCATTGGAATTTATCCATTCAACTCCTGCACTACAAAGTTGTACTGATCAGAAAGCCATATTTCTGCCTCTTCTGCAATAAAACTGAAAGGTTCATATTTTAATTGTGTTCAGTTATTTTATGGAATACTGTTTTATTTCTACTTCTTTTATATGTGTTTCACTTGCCACTACAGAAAGAAAAGTTTGTCAAATATTTTTCTAGTTGCAGAAGTACACTGATCTGCTGCAGCTGGTTGCTTTTTTTCTCAGATAATACGAATAGTATTTGATTGTAGGACACTGTATCAGAAATATGAATGTGTGTCATGTATGGAGATCCAGGCCTCAGAAAACATTAGATTACTCCTACTGTGTTTCTGTTTTTAATGGTGTAGTTGTCAAGACTGATTTTGCATATTTGTAAATTATTTTGAAAAATCACTAAAGGTTGCACAAGTTTACAAAGAAAAAAATACACAATGAGAGGAGATAGCAGAATTACACAAGTTTCAGTGAGGGTTTACAATACAGTATAAAAGCAAAGGGGCAAACTCAAAACTAGTTAAATAAAAGCCTTTCAAAAGAAGAAGGTTTTGAGTTTAGAAGTTCTGAGTCTGGTTTAGTATGGACGCAGATTTGAGGATCATCACCGTAGAAATGATAACTTAGTTTGATAGCTGATCAGGCTCAAACGTGTAAATGCTAAAAAGTAAGGGGCCCAGTATCAAGCACTGAGGAACACCAGACTTAACAAGTCCAATTTCAGAACTGAAACTGCCAAGAAAGACAAAGAGACAGTGATCAGAAACTCCAAACACAGTCTCAAAACTAGAAAGCAAGATATCGTGGTTAACAGTGTCAAAAGCAGCACTGAGGTCAAGAAGGATAAGGATAGAAAGAGAAAAAGAATCAGAAGCCTTAAGAAGGTCGTTAGCGACTTTAACCAGGGCAGTTTATGTACTGTGTAGTTGTTTGAAACTAGATTGGAGGGGCTCGAAGAAGTTGCTTGCACTGAGATGGTTATTTAACTGAACTGGACCAGGATAAATTACATCTAGATGTACAGTAGTTGTAATCTAAGGATGTTGAAGGACAGAAGTTGTATGCATCATGGTGACTTAAGAATACAGTTCTCAAGAGATTTCCCTTCCAAATATTGAAATCCTGATTCATACGGTGATAGCAAACGTACATCTAAAATCCCTGATCCTGACAGAATTTGAAAGTGAGCAGCAAGAATGACATCTAGAGGAAAATAACTCCTGGGTTTAGATCCAGACACAACCTTTGAACCTATCATACAGTAAAAACCTGGAAGAAGGCACATTACAGTTACACAAATGATGACTCTACCATTCCCTGCTAATCCTCCTTCCGCAGTGTCTGATGCGTGACGGCCAAATACATTTGAGAAGGGGGGGGAATGTGTGTGCACAAGCGCAGGAAATTCAGTTAACTACAAAAAAAGAAAGAAAAGAGAAATGTGGTGGTGGTTTTGGTGTGGGCGAGTGGGGGGGGGAGGGAGTTCAAGAAAGAAGAGGGGGAGAGAGAGAAATGAGCTTCGTTGTATCTATCACTGGCAATTCAGATTTGCCGACATTTCATTTGAGATCCCATCAGCTGTCAAATTGGGAAAGCGGCAGGATGCAAGGCAGCTACCAGCATCTCGACAAGACAAGAGAACCATCCGCTGCTCCCTCATCAAAATAACATCACGTCCGCAGTCAGACAAAAGAAACATGTAAGACCTATCTCTCACTCCCTCACCAGTGCATCTTCATGAAACCCATCTCATTAAAAACATATTGATAAATCGACTAGGCAAATTATCTACTTTGTATAAACTGTGTCTGCATTTGTAGAGCTCACTGCAAAACGACTCGGCAGATTCATCTTATTATAATAGCTATTTTAATTAGAGAGTAGCCACGTTAGAGCAAACCCCAGAAACACGAGGCGGTGGAACAGACATATCAGGGTGCCCACACGGCCAACGAACACTATCGACAAGCAGCAATTTCAAGGCTGTTTCCCTTTCACAGCCTGCACTAACAGCTGACTGGAACAAAAGGTTTCAGCACGTGACGGCGAGGTCCTGCTTTCTGGCCCGCACAGCCAGCTGAAGCCTAGTTCTAATCCCAGCAGATAACTGGAACATTGACTCGAGGAAGCTAATGAAAAAGAGATTATGCAGTGAAGGATTGGAACAGGTGGAGAAAAGCATCTCTCAGTAGCAGGGATAGACAAAAAGGACACAGGCTTTGTTTTAAACATTGTAAAAACATATTAAACATTAATGAAAGAAACTCGGTCTTTTTTATCACAAAAAGGCCCTTTTTGGCAACCTGAAGAGTTAAAGACTCCAGCTGTCTAGTATGACTGCAGTACAGAATAACACCAAATGACTGATAATCTGAACTACAAGAACTTGAGGGTTTTCATTGTTTGTTATTTATTGATAGAAAAGTGAGTTCTCATGTTTTCTAAGCATTTTCTTCATTCTTTACCTGATGACTAATATTGAACTTGATACCTCCCTTTAACTTTTGATTGCTTTTAAATTCTGGCAGCAGTATTTCCTGACAGAACAAAGAAAAGCTGCCGACAAGAGCTTGCCATGTCAAGTATTATCAAAAACACAGACTTCAGAAGAAGATGAAACCATGCACCTTTCAAATACGTAAAATCTCAACCAAATGGAACAATAATTTATTCAGAATATTCATCATAATAAACTAATAACACTAACTGTAAATCTTTATAAATGTAGAAAACACAAAGCATGTCACCTACTGTACTTTTGTAATGTGCTGACCTAATCGATATACTGTACAATTTCATAATATAAAGACAAAAATCATACAGATAAGTAGAAAAATGCAAGGGTATAGAGGTAGAAAAATACCTATATGCATTGCTAATGAAGATAATGTGTTAAAGAAGCTTAAACTGCATAACTACTGCATTATTACAAATTAAAGCACTAGTGTACTTTCGGCTTCCTATAAACTTCACACTTATCTGGTTCCCAGCAAAAAAATAAGAGAGGTAAGACCAGCAATAATATATTTTTTCTGTGTTTTACACCTTATTATAAGGTGTAATACAGAGGGGAATAAATGGCTTCTACAAAAATTAGATTCAGAATATAAACTCTTCAAAAATCTCGCACAACGAGACGGAAAGAACAGTAATAACTCAACACTGAAGCTGCTTTGGATCTTTGATAACAGTGAAAAAAGCATGAAATTAACTTGTTGACATGAAGAGAATATTGTAAGCATTCAGAACAGCCTTTTCATTTTGTTTTGTGTGACTTGAAGCACAGCAAAAGGAAGGTGGTGAATACATTACAATGCTTAGTCAAGCAAGTCAAGAGCAAAAATGTAACCGCGTAACTTGAATGTACAGTACTTAACTGCTCTGAAATGTTTTGATGTGCACTGCAGATCCATTACGGCCATTTGTTCAAATTCCTGTATGAGGGACTCTTTGACCATACTGCACAAGCCAGTGACCTTCACATTCAACACATTCTACTGATAATGCTCTATCGCAGCACAGAGAAGAGCACAAACAGACACACTTCAACGTTCAGAACCTTCAGTTATGCAGAATAAATGTTCTGAATGTCATATCTATGTAAAAGATAACTTTTTCTGGTTTTCAGATCTCCCTTTTCATGTGCTGAAATTGACCCAGGCTTGTGCTTTCTCTCAGAATACATTTCTAACAGACTAATACTGTATGAAAGAGTTATAATAGTCTAAATAAACCCTTAGCTCCATTTATAAAAAATCTAGTTTTAAAATCAGACAGTAAAATGGGGCTTTTACATTTTTTTTTCCCCCAACGCTGAACATTCTGCATTTGAAAGATACATTTCTCACTAAAGTCAGAAAAGGCACCTGAATTAATAATATTGATTAAATGTACTGCATCTAGAACTATTTTGACTAATTGATCAAGATCGACTGTGATATATTCAAGTGATTATGGCTCCTGCGTAAGTACTAAATCAGGAGCATTAGTGAGAAAGATGATTGAGAACAGGTGATGAGGAGATTTAACCTGTTGAATGTCAAGCCTGGTGAATACCAAAAACCCAAACACACAGAACAAAAAGGAAACAATATGCCCCACTTTCAAATGAATACCTTCATGCCATCAGTGTGTTGGGGGCTAGACTAAGTCATTGACCATCTGGGGGGTCGTACTTGGCTATTTCTAACTGTTGAGGTGCTATAACGCAGCCCGTCAATGATAGGCCACTATCACTAGTCTCTGTCTTGATACTTCACCAAGATTAATGGAGATTTCCAAGTGTGATGGTCAGAGCAGGAGTGTCTGTTTGCTACAGACCTCTGCTTATATTGATTGATGACAACCTGACTCTTTGGAGTATGTGAAACACAATGCAGGTGTCTTCCTGTCTTATAAGGGTTAACCTAGGGGTGACGTGACCTTATTACTGGGGCTACTGCAGGGATACTGAAGCAGTCAGTCTCCAAGGAACCTTTCAGAACACACAAGTCGCTTGCTTCGTTTTCCCAGCAATGTTTGCAAAGCTGGAAATTGCTTTAATAATTTACACTGTTAATTTCCTCCTCAGCTCCCCTATGCACACTGTCTCTGTTCAAACAACACGTGTGTTGTTTCAGTTCACTGCAGCCAAGGGTACATTGTTTAGAGAAGAGTGCTGTGTGTGTATCAGGCTGTGTGTGTTTTGAGTTAGGGCATCAGAGACTGAGCTGCAACGACTAAACCTCTGGTTCAGCAAAAAGTAAAAAGAAAAACACATTTTCTTTACATTTACACCTTAAATACTAAGTCTGTGTATTAAATAAAAATAAGATAAAAAATATTTTGTTTTTAAACTGAATGTTTTAAATTGAATCTCCGATATTAATAAATACATAAATTACACAATTCTGATGGTGGTAAGGTAATGTCTGCATTTGGAAATTGAAAACTGTAACCAATGGCCATCAGCCATGTTCAGAAAAAAACGGAGAAATGATCCGTACTACAGACCAGGTCCTTTCCAATTATGTTTGCTGTTTACACTGTTTTCTGTCAAGAATATGCTATTGTATTCTTGATGTAATTCCTTCTAAAAGATGTAATATCTGAATTACTCTCTTGTGGTTCAGGTAAGTCTCTAAGTCTAAATTACCAAAGGGGTCTTTGATTTTAAAAATGATTTGTTCTCATCCGTTTCCATGTGAAATACCCCTCACAGCCAAGCATGAGGAGCATAATGTATGCTGGCCTCCATTATTATTAAACTCATGAAACTCTGACCTCAGTGAAACACATACAGTATAGTACCTCAACCCAGTCTCACCAACATCCAGCATAACAGGAACCCCTGTAATCTTTATGGGCCGAATGACATTAAAGGACAAACTAACAAACAATGCTCCATCCAGCTGTTGTTAAACTAACATTACAGAGGACATTTTTCCTGGCATTTTGGCAAAATGTAACTACAGCACATGCAACATACATACTGTACTCTACATGTCTAGAGAACAGACCAAATGTAATGTAGAGCAACAATAGTGAGACAAGACACTTAGGGACTCCCTACCAGACCACAAGTGGAACCATGTGTGCTAGCTGTGTTCATCCTCCCACTGGCTTTAATTTGAGAGATTTTCGGTATTTATAACCAGCACCAGCTCTCCAGAGGACTGGATTATTATCATCTTCCAACAACACCACAGCTCCCTTGAGCCACAGGGTTTTAACACTTAAACCACAGCGCTTGTTTCCACACCAAGGGAACAGAGTTGCCCACTGGCGCTGTGTACCAGACTCACACAGAAGCCCATAGCATGAACAGTATACGAGTCTACCACACTACATGAACACAAATGTATTGTATCAAAGTGCGTCTCAAATCGGACAGCAAATTGGTCCAATCTGTGAGGGTGTTCTTACAAACAGAAAACACTGTCTGGTTAACCTGTTTACAAAAGGCTTCTTTAAAGAAAGTAAAGCAGCACGTTCAAGGCTACTAAAGAAAGTACTATTTTACTTAAAGAGTGTCCCTTAGTACTTAAGAATAATTTGAATTAATGAACAAATCAATAAACTTCATCTTAATTTCCTCACAATATTTTGGATAGCACTTGATTATGCAGGTAAATGTACATTTCAGATAAAGTCACTTAAAATGATGAAACCTCAGTTCTGCCAAGGAACACATAAAATGACACAAACCAGGAGAAAGAGGGGAAAAACTGCTACATACATATTTTATTACTGATAGATTCAATCAAGAGTTAAAGATTGAGATGGAAAATATAAAGCTGAGGATAGCAGAACAGGCCGCCAACATGGAAACGTACAAAAGAATAAAAAAGGCAAAACGTTGAGGCTGAGACCGGTATGGCACCCTGACTGAATAGCGATGGACAGTGGCACCCACTTGCATTGAAGATCCAGCCACAGGAGGGGGTAGTCACACATCTCAGAAGATCAGGGTTTGATTAAAGAAATTAGTTTAGGCTGGATCTATTACAAAACAAACAACCGGCCATTTGCTATTCACCGCAGTCTTTGCTCAAGGGAAGGACAATTTCTCAGGTCAGTGAGTCTGAGAACAATATCAAAAAGCCCTGGCAATCCAGGTAGAAATATTAACAATAATAAAAAAGCAGAAAAGGCAGGTTTGTGGTGTGGGGGTGGGGCTGGGCTGAGTTGTGAAAGCTTGGAGTAAGTGTGCGATTTAGTTGGCTTTTCTGCAGTCTGCGCTGTCACGTCAAAGAACCTGCAAATCAAAGCGACCCCTTTTGATGAATATAAAACAGAGAGCCCTGCCGAGAAGCCCTCTCTCTCTCTTCCTAATCATAAACCACTGCAGCGGCTGCAGCAATCCCCTGCTTCGCACAGAATGAAAGGAGAGTGGAACGAGGGAGAGGGAGAGAAAGTGGAGAGACAATCACAACAAAGGCTGGTTTTGAATAGTAATAAACACTCGTCTTCTCGAGAGCTCTAAGATGGGGGAGGATATTTAGGGTTTGGTGGAGTGGGGGGGGGGGGACTGGAAGATGATAAACGGGCTTAACTCCGGCAGGAGCTCACCTGTCATCTGCTTCCGCCTTTTGTGTTCTTCGGGTAAGAGAAACAAATGAATGGCACATTTACAAGAACATCACAACCTAACACAAGAAAGCAAATAAGGAATAAGGTCTAATAATAATCAGAATAAAACTAAGACCCCAATACACTAATTACTGTTTCCTGTTGTTTACCAGCTAAATACTCTGGGACACCAGCTTCAACACCCCTAAAAAGTGATATCAGTAAGGAATAGTCAAATATAATAAACCGACAGAAGTATTGCTTGTCCTTCTCCTGTTACTGTATACATCTTAGAGTAACTGTATATAGCAGACTGATTTTTGTTTTTGTTTGTACACTCATGCATGTCCGGTTAAAAGCCCAACTGCACTCCACTGTTTTCAAAGCGTTCATTTGCCTCTCCAAACCCACGTTTCGGATACGAGATAAGAGCAGGGGGGACAGGAGTGCTTTACTGTTGGGTTCAACACTTTGCAGCACTAACTGGGGTGTCATTTCCCCAACCTGATGAACATGTGGCAGGGCTGTTCTCGCTACTATAGCAGCTTAGGCTAACTTCCGCTCACCCCCTCGCGAAATCAAACCAAACATTACCATGGCTCTTTCCACTTCACAGGTGACATTTAGCCTGTTTCCACCCAAAACTGACTCCCTTCTTGTGGCGCTCTGCTTTTCCCCTTCCTGATCTACACCAATTGCTCCGCTTTCCCTTTCAGAATTGGTCGCTGACATAGGAGCTGAGTCCCACCCAGGCCCTGGCTTTTGAAAGTGACACATGTGTGGGTGTCGCAGGCGTGTCACCTCCTGCCTGCTGAAGTATGAGGCAATTTCCTGCGAGCGGCGCGTGGCGAGCGAAAGCCCAGGGTAGGCGCACCCAGCTCTGCCGGCCTCTTTGATACTGTCACAGAAGAGTAATGGCTCTCTGTTCTGTCCGCCACCACCAAACTAATGTTGTGTGACTTTGTCTCTCCTTCCAAATGTGTTTCCGCTGGTGTTGGGGATGGAGCAGAGGACTAGGGGTTGGCGGCGGGGGGGGTGGTACAGGACAGAAGCAACAGACTTGACAACGTCTCTGAATCCTGAGGCCAGCCTGCATCATTTTCATCAATAACTCCCAATCTTTCCCAAGTGCCTCACTTCAAAACAAATGCTTAGGAGGATTTTCTGGGCTACCATATAGTCACAAAGTGCCTATTTAACAGGAGAAGAAAGGTTACAAATGAGAGTAAAGGGTAACCTGCCCTTAGTACTCTTTTGGAAGGTACTGTAGTAATTTAATGATCCAAGGATTCCATCCAGGTGTTCCTTAAAGGATCTCACAGAGTTCGTTTCAACAACATGGCTTGGAAGTTGGTTTCAGCTTTTGAACCCAAAATTTTGTTCATAAATGTTTTTCTTACAAATGTTTTGCTACCTCAACGGCAAAAATAAATACCATTATCCTGTACTGAAATGCATAAGAGCAAAAAAGTGTACAATACATACAATTATGACTGCAGGTCAAAAACGTATAACTAAAGAGAAAAAACGCTTTGTAATCTTGTCACAGTTCAATAACTCAGGCCAATCCTCTTCATAATGTCTCAACTCTGCCAGACCTATCCATGAAGGGTTCGCAAATTGAAATGTTTTAATCATGTGACCTAGGACTGTACTTATATTTTTTCAATATTTTTATATGAAATACAATGATAAAAGTATAGAACTTCATTTGCAGTCCTATTTAGCTTTTCACTTGAACTCTTGCCTTTCAGCCACAGCTGTAATTACAATCTAATCCTATCCGAAATTATAAGGTAATTATGCAGAATTACTCCCTGATTAAAATTGCACAATATTACAATTCATTACAGTAAATTAACTCCCACCCTCTCTGGGCTATGTGCCAGCTGCTTGTGAATATGAAGAGATAGTTGGCTCATCCTTTCAGGTGGGGGAGAAACTGCTTGTTTTACGATCTCCAATTCCCAGAGTAAGACTGAGGGTCCCTACTTCCTCTAATCATGCGGTTGGTTCTCATTCCTTCTTCCAAGCTGACATTCTTTACTTCCACTGTGGTGAACTTCCCAGAAGTTCAATAACAGTGCAAGTACTGGGACCAAAGCTTTTACTTCTGTACAGTCAGAGTTAAAAAATAATCAAGAAAATGTCCAATTTGGCAAATCTTAACATTGAGAAACAAATCTGTATATTTAATGTTATTAACTCCCCATTACTCGCTTGCACACACTCCCTGAACTACTCACACTTCTGCCCAGCACAGTGTTGCGCACTCCAGTCGCAGTGCCAGCCACCTCCTTCCTGAGCTGGCTAATGGTCTCCTCTGCATTCCATACCTGCTCCAGGAGGAAAGACATTAAAGACACATTAAAGAAATAAAAGCTACAGAAGTGGATTTACAAGTGTCTTGCTGCACTGTGAAGAGAAAAGAAAGCTCAGCATAGCAACACTGGATTTTACACACTGACAGTGTGACTAAAACACACAGGCAGCTGGACAAGCATGTCCTAAAAATGGGACTGTACTGAAGAATGGATGACAGGGTAAAAACGTGTTAAATGCTCCTTGCAGCCTTCAGATAATTGTTTATCAGAAAAAATAGCGTGGCTGGAGTCCTTTGGCTTATTGTTGAATTACGAAATTAAATCACAGGACCATTCTTGGTGTACAGTAGATGAGGGGCTACCTAGCAAGATGTCCATTTTTCTGCACTTGTCTAACTAAACACAAGTGTCTAGAGCATTTCCTGTGTCTACGTGTTCTGGTGGCAAAGTACAGCAAGAACAGCCGTTACCTCCTGGGCCAGCTCCTTGACTCTGCCTTCCAGCCTGTGCACCTCATTCAGCTGCATCAGTTTCTCCTCATCCTTCAGGGAGATCTCCTGATGCAGCTCTGTAATCATGTTCTGCAGCTCCTGGATCTTGGACTCGCGCTCCACCACCTGAGAAACAACAGAAACCAGCATGTTCAATCCTTAGGTTCCAATGCTCTCATCCAGCACACCCAGCAGACTCACGAAAGTTTTATGAACAGTTTTATATACAAAAATACATTTTGAATGTTTTCCCACAACTGTTCAGATAACAAATGTGCCCCTGACACCTTCTGCTCATTCTGTAAAATGACCATTTGCACACAACTCTGTCTACTACAGGGTCTCACTGCAGTGTGTGTACACATTTTTGACATCAACATTGCCTTCTCAATGGTAAAGTAGTATCTAGTTCAGCTAAAACTCAAAAACATCATAACACACCACCAATTACACAAACCGAATACAAATGTTCAGAATCACACACCCTGTTCTGTGGCAGTCAACTAAATGCTGATCCTGTAGCCCAAGGTAACTGAACCACTGCTGCAATACAGAATCGAAAAATACTACATGTAGCATAGAAAAAAAAATCTTGTTCACATATTTTTGTAACATGTCAAATCAGCATTTAAAGGAATAGGCAACATACTGTAATATCAATTTAAACCGTCTAGTCAGAAACCTTAGAAATTATTGTAAGCAAGCACAGCAAACAGAATAAAGGACAGTCAAATTTTCCATCTCTAATGAGAAATTGATTCCATTCTTTCATGTGTACAAACTGCTGTAAGGACTTATTAATCTATGCACATACTGTAGCTTAAAGAAAGTGTTCCGTTTGAAAAGGACAGGCAACAGATGCACCTGTGTGGCACAGCCAGGAAAGGTGCTCGCCTCAGAGCAGGTTTATCTCTGTGATCACGGGTTCGAGCCTCTTATTTAAGGAGGTCACGTCACTGGCCAGCCGATGGATTCTCCAACTGGTTAAGCAGCTCCACGTGCAGTATGGGACGAACTCATCAGAGCTCTCTTGACCATTAGTGACACAGTGACCTTTGTTGCCTCCCAGATGCTTATAGGCAGGTGGTCCACCTCTCCAGTCAGCACTGATCCTCCGGATCTGGGCAGCATTGCCTGCTGTGATGTGACTTGTGACGTGAATGTGGGAGGTTTGGGGGAGTCTGCCCAGATCTAGTCATTCTGCCCTGTATGTGGGGATCGTAACTTCAAATTTCAAATTGTGTGAAATTTCATTGTGCGACAGTTTCAAATCGGGCAGGTGGCACAAAAATTATTGGTGATTTTAAATTTTAAAAAGGACAGCCAATTACAGCCATATTAACTGAAAACATATCCTAGTCAGAATCAGAAGGCTGTGTCACTGTTGTTATTTTCTACTGAGCTTATACCTTGGAATTTTCTCTGCTCTAATGACAGTAATAAATTCAAAGGTTCAATGAGAATGGAAACTGAAACAGGACAATTAGAATTAAGAATGCCACAACACAGGCAAGTATTGTACACAGCCGAACAAAAAAATAAGTACAGTAGATTAGTGTCTTTAAGAGAGATTGGGTCATAAAGTAAAATGAGTAGACCCTTTCACTGTAAGAAATCATTCCATATCTTTTAAGATCAATTATAACCTACTCTCTGTATTCAACAATAAATGCAAACGGATTAAAAAACATACTCATCACTGTTAATCCACATTCAAACTATGTTAATTCAAAGTCTGTTGGTTGAAACACAAAACTAGATTCATAAGTATTAAAAAGTTACTAAAAAAATTCACACCATATTAATGCTGTGTGTTTATATAAATGCTTAAATAATCTATTAAATTCAGACAACAGCGCTCTGGAAAAAACACCATTTTTAAAAACAAACAAGACTCTTCTTAATACCCTGGAATTTGGCCCAATCTGGGAGAACGATATAAACATAGGCTGGGTTTGCCTTCCCTTGTGTCTCTTTAAGTAAATTCTTTCTTCTCTGCTAGGCCAAAAGACGGGCCTCAACTCTAGGAGACTTAAACAGTATGGAAGAGTGAGAAGAAAAGAATGCATCCCCAGAGGTCCTGCACAATTGACAGCAGAAATTCCAACCGTATCCTCACAAGAGAGCTGAAATGTAACAATTATCATTATCCACATACTAGATTTGTATTGTTCCCACAAGACATGGCAATATGCAGGACTACAACGCAGTATTATTTTGTGTGTATACTACTAGGAAAGAATCATTGAGATAGATCTTCGTTTTTCATTTGATAGTGGCAAACTGGCCGCCTAAGCCATAAGGATATTGAAATCCTATGAAAGCCCTAAACACCATAACAGGTTGCACACAGTTCTTCATTTATAAATGACAAAGCACTGAAGCTCAAAGTGATAGGAAGAAAGAAAATGTACGAAGGGCAATAGAGTGCTTAACTGGGATGTGCATCATGCTTAACATCAATGTAACACACTTTCAATGCAATATAATGTGCCATTGTCACAAACATGCCAACAAGCTCACTTGAACAGTTTTTTTTTTAGTCATTTCAAATTCCATAATCATTTGCTGTTAGGCCTAGTCTATTTTAAATATTGTTCCATTCTGGTGGACCTGTCCTCATGTCTGTGAGATTGCACAATCTGACCATATAAAATGATATAGTCGAATGGCAATCCATCCTCTCGAGCAGAGGGGAACATACAAACTCCACACAGTCTGGAGATGAACCGAGGGCTCCATCAATGCCAACCCCTGTGCCACCATGCCAAACTGCATGACTGACCATACTGACAAAATCCATTGCTTTATTTTAAAGATTCTGTTTTCTATTTTCTGAAAAACCAGGATTAGAATACATTTTTAGTTTGAAAGTAGTATGAGCAGGTGTACCTCCTACCCGTGATCAACACGATCAAGGCACTTCTTTGTACACACTAACAGCCATATCTAGAATGAGCCCACCCATAAGGAGTGCATCGTACTATTTTCTCAAGCAAATCTCTCCTTGGTCCTGTGGAAAAGTGTTGTTGAATGGCTGAACATACAGTATAACTCCGGCAACACACCCACAGAGTGCACACGCAGTGGGCAAATAAGGACTTTCTCATGGAAATGTAGCTCAGATGACAACAAGACAAACAAATGTGAGCATCTTCAAAATGACTTTCAAATTGTAACCGTGCAGGTAAATTTTTGAAGTGATGTGGAGGAGCCAGAGTGGTCCTTGATGTCCCTGGAGGTCCCAGAGCACGGACAGTCTCAAACGCCCTCTCCCGTAAACACTTTACAAGAACACAGCCAGCCAAACAGCGCGGAATTCTAAAGGCCAATGATGGAAAAACAGATTTGTAGAGATGTTGTTTCATTCGCTCAGTCAGTACAGCACACTTTCGCAGCTTTATAAGAGGCTTAGCATATGAAAAGCTGTTATGTTTGGAATTGCACTTAAATTGGGTTTGCTCACATTTGCCTTCACATATGAAGCCAATACTTTCAGCAAATACTAATGCAGGCATAATTTATCCAAACAGATTTATTCTTATGATTGTGAAACACTCCAGTTTCTCCACAGTTGTTAAGTGCAACTCCAACCGTTCCTCAATCACATTTACTTCCCTTATAAGGATAAGAGAGCGAGGATTATAGGATCAGATTTGGGGATATTGCAAATCAATGCCCAGTTGTGTGGGATCTTGTTGGAATAACAGGATAAGGCTTGCACATCGATCTTGAATCACTTTAACATGTTGATTAATTTCCATTGAATGGGTGAGGTTTATTGTCAAGACAGGATAGCAGAGTTAAATAAAGTGCTGCAGCTTCATTTGTTTTTCCACATTGTTTTTCTCTTTTCCTTTTTGCCACCTTGGTTCCTTTTACATTGCTGTATACTGGCTGAAGCTACCCAGAACCTTAAATTCTTTATGATCTCCATCAAGAAAAAGAGGATTCTCATTAAATGATTGATGGGGAATACCATGTTTTTTTAGTGTTCACTTGGATGTTTTTTGTGTCATTAGTATTGAACATAAAAACAAAATACACATTTCCTACCAGGGGAACACTTTTATTTGTATCATAATGGAATGAAAAGCCTCACTTTCACTTATCTGAGTAATCGCCCACTTTGAGAGGTTTATCCATTCATCACAAAAGTTCAGTAATGAAAATGAGACACTGCAAACATAGCAAAACTGTAAAATCACATAATGGATTTTAATTAGCTATAATTTTACAAAATTCTGTATATTCTGATCACGATAAGGATACGCAAAACTATGCTCCCCCAACGTAACATGACTACGTCAATTTTCATTATACATTCATTCTAATGAAAACTATTTCATTAAATGTTAGATTAAAATACAAACGTGCAAATATCAGTTAACTCTTGAAACAGCTCACGCGTCGTTTAGAAGAAAGCGATTCGGTGGTGCTTGAAAGGTAACCTCTGGGACTGTATAAATCCATTTCCTAAAGCTAAATTGTCCACTGAAATTGAGGGTCACGTTTTAGAAGAATCAGGGGTCAATCACCTACAAGCGTCAGTCTCTCAGAACAATAGGCGCTAAGGGGCTTCGCTCCTGCAGACCCGGAACACACCACCGGCTGTGCGCCTGAGCCGGCGCGTCCAGAGCTGTCAACAAATCAAAGATTGGACAGCACCAAACACCACTTTCTATCTCCGCCATTCTTCCCCCCGGTGTTTTCTCAATTTTATTCATAATTACAAAATAATCCAAATAAATTCATTCAATCTACTTCTCATTGAATGTGGTACCCGGTTGAAAATGCCTATTAGAAGGCCTTGTTGTTGAAATACCGTTATCATTTTCGGGAAAACAATGACACGGCAAATGAAAAAGCCATTACTTTGTCAGCAGAAATGCTTCGTGCAGTCTGCATATGAGCCGTATTTACGAAACACCAGCCAAGCTGAGTTAACCAAACCCGAGTTTTGACATTCCATATAGTGTAATTTTTCTTTTCAATACTGCTCCAACTTTTATAAAGTGCGCTTCACAGCGTTAAGAGTAACTTGCGTCGTGTAGCTTCCTGCAGTTCACAGTTCAGTGAGGGCTGGAAACCAAGAAGCATTCGGACACATCAGGGAAAGAAAAAATCGTTGTCATTTTTCTAAAGTCTAGACTGAAGGTCTTGTCTGTTGGTTATCGTACAGCACCTAAAATCACGAGTATATGACCTGATGCTGGCTAGATATAAATTAATATCTTTCAGTCTAGCCGTCTTAACATTACAAACAGAATTCATTAAAATCCATGGACACTGAAATCTGCAGTATGTTGCTACATTTTTTTTAACAAGCAGTTAAATGTTACCAGTTTAAGGAAACAAAATGTATATTCGATTTTTTGGGAAATTATTTCACATGTATACAGTATTATATCTTATGTATTGCATATCTTAAAACGGGAAAACAATGTCAGAAAACATACTGAACTAAAAATAACAGAAAAAAAATAATAATGAGAAATGAAAATTAATGAATGATTACACCCGAGAACCTTGTGAACTATTATCAACCCAAAACCATGAATTCCTCCGTTTCGACAATTTTGTTGGAACTAGTTTAATCTCGGCGACACATTTCCATTTTCCCCATCTAGGATTTAAACCCACTGTACTTACAGATTGAGAATAAATGTATACCACTGTCGTCTCTAACTACTGTACGTCAGATTGACAGTGATTACAGTATATTTGCGTTGGTGAATAAGATTGTCCACGTTGATAAATACTGCATTTTTGCAATAAAATTGAATTTTACTGTAAAGCGGAGTGGCGCTACCACAGCTGTAAAGATTTGGCGTTATGTGGTAGTTTATTTCACAGTGGAGGTCTGGCAGCACAATGTTTCTGAAATAGCGAAAAGAGGTCTGCATCTGACAAGAAAAAAAAGTGTCCACTTCAACGTCTCGTGTTCTCCCTGCCCGGCGCGGAGCCCGCAGTCAGGATTGCACTACGAGACCCGGGCAGCTACAGTGAGGGCGCTCTCGCACCGCTAGACCAGCTGAAACAGGCACATCTTTCCGCCGTCTCCGTCGCCTCACTATATGGAAATCACGTATGTATTTCCTATATAACTCAAATCCCCTTGTGTGTTCTCTGTGCAAATGTAGTCTCCAAGTTAAGTCATCTGCGGGAACAGCCTTTCGCATTTTGTACACACACACAGGCCCATATATTCTAAAATTAGAAGTAACCTTCAAGTTCTTAAATACCTTAGTATAACCATATCTTGCTAATGATAAACCACTTGAAAGGCGTTCTCCACAGTGGGCTTTTCTTTAATTTCACATTTCTACATCTACAGCACCTTCTTAAAAGCTGAAGTCTAGTTTGTAAGGGGGGGGTTCAGGAGATGTCTCTCCAACAGCAAGGTCACTTGGGTCACTCAGATGGAGCCCCATATATCAAAAGTACAGCTAAAAAAGGGAGTGGGCAAACAGTCTATAAAATAAATGGGGACACACAAGACACAAAGAATAGCACTTTTAAGTGATATACTTTTGTCCTAAGACACCACTTCAGCTTTGCAGACAGCAGATTAAAAGCTTGCACGTTTCAGAGATAATGACCACATATTATTAAAGATACTGTACACACTGTACTGTGGAGAGGAACTATAGCTTAAAGGCTAAAGAATTGCAGACTCCTCATCAAGTATTAGTTGTATCCAAGTTCAAAGAATGAAAAAAAAATTAACTTAATAGTTTTTCTACTTTAATTTCATTTGATTGCTAACCTCATAATATGAATACTGGGATTTTAGCCTAATAGTTTGCATATCTTTAGGGTACTCCTAATGGATCTGAATGTGCATCTCCAGTGACCAAGAAATAATTACATTAACATAGTTAGTCTTTTAATTCATGAAGCCAGATTCGTGATCATCTTTACCAGAAAATCAGCAGAGAGCTCTTCTATGTAAAATACTTCCCAGCCCAACACCCACACAGTCTGACTTACAATTTTGTAAGGTGTTAAAATAGCTGTCACTTCCAGAGCAGGATTTTTAAATACATTGTAATGATTTTGCCAAGTGTTTGAATGAAGTAGCAAACCCTGCTCACATGGTCACCATATATAAAAATATACTCCTCACCACCAGCTCCATCTCTGCTCAAGCACATACAGGACTAAGAAAAATGTCAAGAGTGCGATCATGCAGACTTTGCATGCAGATGGGGAGCCGACTGACAATTTATACAACGTAGGAAAACACCTTTTAAAAAATCTTTGTAGTGCTGAAGTTGCAGTTGTTTGATATGTATCTGGCTAACGAAATAGGAATGTTTTGGAGATGATTTAGAAAAATGTGATATGTTCATTACAGTTTTTATCAGCTTTCAGGAGTTCATGATTTTTCATGTACAAGCATCAAGATGTTGACATTTATTTTTAGTGCACAGCTAAGGCCTTTGGTAAGCTAACACAAAAGGGGGGAAACAAGTCAATAAACATAAGAATGTTACAATTGTAATTAAAATGAATATATGGGTTTGATAGGATAGAGCCTCTGTTTGGCTGACTAGGTCTGTATAAAATATCTGTGCATTTGCATGTCAGAAGCTACTGCAGCAGAGAGGTGGGCCAGGAGAAGAAGGTACAGCAGGGCTCATTAGCACCATGCCTGAACTGCCCAGCTGCAAGGAGGAACAGCCAGAGTCTGGAGCCCAGGGCTGTGTGAGAAACAGATTGGTGCCTTAGCTCGAGGGCAGTGCGAAGGCCAGGCGAGTTCTTATTTAATGTTGAAGCGATTTGTGGAGCACTACTGCAGGGCTGCCGCCTTTGAGTGCACGCTTCCAGGGGGCTTCTTAACTGGCTGAGATGAGGAAGTGAAGGTCTTTATACAGGCCAGGCCTCCCAGCATCTTTACACAGGTGCTTTGAACACAAGGAGAGTTGGTTTCCCTTGGAGGTCCTCTTGCCCTGCACCAGGGATTAGCTTTTAACCTATTTCTTTCTTCCTATTTGACCATGGCACCACTACAAAGTTGTTACCAATATATCCCTCCACTAGATCTCCCCTTTGCAAAGACCTCCAAGATCTGTGTACTGCACTATTCTGTACATACTGCACGAGAGCAGTTATATAGAGTATTTAAAGGTATATTATACATGATAGACTGCAAATAACATAGCATTCTTAATGGCTGTTCTTTATGCAACTCTATATTTGATTATTCAGTAGATTTAATAAATAAAAATAATACAAAAAGCGTCATAAAATAAACAGAACAAGTAATAATCAGTATACAATATATCAAGGGTACTGTAAATGTATTTGGAAACAATTCAGAAACATCAGAAAAAGAGGTGCTGAAGCATTTTCAAGCTATCAACCCAATGAAATGGTAGTACTGGAAAAACTAAAATTATAAGATTTAAACCATTCTCAAACAGAGCTATGCTCCAAATGCAGTTGCAAAACATAACGATGGCAGGGTTACCACCTTGTAGCCTGACCTCATCAGATCTCAGAAGCTACAGTAAGTAAGGCTGGGCCTAGTCAGAACAACAGTATACAGATTTTATACACCATTAAAGTATAATCGAAGACAACATTTTTCCAAGTTGTCTCACGCTAGCTGATCTTGTTCTTGGTGCTATGGGAACTAATTTTCCAACTGTACAAATAGGCTTTTTTGTAAAGAATTACATTATATACCCATGTTCATCTCTTAAACAAGCAGAATCCACAGGAAACCTTCCAAATCAAAGAGTTCCATGTACAATTCCCATTGGACTTGCCTATATTACAAACACCGGTCCTAGTGGTGGGTGAGTCACTTAGATGCTGGTCTAAATGTAATTCCCGTGCAGAACATAACATTTTTTGAATGATCGTTTTCAAACACTAAGATTCAGCATCTGCTGCTAACTGTGGAGCACCATCCCTCTAAACATTCTTCTAGAGTTCTACCTGAGTGTTTCTGAACTACTCAACTCTGTTGCGTCAGAAAAGTAAGCAAGTATTTTATTTCTTGATGATTTCAACATGGATTCTCCTGACTACCCTGCTGCAGCTCGTTTCCTAGCTATTTTGGAATGTTTCTGATTTACTCAGTAAGACAGCTTTCCAATACTTACATTAGGCCATGCATTAGAATTAATAGGTTCTCGTGGTGTTTGCATTTCCAGTCTACAAGCATTTAAGCAGGGCACCTCTGACCACAAGGCCGTTTTTCTAGACCTTGCAGTATCTCAGCCGTCTACTAACAAAAAAGCAGCTCAGTCTGTTTTGTTTGAGGATTCCTTTGCTCTTTACAATGACAACCATAAGACAAGTTATTGATAAGTCTATCAAAATGCAAAACTTTTTTTTGCTTGTACAGAGCTGAGCTGTGTTCTGTGATGGCAGCAGGAGAAATCTTGAAGATTTGTGGTGGAAGACAAGGACCGCATGAACAACATGAGCAGACCTATGGGAATGCCCTTGAGGCAGCCAGCTCTCCTGTCTATTCTAGCCTTATCGAGAGGAACTTCAGTAATCCTTCGGTTCTTCATGCCAGTATCAATACAATACTTGAACCACTCAATGATTCCCTATCTGTATTAAACAGTATGGCATATTCAACCAATTTGTTCACTACAAAATACATATTAATAACCACATGAAGACATTGGCTCCATATGTCATAACAACCACACCAACTCCTGTTTTCATAAATTTGTTTCTCCGATTATACTGCTGTTGATGCTGTCCATGTAGCTTAGTTTATCCTACCTGTGTCCTGGATCCTATTGTATATCTACACACCCATTCAAAGCATAACTTCTCAGTTCTTTGTCCCATTGTTACTTCATCAATTAGTTTCTGAAGTCTGTTCTTCTTCCTAAAGCATTAAAGTCAGCCTACTTGTGCTTAAAAACCTAGCTAAGACCTGCAAGCACCTTTCTATTTACAATTTCCCTTTCCCTGCAGAATTCCTGAAATGAGTGGTGGCAGTTCAATCACAATCCCACCTTGCATCTAATGAGCTTTTTGAACCTTTTGTCAGGACTTCAGGACACAGCACTGAGCCCTTGTTAATATAATTAACCATTTTCTGATTTACAGTAAGTGCAACTTTTATAAATACTGGCAATTGCGTCCTCCTAATTTGCATAGAAAGTTATTTTGGCAGTTACTGATATTTCTTTTCATTGGTTTTTGCATCTTTTTGGCTTCTAGGACCCAATTGGTAAATCTTGGTTATTTTAGACCAGATCTAGGGTGTAGCACAACACCCTGTGCAGGAATCTTTATTCGTTAATACTGTATTTGTATTCTGTCTCATTGTTGGATCACTCACCACTGGGCACCATGGATTCATTGCTATGCTAAGAGCACTCAAATATGTTTACAAACCAAATTAAGTACTACTGCTGCAGTTTCTGTCAGATATTAAAATATGGATGCAACAGAACTATAGCTTTGTCATTTGTCATTTTGTTATGGACATCACACCTTTCTCCCACCAGCGCAGTATGGCTCAGCTTCTCAATGCCTCCAGCTGAAATCTAACAATCCAAAGTTCTCCTGCTTGCATCAAAGGCATTGAATGGTTTAGCTCTTGCTGTAAATGAAATGGTTTAGGACCTACTGCACATACAGTGCCTCAGAAAAGTACTGTATTCACCTGTTGCAGTGATGTCCCATTTTGTTGAATTAGAAATATACATACAGTACACATTTTTACGGTGAATATTTTAATCAGAATGCTCACATTAAACACTTTTACGGAAGAAAGGAGTTAAGTGCTACCGAAACCATTGAAGAAAAATCTGAAACTAAAATATGTTGATTGTATTCGACCCCCCGAGTCCATACTTAATGAGAAAACACCTTCAGCTGCAATTACAGCTGCAAGTCATTTTGGTTGCTTCTCTCTACCAGCTGCACACCAGGCAATATCAAAGCCTTCTACTTACTCCAGTTGGCTGGGGACTGTTGATGAAAGCAAGTTCTCATGTCTTTCCGCAGACCTTCTATTGAATTCAAGTCAGACTTGAAGTATTCAAGAAGCAGTACCATAACATAATGCTGCCACCACCACTCAGCTAATTGTGTGACTTGTCAAGGTACTTTGGTGCACTTGATTTAATTCAGATACGAGCAACAACAGCAAGGAAGATACTTGCATAATCAACATATTTAGGCTTTTTTAGTTTTCTTTGCAATTTTTGCTGACATCTACTGTAACTGTTCAGCACCAATTTCACTCATAAAAGTGATCAGCTTGAACACTGAGATTTTGACTGAAAGATTCACTTTGAAAAAAGTGTATAGATCATTTGTAATTCAACAAAATGAACCATCGTTAAAAAGAGCTGAATGCTTTTACAAGGCACCGGGTTGTCCATTGTATAGACAAGTACAGTCTAACTATGAATCTGAGATCTCCTTTAGAACTAAGGTCTTCCTACTCTGTCATTAACTAGGCTCCAGACAATAAGATCTGCCACATGCAGAACCATGTCATTGAATCTCAATGCCCAAATCAATTACTCTATAACCGTTATCATTTTTAAAACTCTCTTAAAGAGATACAGTATTTCTTTTGGTAAATGTTATCCATTAAAGCAAGTGAATATTTCAATATTTCCCTCTTTTTTTCCCACCACACCCAGCTGTAAATTATTTCCCTAATTTCAATTCAAAATGATTTTTAAGTAAATATGCTGCATACAGTAATTTATCATCATCACTCTCATTACTTGGCCAAATCTGTACAGCCATTGAAAGCAACTCTTGCTGATGGGGCAAATCCTAGAATCTGTACACTGCAGTAACCAAAAGTACATAAAAATGATAAGAACTCAAAAGATACACTTGGCATAGCTTAACATGATGAAACATTTATCCCTAAAATGCAGTATGCAAAACATTAGACTTTGTTGAGAGCAGGCACGTTTTTCTGAAATATGAACAAGCAAAATGAAACAAAATAGCATACAAGTAGAATTATTTTAATTACTGATCTTTAATAGCAACACCAATCTCTTCCAGAGAGCTCCCTACCTTTAGTTATAACTTACACAGAGAAGGCTCCATGTTTAATGTCAATGAGTCATATCTGCCTTTTTTCTCCCCTATAAATGCCAGAGGTCACTCTTTTCATTCAGCGAGAAATCAAAATGATAATGACTCCTTATTAAAAATTCTATTTGGAAGTGCACATAAGCTACATCAAAAGGTGCTGACACTGAAGCAGGCTGCGGGGTGGAGGGGGGGTGTTGGAGGGTGATAGGATTCACCGATAATTCCCCATCAAAACAAGGGGAGGGGGCTGCTAGAATAAAAATAAATCCACTGCAAATTACCGTTTACATTTTGATAATGCATTGAGACTCAAGCGTGGTGTTTATTAGAAAAAATACATAGCCTGCTATTATGAGCAAAGTCTATATTTAGCCAAAAAAAGGTAGTTGAGAAAATTAGAAATTATAGGCACACTGGAAAACTAGAACCGGCACAAATAAATAAATAAAATAAAACCACTAGTGGACCATTAATGAATGTATACCTCACGTGTGCACTTCAAAAAACAATCAGCCAGGAGGATTATTGTAAATTAAGAGGGTCACCAACATTCCCTTTACACCGCAGACACTGTCAACCTTTTAATGCCTTTATGTTATCTGATATCTGTCCACCTACTCCTGAACCTCCCCCTTCTAAAACCAGTCCTATCCAATAATTTCACACAGCTCCATTACACCACTTCTCATTCAGTCTGCCATTAAAACGTGGAAAGCTCATTGAGGGACGCACTGCATACCACATAGAGGGTTTGCCAACTTCAGTGTTTTGTGCCAAAATAGTTGAAGGGGATAATGTAGAGATCTATTTGGGTTTTTTTTCTTTAATTTGGTATTTTTGTAATGGCAGCAAACAGTGCCACCAAAGACCAAATGTTGTAATAGCAAGTTGTGACCTGAGTGCTTCTGCCATTCACCAGAAAACAGCTTGTGGTTGTACTGCAAAGATACTAAAGATCTGGGATACTAGTATCAGGTATCAGGATACAGGATTCCAGATACTAAAGATTTAGGTCTTGTAGTTGTCCTCAATTCCTGACCTCCTGCACGCAGCCCAGAGGAGTAAGTGAAAAAGAAAATAGCTTTAAATTATTATTGACAGGCCCTCTGGTCCACTAATATGCACCGTTCCCATGCTCACAAGGCTTAGAGGTGGTTTAGTCTTTGCTGTTTGCAATTTTATAACACCGCCCATCTCATGTAGGCAGTGGACATGTTAAGCTTTGAACCCATGTTTTACCTCTGCCTGACGCTTTCATACTCCCATAGTAACAGAACTTCAGTCTCGCATTTGGACGATGTTCCGTGTACTTCTGAGTCTCTTTGGCTTTTTGTCAACATAGAAATTACTGCATTTATATCACCATATTTCATTATAATTACAATAAATATTTGCAATTCAAACTGTTTAAGGACTATTCAACATAATGAAGCATAATACAGAATTGGACAGATTAAGAAAACGAATGTATACTTTATCCAAGCCTTATTTCATCAGGCATTCACGCAATTTCCTATGAGAAGCAAAGTATTCGGCCATCTCATCAATTTTTTTAGGCCACTGCTCAATAACTATTCCTCAAAGAATTCCGCAAAATGTATTTTTGAAGACTGAAATGATCCAAAGTCTCTGGAACAGGAAGTGTTGTCTGACTATTATGTCATGAACTGGAAATAAGATTAGTACCATCTGCAGCATTTATTTCAAACATTAACTGAAAAGCAAATGTAAAAAACACACTCATCCACCAACCCTCCAACCCCTTACCCCACACAACACCCCCCTTTTCAACACCTGTTTTGCGCACTGCAGAAGAAAAAATAAGAAAAATGCTTTGAGTATTTTTTTTTCCGTTTGCCCCCCTTCTTTCTCTCCATATGAATTTGGTATTTTAATGTTATTCCACATCCTGGAACAAAACCGTCCACCCCAGATTATTAATGCATTTCAAAGCAGACATCATTATTTTTTGAGACGATTTCTTTTAAAAAATTTACAGAAACCCTTCATGCGAATCCCCAGGGCCAGACTCCTTCTCTCATCTTATGATCTTATTAGCATCATATCTCCACTAACCTGCTGAGCAGAATGCATTGCTATGCACTTTCTGCCTTCTGACCCCTCTGCGGACGGAATTAATTTGGCCTTCTTTCCTTTTTTTTTTTTTGACCAGCTTTTTTTAGAAGGATGCAGTGCAATTCGCTGCACTTATTAAAAATAAAATAATCTTCAGAAATAAAATACAAAACCTATGGATGAGCTGCGGCATCAAAGCAGTTTCCTCACTGGGGAAAAAAAATGTTTCATAATAGTTTTACTTTCACAGATGCAGCACAAAAATGCAAGAGAAAATGTAAGCAATAATAATTAGAATTTTTCTGGACATTCGTCTATACATCATAAACTTGTTTTCTAAGCCGTCTAGTGCCTGTTCTTTTAAATTCAGTCTTCTGAAATAACTGATCAAATGGTTTATGCTGTAAAACTTTAATGCTGGATGGTATTGCTATTCAAGGACATTTCAGCAAAAAGGCTGCTGAAGCCAGAGCTTTACCTTAGGATGTTATCTCCTCCAGCATTGCACCTTAGCGTGACTTTAAAAGGTCTTTAAATCTTTTAACTTTCAGCTCAACACTGGTGATCACACAGACACGCAATAAGAGACTACAAATGTGCTCAGCTCATCCACATTTGGCCACTTCTTGGCTAATTTTCTGGATACATCTGAGTTCCAACAACCTGAGAGAGTTGTGTTGGGACTCTGTCTGCACATTCACCAGACGTATCTAATGGAAGACAGTCATCCTAGGCGATGTACCCATCCAAACTCACCGAGAGAGGAGAAAAAATGTTCAATCTCAGAGTGTCCCGAGTTGAATCATATAGACAGAATGAAAATCCCTGTCATCCTGGAGGACACCCCTCGTGTACCCAAACTATGCCGGTAAGATGCACCCCACAACATTATGGGACCCCCAGAACCCTTCACTTTTGGAACTAAGTACCCAGAGCTATAGAGTTATTTAAATTGGTGCCTCACTTGCACTTGTCCATTTGTCAAGAACATGGTGAAACATGAGTCATCTGACTGTATCACATTCCTACACTGCTTAGTAGTCCAGTGAATGTGTTCTCTGTGCCCATTCTGATACCCTGTCCCCTATGGTATCCCATCCTGTGGATTTCTCAGCAAACCATTTTTGATGCGACCGACTGCTTGCAGTCAATTTGTCAAACGCTACAGTACATACCCCTGCATCTCACAACTACTGAAAAGCTCAGTTCTGGCAAACTACTGAAGCTCAGCTCAGCTCTGGCCTGTTACCTGGTTGGGAGACCTCCTGGGAAACCTAAAGTTGCTGCAGGAAGAGGTGTTAGTAGAACCAGTAGGGAGCTCCTTTTGATATTCCCCATCTATAAATTAACTTCATTACTCCTCCCGACTGGTGCAGTATCATCCAGGTGACAGTTAAACATTGGTGGTGGTGCTGGTAGTTGAGGGGAGTCCCCATTACCTTAATTAAGTGTAAGGATTCTTATTAATCTGAACTTGGAATTTCCAGTCAATTGCTCCACCTACAAACTGCCTTCCACTTAATGGAAGGATATTCCAATCCTGGAGTGCATGTTGCCCTTTGCTGATGTCTTTTCCTCTGCATTCCCTGCTGACCTCTGCTTAGGCACTGTAGCTTGTGAAGCATCAACAAGTTGGGCTGTCTCGGCTGCTGAAGCTCCTATCAAACACTTAAGTTTCCTCTTGCAGCCATACTTATAGGCAGCCAGGCCTATTCAGCATTTTTATATATGACGCAAAGCATGAAGGGATACGATTTGCTAAATTAACATGAGCTTTCCATCACCAATGAGTGTTTACATTTTTGTCCACTGTCTTTCTATACTCAGGCTATATTCAGCCTGCCTTTAATTTAACTTCATAGAATAAAAAAAGCCAATCGTCTGTATATCATGAACCCGTTATTAAAACAATGGTAATTTAACCCACGTCAGCTCATTACACATGATGAGATCATTTTAAGGACCTGTATTGATACCCTCACTTTCTCAAGAGCCCACAAGTTCCATGGCCTAGCAGTAGTCCTCCTCTCTCAACCGCACTGCAAACATAAAAACAGAGGTTCAGTGAATGATCGATTTAAAAAACAGACAAAATCACCACTTCATAAAAATAATAACAAAGTCAGCTGAAAGTTACTAAGCTGAAATCATCTGTCATATTTGACGCCGGCAGGATAGTCACCTTATAGTTGCCTGGTCTTTGGTTTAAGTGCAGTCTTAGGGTTCATTCAGGATATTACCACATGTTTTTATTTACATGCCAAACACAAACCATCTGAACCCAGAAAAATAGGCTGTGGTTAAGACTCTCAAGGGTTAAGGGATAAAAGTATGGACATCGTGCATCTGAGGCTTCAGTTGGTAATAACTGAACAGCACGCCTGAAATAAGCAAAATAAATGACTGCAGAAGGAGGGGTTTTTTTCCCCATGAATTTCTCTGGCCCATATAAGAAAAAATGTGTAACTTCAGCACTTTGAAGTGGTCTATTAAGTTAACGTCATGTGCTGCGCGGTGGAAAAAAAAAGTCGGATCTAGATCTCACTCACAGCTGGAGTTTATCCATGCTTTATGGCGCATCAGGGTGCTGGTGAGAAATGGGCTGCCCCTCTGCCAGGATCTGCTACATCCTACTACACCCGGCAGCTGAGGCACAGGGCTGAAGAGCCGTGCAGAAAATCTAGAGGGTTTGATGAGGTAGGCAGACTGAATGATATACAGTAGCGGCCACGGGCGAGAGCTGTCCATTAGTTACGGGGTCTCTGTAATGCTCCGCTCAAGTACATTATTTTCAAATGCATCAGTCAGCGTCGTACAGCACAGATAAATTCTAATGCTTCAAATCTGTAATGCATACTCTCACCGCCGCTATATTACGCTGCGGGTTAGGAGGGCAGCGAGAGCGGGGAAAAAAATGTAATTTATTTTTCACTGTGGCCAGTATTCTTCCCATTAGCTTCAAACGTGAGATAAGTTATTGCTTTTAACGAGCGCCTCTAGCCGCCAGAGCACGCTACACACAATGCGCTGCACAAACCACTGCAAAACAAGGAGGAGAGCACGCAGAGAGGCAGGCTGCAGAGGTTCGGGACCTCCAGGATAGACAACTGCTGCAGCTGGACCAAACCCAACCCAAGCAGCAGAAATACAGAAGCACAGGAAATAAAAAGCAATTAGGCATTTCAAAGGTACACAGCACACACATATAAATATCAACGCATACAATTACTTGCGCATTAGGGTCAAGTGAATGATTGCATATAATTTCTACTATAAAATACCTTTGTCCGGAACATGGAAATTAAAAACCACATCATTACATGTGATGCTGAAGCTTTAACAATGCTCTGGGCATTACCCAGAGTAGGTCACACAATCCATTTCGGCTCACATCAAAAATTGTGCAGCACTGCAGCAGGATTCTAGAAAATTGGCCACAGTTATGTATTTCAGACACAACTTGTCATTTTTACTGGTTAAATTTCAAAAAACAAGAAAGTGAAATCCCAGTGACTTTTAAATAATAAACAGATCTCTTCCTGCATTAAACAGACATATGAAGCATAACTTGTAGCATACAATAATCATTAACTGAGACAAATAAAATGCAGTTAAATAAATTCAGTCCAGTAATTAGCATTTTCCGCTAAAAAATTAAGACATAGTGATTTTCTCACATAGGTTATCTCACATTACCAGAAACAGCATACAAGGCATTACATTATAATAGTGTAGTATAACTTAAGTTGTTACTTAATATGTTATGATAAAAAAACCTTTAGTTTACCAGATAGGCCAAGGAAAGTTTAGACAACCATTAGCTTGTTTTTTGTTATAAATGACTAGGCCATTACTGCATAAATAAACAAAGCAATGAAAGCAAAGATTAATTAATAAAAAGTAAATATCTGTTCAGAGCATACGTGTTAGTAAGTGCAAGTGTCAAACTGAACGGGTTTAATCATAAAACTGAAAATAACTTGAGAGACAAAGGCAGATAGCTTCAGCTTACTCTGCATATTGTTTTCTACTCTATTCTTTGGTAGGTGCAAATGACTTGCGGTATTTGTTCTTGGAAGATTTAGTTGGATAAAAACTACAACATACAGGTTGTAGTTTACCATAGGATTGCAGAAAAAATGCAATAAATTATTAAAACAAGAAGGTGTTTTCTTGTTTAAAGAATGGTAGATTAATTTCATCCTGTGATGCCTTCATCTAGTATGTGGTGATGGCCGAACTCAATAAAAAAAACAAAGATGCATTAGGAGGAGCCTGAGCTTAAACTTGTAAGTAATGTAAACCCAGATCCTAGAGTTTTTCTTATGACATGTGGGGCTGCTAACCTATAGTTCAATCATTAGATCCAGGATTCTCTGTACTGTATATACTGTAATCGCTTCAATCATGAAGTAAATAGAAACTCAAATGTTGCACAACTAGAAACTAAATATTAGCAGTCTATTGTGCAAATCAATATATTGACAATTAAAGAAAATGGAGAGAAAATTAAAAATGGATGTACAAACTACACCTTAAAACATTTCATTGATTGAATGAGTACAACAATATCCACCAGCTGTACAGTAACGTGTTTTACAAACACTGCCATTTATCATTTCACTACATTCAAAAGATAACATTTAAAATCACAAAACAACAAAATGAAAGGCTGGAATTGACACTGGTGTGCTGTGTAAATAGGTCCTGACGTGCTTGCCATACAAGCAAATTATTAAAAGTTAATAACTACACACCCCCTATTGCCAGGGAATACAGAGCAGAAGCACATGTAGGCACATGGTTCCTTTCCTCCCTGCAGTGAGAGTAATGGAAAGGGCAGCAAATCTAAAACTAAAGAAATAGGTATTTACATTCATTAACAGAAAGTCACAGTACTTCTATTATTAACATTTTTTTTACAGTATTAATGTGAGTGTTAGGACCCTACTAGGGACAAAATAAGTGCTAAACAAAGGACAGTCCTTCTCCATATATCAAATAATGCATCAACAATTTACCACATGGTCAAAATTTTACCACAAATATAACAGTCCCCTCACTAGATTTGACTTTCAGTCTCTGCTTACATTATGTGGCAGGTTTCCGTTAGTACCAAGGGAATGCCCAAGGCAATAGCAGTCTGGCCTGGGAAAGCTGGGAACCCACTCACATTGCTAATTTTTCATCCGTTGGAGAATCTATGAGAGACAGGATGGGAGGTTTCCTTTATAATGTACTGAGGGCCCACCGCTTCACAGTACCAGCCCAGAAAGGGTTGGATCACTGAGCTCTAAAGAGTGGTTTGGTGATTTTAAAATGTTTCAAAATCTGCCTGGCCATCTGGCCTCTGCCTATTGTGGCTGCCTCAGTTGTTAAGATAAGATAAAAGACTGCTGTAGGGCTCCAATCAGACTGCCTCCATATACAGTAGTGCACGTGCTCTTGCCTTACAAAATGAGAAATATTGATATCTGTAGCTTGATATTTCTGTATAAATTGCAGCAAGAGCTGGCATGCTACAATGTATTTGATTGAGGCATAGGCATGTTCTAGCACTACTAATATTTCCCTGGAAAAGAAGGTGACCATCCGATGAGATGTGCATCTTTTCAACAAATGTAATAAATAATGGGGGTATTCCTATAGCAACTCAACAGAGAAAAGTGTATTTATTGCACTGTACTTACCTGCTCTAAAAAACAAAAACAAAGAACTGATCAAAATATTTGACAAGGTAGGTGCAATTACTGCCAGATTTACAGGTGCAAACGATCAATATATTTTGCACAATCTGTTTATAAGTACTTGTGAAATGACAGTTACTTTAGGAAATACAGTTTGTCTTGCAGTGGCATAGGGCAAAGAAATGTTGGAATGCATTTGAACTCCGTGTTAAACATGACTGGAACTGTCTAAAATCATGCCAGTTACAATACCAAGGCAAACAGTGACAATGTTCAAGGCTTGCTGCCAAATTCAATACAGTTGACGTGTAATGCGCAATACAGTAGCCCCTGTGAGTATATGTCCAAATTATTACCAAAAGTAGACAAGTATGTGGAAACCGTGAAATAAGATTTTACAAACACTGTCTAAGCAGGTGCGCACTTACAAGCATTGTGTAAGCAGTTGTCTTCACAACTAGAAACCCACTGAAGCTAATCAGATATGAGCCTGGCCAGTACCTGGCAGGGAGTCCTTCTGGGAAAGCTAAGGTTTCTGATGGATTAGGTGTTTGTGGGACCAGCAGGGAGCACCTACCCTGTGGTCTGTACGGATCCAATGGATATTAATAGTAATAATAATAATAATAAAATAATAATAATAATATTTTAAAGATCATCTGAGATATGTATTTGAACAGGCTGTACTCAACTCCATTGTGGGACACCACGGGAACATCCATGGGTATAATCCCACTACTGCCACCAGAATTGGAAGTGACTTAGGGACAATCGCACCTTAACTACATTCTGACAAAACGCTAATTTAATGCCCAGGCTGTGATTGTGACTTTCATTTAAACACCTCTACAAAAAATAAGAACACTCTACAAATCACTGCCTCTGTGGCTGCTGCTACTCATTGGTCAAGCTCTACCTCCGACTAAATGTCTTTCACTGTGAAACACCATTACATACAGGTGCCTGTTAAATAGCCCTAATAAGAGTGAAACTGCTGCATTCCAAAATCACTTGTCAAACAATTATATAACAGACATGCAGTCTTTTTAGGTCAGCTTTTGTCGATCCTAATAATAATAATATGGCCTTATGTAAGAAAAGCAAACAGTTATTGTTCTTCCTAAGAAAACTCCACTCTTTTAATGTGTGTACTACAACAATGACTTTATTATACAGAACTTTAATTGAAGCTGTCCTAATATTTCCCATCTGGAACAATAAATCAAGTAAGTTATGGTGGTCCATCGCTACTGTATTCAGTTCTTTTGGCAACGTATCACATTTTCAACACTTTAGCTCTCAGTGTACACCATCTTTGTTAAGCAAGTAACAGAATGCCATAAGAGACACACACTTTGTTCTAAAGGAAGTGGGGAAAGCTTGGTACAGTAGTTTTCAACGCTCAACAACTTTTTCTTCTGCACAACAACTTTTTCTGAACTCACCCAAACCTCCGGAATATTTTGGCGGCCTGGACTGAAGCAATCTTCACGCTTTAAGATTTTTAATATCTGAATAAGCTACACATTCCAGACCCGACCCTGGACTTCATACAGAAGAAACTGGGAAAGGCAGAAGTCAAAGAGAGCTTCTGCTGTAGCATGAGCCGTCTTGACATGAAGATTGCTCACCTTGGCTTGGGTCTCTTCTTGGGAAAGAGTGACCTCCTGGAGCTGTTGATGGAGCTTGTGTATCAGGTGTTCCTGAGTAGACATCTGGGCCTTAAAGTCTTCAAGATATTCTTCATGACCTTGCCCCGAGCTGGAGAACAAAATAAATATGTGTAGGGCCAATTCAATATGTATTGCCATGTCAAGAAAGCTGATTGGAAGTTGCTCCAGTACAGCCCAAATAATAAAACAGCAAAACAAAATCCAAGATCTACATAATGAGGTCCCTAATCACCCTTGGATAGGTACTATTTTGGAATTGACTACATTTGATTCTTGGAACCCTCCTTCCCGAACGGAGGAGTTTATAAAAGGAGCTGGTGGGATGGAAAGGTATGTGGACCCCTTATTAGCTTTCCGAATGATAGAGCTGCTGTAAACCAAAGCAACAGAGGAAGAGCGCATCCAATGATCGTGGATGCTGTGAGTATGACTCCAGGTGTTTCCTTCCTGGGTAGCTAATCTGAAGGACTGAAAAACCCTTCCTGGCAGATCTAAAAAGAAGCATTTTAAAAAAAAGGAATTCTTTCCTTAATTGTAGTGAATTCCAAGCTTAACACTTGATAGATTTTTGGTGTATGAAGGTGGACTCCAGTGGCAAAGGCAAGCTATAAAATTGTATCATTACTTCCTCTCTACTGTGATATTCATTTTTTGATGTCTGCTTTTTAAGACCGCATTGGTGACGTGGAGTAGCCGAGGAATTTCCAGGAGAATTCCGGTCCCATAAGCTGCTGAGGGATGGCCGTCTAGTTAGATATCCTCAGGTCTGTGGGCTTTTACCCAAGTAAATCTCTCAGTTGTACAGTACTTCCACACACCCAGGGGGGCTCTCCAAGATGCGGGACAATAAAAATAGACAGCCTGCCAATCCAAATTACAGCAAACACACAATAAGCTCAGTCGTACAACTGAATGTAACAGGACACTCATTTATAAACAAACACAAATAATAATGAGAACAGACAAGCCCGATAAACCTTGAACACATTACACCCCAAGGTAAAATATCGAAAAGGTAGATTTAGTTAATCACAGGATTATCTTTGTATCTTATAAACCTTTGCCTTCTTATCCTGTAACAACTACTGTTTTCCAGAAGATGCAAGAAGAAATTTTGTGTTTAGAATTATTGAACTATTTAGCAATACTACATAAAAGTGTCAAGCGAAAATTAAAAGTGAGAAAAGGTACTTGGGATAGGGAATGATATTCTTATATACCATTTTTGCATTGATAAAGGAATTGTTTTTATTTTAAATTGCTCTGGAAATAATTAAAACAGAATGTATCTTGTGTATTCCAGTTTTCGTGTTTAATTTTGTATTTCCCAATATATTGTTTCTTTAACATTTTTGGATTAATATGTTTTTCTTTTGTGGACTTGAAAAACAACGAGTTGTAATCCTGTACACTTATTTTTGTCTTTCAGCTCCAGAACACATACCAACCTGGACTCCCTGAGGTGACGTTCATTCTTAGGATTATTTCTTAATCTTGTGGGAGTCTTTTCTTTTTATCAATGGAACTGTTTCATGCAATGGGCATTTAAAAGAAGAGTAACACAAAACAAATATTTTATGTACTTCAATTTATATTAGAGAACATTTCTGATGGTTTGTGGCATTTTTTTACTATAACTACACTATTTCAGAATTAAGTTCTTCTCATAGATTATGGACCCTTATTTTCTGTATTTAAACATCCTCACTTGTTTTTGAGAAGTGCAGTTGTAAAACCCTTCGCCAAAGTATTTCTTAAAACCAGGCTTCCAAATGTGACCCAGCAAGTTTTTGTACATTTTCTAAAATCACCAGCAGTTTCACACGTGTGCAGGAGGTTTACATTTGTCTTAAGAGAGTTAATTTGAACTCTTTCATGTTGGTGATGATTTAAGAAGTCCTACAAACACCTGTTGGACTTTTGCCCTCAAGCACAAGACACAGGGAGCCCTACTTTATAGGCAATAATAACAAACCTGTTAAAAATAGAGCTTCTTCTTAAAAAAATGAAAACATCTGCTCCTTATACTTCTGCCTTCCAGTAACAAGAACTAAAAGCGTAATAAATACAATTCTTTCATCACCTAACTGTTGCATATATTTACATTACAAAACATACATTTTGATAGCTGTATTGTTGAGTCATTGTTTAACTTTACTCAATTATTTCAGAAAGGAAACTGTAAACTTGCTTTAGTTTTAACTATTGCACTGGGACCACTGCAAAGAAATAAGCCCTACAGAGAGCCTTTTAATAAACTATTAGTTGATCCAAGAGAATGCATGCAATGTGAAAGGTGCGCTATATCACTGGAACAATACAAAAAGTACAAAAAAAATAACTAACTGGATTAACTATGTTGTTTTTATATCAGATTGCTGTGTTCTTGAAATGTACCTGATATGGAGAAGAACGAAAAGTGAGATTTTGGAAAGCACTCAGGTACTGTTGACCCCAAAAAACTGAGATGACTTCAATTAGATGAGTAATAAAGGATACAAGGAGCACGTGATATGGTGTATTTAGATTTTCAGCAAGCTTTTGATCAGCTTAGTCATAAGATTCATTCTTAGGGTTTCTGAGTTGCTCAATTAGTAAAACTACTTGCCCAAGTATGGGTTGAATTCTACAGTGCAGATACTGTAGGCTCGAGCCTGTAGTCGGTCAATAACCAACTGTGACTTGGATTCTCCAGGTGGAACGCTATGGATGAGAGGCTGGGAACAGTCATATAAATATTTACAATTAGATTAGATTTTGTAGGTTGTACAAACTAGTTTGTAGATGATACCACAATACAAGGATTAAAATGCAATATAACAGAAGAATCTACTTATAAAAAAGGCTTGACAGTTTATCTTGACACCTCTTTGTAATTTTCAAAACATTGTGGAGAATCCATCCTAAACTTTCATTTATATCTGTTTATTCTAGAAAGTTGTGTTTTAAGGCACAACATTTAAATCATATGATTGATTGATTTGATATTCAATTTACTAATACCATGAACATCAGTAAAACCACATTCATAAGGCTGAGAACAATTCTGGTCATCATGTTATAAAAAAATATATTGCTGCTCTTGAGTCAAACAAGAGAAAAACAACCATACACATACCCTGGATTAAAGGAATGTCTTTTTCTGACAGGCTAAAAAAACTCAAACCTTTGAAATCTTGAACAACGAGTTGGAATATAGAAGACTATGAGAAGACGAGGAGAAGATGTGATTCAAGCATCTGAAAACCACAAAGGCACTGATGAAGAAGACCCAACAGATGTCTTCAGTACCAGTAAATCATGAACCCGGGATCACAAGTGGACACTACATGAAAGTACTTTTCTTGAACACAAAGAACAGGCCTTTTCTTACACAAAGTTAAAAGTTATGCGAGTCTGGAAGATGCACAGACATTCCTGGCTTCTTATAACAATTGGCTGGATGAGATCTTTAGAAGAATTAGCTACTGGAAACAAGTAAATGGGGTGAATGGCCTCATAACCTTTCTTATATGAAAAACTCTGAATGAGGCTTGACATTCACACCTGCCGTTATAGAATGATGCCAATGAAAAAAGGCACCCAAAGGCCAATCAAAAAGACAGTGGAAATGTGTTGACAAGGTGAGGTGGCTCACATTGGAAAAAGTTTAAAACCACAGGAGAAAGGAGGAATACAGCTACACTGGGGGAAAACCAGTGTGGAAAACATATTGCTTTAGGATGGAGGACTTTTAGGGAGTGTGTGAAGGACATGAGAAGTGCTCTCTGGGACCCTCTATGAACATTTGGTAAAAAAGTAAAATAAAATTACATCAACAAATAACACACCTGTACACACACATTCTGATATTGTAAATGGATTCTATAATTCATTTAACTATTTAAAAGGATTTTTAATACTATTTTACTATAATACTATTTATTTCCTTATAAACAGTATTAAAACTTTCTTACAAAGTTCGGCGAGCTACTGTGTTTCTGAAAAATGCACAAATCTATATACCCCGCTAGGCATTACAGATGTAGTTGTTCAACCCAACCACCGGCAGCCCCTTAAAATTTCAACAGAATTTTTCTTCTAACTCAACAATACAATCAAAACACTCTCATTACAGAAATGAGAAAACTGTTAAGCAATGCCATCCTTTGAATCTATAAGATAACTTAATGTAGTTACTAAATATTCTCAGTTAAAAATGTGAGCTTTAAAATCAGGAGCAACAGCCCTACTAACCATACAACTTCTATAGCCAAGAATCAACTGCAGCTTTAGAGGGAATTAAACATATTTTTACAAAATGGCAACTTTTGTCTGCAGATCAAAAACAAGGTCAAAGTTAAACCATATGTTTACATTTACTTGGAATTAAACAATCATTATAATTGAGGTATATTAATTTCAGATGTTGGGGTAAAAATTAAAAATAAAATCAGCTTTTACTTAATTCCTCTACTGTAAGCTACCGCCAAGCTCCAAATCACTTTATCATTTTCAACGTCCTCATTTCAAGTGCTATGCCAAATAGAAAAATACTAGTATTAGTATTACTAATATTAGTAATACTAATATTAGAAATTCATACTTATGCCCCCAAAAGTAACACAAATAAAATCTTATCTCAGCTCATTCTTAGAATCTGGTGGACAGTCCAGAGAAGCTAGATTCCCAATAAATAAAAAAAACTGTCTTAACAGAACTCTACTTTTAGATTTAGACATAATGGATTAGAGTAACTGCGCAGGCTGTACAGAAATCTTGTATAAAAGAGACTTGTAATTTTTATGCACTGTAATGTTTTGTTTGGCAATGAAATACTGAACGAGCTATTTATGTCACGGTGTATGTTAATGTGCACATTCTGTCAAAACAAATTATCCAAAAACACGAATCTCATGTTATTATATATAAATAATATTCAATATAAGAGATTAAGAACTGTCTAATTTATTAGGGTATTTTTTCTGTCCTGTGCAACATTTTAAAAATAAATATTTGCAACATAAATATTTGCTAAAGTTCCAGGCCAACTGGCAAAGACTGCATCATTTTTTTCATCAGTTAATCACGGAATTGGAAACAAGTATAATTGTAGATAATAATCAAAATCAAAATAATAGAGGTTTAAAAATCTATTATGCTAATGTGTTATTTCTTAATAATGTGTGACAAATATAACATTTCAAAAAATAAAAAAAATCATATTTTTTGTATATTGGCAAGAGAAGAGAGAATAGAAAAATAGGCTTCTAATATATGCATGTAATATAATCCAGAAGCTGGGGTAGTCAGAAACTTTGTGAAAGTCACTAATATTGTGACTAACAAATATAAATTAAGACGAGCTGAAAGCTGGAAATTACAAGTATACAGGTCCTAAACATCATCAAATAAAATAACCAACTAAAAACATCATTCAAATTTCAGTCTGTTTACAGTCAACCTAAATACAAAACTATTTTCTAAAAGTGTCACAATTCAAACGAAATATGAACTAAAGATACTTATATCTACCGCTTTAATTAATTCTGATAAGTAATGTAAATATTTAAAATTATTTAAGTACTTTATCAGTAAAGTCATTTGTAGAATAATATAAACAATGTACAACAGAGCAAGCGTTATGATTTTGTCTTAGAAACCACAGTGTAATACCAAACTTTTACCCACTGCTTCACTGTTCTATCTTCCTTACAAAATCTTCCTCATTCTTTATACAAAGGATAAGAAAGCCAGAGAAGATTAAATAATTTGTGAATTGTTTTATTAAATCCAGCTTCTTAGAAAAATTTCTAAAACACACAAAATCTCTAAATCCAATATGCTTGCAACATTTATTTTTGTAAAAGAAAAGAAAAGAAACAACTAAGATCATATAACTTAGTTTCCTTTCCATTGTGCGTGAATATTTTTCTGTTATGATTTAGGGTGTCTCTGAAGAGTTTAGTAATGCTTTCTTTTCCATTTAACACTTCCTTTCTAGAATAACTCTGCACATACACAACTGACTACAGAAGGCTAATGCACTTGTGTACTGTACATAACGCAAATATAATTTCCAGAGAGGGCAACATTTGCCAGTGAAGGCCATACTATCAAACTAGCAACTTAGATTTGATTAAAAAAAAAGGAACATTATCACTTTAAAACAGAAGATCTTTTTCTGATCAGCTTGCAATCATTCTGCAAAGCTACAACACAATGATTAAACACAATTTATACGTAACTAACAAAATTGGCTCAAAATCAAATATGATTTTGCAGAGTAACAAGTCTCAAACAACTTGTTAGAATATTTAAAACATGAAATGAAACGGAAATTGTTAACATTCAAATAATCCAACAGAAAGGCAGAGAAATCTAATTTATTTCGTGATGCAATCATTTACTTTTTACACTTTCAGATGAAGGTCCTAATCAACAAAATGTTGGGTCTACTTTTGTTTTGATTCTTCCTTAGTCAACAGTTCTTAGGGTGTGTACAAAGCTTTTTTACAAAATAATTAAACTATTGTAAAATTGTTTTATTATTGTTAAAATATAAGACAGTAGTTAAAAGTTACACAAAAATAGATGTTAAAATTAAACATACTGAAGCTTATTTCAATGCAAGATTCTTGTATTTATGCGATTGCATGTGTGAGAGTGGAGAATGTTTCTCATTTCAAATCAATTCTCTGATCTTCTGTCGCTTGTTCACTTGCATATAAATAATCAGTCTCCTTCACTTAATTATGTTGACGGTTAAATGTTAATTCCAAAAATAGTTTTGCAAAAACGGCACCACACTCCAATTATTTTAGGTAAATGTGCACTGCTTAAATGAATGAGAGTCAGTGGAAGAGGCAATGAATTAAATGCTTTTGGAAAATTATCTCAACTTCCTCATTAATAATTGCTTTAGCAGGATCCCCACGAGGCACAAAACAGCAATGCTCTTAGACAGAAAAAGAGTACACAACAAATCAAATTTGTAAGAGGATATTTCCTATTTCCATGCGTTATTTTGTTTTTTTTCATGCACTGGTTTGTTCTGAAAAACAGGTTTCCGAGAATAAAAAAAAAAAGACTGTAACGTGCTCAAAATCCAGGAGGTGAACGCAAGGCACAGCGACTGACTGAGGAGGGGATGGGAGAGGTAGGCATACTGCGGTGGGTCTGGGGTGCCAGCTTGTTCCCGGCCCTCATCTGTCCAAGAGAGAAAAGCGCCAGAGATCGGAGATGCCCCCTGAGCTCTGGGGAGCCGGGCACAGTAAGTCCCAAGGCTGGCAGCCATGACTGCCAGTGCCGCACACAGAAAGAGAAAAGGATCTGGAGTACTGAGCAGCTGCTGCGATAAAATACAGAAGCAAGGGAGAAAAAAAGCTCTCCTTCAGACATGGCCCTAAGGATGAGAGAGTCCCGGTAAGAGCAGAACAAGTCAAAGTTGGTTTGTTACCTACTTTAGACTACAATGTAGCATGGCGAAGGGCGGCGCTTTGTTTTTGTGTCCGTGTAACAATGTGTTATTGTTGCCCGAGACATTAACATAAGATGCACGATAGGCCGGCAATTAAAATCAGCAAGGAGGAGAAGCACAACGGGCAAGAAGAGCTCAGATCACACGCGTGTATCCAGGTTTTTCTGCGGCTCCTTCCCCCAGTTCTCTGCTGCCACGCCGCCCGCTGTCATTTTCCAGGGTTCTCCATCTGCAGGATCTGCTGCTCCAGAGCACCGCGTGGAGCTGGGCTAACGCACGAGAATGCCTTCACATCCCGTCTCCACACTCCCTCCAGCCTCTCCTCTCTCCCTCTCCTGCCCCTTTGCTGTTCTCAGACGGACTGACTCCAGGAAAAGCCACCAAGAGGAAAACCAAACTTTCCACCAAAAAACAAAACAAAATTGTACTTCCTCGGGAAAAGGACGGCCATTCCCTGTGGTTTTATTTGCTTTTTGTGTTCGAGGTAATTTAAAACAGAATATGAGCTGCAGTTACTTTTTTGTGAAGCCCCCCCCCCACGTCCCTTCCACAGTCCCTGCTCCCTCACTGACGAGAACAAGTTTCTCCCACTCTGAAATACACAAGCACACACCCTTTGTAAGCATACAGTGCGTGCTTGTTTTGTATGTGTCTGTTGTCTATGCCAGCTCTGAGACAGAAAAGAAAAAAAAAAAGAGAAAGCTCCACTTTGTAAGTTATGGGAACACTTTGAGACAGACACAGGCACTCATAAATTATACGCTTCATTTGCATATTCCAGGCATAAGACATTATGCAAATAGAAGTCGATTTGCATAATGGATTCCTCTTGTTGCCTCAGTTGCTTCATGCTTCTTTTTATTTAATAATAAAAAACAAAGAGGGGAAAAAAGAAGAGCGAGCTTCAGAATCGCACAGAAATGTGCTAGTTCCCAATCTCACCGCTGCTGTTCGTGTCACTTCCAGAAAAAGGAAAGAGAGGGGAAATAATAGAGGCAACTAAGACAGGAAGAACAAACTGCTCATTTAAGCTTCAGCAGATAGCTGCCCTTATTCAAACTTCACAGCGCTGACATCAATTTCCGCAAGATATGAAAGACAAAATCTGGAATCAGACGCATTCAATTAACAGACAGACAAACAGACAGGGCATCCTAAACAGCAGGGGCTGCTCTATTGTCTATGTGTCTATATGCATGTTTCTCTTCCTTAATGAGTGTAAAACTACCTTCCCTGTTATTGCAGGTTTCAGCCTGGCCAATTAGCGATCGTGCTAAGACCCTCGCGAGTGGAGAGGGGGCACTGCCAGGAAGGGAGCGGGTGGGGGTGCATTATTAAATAATTAAAAGCAGCACTGCCTCCTATTTTTAACCTCATCAGTTCCGTTCGTTCACAAAAAAAAAAAGGAAGGGGGAAGAATAAAGCACAGTGACAGCAATAATTACTTAATCAAATATGACAGCGATAGCTAATTCTGTCTAATTTGCGGAAAGAACCGTGGCAGCAATTACTACAAAAATAAAATAATACAAATTTATGGAGATAAACAACAGTTCTGTTTCATCTGCAAACTTCAATTAAACCTGTTCCTAAGCTTCCTGACGTCATCTTTCCTCGCTTCAAAACCAGATGGGCTGACACCAAAAGAGAGAAAAGGCAGAAGTGTTTATGTGTGAGAGTTAGCGTGTGCTTGTGCAAGAAAAAGAGAGCGAGAGTGAGGGAGGGACAGAAAAGGGGTGGGTAGGGGGTTGTGAGGACTTTGATTATTTATAACAAAATGCCATCGCAACATCCTGTGGTGGGATCAGACAGCAAAACGTCAACTCCGATCAGCTCCAGTCCAATAAGCAGCTTGAGATCCTTCACAGTTTACAGTACAGTAGGGTACAGTACAGTCAGGGCTAACACTACACTTCAGACGCCAGCTGCGGGGCTCTCAGTTTCTCAACCAGCGCCAGTGTGGAGACAAGGCTAAGCAGAGAACAGGCAGTGCCAGGCTGACGGGCGCGCGGGCAGGCGGTGGGCTACCTACCCTATGGGAAATGTTAAGCGCAATTCATCAGCTTTTAGAATCAATTAACCCGTATGTTAATTAATGTCAAGCCTATAGAACCAAAAAAAGGGGGGGGGGGGGGAGAGGAAAAGAGGAAGAGAGAGGCAGGAGAGGGAGGGAGGGTGGTAGGAGAGAGAGAGGGAGGGTAAGAGAGAGGGAGGGAGTGCAAGAGAGACAAGCTGCGAATGCGGATGATGGCAGTAAGAAGCTGGCACAGTGCCATCCATTCAGTGGTAGCACCAAGGCGGTTTGTGTTCACTAGCAGAAAACGGGAAGATGTTACAGAGGAGAAAGAGAGACCCCCGCACTATATGGTCGGTCTCGCTAAAAAGAGGGGTGGAGATCTGGAGGGGGGCATACCGAAAACAAGAAAATTACCACTGGCTGGGGGGGGGGGTTGTTGGTAAGGAGCCTAAAGCTCAACCTAAACTTAAACCAGGAAGGAAGCAAAAAAAAAAAAAGAAATCCGTTGCCTTGCATTTGCTGTGGGTGTCGTAGAGAGAGGTGAGTTTTGGGGACGGACCCAAGGGGCAGTTGTTGGGGGGTGACAACCTGAACCCGATCGCCACCAGAGGAGAAGCTGGAAGTGTCTATGGAAGGACCGGCGCCAGGCGGCAGACACAACGATGAGCTATGCCAAAGGGGACCAGGAACAACGCGGGGGGGGGGGGGGAGACACTACAAAAACTGCCGATTTTATTTTGGAGGTGGCGAGGGGTGGTGTTGGTGGTGTTGGAGGGGAGGGATGTAGAGAAGCACCTCCCCTCCCGTGCTCTCCCTCTCAACCGCAATTCCCTGTGCCAGCCAGCCAGCCAGCGGACGCCATGCCAACAGGCTCGCTGGCAGAGGTGGCGCATTCGCAGGAAATGGAATATAAAACCTTTCTTTGGGAAACGGCGCGGACGGATTCCTTTCGACTCTGGGACGCCGGCGATGCCAGGAGAGAAGCGCAGACCCCGGAGCGGACAGAAGCCTGCCAACCGCTTATTTGGTGGCATCTGTCGAGGAACGAGAGAGTGGTGGTGGGGGGGGGGATGCTGACAGAAAAAAAAACAGGGAACGCAACAAAACGGCGGCGCGTGCCCGCCGCGGCTCGGCTGGCAGAGATAAAGACAGAAGAACAAACAAGGACAAGACGCCGCTCCTGACGGTTAATTAAAACAAAAGTTTGTTCTGTTAATTAGCACGACGGCGCCAAAGGAAGGGGGGAACGGATTAAAACCAAAAACAACAAAGCGAATAAACAAAAGCGGAACGCCGACCGGGGTGGGGGTGGGAGCTCGGGGGGGGGGGGGGGGCCTTAAGAATTGGGCGCTGCTGCTTTTTGTGCCAACTCCCCCCGGCCCCCCCGAACTCAATCTACCACCTCCCGAAAAGCCGCCAGCCAGCCACCGCAGTGAAGAATGCCTGCCATGGGCACCGCCGCCGCAGTCGCTGCCAATCTGCCAATCGCCCGCTCACAACAAGAAAGGAGGGAGGAAGAAAGGACCTCAGGGACTGTGCCAATGGCTCGGCAGCAGCTGTTTACAAAAGACACACACAAATCTGCAAACATGAGGATGAATACTAATAAACAGCTAGAAAAAAGTCATCCGTGATTCAAAAGAGAACTGAAGAAAAAGACTGTGACAGTACTGCAAACTATTTTGGTGAAGCTGCAAAGATTTTAATTTTATTGGAGAAACGGGCATTTCCTTTATCTTACGGTCTCACCCAGGTATGAGGAATTAAACCACTTCGGCGTGATAAGATCAACTTCTTAAGGGGGGGGAACAAAGTATGAAACTCTACTCCTGCAGCAAAGCAAAGCAAAAGCATGAGAGGGAGGCAGGCAGGAGTGTGCGATTTATCTACATTCACAGCTATCACCAGGGAGATGAATGGCTCAGGCTGTAGTCTCTATACAGCATCCACCAGTATGGGAGACAAGCAGAGAGATGCCACACAGACAACAGACGTGCACTAACTTCAAGAAGGGGGCACAGACAGAATGGAGAGAGGACCGCGGCGGCACACAGCACAGATTCGGGAGGAGGTACCCGCGGCGATAGCCCTCCTGGTGCAAGGGGAACCCAGCGGAAGGGGGGTGGGGGAATGTGCGTGTGGGAAAGCTTCGCCACCCCCCTTTTTTTTTGCCCCCTGCTTGCCAACCAACCAAGAAACTACCAACCTCTCCCCCCTCCATTTTTCTCTTTTTTGGTGGTGGTGGTGGGGGGGGTTTGGGGGAGACAGACGGGCACACGCGCACGCAGAAGTACCAGCCAGGGGTTGCGGGTTCAGTTACTTACGGGGTGCCGGGGAGCGTTGCCGTGGTTCCCGGAGGGTGCTCCGTTGGCATCGGGCGCAGAGCCAAAGATGGGCGACACTGCGGAGAGAAGCGCACGAGGAAGGCGATTTATTCTTAAAATTTATTTGAAGGAAGAAGGAATTACAAACAGAAATTAATTGCCGCGGCGGCTGGGAAAAAAAAAAATCGCCACTTTTTGGATATCAGAAACTTTTCTTGGCTTTGTGTTTTTGAGGGAAGGGGGGGGGGGCACAGATATGGATTATAAATTAAAGAAGTCATCCAAAGGGAGGGATTACAGGAAAGGAATCTTTGTGCTTCTGCAGTGCTCTGGCATCACCACCAAGATGACAGAGCCACGACTGCCACCATTAAGGATGGATTATTAAAAGATGGCATCTTTTGGGCATTTCCCCCGCTGCTTAAAGCGGGTTCGTCACAAGTACAAAATTACGATTTAATTTTTCAAAAAATTTCTCTTCAGCGCGGAACGTGCATGGAAATTATAATCTTTTGGAGCTAATGAGGTTTGGATTATTGGCCTTTTATTTTAATTCCAGGGGGGATGTTAATTGTGCCACGTCTTCATTATACAAATGGAGTACAAAAAAAAAACGAGAAAAAAAGGAGTGCACGCAACAGAGTGCAGAATGGAGAGGAGGAGGAGAGAGAAAGAAGGAGATTTTTTTTTCTCTTTCAGCTTGCATTCATATAATGCCACACTACTGGCAAACAACCACAGAAGCTCCTGCAATGCTTGGCTATGCTAGTCTCTTCAACTCTTAAAAAATCTGGCTTCATTTTCTTTCTACGGTCACATTTCTCCATGGAAGATGCTGTTTTCTTTGCTGGATTTAAAAAAAAAAACATGAGAATGAAAAGCTGCATGGAATTTATTTCCGTTTGGAGATTACTACTATTACAATTATCATATTCTTAAATTTATTACTAAGAGTTATTACAGTGCTGTTGCAAGCGGGCAAACGGAATACCGAAGAGACAACAACAGAGACTGTGGCGGGGCACTGGCTAATGTCTTCAGTGTTTAATCATCATACAGCAGAATGGTTTTATGCATATTTCATTTGCATATCATTAAATCGCTAAGGCACACTGGCAACTGGCAGCTGAGAGCGAGAGAGGGAGTGTGTGGAGCAGCACAAAGTGTAAAAAAAAAGAGAACGACTCATTATTTTCTGGCAATTTTCAGAGCCACGCGTTTGCCAGTTGGTTTTAATGCAACATTAATTAAAAAAAACGTTCAACCTTTCCAAGTTGGATCATTTAAAACGTCACAGTCTGTAAGAGTGTAATGCATATATAATGCACATATCTCTCGGGATGATATTACAAAATTTGGTGGACGGGTACTTTGTTACTTAACATTGAAATCGTGGATGAGGCAGTGTCTAATGAAAAAACGGGTTTCTCAGCAGCCTTCACTTAAAGAGTTCTCAAGTTTTGCGCAAAACAGCGTGTTGGCATGTTGTGAATACTGTGTTGTGCGGAATACTCCTTGCCTTATTTAAGTTACCCACTGGCACAATTAGCAGCCGCCGATACATATTGCTCTTTTTAGCCTCCTCCTTGAAATCAGTGATGGGAAGAGATGGGGATGCAAGCGAAGGGGCGAAGAGGCGAGCCGGGGGGCGAGAGAGAGGCGGCGGGGCGCAGGGCACGGGCTGTGTGTGGGAATCGCTGTGGGCACCCTGTCACAGCCTTTCCCCTCCTTTTCCCGGGAAAGAAAAACAAAACAAGCCCCTGCACTCCCCCGCAGAGAAAAACAGTCTCCTTATAATTTATGCACACAAATTAGCATGCCCGCCTAGTTTCTGATTGCCTGTATTAAATCATTAGAGGCGATTAATCCATTGTTTCGGATTCAAAAATGCCTCCTTGGCCCCCCTCCTCTCTCTCTCTCCTTCCACCCTTTTGTGTAGGACACAAGGGGGGTATTGTTGGCGCCCTAGACAGACACACATGCACCAAGTATTAATTGAGGGGTAGGGATTCAGAACTGTAGGCAGCATAAGCATCGCATTGGGTTGGATCAATCCTAACTCTGCCTGACTTATAAAAGGAGAATTAAGGAAAGACAAAGCAATAGTGTTGCTCTTCTGAAAGTACATACTGTATATTAATCTCCTTTTCAAGGAAAGAGGCAGGGAGCAACAGCTCTCTAACTAGAAATGCGAAAAAAAACAGGAGAAAACGAGGGTCAAAGGAAATATCACCTGCATTGTCGACGCGAAGCTGTAGCTAGTGTAAAAAAAACCTGACTCCAGGGTAAATTGCATTGTAAATTGCATTTGCCTTCAGAAACATGAAAGACAAGTCTTTGCCCATGCCCAAAATTGCCCCCTCCTCCTCCTCCTCCTCCTCCTCCTCTACCCCCCAACTCCTACCTCCCACTGGCATGGAGATATGAATATTCAAATTGAATGAGGTTCTCCACTGAACAATTAGCTCCGTTTAATAATTTTCTTTAATGATGGCTGAAAGGCTGAGCTGGTTTCCACTGCGGCAGTGCTGAGGTCTGGGTATGAGGCTGGCGTTCTGGAGCTTGGAATCATGCAGATGTCGCTGTAGTTCTTCCGAAAGCTCTAATGAGACGAGAGGGGAGTAACGAGAATGTCGTTTGGGATCGCATACCTCTGCTGTACGCTTTATGAAATGGATATGCAGGAAGAAGGTGGGGATGGGGGGGTGGGGTGGGGGCAAGTGCTTTAAATCGGAGATTCCTGTATGAAGGAATGTCTACATAAATTATTTTTATTCAAATTCGGCAAAATAGAGCGCAGTGACTGAGATGAACCACGGCATTCTGTATTCAACTGTGCATGTCACATGGAATACACATTATGCAGAATATTTTTATATTAATATGCATAAGGAGAGGTGATTATTATGCAGCTCATATTCTTCAGTGCAGAGTAAAACTGTAGAGAGCTTCTGCCGCATTCTCTTTACGGTCTACAGGGTTGTTGGAGACGATCTGATTCTCAGTAACATTATCGCTCTAGTTTCTTTCTCTGGTTGTTTTTTTTTTTATACGACTACTTTCGGAAACATTTTATTTGATAGCAAGAAAACCATCGTATAAGCTTCTCCTGAGGACAACAATGCATAATACCTGCCTTCACTTGTTGTCTCTCCAATTCACCTCCATCGTGTCACAGACTGGGTGCCTTACGAATACTCCCATGCCCAATTTGGTTTGTAAGGGTGTATGGGAATACCAGAGAGCAAGTTTAAATGCTGCAAGGCAAACTAGAACCAAATAACTTCATTACCCTTCAAGGGGTTTAGCATAAAAAAAAAGTCCTGAATGTACCAAACCCTTTCTTAAACTGAACGTACACTGCTTTGTCACGAAGTGTAAAACATTAGCCAAGTCTATTCATATGGGCAGAGGAAACACCATGAGAACAGATACAAGCCTCAAGGACGTGTATGAGAAAGTTTCTCATTAAGACCAAATGTAAGGCAATTGCCAAAAGTTATGAAAAAGTTAGGAGAGCTGCGTCATACCACTGCTTTATGCTGTCCGTTTCAAACAAAAGCACATGAAACTATCTATCATAACGCTGCAGGACTTTGATCCAGCTAGTCATTGATCACTGCAGCTACTGTAATATAAAAGCTGATTAGAGTTAATCATAAAGTCTTGCAAGGCACTGGACAGTGAGACGGCAGGTCTACACTGTGTAAGTAATGTAAAAATCCATGTGATGTAGAATCTTGCTTTTTTTTTCCATAAAAAAGAACATGCAGTAGGGGTTTTCATACATGCATTTGGCACCATCACTTTGTGGAAACCACGGCACCATACTTCTTTCTCTCAATCACTCACGTCTTTGTATACTGGATTTGCGGCTGAGTTTTAAGTCTGTTTTCATCGTTGCTGGAGAAGGCTGAGGGACAATGAGTGGACTCCATGAGCGCTTCCACTCCTAGCTCGAAGAACACTTCCATCTTCTCTTCTACACTACATACTGTACCTTGACATTTAGTCCTGAACCTCTTGGAAGTCACTGCTGGGATTTACCAAATAATATTACAGTGCTCACTGCATCTTTTCCAAATAACCAAATTCCAAAGGCTGCTTGTGGTATTGTTAGCACTGCTGTCTTTCAGCTTGTGGGTCCAGCATGAGACACATTTCATTCTGGAGTTTGCATATTTCTTCTGTCCATGTGATTTATCCCAAGTGCTCTAGTTTCTTTCCACTTTCCAAATACATGGTGGGTAGGGCATCTGGGGACTCCTAACTGCATATGTATACAAACTGACAGAAGGGTCACCACCTCACAACCAATACGTGCAGGAAAGATTGCAGGTTTCTGCAGGCCTTATGAAAAATAAGCAAACTTCTGATAATAGAAAGATGGACATCAGACAAGAGCATTATTTCTGATAAGTTCTGTTTGACATTCAGAATTTTCAGATATGTTTAGTGGTAAAAGCAGCAGGAAATGAAACGTTAAGTTAAGTTCTGAGATTTGTAGTGCACACATTCACACGCACTGGGTACACTGTTTTCTCACAGGCACGTGTTTTTTAAACTCCACAACTTAACTGCAATCAATAAAATGTGCAGCGTTCTTTATTAGATGTATAAATGAGGAAGCAGACAGACTCAGCCAAGCTTTGTAATCAAATCTGAGTATTTGAAAAGCTTTCATGTTTTCCCTTGTAACCTTTCATGGGTAGAGTAAGCATGGAAAAAAATACTGTTAGATCACCCTCAATACCTGGAGCGATATGTAACACTATAGCTTTAAATGCTGCCCAGAATGGTACTTCAGATTAATTGGTGCCCGGTAATTCTATCAGATTGGTATTAATACACTGTTGCCTGGCAATCGTGGTGACTTGCAGTGTCTCACTGGCTTTTTATAAACCTGCATGAAGGTCAACTGTCAATCACCTGCACAACATGATAACGAGCCTTTAAACCAGATGAGGAGAAATTAGTAGGAGAATCTGCATCTGCAAGCAGTGGTCATAACTGTGGTTCCATAGGAAAGGTATTCATGATTGTGGAGCTGAAGAAGAGAGCACTTGAAAGAACTGCAGCTGAACCATCTAATACATGTTTTTTCAGAGACATGCAGCTATAGTATAAATAACATGCGTCTGACACCATAAAAGAACTCTACCTCTACTTGACTGTATAGCATAACAACTCGGCGAGATACAGGAAAGCTAAAAAGAGCAGTTCTTTAGTACACATTCAGCAGGTCTCTTCACTACACAGCACTATAGTGTTATTATTAAGTATTAAACCCACAGCAGCAGGATGAGTGTGACTCAATAGAAAGCATTAACGCCGAAGGAGATGCAACATAAAATGTTAATCACTTTTACTCTTCAACAGGTTTTATGATTGAACATTTGAAGTTGTGAATCAGAAACGCAGTCACCTTGAATGAAAAGAAAACTGCTAGGTAACCATATTATACCACAGAAGTACCTCGGTGGCTTATCACCCATGAGTAGCTGAGTAGTTAAAATTGCACCAGAATGAAACAGATGCCATTCACACATTTCTATTAGACAGTATGTTTAGTTCATAACCACTTACAGTATAGCCGATTGCACATTTTAAGAGAGGATCACTGAAACTAGACATTTCCCTATGGAAATCTGACTACTAGTCTTGTAAAGAAGTTTTAAAACTCTCCTGGATTGTTTTGCCTTTCCCCGTTTTTGACTTCGCACACGAATACATGCTATAAGACTTGTGAAGAGTGTAAAGGGACGTTTTTCATACTCTACTAGATAACACTGCCGGACAGGAATGAACCGGAGCACTGCTTACGTGAAAAAGAAAATCTCAGATCTGCCCTAGCCCATGAGAAGTGTGCCTGTGTTCAGTCAATGCCTGAGCCCATGACGGCACTCTCATTGTGTCCCGCAGGGGCTGAACTGCGTTCCCTGCAGAGGATTGCTACACACGCTCACCAATGCCAACTGAACCCTCGCTACCCAACACGTTTTACGCTCTTTCACCACTCGTTAGCTCAGGGCTAACTCTCCCATATTTCCAAGTCCTCAACAGCTTCCATTTCCTCTTTTCAAATCTTCAGAGTCTAGTGTTAGGTTAGAAATTGCAAGTATTTAATATTTATACTACTGACGGGGTAGTTGTTTTTCTGTGGTCTTCGGTAAAGATGAGGGAAGCCAGAAAGGATTTATCTGGAAAAACAGCTTTCATCAGTTCTTCTGAAGTAACGCTCGTGTGTTTGCGAGAGATATTCATGTCAAGTTCAAATTTATATATAACCCTTCTTGCTTCTGACTAATAAGGATCCTTCCATTTTGACTTACATGAAGGCAGACCTCAAACATTTATCATAATCTTTAAATCATGGAATTATTGTGATATATTTTGATTAACATTTAATTACTTTTTCTACTGACTTTAGGATAAAGAACAAAAACCCCTACAATGTGATGTTAATGTTATATTTCTACGAAACACCCTTTATTATAAAACTTTTTTTCATTTCAAATATTCATAAAAAAGAGCCACCTTTGAAATAATCAGTTAATATACAGCCAAGGCCAGTGCCCTCCAGATTTATTCATACATCTGAAGTAGGTATTAATAAAAAAAAAGATGAAATAGGAAAAAAAAACTAACAATGAAGTGTGGAATGCATAATTCTAGCTGATTAAAACAATTCTAAAAATGCTATATATTGTAATCGTAAAAACATTGCAAAGAGCAAAATCAGAAGCAGCTCGCTGAAGGCATGTTATCATTATGTTTAAGATCAGAGAGCCTACTGAAGACTGCAGGCAAGTCATTAACCTACACAGGTTAGAACTGTTACAGAAAATCCACAAAAGGTTGAATCTTCCACTTTCCACTGCAGACTGTTTTAAGGAAATTTAAGGCTACTGGCACTAGTAACCCTGCCAGGAAGAAGACATCAGTGTATCTTGCCACCACTTACTGTGAGACAAGTGGTTCAGGAGACAACTCTACATTCATAGGCAACAGCTGAAGGTTACCATTCCAACGCATACTGGTACTCTCAGAATGCACTGTTAAAAATACCCTTTAATACTGCCTTCATGAATGTTGCTTTCATGAGTGGATTACAAGGAAGAAACAACATGAAATTGTCAAACTATATCTGAAATGACAACAGGAACCATGTCTCATGATCAGATGAAAAAAAATGAGCTCACCAGCATTATACTGAGAAAATAGGAATGCCTATTTGGAAATAGAGCAGGGATTCCATTATATTCTAGGGTTATTTAGCATTGCCATATTCTGGAATCCTTATTAAGACAGGTGGAATTAAGAACTTTAGATCTCATTGGTGCTTGTCTTTTGATTGCTTAGCAGTTTTACTGCGTGCCCTATTATCAGGGGGAGTGCTGAATCTTTAAGTGAGGGGTTGCCACAGTCTTCCTAATGGCCACCACGTAGTCCCTCAGTACCACACGATCATACCGGTTGGGGTAGAGTAACATTGTGCACAGTGAACTTTTCTGACAACATGTTTTTAATTTTTTCCCCCCCATTTCGTACCCACCCAATTGCAAATTCCCAGTTGTTTCTTTTTGCCTCAGCAATCCTTCAGCTTGAGAATCACCGAATCGGACCTACGGAGCTAAGAAGGTGCTGACAACAGCATGTCCTGTATTGCTTGGGGACAAGGAAGATGAGCTCATACAACCTTTGAAAATGATCAGGGATGCTCATCTTAAAATGTATTCACCTTAATGTATTTCCCTGCCCTCCAATTACGCTCATTGATGGTAAAGCCGTTCTTACCATTAATGAAGCCTTCATATTGTTCTGAAGTAGTGTTCCTTCACATTGAAGGCCTGCTAATGAAAATATTTATGGCATCTTCAGCATCGAGTGCAACAAAATCTCCATGAAAATGGAGCGCTGAACTACAACTCATTTTTCTTGGCAGAACTTATCATTGCAAACACATCTTGTATGTTCATTATTTTGCTAGAAGGTGACAGTCAGATTGTTCATGCTCTCAAAACCTTTTTATCGCGTGATGCCATCCGTCAAATCCATTCTCCATAAACGCAGCCTTTATAGAAAACTTTATTAAACCTACCTTTTGCATCTTAAATTAAGGATGAGTCACCTGAATATTGTTTTCTAACTTGGCTGAAATGCCCGGCCTTTCTTAGATTTTGACCCAGTGCTGGCTTCCTCATCATCATTAAGCTCTTTGGAAAAATGCTTTCTGTTCAAATTAATTGCAGATATCGGGGGTTGTGATTTCTTTTTCCATAAAGCTAGTTTACCGAATTACAAATTTATCTGTTTAAATTATGAATCTCTTGTCAAATTTGCTCTTGGTCAGCAGGCATACTTTCCCCCCCCCCAAACAGGTTCCACTCATGATGCTAATTTCATCTTGACAGGTCATTAAAAGACAAATTAATTGAATCATGATTAAAACAAACCTATCTGACTGTTAATCATGATTCAACCTATACAACGTAACTAACTAGTCTGACTTCAAGAGTAGTTTAGTAGTATTGTATGTAAAACCTGCAGCAAACTCCCTAACACAAACAAAAATGCATTCACCCCTGTTTTAACAGCAAAATGATTAAAAATAATGGGGGTGCTTAAAGTACTCCAACAGAGCTGGTGCTTATACCCACTACACACCCATCTATCGAGCCATTCAATTTTCTTCAGGCTGCAAGCCCCATAGTGACATACAGGAGGGTTAGCAAAAACTGGAGTTGTCATTGCAGTGACATTGCTGCAAGCCTGTAGATGCCCAGGTTGTCAGAGAAGTGTCCAGTTCTCCGACAATCAAGAGTCCTGGCTAATCCAGACTCTACCCCTGGAGGCACTCTGCCAGTGGTGCATCGCAATTGGGGAGTTCCAGCAGGTAGCACAACGTCGAGTTAAACTGGCAATAACTAACCCAGACAATTTAATGTAAGCAACTATGTACTGTAGCGGTTTTATTGTTATTGAGGATTTTGATATGCAATTAGCATTTTTGTAAAAATACAACCCAATATTCTCGGGAATGCCTCATTCTAACAAAAAACTAAAATAGAACTTTATATTGAGTTCCATGTTCCTCCTCTCAAACAATGGATGTGTCTGTGAGCATGTAGAAGCAAACTGGACACTCACATTACTGCTGTGGCGCATGGTTCCACCAGATTTCACCAGCAGCATCTGGTCCTCTGTGGAGCTCAGTCTTGACCGAAGATCCTTTGGGAGACGGAACCAAAGATGATTGTCATTCAATATGAGATTAAATAATTAACCAGAAGAGTTCATTCTAACACATCTGTGCATTATTTGCTTATTTCCAAAGTAAAAAGCCATTACAGCACTAACATATCAATAAAAAAAGAGGAAACATGCATTTTACTGGTAATCCCTTTTTTTCCTTTATTGTTTTACATTCTGTATTCTCCCTCCAAGGAAATGGTTCATTAAAAAGGAATGACTGTTTCCCTTTTATTTTTTAATGTGGTGCACAGGGATATTACTGAAAGTCCTTGGCCCACTCCATGATGAAAGTGAAAATGCAGACTTCCTCCTGGCACATGCTTTCTGTGGCAAAGCTATGGCCATGTTGGCTTCATTAAAAAGAGCTAAAATCCAGCAGCAAAAAGGAATGACAAGAACTGGGAAAACTTTCCGTAACATAGGAACCAAGGCAATAAAGGAAGGTTAAAGTAGAGAGAGAGCAAGTTGGACAAGCAAGCAGGGAGAAAAAAGAAAAGGATTAAAAGCTGGAGAAAAAAATCAGGGTGTAGAGGAATGTGTAGAAAGGCTCAAGTAAAAATAAAGAAAAGTGGGGAAAATAGCAGAGGGCAATAGAAAGATAGGAGAAAATTATTCCGCAGGAAAAATGAAAATTTACGGACACCCCCCCGCCACCCCGATACACACACAGAAAAATCACATCTTCCACTCATTTCACCCTGATGTGATTATGAGCAGGGACTATAAATCAATCGTCGGTGAAGAAAGGCCACCCACTGCTTCCTGAGCAGTAAAGATTCACTTTCGGGCAAAACCAGGTTGATTTGTTAATAGTACATAATAGCAGCCATTTCACGACATGCATTAAATCATATACTTCAGCCCCTGTGTGCACATTAAAGCAAAAGGCTATAATACAGAATTCTCCTTTTTTATTCTCTCCTCCAAAGCTCAGGACCAAATTGGATTTTCTCAGCACTGTTTTCTAATTTGAAACATCCATCATTTATTATTAAAGAAAAAAGAAGGTTTGCCGCTAGCTGCCCCCCCCCCCCCCCCATCAACACTTCCTTTCCTATTCTTTTAGTATGTTATGAAAAAACATAAATAATATCTAGATGTTAAACTTTTAAACAGTGAATGTTTAGGAAAGGGGCTGAGATGCTCATGATGCTTGATAGGTCCCCAGAGGCACTAGAAAATTGTGTGGTTATGAATTCTTCACATTTGAGCAACAAAAACAGCCACCACTTCCAAAAGCCTTGGAAATCCTTCACGTTAATAAGACTGCATTTGTGTCCTTCAGTAACCCTGCTTGGAATTATCAGGATGGAGCAGCTAAGTGTTGCAATTAGACTGCCTTTTCCATGTAAATCAATTTGACAGCACAACAATCACTTGGTTACGCCAGCTCCCATTCCTTCTTGCTGTAGCATTTGAGACCGTCACAAAATTTGCATTATTTATCATATCTGTTTAAAATATTTTCAGCACAGTGTATTCACATCCCTTCCTGTGCTGATTAGTATAGCATTACATATGTCAAGTACAAAGGCACCGATTTCTTAAGCTCATGCGCCAATGCACCACTTTAGTTGCCTGCAAGAGGTGTAGAGGACGATTAAGGTCTCTGAATTCATTAGAAAATGTAAGGAAAAAGAGAAATGTGTTAAAGGATAAAAAAAACAGACGTGTGAATACAGCACAAACAGTATTTCATTTTGTAACTTCCTCCAGAGGCGAAGTATTGTTGTACAGTACATGTTTCGTGTGGGATCTTCCTCAAGTATTCCTGGATGTTTGTATTGGGTTAAAGGACTGTTTGTCTTTAACTTCAAAGACAAATAGACTGCAGGAACCACACCATGGAAGACAGGCAGCATCCTGGCTATCAGAAACACTGCTGACCACATTCTGTCCCGTGTGGTCACAGTTTACCCATCATTTGGGCTTCCAAAACATACCTGCACTTTCATATTTCATGCAACGGGCATATCATATTAAAGGAGCTAACGAAATGTCCTACTTGTTTTATCATAATCACTAATGGACATTACTCTGTTAAAGGAGGAGTCTTATAAGAGAATTAAATAGACTTGTGTTCATATGATTGATGAACAGGGTTTTGTTACCATTAAAAAGCCATTTACAAGACAAATAGCGCAATTTTTATTTTCAAATTATGCTTATTTTATCTGTGATTTTAGGTCATAGATGGAGTATTGTGCAAAACAGAAAAGAGTTAGGACAGAGTTTTAACAATCACTGTTACGCATCGTACAAAGAGGTTCAATCAGCACACAGCCCTTCCCCTGCTAGGGAGTGATGGACATTCTTTCGCAAGGCATAAAAAATTGCTTGCATCTGTATAGTACTTTTCTCCCCATAGTGCTTCACATATACAGTAGGAGGGGAGCCACTCATCCACCATTAAAGCAGAGCACCCACATGGGGGAAAGTCACTTTCAAGCAGCCCCACTACACAGCTGTCCATGTGGAGAAAGAGTTTACTCCAAAAATTTAATTAAGGGAGGACTGTGCAAGCTCCAGATGGAGCTTACAGTAGCTAGGGCATTAGGGTCAACCTCTTATGAACATGGTCATGAGTGTCATAAGTGATTTCTAAGGGCCAGGTTGTCAGAACACCAGTTAACTGCCTGTTTGAAGGACAGCATGTCCAACAGTGCAGAACTGGTTGGTGAAACTGGTTTACAAAACTGTGGTCCAGTGGTAACAGAGCCACTATGCCCTGGCTTGCTCAGGTTTTGAGCTCCTGATGAGTTCAGGCTACAAAGTGCTGTCACTGCTGTCTGCTGTATGAATAGATCGCCCTCCTGTCACTGATAATTAACAAAGATAAGAGTATGGAAAAACTATGAAATGCAAAATAACGTCGCTGTTTCCCGAAGTAGGAAACTGAGTCTCAAGTAGTTTTGTTCCTTAAAAGGAAATCAGACAGCTTATAAGCAAAGGCGCTGCTTAGAAAGTCATGAATAAACATCCTATTGCCTTTCTATGCATACATCATACATCACAAGTAGAAACTATCTAATGGAGGAGAAATGCAGTGAAAAAGCAGTGAAAATGGATCCACCAGAAAAGGTCCCATGACCATGACAACTAGCACTAGTACAAAATAAATCATAGCACTTTCTTCCATAGGTTATTTTTCGGGATTACTCCACACCAGCAATAATGACATACTCGCTATCCATTTTCTACATACATTGGTTTCTCTTGTGCATTAGAAAACACTTACTGTTTCAGATAGTCTATTTAATAAAAGGGCATTATTTTGTACTATTCAGGAAATGAAATAGCATTTATCACAATATTTCAGCCAAGCTAGTGAATACATAATAAGAGTCAACTACTGTGCTGCAAAATGTCATCTTTCAATGCACAATGGTGTTGATAGGGCGTTCATCTCGTCTGTGAATCGGCAAAATGTATGTGCAGACATGTTTGTCCTCTAAATTACTCAAAGCATTTGCATGCAAAATGTTAAATTAGAACAAAATCAGATACATGTGAAGATTTAAGACTGTCAGCACAAACTAAGAATGCACGGTCCAGTTAATACTAAAAAAGGAACTTTAGAGTAGAAAAGCTCTAAAGAAAAACAAAAACAGAGCAAATTTACTATAGATCTTCCCAGAAAATATAAAAATGTCAATCTTTGTGTATAATCGGCCCTGCTTGCAACACCAGAGCTTTTTAAGGGCTATGCAAAGTCAGATCAAGACAGACCATACGTCAACAGTGCATCTTTCTGACAATATGCATCATAGAGGAATATTAATTGGCACATGTGTGTAGCAAGATATAGCTACTGAGACCCGTGTTGTGTGGCAGTAGTACAATATGTAATAATTTCTTTGATCATTTTTAATGGCTGTGCTTTAATGTGGGTCTGCAACTCCCACGCACTCCCTGCAGGGGTCATTTCATTCCCTCAGTTATAGGATTAGTATGCGGCAAGCAATAAAAACGGAGGCTATTACGCTGTGCGCCACACATACATAATCTCACCTCGCCAGCATCATTACCTTTTCAAAGGAGAATATCAACTTACAGTTTGCAGAGAAAAAGAGTGCAGGGAAGATATTGGAAAGGGAGAAGGACGTGTGTGTGTTTGGGGGGGTGAAGCCATTTCTCTGTATTAAGTTGCAAAAGCCAGCTTCGGGGATCAGGACAGATAATTGTTCTTTGAAATAATGGCTCTTGGATTGAAACAGGGAAAAGGAGGAAAGCCATGTGACAAGCAGTAGGTAGGAATGGGTGGTGCATAAGGAGGGACTTCAAGTCTAGGAGTGACATGGACCAGTGTGCTGAGATCCATAAACAATGCCTGCAGAGACACCTCACAAGATTTAATTATTCTGAATATGATTAGGCAATGCACTTAGATGTTGCACAAGCACTGAGGTACAGTGAATCTGTTTATTCAACAGTGTCTGCAGCAGAGAGCTGGGCATGTTAAGCACACAAACCTCCACAACCCCACTTTCTAACAACATTACCAACAACAATATGCATCCTTACGCTGAGATTTCAAACCGGGATGAAGAAAATAACCTTTTCATATCCATTAGGTAACTACAGTATCCGTCTGTGCAAGTCACCACACTACAAAGTTTGAAAACATTTATACTGCGAATTCAACAGTGGCACTTCAGTGCCGTGAAGTCCAGTTTTATTATAGGCTTCAGTTCTATAATAAGGGCAAAAAGGGAGCTTTCCCATAGAGTCTACTATAAATGGAAGGCATTGTTTAAGACTACGAGACAGATAAGTAAGATATCGGCAACTAAAAAGTCGTTTTTATTGCTTCTGAAATCCATACAGAAGAGTGCAGCACAGTACATTATAATTAATAGTGCTTCAGAGATCTATTTCCTCTTTGTTGTGAAATGTAGCTGAAGTACTTTCCAGGTCACTTTAAGTAAAACTCAATGGTAACCGAAACAAGTTACAAGTTGCAAGAGCTCTCATCGTTTTATTTATTAAATTGTATAATTGGGCAGCACAATGGCGCAGTGGTTGGCACTGCTGCCTGGCAGTACTGGGACCCGCGGTTTAATTCCAGGTGTGCTGTCTGCTTGAGGTTCATATGTTATCCCTACAAGTGCGTGGGGTTTCCTCCAGGTGCTCCGGTCTCCTCCCACCGTCCAAAACAAACTGGCAAATTTAGCTTCTGCAGAAATTGGCCCTAGTGTGAGTGTGTTTCTGTGTGGCCTGCGATGGAGTGGCATCCCATCGAGGGTGTATCCCACCATAGCTCCGCTGCTTACCAGATTAGGCTCGAGCTGTTCCTCCACCCTGTTTTAGATTAAGTGGTTCAGAAAAGGGATGGATGGAAATTGAAGCAGTTTTGCATACAGGAATTCTATTACAAAGATGTGCGTGCGTTGAGCTGTTGTGAATTAAAAGTAAGTTGTTTTTCTGCTCCTTACAAAGTCAGAACCAAAAACAAGGTAAAGTAGTCTAGATAAAGGGTAAAGAGCCTACAGATCGACCCAACTGAAGTGCAGGAAGGAAATGCCACCACAATCAGCTACAATTACCGTCTCTCTGTGCTTAAAGTGGGTTAATGGCATTTAGAAGAAGAAGGGCCTTCCTGAACGAGAGCTGTCCTACAGTAGTGTCCATCTTCTACACGATCAGCAGCTTTGAAAGGGAATCACTGGCTGCTGATGAAAATGACTGACGGCTTCTTTTTCTGAAGCACACAGTGATCAGCGCTGGGCTCAAGCTGAAACTGAGGCTAGATCGTGCTGTCGTGGAATGACGCCAGTGCCTACAGGACAATAATCATTCTCACCACTCAGAGGGACTAACCATACACATTGTCACGTTGTGAGATTTGATGAACTTATATCCTACATTTGATCACAGGGTCAACCAAACCTTTTCTGAAATAAAGTGTTTCCTGAAAAAACAGTGTTAAACTGTTTTTGACATCTTAAAACATCCCCCATCCCCTGACATTTCACATTTTTAATCTTCATTCTTAACATAACCAAGAACACAGATGCAAAATTCTGGGCCACAACTTACCGAGATCTCCTGCTCCATATTGACCTTTGTCATGCGCAGAGCATGGTTTTCCTCCTCTCCGTCTTTTAATCTTGAGACACAGGCCTGTTAAAATCGAGAGAAAATGGTTTTTGAACAGAACTACAGCTCATTTAGCAATATGAGTGTATTCCAATTACAGTGCATATGTGGTGGACATAAAATGAGAACCAAAGTCTCAACACGGGGAGACACCACTCCACTCACCACAGGCAACATTACAGCCTGTATGTACTAGAACGTGGAGTATACCAGTACCTGGAATATTTCAGTAGGGATGCAGCACCATTCTTCTTGACCCCAGAAAATCAATCAACTCACGGCTGGTTGATGAAGATGGAAAATGTCATTCCACAATATCCGATAAATATCCCATAAATGCTCCATTATATTCAGATCTGGTGATCTGATGGTGGCTACTGTATATCTTAAGGATAACATCAGTATAAGGTTCACCAAACCAAATGTGCACAACAGATGGAGGCACTGTCCTGAAAGGTTTGGGCCTAGCAGGAAAGTAATATCACAGTATGGGGTGAAGATGATCATGCGGATGATCATCACCAGTTATTAGCATCTACCTTGTTTGAACCATCAGAAAAATTCACTGTTGAAACCAAGTACATAGGGCTGTAGAGTTCTTGGATACTGAGCATTTACCACAACACATTTCTGCACTACTTAATCTATGCTTTTTGCATCACTGGATTCGGAAACGTACACTGCCTGGTGTGATAAGTAGTTAGTGTGTTGCACTGCAAACAGACTACAGTATCCCGCTCCGTTCTTGGCATATTGCTTTTGTTTAAACTGGCTACCCACACCCCAGGTTGAAATTTTCAGTCAATTGGTCTGCAGTGACTCCCCTGTGTTTTCCCTTTACACCTCAAATGAATGATAGTAGGATCCTCCTGCCTACGGTTTTCTCTTGGTTGTTGAGGTCCTTCCCTCAACATTCCTTGCTCACATCATCACCTTAACATGGTTGCTCTAGACATCAGCTGTCCTAGCCACTGAAGCCCCTGCCATGTTAACAATAATTCTAGGTGATCTATATAAAAACACTAGATATGTTCCATAGCACACTGGGATGCTTGTTGCCTAACTAATTAACACAAGCCACACCCCTATCAATATGCATGGTCTTCCTTATTTACCATTTTTGTCCACTATCTGTACAAATGACCTGGAAAAACCAATCACAATATTTTGTTTACATTGGTGTACTGTATGTGTTCTTACGAAGTTCAGTATCTCTATCCAAGGGTTGGCAAGTTATCTTGGAAAGTACTTTTATATTTTCCCCATCATTACTTTTCTATTCCTAGCTGGATGCTGCCTTAGCTTAAAAAGTTGAAATGGCAAAATGGACAAACACACATTCTGAATACTTAGCCGTTAAACGTTTATTGCCATCACTTCAATTTCAAACTTTGTAGACGGGACAAAGTGTTTGCATTATGTAGGGAAATCATTACCTTAATTCCGTGCAAAAACATCTGAATTTCAATAAAAAATAGGAAAGCTTGACTAATGTTAACATTATTTATTTTAACATAGTGAATATCCCCCAGTTGGTCTCTGTTTATAATTAACTAATTTTAATAAATTAAGCAATTACAGTCAGCTTTTACCCATTTATACCCCATTGCAGGCCATCCCAGCGCACAGCTGTGAAGCAGCTGTGAACAGATGTTTGAAATAGAAAAGGGTGTAGCTCATGCTTAAATAAAGTCGAGAAAAGATTAAGGGAGCTTAAAGGTTAAATAAATAAGGCCTAAAATGACTTTTCCTGCATTAATTCTGTTATGCTTGCTTTTCAGTCCCTTTCATCATTATTTCAACTTCTGATTCTTAACAGCCTAAGAAGAATCTATGACGCTACAGCACAAAGGCCACTTCAGAAATATTTATCTTTTTTTAAATGTAACTTTTTTTAAATGTCTGTACATTATTTTTGGCCCAGGTTTATGCCTTTTGAAAACGGTTAACAGAGATTATAATAACGCTTGATGGATATAATGTATTGATGTAGCATCAAATGCACACAAGCACTGACATTTGGAAGTTAGACTTCAATAATTAATCAAATAGAACAAAAACAACTTATATACCGTCTTCATAAATGCCTTGTAGAAGTAAACAAATAGCACAGTACAACACATGCAATTATAGGATGACAAATCCATAATTGTAACCCGGATTGTAAGGTTCTGTATTAAAATCACAATACTGTTATTGTAGGCAGTTTTTTATTAAATAACTATAGAAAACTCTGGGTACCAAAGCCATGGCTTGGAAGATTGTTTTAAATCCCTTTCATGATTAAATGAATTCTAGTTGTGCAATAAGTCTGTTTTTCACCCAAAAAAGTGTGCTTTGCAAGGTGCAAGTTGCACTTGGAGCAGCAGGAGTTTTAGTTCAACCTTATTAAGCCGTTCTGTTTTAAAGCCATTTGAATGTTTAATGAAGTGAAGGTCTTCCTCCTTCCCTCTTTCTCCAAGAGGTATTTACGATAAAGGGGAAATAGTCCCGCTAAATCCCTAGGAAGTGCCTGGACCAGAAGACTATGCTTTATCTTTCATTGGAAACCAAGTGACTGTCTTTTGATTTTATTTTTAAGGTTACAGTATTGGATTTTTTAAAGGTCAGAAAAAATAGATATGTATCAATTCTGAATAATTTTTCAAGGCTTTTTTTAACCTGCATTTTTTTCTTAGATGCCACTATATCTTTAATATCGGTCTCAATCCTTTCCTTTCAGATGGAAAGAGAGAAAGGTGGTGAGAGTAACTCTATGACTGCAATTTTATTTTATTATAATTCTAAATTCTTTAATAGTTCTCCAGGAAAATTATTATAACAATCATCATCTCTTTATGAAAAGATCCCACCTCATGCATCTTGTTTGCTACAGTATATAGCAAATCAGCCCCTGGACATTATCATTTTAGTTTTCAATTTTGGTTTGGGCCTTGAGATTAAAGATTACACTTAAAAATGTTTAGGTCAAATGCTTAGCTATGCAACAACACTGTGTTCTGCTGTTTTCACAACTTTCTTACATGAGTTACATTCTGAAACCCTGTCCTTCACCGCTGCTTTTCCTGTGGTTTCCTGCAGTCTGGTCAGAAGTGAGTGATAGATTAATCGATGCACAGCCTAATCAGCCAGCTTAACTCTAATACCCTGGACAGGTTCACATCATTATCATATCAGGTTCCACACATTTCTGGGTGACATATAAAAGGCAAAAGATTAAAGCCAATCTCGTAAAGAGATGCCAAAAGTCAAAAGCAGTGTTCACAGCAGTCTGGCTTTTATCTGGCAGAGAACCACAAGGAAAAAAAAGGAACTCCAAACTGCTCTAATTGGGGACTGTAAGGCAGATGGCCTCAGTCTTCATCACAGCTTTGTTGTGGTACAAGTCCCTCCCAGCACCAAAACCATACTTCACCACAGCTCACAAACCAAACTTGCAAAGCCTTTGATTACTGGGTTTCTACTAAGGTTCTAGTTTGTCTAACACTAACACACTTTGAGAACTCAGTAATTCATATAAATCATCTATAAACGTCTTCACACAAACTGTTTACAGCTTGTTAATGATGCATTAAAAAGGAACCAGGTTTTCAGGCTTGTTGGGGTTTTGGTGTTACCGATACAAAATTGCACTTGGCACACTGCAACTAAGAATATGATCAGAGGTCTTATTACAACGTAGCACAGACAGGAATGATATGTCTATTTTATTTCACGACACAGAATCCAAACTGAACAAAAATGCCTTCCCAGTTGTAAACAACATGGTATTAATTAGATACCGTTATTAGTAATACTGTAATTTTAAACCCACTGGCAGATAAGATATGTTCTACATTAGGGACATATTCCATGGAATCACTTTTCCACTAGTTTTAAGTGCCAAATATGCAAACAATGTGTCTTTTGTCTGTGAAGCATATTGTTGTATTAACATTAGAATTTGCTTTTGTAATTTGCACCGTCTATAAAAGGTCAACGTATTATTTTGCGTGAACATTCAGACAGTAACTGGTTTGTGAAACCTCAGGGACAGAAATACAAAAATAAGCTGAGCAATACTGCAGATCACCTTAAACTCTGACAAAATAAAAATAAATTAATAAAAAAACGTGACAAAGTAGTTTCATGGTACAGATGTTGATATTTGGCAGAAGAAAAGTTTGTTAAAAATGTTGTTGCCCATACTGTTATTCCCATTATAAGGTAGAACAACCATACCATGGTCTTTAAATGGTCTTGTGTCTTTTACGGAGTTGTATACCATTATGAATGCATTTTAATGATTTTCAAAAATCATTAACATAGTTTCAATTTACGCCTGCTTAACGTGATAGTACACTAATGTGCAATGTCAGAAACTAAAGCAATAAGAACACAAAAAATTAAGATGGGAATGTAATACAAACATACTTCAATCTAAACCGGATGCCTAACACCCATTAACAAAAGACTGAAGGTGCATTTTTTATTACTACAAATCTAGCATCCAATTTCCTTTTACCCCATTTATATATCTAATTGTGAATGCAAGCCCACCTCCTGGATGTAAACTAAACCACACTATCTGGCTGCTCTCTACCCACTGATGTAATTGAGATGTTGCTGAGCTACTGAGCCCAGAAGCCTGGGTATCTACTGTAGGTAAATGTAAAGTAGACCTGATCAGGCATCAGTTTAACAGAGTAATCAAAAGAAAAAGGATTGTTTTATTTGAGGAAACTTCCTATTCTTGGACATGGCAACAAGCCCTGATTGTACTGTAGGCTCTATCAGAGCTCTTCAAATTTTCCACACTAAGTAACATCATTAAGTGTTTCTTATAAAGACTGCTTTTAAATGGTTACCCAAGCAACAGTTCAAACCACCTTTGGACATTTGAAAGCTTCTTGATAAACCCTGTGTAAATGATGATTGCGCTGATTAGTCACCTGCAACTCTTTGTGCAGGTTGCTCACTCGTTCCTCAGAGACGCTCTCCAGCTCATCCAGTGTTTGGATCAGAACCTCATTCTGTTCACTCAGGTCTCGAACAAATGACTGCAACACCTCAGTCTTCAGCTAGGGGGAGACAGAGAGGAGGAGTCTTACAGTACAGGTTTCATTCATTGGTATAATCCGCAGCAGGTCTGTCACAAATAAGCAACTGAAACCATGGTTTAAAAATGTGCTAAATGCATTTAAAGGTGAGGCTTTGGTACCGATAGTACTGCAGGTCAGGACAAATTTATGAAAATGATACCTGAATTACAGATGAGGTTTGTATTATAAAAGTCAGTATTTTCAGGGAATCAATCAAACTATCAAAAAAATGTAAAAAACACAAGCAAAGTGAGATCATTTCAAAGTAGGGACACTGGAGCATTCAGAAGCACAATCTAAGCATGTCAGTCACCAATGAAATTACATTGTCAACAACCCCGCCTGTTGAAGTCTCAAGTAACAGCACTTCTGCATGATCATATGATACCACTCACCATGAGAAAGCATCACTGAATGCCAAACCTGACTTGTCAGAAATCCTATGACCCATTTAAGACCTCTCATCACAGCTACCACTGCCAGAAGCCTTCCAGATCCCTGCAGTGTCAATGTCCAACTGGCAGACTGTGCAACAGCCTGTGATGTCCTCATCTTCTGTTGCCTTCACCTTCAAACATCAGAGATGGAATCCCTGCACACCCAAACATTATGGGTCCACAGGACAGCAGTCTTCTCAGACCGCATAAACCTGCCCAGCAGCTGAGAGCCATTAAGGAAACCATGGGCTTCGTGGGCACTCCATTCATCAGGCCTGTAGGACAGTGGCTCCCAATCCTGTTCCTGGTGACCTCACACCTCTGTGGGTTTTTGTTCCAGCCGAGCCCCCAGTTACACCATCAAACACTTGCTTGACATAATAATAATAATAATAATAATAATAATAATAATAATAATAATAAAACAAATTTGAACCGTTTGTTCCTAGCTCTTAAACATGGTGGAGTTTGAACCGTTGTATTTTGTCAATGAAATAAAATCCCAAACTTCTGACTAGAAAGAAAATGCAAATATTCAAGTGAAGCAATGTCTTAGATCAAATAAGGCTTCAATTACCTATCTAAGGTGGGATGGGATGATAACCTGAAGGTGTGTGGGTCACCAGGACCGGGGATTGAGAACCAGTGCTGTAGGATGTGCTAACCAGGTTGCGAGTTTCTTTCACGATGGAGATGTGACCACCCAGACGAGTCAGCCAACATCCACTCCTACATTCGTAAGAGCAACCGCCTGAGCTTTAAGAGAGATGCTCGCGAAGATCGTCTTCAAGCAGAGATCTTTTTGACTGCATAGTCAATAAAATCATTTTTAAACTTTGAGGGACCTCTGACATTCTCTACTTAGTCCATTAATTAATTCAACCCACCACGTCCTTAAACATGCAATGACATGCCAAATATGTCACCACGCTTAAAACAATAAACATAAACAGTTTCCATAATGAGATTTGTTTAAAAAATACTCACACATTTAAGCAAAGATGAGATGTTATACAGGATATTGTATTGACTCAGCTCAGCTGAGAGAGAATGAATAAAATGCTGGGAATATTCATGATTGAATGACAAGTCTTACAGTAGTAAGTGAATATAGGCCCTGACAAAAAACAGAAAGGATCTTCAAACTACGGTGAGCATCCTAAAGATGTTTCTCTGTGGCTGATCTCTGTAGCCTCCCACTTCTTGCTCCTTCTTTGTGATGACCAGCACCCTGATACAGACAGACAGGCTGGGAGAAACTTCGGCCTGGGCTGTCAGAAAACATCCAGGCACTGAATTATACTGGTACGGCAAATTGTTCCCCAATTTACATCACTGGTAGTAATAACGAGTATGATTTTATTATGCATACGCAGGAGCTGATCTCCAATGGCAAGTTCATTTATGTCTTGAGTAGTCACATGCTTTGCTATCTTACAAATGGAGAGAACAACTTGAGCCCTATAAACTAAAATTAAGCACAGATCTAGATTCAGTACATCTCACATCTGTGTGGTTCTGATGAGGAGTAAAACCTATATAGACATTTGAATTCAAAACTTATTTTAAGGTGCTGAACTAAATTTGCTAATGTTTTATACCCAAATACTTCAAATTCAACAAAGCAACATGATTCAATGTTTTATCATATTTAAAGTAGTTTATTTCTGAATTGAGAAGCCCACATAAAATAAGTCTCAATAGACAAACTACCGCCTATGACATGCAAATGTGCAAGTTTTAACACCAAGAACAGATAATAAAGTCAATGGTAAACTGATTTAAAGAATTCACTGCCGGTAATAAAGGTCGTGCGTAACACAGAAGGAAAGAAAACATACATTGCAGCATACATTCTGTCTGTCTGAAGATTAAAGTTTAGCAAAGTTTTCCGCCTGGCATATTTCACAAAGACACTTGGTTTATAAAAGTACAGCAATCAAAAGTTAACTTAACCAGTTATGTGCCATTACAAAAACAGACAACAGAAACAAATAAACAGCTTCAGCTCAGCAACTCAAATGAAAAGGGAACAATGGCTATCACATTGCTTGTCCACAATTGCCAAAGCACTTTAAATTCAAACAACATGATTTCTTTTTTTTTCCCATCCACCTTTACCAAGAATCAATTGGGAATGGTATGAAAAAGTAATATTCAAGCAATAAAGCTTGATTTACACCTCTTCTCTCCCCCACCCCTTCCTTTTTTTATTTGATCACTTAGCTGGGATCATATAACTGTATATTAGACACAAATGAAATCAGGTCTTCTGCACATTAAGGCCTTGTCTTTTGCAACTACATCCCCCAAACCCACCCTCCCAAGCTCCTGTAGAAGCCAAGGGCAGAGTTCCATTCATTTTCAGGCCCATTTCCTCCTATGATTAGACGATCAATCAATCCCAGCCCTCAATCTCATCAGGCAGCCAGGATTATCTCCCCATCTTTCTCGCTCACTCACACACACCGGCACATTAACATCAGATCAAGTATCACCGCTTGCTGTCTGTAACACCACCCGCCACAGACATTTCCTCTGCTTTTTTTTTTCTCGTCTCAGCTGGCAATACCAGACAGCAAAATTCATGCCAACTGAGACAGAACAGTCTTCGTTAATGCGAGTTTGTGAAAGTTTTAATTTTCGAACAGTGCCCCTTTCCTCCTAACTTGCCGTGAAGTTCTGAAGGTCAGCGTCCAAGCTTGGCAGGAATCACTCAGCTAAGAAATTGTTTCCTTTTCCAGCAGATCCCACACTCTACTAGGAAACCGCACAAACAACAAAAGCCCACGTGAAGCTGGAGATTTCTTAACTTTTTTTTTCTGTTAATTACAGAAAAAGAAAAGGCCAAGTTTGTACTGACCCAGGACTCACATCATAAGGCTGTACTTAAAAGGCCAGGCTCATATTTCCTGAATATACAACATCCATGCAGAAATCACATTTCTAAGCTTAGTGTTTTCACAATGAACCCATGAACAGCCAACACTTGAACCTTCTGTCTATATAAAGACCACTCTGTGCTGTAAAGAGATTTCCATCCGTAAAAGCAGAGTCATTGTGGCTCCCTAACTGTGGCACCTGTTTTACAATGTGGAGTAAGCACCTTTTCACTCGTCTTGTTTACACATCCCTAATTGAGGAGTAAACTGCCACTTATAAACACTAGAACTCCATTAAACTGTTCTATTCAGCCCTGTTCACCCTTTTTCAGAATATGAGGACATAAACACAGCTGAAGTAAACAGAGAACAAGAGGACACAGCCACAATGGGGTATATCTACACAGTCACACACAATGTCACACTCACAGAGACACTTATGTACTGATTTGAGTGCGACCCAGATATAGTACTATCCTGTCAGCAATGGCTCTAGGATCGCATACAATAAAACCTCTAGTTTTGCTCTCTTTAATTATAGAATTCATACCGGGGATACACAATTTCTGAAACTAAGAGCATAAGAGTATTTCAGTTTCAACAGAAAACAGGCTGTTCTTATTGCAAAATAGTAATAATCCATTAACAAGGAATTAATAGGAACTGAGAAATAATCTGTTCTCGGTAAAACGGGATAGATCAGAAGCTATATTGTTTTTATTCAAACAAGTGAATTAAAAAAAGTGAACAATGGTGAATAAACACTTTCTGCTGCCAAGCTACCTCAAACACTATAAAATGGCAATTTTATGTTTTATTCAATGGTTTTATCCACAGAACAATGGTGTGGCAATTGTTGTATTTTATGTTTTATGTTTGCATTAGTGCCTCACAGCACTGGGGCCGAGAGTTTGTATGCACTTCTTGCATTTGCGCACGTTTCCTCTAGATGCTACGTTTTCCTCCCACGGTCCAAAGACATATTGGTAGGTTAACTGGCTTCTGAGAAAGCTGGCCCTGGTTTGAGTGCGTGTGTCTGTGTTTGTGTCTACTGCGTCTGTCTGCCCTGCGATGGGACTGGCATCCCACCCAGGGTGTATCCTGCCTTGAGCCCGTTGCTTGCTGGGATAGGCATTGGCTCCCCCTTAACCCTGTATTGGATAAAGCAGTTAGAAAATGGATGGATAGATCTATAGATCCAATGGCTGGGAATTACTTATATAAGGGTATCATGCATCAACGGCAGAATCAAATACCTTTTCATTAACCTGTGTAGCACCTAGCATACTATTAGCGTGACCACAAAAATTCCTAGAACTCTTGATATGCATCATGAATCGGAGTCTCTTATTGTTAAGCTTGTAGGGGACATTTTAGGAAAAAAAAAAACTTTGCTCTTACTATTATAGAAATCTTAAAAAGCTTTAATCAGCCTTGATCTGCTGAGAACATGAGTTACAGTACATACTTTTCATCCTTGTCAGCATTTGGGTTTGGATACAGTGAAATAAAATGCAGTACCAAACACTTTCTCTCTGCTCACACCATTCCTTCACACAAAAGAGGCCCTGGAAATTAATGAAGCTTAAAAGCCTGAGAACATGACAAATATGAATTCACTAAATAAAACGCAAAATTGAAAAGATTACTTCTTTTGTCATAACAAAAATTTTACATGACACATTTTTGAATGCACACTGACCAAAAAGTAACATTTCTTCAATGTTAAATAGGTGAAGTAATTCAAAAAAGGTATCTTAATGGGAAAGTGAAATAACCCAGAAAGCTTTTTGAAGTAACGACACTAATTCTTTTAACAACATTGTTCAACTGCCAAGTTTTCGTGTTGGTTCTGCACCTTTCAGCTGTGTGCACCAGGCTAAGACAGTTACAAACTCTCCCATACAAGGTATTTCACGCCCTGCCCTTGTCTGGCCAGCTCAGGCATCTTACTGCTGGCTCCTGACACTCAGCCCACAGTGCCAGCCCTGTCACTAACAGGATAAGAACATATAGCACATAATTTACCAAACCAGACAGCGAGAAAGGGGGGTAAAGGACTGTTTCTCTTTGTCCAAATGTCAACAGTCCTTAATCAGTTTGTGACAAGAGACTGCATTTATTTTACTTAAAAATAAAGAAGCAGGACAGGTTCTCAGAGGCATTTTTTCTGCAGAGTTATTTTGGTCTTATCTGCAGATGACTATGGCCTGTAACATTTCACCAAAAGACAACAATCTGACATTCAAGTAAAGAAGGGAAAGACCGCAACATTAACACTAATTCAAAACAACAGATTCCAAACTAATGCACATGGGGCTTTGCAGGAACTTCAAATTCTTACCTGCAGAAGCTACAAAAATAGAACTGACCAGCAAAAGGTAGGAGTACAGGATGTAAGATTTGCAGCTAGCATGCTGTAACCCATGAATTATGGCTGAAAAACACAAACTATTATCCTTGTTTTATGGAGAACAAAGCAAAACAAAATGCAAGTTTTTGTGCCAGGAAGCAGCAAAACACAAGAATTTTGCAGAGATGAAGCATGAAACAGCCCCAACACGCCTTCCCCTGTAAACAGCATCAGTGCAGTCTAGCCAGACTTGATTTCTGGTGTTTAATCTCTTCAGGAGCTTCCAACACTGAACACTTCACAAAAACAGATGACGCATGGCACACTTTCAGCATAAATGAGCTGGACAGAGAAAAAAATAGCAACAATCCGTCTACACAGCTTTCTTATTCATGCAGCACAGGATGCTCCTTTTCCAGGATATGTTCTTTTGAGGATGAAAGAGTATAAACGCCGACACTGTACAAAAACACAGTGCTGATCACGGAATCTCACCTGCAGCGTCTCCTCCCTGCCCTCATGTGACTGGTCAATTCGTCGAAGGCGCTCGTGGTACAACGCCCTGAATTCCGTCAGGAGTTTCTGCATCTCTGCTGGGCGCTGGGCACCCCTGCAGGACCCACTGTCCCCAGCAGCTGACCTATAACCTACCAAGACAGCACATGCTGAAGTCAGAGTGCAAACATTTTCAGCTGTTCAGTGCCCTGTCCTTTCTACCCACAGTGGTTAGCATTGCGGCATCGCACAACACTGGGGTCTTGGCATGATTTCCGGACCTGGAGCACTATCTGTCTGGAGTTCGCATGTTCTTTCCATGTTCACGTGAGTTTCCTCTGGGTGCTCTGGCAACCTCCTACACTCCAAATACTTACTGTTAGGTTAATTGGCTTCTGGTAAAATTATCCCTAGGTGTGGCACATCTGAGTTTGTGTCTGTGTGTGCCCTGCAATGGACTGGCATCCCACACATCCACATCACATCTCTGCCTTAAGCCCATTGCCTGATGGAATAGGGGCCCCCGTGACCCTGAACTGGAAGAAGCAACCAGAAAATTAATGGATGTTTAGGGCTGAAAACCATGCTTAAAATAGGTCTTGATCGCTTTATGAATGTTTTCAGAAAACAAAGATACAGGCTACACTGCCCAGCTAAACTACAAGTCCTACTGGGATACACAGTGATATTCCACTCTGGGAACAGCATTCAAATAATATTTGAAACCCAGGTGCCTTAATTCGTAAGAATTTCTACCGTTGTTATCTTCCGAATTACAGCAGTTGATCTAAAAACTCAAGATGATCCTTTGTAAAACCAAAAGCCTTTAAAATCTGTGCTTATCCGAGTCAGGAAGCTTCCAAAACCCGTTTGTGCCTTCAAACAGGCAGGGAGAAAAGGTGGAGAGCTGAAAAAAAAAACTGTAGCACTTTGGAATTTGAACAGCAGGCTGTATCTAAACCAAGACTTTAAAAAAAATTAATAAAAAAAATAAATCATATCTCCACTGAGAGTAACCCTGACCTATTGGATGATCCCGATAGGGCCATACTGCCCATTTAATTTATCTGTGTGCTCCACCCCCCTTCTTCTTCTCCTATCTCACTCCTGACCAAGTCATATTCTGGATTAAAACTAATCCACCACGATAGAGAGTGCTGTTGATTCAACCCAGACCTTTCCAGGGATGGGTTTTAAACATTTCTGGAATTACTGAGTAGAACCCACTCTACCTTACTATGACCAAAACCCCAATGATGAAAAATCAAAAATCCTAATACTTCTCAGCAGTATAGTAAAACTACACGGTGGTTTAGCATTCGAACTCATTTAAAAAAAGGTTAAATTTTTTTAATTTGTTTTAAATCAGCATGACCATCAAGTTACAATGAGGCTGCAACAAAATAGTTTGGGCATTTTTGTCTACAGAATCATCTTCAGGCACACAAAGATGAAATATACAGTATATATTCATCACATTTCTGCTGTATTAAAAATATTAGCAGTCTCCCCCAGTAATTCTTCGTCTACTTCCACAAAACATTTTGTGCTTAATTACACACAAGAACTGCAGCTTGAAACAGTACACATTTTATACTTTTTTATTTCCTTAAATTAAATATCAATTTTAACATTTTAGATTTAATCTTAAGTGACCATATTCTATTTGCTTCATGTCCATCAAGCATCAGACAATAGGAAGGTCTTTGAATGGACAGCAGTTCATTCCAGGGATATTCTTGAAATTGGCTTGAATACTTAATAAACCAGAAAACGAGAAAAGCTTCACATATTTTACCCAGATTTTCAAACAGACCTTTTTTATGCAGACCTTGATTAAGCGCAAAAGCTTTTCTCTCTTAAAAGACAAGGTGGCCATATGAGCATTTTGTCCAACTGGGTTACCGACACTGAGACAGTGGGATACAGTACAGAATTCCATGGCTCACTCTCGGAAGAGACAGTGCAGGTAAGACTTATATTAACAACATATAGGCATTTACCCGGGCAGCTTCTGCACACAGGAAGGTCATCATCAAGCAAACCTCAAAGATCTAAGCATCAGACAGCAGGAAATGCCAAGTGACCGGCTGCCAGATGACCAGATCCTTGTGTGTTGAATAAAGGAACAGAAAATACAACAGCAGGGAAGGATCGTATCCCGTTCAGTTACCCTTGCGACCAAGGGTGTCTCTAACCAATATAATAAGGCAATCACAGTCCTGGATGAAGTAAGAGATAAAAAATTCAAATTTCTCAATCAAAATAAATAACCCACTGTTTTCCTGGGTGCCATACATGCAAAGTCTGGATTACTGCAACACTGATTCTGCAGTTTCAGATGTTTACACCTAATTTTAGGCTTTGACCCCACTTTTGATAGATCCTGAAAATAGGCGCACATTATTAGTTTGGAAGAAAAAGAAAGGTTTGCGTCTACTATGTGTGAAATTATTTTTCTGACAACAGTTTTAGTTTACCTTTATATCCACAAACTATCGAAAGGTTATCTTTAGAAATGTAAGACAATATTTCACCAAATATCCCATTTCTTTTCGTGATGTGCGGTGTTCATAAAACACAAGTGGAACTCCTTGCTACTCTTCTTCAAAGCAGTTTTAAAACATGCTTTTTAATTCTGCCTTCCTGGACAGAGCTATAACAAAGCCATACTTCAGCGCTATGAAAAAATGAGAAGTTAAGAAAATGCAGACATGCTAACAGAGTGCTTAGTATGTATCAAACCCATTTTCAAATAAACAACATGGAAAGGGTCAGCATAAAACAATAATACAGTCCAAGGGCATTTCATAGTAAATCCACTACAGATATGAAAGCCCTTGTGAAAGTTTGAAAGAATTACATTCTACTCCACCGAAGGCATACAAATCATATTTACAGTCTCTTGAGCACATTTCCCCCTACAAACTGATCTATTTAACCTTAAAAGCGCACAATCCACTGGCAGTAGCTAGCTTCTTATGTACCATTAGAAAGCAATTGATCCATTACTACAATAGTCTAGATTCTGTTATATTCTAGCTTTACCACATATTACTTAGTATTTTGCACACAAAAAAAAACCATACACTGTTCAGTTACATTCACTCTGCTGATTTTGCCACAGGTAGGTTTCTTAACCTAGTTTAAGCTCGAAACTGATGTAAACTGCAATTAAAATGCAATAACGTCGGAGCAGGCCGATATGTGCAAATATTACTTTAGGGACAGTTTCTGACCACCGTTTTGCCTCGCATTTCTACAGAAAAGGGTTTATGGAAGTATTTGCTTTTTCCCTTAACTCGTGCATGAAGACCGGCCTGGAGTTTAACTCACGTACAACCGGGCACAGTTGCTACATGAAATGAATGTTCATAATAAACATTTAACATATTTTAAAGGCACACAAATCGAAACGCATCCTGACGTCTTATAAAGGAACTCAGCTGAAGCGATCATCTTATTCTGAGCTCAGCTCACTCGTGTAACAATACAGGTACGGGGATGAAAAATGAAAAGTACAATGTTTGCTTGGCAATGTCACAACATGGTAACATGTGTGCAGAACCAGTTTCCCTGCAAAACACAAACAAAAACAGAACTTTTTGAAACACTGTATCTTTGATAACGTCTACAAGTAGAAAGCGTGTGATTCTCGGCCCCAGCCAGCACCCGTTTGTTGAGTTTTGTTTTCTATACCTGTTGCAATGTTGCTGCTTATCATTTCACCCCGGCTTGGTGCTGGTTCTGCCGACCCGACCTGAAACGGCCTGCACCACGCCGCAGTGGGCTCCCTTTCCTGCGCCGCTCTAAGCATTTTTGAAACATCCACCCCCCATACCCGGACCAGTTAGGCTTCCCTGGCTACACCTTTAACCCGCCCAGGGAACTTCTTCTCCCGCTGCAACCACCTGCGCACACCGGCCGCCGCCTCCGCCTGCTAACGAACCACCCCCTCGGGCCAATCAAGGCGAGGAGTCCGCCCGGCGGGCACGGCGCCCCGGCCAATGGCGGCGGCCGAGCCGCCTTGAGCTGTGTGGGCTCAAGCCAGCCGGAGTTGGTGTGTGGAGTGGAAGTGAAAGATTTCCATAGAAACTTCGCAGCCTCTTCGGGGGGCAGGCTTGCCTTGTTCCTGGCTTGGGTGAGCAGGGGGGCGTAACTCCTCCTGGTTTGGACCAGCTACTGCTGAGGAGCGTTTGAGTGACAGTCCCGGAGGCAGGAAGCCGCCAATAGCCGCAGGGAGTCCGCAAGAAGGGGGTTTTAAACCAGGCTTGGTTGAAAGGAAGCCAGGCGTCTTTGGTTGTTGTGGTGACCAGTGCTTCCTCTTGGGGAAAGCAATATAGTAAGTCTCATGTGATGTGACAGTTAATACACTGTGCTACAGGCGAAGCCTTTTGTGTTGCAGTATGCATGCAGTATAGATAATAACGAACATATCGGCTTGATTTGATAAATATTGCTTATATGATGTTATTAAACTCACTTTAAACCTTTCTTTGTGTACATTACAATGTACATCTAATATCCTTAGAGAATAAATCTTATCAGGCGTAATCATTATTGATAGTAATGTAAGCACTATGGAAAAAAGGACGGCATGCGATTAAAATGACAAGGAGCTAGAACCCATACTATGAAATAATATTTATTTTTAAAAAGAGTTGCTGCGCTTTCCTTGCGTCATGCTGTTCATTCGGGTACTGTATGTTTCAGGTTTGGCAACTTTACTGTGAAACCAGAAGGTAACGTAGCGATAAAACCCAAATGGAGCTCGCATATTAAATTGTCACATATGACAACGTTGACCTTGCCTAAGACGTAAGAATCAGACGTTATTTAACACCATCCCGCTTCCCTACTGATATAATGTTCAAAATCAAGCAGAAACAACATGTTTTTTTATTGCTTTTCTGTATTCCAATAGCACAATGCAAAGGGGTGGGGGGGTACTTGGGCCGTGCATGATGCAGTATATCCTTGGGTGCATATAACTCCTCCATTGTCTGAAAGGCCTGTGGAGTGGCATTCGGATACATAATCTTGCATTAGCTTGTAATTTTATGTTCACTGTCTTAAAATGAAAATATAGAGAGGCTAGTTTTTTTTTCATATTAAAACATTCTGCAGGCACAGTGACTACATCAGCAGAGACTCCCTCTAGTAAATATAGCACCGTCTCGAAATTGAATTTGTGAAGCTTCTTTGTTTTATAAAGAATAAAAAAATAACGGGCAGTGCGAATATATTGATGGTGTGTTTTATGCAGCTCCTTTCTGCTCAGTAGGTCCAGAATGAGCTCATGTAGAGAATCATAAGGCAAGGCGTATTGAAAGCTGCATGATTGCTATATTACTAGATTATTGACTTGAAAATTGCCTTCCCCGTATTCCTGTTTATTATGAGCGTATTTGTTTCCTGCTTTAAACTCCCTAGTCTAACACAGCTATCAAGACACATGATGCATAAGAGATACTGAAACTGATTGCTAACAATATTATTTTTTATAATGTGCTGTGAACTGCAGAGTTTAACAGTCTCATAAACATTTATAAGATTCAGTGGCACAACTGGGACCAGACAAATTATCAAAAACTGCTTGCCCAAGGGAAGCTCCCTTTACGCCTAAACACAATATCGTACAATGTCAAAATCTCAATATTGTAAAAGCACAAAAGCAGAACTTGGTAATAGCATACATCCCAAAACATATTGCCAATCACCCTTCTTTAGTGATAGTTTCACTTATAAAGTAGGTTTTCAATCTCCTTTATGAATAAATACCACAGTCTTCGTCTTTTCCAGACTTCATTCTTTGTCCTGTTCATTGCTCTGCTTTCTGATTAACTAAAATTTAATAAGGTACTGTGGCGAATTGTTTTAGAATGTTCTTCCATATGTTTATAGTGATTCACAGCATGACTGGCAACACAAGTCAAGAAGATTCAAAGAAAAATCTCGACGTCATATTCAGGAAAGTGTGGGTGGGAGGAGAGGACCAAGCTGGAGATACTTGGAATATTAAAAATAGGGCCAGAGTAGCTCTTTCCTAAAAGAATATTTATTATGAATTCTACATGCTATATCTGAATGCCTGAATCCCCTTTTAATGATGAAATGTGACTATTAAATACAAACAACATGACATTAGTGTGTATCAAGGCAAATTACATTCTGTTTTATACTACAATGAAATAGATGCATTTTATATATACCGTTCCATACATAAGTATGGATAACGTGTTACAGGTTTTTATTTTTTAAGTGTAATATTGTTTTCTTAAACTATACTTTGTCAATAATGCATCTTTTAGGCTTAACTATCATTGACAAACTGTTGTAATCCTAATTAATTAACTAATTTAAGAAGAGGTGCAAATACCTATACTGTTTGCAAATGATACCATTCTTAATTAGAGAATCATATCTAAACCCAGTGATTTCCTGGGCAGACATAATGTGATACATTAACATGCTGAGGTTTGTGACCTGAAAGATCAGGCTAAAGGCTGAAGTTGCCGTAGTATTTTCTGTTGATTTTTGGCAATACAGCTATTTGAAGCACATCTTTGATAATTAAATCATGTTAAACTCATATGGTCAATCTGAGACCAGCATGGTGGCACAGTGGTTACCATTGCTGCCATACAGTACTGTGGAGCTGAGTTCTATTCTGAACCTGGGGTGCTATCTGCTTGGAGTTTTGGAGTTGATATGTTTTCTGATTTCCTCCCCAAAACATACTGGCAGATGAATTGGTTTCTGGGAAAACTAGCCCTAGTGTGAGTGTGTGCATCTCTGTGTGTGCCTGAGATGGGCAGGTGTCCCATCCAGAGTGTGTCCTGTTGTGTATCCCGGCTTGTCAGGATAGACTCTGGCTCCTCTGCAACCCTGAATAGGATGAAGTGGTTAGAAAATGGAGGGATGGGTTATACAAGTTTTCTTATTTTAGTTCGCATACATTTTCTGAATCTCGAAATACTGTAACTATCAACATCCAGGCAATCATTAAACATTAAACAAAGGTGAATCTCTGCAATTTGTAATGCCAATATCTAAAGCTAAGTAAGGTTTTCACAAAAGAGGGCATGATCCATGATTAATGCTGATTTAATGCTGATATTTTACTGTTTTTTTCTCTTTGTGTCGATGAGGGCTGAAGGCTGCAATGAAGTCATCAGTTTAATCAGCAAACAGGCAGATTACACTGAAACTAATGGAGTCCTGAGGGTTGATGGGATTTATCTAGCCGCGTGAGCGTGTGGCCAGGCTGGCCTTGTGACTCACGAGACGATGAGGACTTGGCAACTTCTTTGTTACAAACTGAGATTATTAAAAAGACGTCCCACGGCAACTCATTATACCATCAGCTCGGGCCATTTTTTTCCCCGAGCTTTTAATTAAATTTAAATTATTTAAAAAATAAAGAGAAATCAACAGCTGTATGGCTGGCAGCTGATCTAATATTATGCTGGCAGGCAGGTGCTTATCTCCAACATTTTTCTTCTTTTATTGTTTCAGTTCTTAATTTTATCTCTCTCTCCTGCTATGTTTCTGCTATCTTTGGTTTAATGTTCTGTTATTTTCCCATTTCCCCTTCCCTAATTTTTGTTTGATGTAAAACTGGTAAAACCTCAATGAATGGCATGTGCAGGTGTTCCTCCTTAAATTCTGTTTTTTCCTGTTTACTGGAGGTCTTGAGAGGTTGCACTTCACATCCACAGTAAATTATGGTGTTAAAGTGCTTGTTTAATAGCAAGATTGCATGCTTAATAGCAAAAGATCATCACATGTTCATGGAAATGAAACTTATTCAAGATATTAAGACCATACAGTATATAGAACTTGAAAAAAGTGACAACATGACAGAGTCTATTTGGCAAGTAGCACATTCCTAGATCCGAAGATCTCATCCAGTAGTTTTTTGGAAAGAAGCAAGGGTATCAGCTTCAAATACAAGGCTGAATAGCTTCATCATAGCTTATTAAGAAGTTCATTGAGTTGACTTTTGACTTCTCCAGTACATGACAGCACCCACATCTGTGTATTCGTCCCTTAACTATAATCTCTTTTCTATACATTGCCCAATTGTCATTTCACAAGCACTACATTGAAAGGTTACTGCCTTCAATTTGAGAATTACATTTTTGTGAGTAACATTATCATACTTCATTCTGAAAGTCAAAACATACCATTTTGTATTTTCTGGGTATATCCATTACTGTTACTTCTTGCTAACAGAAGACTAGCAAGTTAGTTAAGCAATACTTACTGAACCTCTCCTAAATTCATTTTGCTGACTGTCCTTTAAGATCCTATTTCCATATAGATTATCCTCTAATTTAACTCTTATCATCAGTTCTATAACCTTTCATGTAATTGAATGGATACTGGTGAATAATTATTTGGTTCAGTTTTGTCACCTTTTTATGGATGGGTGCTACATTTGCAATTTCCCACTGTGTATCACACCTGTCTTGAGTGAATATGGTAAGACTTCGGCTGATGTCCTATGACTATTTCTTGTTCCCTAAGAACAGTTGATAGAATAACAGCTTCCACTACTTCTGCCTCTTCCTTATAAATATTATGCAGTATAGAACTTTGTCTTTTCTCAGGTACAGTACAGGATGTTGTTGATTTTTACCTTGGGAAACAACTGAATGAAATATTATATTTAATACATCATTCATTTCCCTTTCATAGTCTACACATAACCCATCTGTTTCATTCTGCTACTTGTAAACTCTCTTCTTCCTTCATGCTCTGCTTTCCTGAAATTGTAAAGCTTTGTTTGGGACTTCTGTACCTGAACTGTTTGAAAATACACCTCAAACCATGCTGTATTATGATCAAAGGTTCTTAATGGTTCTTTAACTTTCATTTTCCTCAGTCTTGATTGTTTGTATAGTTGATCAGATTCAGATTTAGATTTTCCTTCAAAAGAAAAAAAAAACACAATATTGGTCCTCCTTAAACAGCTTTCTTTAATTTTTGTTTTTACTGTTCAGTGTAGACTCCTTCCCATCAAAGAATGGTAAAAAAATGATTACCTATCACAAACAATTATCCCCACAGAGACAAATATATAATTAAGCTGACTGCAGTATACTGTATCTTGCATAAAACAGACCTAAGCCTTAATCAGATGGTATATTCTGAAATAATAAAAGTAGTTGGGGTTGTGACTTTACAATAATAGTTTTTCAGTTTTAAGTCATTTAACCTTTACCGATGTCATTTCATGGAATGTGAAGCTGTTAATTCTACAAAAATGAAAAGAAAAGACACATCTGACTCATTAAGATCTGAAAGCAGACATTGAAACAAAAAAAAACACTGATCATAATGTGGAGCGAAAGCCAACACACTGTCAGTCCTAATTATCTGGTTTCTTTATGGTATTGTTAAAAAGTCTAGTCTTTAACAAGAGGAACTAAAAAAAGAATGGTTCAGTAGAATCTACAGCCTTCTATCAATACTATGTACTTTTGGATGTTTCCACAGATGAGCAGTATGAAAACTGAGCTTTTTATGCTTTGTTAATAAGCAAACCTTAATAAAGTGACCCCCGTCTTATTAAGAGATGGTAATTGTGGTGAAAAAGAAAAAAAACATTCCACAATGTCAAGGTTGCAGTAGAATAATGAAAATTATTTTCCTTCTATTTAATGAAAGCTGCAAATTGTTGGCTATAGTACTGCATGCAAGTCAACACTGAAGGGTTGATGAATTTTCCTACAAGGGCATTTGGACATACATAGGGGCAATACGAATGCTTTAAAATAAGAATGGGGGAAAACGTGACAATGAGAAAAGCACACATACGCACATGCACAAAGATTTTAAAGCCATTCTTTTTCATGTCATATTGAAAGTCAAGGCTGCTTAATGAATGCAGCTGGCTTAAAGTATAAAATTGTAATAAAGGCATAATAGAGTCCCTGATGTTGGCATTGAAATACACATTTAGAGGTACGCATTCAGGCCATTCCAGATGGAGGACCTTACCACTGTTTATATGTGACTTTTAATAAGTCAGGGACATACAAAAACACGTGAATGCACATGCATATGTGATTTTGGAGGATGGGGGGTGAGGACAGCATCTTCTTTGCTTTTAAGATGCATAAGAAATGAAACAAGTGTATCAGCCAAGCACCGGCTTTTCCGACTGCATCTCAATCAAATTCAGTCCAAGTCTGCAGTCATTTCTGCTGACCTTAAATTGAAAGCTTAGATATTTCTTTAATCATTTCATCAGCTTGGCACAACTGTAAATTGACAAATTCAATGGAAGCAAGCTTATTAAATCTGCATTTCAATAGTTTTTGCTATTTTATTTTTTGTAGTTCCTCATGTTCTGTTTTTATGATTTTAACTTGCAAAATACTACTTTAAATATTAATAGAAATTCTAATATTATGTAATGCTAACTGCTTAAAAAGTGACAAGATGAAGAATGATTAATTATGTTTTGAAAACCTGTATGTACTGGTCTTATAAGAAATGTCTAAGATGCATAACCTATTAATTTCTGCTTAAACATGTGTTACATTAGTTTCAAAGCAAAAGGGATTTTTCAGTTACTAACTTCCAGAACGCAGAGCCACTTTGACCTTCTGTGAAAATTATCACAATTTCTAACATCCCTCTGGACTTCTGCCTTCTGAATAAGTGGTATAAAAAAGTTCTTTGGTTAATCAAGACGTTTGACTCTTTTTCTCAGCACATTTGCCGATCTTAACTATCATCTTGCAGCCGTTAAAATCTGAAATTAATTTGTAATTTATGGCCACAGGCTTCTCAAAAAGAAAGATTAATGAGGGCCGATCGACACCGATAAAAGAGACTTTCATTTACAAAGGGGGCAAAAACCTAGCAACTCAACACATTTAAATTTGCTGACGTGCACTTACGGGGCTTTTAAGAGCAAGAAGCACAAGAAATGGCACTTTGATGGTTTTTCATCCTTGCCCTTTCCTTTCTGTTAAGCTAACAGTCTGGCCAATTTGGGGCCTCAGAATCTGTTGCTCTCCAGCGCTGGGAGAAGACACTTGAGAAAGAATTGGTCCTGTATTTCCTGCTCTTGGATTAAGTCACTTTTCTGCATTGACTGGAGTGTCACTGACAGACCCTTTGAGAGGTGTTGTGAATGAGCGAGCTCTTGGACTGGTTACCCTTCCCTGGGTCTGATTTTCATGACTCAAGTACAACCTTCAAACTACAGAAGCCAAAAGGCACCAGAGTGTGACCCTAAGGAGTGGCACCAAATTTGAAAAAACTTTTACAAAGTCCCAAATGAATGACATGCCATTTGATTTGTAAATCAATTAGTAAGAGATCCCTTTCCACTTGCATTGCACATAAATCAAGGAGAGTACAGTGTTGTCTACACTGCTAAAAAAGGGCAGAACTCCACTGCTGTGACTCATAGGTTTTAAAATATTAAGAAGTGAAGATCTTTAACAGTTTCCCCAATGAGCTGTCTTAGTATACAGAGTCAAAAGCCCTTTTTTTCAAGGCCTTACAGCCTACTGTAACAAAAGCCAAATAATATAGCATGTTGAATATTAAAAAACAGTTTGCTTCACTGGTTGTGATTGAGTAATTGTCACGATCGCAACCCCTCCTCTTAAGGGCGCTCCAGCCCTTCCTCGTTTGTATCATTCCTGCCACATTCCTTGTTTCTTCCCTGTTTCTGTTCGCCTTTAACAGCCAGGCGCTCACTTCACCCGGGGCTCTGCATCTGATCCCTGCATCGTGCGAGCCCGGGACCTGGTTGCGCCTGGCTCCATTATGTTTTTAACTTCCTGCTCCTTTCCTTGTTCCCCCCGCCGGTCCCGACCCGGCACCTGATTTTAATCTCGTGTTTGGATGGATTTCCCAGCCTTGGACCTTTTACTTTCGATTTTGGATTCCCCCTTTTGGATTTATTCTGGACTGTTCGCCTCGGCCACACCTCCCCGGATCACCAGCACCGTATGGACACCCCCCCGTTCATCCCTGTTCCTGCATGACTTTTCCCTAGTGTATTCCTTCTTCACTATTCTGGATTGTGTTGTCCGCATAGGGTCTGGATAGAACTGTTCGTAACAGTAATTAAATCATTGTCTGAAATTACCATCACTACTACACCTAATACTACTTAAAGGGGGTTATTCTATCTGTTTCATAATATAATATGAGGACAAAGTGTTTGCCGACAAATACCTACACACAGATTCTGTTCTTTGAAAGATGCACCTCCCTGAAGGTCAAAACAACAGATGCTTCAGAACAAGAGAAGAACAGTTCCAGCATGTATGCAGAAAGACATTGAAGCCTTTTGGTGGGTGGCTGTGTGTTTTGGAAAAACTGCTCCACTCCTGACAGCTCTGCAGAATGTGTGAGCTAGGCAAACAGAAGAGGAGAGTGAGAGAGAAAGAAAGGACACAGAGAAAAGAAATTATCAATCTGTTTTGCATTTCGTAGTAATTAAAATTCTTCAATTCTTTTGTAAGGGGCTGCTGAAAGGCACAGAGACACAGTGGGTTGACAGGTTAATTGAGGAATAATACCCTTCAGAATGATGGATTTTGGTGACTTGAGATGTCAGAATCCATTAAAGGAAATTTAAATTTGCAATTAAAATCTGAGGTGGGGATGCAGGATTCTGTCATTTAATTTTCCTTCCCCCCTTTTTGTTATGATTAATGTTCACATTAATGTCCCCCCCAACTTCACAGACACCATTCCTGTCTCTTCACCCCCTCCTGTTTTCCCTTTCTTTAAAAAACAATGTTTAATTAACAGAAACATAACTAAAACAGATCTTACCAAAAGGGCTGGGGTTGGTACTTCATCATTCAGCTCAACTTCCTCTATAGCCTGAGAATTATATAGCTGACATTTTTGAAAACGGGGATGAACTTATTTTTTTCCTATATCCACTAAAACACTATCTAAAACACTCAAAATAGTTTTCTTAAATATTTCTAGCGCACATATATACAGTAGTATGGGTATGAATGTACTGTAAATGAGCTCTTTTAGTGCTCTATAGGCAGAACCATGTAAAGAGGCTTCTAATTTTTCATTTTGCACATAAAGTTAAATTTAGCAGTCATGGACAGCTGTTTTGCTTTTATTGGGGCTCATCAGCATGATATAGCAAACGTTGATAAATGAAATTAATATATATACTGTATGCACAGTATCTTGTAAGAAAAAACTTTCAGAGATATGGCGTCTTTTAGTTGCATGCAGTCACAATGAACTATGGGAATGCATATTGTTATGTGCCACAAGGGTATTAAGAATATCTATATGGATTAGTGTATGCCCACTAAGAATTCTAATTACCACTCTGGTCAATTCAGACAAAGGAGAGCTGTAAGGTACAGTTGGTCGCATATGTTAAACCTAAAACCTAAACACTTCTTTGAACTGAATGCATAGGAAGAAACGTGTGTGAAAGATCCTCTAATATAGTAATGAAATCACAATCTAAGAGACATCAACACATATCTGCAGCTCAGCTGTTTAGATTGTCTTGAGTAGGGCCTTTTACTTTAGAACAGGAGCTTTATCTGACTTACTGAATTTGTGTCTCATTCAGTCAGTGCTGGGATCTATCACTATCAGTGTTTTCACCCGAACGGCATTGTCTTAGTTCTGTAAGTGGCATGGCCTATTTGTGCATGGTTACTGTAAATAATTTGTAAATATTGTAAATAATAATTTATTTTGTGGATTGTCTGTTCTACGTTATCACTTCTACGTTATCACCTGTTTATGTGCTTTGAACCCATGCTATGACAGAAACAGAGAGGCAACACAGACATGCAGAACATTTCCTGACTATAAGGAAATAACTATTTTTATTAGTTAGATTGCTAGACAAGCAATGAGACTACAACATGATTTCTAGCTCTAATTTTACCCTTATTTATCTAATTTATTTATACCTCCTGTTTATTGGAATTCCAATCCCTGGAAATAAACCCACAGACCTGCACGTTTCACTATTGCAGATAAACTGTCATTTGTAATAATATTAATTAGATCATTTCCATTTCAGTGCACAGGGAGACACCATTGAAAGATATTCCTTATAAGATTCATATATGCATCAATTTGATTGGTCATCTAGCTTTTAACTATCGCTTTATACTTGTAAAAGGTGGAATAAGAAGACTATAGAAAGTTTCACTCGTCCCTTCACTGAGCTAATTTGTATGCAATCCCATAATTCATAGCACCTACTTGCTCTTAATAGACACCACAGTGCTGAAAGCTGTTCATTGTAATATAAATATACACAGCCTTTGCATCAAACAATTGAATGGTCCAGTTACACTGATATAAAGACCTGTTAGAAAAGACAAAGGGCATGTTTATTCTCCATAGCATTCTGCGGAAATCTTGGATAAGGAGTAGGGCACTTCTTTAGCAGCTCCACGGACATACAGTAAACCCATACAAATGTAAGTACTCCACAGCAGACAAGAGCAAACACGCTGCACTGCAAGAAATAAATCATACATCCACCCACTGTCCCAGATTTCCACAAACACCACAAACATTCTATAACTTGCTATAATTTGTAATGAATTTTCCTCTGTACGTCAAAGAATATCTTCCTTACCTTGACTCTTTCAATCTTATTGGGAAACATTCCTTCTTTTCCTCAAACTAATACTGTACCTGCACACATTTTGTCCCAAGTTAACAGGACCAGGACACAGGTTTATAATCTGTGTGAGTAAGGTCTGTATTAACAAATGAAACCCCAACCCCCTCCTGCTGTAGCTACAAATGCATGTAAACTATGGAAATGTACCCATCTACTATATACAACAGGAACTACCCTATTGTTGAATACATTTCATTTCTTACAAAATATATTAAGCACATACTGATCTTACCATTGATAATTAAACAAATATATTTAAACATACCCTGAGACATAAATTCAGTAGTATTCAATGTGCTGTATGTATTTAAAGCTGTGATTTTTAATGTCCAAACAGATGGAACAATGGATGCAATATCTGTAGTCTGAACTGCAAAATGAATAAATGCACCAGATCTGCGTTTTCAGAGGACGCAATCTTCCCCGTCTCAGGCCAGACATGGAAAGCAAGGGGTTCGGCCAAGAAATCTCTAGGCAAGGTGACAAATGTCAGGCGAGCGGTTTCAAATATTCAGAACAGGGGGGATTTGAAATTGGAAAAAAGATAGGTCGGCTCTTGTTTTGTTTTGTTTTTTTATATGTGAGAGCGAGAGCAAGCGAGCCAAAGAGATTGAACAAGAACAACTAAAAAAAAAAACACAAATAAATACCAAAGTGGAGTGCTGGGCTGCTCAGCTAGATGTACCTGTATTCTGTGATGACAGAATAATGAATGGCTAACAAATGCATCTTTTATTGTCTGAACCCCCCCCCCCCACCACCATCCACCTTTTCCTCCCCATTCGGACAGCTGGAAACAGGAATTCATCCGATTCGTTCAGCTGCTATTCTCACCCTCTCCCCCTCCCTCCCTTCCCTCTCTGTCGTAATGGGATCTGCAGAAATCATTCAAAGGCTAGATGTAATTTACTGCTCGCCGTGCACAATGCCCCCTCCTCCCTCCCCTCAATCGCACAAGGTGCCCTGCGGATGAACTAATCATACTTGAAATATTATTTCTGCTTCTTATTCCTCCATTTTATGAACAGTCCCAGTTTTATGGCGCTAAGGCTTTAACCCCTGCCTCGCCACAACCCCTTCTTTTTCTTTCTCCACGAAGAGGTGGAAATGTCAGCATGGTCTTCAAAATTGTGTTTTTTCCCTTTAATAGTTTTTTATTTGGGGGGGGGGGGGGTCATTTTATTGACAATGCTCACCAGAAAAGCTCATATTCCACAACACCATTATCTTACCAAGATATTAACAAGGAAACATCAGCTGAGATTGTTATTTTTATTGTTATTAAAATGTTTTTTTTCTTGCTCCGAAAGCCTTGTTTCCTCAGTTTGTGCCTTCATGGCTATTAGAAAATATGATGATCATATCCCACATGAATCTGAAACCGAAGACTGTACAGAGTTAACATTTTCAGACACTCACCGGAAAAATTACAGTACTTTCTTTCTAATGAAATGACATAAAATGATTTGCAATTTAAAAAAAAAAATGTAAAGCGAGTTTCCCCACAGAGCATGAGAAAATGTGCTGCAGATTTTCAATCTTTAAAACCATACTAAAATAAATACCTGAGTCTAAGATTTGTGAATAGATATAACATTTGTGTATATTTCTGAAAATGTATGTGTGAAAGTAAGTATACTATTAAAACGTCTAAGGAAAAGGGACAAAAGATAAGACAACATAATGGAATTAATTAGGAAAGTCTGATTCTACATCAAATATTAAAACTTGATCACATTCTGCAGCAATAACATTTTGGATATAGCTGTAGAAGATGTTTATTTCTGGCACCTGAAACACAGCCTTATTTTCTTGCTCACTCTTTCTATATATAAACCTTGCATAAATTATAAGAAAAGTCGTTCTTTCCAGCTAAAAAAAAAGTTTCTCTGAAAGAAGAGAAACAAACCGCATGCCAGTATTGTTTGTGTGAAAGGGACAGGGATTTGTATGTAATACTATTGATCTGGGACTGTCACCATTGATCTCCTGCTGGATAACAGTCGTCTGGATTAAGAATAAAGTCTTTTAAACCTGTATGGGGTATTACATCATCAAACGGCTCTCTGGGCCTCATTTTCTAAACATTGTAAATGGATTTGGAAAGAATTGACTCAATTACAGGAACATCATTTTAAAGAGTATAAATCAACTTTGTTGTTTTGACTCAACTTAAATATACATGCCCTATTCAGCACACTAGTAAAGACGCCCACGCTGCGATTTTATTCTTTAGTTTCTGAATTGTTTTCACAGCTACAGCTGGTGCCATACTAAAGACTCAAAAATGTGCTTTTTCTCTCTCCGAAAGGTTGATTTTTTTTTCTTTTTCTCCTGCTTTTCGAACTGTTTGGAGTTCTCTTTCTGCTATAAATTGCACAAGTGAAAAGGAGATGTTTGTGCAACTATACATCCCGAAGAACCAAAAGGCCTCCCAGTGGCCACACCTTGTGTCACTGATATGCCAGGATCACTGTGTCCAACTAGAGTCACTTATCCCAAGTGTGGCTATTAACATCGATCGATTTTTCACTGCTCTGCGCCCGAGCCAGTGTAACACTGACCATTCTTCCATTAACTTCTGGATTGGAATTTGTCGAACTTGGTTTAGTGTTCCCTGATCGTGCTCGTGTTTCAGATTACTCCCTGAGATATGATGGCAGTGCTCGGGAAAACATTTCTGGGCTTTACGCTGTGACATAAAAGTTTTAGTTTTAGGGAATCGGGATTTTCAAAAGGCCCCTTGGTGAAAAAAAAATGTGCACAGTTTGGGAAACAAAACTATGCAAAACTTTTCAAGATTAAGGAACAGGCCCAAATCTCTCACCAAATGATCCAGGCAGATAGGAAAATGGCTAGTAACTTCCGAAACAATTTCTTCTGCTCCTCCTTCCTGACCTCTCCAGCGATCCCTTTTCACTCTCTAGGGGGTTTGCACTGCCTGATTCAGAAGACTTTAATACTCCTCTGTGTCTGCCTAATGCACACACACAGAATTGTTAATAAAAACGTGCTTCATTACACTAATGGAGCATACATTACCTCTGTAAATTTCAAATTCCCATCCTTTCTCTTCATTACCATTGTCTGGAAAGTAAATGTGTGGACCCACACTGTATCTGAAATCAAGGAGACAAATAAATTCTTTTTTTTTTTACAATAACAGAACCACCAGGCATCCATATCATATGCTGTAGGCAACTAGAGTTAGTGTTTAAAGAAAAAAACAAGAAAAAAAACAGACAAGTTGTGTTTTCACACCTCACTCTTTAGCAATTTTAGAGGGAAATCCCAAGGCAATTCTTCCTTGACTGAGAAGAGGGATCGACTGGGAAAGCGAGCAAGTGAGAGAGAGATGGCTGCTCTCAGCCATTCACTTGTACTTAAGGAGCACATTTACTTTCTATTGATTTCCAATGTTTTAGTCAATTTCCTGTCACTTTTCATTGCAAGTACATGGGATCTCCGTTTAGCTACTTACAGGAAAACAGTGAAACTTAAGAGGAAAAGTCTTGAAAGAGTGCTGGTATGTCTCAATGTGTCTTTAAGAACTCCCGCTTACTCTTCCTCAGCACTGAAGGGAAAACACCACTCTTGTCTGCACTACGTTCTCTCTCTATCAATAGGAACATCATTTAAGGACGGCATTTCAACTCCATTTCCTAGCCTATTAAAAATACACTCATTTTAAAAAATAAAGAAACTATGTTGAAATGCAGTCATTGCAGCAGCCGTTCTGTTTCATGTTTACCATATCCATAGTTTTCAAAATGTGGTGTCTTGCTTCAAAAACCACTGTGTGAAAAATTCTCTGTGGAGTAAAGAGTCGAGGCTTTCATCCACAGCGCAATGAGTGAATGAAAACGAAATCTAGTACTTTTTCTGAACCAAGCAATTAAAATATATTGGGCGAGTAGATGTCTGGACAACCATACCTTTCAAAGTGGAGTACAGTGTATATGTGAGAAGTACTCTCTGTGTTGCTAGCTAAAGATCAGAACACCCTCACAGTGTGGTGGATAGCCAGAGCACAGCATTAATGGCCAGACTACAGGGGGTGTAATTGAAGAAAAAGCCAGAGGGTGAACAGCAAAGCCAGTAAATGGACGTTTGGGAGAAAGGGGCAGATTGCAATGAAATTGAGAACTATAGGAGGCAGTGCAGCCCACTGGACAAAACTGAGATAGAGAGAAAGAGATGTGACATGGACATTTTTTTGTTGGTTGGAGCTGCATACTGAGGTGAAATAATTTATGCACAGCACGTCTTGCAGAATTTCCTACTTGCGTCTGTTTTGTTTCAAAATACTAACGTTAATCAACAAAATCCTCCAAAGCTCTGAAATTGATCCCCCAAAAAGTAAAATCTCCCGCATTCCTCACTGCACCAACTCACAGCTTCTTTATAAATGAAACCTCTTCTTCGCACAGTACATTAAACCTGCCTTATTTTTCTCTCTGTTTTCTCTTTTATTACTTCCAGATGCGATGGCCGACTCTCTCTCTTGCTCACAGGCAGAAGTATAATAATAATGGTCTTTGTTAAGAGTTGTGCTGTAGTTCAGGGAGCAGTCTGAGCTGGTTTTGTTCTCCACAGAAACAAAGGAGTGGGAACAAAAAGAAGAAAAAGAAAAATCAAAAGAAGAAAAGCACATACTCATCAAATATCTCATTTCACCCCCAGAATAGGGTCTCCCTCTTGCATGCTACATTTGATCAAGATATTATCTGTACATCAATTGCTATGCTGTAATTTAATTTCTTTCTTTAGGGTTTTCTTCAGGTCTGATTTAAGAAACCAACGCACCACCTCCTCCCCTCTTTTGTTATATTTTACTCCAAAGCCACAAACAACAGCAGGATGAGATAGAAAGACATCTTCACTTGTCTAAATTCATATCAAAGGACCTAGTGGTCTAAAAAAAACCGTGCCGCAGTGTTCATTTTCCTGCTGGATAATCAAGCACTGTCCTAAAGCAATCTTGCTTCTGTGTTTCTGGATTGGTGCTTAACTTGGCTTCCCTGTGATGTACGGAACACAGACATGGAGGAAGACAGAGAGAGTCTGAGGGAGGCAGCAGACAAAGGGCAGGCGAAAACATTTCTGTTTTTTTTAACCCTTTATCTGTCAGCTCAATTTGGCATTTGAGATCCCTTTGCCACACGGTGTCATCATTTCCTGGGGGACATACTGTAGTGAAATTGGTACTCGTTACGCTTCACGGGGCACAGAGTCGGAAGCAGTGCCGTGCCCCCGATGGTTTAGGAGTGGCTGCAACCGGGTTGAAACCAGCACTCCCGATTCTCCAAAGGGTGACGTTTACTTTTAAAGAAAAACGAGCTCTCATTGTCATTGGCGGCCCGTGGTGTGCCCCCTGCCCTGACTTACCTGCACTGTAATTTGCAAAAAGATCACTGCTCTTCAAACGGTCCCCAGGGACTTTCCTGTTCAATTTCAGAGCACTGAACTTCACCAGCCAGTTTCAGGTTCAATTAGCTAAGAATATGATGATGATTTGGTTACCTTTTATGGTTTAAATGTCGTTTTCTCCTTTGGTTAAATTTGATGGCTTAAATGTCGTTTTCTCTTTCGGTTAATTATTACTGTCATTTATGTACTGTATTAACTGGCGATGGGCAGCACTGCTGTCACACAGCTCCTGGGAACTGGACTTGATGTTGCACTGGGGAGCCTTTTGTGTGGAGTGTCCATGATCTCCTTGTGTTCATATGGGTTTTCTCCAGGCACTCTGGCTGTCTCCCACCTTCCAAACACATGACGGATAAGCTGGTATCTCTTAAGTATTCAGTATGCATGTACAGTACTGTAAGTGTGCCCTGCAATGGACTCCCATCCAGGGTGTAGTCCCATGTTGGGTCCTATGTTTCTGGGATAGCCTCTGGATAGAATGAGGAAGGCCTGTTTGATTCTGGAAAATGTATGTTGTAATCGGATGTTTTAGAGAAAATGCAGTCTGAGGAAAGGGATTTACCTTGTTACGTGTAGTGGAGCGTCAACGGAAGAATGATAATTCCAGTGGGAATCTACTGAAGGAAACTTCCGAAAGCCTGCTGTCCTCTTAGCTGCTGTTTTTGTTTGATTACCTGCCTGTGAGTGTCCCCAGACAAGCCTCTGTTTATAGCCATTTCAGCACCATTATGACAACTCATTAGTTATCTTAATTGCTCAGTAATTTCTAAGACACAACAGATGCTTGTGGCAGCAGAGAATCTGCTTTCTCTTCTCTGACTGTACAGTATGTTGCTGCCACCCGCACCAATGAGATTCCTCTTTAATTTAACTGTGAAACATTCATTCATTCCATTATATATATTAAAAGAAATGACTTTGACCTCTGTATCCATCACAGCTTTTATGTGTCAGTCTCAATGCAGGTGATAAATAAAATTACACATAAAAGCACTCCTGTGTGCTTCACAGGCATTCTCACAATAGATTTCCATGTCTTTTCTTATGGTTGTGAAAGAGTTCTAGATTTCCTACGGCATTTATCTGTTTGAGTCTTCTGGATACAAACTGTCTCTTTATGAACTGGGAATTACTCGGTCTGATTAGTCATAAATGGGCAAACCTGCAACTCTTCTTGGACATAACCCTGCCCTTCAATAACTTACAGAAATAAACTACTGACCTGTAGTTAATATTGATCTACAGCCCATAAACCATAGACATTTCTTTAAAATGACACATCAAACACTTTCTTTGTAAATGGAAATACAAAACAGATGAGGAGAAGCATTAATGAACTCATGAGCCACTATAGAAAAACCTTAACAGCTGCATTTATCATCTATTTTCTAACAGGTGTGTTTCAACAGCACTGTCCTCATCAGAAAGACATACTGTGTATGCAGTATATGCATATTAGAACTTAGAGAGAAAATTGAATCTCACAGTGTATGTAGAGATATTTCCAGTTTTTACATGTATAAGATACATATAAAGGAGGGCGCTTTTGTCAAACATTGTGAAATTGCTTTCAGTTTAAGACAGGATGTGAGAGGAAAAGACCAGACAACTGTTCAGCAGAGATACAAGGTAAACCAGAGAGGTGGAGGTCTTTGGTGGGAAACAGCCATGGCCTCTCTGAAGGAGGGATAGCGGGTGTCTGGACTGAACAGGAGTTTTGTGTGCTGAGGAAGAAAGAGACAAAACTAAAGTGAAACATGAAAGAAGAACTGGAGTAAGACAAAAAAGAGATGGACTGAAATGACAGAAGAAAAGGATTTCCTGTAGAGTCAGATCCCAACGTTTGTGATTCTTGTCTCCACCTTAAGACATCCAGAGTAGGGAGGAAGTGAAAAAGACCAAAAGAGCAAGAAGAGGGTTTGTGCTCCCTAAACAGTTTTACTGAAACACACTTCTGGTTAATTACAAGAAAAGAGGGTAAAAAACATAATAAAACAGACACCTGTATCTGCTAACTAAATTCCATTTCAATTTGCAGAGAAAGGGAAAAGGAGAAGGTGTTGGTGGGGGTTATATGCAGGCATTCTAGACTCCAGCACCCTCCCTTTCTCATCGCTCTCCCTTATGACGACTGGAATGACATTAGATGCCAGTGCTTGTTTGTGCTCTAATGACAAGTAACAGGGGACTGCAGTCTCCATGGCAACAGCCTAGGCTCAATACATCATACCTCGTTACAGTAGTCAAGCGGGGACGTTTGGTCAAAAATTAATATATCAAGGGAGGAAGAGAAAAAAAAAATTACCACGCGTTTGTTATGAGGAGCTGATAACCCCGGCGAAGAAAAAAAAAGGTGGCCTTGTTAATTTAGAGCAGCAGCTACCTACCAAAGTTAAATTAATGTGCAATGACCTTGATTTGACTGTCCTCCCTCTGCTGCAGTGTGCGGAGGGAGGCTGTAAGAGAGAGGAACGGCGGTGGGGGAGAGACAAGGGAAGGGATCCCAGTACCCTTCCCTGTAAACACTGCACTGGGGGAAAGATAGGAAAGAGGGAGGCGGCAGACTTCAGGAAAGACCAGGCCTCCAACTGCAGAAGGACTAAAGGGCCTTGCAGACTGAGGAGGAATTCCCACCTGCCTCAGCAGGGTGAAACACAACCATCTTTAGCTTCAGTGTGGGTTAAGGGGTGTGCAGTCGAACCACAGTACCATATTGTAAAAACCAGAGAGTGCAAACCATTATACTCTAGTCTCCTTCCTAACAAAACATTTTGCCACCCTCCACACCCTGTTTAAAATGGTCCAGTTCTTAAAATGTCACCTAACACAATGGAAAGTTTTTCTTTACTGTGCGGTTTACTGTGAGGGGAGGATGTCAACTGAATACAATCAAATCTTCTCTTCAGCTAGTGGCAGACGTAACAGACACAAAGTAAAAATCACATGTTAAATCAGGTGGCTGGCTTCAAGAAAGGCCTGTTTCCCCAGAACTAAAACTCAAATTAACAGGAAGTTCCAGATATCTGTAGATTTATAGCCCTCCTGAAAAAATGCTGACAATGAATTTGTGGAAAATGGTTGGAGGATAGAGCAGGGGTGTAGCCAGGAATTGATTTTTGGGTGGGCCTGTGCAAAAGTGGGTGGCCTGGGCTCTAACTGACATTCCTGCCAGCATAGGGGCACCCCTCCAATTTACAATGCAATCCTCGAGCGGTATAATCTAACAGCAGAATTAGCGGAACCTTATATACATACTGTCTCTCTCTCACACACACACATTAAGCAACAATTACCTAGGCTGCCGAACGCTACTGTGCCACAGCGGACCCACACTAAAACCAATCAGTGTCTACCTCTGTTGTGAGGTTTTGGCCTTCTAGACCAGATGCAGGTGTCGGGGCTTGGAATTGAATATGGGGATAATCTCGTCACTGTCTAGAAAGTCGGCAAACTCCCGTTCAAATGACAGCTAGTTTGCAAAGGTTTCTCATATGAGGACTTTGTCTTTAGCTAAAGAAAAGCTGCAAGAGCTCATTTTCACTTGTTGCTTGTAACAGTTCTATTTCGTATGCCTGCTTTTAGATTGTTCAGTAGTTTTACGAGTTATTTTGAAGTTAATACTTCATTGCAAAACACAATGACCACAACGCAAAACGCAAGATTCAAAATCCGTCCGAAATATTGTATTTAAAATACCATGCAGGGTTTACCTCGAGCTCAGTGAAATTGCCCTCCCCCCCTAAAGACAGCACAAACGATTAAACCCACCATTCGTTAGTGCTGCGTTTGTGCCGGTTTGTGTTGCTGTAAGTAGCTTTTGTGCTGCTTTCATTTCCGATATATAGCGCCTTGTTTTCTCGGGTAATCACGCGAATATCTACAAGGAAGTTTACAGGTTCCAACAAACTCAGTACTTGAACTCCTGATTGTGATGAAAACAAAGGGGGCAATTTGTTTTCTGAGTCTGGTCGGGTGGGGTTGATGTTTCAGTATAGCACCTTCTTTTCCTGGCTGTGATGTACAAAACAGCAAAGTCATGACTACCAGATCTTTCAGTTCTGATCAGTTGTCCCCAGACTTTGCAGCCTTTACACGGAGTTACTATGTTAGTTCATTGGGTTAAGTGTTTTCTTTTAATTTTTAACCATGTTCTCGAAAATGTATGGCTTGCGTACTCCTTTCATTGGTGAAGAGACACCAGTTTCCAAATTACCGCTGGTACAACACAGAGCCCATATTCACATTTTTAGGTATTAGCTTCCAGATCAATATAATTTAAATATAAAAAACAAAATCAAAAGCACGAGCATAATAATAAAATGATCAAAGACTACATTTCTATTCATTTTTGATGTACAAAGCAGAACGTGTTTCATCTATCTTAAATGTACGATTAAAATTGTTCAAATACCATGTATTAATTACAGAAAGCAGCAAATAAATATATATAACAAATGCTTGTAATTTGTTTACAGGAGAAATTTTAGAACCTCTGCGTGCTTAACTCCTACAGGTATCGAGCTGCTACAAGCAAACGCGTGCACTGCTGCTTGCGGTCCAGAAACACTTGTATTCGGGAAGCCAGGCTGTTCTCCTTAAAACCCAAGATGCCTGTAGCATCTCATGTGTCTTATTTGTTTCGGGACTGATCTGGGCATCTACAGGCGGCTTTTTGAAAAACGTAGATATATACATTTGTTTTGCCATGTTATCTAATAAACCTCAAACCTAGAGCTAGACAGCTCTAAGAGTGTCTGAGGACAACGATAGGCAATTAGGCTACAGCTACGCATGCACCCCCCCATGACATTAACAATAATTTTCTTATTTGTCACAAAAGATACAGCACACATACAATGATAAAAAAAATCAAACACATAACATTAAAAAAGCAAATCATGTAACACAAACAAGGGGGGAAAATCTTAAATTACGTTGAACTGATTGGGTAGGCCTAGGATCAATCAGGGTGGCTACGCCCTTCTTAGTTCTTCATCTCAATTGTCTTAAGTTTTAACAATTTCTAAAGCAATTTCATTTGTTATTTATTAGATGAGAACATTGTACTTGTGCCACTGTCAGTCTAGGTGGACAGGTGCTTTTTTCCCCCTGGCTTCAAGTACATTTAAAATAAACCTTATCATGAAAAGGATTGCTCTTCTGTGAGGATAAGGTTCCCGGACATCAGCTTTTGCCCAATACTGAGAAGCCCCAGATTTTTTATCACTGAAGCGTGAGAATAAAAAAAAAAAGATTGTGTTATAGCCAGAACAAAGGATGACAAGGGAATGAACGATGCAGTAGAGAGACCCAAAACCTGTATTCATGGAGGGAGAGTCAAATACTCTGGGGGTCCTATTAACTTTTCTGGGTCTGCCACTTGCAGGGTAAACTTTGTGCCAATGCTTGAGAGCTCAGGCAGGAACACTGGGTGGGTCAGGAGAAGTATTACTTTGTCCTGGTTTGCTGCTGTTGAAAATGCTACATTGCTCTATTTATGCATGGTATTCTTGGAGAAAAACAAAGTAGATTTTAAATATTGATTAAATGTTTTGGAAATTATTCTGATTAATTCACTGTATCATTTGAGAAGACGGCCTGCAATGCACTTGAGTTGCATAATCACTAAATCATCCTGTTAGTGGGGAGATTGATTGGGCACAAGTGATGAGGGGATTTAACCTCATGACTGTCCAACCTGGTGAAAATCAAGAAAGAAAAGCACAGAAAGGAACCAAAATGCCCCACTCATCAAGAGAACAATGCCTTCATCATTATGTTGGGGGCTGGACCAAGAAACCTCAGACTGGCTCTGTATCAGTGGAGCCATGTCCTCCATGGCAACCTTTTGTGTGGCCCACCATGATGAACATCAGAGACTGTGGCACAGCAGTGCAGAACTCTACACTAGCTGTTGTGCACAACAGCCTGATCGACGTGAACATCCAAGTGTGATGGCCTTGGTCAGAGTGACTAGTGGACAGAGCTCCAGTTTAAAAGCAAGTGGACAACACTGTGCTCCATTCGTCCTAGGTCCTCTGTGGCTGCCCTTCCTGCATACTCACACTGACAACATTTCCAGCAGCACAATGCATGTCTTCATGTATTAACGTCTTTCTATGTGAGGTGAGAATGTACCGGTTATGCCAAGAACGCCTTACCAGCCAGAGTTGAGTTGAGTGTTCACCCCATTGAACAACTGTAGGATCCACTGGGACAAAGGGAGGCATCTACTGTAGGGTTCAGAGGCCAGTGAACAGGCATCTGCTTGTCCAGGTTCTACAAGAGGAATGGCACACTATGCCACAACACAGTTTCTACATTCTGGGGCAAAACCTGCAATTTAAATGTAGAGCTTGTACTGCTTCCAAAATGGTCACACAGTCTGCTAATGCATTCCTAGTACACACACTACAGATCAGGCCTTTTGATGACAAATATTAGCCAGCATCATAAACTCGCCTATGTCCTGTCTGTAAAATACAAAGTAATTACACCTGTTCCAGAAAACGATTTGGTCATTTCCAAATTTCCAAAATTGCCCATGATCACATTCATGGGCTAGACATACCTAAAAAGGTACATACTGTAAATAGAAAATGTATCAAGAAACATTTACTTCATAAATAAATACCAATAAAGTGTAAAAAGTAATTGCATGGCATTAAAATAAAAAATATTTAAAAGAACTGTGAAATAATAATGGGCTATGTTTGAACCATTACCAAAAGTCTGATTTTTAGTCCTGTGAGAATTAAAGTGTAATGTGTAGACCTCCTGGGAGGCAGGTGGTTATGGAAATGTGTTTCTGCCTAGTTGATGAGCTAAGACACTTGCCTTTGCAGCCAGGAACCAGGGTTCGAGTCTTTGCCACAACCTGCTTACCTCCTGAGCTGTTCAATACCTTACACCGATTCATGGGTAACTGACATGTCACCTGTCCAATCTGTGTTACAGCTACAAACAAGGCAAAACAATCAGTATCAGACATGAAGACAACTCACTTTGCTTTGTAATTTACACACTTTCTGATTTTGCTCAGTAGACAGTGAGACATACAAGTAGAGTTGGTGGAGCTACCCTAGAAGAATGTGTTAGATTTCTTAAGCCTGCACTGAAGAATCTTACCAGTTTGTACAAGTATGCAGAGAAAAATCCATCATTTATATACTGTACATATTTTGTTGTAAATGGATTGGGAGTATTAGGTGGTAGAATGGTAGAATTTTAAATGTGGGCTACCCAGTTGATTATTTCTGCCTAGATGTGCAGATAGAAGAAGTGTGCATCTCAATGAAAAGTAGTTACTTGCAGGCTCAAAGGAGAATTGGTACCATGACGTTTCTCTGTCAAGACAGTGGAATCTCCTTGACTACCATATGAGGAAGGCTCTCCCTATCCCAAATCCATAACTCCTAAGGCAAAATAATTGCTTGGTATTTAGAGTCTGCCATGAGCTGCTGTGTATTTAGTGGTTAAAGTGCTGGATTGTAAAATATTCGGTTTGGAGTTGGTGGGATGGGGTGGAGTGTTTTCAGTGGTGAACTGTACTGTGGACTGTATTTGACATGAGTTGTTCAGTGGCTAGAATACTCAATTAAAGACTTGAAAGCTGTCGTTTTCAGTTACTAAGTCAATGCCAGGCCACAGTTCTGAACAGCAGTGTAAAAGCTAGAAGATTGTTCACTGTTAGGCTTCAGTTTTGAACACAGAGGGCTAGAGCTGATTAGAGGCTGACACAGAGGTACTGTATATCCTGTTCTTGTGTGAGGTCACACAAAATACTTAACATTTTAGTGAAAGTGATAGATTGTGATCTACATGTAGGTGCGAGAAGTGGAACTGCTCAGTTCTGAACGTAGGTGGAGATGAAGTCAAGATCAGTTTAGGACAGTCACAAAGTGGGGCACGAGGGAATGAGGTAAAAGAAGAACAGATTTCTTTGAGTACCTCAGGCGTAATTAATGAATCGATGAGTCAATATTCTCTCAGGTGGGACAAACACTGCAGTGGTCTCTTTCCACTTCCTCTTCTACACTTCAACTGAAATTGAAAGTGAGTCAGGGTGTTCGGGGGACTAATGTGTTTCTCATTAATTTTAAATACCACTCAGCAACTTTTCTAAAGTTCAGGCTTTCAGGAGTGTAGATGTCGTCGCTACAGAACTTAAAACCTTTCACGTTTGTGAGGCCTTTACTTTTTTTGCCAAAAAGTGGTCAGAAAACTGCCAATAACTGGCCTTGACAACAATTTGCCAGAGCCCTGCCTTACAATCATTAGTTTGAAGTCAATTTTCATTGCATCAGGATGTTCACATGCTTAAAGTACAAAAAAGTGAAAGTTTAAATGATCATTTGACTGAAAATAACAGCGCACTATTATCCTCCCAGTACCTAATTCACAAAGTAATAGAGATCTGTCTGTGCAATCCCACTTCCTTTTATTGGACAGTTTCAGCTTGCCAAAAGTGACCTTTGCTCTAATAATTCCTAAAACCTGTAAACAGTTTCAAGTAAAAAAGCACTGTACAGTAAACTTGGGCCAGATTTGTTTTTATGCACTCTAACCATTAATTAAAACAGAAAAGAAAATATTGGGTGTTTGTTTTCTTTTTTCATCTTTGCTTATACAGTATGAGGTTTTCATATCCTTGTTTTGTTTTATGGAGATTTATAGATTTACTTTCATTGGAAACTACAAAGCTAATGTCTGATAACGTTGTGAAGTAAGTGACCTCACAAATCCCAACTGTAACCTATATTTTGGAATGTAGGTTAGGTAACAAATAAAGATTAACACTGAAAGGAACCCTTGCTGGGGTGGCCTGAGGTGCTGCCTGCATAGATTTTGTATGTCCACCCCATGTTCATGTGGGCTTCCTCCCCCATTCCAAAGACATGCTGGTTAATTGGCTACTGGGAAAAACTGAAGTGTGCCCTGATATGGACTGGTGTCCCATCCATGGTGTATCCTGCCTTGTGCCTGTTGCTTACTTGGATAAGGCTCCAGTGCCCCTGAACCTCATGATTATTACTGGATAAAGCAGACAGATAATGGATGAATGAAAACGTTTACTGTGCATGCTAGTAAATTAAAGTTAACCTTATAAAACATCTGTAAGTGATCTGTGCATTCCTTGTTTTCTGAAGAGTGTCTACAGACGACTCTGTAGATACAGTGGTATTGAAAACGTTCACTTCAGGCTCAGATGACATGGAAGAGGACAAAATAAGGTTGTGGTAGGACCCAGAGCACCCACATGTTCCTCAGATTGTGTGTATAGATATCAAAGATGTATGTGAAACAAATCTTAACTGCTTTTCATGCAGTCTCTCATGTGCTACCTATTGGAGGTAAGAGAAGGGTATGTCCTTTGTACTCTTTTGGCAATGCCTTTGGTTGCATTGCTTTTATTTCCAAATGTGGTAAGAGAAGGATACACTTGTTTGACCATGCAATGAAAGCAAAATATCTTCAAGCTAAAAACTGCCGCCACCTACATTAATTGTATCTTGCTTCCAAGTTGCAAGAAAGAATGAATCTAAATATGCTACAAGAATATGGAGGATGCCAGAATACTTGGAGAAAATCCATTTTTTCCAATAAGGATAATATGTAAACTCCATACAGGGACGGCAAAGGAGACAGGACCTCAATGTTGTAAGTGACAGTGCTATCCCCTGCTGTACTGTGCAAGTCAAGTCAGAAAGTGTACAATAAATATGTCGGAATCCATGGTTTCAATGACCTCATATAAATGATATAAAAAAGCTTTTTGAAAAGCTCTTTGTAGCTCAGAAGCCTTTTGATTTTCTACTTCTGTGAGTCAGTCTAACCCTGACTCAGACTGCCATTGCTGGTGATAGGGGGCTGTAATACAGCAGTGCATTTACACACTATTGCTTGCCATTGAAACTAGGAACAGAGTTTTTATTTGTTCTACATTCCTCCTTAACAGAATGGTTACTTTCAGGAAGAGCTTACAATGATTTAGATTATTTACATTCGATGGCAATTTTTATTCCATGTGTTGCCCCTTAATTACACTGTAATTGCAGGACAGCTTTGTGAAGCTGTCTCGTCTGATTAGAAACAGTTTTACGACTGATCTGCTTGACCTTTCTTTCAAAACTTTTAAATTCCAGATTAGTTATGGCTGTGCAGAGTAAGTGCCTAACAAACGGAGGTGTTCCCAATTAAAGGTGCTTGCAGATGTTAACTTCTTCATTTGGACTAATTACACATATACAGTACGTTAAGTGCTAAAAACCAACTGTAACTTGATGGATAACCCTAAAAGTTTTACCTGCAATAGTAAGGATGGAACAACACAAAATGAAAAAGATAATTGTAAGTGTTTGTCTACATTTGACTTTGCATTTGGTAAATAATTATTTGTTGAATGCTGTATATAGCAATTGTGCAATGTTTCATACAGTATAACAATGTGCAGCTGTCATAAAAAATGTGTTAACTGGCAATTCTCAGCTGTGCTCTACAGTACAACCCTCAATGTAACAAACACCTTTGTGTATACTGTAACTTCTCAATGAAACTATGCGTCTGCTATTGGGAGACTAAGTCAACCGTGTAAAGTTCCTCAAAGCCACTTAAACTCGCAGTTAAATGTGAAGAGACCAACAAGACAAGGCTGTAAGATAATTCAGTAAGGTGATATTAAGAAAACTACAGTACTGCTCTCAATAAAGCTCTGGGTATGAGCAATAACAAGGTCTCTGTCTGTTTTATAACCAGTAACAGCACAGAAAGCATGGTTCGAAGCAGTGGGATGACATCCCAGTGTAACTGCGTGTGACGCTGGACAAACTGTCTTGTAATGGCTTCACTCACTGCCTCCCATGTGACACACTGTTGCCGGGAATGCTCCTGAAACAGCAATTCTCCTTCACTCTCTGTGAGAGGAGCTCTCTCACCGAAGACGGTCTTCAGGCCTGCACACCTGGTCTCCATTATCTCCCTATTTCACAGGCCTGCACCCCCTAACAGGCCGGCCTGGGAATCAGAGCCGTGCTTTCATCTTGCCATCATTAGAGCAGCCTGCTCAGGGTCAGGCCCCAGTCCGACAGGCATTCCAGCAGCAACAGACAACAACTGATTTTAGTTAAGGAAAAGGGAGGAAAAAAAAAAAGAAATGAAGAAAACTGGAGTCGGAGTAATATTAATAAGACAAAAGGTCTCAGAACAATTATTGTATTAATAATTCTTCTCTGAACTGGCAGTTTTCCCAAAGCTATGTGAAATATGAAGCCTTGTCTGAAAGGCTCATGTTGAGGACCCCCTCGGCTCCCTGAAACACTGGCACTTATCCTCTATTTTACCTTCCCTGGCTCTACCTTAATTGTGCCCACTGCTTTAAAGCAAGGTCAAGCATTGTGAAATCACATGGATTCTATTCCAAACAACAAGGATTCAAAGCTACAATTACAGCACTGCATTAATGACAAATCTAGTTGAATTTTACCTCAGCTTATTGAATTTTAAGCACTACAGATACAACATGTTCCATAAATGAAGAGACATAACATCATGCCAGTCATTAGGACTTCTGCAGAGTGAACCATTTACAAGAGCACCAGCAGGAACACTGGGACTAGTCCAGTGGAAGAGGGAACATTTTTTTGACTGTCTGAGACAATGTTGAGCAGCACATTATCTATTTTCCAGAACTGCAGCACACAGAACAGATCAGTAAGGAACTCATTGCGTGAAAAACAGATCTACATCGGAAGCTGGGTTTTATGATGTTTAAGAGAAATATTGACCTGATGTTTGTTTTTTTTTTCATCTGCTCAAAAGGGGTTAATCAAACTTTGGAATATTCTTGATGAAATCCATCAGGGATCCAGCAGAAGGGGTCAGTTTAAAGCTCTGCCTTTTTTAAGGTCTTGCAAGAACACCAATTTTTCTTAACGTTTTGGATTTTAGAAATGTAGTTCAACTCTAGTTTCTGCCCGAATATCAGATGTAATCTGGGGGGGACAGTGGGTGGAGAGGAGGGGAGGTAACAAGGGAAAGCAACATTCCCGGCACATATTATCCTAATTATGTGGGGGGAACACTGATCACTCTGTTTTTCGCTGCCTGCCGTCACAGGCTAATATTTTTGCCTGCCAGGGCCGATTTCGGCTCAGTTTTGGTCAAAGTCCTTCTGATGGACTTCATTTCCCATTAACGAGAAACAGAAGGTGCTGTGAAAACTGTGACACCTGATCCTTCGTCCGCCCGCTGAACAAGAGTGAGAGGGGGGAGAAATGCGCTGCCGAGCGCGAGCGCCTGCCAAGACACACTCCCCACCTCCCCACCTTCCCTGGGGGGGCCGCGGGGGGGTGGTGGTCCGCAGAGGGCACTGGAAAGGGAAGAGGGGGTTAGCAGGGCAGGAATGTACTCGGTTTCCATGGGGGAGCTCGGGCCTTTGAAAGGGGTTTAAACACACGGCGTCTCTGCTTATGGAATCGGGGGAATAAGAGAGGTTTGGAGCTGGCTGATGATATTGGCTCCTTGTCCCCCATTACTGAAGCAGGCTTTGGCATTCAAAGCTAATTCTTGATCATATACAGTATACAGTATACTGTGAAATTTGGAGCACCTTGTGATAGTCTATATTAAGTTTCATTGGCCCTGAGTGTACCGATAGACAATGGGGAGAATACATTTCAGTCTGCTCTTCTGCTGTGTAAGGTCTAGCTCAGAACCAAGATCAGCAAGGGGTGGTGCGGTGGCTCTGTGGCTAAGGATCTGCACCTGTGGCTAGAATGTTGTCGGTTCGTAACCCGTAGCCGGCAGAGGAATCCTACTCCGTTCCGCCCCTGAGCAAGGCCCTTAACCCCAACTGCTCCAGGGGCACCGTATAAATGGCTGACCCTGTGCTCTGACCCCAAGCTTCTCTACCTGTCTGTGTGCCTCATGGAGAGCAAGCTGGGGTATGCGAAAAGACAAATTCCTAATACAAGAAATTGTGTATGGCCTATAAAGTGATCTGATCAAAAGTCGTATCAGTCTTTACATTGCACATTTGGGCTCTTGGAGGTGATAGACCCTTTGAATGAGTTCATTCTGGTGTTGAATTTAAGACAAAACATTTTTTTTTTCTTTTGCATCCCTTTTGCCCAGATCCGTAACCATGCCCTTGTATTTTCTTGTCAGGGGTGATGGAATGAATCTGACCTGTCCTTACAGCTCAAACACAGTTCGATCCTGATTGATAGAGGAGGAAAAGAGTGATAACAAATGGGGCTAGAGGGATGGAGAGTAGTGAAAAAAGCAGGTATATAGAACATGAAACTCAGACTACATTGTATAAGTTACATATGAACCGTTTACTTCTGCCCATTTTCCACACCTAAAAAAGGTCAATACAAATTTAAACTGTGGTTTGTACAATTATGACGATTTCTAAATTGACAGTAATGCAAATTTTGCACTGACGTTCCCTTCAGCTTTATTGAGAATGGTGTTTGCCATTATGAACTAAATGATCATGTAAAATATGTTTTCATCTAGGTTTGGGTTACTGCATCATTCATTGTGGTAATAAACATTTCAACTACTGTTCATGGTAATGGCTCACTGTTTAGGAGAGTAGGATTAGCATTCTGTTGATCCAAAGCATGCTGGGGTGACTATCCTTTTGCAAAATGCAACATATTGTGCAATCAAAAAGGCAAACTATGTTGCAGTTTAACCTCCAGCGTGTGTTCATCATCTTTGTGTGGTAGCAGCTGGCAGTGCTGGTGCCAACTTTGAACAGAAACGAAATTAAACGTTTTTTTGGTAGTCTTCTCTTTCCCCTAAATTAATTTCCCCCTGAATCAGCTACACCAAGAATGACTTATTCTTGAATGACCAACTTCTGCAGTATTACTAGAGTAAATCAGTCTGTATTTCTGGCTCTGCACTCCAGCAGTCTGTTGATAAGAGAGGCTAACTTTTATTTGGATGTGAAAGTGAGCACAGTAAGAAAAAACACAAATATGTTAATGGCACGAACACTGGGAAAGTCCAAAATAAAATCAATGAATTACTGAGCTGGATCAACCTATAGTAAGTCACACAGGAAGATGAAGATTATGCTGTGCTTGAATTTCCTAGCTGGTGCACTGAAGTGCCCTCGTCAGTGACCGTGGCCTATCTGATTGAGTGAGGACGTGTGTGTGAGGGCTGATAATTAGATGTGGTCCTGTATCCTAAAGTCAGGTCTTTACCTTGAGGCCAGGAAAGCTCAAAAGAAGAATCCCTTTACTGAAGGCCACAGTATACTGAGGCGATAACCCAATTTCACACTCTGTGACTTGGAGGAACTGGCAGAATGCATGCCCTGAGAGTAGGTGCCATCTGGTATAGAGTTAAAAGGAAGCTGCCTGGCTTTTCACACTGATCCTATTAGGGCTCTCTTAATTCCTTCGGGATGTAACGTTGTGTGTTAATTGGCTCAGCATGGCCAATGAATCTGGCTCTGTTGCTACCAGGAAGGGTGGATCGCCCCTTTGGGTCAAGGAAAGGAGGTTTTTTTTGTTTCATGTCATGTATAAACACTGCGCTGTACCCAATGACCTCCTCAAACCACTCTTTTTACAAGGAAAGCTGCTGATCTAGTTTATTCACTCCACTGGCAAAATCTACTGGGAGAAGGAGGGAGAAAATCAAACTGACAATTTTTTTTTAAATTAGTTGAAAGGTGTGTTTCTAAACAGAGGGTGACATTATTTTTTCTGATCCTGCTGTGCATATATTCATTCATTTCTTTACGGAATATCATTTTACACAGCTAGGGTAACATCTACTGCTTTAATCAGTTCCATAAAGATTCTGCATACAAAGGTCAAGCAATTGCTTGAAAGCAAACACAGATGCATTTCACTATATCTTAAAAGTTTTACACATACTCCTCAATTCTACACCTTCAAAATTCTTCTTCCTCTGAAGACAATTTGCAGCAAATGTGCCGAGCATTTTAGGAAAATGTCTTAATAAGGAACTTTAAAAAATAGTGAATGGCAGCCACGTTTGACTTACAGATGTCAAGTTAAAAACTAATAAAATTGCAGAACTATTTAAATGGATTTATTGTGCCCTAGACTACATGTAATTTCCTTCTAAGTGGTCTTAGAAGATGGGCAAAGGTTTCCATATGTATATCATATCAATACAGCAAAAATAATTAAACCACATTCTGTAGAAGGACGGAAGATCACCCACAAAATGTCACCATGCAACAATGAATATGAGCTTGCCCCTTTGTGAAAACAAATTCTCCATAGGCTTGTATAGTACATTTTTCTTTTCAGTACATAAGGTTCTGATCTCTGCTGGGGAGATCTGACGTAAATCCTAACCCCTGCCATGATTTTGTGCAAAAATCACAAAAGAGAATATATGGAGCATTAAAGTCAAATACACACTGCATGACTAAAGGGAAGCTACAATACAAAACCTGTTGATGGATATTCCTCATATATGGAGGAAAAACAACACTACCACTCAATACTAACAGCAATAAACACAAATAAGCTGCAAGATCCAAGTACTAAGATCAAAGTTACTGCCACGTTTTGAGACCCCAGGTGAAATATAGGTGGCAGCTCAAACAGTGACCATTCAGACAGTCTAAACTGGCCTCCCAGGAAGCTTCTGGGTTTCCCTCCGGGCACGAAGCAATGCTCAGGAGGAGCCACTAGGCTAGAGAATGACTTCAGCATGTCGATTCATCACAGGTTGCGCAGTCTGATAGGAGCCTACATTTAACAAAAGCTGTGCTTTCCCTACTCGTATCAGACCCTATGTATCAAAATATCCAAAAGAACCGAGAAAATACAGTATGCAGTCGCTAGTCTGAAATGAAATGTGAAGGTTAAAATAAAAACACCATATTCTTCTAATTCCTAAAACACACTGTTTGGCTCATTAGAAGAGAGCATCTTTTTCAGTCATTAATTTTTAAAACTTTTTTACTCTTCATTTTTTTCCAGGAATAGTATTTTCGTACAACTCATTTCAAGAACAGAAAAACAACAGTGACGCATATAATAAAGGGTTAATATAAATATGTATTACTTATTAATGTGAGATCATAAGTCTTTTGCATAGAACATAAGGATTTGTTTGAGTTTGAAACCAGCTACCCAGCCAGACTGTTAAAGCCGATAACCTGGCTTCATTCAAGAAATGATTGGATGAGATCTTCAGACCAATTAGTTACTATCAAACAGGCTTGATGGGAAAAATGGCCTCCTCTTGTTTTAATGACTATTGCCCCTAAACACAAGCTCTTTAAAACCAGAAGACTGAAGATAGGTACACCTCTTATGGAAGTATTTCTTCTTACCGTACAGGAGTATCGACCTGTCAAAACAAGGACATTCACCTGTCCTCACACTTAATGATCACACCTCGTTCTCTTTAATAATAATTGCTTACACTTATATTGCACTTTTCTGGACACTCCACACAAAGCACTTTACAGGTAATGGGGACTCCCCTCCACCACCACCAGTGTGTAGCCCCACCTGGATGATGCAACGGCAGTGCGCCAGTATTTTCCCCACACATCAGCTATCAGTGGTGAGGAGAGCAGAGTGATGAAGCCAGATCATAGATGGGGATTATTAGGAGGCCATGATTGGTAAGGGCCAATGGGAATTTTGGTCAAGACGCCGGAGTAATACCCTGGGATTGAGAAATGCCCTGGGATCTATTATGGCCATGGAGAGTCAGGACTTGGGTTTTACATATCCGAAGGATGGTACCTTTTTTTGTCCCTGTCATTATACTGGGGTCATTAGGACCCTCAAAGTCCGCAGGGTGAGCGCCCCCTGCTGGCCCCGCTAACACCTCTATTAGCAGCAAACCTTAGCTTTCCCAGGTCTCCCATCCAAGTACTGACCAGGCTCACACCGGCTGAGCTTCAGTGGGTTGCTAGTTGTGAGTTGCAGGGTGATGTAACTGCTGGCATACATCCACATTAAAGACATGTAGATATAAATACATATATGTTAAGTCTTAGCTATTCACCTGAGCTCTGTAATACACAAGAGCCCTTCTCTGCCATGGACTATTACATCTCTGCCAACCCATTCATACTCATAAATACCATAATTTCAATTCAAGTACTCAACAGACTGTATTTCAATGTGATACTGGAACACGACACTCACACAGCTTCTGGCAGATACATAAATTATAAACTCAATATTAAAGGCATAATTTGCCAATCAGTTCTAATGTGAAGATATCTATTTTTACATCCCCACTACCCAATTGTGCTCTGAAGAAAACTGGCACTTTACTTACATTACAGTAGACTGTCAGGCTGAGCTGGCTGCTGTCACTCACAGAGCCTCTGGTGGACAGAAAACAAGTTGGTGGCTTTAATGAAAAGGCCTTACAACTGAACACTCCAATACAAGCGATCAAGCACCTGCTGTATTGAGGATGTGGCCCTTATTGTGATAGCAAGACTGAATTAAGAAAGATGTTATACATGAACCTGAGGAGTCAGGTTTAAATCTCATCTCAGTTGTTACACCCTGATTTTATGCCTTCATCGCATCTTGGCTGGATTACTGCAATAGCCTTTACAGTGGTCTCCCTACCTGCTCTCTGAACAATCGTTAAAGGGTCCAAAACTCAGCTGCTCGACTTCCAATGCGTTCAAGGCTCCATGACCACGTCACCCCAATTCTGACACATCTTCACTTACTCCCCATTACTCAGCGCATTCAGTTCAAAATTTTACTTTTAACTCTTAAAGCTTTACACACCAAATTCCCACAATACTTAGCACCTCTCATTATTCCCTATGGATTGTGCCAAAGCAGGGCTTTATTCTCTGCTGAGGCAAACCTTTTAGTAGCACCCTCTTATAGGTCCATGCGTCTTGGGGACACACGCTTTCAGCCACTCTGAGAACTGTAAACTCTTTTACTGTTTTTAAACCTTGAGACGTAGCTGTTTAATCAAGCTTTTAATTAGCGTTGGCCTTTTCTCCCTTTTCCATGCTTCTTATCTCTTTAAGTTCTGTAATTTGGATTATTTACATTGTAAAAAAATGTCTAAATAATTAGTAAATACGGCTAACTATCCAATAACCTCATAACCCAAAATTTGGTCAGACCACCAAGGAGGAGTGCTGAGCACTGGGCCACAAACATGTCCACCATTTCTACCATGAAGCATTCCTCAGCTTCTTAAAACTGTCAGAAGTGAAGAAGTAAAGGGCATATGGATAACCATGAGATGGCTGTGCAAAGATTTCTACATTGGAAACATTCTTTCTCCCTTGGCTCTTCGATGAACATTTTTAAAAACTTTTAACTGCAAAACATAGGTGAAGAATAGTGATCACAATGATTTTGCATCTTTAAGATACAATATTCTGGTAATTATGCCAGAAATGTTTCCATTGGATTCCCTATCCTGCAGTCAATCACCAGGAGGTGATTTGCATAGATTCATTACATTCTCATTTAGTATTGCAGGTCAAAGTGAATCAAACAAGGCATCTGGTAAATACTGATCAGCTGTTCTTCAAAGTAAAATAACTGATGTCAGCAAATACAACAGTGAGGCTTCCGAGTTTTAGGGATTCTGAAAATTAAACTCAATTGTCAGCCACAGATGAGGTTCCCAGAATACAGACACAGACTGACTTTAAGGTATTTAATGCATTAAAGCATTTTGGGGCTTAACTATTAGAAGGAAGGGCATATACAGTATAAATCCTGTTAAGGTGAGATTTGCAAGAAAGTAACACAGGCACCAAGTCATTTTTGCTCATACTTTTTTTAATGTATCACAATGAGCAAGAAACATACTTGATGAAATATTTTCAAAGGAGTATATTCAATTACCATCTACAATCAACTTAACTAGGACAACAAGGTTTTTGTGACAAAAGTTTCTCTTCTTTAAAAGTTTGGAGTTCCATGTGGTTTTTGTATGTTAGTCTCCATGTAATTTGGTACAGTTTGGAAATCTTCATCATATAATTACAGTAACAAAAAAGCTAACAAGACTACAGTATAGAAAAGACATCAAGAACAACATTTTTGGTTTAACTTGCTCTTTTTTGTACATTGCAAGGCTGTTTTTTTCTACCCTCAGGTGGGCCAACTGGAACCACGGAGCCGTCCTGTGTGAGGCTCAGAGGAGGAATAATTAAAAGACCAAAAAATAAAAGTACAGAATAAACAACCGAGAGAAAATAAACATTGTGGCACCAGGAGTCACAAAAGGATCGGGGCTCCATGTAACAGTTCATCTTTGAAATTGGAGCATGTGGTTGGTTGGTTCGCGTTTCTGAACAGCTTTCTTTAAGAACAAAAACTACAAAACCCTCCCTTCTGCTCCGAAACCAGTTAACGGTGCAATGGGATCGGTTGACTCCAGAAGAAAGCTTGCTGTGTGACAGGAGAGCGCCGTTCGTCGATGACGGAAAGGGAGAGGGGGTAGGCGGTGTGGAAGAAGTGGTGGTGAAGGAGGGGGTTGGACAAAGAGCAACAACGTCCGACGCCAACAAGGGAAAAAAAAGCGACACTGTTCCTCCGGTTCTGGAGCAAGACAAGAAAAATAATAAGGAAATGCAAAGCAGAAGCAATGCTGAAGTGGAGAGCTTGTTGCTCCAACTACCAATGTTCGGCTTTTCCACGTTTCAGTTTTACGTCTCCGTTCGGCTTTACAGTCCATTCCATTCTCTTAATTTTCTTCCGGAAAAGAATGCCTTGATAAGTGAAGCCACGACCACCTGCGTTCGGCTCTCATCCCAGTTTGGTGTGCCCACCAGATTCCAAAGTAGCCTTCTCATTCACCTCATGTGATCTCTCCAAAACTGCCCAAAGTTCTTTTTTTTGTTTTTTTTAATTTTTTTTTCTTAAACAAAAAGGTTGATGTCTTGTTTTTTTAAATATATCTATATATGTATACATGTTTATTTTCACAGTGGGCAAAAAGATTACCTCTAGAGCAATACCTTGTATTTTCTTGTAAAACGTTCATGAATTATCGCGGATGTCGGCGTGTTGACGTTTCTTTCAAAAGTATCCAGCTGTCTTCTTGTGTCTCGTGCCACAATAAAATATACACTTTTGTGGGGCACAACCTTAAAATTTCCTTTTTTTTGTTTTAAACTGCATAAAGCTTTGGCCACATTCATATATTTAATTTAAAATAAAAACTGCTCAGTGCTTTACTATTATTATTTTCAATATTATTATTTCTTTTTAAAATCTTCACCTCCTTTTTTAATCCAGCTTCGCGGTTCAGTACTTTTGGTGCCTTTTACACTCAAACAATTGTAAAAATAAAATAACATTATGAAACAAACAAAAAAATGAAAAGGGCTCCTGCAGGAAACACACAGTTCATGCTTCTTGAATCTGGTGCAAAGACCTTGACCTCTTCCTACACAGAAAGGAGCCCAGAACAGAATAAACTTTGGAAACAAGAATTCAAACAGTCTTTTAAAAACACAAAAATATAGGAGACATTATTACACCATAAAGTGGCCAGGTCATAGTATAAAGAATAAAAAAGAAAACTTCAGCAATTCAAATATAAAGCTAGTGTTAAATGTTAATTTTATATGAGAAAAACAATGTAATATACAGAAACCAAATTACACACAAATAGTTATATGAAAAAACATAACTATGAAAAGGAAAAAGTATTAAAGAATAAACTGTACAACATTGGTTTTGTTTTAAAAAACAAACATACAATATGTTAAGAGACCAGAATTTTGGATTATCTGAGGGGTGGCAAACCTACTGACCAAATTAGCCAATTTCTTTTGCGTCTGGAAGTGTTAACACCAAATCACATTGCTCTGAGACATTTATGTCTTATTTCTTTTTAATTCCAAACTTATTCTGAACTGTGGTGTTGCTTAATGCAGGCTGAACTGTACACACTCAAGAACTAAAGGCATGCTGCTTCCAATCGCTTCAGCTGTTCAAATTTCCACATAGCTGTGATTTTGGTGTGAGGGAAGTAAGAAAATGGGGCAAAACTCAGTAGTTAGTTATTTTTTCTAAGCTACTTTTTTGTAAAGGAGAGTGGGGGAGTTCATTGAGCACAACCATAATATTTTCATCCACCAGCTGTGGGAGTGACCTCTTTGGAGTAAAAGGTGTTGACACACCTTTAAATGTTCCAAAATCATTCAGGGACATCTCAAAATACCAGTTTCTATGCTTTGGATCAAAATATTCCTTAGAAGTCTTTTGTCAACAGCTCATATTTGAAAATGGCTTAGAACTGCTCAGAAACCTCGAAAGAGCCCCTAGTTGTTTATTTGTAAGGAGGGAGGCAGACTTACTTGCAAACAGCAACTATTTCCTTCAGTAACTTGTTGGGCATTGAGAGTCATGAAAACAGTCAACTGGAAAAACAGAGATCCGTACCAAGTGTGTAATGTTTTGGTGACCTGTACTTCTTGGTAATCTTTTCAATGGGCTACATCCTTTCTGTTTCTAGAGATTTTAATCTCCCAACACCAGAACTAGACAAGAGGGAGTTTGAGTCCTTATGCTTTGCAAACCAGGATTCTAAATTTACACAACAGCTTACAGTCACCTTGCAAATAACAAAAAAAAAATCAGTCCTTGCTTTTTTTTAAAAAAAGACAAACTCTTCAACGTGGTATTTTGGAATGCACTGTTCTGTACAAACAATATAGATCATTGGCTTTCAACATTGGTTTAAAAATAATAAAATTAAACATAAGGAAAATAGAAAGTCAGCCAAACTGTCCTTTGGAACGTATATTCACAGTCTTCAAAGTTCCGTTTTTGCAACAAGGAAAAAAAAGAAAAAAAGAAAATTGCAGAGGCAGGGAAAATTGGTTTATTGTTTCTGTTTTGTTAAAGCTTAGCCAAAAAGCAAAATGAGCATGCATCTAGGTTTCTTTTCAAAAAACTACATTAGCAGCAAAACTTATGTCTTCAGAGACCAGACCTTATACATTTTCTTAAAAAATGGACTTTTGTGTGTGACAGAAATGAAAATGTCTAGATTAACATAACACATGTGCCCCAAGTTTAACAAAGAGCGTTTTTAACTTCTATCTTACAAACTGCAATGGCTCTATTATGGTGCTACTCCACAATGCTAGGACAAGGGCCCTTTTTTTGGTATTTGGTATTCTTGTTATTTTACGTAAAAAGCCACCTGTCTGCTTGCAAAGAAGCAAAAACGGCAACTCTGATGCTTATTCTTTTATTTTTAAACTTTGTTTTCTCTTCTTTAAAAACAGCAACAAATTCTCAAGTATAAAGAAGCCTCTTTTTCTCATCTTTATGCACCAATGGTGAAAGTGTTTTGTCTTTGGATTTTCTTTTTTTTTTGTTTTAAAGCGTGAGAATTATTATTTTTTTTTCATTTTCATCCATGACAATGAAAAAAAAAGTTCAAAATGAAAGCAAAACAGACTGCAGCCACACTACACGAAGAACAAAGATCTGCTTTTGTAGTACAAGAGGAGGAGTAACCATCTCCAAATCTACAAGTGCAGAGCGAAAAGAAAAAAAAAACGAGAGAATAGAGAGGAAGAGCTAAAGTCAGACAGTGTTAAGTGCACAAAGGTAACACAATTAAATAATTAAATAGTTTCTTCAAAGTTTCACCCCAATATTTCTTTTTCTTTTTTGTCAGTATTCTAGTGACCAAAAAAAAAGAAGAAAATTTTCACTTGTTTCAGTCCCTACAAAATAAAGTATCCCACCATGTCAGTGAATGGTGGTAGGGTGAACAAAAGCTGAGGATAAGACAGAAATGAAGTATAGATCAGTACTGCTCCTAAATCTAGCCTATTGGAATGACCAAGACAACATCAAATGAAGCGCTTTTAAGTTGGACGATACAAAAGCTAAATGTACACAAAGTTTTTTTTCAATCTACCATACTGTTTAAATTCATTTCCAATGCAACAATCTACTTAACACCAAAAATGTTCATATCTATCATAAATACAGAAAGTTTTTTTTTTCTTAAAAAAATCTTTTTTTTTTCACCTACAAGTCCGCAACACTCTTTGTGTCTGGGTAAAGTGGGAGTGCTAATTTTCCCCTCTGAAATTATTTAAAATGCTTAAACTCAGCAGATCAGCTACCCTTTTGAATCCCCAGAAAGCTATGCCTTTATAATATTTTCTATTTTTTAATACTTTCTGCCTGTTAAATTAATCATTAAAAAAAAAAACGTTTGTTTTCCTGTTAGGAACAAAAATTAGAAAAGAATGAATTTCTGTAACAGAAAAAAGGTTGTGAGCTGTTGACCTGAGAATAAAATAGACATTACATTATTTTTTTATTTTAGCAAGCCATTGGTATCTGAACGCTTAGATAGCAAGAAAACTGTAAATGTAAGACTATTCTCCCATACAGTACATACTGGCTTTTTATACTGTGCTATTAACTGGGGACAAAAACGTAACCAAGGCAAAACCTGTCTTGCGAAGATTCATTTTGTAGGTAGGGGTTTTTGGGGGGCTATTTGAATATCATCTGAGGCAGTTCTTTGCTATACAGCATTCCACTTCTAACAGTATCCAAAAACTTAACTGCAGTGATCCGTTTATATATATATATTTGTGTTGAAAGAAATGAAAACCAGCATGTTAATATGGGAAAACAATCCACTAACATTTAATTTTTGGTTACAAGCTTTGGAATTGCAGTTAGTCTTTACACATTTTTTTTCTTCTGAAATTGGTTTGTATATTTTTTAAACTTTTTTTAACATCGCTGCTTTTTTTGTTTTTGTATGTGTTTTTTTAAAATTTTTTTAAACATTGTCCATCGTTGAGAGCTCTTTTACAATCGGATGGAGTCCGTCCCTACGCTAGCGAGATTACTACTACAACTACTACTGTCTTTGAGACAGCTGGGCTGCTGTGGCTCCTCTGCTGGCCGGCCCAGCCTGTCTGCAGACTTCTGACTGCTGTCAGAGTCAGACTCGTCGGTAAAGACGTCTGTTGGTATCGAGGTCTGAACCCCTGAGGTGCTCAATGAACTTGAGGTAACCGTTGAAGGTGAGGATACTGGAGGAAAAGAAGAAGAAGAAGAAGTGGCATTGGGCTTCCCAGCTAAAGCTCTGGAGAAAGGGGCCTGGGACCAGGGTTTGCCAGCGGTTGTGGCGTGTGGCGGGGTGGTGGAGGAGGAGGAGCACGAGGATGAAGACACAGAAGAGGACGGCGTGGTAGCTGTTGTCGTGGGCGGGGGAGGGGGGCTGTTGTGAGAGTGAGGGGCAGACTGCGAGGTAGATGCGGTGTTAGGATCGGGGAAGCAGGCTGAAGAGTGAGGTAATAAACTAGTAGCGTGCTCTTTGGCATTTCTGGCTGATCGCTTGATTGTTCTGTGTTTGTGCAAGGCTGACTCCAGGTGTTGACTCAGGGCTTCGTCCCCTTCCAGCGTGGTTTCGCAGGCCAGGCAGTCGAAGAGACTGCCCTCCCCTGCGCCGCCGCCGCCGCTGGGGATCCGAAGCAACATCTCTTGCAGGTTCGCCACAGACTGACCGAAAAAGCAGATCGATTTCAGATGGCTGACGGCTGCCTCTTCTTTGCTGAAGACGGCCTGACACTTACGGCACGCCAGCCGGTACTGCACCTTGGGGACGATGTACTGGTCGAGAAGGGGGTCCGCGCTTTTGATTTCCATCTCGTGCTGCTCGGAGGGGGGGTTCTGGTGGGAAGAGGAGGAAGAGGAAGAAGAAGAGGAGGAGGAAGAGGCCTCGCAGGAGGGAGTGCCTTTCTGCTCTTCAGCTTTCGCTGGATCTTTGGCAGGTTCTTTGTGGTCTGGGGCCCCCGGGGGTAGAGGGGGAACTGGAGTTTGGCTTACTTTGGGTTGCTGGAGCTGCTGAAGTTGCTGCTGCTGCTGCTGCTGCTGCTTCTGTTGCTGCTGCTGGAGCTGCCGCTGCTGCTGCTGAAGTGCCTCCTGCAGGCTCTGCTGATATTGCTGGTAGTGCTGGAGCAGGGATCCTGGGGACAGTCCCATCAGAGCTTGTGACAGAGCAGGATTGTATGGGAATAGGCCTTCCATACCATACATTGGCTGTAAGTAGCCACCCTGAAGAGCTCCGGGTATCTGGGGGGCATAGTATGGCGAGAAGCCTGGCATGAAGTAGGGCAGGAACTGGCTGGTGAGCAGAGTTGTGGGGTCTGATGCTAGGGCAGCCTGCAGGGCTTGGAGCTGGGCAGGATCCACCACGTACTCCATGCCAGGCGTCGGCATGGAAGTGGCGGGGACAGCAGTGTCCGGCTTCTCTTTCTTAGCGCTGGCAGCAGCAGCGGGGGGAGCTGGGGTGCTCGTTGCTGAGGACGGCGTAGGGGTCTGCTCCGGCTTCTCCTTGGGCTTCTCCTTGTCTCTGCCCCTTTCCGTGTCACGCTCTTTGGGGGGTTCGGGCCGAGGGCCCAGCGGGGTGGCTGCTGAGGTGGGCGCAGGGTGCGGGGTAGAGGTGCTGGCCTGGGCTGGGTTGGGCGAGGCCAGGGAGGAGGAGGGAGGCTTGTTGGGTAGTCCAGATGTTGGGAGGCTGGGTGAGGGGACACTGGCACCAGGCATGCTCAGAAGGTTTGGAGGTTTTGGAGGCGTTAAAGCTGCAAGACAAGAAGAGTGATGAGGCTCAACAGAGAAAGTACAATTAGTAGGCCGCTGTCCTGGAAAGCACTGTGGAAGTCACTATTATATAGCTCAGGTGGGGAGCTGCGTCAGCATGCGTTGGCTGCAAAGGAACAAGTAATGGGTTTATTCCATGCTGAAAAGAGAAGAAAGAAAACACATTGTTTTGGCTGTGGAGCCTTCTTCGGGTGACACACTTCAGGTGTCACACCCGAAGAAGGCTCCACAGCCAAAACATCTTCTCTTTTCAGCATGGAATAAACCTATTACATGTGCCGTCACTATTATATAGTTTGGCTCTTGAAGGAAATGCCGATATTAAGATTATAACATAACATTCCAATTTTAAATAAACATTTTCAAACTTCTTTTTCTCTGAGATGGTGGTGCTATGCTCTTCCTCAGGTTAAACAGTAAAGATTAAAACAGATTAAGCATTGAAGGCTGCCACTGTCCTCCATTTGTCTTCAAGATGATTTTAACCTAATCTTACAATATATGAGCTTCGGTATTTTGGATAGAAATCTACAAAGTTCGATCCCAAGTTTTGTTCAGAACTTCAGAACAACAAAAGCTGAAACAACAGTATATTATTTTTAGATCATTTCTTTTCCTTATGCAAATTTATCCTTAATTTTGATCTCCATATTTTGAATTTCAATTATTTCTCAGCACAGAAATAGTGGTTGATTTTAATACAATTATAATTGTATTATAATTGAGTTTTGATTTAAGAAGAAAACTGAGAAGTACTTTATAACACTACTATATTTATGATGCATTTCTGGGCAATGTTCTCAGACCTGTATAGCGTTCCTGGGACCAGGAGTGTCCTTCCCTATTGTGAAATGTATGGTAATATTCCGCTTTCACCACTAATTCAAGGGACACCTGATATGCTAGCTGGAAAAAGCCTTGCCTACAGTGATCAGCTGCTTTTTCCAGTGGGGACATACCTGTGTTAGATGAAGCAAAGCCTGGTAAAGAGGGACTGCCCACCCCTGGCAGCAGGACTGGGGGTATACCCTGCAATGTGGGGTAGGCGGAAGAGAGGTTCAGAGCCTGCAGGGGTGGGTTGTCAAACATCCCTTGCTGCTGCAGGGCTTGTTGCTGTGCTAGTCCCAGAACTTCATTGGCTTTCTTAATGCGGTCTAGTTCCTGTTGAGCCATCAGCTGACGGACAGTAGCAGGGTCAAAGTATTCTTTTTCCTTGTCCAGCTGGCTCCCAATAGTGTCCTTCACCTTGGAGATGTGTTGCTGGGAAAAGATATGGTCTCGCACTGAGAGTCGTGCACTGTACTTAATGCCACACAATGTGCATTCGGTTTTAGGTCCCTCATAAGATGTTTGGTTGATACCAAAGTGCTTGGCCATGCTCAGCTTGGCTTTCTTCTCCTTGGCCCGAGCATTCTGGAACCATACCTGCACGACCCTCTTTGGAAGTCCAATATCATTGCCAAGCACCTCACATTCCAGCATGGTGGGCGTCCTGTAGTCATTGAAACAGGACTTGAGCACCTTCAGCTGGAGGTTAGTCATCTGCGTACGGAAGCGCTTTTGGCCTGGCCGGTCTCCACTGTCCATACTCTTGCTTCCTGAAGCCCCAGGGCTTGGAGAGCAGGGATCTGCCAGACTGGATGTCTCGCTGTAGTCCACCATTGTTTCATTTTCATAATCCTTGGCATAATAACTAGTTGCGGGGCTTACAAGCCCTGAAGACATCTGGTCATCATTCTCTATAGAAGGAGCAGTTCCCGCAGATTTTGGCAGGAGGTCGGCAGTGTTGTGAGCGTGCTTTGCATCTGCACTATCATTGTCAGCGTTGGCCTCATCACCAGTAGTTGTATCTGTGATGGCTGTGTTTACAGAGGAACAGTCATCATTGTCCAGCTTGTTCGGGTCATAGCTTAAATTGACAGAAGACATGGTTGGGCTTTCAAAATCCTCCATGCCCTCAACCTTGATAGAAGATGGGCTCAACAGGGCCCGGGGAGAGAGATCCATAGTTTTGCTCACTGGTGACAGAGAGGAACAATGTCCATCACTGTTTGATGGAGGAAGTTGTGAGAAGTTGGAACCATCCAGGGGATCCATTTTTAGTTGGAAAGGTTCCTGGTCTGGTAGCATGCTGGACAGAGAGAGGTTGTAACCAGCACGCTTTGCTTCGTGCCAGTGACGTGACCGGATGTGGGCCTCCAGGGCTGTCTTTGCCTTAAAGAGGGCACGACAGAAGGGGCAGCGACGGTGTGCTTGAGCAGGGCCCACAGCTCGGAACTGACCTTTCCTTTCTCTGGCCCTTGTGTTCTGAAACCAGACCTGTACCACCCTCTTCTTGAGACCCACCTCATGGGCAATGTGATCAAGCATCTTGCGGGTAGGGTTGGAGTCGAGCAGGTACTTCTGGTACAGGATCTCAAGCTGCTCTGGTGTGATGGTAGTTCGGAGACGCTTGTCTCTCTGCGGCTCTTCTCCACTGTTTCCACTGTCATTCTCCCCTGGACTGGCACCTGCTTTTTCCTCAATTTTTCTCTTCAGGGAGTTCATCGTAGAAGTAGGTGTGGACGGTGATGTGGCAGAGCTGGTGGGGATTTGGGGTAGAGCTCCTGACAGAAGCTGGCTGGCAAGAAGGGGATTATTAGGATCAAACAGCATGAAGGACATGTCCATAGGGCGGTCAATGAACTGTGGATGGATAAACTGGTTTTGTACCGTGAGGAAGTGAAGCTGCTGGTGTTCCTGCCAGTGCTCAAAAGAAGGGAAAGCCAGCTTACACTGGTCACACTGGTAAGGGATCATCTGTTGGGACATGGTTCCAAGTTGCTGCTGCTGCTGTGAAGTAGAGGCCAGGAGAGGGTTGAGTGCCATGTGGGAACCTTGTGAAGGAGTAGGGCTGGCTTGGGATATGGCAGGACCTCCCTGCAGCTGCTGCTGGTGCTGCTGGGAAGGGGAAGGGGTGGAAAGCTGGGGAGTCTTTGGGGCTACCTGGGCTTTTTCCTCTTGTGGCTGTTGCTGTTGCTGCTGATCTGCTTGTGGTTGCTGGGGCGTCTCTGGCTTAGAAAGCCCCTGGGTGTCCTGTGGCTGAAGCTGGGATGATGGCTCACCTAAGTGTTTTGCCTTCTCATCAAACGAATTCTGTCTGGTGACAGGAGAAGCCTCTTCTTTTTCAGAGGAAGTCATATGGGCAAATGCTGAGGTTGATGGAGGCAGAGGGCAGAGACTGGAGGAAGAGGGCATGGGAGTGTTACAGGAGGAACCAGATGGGGTGTGGTATTCATGAAGAGCATCCATGGAGTCCTCATTTTGACTGTCATACTGCCCTTCCTCATCCTCATCCTTGTAGCACAGTTTCTTTTGGTGCTTGATTAGATCAAAGATGCGCTGGAAGACCAGGCTGCATTTCTTGCACTGGTAGTTCAAATTACTGGTACGGATATAACGGTCATTGGAGAGCTCTCGCCTCTCACCCTCCTTGACTCCATCTCCCTGGTTCTCATAGTTTTTTCGAGCTTTTTGACGAGCATTCTGGAACCACACTACAATAACTCGTGTAGGCAGATTCAGCAGGTTAGAGAGCTGCTCAAATTCATCATCTTTAGGGTAGGCATTAGCATCAAAGAAATCCTGAAGCACCCTTAGCTGGTAGTCAGTGAACCTTGTTCTTGAAGATCTTTTGCTTCCATAATACTCTGGTTTTGGGGGCTCAGGTGAGGGGGGTTTAGAATCAAGTTTAGTATCCTCCAGTGTCGTGACAGGTGGGTTGTTGAAGTTGTAAGGTGAATCTTTGTTGCGTTGGCGCTCTTTAAAAAGGGTGTTACGGAACCAGTGCTTAATAACTTTTTGGGGCAGCCCCGACTTGTCAGCCATCTCTTTGATCTGATCTTCATTCGGGGAGTTGTTGATGTCAAAATACTGCCGCAGGACTCTCAGTTGGTCATCTGTTATGCGGGTCCGGGGCCTTTTATTCTGCTGCTGTTGCTGGAGCATGGCTGGGGTGAGCTGCTGTTGGTAGAGCTGAGCAAGGTCAGCGCCCAGCGGCTCCACAGATGGAAGCTGGCTGGGGATTTGAGTGGGCAAAGACTGGAGAGACATGGGCTGCATCATCAGTGGAGAGAAGATCGGGAGCTCCATGGGCATGGGAAGTTGAGCCATGGGAACAGGAGGCTGTGGGGTAGGAATAGCAGGAGGCGTGAGTGGAGGGGCAGAGGTAGGGATATTTGGTGCAGGAGCTGGCTGAGGTGGGGGTGGAGGAGGGGGAGGCGGAGGAGGAGGTGGGGGAGCTGTTTCAGGTGTCTGGGGTCTCAGAGGGTAAAGCTTGTCATACTGCTCCCGGTATTCCTTGGCAAACCTCTCTAAGGAACGGAAAGGAAAGAAAGCCTGATGCACATGCTCTTGATGGCTCTTCAATATCAAGATGTTGGAAAACAGTTTGCCACAAGCCTCACACTCCAACTTTTCCAGTCCTTCACTTGGGTCCACCAGTCTGCTGATGCCACCTTGCCCACTCTGTCCTACGACACCTCCTGGCCTTTTCTGAACTTTCTGCTTATTCTCATTGTATTGTATCACCAACTCAAACCCAAAGTTCTCCAGGAGTGCCTTGGTAGCATTGCCTCGAGCATCTGATGCAATTCTTGGAGGTGGAAATCCAGGCTCGGAGCTCCCAGCACCTTGCATTGTCTGCTGGTCTTTCTTATCTTTAGCTTTCATTATATCCATTGTTCCCTCTCTGCAAATGAGACCTGCATCTTCTGTCTTCTCATTAGCCTCCTTATCTCTCTGCCCTTCTCTCTCCTTCTCATTTGGAACAGGGGGTTTTGTTTTTTTCTCTACCTGATGGAGCAGGGATGCATTCTGTTGGAGCAAAGCCATCTGCCCCTGTACTTGCGACTGCTGTTGGTGCTGCTGTTGGTGTTGCTGTTGCTGCAGTTGTTGATGGTGCATGAGTTGCTGTTGCAGGCAGGTCTGCTGTGCCTGCTGCGCAGAGTGCTTCAGGTCCTCTAACAAGGAAGAGGAGGAAGAGGAGGAGCCAGCCAGACTGAGGGTGGAGCTGCTCACTGGCAGGTTGATCTCTGGGTTAAGCTGGAACTCTGCTCCAGGGATATAGAAAGGAAAGAGCAACTGCTGCTGCTGAAGTGGGAGAAGAGCCTCTGTGGTCATAGGGAAGTGCTGGAGAAGTGCTGGGTTGAAAAGCTGGGACTGGAGAAGAGCAGCTTGTTGTTGGAGCTCTTGCTGGAGCTGGGCCTGAGCTTGAGCTTGAGCCTGGGCAAGCTGTTGCTGTTGCTGCTGCTGTTGCTGCTGCAGTTGCTGTTGTTGTCCTCTGGAGGACAGCATGTCTGCCAATTTCTTCTTCTTTGCTTCCTTGGTGTCTGATGGAGAAGGCAGGCCAGTGGTTGAGTTCCCATGGTTATCTATGCTATGAGGCTGTGGTAACTGATTTCCTCCCAGCAAGCTTTGCACAGTTTGAGCTCCAGCTGAGGAGTTGGTGCTAGTGGTGCTTGTTGTGTTGGTAGCAGAATTAGGACTTGGTGTAGAGGTGCCTACTGAGGACATAACACCACTTCCAGGAACACCACTTGCACTAATGGTGCTACTGCTACCCCCTGCTGCTTCCAGCTTGGCTGCCCGGGCTTTGGTCTGGTGGAGGACAGATCGCATGTGAATTTCCAGAGTGGAGCTCTGACTATAGGCTACATTGCAGGTGCTGCACTTGAAAGGCTTGTTGTCTGGACTGCTTGTGGGCTCAGGCTGACCAGTGGTAGACTCTTGCAGGGCTCTCTTCACCTTATGCAAGTGGGAGACAGAGTTGTAGTGTACAAGAAGAATGTTCTTTTGGGTAAAGGACTCCTTACACACCGTGCATTTGAAAGGCCGGGACGGATCCAGAAACTTCTCCATGGTGAAGTTGGGGCCCTTCCGAAAAGGCAGGGCCCGCTTAGGTTCTGATCCCGAGTCCTCCTGTACTGAACCGGAGTCACTACCAGCCGGGCTTTGCTTTTCCTCTGGGTCACTCTCCTCTCCTTCCTTTTCATCTTCACCCAGAGCTCCCTGGTCTTCACCCAATGAAGGATCACCCATGACCATCAGGTCCCCATTCATAAGCAAGCCCCCATAAAGCTGCTGGATGTCAGCCTCACTCAGTTCAAGGTGACTGGTCTCTAGGTGTTTCTTCAAGGCCTGCAGGGTTCTAAAGTTACGCTGACAGAGGCAGCACATGGTGGCTGCTCTAATGACATGATATTGGGAATGCAACTGCAGCTTCTCCACAGTCTTGAATGCTAAGCTACACTGGTTGCAGCGGTACTTGTATACATGTCGGTCAGAGACAGGCAGCTGTGGCCTCTTGTTGTGGACCTCATTGAAATGCATCTGGAGAGCATTGGAGGTCTTGAAGACCTGGTTGCAACCTTTTTTCCAGCACAGGAACCCAGCAGTTTCTTCCTTTGATGAAGCCTGGTCTTCCAGAGGTGACTTACGGGCTTCAGGAGTTTCTGAAGGTAGAGGGGCTCCCTTCTCAGGTTCAGCCTCTGAGGTTTCTGCTAAACAATACAAAAAAATCACATGAATTACAGTGGTTCCCACACAGGTAGTGCAGGAGCACAGCAGGTTGACAAGATGGTGGCATTATCTGAACTTGCTGTGCTCTTGCAATAGATACTTGCAACAGAATTTAAATTTCTACTGACTAAAACTTTGTCTAAAACATTTTAAATGGCTTGTTCTTTCTGTAGCTAAGATTTTTTTTAACTGACATTATACATTTCCCGCCAGGATATCATGTCAAAGCAAGATGAGGGTAGCTGCTAAATAACTACGAAGCAGGAGATCCAATACTTCACACCCAGATGAGGTCTCTTGAACTAACCTGGTAGCTTCTTTGTGTCATCAGCACTGGAATTGGCTGCAGTCTGTGCTGCAGTGTGTCCTTCTCTCTCTGGGCCAGTCACAGGTATGAACATGCTCGTTGGTAACACCTCTGATGCAGTCACCTGTAATACAAAACACAAGAGAGTCCCATATTAACTGTTACACTATGTAGAACAATGTAGTAGGGCCTGCTAATTTCTTGTTGACATTTATTATGTGTACAAGTTTGGTATTTTTTTTTCTTTCTTTTTCTTTAACAGGTCTTAATTAAATCTGTCATCTGCTTGGTAATGACATGCTGCAAGAACAAGCAATCAAAGCAGGAAAAAAGAGCAACCATACACTCAGCCTGTTTATCCTCAGCTTTGGTGGATTTATTATGTGAGATACATTTTTACATTTCATTACAGTCTCCTTTCAAAATAAAGCCTTGACAAGATGCTAAACATTTTATTAAGAGCAGCACGTTGTGACTGGTATATATCAGAATATGATCTGTAAATTGAATTATGAATGAAAAAATCTCAATACAGAAATTATCTTTATTTTCCTACTCTGTTATATTATATTCCTTTCTATAGGACCTTGGCCTTTTCTCTTCTTCATAATAGTACAGCTTTTCTTTTTCGTAACAGCTTTGGGTTTTCCAGTATCCTGTGAAACAGCACAGTTCGAGTGTTAGTGACTGAGGCTGCACAGCAGGTGTGTGGGTTTCTGGATGTTGATAAGATGTTTCTCTCAACACTTGACCACTTGAAAAATGTGAAGCTCGTTTGGTTTATCTAGGAATAAATCTTTTAAGAAACACACGCGCGTACTAAAATAATCGTATTATTTTTACTGTATTTACCATCTTGGAATTTACACTTTGATCATTGCCGGTGTTTTGTCATGCGCCTGGAAAGTTCTGCTGCAGCCAATTAGTGAGATGGGTTGAAAGACCTATCTTGGCTAACTGAAAAAGCTTATTAGGGTGCCTAATTAAATCATTCTTCCTCGTAAAGAGTGCATCCCGTTCCTGTTGAAGGAAGCACTGCAGAAGCATGTCATCATAATGTACAGGCATGGTGCCGAAATTCACCCCCCAGACAAACTGGAGTGGGAAGAGGAAAGAGACCTCAGTAACATCTAAACATAGCATCTGACAGTCATGCTTAAATAATATAGCTCGTTAAACAAGTGGGAGCGAGCAGACACTCAGAATGTTGCTCATGTTAAACCTCTTTTGAGGACAGAAAGAGAGAAAGACTGATGAGGAGACGAACCCAGAGAAACAGACAAATAAGGACAGTGGGTATTATGTATTTTGCCGCTGTAACTAATTTCATTTTTCAATTTTTTTTTTAATTGGAAGATTTCAAGGAGCAATGAATATTGATTAGAAAAGTGAGAGAAGCACAGCCAGGTTTTCTTTGCACTCGAAAGGTTGAAGTCAATCATGTGTGAATGACAGCACAGCCACCCCCCACGACCCCCACAACTCTGCTATCCCCCACCCCCACCTCTCCCCTCTTTCTACCCCCCCCCACAGAAAGAAAGACAACAATTCATCAAGAGCTCTCATTAGTGGGCTCCTATTTAACAATAATCAGTGATTGAGATTCGAAGAGGCTGGGAGATGAGGCGCTGTCGGATTCACCTTCCTTCAATTAACTCCTGAAACAGAATAATCAGCTTCATTCCCCACTCTGCATTTCAATTCACAGCATCTCTCCGTATCATCCCCCCCCCCCCTGCCCCTCCCATCTTTCCCTTCTCTCCCTCTCTGCCTCTCTTCCTCTGCAAATGAAAGCAAATACAGAGACTCCATCTTGCTATCTAAACCCCAACCATCTTCCTTCCCTCATTCCATCTTCCAAGATCTGTTGCTACTTTTTCCTTAATAGCACTCGTTTGTATCATGATCTCTTCTAGCATCCGCATCAAGCGCTCCCCCAGAAAAAAAAAAAGCTATTCTTTTCCCACTTAGGGGCTGAGATTCGTCTTTCAGATTCAGCCAAAGCATGTTGTCTTATTTCCAGCACATTTCTTACTATGTCATTTTTTTCTGAGAATGCCCTGCATCAAATATTTCTCTAAAGCTAAATCCTTGAAAATGGTTAAGGGCTTTTTGGTAATGGGCACTAATTAGATTTCATTTTGTCTTTCAACATATATACTGAATGATATTTCTTTTTCAGTTATTTCATGCAGATTATTCAGAGATGCAATTCAAACCAGTCTTGTGATTCCGTTGTTACGCAATATGCAGACAGGTGAAATACTGCACTAGCCATGCTGAGGCTATTTTTTAGGAGAAGAAGAGACATCCTGGGTTGTACTATGACATAGTTACACACAGGGATCCTGCATTAAGGGCTAGGCTATAGGCTCGTTTTTGGGCTGCCCCCATTTCAACCACAAAAATGAGCAACACTCTCTGTCTCCCACTGTGTCAGAGCTGCCTTGAGTCCTGCTAATTAACTGACAGCCAGGACACCTCACCAAACAAAGCAAACCAGGAAGACACAAGTCCAGGCTGCAAATCTGCAGCGAGTAGCTACCAGCTTCTGAAGATGGAGCCCCTTTCCTGTCACAGCAGTTGGGTGAGGTTGAGGGTTAAGCGAAACAATAAATGCTCTTTATTCCATCACCATGCAATTAGTCTAATCAGGAAAAATATAGGAAAGAAAGCCAGCGCTTCTTTTTTTCAGACTAAAAGTGGTAAATTAATGCAACTAGCATGGAAAGTTACAAAAACAAAAACACCAGTGATTTACATTACAAAGTGGACTGTTTCTAGACAACTGCTTCATTAGGCAACGAGAGGCAAGCACCAAGAGTATCCCAAGGTCACTTTTAATTTAGACCGCCTAATTGGCAAACATAGTTCAAAATGGCTATCATCTAGCCAGACTCAGAATTAATGAAGCACAATTATTTTCATTACCCCTATCTCAGACAGACAGAAAATGAGACGTAGAGAGTGAAGGAGTGAGAGAGCAGGCGTGCAAGAGAGAGGTGGGGAGAGAGAGAGAGGGGAGAGAAAGCACATCTTTATGCACAGTCGGCAAGAAATAAAAGTCACCTATTTCAGAATTCATTAGGCTCGTCTGCTAGAGACACGGGAAAGGATAGAGTACCTTTCAATTTATTTCCACTTGTTATAAAAAAAGGAGCTGGTTTTAATGCGCATTATATTAGCTCTGCTCCTCTCTCCTGCCTTTTTGAAAAGCTCAGTGCATTACCTCTATAAAAGAAAAAAAATATTGCTGCCTTACATACTAATGTGTTCACCATTTCTTTTCTGCTTGTGGTATAGCCACAGTAGGATGACTAGCAAAGCTATCCTGAAAGGCGCTATATAAAATAAAGGTTATGATGAAACTCACTAATTGTACCAGCATTATTTAGACTGGAGGGTTCTAGAAAGATGTATATGTGAATTAATTTATTAAATGGCAAAACAGGCCTGGATTTATATATTCTTTTTCCAATTAAGAAGGCCTCCTTATTAGAGAAACTTGAGACGCAATCAAAGCACAGAAGCGGAGGAAAAATAGAAAGATGATGCAAGAATTGCAGAAAAATAAGAAACACTTTCATGAATACCAAAGAAAAACGAAATAAACATATTTCTGCAAGTTATTTTTCTGAGAACAAGACTTCAACAAATTCATTCCAGGATCACTGAACGCTCCAAACAAAATTCCTGCATTCTGTAAACTTGGAGCCCTCTCCTATTTATGCAAAACTCATTTTGTGCACACAAATTTGGCCACAAACACAAAACTGGATCATAAACAGACCTGAAGAGTCTGAAGAGGGAAAATGTGAAATGCATGTGTACATCTAATGAATTGAAGACTTATTATGTTGTTCAGGGAGCATAAACCAGAATAAGCCAGACGTAAAATGTGTTAGCCAGTTTGGGAAAAGTGCTTTTGTAATGGAAATTACTTGCCTTTCATTTAATGATATTCAATAATTTCATTTATACATCTAAAAACACTTCGCATACAGGATAAAAGTCTGCCACCTACTGGTCCACCAAAATCACTGACAGCCTCTCTCACTTTCTGAGAGCTAGGAGATCAGACAACCAGGCTGTAGCACTGATGTCAAAGCACCTCAACACATACTGTCAATACTCCTCACACAATCAAATCAAACAGAGGTTCAATGGTTAAGTTTAATGTTGAATATTTGAAAAATGAAGAAAGTTTTGGCTATTATTCCTCAACACTTCTATTTATTAAAAGGATGAGATTATTACAAAAAAGGAAAAAAACAACACCGATTTTTTAGAGGATGAAACGGGTTCATTAAATTTAAATTATTAAATTAAATAATTATTATTACATTTATTAAATTGTCATGTTCTGGGGTTTGCTGGACATCAGACTGCAATACTCCTGACAAAGCAGTTACATCCCCCTTTGAGGTAAAACAAGAAATACCTCATAATAATATCCGACTTACAATGATAGTTGCCAAAAGGCCTGGAGATATTTCACCATTAACACTTTTCTTTGTGTTTTGATTAAGTACAGTATGTTTGCCTTAAAGGTTATCAGTTAGGGAGAAGAGGAGAGATGAGCCCCCTTTCACTGTTCTCAAGCCAAGTGAGCAAAAGTGTGATTCATCTCCAGACCGCAGTGAACCTGTGCTGAGAGTCTAGGCCAATATGTGATGCTCCCACTGCTGTTCGTGTTTGCTTTCTGACAATGACCGGGAGTGGGTTTCACTCATGCGAAACAGGAAGGATATTCCTCTTTTTGACACTAGTCTGGACTAAATCATACACATCCTCTGCAAATAAAGACAGACAAAAAGGAATAACTATGGAAATGACTCTAGTAGTTTGCACAAATGAACGACTATTAAAACAATCCACAATAAGGCAAAAGGTTTATGTGCATTAAAATATAAAGATAAATATGGGTTTGCAGAAAAAAAGTGTGCTAATGTATGCCAACACATATGGATGTTTCTTTTAGATCAGTATGTCTACGACTGCCAAATGCTTTACATATCTCAAGGGGGATGAAAGTTTGGAATAATCCTCTATAGTTACCCTTCCCACTGTTTGTTCATGCATTCACTTAAAGGCTTCACACACATCAAAAACTTCTCTTTAAATGTCAAATGACAATAAATGTCTTCTGTCATAATAATTTATGTAAAAGGCATTGCAAGGGCCATATTCAGGTAGTAATCTGACAAAATCACTCAATGACATTTCACTCTGCAAAAAAGAGATCAATGGTACTTTATCTTTAAAACCCAATCTATTTCAGAAGTTTTAGCTTAACATTTGTTTTTGGGTTAAGACTGCGTTGACAACTGAAAAATATATGGATGCATTGCATTGCACATACATAAATCTGGAAAGTCCTAACTTTGTAACTAATGTCCCCTAACTCGGGACATTTACTTTCTGGGTTTCTGAAAAACCACCAACATGTCAATATGAAAACGTACAGTATGATTAGATAATGACCTGTTTGTTTACTCAGGTTTTAGAAACCAGAAATTATTGGACTTTGCAGAGAACTAAAGCCACTCATGTCACACTATTAGTCTGTGCGAGTTTTTATTTCGTTCTATCAACGTGACACGTTTCAAGGACATCCTTCAGAAATTCCCCACGTTCTGCCTCCGGTCTCACTGTCCTTCTGTATTAAACCCTTTCCTCACAGGATCTATACCACATACCCTGAGCAAGGAGGGGTCTATTTAACAGCCTCACAAGTCTCATTATCCTTGTTGTACTTCACTGGTGAAACAATATTGCACCACCAGACAAACAAAATAAAGTGCTATTTATTTTATTATTTTTTTCAGAGCAACCCAACATCTCTATGCATGATGATCCTGTATTTACTTATTTACACAATGACGTGTAATATAAAAATCTTAGATTGTTCTGACTTTGATATATCAAAACTCCACAATTCAAAACATTTTTTTCAAAACTAATTTCACAATTACACTGAGATCTAGGAAATAAAGAAGTAAATTAAACTAAAAAACTAAAATTAATATTAGTGCAACCTATCAGTCTAAAAAGTCTTTAATGATAGTTTAAAGGTTTTATCTGTCATTTCTGGTTGATCAAATATCTGATGCCACTTTCAGACACTTAGAAGGAAAGGCTTCATGCAGAAAACACAAACTAAACTATCAAATTCATCACTATTTGAGTTTGTTTTTTTTTGCTAGAAACTGTCATGATGAATTATTTCAAAGACAAGGATGGTCAGTTTTGATGCACAGTTTAAATCTCTAACTCGTGACTGCAAAATTAGGATAAAAATGAAGGGTGGCTGTTCTTCAAAAATATCACGTTACAGGCACAAAACAAATTAATCTTTTAATTTTAACCATAAACATTAAAAATGTTAAACAAATAAGTCCATATTTCAGAAAAACATGGCCTAGATGGTTTAATGAATACATTAAAAAACCAAAAGGAAGAGAGTGCTCTACAGGTTGTGTGAAATAGCCCTTAATGCAGGAAAATAATTTAACACACTAAAACCAAAACTGGAAAAACCCATTAAATTTGCCAAGAGGGAGACTGTAAAGAATATAGCAACAGAGGCGAAAAACAATGAAAATCATTTTCTTGAGCACTACAACAGCAGAAGAGTAATTTGTGACATAAAAGGAGTTTAATAATAGAAGATGATCATGATATTGTAAAAACGTTAAATGAATTTCACACAGTTTTTAAAACAGAAGATGCCAAATACATACCCCATGTTACAGAAAGGACCCCAGCAGCACTGGGTAATTTCGGATCAACCAATGCTGAGGTTCTGTACTATTCTAAGAAATTTAAAACTCAGTAATAGTATTTTCCCAGTCATACTTAAAGAAATGAAGGGTACTATTCACAGATCCCTAGAATTATTTCAGCCCTCACTCACAATGGTTGCAGTACCTACAGATCAGAGAACTGCATATATAGTATAACACTGAGTAGGTAGGCAGGTGGGCCCACTAGGTTTTGACCTCCTCCTGAACTTCTGTTTGAAATTCCATAAATAGAACAAGTCTATACCAGGAAACTATAAACCAATCGGTCTAACTTCTGTTGCTGGGAAAGCTATGGAAGCTACCGAGCTAAATAAGAAGCCTGAAGCCTTTGCAGGCTACCCATGCTGACGCAGCTACCCACCTGAACCAAGGTTATACAGACACGTTGGGGGAGCAACACCTCTTTAGTGTAGAACAAAGGGGACTGAGAGGAGATTTGATCTAGTCTATAAAACCACATCTAGACTTGGTCAGGCACGGGGACTCTTTCACAGGTAGTAGTGAAACACAGATACAAGGTGGGGAGCAAAAAGAGGATTCATCCGGGAAGGTGAAAGGGAAACACGTCTTTACAAAAACAGTTCTGGGCACCCGGAGCAGGCCTGCCAGCTCTGTGGCTCCGGGGGCCAAACTCGGGGCCCTTATAGAAATCGGGAGATTCAATTTCAGATTCTACTCGACTACCAAACAAGCGAGACGAGCCGAGCGGCCTCCTGTCATTCCCAGCCTTTCTTCGTGAGCTCGGCAGGTGCGCGTTAAGAGTCGCTCGCCGCGCGACTCCCCCAGTGGAGAGCTCGGCGAGCGGGGCGGTGAGACTCACCGTGGCGATGAGCTTTTCCACACAGTCGGGCGCCACGCTGTGGAGGTGGGTGAGGTGGAACTGCAGGTGGATCTTGTTGTTGAGCATGTCCTGGCACAGCGGACAGCGGAACATGGGCTGGACAGAGTGCTGAGTCATCACGTGCATTCTAATGCGGTTCACGTCCGTGTTGCTGTACTTGCAGTAGGGGCACTGGTACATCTGTCGGACGCAAAAGAGCAAGAGTCAAAAAAGGGTGGGGGGGGGGTCCGGTCGGCACCCCCTGCCGCGCCGGCCGGGCGGGGAACTCCCTCTCCGAGCAGACAGGAAGGGTGGGTCACCAGCACAAAGACCGAAGATTGCGGCTGAGAATCAGGCCTCCCTGGCAAGATACTTCAAAGAGTTGTTGTCTGTCAAACGTTCTATTGATTTTCCACCTTTTGCGCAATTAACAATGCAACCACAGCGAAAAAAATAATAAAGCAAAAAGGCTACACAGTGATGCAGAATGCATAGCAGACGTACTGTATTCAAATGTAGTAAAACGCTTAGCTCAGCACTTTTTTAATGAATGCCTTGCTGTTTAATATTCCATAAGGTACACAAAGAGTTTTTTTTTATTGGTGATAGCCTGATAGGTGGTCAGCGTAGCTAGTCTACTGCTCCAGTGTTACAAAATAAAGAGAAAACTATTATCTGTAAAAAAAGGTTCGTCCATTGTGTGTCTTATTTCGGACATGAGCTAAAACGAACCTCAACTGGAAATCAAAACTTGTAACAATCTAACTTCTTAAGAGGCAGGCTAATACATACATTACATCACTGAATGGTGTTGATTTCTCTTATGTGCTTATTAAGATCAGTGTTAGACATGGACTTCGCTGTAGGGTCTTCCCTGGGTGGTCTCACCTGCTCGGCAGCGCCCTTGTCAGCTGTCCTTGGACGCTTAGAGGAAAGGGGAGCCTCTGTTACCCCAGACCTTGATGAAGGTCTTTTGGAGGGGAGTGAGGAATCTGCCTGATCCTTCTCCGCCTGGCTGGATACTGCTGCTGAAGTGACAAGGAGAGGGCAATTCAAAACCAGGCACACACATGGAAGTCAGCACATCAGTCGATCAATACATTCCCTGCAAGTTAGGACTTAAAAACAAATTGTTATAAGAAGAGATCATATTTACTGAGAGTCAGGTATAGAAACTTTTAATCAACATAGCCTCCTACCTTCTTCTATCTTTATCACACAAATGTAAAAGAAGTAAAAGAAAAGGCTTTCGAGTTCTTAAGTTTGACTCAGTTCTCTTTGACTGTTTGAAGGAATGGATGAGTTATACCAATGCTGCTGAAAGATTCATGTAGCAAATAGAACAAACACATACTTGAAGGTAAACACATCAGCATCTGTCAAAGAAGTGAGCTGTTTTCTTGTTCACTAACATGATTGAATGTTGCATTTGTTTTGCCTTTTCAATTTTTTGTTTTTTTTTTCCAAATAAGTTCAGTTTCAGGTCAGGTTGTTCATCTTCTCCTGTCCTTTTGGTTTTAATTTTTAGAGAAACAGCACCATCTACGCCAAGATTTGGTAGAACAGGTTTAGTTTAACTCCAACACACACAACACCCCCTCCTTCAAAACAAACAGCACAGGATACAAACTGACCCTTACCAGGAATAAGCGTCTTTCAGATAATAGATGGAACAACAAATCAACAACAACAAAAACAATTTAGAATTATAAATATACGATTTTATATTACAGTCGAGTTATAATTTCCATCTAAACCCAATATACACCAGAGAACATTACAACTGTCAGTAAAGTCCGTGTACTGAGCGGACAAACACAGGATCTTCACAAGACTTGCACTCCTCAGCTATTTTTAACCTTTATTTTACTGAGGGGCATTTAAACAATTAGTACTCTTAATAAAAGGTATCCTAGCAACCTCTTGTCCCTGTGTACAGTATTTAATGTAAACTGCCCCTTCAGAAGCTGCAGAGGATATGTTAACTACAAACTGCATTGAAAGTGAATGGCCAAAGCTAAGGATCTAATCTAATGACTAGAAAAGAGGTACAACACAGAGCTAATTTAATTAATCTAGCACACAAATATGAAATTCCCACAAAGCTGTAGGAAGCTTGTAATACTTGACTATGGTGTTTGCTTCAGTGTTAAAACAGTTCTGGTGCAAATTGGTTCTTCAGCTAAGAGGGGAAAGGAGGCCAAGCGACCTAGATGTTAGATCTGAAGCAAGTGGGGGAGAAACAGAAACGCAATTTAGCCTGGTAGTTAGAGCTTAGAAGTTGTGAAGCCAAATATCCTTGGTTTCAAATCCCACTGGAACCACTGACCTAGAGCTTGACCCCTCAGGGTAAATCTCTACACTCTTTTGTGCCTATACAGCAGTGAGTGCCAGTGCAACTCTTGACTTAATTGGAAATTTTTAACCAGCTAAGCTTACTCAACACATCTCAGTGGGCTACGTGGAGTGTGACAAGAGTGTTCAGCTCCCTGCTTCCCGAGCCACTTCAGCATCTTTCAACTCAGCCAGATCCAACCCCATTCCTTCACCGGGCATGGTGGCAAGGTGACACTAGAAACGATGGCCCATGGCTTGTAATCTGTCCACTCTGATACTCATTACTCACGTGACCAAGACGAGGTTTTCGCCACTGTAATGCGCAATAACAACTAACAACTGCTGTAATCAGAAAGGGATGGCTAATGAGGTTTTCTTGAAAGTTTTGTTAATGAGCCCTTAAAGCTTTTCTTAATAATAACAAAACAAATTCACTCGATCATATAAACTGAATTTTTTTTTTCCAAATCCAGATACATAGCAGGCTAGAACATTTTATTTATACACCACTCATTCCTGTACTGTTGGGTTCTGTCTCTACTGTGCTGCTTCACTGAGCAAGTGAAAGAAGGGTGAGGCAATTTAAGTAGACAACAGGACACATCATGTAAATAGAAATGCTGTTTAATTGAGAGAAGTCTTGGACAAAGTGACATGGGCAATGGAGGATAGGGATGTCTTTCAGAGATTTGAGAGAAAGCTCTCAGGGTGCCTGAAATCCGTAACTGCCACCACTTCTCTCAAGCACTGCATTCACAATGCATTCGTCACATTAACACAAACATGCAGAGAAACACGGACAAACTCTCCACAAAAACGGAAGTCTAGCAAACTGTGTATTCACAACAAATGGTTTAACACTGCTGACTGATAATCCTACCTCCCAAAAATTCCAACCCAGGTTAATCCCAGTCAAGGAAAAATTGTTTGTCGACCTAAGACTGAAGGTAATAGAAAACTGTCTATCTAAACCCTGACTGCACAGCACTTTCTGTCATGCTGGCAAAATAGTTCACAAGGCTAACCCTTTTAATTCAGCCAGTGCTTCATTAACAAAGCATTTCTGGTGCACCTCTCCTGCTGTTCAACAACACGTTGCTCGCAACGCGATGCTGCAGCATCTGAGCACGTCATCCACTTCCCACTTAGAGTGAATGGAAAGTAGAGAAAAAGATCTGACAAAACAAAAGAAAACCACAAACGGCAACACGTCACAACGGAGGAGCAAAAATACCCGCTAAGCCTCCGTCGTAAAGTACCTAAATCCGCATGGAGCCAGAACCAGTGTGCCCGATCAGTGCTCAAATGGAAAGAATTTAATGGGAAACTTAAGAAGGTGTCTTACTGGCCCTTAACGAGGTCATAAAGAGTTAAATTTGGCCTGATTTGTACAGTCCTGGAAGGGCAAATTGGGAATGGGGGCTGTGGAGGGGGGCGGGTTAAGCGGCGTTGACCCACGCTCCTGCTCCAGACATTAAAATGTCAGCTCCAATCAGGGCACAGACAGCTGAGCTGATTACTCAGTGGGGGCCCTCACTTCGTTAGCGCTGCCTGCTGGATCTCCCAGAGACACCGGGCTGACGGAGCGATGGGTTATTAGGCCCAGTCAGACCCAATCCCATTAAACACATCCACCAATAAACAAAGGAAACGTTAAACAAAAGAACCTCCCACTCGGAACTGGGGTGAAGTGATAAAATTAACCTTTCCTCTCTTGCACTGTCCTCACTCCGCACTGGGCTGCCTGCTGCGATAGGAGCACAGGGGTCTCCCGTTTCTTTTCTATCTTCCTCTTCACATTTTTGAAAGGTTATCCTTTCATTATACTGTATTATTCTCAGTGCAGCGGTGAATCTGCTGGCTGTCATAACCCCACTGCTGAAATCTCAATAGTGCATTTAATGTGCTGGTGATCCCTGCTTTTCATTTTCTGCAATGCGGTACATTTCCAGACCCTCAGCTCCCTAAACTGTGAGCCACTGCTGAATTTATATGAGATAAACTGAGACTGCTGGTTCTCAGACCTAAACAACAGTAATGAGTTTCGCTGTTGTCTTTTCTCACTAACAGAGAGAAGGGACACACTGGACGTGTGCTTATGTGGACAACCTGTGAAAACCCATTCAGAAGCAGCGGCAGTCTGAACAGTGTGCTGGGAAGACAAAAAGAGGTTTTGCTTCGCCATCAGCTATACACAAACCGTAATACTGTATATTGCATAATCTTCTTTAAGAATGATATATATTTGCTCTATAAGCAAAATAAGCAGCAAAATAATTCATTTGTAACATTAGTCACAGATTTTATCTTTTTGAAAACAATTGAACTTATCTAAATGAGCCCATAAAAACACACCACCCAAAAGCTACAGTTATGACATGATTTATGGGAAAAAAGAAACACGATACAGAAGAAAATACATGCTCCCAGATAAATATACAGTTTACTGAGAGGACAAAATGACTATCTGAACTACTTTTATCAATCCAGACTGAATGGCTTTCTAATTGATCTGCAATTAGCAGACAAGCCAAGCACCAGCATATTTATTTTGCCTGTTCATTTATTGAGAGGGATCTTAGATGGTGAAAAACACATTGAGCTCAATACTGGGCTCACTTACCAAACAGCTCCATCCATGAGCTGTGCCTTCAATTGACACAGCTGTTTAGGACACCATAAATCACCTCAGATGGATTCTTTTAAACCTAATACCATTCTAATACCATAGAGAAAATAACCAAGAATTGATTTAGTATTCTGTTTTTGTTCTTAGGGACTTTTAAACAAACAAAACTGGGAACAAGCTTAGAAAAGATAAAAAAGGTAAAAATAAAACAGTCTGTACATGCAGTTTTCTGCTCTGAAGACACTGTCTAGATATATTATCCCTCTTCCACTGCTGGGAAGTGTGTAAGCAAGGCAAACTTTGCATGTTTTTGAGATTCAATTGCATTGACCATGTCAGAACAGTTCATGTTGGAAAATACTCTGGGAAAGTACTCCCTCTTTGTTGTTCAACATTTTACATATGTCAGTTTCAGCATAAAGGGAAATACTGTTATTAAGAGCCCCATGAATTCACTTGGCTGAGGAAGCACAATTTAAACCTTCACTGCTGTTCTTGAATTCCTGGAAAATGTCACACTTGTGAATTGCCCTTGAAAGGTAATTCCATGTTTAATGTAGTGCATAAAATGACACAATCAGGCTTTTTCATATTTCAAATTTCACCTCCTCCCTCCTTGTCCCATCCCTATGAAAGCCTAATTTCCCAACTATAACATACTGCATTTTCAAAGACATGTAATTAAGTCACATGCTCTGACCCTAGGTTTCTAGTCCACAAAACAGTCCTACATAAAGAACACAATGTAAGAAATTAACAGGCACACACGTCATGTCTCTTCCTGGTCAATATGATGCATTACACATTGATGAACACGAAATTGAAATATTCTGTTTTCCCCGTCCTTCCTCTTTCATTGCTGCAAATAAAAAAAAACAGGAAACCAGAAACCTCATTTCCCACCTTAACCTTATTGACACAATAAGTTACCCTTCCAGATCGGAGCCATAGCTGATGCCCTCCTCATCTGCCTATATACAGTACACTCCTCACAGTGAGAATAAACCTAATCTGACAGGCTGAGAGAATCAACTTCCATCAAACAGCACAGGAGGAGAAAACAATCTTGAGAACCAATTAGGTGATTATTAATTCATGGCCCTTTTCCGTAAACTGGGTGCTTCTGTGCTGCCGAGTCCCGTAAGCGAACTGGACTTTGGCACCTTCTCTCACCTAGCTAGAGTGCATTACTCTTCAGGCAAGGACATCAGCACAGGGCCCTGGGTCTCTGGGGCAATCACAAATGCATTGTGCTTTCAAGGGGAAAAGGGATGGCAGCTTGAGAGGCTGAGAGGCTGACCGACACAGGCCAGTCCAAATTAACACAACAGGTCCTCTGCTATTGAAATTGCCTAGGAGTGCAATCAGAGTGGCCATCGTGTAGTGACCACCGTGTCCTTGGGAACTGATATTCTGAGAGACAGAGCTGACTGGATGCTGTAAAGTAGGTTTTCGGTTAGAGACAGAGAAAAAAAAGAAGGAACGATATCCCTGGATATTCTAGAAAAGAGGGATATTTGTTCCCAGTAGACACAGACTGAAGGGACCAAGCTTGTGCTCCAGGGTTTCCAGGATTTCTGAACAGCTCATCACTTTCATTCCCTCACATATTCCCCTTGTCCCTCACCTCCAGACGAAAGCTCAGAGTCCAAACTCCCAAGCCTGCATTGTGCAAGTTTGCCGCCAGACTCTCAGCTCTGACCAACATCATCACACCTCCTGTCCATTCTCTACACTGAAACTGCTAGCTGTTATTGGACACTCAGTCTCTCAGCGCTCAAAACCAGCTCTCTCTGGCTCATTTCCAGATGCTGAAATTCTCAACTCCTTTGATGACTATATGCAAAATTTCATTCCAGACCCTCACCCCTAACAAAGCCAAATTACCTCTCTGCTGTCCCTCTGCTCTCAGTTTTACAGGGCATGTTTTACTTCTGTCCCTCAGCAATTTAACCATTAATATCAAAGACAGGCTTTGCTCCCCAGTGCTACAAGCCATTCTCTTTTAATGTGAACACCAAGAATAACTGAATATTATCTTTTTTTTTTAATCTACACCCTATGTTTAAGCCTTGAGCTATGCAGGGTTATATTGCATTCCACCTCATACTTCTCAGGTAATTACTTTGCATCAATTAATTTCAAATAAAGAAAATTACAATGAAAGCCTTCTACCAAACCAACCCAATATTAGGGCTCATCATTTTGCTGTATCCTTGGTGTATAGCCCTTGATTTATTAAATGAAAAAGCACCGTGATTGCATGCAAAGACCAGTATGTGTAAGCCTGCAGGCATAACTGCAACAAAGACAAATTTCAAATGAAGAAATTAAAAGAGATATTAATTAGCAGCAGAATTATTCGTCTTTAGACTGCTATGAATGAAGAAACTGCACATTCACCTCAAGAGCTAAGGACACATGCCTCAGCTCTGCACATTTAATTTAAAACTCACAAAAAGCACAGCTCAGTAGCAGTCTTAGTGTAAATGGGAATGCAAAAAGTACAATCTACTAACTTATCACACACAATGTAATAAATAAAAAAAATGCTACGATAGAACAATTAAGAAATTTTACACTTTACACTTGTACTTCTTTACTAAAGACTTCCTTTAGGCGAACAAGAGCACATGTTGTCTTTGACAAGGAACAGAACACCCATTTGTAGATTAGACTGACAGAACCGTAACATGAATTGTGCTAGAAAACAAAATAAACATAGGGCCTCTTAGTATGATTTAAATAACAGCAGAGACTTGGATGATTAAAATGAGAACTTTAACCCAGGTTTACCACATTAGATTTGAATGTGCACATAAAACAGCGTAAATGGGCCATGACACATAGTTTTCAGCACAACATTTTTCTCATTCTTTACAGAATGTTGCAAGAATTACCAGAACATTTCCTGGTACTTCCAATTTGTTAGGCTTTTCTTTCTTCAGGTCCCTGAGTTTGAGGTGCTCCAGTATAAACTTTATATCACACCCTTCCTTGGCTACTGCTGTCAAGCACTGAAATGTTTTCATCTGTCAGGTTCAAAATGATCAGAAACAACTCAGGTACTTGAGTACAACTAAATTTGTAACGCTACAAACATCATCAAATACCACAAAAGAAGAGTGATATTCTCCACAATGTTCTCATTTCCTGAAACAAAACTACTTTGATGACACCAAGTCTTCTACACGGACTACAGCATTTCAAAAAAGGAGAACATTTCTGCCGGCTAATACAAAGTCAACATGTCAAAAGATTGCAAGGTGAAAAAAACTGCTGTTCAAATAAAAACATGTTGAGCTGCATACATATGCAATACATACAGTATGTTTCTAGTTTTGACTGGAAAATGTTCTTTTAAGTCATATTAAAATTATATTACAAAGATCATCTGGGAAAACAGAAACAGCACTGCCTGCATAATTATTATCCCATGAAAGGGTTTTTTTCAGAATTATGCTGTAAAGTAAAAAAACAGTGAGTTGTTAAATAAAGACAGTTAAAACAATTAATATTTTAGGAAGTGGTTTATATAAAGCAAACTGACTGATATGAGGCTGAAATCAAAGGTGTCAATGAATGTTGGATGTTATAAATGCAGATAGTTAAGGAATTGGATACCTTTCCTTTGTTCTACACAGATGAATTAATGCTATTCCCTGCAAAGCAGAACAGCTGCAGGATAAATCAAAGACACTTTGAAAAAATCTAATAGCACATGTTAAAAATGAAACACGAAAATGTACAGGTATAAAACGGAAAGAGTCTTGTGTTTTCAGTTAACCGTTATCCACTTGCTCTCCCTGTCTGAAATAACTACAAAGGTGTAGCTGCTGAACGTATCTTGCTGATTTCTGTAACAGTTGAAAAGTCCTTGGTTATGTAGGGATTGATAAAACAGCTCCAATGCAAACATGACAACTATGGCAGCAACCAATCAGCCCATGTTCTAGGTTAGCAAGTGTTATTACAGAACATTGCACCGTGTTACACTGTATCCTCCTACTGTAGTCCAAAAACTGGAGACAATAAGGAGACAATACCGCCGGAGTTCTCCTGAGCGCACTCAGTGACCAATATTAAAAAAAATGAAGGAGACAGGACCAATCTGGTTGGGTGCTGCTGGTGTCAGCTTTTGAACGACCTGTTGTGTTTTATTGTTGTGTCCCCTTCTCTCCAGGTTCAGTAATCTGAAAGTCAGGAACGGGGATGAGAGGAATTATTCATAATCCTCTATTGCTGAACCCCCAACCCCCTCCTCCCGATACATTTATGTTAAACACGTCAAATCCTATTGTAGCTGTGCCTCCCAGCACTAAAGTGTATTAAGACCCCCCCCCCACTCTGTCTCTGTAAGCCACCCCCCCTGCTCTAATAGTGATTTGGTTTTCCATCCTCGAGCAGAAACGCTCCATTTCACTAACCGTGCCTTAGCTAGGTGTAAACGGCTGGGGAAAGGGAAGGAAAGGCTTGGGGCTAGCTGTTTATAAATATTTTACGCTGAGCATTAGAAACAACCCCTGGATTGCTTATTGGGGAAAGTGGCTAAATTGCAGCTGTTGCCAACATGATTATTTATTATGCATATAAGTAAAACCTGAACCATAAAACCGTATCTTTGCTTGTTTTTTCTGTCCCCTTCTTCCTCTTCCAGCAAAATAATTAAAAACAAAGTAGAGCGTGCCTATGGAAAAGTAGAAATAATCAACACCACTTAGTAGTCAAACACCCACATTCTGCAGAGTGCTTGTGTTATATACATGTCTGAAAAAGGCACCAAACCAAACTGGACATTCATGAAGGGGGGTCAGGAATGCAAGGTAACTACAGATGTTACTACAACACTACGATCTCTGAACGACAATGTCTCCAATAGCTGTCGTTTTCGGAAATTGGAAATTGGAAACTCAAGTGTTTACATAAGCTACTATAGTTTCAGAAACCAATTATACTGCAGTCTTATCTTGTTAAAATAGCAGCAGGTGTAAAGGGAGAAGTGGTTGGCATGGAAGATTTTAATTTTCCTTCCACAGATGGGGACAAAGTAATAGGGATGTAAGCAGCCAAAACTCAAATGGCAAATCCTGCTAATGACTGCTTTTATAATCAGATTTCATAGCACATTGAAGAGTATTCTCGATCGAGTCTTTTTCAACAATCAAGCAGGGTAAAGAAAACAAAGGTAAGAGAGCTGATTAGCTGATTGCGATCGTAATACGACATGCTTGTAAGTATTCTTTGAAAACGTGCAGGAACATGAAGACTATGAAGGAATGAGACAGAGATCATGAGATGTAGAACAGGAAAGGATATATAAGGAATTGGTAGAGAGCAGATTGGAGCTGAAATTGAAAATTGTTAAGATCGTCCCTTGTACCCTAGTTTCTTCCAAGAAACAGCTGCATAACATCCTCATATCAGTTATACTCAACCAAATAATGGCCAGAATATAGGTTCTTTTGTAACTTTTCTTACTTTCTTTGGGAACTGCATATCTGCAGGTAAGGTACAACAAGGTTCCTTTGCCTTTTGGAATCAAGCAACACTTAAAAAGCCAATAATTTTAATGAGCTTCCATATATCGTCTTTCATGTGCCCACTGACAGGCACAAGAAAGGTAATGCAATTGCTATATCCCAGTTCATTTAAAATGCAATAGGGACTCAATGACCTAAGATCAGTCAATCTTAAAAGTAAAAAAAATATGCCATTAAATAGCTAACACACAGCTCCTTGGTGATCGCGCTGGATCCTGACTACTCTGCATTTCAAACTACCCCACCTATGGCGGTTCCACAGACATCAAACAGCATCTAAGTGCTTGAGACTAATGCAGACTATTTTTAACTAAGCGCTTTTAATAAGCTGCTGAGAAGTTGTAAATTTTTCATATACAGCACATATTCCCTTTGTGAAAACACTGAAACACACTTATTTAGTGATCAGTCACTGACAGGTGGAGGAGGTGAATTAAATGCGCTTGTATCAAACCACAGGCCTTTCAGAAGTAAAAATTCAAATATTTGAATCATCTTCCTATGTGCCACAGGTATTAGTAAATAATTAATTGGCATGGCTGCTTCTTTTAAAGCTTTAAAACTGCCTTATTTTGAGGTGCTAAAATCTGTACCTGTTAAGGCAAGCCCATTACCTCTTGTAAAGATAGTTAACAGACAATTTTGAGAGAAAATACTGGCTAGCACTCTCAACCATGAGTTTCAAATTGATTCTAATTAACTAATATCTAGAATGTAATTAGGTATAATTAATTCTTTCAAGAGTAAAAAAAAATATATTGTGTAAAAAACAAGCCATGTATTTGCATGAAGATCTTAAACTGACTTGCCCTGTTTTACCTTCTAGTGTTGATGTTTTCAGAAACAGATGTTTGCAAGGGCTGGTGTTAATAAGGATTAATTAAAAAAATGAAACAGCTGTGTATCTTGTGAGGAGCACAGCCCCAGTGGAGCACATTCCACAGATTTCTCTGGGGAGGGGGCTGCTGCTCAGTCACCTGACCAGTTGCAGGAAGCCAATTGGTCAGGTGCCTCTTTAAAGGAAGAGGAAATTGACATGGGAATGTCTGCCTGTTGCTAGAGGGGAACAGAAGATAGAACCAGTGTGCACCCGACAGTAGAAAAGGACTGACCAAGAAACCGAGTTAGGAAGCTTTGTGAAGAGTCTTGGAGGGAGAGACACGGTTTTGGAAATTTGAAATGTCTGAAAGACTGTTTGGGGGATTTGTTTGTTTGTTTTGTGACTGGTAAGCAGTGTAGGTGCTCAGCCTGTGACAGACTGGGACTTCAAGAAGTTTAGGCAGAAGCTTGAAAAACAGCTTAGGCTTTTATTTTGTTGGCTTGGTTTTTGGTTCGTGGCTTTCTTGCACTATAAATAAAACCTGGGTGTGGTTTAAATCTAACAGCTGTGTTTTTAGTGTTTGTTGGCTTGTACCTGCCTATTTAATATCCTGTTACCTTGCACCCACAGGTATGTCACAATCCAAAAACGTGTAAAACAGAATCTTGTAAAATACCTTGCTTGTGTAAGCAGAAGGTGGATCTCCAAAGCTTGCTTTGTCCTAGATAAATACTTTCTACATTTTAGTGATGGCTGCTAAGTATGACATTGGAAGAACACTTTCCTCATTACTGCAGGTACACCAGCATGAATGTTCCAGGGCAGAGCTCCTAACCTTGGTTGAACACTAAAAAAGGCACATAGGATGAAAAGCAACATACCAAGAAAGAGCCTGAAAACACCTGTTTTCTTCTAAAATGTCAGGAAACACCCTCCCAATCGAGTTCTCTGCCTGTGCACGTTTAGTTTGCAGTCTTTGAGACTTCTTGCACCAATCAGCAACAGCCCTGACAGATGGAAGGTGAAGACTGATCTGAACCCAAGTGCTCTGGAAAAACAACTGTCACTGTTAGGATAACAAAGTCCCTTTGCACATGAATGTGCTTGGTACTGTTGCTGGCAATGGAATTTAAATCCCTAAACGACTGGCAAGGAGGGTAAATACATGTGAGGCAATGGGATCTGGGGGGGCAAGGCTGAGAATAAGAACAAAGGAGGAAGAGGGGGAAAGGCCCTTGGTTGACATCCCCTCAGTAGCACAGCTGGACTGCACAGCACCATCCCAGGACGCAGGGCCTTTGATGGCATCACTGTGATGGGCAGTGCAGAAAAACACTTAATTCAAATCTAATAAATAGTGCATTTAACAATGTAAAGCAAATAAAACACTGCCTTCTATTACACATAGTAATAGAGTGTGCAGGTCCTTATGTAAATCCTGGTGTATGTCCTGAAGGAGCAATTAAAATAAGGATAAACAAGACTAAAACTGTGCACAACCCATGAACATGTGATATCATAAAAATAAGTGAATGCATTAAAGATTATTATAACATTCACTTAAGCAATCCCAGAGCAGTAAGTGTTTACTCCCAACAGTATGATGTGGAGAAGTTCCATTCTGACTGCAATGACCTTTGAACTTGCCAACGATGATGCCATAAGGCAAGGAGGGGACATCAGTGGGAAGCTGTCAAAAGCACTTCCACTTTGTGCCTAGGACTCCAGGAACTGCTATATTACAACAAGGGAGCGGTTATACACTGCATCACATAGCCATTCATTCAAAGCAGCAGGGAGCTGACAATAGGAGTTTAATCCTGAATGAGCTGTGTCTTGGTTACCTGAGAAGAAACCAGCCCTGGCAGCAGGTCTGAGACCACAGATCTCTTACGCTGCACATGACGTACTGTACCTTCATCATACAGCCTTGCGCCGCAGAACTGCAGGCCAGTCTAGTCTGTAGAGTAACGAAGCTAACCCACTCTGCCTCGGTGCGCTATACCTTTCACGCGCTTTTAATCCCATCAGGTGAGCCCAAAGCCTTACTGGGTTTTTACTTCATACATTTTACAATTTATTTTTAAATGAGATAAAATGTCTGTGAGACAGCAAGATTTCTTCACAAGCATTTTTGTTATAAATGTTCCCACTAAAATCAACAAAGAGTGTAATTAATGGCATGTATCGAAAGCTTGCTCTTCCACAGTGAATTCTGTCACAAGTGTAGTACTAACTGCAAATGTAGGAACAGACACAACAGCCAGTGACATGAGGCACAATGTTAAGTGCAATTCTCAATAGCACCAGAAGAATACCCTTTTCTTCCCACTGACCATGCTGTGGCCACTAGGCTAGCCCAGACTGAGTGTTACAATTCTCTACCATCTTTGATATTCATTATAGTTCAGATTTAATTTCTAAATGTTGAATTTGTAGTCTTTGTGGCTTTTTAAAAGTGCCTTAAAGAAAGTGTTTCTTGGAATTAACATTGCCCTTGTAAATTGTATAATAAATTCAGCAGGATTCCCAACTTACTGTAACTGTCGGACAAGAACTCGCTATAGATTCCTGGCAGAATGTTCTGAAATGTCAGTGTTATTAAAACCACAGCGTGCCAGAAATCAAAAGGTATCCCTGCCCCAAGACTGAAGTGACGCCCCCAACCAAAAACATTATTGAGCACTAAAGGAAGCTAAGTACAGTTTGAAATAAAACATTTCAAGATTTGTTTTGCCTTATAACACCCAACAGGACAAATATTGAAACATTCTTCAGCAAAGTTTGTTTTAGAATTCTTTGCATTTCATTACTGAGTTCTGAAGGCTTCTCTTAATCAGGTTTGTGGGATTTTAGGAGGGGGCTCATTAACCCAAAGAAGCACATGAATTGGAAAAAACATTCAGACTTAAATCAAGAAACCAAAAGAAATAAAAGGAATACTTGGCTTGGTTCCTGCTAGAGGTGAATATCCTTTTTGAGCAGTGTTTTTATTCTCCCTTCACAGGTTTAAGATGCAAAGAGGGACCTTACCTGTACCTTTGGTGAGCTCCTTCTCCCCCCCACTCTCTCTGTCTTTGGTTTGGTCCTCCTGGTCTGTGGTGGTCTCACTGGCAGCTTCCACATCCTCACTCAGCTCTCCTAGAGGGGGAGGAGAGGATGGGACATGTAAATCACTTCTCCATTAGAATTGGTTGATACCCTTAAAGGGACAGCATCATTTTTTTTTCTACAGGAAGTTATAACAATTACACCCAGTGATGTCTGTGCACAGGGTTATAAAACCCACATTTGTTTATTCCAAGAAGATTCTATAAGGAATGTGCTGTAAAATATAAAATAAAGAGACTTCTTATATACAGTACAGTATACAATTTAATTTACAGAAATGGGACATTTTTGCCTTCAGTATCCCAATAAATCAGTGCATTCTTTATTTTACCTGCTTTTTTATTAAGCTATTTTTAATTTTTAGAGGAACTGTGACTAAGTTAGGACCATGACACAACTTAATCTTCAGTTTCATAAGGCTTTAAAACTAACAAATGCACAGATGGCAGAAATATGCACTCATGCCTGTGGACAGGAAAATAGTGTGGTAAGAGTGCTTAAAATGATAAAAGTGCTCTTTTATTCACCCCAATTCATTAATAAAACTCCACAACGGTCTGTTGGATTACTTACAAATCTGAGCACTTTACATTTTTCAATCTGTTACTGTGTAATTGCACAGGTAATGCAAAATAATATCATAAATATTTAAAACTTTTCATGCCTATAATTCATTTTTCTGCCAACTCTAACTCCGAAACCCCCTCCTTAAAAGCATTTGGTCAATATGCCAGACCGTTTAAAAGGAATGAACTCTAAACAATGGAGAACCGATAATGTCATCTGTAAGTAATGCAGAAAAAAGGCAGAAAAATAGATAAAATGAGCATCAATCTTATTTATTTCCCTCCAGTGACTCCTTGCACCCCCTCGATGTTACGTTTGTTTAAAAGTAGTGCGACTGATAGATGACAAAATTGATTCCACAACAGTAAACTGCACTGCAGTCAATAAGCCCCGATCAGTTATTACAGAAGTCAGCTAATTCTGGGCAAATGTACTTAAATGATCTTTGAAAACGCTTCCACACTCCACTCTCTACACATTGGATTATTGATATATTGACGATGCAACAACAACAAAAAAATATCCTGTTTAAATATTTATTTCACCAGTCAATTCCAAACAACTAAGGGAGTCTTTCACTGAGAAGAACGTTTTGTGTATTCAGCAGCAAATCTCAGATGACCTCAAAGACCACAGGCTACTGTAATGAACTTTCACTTTTACTTTTGTTAGATTTTTGAATATTCACTATCAAACAGTTTTCCTCCTAATAATAAACAATAAATGGATTTTCAGAGAAAGGAACTGCAGGTGTATTTAAATACTATCTTCATATTATTGTGGGGAAAATAAAGCAGCACAGAACCAGAATATCAGTTAAGGTACACAATATTTTTGACACTGAACTGAACTGAAGAGACGGTCTTTAATTATTTGATTCTTTCCTCTAACAGAAGAGTTCCTGTAACTTTGCCGATAGCTTTGTGATTTACTTTCTAATTTTGCTTCCTTAATCATGCAATCATTTTAACATCCAGTTCCCCGCTATGATTTTCTTTTATTTATCACCTTCTATTGCTTTAATCTAATTCCTGATATAAAGACATGCACTGGAAGAAAAACAAATGGCAAAGACTGGCTTGAGCGAGACACTGTAAATCGAATCACACAAATAAATAGATTCAAAGGGAGCAGGAAAGGGAGGTCTGTCTGTCTCCCCCTGTCCTCCTGCCTCTCATCAGGACGAGAGAGCAGACAGGCTGAGTGTCTTCATTCATCTTCTGCTCCTAATTCAAATTCTATTGTCTTCTTCCTTTTCGAATTAAACAAAAAATACAGACTCTTGGGGATTGTAAGATATGTTCCCTGACAAATTTCAGAAGTAGAAAAAAATCTGAGCTAAGGTTTGCTGCTTGCCTCATTCAATGAAAATATTACATGAGATCCTATGAAACTGAGTGCTGTACCTGTCAGGTAAAACCTAAAACCTCAAAGAGCTTGTTTTCTACCACAATCATCTACAAGCCTTGGCAGCACCACAATCTCCAGGAGTGCACCTCAATTTCCCCAGTTTTTTGCTTGTAACCTCTGTCTGGAAGGACTTTGCCTGTGTTTATAGCACTACATACAAGAGATAGCAAAAGTATTAAGCAGCTTATGATTTTCTCATATTTAACAGAACACCATAATGCAGAAGGCAATAATATTTTGATTCCCTTTGATTTGGTATTACTATATTTTATTGCTTTCTAATAATGCACAATGGATTCTGCAAAGAGTGATACAAAGAGATGAGTTTTCTATGCTTTATAAATGTAAATTCAAGCTCAAGATACATCTGCATCTATGTATTCCCCCCACGGTAAAAAAACACAGGCTGGAAACATAATGGGGATATGTAAAATGATGACCCATTTTATTCAGAATCCACTTGTATAAATTGGGATGCTTCCATTGCAGACAGAATGTAATTTCAGTGTTTGTTATCCTGTTTTAATTATTGATGCTCTCGTAGTGCTTCTGTTATGAAAATCGTTTCCTAAACACAATGTTGCCGAGGTTTTTTTTTTTTTTTGCTGTAGTGGTTTGGAAAAAAGTAATTAAAAACAGCAACAAACAAAACATTTTTTCAAAACAAATCCCACGCCACCCTGGGATTCTATGAGCGTCTGTAATTTTCTCATCGTAGGTAATGTCTTCAAGATTGTTGAAATAATAAAATAATCAAATTAAAAACAGAACGAGTGGACAGAATTGATTTATCTCGCAACCCGGGAAGCAGTAGTTGGGGTCCAATAAATCAGACAACTGTGGCTGGGTTTGTGTTCAGTGGTCCCCAGGCTGGAAAAGCCTGAACCCAGACACTGAATAAATCCATCTTTAATGCCAAAATCCACTGCTTTGCAATGTACTATGACAGGGATATTTTGCTGGTAGATCATTTTAATTCTATTATTTTGTTTTGCTACATTTTTGCATTTAAAAGCACTGATGGTGACAATGTGGTAACACTAGAAGGCTCTCCATTTTCAGTAGATGTGAAGTAAGAGTAGTGCAGACTTAACAGTTGAGGTTAAAAGATTCTGCTTTATGAATTAATAACGCAAATTAAATATTTGTGTTTTAACATCTTATAATAACTGACTGGTAATTTGTATGTTTTTTTAACTTATTTAGCGATGAAAAGATTTACAAACGGAACACATCCAAAACAGCATAAATAAACATTTGCCTTCATCTTTCATTTTTGTCACATTATCTTTATACATATAAAATTAACTATTTACATTATGCCAGCAGATATGGGGGGGGGGGGTTTATACAAAAAAAATGTTTAATGAGAAACAACAAACAACAAAATAGTCCACACAGAAATATTACTGAATATTCTCTCATAAACCGAAATCAGGTCTCAGTGGGGAGATGAAATTAATCCATGTTTCTCAGTATTTGCTAAACCTCTCTGCCTGTAACCTGAGAGAAAAAGTAAATTTGCATGTTTTTTAAAGATAATGCATGAGTGTGCATGCATACAGTATAGTGTGGTTGCATCTCAGAGCACCTAATGAATAATAATAGAGAGGGGGTACCTTTTATTCCTGTAAAACTCCTGAACTGGCCTGAAGACATTTTTCAAAAAAGGGGTTTGAGTGGGGAGATGCCAAGGATTAATCTGAGGTTAATCTCATGCTGAAAAGTAAAAAAAAAAAAGCATTTTGGCCATGTAGATTTCTTCAGGTGTGTGAAGAAAAGCTCTACGTTCACACGGCTGAAGAAGGCCAAGACGTTCGTACGTTTTTTAATTCTTTCTTTTTACTGGAGCAAAAAAAAAAGCCCTTGAATGATTTAAAATCACAGACAACAAGGATTGCAACATACAGTCGGGCACAGTCATCAGCAAAAAATGTTGATATAATTGTTCAAAGCATATTCACATATTCTCCACATATTTCTAATCTACAGTAACCCTGCTGTTGTTTTTTTCACATTAGTATTACAGCCATGATGATTATGATCAGGATTATTATGATGATGATGATTATTATTGCACTAAAGAGATTTTCATTGACTGTGTCTAATGTCAGCCACTGAAATCACCTCTGTGACACTGACAACAGGAGAACCCTATCAGGGAACAGAGCTTTCCTATCTTAGTCTGATTCTGTGTGCAGCTGTTTCAGTTTCAAAGTGAATGATTGTGTCTGGATTGTGTTGTTAGGTATTATTACTCCGTGCAGACAGTGATCCTGTGTTTAAATAAAGGTATTTAAGTGGGATAACGGGCTTGGAGTAAAAAGTAGATTTAAGTGTTCCCAAGATCCCACTTGCATATTTTTTTCTTTTATTCTGAAGCATGTTTCTATTATGTTACCAAGGCAACTTTCAATTTCCGTCCAACAGAACCCATCCTGCGCTGGCGAAGGAGTCCTAATGATCCCCAGGAAAGAAAAACCAGCCCATAGATAGTTACCACAAACAAGGGCTGAACTACATGGGACAAAAATCCAGAAAAGTCTCAGAGAATTAGTTAAGACATGCTGGGAGACAAACTATGATTAAGGAATAATCCGTAAGTAAGTTTTACACCTTAAAAAGGTTTTATTGTAATTTGAAGCTGCCCCACACTCATGTATAATTCTCCACCAAAGTGGTTTCCTTTCTCAGAACATTATATTAATCCACACATCAGACTTTACAAGATTTTTCCTCACCAGAATACCACAGCTGTCATCTTAACATTCTCCAGACAGATCTCTCGCAGTCAAATAAAGACCTTTTTTTTCTCCCTCCATTCTAACATTTTGTTTCTGTTTTTCTTCCTTTTGCACAGATATGACATTCTAACCACAAGACTTATAACAATGTAATCTTTGGAAATATATGCATAATCACATAAATTTTAGTCTCTGGGTAGTACTGCATCTTTAAGTGGGGAAAACATGCATTTTACATTTCCTTTCTGACAACATTAGACAATTATTAAAAGCAATGCAGTGATAATTAATAAAAGGTCAAAACTGGCCTAAGAGTAAATTGCAAATGGAAGATGTACATGAAATGTAGTCATAGGTTAGGACTCCAGGGAGATTAATAGAAACACTTAAAGCTATGGTAACAGGCCATTTTAAACCCAAATTTACATTTAAAATAAATACAAATGCCAAAAACCTGAAGGTTTCTTTTTAATTACCTTCATTAAGCAGTAAGGGACTTGTGGTGCTAATGTTTTTATCCAAAAGAAGGGTGCTTTTACAACAACAAACTTCCCGCAATATCGGCTGATAAGCCTGATCTCACAGATCTAGACATTAAATGGCAAAAAAAAGACTTACATTCTCAGTTTAATTATTTTTCCATTATGGCAAGATGATAATAACTGCATGCCTCCAGCCTGTGGCTTAGTAAATCAGCTTCATTTTTAAATGAAGGTCCCCAACAGAAGGGACAAGCCAGAAGCCAATATGAAGAGAAAGCGCTGACACACCTGCCAGCCCCAGTATGCTGGCTTGAGAAATCACTACATGCTTTCTGACTGTTTCAGAGTGTGGAGGCACTGAAAGGCCTATAGGTGTCACCCTACACAAGCTGTGAGACAGCAAGGAGCAGGCAGAGAGGGAGAGATGAAGAGACGGCTTTCAGGGTGCAGAAACACCAGGAAAACAAAAAAAGAGGAGCACAAACGAAGGCGGCAGAACCGTCCGAAAAAGAAAACACGAACAGCCAGCCGGCCGAAGATGAGGAATTTATCCAAAGACGGGCGAGGAAAGTGGGAAATTGTAGGGAAAAATAAATATAGGCTAAACAGCAAACTCGGTAATCTGAAGCATTCAGCAAAGTGCTTTCCAATGCAAATGACCAGAGCTCTGGAGGGTTCAGAGACCCTGGGTTTGGAGCAAACCACGGACTGACCACACGCTCCCCTTCAGCCTGGCCCACTGAAGAGGGTCCACTCTTCAGTCCACCGCATCACGTCAGAAAAAAAGCTGACAACTGCCTAATTAATTACTGCTCCATTTTAAAACTGCAAAACCACCTCAACTGATTCGCTTCCACAGCTGTGAAGTCCCAGTTTGTGTGCTCAGCACCCAGCCAGAAACAGCCTTACCCTCACTAACATTTGTGCTCATTAATGAATTGATTTTGTTTTTACCAGGTGTCTATGAGTGCCCTGTTATTCCAAGATGCACATCCTCTTCTTTTTATCCTCCACCTCCTTCTATCCCAGGCTGGGTAGCTTCCTTTTTTTTTACGCAGTAGTGTCGGATGAAAGCAATCTTATTTCACACCTCACAGCCTCTCTATCTTTTTTCTCCTATTTCTTTTAAAATCCCCCCCCCCCCCCAACACCCCTTTCTCCCTAACCCCTCTCGGTGATATGAAAGCAGCACTGAGGCTGGACCGCATGGTGTAAAATGCAAGTGACAGGAGTGTACAACAGGACAATAAGACACGGGCCCCACACTGGGGCCTTTCATGCATTGTCCACTCCTTATATCAGCACCTCCGAGCCCCATCGGTTTGAACTCCCCTTCCCACACATGGCCCCCCCTCAATTATCCACCTCCCACCCCTTCATCTCCCTAAAACACAGCAAACAAGTAAGACTAACACGCCTCCCAGAAAAACAGATCACTACCTTTTGGTACTGTCAGGAACCCCCTCCACCCTGGAAAACCTGTAGGCCAGTCTCACGGCAGGGGCCCTTTACACACAGAAGCCCACAAACAGTAAGAAGGTAAAAACGGTACCTGTGACAGTCTGACGGGCAGAGCCCCTCCTGCAGGCGTACTGTGTGTCCACAATTCACTTTTCCCCCACTTGTCCGGCTTTTGTCAAACCCCGCATCTCAGTTGAGTTTTATTACACACCCACAAAAAAGGACCTTTCTGAAAACTGACGTGCATACAACTGACCGTTTCAGAGAGGAGACCCCATAAAGGATGGAAAACAATTTTGGCCGTCGACCAGAACAAACAAAACAAAAAAAAAAACAGGAAAATCCAAATATGAATATAAACGGTTTCATATATGATATCAAAATAAATGTTCATAGTCATAACAATGATAAATATGCTGCATTAAGAATGCTTAAAAGCAGAAAAGAAAGGTGAATACGGGGGGGGGAAATGTACACACAGTATCTCACACGTGTGGACACACAAAAGCAGACACATCAACATGCTGACAAGCACTGACACACAGCAAGCAAACTTCACTGACACGCACGCAGTAGATAGATAGCGCCCCCCCCCCCCAAGCTGGAAAATTAAAGCAGTGTACCTTTGTTGTTTGCTTAAAATGACGCATCTCTCTGGTGGTATGTGCCTAAATTATGTGCAAGATTCCTAACCTGTGTCCGGTACAGCGTGCCTCTCCTCCTGGCCCTGACATGACCCCATGAGCAGTAGGACTGATCTAAATGTGAATGAATACTTTGTGTCTCCATGGGGCTGGAGTGAGAGTAAGGGGGGGGTGAAGGGGTGGAAGTAGGGGGGTAAGAGCAGCAAATAGCTAAAGAACTTTAAACGGCAAGTTAATAACAAACAGCAGGGATGGTCCACACTGCCTTAGAACAATACCCCCTCCCCCCTAACCCCCCTAGCCCCCCAACCCCATCATCTTTCGAACCAGCATTTAATTTGATCCCCCCTAGCCTTTCAAAGTCACTGGCCATTTCAGTGGACATTATGCACGCTCAGGTCAATATGGGTCAGGCAGGCTGAATTCATTTGATCTGTTCTTCCCGAAAAAAAAAAAAAAATAGCGTCCCTAGCTGACGAAAGGGGCTAATGAGGAAAAAAAAATCAAATTTACACGTGACCGGAATTTTTTTTTCACAATTTAAAATGATCAAATGCCGCGGCGGAAATGCATTTTTAAATAATAAAAAACGCTCTTCCCCGGCCAGCTTGTCTGAAAGACAGCCATGGCCATGGAAAAGAATACATATGTAAACACCCCATACGTAGCGTATGAAAATATGCTGAGCCTGGAGAGACGACAACCAGAACAGGAATATATTAATGAGGAAGGTGATGATTATAAACCCCCAAAAAAACAAGACATGGCAGTTTTGAAATCAAAATGGAGACGGTACAAAAGATCAGATCTGTCAATTATTTCTGATAGTTTTTAATCTGCTCTCCCACACATAATTTGCTTCCATCATCAAACAACTGGAGCCCCACACCAGGAAGCTAAGATGGACAAAAAGTGCCCATTATGCACAGAGCAAAGCTGATAAAATAAAGGGCATATGTATATTTAATCAAAATAAGCAAGATAATAGCATTGATGGTCACTGTCATATACTGTAGTAATAGGTTTTGCACAAACATTAAAAATAATCAAATATTTTTAAAAGAGCATCACTGAAGAAGATATATTGTTTTTAAAATATTAGTTTTGTGTTACTGGCACAACAGCATTCACTGTTGTTTGTTACAAAGGCATATTATTATTATTATTATTATTATTATTATTATTATTATTATTATTATTATTATTATTATGGTCAGTGGTAGTTATTATTAATTATTTTAAATTAACTGTTTTTGTTTTTTTCCTGTCAATTATTTTAATATGTGTACTTGGGGGTTTACAGCCCAGATTATTCAGGGCTTCTTGATTTTGTCCCAGCTCAACTAAAAACCAAACAAAGAAAAGCCATTAGGCAGTTTGTGACAGATGTACAAACACATTCTAGAGAGAATTCAGTGGTTAGATGTGCTTTTCCCTGCCAAGCACTGGGCTAAAAGCCTGCACCGTGGGCTAGCAGCTCACTGGACACTGCACATGGATGCCTTGAGGTTATTTTGCTACACAAAGAAGGGACAGAGAGCTGCTCGTTCTCTCTCTCTTGCACAAACTGCACTGGCTCACCTATTTCTACATGCGCTGGGGAGGGAGGCGGGGGGCAGGAAGGAAAAAAACATTACCGTTGTCACGAAGGGCAATCACATCAACTCTGAAATATTCACCAGTGGCTCGGAAAATGCGATGGTACAGTTCTGACAGCCGGAGAGGAAGTCCTACGCCCATTTCACAATCGGGATGGAAACATTGGAGGCATTCTGAATATGTATAACCCAGAAAATGTATTGATTTTTCATTTGGCATAAAAAAGACATAAAGTCACATAACCTGAAACTGTCACAGCCCTTTTGTTCATAGCTCATCTCACCCAGTGTTTGGATTTTGCCACAACTGCACTTTAATTACCAGGTAGGCTTCAGACCACTTCCCCAGAGACAGCACTTTTCAGCCCCTCCACTTCTCACAAGACCATGAACGAAGAGCAGCCGACTTTTATCATCACCCCCTTTTTAGATCCATTTTTCAATTTCCTAAAAAAAAAAATCGAATGCAAATAGCCAGATATTACTGAGAAAAAGTGCTGCAAAATATCACATCAGCATTACGGATGAAAAGCTACAGTCTGCTCTCTTTTTTAAAAGTAATTTTAGTAAGCCTACCATATGATTCACATACTATTTATTTGGTTGTACTCTATTCATCAATGTACTTTTCCAAATGTTCCTTTAATCTTGGTATCTGTTACTCTGTTTACCTACCTGTCAGTACATCTCTGTCCATTAACAGGTACTTATCTATTTACTGTTCTCTTTGGTGTCTAGCTATGCACCCATACAGGCAGGATTTCAGCCTGTCTAGTTATTGATCCACTTTTGCATATCTTTGGATTGTATCTACCTATCAGCAGAGCAGTCTGTGAAGTCCAGGAACTGGGTCTATCAATGTATGCCTATTGTGAACACCCTGAGCTAAGTTAAAATAATAGGCTAACATTTTTTGGGCATCCATGCTCACTAAAGTCGAGGTAGTGCTAGTCATGCTAAAAGCTAACTCACTTGCCCCTCTAAGTTCGAGACCTATCTTTCTCCCTCTGTTTCCCCTCAAACCAACAAATCCAAAAAGTGATTTTTTTCAAAAGCCTCTTTCACTGCTTTAAATTAAGCATTGAAGGTTCAGCAGTGCTTCAGTTCGAAATGTGGTGTACATGAATAAGAAAAGAACGGACGATTTGCAATGTTAACACTTTCAGTATAATGTATGGGAATACCTGCTAATGGACGGTGTAAAACCTGTGTGGAAATCTTTAAAGGTTCCCTCCTTTGTCTACAGAGAAATTCATTAAATACAAATGGAAAAAAACCTCCATTCCATTAAGTTAGGTTGAATAAAAGTTCCTTACTGTAAAGTCCCAGTGCAAACGCATGCTGGCTTGAGTACAGATAAGCTTTTACCGTACAGTGACAGGTAAAGCTGCACTGTAGTCAGCTGTACATAAGCAATCTGACAAATCTACACTGCATGGCACACAATGAACATAGAAAAGAATACAGCAACAGGAGAGGGTCTAGAGTTACTGTGACCAAGTGTTTGTTTAAAAACTGATGGACAAACAAATCAGAACCGGCATTTAATCCAAGCATCATTTTGGGATTATAGCCAAGGATTATGATGATGTTCCCTCTGCCATTCTTGTACATAAATGTATTCTGATGATCAAGCTTAAAAACTGCACAGGGCAATTTGACAAGATAATGGTAATTTATAACAATAACATTTTAATCTATTTTACAATGGTATGCTCACTCTGATTGCACATCCAAGTTCACCTCTAAACAAGTTCTATAAACCTGGGGCTGCAGAAATACAGGTAGTTAAGACTTCTCCACATACACACACAAACACCACAGGCACAGCAACAGCTGAGCCAAAAAAATCCCTTTCTAGATTACTGGTAAAAGTATTTAAAATGGGCAATGAATAGCTCATAAGAGCACTAAAAAATATCTACATGAATACCACCACTTACAAAAAAAAAGTATTTCCATTCTCCCCCTATCAGGTTCATTTTAATAAAAATTAAACACTCAGTGGTTTCTTTCTCTCCTTTCCTTTTCTTTCTCTCTTTGCATATCCCTTCCATTACTTTCACATGAAATATGAAAAGGCAATATCCTCTCTGCGTTTGTACTGAAGCGTAATGCGATTGTGTTGTCATTTATAGGAAATAATCGCAAACCTCTCTTTCATTTTCCAGTTCAAATAACCATGAAAAATTAGCCTGCAATGTCAGGGGGGACAACAAAGGGACACGTTCAGACTAGCGCTCCACTACTGCGCTTGACATTTCTCTTTAATAGGAAAACGGGTGGTTGTTTCTTTCAGTTTTTTTTTTAATTAAAAAGTTAAACACTTTGATCTGAAAAAATCGGGGCCTTTCTCTTATCGGCAGGGTAAAGGAAGATATAAAATGGTTAAGGGGTTTCAGGGTATCCCTACCCTCTGGATGACTGATCACTGCCTGAGAGAAACTTGAAAAGACCCACAGATCTCAGCTCTGGGCCTCCGCTGCCATCATCTTGCAGCCAGGATAAATCATATTTAAAAAGGAAGGCCTGTCAGCAGACCACCCCCCAAAACCCCGGATTGAAAGCATCAAAGAGCAGAACCAATCCCTTTATAAACAACTGTACATTTCCATAAGCCTAGTACTAATAATGAGGACAGCGTTCATATTAGTAATAATTACTGAGGGTATTTCTCACATGTTTCTGTTTTATAGATTGCTAAAAATGGCACACAGTATGCTAATGATTTTGCATTCAGTTTCCTGCTAATAACACAGACCAGATTCATTTTAAAAATCTGCGTTTTTACCAAAAACAACTTTTGTTTCGGATGATAAGTCCTCTCCTATCTTTTCTTTGCATTCATGAGGCAAAGCACATCTCTGAAATCATTCCATTATTTGGTTGAAAGAAATATTTTTTTAAAAAAGGCAATTTCCTCCTTCTGTTCCCAATCATTCAAACAATTGTGCTCGTGGAATTTCAAGGTTATGGAATTCATCTCCCGATTTCCGTCCAGACTGTGACCCAGACCCAGAGTCACTAGTGGCCTCTGCTGGAGAGGACAGGCCTGCGTGGAACAGGTGTGCTACAGCCTCCCTGCCAAGAGACAGCGCTGGTGTCTTCACATGTGTGCCTGCGCAGGGCTACCAACACATACCATCAGCACTTGGGCATGCCTGCTTGTAATTCTGAACTACAGAAACAATGCAAAACATGCAGCTGGAGCAGTCTGCCCTTAGAAACGAAACCGACACTGAAATATACAGACAGCACTTGGATCACAGGGGACAAATGTGAATATCGAACACTGCAGTCACTCAGCACGTGCATGATGCGTGTTATGTCAAAACATCACGCCTTGCCATCCCACGTTTCATACTCATCATGTCTGATCACTTCATTCCACAGCAGTTAACTTTAATATGTACATTTAAAGATTTCTAACCACTTATAAAAAAAATCTTTATATTGCATTACACAAAATTGCTTCTCATCAGCTACTTACATATGGCTCAAAATCTAAAAAAGCCAGTTTTTATTATGTCATTCTTTTATATTCATTTCATGTCGCCTAGAACTATTTTGCTTTAAACACAAGAAACCGTAAACACAGAAATTGATGCAAATTGTGGAAACAAATGAAATATGGTCTTTGTCTATCCGTTTAGTTATCTGTGTAATCTCAGTAGTCTATCTATCCAATCTCAGATGAGTCTATGCTAATCTAAATTTAATCAGTTTACCAATTTGCTGTGTGGACGCCAGCTCATATGAGTACAAGAGACTCAAAAAAAAATGTGCTCCCAAAAGATAATCATGTCAGCACAGGAAGAGTTTGGCCTTCAGTATTCCCTAGCCCCTATCCCCCTCTCTCTCTGTGTCTCTTATTCTCTCTCTTCCTTTCTCCTGCAAGTCCTAATAATGTAAACTGACTGCAGTTCCACAGCCAGCTCTCCTGTATTCAGCACCACCAGCTAGGGTCACACATGTCAAGTGAGCACACTTCATTTCTTTTCAATTTTCTACTGCACACTATTTGGGCTTTTAACTGCAGCCAGACAGTCGTGGAGATTTAATTCTTAGCTGAGCCCCGAAATATCCGCACTTTACAGCCGTTTACTGTTGTAATTCGCTCTCTCTCTCTCTCTCTCTGGAACACACACTCTCCGAGCTCTCTGCACGGTCACGTTATTCTGAATGTAGACTCAGGCCTCCGCAGCTACGGTTGCCTCTGCTCTTGTGGTCTACACAACTGTATCATGGCAAATTGAACTGAAGTAGATGGAAAAAATGAAAAGGCACAGTCAGTTATAATCAAATGTATTACAGAAAACATATACTGTATATCTGTCTGGGACGGACTGAGGTCCAGTCCAGGGTATATCCCGCCCTGTGCCCAGTGCTTCCTGGGATAGACCCCAGGCCTCTGAGACCCTGAATTGGATTAGAGGTTACTGAGAGCGATGTGAAGTATATCTGTTTGAATACACTTTCTTTTTTAATTTTGTGTTATGTTAGGGCTTGAAGGATTCTTTTCTTGTACTGGTGTTAGGGAAGTTGTCACTTAAGTGTGAAGAAAAATTACAAGCAGAAATATTAACAGCAAATAGCTGGACCATTACCAGGAAGACGGAGAACAGCTAGTCTGATAAAGCAAAAAATAATGTTTTCAAAACTATTGCGCCTGGAATTTCTCTTCAGTGAGTACGCTCACACTCAGAAGCTCCTGACAGTACTGCTGTATGTCAAAGTTTTTGTTTTTTAAACTTAAACCCGATAAAGCTTTTTGGTTAGGAACCACAGCACAAGATACTCTGATCAACTTCAACATGAAATATAACACTTAATATAAAGGAAAATCATACTTCCTCCAGGACAGGAGTGATACAACCTAACAAAACCGTGAAATCATCAGGCTGCATTCAGATCTTAGAATAGTACCCATTATGGACTTCTCACTGGTCTCTGGTGTCCAACGTCTCTGGACTTTTTGTCTGTTTTCTGGACCATTTTTGTTAGTGCCACACACAGAAAAGACAAGAGCAGCAAAGGCAGGTCTGTAACAGTCTCACTGCCTGTGTTACTAAATAGGCTTATTAATTTATGCAATGCAGGAACATTATGAGGGATGCACCACCAGATAATTTAATATTACTTTCTAACTTTCAGAGGAAACTGTTAGCTTAATGGTCTCAGGTTCACATCAGCAACATTTGTGAAATGAAAGGTTAGTCATTTTGCTGAGTCTGCAAACAAGCATGGAAATGGGCTGGTAGGCAGAAGCTGGAGAGCCTGGGTCTCGCTCGGGCAGCACGGGGGGATTAACAACTGCACCTAATAACCGCCTGCTCAGAGACTAAGCTGGGTTCAATTTGTTCCAAGCAAGCCTCGTTCACCAGCTTTGTTCCATCTCCTGCAGACTGGGGAAGGAGTCCCTGTGTTTGTCTCTGTTTGCACTATTTTCTGTTTTGTAGAAATATTTCTCTAATTATCAGGAGTCCTTTATTGAAATGCGGGTGAAAGTCGGGGCAGGTAGCGCCATCAATTATTCATCCTACAAGTAAATATTTGGGTGGTGTGATGGATGGTGAGCCAACGTGGTGCAGAAAGGCAAGATATTAACTAGGCAGCACCTTCTCTCCTGGCAACTGTCTAAGCCAGGAAAACGAGCTAGGAGCCCAGAAGCACAAAATGTGTACAGCCGCCTGTTGCCGATTCAAAACATGATGTGAAGTTAAAGTAATGAAGTGAATAAAAAAAATTAAGAAACTTGTTTTTCTAACCATTTCAAGCAGGCTTGGTGCCACAGCAACATTTTAACCCTTCCTCTTCAGCCATGTGGATAAAACAAACTCAGGGAAAACATCCCAGGCTCTTCCTGATACCTTGGACAAATGGAGCAACCCAAGCATCCTGCCAAGCCCCTCAGGCCTTTAGTATGAGGCCCTGTTATTACCTAGAAAAGAAATAAGAGATTTGTTCACCACGGCGCCTCTCCCCTGTCCCGACAGTCCCTGCACACTCACAGCCTGGCTTGCTCCCTCCAAAGAGAGCCTGTGATAAGAATTCATTTCTCCCAATTATGTGCTCTTGTCCACAGCCTCAGTTCATCAGTTCAGTGCAGCCAAGTCAATGAAAGGGCCTGTAATGAAGTAATCAGATGCAGGCTGGCTCTCTGGGCCGAGCTTGCAGCACAGGGGGGGGAGACAGGCTCAACAGTGCCATTAATTCATGGGCCTGCCTTCATAGACTGGTGGATAAGCTGCCCCTGCTCCGTTCTCTCTGGTCCTTAATTCACTGACTTCACTCTCTCTCGCAGGGACCAGTGGGAAGTGGGCATGCTGGTCAATACCAGAGATCTCTGTTATTCTAACCTGGCAAAGAACACGTTAATAGAGAAATAGGGAGCTCTATTCTCCCCACCTGCAGAGGTGCAGAGATGAGGGGTTGCTGTGGACGGCCAGACCAGGACTCTCTCTCTCTCCAACATGTGGAACCCATTACAGGGCTTTTGTGAAAGGAATGCATGTGCTGAATAATAATCTGTGCTTTAAACTGGCGGATTCTGGTTTGCCTTTGTATTATAACGCTGTGAATGTTTCACCTTAAATTAAAAAAATGCCTGTTTGATCTATTTAATATTGTTTTATTCCTTTTTTTTTACTTTTTTGAACATGGCACAAGTCCATACTCTCTCTGAACCGGGCAAAGACTCTCGTGTGCCCCACACAACATAAAGAGTGCTGGGATATGTACAGTTTGCACAGTCCTTATGAGGTACAAATATCTAAGCCCCTTAAAATGTGGTTTAAGAAATACAACAATCTTCTGTTCTTGTTCTAGATTTGTTAAGATCTAATCTAATTTCACTTAATAGAAGCATTTTATAGGTCAATGTTTGAAAATAATGGAAAAATACTCTTTATAACATTGTATGACAGCCATCTAATGAGAGGCTGTTTGGTTATTTTCAATCCAAAGAGTGAAAGGGGAAATCCAATTAATTCCTATGTAAGAAGAGGACAAGTTCTAGGACACATTTCATCAAAAGCACAATTTAAAAACATATCCTGGTTTTGGCCTAGACTGGCTGCAAGACGAATTATTTAAAAGGAAACGTAAAACTTAAAATAAAGTTTTAGCCTGAGGATGTGTGGAACAGAACCTACAAAAATGTTTTCAGGAAAGTTCTGCCATTTAAAAATACACACGGATCACCCAAAAAACCCGTTGTTATGCTACACTGTAAGAGTAAAGGTATCTTCAGCTTCTACCCAACTTCAAGACATGGTGAGCTGGGCTGTTATGAGGAGTAGCACTTTTGCCACAATACCAGGGTTCCCCGATTCCTGAAGAAATGACCCACTGCCCCTCTATCAGCAACCCCCCCTCCCCAACCCCTCCCCAGGTTCAGGCATCATAAAGGCACCCCTGTGGCTGGATTCCACCTGACAAGAGCTCCTTAACAAGCGGCAGTGATTAACCTCTGGAGCAGGCAGCTGTAATGTGATGTACTGCACTTGCTGCTACAGAAGGGCCCTATTGATCTGCCACATACTTGGTGCCTTCCTAGTTGTTTATGATCAATATGCAAATGGCCCACGGCATTGATTCAATATTAATTTTCAATTAGGGAATCCTCAAGGGGTCCTACAGGGTCAATACAGAACCATTCAAAGCTAAAGCTTGAGCAAGTTGCAGGCATTGATGTGTCCCTGCCCAAGACAACTTACTTACTGTTTATTTAGCCTTCCCTGCTGTAAGTACTGATTAAGGCTGCAGGTTTCAGGCAGGAAGACTGATGAGGTCTTTTTTTCACCTTCTCAGCTTCCTGAACATCCAAAGAAAAGTCTTTTGACAGCAAATGGGATTTTAAACAGCAAATCCTCTTTGCAGACCTGGCTTCCCTAACTGTCCCTACACCCAAATGCATCCTTCTTTGTTGGAAATGCTAAGCCACATTCTTTCAAAAATGTTTCTCCTTCTTTAATTTTTGGTGAGTCAATGTGCCAGCTCTTTATCTGTGTAAAACTAGGATCTTATAGCAAAAGTAAATTATTTTAAATACCTTTGAGAATGCATGAAAATTGATGACACAGGAACAGAAATGACTATTAAAGGTGATTACAATCCAGAACAAGCAATGCTCATTTTGTGACTCAGCCACGCCTGACAGTCGGTTCTGGGATATCCTACCAGCTCATCCCTCCAAATTGTGACTGCAAGATTGACAGTTCACTCTATTTCATTTATATGAAACATATTCAGGCCACTGAAAAAAGGTGAGATTTTTTAACTTAAGCACTGAACAACATTAGGAACTGCATTTGGCAGACCCTGATTTCATGTTTCCATAGGATAGAGCTGTATACATAGAGCCCAAACCTCATGAGCTGAGTTAAAAAACATCTCATCTTCACACTTGTCCAGATTGCAGCGAACAACCCTCGTCAAATAGCGTTCTCTGATGAGTGAGGTAATGAATTCCAGGCGAGACTGGTCTTGCTATTCATTTGGAAAACAATAGTATTGATTTATAAGTGTGTTGTATTTCCTGTCCTGACTATACGTCTATCACAGGCACTTTTATTGAGTGCTCAGGCTTGTCACTGTACTCTCCACCAGCTGTTTAAAAAGGTGAAGCTGTGCAGCTGCAGATCTGAGGAACAATACAGATAACAACTCGTCAGCCTGGCCTGCTCATTTTCACCACAGTGTTCGAAGCAGGTGAGACGGGTGATGTCACCTTGGCGGAATGTTACTCCAGGTTCATGTTGAAACCAAATCCTGTTTTGAAACAACCTGATACTGTGAAGCAGGCCATAATGGACAGAGCACAGGAAGCCCACAGTACTGATTTCTCGCAATATTCATGCGCGCTGCCTGGCTGTCCGCTTTCATGTTCAAGTTGGAATGGACGGAAAAAAAAATACTCTGCACTTTTTTTCCACCACCGCTGCGTCTGCAGTTCATATACAACAAAGGAAAACACTGGCACAACAAGGCAACACAGAAGGAGAAAAAAAACTGTCTGAGCACGCTGGAGAGCAACGTTAAAAGGTGACGCCTGCTGCCGCAATCTAGGGGTGTCCAAATATCAGGCTGCGATGTAAACAGAGACTGGCAGGGAGACAGTGCTCACAAATATGGGAAGGGGCTACCGTAGTGCCACTTGCTGTGCTTACCAGCAGATGCTCTGCCCGGTCTAATTGGTTTATGGATAACATTAATTACCACATTGCTCATTAATGGATGAAGCCTTTATTGGTTCCATTGATCAGCAAGACTTGTTAGCCATCATCCTAAGCAATGGTGGATGTAACAAGCTTACATATTGGCATATCAATTAATGCAATCAATTCCTGGCGAGCAGCTGCCATTCGCCTCTCTCTCTCGCTTTCTCTTCCCTTTGCTCTCCCAGCTTGTTAGAATGTGGAAGACAAAAGACTGATGTCAAATAAGTCTTTATTGAAGGATCTGCTAATTCTTAGTTAAGTTAAGAGGCACATTCAATTTACTAGCAGGGACTGGTGAAAACACAGAACCTGAGCCAAGATTCCCAGCCGGTGTGCAGTAACGCCTGAGCTTGGCAAGCGGCTCGAGGCAGAGAAAACAGGACAGGATCATCTTTCCATACTGGGCTACTTTAGCTTATCAGGTTTATATTTCGGAATCCACCTCTGTGTTAAGAAGAACGCTAATCAATAGAATAAGGAAAACCGTGAATGGGTTCATAAATCCTAAAATGGCCAAGTAGACTAATGACAAAAAAAATCAAATAAATCAGGTATCTTACATCCCGTAAGCAATTCAATTGTTAAACTATACAGCCATTTACAAAGTGTGCTGTAGCCATGAATGCAAATATTTACATTCAATATTCAAAGGCAGAGTTGGACTAACAATCCAGCGACTATTTAGTGTATAAGCACTGATGGGTTTAACAGGGAATCTGTGTCATCTAATGTAATGCCAAGCTCTATATTTCAGACACCCCAACATCTTCAACACAGCTGGCTCACAAGCATTCAGTGAAATCCCTCCTTTTCAGCAAATCTCTCTGGCTCACTAAACCAGACTTTTCAGACTTTTTAATTGAGATCAAAGTTGCTTTTTAAGACTCACTGATATGCACTTGGGATTTTTCCTCAAAGTGTATGAGAGTGAAGGGTTATTTGAAAAGTCACCTACACATTTAAAAAAAAGTTGGAGTCACTAGAGTCCCAGAGCACAGAACACGATAGCTAAGTGCACGCTGCAACAAAAAGTACAGATGGCACGTACGCCAAATGGATTTGTTATTGCTAAATACCAAAGTAAAGCAATGTGCATTTGGAAAAAACGCCTTATCAAATCCAGTATGGATACCTGTGATACATGGCCATTCAGCAGGTTGGAAAGATTTTTCTCCAACTTTCCTGTGTGCAGAGCAATTTGTGTGATTATAGGAAAGTTTCTCAAAGCCCTGTGATCCACAGCCTTTGAATACATAACCAAGGAACTAGACATGGTTACAAATGTCGCACACAAAACTGTCTACAGTCAACTGTGGCAGCAGATTACTGGTATGTGAATCTCATACTGAGATACTGGCATTGTCAGGGGGAGTAATTTATACATTTCTAACTTTTTCTACAAGTTCTGTTTGCAAAGTAAACTAGTAGGCATCTGCTACACTGAAGCCAATTCAATGAGTGTCAGGAGCTTGTATCCCCTCACACAGCCATTAAACTATCTACAAAGTGTGCAATAGGCACGAATGCTGGAGAAAACCGAGAGAGAAGTGTGCTGTCCATGAATCTTGAACCACAGGACAGTGAAGCCCTGTTTATCAAGGATGAATCATGGCGCAGCCTATAAAATGATTCACTACACTTATGAGTACAGAAAGCACCTCTGTCATCAGATTTTCAAGCTGTGGTTTCAGAAATAGATACAGTGGAGGCAGAATGATGGCATGAGGAAACAGCTCAATGAATGGTCACACTGCTCTCGGCCCCTGTAATAATGTCTATTTAATTACTGGAACATACAGAGGTGACACTCTTCTGCTCACTGTCTAACCATATAGACATATGTACATATACACTGGGTTTTTTTTTGTTGGTTGATAACATCATTGCTTTCCAAACCAAAAGGGCTGGCATCTGGTTCAGAGACAAAAGAAACACATTTTCTCAAAACCTACTGATAACTGCTCTGCACCTGGCCACCACCCAGAGACAAGTGAGAAGAAGAATACTAAATAAAATGTTAATGGCTGTCTGTGTAATTTGGTGGACCAGACGGCAGCAGTCCTTATGGAGAAGAGTTTTATTTTGCATTTATCCTCTGGCACACTGTTATGTTGCAATGCTATATTTGTTAGAGCAGTGCATATATGTCACTGCAGAAATGTGAAGCATGAGACACTAAAATGGAGAGACGAAGCAATGCAACACTTCTATAAAGCTTTTCTGGACACTCCACTCAAAGCGCTTTACAGGTAATGGGGACTCCCCGTCACCACCACCAGTGTGTAGCCCCACCTGGATGATGTGACGGCAGCCATTGTGCACCGGTACTCTCCCCACACACCAGCTCTCAGTGGGGAGGAGAACAGAGTGATGAAGCCAGTTCAAAGATGGGGAGGAACTCAATGATATGAGCCCAGTTATTTAGGGGTACTATGAAGTTTCTCACTGTTCTTATTCCTGTGCATGTATCTCTTAAATAGAAGAGATAGGCTAGAGTTACTACTTATAAGTGGAATCTAAGTTACATTATCATCACTCTCCCATTAATTCAAAGACCCACAGCCCCAGCATAAACCTGACTGGACTGCAGGTGCATCTCAAACACTGCCGGGTTTATGAAGCTCATCTTCCAGCACGTCCGAGGCAGTAAAGGAACACACGAAAGACGAGGCAGGACTGTATAGCTTCAGCTCTGCTGAAGTTTCGCACTGCTTTTTTCTTTAAGAAGAAAAGATCCGATGCACGAACAACAAGTTAGTTTGAAAACACTTTTGCTGCTTGTAATCCAGGCAGCCAGGGGACTCAGCCTGTGCAGAATGAGGGTCCTCCTGGCGACTCCATTCACAGGCCCTGTCCCCTGAGCAACATGCAAGTGGGCTGAGCAATTAAGAATTTCATGCTGATTGCCTGAAGCATGTTTTGCTATGCCACAAAGATAATAGCATGAAGGGCACAGTACCACCCCCATCCCCTCTGTTCTCTCCCATCTGACTCACAACAGGCAAGGATATTATTGGAAATATACTCCTATGCAAGCTTATTATTAAATGTGCACACTGTTTAGAATGTACATTTAAAAAAAAAATAAAAACAGGTAGGATATTAAAAAAAAGATTCCCTCGACACCCTGCTGCTTGATTTGAAAGTATAATTCGGCACAGAACAACAGAACTATAGGTAGACAAAACAAACAGCATCTATTCCCAAGACAGTCAGGGCAGCCCTCGTGTGAGGAGATCTGCTGAATACCAGCATATGCATACGCTCTCGAGTCTAGCAGTGCTCCTTCTTGACAGTGGCAGATATAGAACATTCCACTCAGAACTAGAAACTGGCAGAGATGTCAAATAATACACCTTTATGCCACTGCCTTCATAAGCTTTAGACATCAAAGCTTTTAAAAGACTTAAGGCACATTTCCGCAAGTTAATTTTGCGCAGGAAAAATTAAAAATGGTTGCATCAAAAAGCTTCTTTCATAAACCACGGGGGGATAAAACAATATGCTGCAGATTCAAATTAGCAGTCTCTGTTAAGTTTCCGAAAACCTGCTGATTTTTGCTTTCCATCAACAAATAAAAGTGTGCGCTTTGCCTCGTTTTCTAATGCAACCCCAAGTTTCTTTTGTTAGCGAAGATTGTTTGCTCAGCTTTCCTGAATTCCATCCAACGCTTATGCAACCCAGCCTTTCCCACTTCATCCTGTGTAGTTCAACTGCTAAGGCAATCCTGTGCTAAGTCTCTTTACCACTGCCTACCCACTGAGCGCTCTGCGTACACTGATCTAGAGAAAAGAATAGTTGGAGGCTAAATGCAATCATGTCACATGCCCAAAAGGAGTCACATTTAAAATTATCTTTTTACCACAAAGCACGACTGGATTCCAAGATGGTGACCCAAAGGAGAAGGTTAACACATTTCTATCTAATAAAATGTTCTTGTTCTTTAAACAGCTGCACTATCCAGTAACCATGTTTAATTTTACAATGGAACACAATTTCCCAGTGTTGGCACAGTTCTCACTTCACAGGAAATGACACTTAAGTTTACACTTTATCCAGGCTGAACAGACTGAGGATTATTCAAACCAAAGAGCACCCTACAGTTACATCTCTATTCAATGCTCTTATGGATTCTGTGTCAATCGGAAACAAAACAGTATATATTCCACAAAACTCCCTTGAAAAGACTAAAATAAATGTGTATAGACTTTTCTTTCACGTACCGCCTGAGAAATACAGAATACTGTAAGTGCTTGATCTGTACTAACCACACAGGCATGTGTTTGAATACTTTAAGAAATGAAATAAAGAGTGAACTTTCATAACTAATGACTGGTCCCCTAGTCCTCATGGTGAACTCAATCTCTGACCACATCTGCCAATGCTACACCTATGAAAATGTAGATCACCTCATGCCTGCTGCACAGCACAAAAACCTCTTACCCACAGTAAAAGGCACGAAATGCCATATCTTCAATGAGATGCAGCAGTGAATGAATAACCTTATACACCATCCACCCTCCAGATGGCTTATGAGACCAACATTCAAAACCAGCGCGTAAAAACACAGCACTTACAAAGCACTCCTTTTTGAATGATTGATAATGATATCTTTATGTTAATGAATAAAAGTTTTAAATGCAATAACGAACTGAGGGCTTATTAAATAATTGGGGGAAAAAATCCCAATTGCTTGCTGTAAAAAGTGTCTGAAAAATGTTGGTTAATGTCGGTTATTCAAATATAAATGCTGATGTTTTGTTCAAAATCTACTCAAAAAGGAAACAATGCAAAATAACTGTAATTTACAATGTCATAAAAGTTCTGGCAATAAAAACAATGTAACTGCAGATCCTCTCATGGTACAATAAATTGCGCTCTTATCGAATATCCCCATGCCTGTATCTGAAAAAAACAAACCCAAGTCATTTTTTGCGATCGGGCGATTTTGTTATTTTTAAAAGGAGAAGGCCGAGGCTGACTCTGACGTGACACTGGACAAAGCTGGGCAGCCGTGACCCCACCCCCAGCTGTGTGTGAAAGTCCAGCTGGCCGACTGCTCCACTGACACAGGGACATGCGCAGGCGCCTGCATGATAAACGACATATTGTTTATGATATGAGGCCGCCATAAATTTGCATCCAGTAGTGATTTTGGAGTGGAAAAAAAAAAAGTCAGGTTCTTCTAATACATGCGCCGCAACAACCCCCCCCCCCCATTTTAAATTGCAGTCACATCCCCCAGCTCGGAGGGGATGATAATTGCGAACGGCCAATAAATTACTGCTGCCTCCACATCAATTATAAGCATCACGTCTGGCAATGAGGAAAATGAGATCTTGTGACAAATTTCATGAGGCTTCGCTGCCCAGAAGCCTTTCTTAACATGCTACAGATAGTAATCCCTTATCTGCCCTCTGTAATGGGGAGCTACGGATAGAGAGATGGAGCTGCAGCCATTTAATTAAAAAGCTGGGGGGGGGGGGGTTAATTCATTGAAGAGGCCCAGGAAGGAGACAAAGCCTTTGTCTCCAATACATATTTTGCTCTACATTGTCACTCATCAGGGAACAAGCTTGCTAGCTCGCTTGATAGCCATTCTCAGGATTTTTGTTGTCCCTGCATTTTTTTTTCTTTTTCGGCCCACTTCTCTCTCTTTTTTTTTTTGATTGGTAGCGGAATTATTTCCCCGGGGGCCATGCTGCTATTTTTTTTCTGCTAGGGCGGGGTCTCATCGGAGTCCATCGGTTTTTACAAATGATTGCGATGGCTGGGCCTGAAGGACGTCAAGGAGTCAAATGGCCTCTTCACCTAATCTTATTTCCACCTGGGGCCGGAGGGGATGGGGGGCTGGCTTTAGTGTATGATGATGATGATTTATCGCCAAAAAAGTGACAAAAAAAACCCCCAAAAGGATGCTGCTTAAATCTAATTCTCAGAGCAAAATTCATTGTCTTTGCAACTGGGTGCTGATATAGCTGCAAAACGACTGCTGCGTTCAAATTACAGCCATACTTTCTACTAATATTTAACATCATTAGAAAATCATTAGAAAACCATCATAAAACCTGGGATTATGACTAGAGCATTAAGCGCAATAATTATTCAGTGTGTACATTCCCTCTTTGCCTCGAAAATGAGATTTGCTCTGCTTAAGATGGCGCAGGAGAAAGCAAGAGTATTTCCAACATCCAGCCTTACTGCACTTTATATTTAAGCCCCTAAAAGACAGCGGCCATCGTGAAGTACTGTGGAATCACTGCGGTGCCTTTCATTTTTAAAAGCACTACCAAGCAATGCTTCTAAGAGCGGATTTTCCCCTAGGTTTTCTGGCTGCACACTTGTTGTAGTATACTACTGCCTGCCCTGCTGTGCTGTATGTATTTCTGCATTGGACTGAACAGTTTGCCATACATTCAGCTCCATACCAGACATATTTGCTCATGCACAAGCATTGGACAAAGCATGTGAAAGCAAGCATCACGTAAAAAAAAAAGCCGGTTTTGATCCTACGTATTTCAGTGTGAGTATGTGCTACGTTTTTAGCCATCACCCTTAACCTTGTCAGCATCACAGGCATTTCTAATGCAGGCTGGGACAAACATATTCCTAAAAGATAATAAGTAGCTGTAACAATAACTAAAAGGCGAGGTGTGTGTGTGGGGGGGTTTAGTCAATCTGAGCCAGGGACAATAAACCATTTGCGTTTGCTTCCTTCTGAAGTCAACCAGCCCTCAACTGCTTCACCACTTACTAAAGGACACGTACAGCAGCATGCAGAGCTGTGGCTGGGAGGCTACACACAGTGGGCCCTAGGTTCAGGGGCTGGGGAGTGTGAGCCTACTGTCAAGAGCGGCCGCACTGTGGTCAGGCCACAAACCATTAGCAGCACAAGGCTGCACACAGCCCCACAGTAAAGATGATTCAGGATGGCATGTATACTTTCCCAGGGACTGAGTGGATTTCTCCTTCAGCTGCCCTTCTTTCCTGGATTCCTTTCCCTTTAATGAAACCACAGCTCCGAAACTCCACAGCCACATCCCTTAACCTAATCACCGTAGTGTCCACCCTTATTTAAATGCCTTCATTGTGAAGAACCTGACAGTTTTGGATAACTTATCTAAACTGATGTTCTATTTCCTAGTGTTGTCTCTTGATTATAGTACAAGACACAGCATTTATTCAAAACATTGTTTAAGGAAATACCGAACACTGAAATGTTGATTATTTTACCAACACTAAAGAGACAGTGTATGTCAGTGCTGGGAGTTTGCCTTGGAATTCATTAGGCCAGACAAGTGACGATAGCTGCAAGAGCATTCCTTTTGAAACACACTTGCATTTTCATCTTGTGTGTTTGAAAAATGATTTTTACCTGCTCTCTAAACATCGCTTTCCATACTGATTAGATTACTGTTTTCAAAAACTGCTTTGTAGAACAGATATCCCAGATTAAATTAAGGCAAGGAGTAAAATTTTCCATTGACTTTCCTCCTAGTTGCAATCATTTCTTAAAAAAAGTTCTGGAAAGCTGTGGAATTATTTTTTTACCAATAGCAATTTTGACTTTGTACTGGACATTTATTTTAGTTCAAAATTAAGCTTTCCAAATATAAATGTATACAGCTCAGAATAATATAAAAATGCTCACTTGGAAACTTCATATTAACAGGGAATGTCACCACACTTAAAGAAGACAACTCCTCTATGCACCTTTAATGTTACTGTGAAGTGTACTGCAGTCCGGCCCCAAACAAAGCTGGTTTATTGTTAACATTTAACTATTTGAAAAATGGGAATCAGCAGTCAGAAATCGCTATTGCTATTTGCTTTGGGTCAATTATAATTATTCTGCAAAATCAACACAGTGAGTAACATACTGGTTGGCACATTTTGAAATGTGCCTAACACAGCCACTATGTTTTCAAGCTATTGTTTCTTTTGAGGAGACATTAGTTAGAGTCCCTGCTGAGCTCTGGCTGTTAAAGGTCTCTTCTCTCTTGTCACAAAGTGCAAAGGTAGTGACCTAATGACCTCTGAGTCAAAGGCGCTTAAAAACATCCTTAAAAATCACATTGAGGAAAAAAAGCATATCCACGCAGCTTCACACTGCACTACAAAGAGACAGTTTGTCTTTAATGCTGCAAACCCATTAATAAGTACCAAAAAGAACTTATAATGTTTTCAAAGACTCACGTTTTGGTTATATAATAAAAGGGATCAGAAAGGATATATTACAGGAGAGACCAACAGTTTGGTCTGAACAGATTAAGCTTTTTCTTAAACATTACAGGAAAGTAAAGAGTGAACATAAGAATATAAGAAAGGTTGAGGAGGAGAGAAGAGATTGTTTGGCCCATCTAGCCTGTTTAGCAGTGATGCACAGACGGGAAAAAGAGAAACCCTGTTTTTGCACTTTGAATATTCCAGATAAAAACATGTCTCCTTCAGATTTGGAAGTACTGTTGCGTACATTTCCATCGCAAAGCTGCAAATTCTTTCAGAGGCACGAAGAAAAAAAAACTGGGAGGTTAATATAAGAGCAACTCCTTGTCAAGCCTTTGAGGGTAATTCAACTGACACTGATGAGAATCAATGTTCGTTTGAATGCATTACTTGGCAGAAACAGGCCTTTTGTCCCTTAAACTCAGCCGGCGAAAAATGATGCCCTTCGAACAATGGGGAAGAGGTGAAAATATAGAGAGTGAGACAGAAAGAGAGACCAAGACTTCGCTTTATTCCCTTTCATAGAAGCAAATGGATTTAGAGCACTTTATGCATTAATCAATCAATATCCCTCACTGTACATCAACGGCATGGCCAAGTTATGAATGACCTTTTAAACAAAAAAAAGGACACTTTAATGTGCAGAAGACTGCTCATAGCTTAGTAACTTCGGCTGAATTTTATCGTGCATGATTACACCTTCACGAGGCACGCGGCCATTACTGGTGCACTAAATATGACAAGGTTAGTCGTTATTCAATTTACACATGGGGGTGGGGTGAGGGGCTACTGCTGTCGTGAAGCGATAGCTGACAGGAGACCGAGAACGGCCATTTACTAAAACGCCACTCTTAATTTCAAACCAGCGCTGGGGAGTATTGCATTCTTGATCTTCTTTTTCCCCCTGGCTTCCTACTCTTTTGCATGTTCACACCCCAATTTAAACACACGCATCTACTGCATGGCAAAATAGAGTGCTCTCCATAACCAAGACATACATTCAGGGCCTTTTTTTCAAATAGATCTCATAAGCGTTAAGTGCACTCCTTTGTAGTGACGTTCAAGTGCTAATTTAAAGAATGTTCCTATCTTTAGATGAAAGAAGGCTAGAATGCCAGCCATACTTAAAAGAAATCACTCAGAGTGCATAGGTACTCTTAGAGCCACACTGTTGACAATCAGGTACAATGTCACAGAAATGTTTGGCTCAATTACCACAATGAAGACCTTCTTTATAAGTCTGAAGCATTATCCACAACAGCAAGGCAGACGGGTCTTTCAGCTCTTCTTGCACTGCCTCCAACTGAAATGAAGTTCAGGCACTCAAAAATGTCTTTTCATACTGGTCGGTGCTGTTTTTTTTTTTAAGGGAGTGGTATCAAGAGATAAAAATTGCTTTGTGGCTATAGCTTATTTTTAATAAGGAGGCAATAAGACATGAAATCTTCTGGTAAGCCACCATCATTCTACAAAGCCTGCATACATTAAATGGTCCAATTCTCAGATTGCATTTCTCACTTCTAACACGTGTTCTTCCTCAGAAGACGAACTACTTTCACTGGACCTGCACACGGCTACAGAAAGCTGGTGGGCCTACAGCCCTGAATTGTAACAGCAAGGCAGTATGTGCCGAGATCGAGAGGCAAGGCCTGCAATGGAAACCAAATGATTATATTTACAACAGTCATCACAAAAAAGGAGGGGTAGCAGGGAAAAAAAGTAAATAACACAAAGGCTGCAATCAAGACATTATAAACTGTTCATTACATGAAAAAAAAACAAGGTGATACGGCCAACGGCAGAGTCAGAGGATAAGCAGAAGTTTATTCATGTGCCACAGAAAAAGAAACCAGAGGAGGCCAAAACAATCTTAAACTGGATCGGAGGGGGCAAAGGGAGGAGTACGAAGCAGGGAGGAATTTTCCCTTTCTTCTTTCTCTTTTCTGATGGGAGTGGTGGGCAGGGTGTCCAGAAGGAGCCCCCTCAACACCACCCCCCCGCCCCCCCCTCCCCTGCTCTGCCGGAGCGTGGATGTGAAGCGTGGAGGCAGAGTGGAACGGACAGGAGCTGACTGGAGCAGAACGGGACAGAAAAGGAAGAGCTAGGGTTAAGAGCAGAAATTAATGCCATTGTGTGCTCACAATGGGGGCTGCAAAGTAACTGCGGAAGGCAGTTAAACAAAGGAGACATCGCTCTCTCTCCCTCTCCCCCACCCAATTATAATTCTCGCCCCACTTTGCATGACAAAAAAACAGCCTATTTTTCCTAATTCCCCTGCCACACAACATCCCACTGACACAGGCACCTCGGAAACTAAACAAGTTTAGATTAATGTGCAGCCTCCGTGATTGACAGAGACCTGCACACTCACTCAAACACACCTTGGCGGCTGCATTATTGTGCCTCGTGCCCCAAATCCACTCAGTTTCTATCCTGCTGTGTGCCCTGTAAGTTTAAAATTATCCGAGCACAAGGTGTATTTCCCATTTATAATATACGTGCGCTGCATATACATGTATATTTGCAGCAATTGAAGTGCAACAAATGAGTAATGAAATTAATGGCAACTGTTGCATTTTGTAAATATGGTACATCTCAGAACATACTGTATACTTCATAAGTTTTGAAAAAGTTTTGGAAAAAAAACAATCAAGCTTTGGCTTTTCATCAGACATTTATCTGTATCCCACATAGTTGATTAAAGACCTCTAATTGTAGGCTACATCCATTCCTTTTTGCATGTATACATTGAGATGTATTTTTATCCATCCATCTATAACCAGAAAGTCACTTAATACAGGTCAGGGTGGCATCAACCAAGTGCTCATCCTGAAAGTTCAGGGTGCAAATCAGAACTGTATCTGGAATGTGGCGTCAATCCATTGCAAGGACACGCACATTCACAATAAGAATTAATAGTTTGTATTTGTCCGGAGCTCATCATCCCAGTGGATTGCAAAGTGCTTTGCAAGTACAGAGGATCATTTTCGTCCACTGCCTAAGAGTAGAACAAACCTGGGTTCATTCTGCTCGAGCAACTCCACTGCACAGCTGATCAAGTTGAGGAGTGAGAAATGACCTTATCAACAGGCAGCAGTGTGGTGCTGTGGTCAGGGTTCTGGACTCACAACTGGCTACAGGCTGAAATTAGTGGTGAGATACTGCTGATGTACCCTTCAGCAATGTTCTTCCTCCAAACTGTTCTACTGAAATACCCAGCTGTACAAATTAAACATTTGTACAGCATTTGGACTTGGACACACATGCACATGATAAAAGTGTCAGTCAAGTCAATTAAGTGAAAGCAACAAAAATGAAGGAGTCCAGATTTTTAAGAGCATGGTAGGATTTAGCCTAGGTCTATCTCCCTGCTTGTACGACACTGCCATGGGATTTCTGAAGTCAGAGCCTCAGTTTTAACAACTCCAAATGACAGCACCTACAGCCCAGGAATCCCTGCTCACCATCATGGGGCATTGGTTTAGAAATTTTGGTCAAGAGGAAAGAGCCATGCTTATACAGTAGGTTCTGTTTACACGTGTTCTGGACTGGAAGCGCACGGGGACAATTTCTTTTCTGATGATTAAAAATGAAACTTATTTAAAAAAACACTAGCTCCCAACTACACTACACTTCTTTGATGTAAAGTACAAGCAAACAAACGCTTCAAATAAGACACATTTTTTACTTTTGTCCTGCTGCAATGAGCTACTGGGTAAAAGAAGAAAGCCGTTAAAGCTAGTTTACAACAATGTGCACGTAAATAAATTGCACTGTAATTTAGAAAGCGGGTGGCACAATTTCGATTTTTAATCTTTGTTAAGATGTTTCCTTCAAAAACTGAGCTCAAGGGTGAGACTGACTTGAATTCAACATAATGCTGCAGACACGCTGTTCATGGACCTCATTAATGCCAGACTTGTTCTGTTTTTATATTCAAACCCCATGACCTCTCCATCACTGAGACAGAGACCAGTCCCCCAAGTCTATTCACTTTGAAGGGCCTTGTGGAAAACCTTGTGGAATCCTTACGTCTCGAGCACTTACAGCGGAAGGAAGACGGGAATTCTGCGAAAGAGCTCGCGCTGCTCCAGCACTGTGCTGTAAAGGTCAGGGGAAGACTCCAGTGACCTTGAGTGTGACCCACTGTCTGTTTGGAGGCCTGCTGAGCTGTGCTGGGTGTAGAGAAAACCACTCTGCCAAGGAAAATAACAGCCTGCTTTTAACATGCATAATCAGACCAGCTCTTTTTCAATATTCACTCTTACCTGCTGCTGTGCCACAGCTCCAATTACAGTCTTACACAGGGAATCTGTTCCAATGTGTGCTAGGGGATTTGAACCAAACACTGTGATGTGAAAATCCCTTATTTACATCTTCTAAACAAAAGAATTGCAGCCTAGGTTCCTTGAAGAAGACACTCATTACTTATTAGCAGATTTTGTCTTCACGATAACAGCCTTTTCTTTCACAACACAGTTCAAACAATACTTCAGGCCAAGATTGCATGATTCATCATATCCGGAGCCAATAGGTTCCTGAATTAAAATTTGAAATTACAATTTATGTTTTTATTCTCTTTGTACACATACTATCCAGGAGTCCAGCTTTCTGAAATAGGATATCAAGTTTTTGGTGAATATTCTATTGTCATTTACAAAAAAATAAGTATATACAGAATTTCTTTGGGCGTTTTTAATCCCCTTTTTATGTTCAAAAGCAGGCATCAAAGGAAAAGATAACTATGGAAGATTCAGGCTCAAATCGTGCTATGAAATTTATCCAACTGCTCATCATAATAACAAAACTAAAGAACATGGGTTTTACTTTAATAATTATAATCACTTTTGATGAAATCAAAACTATTTATCTCTCACTGCTACCTCCACCAGAGCACCACAACAAGCCTTCTAATCTGTCTGCACTGTTTTCTATTTCCTTTCCAGTATACAAGACTGGTGAATGTACTTGATATGCAAGACTACCTGTTTACTTAGCATGAAAATTGACCTTTCCTTGGTTTCTAAACAGTGTATTATTAATCTTTCATGTTTAAAAGAAGTCAGAGTGATTTTGTTCTGATGATCCCTAAAATTGTCTATTTTTTAGTCTTTTAAAACGTATTTGTTAGAAGAGATGAAATGTTAACAAGCTAAGCCAAGATCCTTAATAAAACCTAATAATCTTATAAACAGTCACATAAATTGAAGATTCAGCAGGCCCTGCCTGTATATGTACTGAGAAAGAGTAATGCATTTAAGGGGATGAGGAGGTTGCACACACTACCGTAATTTGACATTTAAATTGAAGTTCAGGTAATACCTTAAATATACTGTAATAACATCATTCAATTAAATTTGAAGGTTAACCTGTCTACAAGGTCCTGTTATCTCATGTCTTAATATTAATGGCTGTTATAGGGCATACAGTATACGACATATGGCTTTCAGGGTGGCACAGTGGTGCAGTGGGTAGCTTTGCTGCCTCACAGCGCTGGGGCCCCGGGTTCAATTCCTGGGGTGCTATCTGGCTGTGTGGATTGTGTATATTTGCCTCACGTTCACGAGGGTTTCCTCCGGGTGCTGCGATTTCCTCCCACAGTCCAAAGACATACTCCTTATGGGAAAAATGGCCCTGGTGTGAGTTTGTGTGTCCTGCAACAAACTGTCATCTCCTGCCTGCGCCTGTTGCTTTCTGGGATAGGCTACGGCATCCCTGCAACCCTGCATTAGAAGTGGTTAGAGAATGGATGGATGGATATCCATCCAGGGGCCAGCAGGGGGCGCTCACCCTGCGGTCCATATGGGTCCTAATGCCCCAGTGTAATGACGGGGACACTATATTGTAAACAGGCGCCGTCCTTCGGATGAGACGTAAAACCGAGGTCCTGACTCTCTGTGGCCATTAAAAATCCCAGGGCGTTTCTCGAAAAGAGTAGGGGTGTAACCCCGGCGTCCTGGCCAAAATTTCCCATTGGCCCTTACCAATCATGGCCTCCTAATAATCCCCCTCTATGAATTGGCTACATTACTCTGCTCTCCTCCCTACTGATAGCTGGTGTGTTCTATGGCTGCCGTCGCATCATCCAGGTGGGGCTGCACATTGGTAGTGGTGGAGGGGAGACCCCATTACCTGTAAAGCGCTTTAAGTGGAGTGTCTAGAAAAGCACTATATAAGTGTAAGCAATTATTATTATTATTATTATTATTATTATTATTATTATATGACAGTATGTTCCTAAGGGGCAAGCGATGGTTTAAGAAAAGGTAGGTCTTAGTTAACTAACCAGCTTGAGTTCTATTTAGATTTTCAAAAGGCTTTTGATAAAGTTCCTCAAAAAGACTAATTTTGACTAATTAAGAATAATTGCAGGCAGTAGGCATTCAAGGTAATGCATGTACTTGAATTAAGCATTGGTTAATGACTGGGAAATAGAGGGTTTCATACAGGGGGTACTGGGGTGATATAATTGGTGGAGTACCTGAGTGATTTATATTAGGACGACTGCTCTACTGAATTTATATCAATGCTCTAGGTTCTAGTATGGTTAGTAAACTAGACAGTAAACCAAACTCTGAGTTCCAGCTGGATGAGATCCTTCGAAAATCCACATGAGTTAAATTGACCATCCTTTGCTGTGTAAACTTCTCATGTCTTGTTTTCTTTGATACAGCATATAATACTCTGCGTTGCCATTGTGACACATTTTCTCAGTTTCTCTTGTTTTCAAAAAATGGCTAAGAAGCAGTCAGGACCAAGGCCTGTAGGTCCCCAACAGAGTGCCTCCTCTTCCTTAGAGAGGATTGCTGAGGTCTTTTTCCTCGGATAGTAAATTAGTATTGTAAACTATAAGCTAAACAGAAATGATGACAGGAATCACTAAAACACATAATACACAACATAAAAGGCACAATCTGCCCATTATAATGAACTATTCCCTCCATTTACAATTTCTTCAACAATTAATCACAACCAGCCTTTCCTGGGAGTGACTGCCACGACCAGATAAAACACTACCTTAAAATAATAATTTTTGTGAGTTTTTACTTTCTAAATAACATCAATCCAAGTGTAAAGGCATATTTCACTCGCCTGTCTAAACAGGCTGTAGAGGAATCTGTCTAGCAGCAGCTAATAAAATAGCAGTGAGTGAGAGACTGGCCGAGCCAAACAAAGAGACTTTGTCAGGAATATGCCTTCAACTGAGGCAGGAGGGGCAACATTAATCTCCCAGAGTCAAACAGCAAGAATGTCCCAGTTTGTCAAAAACAAACACCATCTTGTCTCTGACCATCACTTGCAGAATCCTCACATCTGGTTAAACAGAGTTAGGCCTCCACCCCACAATGGGCAAGACGTTCCACAATCCTGCCTCACTGAATCAAACCAGACTGACTTTCCACACAACAGCAGGCTTCTGGAAGTGTGTTTTTTAGTTAATATTTCTATTGACTAATTAATTAATATTTCTATTTAACATTCAAGTGACTACAAATGTCTGTTACCTGTAAAATTCCTCAATCCAATAAGTTTGAACCAGAATCAAGATTAAAAAAATAAAGAACCATGGCTACATTTCATCTACAGCACAATAACGCAGAAAACCATTAACTACAAAAGACGTGTACCAGGTGCTGGTCTTCTCTGAATTGGAAAATGAGTTAAAATGGCTGCCTTGCAAAATGTTCGACCTTGTAGTCCGGTAAAAAAGAAAGAGGATCCTTGGTTTAAAAGGTGAACACTTTCTCTCTCACGTGGATGAAGGGATTAAGGTACTGTATTACAACTGGAATGCCTCGGGCTGTGAGGGGTTCTGTTTAAAGAAGGCCAACATTAGCTAAGCACTGGTGTCACTCCTTTTCAAAACCATGCGGTGGAATCCATGCAAGGAAAGATCTAGTGTCGCACTGATCATGACTCCAGTCTCATCTGGCCTCCTTTCTCTGTCCACTGCATCCTCTGTGAATAATCAAGTACGGAGGTAAATCAATGGCTGATGACAGCCCACAGGTAAAGGTTACTGGGTTGGCTATTGAATTATTCCTTTCAGTCTCTCGTCAGTGCAATCTGCTGCACTGATTTTAATTCATGGAGCTCAGTGAGAGTGCGTTACTTTACCAAACCTTCTCACTATACTGTAGATAATATCTGTACCAATAACTAACCAATCATAGTGCATTACTTTACCAAACCTTCTCACTATACTGTAGATAATATCTGTACCAATAACTAACCAATCTACTCAGCTCTCCGGAATTAAGCATTTTATATTAAAACGCATCCTCAGATTGCTCTCAATCTGAGTCTTGGCTTTTCTTAAACCACTAACATTTAAATCAAAAATACAGCTTGAATTACTTTTTGTATCATTCCTTTTTTTACAAATCCTCACAGAGCAAATTCTTTATTATGACAAACCATATATTTATTTTTGCCATCTAAGCAGTACCTAACAGTTTAATCTGTATCTACAGCACTGCATGTGGCCCTTGATTCACGAATCCCCTCTGTGGTAAATAAAAAGGCTTACTAAAAAAATATCCAGTTTTCCAGATTAAAAATGATGTCTTGTACTGGATATTTTCAGTTAGACAGCTCTGACCTGAACACGGTGAGCACTACTGGTGCTTTAGTTTTCTGTGAAGGATAAAGCAATAAGGGTAACAATGCTGTTTAAGAAAAACTGTCCCTCTTTTTCTAAGACTTACTGTATGTACATACTGCGTAACTATTAACGTGCAAAAGCAATCACCAACTGAATCATAGGCTGCCTGCTTATTGTTACAGTGAGAACAAGGAAGAACCATCGCTGTTCCTGTCACTCAATACGTGACTAACATGGAAGAGAAATGGTTAATGTTAAATGTCACACCCCTGTTTCAAAAGCTTGATGTAACATCTTTGCATGGACTAAGTCAGCCTGAAACAGACATCAATTGGATTTTATTTAAATAGAACACTTGACAATATTGGTGAATGGCTATTCAAGGCAGTGTACTGGAAAGAGTCACACTGGAGGTCTATATTACAGTCATTTTCTCTAAATAAGCAAAGATGTAGCTTGTTCTCTAAGCCCCAGACCTCCATTATTGTTACTAATATCCAGTCAAGCACCAGCCAGCCACGATTAAGGGCCCCAAGGAGGCCCAATGTAATCCCAGAGCGCAGACAGCACTGGCAGGTTGCTCAGTGAATGCTGCTGAAGAAAATCAGACAGGGTTTTGCTTAAAAGAGTCAAGCACCCAGACTGGTGAACAAGAACAGACCTAGAATGTATGCAAATTGCACCAAAAAACCATTAGCATCCATTCTAAAACTTCAACCCTCACACCACGGAGCTCAATTCCAGCATCGAATACTCTAATCACCCCCATTAAACCACTCAAACCCAATTCATTTTGCAGTGCAGGCCTGAGTTTCATCAAGTCCTCTACGCTGTACCCCAAGGTTTTTGCCATCCACAGTGTTAATCAAATCAACAGCATCCCAACACTGGCGACACTGAGCTACTCATGCTGATTCCTCCGACCCTGCAGACTACTTCTATAACTCTGAAGCTTCTCTGTTTCTTGCAGAGGTATTCACCCTCTCACGACCCCTCATTCTGGACACCGACACTCAATGCTTTCCTGCAGATCAACATTCTAACCACTAAATGTACTCAGACAGCCTGGCCTTCCACACTGCAGCCTGACCCTCTAACCACTGAGCTGCTATCCCTCTTTGCAAAATTACCGTCAAGCATCTGAGTCAATAAATAGAACTCATTAGCACATTTGGAAAATACAAATGAGATGACCGACCCGATGGACCGTCTATCTTTTGTATCAGCTTTCAAGAGACTGTTTATCACGGTGGAGACTGAAACCAATATTATAATGCTCTCTTGTGGTGATGTATCTCACAGGGAGTGAAACAAAGAGATCTGCAAAAGCCACTGGCTTGTTCCTCCCAGGATCTGAGCATGAAGTGCACTCAATCCTCTCTGCCAGCAGGCACAGAGCACATCACAGAATTGCACAGCTGACACCACTATGACCAGTCATCTGCTCTACAGGTGAGTTGCGCGTCCTATAGCAACTCCTGCCGTGAAGACATCTACAACATACAGCTGAGTGTCCAATCAGGAAAGGGAGCTAAACCGACACTGTGATGCTGGTTATCAGAAACAAATACTGACAGCTTAATTACCAGATAACATTTTAAGCAAAGAATGTTTGAAATGAAACAGATACAGTTTACCTTTTCATCTTTACAGGCTGAAAAAACATATTCTTTAGATAACTGATAAGGATTCTGAAAAGGATTATGGGCACACCTTTCTATTATGTGACTAAGTCAACTCACAAATGTTCTAAATGCACTCAAAATTAATTAACACTCCAGGTTTAATGCTGTTTATTCTGGTTTGATTCACAGGTTCGATTCGCAGGCAGCTCTATAATAGAATCGGGGCTTTCTGGTCAGTTTGCTGTAACAGGATGAACCAGCAGTGCGACTTCTTGTGGCATGCACATATAGTATAAACCAGGAAAAGAAAAAAGAGGCTTCCTTTAGTGACTTGGGAGGAAAAGGCCCTATTTATTCTTTTGTTTTTTTATTTCACAATGAGAGGTAGTGTATTTAAGAGATTCCTGCCACGTTTAGTGGCTAAGGAGATATGCTTTAGGTCTGCTACTACAGCCGCACGCAAATCGAACAATTTCCGCCCCTCCTTTTCCCTTCTGCCATGGATTAATGGACAGCCTTCTCTCCATCCCTCAGCCTCGACTTATCCACTCACCCCAGTCACTGGAGGGCACAGCAGCAATAACAAACTTTATTAAAAGAATACACAAACTGCTTGAATTTCCATAGCTTTTTTTTTTGTGAGCTGATTTTTCTTTTTTGTGTGTGTGGGGGGGGGGGAGATAATGTACCCTTTCTGGGAAGGTTTGCTTTGCATTTTAAGAAGCGTGGAAAATTATGACATTCCTAGGATTGCTGCTGCCTGAGCTCATACCCCCTCTCGGTGTGCAGTTGAACCCACAGACAGAAAGACAGCTGTGCAACCAGCCTTACTGTTCACCTCCTCTTTACTTTCATCTGCGCATTTATTTGCTTGCATTCTAGAAGAATAAACTTGCCATTTGAAAGGAGACAGATAAGGCTTGAAGGTAAATCCCCTATTGATCTCCAAAGCCAAAGGCATCCTTTGGATCTTACAAGTAGCAACAGTGCTAAAAACAGGCAAACAGACATGTCTGTTGAGTCAGTGGCTTATATCATTGTGCCAAACCACCATGCAAAGGTTAAGTGAGGATGAGGAAGATGTTACATCACTTTGGATGTTGGTCAAAACTTAATCTCTCAAGAATTTTGACATAACCTGCCTGCAATTTGCACACATTGTGGGAGCTGTTAACATGCTATACTAGCCTTCATAACACTGCTCTGAGAGATGCAGTGAACACAGACTTTAAAGAAGCATGAATTTGTCTGTTTATTCGACTGGATTGTTTCATTGTGTTCTATGCCAGTTTTTGGAATCGCAGTGAGAATTATACAAAGCCCTTACCTGAGCAAGGGATGCCTGATTTTCAGGAACGGGCTTGTTGGGAAGTCCCTGACCCCAGAAGAACACCCCTTTTAGTGAAACAAGCTTTGATTTCAAATTGGATTTTGCTGCCATGTAGCATTTTCATGATCCTTTGGTGTTAGAAGCCTTATTTTACATGCAGTCGATGCAAAGAGGCACACATTACTGTCCGTAAAACTCATTCTTAGTAATGCATGGTACATTTTGCTAAAAGGAATCCAGTCTAAAGGATGATTAGAGGGAACACTAAAAAATAGCACACTTTTTCAATTATGACCTTAGTGGTGCCTCCTTACATAGTGAAGAACATCCAATGAGAGGTGTCTAGACATATGCTGGCTACTATGCCAATTTAACCTCTAAACCACCAGCAGTGTGTAGATATCTAACCCCCATCTATTCATTCACGCACACACACCCAGTACCTTCACCACAATCATTTTTCATCAGGTAACTGTGGCCCTGGAAAGACCTGGCTGCTACACCATGATGCCTCAGTCTGTGGGGAGGTGCGGGGCTGCAGTGGGAGAACTTGGACAGCTGAGCTCAGCCCTGTGAAAGCGGAGACAATGAGCAGGCTCTGCTCCCAGCACCCTGTCCCTCAGACAGACAGGGATTTCCTCCGCGGATAGCCAAGCCGTCACAGACCAGCGATCAAGGGCCTGCATCTGTCAGCCACAGGGGGAAAAGGCAGATTTAAGGTAGCAGCTAATCCAGTGTCAATGGCGTTTGTTCCATTTCGGAGTCAGAGTATCTTCTCTGCCTGTCACACACAGATTTCTTTCAAAAAAATGAAACCATATGTTCCATATAACTAGCCTTATAGTTATCTTGTGACATCCCTTTAAACTAGCCTCTGGTCGATTCTGTTTCACAATTAAAGAAACAAATGTTCTGCTAATTACCAGACAAGACTGGAGCGGCTTTTCTTCTTTTGCCTCACCCTCAAGCTCAGTTCACAGGTGGCACTGACCACTGACCACTCCCAAAGCCATCCAACTTGTCGTACAGTCCTATAGTATCTGCATATGGTTGCAGATTTCTGCCAGTTGTAAATGAGATGCCCAAAAAACATTCTTTCACCTATCTACAGTATACAGTGTACAATAATCACAAATAGGACATATAGCTATAACTTGCAATGACTGCTGCTGCTCACACCTACAGTGTGACTCATCTGCAGAGAAAAGCTTGGATCGGAGGACCATGTGGTTTCCTGGTTATCACCTCTAAACACCGTATCCGGCTACTCTTGGATACAACGACAAAGGGATGTAACTCTCCCAGTCCCTTATACGTGGTGTCACATGAGCTCTTAATAACTTAGCTTTTACTTAAAAGATCCGCTGGCGTTACAGCAAGGGTGCAGGATAGCTCTGGTATGAAATTCGTAAATGCTGAGCCCTGGTGTCACGAGAAACCTCCTATTTTATTTGTGAAGGGTATCAGGGAGAAAAACTCAAGTTAAAAAAACATGCTTAAGCAGCACATTTGAGGTGGGGGGAGGGGGGGGGTCAGGAATTAAAACAATGCGTGCCTTTTTATCCCTGCGTTGGTCTAATTGGATGGGAAATTCATCGCTGCTGTCTTGGTGCTCCCAGGGAGCCAGGGAGGGGAGAGGAGCGTGGGGAAAGACATGTGGCATCAAACCCAGCCAGTGCTGCTCTCTGGCCTTCCACTCTCAACAAAGCCCTTTTCACACAGCCTGGCTTTGTGCTCCCAGACCTGGCTGGACCTTCTCCCCCTCGCACTGTCCCTCCGCACAGCCTGCATGTGAACACAGCCAATATGTGCAACACAGTGGCCTTACTAAGAAATCTACTGCATACGGGAAGAATAATCCTAAGCACTGTGCATGTGATGTGCTGGTATAATGTTACAATAGCTTGACTGGATGTTGCTTTTCTGATGGATATCAGTAAGCTGCTTCTTACTTTACAACTGATTGTTGCAAACCGTAAGTGATGGAGAGCTAAAAATACCTTTTATTTTATAGTTGCATGAAGGTAACTCACACTACAAAGAAATACTTAAAGACAAGCCTAAACTGCAAATGCAGCACCTGCCCGACTCCCTAAGAGATGATTCTTAGAGCCAAACCTTACAATTTACTACCAAATGGCATCTGACAGTTTTAAACCTCCTTTCCGAACCTACACTACAGCCCTCCCCTCGTGGTATATAGATTTAATGTGATGCTTTTAAAGTGCTCTGCGTGTTGGTTAATGTGCATTAATGTGTGTTGTAATTTATATTTTAAAACTCTGCACTACACTAATTGTTTTGTAAAGAAACGCATTTGAAACACATGCTTACAGACGTGATAAAAGTAATGCCAGTATTCTGTTCTTCCCCCTTTGCATGTACTCATCCACAACCCTAATGCCTTTTGCTTCTAATTAAGAAAATATGACTGATTTTAGAATACAACTGACATCTCTAGCGTGCATAACCATCCTTGTTTTTTTTTGCAACGAGTTCCTATACTTAAAAAATGAGGGGCTGGACTGAGTTATCATTTAACTGAGGAATGGCTGGGGGTGCCTGCTTTTTATGATCTTATCTTATTAAGCAGAGCGTGGGGGACAGAATGAGATCGCCTGACTCGCAGACGTGGAAGCAGCCCAGCACCTTGCTCCAATTCAGCAGCAGTAACAGCAGCAGCCTCGGGAATTACTGCTGAGCTGACCCAGAAATCCAGGGCCAGCTTTGTTTTAACAAGCAGGGGAACCTTTTACCACTTTAGCAACTGTGCCTCCACCACAAGAAAGGACTGAGCGCCTCTGAAGGAATAGCAGGGAGGAAATTAAATATTACACCAGGAGGGAATGTTTCAGCTGTTGGTGGGGGGGGGGGGTCAAACACTGGGGGTGGAACCAGCCATTAGAAGGAGTTGGGGGGCAGCAGAGGGGGGGGAATGGGGGGTTAAGAGTTTTCAGTGTTCTTGCTTGCTGATGAAGAAGTATGTTCATTATCAGCGTAATTCAATCAAGATGCTTGAACAGAAAGAAAGGCCGACATTCTTTATTACACACTTCATTTCATTTAACGGACCTTTAAAAGAAAAATCCCCCTTCCTAAATGAGATGTGGCTTGTTTTCAAGCGGTTTTTGGTTCGTGCCCAGTCTGTTTTGGCGATATGGATTTCTCTGTGTGTTCTCGCTTGTGTCTGTCGTGCCATCAATCAGTCATTTGGAGTTGCCAAAAAAGACAGCCGTCCTGTATGGTAAACAAATTGTCAAGGGCTATTAGGGTAACTGCTCATTTTAAAGGTTAGCGTACCTACAGTGCAGCAGGAGGCTTGCAAGCTTGAAAAATTCATATTGTTAATATGGAATAGATTGGAAAAAGTGTGGATAAGAGCAGTGCAGGAGAAGGCTCTGTACACACTGGGGCTTTCCACGTTACTACAACATAGCCTGAGTCCTAAAGTTCCCTGTTCTGGGTTCCCAATCCTTCGCCTTGAGGTAAAGTACCGGGAGAAGTTAAATTATAGACTTTACATTTCATCATAAAGATATCAAATCACATCAAATTAAATTTTAGCGATAAAAGCATTACAGGAAACCCCCTAATGCAGAGATCATCAGCCATGGCCAACACTGTAAATACGGCAATTCTGGCTATATATAAAAAAAAAAATCAATTATCCATGTCTGTCTCCTTGTGTTTATATCGTTATATTTTATGGATCTATAAATGAAAATAATGATGGTCATTTTTCTGATAATTCATCTTTAGATTACTTCTATGTAAACACCAGCAAAATACCTTTAAAACACACAGCCACTCTTATCCAGTGCAGCCCACACATTCCCCTCTGCAGGAGTTCAACTTCATTACTTAACCTGCAACCTTGACTTGACAAGTAGCCTTGCTCTGGTACTGTTTGCAAACATAGACATCCATTAAGGCACTTCAAAGCTTATGAGGGAAAGAAATGAAATGAATCAACAACACAAAAGTGAAAAAAGGTCTTTTGTAAACCTCATACTGCTGTTCTTTCTTCCCCTTTAACCCAAGCAGGCCCGCCTTTTTGCCTCTGCTCGCTTGCTTGTCCACTGTACTATAGTCATTAACATATTTGGAGTGCAGCAAGCAGAAAGCTTAATTGTCCTTAATTGCTAGGCTAAATACATTCTCTAATGATTTGCCTCAGATCTGTGACTGGCTTTTGCGTAATTTCCCAGCCGCTGGCTTCATTATCCCTGCCTCCTTGGAACAAAGCGTCTTTAGAGGCTGTTTTTACATAACACAGGGAGCCTGTGTGAGCAGGGCACTGCTGGCTCGGAGAGGCCGCACAATGCCGGCCCTTTGTCAGGGTGCAGAGTCAGGGGGCAGAAGTCAAAGTAATTAGAAAATGAAATCCAAGAAAAGACAAAGTGTTAATTGACCGCGGCTCACTCCTTTAATCAGTCTTTTAGCAAACGATGTGCGCTCCTTTGTTTTTCCATCTGAAGAAGAAATGTTGCCTCGGAATGCATCTCTCATAGCCTTCCTCCCCACTGTTAATCGGGGTTTGGACGCAGAGTTTAAAAAAACTCTGAGATAAAAGGTGGGAGGACTCCCCTTTAACCCCCTGATCACAGTTTATTGCTAACTGGGAGTCTCAAAACGTTGGCCTCAGCCCACCTGCTTAAGCATTTGCAGTTTCACTGTTTGTAAAAGGAAAGCTTAAGGATGATCACAGATGTATTTCACAAAGCATTTACTCATGCTTCAGAAGAAGCGAGGATCTCTTCCTTCCACCATTAACTTTGAAAGCATGTGGTTTATTTTAATATGGATTGCTTTACCAGATGCAATCAAGCACTTCTACTCTTAAATATGGTGACCTATTCCTTTACCGACAGTAAAGAGTCAGTTTATATTTAACAATGCTTTAGAAACAAATAAGAGCCCTTTATTGCTGCATGTTTATCAGGATGAGATGAGACACTGTTTAGATGCTTTAGTGTTGGCCACACAGTGAACAGTGGCTATATTTCATTTAAAATTTCCTCTACATGATATATGGGGCGAGACAGACGATCGGGTCACTGGCAGACATCCCTGTGGTTCAGGGTTGCTGGTCCTGCTGACTCACAGGGACCTCTGTGAGGGTTCTGGCATTCCTGCAGTGTGGGAAGAGCTGCCTCTATTGAACAAACACTTGAGGAACCCCAGGACAGACACTGCCCAGAAGCACCCCAAACCTCCAGGGCTCAGATGCCTGGGCGGTTTGTCAGGTGACCGGGGGGTCAGGTGACATAACATGACAACGAGCACTTGTCAATCATCAGAACGTCTGGCTGCCTGCGTGACTGGCCGGAAAACCCAACAAAGAACAAAAACAGAGCTCTGGAATTTTTAACTCCAGAACAAAAAAAGCAAGTGTTTCTTCTTGGGGTTTACACAGCATGTCAACGTCAGGGAGCGAGTGCAGCTGAAAACTGTTTGTTCAGTGCGAGAGCACAGTGAGAAAGGAAGGAAAGATAAGACATGGCTGTGCTCAGCTGTGATGTGGAAAACTCTTCTGCCGCCAAGAGAAGCCGAATAAATTTCTAATTTCTCAGGGAACAAAAAAAAAAACACTCCGGAAATGGCTGGGTTGGGTAATTAGCATTTTGTTCGTCTACATATGTCTGCTTTCTGCTTTTTAAGAAATGGCCCTCAGCAAAATAAATGTTTTTATTTATGAAAAAGTAGTACACGGTACTATAAACAGTTTATTTTCCTTATCATGAAGCCTCCGAGAGTCTTACATATTTAAGGTTGCTTAAAGATATTTACAAAGCGGGAAGAAACACTTTTCGGATGTACTGTAAGTAACCTGCATTTGCTGCAGCGCATTGAAATCAAGTTTTCGGCAAGTTTTCCTGATCCTTTACATGAAGTGAACCAGGAATGTGTACAAAACACGTCTGTGTTGGCTTGGTCATGGAGTCTGCTGGCAAAGTGCCTGGCGATGGCCATTAGCACGGTCACTTACCTCTCCTGAGCACGACAAACTCTCCAAGATTAAAAAAAAGACGCCTATGAAGGAAAGGAGTTAAAGAGATGCATAAAAATGAGTCCAGCCCTGGAAAAATGAGAAATGCGGCCCGTGACTTGGCAAGCAGCATCTTCGCTCACTAAAGGCCAGGGCCAGTGGAAGCAGAAGAACTCCAGGCTGCTGGTGATCAGTGCATTACTCCTGTGGTACTCAAGAGGCTATCACAAGAGCATGCTTGAGATCAGAGGTGTGAAAAGCTTAATGACTCAACGATGTGCATTTTCTATACTTGTACCGTAAAGATGCGTAAAAAATTACGCAAGCAATTTGGAATAAGACGGAATCAATACCGTACTATTGGTGAGCTCAGTGTGCGGGTGAGCGGGTTCCCCGCGCGGCGCCGAGCGGCGGGGGGCTTACCGGTGTCGGCCGACGGGCACTTGCGGATGGTGAAGATGGCGCCCAGCTCCTCCTCCTCCTCGGGCAGCCCCTTCTGCAGCCTCTGCAGCTTGCGCAGGCTCTCGCTGCGCTGGTGCTTCATGGAGCGCACGTGCTGGATGAGGTTGAGCTTGGCCTTGGTGGAGTAGTTGCAGAGGGCGCAGTGGTAGTAGCAGGCGTCCCCTTCCACCGCGTGCTCGTGCTGCTGCAGGTGCTGCGGGGGGGGGGGGGGGGGCGAGAAGGGGGGACATCGTATGAGGGGTGCGCCCTTATGCCCTACAGTCCGGACCCCTCACGGGGGCACCTTTAAGAACAGCAATTTTCTCTCTGGAGAAACCACAGCCTTTGACATCTGACCTGGAAACCAGAGTGGGAACGGAGCAGTATGGCGAGCTGAGAGCAGGCTTAGTAAACACGGTAAGCTTTGAAAGGTATTTGCGAACTCATTCATGGCTGTGTTTGATACTACTTTTGAAAACATCGCTTTTCGCCTTAATGGCGCCAAACGCTGCCCATTCAGATCAGGCTGCAATTCCTAACTAAGAAGGCAGGGAAAATACCCACCTGCCCCAGCATATTTTCCCCTTTATTACTGAGACTAAACTGCTGACTGTCAGTGACTGAAGGGACATGCTACAAAGTGAGGCCCTCTGGGGGCCCAGAGGCTTGGCGGGTCACATGGTCCAGCATCCCAGATGAGACAGAAGCCATTCAACCCCTGACAGAAGGGAACATCGATTGTTTTACTCCCTAGAAGCCCCTTGTCTTTTTCTCCTGCGCTGAAAAGGAAACTCCAAACATCTGCCAGTTTCACGCATGGGATGCGATATATTGATCTGGGTCAGTCAAATCTTTCCTTTCCAAGCGAGTGGCAGTGAAAACTACATTCTGAGACAATCCAGCACATTCCCAAACAGCCACACCGAGAGGAGGCCCAGATTCAAAGTAGGCGACGACAGAGGGAAAGGAAACTGTCACCTCATGCCACAGATAGTGACTTTTAGAATTGGTTTCACTAGGTATAACTCAGATTTACAATTTGACCCAGTTTTCAGACTCCACAGTATAATCATTTGTCATCCCTTTAATAAGCAATTCTCTAGTGTTAACTTGCCACGTTTCTGTATAAATTACGTTTATTGTGCCACAGCAAACTATTACAAGCAGGACTGTTGAAGACCTCCACTTAAGGAAGTATGATCATTACACCTTCTACAGCCCTCCGGTGATTCCAACCCTCAGAATGTGCTTTAGAATGTCCCAGGATGGCTTGATTGGATTGAAATCAGTCCAAACTCCAAGGTGGCAGTAGTGGATTGTCAATCTGATGCATGGACGGCTGAAAATAAATGGAATTTGGGAGATGTGTTGCTGTACTCAAATGTAGTGGGGACTTACTAGGGACATTATAAATCTGTGGCAAATCGGTCATAAAAATACAAATGGCAGGAAAGGTCTCCATCTTTAAATCAGCACAAAATATTTTCAGCACAAAATGCTTTTGCCACCAAACAGCCTTCTGATTTAATTTTCCAAAGTTAGCACCCCACCCTCCCACCCCCCACGCCTGATACAGGTCTGGAAAAACAAATTGTTCCATTAAGACAGGCCTGAATAAACTGCCCTGAATTCTGAGGTGCCAATGTGCCAAAATTGATCTCAAATGCAAAAGCACTGGAAACATTATATTTTTAACCAAATTAAATCTGCATCAGGTGTAGATAGCAAAAACCTTTCTATTCCCTGAAATGCTCTGCTCCTTTTCTTCTGATATTTAATTTTCTCGTAATCTTGCTATGGGTTTTTCGGCGCAAATGTGTTTCATTCGCTGCAGTATCACATTTCCCATTGCTTTTCAGCAACACCTAAAACGTACATTAGGATTCTGGTTCCAGGAACCAGAGTTTTGCAAGCCCCAAAGCTCTACCTAATAGAGTTATAAGGTGATTTTAAAAGGGTCTGCCTTTCTGCATGTGCTTTTTTTCATATTCGACGCTGCGTGATGTAATTGAATAGGTGCTGCTGGAAATATCCTATGTGCGAGTTACAGTCATCCTCTCTTCACACAATGGATCACAAATCACGAACATCAAACCGTGAGATAGAAAGGGTAAGACTTATGCATTACATGACTAGATAGCCAAATGTGTATATAAGTGACAAGCATAAGCCACACCATACAATAATTGTCATCCTGGAAGTTTCTTCATTCAAGGCCAGTTCTTCAGGATAGCTAAAACAGGCAATTTAAACCACAAATGCTCAGAAAAAAATGGGTGAATCTGAATGTCTAGAAAGGAGATCTAATCTGAAATGAATTGTGAACAAATTACCCCACAATATAAAATTTTGAACCATGTGCTCTTCCTCTTCTGAAGACAATGGAGTGGGGGCCACTCAAGCACAAGATTTCACGTGCTTCCAGAAAAATCTCAGCCCTCACAGTCGTGCCCAACGGAAGCGATCTGAAGACACCTTGCACACATGCAGGACTCGAGTAGAGCTGGAACTTAGGCGGCCGGCCTGGACTCAGCCATAGCCCAGAATAAATCTGCGTGTCAGGGCAGCATCCTCATCTCCCTGCAGAGCTGCGGCAGGCAGGCGAGGCAGAAGAAGCCCTCCGTCTCCCTCCCTCTCCCCAGCCCTCTGCCTGGGTCTGTGGGCTCCGGCTGCATCCCTTCACTTTGAAAGCCAGCCAAGTGCTAATCGGACTAATCCATTCGAAATGAACCATTAAGAGTTCCCTGTCTGTGGGTCAAGTGTCTGCACTGGGAAACCACAATGAGCCCCCCACCCCCCCCCCCACACACACACAACCCACTGACAAATCCAATCCTTTACCAGCCTGCTGCCGGGAAACTACCAAGAAGAATGTTGCTGGGGGAGTAAGCAAAGAACAGGAAGCTGGATCCTGGCACTGCTATCGAGTCAGAAGCATGAAGCAACAGGACGGACATGAACATTTTTTTCCGGCTCTGGACGGAAGCCACTGAAGACATTCCTTGACAGCCCAGGTTCAATCGCTTTTTCGACCTACTTGTTCATCTCGGCCCAGACAGCAAAGCTAAAGCTGTTCAGGAAAAATCACATGTGATCTGAAGTAAAGGACAAAAAAGCACTCAAGATGGCCACCAAAATGTGAAGCGTGACTAAAGAGGACACAGTGGGAAACAGCTAACGGGAAAGACAGACAGACCTCGGATTCCCTGAAGTATGGTCGACATACTTTAGGTCTGAGCCCTACTTCTAAAGGGCTCAGATAAATGACTGTACCGTGCCTTATTTCCTGAAAAAAAAATCACCTTAGGACTTGCAACTTAAAAAGAAATAAGTGAACGAGACAAACCCTATATTCCCCGTGTCTGTTTTCTATGATCCTGAAGCCCCGCGCTGATAAATCATGTCCAAATAGTGCACAGGAATTCGGCAGCTTAATGAAAAAGGCATGTTGGGAACCAAGACAAAACCCGCCAGGGTGCTTCTGCTCAGCAAAGCCTCCGCCGGGGCCCCCAGCCCTGCTGCTGAGAGGCCCCTGCCAGGCACATTGGGCAGGGAGAGCAGCCCAGTGTGGGAGGTGCGGCCAGGCCCTGCCTGCGCATGGCTTCAATTTCAATTTCATTCCATGTCATTAGCAGGGAATGTGTTGCAGCCATGTTTGAAGGCGATGTTAGAGAAGTAAAAAGCGGAGCACGAAGATGCTCTAGCCCAGTCTGAACTCAAGCTTTCCATCGCTCAGATCGGATGTAACAAGAGCGCTAGATGTGATTTTGAAAGAAAGAGGGTTTCTCCTTTACAAAATTAAATGGGCAATTGAATCTCCTGGCACTTGACCATTTCTTCTCACATTCACCCTATGCATACCGTATTTAATTGGTGCACACCACTGAAGTCATCTTCTTTTCTCTACTGTTCATCTTTAACAACAGGAACAAAATCCCACCACTGTGCACACAGCTACCTCTGCAGCCTCACAGTGACTGAGTCATGACATTTTAATGGTGGCCTGGCGTCCAATCTCAATGTTCATGTCCAGTCTTTGAAACAGTGCCCTCTCTGGCGTTGTGCAGAACTGCGCACAATGGAAGACAACTGTCAAGTTCCTGGTGCACAATGAGTACTTCTACAGCGATTTAAGCAGCCGACGCACTTTGATTAGCCACGATTTCCAACATTAAATTCGGTACCGCTGTTAATATAAAGTTAATGCATTAAAATAGATGGCTACCCACAGGCTAAATGGCCAGCAATTTTCAGAAAGCTGCCAAAAACCCTCTGTGAATGAACCAATGAGTGTATGAATGTGTATTGCTTTGTAATTATCCCAGCGATTCTCAGCACTTAGTGGTAAAGCCCTGTGCTGCCCAAATGTGATCTCTCTGGATAAATGTAACGCTTGTGACAGGTGAGTGGCAGGCAGAAATGGAAAATAAAGCCCCCCCCCCTTTTAAGCGCAATCTACACAGCACGCGCTGCCATTGGCCACCGGCGGGGTACACAATATCTTTTACACACAGCCCAGCACAGCGCCATCAGGGGAGCAGACCAAAAATCACACCCATCATAAAGGAGGAAAACATGCTGAAATCAAAGAAGTTTTTTTCCCCTTCCGCAACAAATCCAAAATTGACACTGCATTTTTCAAATCATTGGCTAATGGTAAATAATCACAGTCGCAAACATTTCTCAAAATCTCCCCCCCCCCATCAAAGAGCCTTCATAAATTATACCCGCATGATGCTGATATTCAAGAATGTCAGATGTCAGCTGTTAACCCTGTCACAAGAAAAAAAAAATCACTTGGGACATTTCTGGAAATATAAGTATGATAAGCCTAGGTCTGAAGACTCTTGCAGTAAAGTTGACTAAAATGATATTCTCTTTTTAGAAGAGAAATATAAACTCGTAAGAACTTTTGTAAAAGTTGAGACTGGCACTTTTACTGAAGTGGCCTATTCTAGTATGTGACACCAGTGTTAGAACCTTGTAACAGCAGATCTTGGAAGGTCAGCAAGGCCGAATCTGGTCAGTACTGGGATGGGAGACCTCTAACCTCTACCTGGTTTGCTGTGTAGTGAAGCTATGTACAGTATCCATTAGCCAGCTACGTGCTATACTTCAGTGGTGGATGAAGCTCAAGTAAAGCACTAACGAGATCCCTTAGTATCCAACTAAGTAAAGGCAAGGAATTATCTTTGTGTGAATTTTATTTCCTCCCTGTTTTGCATTTGGTTTGAGAAAGACCGGAGAAAGAGCCAGAAGCAAAGGGTTTTCGTTCCCTGTCCTTCTGACAACATTCAAAGCCATTACAGTCCCACCGACATTATGCACACAGCCACATACATTACATATCTACCCAAGAGCAAAGCACAGACACTAACTCCTATGAGTCACCTCAAACACAGGTAACGACTGCAAATCACCTGGCCCCTGTGGGTTACTATTCAAACTCTCATACATGAGGTGATGGGATTCCCCTGGAAAAGGAGAGGTAGCCTCTTGAATGACCTGCTCGGTGTTAGTGCTTGCAGCTTCCCTGGGATTCCTGTCCCCCAGCAGCAGCAGAAGCAGTAACCACAGAACTGGTGCTGGGTGCCAAGCTGAGCAGCTGGCTTGAATTAGCCCCTGCGAGCGGGGACATGCCCCGATGGTGTACTGTGCTTTTGTGTGACTCAGTCTGCCCGCCCCAGTGACAGACCCGCCTTCAGCGTGTGTCAGGGCTGTGAATCTCCCCTCTCCAGTCCAGACAGGCCTAACCTCTCCCTCTGTCACAGCGGCAGCACAGGGCCTGGGTAGCAGAGCAGTTCTCAAATCAGCTCTTGCTCATCGAACCCTCTTAGGGACACTCAGGTGGGTCCAGTTTGGGTCACTGCTGCCTTATTTCTAAAGCAGTGGTCTTTGATGTCCAAACTGAGGATTAAATGTTGGTGGACACCAGTGATACGTATAAACAAAAACAGAGTGTACTTGATGCACTGAGCTGGCTAATGGGAGGACAGTCTGGAACATCAGTAAAGAAAACCATGTAGATACGCAACTGCTGTAAGAAAAGAGAACCGAGAGAATCAGGCAGCATCAGCAAGGCAGGAGTCTAAGTGTACGCCACACAGCACCAGAAGTCCCTGCTCGCCCCTGCACTAAGCTTTAACAACTTCACTACACTTTACCATTAAATAATGCAATAATTATTGGATTCCTTTCCAATAACTAAGGCACTGGAATGTAAACAATAGATACATAATTGCACAGGGAAGACGATCAATAAAGGCAGTCATTTGGCCTACGTTAATTGCAAATCCACTAATTTGAACGCAAGAGTTAGGGAGGGGGACGACAGGTGGCTAAATAATATATTCTCCCACTCGTGACTAAAGCAGAAATGTGCTAATCCACCCTCCAATAAACCCCTGGTCCCAAGATCGGCTCTCAATCAGCCCTGATCAATGTGTCCACATAATTCATGGGGCAAATACTTCTCTCAAAAAAGGCAACTTTTAAATCAATGCTCTAAACAGCAGTAAAAGCCTCCATCAATGGCCACAGGAGAAAAGTGCCCGAGTTGCAGGTTTTGCTCATTAAGAATATTTGGATACACACATACATTATTGTTTTGTTTTAACTAGAGCCAGATAAACGCATTCCCATTTAATGAACTGAGCAGCTCTTACGTTATGTACTGCAAATGTATCTGAAACAGACAGGAAACATGGGCACTCCAGGACAAACTTTAAACTCCAGACACCGCCTTTCTCCCTCACTGAAGGCTTAGCCTTTTAGGTGCCTTTACCAATGTCAGCCCTTATCAACTGTAATACATAAACGAAACAGCAGTAAAGTTACTTAAACAGCAGGAGGTGACGGTTAGCGGGGGGAGTAGGGAATTGTATGATGGCTACAGCATCTACCCTCCTTCTCACCACGTGCTGTAACGAGACAGACTGCTGTGGATCTGCAACCCTGTTCTATTTCAGGATTTTTTCCTTAATTATTTAATCCAATATAACAGACAGTGTATTGAACCAGCGTGCCATGCTAAATGCAGTGCTTAACTAATGAAGTTTTTAATTGGCACAATGTTCCTCATCGCTTATCTTCCTTTGAACTCTAACAGCATGTCAATGGAGGAAAAAACACACCTGTACTGTCAGTGACAATCCCACTCCCCCATTTCCGCTCTGACCCAAGCAGGCCCCCCACCCAAATCCCCCTTGATCTGATAAGCCTCCCATATAACTAAAGACACACAGCAATTTAAAAACCACTCTACCTTTCTTTTAGTTACACGTCATAAAGAAGCAGGGCTCCAGCACCCACACTACACTGTTTTAAGTCTTTCCATATTGACTCGGAACACTGGGGTGAAGGTCAGAGCATCCCAGAGCCTGATGGGATTTTTGCTCTGCTCTCCTACATGCATTTGTGAAACTTACAGGAAAACCTGGAAGACACATTTGTCTTGCCACAGCACCATGAAAAGGAGACACTCAATTATTTATGCATGTGGGATTACTGCTAGAGCAGACAGAATTTCTCAGGGGTATTTTTTCTAGTTAATTAAAAAAAGAACAGAAAAGTAAAATATAAATTAATAATTTTTTTGTTTGGGGGGGGGTGGAGAATGACACCTGCTCTTAGAACAATTTCAAGGGCCTAAGATCTGAAGGCACACGCTGTAGAATATGTACTTTTAAAACTAGAAGTGATTCTTAAACCTTAAACTTTTAATACTATCACACCTTGTAAAACTTTAAGAAGCGGGGAAAATCTTCAAGTTTCCTATATGAGACATTGATGGTATTCTTACCTTCAAACATGTATCACACACCAGAAAGCATCAGCATACTGTTTTAGTGATTTTATTACAATGTTTCTTCAAGTAGAACCACTCATTAGCGTCCAGTGCATCTGGGTAGTGTTGCCTGCTTGCTTACTCCACAGACGTGACATTAACCCTGACACCTTTCAGCCTCTCATTTGTCACTTGGCAGCCTGGCTATCACTGCACGGCCTTGTGGGTTGGGTGGTGGTGTGGGCTACTGACTGCCTGTCAGGGAAAGGGGGTGCTGAGCAGCTGGGGAAAAGAAAAGCACTTGTGATGATTAATACGGTGTTCGAAAATTTAATTCAGCACATGAACATTACCAAAACGCCATTTGTCTCTGACAACAAACATTTCGCTCCTCTCCCCACTTTCTGGGAGCCCCCTATGTGAGGCAAATGACAGCCGTTATACAACAGGGTTACATAAATGGCCTTCGTCACTGGACATTTGACTTGGGACACGGAGAGCTATTTCATCATTAAGAGATACGCCGGGAATCGCCAACGCCCAAAAGCTCTTATCACAAAACTGAATACAGCTTGAACCCCTAGAGTGAGCCCCAAACCTGCGCTCTTAATTCTATAACAAAGTCCTGTGCTGTCAACTAAAGTGACTCTTTAAATTGTAGAAAACTCTTTCAGGGTTTTAATAGGCCTTTAATTAATCCGCCACTGGATGAAAAAGCGATAGCGATGAACCTGACAGTTTGCCCTTAAAGCACTCATCACCTCTAACTTCTATTTTGGGGAATGAATCCCTCCAAAAAGTAGGATATATGGGGCAGCTCTTACTGCCCCAGTTCTCCTGCTGTCCCGGCTGCATCTGATAGCAGACAGCAGTCCTTTCGCAGTGCCGGTTTTGATTTGGTAACCATTGGGAATAGAGTCTTGTCAAGTGTATATTATCTGGCGTTCACCTCCGGTGTTCCCACTTCAGCTGCGTAAATATTTCATGGCAACATAATTGGTTGCTGCTTCAGGCAAAGTAATAAGGCTGTTAAAATGTATTTTTTTTTTCTTTTTTATATAAAAAATTCACAAAGTAGTAGGGGAAACATAGACTGTTTGCAAGCACCTTAAAGTGGGGAACAGCCAGTCCCTCCCCTCCCTGCCCCCTCCTTCCCCCTTGCCACACTTCACAGCTAATTAGGAGCACTGATCAGGATGCTGTGCCAATGTAAATATTTAACAGATTCTTAAACGGAGAGCTTATAATATAACTACTGTGCCAACAAAGGAACAAGGAACCCTGGGAGTGGTACCCTTCTTAAAATGCAAATGGGAAGAGGGGGTGGGGGTGGAGAAGGGCTGTAGTACACAGGCACTGCAGAGCCATTGAGCATGATTTGCATATTACATTAGTTTCCCTGTCAGAGGGATACATCAACAGCCTTACACACTGCACACTGCTTCCAGAGACCCTGACCTCACGTCCAGCCCTCCATGGGGCACAGTGTCCACCTGGAGTAGCCTTACACACTGCACACTGCTTCCAGAGACCCTGACCTCACGTCCAGCCCTCCATGGGGCACAGTGTCCACCTGGAGCAGCTTTACACACTGCACACTGCTTCCAGAGACCCTGAACTCACGTCCAGTTCGCCATGGGGCACAGTGTCCACCTGGAGTAGCCTTACACCCTGCACACTGCTTCCAGAGACCCTGACCTCACGTCCAGCCCTCCATGGGGCACAGTGTCCACCTGGAGCAGCTTTACTACAAACTACTCTCTGAGCCCCTCACCCACCTTGCCATGGGGCACAGTGCTCTTCTTGGCGCAACACCTAAACACTTCTGACAGCGATCCCGACCACACAGAAATATCAGCCGTTATACTTCAGCGGCCAGCCTTGATTTGCACAGGCACAGTTTCTTATTTAGATCCAATGAGAAGGAAAAAATAATTAACAACATCTCTGTACATGTGGCTCAGTGAACGGAGCAATCTGTTTTATATCAGCATCCAAGTTTTTTTTTTTATAAAAAAAAGTTTTGCCTCTATTTGTTTTCTTGAAGAGCAAAATATGTGCAGATCTGGCCTACTACCATCTGGGTTAAATTTCAAATCTAAGTAAAGTATTTAGAATGTTATATCTCAAGTTAAGTGATGGGAGAGCATTGTAGAAGGTTAAATGTGTTAGTGCAGTCAGCTTTTGAAGTGTTCATCTCTGGGTGGATGTGATGAATCTTACAAACCACCTTGTCTTAACTCCTAAGATCTTCACATCAGCCACAAATGTAATGCGAGCTAAAATAATACCAGTGTCCATTTATTTATATAATCAAAGGTAGGAGTACATTTCTGTTCAGAAAAACATTTTTTTCTGGAATAAAAAAAGTGTCATCTTAATGCTATGGTTCTATGCACAAGAAGGTCCTCTTGCTTCCCAAACGCAGGTATATGTTCAGTTGCTCTTGCAAGTCTTTTCCCTGGGCCAGCCGTGAAGTTGGGTATCTCAACAACCCAGGTCTCAGGTCCTGATTCTATTGGTCCTGAGCACCATATCGCCTCCGTTCCCCAGCCCGATCACTGGTCCAAACTGACCAGCTTCCCATTAGTGTGGTAATTCTGTGGGACCCTGCAGATGCCGATACAAACGTCATTTTCCATACAATGGAAACAAAGTGGTCATTGATCAGTGGGATCGATGGTGATCAATAATCTAAACCATCATGATTCCAAACAGAGCATAATTATATCTAAGATATGATATGCATCTTAAAAATCTAACAAACTCAGCTAATTGGAGCCAAGCCCTTCCTGAGGCACACTGCCAGCTTATGTGCCCCTAAAAGCTGATGATTGTGCAAAGTGAAGTCCCGAATAAGAGCCCAAGCTAATAACAACTGTGTCATTACAGAAGTTACTGTGTCTGATACAAAGTTGGGGACATTCTGTAAAGGGCACGGCAACCTCCATCACAAGAACTGCTTTGTATCTCTTTAATGTAAATTATGCAACAAGGTTATATGATTACATCAAGCGCCTTTTATAGGATGACTTGTGATTTAAATGTATTAATGTTTTGGAGAAGTGCCCTCATTGTGCGATTCAACATTGACCCCACCGTCAAATATTACTAGAGACTCTGGCTTTCCCTAATAACACTGGTACGGTGTAGCAGCCCCAAAAGGTCGAACAGTGAAAGTAAGTAAACTGGCAACAGACTACAGTGACCTTTAGGGTCACTAAAGATGTAGGGGCATTATAGACACACTAAAAATAAGAGTGCAATTCATTTTTGCCCCCACCCCATTCCATACAATGCTTTGTATATTGTTTCTATTCATAGTAACTTCTTTAATGCTTAGCTGAAACGATTCTGTTGTTTAAAGGCCTGAATGTTTAGTTTTTGTCGACAGACCTGATTGAAAAACATACTTTAAAAAAATTATATATTGTCTACCTTATGAATAAAATATCGTTCTTTTCCTGTTATTGCTAAACCACTTAGCTTACACCACATGAACAGTAAGAAGACTCTATTGTAAGCTGTATTGACACACTATATAAAGTATATATAGCTCGCAACCACCTTGCTCTCTCTCTCTCTCACTCAAGTCTTCTCCACCAAAGAGCCGGGGGCACCATGCTTGTAAAGTAACCACAGCCTTTTGAGTGCTTCTTGTATTTACAAACGGAGGTATGTTGGAATCAAAGGAGTTACCACATGACATAATTCACATTAAACAGTCACTGGATTGAAAATTTATAGGGCTGATTCAGTGTAGGTGGAGCACCTATAATATTGTAATTGTTTAATTATCCTTTCCCAGCAGAAGCAGACTTACCTAAGAGAGGTACTACAGTGGCTGGCAGCCTGCTGGCAGCCTGTGGCACAATGCTGTGCTCCTGAAAGGCTCCATAAAGAGCTATCAGATCAGCCACTGCGGAATGCACTATCCCCTTTCCAAGCTCCCAGTGCACTCCCCTCATGCTCCAGAGACAGCAGTAATTGTAGAAGAGGAGGGATGTGAACCCACACTTATGAAGGGTATGCCTCCACTGCCTTCTGCGCTGTTAAATCAATCTGCCCCTCTTTTTTTTTTGTTCCTCCCTGATTCCGATTGTCTAATCTCACCTCAGTTTTTATTTCACTCTCATCAGCAGAGACTAAAAATAAATGATAAATGGAACACGATATTTTAAAGTCTTGTCCCTTATCTGTTCTTACAAGAAAATAATAGGGTTGTTAATCCTGGAGCACTCTCTCAAACTGATTAATCAGCACATGTGGACAATCAAATAAATGATTAATATTCCACATATCCCATATAGTAAGCCTAGGGAGACCATTACCCCCAAAACTGTCTGTATTAATTGATTAACCCTTTACTAAAATCTGTCTTTGCTGCTGCCCTTCAGCAATGCAGGCATGGATACAATGTTTGCTCTTTCTGTAGTTTGATTTTGCAGTCTGTGCCTCTCTGTGCTGCATGGGAAAAATGAGAGGGCACTTCCAGCTTCTGCAGTACTGAGAAGAAAACAGTTCACGTGCCCTGATCATAATGCAACTCTGGCAGCTGCTACAGGTCAGCACCTGCCCCCCCTGCCCTGAACTGATTGACAGATTTGTGTGTTACTTTGATCTACTCAACAATAACCCAGAGACATAAAAACACTGTTAGTTTATATACTGGCATGCACCTACCTAGATATACAATGCAAGCGATGGGCTCCCACATTAAAAGAGCTCAAAAGCCAACAATATTATCTATTGGAACTGCACCATTCAGAAATGTGGAGTTGACTGTTCTTGTAGCAGATTCCCCCGACTATAGCTAAGAAAAAAGTCAGAACGCTACTGAGGAATGTCAAATTCCACATGGACCGTACGCATGAACTTGATCGAACTTGCAGGTAACTATCTGCACACGGATTGGCTAGCTGGTCCACTGTGGGAGACAGGGAGAACTGGGAAACGGAAACGGAGCTGACCGAGTCCCTGCTCAACTGGGACAAAGGTCTTTCACTGTCCACTTTCCAGCCAGCCCTTCCCAACTGCTCACCCTGCTCACTCCCTGTCCCAATGATGGATCTCCTGTTTATTCAGCTATTTTTAGGACAAAGAAGGGAATCTCCACAGAGAATGCCTTTCTTTCTCTCTGGCTACCCACACTCCCTCCCACGGAGGTCAACAAACAGCCACTGCCTTTGCCTTCTCTGCATCTGCCCCAGAGCTGGCATTAATAATCCAGCAATGAAACGGGCCAAGTGTGTGTGTGCACATTGGACAGGGAATCCGAATTACACACTCTGTATGGATCTGTAAAGCCATATCCTGATGACGAACCCTCAGCACGGAAGCTTAAGCTGTACATGCGTTGCCACAGAGAGATGACAAATGGCAGCAATGGCCCTATTTTAAGAGACCGCAAAGAGGAACAGGCCTCACTCTTTTCAGATCACTTTATTTGGCCTTTGTGCACAGCAGCTTTGAAGCACAGCATCTGCAGCTGTTTGCACTGCTCTACTCCAGAAGGGAGAGGCTGATGAAACACAATAAGCAGTATATCTCACGTTTGCTAGTTATTTATTTTCTTGTCCATATGCTATGCCACAAAAGGTGTTACTTAAGTACTGTTGCTTTCAGCTTATTAAACAAATCTCTCTAACTTTTTTTGCACCCCTGTCCTTTATCATCCTTATGCACGGGACCCAGGCTGACAACGCTCAGGCACAACCTTTAAAAAACTTCGAGCCAGCTTTGCGATAGGAACCACTCAATATGCTTGCCAAATGTATCGCTGATGATCTATGGCTCTGACTTTAATAGGTATAAGCACTGCACAGAATGTGGCTTCATGAAAGCATTGGTTTCACATAACCGTTAGTGCAACTTTGATTTTGGCTTATGTGCTGGTGTTTACAATTTAGCGACACAAAATATTTATGACCAGAAAAAATGCTTCTCTTTCTCTTTCACTCCCTCCGGCCATTACTTCCCTCTCCCCCCTCCACCACTTCCATATGTTATCAATGAGGCCACCACAAATGTATTCGCAGTCCAGAGGCCCCAGGCCACATCCATCATCCCCACACTGTCTGGCTAGACCTCCGCCAGTGTTTATTATACACACAGCCAGATCAGGCCACACTTGCTGCCCTCCAAACTGCGGTGACTGAGTCTGTCTGCGCTCCCATCACAGCTTGGCTGTGCAGAACTCCACCCGTGCTAAAATACCCTTCTTTTTACCCTCTGACCCACCCCTGTCCATTTCCCACACATCCCAAGCCTGCTAACTGGCATGCGATTAAAGGCCCCAGTGAGAGACAGCTTTCTGTCTTTACAGGTGTCTTTCTTTATTTTACCTACGTTAATGAAAGCTTGGCTTAGGAAACACACATAACTACAGTTCCTGCACCACTATAGACAGAGTCACAAGCTGATCCCAAACCTTTGTTTCCAGGCCTGTGCTCGTCCTGGCCTGTTGACACAGGACCGCAATAGAACAGTAGCCAGAGAACAGGATATTCAGAGTTCGCTGATGGGGACCTGTCAAGACACTGTACATGCTGCTGACAGGGGCGACTGCAACCGGCACTGGTTTCGAACAAGAGACAGCTTGAAAAGACAAACCTCTAAGGCCGATTTGACATGCACCCCAAAACATAGAAATATATTCTAAGTCACCATGGATTCCTTTCAGCTTTTTTTAAGCCGAGTAACAACAAAACGCTATTTTCCCCAAACCTCATCTTTTGTGTGTTTAACGCCTCTGAGTACATGAGTAGGCACATGAGGTTCCGCATCATCTGCAAAGGAACTCAGTATATTAAGCACACTCACTTTGCATTATTCAGTTGTTTTCTCTTTTTCTCTATTTTTATTGCCACACCTACAGTATCTGTATCTCCCTCTTTTCTTGCTTCCACCTCATACAATGGGACAGTCTCCCTAATCCATACAGTTTAATTGCTCCCAGCCCTAACCTCTGCTCCCTATCACTTTCTGATATACAGCAGCGCTATTAAGCTGTGAAGTAGGTAAATATTCTTCTAATGACCCTCAGTTCTAACTACACCATTGAAAAAAAAATCAATCCCCTCTTTTCTTTTGTCGACACCATTAGATTTTTTTTTTATCTGATTCAAACCAATGAAAAAAAAAAACGAACTGGAGTACTTCAAGAGAAGCGAAGGAAAAATAAATGGTTTATTGTTTCTTTTTTTGAAAATTGAGCATATCCTAGTGAAGGTTGCGTTGTGTACCTGGAATAACCAAAACCAGAATCACGAAAACATGCCTAATCTATATCCTCCGCTATTTCCATTTTTTCAGTGAAAAATTGTCATTTTTCATCGCCCCTTCTTTCTCACTCTGCATTATCAAAGGTTTTGATGAAGTAATGTTCATAGTGCATACATTATCTAAAAGCGCTGTCAAGTACAAAGCAACATGTTTAAATACTGTACTGTAAGTCATTTTTAGTGACTATGGCAATACCAACAGGCGAAAAGGCTGTCATGACCAGCACAGGTGGATATGAAACTGTTAGGAGACCTTCAACTCTGAAAGGAAGGCGTTCTCTCAGTTGGAGAATATGATGTATGTATTAGCACGTGATCAAATTCTCATCAAGGTGTAGTCTTAAAAATTCATCCTCATTCCTGGCTTCCTCTCTGCCCCTAAATCGCGGCAGTCTGCAGCAGGCGGTAAGAAGGGGGTGCCGATCGATGCAGTGATTGGCAGTTAATGGCTTTTCCTGTTCTGCCTTCGTAACTTCGGTCTGACGGCTGTTACCGCTGATCAGAAATGGCAGATGCTGTTTGATTTTTGTATATAAAATCCTGACTCTGTGGAGATGGCTTCATCATGTTTAATGATTTAAAAGTTAAGTTGAATACTAGGGATTCTGTAACGGAAGAAAAGAGAGATGGAGAGAGAAGGTATGAGGGAGCGTTCCTGTACTGGTAAGAAGTCAGAAGGCACTGCAGGGAGTGTACACACCACTCACACAATACGTGAAAGGGAAAAAAACAGCTTCTAAAAGGTAGACTTTTCAGAGTACCACATTTTCACCCTCAATTTTTAAAGCGATGAACATTACCAAAACAAATTAAAATGACTGACCTTAGTTTCAAAATACTTTAAAAAATAAAAAAATAAAAAGAGCATTTAAAAAATGAAACATAGCTCTATGACTGCCAATTGTATTTACCATAGGCTATTATTCACGTTTAACACAGAGGACGTACTAATTATTTTTCAAGGGTGAAATATAAAATATTAAGTGCATCATCTGCCATGTATTCATTTTAGATGTCTAAGTTTATTTAATGTATGTCGTAAAAAACAGGCTTTGAATCCTAATGCCTTTTATTCCAATCAGTGTGATTTCTTATTACTTACACTGCATTTCCTGTTAAAAAGATATCAATGAACACAGATGATTAAAGGCGATACTGAAAAGTTGATACCAATTACATCTCCACTGGAGTGTATCAGTTTCCATTAGTTTTCTTTCTGGATTTTTGACTGAGTGTTCATAGTTCAGGATGCACCTGCAAACTAGCTGCAAAGTGACGGAAATGGTCTTAAATTGTAGAAAATTGAATGATAAGGCACATTTGGACTTAAGACGAGAAAGTGAAGCATGGAAAAATGCATCGTACATGAGGAAACTAAAGTACAAATAACGAGTCCTGTGAATTATCTGATTTTGGGCTATTTTTTTTCGAAAGCTTTTGCCATAATTTAGCTCATAACCCTTACAGGGCCTTTTTTTCCTATATGATATCCCATTAATCCCCACTCATCTTGCATTTCATTTTTCTCAGAGCTCAAAGCTACTTCTGCTGCAAAGCTAAATGAAAGACTAAGTCAAACTGCACCAAATCCCCCCCCCCAAAAAAAATATTTCTCATTCACAGAAAGAAAAATACCATCAAAAAGCAAAACCTTGAGTTTCTGTACAAGGTATGAATGTTTCATTGATCATTGTGGAACAAGAGCCATTACAGCCCAAACTATGACATGTGTAATCTGATATGACTGGAGGATGGAAGTGAAATGTCGAGAAAGCCTCCCCCATTTTCATTAGTGAAATTATGTTAATGAGAAAAGGTGCAACACTAGAACTAGGAAACATCTCAAAAAACAATCTCCGTACTCAGCTAAGTCTAGGTTTGATCCACTGGGAGTAGCAGGTGCAGAATTAATACAGCATTGCTGCTACAACATCAACAAATATTTAATCTAGTCTGGTGCTTATAGTCTATTAATAAGTTCTGCAATATCTGCACCTTCAACATCTAATTTAATATAATAACAATTTAAATAACCATTTACATATCGGGTCTGGCTGTGGAATCCTATAGCAACAATATTATGATAGGAATGAAAGTATTAGTTCTGCAAAATCTTTGTGCCCCTCCTAAGAGCAATGTTCTAGTCTTGACAACTTGGACGAAACTGCCAACAAACGGCTGAAGCAAACCCGTCTAGCAATGGGCTATTTTCCAGGTTAAATCAAAAGAGTAAAAAAAAATCGGAGCATTTAGTGTTTCTGCTCAGCACGGCCTTGGTTATTTCTCTTATTCCTCACATTGCAGAGCTACAGATACCCCCCCATCTTGGCAGAGAAAGGGTTACTCCAACAGGGCAGCCTGGCTCTATAAATCACGACGACCATTTGAAAAGTTCTTTATAAAACACAAATGTGTGAAACTGCTTAAAAGTAAAAGATTTTTTTTCTCACCAGCTGTGACCAGTAAAAACCACCCAGCAAAGCTGACCCCTCACTTTGCCACATAAGCGAAAGGGGGAAGAGGGAGAGATAGACAGTAAAAAGAACCACACGTTATTTTACCAGGTACTCTGTACTTGATTAATCTGTTGCGGAAAAAAAGCCCGGGCTCAGGTAACACTGTGTAAACTAACATGGTTACTCTGGCAGGCTTTGAACAGAATGTCAGGAAGTGCAGAAACGTATAACAGCATTCTTTTACAGCTACACTAAATTTAATAAATAAGTGGATCCTAAACATGAAATTGTACAAGAATTGCCCAAAGGTTCACCCTTCATAACACTGGTTTTATTTTCTCTTGGGATTTTATTATGTAGAGAACTTTAGTTTTTGCAACAGGAAGCCAAGAATGGCAACAAACCCTTTGAATGCAGGTCTTCAGCGGCGTAATTGTGAACTATTCGCTTCCAGACGGAGGTTATTCTCCCCATGTTTGTAGAAGCGCAGTGTGGGACTGACAGCGGGCTAATAGCTGATGAATACGAGGCTGCATGCTCGACGAGGAGGGGGCTGAGGAAGTGAAGGCCAATGAAGTCAGTGATTGTGCCCTTGGACAGTGTTCTAGTCCCACAGCATCTTAATGAGCTTAAAGTAGAACACGAGGAGGTGGAAAGGAGAAAAAAAAAAGATAACATTTGGGAAAAATCTGTGTAGATTCCAATTCGGTCTTTTTCTCAGCAGAGATTGTTGAGCACGTTTCTTTGATTACCTGCGAGTTTAATGACCCCCCTCACCTCCTAAATCAATACACAGCCATTTCCACACAGGCATTCAAAAGACTTTTTTTTTCTCTTCCTTTTTTATTCCCCTCTCTCGATTTTAAACTTTTTTTTTTTTACAACAATAAAGGCCATGATGAGAAAACAAGGTGCGAAATGATTTTTTCCAGAGGCCCCCAATAAAAACCAGATGACACCCCGGGCTGAGCTGCTTAATTACAAAGGGATGAAATCTTCAGACTACATCTGGAGAAAACATCGCTCCCCAAAACACCGGCTGATTTACTGCTCCCAGCCCTCACCCCCGGACTGGAGCAGACAGCAATTAGGCGAAAAATAAGATGGTTCTGTGGTCTACAAAAGCTGTGGGGGTGGGGGGGGGTTTATACCTTGATAGTTCAGACCCCTCCTTCCACAGGATTGCACTTGCTGGGTATATCCAATAGGACACATACAGAGAACTGATAGGGTTTTCTGCCTTTTATTAAACAAAAGGGTTCAACCCCGAACGTCAACAACCTTAAGATCGCAAACGTACCAACTTCACTAGTACCTAAGTTTTATTAAGCAATTAAACCAGGTAAAAGTCAGCCTCTATGTAGGAAAGACTTTACTAAAAAAAAAATGAAGTTAAAGGATAGGGATGTGTATAGAATAATATCTTCTCCTCAAAATAAAAAGCAATAGTTCATAAAACAACAGGCAGCTTTTTTTGTATCTTAAATGCAAATAGATCCAAGCCCCTTGTCTCCTGTTTGCGGTCTTCAGTTCCTCTCTCCCCCTGAAGGCTGGGCTGCTGCCGTCTGAATGGAGAATGAAGTGGAGTTTAGTGCTCTGACCACACTGAGGCTGCTAATCTGGTCACTAAGCCACTCTGCATTGATGATGGCGAGCCAGTAAGCCACCCTGTCTCACTCTCCATCCCCAGGCTTAGCTCCCATTGAGACTCAGAAGCACTGGGCTCCACTTTAGCCAAAAGGATGGGCAGTGACCTGTTCATAGGAGCTCTGAGGTCCCACCTGACAAGGGACTGTGCTGGGAAGAAGGGCAAAAAACTGGTGTTTTCAGTTATGATTTACAATTAATCAGCAGGACTGCTACCCCTTATTATTTCCCCATGTCATTAAGTGCAAGGGAAGGGGAGATCTGATCTGGACACCACTGTCACAAGACTTTGGCTGGCATTATGTTACTAAAACTGTCACGAATGTAAAAAAGTGAGCCTTTTCCCTCCCCCCCCCTTCCCAATACTGGGCTTTAAGAGTTTTATAGTGAAGCAGACCTAACCTTTCACAAGTAAATGGACTGCTGATTGGTAAACAGCTAACGTTTGCCCTGGAGAAAGCCAGGAAAACAAAACAAAATCAAAACTGGCCAGAGGGCCGCTGCTGAAGACAGTGGGACGAGAGCAAGCAGAACGTAGCTCGTGAGGCTGTTTAGTTTAGTTTTTCAGGCTTGCCGGATTAAAGTTATTTAACCTAAAGCAGAGCTCGACACTAGACCACCCACTGTCCCACAATCCACACCGGGGTGTTGTGTGTGACGGGATTTGCCTTGTTTATTAATTTTGAGGAGGCCGAGACGCGAGGAAGAGGGAGGGCTGATACGGAGTCGGCCAAGGCCGCACCCTGTCTGTGGGAGTGAGCAGAGGCCTGGGCTCCTCCACCCCCCACACACTCCGTACACAAAACGAGCTGCTCGCCCGTACCCCCACAGCCACACGGAGGAAGGCTCCACTCGCAAGGAGATGCTCATCCGGCATCGGAGAATCGCCTGACCAGGAGCAGAATCGTTTACTCTTGCCCCATTCCCTCACCTCACCAGTTGCGAAAAAAATGACGACAACAGAAAACGATTAGGAGTTCACTCGAGCGGGTAAAAAAAACTTTAAAAAAAAGATTTAAAATAAACCATTTTCACCTTTTCAGGCTTGAATGACTTTCTGTTCATTGTTCACTTGTAAACTGGCCTTTGTGTTCACTCAGAAAAATAACGACATAAATGAGTTATTCAGCCGCATCTTCCCTCTCTTAATCGCAACAAAACACTAACAATATCAATAATCCCAATACAACAGGATGGGCTTGACTGCAGACTTGTCAGGTCAGGCCCAGGCTGTTTGAAGTGGGAGCTGGAGAGCTTCCAAAATAACAGGGTGTCAGCAGCCCCGGACATTCAAGCACCAACTCCTCCCAAAGACTGCTCCCCCTCCCGAGGACTGACACTTCCCTCTGCCGGGAGAAGCAGAGGTTTGCCCAGGGTACGAGGTGTCTACATCACCCCCCACCACCACTCTGGGGGTGAGCTCTGAGCTCTGGGAGTCAGGGTTCAAATGCACCACAGCTTATTTCTGAGGTGAAGATCTTTGACTGCATGGGCGTTAAAGAAGAGAGAAGTCTCCTGCATGACAAACCTGCCATGTTTTCCCAAAACAGACTGAACGGGAGGCCCAGGCTAGGAAGGCTTCCTAAAGTCGGGATTAGCATGGATTAGTACCGCTTCATGGAAGAGATGAAATATGTCTGACTCCACTGAAGAATCACCATCAATGAATCCTGACATCCTCAAGAACTTAGTACAGTCATATGAGAATGAGCCCCCCCAGGTTGTCCCAATATATCCACAGTTCCTTTGCAACCATCATATCAGCCTTGTGAATGACCCTCTGCATCAGACCCTGCATGATGTGCACAGTGCAAAGCAATCAGACACAGCTGTGTTTGAGTCTCCTCTGTTTTGTGACTCGTGTTATGCTGCACCTGTTGTCTATGTACAGACAACTTTAATATGGCAGGGCTCTGCATAGGAAAAGTGCCTTTTTCTGCTTCTTTCTCACATGCAGGAGTGATTTAGCTCCTGCTGTTGCTTTAAGAACAGGGAAAGCTGACTTGCTGCTTGAGTGACAGCCACGGTGAGTCTAGAGTGAGTGCTTTATTAGCGCGATAGTACCAGTAAATCAGAGCAGGGCTTCCAGGAATCCAGCAACCTTTTTCCCAGTGAGCACTATTACGGAACAATTGCTGGCTAGCCATGCTAATTAGTAGAGTATCTTGTCTAAATGAAGCGCTCTTTCAGGCTGTCTCTCTCGCCCTGACTGATGCCTGAAAGGTGTGTCTAGGGGGCTGGGGTGTGGCCTTTCCCACTCACATCACCTCCCAGCATTCCCCTTCAGGATAGCGACACCTGGATGAGTGTAAGAAATCAGATTTAAATCAAATAACACAAATAATTACAGTGGGCGTTTCCTAAAATGATTGATTCCTTTCTGCTGCTGCTACATAAAATCGGACTTCTAAAATCGAAAACAACTTTTTTATACTAAACGTCATCTAGCAAGAGCTTTGTGACAGCAATTTAGTTAATAAAACTATGATTACTGGAAATGATAATAAAAATCATTCATGGTATGGGAGTTAGGGTTCAAATAAGTATATTCGATATCTTAACTGATGAGAATTGAATTAAACAATGCAGTGATTTTCCCCTTAATAAAGTTCAGGTTTCAGTGCAACGCACATTTGACTTTTCTTTGCAGCTATGAGAACGCTGGATGCTGGACCAAATCTGAGGATCAGGTTTGGAAAAACAAAAAAAAGGCACCACACTTCATTTGTTATAAGGGCTGGACTTGATGTTTTGTCTGCCGAGTGTTAACTCTTAAGTTCAGAACATGTGACAGTGCATCCTGCTGACAGAGGAATGGGAGTGTCCTGTATGTGCAGGGGTTTATGTGTCCAACAGAGCAAACAAGCAGAAAGATGCAAGTGGGAAGGGGGGCATTAGTAAAGATTCCCCATGTGATAGTGACGGCACTTTCTTCCCCTCTCTCTTCAGTCAGGCTGCATCTGGAGTGGATTTTGTGCGAGCAGACACCAAGGAACATGATTACATTCAGTTAACTGCACTCTAAACTGATTATGCATGTGCCAAGCTAATGGACTACATTTGCAAGAGGAAAAATAACATCCAATCAATCTCAATTACTGCAGACCGCACCGGCCCCCGAGACAAGGAAGGTAGCCAGCTAACCCCAGTGCTCCTCCTCTCTTCCAACCCCCTGGCTGTGAGCTCTGTCTTGGCCTGGTCCCCTCTCGCACCCCTTGTCCGCCTGGGCAGAGCTGTGAGGGCCCAGGAGTCCAGTCTCACTGGCACTGCTGGGAGGGCTCTTACCACAGCAAGGTTGTGTGTGCAGAACACCTGGCAGGTGAGGGGGAGGTGTAAGAAAAGGTCAAATCAAACTTAACAGCCTGTCCAGTAAAATCTGCACTCCACTTATCAATTTCATTTAGGTTTGTCCAGATAAGAGGAAAGAATTGCTCACTTCCAGTTTTTCCTCAGTTTTGTCTAGTTTGTGTAATGCCTGAGAAGACTAAGAAAATCAGCACTCTGGAAAAAAGAAAAACACTGTTTCCATCCAAGAGCGCATTATAAAGTACCGATTTTGCTGTGTAATAAAGTGTTGCAGGTCTGCATATGGCTGAGAATAACCAAATGGATTTTAATGAGGGAAGGAGATGAAGTCCCTACTGCTAAAGCACACCTTGTAAGAGTCTGACATGTAGGCATCACCATCACAGACAGTAATGAAAACAAACCTCACAAATAATGCAGTAAAATGTTAAAACATTGAGGCACTAAAAAAAATATCTGTTCAGTTTTGGATCTGCTGTTAAAACAACACCCTACCTCATCTTGTTACCTGCACAAATCTGAAGCCAAATCAAAGCACAAGTGATTTTAAATCTGACTTAAGATGCAAAACTGAGCCACCCCGTCCCCTAACACATCGTGGCCCTCGATGGGCAGTGGGAGATTTCAGCACCCACAGACAACTTGCCCGACCAACAGCTGAGCTGATTATGGAAAATGAAAGCGTTTTCCAGGGAGCACAAAGGAAAAAAAGTTCATGATGTGACCGGTCAGTTGGTTATGGTGGTGCTGTAACTTAGATCTGGAGCCATTTCCTTCTCCCAGGAGAGGACAGCTCCGTAAGAGGCAGGTTCACTCCCACTCTGGTGGTCCGTGTGGTCAGGACACGCCACTCCAGCTTTCAGAAGCCTTTCGGAACATTCCGATATGCCGGGGGTTATTTTTAGAAAGCCCTAATATGGGCTGCATACCACAGACTCTCAAATTATCCCATCCAGCTTAGCCCTCAGTTTAAATCTTCCTTTTTAATTCCAGTAATTACAGGCTCCAATTTATACGGAGCTGTGCACACAAAGGGGCTGCTTAATGCAAAACAGTTTGATTTGGGCAAAGTGTCCAAAGAAGCCTCCCACATCTTACATCGTGTTTATGCTGACTTGATGGTATATCCCCCCCCCACCACCACCACCACCACCACCAAAGGTTTACAGAAAAAAAAGATGAATTTACTTAAAATTCATTTCTGGAAAAAAAATAGGTTTCTTTAAAAAAACAGAACAGAAACAGACGTGATTCTTAAATGAAACTGCGCCGAGTACTTTTTGTCATTTTCCTACCAGGAGTCTAAAACCAAAACAGGACGCATTACAGTGACAAGTACGAGCCCAGTGCTACAGCAGAACTCCACACACTATACTTATGATGTTTCCAAGATTTAATCATATTTGTGGGACATAAAATCAAATAATCATTTTGGTTAGGTTGTGAACATCTTTGTTTGGGGCATGGCTGTCTAAACTGATCACAAACGCTTCCTTTTGAAAGCACTAGGCTCAGTTCAAAGTCTCAGTTTTTAAGGCCGATACTCCAACATTACTTGAGCAGGTTATTGGATATTGTTTTTGAGGGTAGCCTTAAAAAGCCAAGCTTTTGAAAATTGATCGCAGTGAGCTGTTTTGCCACTTTCACCAGCTGACAAAAATCGAAGCAGGGCGCTGAGAGAAACCAAAAATACCCTACTTCCCAGTCAGAGGGAAAAAATATTAATCGGGAAGGGCATAATCATTCAAATCTTACCTTTCCAAACTGAAATTCACTATAGCACAGATATCTCCCACAGTCAACCCTATCACTTTCACTGCCCCATGACAGGCACAGCACACCAGAATCTTTGGGGAAAAATATGAAATAGTGAGGTGAAGAAAACGTGACAGAAAATATATTTTTATCTAAAGCGTAACTACTTCCCTTGACATCCGGGCCTGGTGCCGCGCTGTGGTGGCGAATCTTGGCATAACTTCCCCACCAATCTGGAAACCTCAAGTTTTTCCTGATGATACAGCTCTCCCCAGTTGTGCTCCAGGGCCGAGCTCCATCCACAGAGCAGCTAATGTGTCTGAGGGATTGTGTTACATATTTTAATCATTGTGGTATTTGTAAATATCCTGACTACGTGTCTGGGCTTGAGTGCTGGAGACAACTAGTGTTGGGCCCTGTACTCTCCTGTGGCTCGGAGAGTACAGCCAGGGCAATGAGCTAGGAATTCAAGAACGACCGAGACATCTCTCCACTGAAAACCTGTGTCTGTCCCCTGTTGGTGTTTCTGATTAAGTCAGGATCCAGACCTTCGTTAGTGAATTGTTATTAACCAAAAAAGCAACATTTTAACGTGCATACAGTTACAGCTTGGGGAAAGAATAAAAAACCACGGGTAAGATTTATAAGAAATCTGTAGTCTGGCAGGTAAAAAATATGTATACTGTTCAAGGTATAAAAAGCGACCAGGTTTGTTTAAATTCTCGTCGATTTTTAACAGTTATCAACATGGTCAGCCAAGTGCTGAAGGAGTAGTTCACGCAGAAAGGTAAGCATGCAAGATCTATCCAGATGGCAAGAGGTGATGGGTCTACTAACCAAGCCTGTGTGTGCTTCTGCAACTGTTCCCAGCATTACCCAGACCCTGTGGTCCTGCCAACCATAGAAATACACCCTCCCCCACGGCCCTCCCCCTTTGCGAGTTTCAAATATTTAATTATTGTTGAAATATTTATGACCGTGCTAAAAAAAAATCCAGACTTCATGAAACAGAATTTACGCTGTGGTCACTATATTGTCGGTGCACACATGGAGCGTGCGTGGATCAGACTGTGTGACAAAGCAGGCGGGAGGCATTACAGGCAACCTCTGCTTCCGCACTCGCCTCAGCCCAAAGCGTGTTACACTGCCAGTTTGGGTTAAATGCTCTATGAGCCCAATACAGACGCAGAGATAGGTTGGTAAGTGGAATCAGGCCAGTTAGATTTATGGCGATTTGTTCAGGGAGTGTTCATCCACTGGCCATTATGGAATGATTAGAGGAGAAGGTGAAGCTCCAAGTCCAGTGAAAATCAATAACGCTGTCGAGAACAATTCTGCCTTCCTGCTGGAGGAGTATTAGCACAAAACCCTGCCTTTTCACACTTCTTCATCCCTTCTCCTGCGACCTGCTCCCTCCCTCGCTCTTTGCCGCTCTCTCTGCCCTGCTCTCTGGATCTCTGGCTGTTCTGCTTTTCCCTGTATTTTCTCTGATCCCCTCTCCGCCGGTTACCTTCCTCTGCTGATCGGACTAGAAGATCTTCTTTACAGGCCACACTACATGGTAGGATCTCCATTCTAAAAACAGACATACTTTCTCTTATCAAGTTATTTTTCGTGTGCCCCATCTCACTCCCACTGTGATATCTACAACACAAAGTGAACACATTTCATTTTACTTGAATGCACCTTTTTTAAAAAACAATAACACCAGGGATTTACTATTGACAATGTCTTGGTTGAATTAAAAGGCATCAGCGTTATTATGACCAACTAAGGAAGCCCCAATTAAACTAAACTGGCTGCAGAATCTTTTATTTCTTGCTAGCGAAATGCAGGAATGTCTTATTTTGTCCAATGAGCCCAACCACTTGATGTTCATTGGATGTTCAGAGAAAAGTCAATTATTTTCTCAACAGCCTCCCGAAATTTCATTAACGTTCACTATTACTGACAAATTCTCAGGTCTTTTCCTGAGACCGGTCAGCATGCGTTTCAGGATATGAGGAAGACTGGCTCACTCCCTGTGCCAATGCCCAGCCTTCGCCTATGGGAGCCGTGGGATACCACAGGGTCCAGTCTCCCAGTGGCCAAACTGACCGTTCAACCATCAGCGCATTGGCTTTAATCCCATCTCCAAAGGACTTATATGGCGTAAGAGACAGAGAACTTGAGAAGATTTATGACAATCCTCAATGAGATGCAGCCTGGGATCAAGCTAATACATTTTAAAAGAGTGCACATAACACTAGACTACTGGTTCCAAATGAAGTCTCTTGACCCTTTCTGTTACAGCCTCTCAGGGGACACTTGGCACCTATCTACACCTTTTGAGACTGTTCCGTGGCACAGCTCTTACAGGTGTGAGTGTGAGACAATATGCTTTTGGATAAAACAAATCTGAACGTGCCACTGAGACCTTGTCCTTTGGAAGATATTTTGTGGAGATCTGGACACCCTTAAAGAGCATATGCTTGCATTTGTTCGAAGAAGCTCTACTTCTGACTGGAAGCAGGTAGTTAGGTTATTTTGTATTTTGTGTATCAGTTACAATTTGCTCTGCTTTGCAGTTTGGGGAAATAAATAATACAGATTTCTTAAAAATCCTCTACTCTCTGTCTTTCAACTTGAGCTCATTTCCACACTGCTTTCAGCCCTACCCCCCTTCTCCTCTTGCCCGAATCACATGTCTCTGCCCCACCTTCCCTTCCTCTCCTACCTTCCTGTTCGCTCCCTCTCACCCCCTGGGTCTCCGTTTCACCTGAGCCGCGGGACTCCAGACCACCAGATCAAATCCTGTGAAACTGGAAACACGCCCCCGCGTTTTTGATTGGCAGAGACCGTCGCTCAAAACTGCAAACTTACTTTTGCTCGAAAAAGTGCAGCAATTATTCATTTTCCAAACACATACCCGCGGTTTGGAATGGTGACAACTGCCATGGGGTGGCAACCAGTGTTATGATAAGTTACCCGTTTTGAAACACAAAAAAAGGAAGATTATTGATCAATTTCGTGAATTCTCCCTTCTCCAGACCCCCGTGGCCTTGCGCCCGGCAGCCCACACGCCGACAGGCGTGCCGAAGCAGACCAGCCGCTGAAGAAGAGGCTCATGGGAAGGGGGGGGGGGAGAGACGCTCACCTTGTACAGCTTCAGGCTGGCCTCGTGCCGAGAGTTGACCGTGTGCAGCCGCAGCTTCTCCAGGCTGTTGGTGTAGTAGTCGCAGGCGTTGCACTTGAGGTGGACGGGGTTGCCGATGGCCACGCACTTGAGCCGCCACTCGTTGCCCTTGCCGCCCTCCTTGATGTGGGCCACCAGCTGGTACTTCTGGACGTGCTTGTCCGTCTTGCAGTGCAGCTGGAAGTTGGCCTTGAGCTGCGTGGTGTAGCGGCACAGCTTGCACTGGTGCGAGTCGCCCACCACGGCCCTCCACTCCTCCTCCGGAAGGCTGCGCTCGGCGCCCATGTGCAGCCCCAGCAGGTCCAGGTTGTCGGTGGTGAAGCGGTTGCACACAGCGCACTGGAAGAGCTTGAGGGAGGGGTCGCTGGTCTGGGACAGGCTCTCCCCCAGGGTCATCAGCTCCTCTGACACCAGCTGACCGCCCCCCAGACGCATGTCCAGGGGGATCTCACCGCCCACTGCGGATACAACACACACACATGCAGACAGGAATAACACTCTCGCTCTCTCGGTAACGTGTTTTCACAAGCAAAAAGTACAATTTAAAGTAATATAAGTAAGAACGTGACACTGGGCACTTTTTTCATGTACAATAAAAAAATCAATTTAGAATAGTTTGGTTAAAAAAAACCCCAAAAGGACAGTAAGAAATCACAAATATAAAAAAGTTCTAAGGGTTTTATTTTTTGCATTTCAATGTATCATTAATGTCCTAGACTGAATTGGAAGGTATGGGGTTAATTTACCGGCACAGTACAGTGTTTGCATTTTTAGTCAAAGTGGATTTATTCTCCTGTTCAAATAAGTGTTGGAGGCTAAAGTGCATGTGTGTATTTAGCTACCTAATTTCATTAAATCAAGATTATTCTTCCTTTGACTACAAACAATTGCAAAAACTTCACAGGAACTGAAACTCACTACACTGGTCTTTGAATTTCTACACTGTAAACTTACATAAGACCCTGTTCAGATGAGCACATTTCCACCGTCCTGTTTTAAATCAACTCCAGAAGTCTTAAGTTACAAAGAAAAAGCAGATTATTTTGTTATTACAAGAAGACTAAAGAGTTCCCAAGCACATATGACTGTAAATCGAATCCAGTCCTTCACTAAACAAATACTCCTCTTGGAGTCGTCTTGCTTTCTCATTCCAGATTTTTGCTGAATCAATAGAGGGACCTACCTGACTAGTCTCTCTCTGAATAAGGCCAGGTGTTTAACGGCAATAAGGACAGACTCTATCAGACAAAAATAAGGTAATAAAAAAATTCTGAAATGCAAAATCTGAGGAAAGAAAGGCTTTTCAGTTTTTGCTTTTGCTCCGTGATCTTTAATCTATCACTGCCCAGACTGAAAGCGCTGGCTGACCCTGCCTGGCTTTACACTAAATTAATTCCAGAGGCTCGTTTTTATTTATTGCCTTGGTATGCAGGCTGCAGTCCGACTTTTCTCCATTACCTGGGTTTTAACAGCCAGACGGGAGACCTCTGTGAACCTTCTGAAATCACTCAAAGCTCAACTTGCTCTCTTCACTCTTTCACCGCCTGTTTCTCAGTCCCTCCAATCCCTGTTACCCAACTTCCACTCTTGCTGTTTACTGATATTATGTGAAGGTGTTCAGCTACAAAACTATTCAATCATAAACCTCTCGTTTTCACGCAATTTCTGTTCTTGTGAACTTTAAAACAAAGTTAGGTTTTTGTGCAGAGTTCAGTCTGGTTTTAGGACTTGACATTAGCATAGCATTGCAGCCCTTAGTAAGTATGCTAGTACACTACAGCTGCTCTTTCATACACCTGAATTTTAATCTCTTCTACTTCATACTACAGAGACACAGCAAAGGGAAAGGTTTATGTGTGGAAAACATGAAAAACCAAAATCCTTTATAAGTCCTTTGTAATTGGGAAAATAGTGGTAAAATTAAATCTTAAACAAAAAGTGTGCTCTGAATGACGACTAAGGCTGTAATATATAATGTGTGTATTTAATATTTTGAAAAGATGCTCTCTAAGTGTCTTTGTCTTGAAGTTTAGTGTTCAACAACAAAGCAGGGCAGAGCACACAATACTTAGAGCCTAAAGGCACTTAGTCACAGTGCCCTTCTTCAGTGCTGAGGATTAGGATGAGACTTCAGGTTAGACTGCGTGAGGTCAGGATTTGTGATCTCTTTATTCAAAGAAATTACAATATTAATATTAATATAATATATTGTATAAATATATGTAATATAAAAACTGAAATGTCTGCAGAGGCTGGATTTAAAAAAACAACAACAGATTCGCGGGTCATGTCAGAGACCCCCAAACTGGATGTGTTGGGTAAAACTGAAAATAATTTCTTTTGTGTGCTGGTGTGTGTGTGTGTGTGTTTGTGAACGTGTGACTGCACGTGCGCTTATCTAGGAGGCTCCAACCCCTTCAGAGAAAAGTCTCAAAACCCCCGTCAGTACTGTTCTGTAACATGCTTATTAAACATTTGCAGGAAAATTAACCAGATGGCAGAAAAGAAAAAAAAGAATTAGTCACAGCAATCAATTCTTGTTAATGTCTTTGAACTTGCGACAGTCCGAGACAAGTCTGTACAAACTTTGGGATTGTAACTGGCACGCACAACACTGCAAAAGAAATACCCTGACTGGGTTTTTTTTTCTTGACCAAGATAAAATTTATTACTGCAATTATAAGTTTAAAAATCCGCTGCAGACTAAAGCAGCTGTTTCAAAACAGTGACATACAAAAGGAGCAATGTTTCTGGAAACCTGTATAACACTCTGCAGCACTGTCCTAGCCATTCACTAGCCTATACCGGGACAATCAAGATAACAGCTCCTAAGCTTGAATTTCCCAGATATTATAACCCATATAAAAATATAAGGCTTCACAGAATGAAGCACTTTGTCCAAAGTGTTAGAAAGACTCTGAGGGATTTATACATTGGGAGTTAAAAGGTGATCTGCATTCACCACTAAAGAATTACAATGCAATAAAATCTTTTCTCATCAGCTTAATGTGCTAGAAACCCTTCAGCTGTATTGCACTATCAACCTTGACATGAACCAAGAAACCACCGCCCCAGCTCTGTTAAGATGCAACGTCTTCCTTCAGAATTAGCTTTAAAAAGCCCTTTTTAGATTTGTGCAGTATCCACTTTCCTTTAATAACAGACTTTTTTTAATGCATTGATTTTGTCACACTTATACTACAGAGTTCGGGTGACAGCCCCGCCCACAGGCCTGAGTGCTGCTGGGAGTGCAGTGCAGATTACAGAGAGGGTTTCAGTAATGGGGTTTGAATGAAACAGACGTTCTCAGGTTCGGAAGATGGGAACTGGGAGACAGGGGCGCTCTCCGATTCCGGAAGCACATCCCGGCACAGAGGAGCACACCCGGCAGGGCTACGGAGGTAAACGCACTAGCGAGCACAGAAAGCCCAGGAAGTGGCGTGAAGTCAAGAGCACGCCTCGCAGTGCTGTCCTGTTTGAAGTAGCTCCACGGGGGGGGGGGGCTGTCGTGCTCTCTTCTCTTCCACTGCTGGCAACAAAAGAAACTGTGCCGAGTTCAGCAGGGCAGGTGTGCCCTGGGGCAGCAGGCAGGGACAGAACAAGTCGCTCTGCCAAATATGAAAGGGAGCAAGAACGTCTGTGTATACTTGGCTCAATTAACCTCTTCTGTTCCAGAGCTTCCCATATTCAACTGATTCTTTAGATAAAGAGGGGCACATTAACAAAAGGGCATCGGAAAAGGGGGAGCTGGTTTTCTAATGCCCAAAACGCCGCTTCTGACTACAGCCTCGGTCTGAAATAGTGGTTTCGTCTGCCTCATTTTTCATTCTTTCTGAAATGACCTGAAAAAAAACCCTTCTTTAACCTGCAGTCAGCGCAATGAAATTTGTTAGCACTGCAACATTCTTTGAAAAATAGTCAATGTGTTTTTACAAAGAACCAACCCAGGTTTGTCCTATAAAATGTTTCAGTCTAGACTACATATATTTGAGTACTGGACCTATGGAGCTTGCAAAGAAATAACCTACATTTAGCAATCTGGGCAATCCCACCCATGATAAACCTGCTCTTTAACATTTTTAGGTTCTTACGATAAGGCGTTTATTGGAGTGGCAAGAAGCAGGGGCCAATTTAGAGCACGGCAAGGAAGCGGGACTGTTCAGGTTCCCGTTGTTCGATATAGTGATCTCACCAAGTGCAGGTGCCAGGGCGGCCATGTTGGGGTCAAGCTGGAAGCCGCCCAGCAGGAACTGGGCGTCGGCCCCTGTGGTGTCCATCTTGAGGCCTGGGGGTAGACTCATGTTCTGCGTCAGGTAGTACTGGTAGAGCTCGGCTTCAGAGGGCGAGGGCAGGCCTCCCAGGCCCAAGCGGCCGTGCTGCATCTGGGTCATGTTCTGCTGAAGCAGCATCATGTTGTGCATGTGCTTCTCGCTGGTCATGTGGATGCGCAGGTTGCGGGCCACGTTGGTTTCATAATCGCACACCTCGCAGCGCCACGTGGGCTTGCTTTTTGGCTTGGTGGGGGAGGGGGCCCCGCAGGCTCCGCTCACATGGGCCGTGGACTGGGCAGGGTGGTGGTGGTGGGCGGGGTGATGGGCGGTAGCCTGTGTGGCCGAGGGCACGCCCACCACTCCGCCCGGGGCGTGTCCGAACACCTGCTCCCCTGCAGAGGCCATGGAACCCCCGTTCTGCAGGTTCTGCATGTTGTTGAGGTGCTTGTCAGACTGCATGTGGATGCTGAGGTTGCCCTTCGTGGTGGTGGAGTAGTTGCAGACCTCACAGCGGAAAGGCTTGTAGCCACAGGTATAACTCTCTCCCCGGGCCAGGCGAGGGTGACTCTGCCCAGTGCTGCAGTAGACACAGGAGCCTCCTGGGTCCGGGTGCTTCTCCTTCATATGGGCCTCAAGTGTCTGCTGGTACTTGTAGTGCCAGTTGCACTTGGGACACTTGAGAGTCTTGCACGAGTTGCGGGAGTGCATCATGGTCATGTGGCCGCCCAGGGAGCGGGAGGATCCCAGCACGGTGTCGCATTTGGGGCACTCCACCCCACTGCCTCCGCCACCTCCAGCCGCGGCATTCTGGGGGCACTCGCCGGCCCCCGACAGCTCGCAGGTCGCTCCCGGGTGCGGGTGTGTGTGGCTGTGGGAGTGGGCCGAGGGGTGGAGGTGGTGATGGTGGTGATGGTGGTGAAGGTGGTGATGGTGCAGGAGAGCCCCACTGTCTTCTTCTCCCTCAGCTGGGCTTTCATTTGGTTCAGGAGCTGTGGCACTATCTCGATTGGCACTTTCATCTGTGGCGGCACTGGAGGCGAGAGGGGCCGAGGTGGCAGCAGGAGGGCATGCCGCCCCATCATCCTCACCCCCTCTACCTGCTGCTGCCGCCACCCCCGCAGGGAGAGCGGGGCCCTGGCAGTTAAAGCTCAAAGGGAGCTCTGAGGTCCTCCCCCCACCATCTACAGCCGCCCCCCCTTCAAACACCCTGACAGAGGAAGAGGAAGTTGAGTTGGGGGCTTTGCTGTTGTGCGTGGGGCTGGCCACAGAGGGGCAGGCGGAAGGCTGGAGAGCGCTACTAGGCATTAATAAAGGAGATTTGGAAATGCTTTGGTTTGAGACAGCCAGTTCCCCCCCTTCTCCGCCGCTGCTGCTACTACTGCCGCAGGCCACCGCAGTGCCCTCTTCCTCATCATCCTCTTCCTCTAATAACAGTTCCTCCTCTTCCTCCGAGCCCATTTCCTCGCTCGGCAAGAGTATTTCGCCCTCCCCTACCTCCCTCTCCTCATCCTCCCCCCTTCGTGTTCCCTCTTTCCCAGCAGGCCCCTCTGCTCTCCCTCGCTGCTCGGGCGGGGAGCTGGAGTCTTTGGCAGGGCCTGGGGCTGAGGTAAGCAAGGGCGGCTTGGGGCTGCCAAGCCCTCCCAGTGTTAGTATGGGACCTAATGGGGCTTGCTGGGGGCCCGCATTGGAGTCTTTGTTAAGGAGGGCTTCACTACCTCCACCACTACTCCCTGCCTCTAAGTGGACCCCACTAAATGTGCCATAGAAGTTCTGCCCAGAGCTAAGGGGCACCAGGGAAGGAGGTGCAGGGGAGCTCTTGTTTTTTGGTTCCAGGAAGCTGATAAGGGGTTCCTTGTCCTTTCCAATGCCCTGGATTATAGCAGAGGCGTGTTTATGCCCCAGAAGCCGGCGCTCATCCTCGCTCAGGGTCATGCGATGGTCATGCACAGCATGAGTGGCGAAAGAGCGCACATAGCCGAAGGACAACTTGCAGAGGAAACACATGAGGATGGGCTTGCCTTTGCCATAGAGGGCCAGCCCATCGAATTTGGAGAAATCCACGTTGTTGGGAACATCTTTGGATACGCAGGACTTCTTGGCAGACCCGTCGCTGTTTAAGTAATCCTTGTTGCTTTTGTGCCGCACATCGAAGACGCGGAAACTGTGCAGGACAGGACTCAGGCCTGCCAGGGTTGAGGTATTGGGGAAGCCTTGGTCTGAGGAGCCGAACCACTTTCCGAAAGACGAGGCTATGTGGAACGTGTTGATGATCTGAGGGTAGACCGAGGAAGAGGTCCCGGCAGATTCGCCCGGCTTCCCCGTGCTGGGGAGAGAGTTTGTGGGGAGCAGGCCGGGTGCCACCCCCCCACCACTTTGGATCAGCTGGCTGAGGCTCTCCACGATGTAGGCTGAGCCGTCGGGCTGGTAGACAATCTCTCCAGCCAGGTTCTCCACATCACTGCTGTCCTCCTCCTCTTCCTCCTCTCCTTCCTCACTCCCGCTCTCTGTCGCCCCTCTCCGTCGTGCCTGTTGGCGCAGGAGAGTTGGCATCCCTCCTCCCGGAGCCATGGGTACTCCTTGGAAGGGCTGCAGACTTGGGAAACAGCCATCGATTTCCATTTCTTCTTCCAAGTCCTCCAAGTCTTCATCGTCTTCCTCTCCGCAGCTACCCACTTCCTCCTCCTGCTCCTCAATGCCCTCTCGCCTCGACGGGTGTTGCCCTGCCGCAGAGCTCTCGCTGGGGGCTGGGGGCGCGGGCCTCTGCTGCTCTCTCACACCCTCACGGGGAACATTAGGAGCCTGGTGCTGGGAAGGATAGGGCGCCGAGAGCGATAGGGGCTCCAAGGAATGGGTCTGGTTGCTGGGAGGGACCTGTACGTTAGAGTGATCGTTCCAGGGCTGCGGAGGGTGCTGCTGTTGCTGGGAGGAGGAGGTGGCGAGCCCATCGTCTGTCCCAGAAACCGCGGGAGACTCACAGCTTTCCATGCTGATGCCTACATGAGGCGTTCATCGCATCCAGGCCTGAGAAGCAGAAAGAGAGAGACGGGGGAAGTCATATAACTTGGATGCCGACTGATTTCCATTTTTTCCAGGTTTTTATATGTTTAAGGAAGAAACCAAAACATGTAGCAGTGCACACAAAATGTAAAGTTGCGTGTCAGGTGTTTTGTAAAATAGAGAAAACAAGTTTCCAATGGATCATTTTGACATTTGGGAGCTCCATAATGATCTACACTGAAATCAAATAACAGAGACACTCTGATAAATGGACCATCTATGTATAGGAGCCATAGAACATTCCTTAATGTATACTATATTGAGTGTGAGACAAACGTGTGAGATCTAATTGGAAAAATGACAGAGTGCTCATTATGTTTGATTGGGTGCTTAAGAACAGAGCCTCAGACAACCACTAATAAGCCACCTAAGATTCATCTTCCAGCAATATCAACAACTGCAATCCTTCATCTTCACCTACCAAACAACACTCCTGACTTAAATATTGCTTCACTCTTAATTTTTCCAATTTTAATGAAGCACTGAACAAAAAATCAAAAAGATCCAAAAATATAACTAAAGATCCAAACTTCTAACTCAAGAAGATGCTAAGAAACAATGAAACAGTGACTATAGGTAGCAGTAATTTCTGTGATTTAACAATAGTTAGTGTAGGTACAAATGCTGCATTACTTTGAATTAAATTCCCAATTTAAGCCTCTGTATAGCACAGTGCTATTTTGACAATGTTATATTAAAAGCTTTTTACTTTTTGATGGTCTTTGATAAATATTAAAACAAAACTTGGAAATAATAATGCTTTGAGTACAGTATGTAAAAAACCTAACCTATGCTCCTTTGCTTGATAATATTTTCAATTAAACCTTAAAAAATTGTATGTATACACAAGAGTACAGAAGGCAAGGTCTCTTAAAAGGCAATAAACTTGCTATCCCAAAAACACAGATAAGCTGACTCTGGTACCAGCTGTGTTCCAACCTCACTGTCAATAAACAGCTCTGTTAAATGTGATTTGAACACCCCTGTGCATCCCCAGTTTAAAATAATAAACGTGGCCCTGTGTTCAGGTTAGCAGTGCCCCGAGCTTCAAAAAGGCAAAGCACAGGCAGGAATTTAAAACAACAAGGAGATAAAATGATAGCAAGAGATACTGCTGAGCTAATAATTTTATTAAAGGGATGCAGGCAACATTGATTAAGGGGGGTGACCGGACTGAAACCAATAACTCTCGTCTGGCCTTTAACCTTGAATGCTGAATATTACATGAGCAAAGTTTCCCGGCACAGCACTGCGTTCTGTCCCAGCTGATTAGCACATTCTCTGCCTCCACTTGATTTATTTACTTATTTACTTAGGGATGCAAATTTCAGGCGTGTGCAGACACTATTTCTTTTTTTCCTGCATAAATGGATACGGTCGGAGAAGAAGGATTGACAGTGTCTCGTTATCCAAGAATCCTGTTGAAAATAAGGCAGCTCCCTCCAGCCTCTGGAACCAAATTAATCCCTTTATTTTTTTTACGATCTTCAATAGTTTCTCATTACATTGGCAGATTTCTATATTCCCCATTTAACCTGAATAATCCAGCATTGGAAGTTACGTTCTTACTAAATAGGCTACCTAAACATTTTTCTTGGGTAATTACCTACGCACAAAATAAATTCAAAAGTAGTCAGTTGGCAGGTGTGGACAAGGCCTTATGGAATTTTTAGGGTTTTTGTTTAAAAGCATCGCCCACTGTCTTCCCAGAGCTTGCGACAAATGCCTGTCCAGGAGGATCATACTGAAAGAGAGGCCACACTTCAGGTGACGGCCATTTTGTGTCAACACATTACATATTTGCACTCTGTCACCATTTGTGGTTTGGTCCTTTCGATATCGAATGAAATGATTTCGACATTTGTTTCACTTACATTAGCTGGGAATACAGAAAGAATGCAAAGAATGTTTAGCCACCTGTTTTACAGATTAAGCAAGGGACAGAGCAAGCACTGATACTTTAATATCTGTGAAGCACGCTTAGAGACAAAGCATTCGGTATGAATGAAACCAGGACCTATGTCCACTGCATTCAGTCTGCTGGCTGAATATTCAAAAGCGGAAAGACTGACAGATGTGCCTCATACATAAACAAGCGTCTTCTATTCAACTCATCTGTAGGCCACTCAATTGTTTTTACCTCTCAGTTTCATAGCCTGACTTGACCTAAGCAGTGTATTTTGTAAAAATACCTTTTAACTTCACTAGGATCTAAGACTACTATCTGCACAGGTGATTAAAACAAGACTTCAGTTTAGATTATTACATTTAAAGGAAAAGGAAACTGAACAAGGGAGCCAACCAAGCTCAAACACAGAATGTCCTGGCTGTAGCCTACTGAGCGAGGCTGTAACTGGGCAAAGACACAGACAGCCGGGACCTGAACCAACTAAACATTTTGTGAACTGTAATGTTTTGTTCACCAGAAAGGCCAAAGTAAAGCACAGCATCTTGACACTGTATAAAGTAACATCGTAAACTTGGCATTTCTCTTTTCAACTTCATTCGCGTGCCATAAAGACACAAGAAATCAAGTTAATGTTCTATAATTTTAATGACATGCTTCAAGACAGAGAAAAAATGGTCACGGCCCCTCTTTGGTGTTGGGTAAGAAAGCAGACACGAGAGAAACCGTTTCCTTCAAATCTTCGCCGAGCCTCAACCCATCCGAAAGCTACACGAGTCAGCACGCCACGTCCTCAGTTCGTGCTAAACAAGATTACTCTTTACAAACAAATAGATCTAATTCAATAACCCATGCTGGTTATTGATGCTCAAGAGTACTGTCAGGAGTCTTCCTGCCGCCAACGGGCCTGGGAATATGGCCTAATACTGTTTGTCTGTAGTACTTATGTTAACTAAGTGACACCTGTTTAAAGTAGGAAAGCCTTTAATGTCTCCAATAAACAAATGAGATTTGCTGTGCAAGACACCTTGACGAAGAAACACGAGGAAGTACAAGCTATTTTGAGTATGAAGAAATAAGCTGTCACTGCTCTCTGCTTGCTGTGTTTATCGACTCCAATTCAAAGTAATAAATCAATGGATTTTTGTGCACAGAGACTGCAAGGTCTCAGCTATTAGGGTAAGGTAGAATGCTCCAATCTCAGCTCCTCCACATTATTACTACACAAATTAACAAGCGGTCCTAAATCTCTCTTCTCTGCGAGGTACCGCTGTCATCTTTGCACCTTGATAGACGAAAACTAAACATACTTCATTCGGCATTCTCCACCACAGTTACGCAACCTTTTATTACATTATTGTTGCCAACACAGAAACTCTAATTGCAGCCCTGCAGTGATGTTTACTGTACTAGGTGATTTGAGGAAAAAACAACGGCAAGGAAGTAAAACACTAAATGAAGCCAAAACAAGCCCACACTCTCACAAAAAGATAATCCCTAAGAATAAAGGGCAGGATTCCAGAACTCTGGGAATAAACATCAATGCAGAGCCTTGCCCTAGCAGAGCCCTTCCAAAAGACAAAAGAGAAAACAATTAGCCAGTCTTCTTTAAAGAAAGCTTCTCGCTGCTTTCAGTCTCAACACTGTCCACAGAATAAGCCCTTGGGGATACCCAGCTGTGCCCACGCACTGGTCTCACTTTCCCATCAGCGCGGCCCTCAGGAACTGCCTAATCTATTTGGACAGGTGGCTTCTGTCTACCTGCAAAAGGTTCTAGCTTGCTCCACCTGTCCATCTCTTTCCGTCGTAGGAGTTTCCCATTCTGCAAAAACACGAGCATGATATTATCCCGCCAAATGTCCGTAACAGAAATGGGGACGAACAGGAAAACTGGGTTCGGTTCTGTGATTACTTTGACAAAGCAGCCAACCAGAGATGGAAATATTCCCACAACACAATACGAATTTCTTGCACTGCTGGAAAGTAATGGACGTACTGTAGGACGATATAAAGAACGGTGTCTGTCGGAGGGATTCGTCTCTTATTTTAACCAAAGGGCTAAAGAGGAGTTTGTTGGTATTTATATGGTGACTTACATTAACCAGGATTTACCAGTGGGTCATGAAGTAAATGAAAACAGAGGTTGCTTTTATAAGAACCCAGCTCATTATAAGCATCCAGAATAACCTGCCTTAGGGCTAGGGCATGATCCCTGAGGACAGGGGATATATGAATTCTCGTGGGGAATTAACTCCCAGCCCAGATCCAGCTGAGCACCTCCCAGAGTGCTCCTCTCCCCCTCTCTCCCTCCTGATTCAGGGGAATCAGAACACAGGACAAAGCTTTACTGGGAGGCACCTCCATCCCCCACTTCACAAGCTGGGACATTGCTTTACCTTTTAAGATTCAGCCATCCCGCATCCTGGTCACTGAAGGGTTAGTACGCTTATTGAAAAATCAATGGCATAAATGCTTAGCAAGTTACAGGAAAATGTGGGAAGGAAGGGTTCCTATTGATAAAGCAGAAGGCCTTTGATGTTGCACAGGGGACATGTTTATTGATAGAAAAACCATTGTACTCCTCAGGCTAAGCAAAAGGGCTTGCCTGCAAAGCTCTCCCAATTAATTGTGTGTATATAATAAATGCAGACACACGTATACACAAATTTCTGTACTTCAGAATCACTTCCAACAGGATCCATTAAATCAACTTTTATGACTTTTTTAAATTAAAAAACGGGCACCCAATCATAAAAGATCAACCCAAGTGAATCTACTGCAGGTACAGATTAACAACGTGGCTACACAGTGTTCTCAGCACAACAGCCTTGGCTCAGACTGCAGGCCACAGACCAGCCTCAGCCCTCCTCACAGGACCCGAGATAAGGACCAAGCGATTCCGCCTTCCCCCTACTTTTAATACCCCTCCCCCCCCCGGTCCTGTAGTGTACAGTCACACTACAAGACCACCGCACCCGCCGAGATACCAAGACAGCTACAGAAGGTGTCTTTCGAAAAACAACGTTTGGGAACAGGATAAAAAGTGTGTGTGTGGGGGGGGGAACCTGCGTGAAGACCCCCCCCCCCCAAAAAAAAAGATGTATTTTCTAAAATCATTTTGCACTGTCAAGCAATCACAGACCATGTAATCGATCCTTTGTCATAATTCCAAAGGAATGAATGGCCTCCCTCTGCAGATCTGAAGCTGCACACGGACTGCTTGTAAAAATCTGATGCTAGCAGTTGATAATAATGTGGCCAATGGCAACCAAAGCAGCGAAGGCCACTACAATCTCAGGCGTGCCTTTTCTCCTCCTCACCGCTTAATACAACCGGGGCCGTGCAGCCCCAGCTCCTACTTCAGGAGGCAAAAAGTCAACTCAGGTCGATGGCACTCAGTCTGTAAACACGGCTTCCCGTAAAATCAATGATCTTCAGTTCTAGCTATCAGTCTGCCGAACAGAAATAGCTGTGGTTTTGACGGGACTGGAAGTTGGGGCCGATAGGGAGGGGGTGGTAGGGGGCTGGAGCTCACTGCTGTGTGGCTGCTGGCACATCAGGACTGCGATACCTCAGGAATGAGGGGCACAGAGCAGCTCTCCCACTGCCACTACAGCTTCACCAGCAACAACAGCGGCTCTCAGCCTCCAGACCAAAGAAGCCCATCCCTTAGAATATGATACTGAAAATCTAGCCCTGTAAAACCCCTGTTAATATTGCATGATTGCAGTAATGAGACGCCATTGTAAAAGTTCTTTCATGGCAAAAATAATATGTTACCATTTGTGTTCTGAGAGACATTAAAAACACAACAAAGTCTATTAAGTTATTGAGGTGAGGTGTTGTTTTTAATGTTTCTAGGTGCATGTGTGTGAATGCTTGTATGTCGTTTTCAAGGTGCACAGCCTTTTCTGGGTGCAGAACTATTTCAAAAAAAGGAATTCCAAATTGTTTTTCTAACAAATCCACGAGAACAAAACAGCATTGTCACTTTAAAAACGCACAGTGTCAGACAGTCATGGTCATCCCTATCAGATCACAGGTGTGGCGATTCACCAATCCAGACCGACAGCAGCTTCTGAGGGGACCAATCAGATCAAAACCACACTGTGACCTGGGCAGTGTCAGCTCAGGGGGCTCACAGCTGGACCAATCACAGCCCAGCCAGGTTCAAAGTCAGCACAGCTGAGTGAAGCAGGGCGGCAGACTGTCTCCACACTTTCAGAGCGTGTGATAGAAACAGTACTGTGGTGTAATTAGAAATTGTTAATTAGCTCCGGGTTAATTACACAGTTCTTGGGAAAGCTGGTAAAAAAAAGAAAGCTGGTGGGGTGGTGAAGCAAGGCAAGGCAGAGAGCACACAGCAGGAATCTCGAAGCCTCTCGCCAATTAGCAGCCAGTGTGTGGGGCAACAGAGACAGACAGGGAGTGCACATTAGAGGAGGTTCACGTTATCATGCTACAGCTAGCACTCAACAAAAAACACAGCTAGGTTAAAGACGCGTTCGGAGGGCACTCTGTTTGTTTTTAAAAAGCAGTTTATTGGTTTAAGGACCTTACTGGTTTAAGATTTAAGGTCTCTGTTTTTTTTTTCTGTGTTTAAACCCTAAACTGTTAAGGGCACCAGTCCTAAAATACTGAAATACTGGCAATATTTAAAGTTTCTGGAAAGTGTCAAGTAAAACAAAAAAAAAAAAGACCATTTTAATAACTCTAACAAAAATAACCTCTTATTAAAGTAGCCGCCAGCAATTTTTTTATATAATCCTTCATAGAAACACAAAGTGTATTATTTCCCAGCGCTGTCCCCAGTGATTCGTTTAGATAAAAGCTTTGTGTTCTATAAATGCATAAATTATCCCAGGGATAAAGGTATTGATGTATAATCAGAGATAGGCAATCACACTCATACCGCAAACCCTGCATTCGCCCCGGGGCAACCTGGCGTATACACCAAGCTCTGCGCACGCCAGAGCACAGCAGGGGTGGGAGTATGGTGTGTTTGTGAGGGTGTGTGAGTATCTGTGTGTAGATCCGTGTGCTTGAAATGAAGCCAGCCAGTTCCACGTTTCTTTCCTTGCTACCAAGGCCCTTGTTCCAGTGATAACTAGGCTGCCTGTGATCTGCACAAGTCTGTTCCTGTTAATCCTGTTTCGAACTGATTAGGCTGATTACCAGGAGGGCCCTGCCATCCGCCAGCCTCACCTGTGAACACAGCCCAAGAATCAATGGCAGGGCTGGATGGCCCCCAGGAAGTCACCAATGGAAAAGCATTAACCTTGACCAGCCAGGAGCAGATTTAGCACAGGTCAGAAGGCTTGACATCAGGCCACTGATTCTAAAAAAGAACTGGACTCCCAACTCCAGCTATATGGTCATGCTTTTCAGTTGGAAGATACAGTGGCATCCTGGTGTTTGAAAACAATAGCATGGCTTGTTTTCATTTTTTATTTTGGAAGATTCTTTCATCCCACGCAGCTTAACATATGCAATCATTTATATTAGCAATTAACAATTGGGTTGCAAGTACTTTTCTCAAAGGTTCCAGTTAAGGGTCCAGGACCCTAACCACTGCTTCATACTGCTGCCCCATGGATTGTGCTGATACTGCATGGAAAAAGCTGTAGGTCAACCATACGATATTCAGCAGTTTGAATGGAATGGGGAAAAAACATACACTGACCTTCACCTTTGTTTATGTTGTTTGGCTTGTGTTCAGGATGTGTGAAACACAGACACAGTGGATTGCCTCTGTGGCAGTAGCCTTTTTTGTAAGAAAGGTGGGAAATAAAACAGAAGACACAAAATGTCTGCAGACGTTCAGGCTCTTTACTTACAGACAGAAAGGTGTCAAATCATGATTTTTTCTCTTATCTGGGTATCGGCTTTTTTAAAGGTAACCCTGTATAATGTATACAAGCTGAAACAAATACACGCACGCAAAATTATCTACTTCATTTTGTCTTTCAAACAGAAGGTCACTGGAAAGTGTGAGACATGCAGATCAAAGTCAGCCAGACACCACGCTTTCGTTTTTGCTAATTATTAAATCTCAGCTATTTATATCTCAGGGAAGCAGGCCTTTTTTTCTGTAGCAAAGCTGGAAGTGAAATCTGCTAACTACAGGAGTTTTTGCTTGTTTAGCTTTTTTGTTTTCCGTCATTTTTTTTTTTCAACTTAGCAACAGGAGAAGAAAAAACTAGAGTTTAAACCACAAGCAGCACTTTTTTGGGTATTATGAGTTTTTCTTTATAAATGATCAGTAGCCATATGAACTGGTAAACAGAACAGCTTTCCAACAAGGAACATGAACAGTACTAGCAATATAACCTGTCCCTTAGCCTTTTAGCATTACTTAAGAGCCATCCTTCTTTCAAATGTGCTCTTTCCCCACGTTTCGAGACTGCCTTTGAAGAAGCAAGGGCTAACCTCAAGTTATTTCATAATCTCTGCAATGTGAAGCTGGAATGTCTTGAAGAAAAGCCAATAAAAAATACCAATAACGCCTTATCGAAAATGAGCCCCATCTCTTAAAAGAGTTTAATGCCACAAATCCAGTGTGTGCTGTTGCTCCAGGCTGTCAATTCATCACTAATCTGCCGATATCACCGACCCTTGCAGGTGCACCGCTCACAGCTTTGGTAAGGGCTGCCAGCTCGCCTACATCTGCTCCAGCATGCGAGTGGTTAAGGCAAGCCCACCGCAAACAGAGTTGTTAAGGTGATCAATATCATTGAAATATTAAACCTTAAGAAGCCGCATTATTGATTGGGAGGCCGATGATAAAACTGTTTATTATGATAATCGCTGGGCTCTGTGTAAATGTTTCCAGGAGGACTCGTGCTGGAGCAGTGACAATGGGCCTCCCTGCCCTGCCCCGGTCTCCTCTGGCTGTGTGAGCCGGGAGGGGGGGCTGGGGGTGGAGGCCAGGACAGAGCAGACCAGACGCTTACTGTATATCTAAGAACACTAGCATTAAATCTGCAAGACGGAATTGACCAATGTTTGTCAATGTCACTTTAGACAGCAGTGAGAAGAACAGGGACTATACTCTACCGCCCCATGCCTTGTCAATCTAAATTTGTGGATATGGAGCCTTGATATGCCCCTTTCTCTGCTCTCTGACCCTGGCGTGCAGCATCCTAACAATGAAACTCGACAGCACTTGAACCGTTTAAATTAACCTGTAACGTAATTTTCTAAAAACAAGGCCTCTGCTCTTTCTGCTCAAAAACAAGCCGTATAAAACAGAAGTTTAGCTGGGACTTTTAGGATGTTACAGTGGGAAAGTTAGAAGTGTAACACTCAATACAAACCCCCCCCCCCAGTACTGGGCTCTGCCTCCTCCCTAATTCACTCCCGCAGAGCTGGGACTGACAGAAGGAAAGGCAAGGGGATAATGTCCCTTTAATCCAGGGTCTTTTTAAGTAATCTGAAAAACAAATACCTCAGTAATGACCAAACACTGCACCTGGTAAAACAGCACAGAGCACGCTCAGGCACCTGGAATTAGCTAAGTATCCCTGCAATTGCATTCTTAAAGGGACAGACACCCTTGCGAAAGCCACATGCAAGGGCTAGGAACCTTGTGGTGACTTGCAGCACATGATAACCAAGAGCAGTTAAACTAGTGGTTAGGGTTGGGACAACCTGAAGCAGAGACAACGCTGTAGAGAACGTGGCAGGAGAGAGGTACATTTACTGTGGCTAACCAAAGACCAGTGGATGACAGGGGGAAATTCCAGGAAAAAAAGGCACAAGGTCCATGAGATACTGATCAAGTTAGAAATTGGACAAAAAGTGCCTTCCAGCTATAAGAGCAGAGAGGAGGTGATGCAGGGTCTTGTGTAGCTCGGCTAAAAGGTACGGAAGATTTGTGTAGCAATTGAGAGTGGAAGATAGTGACAGAAGCAAATGTTGAAGGCAAAGGAAGACAGAATGACAAGACAGTTTCAATATGTGTGTAACCAGCTGCTGCTGGTTAAACTGGGGCTGGAAAGTCAACGTTTCATAAGCTGCTAGAACTGTCCTCCACAATGCAAAAACATTCATACAGAGGATTAGAAAAGTCCCAAGATAAGCCATTCTATAGAAAAGATTTATTTTAAAGAAAAAAGAAAAGGAAAAGAATAAAGAAAGAAGCCAATAGTGTCCAAGCCTCTAATTCTAGGCTGGGATATCCTGGATAAATAATTAGAGAACAGCTTTGAAGGCCTGCAGTGCCTCTCCATTCACTTTCCACTACACATTTGCTAAAGTCATTAATGACAAAGATTTAAAAGGGAAAAAGCGAAAATCTTTCTGGTACACAAATACTTCTTTTATGAGCCCTGGCTTGGATTCCTCCTTGCCCAGTTAGAACCCTCACCCTGGCAGAGCGCTCCGCTCACTTGAAACAACACAACCTCAGGGGAGAGCGGCTTTTTTTCATTGGGGGGAAAAAAAAAGTTGCTCCTTTTATATAATTATGATACCTTCATAAAATAAAGGAATAATGTGCACAGCAAAAAGGAAACAAATGCTGAGTGGTGTACTCCAGAAAGTCCAGACGTAAGAAAAGCTTTATACATCCCTGTTTTGCTGTATTGCCTTTTTTAGAGGAATAACTCAAAACTCGAGAGTTTGCAGAACTGCCAAGAAGAATTAAAAGGGATCCTGCTCATGATGTAAACCCTTAATATGTTGCTATTCTTAAAGAACACTAGAGCAGATATCCAATTAGCTAACCAAGCTCACATTTACTTTTAGGCTGTTTTTAAAGAATGCAACACAGCTAACTGGGCTCATTTTAAATAATAGGCTGAACACAGATGAGTAGGTAACTGATATGACGTCCGTCCTGTTTCGGCTTTATTTGGAATTAGGGAGCTAAAAACAACAGAAGTTTTGTATGTTTTGTCTCCTCATCTTTAACCACTATGTCTTGTAAAACAACCCATTTTTTTTTACAATTGTGTAAAAAAAGAGCTAGAGAGCTAACCTCCCAAACCATCTAAATACCATTTTTTTTATCAAACATACAGCTGGAAGAGTGTTAAAATAACAAATATCAGTGGTCAAACAGCGTTTATTTGTAACTAAGAAAATTAATATCCTGGTAGAAAGAACAAAACGGATACTTATAAAACAGATCCCGGAACAGAAAGTTTTTATGAAAAGCCAAGTGCAGCTGAGTGGCATATTGCTAAAGTTTATCTGTCCACAGATAAACAAAATTACTTAACATTCTTATGAAGCATAATGGTGTAATTTTCTTGCCAAACTATCTCATCATTCATCTCTAGAAAACTGACTAAATCACAAGAGGAAAACCACCAGAGTCCAGCCAAAAGAAAAACAATGCAATGCTTAGTTCAGATGGTGGATGTTTGTGAACAGCTCTAAAAAACCCAACCTTTCTATGAAGTAAAGAAGATGAAGATTAAGAAATGTATCTCACGAGAACAACCTGATAAAGGCACTTAACTAGGGCTCACGTTTAATAGCAAACTACTGTGATCCACCTGATCTGGAAAAGGCTAAAGAAACCACCAAAGATTGCAATGTTACTTGTTCACATTACCATGACAGAAAACCAAGCTGGATTCGGAAATAAGAACTTAACAAATAAAACAATGTCAGGTGCATACCCCATGTTATTTTGATGTACTAAAAATGGGGAAAAAACAACGAACTGTCCCACTGATATGCAAATAAGTTATCACTGGAGCGGAGAGGGGGAAAAAACAATGCACCACATAAATTCAATTCCATTAAAATACCACTGGAATATAATTTTCTAAATTGGAAAGGATTTGCTCCGATTATTATCAATCAAGACTGAAGAAAATGATGAATAGTATTTAACGATCCAGAGTAATCAGGGTAAACCACAGTCTCTGATGAGTTTTGATCATCAATCAATGATGATCTAAATATGACATTTTGTGCGTGATCATACATGATGAATACATCTGCATCTTCGTTTAAGTGGACATCTGTGCTACCATACAGTGCATGCTTTCCGAAGAAAGACCAGTCTTGTTAGCATGCATTTCAAAACTTCAGTTTAACTAGGAAATATCACCACCAGAGAAGAAAAACAAGGAGAGACAACAAATTTTTAAATGAGTAACAACTTGGCCTCAGGGATGAATTTGAAAGAAACCTCCCTCTTGAACTGGAGAACAGAAACATCAAAAGAAGTTTCTATCCTGCACAGAGTACGTCTTTGGAAAGCACAGTTAAAACATGATGGCAGGCCGGTACCCTTTGCGTGTGGAAAATTGGAATTATGCAAAATTAGAGAACACAAGTTGTGTTCATGGCAAAGTGTGATGCAATGTTTTTTTCCAAGATTCCTGAAAACCATCAATATTCACATGGAAGCAACTCACTCTTCTTAATCTGGTTAAACTACACACGCAATAGAAGTACATACCAGCGATGTATAAACCGCTAGATTGATCTTTCGCTTTGAGTATTTCTTTTATTCATTATAAAAAGTAGTCGTTTTTACCTCGTACCTAGAGGAGTGCTTGAATTTATTAGAACATTCTTGTGCTGTAGTTTTCATTTATTGTCGTTATGAGATCAAACACAAGAGAAGATTGTCAAAATATGCAAATTATGGACTGTCTGATTTTTTGGACCAATTTAAGATGTTAAGCATGACGTTAATCCCAAAATAGCATGAGAAGAAAACCATAAGCATCAATGTTGGTTTGGATTACTTCTCAAATAATTGAGATACTTTCTTTGTATATGCAGTAAATACCAATACCTTCCAAAAATGAGCCACTGAAGTCTGAAGGAAATTAATTTACAGTCCAAGCATAAAACCAAATAAACTTCAAATCTTATTGTAATAAAGTTTATACTGCTGTGTTTATCTCTTGCCACTTAAAGGCAGAACAAAAATGTAGATCAATGTATCAAAAATAGACTACAATTTGCTGTTGAAAAGGGAAATATCTTGTGGAAAGGATAGTTTATTGTCACAGTGCAGCTCTTGACACATTTTAAAATCCCATAAAATGCAGGGAATATGGTCTTGAATCCCGAGAAGGGCTTTTAGCCAGACAATGTGTGAAAATGACCTTGCTATGTACACAACATCGGTTGTCAAACCAACTTAAAGAGCCACAGGTGTGCTCAGTAACAGGAGGTGCTGTCAAAACAAGGCTGCAATGTCTGGGTTCCTCTGCAGTTTTCCACAAAGTGCAATTGCAGTTGCAGACATAAGCACAACTTTTAAGCTTGCTGTCATTCTTCACTGAGGGGTGGGACAATGAGAGTCCTGACAGGGAAATGCACAGAGTTACTGAGGACATGAGGCTGCTGTATTATTCTCAGTAGTTAAAATGGAAATTTAAGTGCTGGATCAAAAACAAGTATATACAGTATATGGAGTGAGGGTGAGGAGGAGGGTTGGATGTTACTTGAAAATAAAGTCAAGGGGTCCACAACAACAGTGTAGGACATAGGGCACAATATGGGACAAACTGAATTTCATATTAATTTTAAATAGACTATGATCTCTAAACTTAAGTGTTTAACTTACATTCAGTATAAGTGACATCTAAATGAAAACAATAAAACATAAGAATGTTTACAAATGCGATGGGGCTACTTGGCTTGTTTGGTTATTCAATGGATAACTGACCCAAGGATGTCATCCAGCTGTTCCCTGACAGAGCCAGGGAATCAACTTTAACAGCTTGTCCCACACTCCCGCATGCCTTTGTGTAAAGACGTTTGCCCTGTTTTCAGATTTAAAACAATAATGAAGCCACAATTTGTTTGGTTCATTTTATGGGTGCCATGTATATTTAAGTCACTGTTCATTGATTTAACAATTAATGTGAAGATTTAAGCAATCAGAAAAACAATGCCATCTCTAAACGTGTTGGAAATGGATTGAGAACTGAGCCCACTATAGTATAAAACACATGACAGATTGCATACTAAAATGCTGCCCTTGTGTGCTCCATGAAGAAACACAGGAATCCTAGCCACTTCTATAAATGTGTAGCTTAGTATTAATATGAGAAATTCATGCCCTAGGTACCAAGGAAAGCTTTTTACTCATTTTGCATTAGTAAAATGGCTATTTGCATAGTGACTTTGATGCCTGTGTAACACAAAAAACAGCTACATTAGTAAGCAGCTATAAATTAATTTCCTTGTCCCCATATTTATACTAGTTTAACATCCACTGAATCAGAAATAAATCTACCATTAAGATGTCTCTTTACAAAAAGTTTGTGGATTTTGGGTAGAACATTTGAAAAAGTTCCAGTAGACTCTCTGCTGTTCCAAGAAATACCAGGGTGGCATACTGTCATATACTGGCCCAGTTAAAGCACTGCTTATTCTCAAACAAAAACGAAAATGCACAAAGATTCCAATTGCAATGTGATTACATTTTCTGGAACATCTTGCCTGAGATAGGCTGATCCTTAATTCACACTATATCATCACTGTAAGAAGCACTTGAGATGAAAAGGCGATTGCAGATCCTGATATTCTCTGGGTTATAACCTAATATATTGTGTTGCTTCAACTTTCCCTTCTTCTTTTTGGACATGAAGTAAGGCACGGGACCCGAGACCTTATCCATTTCCTCTGCGTTACTGCAGAAGAGTACGGCCCTCATGCCTTGCAATTCGTACACGCAGCCTTGTTAGCCAAGGCCCCAGTTGAATAAAATGACCACATGCTTTCCCTCAGCCTCAGACGCTAGGCTGCCCTGCCTCCAGACGTCAGCCTTTAACAAAGCACCTGTTATAAATAAATCACGAAGAGAGCTGTATTTGGGAAGTGAGGCATTAAGCATGACATGAGCTGTGAACGTTCAGCTTACACCAACCGCAACATCTAGCTGAACCGCTGCAGACCAGACCCCAGCCAGCCAAGCCTCAATTCTCTTATCTCCTGCCTTCCAGCACCAAATGACATGCTTCACACATCTGGCTCACAGCTGGGTGGCTGCAGAGCAAGAAGCCCAAGCAACCAGCAACAGGTCTGCTCCAGAGATCCACAGATTCAGCAAAAGCTGAGGATGGTGAAACAACTCACACGCTTCCTGCTGTTTCAGATTGCAGATAAAAGTAGCTTACAGGCTTCAGTTCAACTACTGTCCATCTCCTTGACCCTTAATGTACAAATTCATTGGTTAAGGAACGATTTATCATAGTACAAGAGGATTAAATAGTTAAGATACGAGTGAAATCACCACCTCTAGCGAAAGCCTAGTACGTCAGATCTTTCACTTTCCAACACAATCTGGACAAACACCTTCACATCATCCTATCTCCTCTTCTGTGTTCATTAATTTCTGTTAGAAACCCAGCTTTAGTTCTCTAATTTCCCTTTACTGGGACCTCATGCTGAAATATTAAGCAAAGATGTTTTCAATTCTAACTTCACAAGCAGGGGTGGGTGGTAAAAGCACAGCTAAGAACCAAAGAAAATATCCCCAGTGGAATATTTAGTCATGGGCTACCTCAGAAAAGGGGGACATTTAAGATGCAGTTTGCTCTTTACTTCGTTGCTTTGTGGAAATTTGGGGTGGGGGGGCTTTCTCCTTGGGGAGAAACACATTGGCACACATAGTGAAAGAGAGAAAAGGCTGACAGTGAGGCTATCTCAGTGGAGCAGTGCTGTAATTTACATTGCTGTGTAATTATTTGCAGGATCATGGCTCCAGACGAATGAAAGATGCATCTCTGTGGGAATTTGAGCATGGGGAGAGGCCAAGGGTACACAGGAGGCTCCTACCCTTTCAGCGAGGTTAGCAGTCAGTATCTGAGGCCAGGTTCACACACACATCCCTGCTAGGCCTCCTGCTTCGACCAGCCTCAAAGCCCAATGAGGCAGCAGTATGGAGCACAGGCCAAGGGGACATGGCAGTGACTGACAACATCTTTAGTTACAGTCATTGGAAAATTAAAATGACATGAACCAAATTACTATAATCTTGCTTGCTATAATTTAGTCAATTATCCGGGATAAGGATTATTTTCGTTAACGTAGAGCTATTTCTGATTCTTCCACTACAGTTCTGGATAAGGTATCACTTCTTGCCTTGTGCTAGGATCTTGTGCAAGGTGGTTTCAATATACATGTGGATACTTCTGACTACTCAGTTACTATTAAGGTATTAGCTACCGTGAATTGTTTCAGAATTACACAGCAAAACAAGTACTTGAACTGTGACAACAAGGCTGCCTTACAAGAGCTGGGAGCCCCTTTCCCTTCTTCTAACTGTAAACAGGCTGTGACCTCATGTATGCTGAAGTGGGTAAATTCCACTAATTTGGAAGCGATACCCAAAACCCCATATAATGTAGCTCAGTCTGCTTTGTTTGAAGATCCTGCTGCTCTTTACAATGACAAGTTATTGAGATTTTTTCTACCAAAATGCTGTTGCTGTTTTTGCTTGTACTTCCTCTTGTTACATAAATGACCTGCGCTCTATGACAGGAGCAGGAGACGTCTTGAGCATTTGTAATGAACACAGGGATGGCTGTTTATGAACAACATGAGCAGACCTTTGGAAATGCCCTCACGACAACCAGATCCTTTTCCATTGTAACCCCAGGAGGGGTCACAGTATTCCTACATTCCATTTTCTCCATTATCAATAAAATGCTGAAACCAGCTAACAATCCTGCTTTTTCTCCCTCTAACATAACACATCTGTGCACTTTGTTCGAAACAAAAAACATAACATTAATAAGCAGCTGCTGGCAAACAAGTCCACTCCTGTTTTCACAGGTTGTGAGTGGTTCCTATTTTACTGTAGTTGATAGTGCCTATGTTACCAAGTTGCTAGCTAAAATGAAATTAATGCCCTGTATCACGGACTCTCCCAATACCAACAGACCTACTCAAAGTTAGCTTTTCAGCTTTGTCCTATTAACCTCATCAATGAGATCCATTAAATCTGGTCTTATTCCTGTAGGTTTAAAGACTGCTGCTATCATACCAGTGTAAAAAAACTAGCTTGGACTCACAATGTCTTAATAACCACCACCCTTTTGCCAATTTGCCAATTTTAAAAAAAATCCAGGAATGGGTGCTCAATCACAATCTCTTCTTACATCTAGCACTTTGAACCTTTCCAATCAGGGTTTAGGCAGAGACAGTACTTACACAGCCCTCTCTAAGGTAGGTAACGATTTGCTGAAGAGTTCTGACTCTGGGTCACTTAAAATCTTCCAAATCTGGGTTTAAGTGCAACGTTTGGTAACGTCAAGCACGGCATCCTACTAGATTTTACAATATGTCTAGATATCTAGGTAAAATCTAGGTATTAGCACCTGCATTTCTTGGGTTAACTCTGCAGAAGACCAGGCTCCACACGACGGGTGATGGAGCTTTCTTGTGCCGCACTACGTGTGTGGAACTCACAGCCCAGATCCATTAGTGACTTTGCAGCTGTCAACATTTTCAAGACTTCCTTAAAGACCTCTGTTTTTCACTATAGCCTTTAATTTGGTCGTACTCTTGGTTTGTACTAGGCCAGTTTGCTGTGATTATTTTTCTTTTGCACTTGAGTATTCCATGTGCGCAACTGTAAAGGGCTCACACATACAATTGCATGATTATTTTGTTTTTTCTTTGTTTTTGCAACAAAGAAAAAGGCAAACTCAAAACCACACGTGCTAGTACGTTTATAATGATCATTTCTTGCATATTGTTTTTACACCATAACCGAGGCAGAGCCCAAATCGGTATTGCCACAGTTCCTACTTATCTATAAGGCACATTCTGTGATGAACTATTGCAACACAGAAGTTGGGGTTGGCACACAGGAGCTGCCCTGATAAGGTGGATGATGAGTAGAGATAAAGCCTCACTGGTCACTTGCAAAAGTGAGGGTTTACAGTACCTAACGAATTTTTGAAAGTCCATCAAAGCATTACACACTCAAGTTTCTCATTCTTGGAACTTCTCACTCTTCATTTAGCAAGAACCTAGTGGTAAACTCTAAGTGGATTCCACATTCTAAGGAAGACGTAGACTCATGATGTCATTGGTTTAACACTGAAACAGTATCCCCAAGAAGAAAACAAACCATCACATGGTACTGAGAATGCAGCTTCAATACAAAATGATCTCTTGGCCTGAAAAAATGATGGGTTTTGAAATTTCTCTGCAAAACCTGTACATTACTAAAATAGATTCCATTTTAGAAATGCAATATTCTCAACTCCCATTTCACATGTAAGACTAGGGATCTAAGCCTTAAATACTATGACACTGAGAATGAAATCAGAGCTGGGTGAAGTCAATATCACAAGTGTGAGGACTGCAGTAGCAGTTTATCGGTTTGTTGGCACGTTCTGGTATGTTTGACTCCAGACCCTCTCCAGTGAAACCAGCCCTAGCCAAGCCTACCAAACCAGTTTCTCTTATGAGCTGACAGGCCTGTTACCCCAAACCAGTGATTTTAGTTCCAGCTTGACAGATATAATTACACATTGCGCACAATTGACATGTGACGTGTCTTTTATGCATAAAGAAGCAAAGGAAGGGTTGAAAATTTGGAAAAGTTGTTCTGGTCGCATTGACTCTTTTGATATGGAGTTTAGTAACTTGCCTATCATGCGAGACCTCTGCTTTTTGTAAAAGGGCTAGAGTAAGTGACAAATAACACCATTCCCCCTGTATTAGCAGATCTTCTAAGAGATCAGATTGCCGTATTAAAGAGTCTCAGTGCAGTGGTTCAAAGAGTTTTCCTCCATGTAGGCTCTCCTATGAATTTCACTCTATTAACACATTTGTAAGAGAGAAGGACTGTGCCAGCGTCCCTGCCTGGGGCACAGTGTATGACTAGGATCACATCCAGGCTCTTGTAGACAGTAAAGAGGTCGCCCAGTTTCAGAACACAAAAATGCCCACATACTTTAGAAACAGAAGAGTGGTTTAGTATGCGTTGCTATGATGCGGGTAACACTTAATTCCCAGACATGAGAAAGGGCAATTGATCTGATGTATTTCAGGAGCAAGTTCTAGAGTTCGTCATGTTTTGGACACCACCTTTGATGCAGCAACGTTTTCCTGCACCGAAAGAATATTCTCTTGCACACTAGCTAGCAGATTTATCTAGGTCTAATAGGAATGACTAATCTGAATGGTTTGAGAAGGCTCCTCCATAGTATTTGAACATTTATGCTGTTCTTCAAAGAGGAATGAGGAGTGTCTCTAACACAGGCTTAAAGCACTGCATGGAGACTATCTCAAAGGTAATGTTTGTCACCTTTGATGTGTCCCATGTGAATTGCTGTGGTGTGAACTGACTACTGAGGATCCCTCTTTTTCCAGTCCAGCCCTAACAGATGCCCTGTGGTGTGGCCATGTAAAATGAGATGGGAATTTAATTGGCCCCGGACCTGATTTTGCTGCTCCTAATTATGCTGGACTCACTGATGCCAGGTGCACCCTTGAGGGCGTGAGGCTGCTCCAGTCTGCCCAGCCCCTACGACAGCCTCCGCATCCTGGAACACAAAGACGAGGAAAACGCTCTGCCTCCTCTCGAGAACAGGACACGCCAGAGCACAGATCGCTCCCAAGTCCCCCAGAAAAGGGGACCACTTCTGTGGGGTGACTCCTCGGTGTTCTAACAATTGTACCACAGCATAAACACATGATATAAGCAAAACAAGACATATTCCAGACATATTTACTGCGCACATGTCAGCAAAGTTAAACAAATTGGCAGTTTTCTAATTTCCCTGGTAAACATGGGAAGGTGATCTCCTTGATCGCACGAAGGGAAAAGAAGTCAATCTAAGCTTACTGGCCTTAGAGGCAGTGTTGTCTTTCATGACGTATCTTAAAGGCCAGAGCCTCTCAGTGATCAGAACGGTTAAATTTTTTTTAAAGGCGCCATTTTGTACACAATCGCTATACCTCAACAATCCCACCAGCTCCACCTAGGGCAAACTTGTTCTTGGGTTTCTGTATGTAAATTATGAATCATGTGTCAGGGGGCTTTGAACGCTAAAAGATTATTGTTCATAAAAAACACAAATCTGCTAAAAAGAGCAAACAAATAGTTTAGGTTCCAGACACACACAAATGGAGTGTGCAGATGAGAGAAGGGCAGAGGTTTTGAGACTCTAAAGGCACAGCAACACCTGTTTGTCCCACAGTCACCATATCATTATTTCTAATTAGTAGTGGAGCCTGCAGTCGCATAGAGCAGGCGTGTCCGAGCATTCCCTTCCTATGGCAGGTATGCACAACTTGCTTGTAAAACACTCCAGCATCAGGGGCTGCCTGGTGGCTAAGCATTTTAAGGTGGTGCTGAGCTCCACTTGAAAAGGAAGTATTTTTTCCAGACATGTCAAATCCTTTTCTAGGATGTGCATTCAGGGAACAATGCCCTACAGCTATCAAGCAGAATGCTACAGACCTGGGGATCTTTACTATATACAGTACATGTTTTTGTTTTTAATTTCCACTTTTTAAGTTTCAACAGTGTTGTGCTATTCTTTATTATATTGACCATTGTTTATTTATTTATATTAAACTAACATAACTTGCATAAAATCTTATTTTACACTTTAGAATGATTTTTTACGCATGGAATCCATAAAAGAGCCAGTGGCTCTTAGGAAATCCCATTCCTAGAGAGACACGCTATGGTCTTCAAAGGCACCCTTTAAAGGAGTGTACATTGTCTTCTTCAAAGGGGGGCCAATCAAAACTCATCGAGTTTTCTCATCTTGTATTCATTAAAAAAGCAATAAAATACAAAAAATGTTTTTGAAAAGGGGGTTGTGAAATGGCTGCTTTGCAGGTGGAGGGGCTCAAATCTGCTGTTTCTTTCACCACTTAAGCAGACTTCGTTCTTCAAACATTGCAGCTTCTTATTTCCTTTCACAATTTACTGGAAGCTAAGTACAAGCACAAAAACGCAGAAGACATCCAGTATAAACGATAGTTTAACAACTTAGTTTTTTTTTTTGTGTGCGTGTGGTTGTCTTTAGACCCTTGATCAAATGTTAAAAGTGACAGGTGAACTGCATGTAATACACAAGAAACTGACAAAAACCAAGCAGCTCTGTGTCAGAAAGGTTTTATGTGATCAAGGTCTGGATCACAGCTACCCAATATATCAACACTGCCAGTCATTGTAAGGTGTAATATATCCTACTCACTCCCACCACAGTAAGGTGTGCTGAGCTTTCTCCATTACAGCAGACATAATCAATGCAAGGCCTCCTCTATGCCCTCAGCACTGTTGCATACAGACTCATTTTTAGTCTAATTAGAGAAATATACAAAAAATACTGAACCACACCTCAGTTCTCTTACTTGACAGTCAACTACTCTCAGATAGAAAATGTCTCCCTTGCTACATCAATCCAGGTTATTTCTTGAGAAAATATCATCTTGGCAAAGTTAAACAAGCATGTTAATTGCCTCTACACATTCTTACATCTCACAATATACACAAGGTGCATACATTATACACGTCTTTCTATAAATGCACTAAGGGAAAAAAAATCAAGGTTGTGCTAATTAATGTGCAAACTGAAAAGCAAAAACATTATACAAAAATCTGGTGATCAGTCAAAGAAAGTTTCCCATTTGTTGTCATGAGATTCACACCATCACATAAAGGTTCTTAGATTTAGTATAATAAAATCTATTTTCAAAACTTTATTCTCATATTACTTTTTACAATAAGGGAGGAATGCTCCATTCACTTCAAAGACTGTAGTCATGGCGCATACGGATTGCAGACTGACCAGCTGGTGTCAACACCACAAAAATAATCAAATTAAGTCACAGCATCTAAATCACTACTCCTGCCATAGAGTGGCTTCTGTAGAAAACAACTGTCTACTTGCTACACTGAGGCATTTTCTGCCCAACACAGTTCGGGTCAAAGTCACGTGTTTCTGACCCTGGGGCACAGGTCAGTACAATATTCTATTGCCCCTGAATTCCAGGTCAGTCAAAGCTCTTTGGCTGTTGAGGTGAATGGCAATACGATAAAATAATCAATGCTCTTCAAGGTCCCAGGCAGTTCTATACTGCAAGGCTATTAGGGTCACCACCTGTTCAGAAATTCACTAGAAGGTCCAGTTTTCAGAGAAGACGTCATAGGACACCACTCTCGCCTGTCTCGATGAAGTACAATACCTACATATATTGTAGATATATCACTCAGGGCTAATCTTTTCATTGATCTCATTATTTATATCAGATCACACTTAGATCATGTACCTTTTGCTACTGTTGCTAAACATCACAGCAACTGAGAACAATGTCATTACAGTGCACTATGACTACACAGTTTCTTAGTATACTAATCTTAAGCAATTCTCTCTTGGCATAAGATTAAAACAAAGTTTTTTAAAAACATATGACTAAACATTACCATCTAGTACAGTTTTATGTATGGCAGGGAGAGCGATGTATCCCTATTAGTTTTAAGCATCGTCAATTTGATTTTCTAAGCAAGGATCTAATGGAATGCACAAAACAATATTTCTTTATATTACTCAAAATATTACTCAACATGCAAAATGTATCCGCTCAGAAAAAAAGTTTATTTTTCAATACTGTGCTCCGGGATCCTCTATGCTTCAGCAGAACTTGTGCTTCCGACTTCAGCCCTTCCACAACTGGAAGTAGCTTAAATCTCAGACTGGAAAAAAAACCTGGAGTGGGGCTGTTTTGGCTTTTTCCCCCTTTCCCAGCTCTGCTGTGAATCGAGTCAGACACCATACTCGGTTGCTGCCAGAATGAAAAAGCAGTTAATTCTTGGCTGCCCTCCCTCCCTGCTTAAAGGAAGGTATACAGTTTCTAACAGCTCTGGCTGACTGGGTACAATGGAGATCTCAGAGAACAGGCAAGACTCCAAACAGGTGAAGCAGCCCGTCAGTGCAGCCCCTGATTGGGTCTCAGAGCTAGGCTTCTTCTCTGTTTCCAGGCCCTCTCTACCCAAATTAACAGAACCCCCAGATACATCTCTAGTGTTTTCTAACTCAATTATCTACAACATGCATTAACTAACTGCAGAATATTAAGTCAGCGTTGATGTTAGTGCAAATTAAGACTCCTTCGTTTCCAGACTGTGCTGTTCTTACACTGTTAGTACAACTCATTTTTCTTACCCTGTTTTCAGAGCATTCACGTCTCATCATTGAATTGAAAAGTATGAAAGGCATTGTTATGTTATACTCCACTTTTACTTGATTAGCTTATGGTCCCTTTGCTTTTTTCCTGAGTTCCCACAGTAAAGTGTTGTCTCCTACCAGCCTAGAAGTGAAACTCTGCTTCATTGAGCGACTTATGTATCTACCTCGAATGCAATACCATATGCCATTAACCAGTAATCAGCATGCTGTTTGCATACATCTGCTTTATTCTATTGATCCCACTTCATTCATTAACAGTCAGGGTATATAATTAACATCCCAACAAGCTGACCCCCTCAGGGATCTCTGATTCCACGGCTTGCCAAGGGGATTTCATCAGAGGGCACAAGTGGCTTGTCACAGCGGGCACAGGGCCAGTGCAAACCCGGGTCCCATTGCCGCCCGAGGCTGTCGACAGCCCAACTATCTCTACTAACAAGGAGAGTCCTTCCCTAGCCGCGTTAACTAAAAGGACAATTATCTGGAGAACAATGAGCCTTTTCACAGGGGCTATGTTGTCATTAATGCAGTGGATCTGGTTACAGCAGCCAGCTTAAGCTAATTAAGGAATGCTATCTGTAGACTCTCATTGCTTCTTAATTAAGTAGTGCTCATTTCAAAATGGGGACAAACTGAGAAAATTGCATTTTTTTTTGTCTCCCACACCCACGCCCACATACCACCCCACGTCTCTGCTTTTTTCGACGTCCGGTTCAAGCAAAACGGACAACTATCAGAGCAGAGCAAAACAAGGCACTCGCTTCAACGTGCTGAGTGCGTTTTCTTGCCCACCATCTCCATTAACATTTAGAAACTGATCTTCCACTATGGGGTTCTAAAGAAGGTACTCCTGTGGTGATTTAGCTCTTTTCACAAGCCTATCACAAGGTGCAGGCAGTGATGGAATACACAGGACAGAACCCACACCTCCCAGACAAGAATAGGTAACAAGACACCTTGTCTGTCTGATGTTCAGTTCTTATTGTAGACAGGCCAAAGGTAACAGTGGAGTTAGGGGCATGCATGAATCACTTTCACAGGCTTACTGGACTCAGAGGTGGGTCTCCACGATCAATAACACATTCTAATTAAGCCTTGCCATCTCATTTCTTCCGACTCCAAGGGCACTCTCTAACGTCTCCTAGACTGTGAGGAATCCATATTCGTTTTTTTCTAAACATCTAGCAAAGCACCCAGATAGCCAAATGCTTAGTTCTTAATTAAAATGCTGGGATCTGAAGCAATATAAACAAGCCTTGGAAAATAATGTTAACAACGTTAGAAAGTAAACAAAAACAACGTCTCACATATTACATAAAAGGACTGAATTTGCTAATGGAAAGTTGAATGACCCTTTCTTGGGGATTATAACTCAGAGGCTCTATAAGCAGGACACTTGAACAAGTTCAGGTACCAGCCTGAACATCTATTTCTATGGAATGAGTGAATGCTATCCTGATGACCCCTATAGTAACATACCACCTGGAAACTTAAGACTCTGAGAAGAGATGACTGTGAAGCCCTGTAGTTAGGCCTGCAGTAGTGCTGATGACATGTTGAGGAGTAAAAAAAAAAACTATTCCGGTAGATCACAGCTGTACTCGCACACCTGAAATGTGTGCAGCACAGACAGAGCAGTGATGTGTGGTTTCAAGCAGGAGAAAAAAAAAACAAATAACATACACAAAAACAGCAGGTACAAGCCAGTCTGGTTTTGCAAGTATAGGCTCCTACATGCTGCTTAGTGTTGCGATACAAGATTTAATTGAGAATATATGGTATCTAAAGGAGTCTTAGCCTCAGTATATCGATATTGACGCTAGACTGGACCAGCCAAACTACAGAAATATCATGGTGAAATCTTCCACAATATTCCAAGAGAAGAACATCTTATATATTTATATACAAGCAAATATGAGAATATCTGCATTTTCACAGTTTGAGGGTACCCTTGGTTACCACATAAATTTGAATTCAAGCCCAATGACTATATCCCACCATCTCCCTTCGTGATTTACCAAATTTAGCAAATACCTTATCGCTGGCAGAGACTTGCCGTGCTGTTTCACACTCCCACTAGAATGTTATATTAATCTATTTGGATGAAACAAGTGCTTTTAAGCCAGTTTAAGTATGTACCTTTTCTGAAACAAAGGTTTAACCTTTAACACATATTTGATGTTTGTTGCAGTTAGCAACCCTGACTCACTTTTAATCCATAAACTGTTACCTGGAAAAGCCAACTGGGTGACTACCTCTGACAACACTCTCATTTTCAGCCCCATACTATCCAGAACTTGCTTATCAAGCTCTGCCAGTACAGTAGAAGGTAACTGAATAAGTTGGTCAAAAATACACTTAACGTCATGCTTTAAAAACATGAAAAAGTCAATTGACAGGTTGTGTGCATGCATCACGGCACACATAACCCTCATTTTAAAAGCATCAGAGAAAAATGACCCAAAGGACTACACATGGATTCACATACAGACAAAGAATCGCTGCGTTTCACAACCAAATCCAATTTGAGTTTACCATTGAGAAGAGCAACTTAGGATGAATGTTACACATTCCTACAATGGGACTCAACAACAGTCACCTTTGCCATACTCCTGTGAGGGGCAGACTCATTTTTAGACATGAAACCCTTCTCTTAAATTTGTTTTGTGGACAATATGGCTCCACAATGTGTACATTAGACTCAACTACTGCAGTCCCACTGTGTGGGATGACACAGCGCTGTATTTGAATTTCAAGAGATGCTGAAGTACACTAACACTTACTATGAGGTGAGTGATCCTTAATGAACACCCCTGCCATCAGAACTGCTAGGAGCTACAACTCTGTGGTTTCCCTCAAGAAGAATTGGCCACCATGCCCTTTATTTGGGCGTGTCAAGAAAGCTGGGGATCAGCAGCTCCTCTTATCTAAAGCAATGCTGTTCCTTTAATTCACCCTGCTTTTAGCCTCTTGACAAGAAAAATGTAGTGTTTTAAGTAATCCTTGTTTGTACTGACCATAATTGATTGGGTAATCCTGGTTTAACATGCACTAAAGTCAGTGCTTAAGAATCTATTAGAAAAGCTAACAGCTTAAAGAGACAGGAATCTATCTAAGGTTGGGTTGCTTTGAGCATTTTCAACAGCCAATAACTGAATGCAAGCAAACTAAAAAGGTAATTAAACCGTCAGATGGACGACTACTTTGATTTAGTATTTTTGCCATTTTCATTCTTTGAAGACTGATTTAATGTAGCTACGTCTATAGCAAGCATTTCTTTGGATATCTAAATGACAAATCCCACTTGAATAGGACTTGTCATTACTCTATCACTCTGGTGACAGCTGCATGGGTACTGTTGTATCAAAAAAAGGCAATACAGACACAGATGCTTTCTTTCCACTAGACAAACACCACTCAAATTTTCCTGTCAAATCACTATGACACATAAGACTAAAGTGAATCATTAAAATCACAGGGACCTACAATCCATGCTAACCTTATAATTTAGTATAAGAAGCTAATTATGCCCCAAGTATCGGACATTCCATCACACTCGAAGAAAATGTAAAGTCAGGTAAAATAGAGAAATCACAGCTCACTGCACTCCGCACTGAGCACCAGGCAAGAGTTAGAAGGGCTTAGTATGGGAGATACTGCGAATCCAGAGACTCTAGCTATTGACGGGAGAGCTGCACTACTTTCATTTTGAGATTCCATGATTTAGGATGAACAAGAGCCTCGTGTTACATCAGAGTCACATTTTGAGCAAAGCACCTCAGTATGAGGCTGTAGGAATGGGTGTCATGTTTTGTATCATATCTGAGACTGAGCCAGAGAGTGAGGGCAGCTTATTTTATGTCCGAGACAACGCTGACTGAAGCAGAGAGCCCCAGAGTGACACACCCACACAGACCCACAAATGCGCGCACACACACACACACACACACACACACACACACACATATACACATGGAGCATAATCTCCCAGGCCCTCTGCCCTAATGGGGCCCAGTACTGTAATTACAAGGCACGGATTTCGGATCAGGCACTTAAGTAGCCAGCTAAAAGTGCCCCGAAAACAAAAAGCTCTGTAATTATCGTCTGCCTCCTCTCCCCTGTGCGAGTTTGGTTACCTGCCATGCTGCCGTTTTGTCAGGACCCTGTTGTTTTCCGGATTCTCCCTAATCCCTGGCTGGAAGCGGCCCTGGCAGCGTGCCCGCCCTCCGAGATGCACATTTCGGCTTGCGGGGGCGAGTGACGACACAGCACACAAAGATAGCAGAAACCCGAGTCCTCACAGCCCCACAAGAGCTCTGAATGCATTTTTTAAAAAGGGGAGGGAGTGGGGGGGTGTTAATTTTGCACTGTACAATAGATCCATTGTGCTGTGAAACTTTATATACATATTAGAAACTTGAAACCCATAGCCTCTGCAAGCTGGATTCTTGTAACTGTAAGCAAGATAACATTACCTACTATTCTTTTCTTACTTCCAAAAAACATCATTCCAGTGTCCCTTATTCCCTCTACAGGATTCGCTTTTGTGTCTTTTATTTTTAGTAGTAGTCAACAAATAGCAGGCAGGCCTGGATCAGAAGCAAAGGCTTTTGGCGCAGTAACCCGTTAGCTACCACATTCCCCAGGTCAGACACAGAGAGAGACACGGGCTGAACCGAGATTTGGAACAAAGATCATTTTTCCGCCATTGCATGCTGACCGTCTGCTGTACCCTTCCAAAACGAAATCTCAAATTCGCAGATCCGTTCTCGTGTTGCACTTCAGAATCCACTGGCGTGGTCAGGCAGTCTAGCAGAATATAATTCTTACTCCTTCTTGACATATTTAATACTCAGCCTTTAACCTTTACTTTTCCAAACCAGTGAAACTAGAGGAACCGATGGCACGACCATTTTGTCTGAAAATGGAAAAGAATGTTTTTTGCACAAGTTCAATCTTGCCTCTCCTCTACCTGTTAACAACAGCAAGTTAGTCAACTTGATTTGTTTTAAAGCACATTGAAAAAGGCAAACATTCTCCGGCTCTCCGGAGTGTGAAACTACATCCCTACATTTCCGAACGCGTGGCTTTGTCTCCGCAAGAGGCACGCTGCTTTAGCTGGGACAGGCTGAATGGCCGGGGAGGCGAAGTTTCAGCTGAGGCAGAGCCCAGCAGAGGGGAGGGAGAGGCTTGGGGACGAGAGAACAGCAGCAGACGCCTCAGCAGTGACATCAGGCGCAGACCTGTAATTAACCAGGAGCGCGGAGACAAAAAGAAGATGAAGTTGGGGAAAGATATTGGGGAGGCAGGACAGCCATTTCATAATGAAAGCGTAGTACTCTGACAGAGAAGACACAGGCCCGGCAGACAAACAAGCCCTCTCAGCCCTGTCTCCTAATTACAGCTGTGTGGAAAGACAAACAAAACAAAAAACTGGGCCTGCTACAGGCTACAAAAATCAGGCCACAGACACAATGCCTGGCAACATGGACTATACGATATAATCATGCCAAATGCAGATTAGCACCAGTATAACGCAAAAAAGATGTCCAAGCCATGTTTTTAAATATAAGACAGACGTCATCCTATGGAATTCATACATAAAAATTAAAAACTGGGCTTGGCTCTCTTCTGTCACTTCTGACCCATGAATCAATGTCTTTATGCTAGCCTACATAATGATGTTCCATATCACATTTCACAGGATGTACCTAACGCCTAGACCTATTAAAAAGTACAGTTTTGTTTTTATGTAACTAGTTTTCACAAACTTCTGTCGACATGAGAAATTTGAGCAGGCCAGAAAACATTTTAGTCATTTTTTTTTTCTGATTTGCTCATCTTCTGGGGGTAGACCGATTTAATCTAAGATATTGTGTAAAATGTATTGTGTAAATTATTGTGTAAAATTTTTTGAAGCAAATAAACTACAAAACTGTTAAATGTCATATCTCAGACAGCTGAGGCAGACACCAATGAGTAACAGTTGGTTCATCATTTTGACCTCTTTGTAACCAGAATAACAAGAGGCAATAATCTCTATTAAAATAACTATAATAATAGCTAATTGTCTGAATTCATCACACATTACAGTTGTGGTAGCAAATACAATTTTAATGTAAAATGACCTTACCATCTAAAACGAGTAGTAGTGTTTTCATGCGATAAAGCTATGTGGCCAATGAGGTTATTTTAAGTTCCAGACTTGTCCCTTCTACATGACAGTAAAAAACTGCACCATATACACAAGCACGCATTACAGGAAAAAAAATGGCAGTTCCCAGCTAGAAGCCTTCAAAAGCTGCCAGACCAACAAGAGAGGGGTACAATATCAATGGATTTTTGTCCCAATATGTCACTAAAAGATTACGCATTGTTCTTAACAGAACTGGTGAAACCTTTTGCAGACTTCACCCAGTTCTACATCCCTTCCGACATGTCTGCATTGTTGATCAATTTCAGGAGGCATGTTATTCATTTTCAAAATGGGCTCAGTTAATTACACACAATTACAGTCACGCATGAAACCACGGCAGCTTCAGTACATTTAGAAACAATATTAAACCCGGCTGTGAATTATGACAGGTAAGTACGGTGAACTACGGTAGCAGACAGAAGAAACCAGGCAAGCCAGATCATTAAGGTTAACATGCTTATTTCAGCTTTTAGACATGCAAAGATCTGTACAGGAAAGATAAAAGAATAAAAGCACACAACTCACCCTACATCAGCTGACACTCTTCCTGCACTTGAAAAGTATGAAATGCAGTTTCACAAAAATGAACATCTACAGCTTAATCTCCATACTGTACATACACTTTGAAACATTTTTTTTACTGTTAGAACTGGAAGCATGTACCTGTATTCCCAGATATTGATGTGAAATTATTATAAGTCTCTTGTTTCACGTGCTTCAGAATGACACGTAGAATTTTTAAATACCATAGCAAACACAACCAACGATCCCAACAGAGACAACAGAGGAAAGTGCTACATTTCTGCACCTATGACTTCATTTGTCAATAATGAAATGAAAATGGCAACTACTGGGCTGTTCTGACACACTAAGGAATTCAAATTATTATTTTTTTTTTTTTTTTGTAGTACTTATGTTACAATCAACATTGTGCCAGAACATAAAAGTCAAATTAATTCTCTAATACTCTCTGTACCATTTGTTTTACTAATTTTTAAAACCTCATACGCTGGAAAGTCTTCTCATCAACTAACCTGGCCATTATATAACCCACTGGTCTATAGTAATTTCTGCAATGGGTGTATTATCCAGTTTCACTGGACCCATTGTTATTTTCATCCTTCTTAGTGTCCACTGCAAAGCAACAATGTCATACTGTTGCTTTAATGTACAATTAGGAAAACTTCGGAAACATTTCTGAACAAAGAAACACCATTTACTCCAACATCTCTCAGAGTGCTGAGTCTCTAGCCCACTGATTAAAACGAATGCCAAATAGTTTTGTCACCAGACTTTCTTTTTACATATTTAATGAAGAAGTTGTGGACAAGGCTAAAAAAACAGTGCTCTATTTTTAAAGGATCCTAAAATATCTGCATTAACAACATGATTCAGATCCAAGTGTTGAGAACTCTACTTCCTGTTCGCTGCCCTCAATCAGACATTTTTCCATGGTCTCAGTTCAGAGCTCAGGCTCTTCTTTCCCAGTTCAAGTTAAAAAAAATAAATATGAAATATCAGTGTGCTTTCTAACTTTCAATCTGGTTTGTCCTAACCAAGCTACATAATTTGTTTTTTCAGTCTTTCTTCATAATTCAACTCCAGGATTAGCTTTGCTGCGATATGGTTTCTTTCTAAAACCACAATGTGCTTTCTACAGAAGTCAGCCCCACATTTCACACAGTTGTCTCATACTTATTTCTGACTATGTATCAGGATTTTAGAAAAAGAAAAAAAAAATCTACTTTCCCTAAATTTTTTCTTAAAAAAGCAATCACAGGGTCCCTATTGGAATCCAAAGCTGAGAAGGTCAAATACTAAAATGTGTCTTTGTTTGTTCTCCCATTTCTAATGTGTTTCTCATGTTGGATGTGCCTGAGACACTTACTTTGTCAATACTTGCAGAGAGGAAAAGAAATTAAGGAGGGATTTAAGTATATTTAATAGGTGCTTTATTCCCATATGTGTTCCGTTTTAAATGATTGTGTGTTTGAAGTTAGTAACAGCTGCGGTGTTCTAGTCCTTGTTTAAAGGTCATGCCATCAAGCTGACTTCACTTGATAAGAAAGAGGAATAGCAAGGGAACAACAGAGAGAGAGAGACAGAGAGAGCGACCAAACAGAAAAGAGAAAAGTTACTGACATAACAAGGGATTAGTTAAGAGAGGTTAAAAGTTTGTTGAATTGAGCCTGGCTGCCTGCCTGCACCCCTGTATACTGCCCCAGGCTTCAGGATTTTCTGCCAATGGTAACCGCACCTGAACTTTTAGACAGCGCTTCAAATGAAACAACAAAGGAACAAGTACTGAAAGCAATCAATACACTGTGCTGCCATGCATACAAAGACTAGGTGCATGGCTTAATTGTAACAGCACCCCTAAAGTTTAGGAAGGAGAAGAGCCAGCACTTCGGACCCCTGAAAAAGGATGGTTTTAGCACCCATTGTCCCTCATCGTCTTTTTCTGTGCCTGACAAAGCCTCTGAACTTTAGTTTTGACCAGCTCCAGGAACCTATATTCTTGTTTACACGGATGAAAAAAACCCTGGTGCCCTTCACATTTTCCTCAAGAAAAACTGGGGGGTTTGATGCTACAAGTTGTTTTAGACAGGATAAGTTTAGAATATACAGATTATGGCATCAGTTACAAAGTACTGCCAAGGCTTGAAGGGACTGCTGCTCCCCAATCCTGTTAGAGAGAGGCACATGGGAACTGTCCTTTCTGTTCGCAGTGAAAGGGCAATGGGTTACAGAACATATTACGTCATATTCACATTTCTAAGCTTTTCAGATGAAGCCGCTCACATAAGACAAAATAGAGCATATTAAACTTGATGAATTCCTAAAGGAGACAAAAGTACACCCAACTGTTGCCAGACTCAATGCAGTAACCCCTGCCACTTGGCACCACCAAACAGATGCCCTCTGCATCCTGACAGCGTAGGCCAGATTTAACTGGTCCCTGAAACAGGCAAGAGAAATTAGCAAAAAAGCCCTTAAAAAAGGCTACGGCACAAGAACTTCAAGGCTGGGGTCTCAACTCAAATATATCGTACTGCTCTTATCAGGCACTGGAAACGAGATTGAGTGCTAGCTAAGAGTCAGGCAGTGCTTTCCTGGGTTCTTGCTGAGGAATGGAATTTAGAACCTGCTCATGTTCACATGAACATCAAAAGCAATTAAATGCAAGCCTCCTGGATTAAGACGATTCCCTGACTGTGCTTCCGTTAAACTATCACATTCACTTGAAGTGGTAAAAAGTGCCTTACAAAGTAACTGTTATGGGAAAACATGTAATCTGTTCTGGTTTAAATGTTGTCTTATGAAAAAGCAGCTGAAAATGATGTTTGTCCTTCCAAACTGATTTTATTTACACTTATGACAGCTCCCACTAAGTAACTGGAAAGTCTTGCATTTACAGGAATTCAATTGAGTTAAGATGTGAGCACATCTGCATCAGAAATAATTCAAAGCCAATTCTTCCACTCATATTGAATTGTTAGTCAAACACCTCTCTTTGTTTCAGGGAAATGAAGAGTCCTGTTTCCGTTAACTGAGCTTTAATCCACACCTCTTCTTTTTCAGGGTACCGTGTTCCCTGAACAAAGAAAATAAGTAAATATAAACCTTCTTCAAGTTTCTACTGTATATATGTTGACTTTCAGGTCACAGTTTATTTACAGCTTCCCTTGACGACCAATAAGTGCAATAAGTGCTGGGCAGAGAATAAACCAGCTGGAAATGCAAGGGTTAACATTTCCAGACCCACAAGACTCAGGTAGCAGGACACGTCCCAACACGATGCCCCCTATCATTTCTCACACCAGCCCTACACTGAATGCAGGGATACACAGACCACAAAGGGGGAATTCCACTGGAGAGGGAGAGATATCCCGAAAACGATTCCTTGAAAACATGCTTTTGTTTGCTAAACCAAAGTAGGCGGATTTATACGAAAAATCCATCAAACTCCCATTCATAAACCACACGAGCCCTGGGGGAGGGGGAGGAGGAGGAGGAGGCTGGGAGAGGAGGCGGCGGTGCACTGGAGGGACAAGTCTGAGACCCGCCGCTTTGATCTGGGAGCAGTAGCTTCCAAACTGGACCCAGTTCAGCCTGCCTGAAAGACCAGCAGGCTGGAAACTCTCCCAGGCCCAGATACTCTCTGTCAACAACTGCATTCCGGATAGGAAACAGGGCTTTACAGCTGTTAGCTACACAGTGCATCCTGTAGAAACACAGGAGCCTCTGCTCAACAATGTGCGTCACAAAGCGAAGCCTTTTCCATCTTCCCCCGAATTGTTGGTCATGAAGTGAGAGCCAGCAATGTCAAATCCACAAGGCCTGCTGCATATACTGCCTACCAAAAAGGCAGCTCTTAACAGATTAAGGACAGCATGCATTTGCAGCAGGATTTTAAGAGGACGCCATACTGCAAAATCAGAAACGGATGATGTTGCCAGACAAAAGGAAAGACTTCCTAGTGCATAAGAAATCACAATGGCTCACAATGGCAGAAGCAGGTGTAAAAAGTCTTTCTACACCACATGGAGTCTCTAAGATACAGTACATATTATTGCTAGATCACTGAAAGGGCTAATATGAGGAACTGCATCCGTGTGCAGCTGGCAAAGTAAGAACAAGAAGAGGTTAATTCTATGCTCCACAAACCTGAAGAAGGGTCCACAGCTGAAATACTGTGTGTTTTCATCTTGCTTTCTGCTTTCCAGCATAGAGTTAATCTCTAGAGTCAACAACCGCGGCTGAAGACCCAGTAGATGGGTATTTCGAGATGCAACCTGCAGACCGGGAGCTTCCCAAGACTAAGGAGGAAACAGGGGGCTCCTATCTTGCTGCAACCATTAAGTGTCAAATGCAGGAAAGCAAACCTTAAGCCTCGCTCAACAAATGCAAATGTGAGGCAGCAAAACATAGCCATGACATCACCAAACCTCGTACAAAGAAAGACATACATCAGCACAGCGGGATAAGCACTTTTTCAGCTATGTCCTTGAGCTGGGGGATAAAACATTAAGCTCTGTCTGAGCAGAGCAGCCTGCATACAGGTTGGAAAACTCTAGTCATCTATGTTATTACCAGAGCGGTAGCATTAACATCTTGGGAAATGCTTGATCCTGCCTGACCCTGGGCTTCGTGCTTGCTCTGCCTCGCTGTAAGAACTGCGCCCTTGCAGCTCAGGAGGGGACTGCAGTGGAAACGCTCCCGGCGGCTCAGAGTCTCTGCCCAAGCCCTGCCGCTCTGCACTGGAAGATGGGAACAAAAAGGCTTGTCAAGGGGAGCAACTGTGCAGCCCTTTCTGGAATCCAGCCTTCTCCTTCTCTCTTGTCAGGAGTTAAATTGCTATTGGCTGCTCAATAAGCGCCTGCACTGTGTGGAGCTCAGGGTTTTATTCAGCTCTCACAGCCTGGACAAGCACGTATTGACAGAGTGGTTACACACTAATCCAGTGGGGGGAATCCTCCAAATAATGCCCCAGGCTGCTGATAAATGGAACACATACAGTACCTGTAGCTGCTCACTCTGCTGCCTCACTGCCTGTCCTCTGCCAACTCCCCAGACACACACACTCCTGAGAGCTCACCTCATTTAGCTGCCCCTCCGGTTTCCCTGCTCTCTGAGAAACAACTTTTCAACCTCACCATTTCTGTTTCACATTATGAGGCTTTACAGAAATTCGCACTCAACTTTTTGGTATTTGCAGAATATCTCTTTTTTTGGAATGCAGTTCCTAAAAAAAAAAAGTAATGACATTTTACTCTGATATGCGTTTCGAACGCGGCTATTTAAGTTTGTTTATTTTGGAGCCTGAAAAAATCTGTACTTTCATTTCCTCCTTGTATCACAATCCCCGTGTGACTCTGCTGCTGTAAAGGAGCACTGTGACTCGCAGTCAGGGGAATGGCATGGGTGAGAGAGAAGGAAATATACCTGAAAAAAGAAAAAGGTCACAGTTGGGGGTCTGCATGGGGTCAAAGATCACCAGCATTTGCCCGATAAATGTCACATGTAATTTCCTTCCTTGTAAATCCAGTCGAACATAAACTGTATGTCAAATGCACCTTGATTCTCAAGAACACCTTGTCAAGGCAGAAGAGGAGAATTCAAAGTGCGTTTTCAGGGCTGGACTGGTTGCATACTTTTAGGGGCGCAGGCATGTTCGACAAATCAACAAATGAATTAATGCAGCCCATCCCACCACACATGGGATTTCACAGTTATGTACTAATATGAGACTTCTGAAAGATAAGCATCACTGAAGGTCTTGAGAAAGAGAAGGGTTGCTAAGGAGATCACACGAATTGCAAAGTTTTGAAAATACCCCCAAAAAAGTCAATTAAGGGCGAGACAACAGTTTTTTTCAAACTTAGCTAAAGTGCCTGTATTGATAAAGAGTCAAATAAACAGGAACAATTTCCCCTTATAACACCGATGACCCGTACCGGGGTCTCAAAGGTTATAGTCAATATTACTTCACACAGTTTCCATCTGTGTAATTCTGTGCTCCTGGAGCTCCACTGAAACAAGGACTTGGTCTCCCAGTGGGGGAAACAGAAATCTAGTAGAGATTGCCTTCTAACTGGTAAAGTGGCTGAGTTGAAAAGTCAAGGGCTCCAGCAGTGAAACAGTGGAGTCCTTGTGAGTGTGATGTGCAGCTGATAAATAGCTGGGGGTAAAGCACTTGCTTTCACTTTGCGATATGATGTCACTAACCTTCATTGATCCACAGCCAGCGAGGCAGGCCTTATCGCTCTCTCCTCTATGATATACTGTGATCTGGATCCCAACTGCTTTTTAATACACTGCACTTTGGGTAACTGTGTCACAGGCCAACATCTCTGCTTGCTAATACCTCAGGCAATATTTTACTCTTACAGCCTGACAGCACACTCCGTTAAACAGACTGGCAAATTCCCACTGTGGAAAAAAAAAAGCTCCTTGGAATACATTCAGGAACAGGCCCTTCACTCCACCTACTTTTCCACACCACAGCTGTCTGGATCAGCCCCAGGAACAGACTGACAAGCATTATTGTGCCTTGGTCTGGTCTCTCATCCTTTTCTTGTAGCTGAGAAACACATGACAACCCTGGCTTTCTGAGAAGAACCTGCATGTACTGCACCAAGTTTAATTTGATTTAGCAGTGCTGTACTGCACATTATTTCAATTAGTCTGAAGAAACTCTGGCGGCAGCAACAGCACAAAGGGGAAGGCAGTGGGCTACACTGCTGTGCACAGGAGAGCTGCTTGTTAAAGGTAAGAAACACCGGCTGTGGCTTTCGGTCAAAGCCCTGACAAGGGCTTCCCCTACTAGATGTACTCACGCACCTGACCTGAACACCTACAGCAACACCTCCATCTCGGGTCCTTCTCCAGCAGACTCATGTCCACAGGCCTTAAACTGAGATCAAGCTCATTACCCTCGTAACACTAGCCAGACGTAAGTCTAGGCCAAAGTGGCTTGTGAACTGGCACCTCTCCAAGCCCTCTGGAAAAAAACAGACACACTCCGTAGTCTCGCAAGCAAAAAACACAAAAAGACATAAACACAGACTTCTGCAAGGGAATGGGCAAAAACAGGCCCTGTAGTACAATCTATCGTCAGCCGTGGGAAGGAAGCAAAGGGAAGCAGTAAGATATTTCCAGACCCAGGTCAAGGGAAACTACATGCCACAGCTTTACCATTAAAAAAGGGGAAAAAGTTCAATCAGATTAAATAGGAAAATGAGGCTGGAAGAGAAACTGCACCAGACAGATGGCTGCTTTTTTAAGCAGTCCGACCCATTTTCTCTCTGTCAACTGAACGAGCCCGGTGTTGGGGGTTATTAGTGTAATAGTGTGACTCTACCCCCCCACCCCCACCCCCACCCACCCAACCACACACACTCTTCTGCTGGTCTCCCCCCACACACTTTGCACACAGTTTGGAAAGCTACAGATAAAGCAGAATGGCGGACAAGCAGCAGCATTATCCAGCCTATTGATTTTAGCTCGTGGGTATTAAAGAGAGAAACGCAGGTTTATCAGGGCAGGCTCCCCCAGCACTTTTGCTAACTAAACGAGTCTTTTCAAGGCTTATCTGACAAAGCGTCTATTACAGATACCCACCGCTTTGCAGACGAGTGAGGCGCTTGGAAGCAGTCCTGCCTGGTGTTATTTCTTGCTGTTTAATCCTTCACCCCTTGGCTCCACCCAGCCCCCCCCACCCCAGCACGCGACCTGACCCCTTCGGACAGATGAGCAGGGGAACGAGGGGGTGATGGAGTCTTGCTGGGGGAATACCGCTGTCCTAGTCTCCTGTGTGTCCCGTAAAGTAATCACTGTGCCAGAGTCCAGTTCCTTTCTAGGAAGTTCAGGAAGACTTTGCTTTTCACGGGGGTTCAATATATCAGCAATTCTCCGAAGAAGGGGAGCACGTCCGCTTGGAAAGGGGAGTACTTGTAGCCCCTGACCCTTTAAGCTCTCCACCTTACTGCTCTGGATTTTCATTTTTATACAACTGCCCAGAAAAATCAAAAGCATTCTAAGAAACTGAGTGTTTTCCCCTCATCATGAAAAACTGTACAGCATTAACTAAAGAAGCATAAACAATACTAGTTTACCTAATCACGAGGAAAGGGTCTTGTAGAGAGCTGGCTTTGTTATACAAGCCCACAGTAAAAGAAACCTCCATCCTTAACAAACTGAAGCTTTTCTTACCCTAGTGTAGGGTGGATTCTATAAAGCAGATGAAGAGAAACAGAAATTCTGGAAGACCTAATGCACAGTTTCACATATTCCCAAATCCTAAAATTAAAACGGTACACATCTGGGGTGACTGAGAAGAAAAGAAGCAATTTTTACCCCAACAGGGGTTTCTATTGAATTTTTTAAACATCCATAAGCTATATGGAAGCTACACTGAATGAGATTGTTTATATCTGAATGCAAAGCTGATTTGTCACAAAATCCCCCCCCCCCCAAAGATCCTGCTATCAAATACTGAGATCATCACTTATTAATGTGTAAATACATTTACATTTCCTTAAAATGGGAAAATATTTTCTGTAGACCCCATTGTACAAAACACAACAATAAGCCAAAAGAAGACATAAGGCTTCAAACACACAACAACAGTAAAAATGAATATAAAGAAAGTATAAATATTCTGTCCCGAGAAAGTTTCTTATTTCAGAGGTGAATCTCAGACAGCTGCAGTGAGCCTGCTCAGCCACCCAGTCCCCACTGAGTATCGGCGGGAGTTAAAGAGCAGCTGAAAAGGAACGCTGCAGCTGGGCCGAGCCTGTCTCCTCAGCTCTCCGACAGGCAGAAGGGCAGTGCGTTCTCCTTGCTGGCCTACCTATCCTGTCTCAGAGCTGGCCCTGTAATTTGCCGGGGGCGGAGATAAGTCTTATCTCAGAGACCTGATTAAGTTTTTAATTTACACACCGATCAATAGTTGGGGTCTATTGGCAATGTGTCTAAAACTCTATTTACCAAAGGATTCCCCGCTATCAATTGATCAAGGATCTGGGAGCCATAAATTATGGCGCATGTGTGTGCGCCTGTGAGCGTGTGTCACTGTAGGTTTTTTTTTCCACCCTGAAAAAAGAGATGGGAAAAGTTTTCACTACAGGGACAGGATCAATATCCCCAACAGGGCTGAACATTTTACTATCATTGTCCCTCAGGACAGCAGTTAAAGGGAAGACTTGGCTCTCCCAGCACAGCAGAGCAGAGAGAGCGCGCTTGCAGACACAGTTCAGCACAGCGCGGGAGATGACAAGTTGAGACTTCCCCTATTTCTACCAGAGCACAACGACAGACTCACCAAAGACGATTTCTCCCTTTGTTTATGCATCATTGTGCTGAGCTTTTGAAGCTAACTTCCTGGTCAGGCAGCTCTTCTTTCTGGTTTGCAGTAACCAAGGTAACCTTAAAGGCGACTAAACACTGTGCGACACTTAACGCACAGAACCGAGTGTCACTGCATTCAGGACACTAATCAGGTTACCTTCTGAAGATTACACTGAGACACCAAGTCAAGTTTTTTTTTCTTAGCTATCAACATGGGCAGCACTTATCTGTTAGTATTCAGGAATCTCCCCAATGGATTCTTTAAAAAGAGTCCGCAACTGTGAGTTTCAAATCCCCATTACTCTGAGTTCCTCGATGCCTTGTCTCTGACGATATGCCCCATTAGATCTCACACTCGGCAGAGAGGTTTGTCTGGACAGAGGCTTGCATAAATACGACATGCAGGAAATGTCCTATATGCCGTTTTAAAAAGCACCGAGATTTTGTTTAAAACTATCCTGTGGGTTTTGGAGGAGTGCCATTCTGGGGGCTTGGTTTGGGGGTTGGTAAGGGAGTCATAAGCGGCATTTTTATGTACTACCAAACACATCCTAAAGGTCCAAATAGGCAGTCATTGGCACAGGCTTTTGGCATCCTGTCAGCCAACACAGGCTGGCACTATTACTGGCATGATTAGTTCTAGTTCAGTTTTTGTGCTTAGAAAAGGATAGTCCCGGGCTCACCCAGTGCCTTCCCAGCCCACAGTGAATTATCAGTTTCTGTGCAGAGTTTAGATGTCTCCCTCAGATAAAATGGAGGTGAGCAAGCCAAAAGGAAAACATATGTACCTGGAACAACGACACTCACCCCATGTCCAATTAGAGCCTTCCTGGTAAGTGCTTTTTACTCATCTATCATCCGATTTCTTCATTTTGTGCTTCGTAAACACCACTCTTCTGCCTCTACTGAACCTCATGATTGTACTTTTTCTCATTACTTTTACTCAGTATATTTATAGGACATTTGAAAAAATGAAGCAGGCCACATTCTTGCTCAGAGAGTGCTAAAACACAATTTATTGGCCTTGCCAACACAGTTGTGCTCTAACATTAAATTGTAGTGGACAACTGAGCTAAATATCGTAACACATCACACATGAAAGAGGCCTAAAGGTTTCTGTAATACTAAGCGATACGCTTCATCTGTTTCTGATTTCAATAATTCCTGCATGTTAATGCAGCTGTTTCACCAAAGAAATCATCATCAACAAAACAGATCATTCATACAATCTCCTTAAAACCCTTTTCCCCGAAATGGCTGAAACAGAACTCCAGCGAAATATAAACCCTAAAAATAATTACCACAAATTTGAAGTTTAAGACTCTTATTTTCAGAATGCTCATGTTCTGTGATATTATAAGGTTTTTTTTTTACAAAACCACTAACATTTTGGAGAAAAAAGCCTTAGTGAAGGTCTCTGCAAATAGTTTTGACATGAAGTTAAGAAATAATAATAAGTCATGATAAATGCTTGAAAAGAATGCTAACTGCTACTTTGTAATTAAGCAAACAAGCCTTTGCCAGAGCCCAACATAAATTTGTTAAAAAAATATATAATTATAGCTGCAAACTTCCGTTGATTTCTCTGAATCACCGTAATTGTTGACATGGCAATAAATACACAGAACTGTATTTTTCCCCCTAAATATTTCCGAAGGTGAATGAATTTCGAGAGGCTGGTTTCAAGTTCGCTCAAGAGTCAGGAGTGAAATGAAAAAGAAAGGGCAGAGAACTACCTCTTCACTTCCAGTCACACCATTCTGGAAGCCACACCAGTCTTCGGAAGAAAAACAAAAACTTCCTCCTGTCCAGGTCTGCTACCACTTTATTACCACTGATTCTTTATAAATCTGCTAAAACGATATCACAATGCTTAAACTCATAGGACTTTCGTTTAGACTGCTGAAGACGGATTACAAGTTTACAAATATTTATAAAGGGGTTAGCCCTGTTCATTTGTGAGCAACTGCTAATGACAATGAGAAGCTATTTTGACGTAAAAGCCTCTGGTGAGATTGCTGCGCCAACAGCTGGGCTTTGCAAATATGAAAACTACTCTGGATGTCCGAGAGTGGTTTTTCACAGGGTGGAGTAGTATTCTCCTCACAGGAGACCCCCAAAAAATTCTAAAGTCTGTCCGGTTATGTTCAGGGAACCATCCCTAAAATTCAAATGTGTCAATAGCATGTATGAAAATACGTTAACATTTAATGGCTTGAAGCACACCGTTCAATGTTATTAAATGCAGGAAAAGACTATTATGGGTGGTAATGAGACAAAAGAGTCTGTTAAGAGATGGAAATGGTTGACTCAATATGAGGAATGGGGAGTAATGAGTAACTTTTGGTAATTGTTTTGGATAGAGGAATATTATGAATGTACTATTTTTATTTGAATGTTTTTTTTTTTGTATTTTTATTGTACATTGTTTTTTCTTTGTCTTTCAGTTTCTTTTCATCTTGGGAATTATTTTTTTGGTTACGTTTTCTGTGTTAGTGCTATTTGTTTTTGCAGAGAAAATAACATCTCATCCGTCCAGACAGTGTATCAGATACCATAATGGGTCTTTAGTTCGAACATATCGGTCTAGAGAGAAGTGTGCCTCCTACAGGTCCATCATCACCACATAAAGCAGTAACCTGGATTTCCTTGGAGGTCAGCCGTCCCAGTAACTGAGCAGGTCTGGCCTCGATCTGCTTCTGAGATTGACTACAAGGCTACAAGGGGGTAACACAGCTCTCTTCACTGTTGAGGCTTGTCTACATATGGAATTATCATATAAGCTGTAGCAGAAATTCGGGAGGAAGGTTAAATCCTAATCTCACACACATTTCTCCTCCCCTACGCATATAAGTCCCGCGTATCTCTCTCGCGTTCCCTCCCACCACCTCCCCATCTACACCCCTGCAGCAAACTCACATTTAACCATAGCGAGGGGGAGTTAGGCAGCCTATACAGCAACAGATAGGCCTCCATACCCTTAGCTAGGTGAGTCCCGCCACATGCTTGATAGATATTTGTCCTCCTGCCTTTATTAGGATCTGAGCAAACTACTGAATACCATAATTGTCTGTATTTTGTGGTGAAGGCAGAATGAATATTATTTCCTTGCTCAGAAACTTCACTTTTGGCTTGGCTGCTAAGAAGATTAATGTTACTTGAAAAGACATAGCAGCTATGTTTAGAAACAGCTCAAACAAAGGTGTATTTAAAAAGTAGCATAACAAAAATCCCATAACTTGATTTTTATGACTGATCCCAAACCAATGCTCACACAGACACTTTATTGAGCTCAGTATACCAGTAATGACAAAACAAAAACAACAACCCTCATTTGTTAAATGCAAATAAGTCTACTGCGTAATATCCATGCATGAGATCTGAAACTCAGAAGGAGAATAGTTCCTGGTGAAGACATTTGTATATATCAGTCCTCTGGAGACTGAAAACACGCTGGCATTGAACAGGTCATGGATGTCCTGGGAGGCAACTAAATTCCTAAGGACCTAAATAGGCTTGTTTTAGATCAATTTAGCAGTTTCTCCACACTCTTCAAGAGCTGCAGCTTTAAAGGGATCTAGAAGATCTAGCAACCTGCAGACACTGGCCCCTCCAGGGCGAGGACTGGATCGCCGTGGAACAGCCAACTACTGGACAGTCTTCAGAAAGAAGAAAGGCACCATACTGATTCACAGGGCCGGTTAAGGGCAGTTCCTACTTGCGCACAATGAAAACAAAACTGATCCACAAAGTATTATGATGTCATTACAACACTGCAGAGAGAAAACCCTAAAATCACTGTACAAAGATCGAGAGCATTTCACTTGTTTGAAAGGAAAAACATTTCCAGATAATTCCATGTCCCTTTAAAAATACAGATGTTATTAGATATTATTTCAGTATATTCATCTATATATTATGGATTTACATTTGTAAATTCATAAACTCTCACAAAATTGATCATTAGGGTATCTACTGGCATCCCTGGGCTGAAGGGGATATTGTTCTTAACAGGCTCCTTCATCGACCCATCCATATTAACAAGATATAACAGGAGGATTAATTGAACAAATAAATGACCAAACAAAAGGGAAAATGTACGTTATAGACCAAATTCAACTGATTACAAAATCATTTGTTTCAGGATGTTTTGGACAGACGTCCGTCTACAACAACTTACAAAGAAATGTAACCACATTTGTTGTTAAAAATATCCTGAAACAAATGATTTTTTGATAAATTAAACCTTGTGCACAATATACTAAACATTTTTTTCTGTTTATAATACAAATTAAAAACTCATTTTCTTCTTAGAAGACGTAAATACACATATATATTCAAAATTTTGATTCTTGTAATTGATTCTGACAAAGAAATGCAGGTAGCTAAGACACTAGGTAAGCTGTACTGTACTGTGCTTCTAATGGACTAAATACACTGGACTCAACACAAGTTTCTAGATGAGTGTCCAGAATAGACTGACAAAGAGTTGAGGGAAAACAGATGGAGAATAAATGTCTAGTGTCAAACCCTGTGTCTTGAAAGACAAAAGATTTTTATAATAACCTCAGCCATTGTGGGAAAAAAAAGTGACGGTTGAACGTGATCTCAGCTGGTTTTGTCTCATATTTTAAGAGCTATCTTCTTAACATGACCCACAGAAGTATGAAAAATGAAGCGCTGATCATCGAAAATGTTATTCCAAACTTCCGGTTTCCTCGCTTCTGACTCTCCAGAAGTCTTGAAAGACTGTGTCAAGAGTTCTCTTTAAGGCTCATCACCTGCTCTTCCCTTTGTGTGTCAGACAAACAGGAGGCATTTTGGGACTGCAGGCAAAGATGAGAGAAGATTAAAATGAGCTCTGTTTGGGGAGAGCAGGTTCATTTCAGTTGAGACCTCTGCTCTCACTCCACAGCGATTGTAAACTTTTCTGTTGATATGCAAAGTAGTATGCATCATTTAGGTCCCTATGGCAACAGCGCCCCTGCTTTGCACAAATGTAATGATTAATCGTGGCTTTGATAACAATAGCCAGAATCGTTGTTCCTACAGGGGAGGGGGCTGTCGGAACAACAGAGGGGAGGGGGTTCCTCCCCCCACAACTTTTATCCCCAACTTCCCTGCTGTCCGCTGTCCTCTGAGCACAAGAAGATGCGAGCATTCACAAACAGTCACATCATCTGCAGCACTTTTAATGGTGTGAGGGAATTATCCAGGCCAGTTAAAAATGAAATCAGGACAGATGCACTCACACAGAAAGCTTTGGCAAAAATGCAACCAGTCAATACAAGAAAATTAAGACCGAGCCCTCCTATTGCTGTCAGTGCACAACAGCTGCAGACACCTTTAAGTAAAAAACTAAAACTCCTTATTCAAAACAATAAGGAACTGTATTTTCCCATTTTCTTTTTGCCAAGATGTATCGAAGTATACCTTAATTAGAGCATGTCAGTTTTTAACAGACCCTAGGAGATAATCCCAGGGATGTGTATTGTGTTATAGGCTCATCTCAGACACTGCATTTAAATTTCCTTGGATCTGTCAGAAGTTTTTTTTTAATAGGAAAAATTCCAATCTATAACACCCACACACAGTTTGCTGATATGAATGTACGCAACACAGTATACACACAGACACTGCACAAAGGAACGCGAATTTGAGTGGAGTGGAATTCCTCTGGGTGGAGTGTCCAGAAAAGCGGTATATAAGCGTAAGGAATCATGACGATTATCTCGTAAGTGAAAGCTTAAAGATAAAGGCATGCACTCTACAGTGATACACAGAAAGTCCAATATATGAACCTGCAACTACACCAGCGTTCAATCAGAACGTCACTGATGCATCTCTACTTTGTCTGTTGCGTTTGACCACAGTTTAAAAAGTACCAATCCGTATAACCCACTTCAAAACTTAAGGACTTTGATTTTTAACTGGAGGGGTAAAGAAAAAACAACAACACATGATTGGTGAGCAAGTGAAAGGACACTAAAGGCTGTTTTAGTCACAAAACGGCTAAGAGCTGTGCGACAGAACGCCACAAGTTCAAACCCCGACGTCTTCCGGCTCTGACAGGACAGAAGGACTCTGGCCTGGGAAAGGGGACGGACGGAGCCCCGTGTCCTGCCATTCCATGCGCAGGAGCTGGCTGTGCCACAGAGGGTTAACCCCGAGCAGCGCTCAAGGCGTGAAGTGAAACAATGAAATAATGGCAGCGGTACTCGGAGTGGCCTGCTGCTCAGCGCACAGCCTCCGTGTATTAGCAGAAGCTCCTGCAGATGCTGCGAGGCCCCATTGGGTCACACAATCAGAGGCATTTGCATTCCTGATGGAAGGAGCCGGGATTAAGAGCTGAATGCCTTTCTCAACTTTGTCAGAGTTTAAACACGGGGGGGGGAGATCGAGAAGAAGAAAGGGGGACAGGCAGACACCTCGGGCTGGGGAAAGAGTTAAAGACAAGCCTAGAAAGGGAGAGAGGCAGGAGGGGCAGAGCCAGGAAGAAAGGCGGCCAGAGCAGAAAGTTAAGGAATGACAGGGCAAAGTGTGAAAAACAGAACAGAGCAGAAAAGAAAGATCAGTGGAGAATAAAGAAGGACAAAGTTGGGTTTTTTTCTTTCTCTCCAGTGTGTTGGAGTGGGGGAGTTTAGCGTTAGACCTATTTCCCCTATAACCTAATCTCTGGCCCATCCTCTTTTCCCAGGACAGGGGTCCTGTGAGGCTTCATTATTCTTCCTGCTGTCAGCTCTGGAGAAAGCAGGGAGACAGTGAGAAGCAGCTGTTTTCTGCGAGGGGCCGTGCTGGAGTTACAGCCGCCCTTTGATCGCTCCCTCTCTCGCTGCCGAGCCTGCGAGACGCCCAAACTTGAGAAGAGCTTAACTGGCGTGGCGGAGGGCACAGGTGTGCCCGGCAGAAGTCAGGGCTCCACAGGGGGGCAGTTCCAAACCCAGGCAGAACGGACAAAGCATGACACCAAAGTCGGGTCTCTCTTGGCCTCCCTTCCTCTTTGTCTTAATGAAAACCAAATTACAGAGGAATGCAGCCGGGCAGGTCTTGGAAATGGCTGTTTTCTGTGTAGGCTGTGCAAGTACGGAAGCGCACGCACAAACACTGGCGCACACACATTTGCTCTCCGCTTCGCAAAGCCACAGTGGCCATTTCTCCAAATTAGCGGACCAGAGGCTACGGCAAATCATTTTATTGCAAAGGAAAGCACTGAAAGAATAGTGGGGTGTCTGGAAAGATAAACAGTTTGCAATTCCCGTCGATGCCTTGTGAAACAGGGAGAACTGCACCTAGTTCACTTACAGATAATCTAACTAGATTCAACACTGCCACCAGACACAGATATTTCCAAGCCATTAGAAAACCTGGAATGAAATCGAATTTATACCAGTGCTTCCATATGTATATAAAAGGACAGTAATTCTATTATTGTTAATATCTGATAGGGCTGCTGTCATTTAAAAAGGACAGGTAAAAGGACACCTGAGTCATTACAGGCATATAGCCTTTCACTTTGACAAAAAAAGAATCTAAGTAGTGCTTAGAGCCGATTCCTCCTTCACCTAAAATTTAAAAAAGGATAGAACAATGAACTTAACAGCTTCAACTATGCTCTTTTCTGCTAAAAACTGTGAATGCAAGCAAGGATTTTCCTGAAAACGAGTTTGTCACAGTCACAATTACAAACAGAAATCCACTTCTAGTTCTATTTACAGAACAGCTGCCAATAGTCCTGTGCTGGAGAGGGTCGCCTTATGGCATGTATTATGGGTGTTAGGACTGAGGGCTGGCTTATTTCTGGTATTATTTAATGGAAATCAATAGTTTTATACAGATTCTAAAGAGCCAGACAAAGGCATTTAAGTGTTTTTCTAGCAGTGTTGTAGCTGCTCTTCTGTGTTTTGGTCCAGCACGTGCTCTTCACAGTGCCTCTGATTGGCACAGAAGCCTACTCAAGAGCACTGTACAGCTTCGCTCTGCAAACCAGGCTGTCACTCGTCCTGGTAACCTCCCTTGTCTGCAAATGTGGAGCGGCTGTAGTCTGTCTGTGGAAACTGATTGTATTTGTCAGTTAAAAGAGGTACCTTTGTCCCCAGCCAATGGCTGCCTGTGGCTGTACAGTTAATATTTGCTTCTGTCTGCTCATAAATTTGCATGAAATTAAAATGTGACCTAAATGCATTTTTAGCACCCGAAGTAATTAATTTAGCATTCGTTGCAGAAGGGTGAGAGCTGACAGACTACTTCGTCTGACCACAGAAATCCGGAATCACACCAGTGAGGAAGAGGAGGAGGACTATGGGGAAGGACTCAAGTACACACTGTTTCGCACATTTATCAGCGACATTCAAATTCAGGGTGGTGGGGGGGAAAAAAAGGTGCTGCAAACAAACAGAAACCTTTAACAAAGGGAATGCCCCCCAAAAAACCTAGAACAGGGAAAGTCCACAATCCCAAAACTGAATGCTTATCCTGCTTTTACTAGCTGGCGCTGATACAATAGACCTGCTGTAATTAACCAGACAATTGGTCGTTTGCATTTGCATATAAATGTGCTCACAAGCAAGTGTTAAACAAGCTGACACAAGCCACAGTCATTAGCTGCATCGGCTCCACCTCTCCCCCCGGAGGGCTTCCATGTTACCCACACACAGGCTGGGCAGCTCTCCTATAGGGCGACCAGGGCAGACGCTCTGCTAGATACCGTGGCATCCAGCCCGCTCCCCGCTCAGCTCTGTAATCTAGGTACACAGTTCCTGTTTCATGGGAACGTCTGAAAGAACACCCTCCTGCTTCCTGTTGAAGGATTAAGGTTGACTTTTCAGAGTGCTTGCGATTCCTGGATCTTGTGAACTCAGCATTATGAATGTTCTCACTCCGATTTCCATACACAGTACAGTCAATATTCTCAACACTGAAGGAGGACGGATTATTTATTCCGCTGTATTTTTTTTTTTTGCGCCTTTCGTTTTGACTGACTGTATATTACCAATAATTAACCATCTGAGTTTGGTAACATTCACACAGCGCTGCCTCCCAGCCTGAAAAGAAGCTAACTTTGATTAATTGCACTTTGCTCCTTTTCTTCTTGGCTGCGTGTCCTGATGTCGTGTTGATATATTTAATTTCGGTGTAATTTTATTTCTTTATTTTAGCAAAGTGCGCAGTGGCAGCCTTCCCAAATCCCTTGTCACCCTGTGCATGGTTGTTAAAACACATTATGATGGAAGTGCAGGGCATCAGAATGACACAGGATGCTCTGCTCGTATTTTGACATTGCTGGGGGTGTGAAGGGGGGCAATTTAATACTGCTGGGGTGGGACAATGGCACAAGCAGAAAGGTATATAGATATATTATAGATATAAAGATAGATTGTACTGAGCATCCTCAAATATCTACAATCACTTCCGAATCGCTTGGAAGCAATCCTTGCAACCTGAAATATTCCCTGAACCCGTCGCTTTGAAGACTAGTCTGTATCTAAATGCTGTCGCAGAAACAAGATAATAATGAAGCACGAGACCGAAAAAACAGTATATTCTAGTGAAATCTGTGCTCTTTTCTAAAAACCTTTTTTCCCCTCCTGGTGTCTGTCATTGTTGCTGTTGTTCTGCTTGGGGTTCACCTGAAACAGAATTTATTGCAGTGACTTGTTGTTATTCCATTATCGTATGTACAGCAGTATTTCAGTTTCGCTTCAAAACAGGTGGTTATCTGGTAAGGCCGGGCAGCTGGAATCAGGAACTGAAAAGGGCCTTACTTGACGAAACCAGTTCTTGGAGAGAGGTAAAAAGCCCCCTGTTCTACTCAGCATGCCCTTGCGTTTGGGTGAACCTGCCGAGAAACATGCAGAACAGTCCCCAGGCAGCCAAAAGAAACTGGCAGTGCAGATGCGATGCGTGTTGGACTGTACGCCCTGTGACTAAACCACAACACACACACATTTGTCAAATGTGGTTATAGCTTAAAGGTGCAATGAAAAGATTGAGGAAGGTACATTTTTATAAGTGTGTGTGCGGGATGAAGGGGCACTAATGCATTTTTTAGAACAAATTACGAGTGGAAACTCCATGCCAATGCTTGCTCAGGCTTTGTCACTTATTTAGCCAAGCAAACCCCTCAGAAAATGGGGCTGTACAGAATATAAACAGGTACGTTTATATGCACACATTTTATTTAATAAGTGTTCGCTAAATCCCTTGCAGTTTCACTGCCCTTGGGGTACATGTCATTATTCTAGTTGTGCCATTCTGTTTTTAAAGACCTTTATGCTTCTTTTTTTTCCCCAATTGTTATGACACTTGTGATTCATAAAATCTTAAAGGAAGGAAGGAAGTGATGAAAACTGTGCCTGCAGCCTACACCCCCTCCCTCGCACCCCAGCCCTCCTCCTCCTCCCCCTCCCTCTCCAGGATAAACAGTGAGCCTGAGTCACCTAAAGGCTAAGAGCACTGTGCCAGGACAAGAAGCAGACACTCGCTGCTCTCCCTGGGAATCTCTGCACAGACACTCCAGTCAGGAATCATCCGGAGAGTGAAAAAAACAGCCATGTGCTGGGAAAGCAGGGACTGGGGAGTTAGGTAAGGCCTACTGGCAGCTCATCAGAAGGAAGATCTCTAAACACAACCCCCAAGCAAACTTTCCTTTCTGCTCAGTGAGCTTACTTCACTTGTTTCAGGTAGACAGCACTGTATAAACCCAGACAGAACCACAGCATAAGCCTGCAATCTCTTACTGACAGCCCTGAAGATTTAAAGATTACACACTTTCCCAAACTTTCACTTGCAGTAGGAGTCTAAATGTGATCTTATTTACTGCTGTTGCTCAGCAGAACAGAACATAACAGGAGTACAACCTTACAGCCACGAGACGTGTGAGGACAGCCTAAAATTCAAGAGTCTAAACAGGCTGTTTTGAGGACTCTGGGGCTTTATAAATGGTAATCATGCACTTGGGTCTGGTTTAGAACTGTCTTACTAATTTGTAGCAAAGTTAAGACATTTCTAACAACCACAGAAGATTAATATTGTTGCTTCAGTGAGATCTCTAAAACCCTTTTCTGAGTCATCAGAACAAGCAAAAGAAACACCTAAAGATGCAGGTCACTGAGTGACTAACACAAGCTTTCCTTCTGTTGACATCTATTGAAAGCTGTAAGGGCTTCGTTGCCGTATGTATGCAAACAACACAATCAAAGGCAGATGTGCATGATAAGCAATCAAAATAAAAAAAATAATTTCTATACACCTGGTATGTTTTCACCTTCATTTGACCTCTCATTACAACAAAGTACTTTGTTCCATCCAGCTACCACTCTGAATTACCCGCTGATATTACTGTTGATAAAATGATTTTCATACCACCAGCTTAGTGTGTCCTTCCCTATTAATACTGTAAAAACAAATTCCATTTTTCTTCATTTTCCATGTTAAAACAGATGCTGACAGCTACATTCATTCCTAGTCTCTGCACCCCGGAATGATGTGCCACTATACAATGTCTACAACAATGGCAATGTGTGTTGACGTTCTACTTTTCGTTAAAAAGTCTTTATTTACAAACCATTAAAGAGATTTCAAATTCTAGAGCTGTTGGCAATGGCACAAGACAAGGTGACTGTTAGTAACAGCAAGTCCAAAAAGCCTTCTGAAATATTAAATATAGTGGATCAAGTCTTTTCTAAAGCACAAACTCAATTGCAAAACGTAACCATCAATATACTGTACGGCAAAACACAAAAATTCTAACACTGCTGAACAAACATCCAATTTTAAAAACACCTTAAAATGTAGATTGATTTTTATGTGCTCAGCAGACTCCATTGTTCTTCAAAATGGAAATATTATGGACCAAATTCTGAGCTGAGTGTCACTCCTCCTCCAATGTGACATCCCTCAAGGGTAACAGAATCCCAAATGGGAAAGTGGGAGGGCGGGGGCAATTTCTGATGTCTAAAGCCCAGTGCACATTCTCGGCACAGTGTACAATAAGGCAGCAGGCTTTGGCATGCAGGGGTCTGGGGTAAGTCAACACTGGAGCAAAAGATCCCACTGTCTTGCCAGGCCTGTGTGAGTATGTGTGTCTTGCACGCTCCTCTTCTTGCGTATATAAAGCTGATCCACACAGCACTGCAGCCTAGTGTTCTGGGGGAGGTAGGGGGAGGGTATTTACACTTTGCCACCTCCAATGTATCACAAGTCTTTGGGGTCTGAATCTCTTTAAGAACTCACAGAGGTGAAGGACAATTGTTCCCTTGACTTTTTGGAAATCATCTAGAAATGCCACCACTGGCAAACCACGCTCCTGAAAAATAATGAAAGGGGAAGCAGTACAAACTTCTGGCAAACAACATCCTGCAGACAGGACAGCGTGATGTTATAATTTGGTTCCTAAATGCCAAGGAAGTGCCTGATTTAATATATAACAATTAATACAGAGTCTGTAAGACACTTGGTATAAACAGGTTACACCCAAGAGGGGCTTTGGACACTACCAATTATGTGGCAGCCATCACACAGATCCCACAGTCTCACTGAAACTCCAGACGTCAAAACACAAACACGCAATAATTCATCCTCCACGTTAATAATGAGGCCCTGCAGAAGCTCTCTCAAGCTTCACTTCCACCTATCCTCCCGTACCAACAGGATAATAAGGGATAAAAGAAATTGGATTTGGACGCTGGAAAGGGAATCATTAAAATAATATAGCAGCACAACGCAGGACATTATTAAAATGTGCTGGATCTAAACAAGTTCTGTACACAAGAGTAGACGTCATGATACAAAAATATATAATGGACATAAAATGGGGTTTTCGTTGCATACAAAACAAATCTTTACAATTTTAAGCAAGATTTGTATAAACAAAATAAAAGTCAGTCTCGTGACTGGGTGAGGTGTAGGTGACTCGCCTAATTTTTATAACACTGGGACTTCATTAGTCAAATATGTCAGCAAAAAACATGCATCTGAAATTCTCAGGTGTTTCCTTCAAGTTAAAAAAAATCAATGTTGTTTACAAGCATGTGTTGAGGCAAAAGCTACAGATGTGAAGAAAGGTATTCTAGTCAGCACTGAGTGGAAACGCTCATTTCTGCGTTCAATTTATACATTTAGATTAACACAGGTTGATTCAATTAACTGAAATAAGTACATGATTAACCTTGTTCTATTACCCTTTAATTTATTGTTAGGCCTTAAAAATTAAATTCATATTACTTAAAATGAAAAAATATCAAGTTAGGTGAAGCAACTACAAACAGTCACCAATGCGCAATTTATAGAGTGTTTGGATATTCATGATTACATGCGCTGTAAGTGTGTACATACGGCACGGATGTGGAGAAAACAACCCACAGATGTGCGCCCTCATCCCAACCAACGACGACAGACCGCTTGCGAGGCGACAGCACTTAGAGGCCATTTTATTGCTTTGCTGTGGTCAAGTGAGGTGCAGCCAGCTCAATTCCACGGCAACAATAGCGGAGAGGGCTGCCGAGACAAAGAGGGGAGTCTGCCTTTTAACCCATTCCCCGCTGTTTCCGTCAGCTAGGGTGGGGGCGGGGTGCCATGGCCGGCCCCCCGGGATGTCAAACCAAACACGCGCCCCGCGCCCCAACAGGGCGTCCCCGGCAACGCCGCGGTCTCCCCCCCCCCCAGACGCCACGCCGCAGACAGGCCCCGCTTCTCAGCTCGGGGCCCACATCCAGCCCCCGAGATTTAAAAAAAAAATAAGGAGAATCAAATTCGAATCAACTTCTTCAATTGGGAATCCGGAAAAAAAAAAGGACGAGAAAAGAAAGTGAACGAAAGGAACCTGCCCGGCCTGGCGGTAAAAGAGGAGCCCTGCAGGCCTGCAACAGGCAACTGGAGCAGGCCGCGGGCCGGAGACAGCAGCCTGCCTCTCTCTCCTCCTGCCCCATGGGGAACCCGGACAGTCTGCCACACATTTGCAAGTGAATCGCGTGTGTTGTTGGAAGACTCTGTTTTATATATATGGAGGGGAGGGGGCTCCCCGAATCCCTCTTTTCTTTTCTTCTCTCTTTTAATCCTGAAGAGGATAAGCTGTGCGGTACACGGAGAGGAAATGGCATGGGCCTGGCAGGGTCCACATACCCCCACTCCGCATTCCAACAGCTCAGTGCAGCCGGGAAACACTGAACACACACACACTGTACATTTGCGCACACATATTACAGACAGGCAGACACACACACGCACACAAGCACTGCACAAACACAACACTCGCTGGCTGCTCATGTGCTTTACCCCAACTGACAGAAGAACAAGAAATGTTATTTATGGCCTTGCACGGTGGAAAACCATTGACAAAAACACTGCTACAATCCCATGTACATAGCACGTTACTGTACTACATTGGACAGGATCATGCGTTATTTTTCAGATGCCTAAAGCAAAATGGATTTCATGCAGATCTCATTTTTGAACATAACTGTAAATAATAAAATAATACAACTGCATAAAATGATAAAGGTACTACATGCTGCAGAATCTCTCTAATCCAATGTGTAAATTGCATTTAAATGATTTTTTTTCTTGTTATATATAGCAGTATAATTAACATGGAAAAACTATTACAAACCTCTCATCTTTCTTTTATAACCTACACATTCAAAACCGATACACACGTATGCATCCAATATAAAACAAACACTGGAAAGCCCAGCTTTGCCAAAATGTGTCAATCATTACACTTGAGAAGCCCCAATACTGAAAAATAAACCCTAAATCTGTACTCCATGGTGCCAGAAGCAAAAATGGAGTGGGCTGAACACTGCGAATGGATTTATTTCCCCAAAAAAACATTAAGAGATGATCATCAATGAACACATATGTGCTGCCTTCAAATCTCGACCCAATACTGTGAAGAAAACACCTATTTTAAATTTAAACAAGAAAGACAGGTATTTGGGGGATTCTGGTTGTTTTTTATAAAGGATCAGGGTAAGACGTTCTGAAGCGAGCGCGTGTGGCTTTGTCCCCGCAGGTCCCCCCATGACGGAGGCTGAACTGAGCTCAGGGTGGAACAGAGGCCATCCGTGACCAGGACAGGCCCAGAATCTGCCCTCGTCACCTCACTCGCCAGCTGCCGTCCTGGACAACAAAAGTCACTGTCTGCCTGAGTAGGCCGAACAGCATCACCGGCAGGAGCACGCATCAGACAGATGCAGGACCAAAACGAGCATAAGACTATTTGTGTTGGTGGGCAGGGGCTATGAGGAACGTGGGCTGTGTCATTTTTCCCAGCAGCTCTTGGGATTCACAAGACTCTGCAGCTTAAAATCACCCCCAGGTAATTCTAAAGGGTCCAGTCTTGCACTACAAGTACCACAGCTACAATTGTGGGAAATAAGTCTTGGGTCCCACACAGTCTGAGGCGTATATATCCCCTTGTACAAGCACAATGTTAATTCAGCGAATCTCCCGAGCGTGTCCTTTCCCATTTTAAAATAATCTCTCGCCTTTCGATTTCTAAATAAATTCGTTACGAAAGTGTACACCTCCCCTGTGACAGCCGTACACAAACGGGAAAAACAAATAGACACGTTTCCGTTTCACATCCCATGCTTTGAAATGAAATTTTCGTTTTTTCAAATGGCAAAAATAAGAGTGCATTTCCGCTGCCAAAAATCGGTTTTCCATCATTTACAGTTTAGCGGCATTTACCATTGGATCACTCTGCAGAAGAGAGCTGGTCGGACAACAGCCAAAGCTAGGACATGCCTTGTACGAAAACAAACACCTCTTCCAACTATCACTCGTATTGAGATTTAGAAACTGATGGCTCCTGCTGTGTGTAAAATTTGGCCTGGTCATGACATGCGGAGCGTCTGCTGCTGTCCCAGCTGTGTGCTCGGGCTCCGCGGCCCAGTTCTGTGAAGGAGAACTGGCTCTCTCAGCTTGGCCGGCAGGCCGCAGCGTCACTGACAGTCCTGTGCCGTGCTGACGCCAGAGCCCCCCAAAACGTTTCCAAGCCACGCTCCCTTCCGACTGCCCACGAGCCGCACAGAGAGGGAGCCCGCGGGCCCACAACGGTCGCTCTCGAGCTTGCGGCTGCGACGGCGTTGCGCGGCACCAGAAAATCCAAATACCAACAAATACACGTTCTGGGTTTTTTTTCTCTTCCCCCCCCCCCCCAAAAAAGCGAAATAATCAGAAACAAAAATCAGAGTTGGAGGCTGGTCGGCGGAACCAACCGTCGTTTAGAAAAGAAGAAGAAGAAGAAAAGAACTGCGTCAAAGTCACAGGCCAGGGGCCCCACGCTTTGTTCCACAGCTCAGTGGTCGAAAAAGAAAAGCGACCTCAGTCGACTCCGTCTATATATCCTCCATGTTTTATGCATTCTGCCTTTTGTGATGATAAGCTCAAGTGTAAAGGGTGGAATGCCTGGTCTGAGGTCCTGAGGGGGGATACTGAGGGTGCTGGAGAGTTCAATTGGGCAGTCTCTGGAGGCACCTCTCTCCAGGCACAGTCAGGCCTCTCTCCACGCAGAGACCCGCTCCCACAGTGGGGTAACCTGTCCTCTCTGAGCGTGCGACTCCACATTCGCTACAGGCCCCCCAGAAGCGCCAGGACTCACGTGGGCATGAGCAACTGCAACACACCTTTCCAGTTTGGTTTTAACAAAAAAAAAAACAAACACATGCAAGACCACAAAGTCTTTTTTCTTTCCTTGCTGTTCCATACCTGTCAATTTATTTTTTTCTCCCGAACGGGCGAGCTAGGATTTCTTTTCATCTGTATCGTTTCGTTTTTAATCAGCGAATAAGCATTAATCATTTTTTTTGTGTGAAACCGACCGTAAATGAAAGAACGCAAAACAGAGAAGGGGTTTGCTCTTGACAGGAATTGTGACACGTTAAAATACAAAAATGAAAGCAAGGAGATGCATTTATTTATTCCATAATATATCAGCTACTGCATCACAAGATTGACTTTTTACAAATGCACATCGAGTGCTGAGAAAGTGGGGACTACCTTCACACAGTTTCAGTTCAAGGTCGTGTGGAACTAAAGCAAGGAGCTTTTTCTCAAAACGCACATCCAGTTTAATGTAAAATTATACTTTTGCATCACAAAGCAATGCATAGAAGGAATGCACATCTTGTGTGTCATAAGGAATTATAAATAACCACGTTTATTCATATTCATATGAGTGTTAGATTTTATTTCCTTTAATTCTTAAAAGATTTCATTAAAAAAAAGAACAAGCAGAGACTACATGCCTCTCCAGAGTCGCTGCCGTTACCTGATTAAAACGAAATGTGGTCGAGCAGCTTGTTATCAAGAAAGTGGAATTCCTGTTTCACGTTGACTTTCTTGTTCTTACAGTGAGCGTTCTGCATTCACCGTTTAATATACAGGCAGGCAGACACGAGCAGTTCCACCTGCTGTATTTATTTTCTTTTATTCCTTAACAAATCAATCATTACAAGTTTGTTTCCAGATTTTTTCCACCTTTTGTTAAAACAGATTATGAAGTCTGCTTTGTTTTGTGTCTTTTCCCCCCCAATCTGGAGACGTGTTGCAGACACAACCCGGGAGACTGGACTTAAAGTATATCCGTGCGTATGTGTTCGTGTGAGACGACGTGGTGCTGTGTCTGCCTGTGCGTGGAAGAGGGTATAAAAAGCAAGATGCTTCAAAGGCAGAACGTGCTCCACCCGTTATCACCCCCTCTCACAACCCCAACGCCACCACAATGAGTTAGCGATTACGAACATGATAACATATTGTGTAACAGCAAACCACAGAATTCCTGCCAGCTTCACTTCAAGGAGATAAAAGACCAACAACAAGAACAAGAAAAAGAAGAAGAAGAAAAATAATTAGAAAAGGCGCTGCTGGCAGATCAAGTAAGAGCTAGAGAAAGGAAAGGGTTTCTGGCTGCAGATCTGTGCCACTGAGCCTAAACCACAAGACAGGTACGACACAGGAGACAAGCATCGTACTGTTCATCAGGCCCATTTTACACAACCCGCCCCCCCCCGACAACCATCACCATCACCGCCCACCCCTTAATGACAAGTCTGACACGTACGCTATTATTTTTCAGTTTGTAACAACTGGAATAACAGGTCCAGTCTGCAGCACCTTGCATATTCAAAACCTAGAGCTGTAATTGGATCCACTGCTCCTGCTAACCCAATTTTAACTCAACCCTACAGCGAAAAGAAGATTTATGAAAAAAAAAATCGTGTTTGTTTTTTTACATAATCCATGACAATCTCAACAGGAAAGGGGTCTACCTGCAGGCCAACAAAAGTCAAAACCCACTGAAGAGTGAGTAAAAAACGGAGGGAGGAGGTGGGGGGGGGGGGGGAGGAAAAAAATAGCAAACCCCAAAATACCCCCCAAAAAAAGCAAAGGGAGGGAAAAATAAAAAGAACACAGCAGGTCCGAGGAAGAAAAAGTGTGGGAGAAAAATCAGGAGAACTGAAAGACAAGACGGATGGCAAGATCGTGACAAATTAGCCTTTTCACTGCAAAACCACTTTCACCTGCCACTCACAGCACTGCGCCAGCATGGCAACAGGAGGACCGGGCAGCGTTTCCGCTGGACGCTGGACTCGGTGTTCAAAAAAAAAGAAGAGGCTTGTGCTTTTAAGATGGGGGGGGGCGGCCATGCAGGTTAAGAGCCGGAATTAAGAAACAATTATTTTAAAAAAAAATCAAGAATCTTTCAGTCTGGTTCTTTCAAAAGTAAGGGCAAAAAAAAGAGCCATCAGGGAGAGAGAGGGAGCAAGAGCACAGGGTGTCTAGGCCACAGCCTGCACCCTGCCTCCTATCCCCTCTGGGGCTCTGCCCAGACCTGAGCCACGGCCCCTGGGAGACCGAGAGAGAGAGCCGGCACATCGCAGGGCACACTATCTCCTCCTACCACGCCGGCAGGGTCCTGCAGGACACCAAACAGGACTCCCTCACTACGCCTAGGCACAGTTCACTTTCGCCTTTCACTCTGCACTTAATGCTGCAAACTAAAAAAACAAATTCTCATGATTAAAACTGCTACCCAATTTGATGCAAAGAAGAAAGCGTTTAAATATATACAGTGTACCCTTTTTTTGCGGTGTCACATTATAAATGCACAAAGGGCACCTTCAACCTCCACTGCCTCTATCTCCCCATTTTCTCTCTCGTGCTGGTTAAGATTATTATTATTAGCTTATTTATTCCATCCACAGAATTTCTCACCATGTTTTTTCTTCTAAAATATCAGAACACACTGCTGACATCTCCCTGCGAGTAACCTTGTTTCAGGATTTAGACCTGTAAGCTCTGACTACAAGACAGTGCACAAATATTACAAATTATTTTTGCTCAATGACCGGTCTTCAAAAGCTTTCAAAAAATTAAAAGTAATTTTGTGAAGACACACACCCTGACGTACAATATATACTGTTGATGGCAAATTAAGAAAATGCTTCCATAAGGTTTTCAACTAAAATGAAATTCACAATCCACACATCTAAGCATTAATTTATATTCAAAAGTGGAAGGATGGAAAGACAGTTTGGTACATATAGAAATAAAAGCACATTCATGAGCAGAAACACATTTAGTAACACGATAAAATATTTATATGCGTCAATACACCACTGAAGAATTAGAATAAATAACTGATTAAAATCATACTTCTCTAAAACAAACCTGTTTTTAAAATGTCTTTTCTTAAAGTAACATTACTTCCAATTGCAATAACCTGCCTTTGGGGATATATTTGCATTTTAAGAAAACAATAGCATAATAATAGAAAAATATAAATGTGAGCAAAGGGTCACGACTCACCTCTGAGGCTCTACCCTTTACCATGTTAAAAAAATTTCATGTTCTACAAATCCTGAACCTCACCATTATCAACAAGTTCAAGAGCTAATGTTGTGAAATGAAGGATTTGCTCGACTACTTTATATCTTTAGTAACAAATCTCTTCAGCACTGGCCCACACCACAGTACTCCTAACTGCTTAAGGAAGGACCCAAACAGCCCGCTTAACAAAAAGAGCTATGTTGCAGCGCAAAGACACATGAATAAATTAATGTAATTTTCAAAGCTAAATTCACGTTACAAAAGAAAAACAATTCTAGAAAATGAGACGAGATGAGACCTAGACACAATTACAACACTACCACTATTAATGCATGTGCTCCCTCCATTATAATGCACACCGTTAAACCTACATCTTACAAACCACAATTATGCACACACACAGTTTGGTTAATGTAACTAAGAAAAACCTTGGGTAATAAAATATGTGATCTTCAAAAAAAAAAACTAGCACCCCAAAAGCATAAAATTAACATTTAAAAATATGAATGATATATATATAATTATAAGCAAACCACTATGTGACATTACAACTGAGGAACATAAAGGCAACAGAAAGAACGAAAATAAAGATTTTCCCTTTCCCGTGTAGTGTTCTATATAGAAATAAGTTTCTATTATAAGATGCCTTTTTTAATAAGACATATGATAATTATTCATTTATAATATACCATTTGAATTAAAAAATCATAAATCTGATAAAGGTATAATAGAAGTATTTGCGGATGAACTGTATTAGCAATATTAAATTGAACAGGTTGCGTTTGTCCACGATATACATGCTGTATTTGATTTAGTCTACTGAGGTGTAGTTGTGCATTTTGTTTCCTTTGTTTGTAAAGCTCACAGGTAATGAGACCATGGGCACAGCTACCATGACTTGCCATATCCCTTTTTCTGTGGGAAGCCTGTGATTATTAACACCCCCATGTTCTCTCTGTGCTGCTGCAGTAACTTTGAAGCTCTTCAGAGGCCGTGCCGAAAAGACACAAAATCCAGACCTATCTGTAACCCCTCGGTTCCAGCTTGTTTCCATAAAAAACTGGAGTGGGGAGAGACCATTTCTGAATAAGAAAATGTTACGAGCCCTCTCCTGAGTTGTTTTTTTCCTCCAAAATGAAGGTTTCCTGAATATTGAAGATATCATCAGTAATCAGGCAGAGAAAAGGTTCTCTTGGCTTTTATAATCGATTCTTTAGATTTCAATTTTAATTTATTTTTATTTATTTATTTTTTTTGGGGGGGGGGGGTTCTTTTAATTTTTCTCTCTTCTTAGGCAAAAGTCTTAAATAATGCACTGGCCTGGGTTATGCATGTGAAAGCTTGCCTTCTTCTTGTCAGAATGCCTCTGAAAGGTCTTGCAATCTGCCTGGCTTCCTGACCTCTCCTCTGATCCCCCTCTCTACTGCCCACTGCTTCCTGACCCTTCTTCTCCCCCCAACGCCTCTCTCTTTTCCTCAGTCCCTAAAACTGCCAGAGCCTCCTCAGGTATCTTTCCTCCTCCCATGTACTGTACCCCCAGAAATACTTCGACTGCAGCTTCCCTCTCGCTGACCAACTGGAGGCTTTCTTTTATCTTTCAGTCGCTGACCCCCACAATCTCTCTCTTGTCTGTTTCGTGTGACCCCTCAACATCACAACCACCCCCCCCCCACCCCGCGCCTTCCCTCCTCTCCCTCTCCCCCCCCCCGGCTGTTAATGGAGGGTTTTTTCCTTCTTTCTTTTTATCTCTCTCTCACTCACTCGGTGACCCCTGTTCCCCTGTTTCTTGTTGTCTGACCCCCAGTCTCTCAACCTCTCTCTCTCAATTCTTCCAAGACCCTGCACATCCTACCCTCCACTCTCAAACAGCTTTTCTCGCCCGTCTGTCTCGAAACCTCGGTCTTCGGTCTCTCGGTTCTCTTAACGCATTTCGTTTAAATCCACATCTTATCTTTGTTTTCAGTTCTTTTTGAGCTTCAGAGTGTGTGTTGTGTGTGCGAGTTTCTGTGCGTACGCATGGTGGGAAATATTTCCGTTCTTTCGTGTCTATCAGTCCGTATCTCCGAGGGACTACACTCTCTCCAGCCCTGTCTGACTCCCCCTTCCTCTCTCGCTGTCTCTACCTCCATCTATCCGACTACTGCTTTTTTTGCCTCTCCCCCTACACTTTTTTTTGTGTCCGGTGCTTTGTTTAATATTTCATATTTTCCTCGTCAAAACATTTTTCTTTTGTTTCTTCTTGCGCTTACTAGATTCACCCACCGGTAACCGTTCTAAGTTCTAATTGTTCCCAATTTTGTCAAAAAATAAGTTTATTATTAACGATCGCTTCGTATTTTCTCATCTTAATGTGTCTCATCGTTTATTATTTTTTTCTGTACTTATTATTGGCTATCAGTAGGTTCAAATTATTATTTTTTATTCCAGTTGGGATTTTGTGCCTTGTCTTGTGTCTTCTTTTTTTTTACTGAAAATCCAAAACCCTTTCGTATTCGTTTCTCTGTTGTTCTTTGTCTCAATACCTTTCCCCACTTTTTCCCCCATTCTCCTTTCCCCGACCCGACGCCCACACTCTCTCGGCACTCGGCTTTGCGCTTTCCCGTATCCGAAGTCTCGCAGCTCCGCTCTTGTCATGAAGGAGACCCGGGGCTCCGTTTTTAAACCCCCCACACTCACTAAAACACACACACACACCGATCGATTTACATGTGACTCCGACAGGGAATCAGCAAGAATCGACTTTAACAACCCTTCACAATATCCAACAGGAATAAAAATAAACGAAAAGATCGGGAAAGTGGAACACAGAGAAAGAAAAAGTAGAGGAACTGATTGAAAATGCACAATACAGCGGGAGAAAAAATCGCCACCAAAACGGGACTCTCAAAAGTGAATTCGGTGATAAAAACCAAGGATCATATAAATATGGTATGGTTGAAGAAAACAGAAGAAAGAAGAGTAAAGGGCGCGCTGACAGATTCGCGAAAGTAAGGGAAAACAGACGGTGTTTCCCTTTCGCCGGACAGAGACGGACCCACAAGCTGGACTAATCTGTTCCTTCCCTGGCTACGATCATGTGCAGCTCCCGCTACCCTCCGACAGCTCAACACAACCCCTTCCTTCCGCGATCTTCCTCAAAACACGTCATTTTTAAATGCTATTATTTTCACTTTTTCTGCTTCCACCAAAATGCACGCTTCTGTTTAAAAATCCTCCGTTTGTGGTCTGCAGCATTTAGAAGGAATCGCTGTGTCTTTTCCCCGTTTCTTTTCTTCCAGTCATGAGGGGAGCCAGGACGTACCCAGATGTAAACACAGGTAACGATACGAACAGAACAGAATAAATAGAGCAACTTGCATGAAAAAGAACTTGCGATCGGCTGTTAAATCTCCAAAATTAGGGAATAATCAACCCTCGCAGTGAATAAGAAAAATATTTAAAAACCTTCTGTTAGTATTAAAACTGAAAAAAAATGAATCGGAGAGAGAGAGAAAAACCCAAAGTTGAAACTTACAATTTTTTTGCAGCCGCTTTGTGATCTTCGCTTTTTAATCCAGTATAGAGACGGTTTGGCTAAAGATCCCATCAAGGCAGTCCCTTTTGGTCAGTTTGCATTTAGAATGGTAAAAGAAAGATCATTGTTGTTGAGGAGTGTAAAAAAAAGAAGTATTAGTTGTAAAGGGTATATAAAAATAATTTGGATGCAAAGCAGGCGATGTGTCTTGTGTTAGAGGGAGAGAGGAAGAGGTGAAAGTGAGATCTGGTGATTGAAAAGAAAAAAAACTCTTTGGATCTTTATTCCTGCTAATTAGTTTCCTGCAAAAAATGGCTGTGATTAATTCAGTGCGCATGTGCTTCATTACACAGGCACGACGGGAAGGGCTAATTAGCCACCTTCTGGATCAATAAGATTCAGCAAAGGAGAGAGCGAGGGAGAGAGAGAGGGAGAGGGAGGGAGGGAGGAAAGAGGGAGGGAGGGATGGATAGATAGAGGGAAAAAAGAGGAAAGTGATGATCACGGATTGAAAATAGGGAATTAGGAATAACAGAAAGTAAAACACACGGAGTTTGATTAAAAGAAAAACAGTGAAAGTTCATAGCCGTGTGGAATGGTGCAGAGAGAAGGAACGCTTTGCGGTCTGTTCACTCTTTCATTAAATATTTTCTTTTTAAGAAACTTTACCGATGTCACTGCGAGGGGACAGGAATGCAAAAGTGCGGCGTTTATATATAGTTTCGGGGAGTTCTACACATACTCTAAAATACACAATTTTGAATCGTTCATTAGAATTGAAAGATTTTAGGTGTAAAAAAACCTAGAAACAAACTTTTTGAAATAGGGTTCTGAAAATACCTACAAAAATTAGTATGTGCATATGTGTAATGTATGTATATGTTATATACATACAACACACAGCCTTAGCTTTAACACACATGTACGTAATTTAAAACGCACAGTGTTAGAAGATAGCTTATTACATATGCACTAACAAAAAACCCCAACCTAAAAAAAAAATTAATTGCCTTCGGGCAATTAACAGTAAGTTCTGATATTAGCATGGCAGAGACAAATTGTTGTTCACAAGTTTGTGTTGTAAAAGTATAAGGGTTTAGATGACAAAAACAATAACACACTCTTAATATCAACCCCATTATGTTTTACGATTTTGTAAAACGTTAAAGACTTGTTAAAATGATGCATTTAAAAAATCGTAACACAACGGCGTGTAAATAAATAGCTATTTAGAATAGTATTTTAAACACACTGCAACATATACAGACACGTGTGTAGTTATAGTACATAGTTATTCTCGATTTGAAGAGATAAAATGTGAGCGAAAAGATTTAAATTTTAGCTGATTGTAGGGATCAGAGAAAGTACAATCCTACACTACCGCGCTGAGATTTAACAAGACAAAAAGACTGTGGGTCCCAGGGTGGTTGTGAAGCGATGATAGGGAGAGGGGAGACCTGAGGGGATTTAAGATACTACGATGTACTGCTACAGAAAAGCGGTGCATAAATATACAGAATATTGTATTTCAATACGGAACGAAGAGGCATCGTGTCTGCTCCTTCTGAGTGTAGATTAGAGCCAGGTTTATATCGGCTATTCGAACTGCGGTAAGGTAAAGCATGAGCTTCCTAAACTTCCTGGTGTATATTTATAGTTAGTACATCCCCTCCGTAGTAATGTGTAAAGGAGCATTTTTATGGATAAAAACACACATATGTGTTTACGTGCGTAATTATAATGCTCTAAAAATGTGGTAGATAAACAGCTAATTATTTCCATATTGCAAATACAGCCTAAACCTGCATGCGACGATTTAAATCTAGACAAGATTTAAAGGAGCGCTTCTGATTTTACAGCCTTCATAAAATGAAATGGAAAAAAAATAATTTCTTGAAATTATAATCGTACCATATCCGAAAGCAACAACAACAAAAAATCGTCCGGTCAAAACCAAACCAAAGTATTGCACTCTTCGGTTGCGTGAAGACACGTTTCAATTTGCAAAGACAACATCTGCATTTAAGAACGACCACATTCAATGATATTTCATTTGTATTTCTGTCGCCCAAAATGTGCAATATATTTAATGAACTTTGGCGTGTTTGTTTTTTTTGGATAGTACAGGTGAATGTTTACTGAGGAATACGTTTGTTTTTCATCTGTATACGCTTATTTGTTTTTATTTTTACCTGTACTTAATGCAGTGCTATTTTTTTAAATTATCTTTTTAAAGTTATACAAACAAAAACCTCAGTCCTTGAAAGGGCTTCCCGCCGCTTTTTTTTAGATTATTCCCGATAAATGGTGTAACTTTCAAACGCCTGCGTTCAAAGGGGTGACATTTGATCAATAGTAACAACTGTAGTATAGATCGGCGAAGTACTCTACAGGTTTGTCCCCCCCTTCCCCTCCCCAAACAAAATGCCGTTTAAAAAGCTTGGTCTTCCCAAAAATGGAAAGATTATATTCTAGAACTCAACCTCTGTGTCCCAAGGTCCTTTGTCATGATAATTCCATTGTTGATTCCCAGTAAAGAAATGGACAAGTTCTCGCACTCTCTTCCTCGCAACACTTTTTCAACTAACTTGAGCTCCGAGGTGGCCTCAACACCACCTATATAATTATTTTCATTAATTATTCCATGAATTACATTTTTAAAAAATGTAAGCAACACTAATGCACACAGCTGCGACTTCCGAAGGAAATTGTTCAAAGAAATCGTAGGCAAAATGTGGAATTGAGAAAATCGTAATTGGGCAACAAAGGTAAACTTTAAGATCCAAAATGGTTAAGAAAATTAGGTTGTTTCACACAAGACGGGAACTGTTAGTGCTGCCTATACTCTGGTCTTTGTAACTGAAAAATTCAAGCGGATTTTAAAAACACATTTTCGCTCATGTAGCCAATGTAACTACTTACAGTAGAAGTTATCAAGGAGTCGTATACATCAGGATGAATTTATTTTGTACCCGATTACCTTAAAAACTTTTCTGTAGTAAATACATTTTCTCCTATTTATTTCAACATTAGGGGCTCGTCATATGAAATACGCAGATTAAACTAATTGGCATAAAGTGTGTATTTATAACAAAGTAAAGGCGTGTATTACATAATCTTAAAAACGTGCGCTTGTCTCCTGTCACACTCCATGGGAGAGGGCTGGAAAGCTAGCTGAATGAACTGCCTTCTTGTTTACATATAATTTAATCTCATCTCCTTTTCTTCTGTATATATACCTCCGTGCGTCGGACCACAACGAAATAAGTAATAACGATGAAGCGGAAGGACTTGAACTGATAAACTAACAAATATGACGTGCGTGTTTTAATCTCATCTTAATACGTGAAATGAAGACCGCAATAAGTTAAGACCAATAAACATGATATAATAATAATATGTGACCAAAAGATGGAATTAAAAATGTCAAAAAACGCCTTGACCAATTCGCTTGCATAGTACCTGTAAAATCTAAGCATGAGCACTGTTTATTTCTGTGTATGTGTTGCATAGATATCACTGAAACACACACACACACTCAAAATGATTTTAAGGCCGAATAAAACCACAGTTTACAAATCTACATCTTGCATAGTTGCATATCATCGATTTGTGATCTGTATTGTGTTTGTGTGTGCACGTGTGTAGTACAGTGTCTAATAATATGTGCGCCTCAAACAGATCATACTGTTTGGCTCCGTGAAAGGCAGACAGAGAGGATCTCCAGGATTTGCGATGTGTCTGCTCTCCTGGGAAGAGGAGATTGTAAAAATGAATGGCGAGAAAATAGAGTGCAAGTAGAGTTAGAGAGGCAGTGAGGTAATAAAGAGACCGGTGTGAGTGGGGCACGTAGAGAAACAGCTCAGGAGACCCTGACTCTAATAGTACACCCATACACTGTCTATAAGAATACAGATGGCACCCCACTTTTGACATCTTTAAATTTAAGGACTACTCGCCTTTGTCATCTGGTATATAAAAGCGCCCCCCCCCCCCCCCCAAAAAAAAATACATTTAAATAACAATGTCAGTAATTGAAAAGTTGTAATATTATTTGAAGAAGAGCGAACTGAAAACATTTTAAAACCACCTTTGTATTTGTTTTTGCAATGAAATCAGTTTGAAGTGGAATGCATCTTCAAAGCACGCACTGGATCCGGGGTTCGTACCCTCTCAAACAGAAATATGCGGGCGCACGTACATATTATTGACACAAAACGCCATTCGAAGACAAAATTAAAACCCTGTAATAATGGGCAACGAATAAAATAATTTGGGGGATCTGAAAACCCCAGAGCCACCAGAATTTTAGAAAGGGACGCAGGGAACCGAAATTGACCAACAGGCTATTTTACCGGCAGAACGCGAGGGAATAAAGAGCAATCTAAAACTAACCCCAGACGAAATGTATTTCATACACCTAAGGGAAAATAATCGCTACAAACAGAAAATAAACCGCTGATTTTGCTACTGGAGCATACACTAAATGTTGTGCGTTTATTTATCGTAAAAGCAAAGTCAATGCTGAAATGGTGGTGTTCAAGAAGTGCTGCGCACGGGACGCAGTACCACATATACAGGTTCAAAGACCGTCCCTGGCGGATTTAATATGGCCAAGAATTTAATTGTAAACCGCGAAATGTCCAGACCCAGGTAAGCCAGTGTATTCTCTCTCACACACACACACGCACGCAGCCCCGTTATTTTGTCTGTGCCTCATGCACCGCGCGTGCCATCCCAGAATAACAATAATAAAACACACAGCCGAGCACTGGGAGGAAATGAGTGCGGGGCGAGAGCGTTTAAAGATAAAAGCCGCAGTCTGCTTTTGTCTCGCAACTTTATAAAGGGATAATGATCGTTTTAGTTCTGAGGATTTAGGGATTTTATTATATTAATATAGGGGGCACGCAACTCCACAGTGGTCTCACTTAAAATAAACACAAAGGAGCAAGACTTGGACCAGGCCAAAAACAACAAGAAAGAGAAAACGGACACGATATCTTGTCAGTCCGATTCTTCAACGCCGCTGTACAGCTTAACAGGTGTTCGCTTAGCTTGTGTAACAGTCATATTATCAAATTAATTTTCCACCTTGGGAAGTGGGCATTTCAGTACTGAATCCTGAGGATTCAAACGACGAGGTCAGAGAGGTTGGCGGCTATCGCACTTGAGCGTGCTTCATTTTTGCTTTAAGGACTTAGAATTGGACAATACAAGGCTATTGGCCGTGGTTGGAGATGATGGGACAGAATAGTTTGCGCCCATGCTCCCAGGTGCAATGGCAGCGCCCTCTTATGTTCACTGTGGCCACAGGGACCGACAAGTAGCACAGAAACCTGACGTCAGGCTACACCTCGGACCCGTGCAGTCTCCGTCTGATGATTCAGGCGCGTCAGCGCGGTGAAAAGCAAAACCCCGGAAACTTGGCCAATTGTATTTGCATATATGCAAATAAACAAGTGAAATTTCATCGGGCCGGTTCTTCCGACTCGGCATCGTCGAATTTTTCAAAAGCACCTGGATTTCCTACTCAACTTCACCGTTCGGGTTAATAGAAAATCCATATTGCTTCCTCACATTATCTGCATATATGCAAATTCACGGAAAACCAATGTGGACGCGAAGAAATGTATCTTTAGCTGGCCGAAGATGTATATTTACCAGTACAAAATACACCATATAAGAACTGAGCGCGTTTATAAGTACTTTAAGAGAATATGCTTTAAGAAAATAGATCATGGTAAAGGTAGACGCTACTTTCGTTTCGTAAGCCTTTAATCTCATGGGAATTCAATCCATGAAACTTTAGAAACGATTCGGATGCGTTTCATAAAACTAACGAATGTAATACTATATTAAAGAGTTTCACATTATAATTACCAGAGTAATCAAATTAATTGAAACAATTTCAAATGCAAAACAACAATCAGAACAATTAATATCACAGTTCAGCTCTTCTGCAGCTGTGGAAAGCTGTGTGATATGTATTGAAACTTGATCGCTACGATGCTGCTCAAGATATTTTTTAATATTCAATAGCAATTTCTTGCTTCGCAATACCTTCCGATGCAGGTGAAATCTGTGATTTAAATACTGACTAGCCTCTGTAAGGAAGTTTTTTTTTCTTTGCACTTTTGTACCTCGAAAATCAGTTAGCACTAATGAATACCCACAGAATAATACTTTCAGCACACGGAAGGTATTTCATGTTGAACTATTAACCCCAAAATAACGCTATCAGAATTCGCCTCGTATTTGTAAACCAAGGAACATAATAAATATTTAATCTGATCATCTTGTGCCGTTTTTTCTAAATGATGCCTGTCTTCTTTAAGCGTATTAAGCTACATAAAATATCTGATTTAAAACGATATACAATGATGATGTAAAATCACAGTCTCTGATGTACGACGCATATCCTGATATCTCGGTCAAAACACCTCTTATTTATACAGCATGGGGCAAATAAAGTCACAACGAAAGCAAAACACTTTCCAAAAACGTTAATATATGCAAATCCAACGAAATCTTCACTATTATTATTGAAACTACTTGGCATTTGTAAGAATTAAGAAAGTAAAATATTTGACTCGCTCCGGGGATAGACGTTGAACTTAAAAAATACTTGATTTTATCACGTTTTTTTCTGTTCGGATAATCATCACTATTGTTGTCTGTTATTCAGGTTCACCATTAAGTACTTTTACTTAAAGTTAAAGACTGCGCAAATTCTCATCTTTCCTTTGTCACACGGGCGTCTGAAGAACTAATTAGATTATAAACTAACGTTTTCTCCAAAAAGCACAAATAATCTCAAATCATAAATTCGAACGTTTCACACTGCGAGAAAAGGAGACACTGTCAATTAATACGAAAATTAGTAGAGAGCATTTAATAGTTTATTGTTTGGATAACTTACGTTATTTCAATGAAGTCGGGAAGAAAATGCTAGTATTTAGTATATAGTAATATCAAGCAATGCGTTTGACTTGGACCCTAGAATTCACCGTAATTAAATTTAAACCATTGAGGAGCTAATTAACCTTCCACTCCAAGTACACTTTTCGATGTTCAATGTTTTTGTAGTAGTAAAGAACTTTTAGTTCTTTATCGTGAAAAAGAACTTGAATGATACTGTACTTTAATACTGTCGATTCTGTGCTGCATGAATTGTGCATGCTAATTCATAGGCATAATTTTAAAATTTACATTTTTGAAACTTGTAAAAGTGAATGATGAACAATGTATCTCCGAAATTAAACGCAATCATTTAGTTTTTTAGGCAAAAGTAAATATGTAAATAAAATAAGTAATTAGTGTACAGTCTTACTAAAATGTGCACGTAATGGGTTATTTTAGCGGAAGAGAGGAAAGATACACTGAACCATTAAGATGGATTTCTGTCATCTAAAATTTGTGACACTCAAAACTAAACATTGCTGTTATTATGCTGGGGAAAAAAACACAATTCACGCATATTTCTAAACTTTTCTTAACTAGCTGTTTCTGTAGATTTTATTTATTTAGATTTTGTAGATTTCTCATTTTTGCTCAATTTAATGTCAACAATTTTTAAAAAATGTTTTACAATTTACAGCATTCAAAATAAAATATTTTATTGGAAATAAGTGAATAGAATCCCGTGCCCGAATTCCTTGAAATGAGAATTGCTATAGTGCTTTAAACGTAAACTCCGTATAGCCCTTTTATCGGACACTCAGAAAGGTAATACTGACCATTTGTTCTCAATTTACTTGGTAAAATACAATTTAAAAAAGTGTGATGGGGTATTATCCTCTCGTTATTGGGTACAGCGGGGTAATTATCGGGTTTGCTCAAATGCTTTATGAATATTTTCAGCGCAGGAGTGAGAGAAAACCCGAAATTAATCGATACAATAAAAAACACTTCATAAGAAACGTAAAAAACATATTTCGACATCGGTTTACTTAATGCATGGTCTATGGTCTGTCTATCAGTCCATGTCATTCTTCATCACTTTCTCCACTTCAGAAGTATTATACTTTCAATGAATAAGCAAACGTATATAAGAAATCACAAAAATATAATGACATTTCTACGTCTGCATTTATTTCAGTATAAAATAAACAACCAAATAGTAAACTGGCGAGAGCTACCTTTATCTACACTTCTGCAAAATGAGTTTTTTTTCTCAGAATCTATTTAATGGCACATGTTGTGGATACCCCATTTACTTCAACCCCAAACCACTTTCGCCTGTTCTCTTCTCCTGTCCAGCCTTAATCACTACATTGCAAATGAATCCTGTCTTTCATTTTTAGAGAAAAAAAAAGAGGGGGACAGACTGTTGTTTAGAGCGAAGAACCTACAAAATCCTTCGGTATCTTAAAGGCTTCTTATTCTTTATGATATCTTCTAAAAAAAATCACAAGCGACACTTTTTAAGGAGTTGAAAATCAATGTTATCCAAGAAAACGGACCGACGGACAGCTATTGTGAAAAGGATAAGCAGTTCAAGCCCGAATAACAGTGCTACCTTCAAAGGGACTCGCAGAATTCAACCTTTGATGTCAGGTTACTTTTGCAACAATTTGGATTTATTTGTGAAATGTCCAAAAAACAGCAAGAATAAAACGCACATAAAGCAATGTCCAGCTCTGATCTGTGGAAATTTACATAATATACGATAAGACTTCTACTCTTCCTGACAAAATAAACTGTAGTGCGTAACTCGACATTTTTTATAAGGGCATGTCATAAATAATGCACAAACGGGCAACGAGTTTCTCTCCATGTGGCCTCTCTATGAAAGACACACCAGTGACATGTGTTTCTACTGCTGTCTAAAGCGGAAATCTGCCGGTCAGCTGTCCAAACTGACGCATCCAGACTGAAAATAGCCCTCCTGCCGTGGAGAGCAGGGGTCCAGCGCAAGCATGATTTCAAAGGACTCTCCTCATGTTTTATCCAGTGACCACATACCATTACAATATCAGCAATCAGTCTCAACGCCTAAATTAATCTCTCTGAAGTGAAACACCCGTTAATGCTGCACTTTTATATTCTATATTATTTGCTTAAAGTCGCCTGAAGATTTGTAAATCGTATCCGTAGGGGAACGGGACTCGATTCGAGCCCCCCCGCCCCCAGCAGCCCAAATTGCGAGCAGAAAGCAATTTATTGGAGATGCTGCTCAGGAAAACCCCTTCATCGCACAGCAATGAAAGTTGACAGGTGGAGGCGGCCACGGAAGGGCAGCAGGAATGTAGGACTACTGCCAAGGGTCAGCGCAGAGGACGCCGTAGCCCACGGCTCTCGGCGGTATTCTATTAACTGGTTTACATGACTGGATTATAAGTCCAGCTTTGGCCATAAAATGGTTACATTCGCAAGAAAACAACAACTGGGTTCAGCACTTTAACATGGAATCACAAAGCACAAGGCAGTTATTGTTCTCATCATCATCATGATCATCATCATCAGCATCATCATCATCTTCCTTCTTATTATTAGCAGCAAATTAAGCCCTGCTTAACGGTTTTCCAATCATGCACCATAACAGCTAGATTTGCAGGCTGGTTTTGCAAGAACTGTAAAGGTCCACCAGACCACAGTATTCACAAAGCAAACCACTTCATTTAAAATGATATTGTAAAAATGAAAATAAGACTCCAAATCTTTTAGTTAAAGGTTGCTAGGATTCAAGAATGATACTATGTATTCTTGTGCCTGTATTGATATTTGGAATGCAAATTAAATAAAAAAGAACACATTATTTCCTACTAAATTATTATTTAATTAATGTATATATTCCTAACACACACATAACTGGGGCATACCCAATGTAATCAGCACAAAACTTAAACTATTTTAAAAGCCTGTATTATTACAGAACCTCGTTTATAACTGACTGGTTTTCACATTGTATCATATCTGTATATTTGTGTGCGTCTACACATATATTGCTTCAGGGTTGTATTGTGTTTTTAAAAGGATATATTAAAACAATTGAAAATATGAATTTTAAGTTAGAACATTGAAAATATATCCCAGAAAGCTTTTTTCCCCAAAATTGTAATATGCATATTGAATATAATTGTAGCACAGATCAGAAGGAACTATTTCTCTAAAAAGTCTGTTTTCATGCTCCAGCTTGCTAGACTTCCAAAGGCCAGGATTGACTATTGTCTCACACTACTACAAACTGTGAAGTGCAGTACTACTTTAATATTTTTAAGATGGAATATACAGTTTACGCATTTCTTCCTTTGCACTGAGAGCTCTGCTTTTTACATCAGCCTTTAGAAATAGCAGACAAAACTAATTCTTAAAAACTGGCGCATGGAGTATTCTTTTGTGTGTGTGTGAAGACATGCCATTTTATCTTTGCCTCATGCAACACACTTACCATCATGGCATAACAATAAAACACAGCTGTACATTTGGACAGGATTGCTTTTTGTGCATAAGAATATGTACAATGAAAACCCACAAGGTTAAGAAATGCACTACATTAACATAACACAACGATACATACACATTGCCATTGAGGTCTGTACTGAAATTGAGTGTATGAAAGTTATCTACCACAAATTTATTACAAACAAAAAAGTAAATAACATTCTAACATTTCCTTTTTTTAGGTAGTGGTATAAGGAGACTGAATTATGGTCAGTGGGATGAATGTTGCAACAGAGAAGAACTTATTTATTTTAGAAATGATCTGGACAGAAAAAGAACCAATGAATTTTGCCTTTCTACACACTAAATTGTTTTGATTTCCAGAACAATCAAGCAATGATGTATTGTACTGAAAGTTTGGATCAATGGGAATAACTGTTACAGCCAATCTAAAAACTGAATTTATTTTTTTAGAAGAGTGCATTATGTTTGGGGAAAGAATTACTGAATGTGAACAAGAGTAATTGTTACTGTTAACGGTAAACAATTCACAACGGTATCACTTCAATATTGCTAGTGATGAGTTCTGTGCAGTAATTTCCATCACAGAATCCTTAGTAAAATTACTCATGTAATAAATGAGCAAATACCAAAGAGAAGCTTGTTGAAGAATCTATAGTATTTAAAAACAATCGCCATGCAAGTCACCCAATTAGATTAACAAACAGAAACAGGTTGCTGTTTCTTCACTGACATATAATTGCACTCATGCCTTAGAGCTTGGCTATCTCCATTAAGCAAAATAATGTTTTTTTCACCTATAGCCTTTGAGTCACAAACTGCTCACAGATTTCCTTTCCTCGATCAGTCTTTTGGTTGTGAACCTCCCGCATAGAGGATGCACTTTGAGCAAGAAAAAATCATGACACTAATATTTTTCACATCTTGTTCACAAGATACAGTTCTATCTTGTAATTTTATTTTTAAAACATTTTTGTCTCTACTGCACTGTTGCAATCTTTTGCATCACATTTGTTTTTTATTACTCATAAATGGGGCTTAGAAGGCTAGGCCCATGTAGTGATATATACTGTAGATAACTGAACATACAACTTTCTGTCCCCTCTATACCATTTGTGTATATATATTTTATTTAACCAGCAGGTAATGCCTTGCATATCTTTCTAAAATGTGTTTGTGTTTGAATCCAAACAACAGCAATATGTAACTATGATTTGACAGCATCGCAATTAGCTCCTCATTGCTTATACTCCAAACCACACTGAATTATGAATAGAGAAATTAATCCATTTCACTTGAGCATATATGGGTTTAACTACTGGAATTAAACCCGCAACAGCATCTTGTCTTTAATGTAATGGAAGCTCCACATTGAAGTTCATTGCACTTTCACAGTACAATAGCATACCTCTTTGACCATTTTTTTCCATCTTTACTTTATTGTTCATTAAATTTTCCTTTTCATTTGGATTTCCTCGGCATCATAAATTTAATCACATTTCTGTACTTATTTATTTTCTTATATTGTTCAATACAGGTTTTAGGTCAATTGTGTCAATCTCTAGATATGTCAGGTGCAGTAGTATCAGTCCTTTACTTTCATATTATTGAAATGTGAATTCTATTTGAGACATGTTGCAGAGAGCTCTTAAATATTTTCATTTGGATTATTTTAGCAGAATATTTCATTAATTCATTCAAACAGTCTTTAATAATGCCTGTTGTTGGTTTTTCATTGTCTGTAGATTTATACACATTGCACATTCCAAGTATTTCTTAAAAACTATTTTTCTTAAAGAAAGAGAAATAGAGATTTTTAAGATTTAAGAAAAAAATGTATTTATTAAGTGTCTTAAATCTGGGTTTAAGTTTACTATTGACCAAAATAACCTCCCAAAAAATTAAATTCTACTTTGAATTGGTCACACTTATTACTTTGAATTCTACTATTGGGGGTGCTTTGTTTTTCTAAAATTTGAAAAGCATCACACACAGTAGTCCAGGAAGATTTAGCAACATGAAATGCGGTGATACCCTAAAGAAAGCAACATGGCTCTGAAAGAAATACACAGATCATTGTCAGCCGATCAGCAGTGTGTGATGGTTGTACCCACTAACAAGATCTATCAGTTCTTCTAAAGTGTGGTTTGGAAAGCACTGTTTGGCAGCAACCTGTTTCTGCGAAGCATTCAGCACCCAAACATCTCTGTGTGGGCGTGATAGCATAATTATTATAGTGATTGACTGAAAGTCCCTGCCCACACTGACAAGCACTTCACTTCTCGTATACGACTCCAGAAACAGTCGTGCGGACAACCGACGTTCTCATTGCCCACAGCCTTAATGCAGGCTACCGCAAGAGAAAGCTCAACCGTGCCTTTTCCTGCGGTTTTAGTGACCCGTGTCACACACAGACGCACGTGCTGGATTCTAGCACTGGGGTTTTATCAAGAGCAGAGCAGGATAAAGAGATCCAGCCCTTTCGGTAGCCTATAGCCCGAGGGGTCAGGAAGAGTCTGGGTAGCATGAATGGTGGGAGGCATGCCTAGAGACCCATGGCCCAATAAAAAAAGCGATTAGGGAGTCCATTCCTCAGCTAGGTGTGAGCTTGTTAGAGTAATTAACAGGAGAGGCGTTTACTTCTGCAGTACATTAACACCACAGGAGGTAGTTTTAACACCTGCCAAGGCAATGTGTCCACCCCCCACCTGCCTTGAGAAAGATTCAGTGACTTCCTCTGACAGTACTGAAGTCTTTGTTGGGCTACTTTCATTAGCAACCTTAATTGAAACACCCAATTAGAATATCCACTTAAGAGGAGGTCAATTCCAGATCTTGAACAGAAGACTTGTCCTTCATTTGAGCTGGATTCAGCAGCCCTGTTACAAATTCTAGTCTGAGTAACTATGCCTGAAGCCCAACAATATGTCCTAGACTGAAACCCAGATTTTGTCTCTGCAGTAGAACTCAATGGCAATAGTTCAATAAGTCCGCATCTTCTACAGGGCTCTCAGTCACAGTATACATGGATGCATACAATCTGAATGATAGATACACAAGTTGACCAAATATATTGCATGTATTGTTCAACAAGTGTAGTGCAAGAAACCTACTGAGCTCCACAAGGCTGAAGTACTTTATTTTTAAAAATGCAATTCTTCTTCTTTATTTCAGCAATACTTGTGTATTGCATTCTACTTTGTGTAGAACGCCATACTTAGACAATGATCTATCTCATTCAACATGTTCTTGTATGTCACACGGACTTGTTATCAGTCTGGACCCTTTTGAAATAAGAATATACAACATAAATGCATTATATGTTTATATGATAAAGTCCGTGCAATATACATGTATACCAAGGAATCTGCCTCATATTAAATCAGATGCAGATTATGTACAAATGTATATCTCTTATAAACACATGCCTGCTTTTTTTTCAGTTTCTTGCATATGATCTGGTCAGGCAGCATCCAATTACATATGTCTTTCATGTATGAAATTATGCATTTCTTTTGCAGGAGGGCAAAGACAGCTGGCACAAAGAGAACAGATCCAACTACAGTAGAGTGCATCCCACATGCAGAATAGGCAGTGGTGTCTGAGCCTTGGGCTAGCCAAACACCATTAGCAGACAAGGGGGCTTCTCTGTCCTGTCGGCATTTGGCACTGTCGACTTCTGTCGCATTATCTTTGTCCTATTGTGAACCAGCTGACCCTTCAGGGGCTGTAATGTGCTTCTGTGAAATAAATTTCAACTCACGTCCTTAATTAGTTCCCAAAAAGATGGATATTGTTCCTTTTAATGCTTTGAAGTGTTTTCTTTTTAAAGCCCACAGTCCTTTAAAATACATATTAGAAAATGAAAATAAAAGAGATCTTTATGTATGTTTTATTTTTTTCACAAATGATGGTTACCCGCTGTGTTCCTGTAATATGCAGTGACCTAAATTTTATAAAATTACTTTGAACTTTTCAAACAAAGACCACAAATGCCATGGAGCACTGCAGATAGTGCGCTTCCCCTGGAATTTCTCTTCTTTATCATACATGGTTTTTTATTTGCCTAATTCTATAAACACCACTTACTTTCAATCAGGCTTATTTAGGGACCAGCAAATAACCTCATTCTCAACAGCCACAGTCCCAGCATGTTCTGAGCTTTATCTTATTGGGGAAAACGGTCTTGTTAACCTCTTGTGTTTGCTAATGCCTTCTATCTAAACTCCCCATTGCTGTTTCTATCTTACACAAAAACAGCCTGCCACTGACTTGTGTATTCTTTGAGGTAAGTAAACAGCATTGCTGGGCTAACCTCTCCTTCATAATTATTTTGGATTGGTTTTCTGATTAAAAAAGAACTGTAACAGTCGGCCAGGGCAGGAAATGTACAGTATATATAAGAATCAACATGCGTTTATAACTCTAATAAAGAGAGTGAATTGAATATATACTTTATAATTTCACTGCTTGAAGGGACAGAGGCGCTACAAAGAAATCTACAGAACCTGTAAAAGAAATGTTAGGAAATAACTTGAAATAAAAAAATGGTTTTCTGATGTCTGTTACTTGTGAGATCTGTGATGAACCCATGTTATTTCTATAGTATACTGTATAAATCTTCAATGATTGATTCAAACTAAAATTGAAATTAAAAGGGAATAATGTTACAACTAGAAATCCAAAGCCCTTGTGGCAGATATGTAACTAGAAGCAATCTAAAATTGTTCAGAAAATATGAAAGTGGGTCATCTTTTCATTAATCGCCCAAAAACTGCCACCAAATACATTCCTTGTATGTAAAAACACCTTGTCATGTTGTGGAAGACCAACACTCAACAAAGCAACCATGAGCACTAATACACTCCATTCCAGCCCTCCAGCTGTGTCACTGCATACCCAAATAATGACTACTGAATCTCTAGTCACCATGTCACTCTGCACCCTGACATTTACAAACAAGCATTAAAACCACACCATTCTCAGCTTCCTAGCGCTGTTTCTGTTACCTTAATAACGACTAAAAATGACATTTTAGCTCTGGTGTAATGATGGTTTCCACCTTAATTACCTGTAAAACACTCTATTCTCAGTTCCACTGCACTGTCACCACTCTCCTTAACAATGAGCCAAAAAAAGCCCTATTTTCTCACCAGTCTACCACTGACAACATGCATGAGAAACTCTCCGTTCTGGGCTCTCTGAAGCACAGTCACCCCTCATCTCAATAAATATGAAAACAAGTTAACTTCAGCCTTCCTGAACCGCTGTAGTACAATGAATCACCATGTTACCTTGGTGCTATCAGTAAAGCACCAGGTGAGTACACGCATGGCTTGCAAATATTAAGTCAATTTGAATCGGGTCTTCAAAGGGGCTGGCAAGTTGAAAAGAAAAAAATTCGTAAGCCCTTTGTTCTTGATTTGCAGTACCTCCCACAGTCTACAGTGGCATGGGAGAGCCTTTTCGTACAAAGCAGAAAGAAAGAAGAAGGCAAAGACGAGCCGTTCTGTAGTTCAGTGATCTACCAGCACCATAAAAACACAGCAAGCCCTTAAATTGAAAAAGCAAATGAGGACATGATAAAGGCTGTGCCCAAGAAAGTGGCACAAAGCACTATAATGTACAAGTAGTTCTTACTTTAGTGTTAGGGCATTCTCAAAGCAACTGATGACACTGGCTAATTCATCTTGGTTTGGGGCAATGCAGGGGTTAAGAGCCCAGAGATGTGGGGGCAGAGAGAGCAGTAGGAGGACTTCACAGACATCCGCAGTCTTACCTGATGGGGTCTTGTCGAGCTGCCACTGAGCAGAAAGCCCTTCTGTTCGTGTCTTCTTTTCAAGTGTCTGTTTGATGCCAGGGACAGAAAGGTTGCACCCTCAAAGTCTCAGCAGGCTGGGGAGACCGCCCCAGGAGGCCAAAGGGTTTTTCTAATGTTCCGACGTTCGTCTTTTTATGAAAAAACAAATAAATAAGTAAAGGCTTTTCAGATCCGCCTCCTCGCCGCCATGAAAGATTGCGCCCGCGTGCTCTTTGTTGTATTCCCCAGGTTTAAGAGTATTTCTCGGGTCTCCGAAGCAAAAAGGCCCAGGTGAGGAAGAGAAAGCCAATAGGGTGGCAGTCTGTCAGGTCACATGAGCAGTGTCTGCTGAGCAGGGCCGACAGCGCCACCTAGGAAAACAGCAAGAAAGAAGCAATGAAGTGAGGAAAACTAGCAGCAACACCTTAAAGCTTATACACATATGTCACAGACTGTCGAGGGCTGACATTAGTCTCAGAGCCTGTGCATAGATTGCTTCTTGAGGAGCTTGCCATGTAGCTCTTAATTTACTATCACAGTCAAGTTCTTTTTACAAATTTCATTCCTGGTGGACTTTGTTTGTGACAAATCAGGTACAAACTTTATACAGCAACAAAAAAAAAAGTAAGAAACTTACGACTCCAGCGGTAAGAGTATGACATTCTTTTTTAAAGCTTCACCAGAATCTTGTCATTATACGAAGATGAAGCGCGTAATCACTATGTCTAATCTCCCCTTCTTGTGTGATTGGACTTTTTTGTATGTTTCTTTATTGGTTTCACAAACTCTTGTTTCTCTGTGAGCAGCAGAAGAAAATTCCCGCAATGTGCAAACATCTGTGTCTTGAAAAAGATCCCTGATATAGAACAATGTCACCTACATCACACACATTTCCTTAAATACCATTGATTGTCACAGAAATTTGAATACCACATGGGTCTATATATTAACTCAGATTCATTCGCTCATTGTAGACTACAGTCTTGACAGCTCTCGAGGAGCACCGCTGCAGTTAGTAAATAAGGGGCTGAATAGTAGACAGGCTATGATTTTCCTGCGGTCCCATTGGAGCCCTTTTTATTTGGCAACATTTTTATGATTATTTTTACCTCTGTGGTTAGAGCAGAGTTAAAGCTGGGGTTTAATTGTTCCCTAGGGCACTTATTAACTTGTTGATGAGGAGCTCCAGGGAGCAGCACTTATAACTGCAACAAAAACAACCAACCTGGTACCTTGGCAGAGATACAGACTGGGTGGGGTTTAGCCAGGCACGCACCACCCCTCACCAAGATCTCAGTGGAAGGGGGTCAGAGGGTCTGCGTACCCTCTGAGGTTTATTTTACATGTTTGTCAAGTCAATCTGAGTCATATCTGCACTGGAAGAGTATTTACAGAGTGTGTTGCGCTAGCACCTAATGATTAAAACAGTCCTGCTTTTCAATGTCCTAATCAGTGCACCAAAAGATGAACGATTCTGTTCTACAGCACGGTTTGTCCCTGTTTTACAGCTTTAGAAAAAAAAATGAAGCTGTCTGTTTTGGAAAATCTAATATTTTTATTTAATTTCCTTTCAGTGTGTCAAATGCATACATCAATGCCAACGCAAGTTTATTATAGTTGCGGGGGTCTGGATCAAGCCAGCGAGCCATGCAGTTGATGCCCATACCCTGGGTTCTTACAAGAATAGGCTACCTGAGATCCTTGCATCAGTTAACTGCAAGCCATCAAACAAGTTAATATGGGCTGAATGGCTTCACCATGTTAACGCAACCTGTAGTGGAAAAGTAAAACATACAGAAACTCGGTGTGACAAAATGCAAACGTAGTAGTTTAGGGAACAGCAAACAAGCCTAATTAACTTACAGACTGAACGAGGTTTACAAAATGCTTCTAAGAAGTCTAAATCTATGCAACGTTCATGTGGCATGTGTCTGTTTTTATACTGAGGGAAAAGCATTGTGGTCTCTGTAAATGCTGTCCATACAGTTCCAAGAGAGCTGTGTGAGTAGGTCGCACAGTTAAGACTGACACCTTCCTTCCGCTGCTCCATTTCCTGATCTCCCGCCCCTGCCTGAGCGCTCAGGCCGACTGGCCGGCCAACCTGTGGGAGCGCAGGACCTGATCAATAGTCTGCCCTGCAGCTGCGGCACAGCTGCAGGCCATTCCTGAGCTGGGGTATTGATCAAGGGTGGCTCAGCTGCCAATAGTAATGTGTTGAAAGTGACAAGAGGGAAAGACAAAACAGAGGCACAGAAAGGGGAAATCTGTATTGCCGGTGGCAGCCTTAAAGCAGATTGCAGATAAAAGTCAATTCCACTTAAACCAAATCACTGACAACTAAATAGTTAGTGGACAGAAGAATGCAGGGGTCTCAGATGGTGGAGCTGCCTGGCTGCATGCCTTGGTTCCATTCCCTACCTCACTCCATCTGCACTAGGGAATGGAGCCACAAGCAGCCTGTTGCCAGTGTCACTTACAGCAACAGGCGACAGGTGTCTTACAGGAGACACGAGGTGTAAAGGACAAGGCTCCTCATAAACAACAAGCACTTCAAAGTAAAGAGGCAGTGGAGTAAAACTGATCAAAGGTCATACGGCCTGCCCCTTCAGTAAGCATGGTAAGCAGGGTCCATCAAAACACCTCAATTAACGGAGCTCACTTTCTGCTCTCTCTGTAGGCTCCTGTGATTTCAGCTTAAAAATGATGGTGATGTCAGAGAGGTAGCTGGTCGTTTAAAGTTCATGGCCGGCATTATTTGTGAAGACTTAGTTGCAAATAACCTGCCACCAAGCCTCTACGATCCCAGTGGGAGAGCTGCACTCACCCTGGGAGTATTTCTGGCTGAGGAATGCCTCTGTGAGTCCTGCTCTTTCCAGAAAGCCAGAGTACTTTCTCACGCCTGCCTGAGACACTCCCAGACTGCACTGCTAATTCCTCACCAGCATTTCTTACAGGATACCATTACATAGAGGCCATGAGTGCATAGAATGCACAGAAAATGTAGCACAGATAAGTGCCATTTAAAATTTGATCACCAAGAATAATTTCAGGAATTTCCAGTCAATGGGATAATAATAGTGTCTTCCCCATCAATCCTAGTAATATTTCTTAAAGGTGTCTGCCCAGGAACATGTACAAGAAAGTGTGTCTTCATGCCATACAGCTTAGGGTCTTCTGCCCTCCTGTCCAGTGGTGGGGGAAAAGACAGTAGAACAGTAGAACTATTCCACTGCTTCCCCAGAACTGTTTCACTGGAGTCAGACTCAGTCTCTTTTCAAATAACACAAGTAGCAACAATTGCAGAATACTAGATCAAGTATGTCATACAAGTATTGTTAATTAAAGAACAATTACAGGACATTTCAGATTGAGGCTATTCATTACAAATATTGTCTGACATATCTGTGCAATTAAGTTTGAGTAAGGAATTTCTGCTAAAACACAATTATCAAAGGACTCAGAATATTCCCCTTCTCTCTGTCTTCTTCTGTCTATGTCCCAGATGGCTATGTCCCCCCTGTATCTGGCTTGCTCTCACTGATTACCAGTCTATATTGAAGTAGTTTACATCTCCCTGTCCATTCAGCACCTATCTATTGCTGTAAATCTCCCCCTGTAATTGCTCAGTGACAGAAAGGCAATACCAACCACTTCATTATCAGCCTACACTGGATGGACACTGTCACCCCTCTCAGCTACCACATCCCCCTGGCCAGCCTGCTATTTCTCATCCCCACTGGAAGGTCAGTGACTCAGAATACATCACCTGTGATTTTACTGGGAAATCCTTAGCATCATAAAGCCAGGTCAGTGACCTCTAGGGACTGCTTCCAGCATTTATTGTTTCTGCTGTGTTCCACTGAGGGTAGGATTATTTAAAAGCTCAGGACTGGGAAACAGCAGTTGCACCTTAAGGTCCAGGCAGTGAGAGAGAAACAGTGTAACCTAGTGGTTAGAGGAGACTGGCCACAAGCCTGAGAGGTCTTGTGGTTAAAGCTACTGAACCAGAGGGCAGTTGGATGCAGAGATTTATAGCTGAGGACAGAGAAGAGTTCAATAAGCTTTAATTATTACAGGAAAGGTATTGAGAAGCTGGTTTGCTAAGTGATTAGGGCTGAGGGACTGGGAATAACTGGCCAAGAGGAGACAGATGACAGGCTGAAAGAGATCTATTGGCTGAATGTGAAGAACTAGCAAGAACGTAAAGTGGGGTGAAGGCAGAGTCAAGGAGTCTATGCAATTGTAATCTAAGAACTGAGGAGCAGTGAAGGGGCTGGGATGGCCCACTAGACAGAAGAGAGTTAGACGATGGAACAGAAAAAGAGGGTGACCAAGCAGTTTAAACTCACGATGGGGGAGATACAATCGCCTTACAGACTTGTGCTCTTACCTTTTGGTAATAATGACTGGAGCTGTGTATTATCTGTGGCATTTTTTTAACTTCACAAAGCACGCATCCCGGTCTGTGTAGTGCTTTGAGAGAGCCACGTTCAACCGTGACCCTCTTTTGAACAGTTTTACTGGGCTCCTACCTGAATCCCTAACTTTGAAATTTGTTCCGCAGGGGGTAATCCCCGAAAGTCAAAAAATATTCTTTTCCTTCTGTTATTTGACCAACCAAGGAGCATATAGACTCCTGCAACAAGAAAAAAATCTGTTCCTTTTAAACAGAAATGTTGTCATGTTAACACCATCTGTTTGTTCTGTGTCCTTCCCCAGCCAGTGAAATTAAAGGGACCTGGCAGTGATCAATACTTTTACAAATCAGTATTAGTTACTCTCTGGGTCCCCTAGGGATAATCCATCTGTAAAATAAAATAGCTGTCAGTCTTCCTGGCTGCTAACTGCACTCATTGACTTGTGGGCTTGCAGAGAGGGATTTGTGCCTTTGTGAGTATGTGTTAGTGCATTTCAACACACATTCACAGACTAAACTAATGTCTACTGACATTCCCTGTTTTCTGCAATTAGCACAACTTGTTTCAGCTGGAATTACAGCAAAAATTTTGCAGAACAGATGAGAAACTAAGCAATTTAAATGGAATTATTACTCATCATTCATTCATTGATTTTAATCAGAAAGACGCAAACTCTTTTAAAAATCCCTGAAAAGCAGGAACAACTGTGCTTTTAAATAATAAATGACCCCTAACTTCATACAGTCAAGCATATAACTGGAAATAATTGAAGAAAACAATGTTCTGTAAGAGACACATTTTAGGAGTGCTGCCTCAGTATCCTTCATAACTTCAAACACTCAGTCATAAAGTATGGATAAAACTAACAGAAAAGTATGTCTGTTCACAATTTTCCTCTAATTAACTTTACTGCACAGGAACTATTATTGTTGTATTTGATGGGTGTTTGTTTTCCTTTCAGAAAAAAATAGCTCCAATAACAATCTGAGGATAAAGAAAAAAGAAACATTTTTCTGAATCCAATAGCCAGCTGATAAATGTTTCAGCATTTGTCTATATCCAACAGATTAATGAAAAGAAGAAAGACATTTGATTCTCTGAATTAACTAAGCTTTGACTCATCACCATGACTTGAATGGCCTACTTTAACATCTTCCCAAAACTGACATTCCTACAGTAGCTCAATATCAGGGTTGTGTTTACTGAAATATACCAGAGAGACCACCTAAACTCCAGGGATTCACAAGCTAGTCAATAAAACAATCAATACATAAACAAGCAAACAAATAAACAAGCAATTTAGGCCAATGTGGAGAAAAGTGATGATCAGACTGTAAGTTTGCTTCAGAACAGAGATATGGACATACTTTTGATTTTTGCTATTTTGTAAGCTGATATCAATGTACTCCCACTAAAATTTACATTAAGCCATTTTCATAACATAAAATGCTTCAAGCATGTACAGGTTTAGGTTATTTCTCCTTGATAAGATTTGTATTCCTATGGGAAAAGACAGTAATCTTTATTTTCATATAACTAAATTTTCGCAAGATATTGAGAAGTCCCCACCAAAATCAACACCTGCTCTGGAGGTATGTCAGTGCAGTAGCATCTGTGAATGTCAAGGAAAACTTCTACAGCTGAACATGAGTTGAAAGCATGCTCCGAGTTTGCTGTAAGAACAGAAAGTGTTCTGTGCTGCATCATTGACTTAGTTGAAACATCCAGCATCTCCACTATTGTAAGCTTACTCAAGATGACAAAATGATTTGTAGCATTTAAGAAAAAAGTTACAGACCTGCAATTTCTGTGTAAACTCCCTTTTATGTGAACATCTGCTAATTAGAAGTGCAGGATCTTTAAAAGCTTCTCCTGGATAATTTACTGCCTGTTTTTAGTTCATAAGAAGAGGACCCATTGCTTGTGCAAGTGAGATTTAAGGAATAAAATAAACAGTCCTTTCATATTTTGGCACAATGCATGAAGCACAAAGTTTATATTGTAAGATTACATTAGCCCTTATCACTGGTTTATAAAATCCCCAACTCCTCTTTGGGGTCTGAAAAGGTTTCCTGAAGTAAGAGGAACAGATCTGCCGCAAGAAAAAGTGCTTCTGAGCTTTGGCCATGCCTGTGAAACGTTGACATGTCTTGAAAACCCCTTTGGGTGAAAGGAGTAGTGTTTGAGAAGGAGAAAAGAAAACCTCTGGAAAGTCATTCAAAAGTATGAGAGAAGGCTGCGTGCATGCTGAATGGGCCGCCCTGCTAATGCTGTCTTAGCGGAAGTTGTCAGAGGGGATCACCAGACACAATGGGAAACTGTCTTCATCACAGTGAAGAGAGAGTTGATACCAGCCTTCCAATTCCCAAAAGGGCCTGTCCACCAGATCGCACGTATAGTATCGGATTGACAGTACAGACAGCGAGCCGAGGGCCTCGGTCAATAGACTGGCAACACAGAGGGCTTCGACACTGCTAAAGAATTCCACCTGCTTTGAATGCCCAAGCTGAAATGTCAGGTCACCACCAAGTCTCACGCATGAGCCAGGTGCCTCGTTCTCAAGAAACAAATCCATTTTTACTGCAGCCGTGCCTGCAATGGTGTTTGAAAGGCAATGGAAAGTCTCAGAGCAAAGTCATCTATGGCTTCCAGATGATTCTACCCAGCTAGATCACCGTGTGAGGTGCATAAGGGGCTGAACCGTACCGTACAGCAGCTTGTTCCCCTTTCGAGTTTACAAAGGTGCTGCTCGCTGACCTCAGGAGTTACTGTTGTAAAACCTGTTAGGTTGGGCAGCGAGCTCGAAATGGGATAACAAGGAAAGCTAAGAAGAGAGTTCACCCTGGGTCCTGCCTTTGCCTCATATGGTGTGTAGTGTATTCCAGACAGTTCTTGTATTGCTGGACACATCCTCCAGCTACATGCGGATACATGAAGCAGATTACTTCTGTACATTTCAAACACTCTTTGAAGTAAGGAAGTAGTTCTTACCCCAATAACTCAAAGTGGGCAAGTGATGGGATTTTCTGGAGAGTTATTTTTATAACCTCTATTATTTTCCATTGTAAATATTTAAATCCACATTTAAACCCTGCTTAGAAAATAGAATTGCCAAAAACAACATGTGGTTATAAAACTGTTGTTGTTTTTTTGCTCAAAAAATCATTATGAAGATTAACACAAAATCTGTACTGAGCAGATGAAATGCATCTGTACTGCTATGTTAAAGAAAAAAGAGAAAACTTAAAATGTAAATTCAGTTTGGGTTCGTGCATTTTGTTTCCTTTATTTGTTTGAATGTTTTGACACATTTAGCATTCCCCCTTTTCCCTCGAATTAATTTCTCCAGGCTTGAATATTAATCCCAAATCAGGATGGATTAGTTTGCCATTGTCCCTTATACTGAGCTCCAAATAAAGGGAATGACACAGAAAGGAAATCTTTACTTCTCTGCCCCCCAAACAAAGCTCCTGTTCGGAGAGATAACACTTGGCTCTCTAAAGCAGGGTCGCTGTACAATCCACACTGTTGATGCTCTCATAAAAAGTTTGCCATGGTGCATTTGCACGCCAATTGTGCTGTTAACTGTGGCTTTCCCAAGCTTATAGTTTGCTTTTTCCATAGTTTAGCAAAGAATACAATGGGGTTGTGCTTTAACCATTATTCCTTGGGCTAGAACCATAATTTAAATTCACAACTACTCTTAAGAAGGGACAGCAGTACTGTTTCTATTTTGAAAAGTAAAGATACATGTACAAAGAAATGGCTCATGTTACTGTGCCAGCCTTCACCTTTCCCATAGTTCACAAAATGCAGTGACACCTTCTCTTCAGACTCTTGTAATTAAAATCAGTTCAAGTGTCCAACTGTGGTGTTTGAAGGTTAGGTTTTAGAGTTTTTAAGAGGTTCCATAAAATATCTGATACTCTCACTTGGGTATTCAGCTGAAACACTCTAATTTTTCATGGCACAACATGCTATGTTTAGAATTAGTGTTCTGAACATTATAAATCATAATGTCCACCAATGCCAAATAAAATACAAGATTCACAAAGGTTCCAGTAGCTATTCCTTTCCAAAGGGAAACTCTCCATTGTTGAAAGTACTGAAAACATGCTCTATTGAAGTCCTAGAACAAATCACAGTGCCAGCGGTTAATTCTGGAATCCAAGGCTGTATTTTCCACAATTAAAATGAATTGCTTAACACAAGTCAAATATCTCACTGATTTAAGCTTTTTAAAATGTCTTCCTTCAGAAAGCCCATTTTTGGGGGTTTAATGCTACAAAATTTTATAGGAAAATGCAAAAAAGCACATTTTTAAAAACAAATGTAACCTCTATTGCATAGATGGTTCAATAAGAAGATGATTTGTATGTCATACATATCTTAAATACAATTCAAAACAAGTTAATGGGTGTTAACTGCAACCTAATGAACATCTCATTTTTTTCTGGTGTTGCTTATGTACATTGAGGGAATATGTTCCAGACATATGAATACTTAAAAGATTTAAGAATTAACTTGTACTCTTAACACCATCTTTACTTCACATGAATTCCTAGGCTACATTTGTGTTTGAGTTTGAGTTCATTTGAGTAGTTCATAAAGATTATGTCAAAGTATCTGTCAACACAGGGGGGAGTTTTCCTCTCAGCTTCTGGACAGCTCTCACTCCCAGCCTCTTTAACAGATTTATGGAACAAGATGTCTGACACACAATTAATCAGATGCCTGGCTGGGCCAGGACTCCCAGTAAGGAAGGGGTTAATTGGAAATCAATAAAAAAAAGCCTGCGTGTGAGCAGGGAAACAAGATGGGGGTGGGGCAGGGTGGGGTTGAAATCTTGTATGCTGTGATAGCTACAGACTTTCCAGATGTTATCTGTCATTCAGAAGATAACTCTGGTGGCCAGATGTTTATTCTCAGTGTACTCCTAATACATATACATCAGCACAAAATATAACATAAATAAATGAAAATGCAATCAAAAACTCTGATGCAAAAATATACATTAGGAACTACAAATATGTCACGGTACGGATTTCAAAGGAACAGAGATGTGTAGGACAAGTACACCATACACTCCCCATTTAGCAAAATCATTTAGCACCATTTTGTTCCTCTGCTGCAAGCATGTCATTTTAAGATTTACAAGGGGGAGCTGGAGGAAAGTTTGGGCAAGCAAATATAACTAATTTACTCTGATCCAAGGTCATTGAGAAGAAAACAAACTAATGGCAGGTTTCAGTCTTGCAGTGTTTGTTTTTCAGTTAAGGTTTTGAACTAGCCAGGGGCTCACTTCAATGAACTCCTCCACTCTGAAGGAGTGTTTTGGGAAATTAGAAGTCCATGTAATTAACAGAGTAAATGCAGAACTGCCTTGATTTGGATTACATTAACATATCATCAATGATGTATTAATCAAATTCAAAGAAATGTTTCTTCAGATTAGCTTACTAAAGTGATTTTTTTTTCCCAGGCTATGACAAAGTTTGCGGAAAAATGCACTGCAAGCATTATAGCTTCTGTTTAGTTGGAAAGCTGTCTGAACGGCAGCAGCCAATGTTTCTGGTCATTAACACCTTCATCCCCAGAATCTTATTAGGGCACCTCTTTATTGCTGCATGAAATGAGTTATTTATTTCTTAGCAGCACTTTATGAAGGACCATGAAAAGCTGCGTTCACGACGTTTGCTCCTGTTAATTTGTGCAAAGCTACTTTGGGTTTGATTTTCAAAACTAGCTAAGTGGATTGTGAATAGATTTACTCACTTCTATCATTTTCTAAGGAATAAATCTGCTTTGCTTTTGTGTTTTCACTTAAATGGATGTTCTGTTTTTCTCAGATAAGTTGTGTTGTCTAAAAACATTTTTTTGAAAATGCTTTGTTAGTTGCAGAACTTTATAAGTGCGGATTTTCTCCACAAAAGTCATCAAAGAGGAATGCTGGTTTTGCATTCCTAATCCCTTTCTGCTTCTGGAGTGAGTTTTTTCGGACTCATTAAGATTTGAGTGTTTTGCAAGACATAGTCATTTAAGAATGCAAAGTTTCCTAACAAAATACTTTTTTTTTCACATAAACCAAGCCATTACTTCCATTTAAAGGCTGGTCAAGTAAGCACAATTAGCATAATTGAAAAAGTAAACACACACAATGTGTTGTATCACATAAAGTCTATTATTTTGAGTGTCAAGAAAATTCCAGTATTATTTTTTTAAATGATCTGGATTTGCTTCAAAAACACATTTCTGCTTTGTGGTGCAGCAGATGGGCACAAGAGACTGCAAATGGTAACAAATGTTTGTACTTCTGTGTGCTTTAGAGTACAACTGAAGTGTAATCAACTAGTTTTCTCTATACGTTTTTGAGTGAGTGTTTGATGTTGGGGATGAAGCTCAGGAGGCTGTAATGTTATTATCACAGAGTGTCATCATGCCTCTCTGCACTGACAAAAGGAATTTTCCTTCAGTTTTGAAAAGCCAGTACAAAACACTCACATTTATCTGGTAATGAAGCAACCTAAATTTCAAGTGAGAAGTTAAGGATGATTGTGAATGACGTGCTAACTAAACTTTCATCGGGCTTTTATAAACTGGGTTTGTGTGTATGTTTTTTTGTGTTGCCTGTTGTGGGCTACCTTTTGTGCGTTCTGTTGCACCAGCCAGGTCTAAAGCGAGGGGGTTAAGCAAGTCTTGGCTAGCAAACGTAGCAGTCTGGGCTGGAGGACTGTGTTCAGACCCTCGTCCTGTTTGAATGCAGAGCTCTGTCTCGGCACCTTTCCCAAACCTTCCTATTCCAAGTGTCGCAATCTGGTTCCATTTTACAGCTGGCCTTGAGATTGTAACAGAGCCCCATTCTCCCCCTCCCAAACCGCATATTTAATCCTTGCGCTTATGTCAAACTTAATTATGGGACCTTGTACGAAAAAATAACAAGTGCGCCTTGTAGGGGAGAGAGAGAGCCAGGGAAAGGAGAAAAGTGGAGAGAGACGAGGGAGGTAAGTGAAAGAAAGCGATGTGTGTTGATCGAAAGGATCTCTTACACAAACCTACTGTGATGTTAGAAAAAAATATATCCTCTGCTCCAGGTCACTGCTTTAACTCTCTCAAAGTTGAGAATCCTCCCCCCCTCCCTCCCCCTCCAGGTTTCAGCATTAAGTTTGGAATCCTTTTCAAGCAACAGGATAGATTAAACAGTTCAGATTAAATAGAGTTCTACTCCGTTTGCCATCATCAATACAGCTTTCTACACAACTCCCACATGTGCAGAAGTTTCTGCCTGCAAACATCAGTTTACCTCTGCTGCCTGAGTTTTACACCTCAGCAGTAATCAGTAAGTATATACCTATATGACAGAGTGCTTGCAAAAACAGGGCTAGACAAAGCACTTTGTTGCTGTAAGCACAAAACATGGCCTTGGTAGAAAAAATAGTTTACACAAGACAAACCGTGTTGCTTGTGGCAAGTCAGAAGAGTTACAAGAGACCACGCTGCACTGTGTAACCTAGCTGCTGGGCTCAGCGTAAAGGTCAGGCTCAATGGTCTGAAAGATTACATCCAGACTCAGTACTTCTTAGACCAATTGCCTCACTACAGCTGCACCTGTGCAATTTGGAAAACAACAAAAAAAACGCATTTCAGATTCAGATACAAAAAAATTCACACCGATATCATCACATCACAACCATTTTTTTGCTTGTAACAGTATGTGAAGAAAAAAATAACAAAAGACCTGAAGAAAGAAAACTCGGATATTTCTCTGCTTTCTCTGAATTCCAATAGCTCTTACTTGAAAAATGTAATTCTCACTAGTCAAGCCTTCAGAAACTGACAGTCCTGTGTAACACGAGTCTTGAAAAGCGTGATTTTGTTTCTGAAGAAATTCAAGAGAATTCCTTAACAGTGGAGAAAGCAGACTCAAACACATTTACATGTGTTTGAATTTCAGTTGCAAAAAAACACATTTCCATAGGCCGCAAAAAATACAACACTGAGCAGCAGTGAAGCTGGACTCAGGGGGGGATGTCTGGTGGGATAATTTAAGTTGCATACGCCTTAGTCTCTCCCCATCTCCCTCCTCTGCTCTTCCCAGATCCAGCCTACCAAGACCCTCTGGACTCTCCAAAGACTCTTTCCCATGCCATGGGCACAGGGACGTACGCGCCACACTAAGATATTTATAGAAGCAGAGCTCAAAAGGGCCTGGAGAGAGGGCAGGCTTGTTTTCATTTCTATCCCAGAGTGCTTTCACCAGCCCTCACATGCGGGCGTTAAATATATATCCAAATACCGACAGAAAGGAAAGCGGGAGAAGGGAAAGGAAGAAGAAGACGCATCAGAGGTTTGAACAATAACTGACGGGGTAGACAAAAGTGACTGACCAGCAATTACGATTGACATACGCCTCCCGTACTAGAAAACAACGAACAGAGAAAAGGAGAGTGGAAGGAGTTTGTGTGGTTTTGTGAGGGAGAGAGACTGGAAAATTAGGTGAAAAGAAGAGGAAGAGGGAAAAAAGGGATAAGAAATGGGAGAAGGGGGTAATCTCACTTCCGAGGCCTTCTAGGAAGAGGCGAGAGAGAGAGAGAGAGAGAGAGAGAGAGGGATGAGATAGGGAGAAAGAAAAGAAGCAGAAAAGTCTCCACAGCTGGAGGAGTGCAGAGAAAGAGCAGGCGGGCTGGTTACCAGCCCAGGCCCATCGCCAGGCCAGTCTCGGCAGGCAGGGTGCACCGAGGCCGGAAATCAGCTCCACATGTTGGAAAGGCAGGAGGCGGACCCTGGGGACCAGGGGTCACTGACAGGCAAGCAATAGGCCGGCCCCCTCAGTGTAGCCTCTACCCTGAAGAGTCAGCTGATGTCTGAGAGAGTGGCTGTCTGTAACTTTCAAAGACACTTTCTCACTGGCCTGACTTGTATGGGAATTATGAATGTACTCAGAGTACATCATAGCATAAAGTTAAAATATCAGAAACAGCGAAGGAAATAATGACAGTTCAGTTCGGGAGTTACCGAAACAGAAAAAGTTACAAGGACTTATTAAAGTACAATGTTCAAAATAATTCTTCTTCTTAGGAATTCATTTAAAGGTTGTGTCTTAATTTACGACGGCAACAGCCGTCTGGTAATCATCCGAATCACTCCTAATACCTCTGGGGCTCAATGCTCAACAGATCTCTTACAGTAGTGTGTTTAGGGCCCTTGTTTCTTGTTTTGACATCTAAATAAAAGTTTGTTTTGTTTGTTTTACACGAGTATTTATCATTTCTTTGATCTTTTTGCTGCTCTTTATAGATAAGAACTCACAGCATCGAGGTTCCAAAGGAGACTGTTTAAGGACAAATCCCTACAGAACCGAGGGAACTCACAGCAGCTCAGCCCCGCCACAATTGTCACCCACTAGAAGCATGTCTGTTCCCCATTTGGAACCATGCATGTTTTAGTTTCCGTCTGAAACATTGTGACTGCAGCTTTAAACCCACCTCCCACCCCGATGTGATTCTGTCATAAGAATTCCAGCGCTGCTGTAGTTTCTATTTTTTCATGCTTGTGGGAAAATACCAGCCCATGTTTCATGAGATGCTTCAAACATTCCTCGCCCTGGCTATAAACTGCAGTGTGTGATGAGAGGGCCTAGCCAAGTAGCGAAGAGTAAAGGGAATGCAATCAAAGGGTGAGCTAGACCAGCACCAAAGACATGATGATTATAGAAGCTGACTTAAAGAAATTCAGCTGATTAGTATAACAATCTAAATGTTTTCCACGGTCCTTGGGTATCCAAAAACATTTGAGAATCAACAGTGATTACCTTTGAGTAAAGAAATCAGTTTACTGTGCAATCTTTGTTGATTTTGTAGTCATATAGTTAGAAACACAGTTGTACAGTATGTCCTTTCATTTTCAAGGGACACATTTTCAATTTGATACTTCTTCGTAAATGTCCTAATTCCACAACAGGTTATATAATTAGACTTTGGATTCTGACTAATATTTATTAGTTTAGATCCCACACTTGGAGTGAGGTTTACACTAGTTGTTTATCATTTGACCTGTTTAAAAAAAAATTGGATTGGTTAAAAAATCAGAATCATGAAACACAAAAAATAAAACTATTTTAAAGTAGATATGTGGCAAACTACTGCAGAGCTAATTAAAGCCACACATGTTCATCCATCCATTTTCTAACCACTATCCAATAGCGGGGGAGCTGGAGCCTATCCCAACAAGCAAATGGCGCAAGGCAGGATACACCTTGAATGGGACGCCAGTCCATCACAAGCCACACACACAGACACGCACACTCACACTTACAGTATACCAGGCTAATTTTCCCAGAAGCCAATAAACCTGCCAGTATGTCTTTGGACTGTGGGAAGAAACTGGAGCACCCAGAGGAAACTCACACAAGCACGGGGAGAACAAACTCCACACGGACCCCTGCTCTGCAATGCTAACCACTGCGCCACTGTGCCGCCCAGTTCATTTCTAAGACCAGTGCTGTCTGTCAGTTCATCTGTCCAATATCAGGGAGCTGCTTATTCTTTGTAAGAGTCACAGGTAGCAGGAGCCTGTCCTGGAAGCATAAGGTGACAAGGCAGGATTACGGCCTGTAAGTCCATTCCAGGGGATAAGCAACTGATAAGAACATACAGGGACAGTTTCAAGACATCAAGTAACTTAACCGAATGTCTCTGGAAGATGGCAGGAAACTGACGCACTTTGAAAAAAGTCGTGTGCAGGACAAACACGCGGACTCTATACAGAAGGTACCTCAGTCTGGAAGTAAACCTGGGAGGACCCAAGAGATATGAGGCACTGGCAACCTATGTCATTGCCCCTTTCTGATAATGAGAAACCAAACAGGACACAGTGAAATCTGGCACTGCAGACAGGGAATGGCAAATCACTTTCTGAGTTATTTCACAATAGCAAAATAAATGCTTGTACTTATCCCTTCACTGTAGCAACAAACTTTGGCAGCACAACAGCACGACACCCAGAGACAGTTCAACAGTAGATTCTAGGGTCAAGTCATGAGATGCCTGTATGCGTGTGCTTCCACTGATTCTGGAAAGCCTTCAGAAACTGCTGCAGTTAGACTGGAATCAGTAGCTATCAGCACTTACAAGTCTCTTGGAGGTGCACACAGGATGTCTGAGGAGATATTAAGAACTAATGAACAGAAGGGTGATTAAAAAGGAGTGTAGAGTATTCGGCCCATCTACCTCGTTTTTCTCTAGTTAATTGATCCAAGGATCTCACCCAGCCTTTAAGTGAAGCCATGGTATCTGCTTCAACAACACAGCTGGTTAGTTTGTTCTTACTGCATGCTATGTAAAGAAGTACCTCTTGGTCTCTGGCTTAAATTCTGTCAAATGTTCCAGGGATATCTCTGCCATTTTGCCCCTGAAAATATATACTGTGAAACTCAGGTGAAAGAGGTCTGCAATCTGTTTTGTATACTGGTTGATATATCTTGTCCATTTCCAGGCAGATGTGTGCTAGTTGGACTAAACATCAACAAGAACCTACCATCTCTTTTGCCTAAAGCAAACATCACACCATACTGACACACCGAAGAATGGGGCATCTCAGTTGCATACTAAGAATTTTGATATCCAGCAACATGAATGTTATTAGGACAGGTTAAAGCTTTCAAGCAATGTTAATTTTTTTTTCGTGATTCTGGGTTGTTGCAGATTAATTACATCCCAATTGGCTGCCAAGTGAGGACCTGAGGGTAATATTTTTTTGGAATATCTCTGCATTGAGACAGAAAATGTAAAATCAGGTAAAGTCATCAAATTAGTGTATATAAATCTTCAACATCATGGCTATGAGCCTAGGGGGGCTGTGTCTCCATACAGGTTTTTGGACAGCACTCTGTAGCCTTAGGCACTCTGATAAGCTTGCCCCCTCCCTTGTATTAATTTACCCCCTGCTATCCGAGCAATTGAAACAAGAGGTCCAAGGGGAAATGCATTGAGATTCACAGCACACTTCCATCCCCCTGCCACCACCATCCCCACTAGAAATATTATTTCATTAAATATATTATGCATCTGAAATGAAAGCATGTGTGTATTTGCCAGTCCATGTGAGTGAATATGTGGGTGTGGGAGCACTTGCACATTTTCTATATACAGCCAGAAGAGAATTTGTATTAAAAATGTTCTGAGAAACAAAATATTTGTAGGCAACACATGTAGCTTGTCTAATATTTATTTAACGGCTGTGCTTCTGATTATAGGTACTATACATTGCAAGCTTGCAAGGGCAATACCAGAAAAGAGGATGAGCATTTCTATACAGTCTGAAGGTGCCGTAGAGGGTTCAAGTTTCATGCCATTCAGAAGTCCATGGCTTGCTGCAGAAATGCTTGTGTTTCAGTAGGCTACACTGCACATGTGTGTAGCTTAGAAATGTGTCATGCATTGCAATGTGCGTGCTGCAGCAAGGGAAAAAAACATATGCAGCAGATTTGACTGCTTCTGCACGTGGATACAGAATTCTGGTGTACTGTGCTTTACAAACACTAGGTCTAGATGTTAGAGTCGCATAGTTTGGTTTATGGATGTGTTCTGTTTCACGAAACCTCCTCACAGAATGCTCATCCCGTTGAAGTCGTTAAATGGCTTAATTCGAAAACAACAGTTTCCTTGTGCACGCTAAACTGGAATCAGTTTAGAAAAGCAACCATTCCAGTTCAGATTAAGAAGTCCCCTCTCTTTTCCAGTGTGCTGACTGGTTGGTCTTGTGCTTAAGAAAAAAGCAGTTCATGAGGTACATGCTCATGAAATAGTTAAGAAGGCTGAGGTCAGCTGATGGCTGAATGGTTTGTGTTTGAACTCCCACCAGTGGTCAGGACCTACTTTCCCAATTCAGTGGTAAAACTGTGAGATGTTACTAGCTCTCACATCAGAACATAACGAACTGCCCACAGCCTATTACCCCAGACCCCAGCTTTGGCACAGTGTAGGTACTTTCAGGACAGCCCAGAAGCATTCAAGCTCCATGCAGGGTTGGTCCTACTCTATCTCTTCAGCGTAAAATTGTCCCTTCTCTTAAGAGTTCACACCCTAAAAAGTGCCTGATTGAGCTTATATTGCCATAGAATATCCTAACAACGTGGGTCACGTTCCTGACTTAATGCCTGATGTGGTCCAAAAATAATTAAAAAAAAAGAGAACCACTTGTTCTTAACTACTAATATAACATCAGCGTGTGCTTCACCTTTTGGCCATCCATAGAATCCATTTCACATCTTGGGACCTTGAATAGATGGATTTCAAGTCTGATTAAACACAATTCCAAATCTGTGTTTGTTTTAAGGGATGACAATGCCTCTTCGTGTGCAGAGTCCTCGCGAATCAGCGCCTCGAAGAGGAGTACGCTGGGCAACCTGTACCACAGCAAGCGGACATACAGGCATCGAGCTCTGATGGGGAAGGAACCAACAGAGCAGAACCTTTGCCAGTTCAAATGATTCCGCTGGCCTTTTCTGTGCCCTAGTTTGGCTGCCGTCGGAATGCATTGTGCCCTGACCTAAGGGCAGTCATCCAATCAGCTAGCTATCTTCTGAAAAGGCCTCCATAATAGCAGTGGCAGTTGTGACATTTTTCCACCTCATCAATAAGTGGTGAAAGCTGCTCTCTCCCGCTACTTGACCGTTTAACTTATTCCTGAAAAGGCCCTTTCTTTCTTCTCCTTTTTCTTGCTGAAATCAATAAGCCTCGGAAAGGAACGACGCCGATCTAGAAGATGCATTAACTTGTGTTCTCAGCTGCGGTACAAAAAGCTGGAGATGGCAGGGAAAAGGCTGATGAAGGCCTCTGGCTCCTTCTTTTCCTGTGCAGGCTGAGCACAGACAACAAAAAGCGCTGGATTCACTCCACACTGGAACACAGCACACGCTGATTGGTCTATGCAGGCGCACAAAACTCAGAATCACACTGGAAATGGGATTTAAAACATTAAATCATATTTAATTAGGAGGTATGTATATATCTTGTATGCATTTACTCTCTCAATACAACCAGTCTGTTTCTTCCATACTTCAAGGAAGGAGAAAGTCCATGAGCCAAATATTAAGAATATTCAATTGGCTATGCTGTATGGATTTGAAAGAAACGTTCCTAATCTTATATGTCCTTTTTTACAACACTTTCTGCAATACATCTTCTGCTATGTTTGGTTCCACTGCTGAAGTTGAAATTGATTTCTATATCCCATGCTACACGGCTGCAGATCGCTTTTGAAATAAAAAGCTCCTCTTATCCAACACTGCTGCTGTTGTAACAGGGAGAACGGGATCAGTACCATCTCAAGCGTTTCAGCCCAAGTACTTTATAGCTGCCTTCGATCCACTCACTGTGTGTAAGTGCAGAAACAATCATTTGACACAACATTTTCATCTTCTAGACAATGTGGGGAATCAATAGGAAAGAAAGCAGAATGCTTGGATATGTAGTTAAAAGTGCAGGGCTTAAATCATGGGATGTTATTTCAAGATTGGACAATGCACTAGTAAGACCTCATTTAAGATATTGTGTATGATTTCGGCCACAACATTATAAAAAAAAGACTTGTTGCTGTGGAATCAGTCCAGACAAGAGTAATTAGATACATTCCTGTATTTAAAGGAATGTCTTAATCTGACAGACTAAAAAAACTAGACGCCTTAAATCCAAAAACAGAGAAGACTTTGAGCGGACCTGATTCAGATATTCACAATTTTCCATGTCATAGCTAAAGCTAGCTCACTAGACACAAACCCCAATGAAAAAGAGTTACAAACTGATTTTACTGCTTTGGTATTGTTATGGTTACGATTCTAATTACACTTGAAATACATTACATTATCACTCAGAAAAGAAACGGTCAACAAATGGGAGGAAGAAATAATCAAAAACCAGAGATGTGTTTAAAAAGGTTTTTATGCTTGTATTCAGGTATGAACTGATTCAATCGTCCTCTCTGTTTTAGCCTAGCCTAGTTTGTGCCTGTAGCACCTTTGTCAGGTTTGAGTTACTCTGTTCTAAGGGTTAATCTGAATGCCAGTTTCTTGATCAAGGGCAAGGGTTAAAAGTAAGGAAGAGGGAACATTATGAGTTATGTGTTCCTCCCGCAATCAGCAAGGGGATAAGTAGCTGCCGCAGTTAATTAAAAACACAGCGTTAATTAGAGAGCCCCCCTCCAATAACATGCCGTCATGGCCATGGTGCAGACTGTGTGGTTTGCGTTGGCGTCAGGACCAGGGGAGCAAGCCAGGGGGTGTGGCCAGGGGAAACCACACCCACGGGGAGGGTCTAAGGGCTGTGGCCCCATTAACAGGACCTCCTCCCAGCCCACAACTGCAGAACAGCTGGATCACAGCTGAGGAGGCAGGAGGCACAGAAAACTCTCCAGCACTGTCACCCTGCAACCAAAGCATGAAAATACTTACAATACCAGCCAATTTTAAACACTTTTCCCCCAACATTTCCTTATGTCTACAACACATGGTTATTTTTAAAACTTTCCATTGAAATCCAACCTTTTTGGTGGGGCTCCATCTGCACACATTTCTGATAAAATAATTGCTGGGAACCTTAATAATATTGTGTCAGCTAAATATTAACCCTTAATATTAATACATTAACATATAGGGGGGAATCCATTATATTCCCCACTGAAGTCAGCAGCCACATGTGTGACACATAGGTGTCAATTTGGACCTGCAGCAACGCTGCACAACAGGTAACTTCAGGTAGGGCAAATGATACAGGCCTAGAGTGAAATGTAGCTAATATACTTATCACATATATACACCTATTTAGCTAATACAGTAAGGCTATCACCCAACTCTTTAAAAAAAGTGCCCTGAGATTTAATGACCAAATAGTCAGTTTACCATTTCATCTGAAAGACACCACACTTTCAGCACAGTGTCGCTGGTCAGCATACTGGGCTGTTGTTGAGATATTCTGATTCAAGGGGAATAGTGTCACCTACTGGTCCACCAATATTTTTTATAGTAACAAACACGTTCAGCTTTGGTTAGCTTATGAGAATGATGGGATCAGTATTTGGCAAGACTGTCACTCATCACGCCTCAACAGTCTCGCCTCTAATGCACTCTCTGAGTCCTAGGAAGTCATGTCATTCTCCACATTCATCCACTTGGAAATACCATTTAGTACTCTTTCCCTCTACAGCTTTTACAATATTTAGAGCTGCAGGAACAGAAGGATCTGGCAGATCTGTTGGCATTTAAGATGCCTGCAAATGGCAAGGCACTGTGATGAAGATGAGCAGAGATGTGAGATCTGCGGTCTTAAATTCCAGGACACAAATGAGGAAATCAAGCAGCAGTCTCTCCAGTCTGGATATATTCCCTCTGCAGTGGTATGTTTAGTTCAAAGAGACTTCAGGTCCCCAAGCACTTGTAAATGGGGACAAGATGTCCCTACAGAGAGGATGCTGCCTCTCAGATCCCTCCTGTTTGAATATCTTTATATGCCACAGTGGAGCAGAGGGGATCACCACACCGCAGTGCCAGCCAGGGCGGGGGCAGAGCTTGGCAGGCGGGCGGGGGCTAGGCTGCCTGCACTGTACATAGGAAAGGAGAGGGGGGAAGAAAATGAAACGACAGCCGCTCGTTAAGAGACTGGCATTGCCTGCGGCTTGCTAATTTATGCAAATTGAGGTTCCAGCGTTGGGGAAGGGGGGGGTGGGGGGGAGGTGGATGTGATAGTTTGGCCGGCAGCCAACGTGTAGCAGTGAAAAGGTTAAATTGTGCCTGGCTGGCTTGCCTGGCTGCGCGCTCAGGCTAGAAAGTTTAGTTGCGCGAGCCGAAGAGCACGGGAACAATGATGGAGACAGAAGGAGCCCTTCTGCGCCAGGCTCTCCTTGCCAAGGCAGACGGAGAAGGAGCCAATCAGGGGGCACAGCCTCCTCCTCAGTGCCCGAATGGCATCGCCCCTACTCTCGTGTCTCTCCCTCTCTCTCCCCTCTTATTCTCCAGCTGCCCGGGATGAATTTATAAACATTTTGCCAGCGGATCAATACCGGTATTGATCAACCATTGTGAGAGCGATCTGTCTAAAACCCAGCGCAGCCTGCAGCTTGGAGATGGGAGGAGCGAGAGAGAGAGGCTGTGGAGAGGAAGAAAAAGGGAGAAGGAGAGAGAGGAGAGAGGCTGCTGCTTCGGAGAGGTAGAAGGAAAAAAAGGGATTTCAGGGAGAGAAATGGAGAACTGAGAGGAGAGAGAAGAATTTGGGGAAGTCGAAGAAGCAATGGGCGATCTACAGAAACGTGTCGTATCAGCTTCTCGTTAGAAGGAGGTTGGGTGGGGGTGGTTAACGAGGGGAATTCTGCTGCGTTAAGTGTGGGAGGGGGGAATCCCAGGATAAGTCACAGACGGAGAGAGAGTGGGATAAAGAAGGAGTAACAGGGATTCCCTCACATGAGGTAACAGATGATTGCGATGGAGCTCTGCACTCTCAAAACCTGGATTTGGTGATGTTAGGTCAAGCTAGTCGTATGCATTATTGAATGCACTTAAATTTCTATATATGCTTGGCTGTGAATGGGAGCGTCTCTGACTGCAAAGGTGCCACCATTTTTTTGTTGTTTGCACTGATTTTCCATTAACGAGGGCCTCAAAGTACTTCAATTAGAACATTAGTATTGTCTAGTTTAAAGCTCATGGCAGCTATGTTCTTTTGTAGAAAGGCAACACAAACACCTGCAGGGATTTTTCAAAGACTGTTGAGGTAAGAGAACCAGGAAATGCTTCTGTTGTTCTTGTTTTTTATTTCAGAATTGCAGGTGCTATGTTTTCTGCTGAACATTCTATGCAATTGGAGAATATGGCTCTTGAATTTCAGGATTATTGAGCAGCAGCAATAATTATTTTGAAGAATACTTTCTCATGAGATCTTACAATAAGAGTCTTACAAAGGAAATTGATCTGTTCACTGCAAGTAAGACAGCATTACACTGAAAAGCTACATGAGCAGACAAGCAAATGGACAGATAAGGAGCATTAAAATGACAACCTAGGAAGAGACTTCATACCAGACTTTTCAACTTTGTCATCAATTTTATGGAGACCTGGCATTACCTTTAACTTTCTTACTAAGATGGTCATGCAATCCCAGTTTGTGCAAATGTAATTCAGAGGATACAAGGAGGTCAACTTCTACAAGCCCTTATCAATTTTCCAGTGGATAACTGCTATAGGATTGTTGAGGAGATGGTGCTACAACTTTGTGACCTGGCCCATTGGAGATCAGACTGGATCGAAGACAGGAGCTCCTGACACTGTTCTGTGTTGGATTATAGTGACCGCTGGTACATTGAAGACTTGGTTGAAATGGCTCATAACACAAATGGATTGTACTAAATATCAAAGGATTTTCAGCGAATTAGATACTCTTGGGTGGTTTTTTTGAATTTAATACACTGAGTTAATGAACATGGGGTGCAATTTGGTGAACTGCAAGAAATGCACTGAGGTGTAAAGGATATACCTATTAGCATGCGACATACAGCACAATGCTGCAAAGGAATAAGATGGCTCAGACGTCTTCAGGTTCACATCACATGACACCAATGTACAATAAGAAACCTAGTACTGTGCCTTCCAGAATACATGTGTACTTATTCTGTTAAAAACAAATAGAAGATTGTAAGGTAATCTGAAACATCTGAGATGTGGCATGACATGGACAAATGGATTTATATATACTGGACTTGCTGACGTACAGAAATGAGAAGGAGATCATTCATAAAGAGAGATGACAAGTGCAATGTAACAATGCCATTGGAAAAATGACCACTGAAACACAAAACATTATGTTTTCATGTGTCAATGAAAACCTAGTTATAAGATAAGAAATGAAGCATGCATGATAACTATACTTAGCAACAATAATCAGAAAGGTAACTGTTACTGTAACAAAATTATAAATAATCATATTTCAGTTTGCGTTTCTCACCTCAAAACAGAACATAATTTTTGCTTGGCAGGAATTTTAGGAAGAGTTTATTGAATTTTCCTGTAATTACATTTTTTCCTGTAATTAATTTTCCTGTCATTACAAGTTCTATGTAAATCTATTTAAAAATGGGCATATATATTTAACATTGTAAAATTCTTTACATTCTCTCTTACACTGAAGAAGAAGTAATATGTTATGTCTGTTACTTAGTCCAGTTCACCATGTAGTTTGTTTTCTCTCAATGAATGCTCAAAGCCTAGAATCTTCAAGCTGTGCCAGCTCATTCATGCTATGCTTGAGAGTCCTTTAATAATGCAGTCTTCCAAGGACTACTTAGAAAGGATACGTCCATTATGATACCAATGAAAACACAAAGCTGATACATGAGCAGAAATATATGGTGTTTATAGATCAACCTGCATACAGTACCTAATATCATGTAGAGGACACTGCACTGTGAGCAATACACTAAAGCTATGACTTGCAGATGTTGGACTACATCTGGCACTCAAAGCACAAAATACTGTAATGTCATAAACCATAAAAGCTGGGATTACAGCAAGTAACATACAAATTGTTTGTAAATGAAATTAAGGTCAGGATAATTGGCATGGGGAGACTAGGAGAGGGAGAGGATATCACAGAGAAAACCAGAGAAGATATAGAAGGGAGGAAGGGAGACAGAGAGCTAGGCTAGTACATGCTGCTATCTGTGAAATGCATGAATGAAATGAGTAATTAAGATGGATGTGAAGTAATGGCTGGGGTTGATGGGTGTGCCTCTATAATGGCAGCATAATGCAAGATCTAACTGGATCACCCTAGCAATGCCTTTGAGCTAGGAGTTCTCCTCACCTCCCAGCTGGTCTGTAATTAGCAAGCAGTCCTTTGTAACAACTGGTTCTCTTAGGTAATAAGGCACTCCACCCCAGAATCCCCAAACAGCTGGTTCAGACACTTCCTGTGCATGGCTTTATCCATGTCATGACCGTGAAGACTGTTGCTATACTATTTCTTGCAAGTTATACAGTCAGTTCATAAGTCCATTCCAGGCTGAATTATAAAGCCCTTCTATAGACGCTTGTCACACTAATATTAAAAACATTTTTTAATTTCCAGCTCCATGACTTAATTCTCTCTTTGCCAAGTTCTTGTAATTTTGAACAGATTTACAGTGCGTTAATTTATGATGTCGGTGTAACATCACCCAGCCAATTTGCTCCGTCCTTGGAAAATTCCTTTGCTGGAATTTCATATGGATCTCTTTTAAGCACAGAAGTCTTGGAGTCATATGTCTTATGGGCATCAATTGGTAAAGAATTGTCATCCTTGGCATATTTTTATCCTTAGAAGCCAAGGCAGTAAATAAAGTAGCAATAATCTAGTTCAGAATTACTTGTACTAGCTAATTAGATGTATTAAGTGTGGAAGCAAAATGATGGCACACAAAGCACATTGAGCAAGTCCAAAGAAATAAGTGAAGTCTTTCAAAACGAGAGCATGTACTTCCACAAAGGGAAGTACAAAACAGTTTTGACTATGAAAGCTTATTTGGTAAGACCTAAAACAAATTTAGTTTCTAGTTTCCTAACTATCTAAGTGTACTGAGCACATTATTAAGGATACAAAGGCTTTGTTTCTCTCTTTGCTAAAGACTGCTGCAGACCACTAGTTACTATTTGATGCCTGAAGTTCTTTGAAATTTATTGATCTATTTGTTAACATTTCAAAATTCAGAATCCATACAATAGACTTAAAACAACTGAAATATTCTATTATTATACATATATAATAATATGCATATTATTCTCATAATGTACACAACAATCATTAAGTAATATGTTTAATACAAACCATTGAATAAATGTGCCATTCACCGCACCCTGTAGGTACACATACTGAATATCAGGAAGAGTGTTTTAAAATATATTTCAGTAAAAAATATAATCTCCAAAGAAAAAAATGTCCTGGCTTTCTGTGCAGTTCAATGCTGAATCTTCCTACCTGGAAGCTCAATGAGAAGCATAAAACAATAAACTGATTCAGATGCTGAAAAAATGCAGATTCTTCTAAAAATATAACACTGCTTCTTTCCTCATTTTGCTGTGATAATTGTTTTGATTGTGAACCATACTAAATGCTGCGACATGTCTTATGGGATTAACACAGGACAATGTTTTTTTAACTGGATATTTGGTGCAAATTTGTTTCATTGCTTTTAATTCTCCAATTGCCCTGTCCTTATACCTGGACTCCATGTGGTTCCTGTTTTTATTAGTCGTATAAGAGGAAATTCATAATTGATAATGTAGTGTCCGTGCAGAATAACAGAGACATTATTATTAACATATAAATGTGTTCAGAAAGTAATAATATAACACCTGGGCAGTCTCTAATTCTTAAACCAAAGGGAACATGCTGCCATTTTGTTATACATCAGTTACAATCAACTTTTCACTTTGCATTTTGCAACAAGAGAAGAAAATCAGCTGACATTAACAAAGTGTTGAAACCTAAAACTCGTGCTTACGAATTAAAAATAATTTTCACTATTCACTTCTCCATGAAGAAATGAATATACGTCTCCATTTAGTCACTTAAACTTATGGAACGTATTGAACAAGCAAACAACCTAATGTACCTTTTGGCCACAGAAGATTTGGCAGCATTTGATACTCAAAAGTCTTCCAGGTCAAAGTAGAATGAGACCCGAGAACACAAAAAAAAAAACAGATAGGGGCTTAAGCTCTTCTTCACTGGTAAACTAAAGCAACACGACAGGCAAAGATTCATTTCTCAAAGTACAACCTACTGTATGATACAAGGAGTATCACACACTGGAATACCCCTCAACGCCTTGTGCATGTCTTGTTGGAAGAGCTTAGAATTTAAATAAAGAAATCCAAGAGTCTGTGTTTTACGCTGACCATACTGCATGGGAAAAAAATAGAGAAGGGAAACAATATTATGCCTTCAATGGTTATGATGGAAATTATGGATCAACTTAATAATATCATTATTATTTATTCTGTTGTATAAACATATATTTCCGCTAGGCTGCAATTTACAAATTAGTGCTGTTCTGCCTGTCCAGTCCGATGTGCTGTTGCAGAAGCTGAGACAGACAGTGGTTGCGGCAAGCCTGTGTCAGGGAGCCCATGCCACTTGGCAGGGGTGTCAGGCTTCGTGTGAAAGTTGCATGAGACGAGCCATCTGTACCAGACGGAGGGGGTGGGGGCTGGTGATGGCAATGGTGTCGTCTTCTGGCCTTCTGCCAATGCCCCCTCCACCCCACCTCCTTCACATGCCCCTGGGCACATGCTGAGAGTTATTGTTTTCTCTGCCACACAATTAGCAGCGCTGCAAATTTGTTTTGTCGTGCTCTAATGTGCCATAATTACCTTCAGGCCCAAACAAGTCCCACCTCCCTATCAGTAACTGGCAGCAGAGAAAGGGTGATTCAGCATGAGTTGGGGAATGCTCCGAGGTGCAGAACTGCAGGGAGAACTCAGGACAACTCCAGAGTGATTAGCACTTGTAATCAGAGCTTTTAAGAATTCTTTTGGGGGTATATTTAATTGGAGTTTAATTGGAGATCACAGATTCCACCTCGTTATGCTTTTATCAAGTATCATCACAGCAGCCATCACTGTCTTTGTGTTCAACATTTAGCTCAACGGCCTTCTTTTGCCAGTTTGTAGAAAGATCATCACTTTTGAGGGACAGAATAATATAGAATAAATAAAACAAGCCTTCTCTTATCGCCCTTCCCAGCCAAGATTTCTTCATTTTATATATCTCGTTAAACAATCATTAAAATTTTGCCAAGTTTACAACACTCGCTAGTTCTCTATAGTTCAAGATGGTTCAATAAAGGAATCTGGAAGAAAGTTTTTCTCTGCCAGTAATCTTTATTCGCTCATGTAAAATAATTTCTCCTTTTCTATTTTAAGGCAGCAATTATTAAAAAGCAGGCCTGCATAGGTTCCACTGACAACGTCGTTTCATTTGGAGAAATATTCAGTTATTGCTCTTCACCACTGTGTTTTAATCTTTCATCAGTGAATCTCTACTCTGGAAGACCTCTCTCCTCCTTTATTGCAGTGTGAAATTTCCATCATTTCACTTAAGTCCCTGTCTTGAGAAGAAAATGTATTGGTTCTATTTCTAAATCATTAATATAGAAAAGCCCTGTTGTAGCATGGAGAAGACAAGGGTTATGTAATAGCATCATGGATATTACACCAGGCCACCAACAACAATCCACATGTACACTGCTGCTGAATGCTCCTCATTTTCTCCAGACTCAAATAAGATTGTGTGAACATTGTTATCTCATAATACATTGTACAACATCTAATGGCATAGTATGTGATGCAATGTCACTGCAACCGATTACATTAAATAAGGACCTTACCAACTGTGGTCCTAATAATGAAACATGGATACCTAACGAGTAAAGGAAACAGTAGACCAACTCAAACCTGAATCAACAAACACAGGAAATTATAATTAATCAGACTTTAAATTGATACAACGTAAAGCCAGTTGAGCACAGTGGCATGACAGTAAGCACTGAGTCCTTATAGCTTATAGAAGTTTGATTGCAGGCTGAAGCCTCTGTGTCCATGTAGGTTTTCTCCAGGTGCTCCTGTTTCCTCCCACATCCCAGAGACACACTGTACATGTTTGGTTTCATTTATTACTCTATCTTGTCCCTGCAAGGTTTACCCCAGGTCCCCTTTAGCTCAGGTAATATGGCAATATGACTTCAAATGCTTTATCCCAGTCTCACATGGTAAACACAATAGATACTGGGATGGCTGGATAAAAATGGCTGGATTTTTTTGTCTGGAAAAAGTATTTACACTTTGCAGTGATGTCTCACTCTGTTGAACTACAGTGATGCATACACATTTGTAATATTCAATGCTCAAACCTAACACTTTTATCAAAGTCAAGAAAAAATATTTGGATTGCAGAAATGTTCCCTTTTCTACGGCCAACCTAAATTAATTCAGGTGCAGAAAACATGCTTTAACAAGTTAGTTGAATGGCCTCTGTCTGTCTGGTTTATGTGATTTCAGTATAAAAACACAGGTCTCTCTAAGGTCCCTCAGTCAGGTCTTGAATTTCAAGCAAGAAAATCAAGGAGCATTCAAAACAAGGCTCAGGTACAGGTCAGAAATAAAGGTGAAGAAAGACACAAATCAGGAGAAGGGTAAGATCACTAAGATGGGAAAGCTGTATCGTATCTCCCAGACATTACCTAGATCTGCAAAGGAACAAGTAATAGGTTTATTCCATGCTGAAAAAAAGAAGAAAGAGAACACAACGTTTCGGCCGTGGAGCCTTCTTCAGGTGTCAACCTGAACTACAACTACCTAGATCTACCTGTTCTTCAAGGAGGCAACTGATTAGAGAAGCCACCAAGAGACCAAATGGCTGAGATGGAAGGAGATGTGCATGAGTCAACAATATTCCAGTCAATCTACAAAGCTGGACGGCATGACAGAGTGACAAACCCATCTCGGGTCCCTCCTGGAGATAATAACAGATCATTTATGTGACATTGCAAACATGTGTCAAATCGTTTTGTGTGATGTCAAGGAAAACTTGGACGTTTTTGGTTTAAATGAAGAGCACTGTCTGGCATAAACCAAAAAACAACACATCAACACCACCCCTTTGTAAAGCATGGTGGGAGACCATTATTATGGGGTGGGTCCTCTTCGGCAGGGACCCAGGCTGGTCAAGATTGAGGAGGAAATGGATGGAACAAAGTACTAAGGAAGACCTGTTTCTGTCTGCTAAAGGCCTTAAACTGGAACAAAAATTCACCTTTCAACAGGACAATAACCCAAAGCAGTGAAGTAGTGTAGCTTTGTTAAACAGCACTGAAGTGGCTTAACAAGAAGAAAGTGAATGGTCTCGAGTGGCCCAGTCAAAGTCCTGACTTTCCGCTAGAAAATCTGTGGCAAGGCATTTAAATTGCCCTCCTGCAATGATCACCAGGCAACATGAAAATTGCGCTTATTTTAACGGTATGAAGAAAATGCCTATCTATCGACTGATATACTGTATATATTAGTTTTTGCTTTTAATCTGCATTTTAGCTGACATTGTAACTTCTGTCACCCATTAAAATGTAAAGTGTGAGCATTCAAGTAATTAATTAAAAAAATTTACTTTAGAAATAGTGTAGTCCCCATTTCTCATTCCTGAAATGTGAATGTCATGGGAAGGGTGTGAATACTTTTGCAAAGCACTGTAGATAGTTCGTAGCTTGGGCAATGTCAGTGCAGCCGGTACTAAAACAAGAAGGAAGCAGCGAAGATGAATGTCTGCCAGAGAGAACAAATCTTTAAATGGCACAATAAATGGGAAATAAATTTTAGTCTACTCGCTTATTTTTAGTGATGGTTGTGTGCGGTAAACAATTCTACCAGTGTGAGGGAGGAAAACATCCTGTAAAGCTTTTTTACATACTGGATCATGTCACATATTTTACTGTACCTTTCTTTAGGATCCCCAACAATAGCCAATGCCTATATGAACCGAACTGGGATCCTGGAGACCCCATTTGTGGCACTGTTATACGTGAAAGTAAATGGCAAAGGAATTTGTACTGGGAGACACCGGTCAATCTCACAGACTCCCAGCTGGTGACAGAAGTTATCTCTCTGAATGGACCTGTCAGTCTCTCTGATACTGGACCCATGAGGCACTTCAGAAAACTGCTCTTGTTAGAGGACCACTCAAATGAAATTCATTTAATATTGGAATCAGATTTCTTAAAATCTTTTATGGACAAATATGTGCATAAGAATGTCATACTGTAATTAATTTGAAAAATTCAGTTTCTTGTTAGAATATTTCATGGGTTACACTTACATTCTGAAGATGTTTATTGGTAAAGCTGGTATTCGAAACTTTAGAGATGATTATAAGTAGGAAGAATAAAATATTGACGTGGTATTATGTACTAGTAAAGTAAAGTGATTATAGTTTAAAATGCTTCTGTTTTAATGAATCTGAGATAAACAGAAAATCTAAATTATTTTAAACTTCAAAACAAAAATGTACAACAGCCATTCAAGGTACATGTAGATTTCAAAGAATACATGTTATTCAGTATAATCATATCATATTTTAAGTGTTACAATATCTAATTTTAATGATGATAATCAATATTTAACACATTTAAAGTACACATAAACAAAATTGAACAACTCATTGCAAACATCTTTATTATAAATACCAATATGATCATCTGATGTGCATTCCCCTGTATTATAAAATATAGCAATTTATTTGTTGAAGGCAGAAACGTCATTGCAGGTTGCCACCAGCGAATCACAACCTTGCAAACTGACCCCTGACCTTTCTCACTTCAATGTGACTGCTATTATCTTGCAGAAAATTAGAAGCGTCCCGCTATTGTTCTGTCCCGCCAGGGGGGCGGGGGTTATTTAAAGATAAATGCCCCTTCTCCATGAACCGTGCTGCAATCACTTTAAACACACGAGAGCAGAATGAAGGGAGAGTCCACTCAACACCTGCTGAAGGTGTTTTTGTCTTTGTGTTTGCCCATCGTGGTCGAGATGAGTACCCTCATCTCTTGCCTTATGTCTGCTGTGGTTTCACTCACCTTGCAAGTTAATATGTTTTTCAGTTTAATACTAAAACAGCAAGACGACAGCACGCCTGTGCTAGAGGCAGTCAAAACAGTCTCCTACTTGAAAACCTTCTGTATACTTCTAAATCCAGATTGATTTTTTTTATTTACTTTTAAAATAAAATCATTGTTAATCCCCATTTCCTGTCTTCCACAGTATCCATAGGCAGCCAGAGCTATATGGGCCTTCATTGCAAACATGAAAAAAAAAACAATTTATATGAAAAATATCCTCACCTTAACAAACCCATTACTGTAAGATCAGTTTCATTCAGAGGAGCATGAAACTGTGGCATGTAGTACCCAAGTTCAGCTCTTGGCATGAAAGCATTAAAGAACATCAATAGCCTCCTACAAGACAAGATACTCACTTGAAATTGAAATCGTAATGCCATCTGGAAATGTGCTTTTATACATCTTTATGTACACACATCCAGTGCAAGAAAACATTATGATCTGGCCTTTTATCATCTAATTTAAACAGCACATATAAACAAAGGTAAACGACAAATATCACCCAATGCTAAATATATACAGAAGCATATTTTATATTCTGTATTATATATAGTATATATTTGTTGCCGACAGAAATACTTCACACTACAGGTGTGCTCATCGTAGAATAAACAGCCATATTATTATGTAGCGTTGTTATAACAAAGGCCTCTCATAAACATTTCATATTTATAAACTAACAGGACGTCTGAGACTTCTGGAAGACATATGTGAATATGTAATATCAAATACATTAGGCATGCACAATACCATTATCTGCTATGGTCCATACATGTTTCTATAGAGGGGAAACGGATGGTGTTTAAAATGCTATATTTCCATTATTTCCATTTCCTGTCCATTGTGTCAGTGCAAAAGGCATTGTCTGTCCCTGGCCTCCTCTCTGCCCCTCAGAAAGGCCACCCTAGGGACATGGCGCATCTTTTATTAATCAGGAATGGTGCGGCGCAGCCCCGCTTATCTAATTTAGCAGCCAGGTTCAAAAGGAGGGGGCGGGTGCAGAGGGGGACCGAGAGAGAGACTCTTCGCCTCACGCTGCCCCTCCGTATGGGCTAGGGGAATGGAGAAGGGTGAGGGGAGGGGTACGACCTATCAGACACCCTGACTGCTGAGCTTTCTGACTGAATCGCAATACAGCAAATTACTTTCCGCTGACAAGAAAAATGAGAACAGCCCCATATGAGAAAAAATAGTACTGTCAGGGTTAGGTGACACGTTGATTGCTTAGCATGCTGGTCCCAGAGGCCTGGGTTCAAATCCTTATTTTCTCTCGATATATATATAAAAAGGCAAAAGCAAAAGAGATCAAGTAGGGAGAATTAGAAATTGAAATAGCTTGTTAGACAGGGGCCAGCCTTTCAAGCTGTTTCTATAACCAACATACACCATACCAAAAAGGAGGGGGATTTGAACAAGTCCATTACTGGGCTCTCCAAGAGGCCACTGTATATCTAGTGTGTGATGCTCTATCGATATGAAGTGTGAAATCTGCCCTACATCAGGTCTGCCAGAGCAGGCTATGGTTGAAACAAAGGTTTCAACGGTCTTGTAAAAATGCCAAGAAAAGTGAATAACCGTGTTTAAGCCAGGTTATCAATTTGTTCTTAGTAACTAAACCTGGGTGTCTCAGCCTGTGAAAGTAGATGTTCAGATCACAGGTTGAGATCTGTAATCGAGTTTCTGAAATGCACTCGTGTTTGTGCAATGGCCATTAGCCAGCTGTGACCGGGGCTCCTGAACAGCAGCAGACAAATGGCTGAGTGCCACCCTGGCTAGGTGGACTCACCAGGGCACCCCTGGCATTGCCAGTCACCCGTGAAGCTGCAGTGCAGCGTGAAAATGGCAGATGCATTAGAGTACACCTCATGTTTTTGGAGCCACAGCCCTCGATCACGTGTCCAGGAGAGACCTTTAGAGCGTGATATTCACTCCTGATCCTGTAGGGCTGCCATGTGTCCTGGTTTTCACTCCACCCTGGACTCTTAATGACTTTTTTTTGAATAAATTGCTCACTTAATTGGTTTTTATTACCACTGGTCCCAGGTCTTTAGTCACGGAGGATTACTAGTGACCTATAAATCCTGATGGTCTATCGCCTGGCTTTGAATATCACTCCTTCCTGAGATCCACAGAAACAAAAGTAAACTTTTCATCTCAAGCTGGGTGAATGAGTAATCAACAAGGACTAACTGTCTCTGAACTGCATCTGTGCCCTTTTTCCTAGTGTAACATAGTTGCACCGTCTAGTAGAATTATTTCAATTTGATTTTATGTTTAAGTTGGGGTTCTTCACGGCAGGCACATTCGTGAAAGAGGTCCACTGGCCAGCAGAGGCTGAGAAGCCCTAATTCAGAGGAAAGAGTGCACAGTCCTCATCCCTCTTGTGCTAACAATTCACAACACTCTCCCCACTCTCAGCTGTGGCAAGGTGGAGATGAATCAGAGTCACTGATGTTGAGAGCTCTTACTGTTAACCTCCATGCCCCAGGCCACAACACTGATGGACACAAACTATAAAATATCACCCCCCTAGGGAGAAATCACTCCTCCTTTGCCCCCGAGCCAGTGGTGTGTGTATGGACGTTTGGGGCACGTACTGTTTATGAAGTTGCCAGGGTGTGTAGTATAGGAGGGGGGTACAATGATAACAAACTATAATCTCAAACCATTATGTTATTCTTACTAATGCTTGGGGAAACTGGAATTTTTTTTTATGTTTTTGATCCTGTTAAAAACAAATACATATTAAAAGCAATGTCTACAAAAAGTCAAAGTTCTCCCCATAAGTTAAGAAGTTTCAAGGCATGCACTTATTCCCAGGATAAGAATCTCAGTTCTAGCCATGTCATAGAAGTAACTAAGGCAGGCTCTGATATTATAGGAACACCTGGAGAATATGAAGCTTTTGACTCCCGACTCCCACAATCAAGTGCTCGGCTCTGACTCTGTCTAATATCACTTTAAGCTCTCTACGCACAATCATGCACTCAGATGTACAAAATCCTTGATTGCAAATTAAAGTGCTTGTCAATTAATTTGGAGGGCAAAGTCAATTAGCAGCCAAGATCTTGAGTTCCTCGGCAGGTTTAAATAATGCATCTGCAAGCACAATGACACCTGTCAATCAGTGTGGCTGACGACACTTGTCACATCACCTGGTAACTCATCTGGAAACTGGGCTCTGCGCCTGCTGAATATCTTTAAAAGACACTGGGGGGGGGTTCCATTGTCCTTGCTGGGGCTGAGTAACTCCTATTTAAAACACTGAGCTGCAGCAGGTCAACAAAGGACAACTACTGTAGTTTACCAAGAGCCTAGCCATAACGCACTCCTCTTTGTGACTGCATTTTTTGCATGTTCTTAACAAACCTGCATGGAGTTACCTGCTACACAAGGCCCCCTGTGAGCCACTTGCTCATCATGATGCTCAAAGCGACACAGGAAAAAAACCCCACAAAGGTTTCCCTTTACCCTTTTTTGCAAGTTCTAAATGTAGATTTTGAAAATGTGCTAGTTCAATTCTGTTTGGTTAGTAAATTGAAGCTTTAAGTTAAGTCAGGGTCATTGTTAGGGGATAGATTAATGAGTTTCAAATAAATGGGTTTCTATATCAGGGCCTTGGAGGCACAGCAGAACATATGCTGAGTGTGCCGTTCTGTGCATGGATAACAAACATCAGGCCCATCTCTCATGTAGAAAAATACAGAAATATCTGAGGGGAATTGTGGCTATTAATATTCCTATCTATATATCCATGGAAAAATATACATCCACTGCTTAATATAAAAGATAATAATAACCTTTAATCTTTATTTTGTACGCAGAGCCTTTCATGATGCATCATCCAGGTGCTATACAATAAAACGAAGAAAAGACAATAACAATAAAGACACAGGTAAACACAAATTATTAAAGGAATTAAAATCTGGTGGATAGCATTTAACTAGCATTTAACTTAGCTAGAATTAAACGGTGGTGTATAACAGTTTAAGACAAGATCTGAAAGTGCTTGCATGACATATGTTGATGAATCAATGAGAAACTTACTGTAGACAGAAATGTATAATTGCCTTTCTACATAGCTGAAGGTTTTGTGACTCTGATAAAATAATTCTAAAGAGATATTTGGTAAACCATTGCACCTACACTACATCGACACAAGACACTTGACAGCTGAGAAAAGACAGTCAAGGCCTGTATGAAAACTCTCTTGTGTCCAAGTAATAAGAGGAACTGCCCTACAATCTTAAGTGAGGCACACGTGGCTCAGCAGAAACATCACACAGAAGCTGTTGACTCACTGTATTCCTCTGGTAAGAAAATCTTCCAGAGCAGGCTTTAAGCAAACTAACACAGCTTATAACAGATACATTACATACTGATCCATTAAGAAAAGGATAAAAATCCATATCTGAACAACAACAACTAGAAACTAATATTCCATGAGCTATCTGCCTAAGAGCAGGTTCAGTTCAACTTCTGATAGATAATCACTATAAGTTCTCTTGGGTTTAAAGGGACTGACACTGGCCCTCTCTTTGTCCTCCTACTGAACCCCCTCTACCTGTAATATAATCTACTCTCTCCTTCACTCCTTCTGTCTGTCTGACATGGTGGCTGGAGACTCATCTATAATTTCTGATGACTGTAATGCCATCTCGTCTTCATAATTATGTGATATTCTTCACCTCCAGCTGATCAAATGAGGGCAGAGACTCTCACAGTTAATGAGGTACAGGAGAGTTCAGGACAGAGCACGAAAGAGAGAGAGAGAGGACAGGGAAACTTACAGTAGGAAGGGAGACCCAGTGTGATCCTGTGATTGAGCAAAACAGCACACAGATAGAAATAAAGCCATTTTAAACACTGAAAACTTACCCCTGAATCATTCTGCATAAGTTAACTTATATGATACACATACCCTAAGTACCTGAGAAATAAGAAAAAGTTTATCATTTATACTTGTATGTTAACTTTCTCAGGGTATGTTTTTAAAGAAAAGACAGTTCAAAACACAGTTAAGATCAAGTTAGAGGTTAACATTTAAACCTTCCAAATATCATCTGATGGTTCCAAATCACTAACTTGTTGCAGACATGTGTTTAAGTGTATAAGGCATTGTACTTATCTTTTCTTCAACACAGGCACTAATTAAAACAAGCTACATTTTTTAACACAAGGACCCTGCCGCAATTTAGAAAAGAATAATTTTCTGCAGCTCTCAGAATGTAAACCTCTAAACCACCTCCAGAAAGATAACTGTACCAAGAGATGCAGAAGTAACTTAAACTTACGGAAGTCATGGAAGAAATCAGATATTTAGAGCACAGAGCTGAGAAAAATGTTCTGCATGCTCATTAATTAATGTATTAATGCTTAGAAAAACATGTACCTGGAATAATTCTAGAAGCAATGAGTAGTATCAAAGTATGCCATGAGTCCTCAGTGATCCCTCAGCTTATTTTACAGTGGTGTGCTTTACAGTGACAATAATACTTTTGAAAGATATGAATAAGTAAATAACAACATATTTCAAGTCATTTAATCTCTGCTTCAGGCAATTAGCAAGCTCAAAGTTCTGGTGTTTTTTATTATTATTATTTAAATGTCAGGCTTTTATTTAGCAGCAAAAATAAATAATAAATGAGGTGTAATTACTGTCCTGAATGAGATCGCAGGCAGGCGGGGGTCAGTTGTGCAGGATTGCTCTGCTATCTCTTGTCACAGTTTAATTAGATCTTGTAATTAGTTTCACCGATAGATCCGGGAAGGCTAGGGTGCTCCCAGTAGCTGTACCAGAGGCTAGACAACTTTGGTGTTCTGTAACCCTGGCTGCAGCTCAATGTGAAAGTAAACGCTACCTCCTGGAAACTCTACCCCTCCAGAAGGGGGTACATTGAGTTGCTGCATGGACAGCAGGCAGTGAAGGAAATGATGGACAGCAATGGCGAAGGCAGATCCAGTACTGTAATACAGTGGTACAAATGCTGGGCTGCAGTGTGGAAGTTAGTGGGTTTCAATTGTGGCTGGAGGAAGATAATGCTTGGGTGCAGTTGGATCAGTGGTTAAGGAAAGCAGTAGTTTTCAGCACAGAAGGTGACGGCTCTGAATTGCTCAGTGGTGGGAGAGAGATAATAGAGTGAGTTCCTGTGGCTCGGTGGTCATACATTGCGGTAGATTTCAGTGTCAAAGGTTCAATAGTGTGTTTGAGAAATATAGTACTGTAATGAAAGTGCACTGAGTCTGGCAGGGACTTTAAGCAGCTCAGATTCTGGAGCAATAACTTTCACTACCTTCATAGTCCAACCTTAAAAAGGGAGAAGGTTTGGGGAGTTGAGGGGGTTCGAATGCAGGGGTCCAATGGGTATAAGTCAATGGTCGATGAACTGAAAACCTGTGATGTGCATTTCATTTAGTCCTCCGTGGGAACAACCATGATTGTAAAAGCCGCTGGTACTACGAAGATCTAGAGTATCCGTTACATTAGAAGGATGCTGATTTAAATATAATAAAATCATTCACTTTTCAGTAGCAGCAGAGCAGCACAAGCCTTACGTATGCTTCTATAAACAGACACAAATATACGGGTGCACACAACTCCCCCCCCCCCCCTTCTCGGCCAGGCTAGGCTACACCAGACATCTCTCCCTAATCAGCAGGCTCACCGTGCACAGACGGGTTGCCATAGTAATGTGCTGGCTGGTCGACATGGCAACCGCTCTGAGGTCCACTATTAAAATGATGACAGTGAGGGAGAGAGAGAACGCAGCTCACCCTTAGACAGTTACACTGCCCGAGAGGGCGAGGGGGTGGAGGGAGAGGGGATCTACATGGGAATAGGAGAGACGGACAGAAACATGGATAGAAGGAGAGAAAAAAAAGAGGAAAACTCTGCTTGAAACAGTCATAGCACAATTATTCATGACTACCATTTCCAGATCAGCTGCAATAATATCGCAAATCTCATTTTGTATCATGAAATATACCTTTATTGGTTACAGATGCATGAATATAGTGCAGTAAAAGGATTTATGCAATCTCCAAAGAAAAACAAATCATATTTATTACTTGTTAAACCATTAGAGTTTTTGTAAGGTGATATCAAACAGTTCGATAAAATACAATTATTTTACATTTTCTGATAATTTATTCACACAAAATATTTGGTCCCACCAAATGATTACTCTGTGGTTCTTAATACTCCTTGTAAAACTGTGGGTTTTTACATATTATCATTAGAATTATAGCAAGTTCTTTAGAATTAGGGCTATCTCTACATGTTCGATGTTGTAATGTTTTCATGAAATCACCTTTTTAGCATTATGTGGTTAAATGTATAGAGAGTAAGGGAGTGTGTATGTGCGATCACCTCATTAGCACTGATAATCACAAGGCACAGGGCTGAATATTCTAGCTAGAATAATCCTGTGCTATGAAAACTGAAATCCAGCTTAGTCTACATTATACGATTTGTTTAGTAATGTAGTAAATGGAGTCCCACAAAGCTCAGTCCTGGGGCCAGCACTCTTCCAAATATATCATATCAGGGCACAAGCTAGTTAGTTGGATTAGTAGATGATACAAAGCAAGGAGAGATAACCAATACTCTGGATACAACTGGAGCATTACTATGTTACCTAGATAAGATTCAGAAATGGTCTTGCAAACACAGCAGAGAAATATATGTGCTTTTACCTACAAGTACATTCTTACCCTGAGCTGAAGTTGAATTCAACATGAAAACCAATGAGTACATTCAATATTTTTCAATGAAAACTATTGACTTGTACGACTTTCAGAATTATCTGCATACATAAAATATCTGGCAAAAACAATCAGATAATTTGTATTTCTAGATTTGTGATGATCATATGTAGTCTTGCCTCAGCAATCAATATTTTGTGAATTCTCCTTTGGCTTTGATAGCCTTGAGATTGAGATTCCTCTTAAGAAATTATTAAGAGCCTATTAATAACTAATCATTTTAAATTTATAGGATTTGTAAAATTACACAAGGGATATTTGACCACTGCCCAGTTTTGCAGACTTTTTCCTCAAATTTCTTGTCTGCTTTTTTTAGTTCATACCACAGATATTCTATGAAGACTGTGATAACCAATCCAGAACACATTCTTATGCACTCTTAACTTATTGGTCATTGTGTGTGATGTACATTTTGTGTTGCTATCCTACGGTAAGTCAATTTTTAACCAAGCTTGAACCTTGTGGCAGAAGGAAGCGGTTAATTTCTTCAATATCCTCGCAAAATGTGTAACCAGTCTGTCCCCCTGTTCTAAGTGGGACACCAGTACGAGGGGACGCCAAATAACCCTAAAGCAGAACAAATCCACTTCTGTTTCTCACAGAAGGAATGTCTTTCTCTTTCAACATGAGCTCCACATTTATCCTGACGGTCAAAATCCCGGTGATATAATATATAATTTGTGTTTTTCTTCTATTCATATCATCTGCCCCCATTGAGTCAATTAGTATGTTCGTGCCTTTTCTTTTTAAGCTGCTATTGACACCAGGTTTATGGGGTCAACCTTGGCAGTCCTCGTGGACTTCCTTGCAGACATTGTATCCCGATGATGCTAGAGTCGGTGTGAGTTAATCTCCAGCACCAACTCTATGAATTCACATCTGTGTAAAAACCTTCCTACTGTACATCATTCTCCTGGTGACGCTGCATACATTCCCTTCATGAATGTCTTAGTTACACACACCACAGTAGAAAAGGTGATGACTCCAGATTTTTTTAGAACCATCCCCAGAGTTGCTGATGACTGAGATCTTTGGATAATTCTTAGACTTCCCCACTGATCACATGGCACAGAATGTTTTGATTCTGTGTTCAGTCTCGTCCTTCAGCATCTCTGTTGCCAATGGCCATCAAGGTGTCTTCCAGGAGTTTCAATAAGCTTTATAAGGCTTTGTGAAGCTTGAAGCTACTGGATGACCAACAAAAATCACAAAATTATATTTACAGCAATTATTTTCAACACATTACCATTACTGCTACATAGGGTAGGAAAAAATCTGAAAAAATGCTTGTTTAAAACTATGTGGAATTTCTGCTTTCTATTTAACTGTCTGTTACTTCTTTTCACATATTTTTTATCGTAACCCATAAATGAAAGATTTAGATGAACTTTTTTTTAACCTTTTTGACCTTTTTTTGTACTCTTAGTTAGCCTTAAGCCATAGATTGTCTAAATGTGGTAAATAAATGTGGAGGCTCCGGTATGTTCCAAAACATAATGGCTATCTTTGAACGACAAAGTGGTGAAGCAAACATGGGACCTCATGGGATGCTCAGATAATAATCACTGTGAAGTCACTGACACCAGTGTGGCACACTGGGCTTACAGCAGCATGCTGACTGTCTCTGACTCGACATCCATTCAAGAGCGACATTGATCTCAGCCTTTCTCCAGGTAAAGTCCTTCTGTTGAGAGCTGCTGGTCATTGTCAGCATCTTCTCACCACCCTGCTATCTCTATGCGACATAGCATGCAGTCTGTGACTCTACTTCATATAGTAGATGTTGTCTAACCACTTTTGCTGGAGACTGGACTGCCCAGTCAGTTGATGTATCATTTAATCGGACACAAAGTCTTCACTAAGATACATATATCACATACATCATAGATGACAAACAAGGAAAAAATACAGAAGTCTTTCTTCTTCAGAAGTCTAGAAATTTTTGCTGGCCCCAGCAGAAGAATAACCAGACACCTAATTACAAACTTTGCAGAACACCCTTCTAGTCATAACGTTTTGAGATTCACCTCAAAATACAAACATGGAACAAAATCATCCCAAGGACGGTTTTCTTCAGCCTCCTGTTGGTGGCTGTAACCCATTTGAACAAAACACAGACCCAATAGTCAACCACTCTGGACTTATATTTAAGATCTCAACAGCTTTCTGCTCAGTCCAAGTACCATCCTGGAGACCCGATTACTTACAGAAAATGTTCTCCACTCTCCACAGACAGCCTGTTGAACACACAAAGAGCACGACCCTCTGGCTGCTGCGGAAGAACATATACAGTTGTTTCTTTTGTGAGATGTTGAGGGCCATAATGAGTATTGATCTGCCTATTATGGTGTATTAGTCTTCAATTGGATTTCCCTAAGTTTAAAGACAAGTTCATTGCCTCGTAAGTGACAGGACCTAAACGGAGGCGTAGAGCACGGGTATCGAGCTGACATAAAACACTATCTGACAAAAGTGAGACCCCACGGGGCACATACCACCCAGGCTGAGAGATCTGGGACAAGTAACCAGAGTCTGAGAGAGGAAGATGGAGACAAACATACCACCGGGAGTGGGGGTGTGGAGTTAAAGAAAATATGTGGTTGTTGTAGATTCAGACGATTGACAAGTTAATTAAATCACCAGAACAGTTAGAAAAAGTGTACTGCAGTGAAACCGATCCACTGCTGCTGTGTGCAAGCTCACAAGGTGAGAGCTGTTCTCATGACACAGGAAAATAGGCTATTGATGCTCACTGGAAAGCACAGGGATATTGAACAATCATTACATAAATAATAGGTACTTCATTAACAAGGAAAAGTGCATAGGGGTAAAGTTGATGGTATTCATTTAGGTTACTCAGATTGCATAAATATTTCTCTACTTTTTGATCAGTACCTAATATACTATAAAAAGTTTCTCACGCAAAAATTAGCATTTTAGCAGATTTGACGTTCTTGGTTTATTAGCAAGTGTCAAGGCACTGATTATCTCTACAGTATGTTGTTTAAAGTCATGAAGCAGGAAGCAGGTTTTTGGTTGATGAAGCAAAAATGGTGTTAAGACTTCTGAACATTTCCAGCCATACAACAGCCAGAATAACACAAGCAATAACCCTGGGCTGGACAAGATGAGTATCAAGAAAGTTTAGGATGTGTCAAGTCACTTTCGTCGTAACTTTCATTTTCTCCTTCGTGGAAATAATACAGTACAAGCTAAAACACTGTGTGTGTGGAAATAAAGAAGTGCTTAGCAAGATAAATTGCAAGCCATGCCCCATACTCTATAAAATGTTTGAAATGCAGAGATCTGCAGAGCAGTCCAGTGATACGGATTCTGAACTCTCTGTTCAGGACAGATGCAGGTGCTAATAAAGATCAGCACCCCTGCATGGTTTAGCATTGAACACTGGCTGGCCCCAGCCATTTCTGTGAACAACCGTGAGCATCCCAGCATGGGGACAAGGTCTCGAAGGAAAGCCAGCAACAACAGGAGACTCCTACCTCCCCACTGGTCCTAACCCGTGCAAGCCCTCCATGAAGAATCTTATCTACAGAGCTACACCAGAGGAAATCAAAAGCAATGACAATGACCCCTCCAGAGAGCAGAACCTTCCGCAATTAGTTCCCAGCTGTGCCTCAAAATTCCAGTTGTGTTTTTCATCTCCCAATTAAAAAGTGGCCAATTTATCAGGCCCTGGAGTTCCTTCTTTACCCCCCGCCCCGACCGGGATATCGGTCTTCATTTAAACCATCTCTTGCAGCATTAAATGGAAATCAATTGTGTAAGTTTAGCAAATAGTTAATTACTGCTCAAAGCCGATTGATCCAGGGCTGATTGCTGGCAGCCTGCGCTGAGCCATTTGTCTCTTTCATCTGCTATTAAAATAGAGAGAAGAAGGTGTGTGAGGATACAAGAGACAGTTGCGAGGAGGAGGAAGGTTGCTAAAGGGGAAAGACTGAAGGAATCAGACGGATAGGAAGAGAGGAATATAAGCAGACATAGCAGGAGAAGCAGGGCAGTGCATGAAATTTAAAAGACCTGAGCGGTGAATTAAGAGAGAGATGAGCAGCCATATGTATTAAACACTGTTACAGGCTTGGTAAATAGTATTTACTGTATTACAATGCAGGACAGCATGCTGAGGGGAAAATTAGACACTTACTTTTTACGACTAGAGAAAAAAAAGAAATTTGATTTTTAAAAAACATACTCAAATGGAATATTAGAAGGTTTATTGAAGAAAATTATTCTATAGGAACGGGTGTCCCTACAAAATAGTCCCCAGACCACCACTCAATCCTTAAACATGAACAAAACAAAACAGAAAATAAAGTTATGTACAGCTTTTTCTACAGTCCTCTGCTGGACAGACTTAAAATGCCCCCCAAAACCGCAACCTACATTTGACATGACCCTCTTAACGAAAAACACAACCAATACTGTAGACATGAAGCAAAACCATATGAATCTGACTCTTGACTTCCAGACATGGTGATATTTTTAATTATTTCCTAAAAAATATCATTAGTGGTTTCAATATAATGATGTTAATTCTTGATTTTGCTGACTTTTCTCTATGTACACTCCCAAAACGTTTTTCATGTAATATTTTCTTTATCCTATATGACACTTCTTAACTGTACACACAGGGAACATTTTTATGCAGTGTAAATGTAATTCATCAAAACTAATTGTCCTCATGTCCCACAGTGAGTTGTGGAAAATTTAGCTAAATGTTAATTATTTAAGGGCTTAAAACTATAGAAGGCACAGTCTCATGATACATACTGTTAAGCTTTATTTTCAGGAAATGTCATTCTTTTTAATTGCATAATAGTGAAACAAATCACTTTAATATAATTTTCTTGCAGGCTTTGAAATAGGTATATAGACCATTTATGTCTTTTAATGACCTCCCAGTTACCGTATACAGACTCAGGGGTCACTGTTGTGCAGGAAATTGAGGAAGTTTTGGTCACCTATATTTAAACAACTTTGCATTACAAGTCACTTTTTTCTTGGCACAAAATGAAGGAATCACCCCAAACACTGGGAAGATAAACAAAAACAAAATCATTTTAACAGTAGGCTAAGTCACAGGCACCACAGAAAAATACGTTCAAAATAGGTTCAAAACAAAAAGACAACACCTTAAACATGACATACTGTACAACACTAATGATTTAAGAGCTATGGAACATTTTTCTAATCCAGCCCTGGAAGAGCTGTTTAACAAGCTTCCAAAAATGTGTTGTGTTGCACTGAAGACAAAAAGGTGTAGTACAGCGTAGTGCAAGGCCATCCTGATACATCAGGTAAATGTTTCTTGGGCTGTATCCCCCATTCTTCCCTGCAGTTTGAATGAAACCAAACTAAAAGTGTGACAAATAGCTCCATTTAAAAAATCATACGGTTATAAAATGTGCTTTCATATTTCCCTATGCCGACCAGAAGTTTTGAAAGCCTGTGTGTGGAGAATAATATGGGCAATCAGACCCTGTTCTGTGCTGAAGTCAGTGAGGGGGATGGGAAGGAGGGGGGAGTCCAAACACTACAAAAATAAACCGAAGGGACTCCAGCATAGCAATTATAAGCAGTCCAGGGCCCCTGGTACAGTACTTGAAGGCCACAGTGATTTCCGACAGAAAAGGTTATTAGTTTTTAGTGGAGGAAATAGGTGCTCTGTGGCATTAAATGGCACAGAAATTCGTGGGGGTTGGAGGGAGCTCTCCTGACCCCAGCCTCCCCTGAGTCCTATTCCACAGCTGGTGGGTCAGAGAACTGAGCCCCCCCTTACTCCCCTCTACCACCATTCAAATGTGACCTACGGTCCCTGCAGTGCTCTCTGGCCTTGAACTTTGCCTGTCTGCCTCTCTCTCCCCCCCCTCCCTGCCTGCCTATCTCCACCACACTTTCTCTCTTCCTCGCTCCCACCCAACCTCTGTCTGAAACTGAAATCCAAGAACTGAAGGAAATTAAGAGCAACAATGTGTGCTCTCCTTAATGAGCTACCTTACCTTTTTCACATCCCCTTGCCCTTTCTTCTGCTGTTCTCCCTTTATTACAAGTCTGCAAACTGCAATTTTGTCCAAAATCATCGAAAAAACTATACTTGGTTGATTGGCAAATCCAGTATCATTCATAAGTTGTATCCCCTGTACCCTGGTACTTTTAAATGGGCAACAACAAATGTGGAAATACTAGTGAGAGCTAAAAATAAAATCTCACCCTTCAAAGGGGAAAGCCTGGATACTCGCTGTCTGTTTGTCGGCCTTCATTGTATGGAAATGAGGGCATTATTTATTCATAGTAATTCATACTGCTCACATTCGTGCGACAAAATTAGTGTGTTCATTGTGGTGTGTGTAATTCATTTAACTGTATACCATGGAGGAAATTTGTTTGCTTCATTATTTGGTATTTTAGGTGGTTGTTGTGTTGCATGAATGTGTGTTCTGTGAGGTGCCTTTGTGCTATTTAGGGTGGGAGGGAGGGGGAGCATGCTGACTGTGTCACTGTCCTTGGTGATGGATAAGGCAGGGGCTGTAAGAGAGGGCAGTCAGGCAGCCCAGCCCCCTCACCCTGGAGAAGCCTCATCAGAATTCATGGCAGGTTGGTGCCAGCTCTGACCAGGAGACCCACAACTAATGGAAGGGCTGATCACTGGCTGATGATCAGCACCGCAGCCCTATTACAAGTCCCCAGCCCCCTGATTACACTGCTGGCTGTCAAGGTGCCACACTGCCTCCCCCAACAGGGTGAGCTCTTCTGACCTAGTTCTGCGCAGACCCTCCTCTTTCTGCACAACAATCAAGGGCAAAACATGATTAAAAAAGGATTATTACTAAGACACCACTGCACTCTTTTCCTTTACTAGGTTCCTAGCAAAGATGAGAAAAGGCCAAACGACTATGGTAAAAACATTAGTGCTAACCAAATGCACATCACCCACGTACTGCAAGCCTCCCTTGCAAAATTCTTAAAGAAACATTATGTTCTCTGAGCTACTTGTCACTGCTGATTCTGAGCTACTGTGTTTTCCATTAAACCTATACCGCATGCCTGTTTACTGTTGTTTCAGTTGAGATTATTTTCCATCATGAGCATTTCCGCAAATCCCTTGCTCTGGGGTTACATTGCTAACCATGGCCTGTTGTGCCACTGATACTGCCTGTCACTGCCTGTTACGTGGCTTTGTTAAGACGTTTCCTAGATGAAACAAATAAACAGAAACAAAAAAAAAGAATAAATAACAAAAAACACTCCCTTCTCCTCTGCATCCTGCCTATTTTTTTGTAGTTCACAAACTTTTGTACATTTTGTCCTATTAAGTAGTTTTGCAGCTTCTATCTCAAAATGTTTAGACTCTAACTAAAAGCAATTTGATTGAAGAATAAACTGTGGAAGAGTTTTTGCAATGATGCAATGATAATGAATCAAAATGTTTCACGTTATTAGTCCACAAACAAGCAATTAAGTAAAGGAAAACACAGCACTTTCACAGACAGCTGTTACAGAAAACTGGACTGTTCTCATTGGCAGCCATAAGAGAAGGCCACACAACTTGAAGAGGCTCTCTTACTGTTAAGCATTTCAGAAGGGTGGATGGATAGCACTTGTTCTCTCTGCTAGTCTAACAGCCTATATATCCTACCTTGCTAACTTCGGCGACTCCTGAAGAAGACCTTACAGCCATAAAGTCGACAGCTGGTAACCTATGCCCTTCTTCACATTCCTTGTGAGGTGGAATAGCCATAACTCTGTTGGGTTTTGCACCTTAAATGTTTCTAGGGTTGCTGGTAGCTTTGATCCAAGATCCCCAGCTCCAGTCTCCTGACGCACAGTGAGGAAATTCGCTGGAACAACTGGAAACGGTCTGTGTTTATTCAGCCCCTCTTAATGAGGAGGGAGAGGGATTATCGAGGCCTGGATCTTACAAACTGCAGCAGCAGATGTTGTTCTACCCCTGGCTACTAGAGCTCATATAAGTGTGTATATTTTGCAGGGAGGGGAACTCCTCTTTCCATGCCGCTTTGAGTCCAGATGTTGGTGCTCACTTGCAGTGCTTCAGACATTTAGCTGCTACAGACACAGCCAGACAGCTGGGGCAGGAGGGAGGGCATTTCCCAAGTTACATGAAGTTATGAAAGGTCTGCAACTTATGAAAGGCTTTGAGCTTGTGGCTTTTTAAAGGGGTGTTGGTTTTTGGTGGTTTCAAACACAAGCATTGCTTTTAAGAATCTGTGCTGTCCCAGGAGGGGAAAGAAGTTATTTCAGTCAGTAATATAAGCTTGAATGTGTTACTTTCATTTTATTTTTATTACTAGTATCATTATTTTAGCATGCAAATCTACCTAATCACCAGGCTACTCAGAATGAAACCTAAGAAATCAGGAGACTAAAGGAGGTCACAGGTGCTTTCACTTAGATCATGGAAGTATCGACTTTCAAGTACCTTGAATGTGATTTTCAGGAAGAATGTTTTATATTCAAATATTTGTTATGAATTCTATTAATATATTTTATGATATTTTACTTGAAACCATAACCAAAATAAGTGAGAATCCATAGGCATCAGGGTCAAACTCCAAACTTTATTTCCTATCAGTTTTTTTTTCATATTGTAGCTTTCGGGAAGAGCATAATGACCTGATGACAGGGATGTAGTACAGTCCATATTCCTTCCTGAGGTTTCAAAGAAGCAGGCTATCACAGCACATACTAAGTAACATATATAGCTCATAAAAAGTCACATTAATTAACTACTTTATTTCACATCCACTTTGCAAATTCGTTTGATCTTTAATATTTGTTGTTTTATTTTGGCAAATGTCTTATTTTTGTTTCTTTCACTGGATTTCCTGATGTGACAGGACCCATGAATTTAAAAAGGAAAATAAAAGCTGTTAGCCTATCATAAAATAATGTTTGCACAATTTTTTTGGCAAGAATTGTGTTTTTTTTTATTACTTCATCATATATTTTCTTCGATTAAAACAACTTGCAGATAGCTAAAGAACTTTTTCTGTTTCATTCTAAACCAGACTGATTTTTGGTTGATCCATGACTATCGTTTAGGAAATAATGTACTCCAGCTCTTTCTGAAATATATAGTCAAATGATAGACTGCAGAATATCAGCAGAGCATCCTACTTGTTCACTAAAGGTATTTTCATCTTCGAGGTGACTCCTTTCACAGCTCCACCCTACCTGTTTTAGATTAGATTACTGAGCTGTTCTAACAATAGCCACATGACACAGTGCTCCAGACACAGATCATTGAACCTGACCAGCTGATCAATACTACGCTCTATTGTCAACTCATTGAAGAAGGGATTAGAGCTAGCCACCGGCCACAGGGCGCTGGAGAAGTCAGGTCGAAGGTCAGGAACGCTGGTCTAGTTACATGTTTTGCAGACAGACGTCAAGCACTGTTAATGATGTCACCTGTGGCCCCTCCTCTGGGCCAGTCTGTCTCACTCCCCCCTAAGTGAAACTGACCTTTATTTCCTAATCTCTGCTACAAGCGTGACCTGACCTGGACTCACCTCTGACCTCAGATGCACTGTCAAGTTCAAGTCTGTACCAATGACGGAGAAGTGAACCTTCTTCTGTCTGGTTACTAAATGATTAGCATCCAGTGGGCTTCATTGCACTAAGTGACAAATTGATGAGTCTAAATACCATCATAAGATGAAAAGTATCAACTCTCTGCTTATGAACCCCAAATACATTATGGCACAAAATTACACTGTTAATCATATTCCTTCCTGTTCTAAATCTAGCACTGCCATCACATGCGTGAAAACTGTGATTGTATCATCAATAAACAATTATACATATGCTCTTCTTCGAGCATGTGGGTCTACTAATTTACAAGTCGGTCACTTTATCCTCATAAACAACACTTCAGTAAATTAATGAACAAATAAAAAAAGCATTTCAATGGTGTTGATTAGTAAAACCACATACTGTAGATATCTAATTAGAAAAGATTGTTAGAACATCTGTTTTTTACTTTAAAGTATCTTGAAATTTCTCATAAAAGAAAGCCTCATATTTATATGATAATTACTTGTTCACATAAAAACACCAGGGTACCAGAACAAACTATTAGAAAGGCTGATGTTCTAGTTAACATTTTTTTAATGACTTGTATGCCTTAAGATGAAGTTCATTTAATGTTTCTGTTTATCATATACAAAGAGAGTTTTATATCTTTCCTCCAGGGAGCCAGAATTTAGGGGAACAAATGAAAAAGGCAGTAGAACAAATACTTAATTATCATTTTTTAACAAACATTAAGATAAAATTAATCTTTGGAGTTCTACGGCAGTTGATTTCATTAAGAGGTGACTGCTGGTACATGATAATAAATGTACCCAAGTCTAAAAACATTCAGGAGCCGTGTTGTTAATGTATTATTCATCCTTTATTAATACTTAATATTTAATTCAACAAATATCATGTATAAATCCCAAAGATTACATGATTAGTAAAGAAAATCTCAGCTGCCTATTACTAATAGGTATTAAACATTTTATTCAGCATTTTGGCATCACTTGTTTAGACATTTTGTGTGTATTAAAGTGAAATATCAAAATAGGTATTTATTATAAATAAATATAAATAGTGACTACAGAGTGAAAATAAATACGATGATTTACAAACGAAAGGAGTCATGCAACATACACTGTTTGTTTGGTACTTAGTAGCTAATTGATGTAACAATCTCATCCATCTGTTTATTCTTTAAATATGACAGGGTATTGGCTTCAACAACATGGCCGGGTAACCTGGAACACTCCATCCCTTTGTGTATAAGAGCCTCCTTCTTAAATACACTGTCCTGTAGTTTCCACTTGTCTTTTCTTGTTTGTGTATGATCGTTGTCCACTGGATTGAGAATATATGAATCAGGAGTTTACATTCTTCTCTATTCAAGAATAAAAAAAATCAGCGGTGTGAGCCTGAAAACAAGGACATTCCTTTAAGCCTGGGAATGTGTCTGGCTATTCTTGTCTGGACTAATTCCAGAGCAGCAATGTCTTTCAATAACAGGATGACAAAAATGTGAGCAATATTCTAAATTAAGTCCTACTAATGCATTGTAATTTATTTGAATAAAACGTCTCTTGATTTAAATTCTTCACTTGTAACTACACATCCTGGTTTAGTGGTAGTTAACTTGGCGTTATCTATTTTGTATTTACAGCTTGTTGTTTCATTGTAAAAGTTACCTCCAGTGTCCCGGTTAAATTCCATGCTGAACTTGTACGGTCTGCCTTTCCTAAAATCCCCCCTTAATTTCCTTAGTGAAGCAATTTCTTGCCTCTCTACCTGATGTGCTCTCTAGTGGAGTTGCAGCTGCACAAGGGCTGCCCCATATTACACAGGTGGGTGTGTACTTCAGAAGTGGGTGAAATCTGTCCCCTCTTTCAGGTGAAGCACTTTTAGTTCCTTTTGAATGAAAAGTACTCTATGAGTACAATTAATTATAATTACTACACATAATTCTATAAAAAGTGTGGTATAAACCATGCATGTGTTTATAAAAAACGATTTAAACTTCAGTCGGTACATTTTATTATAAATAATGCTTCGATTTTCACATTCCAATCATGAATAAGGCAGCACACATGGTATTGACCAAAAAGACCACAGTTTTCTTCCAAACTGAAGCAAACGTAAGTGGGCTCCATTGAATATGCAAGCAATTTTACTGAGAGCACTTCAGGTACAGCTTATTTTGTCTGCCCTTGGAAACAACTGGAGCAGTTTCACACATAAGGCCAGAAATCCTGGAATATCAAGCTGTTGTGAATGGGGGTTAAATGTAGTTTCAAAAGATTCTGAGAAAGTCAGTTTCTTTTCTGCACAGTTACTTACCCAGTGCTGCTGTGGACAGGCAGTGTTTTCTCAGGCCTGAAACAGAGAAAGACAGAGAATAAGGGGCAAAGATATGGGAATTTTACAACTGAAATCAGAAACCATCAACATGACCCATGATCTGACCCGTTAAACTTTCTTCACTTTGTATGCTTGTAATATTGCTTTAACTCTTTAATTGAGAAAATAATAATCTAATTTGCAGAAGGCAATATGCTATACATTAATAGAAAAAAACACATCTCCCATTTTAATCTCCACTACAATTTAAACAGCCATTCTATTAAGCATATTTCCCAATTAATCAATCACATAGTGACTTATAATTATGGTCCATTTATCTAAAAACTTCTAAACTAATGTTCACAAACACTAAAAAAAAACATTTTTAAATTAATAATAATAATTACCTCTAGAATGATTTTAAAAGGGACAAAGCTTTATTATGTTATCTATATTCAGAGCAAATTTCTCTGAATACAATGATTGTTAGTAATTATAAAAATGGTTTAATGTCTAATTCGGTGTTCAAATCCATTATGCGTCAAAGCACTGAGAAGGAAAACCACAAATCTTACTTCTTAAAAAAACAGTATTAACGTCAATGCCCACACATTGAGGGGAAATGACATAACTGGCTTAAATAAAATGAATAGCGATGATAATAAATTAATCTGGATATTCTTTAGGAAGTACAGAATGTTTTTATGGACCCCATAACATATGTTTATATGTCTATATATGAGGCTAAACATTTCCCAGTGATTTGAGCTTGCACTGGTTATTTTCATAAATATGTTCTTTACTGAGTAACACCATAAGGAATAAGTTCTGTTAATTATTGGTAACAAACATGAATGGGATATTAAATGAAGAATGCTGTCCAAACTCTATGTTTGCTGTGGTCCACCATGTTTTAATCTTAAATATTTTTTCTTAAATGACAAGGTGGAATAATATGTCTGTCAAACTTATAACTTATAAATATAACTACGTGTTAATTTATTATTGGCCTTTCTTATGGAATTCCCTCTTTTTAAAGGTTTGTTGTACTGCATTCCTAAAATGTTTACTGTAAAGGTGGCTCAGGGTTAGGGTTTATGGATTTTTACCAAGCATTACTGTAAGTAGGTAGTGTTCCAAACAGTGAAATAAAGGGTGTTGTAAGAGTTTGGACAATACTATCTTGCTGATGGTAAATATAATATAAATAAGGAACAATAAATGTCAATTTATTACATACTACAGCCCTAAGATTGATGACAAGTCAGCAGCTGAGCATAGAGACCATTAAAATAACAACACAAGGAAGTGAAAGCAGAAGATTTAAAATTTAATTTGAAACAAGCGTTTCTCATGGTGTAACACCAGAGTTCATCAGAAAAAATGAGAATGAGAACGCATGCGTCACCCCCCAGCACACAATTCAGATATAGATGATTTTGTCCAGTTCCCTTTTGTTAATTTCACTATATTCAAGCTTGATGTTAAGAATATACCGTGCTTATGAAATTCACATTTTTTAATTGCCTGCTTTCACTTTCACTTTGTGAACAATATTGACTCTGACCTAAGCAAAAATAGGGCTTTAAAAAACACAGAATTCATCCTAAACGTACGGCCCAATTGAAGATCGCAAGATTTTATTGCTGTACATCATTGAACGGGTCCTCTTAATGGTTTCCAAACCCACAACAATGTAAGTACATTACATTGAGCATACATTACACTTACACACATATGCATTTTATATATGTATCCTATGAAGAAATACATATACACAATGGATTGGGTTAATATTGTCTTATTAGATTAAACAATTTCCTAAGCTGCTAATTACTTATGCAGTTTAGTAAGGTGAAGAGTGGCAGTAACTCAGAGTGATTTATTTGCAATCTAGACAAATGCAGGGACTAGGCCCCCTGTTCCCTTGGCCTCTTGCAATGAGCCTCCGATTAAGAGAGAGTGAGATATAGTGCGATATTGATCCCAGTGCCACTTCATTTGGCAATAACTATTACAAGATATTCTCCAGACCTCGTGGTCTGGTCAGTTTGCTGATTTGGGCTGTGGTGCTATTTGCATTAGCACTAACTGTTTTTCTACTGCAGTGAGCTGTCGGTCCCTAGTATATTTTAATATTTTTTTAAGAAAAAATTGGGGACTATCCCATTGACAGACGTGTATACTCCAATTCCAAGCAAATAAAAAAAAATAGATATAAACTGAGGTTCATTGGGAAAGACAACATCCAGATATTAAGCGGACAGAATAGTATAAACTAGAAAATGAGTGTGGACAATGGGTGAACACAGTGGTTGTACAAGGTTCACCATGTATAATTCCTGCATTTTCTAACCAAAGTCTTCACAGTGCACAACAATATGTAATGCATAAGGAGCTTTATAAACTATGTAAGCTCAGTAGACAAAAAATGGATGTTATTAGATATAATGATAATTGATAAAGACTGATAAAGAGAAAATATATTTTTTCTCCTCTGACTGTTGTTACAGTTGTATTTAAAATGCACTCAAAATTTAAAGTACAACCATCAACATAGAAAATCTAAAGTATTTATTTCATTTTCAATGATCAACACACTTTCAAAAATGACAATCCTCACAATACATCAAAGTAAGTTAAAAAAAAAACAAATCAACTGATAGTATAGAATACTGCCTCATTAACGTTGCTCATATATCTAAACTGTGTGGTATCTCTTGTACAGCCTGCTACTTACTGTATGGTGTATGATACAACCAAGGCAGTAATAAAATAAATATATGCAGGAACAAGACAAGAACTTGTTTTTTTCCTAAGCATGCTTTAGTAAAAACTAATTTAAAAAAAACTTTTTTGTTATTTCTACAGGAGATGTCATTTTGGGCCTCATGTCTGCACACAAATGTTAATGTTGTAGTTGTTTTTCACAGTACAAAGTATATCTCCGGTGAGAACTCCAGCAGACAGTGCAAACTGTATTTATTAGAGTTCTGTGACATATTGGGCTGTGAAAAGAGTGTTGTTGATATGAATCATCTTTTTTGACAAAGCATTCTGATTCCCTGTCAGTTACCCAGCTTAAAAACATTTTGATTGCAATGAAAATATCTATTTTTATTTAGAAAGCTTGCATTATCGTGTAGTGGGCACTGACAAATTAGCATTCAATATTGAGAAGGCAATCCTCTTAATATATTCCCACAATGATATCCACCAATTTAAAAGTGTAATATCTACATAATATTCATTTACATATCTAGACTCCCACTGCAAAATGATTTCTGTTCTAAATTATTAACATATGAAATTTATTTAGGAATGTTTTTATTTGAATATTATTTAGCCTCTGTTTAAAACCTTATAATAATGTTCATACTGTGACTGCAGAGCAAGACGGAGACAGGTTTCTTAAGTAAGAAAAGAATCTTTTTTTCGGGAAGAGAGCGCGATGGCGGTGTTTGGCAACGAAGGGAAAGGAGTGCAAACACTTCAAGCCACAGACGCGCGGGGCTGCTCCTGCCAGATGGATGGCAATAGCCCAGCCTCGCTGGCACGTGCGCATGTTTCCCATGAGGCCCGGGTTGCCATGGGGGCACCCAAAGTGGTGCCAGGCTTGTGCCAGCAGACCACCTAGCAACAGGGGCCGGCGTTCGCCTCCGAAACGAGCCTTCGCCCGTGTGCTGGAACGTGCCAGAGCCGGAGCTGGGAGGGAGGAGGAGGAGGAGGTGGCGAGGGGCACGTGCCATTACAATTCCCAGACAGCCTCAGTCTCTGTAGCCCTGCCTGTCTGTTAGCTCTATATCCTGTCTGCTCTGCAGCTTTAAGCCACAAAACAAAAGGACAAATGACCCCTAATTGCTCCGCTGCTGTTTAACATCAGAGGGGTGTCAGCAGCAGTATGTAAATCATACCCCCACCCCCTTCCCCCTGAGCACTGTGCCTTGGCACAATTGGCTCTTTATATGCAAGAGGGCAAGAAGGCTGGCTGCCAAATGAGTTGGCTGGCAAGCGTGGTAATTCGGAGACACTTGTTGCTTACATGCCTGCCTGTTGCCTACCTCAGCCCGTCGAGCTGGGAGATGATCTAGACGGGCATCCTACTGTCTCCTTCTCCAGCGCCGGCTGTTTAACATGCCACCAGAAGGCACGCGCGCGCATGGTTGTCTTTCAGGTTTGGCAGTCACTGTCAGCTCCATTCATGACTGAAGTGCTGGGTTTTTTTTTTTCCTGCCCATTCACAAACTAGCTGTTTGATTTTATGCAAATGTGTCTGTGGGTGCTTTCTGTCTGGTCTAGCTCGTGTTGCATACTGAATACACTCTTTGTATGTTCTGTATGAAACAAAGCCAAACATCCGAAATGCTAAAAAACGTCAAGCACAGAAGTTCAAAAAAGGTTATCTTAAACCATTTCTTATCGGCCTACTTAAGTGTATTAAGTAAAAGCTGGTTTGAGACAGGTTCCCCTTTGTTTCTTTATTTACACAAATAATGTGTTTTGGATTATTTTGGGGATTCGGAATGCAGTGCGCTTTTATCATTTCTAGGCTGGGATACAACATTTAGCTTTTTTTCCCCAAGAGAAAAAAATCATGTTACAAGCAAGTTTAATTAGTCAGGTAAAATCATAAATTGACACAAACTACAATTCAAAATTGTATCAGGAGCTCAATGATGTAGATTTAGATCTGAAGAATTAAAACAGCTGCCATTAGAAACCTGTAATTATACTGCAAAAGTTCACTTTCAGACCTGTCTGAAAGGACTGGTAAAGCTATGGTGTAAACACATGACCAGACTCACACGTACACCCATTCAAAAGAAACACATTGCAGTTTATCCCAACTCACCAGGGCAGTCCGAGAAAACATCAGCTTGGTTGCCTTTGAATTCTGCATCGTTTCACTTAAAAGACACACATCCCCTTGAATAACATTCAGTTTTTCATTATTTTTTCATACTGAAGCGAAGTATATTTGAAAAGGTATCCTATGTGAGACAAAAAACAAAATCTCATAATGTTGTATTTGACTGTAAATCCCCAAATTGCACTAAAGAGCCAAGATCAGGGATTTATGAGCAAATGAGGGAGACTACAATCATCAGAGATCTAAGGCACTGAACCTGTAAAAAAAGGCGTTTCGATATTTTGCCCTGTAGTCCTGGAACTCCCTTTGAACATATTTAATGTTGTCTGACCTTATATTGTTGTAAGGTTTTAAAGACATAATACAACTTTTTATTGTTGATAAATGGAGGTACTTAAAAATCTTTAAAATACTTATGTTGATTATTTAAATGCATTGTTATTCTTGTTGTTTTAAGTTAGGTATGCAAGATGTAATTGTATCATTTCTTCTTTACAGTGACTTCTTGTCTGTCTGACATCTTGATCTTAATGAGATTTCCTGGCTAAATCAATAAGACTTACATATAAACATACAGTATATGCATGCATTTATATATACCGTATATACACATAATGACTATGAGATACCAAGGGTTAGGCTAAAAGATATAAAACTAGTGGTTAAATGGTTTGGCTACAAGATTTAAAACTTGTGAGACTACAACAAAAAAAACAAAAACAAGTGCAATGTTTTTACTAAAAGCACATGATATATATTTTCTTGTCCAATCAAATACAAATAGGATGTTTTTAATCAGTAAAAATACTGTGAAACACTATGCTAGAAAAGGCCAGCTTAAAGTTCCTGCGTCACTTCAAGCTTCTACTTACCTAATTCACTACAGACCATAGGGTGGCCATCATAGTTGCAAAGTAGATTCAAAAGTCTCTCCCATGTTTAAAAATTCCCCGGATTCTCAATGATATCAAGCGTTAGTGCTTTCCCCTAACTTGTCTGTGTTGCAGCCATGTGAACAGTCCAATGATTTAAAGCCAGCAACAAACCTGTCCCATTCTCAGGGTGACATTATTGATAGAGTGTCACATCGGATGCTATGTAACTGCTAATGGCTGTTTTAGGGTGCATATGTCAGACCTCATCTGTATTTTTTTTCTTCAGCACTTCGAGCCTCTGTGTCCCATCGTTTCCCTGCACTCTAAACTGAAAGAGCCATTCCTGCAGCCAAAACTACAGATGCTTAAAACAAACACATGGGTACTGTTTAAACAGTGCATCCATTCCAAAAACACTAGAAATGAAATCTGAGAAGAGTTTGTTTAAAAGTTACACAATTTAGCCTTATAAAGGAAAAAACAAGCTTTGTTGACTTCCTGTTTCACTTGCCTCCTCTGATGGTAGTTAAGATCCTCAGACACAATTGTCCTCCTGACAGCTTCTACAAAACAACCTTTCTGGCCCATTATCTGTCTTGCAACCACGGATACACTCGAACTCTTGTGCATTACAAGACCAGATCTTCCTTAAAATGTGCTCTATTATTTTTTGAAGTCAATGATTAGCACAATAATAGTTACTTATGATTTACTTTGCTTTATCCCACATGAAACACAAAGTGTTAGAACACCTCACAGCCACACAGCCTTATTTTACGTCTATTATCTTACTTTAGTACATCACTCATTAACTCCTCCTGGCTTTTAACAGACATCTTGACAGGATTAGTGCAGACTGCTGCCATTTAGACACAAACATCAAAATAAGCAGGAAAAAAAAGAAAATGGAATGAAAAGAGAGGTTGTAGTCACTGATGAGAGAACCTTCAGAACAAACCCAATCTTCCACCCATTTATTTCCTTAAAACAATTCATATTAAATTCCAGTTCAAAATGCAGGTTGAAGGATGAAGAGCACACAACCCTAGAAAAACCATAATACAGATATTTTCAGCAAATTGATTTGACTGTCTCCTCTGTAAGGCACTTTTGTGGATAATGACTGTTTAGAAACAGGGGACAAGACTGGAAACCACTGGAGAAAATAAACAGAAAAATATAGCTAGAAAGTATGCATTTGAGTCTGCATGCCCCATTAATAAATAGGTCTTAAATGTGGTAGAAATAATACTGCTGTGTTTGTGTTCCTTGATTTGTGCGTGTATTGTGAGCCTGGATATGTCTTCCACTTATGCCGAGCTCCTTGAAGACCCCAATTTGTTAAGAATTAATGAGAACACCTGCCCAGCGAAAGCAGCTTGTGTCAAATCTCACTTTGTATATCAATGATTGCCCAGTTGTGAAGCTTTTGTTTTACCACTTGAATTGTTTTGAGCCGTTTGAAAATAAATTTTTTAACGATTGTGTGTGAGACTGATTTGAGTATGTAAATGGGGAGGGGTCAGAGAGTTAGTGGGGGAGAGAAGGAGAGGGAGGGAGGTGGGAATGAGCGTTATTATTGCATTAAACGGCGACGAGTCGGTCTAATTCGAATCACAGCAGGGTCCTGTGAATGGGAGATGTGAAAGAAAAATGAAAGAAGGAACGGGAGAAAAAAAATCAAAGTGGAGAAAGGCAGGAGAAGACAGAGAAATAAAATAAGTGAAAGATAAAAAGATTACAATAAAGAAAAAAGCGGAGAGATGGGTCGAAGAAATAACAGTGGAACTGAGTGGGAATAAAAAAGAAAATGGGGGAACTGGCTAAGAAAAAGAAAGAGGGAGGGGGCTAGCTGTGGTGGTGGGGTAGGGGAGGGGAGAGCGACAGTCACCGGCAGAAGGTTTTTATTGTCCGGACGGAGGAGATGTGCACAAAAGCACTGGAAAGATTAAATTAAGTATCATATGCACTGACCTCATTGCCATGGTTACAGAACAGCGGAAAATATTAATCAAGCCTGCACTTGAGAAAGGGAGAGAGAGATAGCAAAGGAGGGAGGGAAGATGGGGAAGAATAAGAGATATGGAGAGAAGAAATAAGTGGTACTGTATATGTGTATACTGGGTGTGTGAAGATGTGTGTGCAGTTGGGGGGGGGACTTATATCATTTAATAAGAAGAAGCCATCACAGGCAGCAGCACTTTCTACACCCTTTGTCTGCAGTTCCTTCTGAGTTCTCACTGGTCTGGGTGTCTTCTGTCTTCACTCTCAAACTTAGCCTGCAACGGAATTAAAGGGCCCGAGGCTTTATTTGACTTTTGATTTGAAAGAACAGGATCTAGTCCTACAGCAGAGTTTAAAACTCTAACCAACCACTAAGCGCCAGTTAATAATGCCTTCTACTGTATCTGTTGCCTTCACAGACACAAGGGTGTAACTTTTTGTTTTGTCCAATAAAAACTTTGGGCGAACTGTTCAGGTCTTGCAAGAGGTGGCAAAGAACTACTCTGAAACCTGAAATCCCCTTTGCACCCAACAGCACTGGCAAAGCAACATTTTTATTTTTTCTCTCATAAATCAATGAGTATCTCTACTTGGGCTTACGGGATCTGTCATGGGTCTGGGCAGGTTAGATTCAGGTCATTTATATTTTTCCCTTTGTTTGAACTAAACTTGGGACTCCCATAGTCATTTCTCTTGAAGTTTTTCCAAATTTGAAGCATCCAGGAAACAAAGCAAAACAAATGCCATTTTTATAAGCATTGTATCAAATTTACCTCACTGTGTCAGATTTACCTTATTTTTTTCAGGACTCTGTGTTCAGCTTTGATGGGTTTCTTCATGCATGATTATTTGATAGTGTACATGTAATATGTTTCTATACATATATCTAAATACACAGTTTATAAACACAGAGATTCATGAATTGAGGATGCTGCTTTTATCTTCACCTCATCCTAAAAGCATACTTCCCAGAAATACTGAATCATGTTTTCGGATGTGAAATATGTTGGGTTTTTTTCAAATCGAAATAAGGTTTTAAGCCCTTTCAAGAAAGATAACGTCTTTCTGTAATAATTATGTTTTTAATTTTTAGTTTTCAGCAAATAGCCTCTTGTCCCCGTGTTATTAAGAAAGTTGTCCTCATTATTGTGTTTGATGACACAGTACAATGTTTGCTTGGTGTCTGTCGGGATCTCCAAGAACACAAACACCATGCTGATCAAAATGCTAAATAATGGCACAGAAACACAAAGGATTTTAATGGCCAGGATTGCGATGGGTAAACTATTAAGAAGGTGGAATTATAACTGTTTTTACTGGCTTTTCTACAATACATGTGGCATCCCAGAAGAATGCAGCTGAGGCATGTGCATAACAAAGCATCACAAATCCAATCCACAATTAATCTTTCCTATCTATTTAAATTCATTCAAGATTATTGTTTAAACCTCAATGACCTGTGTGTGCAGTAGCTGCATTAGATTCTGTCGCACCTTTGTGGAAATGGTGTAACTTGTGTTGGGCTCTTAATCCTTGCCCACACTACGCACCACACCCTAGCCCCAACTCTGACCACCTGCCACATCTTCAGCCATCTTGAGAGTGGACAGGGAGAATACCAGACAATTTGTGACGTAAAGGTGGACATTCATATCTCTAGCTGATGGGGTCCAAGATAGGTCTCAACGCCTGGATGAGTTGTCCTAAGGCCCGTGTGAAGTTGGTTTGGCAGATGTGGTTGAGGACGGGAGCAGGTCTGCTGTATAAATTGTCTGGGGGTGACCGTAAGCACTTCCAGAAACAATTTAATTCTACAGCTCCAGCCATCTCCAGCTGATATACTTCTCCAAGGTCATTAACTGCGCCACAGCAGGTCACATGATTAATGAGTGACAGGCCCCTGGTGCAATAACATATATGAGTGAGGCTCACATTAATTAGACAGGGGCTGAGGAGAATGAATAGTAGGGGACAGCCTGCTCCCCAGCCCCTTCACAGATCACACACACAAAAAAGCCAAGCTCACCCTTCCCTAGCACAAAGAGTTCCAAGTGCTACGTTACAATCCAACAGAATCTAATTTTAAGGTTTATCTGGTGCAGTGCTCCCAAAGTCCAAAGACTTTTAAGATCAAGAAACTCTTGTTCACAAAATAGAAACGACAGTAATGCTGCTTTTGTAAAACAGCTTTTATGTGTGGGTGACCACAATGGGCCTTCAAAGAACATACAATAGCATACTTATTTAATCCGAGCTACGTCGAAAACATCACCGACAGAAACACCCAGGCCTATATCCAGCTAGTTGACCCATAACATTTAAATAAATATATAAATATATAGTCTGTCATGATTAGGTGTTTGCCCTTGTGTTAATACACCGAATCAAATATTCTTAACAGCATTGCTCATCTTTGTATCGTAGAGTATATGTTGGTTCTCAGTGAATGTTTTTTACATATAACGTGCCACCAACAAATTTAAAAATATATTTTATACAACTGAGCCCAGTTATAATATGGTACGCTCTTTTCAAACAGTAAGTAATGTTTATAGAAGCCATAACAATAAGGTAAATTGAAAACAAAGAAAACATAGCATGAGGTGTAAGTGCTCTTTCATTACAGGTGAATATTCACTGATCTTTACTCATACCTAAAATTAATTTCTCCAAAACACCATTAGTACAATTTATTTCACAAAAGAAGAAAATCCAATTTTTCAAATGCAAATAGTCAATTTAAAGAGATTTATTTATCCATTAATTAAACTCCACAGCTACTGGGCTGAAATTGTATAACTTCAACCAGTAGATTTTATGACAATTCAAAATAAAAATAATGCTTTTAAAAACCATTTTGGACTAAAAGCTGGAATGCACTTCACCTAACATGTTTTTGAATATTCAAAACTACTTAATGCTGCACTGAAAATGTGTCGTTTTTCTGTGCAGGTCAAAAACCTATCCAAATTAAAGAGTTCTGGATTATTTTCAGTACATACCAGTTTTATTATTTTATTGTATAAACAATATTAAGTTAATACACATTCTAATTTCTTTATTAAAATCAGGTCTACTACCTTCTGCGCTACTTTTATGATTTTATTGTTTGTCTTATAAGCACATTGATTTCTACATTCCAGGAAACATAATCTCATGTGTAGCACAATCTGGCCAGAATAATACAGAGAGGCAAAGAAAAGAAAATCAAGACTGAAATCAGGGGCAAACATTTCACACTGAACCTGAAAAGCCTTTTTGAAATTGCCAAAGTACTCTATGCTTTGAAGGTCAGTAGACAGTGCATTATTTTCCAATGGGGGACTGTTGAATACGAGAATGAGGCTTTACCAATCGCTAAATCCCATGACTGTATGAGAAACTCAAAGGGACAGTAAGGTCAGGCAAACAGCACTTATATGCCTCAGTTATTCTATTTAGTAATTGTAACTATATCAGCTTTGTATACCTACATTTATGAACACACATATCGACAGTGTAATTATAGGAAATGTTCAGGCAGTTCATGGTTTATGTTTTCTTGTAATCTTTAACAAGAAGTTTGAATGTGGCAAAAACAAAACCACTCAGTATGCATGCAGCTGGTAAAAAGCCACCTCTTTAACAAAACTTTAAATGTGTAGTTTATGTAAACTGCTCCGAAATGTAACTATTCAAGCAAAAAACAGAACCTTGAGATATTGCGCTAGTGAAACAACACTGTATGTTGCATAGGTAGCAGAGTGAGTACTAAAATCATAGTCAATGAATCATAGTCACTGGTCATGTTGCAAAACTTAAGTCAATCTGAAAACGGAAGCGTTTGCCAAAAAATACTCTCAAGACATCAGCAGCTTCTTTTGGCCAGAAGTGACTAAATCTATTTTTTTGTCTAAGGTTGGACAAATGGTGTTGTGGAGAAGGCCACCAAAATAACAATAAAATAACAGCGGGACAGTGGCCCAGCACAGAGCAGGTTACATTATCGTTCAGGAGTTGTACAGTGGTTATAAATTTTGGTATCAAAGAACTGGTACTAGCAGGTAGCAGAATGAATAAAGAAATGGACCTGGAAACCTACAGAGGTCAGATAGTACTTAAATGTAAGACACTTCTCTTCCAAGAAAAATGTGATCCTGAAACAATTGTTTGAGCACATCTGCCATAAAATCTCCATTAAAAAAAAAAACTAATGAAAGCAGTAAAAATGTGTGACTGGTTTCCAAGATACCTGAAAATACACTACATACAGAACACACTACACAGACTACATACTACATACTACATGCATACTTGTATGTAGCACATTGATGACATTGATGCAGAAACTGTTTACAGTATATGTGAAGTTTAAGTTTTTAAAGACTGGTAGAAACTCAATATATAGCTCATATGTTTAATTTGATCAAACCAGATGTTCCTAGTTCTGATATTTTTATGCTGATTAATGTACCATGGAGTACTGAAAATGAGGAAATGAGCAATCTATTTTTTATAGAACAGAAAGACATGACATTTAAACTGGACTCAACTGAAAAGCTATTCAATCCAATCAATTATGTCTTTAACCTAGAAACCAAACCTGTTAAAATCACATTAAAGTTAACAGTAATTTAAAGACAGATTAGGAACAGGACTAAACAAAAGTTTGATTGAAGAGCAGTAATCCCTGTGGACATTTTTATGACTATTACCATAATTGAGGAATTAATTTAAAAGTAATACAGCATAATCTTGAAGACACCGAATTTTAGACAACTGAAGAGAAGAAACAAAAAATTACTTAACCTGGGCAATTCAAAGGCATGCTATAACTTTACCAACAAAGTCAACTACTACTCCTAGCCTATTTTATAATATAACATTTCTAGCAGACAGAACTTACAGGCTGAAGAGCTCACAGAAGAAGATGTTAGTCAAATAATTTTTGTGAATACAAGAAACTCTAAGAAAGTACTTCCCCATCTACTATCAATGATTTCAAAACATTGTGCATCTTCCACATTTCCCAGCGATTCATCTGTAAATTGAAATACATTGCACACAATAGCAAGAGCCATCACTACAGAATACATGAAGTAGTTTTTTACAACCAGGTTGTATTTTTCCTTTTCTCTAAAGGAAGACAAAAAGTTTCGGAACACATTTTAGGATAAATTACTTCAGAATCCTAGTTTGAAAGCATCATTTACATTTAATAATATTTACTAGTAGGCAGTACAGTGGCACAGTGGTTAGCACCACTGTCTTATGGGGTTGGAGTGTTGGACTCAATTCTCGACCTAGGGTCCTATCTGCATGGAGCTTGCATGTTCTCCTCTTGTTTGCGTAGGTTTCCTGTGAGAGCGCCACTTTCCTCCCAGAGTCCAAAAACATACTGGTTGGTTAATTTGCCTCTGGGAAAATTAGGCTGGTGTAAGTGTGAGTGTGGGTGCCTGTCTGGGCCCTGTGCTGGACTGGTGTCCCATCCAGGGTGTATCCTGCTTGCACCCTTGGCTTGCCAAGACAGGCTCCGGCTCCCCTATGACACTATCTTGAATAAAAGCAGCTGGAAAATGGATGCATGGATCAGCGGACAAGAAAAACTTTTGTCAGAAAATAACTTTGCAGAACCGATTTTTAAGTGAAGGGTCTATAAATTTAATCAAAACAGCAGCACCCATGAATGTGCCTGCAGTGTTTGCCCCTCACTGGGAGCTCTGAGGGGACGGAAGACACAGGGCCCTGCAGGTCAGCATCATCTCTCTTTGAACTATAATCAAGCACAAAGGAACCCCAAATAAGAAAATACTAATGGCTTGATTCTAAAAATAACATGTTGGAGAGTGTACATTTTAAGGATTTATCATACCAGAGACGTTTTTTAATGTAGAGCCAAATGTCTTTGAGATATAGTTGCAACTGTTTAAAAAATGAAAGGCTCAATGTTTTCATATACGTAAACAAGGAAATATACTAATTTCAACTTTATAACAGAAACTTTCTTTAAAAAATATGCATGTAAAATATGTTTAAAAAATGCTAATGCATAAAACTCACAGGTTTTAACACCAAAGGTCCTGAATTTCCACCTTACACAACAGCAAAATGACATGATTTAAATTAATTTCTACAGTAAGCAGATGAACAACAAATGTCCTTTAGGGTTCATTCGTTTCAACAAATCCTGTTTAAATTTGGACTTTGTTTAATTACAGATTCAGGGTTTCTCCAGTTGGGAGAGAGTTTTAGAATCAATTATTTTAGAAATAGCAAGGCAACACAAACGTTCACTTGATTTCAGGTGACAAATCCATTGTGATTGTCATAACTTTGCAGAATACGAAATATGAACAAAATGTTTTTATGCATTTTTTTCCCTGCTGTTAATGATTCAGTATTTGGCAAAGTAGTTCTTTTAACACAAAACCATAGAGTATATGTGTTGCTGATGTTCTTTTCTTGAACATTCTTATAAACAAGGAACAAACACTGTGTTCATTGTTTATAAAACAATATGTCTATTTTAAATAAAATAAATACATTCAACATTTAAAGCACAATGCTGCCTATTGTAATAATTTGGACAGAGAAAAAATATATCTTACTAATCACCTTACATAATATAATATCTTACAGAGTTTATGATTTAAAGTTATTTACCTGTGAAAGGCGGAAAAATATGCTACTGATTTAGCCGTTTTTAATTTCAATTTAATTATTTGATTAAATAGAAGAGTGTGTATAAAGTGTATATAAACAACATCCAAGCAAAGCACATGCAATAATATAGCAAATTTAGAAAGGAGAGGACAACTTTGTATAGTTGTTATGTGTACAGTGTTTAGTTACTACAAGCTAGTGGAAAGTTGGAGTATCACGTTATTGTGTTTCAATACCTTCCCCGATCCAAAAAACATTCCGATAAGCTGTAACGCACATTCAGGATACAGAAGTGGTAGAAACTGCTATTTCATTTTTAATAATACATTAAACTTATGTATGAATATAAAATAAACATTAACAAATTCACATCCATGAGGCTGTCTTATACCATAATAACTTCCAGATTGTTGCAGCCATATCTTCGGCACTTCAGAGCCTTGATTGCAGTAGGTGATAGCAAGAAAACAGAGGAGCTGTGATAGGCCATATCTTTACAAGTAACTATTGGATTTTAAGTTGGTGTCACTTTAAGTAAGGATTTAAAAGTGTAATCACATTGTTATGTGGCAAATGGTTATGCTACCACTCAGTTATACTTCTTCTAGCGAAAAGCAAATATTTAAAAATGTTTTACATACCTAATAAATGTAGTGGTGTCTGGCAGGAGCAAGCATATAAGATACTTCTTGTGACAGCAAATCTAACTGGTTACTTCATACAAATTAACACACACCTTATAGCTTACCTTAAAAATAAAGTATTACCCCAGTCAGAAAGGCCTGTTTCACTTCAGGTTGATAATATGCATTAGCAAAATATTTTTCCAGTAGTGGGTTTCAAAACTGGAAATATGTCTTTTCCTAGCTGTTCACATATTTAATCTTTACCCCTCACTTTCGATCAGTACACACTGAAAGACATCTTCTGTCTTTGACAAGCACTGCTTCTGACTCATATCAAAACATACTACCAGTACTCTATAACACAGTGTCTTTTTTAAACAGGTTTGTACTGTTTTCACTTCTTTGTAGTTTATTTAAAGCCCACATATTAAATATTACAAGCTACATATTAAGAGCGAAAAAATGTCAGTGTACTTATTCTGTTAATCAGAAATACAGGTATCCATATTACTATGGATTACTTGGGTCAAAAAGCATTAATAATATGGAACTACTGACATACCCAAAACAATATTTCAAAATTGGTAAATTATATTAATAAAGAATTGTCCTAAATTTGCAATAATTGCAAAGAGCACAAATTGAAATGAATGCACCTATTTGAAATGTGAAACATATCAGTGTAGTTTTTTGTACACAGACCATTTAGGTTCTGTTAAGCTTTTATCATTTAAATACGTTATTTACCTTTGAAAGGCAGAAAAATTATGCTACTAATTTACCTGTTTTTAAATTTAAAAATCTATTTAATTATTTGACTTAAAATGTTCTTTGAGGGTCCTAGCTATATTTGATGAGAATCAATCTGATTTTCCCTCTGATTGCTATCACAAAAGCCACATTATAATTTTTTTTTTTGGGGGGGGGGCTAAAATACATTTTATCCCTATTTTATTCATGCTTTTGTTTTGGTTACAAATGCCAGTATAAAATCTTGTGGATTTTTGCTTCTCTCCCAAGTTGGCAGTTCTGCATAACCTCTGCTCCAGACAGTTACGGTGAAGGCTGAGATTGGCTGTACAGATAGAGGCAGCCCCGAAACATATTAGGAGCAGAAAGCTTCTGACCGAAGATCTGCATAAATCAGGAAGTCATGCACCACAGCCCCCTCCTCCCCCCCCCCCCCGCCGCCGCCCCCCCCCCAACAAAATAGAGGGGTGAGGGCTTAGGGTTGAGACTCGGAGGGGGGTGTAGGGGGGTGGTGTGCTCGCTCTGATAAATCTGCCCGCACAGTATGGGACCTGAGTTATCATCTGTGATATAAAAAATGACAGGAGAGCTGAGAAAAAAAAATCCTTGCAATTGAGGACAGGGCGAGAGAGAGAGAGAGAGAGGCAGAGAGAAAGACTGAGAGAACACGTCAAAGCAAGCCTGCATCAAAGCTGCCCAGTCACACAAACAGTCAGCTATTAGTCCTCCCGATGTCCTGTATGTGTGTTTAAGTGTACCCAAGAGCACATGCACAGGACACTAGCCTGAAAGGACAATAAAGTAAGGGTCTGCATGTCTGTGTGTTTGTGCAGGTGCTGATGTGCTCTTGTTTGCTGTGCATTTTCTAAATGGCTAAAAAACCCGGCACAACCATGTTGGATTATGGTAAGTACATGAACGAAGTGTCGTGTGTTTGTGTGTGACTACGCATGTGCTATGAGACGATTGTCCCAGAAGATTTTATATACATGCATCCAGAAACTTCTGAATGTTAAGGTTTTCATACCGTAGAAGGTGTACAATTTGCATATGTAGACTTTTATTTGTGTGTTACAACGTCTATTTCACTGTATGTACACAATGTAAAGTACATCCAATGTCAAGCATGTTTTAGTTTGTGTTTGTGTGCACATTTAAACATCCTGCACAGTGCCTTGTATTTCAATGAGTAGAAGGTCCAGTCTTTCTTCAGTAAGAGTACTGATTAGCTGTCTATCTTAAATGTATTTTACTCAAAAAAATAAATCAATCCCGTCAAAGGACAAAAAAGATGGGGGGTGACTATTGTATGATGTCTTAAGTATTCCTGACCATTTGGCTGTCCTGGGCTCTCTTTCTCTGCATCCCAGAGTAAATATGGCTAACTTCTGACAGAAATATTAAGTCACAGAGCTTTACTTTGCAGGCCAAGAAAAAAGTCTCTTCACAGCATATTTAATGTTACCTCTTCAAACATACAAAAATGTTCCATAATTACTTCAGCCACAACCCAGATAGAATATATTTTGCTTTCTGATAACATGGTCCAGTTCAGTCTAAAGCGCCTGCTGACCAGTGTAAAACAAGAAAGGAAAAAAAGATCTTTGCAGAAGCTTGCCAAATTTCATTTTGTTTCTAGCACTGGTGTAAAATACCTCTGTTGCTCATTAAGAAAAACCGAAATATCAGTGCCCACAATGGTGGAAATTGTCCTTCGGCCAGGAGAATAAGTTCTGCGTGTAGTGGGAAGACACATATGCTTTACATGACTTTACATCAATATGTACCTGATAACAGGTACACAGTGTGTACGCTGCCGTATCATAGGTCCTGTAATAGTATTTGGAAGCCAGTATATGGCATTGGATGTCCATTATCAACTGTAATTCGAGGCAATTTCGCGCAGTTAGACGTAATGGTGGAGTTAGGTTTAGAGTGCCCCCCCTTCCAAGTTCTCCCTATGTCCCATGGTGAGATTGACTGAAGAAACATGATTCTGGCTCCTCACTGCCCTAATATAAACACTTAGAAACGCAACTCCCCCCCCCCCCCCCTCCAACTACCAACTCCCGACTCCCTGGCCAGCCGACCCCAGTGATCTTAAAGCAGCAGAGCACCTGTCAGTCCGAACCCACCCCAACACACACAGCGCGGGCGCCTGTGCTGACATACACACACACAAACACAAACTTCATTGGCCGGCCTGTTCCTAAATCCTTCGCCGAATTCCAGCCCATTCACCTTCTCTTGGACAAAAACTAGGGGGGATCAAAGCAGCAGCACAACACACCACAAACTTCCAACGAATGGCCACAAATCGATACTATCTCAAAGAAAACGAGTCGAAGAGTCAAATTCGATACTGTAGAACAATTTGAATGAACAACAAGAAAATGTGTACTGACCTTTCTCTCTTTTTCTTTCATTCTTTTCTGACGTCCATTCCTCACTTTTCTTCTCCTTGTTGCCCCCCTATCTACTTGTTTGTCATAAATTACCTGCTACATATCATGAATGTTATGAATTTCACCTTCCTTTCCTTGCCTCTGTTGCTACTGCTGCACAAGCTGCAGGAGATTTAAATGTCCTGATGAGGATTATGAATATTGTGGCTATTTAGAAGCAGTAGTACAGCACCTGGATTGCAGGCTGGCTAGTTAAAGCTTGAGGTTACATCCACAGTGTATGAACACCCCTCACACACACACTCTCACACTCAGACAGGCAGAGACACATGCACAGCGCTAAGAGGTGTCTATACCTTAGCTAGTACCAGGCACAGGCAGGAAGGATTCGGAGAGCACAAGAATACACACAGAGACGGTCTGGTAGCTCCGTTCTGTCTCCTTCTCTCTAAGTGTTTAGAAGACAATTTCAACAAGGGATTGCTCCCAATCTACTAGGGTGATCCACATGGATGAGTTATAATATGCTTGCCTCTCTCTCTCCCTCTCTCTCTCGCCCCCCTTTCTCGTGCTCCTCGCTAGTTGTTTTAGCCTATTATCAAGACGTCACGATTCTCCGTACTAGAGGAAACCCTTCCTTTCTTGAATTCGTTCTTTCTCCCCTTCTGCTCTGCGAGGGGTTAAGGGTTAAAGCGTCACTCCAGCTGAATTTGTATTAGTTAAATTTATTATTTATTGCCAGGCTACATTTTTTTTTCCAGTGGAAACGGGGTTAGGAGAAAGCCTGTCGAGAGGTGGTACAGTGGAATTGGTAGTGGGGTGGGGAGTCAGGGGTGGGGGCGAGGGGGTAAGGATTTGGAAAGCAGGCCTGGAGGGAGCTGCAAGAAAATAAGATATTCATTTAATTTATTTATTTATTCAATTACCCCAAATCCTACAGCTTCCCCCCACCTCGACAGATTCCTTGGCCACCTTTATCAACCTAGGTGCTGCTTAATGACATCACTGCTGTCTTACCAGGGCTGTCCAAAACAGGCCGTCTTCTCATTTTTCATCAAACTGACTCCTTAATTCCGTCTCTCTCCTTTGTAAAAGGTGTATGCGTGCACTACAGCATGGCATTATCTACCTTCAAGAATCGTCAGCACAGAGCGCAGTGCATCGAAATGCACTTTTTGTCTTTTTTTTACTTTTACAAACTGTAAGAACACTCAGGAAAGGGCTTTAAATGAAACATTTGTACACGTGCAGCATCAGCACTGCAGAACAACCAGAAATAATACATATAGTATACTTTAATTCATTTATACTTGCTTTGTCACCATTCCTCATTTCCAGTCAGGCTACGATCAGAAATACAGATTTGTTAATTTAGTGGACTTATTCAACTAATCATCTTAAAGTCTCAGTTGTTCTATTTTGCATGGAGCCTATAGGATTTTGTTGTTAATTTTATTTCTCTTCAGTTTTATGTTCCACAGCTTATTCAGCATGTTGGGTGCACAAGCTACAGAAAAAAAACAGCAACTCTGAGAAATTGTTAAATGGTTTCTGTCACAACCTATTGGCAGATACACAACACTAGACATGGAGCTGCATCCTACAGAGAGACAGGAAGAGGAAATCAATGAGAGGATAAAGGGATCTTTTCCCAAACCGGAATTTCTATAAATCCCTCTCTCCTTACATATGCATGCATATATTCTTCGCATATATACATAGATGTCTCAAAAAGGTGCTGACATTTTACTGATACGTTACTCATGAAATAAAATGATCATGAATTTCTCAGGACGGCTCCAACCAATTGGATTTCCAAGGTAAAACTATAAAAAGGAGAAATCGCAGCTTTGAAATTGCATAACCATAAGTATCCCACCTGGCTACTGAGCCAGGAATCAAAAAGCAACAACAGTAATGTGAAAAAAAGTTTCATCTCACAACAATGAATGGAAACGCTCTCATAGTGGCTGTACTGTACACGAGATAAACCCAGAACATCAGAAATGAAGACGCAATAGTGAATGTAGTGCATTTGGACACAGCAAGTCAAAGTCAAAGTCCTAGAAGGGAAAAGGTGGCCTAATGAATGCAATGCATACAGGGGAAAATATGTTGGGTTTTTTTTTCCATTTTTTAGCCACTATAATTTTCAATGGCTTTTTTAATGGCATGAAATAGAAAAATCTGCTTCCCAAATGCATTACGTAGGCCCATTATTGATTGCATCTTATTAAAATAAGACTCAGGAACACCAAACCTATTTACTACACCCTGCAGGCTGTCTTCCTTCTCCTTGCTTGCTCTTATATGCTGGAGTTGAGTAAGCTAGCAGACCTGAAAACAAACGATTCTATGGTGCCATATATCAGCACCTATAGCCCAGTTCAAAGGCTGAGTGCTTTCTTACATTGGAAAGGGCTTTAAACTGCTGCAAGCAGCTGAACATTTTAAAAGCGCAAAGAAATGTGGATTGGCTAAAATTAACATGAAAGAAAATAAATATTAATGAGTTCCATGTTACCAGTGACTTTTAAATGGGTTAAGTACAAGTCAGTCTAGTGGAAAGAAACCTGTTAATGTGCCTCTTCAATTAACTGCAGTGAGAAGGTGATGTTTGGGCCATTGTTTGTGAGAAACATCCCAGCTGCTACCTGCCTATGGGACTACTGTGTACATATTTATAGATCTGCAGATCCTCACATGCAAATATATACCAGGCTTCTCCTGTTGTAAATGAAGCCAAACAAGGTTTTCTCTCATTTCTTTCATTCTGTTTTTGAAGTTTCAATTTTCCTGAATAGCATTATTATATATTATTAATATTTCTGAATTATTACTCATTTTCTTCTTAAAAATGGAGTGCTTTAATTCACATTTGAAGTACTCATCAAGGCTGGGCAGTGAAATGAATGTGGAAAGATACATTATATTTGCAAAAATGCAAAGAGCACATTAAAAATATATAGCAATAATAAAATATTAACTATTAATTTCAAAAAGATAATTTGCTCTGGCAAAAATTGCTTTTTTATTAATTCCATCACCTCCGTTTTTTGAAGACTACTACCCTTTTATTCCTTCAACTTATGTTAGAAAAAGTAAGATGTATTATGTATTATATATTGTACGTCTTACATTCCATACAATATTTCCTTTAATGCTACAGAATGCGCATGGAACAGATCTTATCAGAGAATTGAAAAAAATCCAAATAAGACAAAACAAGCCCAGTGAGGTATTTGCTACATAAAACCTTTTGTGAGAGACAACACATTTGAAATTGTTAATACTCTGATCTTATGTACAACCATTACACCCTTTTGTGATAGTTTTCAATAAAATAAGCTTTTAGGAGGTCAACTTTCCTTTATATATACTGTATTTATACATTGACTTACATTACACCAAGATTCACTCTGCATTATCTCACTGTGTCATTTAAAATGACCATGTAAGTTAAAACTAAACATGTGTAGGTAATAAACGATGTTGCATTATCATAAGAGTTGTTTTGAAGAAGATATCTTATTTCCAACAGACAAAAAATGTCTGAAAGTTGCCAAGCTCTTCTCTGTGATTTGGGTGTATTATTATGAGCTGTGGATGCAAACCACAGATCTTTGAGCTTAATGATTAAATTGCAATGCACAGCATCATATTTATATATGTGTGCGCATTGGATGGCTAAGAACATGGCAGAGACTTTATATTAAACAGTAATGGCATAGCCTAATACTAGAAGAATGGTAATATCCAGAAAAATAATTCAAAACAAAAACAAAACATAATCTAAGGTATTCAGTATCTGTTAATTTGGTGTAAAATGCATAATAGGTATGTGTGATATTTAAGTATTTTTGCAAACTTCACTGGTTCTCTAAGGATAGAACAAGAAGTGTAAAAGTAAAATATTTTTAAATGTATGACGTGCTGCCTGTGTGGATTTCCATTTGAATGTGGCTAATTACAAGAGTATATCCTGTTAAATTAATTAAAAACAAATATGTAAAAACCCTATTCTTTTCCCTTTTCAGATATTACAGTAGACATTTGAAACTAACGGTTTGACCTAGCCATTTTACCAAAACTGTTTATTTGAAAACAGACCTTTAGATCTGTTTCCACACTATATTAATATTGTAGATTTGGCAGCTTTCAGCGTCTTTACTTTGTTATATACAGTAAGTGCGTTAAAAGACAAATTCACGGTCAACCTGGGTGGTGGACCTTACATTTAAATTCAGTAGAGCATCCAGCAAAAGCTGTCACAAAGCTGCTGTTTAATTCAAGACAAGCAAGAAGTGGTGTCTATGTGAGGAGGCCTCAGGAATGGGAATATTTCTGGTTGAGCATCTATCTGCAGACTCTCTCATACAGTGTCTTAACCAAAGGATTTCTCATAAAAAGCAAAAATCACTTTTGTACGCTGTAAGACAAAGCATATGCATTCACATATTTTACACGCAGTAATTCAGAGGTAACCAATACAATAGTATAGAATTTCTGTCAATGTGTCTCACCACATATTCTTTATTATTATTAATAAGAAGCCTTTTTAACCTAGAGGACACAAAGAGGTGCTGTGTGCGTCTGCGTGTGTACACAGGCTCCAAAGTGCAAGGCCAATAGCTGTGAGAGCCCAATTGCTTTCTGAAGAGGTCTCGATTGTCTGCTGTGATCAACTTGAGCTTTGGCCTACAACCCAGGGGTCTGTGCTTATAATCCCTCTTCCTCCGACCCCCACCCCTCTCCACGCGCTCCAGCTGCCGACTGCGATCGGCGCCGACCTGCGCCCGCCGTTCGAGAGCCCTGACCAGCGCTCCCAGCTTCGTTTCGTCCTGAATAAGACCGAGGTAATGAGGGAGTTATAAAATGGCTCCTCGCACTGCCACGTCTGCTTTCAAACGGGCAGACATAAGCAAGGAAAAAAGGTCACCCCTCCTCATTTAATCTCTCTCTGTGCTCTCTCCCCCCCACCCCTTTCGTTTCTCTCTCCTCTCTCTCAGTCCTTCCATTTCTCAGCCTGGTCATTCCTCCCTTCTCCCTCTCTCTCTCCATCCGCATTCGGACGCAGGCTTATTATTTCAGAGACAAAAGAAAGGAATCTTGGGGAAAGACAGGTGGCAGCGTCTGAGTGATGAGAAAATTACAGGAGTGAAATTCAGAAACTCCCCCTTCATCCTAGATAATAATAATAAAAAAGAAATAGAAATCCCCCCTCCACACACACACATACACACTTGCACAAGTCCCAGTTTTCCCCCCACTTAGATCTCCAATCCCTGTTGAGTGGTCCTAGAAGACATTTTTCCCCTCTTACCCTCCCAATGTCATTTTCTGTCTAATATCTCTGCAATGGTAAGGCGCAGGACATTTTAAAATTCCTCTAACCTCCTCGCGAACATTGCCCTACCAACACACACATTGATATGATTTATATATACCAATTACAAGCACTGCCCATGGGAAGAATTCAGAAATATCAAACAAAAATAACAAGTAAAGGTCCACTGACTTGAATACAGAACCAGACTTCACATATGCCAACACAGGAGACAAACTGTCCAGTAGATCATGAAGTTCCAGTCCTGGCCATGCTGTGCGTGGGGGGAGAGGGGTTGTCGTCACTGGCCCTAGTATTTCAACTGGTTACAGAGAGGTTAAACAGCTGAAGCAGATCTACTTCACTACTTAACAACAACCTCGACTCAGCAGTCACTGCATGACACCAGGCAGCTTTTCACCCTCTCTATTCCACTTTCTCATGGGCTCAGTAAATTTGCATCATCCACCGACTGGACTCTTCAGAGGAAGACAGGATCTGGCAAAAGATGTCAGATTATTTCTCAAACCTGAACACTCCTCCCCGACTGCTGCGGCACAGAGGGTCAGACACGGACTTTTCAAGTACAGGCAGGCGGAACAAATGACAAATGTTTTTTTAAAAAAAACAAAACAAAAGGCAACACCACAAAAAGTTTGGCATGGCAAAAAATAATGTCTGATGAATACAACCAAAAAAGGGAGCCCTGAAAAATATGTACATCTCACTTCCTCTTGATTTTGGAAATAAGAAAACGAAAGGATTTGTTCATTCCAAACGCAGAGGTCTTGCTGATCAAATTTGTGTGCCAGTTATGTTGCACCTCCTGTAACTCTATTTGAGTTCTTGAACATGTTGGATCAATACAGAAAGGTATTCAGGCTACGTGGTTCAAATGGAGTGGATGTCTGTTTAAGGCAATAAAGCCAAATTTCAAACACAAAATGTTCTAAACTCCATCGATCTGTGTTTCATTTCAGATGCCAAGAAAATGAAATCCAGCCCAGTTTGTTATGTGAGTCCATAATTCCTGGAATTTTTGAAACATCATATTTTGATACAGTGTAGTTTCTATGAAAAAAAATGTATCAACAAAGTTCTCCCATCGCCCCAAAAACAGTACCTAAAAGAAATTAACGAATTAATTTAAGAATAACATCTATCTGTAATTAACATTTATCACATTTCTGATTAAATATCAGAATTTCACAGTGTGAAACAGCTCTCTAGATAGACTGATTTTCCTATTATGAATAACTGGTTAATATTGTAAAGTAAAAGAAGCAAAACATTTTAAATGAAATAAAGTTTGAGTAGAGTAAGTGTTTTTAGACTTGGGCTTACTTTGCACACTGTAATAATGTGAGTTTTACAAAGCCAAAAATGTCTGTATAGTAATGTCGGAACTAGCTGAAGTTGTACCTGGAAAACACTGAAATTAAATATCTATTAGTCTTCTTTTAGTAAACAGCCTGAGGTCCCAGTTTTTCCTCATACAGAAATATTACTAGAAAATCTAGCAATCAGGCTTGTGTTAAATTATTCATGGGTCATCATTCTTCCAGAGTGTCTAAAATATACAAAGTTATATTTTTAAAGAACATACACATTTTGCTGCTGTTTCCTGCTTTATTTCTTATCACATCCTTCCATTTGTTTTTTTGGGAGATGCATTTGTCTTCTGCCACTTAAAACGATCTCAATGACAAGAGGCAATCAGGTTCTTATTAAATGGTAAAAATATATCAAATGTTTGCACTTCTTGACACAAAGATAAAAGCTGATCTTTTGGGCAATAAAAAGTTTAAAAACCAGGTATCTAAAACACTGCAAATGAATATGAAGTCTTTTTGGAGAAAAACAATATTTTAGTCTAATTTTTTTGTCTGCTTTTAGGATTTTGTACAGCTGTATCGCACAGGGTGTCAAAGGAATATTCCCATAAGTAAAGCAACAGAGCTAGTGAATGTCAATGAGTCCTTGTCAGGAAGAGTGAGTGAATGTGTGGGCCAGTGAATGGACAGGCCTCTTTCCCCTTCAGACCAGCTAATCGGACAATGACCTGACCTGACGGGAGGTCAGCTGACTCCCCAAGGACACTGCCCCAGCCTCCCCTGGTGCAGTAATCATGACCTTAGACAAGTGCTGATGAGATCAGACAGGTATTGGCAGGCTAGCGGTCAGTGTCGGCAAAGTCTCACATAAACAAGTGGTCAGTGTGTTAATAACAGATGTCCTGAGGGCCCTGCCCTCTGACCAGCAGAAACCCTCGATGGAGTGTGTGAGAGAGAATACTTCAGGCAAGGCCTTCTGCAGAGGAAAGGACAGGCTTTCACTGCCCCCTTAACTCTCCTAGTCATAGGGCTCATTTACTGTCGCCTATGCAGCCAACCTGGAGATTACTATTGACTTCTTCAGTATTCCCACCTCAACTTAATCAGGAAAAGGTCATGCATTTCTACTTTACACATTCATATGAGCACCATCACATTGAAAAGCGAGGACGTTAAAAAGATCATGAAATGTTTTAATAGACGATGTCACTGAAATATAAGAAAAAAAACACTTTTTCTAAAGTGTTATTCCCAATGTAGAAAAGAACGTCAAAGTCTTCCAGAGACCCAATTTTAGTGGAGCGTGCATATACGCAAACGGTCTTCGGTGAGAAGACGCAGTGTATTCTGACAATGATCCTTCTGCAGTAAGAGCATTCGGAGAATGATGTTTGCTCAGCTCAGTCACCAGTGCATTGGGCATTATGGTGCATGGGATTGTTAACATCACAGGGTCTCACAGACATACACACGCACATACAGTAAACATTTCGAGACCTTTTGTCTATTTCATGCAAAGTTCACTGGCACTTCTTGTAATTCTGGCCAATAACCTCCTTCTAAGGTTACATGCAACACAATCCACCTATATACACCAATTTGTTTCCTTTGGTAATTTTTTTTGGTCTGTAACTGAACCCCAAATATATACTAATTTGATAGAGCTAATAGAATCATTATCAAATTCAAATCAATACAAATCTAGCCATGCTGTCCTAAAAAGAAGCAATATTGTAATACAACACTGTCTCTGCCCTTTTCATCTTCCACCTAAAGCTGACATTACTGTCAGACACATATTGCCAGACCCTTGCAGATAATATGGCTGATAAATTACACACACGATATGAGTTAAAGCAATGATAAAGAACGAAATGAATGAATAAATGTGAGAAGTTGCCATTTTTGGCAAAGTGCATGCCACTCAATACAGGTGACAAAATTTCTATCTTCAGAAGTTTTGACTTTTTGTGACATCCTAGCTAATGGCTGATATTTTCATTCAAATTTGCATTGAATTATACATACAGATCCACGTTCCCATTATTGTTTCTGCCTTGGTTTAACAATTTATCATTTGACATCAGAATATCCCTAAGAATGATAAAAAACATGAAAATGTGGTTTATATGCACAACAGCACAACATACTGTACACTGGAAGAAGCGAGAGTACAGTGTGTTCTCCTGGTCACACAGCTTTTTGGCTGAAGAAGACAGGCAAGCACTTCAACAGGAAAAGCCACTCACAGAAACACAGAACATGTTCCAGGTTAGAAACTCCTGTTTCTTTTTCTTTCCTGTTTTTCAGCCTGTAGTTGCTACACTCAAATGCCATGAGCAAGAAACCATCCTAGGATTCACAACCCTTCTCCTGTACTTCAGAGTCCCAGCCTTCACACTACAGAGTACAGCATCTACGGTCTCGTCTTTCTTTGGTGCACAGCAGCGCATAACCTGAACCGGCTCACAAAACCAAAACGCAGGTATTAGATATTACTTCTCTTGTCATTTCCAGATCCTTTTTTTCTGTTTAGATGTTATTCGATTTCACTGGGGCTAATACGAATTGAATGGCCCCTGACTTAATGCAATAACGCTAAATAACTTCAGGGAGAAACCAGATTGCAACTGAAAGCAGGTACTGAACTATAAGGAGTTTATTAATGCTTTTGTTTAGGCACACCACCACACTGGTTAATTTAAATAGCCATTGATTATTTAATTGCATTTCACCTAAGAATAGAGAAAACCACAGGTGTCTTAGCATTATTATCAATGATCCCATATCCTTCTCTGATTAAACCTACATCAGTCCATCAGCAATGAATCGCATCCCTCACCCCTCAAAAAATCTGAAAAATAATATTGATCTTTCCAGTACCTATGTGTTTGCTTTCTCTTCTTTTCTGTTTGCCAAAACCCAATAAACAATTCAAGCTAAAGTATGAAAGCCTTTTCTTTCTCTACTGCAGTCAGTGTAGGCAGTCTGACAACTAGAAGGACCAATTTTATTCACATTCAGATCTGAAATGAAAAACGACTTATGTTACTGTGGCTTTTTAAACATTTGTCTCATCTTGATTTTTAAAAACAAACAAACTGGAATCTAGAATTTACAGAACTCAGCCAAGCACATTTATAAGGGCAAATAATTACATACATGCACATTAGCAAGACAACAACAATTTTAATAATAAATCACTGTTGAATACTTACGCAAGTTTTTTTCTTCAAATAAAAAATATTCCAGTTACCTTGTGTCTACTGAAGACTTATGTTCAAATATGTATTTGCCAGGACAAACTGTCTTTCACTAGATTTGGAATTAGAGATAAAACAAACTCCAATACTTTGACTTCCCTGGCCAATACGGACACAAAGTACGAAAAAACATCTGCTACCCAATTAACTTCAACTATAGCTTGTTACATCATTTAAGTCTTGGTGGAAAATACATACTGTAACACAGCAATGAGAGGAAGTCTGAGTTTCACATTATAGAGGGCACATTACTAAATTACAACTGATGTAAATTAACAACCACCAAAAGCAAGAATCTGTTTCCTTATCTAATTATCTACGGAGAAAATGTTAGCCAAGCTGATTTATTTTAATCTAACACATTTTCCTTTTTTATTGAGGTACACAGAAAACCTTTCAATGCTATGGTAAAAAGCCATAATACTGTACATTTTCCTTTACTTTATATTTAATCGCTTGCTTTATAATAAATCATTGAGTAACCATTAATTTGGTTTTAAAAATATAAGGAAACCAAGTGGTAGCTTTAGCTTTAATTTAAACACAAGTTGGCATAGAAATTCAAACTTCATTTTGGTTGATTATTTTTTGTCACTGTTTTTGCAGTGAGCACCAAAAACAAAATCTGATGACTTAAGATCATAAAAGCAGACCACGGGACATACTGTAACATCTGAAAAAAAATATTTTTGAAAAGCTAACAAAGGCTTAAATTTGGGTTTTGGGTTTGCTAACATAGCCAGTACCTCTGAAAGACAGATGTGAATAATTACTTTGTCATACCATACAAATGACACAGGAGGTTATTGATCTACACAAATGGTTTAGATTTTTTATTGGTTGTTTTAAGCTTTATTTACTAATTATATTTATTCTAATGTAATTTGTAGAAACACATGTAATTTGGCTAATTCTTCTACTGTGAAACAATTCTTCAATATCCCAGTTTAAACAGAGGCTAGACATAAGTAAATAGACAGATAGTCTGGAAAGAATATCTGCTTATTTCTAAAATGGTACAGTGTAGTGTACAAATAAGAGTCGATTGCTGTCTTTTATTTCATTTGAGTAGTAAGGCACTGACATATTCTGATTACAATATCAGAAATCCAGGAACAGAATCTGTAAGTTTCAGTCAGTCCTAGGAATAGACAGAAACAATCTGACAAAAATGAGTTGATCCCACTTGTGCCCAATGAGGTTTATTTCCTGTGACTTGCCAGGCCCTGGTTGAGCTGTAATCTCCTGACTCTCTGCAGTGTGGGGTGGAATTCTGCCCACTGGATGATCACTGCTGATTGTCTGTGAAGAACTGTTACTTCTGTCTGATAGCAATATTCTTCAGGAGGTATTCTATTTGTAATATACCATCAGTCCACAAAAGCAGACTACTGCTTTTTTGGTTTTTCAGAGAACATTTTGCCACAGGTCACACTATCTGTGTAATCCGCTGTTGTGCCAAAAGGAAACTTAACTTCATTTCAACAAGAACTGTGGAGGTGCCCCAGTATGTCCGCAACATGCTAATCACCAACATACTGTACATTATGGGACAAGATGGGCCATCCGTAATATGATGGATGATTTGGTCCATGCAATGTCTAAGCACATCTAAGATCACTTTATTGGCCACATACAATTTCTTGCATTAGGAATTTGTCTTTGCGCATACCCCAGCTTGCTCTCCATGAGACACACAGGCACACAGAAGGGGAGAGAGAAGCTTGGGGTCAGAGTGCAGGGTCAGCCATTTATACGGCGCCCCTGGAGCAGTTGGGATTAAGGGCCTTGCTCTGGGGCCCAACAGAGTAGGATTCCTCTGCTGGCTGTGGGATTTGAACTGGCAACCTTCCGGCCACAGGCACAGATCCTGAGCCACAGTGCCACCCCACTGCAAGGGTTGGCACTATGGAGTCTTCGCTTCCATCATTCTCCCAGAAGAAGCACATGCTTTGTACAAACATCTGGTATGATTTTTTACGATTGTTTTTTCAACCACAAAGTGGTTCAAATCAATATTAATTAATTAATGATGACATTACTAAAACACATCATTTTTTAGGTTCTGAGGACACAATCAAAGCAAATTTAAGAAGCAGAAATTGCATGCGTAACTTTCACTTTATATGAAGAGTGGTTCTTCTTTCAGTCATACAAAAACTCTAGAACAATCAGATATCCTGACATTATACACTGCAACACAATTATCAAAATTTGAATACAAAAACTTAAAGTGAATCTTTTTTAAAAAGTTAGTGGACATTTTAAAAAGCAATTTGAAGCAGACATGCACTAACGGTTTTCATACAGGAATAAAACTGAAAACTGAAATGAGATATTAACTATCCTTTGGAATAGTTTTTTCTGCAAATGCTTTTGGAAACTCTTTTCTACAAATGTATAACTTTCTCTCTGCTTACAAATATGGGAAAACAGCAGTTATTATTGTTTTCTTTCTTTCTCAAACAATCTTAAAAAGCGTTTTTATAAACTCCAACTAAACCATAAATGTTTTGAAATGTTGGGGAAAACAAATTGTAAGAAAAAACCTTAAAGCTCCATAATCTGTGATATTCGCATCCTGCTTTAAGTTTCACATTAGTTTCAGAAGATGGCAAGACTAAAAATGGCAGTACCTGTATCATTGACTGTCTGCAATTGTAGATATCAGTGCTACACCAGATGAAAAGAGGTTATTGCTATTTAGTTAACTGCCTCATATTCTGCTCTTCAGTCTTATATTACATTTTAAAAGTACCATCAAATTCTGTCAATATAAGGGTCAATAACCCTGGGCATCTCAGTTTCCTTCAGTCCTGAATTAAAAAAGGTCTCAAACTGCAGGCATCCAAGAAATGGGGACAATAAATCTTTTAAAGAAAGGAGTGACCCTCTCTCACTCAATATATCAGACAGAAGCCTCTTTATAAATGCCTTTCAGGCCTTCTTTTATAATTAATGCTATATTGAGTTAGATTGGTAGTACTTTATGGTATGACAAATATGAATTTCCCCAGTCGGGAAATACAGCAGCAATCAAAGAGAATAATGTAAAACAATGTTTGTCTGTTAGTTTGACAAACCTGCATGACCCAGCTGTACCTGTTTGAATTTTTTCAGTAATGTGATCTAGGAAATAATAACAGCAAAAGTTCTAAGTTTTTTTTTTCTTTTATTGACTGTACAAAGCATCCAGAACGCTTCCATTAAAAATCATTAAATAGGCATCTTCTTAAAACTGATAACCGATTTTGACCGTTCTTAAACATGACAATAGGTTGCACAGCTTTAACACAAGAGAAACATACCACGTGAGTAAAAAACAGGAAAACAAACATTTGACCACTACTTATATCATAAACTATTTTAACCCCAAAATCCCTGCTAATTTATATTTATTTTCAATGGAAGCACACTAAAAGTAATCTCGTTTAGTTTGCAAATTATTTCTAAATAGCAAATGGTCTTTTTCTTTCAGCAATATTTCTTATCTAAAATTTGCAAAGGGGAAATCTCTGATAAGCTTCATAACTATCAAATCACAGATCAAATGGAAGATGACACTTGTAGTATTTGGGATATAATATAAAATAAACAGAAAAAAAGTCATCTCAGTAATATTTAAAACCACTCATACAAAAACACAACAGTAATTATCTCTTCATTTACAGCTCTATACATTCATAAACAGAAAATACAATTAATATAATTTAATCAAATCAAAATATATCCATATAATTTTGCTTTCACAGCTGGATTAGCTCTGAGAATTCCCATATGTTTTGTTATTTTCAAAGCCCAAACACTAAAAGCTTCAGTACCTTCTTCGTTTTCAGACATGAAAGATTCACAGTATGTAGTCTTAATTGCTTATATATTCCTAAAATATAACCTTTCATTACATCCTTTAGAGAAGCAAAATATAAAGAAAGACTGAACGACATAAATACATATTTTAAAGGGCACAAATGCTGTAAATATGAGACATGTAAAGTGTATATTAGAAAAGGGAAAGGCAGCCAGGCCTAAAAAGCAAGAGTGCTGTGTCAGCATTCAGCTCAGATAAAAAGCACAATGTGAAAAGCAAAATACACTCAGAATTTCACATTGCTCTCTCTACAAAACTGAAGAGGGCCTATTGGCCCAAATTCACTTTATTTTGTTCACCTTTTCTTTACCGTGAAACACAACTTTTCCTGCAACTGAAACCCAATCATTGTGAAATGCATCCTTTAATTGTGGGTTTAGAGTTGCAAGTTGTTCTGCCGCAGCGAGGACTGAAATTTGTGTTCTAATGCTTAGGGAAACATGAAATTAATGAACCCTGGTTTTAAGGTACTGTACATTTATGCATAACCTAATATTTAAAAAAGCTATTCAAAAACTGCATTAAGGAGGAAAAACACTATACAAGCAGGCAAGACTACTAGTGTATGAACTTTCCTGTGTCATTTCAAGGAAAAACACGGAACAATGTTTTAGAAGACGACAAAACCACAGAGAACCACGGAGGATTTAAAAAATATATAAATCAAGTTAAACTATAGATACGAAAACAGCATGTATGAAGCAAATGGCGAATTTTGTTTATATTGCCCTTTGCCCAGAAATATTAAAATGAATATTTTAAGCCAAATGCATTATTTGTAAGGACTGTGGACCCCTTGAATAAAGCTATAGTCTGACGCGATGCATTTCATAGCAGCATTTTCCTGGGAAACATCTATACGGCATTAGGTGAACTACCAAAAGCATGTGCTGAAGAATAAAGCATAAACAGGGCGCAAAATATACGTGTATATTTGTATAAATATGTCTTTAAGCACGAGATACAAGATTTGCATCCCTAGCTTGAAATAACAAAATATCAGCGAACTGATATTCAGTCAGAATGGTACCACCATTCTGACTGTGTTTCTTGTGAATCCTTACCCACAAATTAATGGTCACATTTCTATTCTAGCAACAGCCCTTTTCAGAAAAAATGATTCTGAATATTGGACAGCCAGACAGACTCGGTGCAGCACAGGGTTAAGCAGTAAATCAGTACACCCCAAACCCCCTACCCCCAACCCCCCCCCCCACCTCTTTCTCTTCTTCACTCTGTTGTGTTTCACTGTTCCTGCCAGGACCCATTCCACTCTGCTATCTTATGTGTGAGCCGCATATGGCGCAGTGAAATTGCTGTCTGTGAAAGCATGCCTCAGCCTGTCGAGACATCATCAATGAGATTAAAGTAAAGGACGAAAAAAATAAAAATAAAATGATGATAGCAGGGCCAGGGGTTTTTTTTCCTCTCTCTCTCTCTTTTTTCTGTTTTAAGTAGAGTGGAACATCTGATGACAGCCGAAGCGCACTTGATGCGGTATTGTTGTTACCAGGAAGGTTGCCTGAATGGCTGGCCAGCACTAGTTGATTTCGCCTTAGCAAGGGTTTACTACAAAGAGAAATAAAATTACAGCTCTCTTCTTGGGGGGTGGTTAGCAAATTTAAATAACACATCGTGGCACAACGCAAGAAGGACCAGGTTTTTTTTTTCTTAATTTGCTATTTAGTTTTCTGTTCATTTTTTTCTGCTTAAGTCTCCTAGGCATTAAAGCAGGAGTAGATCCCGGTGTTTGATGAGGCAGAAGGTTATTATTTCATTATATCTGAAGAGAGTGTGGAAACTGGAGGGAGAAGGTAACAAGGACATCCCCCCATAACACCACAACCAGTCCACACAGAGACACCTTTCATCCCGCTGTCTTTACAGGTTTGAAACAGGGCACAATGCATTACATCAATCTAATTATTCACACAATAGTGTTACAGCAATCGTGATAATATTGGTTATTGCTATTATTATAAGAAATATCTATGTATGTTGCTTCCTTTATCAGAATATAACTATTTTTTCCCTAGACTTAAATATTACTCATCACATACTATGATATACACTTCAAATAGGGTGCAGTGTTTTAGCGCTTCAGGGCTTTTTCATTGAGATTTTGTTGAATTGCACTTGGCTGATACAAATATTTGGAAAGGAAGGCAGAAGGAAAGAAAAAAAAAGAAATGCAAGTTGTGTTGTTTTATGCAGTCTACATATTGTATCTGTTTTGTAAAGAAATCCCAAAATGTCAGAGTTAATAAATTTTGTGATAAAGCAAGCCAGAAAAAAAAGTCTCCGTACCTTCTTTAAACAATGGAGTTGATAGTGTTTTGGCGCTTTTCAGCACAATACGAACAAACACGCGGTTTCATACAGGGATTTGCAAAACAAAAACCTTGCTAGAGCTTTTTGAGACACAAAAATGCAATTTCAATATCTTGCCCTAGAAGCAGATAATATTTGTTGTTCTGAGACTGATTTCCTTTCGTTCCAGGTTTATATAAACCCAGGATACATGAAATTTAAACTCAGTTCAAGAAATATTATTTGCCACAGGGCAAGGTAAATCTCTTGGCAAGGCCTTTCAAAGGATTGGGTTGGTTTTGTTTACAATTTTTCTTATTTAAAGACAAGTTTCTGTTTTATATTTCAAAGGAATATGCTCGGCAGTGATCTTGCAGGTCAATAGTGTGATAAATGCCTTTTTGAATTTGAAAAGAAAAAAATAATGAAATGATAAGTGAATTGTTTAAAAAGGGAAACAGTATCTCTGCTCTTCTTTATGTTATCAAATGTATTTTTAGAATTATATTTGAAAAAAACTGCATTTTTAAAGTTAGGAATTGCAATAGAGAAGCATTATAATTAATTTTCATGCCATATTCACAGCCCATTATTTTTTCCTTAAACAGTATAATCAGGACTTTGAAACTAATCCTCTAGAAAATAAAAGTGCAAATCTGTTCATAATGAAAGGGTCATCTTTCAAAAAATAAACAGAGGAAAAACCTTATATGATAGGACTTACATCACAGAAGTCATTTCTTCAAAATGACCTAGACCACTATAAACTGAGCACCAGCATTTATAAATTATAAATAGTGAGCACCCCCATTGTTTAGAAAAGGCATTTCTGCATTCTTCCCACTGTCTCATTCCGTCTGTACTTCTCAGTACAAAACTGCACTGACCCCTATGGCCAGCCTCAATTCCCAAACAGGTCAACACAAAAAAAACAGTCTGGCCGAATTCCCCTTTGCCCTGGCTAATTTAACCCTTCACCTCCAGCTATTATTCTATTGAGGTATGTCCAAAACCAAGCCACAACAATAAAACACCATTAATCTTGGAATACTAAGGCATCTCCCTTTGGCTGTGAATTGTTTACTGAGTAATGAAGGAAGCCACTGTAGATGGAGGTTTCAGAGGGACCACTATAGTACAACACAGGATCATCAATGAGAGAACCTTGTTGCAGACACACTGTCAGGGGACGATCCTACATACAGGTGGACAGACTGCTTAAGAGAAAAATGCAGCTCCCAAGGCACGGCAACACGCTGAACAGCTGAAAAACACATTGTTTGCGGAGGCAAGGGCATTTAAGGCATTTTCCAGCAGGTCATTCCTAAAGTGAGATATTCCAAAGGAAAAGAGGGCTCCTTAAAAATCCCATTCATCCCACGTGAAAGACTGGCAGGAATGGGACTTGGACTGCTGCACATGGATTTAACAATATCACAAAAAGATATTTAGCATTCAAATAGCAAGGCTTCCTCAAGATAAACAAATTCAGCTGAGTTACTTTGAAGGAAAAAAAAAACATTTTGCCATGAAAAACAAAAGGAGGCAAAATCTTCTCATGAAAACATGGCTCAGATAAAATTTCTAATGTATCAAATTAAAAAAAAAACGGACAATTTACATTTTTTGATTTTTGTAACATTTGGCCTCAAACATGATTATTTTTAAACATACAGTATATGTGCACTTACAGAATCTCTCCGTTTTCTTCACATGGGCACGCAACCCACGCTATAACATATTAAGTAATAGTATGATAAGTTATCTCAGAGTTCATAAACAAGTGTTGTTCCAGCATTCTTCAGTACTATGAATTTGTGGGTCATCCAGTTAGATTATATCATACTTCAGTACACGGTTACCCATTCTGAAACCTAACAGTTCTACAATTGTTCACTCAGGGAGTAATTTCCATTATGTTTGTAAACGATCATAAAGTCCTTTTTTATTCCATGCATACAAAACCACGGCTATGATGTTCAGCAGATAAAACTAACAAAACATTTCTAAGAAACAGTGAATTTAGTTTTAATTTAGGTGCCAAAGCATTACAGCAGTAAAAAAAACAAACAAATCAAAATCACTAGGTCATCAAAAAGCAGGCACTGTATATCTGAGTTCACATCAGTACCATTCACACTGCAATTAAACTTAATGTCACAGGTTTTATCCAATTTCATATTTTTCAGAGCCGTCTTAAAAAGCAGTTCTGTATTTATCTGCAATTCCATAAAAATTTCTGTTTTGAACCAAATTAAGATTAAGCGCCACTATAGCTTTAAAAGCAGTTCTGTCTGTTGTGCTTCACTGAGATCACTTAAACTGATAAGGGGTTCCCTGGGGTACCTCGATTTTCTCTGGAACTATCTCATAGGCTCCTAAGGTTAAATCTCCGAGTTTGATTATCAAATCAATAGTTGTAACTGACTTCATCGTAGCATAGAGGAAACTATCCAGCCAGATTGGTCCCAGAGTTACTCCTCATATGCCTGAACTTCATTTGCTTTGTTCATAGGTGTGCTGAATGTGTAAAAACAATGCACTTCCTTTTAGCCATACGACGAGGGCAGCAGACTTCTCATAATGCAAATCCATTTGAATTAGAACATAAGAACATTAGAAAGGTCACAAATGAGATGAGGCCGTTTGGTCCATCCTGCTCATTTGGTTTCAATTTGGATTTCTGTCCTGACAAACTTGATATATTGTGTTGAAGCCTCCATTGTTCTTGTAGGGGTAGGGGGTGTTGTTAAATTTCTTTCCAAAAGCAGCTTACTCCCTTAACCTTAACCCCAACATTAAGAGCGTGTTCCTTGAGCTGAAGTGTGTAATAGGCAGTGGCAGACCAATGGCTAATAGGGGGCAGTTAAAACTCTAAAATGGATATGTATTCATCCCCTCACATGCCACGCAGACCCATGGTGACACTCTCCATCCACAGTGCCTCGGGCCAGGATTAGGGGCAGGCCTGGGAGAACACAGCCAAATAAATAAAGCTGCCGGTAATGTAAAATCATTTTCATATTAACCTCGCCTCCCTTCCCTCGTCCTGACAGTGGCCAGGCCCTCTCTCTTGGTGCTCAAATTATCCTCAATTACTGGGGAAAGGCCAGGCGAGGGGATGTCACCTAACCTTCACCATCTGTTAGGTTCAAAGATTGGCAGCCGGCTGTCCTGCCTGTCTCCTGCCTTCCTGACCTTTCTGCCTCTTCCTGCTCCCTCTCCCTGCTTCAAGACGCAGCTGTGAGTGCGGACTCCGCACCCCTCTTATTGTGAGGGGTCCGGATACATGTGAGGACTGTGCCACGCAGTCCAGAGAAGAACGGTGTTTTTGAAGCCGCGCATCGCTTTGTCAGGTTATACTGATATCCGATGTGGAGAAAGCTCAGCTGATAAACGGTGTCAAGTTCAGCCACGGCTTTTTTTTAGGTACGTTTCAGTAAATCTTTTTGTTTTGCAAACAACGGGGATCTAAACAGTAGTTTATCTATGGGTGCTCTGCAAAGTTTCTGAATTATGTTGATTTTTTGCACTCTCCAAGCCATCTTATACAGTACATTAAAGGTGACCAAAAAAAATGTAAATTTATTTTTTAATTCTGAAATTACTCTATATATGGTAATTTGTCTAAAACCTTTGGATTAGGAACCACAGAGCAAAAAAAAATTATCTAAACCTGAAGTTCCTAATGGTCTTTAGATTTTAACGTAGTATAATATGTTATACTGAAGGTCAGTTTTGCATATGCAGAAATTATATTGAAAACACCGAAATGCAGCACGGGACTGATTATTAAATCATTTCTAGAGATGAAAAATCTGACATATTGGACTTCTGGTTAAATATGTCTGTTCCATGTTCACACCACCTTTTTTTTTTCCTCACAAAAATACATTTCCATAGCACTAAAAAACATACCTTAAAAATTCATGAAGGTATAAACCAGGCCCCTTACAATCAGTTTTAGTGATTACAAACAAATATTTCCACATACTATAATCACAACAACTGCAAGCTAGTTTAATGTGCACTTGCTGTACATTATAAAACAGGAAAAATGGTTATAAAAGGAAAAAAAGATTAAAAGGTTGCAAAATCTGTGTTGCAATTGTAGTGCTGTGCTAGTCAAATATTAAAGACCTCTCTTTATTTACTTTCTTTATACATCAGTTCTCTCTTGAGTGACTTAAGATGGCTTAGATGTTTGTTTTTTAACCTCAATATTTTAGCTGCTCCAGTGTGTCCATTTTAGTGCAACACGCCTTCAGCGTCTGCTACTCAAGAGAGAAAGATGCTCAGGTCATCTCTTGAGGACCTGGCTGCTCTGAAATAACTTTTAATAAGTCTAATAAATAATAAATACCATGTATGTTAAAGCAACCTGGGAAGGACAGAGCCCTGACGATTAGTATAGAACTAAATAACAACCAGTACTACCCCCACGCCAATAACACACAATCCAGACGGAGACTGACAAAGGTCAGGGGTCATGGACTTGACCTTGTGGCCCCTGGGAGAATGTTCACTTGGATTTTATAATTCAGAATTATTCCATGGGAAACCAAAGCCCCAGAAAGCCATAAAAGCATTATTACACATTAACCCTAAACTCAAGTAATATAGATATTTTAACATACGCAGAAAAACGGGTATTCCGGATTCCAGTTGATTTTAAAATCATATTCCTTTGAATAAACTGCAGTTACCATAAGAACATATGAACGAAGCTGTGATTTTGAAATAATAGCTTTTAAAAAAAAAATTGCATTCAGTCTCATACCAAACCGTGAAATCAGCTGTTTTACCAAACAATGCGGAAAGGGCAAAGCTAAGAGCAGTCCTGGTAAAGGGGCTCAAAACCAAATCCTGATTTCGCAGGGTGACGATGTTACTGTACCAACTTTAATAAAACAAATAACGGAATAATTGGGTAATTCTAGAGCGGAATTCATGTTGCTAAAGTAATTATTAAACATTATTACCAATTTACAGTTATTTCTTTTTTTTAAGAACCCGTGTATGGAAAACGTACAGTACTTGCTAAAAAAATAACTTATGAAATATATTTGTTTATATTTCTACCATTTCATTTAGTACACTGTATTGGAAGAGCACCCCATTTCACATCAGACAAACCTCTCTTATTAACATTATCTTAATCAATCAAATTAAGAATAAATGTTTTTTTTAAAAACTCCGCGGTCTAATTAGTAACACAACATCTGAAGTTTTAGCGATTCATTTGTTCCCAGCCACGTACAGTACCAGATATTTTAGTGGAATTAAAAATCGCGTCAAAATATTTGTAATGTTATGAAACATTTGCGTGCATAATTCAAATATGGTATTTTAAACACGTTTCGATTGAACCGATCTGTTTGTACAGTAACTGCAAAGCGAGGAGCTCAACGACAAGAACAAAAAGGACCTCCAACTGCTTAAACCGACCTCGCTCCGCTGCACAGTCCCTAAAACTAAATGCGCGCAAGGGTGCCAATCATCTTCCAAAGGCAGACAGGTGCAGAGCGTTACTCTACCTTGAAAGATGGAGGGAAGGCGGGGGGAACTAAGATGCAATATTAAAAAAAATAAAAAAGCTCGGTAAAATAAACTTCGCAGCTACGATTTAAAAAAAAAATAAAAATAAAAGCAAAACGCCGGCAGCACCATTTCTTTACAACAATATGAATTGCGCATTGTTAGTATTTCAACGTGCAAATAGGTGGAAATAAACGCGTTCCTTTCATATAAAACCAAACTATTAACTATTTTAACGGGTATGTTCAGGGGCGGTTTGAAAACCATTGTTTTGAGTGATTACGCCGTTATTTACTTGCCTGGATTCTACAGATTGTCCCCTTTACTGCATTTGGGCAAAATGCCACATACAGAATTAACCAAATAACTTCTTAGCACGCTTCGGGTTAATACATCAACGGGTAACAAAAGTTAATCACATTAATAGCAGGCTCGAGGCTTCCCGGCGGGCGCTTACTTGTTTCTGTGCCAAACTTTGGGGCTCTAATTTGAATGTGAATAGTGTTTAGTACAGAAAGCTGCTTGTAGGGGCTGGCTGCTGTGAATACACAAAACCTTGTTTTCTAAAGGATTTCAGTTAGGCTGTAATAATTAGCCATAACCTCTTTGAACCAATTAGGTACAATTATCCTTTATCGTTGTTCAATAGGCTGGATTAATTAGCAAGTATCCAAGTGCTCAGGAATTCGGCACTGTGGAGAATGAACCGTCCATAACTTGGTATCCAAACAGTTTCCATAGTTCATTAATATTATTGTTATTGCTGTTGTTGTTGTTATTTTCAACACCTCTTTTGTATACATTAGTTTAACGTGGTTAATACATTAAATGTAGTTTTAAATCACTTTTTAAATAATTGTTTATTTAAATTATTTCTATTTAGAGTTTTATTTTTTCTCGTTTAGGATCAACGTAAATTGCATCCCTGCGGTTATACTGTTGTTTGCCCTGCTTTCTTGCAGTGATACAGCCGAGAACCAAATTCAAAATTTGGGGAGGGGAGTCGGTGGTGATGGGGGGTTACGATGCGCAAATATATTTATGAAGTATTTCCGTGAGGTTGAAAGATAAAAAGGTGTTTTGCTTTCCTTCCAGACTTCAATGTTGTCTAAATGTTCGATGTAATTAAATAGAAATATGTTCTAAAGGAGTGAATTAACCTGTTATAATAGCCCCGTTTTCATCCTTTTTTCTTGTGAGCTCTGTAAAAATCATTCAAGCCATATTCAAGTGCTGTGGCGAATTACATGACCAGGAATAACCAGTTTTGCTCGTTAATTTTCTTTAATAATAATTGAGGAGATTATAGTAGTGGGTCTATTCATACATCCTGTCTATTCATCTGCCTTTGCGCAATTCAAGAATATTCAATGACTTGCTACACTTCGTTTCCTATTTTTTCCCTTTTCGTTCATTTTCTCCAAATCTACTCCATTTTCTACAATATATACTCGAACATAAATAATAGCAATAACGTGGGAATGTTTTGTCCCTGCATATACACTTACCATTACGTTAAACATTTCCAGCATACAAAACAAGAAATAGAATCTCAAACGAAACGAATACCTGACAGTAAATACAAACGATTAGCTAACATCACCTTACATACAGTCAAATTTACAAATTGTCGACAAATGAATTTTCCAACACAATACAGACAAAAGGTCATTTGATTCTTAAAAACATAAATGCATTTAAAATGACGTACTTGCATTTTTGTAATAAAATCGTTCAAATGGCTATAAAAAATGCGATATGGGGTCTGTATTATACTGGACCGCAAGGACAGAAAGGACAAAGTAACAGAAATCATAAATACGTGTTTCTATTTATATGGATAATAGTATTACTGTGTATTATCTACTGAAGGTGACAATAAATCTAAAGGTCTGGACATCTGTCATGCTGAGGAAAAACCATGGTAACAAAACTTCGGGCTTTTTTTTCCCCCAAGTCGAAAGCCATATTATAAAGCTGATGGAAATGACAGATGAGGTGATTTATTCTATCCTATTTTAGTTTTTTTATTATTAAATATTGTATTAGAAAAAAACGTTCATAAATAAGTAACGTGCTTCAAGATCATTAAAGATAATTGCTATGCGTTATTATTATTATTATTATTATTATTATTATTATTATTATTATTAATGATGATGATGTTCATCACCAGCACCTTCATCGTGATTTCCAACGGGCAGAAGTCGGCCCTGTGGTAACCCCGCGCCTCGCCGGTGACGGCTCTGTCGGGGAGTGACAGGGGTGTGACATTTGGGCATATGGCTTTCATTTTGCGACAACCGAGCAGCTGCGAGCTGGTCAAACTCCAAAACCCACAACAAAGTTCGGGGGGTCTGGCGCGACTGCGACGACACCAGCAAGCCGTTTCAAACCACAGCAGCGTCGCCTCCTTCCCCACCAAGAGAAACAGATTTCAACGGCTCTTTTGATACTTCTTTCCTAAAAAAATTAGAAAGCGGGGAGTGTGAGAGAGGAAGGGGGGTGATGTGAAAACGACATACTGATTCCTTAGACTGGAGACACAGTAGTCTTCATCTCGTAAAAGAAAATTGTTCCACTAAGTCTTTTTTTTTTACTTACCCACCAAACCTTTTTTTATTTATTTTTTTAGTTATAGGTTAAAGCTCCTATTTCCCAAATCTGCCTTGCACCCACCATCTGGGTTAAGTTGTCTCTCAACATTATTTTGTTATGACCATTATTCCTTAGAAATTTAAATAATTGGAAGACACGTATTTGGCGTTCAACACCTGTAACTCGTATTTAACTGAAAATCCACATTAAGTCGTCGAATATATCATTTTCGACTAGTATTTGTACACGTTTCCCCCCCAAAAAAAATAATAATTTAACCAAAAGAAAACAATATTTCACGTGTTAGGTTATGGAGAATTCGGGGTTTCCTGTATAATTTTATTTACCGAATAAGTATGCTATTTTTGGATACCGTGTAAAATAGAAGTGTACAGACTGTTATGTTCTCTAAGGTAGAGCACCGCCGTTCCTCAAGGGAACAAGGTCAGGCTCAACCCAGTGAAATACATTTGCAGAACGACAGTAAAGCTACCCAGAAGACTAAAAAGACGTTTCAGGTATTTTACCTGGTAAATTTCCCTAAGTGTTAACATACAGTATTGCGCAGTTGTGTTTTTACTACTAAGAAAACCTGGAAATGTGAGTAAAGATGACAAAGACTCCTTTAATTAACTTTAAATATTTCCACATAAATTTCCCTTGTGTGTTAGAATACTCAAAAAGTCACCTTAAACTTAAGAACAAAAACGTAATTAGAATTATGAGAGGCTTTTTTTCAAATCAAATTAGTCATGACTTGTAATCTTAAATTACAGTAGCATTAACTTTTCACTGAAAATAATTAAAATAACCAGTAAGTTTATAAGTATATAAACGTTTAAAGCACCTACCTTTTGTAGTATAACACAATGACATCTGTCTTTAGAACATTAACTAATTTACTGTATAGCAGGATATATTCTAATATTCGTTTTTTACTTTCTTTAACTTAAAAGTGAGGTTCCAGCACAGAAACTTTTACCTTTTTCTCTGTAGAAATAGGTTCTACATGGTTATCTTCGAACTGGGAATATATTCACAGATAATCTATTCAGATAACTTTTTTCTTCATTATAACAGAATGTATAATCTTAGAATTCAGCCTACGCTAGATTTATTGCAGACATTACCACTGTACTCAAAGCAATGCCTTTTTATTTAAATTCTCAAAAGTAATGTATAAAGTTCACGGACACCATCAAGATTAAGGTATTTTGGATTTATGTTGATCTTTGACACAAAACCTTTCAAGTTTCTTTAGTAAATGTTAAAATTATTGTTTTATGATATAACATCTAGAAATGTTTTTAAATATTAAAACAACTTGAAACACTTAAAATAAATATTTCCCTAATAAACATACTGTATGAATGCAAGCCCTTTCCCAAAAATCAGTAAAATGTGATACAAGCAGTAGCAATGCTTGCTTTTTTGCACAAGTGGTGACACATCTAAAATACTTCCAAGTTGTTCATGAGGTGATGAAAATCACAATGGTTTTTCAAAAAAGCCACAGAATGTTTAGGATTATTTCTCAGTATTTCTAAGCATTCTTCTAATAATGTTCTGTACCTCTCTTCGGTTTTGTGATAATATGTAAATTATAGTATTACAGTATATATACCATTACAAAGTAAATGTTTATAATTCTAGAAACACTCAACTTCTTTCTATAATATAGTTTTTTATTATAACATATTCACAATGTGCTTTGACAAATTCTTTAACACGTTTTACACTCTGTTCACCATGCAAGTTCTCTGTGCTCACTTTAAAGACAGAAACAAGTGCTCCAGAAAAAAAAATATATTTTAAATATTTTTTCTCCTCTTCAGATAGTTTAAGTAAAAGTTGTCACTTCACAAATGTACATTTCACATTAACCCCAGGATAGTTTGTATTATAATAACAAACCACTAAATGCTATTGTTCACCTAGAATTATCCATTTTTCTTGAGTAGTATTACTGAAATACTGACTATATAAGATAAAACATAATTAATATTACATTTCAGTTATGATCTGTCCACATTATGTTACATTAACCAAGCCATTCTGCTGTAGAGAACTCAATATTTGCACAATATATACAGTCTGCACGACTGTACCTTGCATCAGTGTGGAATTATAAAGGCTACAACTAAGTAACTCTAAAATAATTCAATGGTGGTTTTGTGTTTCACCAGCATAAAAAACAAGTCTCTCATCGTCTGACTGGTCAAAAAGAAATGGGAAAACAAAGACAAGTCCAGTAAGCTACAGGTAGGTCAAAACTGGGAATAAAATTATTTTATGCCACAAGCAACACAGTATGCTATGGTCAAGTCTGTTTTAGGGAACTGCTTTCTGTAAAATGGAGAATTAAAAAAAGTAACAGCCAACTGACCCAGAAATAAAACTGCGATTCGACACAAGAAATAATAACCGTCTACAGGAAAATTAACAAAATGCAGAACGTTTCAATTTGCAATCGCCAGTTGTTTTCTGTTCTTCATCCCGAATTTGAAGTGTCATTTGTTAACTTGCTAACTAAATTCCCCAGCACAACAGGAGACGTGAGGACTGCACACCCTTCCCTGCTGAATGTGCACTGTCAAGTGACCTAGCTTGGCTTGTACCGCGATTCCCACAGTGCCTACAGCAGGGATAGTATGGATACGAGGAGAGTTGTAGTTCTTACTGACAACAACGCAGGCTCCCTGGCACTGGGCAAAACACAGGGGTTGCCACTGCACTGCAAGGGATACTTTCTCCTCCCCATGCTGGCAGCTGCAGCTGCAGCTTGGGGAATCCTGCTCAGGTTTGCTCATGGTCTACCCCAGGCCTGAACCAGCAATGTCAGGACCGTGAGGCTCAGCATGCACTACAGGGGAGCACCTGTGCTGACTGAGACACAAGAAACTAACCCTGAGCTTTTAAAGCCAAAAGAGTCTCCTTCTTTTACTACAACATTTCTTGTAGCCAAAAGGTGCAGCTTCAGCGTTACAGTTTGGAACAGGGGATCGCTTTATGAAATAAACAGCAGCTTTCAGAGGACTTTACACTATTACAAAGTCACCTGAGAACTCTAATGTGCGTGTCTTTGCATACATATGTTCACTACAATTATGACACACAAGCCATCTAAATAGTTTTAGAAACTATTGCTAAAATCACCTTGCTGCTAACCTTATGAAACATTCAAAATTAAGATTTATTTAATCAAGTTGTTTTTTCAAAAGAATATACACTTTTGTAAACAGGAGCTATTCTGAAGAGATCGCCTATTAACTTGAAAAACAATCATTATATTTTGACCTCACCTGTTAGGAAAATTATTTACTCATTTTAATTATGCATATACACTTCTGTACTATCATTTGCTCTGAAAGGCATTGTCTAATAGATCAATCTACAAAAAATGTTTTGGCTTTGGCTATATATACAGTACACACTATATGTGACTATATGTACAGTACATATACAAGTTACATGGATATCCATACAATTGCATGTATTTTACATTTCTTTCTCAATTTCCCAATGATTTGTATTAATGCTGGTACTACTACTGATGATGTTTATGATTTTTGTGAAAGAACAGAAAGATATTCTCAGATAATGGTGGCTTCATGAGGAATTTATTTAAAAAAGCAGCAAAAAATAACCAGAAACAGTTTATGCACTACGTGAGAACTATCTCCAAATAGGAGACAGGTCACTAACAACAGGCATGGCTGACAGCTAATTGTTAATATTGATTATAGGTTATTGTATTTTGTAGGCTATTTGGAAGGTAACACTGGGGGCTAATTTACTAGTCATTAACCTGTAGGTCAGAGGACAATTACTACAGATGTGATGTCTGCCAGAAATACAGTATACCGGGAAACTTAATGTTTCTCTGCTTTTATTTTTACACAAAGTGTCTGAAAGCCAGCATTTCTACACATACTCACAGGCACGTATTTTGCAGGGAGAATGAAAATCATAGTTGTTACAACAGTTATTCATAGTTATTAGAACGTTTACTGGCACATTCATGTCATGCAATTTTTGACCATATAAAGTCTGTCTGGATTCAAATTTAAAGATATAGATTTTGGAGAAAAAGACAGAAAATTCATTCAGATTCATACCCCATTCTGTCTCCCTCTTCACTTCCAGTGCAGAACCTTCAAAACTGATTTTTCACCTTTTTAAAATGTTTCTTTATGCTTGGAGGAGTCAATGACATTTAGATGAAACTTTCTTCATCCATCATTATATGCCACGTCAATATTGTAACTGTATCTCACATTCTATCTCAGATGTCTATTGAAAAGTAATAAATGTATAAACACTGTAGATAATGTTCCAATATAGCCACAGTAGGTTAATGATATAGATGGCGAACAATATGATGAAGATATCAAAATGATATTACATATAGCGCCAGAAATAATCTAAATTTGAAATAATTCAAAAGTGAGTATAAATATATAAATATCTATGTGTAAGAAACATATAACTCTCTATACTTAAAGGAATATTTATTATGTTCAGAAATGGTCTATGAAAAGCTCTTATCGGCTTGACCTGACCACTGCTTGCTTTACAGTAGTTCATTAACCAGAAGTTTCGCACTTATCCAGATTGATGCAACAGTAGGTACTGTTGTACAATACAGAAGCTGCCATCAAACTTTAACATGTCATACTAAGGATAACAGAGCAGCACTTAAATAAATACATAAATATGTACAAAAGCTAATACGTATTCCCATATTAATGGCATTTTATTTTATCATATAAATCAGAAAAAAATATATTTATGATGACCTCATACAACTGTTGTACTGGAACTTTGGTGTGTTCGTATAATACTTTATTACCCAAATTTTCTGCAATTACTAAAAACACAATTTTTCCCCACTAGTAATCTGATCATTCGCAAGGTGTGCTGACTTTAATTGAAATCCGGAATCTACAAACTGTAGTGTACTGTGACCTGGCCTTAGGCACAAAAGGTTATGAAAAATCTGATTACACTGCAAGAGAGAAGCAAAGCTGAGGAAAAAAAAAAACACTTTTTTTTTGCACCTCGTATTGCAAATCAAAGTAAATGAAAAATATGAGACGCAAAAGGAGCATGACATTTAGAAGCATGGCAACGAGGAGGACAGACCTTTCTAGAACTCCAGCTTCAGTATTTAAAACCTCCAATGTGAGAGTCTGCTACTTTTGTTAATAAGAATGATTAAAACAGCATTTTCCGAAAAACAAATTGCTACCACAATAACAAGAAGATCTCCCATTAAAATGTACTTTGCAACACATTTCCATCCCAGTCTCTTCGTTACTTTTTTAGCTGTTTTATATTGATCACAAGACAAAAGCCGGCAGGCAGTGAGAGAGTCAAGACAGAGGAAGAGAATGGGCAGCCAATCTGGCATTTTTTTTTTTTTTACAGCTGACCAGGTGATGGTCTCAGAACCTGTCAATACAGAATAAAAGGTGATACCTTATTTTTAAAGACGCAGAAGCAGCAGCAGTCCTTACTTGGTAATAATTATCCAACAGCAGGTTCCCCAGTCCTAGTTTCTTGCTGGCCCAGCTCTGCTACTGAAGCAGAGGGACAACAGTGCATTGAGCCGGAGTTAGAGGCTCTGCCATTCTGACACCATGACTGATCCACGTGAGATTTATCACAGACGCATGCACTACCGGCCCTTCACAGTGACAGGGAGTCTGCCAAGAAGCACGCCTTATTGTCTAACCCAGGGACACACTCCTTTATAGACACTGACCAGGAGATGAGCTTCATGTTTTGGGTTGGGATCATCTCATACAAATTCCACAAATTACATTAAAAATAAATTAAATTAAATAATGCTTGCATAATTATTAATTAAAATATGTATTATTCCTAATATTATTCATTAAAATCTAAATGTGTTCGATATTTATTTATCGCTAAAGAAATGCTTAGTTTTTAAATGATTATGTATTTCAGCACTATATTTGCATTCATTTTTATCATTTGCAAAGCCTCCCACCTGCTCTGTATTTAATGCAGCCAATGTTTGTGAGTAGCTGGATTCAAAAAGAAAAACAAATTCTGAAACCTAACACTGGGCAATACTAAAACTCAACAGTAAAAACATCACAAAGCATACTAGCACGGTACATTCTGAGAATCTCTAGGAATATCTAAAGGGAAGCAAATTATACATCAAATTTAACAAAATAGGGCAGAAATAACTCAAATAACCCAATAATGCATTTGTTCATTCTTCTTATTAAACACACTGTTAACAAACTACTGTAGATGAAAGTAGAGTTCCAAAAAGCACTGTTAGACATTCCAGTGAAATTAAATAATCTTAGCAAAACTTTACCACTTAAGCAATTAAATATGTAATTTTATTCTCACCAAAATATGTAATGCCTTGTTTTTAAACATGCAGGCATTAAAAAACTCAAGGATTCACCTTGCCAACAAAATAACTAAAGCAAAATTGTTTATCAGAGCCACACACAATTTTCAGTGCAGATAATTGTTAGGTTCTCCAGAGTATTGGATAGTTCAAAAGAAACAAACCTTGTGACTTTCTGTACGTTACCAAAGACAAAATAAAAAGTTTCAAAGAACCCATATGCAGCAATCTAGCAGTTCCTACTATGTCCTCCGATATTTAAGACAGATTGGTATCCTCAGCTCTTTTTTGCAGTAATGTTCTCCACTCCTGTGTGGGCTGAGATTCAAGAACAACGCACAGCACAGACAGAGCACAAATGATAACTGAACTCAACCACGGAGACTTTGCAAGGGAAGTGAAGGCCCTCACCTTTCGCAAACCTCAATTTCACAAGCAAACACACATACAGGATCGCTCTCCTGTTGGCATCAGCAAAAGCAATCAGTCCAGATTTAATACAGATATCTTCACAGCACGGACTGTAGATAACTGATCAATACAAGAGCATTATCGCAGAGTGTTTCCCAAACACAGTGTCAACATGATACTGCTAGTCAAAGGGTGTGATCGGTGATCTGTGAACCAGACTCTGTCTCTTCTGGCTGAGCAAGCTGCTCCACGTCAGGCAGTGCTATACCGACAGCGGTAACGGGTTTGAGGGATCAAGGTGCTGCAGTACTGGGCCTATGCCATTTAAGCAAAAGGCTTAAATTCCAGGAAATAAATGAAAAAAGTATGAAAATATGCAACAACATAATGTCTCTGAAACATTCCTAACTGAACAATTCATAATAAATATAATCATCATCATCGACACCATCGTCATCATTCTAGTAGCAGCAACAACAGAGTCATCCCATATTGCACAAACAGCTTCTGCCTGTGAAATAAGCAAAAGGATTCTTCTCTAGCATAAAATGCAGCCTTCACTAACCCTCGTCCAGCAGAGACACAGGTCGAGCATACCCTGTGCTTTCTAATTTTTAAATACTCCGAACCCCAAATCCACGGACCCCATCCGTACTACTGTGCACAATCTGTCATCATTCCCCTCCTCCTCTCCCCAGGGCTTTACCAGCGATTCTAACCTAATTTCTGCTCAAATGCAGTTCTGTCAGGATAATGGCGTTTCCACGTCCCTTTGGTTTGTGGCTTGTAGTTCTGTTATCAAAGTGAAATCTACACGACTTGGAGCTCCTTGCATTTACCTTGTGCACTGCTAAATAAGCCTGTTTCTTCATCAAATACCAGTCAGGAGAAAAAGGACTGAGGGACTGCTTTATGAATTATTTAGATTAAAATCTTTCTCCGATTTCCCCTCCTTTACTCTGGCTTTTTTTAGGATATATTCTAAAACATTTATTTCTTTCTGTTCATGAGTAAACAGGCTCGGGGCAGGTATTCCGTTAAAATAAAAGTTAAAGGGGGCACAGGAAGAAACAAAACAAACAAAAAAATCAGTCAGTTTTGGATTTAAGTCATCTCTAATCATCCCAGGATTTCTGTGCTTTGAAAAACAAAAAGTACCAGATGAAACAGGGAAGTAATGATGTTTCCAGTTATTTTGCTTCAGACTCTTAACATTTCCAGAACTTAAAAGGAACACATAACAATTTGACTTTTGTTACCTTAAGTACACTTCCCTCCTATCCATCAAACTGTAAAAGTATATCTTTTTAAATATACAGTATATTTATAAGACAGTTGTTTTCAATGCCCCTGTCTCTATATTATGCATTTAATAAAATTTTCTTTGCTCCATACTGGGCCAAACTGGTTAAGTACTGGGACTTTTCTCTGCCTCTCTTTAATTATCTTTTTCAACATGTGTTTGTGCTATTTGGATGCAATTGCTATAATGATCGCATCTGCTTTAAAATAAGTATGTTCTAAATTCAAAATTTGTGAAAAATGAGGAAATATTTAGTCAACACAGACACATTCATAGTGGAGAGCTTTAACAAGGCACCTTTCATTGTGAGTGTGGTGGAAGCATACTGTACTTGTACTGCAGACGTTTCCAAACCCAGGCCACAGTCCACCTGACAGGGGATACTGTGCTGTAAGAGATACTGACCTACAGATGAGACATTAAACTGAGGTACTTGGTCATGTTCGAAAGAATAGGGGTGTTAACCCTAAAGTCCTGGTTGGCCTACACAATGTGGTCTACCAAAAGTTCCACCTTAATTCAATTGGTGAAGCAATTTCCTCTCCACCTAACCTGCTATGTATTGGGGCTGCTGCTGTACAATGTCTGCCACATCACCCAAGTGGGTAGAGAACTTCAGTGGTGGATGAAGAACATAGCAATGCAAGCAATTATTAATTATCAACAATTTTTGTTCTCAATTGAGAACATACAACTCTTGCTTGACAGTGACTTTTAGTCGGAATTCTTTTAGTGGAATTTCCAAAGGACTAGGTTTCAGATATCAGCGTTTTGTGAGATACCTGTTGGCAGACGTACAAATCATACAATTCATACAGCGCCATCGCCTCATTGATTGATTGGCTGGCTGAACAAACGCCAGGAGTATCCGATTCCCTCCTGGAAAATAATATCCTTTATCTATGGACAATTCAGGAGTGGTGGATGAAGCTGGAAATAGCATCTAAGATTCTCACAGAAACAATCTGATTGGTAAGGTGGTAAGGGTGGCTAGGCAACAAGGTGTGTTCCTGTACCATAGGTACAGGAAGCTCCATAACTAAATAAGAATAAGATAAGATACTGAAGCTTAATTTGTCAGTGTGAAAATATCCTACAGACTGAAACTCACAGGGATCTCAACCACGTAAGACAGAAAGACTGCTGTTCTTGTTGTAGTTTACAAGTCTTAGGAGGCAGATGTTTCATTTGCTCCAGTTGTTTATGCAGAATCATTAACTTTATTATTCATTCTCACAAATTATAACACATTATTCCACCTCCAGATACAAGTAAAACAATGCGAGGAAGACCAGACTTGTACTACACAGTGTACTATTCATCTGTAGAATGTACAATCAGAAACTGAAACGGTCTTGCTTCAGACGTTGCTTGTATCTGATGCATGCAACATGACCCAGGGAAACACAGAAATGTGTTTTGATTCTTCCACATTCCCCCCTCTAAAATGGAACATATAGAGACCCTAAAAGCCAGCTGTGCTACTGAGAGGTTCTGCTGTACTTAAATACTTTTAATAAAAGATTTGGTTTGGTTTTCTGAGGCGTTCACTCCTTGGACTCATTAGGACATTCTGACCAAGCTGATAAGAGGTGCTCATTCTTTGACATAATTTATTGAAAGAAAAGCCTTGTGGGTTAGTATTGCCTCAGGACACTCCAGCCAGAAAGATGTTTTAGGGGTAAAGGGCTGGAAAGGAGTCTGCGTTAAGATAGATCTATATCATCTGAAGCTCATTTTAAAATGTATTATTTATAATGAAAAAAATACTTTAAGAATTTGTGCCTTTAAATAATTCCCATTCTCACATCTTTTTCTTCACATTTTTTTATTTCTGTTCAGTAGCATTGCCCAGAGCTAAATCTATGCCCATTTGCTTGTTAAAGTGCACCGGTGGTGCAAGAGCTAGGCAGTATAGTTTAGTGTTTAAAAATGAAAGACTGGAAGATGGAACATGAATGCTGAATATCTGTTTTGCTTATGAAAGAGTAAAAAGATCACCGGGGTTTCTACTTTGCCAGGGTTAAGGAATGGACATCCACTCTAGCCTGCCAGTGACTGCTTAAAGAAAAGAACACTGACTTCTTTCTATTTTAAGATGCAGGTTGGTTGGACTCCTGAATGTCTTTAAAGAGTAAATGCACTAATTTGGAGTGCATCTTGAGCCCCTGTTGTCCAGATAATAATGTTTGTGAGCCTGGATGACTGTACATCAGTAGCTGACTGTGACCAGAACTGACCAAGCAATCCCAGTAGGTAGGTGGGTAGGCCTCTATTAATAAAAAAACAAAAACATTTCTAGACATTCCACTCAAAGCACTTTATGAGTAATAGGGACTCCCCTGCACCATCACCATTCACAAAGCAAAGTCACACAACAGCAAACCTGACTGTGGTGTGCCAGTGAGCTGGGGATGTCATATGGTAGAGCTGCACCTCTCTCCTCCAACACATGCTAACACTCCTTCTAATCTCCACGAGGACGGTGGAGGGCTCTGTCAGGTGCACACTGCAGCCGAAAGCCTGCCAGATCCATTCTGCCCCCCCCCCCCCCCAACACCCACAGCAATCCTGTATACGAGTCATTGGGGTCAATCAATTTACTGAGGACAGGGTGTAAAAAAACAGAATTGCCAAATCCAAATTTAAAATTGCAATAAACTCCAGTGGTGAGATTCTAATAGTAAAGTCACGTGGTTACAGCTGAGAGATCTGATAGCCATTCCATCTTATAATTTTATTATTTATTTGGAAGGATGTGGATAAAAAATAGGGGCAAGGGACATTCTGGGCACTGACCGATGCTAATGAAGTGTCTCCCTAGCGTACGTAGTACAGAGAAGACCTTGGCGGAAAATGTTGAGGCCTACTGGTTCGAGCAAATGGACTGATCTACAGGTAAGAGGATACAGATAACTGCGTTTATTAAATAAGGTGATTTGTGCTCCACATAGTTAAATTTCAGATCACAGACATCCTATGAGCTCTACGTCTGTTTTTCATCTTTTTTTTCCCCTTTCATCCTTTTCTTTTAAGACGAATCCCAAGCGCAGCGGTGATAGTGATAGATGGCTCAGCGCTCCAACACTTTATCCAATCCAGCGCAGATTTCATCCAATAAAGAATCACTTGTGTACCCTCAAACTAAATGGAAGTCAGGCAGCGGAGAGAAAGGGGCTGCCGTGTGTTTCTGAGCTGCGAAAATCAAATTTTCTTAAAGCTGCTGTGGCGGTGGCTCACAGAGAGGCAGCAATAGCCATGACTGGCCGAGGCCACAGCCGTCTGCACACACAATTTAATCCATCACAGACTGCCTGACACCATATCAATCAACCTTTCATCAGCACGGCGAAAAAACAATATTTCCTTTCAATCGCTGACGACTTGGCTAGGCCTGCTATCCCTGCCCAATCCGAATGGACAACCAGCAGCACACATACTGTGGCAAGCTCAAGGAGAACCGCCCAGCAAACATGCACTGCACCCACAACGTCCCCGGTAGACTGCAGCAGTGAGCTCCGCCGGACTTGGAAAGGGACAAAATAAACATGGAGCTAAACAAAGCAAATAAGCAAATACAAGGTCCGGCCAGGGAAGGCGTTATTACATTACGCTGCACAAATTATCATCTTTTCAGGCGATATAAAACTCCGCACTCTTATGTTGGCAAATATACTGAGGAGCCAACATTCTGAATTGTATTTTTTTTTTGTGCAACACGTAGTCTGTTAATGATTTTAACCCCTTTTTGTAGAAAGGGGACAACTGCCTGTCGAGCAATTATATTCCACTTCCATACACCGGTGCCGTTTCTCATGATGATTGGGCGATGAAAATGATTTAAGGGGGAATCTCTCTTTGTATACACTAGATGATCAGATCAGCACATTAACTTAAAATGCTTAAAATGGCTCCTTTCAGCTCAAAACAATCTGACGGCGGCCACTGTCTACTTACACAGTCATTACTCCCTCTCTCTTGTCCTCCCCCCCCGCCAGCCTGAGTCCTTTGTTCCGGGAACATACCCCCTCGATCCCATAGGCAGTGGCTCCAGTGGCCTGTAATTTATAATTCATAGGGGCCGCTTTTACAAGGGACCTTGGACTACCTGATACCCCACTACTGCCACCGTGCCGGGACACTGGGAAGCCGGCTCTTCATGATATTACGCACGATATGAAAATTCTGACATGTCACGTGTTTTTTAAAGCTTTTTGTGCATGTGGATGTACTTAATGACACGCCGGCTTGATTTTCAAATACGAAAAAGGCCACCCTCTTATCAGATTTGAGTTGCCCGAGGGCGAGGCTGACTCTAAACCTTAGGAAGAATTAAAGCCTACGCTTGTAACAAATCTTTCCATTGCGGACACCTGCAAATTTCTCAGGTTTCGAAAACCCTACCCAAAAGACACGGAACCTGAAACTCCAGGATGAGGCTGTAGGCTGCAGGGGACTGTGAACTTCACTGCAACTCCAGAGAACCGGTGTTGGGTTAGAATGCCGAGCTCCATAAAGAGAGCTAACCCTCCTACAGTATATAGCAATTGCAGGCTCATAAATACTCGGGCAGCACTTGCTCGCCGTCACTGCGAACTTGGTGCAGTTCCAGCAAGTCGAGCACCACATATGAAGTTGTAGCCCCCCTGTGTGGCTCTCACAGTCACAGGGGGCTTGTCCAATTGCCAGCGGCAGGTTAAATGACAAAGAGAGGGCAGCTCAGCCTGGATCAGAGGCGTATATTATTGTTGTTGTTGCTAAGTGCTCTGGACTAATTATTCCTCCATGATTTGCAAATTGAGCTGCAGCTTATTTCCATATCAATGGACGGAGCAAGGGGGGGAGCGTGTGGCTAAGCGCTCAGAACATATATAGCCCTCGCCCCAACAACAAATACCCCCCCTCCCTTCCCACACTTCACCCCCGACTGTGTACTGCTAATAAAAACCTAAAACAGTGGGGGGGTCGGATGGGGGGTAACAGAGGCGGAGGGGGGATTTTGGCACAGAGAGAAAGCTTTCAGTGAAAGCAATGGGTACCCCAGGATTAGTTCAGTTGTAGTGCAGCCCTGTGCTCCATGGAGATCATTTAGGCAATTATCAAGAACAAAGACAGCAGCAGTGTTGAACAGCTCACTTCAAAGGCATACACCAGGCGAACAGTTACAGCACACTGGTCAATTTCCATACGCCCCCCACCCTCTCCCCAGGCCTCCAGGCATTCTCACTGTGCTAATGAACTGTGGCCCCCCTTCTTTTTACCACGATGAGAAGTTCAAGATATACACTACGCTCACCTCCTTAACACAAAGGAAAGAACAACAGCAGCCCAAGATAGCAACAATGAGCCAACTTTTTGTAACTGGAATAATTGAGCGGGCAAGTTGAAGCAACTTTCAACCGCTTTGTCTCTACATCTCGCTCAAAGTAGTGTCTGCGTAAAACATTTCGATATTAAAATAGCTGTTAAACTGAGCATTTTCTCCGATTCATCCCGATTTACTCCCATGGTTTCATTCATTTAACTTCAAGTTAGAGCACAAACAAGTTCAAAGCAAGTGTTTTATTAAGAGCAGCTACAATACTTTTGTTACTTTACACAACAACACGCAAATGTGGCTTTATTGCAAATGACATCCAACAAAACAGGACTGCATGATTCAGGACACACATGGAGGAGAGAAACACTAAATACTGCAGGTCCAACAGGTAAGTATGTTTCAGTAAAACTAGGCACAGATTTCAGTGGAATACAGATGTGACACACAGAAGTACAGAAGTAGAAAGAAGTTGAAATTTGACATTTTATCTCACAAGATTTGCCAAAAATTGTATAGGAACCAGAAATAGTCCCAGGGAAACAATTTCATATTTCTTTTTATTTTCTAAGGTTTACACTGTTATTCTATAGTGGAGTTTTGGAAAACAAATCCGAATAAGTTCTATCCAAACATCAGTCTGTGTTTTACTCTTTCTTTCAGTGAATCCTAGAGTCATCTGTGTTCCAGCAAGGAAAGAGAGCTACACCACAGACAGCAGTATGGATGGAGCTCAGAAAATCAGAATGTGTAACAGAGCCACCACTTTGTAGCATTAGCCTGCACCATACAAGCAGATACGCAAGGAACTTCGTCATTATTATTTTGTTCATCCTAAAATTAATTAGTTTGGTATCAAAGCTACCTAAGGGGGTAGGATTAGTTAATTCTGGAGTCAAGTAAACTGACTGTGCACCATCATCTCAGAGCGAAGAGAAAACATCTTGCTTAGAGGTGCATTTGATACTGCATTTAAGCCTTAGTGTGAAAACAGTATAATTGATTTTTTATACTGAAATAAACGTACAAAGTTGATGAGAGCAAAATGTTATCTGCAATGTTAAAGGGGACAAAAATCCATAGGGAATTATTTCATATTTTCTCACTAGCTTTCCAATTGTGCTGCTGTGATAAAATATCCAAGAACTGTCACTTAAACCCTGTGACTGAAGAATTAGCCCCTTCAGGTTTTCAACACTGTATTCCACTGCTTTTGCAACTTTTATACATTACTGCACTGCTTTTTCAGATGTTTTATTTTAATTTTTGGAAGGGACTGAGTTGGTGTGCAGTATTTGAAATAATAGTTTTTGGAGGAGCAGAATTAGTATTCTATTGACAGCAAGGAATACTGTGATTAAGTTATGTTTGCACTGTTTAGAAATTAAGTAAAACTATTTCTGAAGATCAAATCCTTCTTATCTTAAAAACTAAGCAACTCAGAATGAACATTATGTCTTTTCCATAATGATTTTGTTTTATACATTGGACATTAACAGAGATGTATATTTCATTTTGTGTGGCCAGTAAATATATTTTGACATATTTGACAAAGTGGATGTGATTGTGTATCTAAAAAAATAATCGTGATAGACATAAGGAACTTTTTTCATAAAACCGTGTTTCTCAATTAATAACCAATGCATACATTACACACTAAAATACAAAAAATGCAGCTTTCATTTAAGTTTAAAGCTGTGAAAAAATGACTGATTAATATCTGCTTCTGCAGGGAGTCTCATTATAGATTTACTTTCTGTTCTGATAACTTCTTACCATACATCTTTTCTCACCTACTGCATCATCTCCACTCTTCTGAGAGCTTCAAACTGGCCATGAAGCTGCCTCAAACCCCAATTCTCAGAAGATGTGGGGGTTGATACCACACAATCGACAGGGCAAGTAAATGAGCCAATCTAGAATCAAGGTATAGCATTGCTCTGCTGATTCCCCCAGCTGGGTGTCAGACAGAAGAAAGTCTTATTTCTTTACAGACCAAAGACAAACATACAAGCAACAAGATCCGCGATGCAGGATTGTATTTCTACAAAATATAGCTGCTAATCATGCACTATAAATTATTCAGATTCAGAAAAATCTTATTTTCCGAAATGTTTATTGATGTAGGTTGGCCAATGTCATGCTGGTGACATGGATATTGATGCAGCAATCAGGGTTTGGGAGGGGGTGGTAGGTGGAGGGGGGCACTATACCAAGGATACATGCTGTACTGTACCAGAATTGTCCCCCAAACACAGGAACCTCCATGCAGAAAGAATCGATTGACACGATGGTCAGAAAGGGAGAGGGAAGAGAAAGAAAAGGATAGAGGAAAGGCTGAGAACTAGACAGGAGAAATAGGAATGGAGAGAATAGTGAAAACTAGTAATAAAGAGTTTAAAAAAAGAGGAAAGGTAAAAAAATAAACAGAAGACAAAACCAAAAAGGTAACTATCAGCTCAATAGAAGTCATTCTTCTATATTTTCCATAAAACCGGGTAATGGGGAAAGTGGCCATAAAAGAAATAAATCCTTCTCATTATTATTAATATTAACAATATGAAATAGCATTGTGATGAACAACTGTGATTTTCGTGATCATAATAGTCACAAGAGTCATAATCTTAATGTACAACTGAAAGAAAATTTCGGCTTTGCAGCTGTTGAGCTTCATCCCAGCCACATATTCATCTGACAAGAATCATACACATAGAAATCTAACACGATCCCCCTAGCAGTGCTAATATAATTTTTAAAAAACAAATGCATCCTTTATATTTATTAAATTCACATGTGAAAATATAATAAAATATAATAATCTTCATCCATACACCCCTCCCTTCCCTGGTGCTTTGCTCTTAAAATTTCAAGCTTTAGATCTAAATACATGTCAGGAAAATTGCTCACTATGTATTTGTTGCACATGCAAAACTGTTTAAATCTTTAATAAAACGACAAGGATGAAATATCAAACATCATCTGCTCAGCGCAAGGCTGGGGTATTTGTATTGTGTGATCTGGAGGGGTTGCAATTGCTGCTTGCAAACGGACCTATAAGGTTGCAAATTGTTTCATGATGATATTATTCTTATTTGAAATATTCCTCTGCTGTAACAGTTTCTGTCGCTAGCTCCGGACCATTTAAATTCTCAACCCCCGGCACAAATCCTTCAAACATTTGAAAGACAAATTTCATTTCTTATAATGTGTTATTAATGTGATTTGGCTTTATTTTTAAATAAGTTATATTTCAGGGTGAGCTGTCAAACTACAATGGAAGCAGATCACTTAAAAATCTTTTCACAAAGATCTGCAATTTTTGTTTTACTTTTTATTTATTGATGAAACAGTTTCCAAATGAAATATACATACTGTAGAATGTTTAGCTTTTTTCCTTCTTTCCTTTTATTTTACAATTGCACTTTTTTAGAACTACACTCTGCTTTGATACCAGCAAAGATGGTTTGGTTGGTCAATACAGGAAAACAAAAAACAGTATTTTTTTTTCACAGTAATATTTCACTAAATCTTTCTGTCTGTAATTTTAGAGAAAGTGTTATACTTTCTATTTTATATGATCTTAAGTTTCTTAATGTAAAGTTATTTTAAAAGCAAAAATATACTGTGACTGGTTTGTTAAAATAATGTTTCTGAATATTACATCTATATATACTATAATTATAATTCTTATGAATATAATATTACTATAATATGTCCTGCTAGCTAAGGTTATTATGAAAAATACTTTAAAGCACCAGTTACACTATATAATTTATATCACAATTACAGGGGGTGGACAAAAACCCATATTAGTTAATAAATATTCATATATTGCTTGGTGCTTCGATTATTTTATCCACCTCCGGTATATTACATTCATGTTAAATTGTAAGCTTTAGGAATTCATTTGACTGTTTACGTTTACCTTTAGAAAAACTTTATCCTGCAAATTCAGTGAGCACAGGATTAGCCTCTATGTGTCTATACCTGTATAACATAGGAGGCAGCACATACAGCACTGTAAGCAAAAATGCTGCTCCACCTGAAAGGAAAAAAATGAATGACACTGGATTTGCAGGCCAGAAAAAGTCCCATTTCACATCTCTAAGCAATTGTTTTTCTGGATGTAGCATCATTACATATTATGACTCTGTACGGTTATATGGGGATTATGACAACACTATTCCTCTTTCAGTCAGGACACCTGTGGAACTCAAACAGCACACAGACTTCACTGCTTTCACTGGGCTTGCGTGTTTTCCGTAAAGGCAGCCTTTTCTTTTCGATTTTGGTCCTAAAGGAATCATTCTTACAGGGCCTGGAGCTGCGGACTATACATCAGAATTTGATTTTAGAGGCGGATCGTGAAATGCTTTAGCACAAGGAAAGAATCCTCAGAGTGAATGGAACTTTTTCTCGCACAACGGACAAACAATGTCTTTGCAGGAATGCACTAGCAATACAAAGCATGGCAAAGACCCAATATCACTGAAAATGTCCAGAGTCACTTCAGCACAGTAACCTGGAGCTGTGGGCGTTTATATATCTTATATATCCAGTAACTTCTTGTTAGACTGTCTCTCCTTAGATTTCCTTAGAGAGCACAAGCTCTGATGTTTCAGAGAGGAAACACAAGAACTGGAAACACAAGAACCGCAGGTACACTACCCCAGTGCGTCTGGCAACTGAGGCTTTTTCTTCTATAGACTCTACCCAACAGAGCCCAACCGGGAAACGCAGAGTATGTGAAGAATGTTGTACACATCCCACAGGTGCTCACTACGACTTCATACAGCCCCACCCCAAAAAAAAGCTAGTGTCCAAAACCCACATGTATCCTACTGAGGAGCCAGAAATGTGTAAAATCCCGGCTGGTGTCAGAAGCCAGTGATATCAAAATCCAATCCTGTTTTAGAAAGATAAGCCTTGTCTGTCAGTAAGCACACCAGGGAAAAGACACACAGACACATCCTCACTCCTCAAGAGGAGACAGTAAACTACCTTTATGATACCCACTACCGTTTGTGATACCTGACGTTCAGGAGTCCTGGTCAATGTTTTCTTAACTATAGTATTTTCCTTATCCGAGCCCCAGCAGCTCACCCAGCCAGAGGCCATCCTAGATTCACGGTATCATGCTGACAAAAGAGCACAAGACTCCCCCCACCAACGGTACAGGACACTGGTCCCTCTCAAGGAATCACCACCCAGCAATACTGGTACCCATTTACACAGATGGGTGGACTGGAGCAACTGGGGTAAAGTACCAGTACATGTTTACTTAGAATCAATTCTGATATCCTGACTTTTCTATATCTTCTAAAAATGCAGCAAGAGACAGAATGTTTACATGTCTAAGACTCATGTCTAAGAAAGTGTATACAAAATAAATAAAAATAATTTAATTAGACTAGTAAGGAGTTGCGGTAGAGAACATGTAAGATAGTTTAATTTTGACAGAAAAAGACAATAAATATTAATACACACAATAAATTATATATATATACTATATTACATGCACCATACACATTTCCATATTAGCTTAAACAAAACATATTTAAAAAGCATTTTTATTATATGCTTATTCTATATGAGTGACCTTTGATTCTGGCTGTAGTATAGGTCTTATACTGTAGCTGCACAGCCTGGCCTTTTCACCTCTGGAAGCACCTTCAGCTGAAATGATCCAATTTGCACCAACAAATTAAGAAGTAGATCATCAAGTTCCTTCACAGGAATGCATGCTATGTACATGTAAAATGCTGTACACGTGCCTGCGTTTGCGTGTGTGCACGAGCACCTGTATGCCTATGACCAAGCGTGAACTTTGTGCATGTGGATGTAGCCTTGACCCTCTCAGATCGGCCTCTGAGCTGCTCAATGTAAATGTCATACTTCCTGGTCTTTCTCCCTGCATGCAACTGTTTGATTACAGCAGTTTGTCTCCCAGATTAGTTCCCCAGCTCTGACACACTGCTTTTTTCACACCATGGATGTTTTTCCTGGTTTTCTGCTTATGCTATTAGATGAATACATTCATGTGAAATAAAGTCTTAAATATGATAAGCATAAGCTAAGAGCTCAATTCTAAAAAAAGATGTTCATTAAAGATAATATAACAATTGCTATGTATATGACATAAAACAATTCTTGCTATAATAAAAAGTAAAAACATTTGTGTTTTTACTCTGACATCTGTAGAAATCTATTTAAATCTAATAAGACAATGTTGGCAATTCATTCTGTTTTTCTTTAGCAAATTATTAGTGACAAAGCTCTTTTGAAGCAGTTTTTATTTTATAAAGCATCTTTTCATTGTGAGCCAAGATACAACAGGGCACAGAAGGGTAAGGTGTGAAATTATAAACATTAAATCAAGCATTCTAAAAGATTCTAGGAATAATAGACTGCAAAGGATGTCAAAATTCTGTCTTTGAAACAAAAGACCGTAATGTTTTACTATTACTATTGATATAATTTACCTTTCAAAATGCATCTACAGTAGTTTAATAATTAGTGCTGCGTATCCTCATAGTATGAACTACAGAGATTATAAGAACTAATTTAACTAATGTCATCATCATACATGTAAATGGTCTAACAGGACTCCTGTTGATGAAAGACAAATACAAAAGTGAGCATCCTGTTAGAAAAAAACAGTGCATTTGCTGCTCTAACATTACCACAATTAAAAACTTTCCTTACATTGAGTTAGTGCAATAGTTGGCCATCTTGTTCTAATGTCAGCTGCTCTGCTATAAGGTATTCATTAAAGACGCTGAAGGTGCAGCTAAGAAATCAGCACAAATTCTGTTCTGTTATCCAGACACAAGAGTCGACAGCAGAGGACTGACTAGTACCTGCAACCGTGACAATATAAGAGAAGCAGTTTGAATTCCCTCAAATGTTTTGATCATTTTGTCTAAATATTACTCTGGTTTTTAACGCACAAATGTACAACCACACCAAAAAGGTCTGTCAGCAAAGAAGCTGGTTAAATTGAGCTTCTAAGGATGTCTTCAGTCCAAACGCAGAAGACTGGGTAGATGTCTGAGCACTCAGTTACTCTGTTATTAAGACAACAGCCCATATTCCCAGAGTATCCCAGACATTTACATGATGGCAATTTGCCATCTCCCTAAATTATATTGCTCTTTAAAAGCAGAAGGAACAACCCAAAAAACACTTATACTGGAATATGAACGTCAGAATTTGGTTTAGAGCTTCTTCTGCAAGCTGATGATTAAATATTTGCTGAAATATTAGGGTAGGAATTAGCAGGAGGAAATAAATTCAATCTGACTAAATTCTGAACATGCACAAACCTTGCCACAAACCAAATCTGCTTAAACACACTGCCCCAAGCAGTTTGTGTAATATCATCTTTTATCTTATTATTTTTATCATTTGTTGCAGTACTTGCACTTTTGATTATTAAGAAGAAAAATTCATAGATTTACAAGTGACACAAACCAATATTTATTTGGCATTTTGTTTTAGTAACAGACACTACCTCTAGGACTCTGGATCAGAGACAGAGCGTGTGTTTTGAGTGTGTTTTTCATGTTTGTGTGTTTGTGCAAATACAGGGAGCCATCTTCTCTAGGGGAGGGGACAGGACGCTTTTCAGAACTGCATGCATTTTTGTGCGGCCTCTCTGAGCAGAAAGCAGGTCTCCTGCATCCACAGGCTAGAATGCGTATGAGGCATTCAAAGCAGCAATCCCACCTAGCGCGCGCGCACACACACACACAAACACACACAGTCCACTCTGCTCCCTGAGGACAAGTGGAGACACAAAATGTCAAAAAGCCTCACTTTAAAACAATAAATAAATGAAGGAGTAAAAAAAAAGGCTTGCTGTGACCCAGGCCAGTGCAGCAGAAGTAATTCTGGCATAGCCTCTCCATCCAGTAGATGTCAAGCAAATCTGATTCCTTTAAACAAGAGGTGGAGAAGGAGTGAAGGGGAGACAAATAAGAGGAAGAAAATGAGAGGAGAAAAAAGGGGGTATTTAAAATGAGAAAGGGAAAGAGGAGACGGAAAGAAAATAAAATAACTTCCACGTAAACCCACAACCACAGACAATTAAATTTGAAAACCAAACTCAAAAGTAAAGATGACCAGTGAGCACTGTCAACACAGAGCTGTGCGTTACATTATAATAATAATAATTGCTTACACTTATATAGCGCTTTTCTGGATACTCCACTCAAAGCGCTTTACAGGTAATGGGGACTCCCCTCCACCACCACCAGTGTGCAGCCCCACCTGGATGATGCGACGGCAGCCAAAGTGCTCCAGAACTCTCCCAACACACCGGCTATCAGTGGGGAGGAGAGCAGTGTAATGAAGCCAATTCATAGATTTGCTTCAATACAATTCATTAAATTCATAAGGTATACAATATCAAAAGGTATACAATATACAGATGCATAATGCATTAATTCAGGGAAAATTTATAAAAAAAGATTTATTAATAAAAAAAACACAACAGAATAAATCTTCACTAAACTGTACACCAAAATGCTTTCACACTGTAAGACATCCATAACAAAATATATTCACTGTCAACAAGCCAATATTTAACAATTAATTTTAACAATTAATGAGCAGAAGACATTACACTCTTCCACCATTTACTGTTAATGGAGCATAATTAACAATCTACTAATTAAACTCTTCAAGGGTAGGTCAAACCACTACTAGGCTGAATAAAAGAATAAGAACAAGCTGAACAAAGTAAAGTTTTTTTTGTTCGTTATCAACATGAAGCCCCAAACAATTGTTTGTCTTCCTTCTTCTGTTTACTACACGGTAGACGGGCTTATCTGTCCTCGGGCCTTCCCCTGCTTCACAATTTTAACTACACCTGTCATTTGCGGTCTAGTCATTTTACCTTTCTTTGCTTGTAGGGACTGCTAACTCGGCCGGTCTGTCAGAAAAGTGAGGTGAGGATGGAGAGGAAGTGAGGCAGGGCAGGGGTGGAAGAGGGGGGTTAGCGGAGGGGGAAATGAAGCCAGTGGCAATTCCATCTCCTGTAAGAGACGCGCAAGACGGAGACACAAGGCGGCCTGAATTCACAAGCCTAGTGTTCGGAGAGTGTGGCCACCCATAGCTGGTCTGGAGAACTCCGGACGCAAGCAGTGCCAGTAGTTTCTGGTCCGAGTTACTGCTGTGCATGTGTTACACTGCTGGAGGTGCTTTCTTTGAAACTAACAGGTACATTCAATAAAACTCAGAGATCCTCCATAACTAACGCCGCAATAACAAGGTGGGCTGTGCACCAAAAATCCCTTCTGATGATCTCATAGACCTTTGGCTCTATTTTTATTCAAAGACATTGAGATCAAAGGGTACTCAGAAATGGCTGAAGGTATGTAGACGGACACATGCTGTAGCTGAATGGATAGATGAGGGATCTCTAATCAACAAAACAAAAAAGTGGAACTTTAAAAATGTGCTGGGCTTTGCCGTGCTTTGCCAACCTCGGCACAACGGTTAGCAGGGATCAAATGTTATCGTAAACAGCTCTAAAACAAAAACCTTGCAAGAGGCCCATTTTTAAAGCTTTACAAACAGGGCCCAGTGTAGGATTTTGAAAATAACTGAGGAGGCATTTTTTTTAAAACGCTTGCTTTTCCCTTGAGGTGGGCACTTTGCCACTGTATGTGCTATCCTCAGCATCCTGTTTAAAGAGAGAAATCTCTTAATTATTCCATAATACAACCAACAATAGACTTTTAATTAATCAGGGGAGAAATGACTGTAGATAGACTGATAGATATAGTGTACACACATATATCCAGTGCTGTATATGAAATGCACTGCCCTCAGCTGGTGCTCCACCCTACACACCACTTACACCCTGAGTCCCCTAATGATAAAGAAAGGGACAAATAAAGAGCCGAAATGCAGGCAGCCCCTCTTACTTGAGAATAATATCTCAGTGTTTCTTTATTATTTCATTAAGTGTAAATCCTGTCAGTTGGCTCGCATCCCCAGCCGAGCCTAGCCCCTTTTGCTTCGGAGTCGGCAGGTTAAATTACAATTTAATTACAAGGCCTTAGCTGCATAAGCTGCCTGGGAGCACTCTCCCCCCAGTATAATTTGAAAAGATGGCGTCTCCCCTCATCTGCCTCTGCCTGTTCTGCAGGCCGAGGGCCCCTGGAGGCCCTCCTCAATATCCCAACTAATTATCTCTCTCAAATCAGCCACGTATTAAAGAGAAATATCAGTAATTAAGTTTGAAGAAAAGAAAAATTAAATCTTACAGTGAAATCTATCTATAGCCTTAGTCAAGAGGGGCCTAAAGCCAACCACTGCACCATTTCCAGAATTTTGCTTGCTTAGGCTAGGTAACTCTTATTTTTATTATTTATTGTTGTAGGAAAATCTAAAACATTATATGAATGCCCATTTCTGGCTTCTAATAAAGAACGACTCTCTTGTATTCCTAGAGAGGTGCACTGCAGGATGAACTATAGCAGTAGCTGATATCTGTCTGCATGGGGAGATGGAGAGATTCAGCCAGGGGCTTGAATATTTGCTAGAAAGAAAGAAACTTTAAACAGAATGATAAAATGTTAAGCTATCATTTCTAGATCCTCGCCTCTCCTTACTCCTGTGTGTCCATTTCATGCAATGTTGCTCCTGCCCACAAATTTTATTGGCAACATTTGCCAACAGCTTCCCCTAACGCTCAACCCTGTGAGCGAGGCTTAGAAGCACATTTAAGAAACAAGAATCTTTCTAATTGTACAAAACCAGAAAGAAACATAGTTTCTCTGGTTCTTGTGTGCTAATGTGTGGACAAAACAGTTATCCTTCATTCTCAAAAAGGTTTCCATTATCATTCCACTCAGTATTAAATAACTAACCCTTAATTATTAATATTATTCCTACTCCATTAACATACATTATAGAATTCCACAAGCTTTACATTTATTGTGTAACAGAATTTGGTATTGATTATTTTTTTGTTAAAGCAGGAAGAAAAGATCATTTTTGCGCATGCAGTTTTTTGTGGAAAAACAAAATCCGGAATATGTAAAGAAACGCTTTTTATTACATCTTTCCCCCGACATTATGAAAGACGAGTATGTCTAGTCTTGTAAATCACGTAAGTGTAAGCCAGTACTGGGTTAGTTTGCCTTAAGGACAGCTCATAAGTCATATGAGCCAATCTGGGCAAAACACCAATGAGAATAGGAATGTCTAATATTAAAAAAGGACTGGGCACTAAAGCAAGGACCTTAACAAATTAAGATGTCAGTTTGTGACCTCCTATTAACTACACACACAAGTGTGTTCATAACACTTCTCTCCTGACAGATTTTATCAATTTCTTTAGGACAGGTAACCTGAGACCAATAGTAGCTGCATTTAAGTAGGCCAGAATCATGAAGTGTTAGGCTGTGTTTATAGCAAAGGTGTGTTCAGTTCAATACAATACACTAGATCACAGCCTAATGTGCTGAGCCACTGTGCCAGAGGGTAATGTAAAATGGAGTGCACTATTCTGTCCACTCAGTACAGATGATGTCTATTCCCAGCACAACGATATCAAAGTGACTTGCCTCTAATAAAGGGGGCTGGTCCCTTTAGGAAGCTGTGAGCTACTGGGAGGACAAAGGTTCTTGTCTCAGGTTCCAACACTGTTATACCATCGCCGGAGAAGATGAGGAGAAAAGAAAAAAAGCACAGGAAGGAAAAGGCAGAGCAAAATACTTTGGGTTTTCGACTGCAAGATTCACTACCATAGCTACCTGAAAAACACCACTGCTGAGGAAGACTTTGAGAGATACAGCCACCACAGTGGTGAATTCTGGAGCAATTGCCTTGCAGCTACAGTGCTAAATGATGATGACAAACATTTCCAAAGCAGCAAACCTGATGCCACTGAAAACAACTGGGGAACACTAAGCACGGCACAAATGTATCAATTTACAAGATTATCATGGAGGATTTTTAATGTATTTAGTTACAGATTAAATGAAGTAATTATCATCGTAAACGTAATTATCACTGACCCCGTGAGATCACATTGTTGTGCTTTCTAGTCTGTACATCTTTATATCCCCAAAAATGAATAATTTACCTTTTTGGTATTAGTAAAAGTAAGTGGTGATTTACCAACAGTTTCGAGAATTGTATATACGATTCATTCTAATATTTGACACCCTATTCTCACCTAATAAATGTACAATTTTAACTTCACATATAACCTTTAGCAATGTTCTGATTTCTGATTAGGTACAGCGTGTAAGATAATGGTTCACACTGCACACTGTGGATTATTAGCACTTGTAACCTTAATAAATTACACAGGTGGAGAATATGTGAAGAGATTCATGAGAAAATACACAATCAATGGTAAAGAACAACATGAGAAATCATTTCCTTTATGCCTACATAACTGGTTAACCATGGAATACATATGTCCTAATATGATTTCTTAATTAAACAGCACTACGTACAAAAAAGAACACTCACTGGATCTCTGTGAAATTCAGCTTTACAAAATCACTGATCTAAGTACTCATTTGCTATTCATATCCTCTTCATAACGTAACTGTCCTGCATTAACACACCCATGTCAGTGTGGCTATGGCGGCTGAAAACCCTTCTTCGCATGAAAGGGGGCCTTTAAACACTTAGATTTTTCTTTTTGAGACAAAGATAAGTAAATACACAAGAGATAATGAAACATGGGGAAAATGAGCATTGCTGCTCTGCACTGTTCAATCTCTGGGACAATTGCAGCATTTTGAGTAAAATTGCTTTCAGGCTCTGTGGCCCTCCCCTCTAATCCACGTACACACAGACAGGGTCTTCTCTGTCCATGTAGACCCCCCACTCAGAGAGACCCTAGTGGGGCAAATTAGACCAGGGGGGTGCCTTTTGTTTCGCCAGTCTAGGGGAAAAAAAAATCCAAATTATTTCTCAAGCTGGAGCAATTTGACATGCTGTGATAACTGCTCCGCTAGAAACTTCTTTGACAGCTTTGAAAGAGAAGATTTTCTCCTTTTTTTAGAAAAAAATACCTCCCTCTTTTTTAAAACCCTCTCCTCTTACAAAAGACCTACAAACTCATTAAGCTGTTTAATTATGCCTCTTTCTTTCTCCTTCTCTGTCTATCTCTGATCTCTGTCAAAACAAGAGGGATAAAAAGACTAAAAGACTGCCCCCATTCAGAGTAGTTAGCGCTTTCATTATAACTCTCTCCCCGTTTTTTTCACACTCTTCACTCAGTCTCTATCTCTCATCTTCCTTTCCCTTTTTTCCTCAAAATCACTCCCTTTCGCTCGTTCACCTCCCATTATCCACTATACTGTAGCACAAACCCCATGGAATTTTGCTTCAGTGCAGTAAAGACATTTCACTTGGTCTCACAACTTACTTCCTGACAGTTCTTAATCAGCACTGCATTCTGTTTCCACAGAAATCAAAATACATTTCTGCAAGATCAAACATTACCATCATAATGATAAATTACACACATTGATAAGCTTGCCGTAATTGTCCTAGCTTGCCAGTGGGTTGTGGAGATTCTCCTTTCTTAGAATTTACTGCGGTAAGTAAAGTATTCCAACATACTGTATGCAAAAGTGACTTTAATTATTCACTTCTACTTTTACATGAAATAAGATTTGTACGTACTTGAGTATGGATGATGTTCAGAACATATTGATTGTGCAAAATACTGCAAATTTATCCATACACTTAGATGTGTAGAGTTAGGATAAAAACCATTAGAAGTTCTACAAGTATGAACGCTTTTAAAACTTGCTTTGAAGACCTATCTTTTTTAAAGCATTTAATGTATAATTTAGTTGGACTCTTGGTTTTATTTAGTCAGTTTAATCTGATTTACTCCTGGTATGCATGTCATTGCATACAATGTTTTACAGTGCTTTTAAGTTTTTGAAAAGTGCTTATAAATAATGTTTTATCATCATATTCACCTTCTTATCAGCACATTATTTCTGCTTTCATTGAAAGTCCTCCTTGTTCTGTGTGTACCTTTAAATCCAATATGATACTATCTTATTTAATTTATATGAACAAAAATATTCAAATATACTGAACTATGTTTCATGTTACAGTCTTATACTCCTACTATATGTAGGACAAAAAATAAAGGATCCATTTTTAGATATAAAACCGGAATTTGCTTTTCTTATAAATATGTAAGATGACAGATATGAAAGTTCAAATGTTTTTTTGTTGTTTGCATGTATGTAAATACATGTACAGTATGTAAATCACGATATGGATTCCATTTTCACTTTGATCCACAACAATGAAAGGATTAACATTGCTTGATTTAGGTCACTGTTTACTGAACACAATTTAATTTACACTATTTGATTGTTTTATCTGAACTACTGAAAACATGGGAAAAAATATTCTTGCTTGTCTTGAAAAGTGCATGCATGTCATTGACACTTTTTTTCAGAGCTGAAACATCATGTGTTTGTTTTTTATTTTCAAATACAGCATTCTAACTTCATCTTTAAGACTTGCCATTAATATTTTTTCATGATCTTTCAAGGATCTCAGTGCTTTCTAATTTTGAAAACTGGATTTTAAAAGCTATGTATTTGACTCAAAACTCTTGAAACTATTTTGAAAGGGGAAATATTTTGCCTTTGTTTCTTAATCAGTGCTCAATAGGAGTCGCAAGATCCTGTGACTGGAACACTAGCTTAAAAAAATAATACAATGAAAATCTATACAATATTTCAGCAGTAGCATGCTTTAATTCCACCATTCAAAATATTAAAAAAATGCACATACTGTACAAAGCACACTGTAAGTTACATTTCCTATAATACATTACTTATAATGCCTGGTATGTAGTTATTTAGAACAGCCTTCTGGCTTCTTTTTCTCTCGTATCTAAAAAAAAAAATGAAACGTCTGTGATTTATTGATTTTAACAACAATGATGCAGTAATAATAATTACAATAGCTACAATAATAATTTTTATTATTGAGCTGAGGAATCTCTTTGTCCCCCTCACCCCACCTCCCACTCTCGTCGTCTCTCTAGCCAGCAGCGATGCAGCCTGAGCTCAGCGAGCCGCATACAGGATATTAGCTCTTCTCCCGGCAAATTTGCTTTTTACATCTATTTCTTTCTTTTTTTCCCTTGTTCAAGAAAGGCTTGTTATTGAGCTTAGTGTCCACAAATGCCATTGATCCGGGCAGTGACTCAATCCATACTCTCGCGCTTTGACACCCTCTCAGCGTGTAAGCAATACTAATCCCTCTCAACCTACAGCCCCATTGATTTTATAGATTTCCCCCAAAGTTGCGATAATGATATATCATTGTTAAATTTGGTAGAACAAACTGCTTTGCCGATCTGTCAATGCGAGCATGGAAACCAATTCACAGACGGCTCCGGCTGCCTCTGCCGCTGTTTTCTTCTCTCCCCCTCCCTCCCTGTCTTTTCTGCTCCCTTCTCGGAAGGATGCACAGAGAATTAAGGAGAGGAATCAGGTTTTCCATGGGAGACCGCAGGCAGACAGCAGCAGGAATGGGCAGCCCCCTCCCTGGTACCTGCCTGACCCATCAGGTTAATGTCACACACACAAAATTACTGACATACGGCTATTAAACTTACGAATTCATAACAGTACCAGTGGCATTAATTAGCTCTGGGAATTAGGACAAAAGAATCTTGTCTTCATAATACAACTGGAAGGCAGCGGGGCCTAGGTGTTGCAAATTAGGTATAAGGGAGTTTAGCACACCATAACTCAGGTCATAGAGCTACAGAGCTGGGGCAGGCCGGAGCAGTTCGGGAGTGTTTGAGTGAAGAGACTGTGAAGTGCTTTGATCTGAGGGAAGTCTGGTCAGAAGATCTGAAGGAATCGAAATTGTGTCCCATTTAAGGGGTCCAGAAAGCAACGTACAGTACCTTTGGAGGTGAAATGGATGGAAGTACTGGGTGTAAATTATTTATTCAGAGAAAAATCCGTCAAACCCAGAAAATGCATAAAACAGCGTATACATATTTTTGTGATTTTTTTTTTAAAGAAAAAAAAGTGATTTTCACCTTGGCTGTGAATGTGTGTTGAGGGGTTGGGGCAGAGAGCTGGAAATTAGTCTAAATGCCTCTTGGACACAGAGAGGATGGGGGGGTGGCAGTGGGGAGGCTGAGGGGCAGGCGGGATAATCAGAAAAATATAGAAAAACAGGTGGATGAATGATGGCTGTGATAGCTAATTTACTTTTAATTCACCTTCAATTCCCCCTGTGAGCCTTCATGCAGCCACACAGCCACTTGGTTCAAATGGCCTAGATTTCCACGTGCAATGAGATTCCAGGTGTGTGCACACGGGGAAGTGTGTGTGTGGAAGGGCTTTGGAATTGTGGAGTTCGGAGTGTAATAATAGATAAGGAGCAGAAGCAAGGCACTGTAATCTCACAGGTAGAGCTAAGGGACAGGTAGGCAATGATGTATATTGGTTGGGCTTGGGGGATTAAAAGGCAGTTTAGTTTTACAGAAAGAGCTCAGAGACGGGGAGTCAGTGCAGTCTAATCTCTGAGTGAAAGGAAGGCAGTTTAGTCAAGAGGTTAGCAGTGAAGTACTTGGAGGCTGCCTGGTTTCACAGCTGAAACAAAGGCTGCAGAAAAGAAGACAGAATTTGAACTTGGAGCTAATAAAGTTGAACCTGTGTGCCCCAAACATAAGCACTAAGGGAGAGAAGATTGAACAGCTAGTTAAAGCTACATGTATGGGGGCTGAGTCATAGTTTTTCAACTCTATTTAAGGAATATTCAATGCCTTTTTTTAAGAGTGGTGATTAAAACAAAGAAAAATGAGCAACAAACATCTCCAGCTTCAATTATGCACCCAGGACTCTAATTCAAAAGTAAAAAAACAAACAAACAAATGGAGATCGCAGTGGAAAGTTCAGATTTCTCTTTAAAAGGAAAGCATCAATAACAGGCTAGGGTTCTGTAAAATAACACCCCATTAAAAGGAGAATTTGATGACAGTTGCTCTTTAAACAAGAATAATAGTAGTGAACATGTACTCAGGACGCAGAGCTGAAAGATGAATCGGGGAACAGCAAACAGTACTTCTCCCCTGGTGTGCACAGATCCCACAGGACACCTGCCATTCACCGTGTGTCAAACAAGCTAGATTAAAGAATAGCTGGTAAACAAGGGGGAGAGCCCTCTGTATCGGAGTATAACAATGACGCAGGTCCGAAGACAAGTAAAGAGGCCGTGCAGGCTGAGTGAAGGTATTTACAGCTTATTGACTGATTCATCAGTGTGACTGCGTCAGGGAAAAACATCTTCATCCTATCAAGACACTCTTCTCCATTTACTCAAAACAGGGGTGTGGAAGGCAGTTGCCTTTTTCACAATATCTGGAACCACAGGGTGAACAACATTAAGCCAGCATGGCACAAAAGCTTGTTGAGGTGTCGAGAGGCATTCATTTCTGCCACACCTTGCAGTTCCAGAGGCTGTGGTCCTGTGTGTCGGTCAGCTGACATGAAATGAGTTTGTCAGTTTCAGCCTAAGCTCCCAGAGGACATTAGAGCCACAGAAAAATATGAGCAAAATAAAGGAAATCATCACATTTTTTTTCTTACAGTTCAACACAACTGGCAATCTTGCTTGAGGAAAGGCCAGGACAAAATGTCAGAGGTCAGGAATGAGATGCATTTCCGAAGCATTTAAATGCACTTTGCTGACCATCCTCAATACTAAAACAAGTCATGTGTGCACAATCTACACATAAATGAATAAAGCACAGAAAAGGCTATATTTTTATCCTTGGTCTTGATAGCAAACTTAGTTTTCAAAATGATCCATAATGCAGAAATACTCCAATATACCATGTGGCCTGTGACACAGGCACATAGTGATTTGGCATGCATCAGGAAGTGGAGCTGGCCAAGCGGATATCTTTTGGCCACTTCTGGGAGTTGGTTCTGCACCACCAGGGGCATGTGAGGGGAGCAATTTTCATGTCACCTGTTATCTCCTTAATGTGCAGTTTTCCGTTTATTAATAACACCCTTGCTGTTGCTTTTTCTTACCCATTTCCCTCGCATGCAAGCTCCCTTCTTAAAAGGCACAGAATGGCAATCCAGCAGTGATTCTTCAAGGATTTGACTTGCAAAAAGCACCTCATATATTGTTTATGAAAAAGGCCGCCCCCCCCCCCCGCATGTTAGTTTATTTACTTATTTTTAGACTTATGCACTAGTTAGAGAGACGCGCACTTGTCTGTGTACATCTGCAAAGATGAAGACAGATTGCGTCCTTATCTGTCATTTCTCATAAGCGGAGTCAACACACTTCCATTCAGGTTAAATATTCCTGGGTGACATTTTCAATTGAGTCAACATATTTTTTTAGGAAAGAAAGAAAAAAAAAGGATAATAAAAATGCAGCGTGTGTATAATCGTAATGATAAAACAAAAAATTAGAAAAGAATCTGTCACTGGCATGTCACTTCTTTCCACTCTGCAGAAACTTCCTTTTGTGTGATCCTGTTTTAAAAAAAGGAAAATTACTCCTCGTAATTGGCATGCTGATCAAAGACAGGGGATGGCAGGAGAACAATAAAATCTTTAATTTAACAGAATTCATTATGAGCTGCTGTTGTAATGCCTGAAAATATTAACATAAGTAGCAGAAGAAAGAAACTGAATCAATTGATTTACTGTTGAATGGTTTTGTTGGTTGTTTCTCTGATGCCATGTGCAGTTTAAGGGGGGTTGGGGAGTTCAATAACGTACCTGAGCACAGTTCATCCTAATCACGACCTTGACAGATAAACATGACTTTCGGCAAGAACAATGAATATGTACGCATGTCAGCTTCCTTCCAGGCTGCTGTCTATAAAGGGCGCAGAGACAGCTTTGCTGTAGACAAGTATTTGGGGACTCTGTGTTTTTCATCTTAGGTGTTTCCAAACACAAACTTTTTGATAATGCCTTCTGTGTTCTCATAAGGCCATGGATATATTCCAGTGAACTTGTCAGGTGTGGTATTAAAAATTGATACAGTTTAGATCTGCTGAGTAAGTAGATGGAAACTTGTTTTTATATATATACTGTGACAAAGTGGCAGTCCTGCTTGATACAAAAAACTCCACCTGTCTTGGGAGTTTAGAGACTAATCTTGCTAAAAGAGCACATCTGCTGACATATTAGGCCAGTCACGAATCAGAGAATTTGCTGGTTTGAGTCCCATCCACACCAAGGGGCTGATTTTAGCTTGAGGCCAATAGGCACACAGGGGCCTCTGGAATCCCACAAGCACAAGGAGAGAGAATATTGTCAGGAACTGTCGTGCCTCAGACTTTCATAGCAAGTCTCACTGGACATTCCGTACGTGTCTTTGTGTGCTAATTTCACCTGTGTTAAAAATACACAAATCAGGTTAAAGAAGCAGTCTGCTGTTTTACAATTAATTGACTTACAGAAATGACAGCATAATTTATCATGTGCACACTACATACACAGCTGTAATGGACATATATTCTACAAATGTTAATGCACATTGATCATTATATTTATTTGAAATGAAATAAACAAACACATACACAGATAAACGTTAATTGGCTACATAATTCCTCCCCCACATCCACTGGCAGGCTAGACGGCAGGGGCCAGTTTTTTCATAGACCTCTGAAACTTATGTTGACAAATACATTACTGGATATCAATTAGGCTGATTCTGTGCAAGAGTCCAGAATGCTGACATTAATAAGGAGATGGGGAGAGAGACCCTTAAACCAATTACACTGGTCAGGAAGCTGAAGTGACAGAATAAATCCTACCACTGTTTCTGTTCTCCCACATTCCCCACCCTTACCTCTCCTCGACCTCTCTCCCTTCCTCTGTCACTACAGGTCCAGTGCTATCTGCCAAACTTCAGAGCCTCGGCAATTTGCTGTCCAGCCCTAAGAGCTCAAATGTGATGATTAAATTGCATTTTCCTTTCGAAATCTGCTTATTCATTTCCAGACTCCGACAGGGCTCTCCCAATTGAAATCATAAGACTGCTCTGCACCTGAGTATCTGCAGCTTATATACAGTAGTATGATGTGTTAAAAGAAAGCATGTCACAGTTTCATTGCTAGGAAATCATCAGGCTTTTAAAAAAAAGACTATGGGGCATTTTCAGCAAACTCTTACCACTGCCTTAAGTTACCACCACATTTTAAGTGAAAAAACATTACGGATAAGTCGACAGTGGTCCAGGATGCTAATTAAAAGCCACATTAATATACTGATTTTTTTTTAAATTTTATTTTGTGACATTGGGAATATCTTCCTCCTTTTAAGGTGAAGTCACAAAGATGTAAAGCTTTTACAAATACACATCTATGAAAGCCTCATCAGTATCTTGATTCAGAAAAAGAGATGGCATAATAATACAGTACCAACTACCATACTTGAGTCAATCACACACGGCTTCCTACATTCACCTTCAACGAGCCCTGAATGCTGAAAATACAATAGTATAAAAATACTGTGTACTGTGTCACTGATTGGTTCTCAGAGAACGTGGCATGTGAGCAGTCTAGTTTTATAGCTACACTAATATATGAAGTGAGTACTGCAGTTGAGCAAGGCAGAGACACAACTCACTGTCAAAGACGAGGGTCACGGGGTCAGGGTCAGAGAGATACATTCAGGATAAGCTGCAAATTACATGTGGCTACCTCTTCTGCAAAATCAGTATTGGCAGGATCTCCTCACACTGCTATGGCTGTTCTAACTGTACTGGGCTTTGTGTGTGTGGTGAGTTTTTTTTTCACAAAAAGCACAAGGTGTCACGATCGTCATCCCTCCTCTTAAGGGCACTCTGACCCTTTCGTATTTTAGCTGATTATGTGCACCTGCCCCCCGTTTAGTCTGCCACATCGTAACTATTCCTGGCTCAGCACTGGGAGATGGACGCCCGGAAGCCCACCTGCCAGCAGGTCCAGGAGAGACCCGATGGCATCGGCTTCATCATGGCATCCTGACCATCTGAGTCTGGGGCTTGGCGCGCCTGGCCTCGTTACCCTGGTTTTATCCCCTGTTCCTGTTCCGGATCCCGTTCCGGATTTTAACCTTGTTTGTCTCGTCTCGGATGGATCTCCCGGTTCCTGGACCCTGGACTGCGCCCCGGATTCCTCCTTGGACTGTTTGGACTCGTTTGCCTTCGCTATGCCCCCCGAGCACCGGATCACCGCCGTCACGCCCCACTGTCTGTCAACCCGTCCTAATCCTCTACGTCTCTTCCCTGTTGTCCTTCTCCAATTACACCGTCTGCACAGGGTCCTGAACTACACAGGTCCTCTTCAAATCTTCACCAGGTCAAGAACAAAGAAGCTCTCCGATTCTTCCTTATTTAAATCCATGGAGTGAATTTCTCATACTATTTGTAGTCAGCTTAAATATAGATATTTTATAAATACATTATGAGACACAAAGACTTTAGAAGGGTGTAGTGTGTAGAAGTTTCCCCTCTTGCCTCTTGATAAATAGGCATAATAACCAAACAACAGACGTGAAGCAAGATAAAAACTTTGTGCACTTAATAGCTGTTAAACACATTTTTGATCACAAGATGTAATGAACCGCCAATGTCAAGTACAACGAAGATAGCCAGCGGGTCCAGAGGGCTGTTACAGAGGCTGTGTACGCTTGGCCCCAGGTCACAGGCCAGAGGTCAGCCGGCCCCCTGTGTACTGTGCTGATTTGAGCCTCAAGAGATCAAGCCAGCCCCACTGCACTGCAGCCCTGCCTTGCGGCTACAACTAACACCCACAGTGGGAGACACTGTATTCAAAAGGTACAACCAGAATGGGAGCCAATTATCACTTTTGACTAACCACACCTGATAGCCAGTCTGTAGTTTTCAGGCTCAACATACTCACACAGATCCCTTCTTTCTCCTGACTGCATCCACACCAAACACAGAGCAGAGTCCGACAGGCAGAATTAACCCTCCTTGTCATGATAACAACTTTGCCGCACCTACTGTAGGATTTTGAATGCAAGCCTTTGAAGTAAGAGAGACGTTCCTTGATGATTTAAATAAGGTTTGCTGATGGATAAAAAAGGAAGTTTAGGAATAAAAAACCCTTTATGCTCCTGTCACATTTGTCTGTTTTAATTGCACAGAAAATCACTCTAAGGCCATTCTTGGAGGATTCCTGTACACAACCAGCCTTATCTGTACTTCCATGTGATGAAATATGGTAAATCAGAGCACCTGTCATCTGGACAGATGACAATAACAGAGCTGAACCTGGCGGTTTCAATTTGGCATCAAACTTTCTCAGATGAGGACATTTCTTCAATAAATAGTCCAAGGCGAGGACAGCTGTGTCACATGGAAAACTATACAGTTAGTTTAGTTAGCAATGTTGTTCTTTCAAACCGAATCTTCAAAATGCCTGAGTGATCTCTAGAGCCATAAGATCTGTCCTGCACTTTAGTTATCATTAGCAGAGTTCAGGCCCATTAAAGACTAATGTTAAATTTCAATTTAGAACAATATGGGCCACTGAAAATTGCTATCTGGGATGAAATGGAGAGCAACAATTGGTTCTTCTTTCATAGTTCTGAAACACGCGTGGCAGGAAGGCCTCTACTACAAACAATCTGTCTATCTGGTAGGGCTTGAGTTGCTGAGACCGGCGAACACATTGTTCTGAATGTAAATAAATGAAATTTAGATAGTCAATATTCCACCAGCAAAACAGATGAAAGGTCAAAATTGTAACTTCTCAGTAAATAAGCTTTTTGCAGGAGCATTACAATAGCTGTATCAAGCTTTCAAAGGCCTCAGTAGCACACTCATACTCAATTTTGCAGTTGCTACAGTACTTCCTCACTTCAGTCAAGTATGTTTTCCATTTTTTTATTCTTTGTGGAGGGACTGTCACACCCTGTGTTTTAAATATTAGACCATTTTAGTCTCTCTGAGCTACAAAGATGCCTCTCTTCAGCCCGCAGGCTGGAGTGGAGTATAGGGAAGATGAGAGGATCGTGGGAAAGATAAATCACTAAGTGCCTCACCTTGGGTCACGAATCACACAGGAGGCCACCGGCAATCTCTATTTGAAGCACTACCTTAGCACCTTCAGGGCTCTGATCTCTGGCCCTGCTATAAATCAGAATTGCACTTTTCTCTCTCGCTTTTCTCTCGTCCCTTCTGTCTCACTTGCTGGGTGACACCATTCCATCAGACTGGTAGGAAAGAAAAAAAATGTACACATTTATTTTTGCAACTTCAAATGAAAGCATATGCTATGTTTGATTGTAAATCCTTGCACAGGTCAGTAAATCAAGAACCATATTTCCTTGGGACACGCCTTAGAAACTCACTCTACAAAGAAGTGGATACCTGCAATGTAAGAGGGTGTGGATTTCAGCTGGGATGAAAGTAGTAGGAAGAGCATCTCAATGTGTTAGACTCAGCAGTGAGTGGCAGTGAAATTCAGGTCTGTGATTTGAGAAAAGTACTGATCTGAAGTGGGACAGTTCTTCAATGGAGTTGATCTCTGTGACTGTGATGCTAGTCTGCATTTCAGAATGAGATATAAAACTTTTTGGTGGTTGGGAGACATACAGAGAGGAAGTTTTATGTTGCTTTTTTCATAGAGAAAAAATGTGTTTAAATTTCCAAGCTTAATTAAGTATTCTACACTGGCTGGATAAAAGAAGTGAACCTTTTTGGTCTTGAACAGAGAAGATTACAAGGAGGTGACTCAGTCAACCCAATGTTTGTCTTCTGAATTAACAGTGAAACACAAACCAGAAGACACAAGTGGAAATCACAGGAAATCACATTTAACACTGAGAGTAGTATGCAGTCTTTTGCAAAAAGAGTTGTGGGAGGCTGCAACAAGATACCCAGACATGTTGTCAAAGATCATTCCCTGGTGTCTTACAAGAAATGCCTTTTGGAGATTTTCAGGTTAATTTCCAGCAACCAAATTAACTAGGTGGACCAAACATCCTTTTCACGTCAGAAACCTTTCTAGCAGCTCTCCTGCTTCAGGTGTGGCTACATTGTGACAAAGAGTGGGGTTAACTGTGTGATTTTGAGGAAGCACTGAATTGCCTGAAGGGTTAAAAATGATTTCTCTGTACAGCATGTTCAGCAAAACCCCAGCTCGAACATTAAATGTATCTGCTGCTGATAAGACCAGGGGCCTGCAGACACAAAGAATGCTTGTTTTAAGAATCCTAAAGAATTATTTTTGTGTAGAAGGCCAATTGTAACTACTTGGTTTTAGAAAACACTGATATGGCTCAATTACTTAGACATCTCCTAGTTAAAGTAGAAGTTTGCTTAACCAATAGAAATGAATTGTATTCCTTATCAAGTAAGTGTATAAAAGGTCAGCTGTAACTTTTCTTGTTAGAACCATCTTTCTAATTGCAAGGAGGGTGCTTCTCTTTGGCCAAATATACAATAAACTCCTCTTCTGCTCAACACAAAGGACTCCAGCGGATTTCTCCACTACAGGCCGTGTCAAAGGTAAAATGCCTGAATGTCGTCATCCACAATCAGAATCACATTGCTTTGAGAAAAGAATTGTTTGAATGGAGAAATTGGAAATACGGGGTCCATAACCTCAAGTCTTAATAACTGTTCAATTTCAGTTTAAACTTCGTAATTCCACTATGAAAAAAAGGATCATGCTACTTGATTTTCCAGACATTAGACCGTGATAACCTTGATTTTAGTAAGACTGTCTACAAAGAGGAAGATGTTGGATTTGAGCTGTTCAGTAGTCAGGAATGTCTGCAATCATGGCTTACATATTCCACTAAAAAATAAGGCATTTTAATCCCAGGATACTACTCTGGGTCTGGGACACCCTAAGTGCATTTTTGAATAAGTATAGTATTTCATATCTGTATCCTAGAGTTAAACATCAACATCGAACTGACACACACCGAGTGGGTTGTTAGTTTTTTCCTAGATGATTTTCATGATGTTGCAAATTCCACAATGCCATCTAACCACTAGAAATATTATTATACACATAATGACAATCATTTCACAAAATTATGGAACACGGAGGCAATTACCAAATTATTCCAAACTGTCATGAAAACGACACGTAATTATTTCAAAATTAGTCTTCAATAGCACTAGAGTCATAATTTCCTCTTAAAACATTCTCCAATTCGAAACCACTAAATTTATTTTCCTTTTACTCCATCTTTAATTCAGCCTGGGTAATTCTACACATCTGTAAAAAATTACATTTGTCTGAACCACTTAATTAAACCTCCATGTGTCTTCATTGTTATTTTACAGGAAATCAAGACCTTAAAACTAGGCAGCAAAGAGTAATATGTCTAGGTTTATGGCAAGGATGTCACACTTAAATAGCACAAACACCAAATAACATCATTTAAAGAAACAGACAATTTGAAAGCAAGGATATCAGTAAGCAAAAACAGATTTTTAGTTGCACATGAAGAGCATTCAGGTAGTGCAATAAAAGTACAAGTTCAAAATGCAACACAAGACTGAAAGAGCTTGTCACAAAAAAATCACAATGACTGTGTCATGCTTCAAAAGTCTGTTAAACATTACAAAAATTAATTTATTTACCTCAACAGGAGTAAATACGCCTTCTCTTTGGTAGACCAAGTAGATGTTAATTCCGGGGAAGACTCTTTTTATTTTTTTTAACCATAGTGTTTTTAATAATTACATTTGACAGCGAAGCTTCAACAGAAAAAAACACTACATTATGCCTTAAAAACTAAAAATTCCTTCCCCAAAAATTTTATACCTTGGTTAAACTCACCACATTTATTAAATTCAACAATTTAACAATGTACCCTTATGTATACAAACAGTAAGTGTTCTGCAAATCTTATTGCTGTCTTACCATTCAATTATTCTTAGCATACAAAACCAACCTTATTCTCTTTAATTGTAGTCCTGTTAGAAAGAAGCCAAGCAATCAATCTACGAAAGACATCAGCTTAGTATTTTTGCGCTACTTAAACTTTGAAAATGACATTTACGGGTTTTGTATTTGTTACACCTATTCATATCTTCCAATAATGTATTTTTTTGTTTAGGAAGCTTGTTTTGAAATAGAAAACAAGGCTTTCGCATGCACATGTACATGCCTATAACTTCATCTATTACATGCCCGCATGAAGTATGTCACCACCTTGATTAATATTTTTTTTAGTTTGGAAAAATTGCTTTTGCTAGAAAATTGCTTATCAATCGCTTAATATTATTAATGGCTTATACTTGAACGACTGAGAGATATTGTTGTTCGGCAATGCAAGTGGTTTTAATATTTTAATGATCAGTTTGTATTTTTTTAGAGACTAATAAGATTCTAATACTCCACAGCAGTAGTGCAATTGTAAATTGTCAAAAACACATTGTTCTTCAGGCTGAGGATGAGGGAACGTAGCACATCATACTTGTAATGCCACTCAAACCTATGGTGGCTGCACTCTCAGCTACCCACACGCCTGGAAGAACTATCTGGCAGATGTACAGTACACCATCACTGCCGGGCAATGCCATGAACACTAGTTATTAATCCTTTCTCCTTCCAATAGCCTTTGCAATTGTGAAGGAAGACAAGGAAACTGAAGTGTTGATTCCCTCCGATTTATTTTCTTTCCCCGTTTTTCCTGCAAAGATTTTGCTTACGCTCATTCTATATTACAAAGCACTGCCCAGCCCTGCCTCATGTGTTCAGTGATGTGGAAGCCAACGTGTACTGTGTGCCTTTGTAATACACCATAGTACCACACTTTGGCAAACCCAGCACAGTCCCGCACTCCCCCACCATGTTAGTGGAATGTAAATTCTAATTGTTGGCTTATAGACGCCAGTCTGGAGACGACTACGTAACAAGGGGGAGGCTACAGGTGAAACACAGCTCCTCGGAATGTTTGCTTCTCTGTCACACTGAAAGGGCACGTGAGCGTGTCTGTGCAAGAAGCACAGAGCAACCAGGAGGCAGGGAAGGAAGGGCGAGAGAGACGCTGCCGAAGCCTACTCAGAAATGAACAGCCTATTAAGATTTGAAAAGCTGTCATCGCCATCTGAAAAGGACCTACGTCAGCCACTCAGACTGCATTTTAACAGTCTGTCTGTAAAAAAAAAAGGAAAAATATATAAAAAATCTCTAATAATACTGTCGAATTCTAATGTGAGAGAGAGAGAAAGAAAGAAAGGGAGGGAGAGGGAGAGTAAAGACAATTTTACTTCTTCTATTAACCTGACGCGATTACAATGGCTTGATGGGTTGCCTTATTTCATGGAATATTAAGTTCAAATTCTGCTTACAGCGAGGACAATAAACAGCTTCTGTAAACCCACTGCGCGGCCAATGCTACAGCCGGCACAGTACCTGCTTACTGCTACTTGACCTCCAGTATTGCAAACCAGAAAAATAATCAACCACGTCATGCATCATTCCTTTAATTCTCTGACAGTATATTCCGGCTCTCAGTCTTTCCTTTTTGACATTCTATCACATTGAAAACTGTCGAAAGCATGAAAGGCAAGAGGAAAGCAAGTCCAAAAGCAGAGGATTTCTAATCACAGAGGGATGCATTCAGTAATTTTGACTGCTTCTGGTTAAATTTACTGGACTTAGAACAAGAACTGAATACAATTATGCATCGCAAAACAAAAATGGAGTTTTAGTAAAACATCACAAATGATTCTCAGCGTTCTTATTGGATCCTACTTAAAATGCAAAAAAAGCCTTCACATCAAGAAAGCTATGTTTATGTTGATCTAATTTGACAACACTCCGCCAAAAGAAAACACAATTCTGAATTTTCACACACAAACGCAGTTCTGTGGCCATTTCCTCTTCGGTGAAGCTCCTCTCTGTAGTAAATACCTTCTTAGGACAAGTGTATTTATGTGTGCACTGTACATACCTTTCAGTGCACGTAGCAATTGATTTTCTACTCATAAGGTCACTTTTTATGGAACATTGATCACAAAATTTACTGAAAACAGTTGTTACTACTTTACTGCTGCTCACCCAAACAAGATCACATGGGCCAATGACAGATGTAATGTGAGGCGGCATTTGCTTTATTTTTTCAATACAGTTCGGAAACACGAGGCAGCAATGCGTCTTCCTTCATCACCATTCCAGATTAAATTCTCCTTTAGGCCTTGCCAAACAATGTCAATAAAATTCAAATAAATTGTGCTGTGCTGCCACATCACAATATATGGGACAGAAGGCAGTGCAACAAAATGTGCACTCTAAAACTCAACCTTCATACAAATCTATCACAAAACTCGCATTGTTTCATTGATGGAGTTTGATGTTATAAAACTAGCAACACAGCCAGTTTTCTGTAGCGTTAAACCATTTCGTAATATAGTGTGGAACTTTAATGAATAGGACAGTACTGAAATTTGCAGCATGCATTTTTAAGAAAGGTAATGATTTCCTCATTATACTGTCTAAATATTTTTTGATTAATTTTTGAACATTTACTTGTTTAAATGAAACTAATATGCAATAAACCTCAAATCTCCAAATCCCATTGAATAGGGAAATCACAGACACCCTTTTTTTGTCCATTACTGAATAATTTGCATTTGAGGTGTTAGCAGAAATACAGTATATAAATGGTGAATATTTGCAGGGAAACAAGGAAAATAAAAGCCGCACAGCATTTTTAATAATTGTGCTCGGTCGTGTTGCTGTGAAGTTGCTCTGTGGAGAATGCTGCCTCCATTTGGTCACATCTGTAAAGCTGTTGATCTCTTTCAGAGAAATTATTCATTCATATATGTCTAAGCCGATGGGGTCACAAACCTCTACCGACAGTAATAACAGAAATCAAACATTAAACCTCATAGGAATTAACAATTAATAACTGGTAGTAATGCAAGACTGACTTACTGGTACCTAGCTAATATGCTATTATATAATAAATCAAAATATTTTGTTGAATTATTAAGTGGTGTGTTTTTTCCACACAAGAACTACCTCTCAGACAGTTGTTATTACAGCTATGATATAACCAGTCCTAGCATTGTATGCATCAGAATCAAATTCTTGCAATTCTTTTCTAAAAATACATTTAAATCAGAAAACACAGTAATATCTAACTGCTGTGTATCGTCCAATCTATCTCCTGTCAAGATACACCGCAGACAGAGGAAGTTAGGAAGTTATTTTTTTGTGACTTCTCACCAATACTGCATACCAATAAGGAATTTAAAGGATGACGGTTACTGTGCAGCTTTTTGTCATTTATCCTAAGCGGCACAAGGTTTTGTAATAAACAGAAGAGAAAAAATCAAAACCAGCAGTTCTTCAAAATTCATTGATGGCAGGCAAAGAATTAACAAGATGGAGCTAAATTAGTTACAGAGCAACATCTTTCACTTTTTCCCTTGCTTGTTTTTAGTTGGGGCGACTACAGAAATTGCCATTTGGAGGAAAAGAATCAAGCTCACTAGCCAAGAGGTGCAATAGAAAAGACCAGATGGAGACAGACACCTGGCAGTGTCTCAATGCCTTGTGTGGTGTGCCAAGGAAAGACCTGCTTTCAGCACCTGAAGCATTCAGCACTTATTTAAAACAACTCTTCCCGTCTATTGGAAAAGGTGGAATCTTGATGCCTCATCGAGTTGACTGAGTCAATCTATCATTTGAAAACACTGTATCAGAAGAAAATTGCCTGGGCGTTTTAACATAGGGAAAAAAAAAGTCAGCAAGCACCTTCTAGTCCACCTTGCTTGTGAGGAAGTATACAAAACCTGTTGTTTTTTCCAGCCAGTCATTCACAAAAATAAATGGTAGTTATCACATCAGCATTATTACAAATAACACTTTGTGGACGTTTTGATGACATAGAGAAGACACGTTAATCTCACACTAAATAATTACAAAAGAATGAATTGGTGCATTTCATTTTATATTTTCTTCAGGAAACCTAGTTTATTTTGGGGTCATGACACACACAGACAAAAAAAATAGTTTTGGAATAACAAAGTCTCTATAATATTCTATATAAGACATTTAAGTCTTTAAAATCTGCGACATCTCATTTTGTAATTAGTAGTTCCATGTTCAAAGTTTAAAAGATATTACGCTTTCTTATACATCCAGAAACTGTCAAAAATTATGAAAACAGTGAAGACTGTCTCCCTAGAAGCAAATGGGTTTTTTTACCATAGTTCCATCTGGGATAGAGGTTCAGGTTTTTTTTTTAATTTCCCCTCTGTAAACCACACATGGAAATTTTGTGATACTGAATTTTAAAGAGCACAGAACAAATAAAAAGGTTGCACCTCACGCAAGAAGGAGAACAAAAAGAAGGGAGCATATCTGCTGTTTTTACTCTGAGGTACAGTTGAGGGGCAAAACAGCCTAATTGTTGGTTTTACAGAATCATGTCATTGGCCTCCAGCAACATCCTGTCCCTGAAATCTCCCTGTGAACATCTTTGTCTCCCTGATATTAGTATTAACAGTTTGGTTTTCATTTCTCCAAGCAAGATGCGGGTTGCTCGTTGGTGTAAAGACCGTGACAAACCAGACGTGTAATTTCTGCTCAAAATAAAACCTCAGCAGCCCCATATGTTTGATATTTTATCCTTCACTGTTTGAATTTTAGTGTTCCCACATGAGAATTTTATGTTACTAAAAGTTTCATCCTGTGTGTGGTAAAGTATCAGAAACACACAGACCACATGTTTTTGTCCTTTTTATTCTTTGTTAAAAAGATTTGTAGCAGCTTTGGATGCATGATGCAGTTTTGTTTTCTATCAAAATACAGATTCCACTGCCCTCACTCAAACATCCAGAAATAGAGAGAATGCAGGCACGACCACATACTGAGTGTTTACACAGTTCTCTGGCTTCACAACACATAATTAGCATCCAATTTATAATGCACCTAATTAAGGTTTTATGGTACTCTTTATCCTGCTGAGTGGAGACCACATTCTTCAAGTCACTATGTGTTTGTGGGTTCAGAGCTCTACACATTGAAACTAGCTGCAATTTTCATCCTAAAATTTAGAACAAAGCAAAGTGCTTTTTACCAAAACTGAGCAACAATATGGGATTAATCTCTGAGGCCTCTTGTGTCTCCTTGCAGCATCTAGTGTCACCCAGATCAAGAAGATAAGCATAAGTTTAAATGATTTTAAAGGGATCCCATGTAGTGTGAAATTAATAACAGAAGATTTGCCATGAAGATGGCTAGCTGCTTGAGACATGTAATCTTTGAAGTTATAGACCCATTGGAAACAGTGAGTGGCTGAGCTGCATTTGAAAGAATGAGAAAGATGGCTTTAACATTGCATAATGCAGTGCTAGTACAGAGGCCAAGGAAAAATGTGTTCACCTTGAAGTTGGCAGAGCAAAACACAGAGGCTTCCTTTGGACTCTCTAGCAAAGGTACTGTAGTAATATCAACACAGTCAATACAGCAACAATAAAAGATGTTTTAAGTAAAATAAAAAATCCTTTTGAATGATGCTGAAATATGACCTTTGTCTTCAAGAGTCAATGAAATGCTGTACGTCCAATGCACAATACTAACCTCAATCTTGAGTTCATTCAATTATGGCCACAGCAATAATCAGCACACACTATAAAGGTATGACTAAGTGCGCAATTCTTTTTTGTGTGTGCTGTTTTTCTGTTTTGTTTTCTAAGGAGCATTCATTCCAATGTGTATTGTGTTGAAATTTTCTCTGAACAATACACTGCATCAAAAAAACAACTAAAATATATGATTAAGATAATTGTTTCTTTTGGCATTAGAGGTACCATGAAAAGGATTTTTTGTTTTAATATTTTAGTATGTGCTGATCCCATTTTATTGTAGGTTTTGCTTAACAATCACATTTTTAAGCCTATTCAAGGCAAACAGCTTTGCAATTAAAAATAATCACAGCCTTAATTTGACGTCTATTTAGTAAAACTTCTAAGCCTTTGAATTGCTGTTATAATATGTAATTTCTATTCTCTTTAAAACATACTACTGCTCAGTCAGAGGTGACTGAAAGAGTCTCCTGCAGCATCACCAGTGCGTCCAATACTACCGCACACGGTCCAGGTGCTATACTGTGTATGCGCTGTATTTACACAACAGCCAGAGCAGGCCATTTGGCAGCTATTCTCCAGTGTCGGAGAGCCATGGAACTCTGCTGTGTGGTTAGAGCAATGTAACAGCAAACCTGAAGCCCCTATAATCCAAACCTGTATCAACAACTGTATTGCCACAAATTGTCGCCCAAAGGGAAAACACAGCAAGGCAAAGATTTAGAACGGATTTCACGTAGGGCGGAGTGTAATTTTAAAAGAAATCAGCAGGCGTTACTTCACTGATACCCTCTGCTCATTTTTCGAACTCAGATTTCAGGTTTCAAAATAGGCAGTTGTCCTATCGACACGTATGTAGCTGCTCATGCGCAGGCAGAGCCCATGCAAATCGTTCAGGGTGCTCAAATGCAGCAGTGACATGAGTGGAAATATGGTTCAGAGAGTCCTCCTTACACAGGCCTCGCAGACATTTTAAAGAATGTAATCAGGTTTATGAGAGCTTCTAACAGAATGTGACGTAAAACAGGAAAAGAAGAACAAGAAGATTTTTTAAGTGGTGATAGAGAGTCCACATTATCTGTGTTCTACAGTTAAAATCAGTCGCTGTCTGTGATCCCAGTGTAAGGGTGAAATGATGTTCACATCTCCCCGATCTGCTCGGTGCACTACATTTTGTTATCAGCAGCGATTGGGGAGATTGCTACAGCATGTGTGTGTTTAACTGTAGTCTGTATCTGTTTTTATGACCGACTGGAGGCAGTTCTGTAACAGATCGCAGCCCCCATGCTTTGAATCTTTTTCCTTCTTTTTTTGTGAAGAGCCTAACCTTTGCATTAAATTACAGGTTGTCTCAGAAAAAGACGAAACGCGGGCTGAAACAATCAGAAAATAACACTTTTGTTCATATCATCCTTGTAAACCTAGCAAATTATGAAGTCTATGAGCCCTCAAGTCCGTCACACCAATCTGAATGATTGTCTTGATGTTTGAAAAATATTCTGCATAGGTAAATATCTAAACAAAATGAGAGAAATTAAGACAGCAGCTGATGTCTCATTCATCTAATTTTAAAATGGTACTGACCGGCACCATTCCATTCCATTACCTGTACCATTACAGATTAATTAAAATTCTAAAGTAACTCACCTTTGTGAATATTTTTTTTTTATAAAGCAGCTGGTCTAAATGATTTCTGACACCATAGTATATGAAATGGAAAAGCAGCCGAGGAATTTTATAACACCAGAGTATCGACCAGAGGTGGCTGGTTCTCACCTTGCAAACGTATTCAGACCCTTTCACCATTTTCACAGGTTCTAACCTTGAATTCACGATGCTTTGAACTAGTAATTGATATTTGCTATATACTGTATACAACATCCTCCACACTTTCAAAGCTAAAACAAAAAAGGAAAGGAAGAAACAGATAATTAATATGAAAGAAAAATGGAGACGTCATGATTAAGTATTAACTTCTCAAAGGGGGCTTGTGCAGAACTGAAAAATATATCTCAAATCCCACCTAGGTCTGCAACAAAGCAACTAATGTGATCAACTGATCAACTAATATGATATCAGCTCATGTGATATTGCAAGCATGTGGTTAGAGGTTAGACAAGACACAATAAGAACATTTTGGCCTAAAAGCAAAGTGTCACATCTGATGCAAACCCAATATAGTGCATCACTTGATCAACACCATCCATACTCTCAAGCATAGATGTGGAAGCATTATGTTATAGTTTTGCTTCTCATCAGCAGGGACTAAGAAGCTTGTCCAGTCTAATGAGAACATAAATGGAGCAAAGTGCTAGCAATCCCCCCAAACAACCTGCTTCAGACCTAAATAAATATCAACAGGAAGGTGATCCAAAACACAAAGCCAAAGCTACACTGGAGTGGCTTGTACAGGTTACCCTTAAATCATCAATCTGTAAAGCCTTGGAGCACCAAGTTTTGATCAATTTAGTAAGTTAATTGGTTCGTTTAAGAATTAAATGGTTAACTGTGGTCCTTAGGAGCTGCAGTGTATTGCTATTTTCATTTCCGATCATCTCTAAACAAGTGCCTGTCAAGTGGACTGAAAACATAGATGGATCATCTCCTTACTACTCAAATAATAATAATGCTTCTCTGCTTCTCTGGAAAAAACAAAATTGTTTTAAGCTTCCAATTGTTTCCAAAAGGAAATAATAAGAATGAATGAAAAGATCTATGTAACACTATGTAATAGTCCAACAATTATGTTCTTTAAAACAGTGCAGCCACGTACTGTTCATGCTTCATATTCTATAAAACCTGCTTCCTTTAAATCACGACAACTAGAATTTGATCTGTTAATTTTTCAGCTTTTGTGGCTCTTTGAGAAATGCAGTTTTCAAGGCTCACAGGCCTTTCACAGTACCACTGCGAGCCCGAACACAACCAGGGACAGGTTAAAGCAGGTGATCCGGTGAGGTCCCAGCGGGCTCAATCAGGAAGAGTGTTTGCTCCACGCCAACGTCGGGCTCTGTTTTTGAGTTCAAGCCTGGGTCACGCTCCGGGCCGACTCTGACCAAGATGTCCTAAGCAGTGGTGCACAACAAGCTCAGTGCTGCTGGGAGTGGAGCTGGGAGCTGGGATCAGTCGTCTGGGGCTCTCTCAGCTCCCAACACAACAGTGACCCCTGTGACTCCCAGAGTGCCCGCTGCTTTGCCGTGACATCAGGGAGGAATGTGCTTTTCCTCTAATTGGCACCGAAACTCCACTACATCTCCACTTAGCCTAGAGAGTGATGGGTGGGGCAGAGGAGCCACAGTGTCCATTGCTGTGAGTGAAGATGACTCCCAGTTTGTTGAGTATATACTACAAAAAAATCACTGTATTCCTATGTTTTACGTAAAAACAGCAAACGTATTTCCTAATTACTGGAGAAAAAACACAAAAACACTTACTGCATTATATCACAATGTTTTTTGTGTAAGCCTGGAGTCACCAAAATCAGAACAGTGTTACATCTATAGCAGAATTAAAATTAAAATGGAGCGTACAGTAGCTATCCCTCCCACGATTGCAGGAAAGGGAGTGATATCGCAGCAACAAATCAAAACATGCTTTAAGAAAAAATCTTTTTGTGGAGTTTTGTCGCTAACAAGTGAGCAAGTTTCCTATCTTTGTATTGAATCACTACGCTTGGCTCATTTGAGGAAAACAGGGGGTACCACAATAGTAAAAATTAGAAATATTATCCAGAGTGTTTCCAAGCAATGAGGACCGTTAATATATACAATCCTGCGAACGATTTCCTAATTTCCTTAATGAAAAATAATTAAAAGTTTAAATATTGCAGTAGCCGAATGTTATTTTGAATGCACAATGATAGAGACCATGAAAATAAACAAGGATTTATGCCACAGATTTATTCTGGGACAATTCTGTAAGAATGCAGTTAGTTACTGCTTTGCAGTTTTTAACGGTTTTCAACTACAGTATTAAAATGTTTTGCCGTTAAAAAATTTAATACTATAGTTAGTAAACCTTCTGATTACATAACAAAAAATCATTTTAGAGGCGATAGTAACAGCCATATGCAAATCACCAGTGTTTTTCTTGGGTTTTGATGCCTTCAGATTCAGGAGCAAGTGCTACGGATCTGCATTCCTCCTTCCGTGTTCCCAGAGAGCTCCTGCAGCAGGGCAGACTGTGAGCAGCATGGGGTGTTTGAGGTGCAGGAGAGCCTGCGCAGGCAGCCCATCTGAGAGCAGACGGATGCCTGGGAAGCAAAGATGCTCAAGTCCCTTCAAGTCAACATCCTGCTGTGCTGCAGTGCAGATGTTTCTGTGATTTGAGGAACTCTGTCTCTTTATTTTTTCTTTCTTTTTATCCTGTCAAGCCTTGATCTATCAGAGGCTCCCCTGATCTTCCTTTCACCTTCAAAAACTGAAAACAAAAGGACAACGTGGTGATGGGGGGAGACAGTCTAACATTTTAGACATAGTACAGTCATACAGCAAACACACAAGTATATGTGCTTATGTGTATGAGTAAATGCTTAATTTTGGAACTCTACAGAAGAACTCTTCCACTCCATTTCTTAAATTTTAGATACTACTTGCAAAGTTGAATGAGTATTCAATTACTGCTTGGGAGATAAACGTTCAATTAATGTAGTTCAACAAACAATATTTCTTAAACATTATACTCTAGTGAATGACACAATGCTTTGTCGGTTATGTAGGCCAGTGGTAACTCTTGACCCTTACAGCAACAGTAACTTCGTCTTCAGCAACTCGATGGCTTCGAATAGGGGGTGATGAAGATCAATTAAATCAATCACTGACACAATGACGTCAATCAGGTAGAATGTGAATCAGAGTACCTCATGCATATGTTACATGCCAAACGTCTTTATCCAGCAAAATAAGTATTCTTTTGCATTGAAGACTCTTCAGTAAAACAACAGCATTTATACAGTTTAAAGTTATGAAGAAATGTTGTAACAGTGATTCTTAGCTCTTAAAATGTCTTGTACACAGCTTGTAGGGTGTTGATGTAAGCAAAAATTTCCTCTTTTGAATTTAAGCATTCTGTATAGGCCATTTACATCCAAGTCATTAAAACCACAATGATTATCAATCAGGAAATGGCTTATTAAGTGTTACCATCAAACACTGATGAGAAGTTTTTTTAGAAAGTAATTTGAAATCTTATTTCCATTAAAACAATTATATATTTTATTATAGCTGCCCCACTGCAGAACATTATTACACAATTATTTAAATGTTTTTACCATTGTAAATAACAAAACAACACAAAATTATTTCAAGTCCCATTTAAAATTACTCTGTCTCTTCACTTAATGTAGAAACAACCAGCTTAATTTGTGCATTCTGGATTGAAGCAAACAGCTAACACTGACTCTTCTGTTAGGCTCTGTACAATATGTGCAGACCTATGCTGAAGAAAGTAGATGTATATATGAATACCTACTTGCCACTAATGTACTAACATGCAATCATGGAAGTAATTTGAACAGGATATTAAAACATTTTTCAGAGATCAGCTATTTGAAATTCACCTTTTAACTGTACATTAAATGATACAGCTGTTTCATTATTCATACAGTAAAATCAAAAAGCCTGGGTGTCATTAATACCTTTAGTATGTATAATGGAAAAAAAGGATTTGTTATAGGTCTGAAAATAGGTCTCCTTATTCATGCTTATAATTATATTTAAGAAACAATATTGCCAGTATTGAAAAATGTCCTCTCTTGCATGATTAATCTTAAAACATGTTTAAAATTAGTATTGTCATCTGCATACTGTATATATTCATAGAAAAATAAATTTAGACCCAATTTCAATGATACGTAATTTGGAAGTCCTGGAAGGACATTTTTGCATTTTACCTGAAGCAGAGATCAAAGTTCACAAGCAGGGTCTGTTTCAGACAGAGCATATACTGTAAGAGTTACTATATGGATTCCGGAGTAACTGTATAGGCACTCTACAAGACATTATATGACATTTTCACATTTAATTTTTAGGAGAGGTCAGGGGCCACACTGAATAGTATTTCTGAATATGGCATATATGGTTTATTGTATGTGTTCCATAATATAGTCCTTTATAAGGATTTCTAAAAATATTTTGTATATAACCATTAGAAAAGGTAAGAGGTCTTTGACAAGGTTATGATCTACAGTAGCAAAGCATACAGGTATGTGTTTCATGATGGTATATACTCACTGTGCATTTGACCAGAAGCAAAGGTCCTATACTGTACGAGTGTTGAATCATGTGACCAATCAGCTTTATTCACTTGTGACCTACAGTATGATTTCTATAGTTTGTAATGATTCACAGGCCTAGTACATTTTACAGTAGGTGGTTATCACAACGCATTGTATATATGCTTATTAAATACACCCAAAAATGTGATTGGCTCATTGATGAAGTCATTTGAGTCCTTTTTGACAAAGCATGCAGCCAATTCTTCTGTCGCGTGTATATCATTTACATGAGATAATATGATCTAACATTAAGCACCATGTTTGAGGTCTCCACTACAGATGTTTTCAGAGAACAAATAAATTGGTAAGCCATCTATTTATCTAATTGACCACCTTCAGTGCTGTTGTCAGCACATAATATTTCTAGATTTTTGTTGGTTTGCCAATGGGAGGGTTATTAAAATGTATATTAACTGATAGTTTCAAAAGTATGCAGACTTTTGTTTTGTAAAACATTGCATAGAACAAACCAGAGCACCTTCTTGGCATTTCTTAAATATTCAGCACTATCAGCTTTTAATGTCACATAGCAACAGCTGTATAAACTACAGTACATTAACAATAGATACATCTGAATTATTTAAATTCTAAGTTTAATTTGATAGACTTTCAACTATCTACTTACGCCTTAATGACTGTGAAATGCTACAGAAATGCAATAGATTTTTTTTATTTCAGCTTTACACGCACAGCAGGCAAGACTTGCCATAAAACAGGCCTTATTTCATTTTTAAGCTTTGTGATAATATATTTTTATGTGTGCCTGTTTTTACTAAAGATTAAACAATGGAATTAAGCTTAAAATAACAATATGACAAGCATAGCTTAAAAATACACAGCTTTACTCTATGAACCAAACAAAAGGCAGTGGAGTGAATTTGTCTGTCTCGCAGTATGCAAAACAGCACGCAGCTCTAAATTCAGTGCAGTTGGGGAATTCTGTCCTGCATCGCAAAAAAAACCCAAAGCCTAGGTATGATGCTGGAGTGGAAGAAACATTGTCACCCGTTGAATTGATTATCTATATGATATTGAAATAAGAGGAGTTCACTGTATGTGTGCAATAAGGAGGCAAGCTGTCCAGGCCAGGAGTGAGCTTGAGAAGGGGGGTCGAGCAAGGTATTCTTTGAAGTCTGAATTCCAATTAAACCCCTGACTGAGTTCTAAGCGCACAGGAGAAATGACTGAGGTACATGACATGACTGGGTCCCCAGTCCAGTCAAGCCTTCCATTTTAACCCCTGTGTCTCCCCTCTCCCCGTTCCTAATATTTACGATCACCCCTGCCAGCATCCACCCCCCTCTTCGGCGCTACAGCTCCGCAGAGCACCACAGGACACAACGGTGGCTGACAGAGGCAAAATGCTGCCAAGTGAATCAGGCCATGGTTCTGTCCCCCGTTCAGGAACAGGAAGAATCCTTGAGATTTGTGAGTGGTAAAGATACGTGTTTCAGCTATTCTGTGCCTACGAGTATAAAACATGATATAAGCAATTTCATGACATATTAAAGACACATGAAAAAAACATGAATGCTGTCTGTGAAATTTTATTCATACAGCTATAGATACTGTAGGCAGAATGTTAGGAAGTCCTAATTTATTGACTTATTATAACCTTATAGCCATGCTTTTGAGAGGTTTGCACACCTGTGCCGCAGGGCTCCCTTGCTCTCCTGCTGTAGCAAAGTCTTTGATTTTCATCAGGGATTTTATTAAAACAATGGTTCTTTTTTCTCACCTAATGAACCTCCTCCGTTCTGATTTTCAAAACAGTACACTATAAAAGAAACAACACAGGAGTACTGCAGTTCATTATAAAGGATCCGCAGGAAGCGAATATAGAGCAGTATTGAAGGTTCAACAAAATCACTGATTTTCTGTAGCTTTCAATCGCTGGCATTTTGTATTTATTTTCTATTGTGAGGAAAACAAAGTAAAACAATGCTATACTGATATTCACATAAAAGCCATCCAGCAAAACAACCAACCTGATAAGTTTTTCTGCTCTCATTCTCTTCTAAAGCTGTATTCTGTAATTACAACTGGCATGCAGCAAAAATATTATTGATTAATTTTCAAACTTATATCAATAGTGCAGTCATCTTCCCTAGTTTAGATAAAATTGTACAGTAAATATTTTTTTTACTTAAAGCAAAATATTAAAAGCTTTGGGTAAACAGCTAGGGTTATTTTCCCAGTTCAAATAAAAAAAGAAGATGGATATGTATATATACACTGTAAATTTACGTGCTTGTGGATACTGTACATCAATCCAATACACGCACAGGCATATACTGAATGTATATTTTTTCATAAAATTAAGATGTCATTTTAAAAGCCTTGCACCTCATCCAAAGATTTTGCAAAGTCATAGCACATATACTGGATCAATTTAATTCCCAAATTCATCATAGGAAGCTTCATAATATGAACTTTTTCGTATGTTGACATTGCTTTGTTTTGTCTTCAAAACGAAGAGCCTGCTAACCTTTAATCTGGGAGACAATATCTATTTTACAATTTATTGCTGTACCTTCATTAATTTGGCTGCTTTCTAATTGTTAACTTCAATATGATCCATATATTAACTTACATTCTAGTGGTGTTACAGGGAAACTGGTCTAACATCTGTCCCTTTGTCATTAACCCCTTCCCCTTTTCTAAATAATACTTAACCATACTTTTCTGTGCTTTGCCATTTTTGACAGTGTGGTAACAAGCTTAAACCCACATTTCCCAACAATCTGCAGTTAACCAAACGAATGTCTTGTCACTCTTGCAGTAAAGCATTATCAACAGCAACAAAGGCCAGGTTAAACAACCTGAAACGGTCTACTTCTGTGTAGCTCATGAAAGACAGCCGACTCAACTTTATAAACAAAGCAGTGAAGTCTTTTTCTAAAAAAGACTTATTTCACAACGGCTCTGAAAAAAGTCAAAGTGATGCCTTGAATATTTCTCAAATAAAATAGCAAAAATGACATATTAACCACCGGTTGAGAACTCATCCAATTCCTGTATAGCACTAAGAAGATTCCCTACACCTTGAACAGCACTTTCTTTAAGCATAAATTACAGAAGGTTTTACAAAGAGGTGTGATTTACTTGCTGCTGCTGCTGTAGACACTGCTACACTTAATACAGCCCAACACAGAAGGGGTTAAGAAAGAGATCCAGCAACCTTTTATCACATTTGTGAGAGAGAGGAGAGGCAGAGCAGAGTAAATATTTCATTGTGATAGGTGACATAAACAAAGGTTTACTTTCATTTCCACTTTTTACCTTACAACAACTCTGCTGGCAATTCATTCCTGCAGCCCATCTTAACATACCATTAAACCCTTCTATACAGACCTAACAGTTCAGTAAGGCTCAGAAAGATCTTTCTCATACCCAGTAAAGAAGACTTTCATATCCCTACTTAATAACACTTTTTTTTTTGGGGGGGGACTTTAGTTTTTTTTTCTTTTTGTTGCATTTGTGCAGATTCCATTTCCAATGTTTTTTTTATTTCAATTAAAATGTACATGCTGCCAGAAGACATGCTCATTTAAAAGCAAAAGCAAGGCAAAAGCATCATTGCTACAAAATACACGAAAGTATTGGCAACACAAGCTAAGCCTAGGTTTCCATATCAAGCAGCAGCACAGCTCAGAAACGCAGTATGCCTCTGTTCCACAGCTCCAGTGCCATACTCCCTCTTACTTGTGGCTGTCAGGAAGCCTGTGGGATCCAGATAACCCTTTGATAGAGAGCGTAGTAGTTATTGTTGTCTGTACCCAACACCTTCCCTACAGCAGATATGAAGATTTATAGAGAGAAGAGATATTTAGAGCGAGCAGCAGGGAGGCAGTATTAACATGGCAAGCTTAACTGGCAGCAGGAAGCAGTAATAATAGCCAAATCAGGTAGGAACACAGGGGGAAAAAAAGAAACCATCCATGAGTATGAAAGGGAAATTGAGCCAGGACGCGAGAGCTGGCTATTGTTTGAGCAAAAATATAATTACCGTGGTGCTCTCAAGTCTTTTTTTTTTACATGCTTCTCACAGGGACATAGAGGCACAGAAGCCAAAATTCACAACAAGCTGTTCCTGTTTCGTAACCTAAGACTCAGAAACATATTCAGACAAATATCTGAAAAATAAAAAACTATGTACACTATTTCTGTATATTATTGATACTAGTATGTGTGCATTTAAAGATTCAAATATGATCATATTTTCATGCTCAGAGTAAATCTTCAGTTTATTATATAGACAATGCAAATATACCTCACACTTCATTAACTCTGTAGAATATCACAGTAAACCTTTGTTGCTCTAAAACCCAAAGACAGGCAGTATAGGCTGTATGCTACTATGAATGCTAAATTTCCTGCTTATGTTTTTCCAATTATATATATATTTCATATTCATATATATATAGTCAATTATAGAATACAGCGTGAGGGCACACCTGCCCTCTGAAAACACAAGGTATGTGTTAAATCCTCAGGTGAGGTCGAGTCTTCTGTAGTCTGCAATGTAATGACCCAGATGTTTGCTCGTCCTGCTCCATGAAGTTGCCCACCCGCCCGTCGAACAGCACAAACGACGGAACTCACCGCAATCGTTTGTGCCGGTTTGTGTTGCTGTATATAGCTTTTGTGCAGCTTTTGTTTCCGAGATATAGCGCCTTGTTTTTTCGGGTGACTAATCACGTGACTATCTACAAGGAAGTTTACAGGCGCCAACAAACTCGGTACTTGAACTATGATGAAAACAATGGGGGCAATTTGTTTTCTGAGTCTGGTCGGGTGGGGTGGATGTTTCAATATGTTTCAATATAGCACCTTCTTTTCCTGGCTATGACGTACAAAACAGCAAAGTCACGACCACCAGATCTTTCAGTTCTGATCAGTTGTCCCCAGACTTTGCAGCCTTTACAAGAATAAACACTTACATTTAGGGAGGAGTTACTATGTTAGTTCATTGGGTTAAGTGTTTTCTTTTAATTTTTAACCACGTTCTCGAAAATGTATGGCTTGCGTACTCCTTTCATTCGTGAAGAGAGACCAGTTTCCAAATTACCGCTGGTGCAACACGAGAGCCCATATTCACATTTTTAGGTATTAGCTTCCAGATCGATATAATTTAACAATAACAAAACTGAAAGCACGAGCATAATAATATAAAAGATCAAAGACTTTACATTTCTATTCATTTTTGAAGTACAAAGCAGAAGGTGTTTCACCTATCTTAAAGGTACAATTAAAATTGTTCGTTACAGAAAGCAGCGGAGACAGTTATATTGCAAATAAACAATGTATTTATTTCGAAGAGTACGAGACATTTTGAATCAATAAAGATGTTAAAAAAAATAAGCCGATGTAGTTATTTTGCAAGTAAGTAAAGCATTTTAAAAGTAGATTCTCATTGACAGAAAACAAGCCGATCCACCTGGCGCTGCTGGCTTGAACAGCTCTCAGACCTGTGATTGGCTAAACCCCCGAACAGCTCGGGCCGCGATTGGGTGAAGAGTGAGAATCGACACTCTGATTGGGTAAAGCGCCACAGCGGAAGTTCTGAGAACATGTAGATACACAGGTGATGGATGATTTTCCTGGTCCAAATACTGTAGCCCCGGTTAACCGTGTGTGCTGTATGAGCACGCTGGATATACAGTAACACATCCACTGGTTTCCAATTACTGATCAATCTAAGAGAAGTCGCACTGAGATCAAAACTAAATAGCAGATAAAAAACGTCATGGCGTCCACAGCGCATTAACGTCTCCGATAGCATGTCACGATAGGAGTGCGCGTATCGCGATCACATTGTGATACCCATTGCGATTAGTGCATCACTTTCATGGTGCCACTGTCGTGACATTGAGTCCATATATCGCGATATGACATACCCCGACAAAACGCCCCCACACCCCATGTCGTGACATGATGTCCATATATCGCAATATGACAAAAAGGGCCCCGCCCATGTCGCGACATGAAGCCAGTATATCGCGATATTACATGCCCAGCCAAAACGCCAAGCCCCCCATGTCGCGACATGATGTCCATATATCGCGATATGACAAAAAAAGGCCCATGTCACGACATGAAGCCTGTATACCGCGATATGGCATACCCCAACAAAATGTCTTGCCCCCATGTCGTGAGATTGATTCCATATGTTGCAATAGGACATAGCCTGACAGGATATGCTGACCCTTTGTCGCACACAAAGTCCATATATCGCGACACATCCTATCTGGGTATATCATGTCCTGATATGAGACCTTTGTTGCGACAGAGGTGCCAGGGTGGCATGAAAGCAAGGCGCCAGTCATGATATACACTGCCGCGATATACATGTGATATACAGGGGGTCCCTAACATGACATGCTGCGGAGGTCTTGTCGTGATGCTATCCCACAGATACGCGTTTGGCAGCTGCGTGTCATGGGAGGGAAGGGAAAGGAAAACGTGGCTTAGAAAATAAAAACCAAAGATCTTACAATCACTGTGATTTTACATACATTACAACCACAGGTTTATGCCATAGGTGGTTAACTTGTTGGCTTGCGTCATGTCTTAGTATTATTCACATCTAAGAAGGCTCATATGTTTATGGATATTGTCTTTAAAATGTTAAGGGTACGAGCTAAATTGTCTATTTGCTGCCTGTGTGTTGTAAAGATCACCTTAACTATTTAAAGACTGACGTTTTACAACATATCCAGTAAACTGTGTGTATTGCTATAAAATCCAAAGCAAAATGTTTTCTTACAATGCTTATTAAGTTATACCGTCACAAAACAGAGTATATTAAAAAAGTAAAGAGTTTAGGTACGTTCGCTCCCGAAATACTGCGCCTTGTTTATCGCGTGATCACGTGACCATGCACGGTGACTTTGACCTCCAGTGACCCCGTCTGCCGAGTTCAAGCGCTCTGTTACCGGTGCGAGAGCAAGAGTTCTGCAATTGTGTTCCTCTGTTTGCCCGGGTGGGGAGAGTTGCGTTGGTGTGAGCAGGAAAACTAAATTTGTCACGAATATCACATACCCTAATCAGAAGAGTTGCGGGTGTAGTCTCAAAAAGCGAACACTAGCAAACAATTGCATATTCTTACCAAGAGGCTTTAACGAGCACGTCTTAATACTTCCTAGCGGTGTGCTTAAATAAACACGCGCACCAAGGGACGTGTAAAGATTCGACTCGTCAGTCGAGCCACGAGTTCAAAAAGGCTTGAATCTGCAACTTTATGAACAAGACCACTGTTGCACATTTTATGCAAAACATATTCGTTAACGTGAATAAGAACCAGGGTGTTTTTTAAGGGGCACTACAGTACGAACAAGATTGTTGTAAATAACACATCCGAGAAGCAACACTCTAAAGTCCACTGTCTCACACCTGCGGACTGCGGTTATATTGGAAACATATTTTTTATTTTCACATAACGGAAGTGAACATATATCTGAATTCTTTCATTATAATTATATATTTTCACATATATATAGCATATATATAATTTTTTCAAAGTTCCTTTTTTCTAATGAAAACCTACACCTAATTCAATGCTATGGTCAGCTTTGCACATGCATTACAATTATTACATACATTCAGTTGTAAATCTGATCCAAGGATACCTCGTTAAAACAAACAGTTTCTAGCAGGTTTTTTAGAGCTGATTAATGTTTCCTCACTAAAGTGTAAAACGGTAGGATAAAAAACTAACATCTAGACACAGATCCTAAACATGACTGTCAATCTGAAGGTGGCGGCAGATTTGAAACCCATTCCTGTTCTGAGAGCAGTTAAACAGTTAAAAAGCACTTAGCTTCCTGAACAAAAAAACACCTTATTAAAAATAACGCTGAATAAAATGTCACATTTTATGACAAACTGTGATAATACTTGCTTTGATCTCTTGAAACAATTGCCAGGAAATTGTTTGCATTAGTCCTTGAGGTGAGTAAGTATACAGGTACTGTACCCAGTTATTGGTGCACGTTTGTATTTTCTGATGCAGCACAGACTGGTTAATGTGTAAATTGTCTCCTGTCCATCCAGACCTTGAGTACAGTGAATGTGGGCTGTGCTGAGGGGACTGTCAATGAGAAGGCTCATCAGATTTCTGCAGAAAAACCAAGTCAGGGGGATTTATTACAATTACAATACAATATTTATACACATGTGCTGTACCTGCTAGTCTTCACGGTCACCTCTTTTTCTCTTTAAATACCAGGGTTCTTCTTTCGATATTTAGCTTGCATTAATGACCTCTGTGGAATTAAAATATCTACACCACCACATTATAAACAAGATTCAGATTCTGTTTCACCTACAGTATCTACAACTGGCTAATCAGAATCACAACACAGGAAAAAAACAACAACTTTGGAATATGTTAAAAAGTCCCGCCAAAATTATTTTTGTAAAACTTCAACACACAATCATATCAGTCATCCAGAACCTCCATCTGCTTCACAGCACTCGGTACATCATATACAGTAATAGGTAGTTCATTAATCTGATATAGAATCCCAATGGTACATTGCAGTAGCAAACCAATAAACAACACTGCACAACCTGTGATCTTTCGCAGCTTCAGAAGAAAAATATATCTGAAGTACTGATGACAGATCATGTAGTTTCCAATTAATTGTAAAATTAAACAGTCCCACTAAATTGGGTTTTTAAGTCTTAGCTGGAAATACAGCATAAGGTGGTTAACGTCAGAAAATACCCAGTTGAAGTGAAACAGAGCTTTTCCAAATCCAGGTTATTACACAACCCTCAGCAATACTTCTTTCTACTTTGACTAATTTGTACCATCTGTAACAGAGAATGCGGATTTTAATCAGACTATCTGCACGTACAACTGCTATAACATCCTACTGTAAACATTTCTGTTCTTCTTTTACTGTTTTTGCATTAAAAATCATAGAGAATTGGCAAATATCCTTACAAAACAAGATGATAAATTTCATGTAAATTTACAGCATAAGTATTTTCAATTGCATCAGGAAATTGAAAGCAGCCTACTGTTTTATGTCTGTGTACATTATATAAAGGTGGTTTTACTTCTGCATCTGATAGTGCCCTCTTCTGCACACACACTGCATGCTGTCTTTCTCCAGTCTCCATACTCACATGAGGCTTAACATTTAATAATTGCCAAACAATTATTTTTTGTTCATCATTTAAAAACCATGCGCAACATCACCAGATTCATTGCCTTTTCATAACACTGAAAGAAGGTGCTCTGCAAAATTTAAGGCTTTAATATTTACAATTTCCACTTAAGGGATTTCACACCTATAGGAAAAAACAATTTCCCCTAGAGGGAATATACAGTAGGTACTTTAAAAACCTTGAAATTCAAAATGTTTTGCACATGTTTTATACAAATTTGAAGATATTTCATATCTACTGTAAATAAGAATGAGTAACATGCAAAGAAATACGAAGTAGAAAAACCTTATCTCATAGAAGAAAAGCTGAATTCACGCCTGTCATTTTCAAACAACAACAATAATAATGATTTTGCAGGATAGGGACTGATGCCATGGTACTGGGCACATATTAAATACAGTGTAGACAAGACACACAGACAGATAATAAAAGTGCTGACAGGACTTCAACAGCATCAATCCTGCCAGAAATCCGCAGTCATTCTATCAACGTCACTCAGACAGACCCAGCATACTGTCGAACTGAACAGAACACGATGCTTAGAAGAGAGCACTCAGTAGCCTCTCGAGCAGGCTCAGCCAGTTCTCAATACAGGAAATTTCATAAAAAGATCTCTGGAAATAGCAAAAATGCTCCCCTCCCCACTGATAGCTTCCCAGATCACAGACCTCTTCCTGTTACACACCATGCACACCATGTGCAAAGATGACCAATCCTTTTTCACCATCAGATTGTGAAATACATCAGCTGCATTTACACTGTCCAGGCCTTCTTTAACAGCTCATCTTTTACCCTTACTAATACATCTGTACCCACAGAAGCAGATTCTGTAGTTACCCTTCTCTAGGGTCAGTCCTGCAATTACTTTTTTTGCGTTGTTAATTTTTTGTAAAGTTAATCTGAATGAGTATAAACAGCCACAATCACTTGTAGTTTCTTTTACAACTTTTGATTTCTAGGATACAACCTGCTAAACAAGACAGTAATAAAACATAGTAGCCACTGACTCAGGCTTCATGTAACTTATATACATCAATTATAAAAAATGATCATCTGCAATAGTTTTTTTTTGTGCTGCAGTTGATAATGTAAGAAAAAAATCCCAATAAGTTTGCTTCCAGAAAATTACATTATTGTAGCCATTACGTTACTTTAACATTTTAGAAAAATGTCATTGCATTTTTGTTTTATTTTCTGGTGTTTAAACCAGCCTTTAAATTATTATTATTTTTTATAGAAGAATGCCAGTTCTCCAAACGGAGCCTAAATTTGTTCAAATTAATTAAAATGATGCAATAAATATGCAAGGAGAAAGAAGTTTTTCGTATCACGGTGGGTTAAGTCGTGTGCGTGTGTTTGTGTACGTGTGTGTATGCATTCCTTGCAGCAGCTGACATGCACACTTGCACACAAAACACACTCTCAGCTGGAGAGATCACTGAGGATGTGAAATGATGACCTATTTTTTAAACCCATATTTGATTACCTGGTTTTATTAAAATTGGATCCAAAGAGGCCAGTTTCCCATTTTATTTTAATGAAGGCTGCGTGGCTGACAGGAGACTTTTGATTTATACACTGTTATTAAGCCCTGTGAGCAAGGCAGCCACAGGCAGCAGACAGAGGCCTTCGACTGAGCTCTTTCCCCCTGCTTCCTCCAACTTTAGTTTTTACGATGATGTTATCTTCTGCCTATCATTTTCCCAGCACGATTAATACAAAGCTTTTCTTGAAAACGACAGAAAATAGTATCACGTATGTAAGACATCTCTCCTGTGCTACTGCTCTTCTGAAGAGGGCATGATTTAACATTATTTTCCCCCCCTTTTTATTGCATTTGAATTTGGGGATCATTATAAAAATGTATTTAAAAAATAGGAGCAAATAAAAACTGCGACTATCACATTAATTAAACCATAGAATTAATAATTATGCATGTTTCTTACATTTTAATTAAACACAATCAATACATTTTTACATGCCTTCCAGCTAATGTTTTCAATGAATTCAAAATAAAAAATATATTTACAAAGAATTTCTTTGGTGTTCTAGCAGTCCACACGCAGGCTTTCTTCAACAATTCCAAAGAAAATACTACACAAAACCGTTCCTCTCAATCACAGCACAACCTGCTCAAATCTGACTAGTGCACTTCGCAATACTTATTCTACCACTGCTATGATAGATGTAGATTAACATATCTTTAATCTGAGATTAACCTGTCATTCACACCCACAGCTCCAATAAAAGAAATATCAGCATTTAAAATCGGTTATTTTCAATGGATATTTAACATGTAACATCATGTCTCAATATTTTATAACGAATGCACTGCATTGCTTAACTGTTTTACAACTAAGTGAACAGATAAATCTACTGTTCTGCCGTAAATGGAAGGGTTTTCTGCAAAAACTGCACCTTGGGAATCTAAGTGAAATTTGCTCATCACGACTGACTCTCCCAAAGCCAGGCAATCAAACAAGGGGAAAACAATCTGCAATATAGAGGAAGGACATAAAGAATGAATGGAATGGAAGGATGAAAGAGAAAAAATAAAAAAACCTTATATATTAAACATTTCTATATATGGAATATTTTCTATATTATGGAATATATATGGAATATTTTCTGCAGAAGCATGCATGTATTTCTCTCATTGTCCATTTTACAAAACTGTATGCAGTTCCTAATATTATTTAAATGCATTTCTATTTATTTCCTTAATTTTCAATTAAATGACTTGTAATTGATACATTTACTTGTGGATTTATTTCTCATTGTTACGTGTTTATTAACTAACCCTTCGGTTGCACAGAAGCATAAGTGAAATAAAATTGCCCCACAGAAAGCCGGAATTGTAATTTTTCTTTTTTCCTGTTTTTAATGTTTAGCTCAAACAGAGCAGTGCTGTCAGGCCCAATTTTTTCTGTGTGTCAGACAAAAAAAAAAGAGGAGAAATAGGAAGGGAGGGGTGCAGGGAGAGAGATTGAGAGAGATGGAGGGGTGCTGACATGCTCTTGTCTCCAATCTCTTCGAATACATTTCACAATTCATCTGCTTTGTCTCTACTGCCATGGCTGAGGACAATCAGACCAGACACCCATTAGATTCTTCATCGTTTTTTTTTTCATATGACACGCTGGTTGGACGGAAGGCAAAGCGCTTCTGAATCCACACCAAATGTCAGGAAAGGAACAGACATCAAAACTATGTTGTCATGGAGATCCAGTACAGACCAGATATTACACATATATAAATACGTCCGCACAAGGCACACATACATTTTACAATTCATAACATGTATTAAAATTTTAATCCAGCAATATATTTACAATTCAATATTTGATTAAATATCTTCCAACAGACTGACACTGGTATGCAACATATTTAAAATCCAGTATGTCTGCAAATCAATATTTTTTTATCATAGATAAGAGGTGCATCTTAGATTTTTGCTCATAATCTGTCAACATGTTTTTGCCATCTTTTGAAAACATAGCACATGGATATGCATTTTTAGTAAGAGAATACACAAACCGAAAGACTGGAAAAATTGGCAAACATTGTAGAAGGCATATATTTATATTTTTGGAAAATGTTTACATTTTGATGATAAAAATGAATTGATAAAGGTCTGCATTCACAAAGTAAAATAATTGTGTGTGTATTTATTTCAATTAATAGTAAAATCATATTTGAATGAATGACTTTTGAATTATTTCTAATTGTGTACATTTTATAATACAATAAATTAAATTCTGTTTATGAATAATGGGATGAAAACTATGATGGCAAAACAAAATGAGAGGCTTAATTGAGTTCCAGTCTCCCCACCTATGAGTGTGTTCATGAAATTATAAAAATATTTTGTTTTTAATAAACTGGTACATAAGGTGGAACGCAATCTAAGGATTGTTTTTTTCCAGGAAATTAAGATGTTTCTGAAAAAGACCATGTACAGTATTCTGCTGAAAAGAGAAATGTGCGTCCTGGGCACCTGTATACTGTATTTCTTCACCTGAATATCATATTTATCGTCTAATAATGTGTAGGAACTCAAAATATATTTATGCCAAGCAAAAAAAAAAATGCGTCAATGACTATCCTGCTACAAAACTCTTTAATTCTTCAATAAAAAAAACGTTTAAATGATATTATCTGCGGATCTCGAATGCTTTTATAGCGTGGGTGCCAGAGTGCTGTCATGTGATGAGTTTGCCCATCTCCAGAAGTCAGTCTACAGCCAATAGTGTTGTCAGAGACACAACGAGGCAGAAACGCTTGACATTTTTGAGATTTTCTCTACAAGGGGGGAAAAACCTAGTCTCCCTTCTTCTCGTTTTCGCTGCCGGTGCCTCAGAAGCCAAAGGCCGACTCTTCCTTTTGTTTTAATTCAGTAGGAGAAATGTTATGGTCCTGGTGGGACTTCTCATTCAAGCTGAACGTAATAAAAACATTCGCAACCTCGTGCTGACTTCAGACATCAAGCATATTTCACGTCGGGGTCAATTTAGAGTAGTTATTCTGGTCCCCTTGTATAAGAAAAGAGATTGAGAGATTAATCATAACCGAGTATAGTTACTGTTCTAAACCCCGTTTCCTTTTCTCCTTTTTTCTCTTTGTCCAGAGGTGCAGAGGGTGTAGGTTATTAGTACAGCCCAAATTATGACAAAAAATACAAACCAGGGAAAGGTGGTGTGCACCCACCGAACAGCAGACTATCGCTATAATTAAAACACCCCAAAGCTCGGCGTGCGCTACATCCATCTCTTCGTTTCTGTCTGCCTCAACCTCAGACACTCAGATTGTAATGATGAGACTCGCCATACCCTCCAACTGAAAACTGTAACCTACATATATCGTGGAGAAAAAAAAATGCTTAGTGCTCTCTGTTGCTGTGGGCTATTTTATTAGCTTTTTTTGTTTTATATTTTTAGATTTCAGGGATTTGAAATGACCCCCTATTTTTAACTCAAATTAAACACGAGAATGTCTGCATCGATTGTTACAGTATATCCGTACACACAACTTCATACATATATATTTATGTGCTTGTCCATATTCACAATGTCATATTAAAATTTTAAAATTATTTCACAGTTTTTAAAAACCCATAATGTACACATTAAGCATGTGTTAGGACAGCATTGCGTCAGATTTAGATACACAGGAACAAGATATGAATATGAATACGTATAGAAAAGTATAAATATGGTGGCTAATTCTAAAGGCAATGTTCACTTTTGTACTATTATTTCGATCTGTACCCCTCTGTCTCTCCACCGCCAGTGTTGTACACAGTACTGTAGAGCAGAATTATAATTTGAAATCAACTGCAATATAGACAGCTGGCATGCCCCTCACTGCATTCAGCTTCTTGTTCATGTAACCATGGAGAATTGGTGTGAACATAAAGGATAAAAAACCTGGAGAATGTGTGCGACTGAAATAACAAAGAGTAATATTTAAAAATGTACAGTACTCAAACAATGCCTCCCTCCTGTACTGGTGACTGGCGACAATTCACAGGCTCACTGCGGACCACAGCGCCCTCTACTGTACACTACAAAACAACAGGCAGGTGTGCGCCTGAGACCGGACACAAATGATTCAAGATCGAGCTGGCTGGCAAATGGCCCGTCATTTCAAAAATCATAACAGTGTACTAATATAACGAGGAAATCAAAAGTGCTTTATAGCTGCAAATTCCATACATCGAATTAAAATATATAGTTTTCAGCATATAAAGGTTAAGGTACTGGATATTTCAATTCACTTGCATAAACACTTTTATAACCCCAGGTAAAAACGTGTAAATCTAAAAAAAATACCTCTTTTGTGCTTCTGAAATATTACCTAAATAGGAATTAAAGAGATCTCATTTTGCTTTTGCTTTGAAGTGCTCTTTTTAAAGTCACACATGCTCTCTTGATTCTTTCTCTGTCCTGCTGTCCCCAATGCTATTTGAGTGGTATTATTATTACTACTATGTTAACGAACGAAGCCCAGATCTACAGTAGTTTCCATCTATCCATAAATACTCAGAGGCATGAATCTACAAAGAGAGAAAATAAGTGTGGACAAGAGAAATAAATGTGTATATCTGGACTTGAACAGTTCTGAAGTTTGGTGAATAATATTTTTTTGTAGATAGAACAAACAGTGAAGAAAATGTCAGGTGAAAATGATTTGAATGTCATCCTAAAGGCCTCCTAAAGAAGTAGACAGTAGTGTACAAAGAAGAAGAGTTTAGACGCAATTGTCTATTATGGGTAAACCACTAAAGCCAAATGAGTTTCAAGTGTAAATAGAAACACACGTCACTAAAAAGTTTAGAGACTTACCTCTGAAGAAAGGCAGAAACAGAAGAAAGGGCTAACAAGTCTCTTTGTTAGGGCTTATTTATTAGAATCTTCCAAACCTCACTAATGAGAGCTTTGGAAACCAAGTTGCACATTTCTTATAGAGCAGAAATGTCTCAAAGGACCAACTTACTAGCATCTCCGTGGTGCTACGTACACTCTTTGCTTTTTCTCCAGCGCAGTCAGCAAACTCACAAGTATTAACAAACTTGGAAGTGGAGGCACTTTCTCTAGTTTGAAGTGAAATGTATGCAGATTAGTCCTGTTCTGTGTGCCACAACTTCTGGAAGAGAAATCCCTTCTCTGCCTTCTCCCTGAAGACTGTAGTTCACTCTTAGCGGTCAGCATTAACCAACAGTAGAAGCTCAGAGGTCAAAGCAACATGCAGAAACAACACCTACAGAAGCCATTTAGCTCGAGCCAATCTGTAACTGTAGAGATTGAGGTACTGTAATTACAGTGGTTTGTTTTGCTCTAGAGGACACTAATTTCTCCAGCAGAAAGAGTTCTGTTTTGTTTTTGACTAGCTATGCTGCTGTCGAATTACTCAATTAATGCTCCCTTAACTTAACAAGTTATGATGTCAGCTTTTCAATGGCTACTATAGTATAATTGCCCAAGCTTCATCAAGCCCTTATTCCGACAGAGCTGGAAGGATACAGGAGCCTGCATTCTGCATGAAATTGTGTACGTTGTTAAGTGTGGACCTTCAACTGGATATTCTTATGAATAAACAAATGCTGTTATACTGGTAACATTTTTGTGTGAAAATGGCAAATACAGGAAAACAACCATATTTTGAAAGAGGGTTTCAGTAGCTTTCAATGTAGTGCAAGAGGACGATATATTCAGAAATCTAAAAAATCTTAATTGAAGATAAGATGTTCAAATGGGACATAAAGCATATGCATCTATCATGGGCACTGAATTATTCTGGAAACAAATATAAAAGCTGTTTCTTTAACCAAATATAAAGTTTTAGATAAAGGTTCTGGAGAAGGTCAAAGCTTAATCTCGGCCACGTCCGTCTACCTATGCAGAAACACAATTAGAACTTACACTTCTTGCTGACTTGACGTTTCGTTCTTGCTCCTCTCTCTACGTCTTTACAGCTATTCCCTGGTTCCCTTATTGGTGAAGCTTCCCACTCGAATCATGCCTCTTCTCCATCTTAAGTAAGGTTTGACCAAACTAAGGACCATATACAGTATGACCATCGTATATGACCTGATTCATGAACTAACACATGAAGGTGCAGTAGTTTAAACCCCAACAATGGAGTTTTTCTGGCAAAGTCACACGCAACTAAAAAGAAAAATGTAAGGTTGCTCAAATGAGTGTAGCAGTTGCTCAAATGTAATTGAAATCCGTCCATTAATTTTAACCAAGCCTAAGACATGCATGTAATGATGACATTTCCTCACAGAATAAAACTAAATCCATAATTAAACCAAAATGGCAAACAATACAGCTACTGTAGCTAAGGTGCCTTCCATGATAAAATGCTTACTTATGTAATCGCACCCAAAACAAAATACAAAACGAAGCAACAGTATTACAAATCTTGGTAAGCTCAACGAACGCAATGCTAAGAGCAGAGCAGTATATGTTCACTAAGACGCATTAATAATCTACTGAGGTTGTGTTTTAATCGCAGCGGTGACACAGGCTCTGACATAATGTCAAAACAGAGAACTCGGAGTGGCATTTTGGTCCTGCTTGTTGCCCGATAAGTGCCCGTCTCTCTAAGCTCCGAGTGCCAGCTCACTGTCTCACACACTGCGTGGCAGAGAGGGCATCTGTCACATGCTGAAATAAATCGGGCTTATTCCTAAGAACACCCAGCTTACTGAGATAAGCAGTAGAGGCCGGATAAGCTACAGTGCTGTATTCAATTAGACATGTAATTACGACCTGGTAAATAATACAGCTACATGTGCACCAGGTGATGGGGCTAGATCACAGCTATTACAGTATGCTTCCACCTTACTGTAACCAACAGAAATGAGCAAGCTGTCTCAGTGACCTGCTCAAATGTACAAAGTCCCGCTTTTCTATATGACGGGTTTTCCCCGCACATATTATCCAAGATAATGTGCGTGAAAAACACCACACACAAAATGAAGCACGTTCATCAGCGTCTGATAGCTTGCCCTTGTCTACAAAGCAGGGCCAGACACAGACACTGCAGGACTGTAATTTGTCTGCATCGTTGATCCACGCTCGTCTCTCATTTCTCCATATTAGAGCACTTCCACCGAATTCAATCGGAACCAAACTTGATGTACAGACAGCATCTCCCAGTGTTGAACTCTCCTGCGTACGCTAGGTTACCATACTGTCATCTGACCAGGGTCTCTTGCAGACCAAGTGCCTAACCTGTCTTTCGAAACACCATCTTTGTGAATTCCTTGTCACTGTTGCCTCAGCTTAACAAAAAAAGCAAATGGAAAATCTAGTGAGATGAACTGCTAAACTTTTTTTGGCAATGGCTCAAAGCATCATTTTTAGAGAGAAAGACATAACAGGGCCGTGCGATGGATTGGCCTTCTTTCTAGTGTGTAACCTCACCTTGCTCACTATTCTTCCCGAACTGCAACCCCTAAGCAGGAATAAGCAGCTTTCTGATACTGAACAGGTATTGTAGAGTACAAAAACCCTGTAGAGGGCTAACACAGAGTTACCGTTCCTTTATATCTGGTAATATCCTTGGTCATGCTGGAAAAGTGTCGTAGGTGCCACAGTGACTTCAACAGAGCGCTCAAAATGTGAAACCGTGTTTCTCAAAAGCAGCAGTGGACCCCACACCCCACACTTAACCCATGAGGCTGGAAACGTGGTTCTATAACTCTCAATTCAACCCTGTCCCAAGGTTCATATACAGATTGCAAACATTTTGGACATACAGACATGCTACCATTCCATCATATTTGATAACCAATTTTGTTAAGGTGTTAAATTGAGATTTTTATTTAATACAGAAAACTTAGCTGTCCCTGGTTTTCCCTTATTTAGTACTGTGCATGTGTTACTGTGCAATGCCATGTCTGAGTTCTTGCGATATTGGTATGCATTGATGTGGATGTATGAGCATGTTCTTCTATTATCTTATTCTAATGCTTGCATTATCACTTGAGGCCAAAACAACTTGAGTACAGAATCTAATTGCTATTCATACCAAAAACAGGTAGAGAACATTTTTATTTTGTCTTTACTTTTGTTCTGTGAAGAGTGCCTGTGGCTCACTGACATCTAATGGGATTTAGACGTAATCTCCCCTAGAAAGATGGCATTGTAAGCGCTGTGGTTTCAGTATGCTTTTTAATGTGTACATGTGCAAGTGGGGAAGTGGTCTGGGCATATTTGTTTAACCAAACTTCTGGACATCCGAATCACACAAGTGTGTGTTTGTGTATGTGTAAGTGTGTTACACAGCAGGGCAGAGATCAGTCTCACTCCGGCAGTGCTAAAGGCAGGGTCTATTTGAGCAGACACCCAGAGACTGGGTTCTCTAATAGGGACAAATTGACAATGTCTGTGCTGCCTGGTACTGTGTGCTACGAGTTGTGGATTGATAGTGATGGCTAATGATCCCCATGGGTAGATCAATACCAATAATCCTCTTTCCTGCCTATCCTCGTTATTGGCAATACAGACCCAGGGAGAGCAGAGGGAAAACTACACTGTGGACTGGGAGCACACCAGGCCAGTTCTCACACATGCATAGACTGGAACAGAGAACCATTATACAGTATACACTGACAAGCAAGTGTATGTTCATACAATCTCTGCCCTGCAAAGAGTGGAATGGAATCAAACACTCTAGCCATAAGCCCAAAATGAACAACAGATCTTTTTACTAACCTGATGCTTATTTTTAATTTACATCCATCCATTCTCTAACTGCTTTGTCCAGTACAGGGTCACGGGGAACCGGAGCCTATCCTAGCAAGCAATGGGTACAAGTTGGAATATGCCCTGGATGGGACACCACTCCATTACAAGGCACACAAAGACACAAATACGCATGGACTCATACCAGAGACAATTTTTACAGCCTACAAGTATGTCTTTGGACTGTGGGAGACCACGGCACCCCAAGGACACCCACAAGAATACACAAGCCCCACGCAGACAGTACCCTAGGAATTGAATTTAAGGCCCCAGCACTGCAAGGCCGCAATGCTTACCAATTACTACACCATCGTGTGACCCTTATCTTTAACTTCAGGAGCATAATATATCACAACTTTTCTAAATAGACTACATAAAAAACACATCCATGTCACTGCCAATCATTGGCATCAGATATCAGTACAGAACACAGAGAGAGGCATTTTCTTATTTTTGGTAAGCTGCATCTCAGCTCTTGGGTTCTAGGTTCATTTCCAAAGTCTGCATATTCCTCTCTCATTTGTGGCAGTTTTCTCTGAGTCTCTAGTTTTATCCCACTTCCCAAAGACAAGTTGGCCGGTGTTGAGTGGTTAACCTACATGGTCCTACTCCCTGTGACCCCGCGATGGGCTAGTGTCCTGTCCGAGGCAAGGGCAGTCTTGTGTTCTCAGGCCCATTTGAGTCCTGTGCCTCCCGGGCATATTCTGGGCTGCCCCTGTGCTCACCAGGGCAAGCAGCACCACTGGTCAGGGGATCAATCACTTAGAAAAACAGCAAACCTGGCAGAAGACATTTTCAGCAATATCCTTCTACAGGTACAGAAGTGAACACTTTGCAGCACCTAATATAATCCCAAAAGCGATACATTCGTTATTAAAATAAGAAAGAATATGAAAAAATATAGATGTGTTTTGTTCTTTATTATTCATCATATTACATCACATTTTTCACCAGAAGCACTTAACGTAAAACAATTTGGATTTTTGGCCTTCCATATGAAATATTTTTATATTTATGCAAGAAATATTCATTTCTGGGGCCTCTGTGTTGCACAAAACATGCATTGATCAGTAGGCTAGAGTTTTGAGTAACTGCATTTATTTTAAAAATCCACGTTATGAAAACAAACAAAAGAAGGAGCCTTTACAGTAGTTAGAGTGCTGGTTGTTTCTGGCACTAGCTGCTGAAATAGACGATGTCCAGCAGTAATTTTGCATACAGTTGTGTCTGGGAGAGTAAGGTTATACTAGTGGTTGCTGAGATCCCAAATGACAGCAAGTTTGGGTGAAGGAGTCAGAGACCATCACTGCAACACTCACACCAGTACCACGCAACCCACAAACAATCCCACACCAGCTCATTACCACCACGAACCTAAGTGACACACTTTAGTCAGCCGTCACAACAGATACTCATTATTCTCAAAAGGCACCACAAATTCATCCTCTGTAGTGCTGTGTTCTCAACAGCTTTTGTGCGACACTGGACACCCCAACTTTTATCGGTTTATAAAAGAGTAATCATGGAGGAAACCCGTGCCAAGTTAACCAATCGTTCCCTTTATCATGTATTGTTCAAGCATCCATTTAGAAAAAATCCATATAATCCATAGAAAAAATGTTCTAACAGCACAGAAATCTATAACAAACATCTTTCGTTCACTTATTAATATCAGCTGTTGTTCTTTCCTATCTAAGCCTACTGAAATGTGCTGATGTTCTGCAGTCAGGCATTATAGTTTAAAAACCCTTAATGGCACACAGCACACCTATCAAGAGGTGTTTAAGAACCTTCCATTAGAATGTAAAACCATATTAAAATGTTGGAATTTTCTAAAGTGGGTTTTATCTTTTATGATTGATAAAAAGCCCTTTTTTCTTGGACATAATTTTTTGATTCTACATTTCTTCCCCTGCAGTAAGTAGCTTATTCAAACATGAAAACTAATGCTTATTAAAATACATCATGAAGGTAAAAAGAGAACTGTTGGACAGTTCCTAAAGTAGGAGCCAGTTTAAAATACTGGAATACTGGAATTTAAATGAATGCAAAGTCACAAAACAGGATTTTTTTTTTATTGAACTGCTTCTGCCTGGGTCTGTTTATACTCTGTTTATAAAAACTCTTTTTTGTTTTCAGTATTTGATTTTTTCATAATCTTCTACATAAAAGGGTCAGCTGTTCTCACCGGAGTAAAACGAGTGACAAAGATATTGCAGCCTGTCAAACACTTGAAGCATCATCTTGGTGACATGGTCCATTCCTGTCAGAAAGAGAGATTTACATACTGCAGAGAGACTCACTTGGGTGAGTGAAGTTGTACACAATGTAGCTGCATTGCTGCTCTGTATTCTCAGTGTTTTAAGAGCCTAAGAAAATTCTGGAACTTACTCAGTATATTAATCCACAGATATGAACTATCCTACAACAAGAAGAATTTAAAGCAACAACAAACAACAGTGTAGCTGAATAAAATCTTAAAGGTTTCTATTGGTGAGGTGAAAATCTTAAAAACAATTCATATATAACGACTGAGATTTGGTACATGCCCAATACACTACACCACATGAGAAGATATTCAGTCATATGGTACTGTATACAGTACTTCTATCATTTTCCATCTGAAGAACAAACAGTGTAGTATTTTACCTCTCCAAAACAAAATGTCTTCCAATTTGTAAGCAGCCCAGCTGGTACAGAAGTAGTGTATAAACCGCCTTCCAGATCAGCGTGAAAATTGTGAAGCTGTGGGTAAATCTGAAGGGAGCAAACGAGTTCTGTGCTGTGGTGAGCTTCCTGGCCTCACACAGCAACACTGGAAGAATTACAACGGATTTCATTCCTTTCTGATGGTCTTAGAAGAGCTCTTCAAATAGACAGGATTCAAAATAGACTCATACTCCTAAGAGGGGCAGCTAAGCAGGTTTTTATTAATTTTTTTTATTGAAATTGAAATGTAGCTTGCTCCATTTTTATTAATATACTTATTGAGAGTAAGCCAAGCTTACACACTCCCAACAGTGAATTAGCCATTGCAGTGTGACAAAAGTCTCCTTCATTTCAACCTTGAATATAAATGAAAACCCCGATACTCTGAGGGTGCAAATGCAGGCACGCTTACACAGAAATCCTTCCCTCAACAGGAGGATGTGTATTTTTGTAAATATATTGGATAAATGATGGTGTACTGGATCGTATTGGTAGATTGTACTGTACGTGCTATAACAAAACTGCCGAACAAGTTTGAATGAAGCCAAGCTCCGAATGAAAGACTGTACTTTACAATTTAGAAATGTAATTAAGCGGTGTTTATGGTGGGGAGGGCAATCAAATGTGAGCTGAGTTTCCCCAAGGAATACTGAGCCGATGGCTCAGCACAACTTCAAACCGGAGACCCGAACTATGTCCCTGCGAAGCCTGTCCTTTCCAATTCTCCACCCCTGCTCCATTAAATAACTTTGCTCCCCAGAAAGGTGGTGGACAAAGAAAAAAAACTTCTCTCAGCAGCCCCAGCTCCAGCAAAGCCCTCCTGGCCTTTTCGGCATTTTTCTCGCTCCATTCCCCCCTCTTTCTCTCTCCCTTCTCCATTACCCCCACTCCCTCTCCCACTCACAGCTTCGCATAAACGGGTGCGTTTAATTCATTACATCATTATGTCATCTCCATACTAATCTGCGCAGCGCTTCCATTGCTTTGACATGCAAATCAGCTAGAAAAAAGCCATGGCGCATTAAGGGGGGTGGTGGGGGAACAGCAATCATCATGTCATGTCACTGCTGCAAAAGCCCTGGAGCCCCGCATTTTCCCTTCTTTACTGTATCTCCCTATCTATTATTCCCTCCCTCTCTCTCCCCACCACCACCACCACCTCCCCTCCTGTCTGCGCCCCCGAAGACAGCGCTGCCGATCACACCAAACAACAGCAATCTGTTGAGGATCAGACACCCTATAGAGAGCATGAGCCCACATAAACATGGCGCGTGGCGCTCGCAGAAGAGCCCCAGCGCCGCACGCGCCCTCATCTGCATATTCACAACAAGGCTGCCGCGCGCTAGCAGCTGCCGCGCGAGTTCACCACCCAGCGGCCGTCCCAGGCCCTCCTCATCAGCCCTCGCGCTAACGAAAGGCAGAGCGCAGCCACCAGCCGCCGTCAGGGGCTGGAAACAACTGGAGTGGGAGCTGGGAGCTACACTGATGTGCCTCACTAGTTGTCTTCAACCTCTCCCCCCCCATCATTCTCTCCTCATCAACCACCTCAGTGACAAGCCGCTCCGTAATAACCTGCAGCAGCTAACCAATCAATCAGCAGCCTCTGTAATCAGCAGGAAAAAGAATCACAACTTACCCAGAGTTGGCTTCAGTCTTCTTGCTTTGTTTTTGTTTGTTTTAACATTTTTTAGACCAAGTGTACCAGTACCAAACCAATGATTCAACTGAATTAGGGTCGTTTTTTTTTTTAAAACAAATGTGTATGTATGTTTTTGTAAAATGATACGTTCCACAATTTAGGCAGTATCTCTCTCCCTCCCTCTCCCTCTCTAAGTCTTTTTCCTTGCCTTGCCTGTTGCGACCGTGTGGGTACACACACACTATACAGTAGATATATATAAAAAAGCACACAACTACTGTACTAGATATAAAAAGCTGGCGGGTACGATATCCTGCAGATCTGTAGGACTGGGGGGGCTCAGGGGGTGTACAGTAGGGGTGGGAGGGAGTAAAAGCGAGGGAGGGTCAAAGCTAAACGTTCTACAAAGAACAGGGGGACCTAAAGGACTTTGCTTTTTTTTTTCTTTAAATAAAAACACCCGAACACTCCCTCCCTCTCCTACTCCTCTCTCTCCCCGTCTCCCTCTCTCTCTTTCTCTCTGTGCTCATAGGCATTACTGCTCCAGACTTCAGCTGCCTTGGAGAAGGTTAGCTGGCTGTAAGAAGGAAGAAGGCATACCGCCTCATGCATTACGCCCTGGGGTGAGAGAACTGGAAAGCATTTCGGTATCATAGGTTTTTGAGGGAAATGCAGGAGAGACCAGAACACGCACAAGACTCTTCAGAAACAACAACAAAAAATCCGATGTGGGTTTTAAAGCGCAGGCTGCCACAAAATTCAATTGGCGATCTGAACTACCCTGTCCAGAATGTTCATTTTTCCAAAATGTAGCAAATAGCCAAGCACGTTTCTGTTTGCTCTCTTCTATGACACCACTGTATTCTCCTGTCAGCTCACACAAAGCAAAGAAATAAATCCACACACAGATCTAGGTGCTGCCGAATATGAGGAACAGTACACTTAGGCCTTTCTTGAATTCATATAAAAAGCTCCAATTTATGCAAAACCACAAAGATTTGGGTTGTAATAACAGTTCTTTTTCATTCAAAGTTAGCGTATATTAACGAATGCTTTCATAGAGGGGGATATTTTCAAGTTAGTTGGTTAAGGAGCAGGTTTTGTATTTACAGAAACCTACTGCAGGGTAGTCTTCAATAAATCATCCATCATACATTAATAAAGGTTTACTTCGGGACTAAAAGGAAACTCCCCAGTTTATTATTGTCAGAAACTCCCTTTGTGCTTACCGAAAAAGCAAGTTTAAACAGAATAAAATGAACACTTTTTGAATTGCCAAAAGCTGGTCGGGCAAACCAATTATGCCGCAAGCTCAGAAGTCTCTTAAATCCCCCCCTCCACGTCAAAGCATACCCTGAAAAACAAAGGATAAAATGAAACTGGAATTCCAACTGCAAAGCCAATAGGCTCCAGTGTTCGTGGTGAGCTCAGAACCTAGCAGCACTTGGAGGCAGGAGCCATCGGGTGCTGTCTGCCGGTTCATACAGACTGCTGCAAATTTAAAAGTCCATTCACTTTCTCTCTGTTGTTTTATTAATCTAGTGTATTTCGCCTGCCTACAAGCCCTAGACCAAGGGAGTCTCTACGGATCCCTGACCCCTAACCCAGAGTTAAAATAAACACTGTCAGCTGGCTAAGCTGGTAAACATGCTCACTCTTACTCCTCTTCAGCATGTGGAAGAACACTATGCCATTTAACTTGCTCCTGCACTCATCTCACGGAAGGCCGCATACCTACAGTAAACCACATTCCCTCCTGGCCACCAGACTGCTCTTAAGTATTTTTCTTTTCTGGGAGAGAAGTCTGTCTGCTTCCAACAAAAAAACAAACGCTCTCTAAACTTCTGTTAAGAATGCTCCCGATAAGACTGCTGATTTTTTTTTTTAAAGTGTTTTAAAATGCTTCATCTTTAACAAGGCTTTTCAGGAATAGGATGCTGCCATCTACAGAACACGGCAGGGCTGTACTCTATCTCCCTCTCCCTGTTCCACATGCTGCCCTGTCACTTCTCCTGTTCGTGGGGAGACGTGAAATCCAGTACCAGCAGCTTGTTGTCTTAGGGCTAGGAGTGTGTGTGTGCTGCTGGGGGGAGATCAGTTGGATGTCTGGTGTCTCCGCAGCACCCTTATTAAGTGGGGGGTGGGGTGACCATTCTTCTTCAGCTGCCATGAATATATAAAAAATAGATCCATCTTCCCAGAATACAATTTCACAGGTGGAGGTATGGATGGAAACAAGAGGGACAAGCAGAGAGAAAGCTGTTTATTGTCCATCAAAGGCTAAACATCTTACAGTGCGAAGAGGCAGAATTTGACTAAAATTATATCTTAATTGACTGATGTCTTACAAATCAATGAATGGCAACCACTTGCTCAAGCAGATGAGAAAAGACAGCTTTCGCATATCGCATTCACCACACTCAGAATGATAAAGTCATTCACTCAATCATCTGTCACTGATGCGGCTTTTAAAGGAGGGTTACTTTAAAACCCTAGGTAAAAAAACCTGCAATTTACTGTATAGTTTTTCTTAATTGCATCTTAATACAACACCCTAACCTATGAAACCCAATCTCTCAGCAATATAAAATGTTCACATTTCACTATGTTTGTCAAAGATGTTGTAATTATTATTGGTAGTATATTATTTCAACATCTATTGGGCAGTTAAGCAGATTTCCTATAGTTCAATGTGTTAAACAAGCCTTCCTCAAATTGGTATGTCTTTAATCAATAGGCAAAATAATGAATTGTGGTTGCAGCTCAGAATTAATCCAGCTTCATAAAGCAATTCAATTCACTAGTAGTATTATGTAAAAAATAAATAAAACAGCAATAATGTGTCCCTTTACTTAATACTACATTAATTAAACATTAACATGAATGTAAGATTAAAATTCTGACATTCTATCACATCATTTTTGTCATTTCTGGATAGTATGGGGAATTAGGAATGAGAAAGGGAGAGATACTAGTCTGGTCCTGTTGAACTTCCTAATCTCACAGACACTCTTGCCCACACACAACAATCATTGTAACCCTGGGGACTAAACAGTGTCACATATTCAAGAGAGAGCTTGGGTTTGCTTAAAATGACGGTCTTGTTGGGTCATTTGAAATACAGTACATGGAGTACTGTATATTACAGGCATGAACATGTTTTTATATGCTAGAAAGCTAAAAGGAAATGTAAAGCAACATCTTCATGTTTGGAAAAGATGAGAAAAAATAAGTAACAAAAAGCCACAATAAAAAACTACTGAACAGAAATATTGATCAATGGCACAATTACATTGTTAAAAAAAATCTGTGCAAAGGAAAGAGATGAATGTCAGAAAAACTGTCTAGAAGCTAATATCACCAGAAGCACCAGATACCACCAAAATATCAGAAGCAATATCACAATTCCAATCTATAAGTTCACTTTTCGAGTGGCTAATTACAAATTTTCTTAACAAATTTATTTTAAAACAGTGTGTATTATACATATATACTGAATAACAATTAAGAGTTATGTTTTTCCAATATTAACTTGTCTAATTAAGATGTAACACATTTGTAGGAAAAGTAGCTCTTTTGCTTCTCTGTGAAGCACTTTTGAATGTTAATTACACGTGGGAATTTTAACAATGATACTTGGAATAGCATTAAGTAATTATAATAAAAGTTTACAGAAGGTAATATTTTATGACAGTTCTAAAATGATCACTGATTATAATAAATATTCAAATTGTGAAGTACTAGGGAAACTGGAAATCAGTGTAAATGAATAATCTTCTGTTGCTCTTTTAGGTAAAATGTTCTTTTATGAACTAAAGTCTTTTTTATATTTATTGAAAAAAACAGGATTAAACGAAGTAGTACTTCACTATACTATAATGTTTATATTCAGTTCCAAAATCAAAATAAATCTAAATATCAGCATTGTCAGATTAAATTCTTTTAACTCCAAAGGCAAGCACAGAAGTAACATTTAGATATATTTCATTGACCAGGTTCAGGGAATAAGGAACTTAGAAGGTATAACAATCGCAACAAGGCATTGCATTTCAAACTTCAAGTTCTCAAATGAAATATCGCAGATTTTGTTTGTACGAAATGAAGAAGTGACATTTGATGCATTTCAGTTCTAAAGAGAAGACTGCAGTTTTTTTTTCCATATTGAATTTTGGTCATTTTGGTCACACACCTCTGGCTCGGTTAAGGTGAGTTTTTGACATCAGAAAGACATCCTGCCGATTGCGATGGGTTCATTCTCACATATTAAATAAACAAAAAACACACACAAAGTTTTGGATTAAAACTCAGGGCCCAACAGGGACGCAGAGGGCTGCGCCCAACAGCCACATGGAGTTAACTAGCCCTCTCTGGAGCCGAATGACCAGGTTTGATGAGAAACATGAGTGACAAGATTCATGGCTATCAGAGCAGCAGATGAAATGGAAGGGCGAGGGGACAGAAACGAGGCTGTTCTCTCTGTTCATTATTATACAGAGAAGAAGAAGATGAAGAACGCAGATCTGTCATGAGATAAAAAAATAATGGCAACTGCACCCCTTTCCCACAAACACACTTAGCAAACAACGAAAAGGAGGCTGCATTCCTCCGACAGACATACAGTAGGTTCCTTGTGATGACTTTTAAAAATTAAAAATATTTTTATATATGGAAAAAATGAAATATCATTGACTATACGTATATAGGTTCCCTTACTTGTAATGGAAATATAAATGTATAAAGAAGCAATGATTGTAATCTGTAAATATCAGAAATATATAAACATATAAAAGCACATAACACACGCTACAGTATGTATGTATGGAATTGCTGCCTGTGGTTACATCCATACTAAAAACACATTTTATCAGACATAGTTTGCCTGATAAAATAGAGAAAATAAAACACCTTGAAAAGACATTTCTGGAATCTGTATTTTCATCTTAATTCAGGTTAGTTATATTATCCAAGTTCAACAGAAATGTTCTGTTTTCATGTCTACATATACTGTACATCCAAGAAGGATTATTTTTCAGTGTAATGCCCTGTTTACAGTGATAATCTTATCACTAAAAGGTGATTTCAAGACATGTTTGAGCTTTAGGTGGAATAGCAGGATTTTACTAGTGCCAGGCTTAACTTTCACCACTGTAATACTATATAGAGGTCTTTTTATATTTTTGGTGACATAGTTAATTCCCATAGGAAAATAAGGTAATGTTACAAATGGACAGTTTTATGTGGGAGTTTTTTTAGTTTAGTTATTAAAAATATTCTATAATGATTCTATGTTTAAATAAATCTGCAAAAATAATGGCATGTGGCATTAAATAATTTTTTGCTCACTCTTCAGATGCAAACATTTGGAGGGCTTTTTAAGGATACAAAAAAAAACGAATGAAACTGAAATATCCTTTCAGAATTCCAGATTTTATTTAATTGTATTTTATCTTGATGTTAATCAATCAGCCTTCTAACATTATAAATAAAAATAGAAAAATTAATTAGATGTAATCATATATGTAAATTATTTTTAATGTCATGTAATTCACCAACTATTTATGCACTATACACAATCCTATCAGATGGAATATAATGAAACAGCTTTATAAAGCAAATGGTATAATAATAATAATTTAAATTTTCATAATTACAGTTTATTTTATTCAAACTGAATGTGAAAGATGCTTAAATGATGTAGACAAAATAGTAAACAAATGTAATTACTTAAATATTATATCTGCTTTTCAATTAAAAGCCAATTACCTGTAATAGAGTATATATACATACACATTATAATTTAGACTTTTTTTAATGTCACAAAACAAAGTATTTTCCCTTTAGGAATAAACTAAATCAAAGAGGGAAGAGAAAGGTTTTTTTAGAAAAGGTAAACTATATACAGGTGCAATACATAACTTTAGCGTTTGCTCTGTTCAAGAAACACTGTTTACCATGTAAACCAATTATTTTTAATTACTGTGTCACTAAAATGTTAAAATTTGAAAAAATGTAAAAATAACCAAAGTTAATTTTTGCCCTAGTTATCACACTAGCTTTTGGCTTATTTTCCAAAGCAGATAAAAATGAGATTAAATAACAAAGATCTTTATTCTGAGCAACTGAGCTTCATTATCTGCAAGGCTAGGAAAGTGCCAGCAAAAGTCAACTGCTCCCTTTTTCACATGTGCAATGTAGTTATTTGTGGTGTTCAAATAACACAGGAAAACAGACCAATAAATACCACCAAACATTTAGATTTAATAAAAGCAGCAGAGAATAACACCATGTCCTCCAGATCATTTTTAGATTAAATTAGTCAGAACAGAAAAAAACAATGACAAAACCTCAGAAAGACTGAGCTTGGTTTAGCTGTAAGACTGCAACAGAAAAGGGAATTGTTTCAGTATTTGTTTGCAGAAGGGTTACTGGGGGCAGGTCTGATCTGCGGTGCCCCAGAATTTAATATTTTTCTGTTGTGTGTTTACTTAGGCACTGAGGAACGGTATGCTTTTATTCCATTTTTCAATACGAAAGGAAAACAGATTCAGTCATCTGTTATAAAAGATATTTACAAATGTATTCATAAGTAATTTAAAATATAAATCCAATACACATAAAAGTATAACTCATATATAAGTAATATTATAAAATTCACTGCAAATACATTGTGCATATATATTATAGTAATGTTAATATAAAAATCCTTCTATTGTACATGGATGGTGGAAAGTGCTATGCAGTGTATGCAGTGTTTATTCAGAAATTCACAATTTGACTCTGTTCCTGAGCTCACAGATGTGCACAAATTATTAAATTAAAAATGCATTTCTTGTTTTGAAGTTCAGGACATCTTAGCTGAAAAATTAATCTACTATTTGTTGTCCGTCCAAGTCCTACTCTTGTGAAAGAGGTGAACCGCCGACAAACTGCATGCCTACAGAAGATAAAAATCTAAAGACGCTCAAGATGACCGTAAGGGCAACAGAGGAAAATAACTCCAGACAAAAGAAAAGCTTACTCTGATTACCACTATGGTGAAACACATGGCTAAATATGATTTCACTAACAGACAAATCAGAATACTGGCACCCTTCACATACTTGGAGATCAGTCATTCATTTCCCACTACAAGATTACTGGCACTTTATTAATGTAGCAGGTTGGATGATAGAAAATCAATCTAGAACCACAAAATAACAATCAACATGTAAAAAGGATAGTCTAGACTGAAGACAGCCTAGAGTATGCCTGGGAACAACAAGTTTTAGGTATAATACTGTGCGGTGTGATTTCAAGAGAACTACAGCAGGTTATTTGTTATGAGATCTGAAACAATGTTCTGCAGCTACATTTTTTAAGATCTTCCAGCAGAGGCTTTTTGCGAGGCACATTAACACACTTCACCAGGTGAACGTGTACAGTATGAGAATCAGTGACCGATGTAAAGCAAAGCTGGAAAATTGTTATCAAAGTGCCTCATCCTTAAACCATGACAAGACAGCCCTAGACCTCAGCAGTGCACACAAAAAGGGGAAGATCTTCAACAGCTTATGAAATTTGCAAAGTTTACATTTTTCAAAAAGATCTGTAAATTAAAACAGAGATCTATCAATATGCATTGCTATCTGTACCACCTAAAAAAATCCTTAATCAATAACGAATTGTATGTACAGTAATACACTTTTCTACTATTTTAGCAAAAGTAAAAAGCTGATCAAGGCTATAAGGTCTATACAGTAATATGTTTGTTAAATTTCTGACAGCATTACTGATGCTTCATCAGGCATTCAGAAACAGGAGAAGAAGGTGTCATTACCTTTTAAAGAGCGAGCAGGTCTTTCACAGCCTATTTTTTTCAGGAAAGGATCATCTTGTGCTAGCGTGCCAGTGGGCCTGGTATGAAGCCATGTGAAGGCAGACATTGTTTAAGCTTACTGAGGCTGCAAAAACAACAGCAAAAAAGATTCGTCATGTTTCCGTTTTTTATGCTGCGCAAATTAATATAGGAGATATCAGGGAGATATAACAGAGTGATGTGAGCAGCATAAATACATACGAAAAACAAAAACAAATCAGACAAGAAAGTTATAAAATGCAACATTACCATATAAAATTGCAGTGAGAAATTAACATAACCAGTGGTTTCCCTCCTTTTCTGGAAAAACAAAGTGCATTTCCTCAACCGGCTGTATGTGTAACCACGGTTAAAATCCCTACTTGTTTTTCATGACCATCACAGTTTTCTGGGTTTAGGAAAAAAAAGCTAGACACTATGTGGGTGTGTGTGGTGGTGTGTGTGTCTCAGTGCGTCCATGTGTATGCTGACAGGTGACAGACTAGGAGACCCCTATTCGCAGGGACAGTGGATGAACCAACCATCCACCTCCCCAGACAGCTACTGACCCAAGTGAATGGACAGCCTGTTTCTGGGGCAACCCCAAACCACAGGATCTGAAGACACTGAGGGAGGGCATAAGGAGAGACATGGGTTTAAGGTGTGAAGACAGAGGAGCAGAGGCGTTCAAGAAATCAGAAAAAAAAGTGGAGAAAGCTGGATTGAGAAAAAGAGTAACATGTGTGGGAGAGGGCACATGGCATGGGGGACATCTTTTTTGTGCAATACACCTGCTGCTATGTTAAATAATCATGACTGTGTTCTCAGAAGTCTGCTCAGAGCAGTCAGTCCAGGTTACTAGGCCAGTCCCTATACTGATCTTTCAACTGAAGGCACAGGTATTTCTGGATAATTGATTCAAAAGATTCTATGTGAAACACACCTGACCACAGAACCGATAACATTATTACAGAATTACTGTAGTTATAATAATGAATCTGGGTTAACCGAAACCTTCCAATAAATTATGGAATAATAACAGTAATAACAGCTCTAGTGATAATAGTAATTTACTACAGAGCTGAAAAATGGTAAAATAAGTATTTTCAAAAGTAATTATTGTTATTAATATTATTCATTTTTGTAATAGGTTATCCTTGGGCTTGTCATTTCAGACAAGACCGTTTCATTTCATATTCAGGCAAATTTAAGTTCATTGCAGGTGGCTCATCTCTCCACTGATCTCCCTCCTCTATTTTCTTTTTCATTTTGCTCATTTCAGCTCTTCAATTACACAAGCTTGTTTGAAGTGCCATCGCTATGTCTGTGCCTCCTGGAAAGGGAGCTGAGAGAGCAGACAGCAGTCTGGTTTGGGCTTGGAGGGATTGGTACTAAAAGCCATGGGTGACTGAGCAAGGCCTCCAGGAGCTCCATAGAAACCTGAACAAACATCGCCATCTACTGTTGAAGTGCCAGAAGTACCACGAATTGTCTAGCCAATTGGGGAGAACCCCTAAGCAAGGGCTAAAAAGACATCCTTTCAAAAACAGGGCATAGCTGGGATAAAGTAACTGTTCCGTGAGCTATTGTCTGATAGAAAGGAGTAAAAACACGAGAAGAAATATCTTTTTCCCCATTTCAACTTAAATAGTACAGTAGAGCCTTTATTAATTGTCCGGTTCTTAAAACTGCTTCAATTTCTGTGATTGATTCAATGCTCCCTTTTACATTAATACTTTTGTTTTGCCAAAGTTGTAGATTAGTTCAATGTCCATGAGAATTTTGGTTTACTGAATATGTTTTGAATCTTGATATGGGTTCCTTTCAAGAGCCTTGACTATACAAGCCAAAAAAAACGTGATTATCTTGGGTGATTACTGCATTTTAGAAGATGTATACAAAACAGTATTTCCATGATACTTTGCAATCTGCATGAATTAATCTGACATAAATACAATCTTAACATTTTACACACACAAGAATAAAGTACTGCTCCCTCATACAAGGGTTTACGGTAAGTTTCCACATTTTAACAGGGAAGTTTAATTTGCGCTTTATTAAATTTTTATTTCATGCTGATTGTTTTATTATTTTTTTGCAAGGGAATGAACTGCGGATAACATACCATGCCAAAATCTGGACTTAAGAGGACTGGCGCTTCCTTCTGTGAGCTGTAGTGGTGATGAAAGACAGACGAGGAATGAAAGCAGTAACATTTCCTTTGGAAGGTTTTGAAATCTAATTGCAAAGCAAATTGTTTAAAAAAATGAATACCTTAAAAGAGCAAACATGGGTGAAATTCTAGAAGTACTTGCTTCTTTTTTTATTGTTTTTGACAAGGTGCAAAAATGATCCTTTTGGGGTCAAAGGTACAAGAGACATAACTGCCTCAATTACCCATAATCACTCACATATGTTCAGTGGTCTCCATTTTGTTAAAATTAATTTTAGATTTTACAATCCTTAGTTATACAGAGCAGGATTGCAGGTTAACCCTATGTTGCATGCTCTTAACAATAAGAGCAAAAAGGAAACATCCGAATTAGTATAATCCAACAGATGTATTTCAAGGTCATTTTCGTTCTTTAAATGGGAAAGTCTGGAAAAGACCAGACAAAAGCATGAATTTATAATACAGTGGAAAACGCAGCATGCAATACATTGATGAAGAGCTAACTTTTGGCGTCTGATTAAATGTCCAGACGCGGTGCAACCTTGGGTTTAGACGATGATAAGGGACCAGGGGAGAGCAGATAAAAATCAGGAGGGCGAGCCACAGAGATAGACAGACAGAGAGGGATGGAACAGGAAAGCGCAATGTTATTCACAAATCATTTTCATCTTCGTCCCACTGAATCAAAAAAAAAACACCACGACACCACCACCACTCCACCCCCATGAAAGAATAAATCTAATTTTCCCATCCCCGACACAGAGCAACATTTTCCTGCTGTCTGCCCCCCCCTCTACAACCCCTGTATCCCCTCCCAATCTCTCTGTATTACAGATGCACTCTCTTCCAAGCTAGGCTCCATTTTGTAATAAGTTCCGATCACTCTTTCTTTCAATTTGCATGCTGCTCCCGAGAAAATGGAGGCACAGACTTGATGGAGAGAAAATGGAAGGAGATAGTGAGGAAAAAAGCGAGAAAATAAAAATGTAAACAATCAAGTACTATATTAGATTGGATGTGTGTGCATGGGGCTTTGGGGGGGGGGCAGACAGGAGGCGTGTGCTTGTGTGTACGTACATGGGTGTGTGAAAGGAGGGAGGTAGTGTCAAAGGAGCCTCATCTTGCCATTTGCTTATTTAAATTCAATCACACAACCTTGCTGAGCGGTGAAATAGATGGGCTGCAATATGAATTTCTGATCAGCCGGCTGATAGGTTATGAGGTAGGACAGTAATCCCATTTCAGCAGCTGCCTGCCTGCCTATGAGAACTGAAACAGCGGGAAGAGGCTGGGAGAAACTGTCATCCTTTTAAACCACAGGCTCTTCAGACCCGAAACCTTCCCAAATCTCTACATCCTTTCCAACTCAGCCATAACATGTAAAGGTAGTAAGATATTTCAACCAAAAAAAAAAGCTCTTTCATGTACCACTGAATTATCTTCCCATTTCCCTACATAGATTATATGTTGGAACTTCTTAGAAACACATACTGTTATGGGATTCTGCACAGGGTGCTGCTTCCCCGCCATTGGGAAATTTTATTTTTACAGACACATACTGCACAAGGGGATGAACGGACTTCCAGGATTACATCATAGGGCTGCAATAAAGAGGAACAATGCTCATTATCACAAATCTCCCCTTTGTCATAATCATATGTATAATGGATTTCATTAGACCAAATAGCAGTGTAACAAAGCCTCTCTAGCTCCAGCCTTTAAGAGCTTTTTTCAGGAAAAGATACCAGGTTTGTCAACCTTTTTTCAATATGCATTTTCCTCTCCAATTTGACATCTTAAAATGTACAGGTGGACATTGCATTACAGTGTATGCCGCAAACAATAGCTACTGAGCTTTCCTACTTTTAAGGCTCACTGTTGCTTAGCCTGTTACACTACAGACTAACTAAAATAGGGAACAGCTGACTCAGTGGGTTGAGCACTATGATACAGTATCAAAAGGCTTAAAGCAGTAGCAGGAGAGAGCATACAATGTGATCAATACTGGACTTCAGAAACACAGCACACGCCAAATGTAGAGCTGCTGTTCTAAACTGCAGAAGTTAGAGCTTTGGTCTACAATGCACAATGCAGAGGCTTTGAGTTGCTCCATTTGTGGAGTTGCTGGGCTGAGAACTAAAAGTTACTGAAGTTGAGAAGCTGAGAAGATTTTGGCAGCATGCTAATCGTTGGTTAAGAAGGGTTCAGGATTTGGAGATAGCAAAGTTAATTACAGCTTTGGTGGAACGACTTTCCTATTTATACATAAAATACGTTTTTTCATTAATGATGCTCAGAAGATCAGCACTTATCAGTACCTCCGGAGGGACGATGTAGAAAACAATCACGGATTCTTTCAGAAAATTTCTCGATCTAATTTCCGACTATGCATTTTGGAATGAAATTAATTTCCTCAGCTATCTAATAAATCAGAAACAAGTGATTGCTGTTGGTGACAATCAGTCAGGCACAATGAGATCTTTTTATACACAATAAATCGTGGCTCATGGTGAAACCTGCCATGTTTCACACGGTATAGGCTTTAAGCCCACAAGAAATCCCACAAAGATGATTGCTGGATGCTCACTCTCTGTTACACTGCCTACAGAAAACATTTTCCGCCACAACAGTCTCAACATACAGTATTGCTACATTTTTTGGACCAATACTATTCTCCTTATATATGTTACCAATAGACCAGATTGTTCATGATGTGCTGTTGACAAACAGCTGTATTTTCCTGGGAATGTGATGAAACTTCTTCCAGTGTATCTAACTTCATAAAAATCATGTTGCCAGCATCAAATTAAGGATGTTTGAAAATTGCTTGTAATTGACAAAAATGGGATGTTGACAAGCAGTGGTTTGACTGGACTGGATTAGATCTGAATGTCTTAACTATTAAGGTGAAGCCTAAAAAACATAAGCATCATCTTTGATAAGCAAATAAGATTTGACTCACTTCATGAACATCTCTTTACCAGTGTCACCTGTTCATGCGGAGAAACCAGTGTGTGCTTTTGCGATGCAATTTGTCTTAACAAGCTCTGTCTCAGCTTCAGCTTATGCAAAATGTATCTGCTGGAGTCCTTACAAAGATAAAACTAAGATCTCATTTCACTCCCCTCCTTCTTCCCTGTACTGGCTAACATTCAGGACTGAGCTTTAAATTTGATGAATCCCTTATAAAGCATTAAACACAGTGGCACCAGAGTACAGAGCTACTTTACCCCTGTAATCTGTAGCACAACTTGATGAGGTCAGATGACGCTGCACTCCTCCACATTTCAAAGGAGAAACCAATGAGGAAGGGAGAAGCAGTCTTTAGCATGTGTAGCATGACTAGCCAACTTTCTTTCTGCTCCTGTGAGGGACTCTCTCATGAGAGTGAGACTCACTTACTCTTTTTAAGTCTAAACTGAAAGCACACTTTTAAAACTTAACATAATGCAATTCTGTTTTACCATCATCATCTACTCCAGTAATCTTTTTTTATTTTACTGTTATTTTGGTGTGTCCTACACAGCAGCCCCTAAAAGTACAAAGGAGCTTTACAAACACTCAAATTAAAGACTTGATTTTGCTACCTTTCTCAGGGGGTCTGTGAAAAATATTCTTTATATTTTAAGCAAGTCCCCAAAACCTGCACTTATCAACTGCTGTAACAGCTCAGCTCGTCATACAACACAATAGTAAAACAACCCTACACATATGGGGCCATGCAACAGAATGAAGTTATCGTTCAAACGATAGATCCAGCCGATACAATGAAGAAACGATACTTTGTGAAGTTTTCTTTGACTTTACAGACACACAAACTACTTATAATGTGTTATGCAAGGCCACATACATTTTGATGGTGCAACCAAAAGTCATTCTGCATGGTACTTCAATACTGAAGCTACCCCAGGCAAGTACAAGGTCCAGGGGGTTGGAACTTTCTGGAATACAGTCAAGTGAAGAGATACAGTTCACAAAGACTCATTTTACTGATCATGACACTCTCCCTGCCTACATGGCTGTTCCACAGCACTCAAGACCCCATGATCTGTCTTCCAAGTAAGAATGACAGCCGAGGAGAGCAGCACTGTAAGGGTTAAATGGTGCTGTTGTAAAACATTGATCTGCAACAGATAAAGCTGTAGATATCCTAGGCCTTGTCCCCTGCCATTACAGAATTACCCTAACTGCAGCATCTCTGGCTGAGCAAAAACACTCCACTGAATTCTTTTAAATGGTCTCATTGATTTAAACGCCCAAAGACAGTTTGTTCAGAAGGGCAATAAATTGTAGGTAATTTTACGCTGAATTATACCCACATTGAAAAGTTTACAGGGAGTTGGGTGGCTGTCTGAGAGATCCGTTTAAAAAAAGGCAAGCAGCCTGGATTCCCCTGATGCTTAAGAAACTGGGCAAATAACTCTTGTGCAATATACCAGAAAAAGGGGTTTACATGTAAGGATGTGAAAGCGAAATTGACAATTAGTCAACAAATGGTGCAGACCCCGTACTGGCTCTTCATCTGGTTTCTCCAGGAACACATGGCTACTGAGGCTTCTTGAAAAGGCACACTGTCTCTATACCTCTACCAGGATCAACAACATCTAATTCACTGCATATTTGATTCCAAGGCATGAGTGAGCCCTTTGCTGGAGGAAATATGACCTTAACAGGTGATGTGGCCTACAGAACACTATCACTCAATAACAGACTAAGCAAACAAACAATATTGCACATATCATACATGTGTATAGTTCTTAAAAAAAGTAAAGTATAAATAATTTCTATAAAAAGTCTTTTTCCTTCATTTTACAAATATTTTCATTTTCAAATGATCATATCAGTCCACGGTTCTCCAAAAGATATGTTCAGCTACATAAACTAGACTTCTGACTCTGACCACACTTATAGTACCCCATTTTTATTGTATTTCTGCTTTTCATATTTGGTCCTTTTTTCTACCACAAAGGAGGTAACCTTTCTGGTCCTATACATCAATCATCATACTTACAGCAGTGTATATCACATCAAAGTGAACGTCTCTTAACAGAGAAGGTGGAGGAGTGAGTGTAGATGCCGGCAGACATGGTGATCCCCTCAGTGTCCTGGATCTGTATTTTTGGGAAACAGTTTTGGTTCTCACTTAACAAAAACAGAGTCACATACAGATCAAGTTAATCTCCTCCACACCACAAAATCTCCAGATCAGCAATACTCCCTCCCCTGAGTTTCCCACCAAATGACTCCAGAAGTGAAGCAAAGTTTCTGAAACACAGCATAGTATACATACTGTGTGTATCAGCATGTAGTCTTTCAGCACCTTCCCTTATTTCTCTCTAAAAAGCAGCAACAGGTTGACAAGATATGCTAAAAGTCCCTCTGTAGTTTGGCTCACTGTCATTAAAATCTGTTTATCTGGTGCATCTGATGATCAGAAACCGTATACACATTTCATTGCATTCCTCCTGTAGCTTTGCTCTTTCCTTGTGAACTAATTTACTTCACTGTCAGTGCCTGACCCCACCATAGCCTGAGAAACATAAAAGGCTCTTCATCTGTTCCAGGTGTGAGCTGCGCCTTTCTGTATGCTCTGCTACATTTGTGAGGAATTATTTGAGCAAATGCCCTCAAATAAATAATAGGAACAGGTGTGTCAAAGACCAGTGAGGTAGACCTAGCAAGAGAAATTACATTTTATAAACCAAATGGCATTTTTTTAAAAATCTAAAAGTGCCCAAACTTTTCATCCTGGGCTCATTTTTGTTGTGTGGAGTTTCATTTGAGAGGATTTTTGTAACACTAAAGTAAAATAGAATGAGTGTCAATGTGAGGTTTCCAGAAATGCAATACAAACATACTGTAGAGTAAATGGGAGAATCTCCCCACAAAAAAGTTTTTATGTGTCCAGTATCATAGGTTCATGCATATTATGATTATTTCTCCTCTATTTTATATCTTACTGATTTTACTTTCCCTTCTGGTGCTTTTTTTAACATAGTGCCCTTAAACAATACTTATTTTGAATAGGTCTCTGCACCCAGACTGTATGTCTAAGAACCAGTAATTAAAAATGAGAGAAAGATTTGTCTAGTTGCATTAAAGAGAAGGTCTGTATCCTTTCAGCTGTGTCTTTACCTGTTTATTCCCATAAATGCCTACTAAATTTGAAAACAAACTGACACAGTTTCCCACAGCTTCCCCTACTTTTAAGGTAATTTCTCATTGTTGTCACACCGTTTTACTGCACTGCTCTGGGGCTTGCTTTTTTGCCAAGTTTTGCTTGAGAACGAGGAGCCCAGAGCATCAGAGTGTCTGTGAATGTCTATAATGCATGTGTGCGTACGTGCATTTAGATTTACAGCCCACGGGTTCACTTTCTTTCCCTTAAGGCCTCACTTGGAGAAATCCTATTCCCTGGACAGCGGTTTATGATTGTTTTCAAATGCACACATACAGCTACACACATACACACATTATATATATATACGCACACAGAGCAAAACGCTGAGTTCTGGAGAAGTTGCGAGTCTCATTTGTATCTGTCAGGAAGGCTGACCACTGTGGCAACCAAAAGACTGCCTCCCATTTTCTCTGATAACCACGCTGCCTGGGTGGCAGCATGTTGGGTCCTGCCTCAGGCTGGCCTCAGATACTTGACCTTTCAGATCCGTTTCCCATCCTGCCAGAGAATACAGACTCCTCCAACCCAAACTGAACGAGGACGTGCTTTGAGCAGACTCGCCTTTGCAATCCACAGAGTACCAACCAAGATAAATGTGCAGAACCAAGAAAATAGTTAGGGCTGGGTGGAAAACTGCCATTTCTAGGACGCATATCACAACAGGGCTGGATATTTCTGAAAGCAGAACAGAAAGCAAGGTGGAAAAATAAAAGCGCTACCACTTTGTGGGTGGCTAGAACATTTCAGATCATCTTTATATGCATGGGCTAGATTAGAAAAAATAATTAATTGAAGTTGAAAGACGTGTTGAGGAGGAGTGTTTGGCTATTGATTTTTTTTATACATTCTTCAAGGCTGGTGAAATCAAATGTGGAATTCAGTTCTCCACTCAATAATGTCACCCTGAAATGGAGAGACATTCTGACACACAGGAGCCACTCTGCACCCCCAGAGCAGCGGGTGGAGACTAAAACCGACCCTAGATCCAAGAAACACAGGACCGCCATCTGGGAAGGTTACAGTTTGGCCGGTTATTTGGAAAAGGACATCCATACGTATTGACTTCTGAACACAGCAATCTATATAACAAAGCATCAGTTCACAGAATTCATCTTTTATGATAAAATCTCACCACGTAAAATGAGAAAAGGAAGGAAACGTCAAGATGTTCCGGAAGGAAAGCAAACGAAATCAACGGGGTTTAGCTTATGAAACATACGCAGTGACACAAAGAAACAAATGCACAGTGCCTCCATTTGTGAGAATTCAAGTCGCTGTTGCCGGTTTTGGAGAAAATTAAAAAGAAAAAAAAGAACTGAACCCCCCTCCCCCACAACCCCCCCGCCCCATGTTTCTTTTCTCTACAACCAGTGTCACAAGAAGCAAAGAGGAGCGGTTTGTGAGCAACACTTATCTAACACAGCGGCAGAGCCCAGTTCTTACAGCCTTTATCTCTCCAGGAGATGGAATTCAATATACAAAAACTCCATCATGCAGCAATATCATGCCTGCGTCTGGGATAAGGGCAGGGCTGCGAGGTAATTGGTTGGCAGTGGACGAACACAAGGTTTGAGGCTACCCGTGGTGCTGTGGAGAAGGTGGTGGGGGGGGGGGGGCTCCATAATCATTTTCTTCTCTCAGAAAATCCCCCAACCCCCAATATGCACCACACACTGTACACATCCGAGGCCCTAACAGCATAATTCCAATACAGTTTTAAATAACACGCCAGTCACGATCGCTTTTTTGTACTTTCTCAACTCAACTGCAAGGTTTATTGGACCCTTAACATTTAAATTAAAAGCACTGCTGCTAATGTCATAACAAAAGCTAAACACAATTAAAGAGCCGAGTGATTTTTCTCAATGATAAATCCAAAGGCGCCGGTTATTTTTCTCTGCAGAAGTGGCTAGCCCATAGAAGGCAGTTACACAGTCACTGACACACATACACATCAACATGCGCCATTTCCTATTTTAATATTGCTTATTCTGCCCTGGAAAGGGAAAAGAGGTGGGGGGGGGGGGAGGGGAGAAAAAAAGTAATTTCTCTGATTTATTTATGATGCAATGAAGGTATGCTGAACGCATCAGAATAGGCAGCAGTGGTCAGACTGTCAGGGAAGATGAAGTGTCTTCATAGTCGAGTGAGCGAGCAGCTCTGCAGCAGTGGGGTGTTAACCATCTCCTCTCCGCGGAGCCACAGACACAACGCAAAATGTCGACAAATTCACTCCCTGCCAGACAGCCAGATCTGACACAGCGAACGCTGCTGCCTGGACTGCCAGCCTTTCCTGTTATAGTTTATGGTTAGTTTCATTTGGACAAATGAGCACTATTTTGAGCGCTGAGTCATCAATAAAAATTCTAATAATAAATGTTCATTGTTTTCTTATTCTCTCCTTCATTCTTCAGCAGCAGAGGAGCTCAGAAGCCTTTCATTCTACCTCTGCACCTCATGTCTCAGACATATGTTTTTACGATTATATTTTCCTGTGCCCCTTTTTATTCACTTACAAGATTACATTAGATTTTATTTTTTAAATAAATACAATAACAGCTACATCTGGAAGTCAGTGTGTTGGAGGTAAAGGTCCTAATTCTAGCAGCTGCACTATTCGGAGAGAAATGTAAAATAAAACAGCTTGACCACTGTGTAAGGCTTTGGCTCAGCCAAGCACAAGCACTGCCTATGTAAATGACAGACTGTTTCGGGAAAGGTCATGTGACATGTTGACTTTTGATACAAGAAAGAAAAAGCCAATAGATTCCAGAGGCAGAACGATGGCACTCAGACTCAAACGAGCGTCCAAGGAGTGAGTCTCGGCGAGGGCTCCTTCGCTGCTATGCTCTGTAGTACAAAGCCAATTCACATTGTTTGCACATTGATTACAGAAGGACATGTTCAGGAAACAAATGAGGAAATCTCCAACTCAGGATTTTTATTGCCACTTGTTTATACAGCTCACAAATTAAGCTGTAACTGCATGTTCATTTGTTGGGCACATGAACGTGTCTTTTTATTCCTTAACTATTACACGTCATGAATGAGTGACATTAAAGGGAGTTCTCATACTCACTGGTTGATGTCAGCCAACACTGCACTGTTAAAAAGAGATTGGCCACATGCATACACTAGGTTCACTTAAAAAGATTCCCTTTCCATACAGGCACTGCCTGTGTTTGTTGATTACGTACAAAAAGACAGCTTCACTATATAAAATGTGTATAGGTGTATAAAATAATAGCAGGCACTTAAACGGCAACTTAAAAAATGGCATTTTTATTTCCTTTTCTCTGTAGGGAAACCATTGGAAACTCATCTGAAAGGGCAAAAAACTGCTGCATTTTAGGTCTTTAATAAATTCATTTATAACAAAATTTAACTCCAACATTTAAACCTTAAACTCATAAATATAAATGATATAGAAAGGATGTCAGGATTAAACTATTACCTGCAACAGAGCGCACTATGAAAAGCGAGGCAGGCTAGCTTTCGAGTAATAGCATCTGCCTGGCCTATTTTCTGGACAAGATCACCCTCTGCAGCACAAATAGGGAACCGCATGCTTTGCAGCAGAATAGCTCAGAGAAAGCAAGTTAACTGTGCTTTAATTAAACAGAAACTTCTGATGGCATGAAATGCACAATATTTACAAATTAAAGCTCAATTTGGTACATGCTGTACATAGACCATTTTAGAAATGGTATCATAATTCTAACTGTGCACTCTGAGCGACAGTTAATGACCAGCATACCTGTACCATAAGTCTTCATATTCACACAACAGCATGAAACCCCATGTTTTTTTGGGGGTGCTTCAGCTCTGGCTCACTGCCATTTCGAGGGGTGGTTTGGCTTTGACCTTTCAATGAATCTTCCAAGGACTGCTCCATGCTGGTATGAGGGCATAGCTCCCGAACGCATGAGCACTCTCATGCAGAACGGAATTCTAACAACCACATTTTTTGTTTTTGCGTCCTTCTTCTCTTATTAAAAAAAATAAGACATTGGTGACTTTCCCTTACCATGGAAATAATTCCCTCCCCACTGTGGTACACCTCCTTGTAACTGAGGAAAGTTGTTAAAATGATCTAAAGAATTAGTAATCGTTAGAAAATTTGGATGTATATGGAAAATAACAGGGATTTCGTGTAATAGGCAGCAGATGGATTCAAATCAGACCTCTCATCATACATGCAACAGAATATCAGTGTGCCTGTTATAATAGTCCTTGCATCCAGGGATACATGGAATATTGTGAAAGGCCACAGACATGTACACATCTAGAGATTTGTTTTTGCTATTCCTGAACTATTAAGGGGGAAAACTACATTCCAACTTAACATGGAAAAGAAAATGCAGTAACTCCCCATTTTAACTGGAATGTCGCAATGCTGGTGGAGCAGATTGTATTTTATTTGGGCCTATTTACATGTACCAATATGCAAGTAACTCATGGGGAGCTTTAAACAATGCAACATTCATGATTGTTTCTCAGTGCTCTGATAGAAGTGTGAAACATTTTTTTTTTCTATCGAGGACCTGGATGCTGTTATTGTGTGGCTTATACCACCAGGACACCATCAACAAAAACATTCCATAATGACTGCAAACCAAATGTCATTTTCCCCCCTTTAATCTGACTCTATGACCCAGACATTGACAAAGATGGGAATGAATCAACTGTCTAGTCCTTTTGAGTAGCTCCTTCGGTCCTTTCGATTCTGTATGTAGCATTAGAAACTCTGGAAGCAGCTTCACTGGATTCTGTCTGAAGCGAACTCTTTGATACCCTTGTGTATCCTTTCATCTGCTGAAGCACTTTCCTTCACTTCAGCTTACGAGAACAACAATTTACACACAAGGGAAAATACACTTGAAACGTACCAACACGTTTAATGTGTTCTGCGATGGAACATGAAATGTTTTGGTGTGTTCAAAGTTTTTTTTTTTTATCCCTGCTGTGTGAAGTTTCAAGATGTTGCATTATAGTGTAAATAAAAAAGAAGGAATACAAAAAAAACTTTGAATGAAGTTTTGTATATATATATTATATATACTGTACAGTATAAACAACTTTGGCATTCATTTTTTGTTTTCTGAGCTCCATGGAACATTAACCATTTCTAAGAGGTTGTTCAAAATTTAGAATATAAAATTACAGTTTCCATCTTCTAAAACAACAAGAGAAAATGAAACAATAAATATGTAGAACAAATGAATTGCAACACAGGATTATTTTTGCATTCTCCAAAATATTGATAAGAACTTCTCTGCTACTCCAAAGTGCACACTTATTTTTGTTATAGTACTTTTGCCCAACTAAATATTTCCTGAATGTGGAAGCTTAGTTTCTTTGGAATGATTATTCTATTAACACCTAAAAACACATAGTAAGTGTCTGCTATTTTTTTACACATATACACATTGTATATAGTGAAGTTGTTTAAATTAAAGATCCACTGTATATCGACTCATGTTTTTGTAAGTAATAAATATTATTGTTGGCACCCAATTTCAAAAGTGAGATAAATAAACTAAAAGCGAATTTAGATTGTATTTCTTTTTTAGACTCCTGACTCCTTTTTTAGGCTAATTCAGCTGACTTCACCTGTGGGGTTTTTAGTGATTAACATAAGGTCTTTGAGGTCCATAGCCCACACTTTTCACAGTGCACATTGCACAGTTCCTCCCAGTTTAAAAAGCTGACCTCTTTGTTAAAGCATAGTAATAGCTTTAACTCCCTGAGGACATTCATGTTTGTAACTCAAATCAAAGCCAGAGAATACCCCAGAAAACACATACATACAGTACAGTACTACTGCAAAAATACCTTCCCTCTCTCTATGCACAAACAATATTGGTTAAGGACTTGGTAAAAATAAATACAATGTATTTTCTGCCTGTAAAACACAAAAATTCTCTGTTTTCTGGCCAATTTGTTACCCTTAGTACCATTTTGCTTTGTGATTCAGCCCCAAACCTAGTACAGTCAAGACCTACTGTCTATCAACTCAGGACAGCAAATTAAACATTGCTCTGGTCTCAGAGAGATTACATTCCCAGAAGACAACACAGCATTGTAAAGAGAATTTTAAAAGAGCAGTATTTCTTGATAAACATGAAAATTCCAAGGTAATAAAAAATATGTTGGAGCCATTTAAGTTACAAATTACATTAATGCATTTTATTTTATATATATATATCTATAGTACTGTACATACATATATAAAATACAACTTTCTATTTGCCTATCAGCTGAATAGCCTAGCATACTTCCAGAATTAAATACGCATGTGCATGAAGTGTGCACAGAAAAGAGACACACCTGCTGCGTGTGTTGATTTATTCAACAAAAATCCTTCAATAAGAAAAGGAAAGGTCTGTCTGTGCATTACCAAAGCCAGAGTGGTGCAAAATGTCAGCAGAGCTGACCAGAATCTAAATACCAAAGAAAAAAGCAAATATCTGGCTGAGCAGAGGCCAGGATGAAATGAGGGCCATCCTGTATGCTAACCTTCAAGGTAAAATGAATAATGAATGGGCAAGGGATGGACACAGAAAGGGGCCATCAATATTTTAATACTTTTCTGACTAATTTCAGTCTCCCTTTCACAGGATGCTGGAAGAGACAGGCCTGGAAACTGTGCCTGCCCATCACCTTAGTGCCATTTTAAATCTCTTTTCAATCAACAAGAAAAACAAAAACCAAACCGTTTCTGTTGAGTAATGTGCACAGTAAATATACCTTACAGGTCACCTGCATGTGGCAGGATATTTAAACTGTATGCTGATTTCTCACATAGGTGAGAAATATTTAAACTCTGGCCTGCCCTACAGCACATTCTTAACCACATGTTTTTTGTATACTACTTTCTGATGTAATGCATATGCACAATGCAGACACATTTATTGACTATATAAAGATAAAATGTATGTACTGTATATATTTAAAGTTTAGTGTTGATCCTTCTTACGGCAGTAGACACTAGGACTATTTGCTTCCTTGCTTTGGGCACAAATGGTGTAATTTTTTGGGGGAAAAGCACTCTTTCCAAATTGTTGCGATTTTCAACTTCCAATACTAAATACTAGACAATATACAGTATATGATGTGGCCTTCATCATCAAAGATTTCTTGAAATGCATTAAATGCAGATATGATTTTGCCCAAACTGAAAATGCAGCACACCATCAAGGAGACAATTTGAGACTGGCTGAAGGTGCTGCCCTGAAACCTTTGACAGACTCACGGAGTACGTACTGTTCTGGCCTCCATTCCCCACAATGTACTTGTGGACAACATAGTGGCTTCTGTGGGATACTGGTCATTTCCAAAGGTAATTGAGCTCCTGCTACAGACAGAACACGCATCTCTCAAATGAATCCTCATCTTTCAAGAGCTAGTGGGTCAGACAGAGTTTATATAGACACGCTTATGGTTTTGGGAGGGAGATCTACACCCCTGGGGAATTGAGGTTTGGATCACCTCCTGAAGACTGCACTAGCCCTCTCGTCACACCAGTGTGGGCATACAGCAGGAGAATGACACCACCTGTGACCACCTCAACAGTGCTGAGACCCACCAGCAGTGTCAGTCCAACACACAGAGACAGGATCTGTTCCCACAGCTGTCTCTGTCCTGTGAAGATGGATGTACTATGGTTGTCTGGCTAAAGATTTGGTGGCTACTGATGCTACTCCAAATAGACCTTTTTAAATTTACCCTTTACCAGCACCAAAACAAAAACCCCGAACAGGGGGCCAGCGATATCAGTGGACCTTTGGTCGGCCCATGCCCGAAGATCCAACAGCAGGATCTTAAACTTCTTGAATCAAAACTAATTTCAATCTCCACTGTTCTATACTGAGGAGATTTTGCTTCTTCAACCTGTCCATACACATATGACAATATAATATTAACAGAATAGTCATTATTTTCAATCTACTTTGAGATCTTTCTAAGGATAGGATATCTTTTCTGTGGTATCATGACCAAAACTGAAGTTTTTAAATGTGGTCTTACTAGAGCATTGTAAAGCTTAAACATAGCTTCGTTGGTTTCAAATTCCTTAATTTTTGCATCCAAGAAATCTCTTTGCTTTTTTTATAGCTTCCCTATATGGTCTTGATGAGGACCTTGCTGTCAACAGTCTGTACATACCCTTGCTAAGTGAGAATTACAGTATATCCTAGTTATGCATCTATGAATAATCCAATTTCCTTAAATATGACTGGGAAAACACAGGTGTGCTGGTAATTGGTTTCTAGTTACCCTAGCTCCTACTAGCAAAACACTAGAATGTTTATTATATCAGTACAGTCTTTTATTATTAATCCCATATTAACTCATAACCTATTTATTTCTGCTTTTACAGTTCTTTAACTGTAGAAGTAGTGGTAAAATGCTTTGCCAATCCAACTATCGCCAAAACTTAAATGTCTTATCTCATAACCAGCAGGCTAAATTAACTTGTTGGTGAGTACATCAATTTTATAAACCATGGTAGTGCTGAGTGTATAGTTCTCCCCATAGACAGGATGTATAAACTACAAACACTGGTATAAAAGGGATGTCTACATTCACAGACAGAACAGTGCATTTCCCACAGGTACAGACGTGGAAGATGATACATCTGTTTGACTTCAATTTTTGACTAATTCTTCTGAGCTATCAGTTTAACAGTGTGACCATTCATTTACCACCAAGCACTGAGTTTAATAAGCCATATGTAGCTTTCAACTTTGAAAGAATATGTACCTTTGAAGACATATGAATTAACATTAAAGATTCTTTTGTGTGTTAAATGTTTTAATCCAGAAATGTAGACAGTTCATACCAAGTTAATACAGTCCTTAAATCCGGAAACCGTTGAGCAAGTCAAATTTGACAAAAGTCAGATTTCATTCCTGAGCTACGTCCGTGTTTATTCTACATTGTGATGGTAGTTGGATCCTATCCTATTCCATAGACTACTGAACTCACATGAACACATTTTGTAATATAATGAAGGCACTGCATTCAGCAATAAAATGAAAAGAAAATCATTCATGGATTAAATAGTGGACATTATTTAAGGGAATGGTAGTTATGGACACACGAGACAAGCTCCAAGTCATTCCTACTTAAGTATGCAATGTCATAAGAAATCTCGCAAATCTGATTTTTTACAGTGGTTTATGTAAAGTCTAATTTACATAATTCAGGTGTAGTGCAACCCAGGGAGTGTCCGTATTTTCTCCAGTACAGCAAAGGTTTCAGAGGCTGGGAAGTGGGGGCTTGGGTGCTGTGGGATTAGGAAAAAAACTAGGTTTGGAACCCCTATTAACAGCCCTTTTCAGCAGGTCTCCTACAGTAAAATAAAAACAGGGGTGTTTTCTGAATGGGGTTTACAGTATATTATCTTTCGGCTAGAGCAAGCATATACTATCAGATTCCAGCAGCAGAAACAAAGTGGCAGCCCTGCAATCAAAGGTATAAAACAACCGCAAGTTACAAAATACAGGATTTGTAACAGAAGGTTTATGATGGGCAAGAAGTTTGACTGCATGTCACAGGATAGTCACCTTTTTTTTTTTGCAAACGATGTTCTCGGTCACAGCTACAGTAGTTTGAAATGTGTTCAATCCACCACCGTTGAAAGAGTCTTCTATTATGCTCAGGTCTGTTGGTTAAAAAACATTTTAATTGAGCCAAACTTTTGAAAGTTTGCCTACTCCTACCACACTCTGCATCCTGCATGAACCCATGAAAAAAAGCAATGCACACACGCGAAATTGAAACAGCTCATGTCCAGTCATATTTTCTTTCATTTGCTTTTCTAATTAACTGAACAATTTTCCTGTACAGATTATATAACAGAAACATCCCTGGTCCAGAAGCATGGGCCAAGTTAATAATGTGGGGCACCAGTTAAGTCACAGCTTGGAGCGTTCTGCCCTGCCATTTCATGCCAATGTCAGCATGCTTGATTGAGCAGACCAGGGCTCCCAATTAGATCGCAGCATGTAATTGTGTCGTGTGGGGGGGGGGGGGGGGGGCTGTCTGTTGGGATGTAGGGTCTCGTTCGCTTTCCTCAGGCAGTGAACGTCACTATTCATTTTCATATCCCCTGACATCTCCATAGTAAGGAAAGGGGCAGGTGCATTCCCAGACCCCAAATTAGGTCAATTCAGTGTCACACATGGGAGGAAATCAAAAAAGAAAGTCAAAAAAGAAGCAAGGAAAGAAAAAAAGAAATGTGCCAATCATTTCCCATGTGGAGCTGATTTCTACTCATTACAATCACTCGGTCTTTTGACAGAAAGCGTATTTACAGGTGAGCTGACATCTGAAACGCAGCTGCAGGGAGAGATGTCAAGACACGGCAGTGGAGCCGAGTTTACCCAGAGCGTGTGGAACTCCGTCGGTACGGCTTGACACAGACAGGGCTCCCTGGGATTCTCAGAAAACCGAATATCACAAGATGAAGCAGGTCAGGAGAAAACGACACCGGTCCTCACTTTTGTTGAGTGTCAAGTGAAGGCTCACAGTCAAATCCTAGTCTTACAGCATGTAAGAAACACTAAATTCAGAGAGAGAACCAAGTATCAAACATATTAGGTATTGTTTCAATCCAGCTGTTTGCCACAAAAAAAGTTTGTTACACATAAAACTAATATTAAACCACCACTGTAAACTTCCCAGTATCACAGACACAATGAGGACAGCCTAATGAAAACAGATCTAATCCAGACATCCTCACCCTCACTTTTAATGAAACTTTTATTTTTTGCACGATAAACTCCTTTATCCTTATGGGAGGAAAAATTAAGTGTTAACATTTCACGGTCACTGACGTGTTTTTTATACCCCCGCAAAAAGAAACACAAACTTGCTCTTCAGTGCCCTTACAGAGGCTAAAGCATGTAAGAAATACTTCAATATTCTGACCTACATGGAAGGCAGGAATTGCCAGGGCCTCGTGCTGTGAGAAAGGCCTGGTCTCATCAGCAGAGTAGCTCCTGATTATAATTGCTTCAGACTAGGCTTGTGTCTTCTTAATCCTTGCATGTTAATACCCCCTCAGTAATGTTCTCCTGCCTAATGGATACACAGTGAGAAACATTTTCAACTGCATTACCTCTTATTGAGTTACAGTGCCCTACCGCTCTAAATAACATAAATTTAATTGATCCAGTCTATAAAAATCCAGGAGCGCTGTGAACAGCCCGTTTCATGTATTTACTTATTTATTTACTCAGCTTCCTCAACTCAAGCAGGCCTGTCCCTGCATGTGGCGGGAGGAAATTAGGTTTATTCACCAGCTACGGAAAAAAAAATGAAAAAGGAAAAGTAATTCAAAGGCTTCGAAATTAGATCAATGGCACAACAATCAATCAAAGCCGGGCGCTTCAACTGTCAGGCTTTCAACCAGATTTGAAATCAACCTTTAAAACAGCGGGCCACTGCTACACACCTCTGACAGGCCACACACTGAGGGGGACAAGGAGGGTGAAGGAGGGAGGAAGCCCCGGAGTACCGTGAGAGGCACAGGCGCCAGAAGTCACTTCCCAGCCCTTCCAACCTTCCCTTTGTTTACAAGTAAATACCGAGGGAGCAAGGGAAACAAGTTGCTTATGCTGTAACTGTTCGATATTTTAACAACATCTGAGCCACTGAAGAAGCCTATTTAAAATGACAGTCATTGGAATGGTATTTGAATGGACAAAATGCCCGGCCATAATGGAAGCCATGATAGGAATGTTACTGCTGGTAGAGAACACATTTTTGGACAAATATACTGGAGGCACACAAAATGAAAAAAGCTTTAGGCAATGGCTTTAAATGCTGAAGAAAGAGATGACAAAGAAAATGTCAGCAGGGGTGATTTTTTAAATTAAACTGTTCTTTAGAATGGGTTTTTACGTACACACAGTGTCTGTTGATGAATTTACGCGAGACAACAAATGTAACACAATAGAGGTGTGCTCTACAAAAACTTTAAGGAGAAACGCAATGAGAAACTGGATAGAAAACCTTCCAAAACAGCATGTTCTGGTAGTTTTGTTTCAGAAGATTTACTTTTGCTGGACTATACGTAATGGTGAAAAGAATCTTCAGTGAAATAAATGCTTAGACTTACAAGCATCATATTTCCCTGCACTGAATAATAACGCTGTATGAAAGAAGACAGAGAAAAGACAGTAACAGTTAGTGACCTTGTCTCTTATTGAGAGACCTTTGCACACTTAGCTTTAACCTTCTCAAGCTTGTTAATTGTGTAACACCCAGGCTGAAGCTTCTTTTAATTAAATTCGGAGATAGACCAAGGTGCATTCAATTCTAAAGAACCATAAATTCATTAAGACTACAGTGTAATCATGCTAGTTTGGAATTACATTTCTAAGCAAAAATGATTATGGCTTCTTAGATATAAGAAAAGTATGAACAGTACAGTTATTGCTATGGTTTGAGAACATTTTGAGGTAAAAATTAAAATGTAATGTTTTAGGGTAATGTTGTACCCTTCATAAAATTAATTTCTCATTTAGAGTCAGAAGAGAGGGCAGAGGGCCAAGTCAGAATGAATAAAGCACTCGTTAAGACTTAAAGGCTTATAGGAAAATTAATAATACACAGAAAATGCTAAAATAAGAACATTTAGTGTCTGAGTTCCTCAGTAGGGAGTATTACCCTTTTTCCCTGGAAAGCAGATGAAGTGGTCATAGAGTTTCCTCCAAGCACCAGTCGATGCCCTCTGGCTGTAGTCTTGTCTTCCCGTTTCCTCTGCTTTCTGTGTCTTCCCTGAGGAATAGGTGGGCTTATAAAGTCCACAAGTGATCCAAGCCCACCAATCAAACCTGACATAGTACATTGATGTATTAGGCAAATGTGGTTTTCATTACATTAAGCAGCATATACTATACAGTTCAGGTATTGTGCACTCAAACAAAGGATTGGTTAGATCCATTCAAAACATTCAGTAACGTCATTAAAAGCCAATGGATACAAGGTAAAATGCAAGGAAAATACGATGTCATAAGAATACAGTATGAAAATAAGAATAGAGTATGAAAATATATTGCTTGCTTGTCAAAGTTTCTGAACTAAAAAGGAAGAAATCCTTGCAGTGCAATTAACATATCAACAATACAAACTGATATTATTTTTATTTTAAATCTACAGATTTGAGCATGCATTTCTGAAGCACACACTACAGTAATATACCTAAGCCACAATTTGGAGTTCAACTAGAGTGAATTCTACTGCGGGCCTGGTGCACAGTGTAAAACAATGAGTGCGCGCTCGCTTCGAAGCCACAGTTGGTTAGTGAACATTACTGTAGATGGCCGTATCATCAGGTGACAGATAATGGCAAACCTTTTACTGTAGGAAAGATGAGCTCATTTGGCAGAGCAGGTCATACTGTACACGTACGCCTTACGTTATTGAAACGTTAGGCCGAGCCATTTAATAGTATTATTTATTTGCAAAGGTTTTGCGTCTAAAACGCAGTTAGCATTTTGTATTCACTAGTTTTCAGTTGAGCAAAACTTAACTGTACTCATTAACCGAGAACATCACAACCATTTGAAAAGATTGCGCACGACATACATCTCTATCCTGTTACAAATACGGCTGTCGTTTAGCAACTAGAGAAAATAATCATCTGCATACACCCTGACCTCGCTCTACGACCGCTTAGTTCGTATTATTACATAATTGTATCAAATATTTTAATTTAGTACCCGTTTTTTCACTGTGCGACAGTCATTTCCCCCACAACATAGACGCTTCACTTTGCAATCGCCTTCTTTGTAATACTGTAGCTCTTGCTTCGTAATCAATAAACATTAAACAAACACATTATTTTAAACACGAAGATAGCTAAACGTTTTGCTACTCAATGTGACAAAAGCAAATAAAATATTAGATACAAACCTCGTGGCTGTAAAACTTGATAGGATAGGCAGGATCAAACGGTCAAAATATATTGTCATTGCCTTGAATTTAGCTGCACTATGCAGGTGTTCAACAATTTACTTTCATTACAGATTTTGGCTGAACTTCTCTACTAAGTAAAACGGGCAAATTATCGTGAACATGCAATTATCTCCATTACTCTTATGGTAGTAACAATGTGAAATATTGGGCAATTTTCTTGACCCCGGAACGAATCGTAAACCTTTACAAGGGATGGAAACCTAATTTTCGTTGAGCGAAATTTCACCCTACACAGTTTCCGAGGACCTTCGCAGATTGAGGGATAGTTTATATGTGTATCAAGTGGTAAATTACTAAACTGAAATGTGAGTTATATTTAAGAGCCCTGATCAAGTCACCTGTAAACTCTGTTTAAGGGACTGATAACCCTTAACAACGCACTTGCGATGATAAAAGCAGCTGTTTCCTGTTTCCTAATCACTTAGTTTAGTGTTTAACAGAGAAACAATCTGCAAAAAACAAAAACAAAGTTGAAGGCACATTGCATGGAAAAAAAGGCAGAAAATCTTAAACACTATTTAATAGATATCGGTGCCATTAAAAAAAGCAAAAAACAAACACGTACAACTATTGCAGTTGCTCTTTGGCAACAGTTACTTAAGCTACTGTAATTAAGCATGCCGGCTTTCCATTCATTTCTCTTGAAGCATACAATGTTGTCTTTTCAATGTCTTCTTCAGTAACATAATTGCAAGACCCTTCACAGCATGTTCATAATTCTTCCTTGGAGATTTTAAAAGTGATATCAATGGTGCTCCATTTGCTGAGGTTGTTGGATGTTGCAACATTGCAGGAGTTTGGAGGAAGTGTGCACAGAGGTCTTGCGTGTCAGGACACCCCCCCGAAATATTAGCTCTATTACATCATTAAACGGATGTAGAGAATCACAGACAGCATCTATGTGTGAAAATGATGCAGTAAATGCATCAATGGCTCTGACTGCAACTGCAACATAGGCTTTTGTCAGCAAATGGGTCTGGAATCAAATAGGATCAGATCCAAATTGGGTCCATAGGCTGTATATTTGACACTGCGGCTATACAGCAACATATTGCTAGATTTACATCATGTCATCTCTCCCTCAAGTGGTTATTAGGGGCAACTAGGAGGGAGATCTGCAGCAGATGCTGAAATGGTACACATGGCTAATGACTGCTTACTCAGTTTGTCAGAACACCTACAAGAGGGAGTGCCTTTATTGACCTAGTATTTTAAAACAATTCAAAAAGGGTGAGGAAAGCAGGTGAGGGAAGCATCAGGGAACTGTGATCATAACAGTATCATGCTTTGATTAATATTTTAAAGTTTTCCAGGTGGAGTCCAAATTAAACATTGACAAATTCAAGAAAGCAGACTTGAATGAGATAGAGCTTCAGAGAAGCAGAATGGGATAGAATAGATATGAAATCAATACAGAATGGATGAGAACATTTAGAGATATTCTGCTTGAAGCACAGAACATATTCATCCTATGAGTAAGAAAATTAACAGCTAGAAAGCTGTGGTCCAAATGGCTTAATAAATCAATTAAGAAATATATATATGGATTTAAAAAGAACAGTTAAAGAAAAGGGATATAATGAATTGCAAGTACAGGTTAAAAGGATATTAGAAAGGCCAAGAAAGATAGAAAGGAATATTGGAATGTAAGTTAAAATAAATAATAAGGTTCCTTCAGTATTACACTGGCAAAAGAAAAAATGTGAGCTGTCTGTAGAATACTAATAGAAAACTTCTAGATGATGAAAGGAAAGTGAATGATTTATTAAATTAATATTTTGCTCCAATGTTTACCAAGAAAGAAATCAACAACATGCCTCAAGTTGAGGAATGACAAAGTTCTATAGTGAATAACATAAGTATAAAAGAGGCAAAAAGGGTTATTCAATTCAATTCAAGATTTATTTCCCCATTGGGGAAATTTGTTTTACAGCACACTAGCAACATAAGACGACAATGACAGACAAAATTTTACCAACAAAGAAATCTGTGAAACAGTGCTACAGTAAGGGAGAAGATAGTTACAATACGTTGTTTGAAATAGATATTTTGGTGGGGATGAATGACTTTTGGTTCTAGAATCACCTAATATTAACAAATCTCCCAGGCCTGATATTATGCCACCATTTGTGTTAAAGGAAACATCAGCCCTCAACACAACTTTTCCACCAGTCACTAAATAGGGGGGTAATATACTGTAGATTGACTGGAAAATTGCAAATGAAGTGCCCATCCATTTAAAGGATGACACAGCTATAATGAACAATAATGCACCATTAAGCCTATGATGTGTAAGGTTATGGAAACGATCATTAGAAAAACAATATAGGAACATCTATATTGAGATAGGATCTTAAGGGATAGAAAAGGTTAATCTTGCTTAATTAACTTTTTAAAGCTCTTTTAACAAGCTGCAACAGTAATGGATACACACTGAATATGGTATATTTGGATTTTCAGAAGACCTACTGTATGACAAACCTCTTCACAAACGATTACTTCTCAAATTGCAAGCAATAGGCTTTGGAGGTAATGCATGTTTATGGATAGGGAATTGATTAAGGAGTAGAAAACTACAGTAGGTGTACCTTCAAAAGGTTTAAGACAGACATCATTTCTGGGCGGCAAACACCTGGCAGACAAAGTGAAATGTAGAAAAGCGCAGAGGAGAAGAAGCATGTAGCAACAACAGGGAAACACAAACTAGTGAACACAAGAACACATATAGGTCTTGTGTGGTCTTGTGGAACACAAGTGAACACAAGAACACATATAGGTCTTTGGTCATGATGCCTTCATTTTGTTTGTAGTGATTGCTTCTTACAGTATGTTCTACTGATAATATTGGGTTGCTTATTTCAAATAGTAACATCACAGTGAAGGACACACACATCTTGGGTTCTTTAATGTTAAATTTTAACAAACATCACTTAGGTTGGAAACGAGAGGAGGACATCCAACCCATCACTTGGGTCTTCAGTAACGAATTAACACTATAAACTTGTGCAGTAATTTATTGAAAGAAACCAGGAAAATACTGTAACGTCACCTACAGTACAGTATATGGCTGAGCAAGTCATTCCAGGTCTCTTAAACTCTTTATAGAGTTCTCTGAACATACCTCCAGTTGTCAGTTTATGCAAAATTATTCGGATCCAGATTTCAGCATCGTGAAAAAGGAACAGCATTTTTCATTACTTTTTCCATTGTATGCTGTAGTTTGACTATGCTATGTACAGTATACTGTATCTGACTGACGACACTGACCTTTGAAACATGGCTTAAACACATTTGTTATGGTAGGCCATACTATTACTTTCCCCTCAAGAGTAGTGAAGAACAAAGGAGGGATGTTAAAACAATATCTGGCTGGTATCTGTGACCAGGCCTCACTGTGCCGTGTGTGCAGATGCACAGTGCAGCTTCATGTGTTGTCTGATGGAGATCTGGCAGGGAGAGAAGGGGAACCGGGCGGAGTAGAGGCTCAGAACGCCTGGGGGGATTTTCCTTCTCCTGGTGTTGTGTGAAGCGGCTAAATTAAAATCCTGTCCATTAAATCCTGTGTCAGCCGAGAAAATTCCCTTTCCTTGACCTTTTAGATAAATTTCCATCAATCTCATTTTACGCACGATTACAGTTTTAATGAGAGATGGGCAGTATTATTGCACAGGCTAATCTCAACTTTTTAATTTTTTTTTCTTCCTGGTAGCTGGGCTAAACGGTGCTGATAAAGTACAAGCCTGGAGGAAAAAAAAGCCTTTTTTAAAAGCAATTTACTTCTTTCTCCAGAGCAATTCTTTTTTTTTTATTAACTTATTTTGTAACACCGTCCTGTAAGTGGCAGGAATTTAAAACTTAATTATGTACGAAATACACTTAATTTATCAATATAATGAATCAAAAATCCCTACTGAATTTCATTACATTATTAATCAGTTCATGATAGATCTGAAAATCTTTTATATTAACAGTCTTATTCAAACCTGTCATCTAATGAATAGTTTATATTGCAATGTTTTTTTTTTCTATTTGATCTCTGCTTGTAACCTTTTTTAAAAACACATGATTTCAAACAAGTAATAAATAATCTTTACCTGATATCCCATGAAAAGACCGTGACATGACATGATAACTCAAAACATTATTGTATTTCTAGTATACTCAGGGAGAAACTCATTAAGGTCTGTTGTAATAGTGCATTAACACACATTTCATTTTCAGAAGCACTGTGTTCAACACCAGCTTACATCACAAATGAAATGTGTCTGATGGTCTCCTTTCAGGTAAACATCGATAGAAAAATTACCTCCAAAAGTCTTGCCCAGAGTCTTACTGTAAGGACAAACATAGGGGAAACAAGGGCTACTTTAGCAGTTAAAAGAATTTGTTTATACAAAGGTTACCCTGTTATGTTCAGTGACGAAAACTGTTGTCTCTTCTATCATTTCAACACCTTTGAAAAGAATTGCGAAGCAGAGATGATAAAGTTGAAAATCACCTCTGAAGTACAGTCAGCCTCCCTCTTCAGTGGCCTGACCTTTCTAGGACACACATAACGAGAGCTGGTCAGCACTGTCAAAAGAACTACTACTCTAAAGACTGACAGCATCAAAGGTGCACTTTTTGTGAGCAAAGAGCTTTTAAAAAACACAGATAAACAAATGATACAGTTTGAAACAAAGATATAACCATTCTGAACAATTATCCCACTTGCTTTTCCAGTCCCCCCTCCCTTACCTCCCACCCCATCACAAAGGCTTAATTATAATAATTTGGTGCATGTATTTGGTCCTCAGTCGACTTGCTTTTCATGTAGTTTTGTTTTGTGTGCTGTTTATAGTGGAAGCCTGAATTCAGACATAACGTATCAATGTTTTTTTGGATACACAGGACATACTGTATATTCTCTGTTTCCAGGTAACGTGTTTAGAGTATACAGTATGTGTACCAGATCACTAAGTAAAATCCAGGGGACTTTTTTGTTTGTTTTACTTTCATCACTGCCAGAGATTGAAGAGAGGCCTAGGTAAGTTGGTCTTTGAATATATATATATAGCTATACCTGAGCTCGTAAGGGAATATACCTCAGAAAGGAAGCTGCTCTTCAGGGTTCCTCCTTTAAGGTCATATTTCCTGTCTTTCATGTTGCTTTGGTATTCTGCTCCTGGCTGGAACAACTTAAGAAGAATGCTCGCCGTCTCCTCTGGCTTTCCGCTTGGATATCTGGTGCAAGGTCAGAGCCCACAAAGAATGTGTGCTTCACTACAATGCAGCATGTTTTTTACGCGACCATGGCTTCCCAAACTCGTGGATCTACAGCTTTCTATTATTTGCTCAGTTCACTAAAAATCCATTGGCACCCTGATGATGAAAAGGAAGGGCAGACAGAGCCTCCTGTGTGAAGGAATGAAGGAGAGTCTCATCTCAGCAATGCGACATTCCACGGGAATGAATATTGATGATGCGGGGAGAGGGGGAACCATCGACAATTAAAGAACGCCCGAAGCAACAGTATCGCGGACAAAGCCTTCCGTCTCCCTAATTAAATTCTGTGGCAGACACCTGCACTTTCACCCCTCCGTTTCCCATCTCTGTCCTACTCACGTGTCGAAGCCACTGAGGAACGATAGATAGGCTCTTTTTTATTGCACTGCCCTGGCTCTATTAAAAACATGCCATTTTATTAGCTCCATTCTGATTTCACTTGAAATCTAATTCGGGGTTGCAAGGATGAAGATTAGAGAACCACCTGATTCCTTTAGTTGCCTGTTCTGTCCCTGCCTCTCAGTCACTCAAAACCGAATGCTTCATAATAACAAAATAGGCTGCTCAATTATTTAGCTTATATTTTGCAAAGGGTCAAAGTGGTAATCAACAATTGCTTCCTGCAGAATTTGATGTTATAATATGCCCTTTTCTGTATACTGTGTATTGTAAACTATTTTAAAAATGCTTTAAGTCTTTTTAAATGGGGAAAACCATCTAAAGGAAAATAGTTAAGGATGTGACTGGAGATAGAATTTGGCTTGTAGTTAAGATTAGGGCTGGATCTCAAGTTTTGCACTAGGGTAATGGTTTGATCTTGTGATGGGACAGGTCTATGGATAGGGTTATACAGTGCGTAGTGCTAGTATTACAGTTAGGATGAGATTTTGGAGCTAGGAGTTAAGGCGCGATTTAATTTTAGAACTACTGTTAGCATTAAGTTATGGTTGAAGTAAGAACTGGAATTAGGATTTGTTAGTTTTAAGTTTAGAACCAGGGCGTCATGGCTAAAATCCACTTGTTTAATGTTTAATGTGGCCTGGACAGCCACTGGAGCAATTTCTTACTTTTCCCATTGATCTGCTATGTAGCAGGTCCGTGTAACCATAATGGGTTCTTCTCATTTATTCTTCTCATTTATAAAGTGCAACACCTATCTAGGTGTTGCGCTTTAGGACTGGGTAATGTGGGTCCTTTCATATTAAAGTAAAGAGCTCTGAGATACTGCATGGGGAAAAGCACTGTAAAACCTGCAGTGCAGTAATGTGGGTTAGTTTGTAAACGTGCTGCTTATGAATGCAGAGGCAATCATGGTATCAGGCTGAATTTTTGCCTGTGAACAATAACAAGCCAATTCAGACAACATTTTTACAAAGCCACAACTGAACAAGACGTTTACACTTCTACTTTTCTGACACAGAGCAGAAAGCTCTCTGGCTAGAACACTGAGCAGATTGCTGCTGAACTCTAGTCAATAATTTACCCTACATTGTTAGTAATAAACTTTGGAAATCACATATACACTTATATGGGACACTAGAGAAAGACCCTGAAGAGTAGAAAGAGCATACAGTACAATATCCAAATTTTCCAACTTAAATGATGTACTCAGCACAGGCTTATATATAGTATCTCCAATGAGTGTGTTACAAGGCTCATTGAATATGTTACAGACAATGATGTCACCTTTAATATCCGACAGAAGACCTGGTCCTTTGGCATCGCACGTGTCCAGGGGATGGCACTATATCTGCTCTGCTCTGAACCTGTGGCAAATGTGATCTCCGCCCCCCAAGGGCTGAATCAAAGCTGAACCCTTTGCTTGTGTTTACTAATGAGTAAATTCTTAGTACACCCGCAGTAACTGACACTGCATTAACTATAACTGAAAAGGGCCGAATCTGGTGCTGAGAGGACAAGGAGAGAAGAGGCCTGAAACTAGAGTTAATTTGGCAGAGATGATCTGAATCAGATGCTTCCTATTCACCGAAACTCATCAGAATGGAGGACTGTGAGTGTCCAATGACTGGGATAGGGGTTGTAATGGCATCTCAGCTAATGAAAGGAGGGTAATGGAAATTGGTTTTAAAATGCTACCGAGCGCTCCTCAAATGAGAAAGATTTCACTAATGAACCCTGACAGCCCATTCCAGTTGAGATTCACTATTAAGGAAAATGTGTCTGCTGCAGCCCTCTATGGCAAACGCGGGACCGGGGAAAGTTGCAGCTTCTCAGATAGTAACTAGTGCCCATTTCCTGGTTATTAAACACGCCATCTAACTTCAAAGTCAATAATGACAAAACAGGTACTTTCAGATGAAATACTCTAGCCTCTTTCCCTCTGGAGGACCTCCATTAACTAACTGCTGCTTTCTGGAATTGCCATCCGTCTAGGTTTTACCAGCATTAAAGAAAACATTCCAGAATTCCTTTGCTTAAGAAAACACCCTGGGGGATGTGCACATTTGAAATAAAACTGTACCGCACTCAACTCAAAGGGCTCTCCTATAGTGTACTACAGGGGTCCCTAGCCATGGTCTAGGAAAGCCATAATGTCTAATGGGTTTCATTCCAGTTGAATGCTGAATTATTTGATTGGATCCAAGAGTTGTTTATTGGAATAAATCTATCCTTGGGCTTCCAAGTGGCTAAAAAAGTTAAAGGTGCTCACCCAGTTGGAGGCAGACATCTATAATCCATATGTCATGAGTTTGAGTCTGGGTCACATCAGCTGGGGCTGGTATTGCCCAAGAGTGGCACAGAATTGGCTGAACTCCACCGGTAATTCTGGATCTAGATCATGGCTTTAAACTTAAAACAAACTACAACCTGCACTTTGCCAAATGTTATGAACTATGAACTTGACTTTTGGAATAAGTCATAAATGTTTTGAATGTTGTTATAATATCTTATGTAGCCTCTAAGAATGTACTGTGTCATGCAGGATATAGACGTCCTAGTTCAAAGGAAACGTGAGCCTGGTTTCTTATAAAATTGTCACACACCCTTGTTTCAATTAACTATTGTAAACATCTGCATGCTCAGTGCATCGAATAATAGATCCTGCAGTGTTTGATGTGCATTATCATGAAATCAGATTTGAGTGTTAAAGAAGCACTAATGAAAAAACCCTGAATAATTTCCCAGTCTTCCTTTTACATTTCCTGCAAGTTATACCTTTATAATTGTAGTCGAACTGAGTCACTTAAGACAAAACCAAACACAGTTTTGAACTTGGCCCCGAAACATATTTCAATGCATTTGTAAAATGAAAAAGATTTCTTTCTTCCAAAAAAATTGAAACCAGTTAATCTATAGCATATGACAAGAACAGAACCTAGAATGGTGCAAAGAGTGGAATTAGGCTTAGAAAAAGAACTAGAGGTACAATATGAGTCCCTATCCACTAATAATCCACAGCTTTCTCTCCCCGGCTGGACTTCCCCTAACCTCAATGCTCCACGCTTTTGTTTTATATGGTTCCAAGCCGCCCTGGAACTAATGTGCTGTTTATTTCTCCCAGAAGATAAAGTCTGAGATTCTTTAAGCACGCAACCTGTCTTTATCCCCTGCAGCCGAGCCCCAACGCAGGTGGGGAGAGAGAGAAGGGGGTGGAGGGTGGTAGCTTTGTTTCTCACTGTTTTTCAGAACTTCTTTTTTCACTCCCCTCCTTGCATTCTAACCAATTACCTACACTCTGCTGCTCAAAGCAGTGATTTGTGTGTTTTTATGATCACAAGCTGAGGCTGCTTGGGCAGACTGAGTAAAATAAATCCCTAGATGAGCCTTATTCTTACAGTCTGCTGTGCAAATCTTTTCAGCATTATTTTTCTTGAGTGCTAATTTTAATTTTAACGTGTTTGCTTCTATGGCGTTTAAAGCTCATCGCTTCACAACAAAAATGTACTTTGTGGTACTTGTTTGACAAGTGTTCAATGCATTAAACAACCACAGTTAGTTGAATTTGCTAGATGCTGCACAGACCATGCACAAACCATGCGTTTCTTGCTAGAAATAAAAGTTGAAATGGTTCAACAATTTATCCTGGTCTGTCACAACAAACATTGACTGCTCCTGTCAGGCTTAGCCTTATTCATGCTCTTTCATGGCTTCACCAGAAACACAACATAGCCTCAGACTGTGTATCCTGATAAAAGTTCCCCTTACACCCTGTAGTAATATAGGGGGGATCTTTGATCTGGGGACACCGGGGATACGATGCTCAGTTGAAAGACTCCCTGTTATACAGAGCTCCTGAGAATGAAAGTTGGGAATGTGTCTTGCCCTATCCCCCTGCAGATTAATAAATAAAATATCAATGAAGTGAAAAATCAAAACAATCATGGTCATGTTGGAAAATATATTGAAGGCATACGTGCAGTCCAGGAGAAAGCAACTCTAAAAAATGAGCTTGTTTGAAGCCCGATTTATGTTTTGTGAAGCTTTAATGAGCTTGGAATCAGAAAGCTTCATCAGTTGGTGCCTGGGTTCAAAGCAGGCTGATGGAACTCCACCAAAGGTGCTCTGCTTAATCTAGCTTCATTTTCTGGCTTGTTATCTGCAACCAATTTATTTAAACGGCTGCTCTTTTGACAGATGCTCAGTTAAAATTATTCCTAACTAGAAATTTGCAGCAGTGATATTAAATATCCTTCAGGCCAGTTTACAGAAAAAGGGAAAGGGGACATCAAAAGGCTGAAAAACACTTCAAAACTTTTCACATGAACACATTTACATTTCTGACCACTCCAGAAGGGTCTTTTGTAATTCTTTTCACTGTGATCCTGAGTTTCTCTGCTGTGAACTGTCCATCTTCATTTTTCTGCTGTGTCTCTAGCTGACGTGGAACACCAGGGAAGAACTTCAGCGCAGTACTGTAGAGAGTGTGTATACACAGAGGATTGGAGATAAATCACAGTCCTCCAAGCCCATTGTCAAAGCAGATTCTCTTTTCATCCACTAAAACCAAGGCAGAAGTTGCCGTTAAGCCATTGGAGTTCATTACAACCTGTCTGTCCTCAGATGTGTGATGCCTAAGCTGCATTTCCTGCCCAAACCCATGGAATGCTATTGAAATTAGCAACTTAAGAATGCAGATACTGTACACCAGATTCTGCTATCATCAAAATGTCTGAAACTGTCTTGGTAAGGATCAACAGACATACAAAAAAGAGTGCACCTAGTTGTACACAGCTGCCAAAATTCATCCATCTCTCCTAAACCAACTTGACAGGAATCGTTAAGTCATAAAACTGCTCAATTTTCAGCTTCCTTAAGACTGGGATAAGCATACAGACACACCCACACAAAGGGGAATCATATGCTTTTGTAAGACAGGCTCCTGGAAAAGATTATCTTACTATTTTTACTGCAGAAGGTTTTGGTATTTATCTATGAGGTTATGTGCTTGAACTTGAATCAGAATAGTCTGTAATAGTTAAATGAACGAGTGAACTATGATGATCTGGCTAGCACAAAAAAAAAAACGTTCTTATCGTATTCTTACAGTTATGAAAATGTACAATACTTTTTTTTGTAATTTGCGTGAAAGAAAACCTCTAAAAATGAGACTTGATGCTGGCCCAGACCTTGATTATGTACAGACCATCAGATTAGTGTGTGATCAGATTACCACTTCTTGGAAATGACCAAATTTCCAAACTGGGGGTGACTGCTGAGAAAGTAAACTTCCCTAACACCTCAAAGCAGGGTTTCCTAATTCAAGTCCTGAACGTCCACACACCTGCTGGGCTCCCGTCAAGATTAATTACTTAATTGAAGCCTTGAACAAGCCATCAGTCAGCATCAAACTAACTGATCGGAATATTTACAAGGTTTTTTGCTCTATTCACAAGTTCTGAATTTTACGTTAGAAATGAAACACAAGAGTTAAAAGGTAACCTTGAGCATCGCTAAGAGCTGGAAACACTCAAACAGCTTGACTGTGAACTCGGCTGGAACAAAAGCCTGCAAGTGTGTGGGTCACCAGAGACAGAATTGGGAACCCCAGAAGGATCTGAGGTCAGAGAATTCCGGGAAGGAGTGGGAACCACTTCCATAGGGTGGTAGGATGACTGGAGAGGTAGACAGCGTCTTGCAGAGCAGCAAACATGGAGCTTGACGTGCAATTGAGTGTACAACATAAGTTTGGGAGAAATGTCAGCAGCCAAGTTGAATGGGCCTCAGCGGACCTGAATTCGTAATTGTTGTTGATGTCATTTCCTCAATTAAAAAAACATAAATGCCATCCGTAAGCATTTTTCCCATTTTTTTGCATCTCTCCTTCACCCCATCTCCACCCCTTCAGCTCCCCCTTGGGTCACGACACACTCTGCTTGGGGGTCCCGACCTCCTCGTCCGACGGACCAAAGGTTGGCCCTCAGCCAATTTACTATGACAGCATCACTCGATAAACATTCACTGCATGTAATTCTTGGGTGCTGTCATTCATTTTGAATTTCTAGTGGTGATGTAACAGATGGTGATAGGAAAAGAAGGTTTGTCTTTTTCACTCTGTGTCTGCTTCACACAATTGAAGAGCACACACTGAAACTTTTTTATTTCATGGTATGGTTTCGGACTAAGAAAAAAAAACGTATTCTGCTATTGGTCTGTTTGGTTACCTTACTTTAGCAGCAGGATTGTGATTGGCTCAAAAAGGAAATGTTGTGTATGGCACCACTTTGTCTACAAAAAGTGTCTGCTTGCGGGAAATGAGTTAATGAAGTTCCAAACTAGAAAAAAACATTTCCCAGAATGTTAGGAATGAAATAAGACATCCCAAATTCAAGTGCTCTCAAACACATTGTACAAAAATGGAAATTTTCAAGCGCTTTCAAGACCTTGATTTTGCAACTTTAAAATTCAAAGACTTTCAAGGTTTTCAAGGACGTGTAAACCCTGAAGGCACCTCTAAATACAATCCGATTTTAATTTAATTTTGCAAGGAGTAGTTTAAAAAAAAAACTAGTGGAGAGAGGTCAAGATTACAGATTTTCATGCTTTGCCATACAGTATGTATAGGAATCATGTCCCAGTTCCTCCCCAGCATAACAGAATGCAAGAAACAACCAACTGTAGGAGAATCTTCAATCAAAGCAAAATGTTCTTCTAGTATGGTGGTTAAAGACAGAAAGAGCTCCAAATCTTGTTTTTTTTATTAAGTTTTAGATCCTACCTTCACCCAGACATTCCCCACTTTTTTCATTATAAAATACCTGCTTTGAAATCTGTTGCTGGCCTGCTTATGACTTACAGGGTAAGCATTATTAATGCTATTATTGTCATGGTCAAAGACAGGCGTGAAAATCCAATGATGGCTGAATTCCACCTCAGCCATTCTTCCAAACAATGGGTAGTATAAGAGAAGCCTTTAAACACAGCTATCTCAGACAGACTGTCCTGCCAATATGTTAATATTTGGGTTTGAAATGCCATGCATACAAATAGGCTGTATTTTTTAAATTCAAGCAGGCTACAGTATACTTCTTACTGTTGCATTTCTTATTAAGTCAATTTTGTCAGGTGTTTCACATGCCTTTAAGACAAGGGCAAGCAAAGAAAGCTAAGCTATAATTGACCCTCCTTGCAAAAAAGGTGGCAATTAGCCAAACTGTATTCCTGAGTAGGAAACAAGCTATGGCTATATTACCTTACAAATGTATCCATTCTCTAACATGGAGGTACATGTACAGTACATATCTGTATTTCTAATTTTTACCTGTTTTTGGTTGAGATAAGGTTTATTGTAAAGTGGCATCAACTCGTTGAGAGTCGAAAAAATGTACTATCGGACATGAATTATTGAATATAATAACTAAACTGTATTATAATGGAAAAATAAAGGCAAAAAAACTGTAATGCGTTCATTCCGTAGTGGCATTTCAATGAAGCCTGCTAATATGTTCTCTGCATGCCTTCAGGGGTTAGCTTCACCCTAAAAAAGCTCTGGAGTTCACATGTTCATAACCTGTTATGCATGAATGTGAAACTACAGTAAGATGTCAACAGAACACATTTCTTCCATACATGACACATCATTTAAATCGATAATATAGAACATTTGTATTCAAGAACCATCATGAGCTGAAAATACACTTCAGGGCTGCTGAAGGTTTTTGGCCAAGTCCTCCAAAAACACAAGTCACAGGAGGGCGCCGACAGATTTTCCAAACTTGAACTGTGTCATAGTTCAGGGCAATTTTAATATCAACTTACACAACACGATATTTGCTGCCATAAATTCTGATGGTTCAGGTCCTGAAGATTGAAGACAACTCCTCGTGGCTCACATTGCAGTGCAGTTCCTAATTATTCCCGTCTTACATGCTTCACTTACTAGCTAACATTCAAAGAAGACTTTCAAATCCTAAACTATAGCAAGTATAAGTGTTTCTAAAAATGAAATCCACCATTCTGCAAGGCATTTCATTCAGGAGGATGGATTGAAACCCATCAGCAGTAACCCAAGACAATATTCCACTGGCCCTTCCAGTGCTCCTGGGTCTGCTGTCAAAAGAATAACCCCACAGTCCTGTTATCCACATGGTATGGATTTAATTATCGCCATCTGCTGGATTCATGCTTCTATGGTTTCCATCCTTACTGCACATTCTTCAGAAATTCAGTAGCTTCCTTCTTATACATTTGTAAATGTTGTTGACTATGGAATGGGTCCATGTTTACTTTAAATCCCTGGCCATCTGAAAGCCTGCTCTAATTACCCACAGCTGTTCACTTCTGAGCTGCTTTGCTTGGCCAGTGTCTTCAAACACAGACCCTATTTTCAATGTAAATTATAGATTTGTAACAGACTAAATAAAAAGTCAGATTGTTATTGGAAATAACATAGGGCACTGTAATAATGATATTCTGAGTTTATTTTACATGACAATTATAATGTTTCCTGGCAGGTTTCCAGGCCTGGAGAGTGGCCATTTTTTATTTTAAACACTTCTTTTTATCACTTTAAACCAAGCTCTGGATTTTCACTTCAGATCATAGCTTTATGTTTCCTCTGCTATCCATGACGTTTTGACAAAATTACTATGTTAACATTGGGTCAAAGTGCAGTGCCACACTCAAGATCTGCAGTGTTATGACAAGCAAACGCCATAAGCCATTTAATACTGGTAAATGTGTTTGGCTTTGTATCACTCATTTTTAACTTAAAAAATCTCAGACATAGTCGGACACAAATTTGTCCGTTGTAATTATGCCTTTACTAAAAAACACTAAAACACAATGCGTTAAGCGATACAATCAGTTAAAACGGAAACTTCATTGCTCATTTGTGCTGCTGAGCTCCTTCTGTCTCTCTGGCAACAAGTGGGACATCTTATCCTCTGTGCTCATTTTGTGAAACTGGCATTACGAACCGTAACTGTACATACTGTTCAGTTGTACTGTCTTCAAAACAAAACAAGTGACCCAAACCTCATGTGCTGAAAATACTGTGTGCAAGGATTGAGATGCCCTCAGGTTTGTTCATTTAAGAGCATGATGTTTATAAACTGTTGTAATGGCAAAGAGGAGCAGCTTTTTTATACTGCAGGCTCCTTGTTTCTGTCCATCGGATTGGTTTCACCTGAGATTGCAGCACTTTAGAGCAGCATTAATTCCTTCTTTCTATACAGGGTCTGAACGGTAGGTAGTTCTTTTCTTACTAACAGAGCTCCTGAACACCCTAGGGACTGTTAAAATGAAGTTTTTATATGAAACTTAAAGTTCACCTTGCAGTCAGTGAAAAGGAACCACAGCATTTATTGTGACAAGCACAAACATTACAGCTCCTTCGGGGGCAATCAAAAATTTTAAACAGTGAAAAACATAAAGAAATATTTTCCATACACAGCATAAATTGGGCATGACCATAACATGTAAAATGCATTTTTTGAACAGGTGTTAATTCCGTATTTCCATTCCCTTCTAAAGCAATCTGCTGTGTAAACTTAGGCTGGTTTCTGGGAGCCTGCACGCTAATACTGTTATACATAAAAGGTTAGCAAGATTCGTTTTTATTGCAGGTATCAAAGGATGTCCAAAGCATGTATCAAAGGGCATTTAATAATGTAATAAACCTTGAATGAAAGTGAGCTAAGATGTTCATTGGCTTTCTTCTTACATTGCTATACATTGCATGCTAGGCAGACTCTAAACTAATGTATTTCTCAATAACAAGCCAGCTGAATGGTCTTTGACCATTTGAAGTGAAAGCACAATACATAGTATTAGACAATTCTTGTTCTTGTAGTATAAAACAGGGAAAATACCTGAAGCACTGTAGCTGAATTAAGACAGTTACAGTAGGTGAGGCCGATTAATAATTTCAGCAAACTACTGAAGTGTCGATTGGGGAACCTCCTTGCAGACAATATCCCCTTTTTCCCCAAATTCACTAAAAAAAATAGTCCTACTGTACTTTGCTGAACTAAGAAAGTGTCTTCATTTCCATTTATGAGTATAAAAGTGGACCGTCTGGGCCTTCAAGCCTAAAATCCAGCGTCTCGTGCCTCATTGCAATAAATTAAATCATTGTTTTAATTGTGGTTATGGTCTGTGGCTTTTGGCAGGACAAAGAGATCTATGAAATGCACATACCAGCCCCACCACCACCACCACCCCAAAAAGCCAAGGAGTGATTAATTACTAGTCTGGAAGATATAAATATGCCTTTCAGGGAGAGATGGGATGAAAAGGCCTGGGAGCCGGGCCCTTCATGTCACAGCAGGGTGCTTTCATTTCCCCGCCGTAAACTAATTCAAACAAGACCCTGCTGCAGCCAGAGCCGGCTCTCCCCCCGCCCGGCGCAGCCCCTCCGAAACCAAACTCCAGCCATTTCCATTTGGCTTTCGTTTGTCCTCGCGATGTGTGCCAGCTATCGCTTCGATCGTGCTTTCAAGAAAAACGTTATTTTGTTTTTCTTTTCAAAGCTCCTGAAACAACTCCGTGACCCTCTTAACAGCACAGCTATGTCCGCGTCGGCTATAAAACTGTAACATTCTCCGCACAAAACTCGCTTGCAGAATTCGTTTTGTGCCAGGTCAAAATCTGCATCAGCAGCAACTGCAGTACATGACACCGACACCTACTATTCTACCAGTCCTGACCATTAGGTCACAAATGACCTACATAATTGATTAATAATTAACTGTACCATTTATCACAATCCTTGGGCATTTTTATTCCTGTTTGTCCCAGTTCATACCTCAGACCATTCTCGAACACTGGGTAACCCACCCAGACCATCACATCTCCTAGCTTCTGAAGTGAACCTTTTTCAATTGATCCGTATGTTGATAAAAGAACTCCACCTTTTCCAGATGACCTACAGCACATTATGTACCACAGAAGAAGGAATAACTTTTTTTAATTGGCCCACCTTACTCCTGTCTTCTCCTTTAGTGCATGAAGAGCTGCTATTTGTTCATTTATTTGTATGGATTAAGTTAAGAGTCCCACACTATCTTTTAATCCAAGATAGATCCAAACGCAGGGTGAATGAAAGACTATCACAGTACCCCGCTGAATGACTGAGGCCCCCGATTAGTCTAATAATAACCACAAATACCATCTAATTCAAAGACAATTATGTGAAACATGCAGGACAAGTTAAAATGTGACGTGTTTCTGCAGACCTGGAAGGGCACTGGGAACTTAGTGTGGGAGACTCACTGTGCACGAAGCTGAAAAACAGTGCCACCCTCCCTGAAATAACAAACATGAGAAAGAAACGTCAGTCACATTTCCCTCTGAGGAAGACAAATGTGACCATGTAACATTTTCCCAACGATGGCAATACATCATCCACCAATTAACCATATTACATGCTCAATTAAGCCTTACACAAACATTCTCTCCTTCCATAAACAACATGGTAAACCTTTAACCAGTTGGAAGATTGGCTACAAAACTCCAAGGGAAAACTTCAGTTGAACTTCCTCTCTAGGAGCACAGCTTCATTTTGCAGTAACTACAGTATGTTAAGCAGGTGGTTGAACACATGCTGCTAATGTTGGCAGTTCTACCACAAAGCTAGTGGTGTTGGAATCAGTGAGATCCTGTAATGGCCCAGTGCTTCATCAAAGTGGGAACATTACCCATGTATTTCACAGTGCTACACAACATTTACATCCAGTTCTTCACATAGGCGAAGTACAGTGTATCCAAACTGATTCTCTGCAAAGCTGAACTAGATCCAAATCTCACAGGGTTTTCTGGGGTAAGTAAAATTGATTCGGTAATTGGGAAATATAAGAATACTTTAGATTTTCACATCAGAATGTGCAGTTTTATTCAGAAATTGCATTGTGTTTCTTTTCTAATAAATCCATGTGTCCTTTCCAACTCTGCTAAATATCAAACATACTGTACATTACTTGCTACCTAGGTAGCGACCTAACATGAACATCCCACCAGTATCACTCAGGTACAGTAGAATGACACAAGGACTTGGTAGCAATTTGTTGCAGAGAATCCCATATCACAAGATATGGAGATGGAAACAGCATTAAGATTCTCAGAGCTGGGGATGTGAGTTCCAAACATTCACCCTATGGTTAGAGATGAATTGGCATTGCACAGTAATTTAAGTCTTCCATCACATGTCATCTCAGCCCCTGAACATCTTACAACAGTGCCAAGAAGGATTCCTGATCAAAGTAAAAGGATTACTGATCTGTTCCGTCCTTAATAATTCTTAAATTATTGCTCATTATTGCAGGTGCTCATGAAATGGGAAAGTCCCACAGGCTAACCCGAAGTGAGGAAATTCTCATCCAGCCAATCAGCAAGGCGGGGTTGTGGCCGGAGTATAGAACCGTTGTTAGCAATGGTGAAAGTGTTTGCCTTGATTCAGCAGTCAACCCTTCTCAGTTCACACCAGTACAGTATGTATCCTGGTGGTTGTAATCCTCTGCTCTTAATATAATAAAATGAGTGGTCTCACTGGAGTGTAAATCAGATTTGTGGAATTCCATGCCAATATGAGACAGATGTAGGTTTTTACATCCATAATGTATTTTTATGTGGCACACAATGCCCACAAAGGCCTGTGTAATTGACTTCTGTGAGATACTGTAACTGGATGACCACATTACCTCCCAGTTGGACAGTGCACTACAGTACATCAAGTTGTGCTCTACCAAGCCCAGTGTTGTTATGTGAGGCTTGTGAGGTGAGCGTGAAGAGTTATTTCTGAGGAGCTGCCCAACAAGAAAAACAACTAGTTATTGAAAGATTCATATTATCCAAATGTGAGGAAATGCAAAGGTGATGCGGGAAATTAAGAATAAAAGGAATTTGATCAATGCAATTACAGGGTTTTCTCTGTGGGAAGGAGACAGCAATTTGATTTTATTTTTTAAAATAGTGAAAATATGCTGACTAACAGGTTCACAATAAATTCATTCAAGGATTCATTGGGACGAAACTAAAGAATGAGTCTGTACACAATTATTAAGTTATTTTCCGAGGACACCGAACAGTCCCTGCCTGTCTATATGAGACCCATAGAATTTGGACGCCGTCTATTTCGACATTTTCCAGATGTCTCTGCTACAGACAAGGGAGCCTCCGACGAGAGGTTACATGATGTGGTGTAGAAGACCTTGCTTTCCTTCTTTGCTTTTTGTTTAAGTAGGAATAATTGGCAAGTTTAAAGTAACAAAAACATTAAAAAATCTCAAAGGAATCAGCTGTGTAAGAAGAGGTTATTTACATTCCGTGTTATCACACAGTGGACCTGCATATAGTCCACAACAAGGTTTACAAATTCCTTCTTTGGCTGACAGGCAGACCTCTCCTCCCTCTGACAATGGCCAGTGAAGCCCATGGCCACCCACATGACGAGCACTGAGAGGTAGATGTTAACACTGGGAATCTTAGCAAAGCCACAAGAAAAATATCAGCTGGTAAGTAAATGAAAATCAGACCATTATCCAGCTATTTTTAAAAATTAAAAAAAAGAGTCGCCTGTGTTGGAACATAACCGGAGGTGGCATGCTTAACAAAATCTTCAGGTCCCAAACACACATACAAATATCAGCCATAAGGTAAAAAACAGTGTTCTTTCTTTAACGTACAAGAGAAAAAACTAAAAAATCACAGCTCTTCTTTCAGCTTCAATCAAACTTTTCTAACTACTCTTTATCAATACTCAAGGTGCATTTTTGTATTTAAATTGGTGTGCTTCCGTGCATGTCAAACACTTTAAACAAGTGAGTTTTTAAGTCTTTAAAACATTTGTTTTGGGACCTCCTGAGTAGATCACCATGTAAAGGAGTGGGGTGAGCTCTCCAGCCCAGTGTCGCTTGTGGCATGTTGAACAATGAGCAACTTGAAGGGTGTCAGTGGAGTCGGCCTACACTTCTGCATTCTCCACTGCGTGCAGTCAGGGGGCTCATAGCTGCAAGCTGAGATGTGAAAAACACAGTTTGCCATTCCAAATTGGATGGGTATAACAAAAAAATAATAGAATATTCTCAATTTTAAAAGGTGTTTTTAATGCACTTTAATCTCTTTTATATATGCACTATCTGGGGTGCGTGTATAGATAGATTCTTCTATGACCTCATCGAGGCGATGCGAAGAAGCAATAAAAATGCAAACAGAATACTTGGATGTACACCAAAAATGTGGAATTCAAATCAAGGGAAGTTATGCTCAAGCTTAACAATGTTTTACTCATTTATTGTGTTCAGATTTGGTCACTATACCACGAAAAGGATATGAAAGCATTAGAAAGAGTTCAAAGGCAAACAACAAAGATGATTCCTGGTCTCGGGAGAATGGAAGCCTGGTCTCATATTCAGACAGGTTAAAGGATCTTAATTTCTTCAGTCTAAAGTACAGGAGATCAAGACGAGATTTGATCCAATTTTTTTAAATTATATGGGGGATAGGTCAGTTCAGCAGACTACTTTAGAACTAATAGAGAAACAATGACACAGCTTCATAATTTAGCATTTACTGTAGGAATGAAAATAAGGAATACTAATTTACACAAAGAGTTGTATGAAGAAGCTGATGGATGAATCTTTACATTCACTTAGCCACTATACTAAATTACCAAACAAGCACAGAGAGTCAAATGTTCACCTCTTGTCTGTAGGCTTTTTATGTTCCTATCTATCTCTAGAAACCCAGTTCTATAAAAAAGAATCGGTGCAAAACACAGAAAAAAAGTATTCCAAAACTGAATTGTAAATAGAGGTATCATTTGTGCCATAAGAAGTGTTCTGAATTATTAGGAATGACATCACTCCAAACAAATCCCAGTCAAATTAAACTTGGTTTCAGACATTACTTGCTCCATTTCTTCCAGAACCCAATAAATTCCGAAACTCCGAAAAAAAGTGGTAAACTCTAACAGAGGGGAAACAGAAAGACGGAAATATTGCTAGTGGGTTTCCAGCTTCTTCTCAGTTTGAGCTTGCAAAAGCTTTTTATTAATTTTATTTAATTATTCCACCAATGGCTCTTTTCACTGTTGCCATTCTACTGGTGATATACTCCCAGAGTATAAGCAGTGTAATTTAATAAAGCCAATTTAAAAGGGGATTTGATTAAAAAATTAATCCTCTGTGATCGTCCCCCTTAGGATGAGACCCAATGTTTTACATTATGAACATGTTGAACAGAAATCTTCACCACAGAACAAATTAATGCCTTCTACACAATCACATACGGAAAGAATCTCCCCTATAAAGAATCTGTATTGTGCAGCAGCACAGTAATATTTTCAAATGAAATGCCATTTCCTACACCAAAGGTATTTCTTTTCAAAACAGTATTGTGTTGTTGTTTTCACTTAGTCTAGGCTTCAACCTTGCAAAAAATTGATTTTTAATGTTTAAATTTGCTCTTAATTGTTTCCTCCTTGAACGCCACTTTATAATGAATGACTACACAGTACATACTTTACATTTGCCGTGCCATGCTATTTGTATTAGAAATTATGCATGTTATAAAGCACTGTGCATACCACCACTTTGTGAAAGTGCACGGGTGGCCAATTAGTTCCCATACTCAGAATTTAATAACTCCATGTTATAATCCACAATAGCATTCATCTTCTGCTACAGCATTCAGTAGGTGCAGATCTACTGTGTACATGCACACAGACTCACTGATGCAAAAAATGTGCAAGCTGTCAATTCCCAGTGCCTAAGCAAAAATCCCCACTAAACATACTATGTACACTGCAGCTTAAAGTTAAATGCCTTTTTGGTACTACCATTTTGCAGAAGAAACATAATCTATGCAAATAATACCTGAAAATTATAGCCAGGATCCAACCGTCATTTTAAACCATAAGTTATTGATTTGGAAATGAAAACCTGTTTTATTCTTCAAGGTTAAATACACTCCACCCTCATTACAGTGCTGTCCTTGAGAGCCCCTGTGTTAGGGCTCCTGTGAGGAGGAGAGGGCTTTTTTAATGAAGGTGAATTTAATGGGATTTAATGTAGCTGGGGGCAACGGAGCAGGAGAGATAGGGTTTTAACAAAGAGCAAGGGAGCAAGGGTGCAGTGGAGAGCAGCCATATTCATTCTTTTATTTATTTCCAAATTCGCTCATTGGGCTAGAACACATTGAGAAACCACATCTTAGTCCTAAGTGGGTCCTGGGAGTTGGCATCCACACAATAACAGCATACAGCAATCATTCCAGCTCAAGAGGAAAAGGGACCCAGCAATTTAGACCTTATTCTTGCCCACCTTTCTATTAAACTCTTTCTATTAAAATGCCTAATATAATATGATATAATTAAAAAAATTCAATTTCACATTCCTCGTCCCCTCGACCTCAGCGGAATACCCTCAGCACTGCTAGTTCTCCCTCTCAATACATCTCCTCACACCCCGATTGACTACACTAAAGCAACCAATTAATGTGCCAACAATGAGAAGATGCCTGTAGCCATTGGCAGAGAAACCATAGGGACACAAAGCTCACCCCCATACATACATACTCACAAGTAGCCACAGGCTTTATGATGTGTGCAAAAAGGGCCGTGCATATCAATATACTGTGCTGTTATCGCATAACCCTGACATGCTTACTTCTTAAGCAGCATTCTAAAAAATATTGCCATTAAAGCAGTATTAAAGCAGTATTCTTTTCACTAATAGCTCAAATTATAAACATCCTTTGGGTGTTTTCCAAGAGCAATGGAGCACAAACACATTTTGCCAAGTCTAGCTGCCTAAGATGCATTTTTTGGTTTGTGAAAACACTTTTCTTAACGGCATGATCATTGCCAAATGCTTTGTTTTTTCTTTGCGCCATATAGATTGTGTACTTTCTGCAAACTGTAATAAAGCATATTCACTGCATGTGAAGCCTCTTAAAAATCTCAGACGATAACATAAGTGGTAAATTCCCCAATTTACAGTACATGTCCTGCCATGTTTTTACACACTTCATTCTTTTTGTTATCCTTGACTAGCCCTGACTCAGCAACAGCAGTGCAATTTGCAGATATTGAATGCCATTATGCACAAGAGTTTCTTCACCAATCAGTTTCTCCAAGTTTCCTCTAACATACTTGATTATTCACCATTTAGGGAGGGATTTCAATTTAGAGGCATTTAGTCCTAATCCCACAAATGGCAGGCTCACATCATTGGCTCCTCGGCCAAACACAGACAGCAAAACACTTTGCCGTCGCAAGCCAGTTATCCCTGTGGCAGCGACTGTGACAACCCCTGCTTAAAACCCAAATTTGACCTGTGCTACAGCCATCCTAAAATTCAGTCTGCCCAGTCTGAGAGCTTCTGAAAACCTTCAGTAAAAATTAGCATCAGTGAACGAATTCTCTTTACGCACGTCACAGTCAGTATATTTCTAGTGGCTTCAGACACTTTATTCTTACAATAAAGCTTTGCAGAGTGAGTGCTTTTGAAGCTTCAGGTGTTCTGCTTCAGATTTGAAAGCCGGCCCTCCTGATTGGGAATGCTGGCCCTTCAAGCACAGGGCGATTAATAAAGACTGAGAAAAGCCCAGGTGTCTAATGTCTGATTCCAAGATACATTGGTATGACAAAAATGCAGGGTAAAGAAAACAGGCCACGCAACAAAATATATGGAAAGAGTTTGCATGCCTTGTAAACTATTTCACCTTTGCCACGATGAGAGGATCTGAATATAGCCGAGCAATATTCTCAGCTCAGATGAGGGCACTCTTCAGCAAAGGGATGCGGACAACACAAGACTCATCCTTTTGTGCAGAACACTTCAGAAAAGTACCTATATTGTTGAGTTGCTATGGGCCTGGAGCAAATAGAAGGTCAGAGGTTAAGACAGCATTATCACTGGAAGAAAGGGATAAAGAAATGGTTTATCACAGCAGAGATGCTCCTCAAACCAGTACCTGTATGATTACATGCTGCAGCTGCCCTTTCTGTGCTTCGTTAAATGATGTTCTTTTAACCTTTTTGTCATCACAAAATCTCTCGCGTTTGTATTTAAACACCTCCCACGCCTGCCAAAAAAAAAAAACTGAAACACGAACGCACATTTTAAGTGCTGGCCAGAGTCAGCCTGCTGGTTTTCCATGCTGTTTCTAACCAGACATATTTCGTTGATCATTTGTTTCTGCTTACTATCCTCTTCCATCGCTCTTCTGTTGTGTGAGCTCACTGTATACATGTAAGGGTTATTCTGTGTTATATCAAACAAAAACCAGAGAAATCCACACCACAAGGATTTCATTTTATATTTTTGTGTAGTGGAAGACAGGAGTCAGGTGCAAAACAGAGCAAAATATTTACTTTGCTCACAGTTTGCTAGATGCACCCCTTTTTATGCATGTGTGTGGAGGTAGGGAGCATACAGTATTTAAAATATAATATTGATCATGTTCATGACATTTAAAATGTCTTTAGCCCTATACATGATTCTGTCAGCTGCTGTAATTGCTGTAGCTTTTCAGTAGTATTAATACAAAATTTGAAATTTCGTTTTTTGATCATAAAATACATTTGACTGTCAAATGCCTATACCACAAAAATGGTAGCATATGCTAAAATGCTTATACTAACGGTCCTACCCCTCCACACACAGAAAACATAGGGAGGCATTTTAGCAAATCTTTGTTATTAAGTATAATTATTTGGCCTTTTGTATATATGACCTATGTGTTGCACTATAGTAAATAATCGTGACTCAAAAACCTAATCTTGTTAAATTGACATGGAATGACCATTTTATGTTTCACATGTAACCTGTCAGATTTCATATCTCCAATTGTAAGATCATGTGGATATCTACACTTCCTAGTAAATAAAAAACACCCAGCAATTACTATTATTGACAAACTATGGAAAACAGAAATGTAATGATTGTTCTATAAACAGAATGTTTGTGTGAAAAGCAGAACCACAGCATAAAGTTATGGTTTTAAAATGTCCCCCTAACACAGAACAGCAATTCCCCACAAACTCTTTTTTTTCCATGAGAAGTCAACTTTAATTGCGGAAGGAATTAGGAAACCTTGTCATATCTGGTTAATTTTTCATAATTACTAAATGACCATGATCGCAATAAAACAAGCTGCATTGTTCTCACATCTGCGTTTTCAATTTAATCCTTGACTTTCATTGAAAATGTCTGTAATCCCTCAAACATGACTAATGGGAAACATTAAGTACAAGTTCAGGAACAAGTGGTTTTAATTAAAAACCAGTTCAGAGAAGGCCTCGGATTGAAAGAGCTTTTATCATTCTTTTGAGAACCCTGTGAAATGTTTTCCTTTGTACAATTAATAAGTATTTAGTTATATGACTAACAAGTTCAAAAAGGTGTTGAACACTTTCACAGAGAAGAAACTCTAGCTAAAGTGTAAGACAATGACAATTGAAAAATGTCTGTTTCAACTTCCAAGGAAGGCTTAATGCCCTTTCTAAAATACTGGACATATTACTGAAATGCACTACTTCACTTTAAACCGTTGGGATACAGTCCAAAATCCACATTTATGAAAAGAAAAATGAACTACCGTACATGCTTTTAAATTAGACATTATTAATGTAACATGCAAGGCTCTAAACATCCACAGGTCAGCATTTTGCATAGAGAATCTCCTATAAGTACCAGTATAGGTACAGAAACTTCAGTGGAGATTATGACATCTGAAAGACTCTTTGAAGTCCTAAATAGAAAAGCATATTTTTTATATGAAGTAGAAAAGGGGACAAAAAAGGGCTTTTTACAGCTTTCTACTAGATTGAAGACTGTGGAGTTCATGAACACAAATGGTTTAAACCCTTTATGGCAAAGTGACTTCTTGAATTTACTTTGGGGTGCAATCATCACATCAGATCTTCTCACATTATCTTCTTAGGATTTCTGTTTCCTGTGATGAAAAGAATGCCTTGCTTCACAATTCGTAACACACCTGTAAATTGCCACCACACAGAAGAACTGACTTCAATTAAAACATTTCATCATGTAAAACATCTGCATCTCGATGCACAAATTTAACAATGAAACTAGACATTAGAACAAAACTGAGGGTATTAAACTTCACTGGACTGAACTAGGCCATGAATAAAATGTGTAGATAATTTTTTTTTTCCATTTTCATCAAAATAAGTTGCTTTGAATGGAATGTTTTTTTTTGTCTTGTTTTGTTGTTTTGAGTGGAAACATATAGATTGATCTCAATCAACCATTGAAATAATTCATGGAAGAGCTGCAACAACTCTACACAGAGTCACATATTTTTTTAATCAATGTTTCTCTTAAGCGCAGTGGTTAATATTGCTGCCTTGCAGAGGTGAATCACTGGTCCTGGGGACCTATCTGTGTGGTGTTTGTACTGTATTTTCTCCCTTTGTTTGTGAGTTTCCACCAGATGCTCCGTTTGCCACCCGGAGTCCAAAGACATGCTGGTAAGTTCATTTGCTTCTGTAAAAACCTGGCCCTGGTGTGAGTTGGGTCTGTCTGCGCGTGCCTTGCTATTGACTGGCATGCCATTTAGGGTGTATGCTTGTGCCCAATGCTTCCCAGGATAGGATGGCTGTCAGCATGACCCTGAATTGAATAAGTGGTTATTGAAAGTGATGTCATTTGATGTTTCTCATTTAAACTCTCTTCTTTTTTGAAGTCTGATTTCCATCTAACCAGCTACTGCTCAATGTTACATTATCTCGAATTGAGTATTTTTTCCTAGGAAAGTTTGTTTGCTAAATAAACCCCCCAAAAATGTATCATGAAGGATGGCAGGTGAATGTTCAGCGAGGCCTTTATATAAGCAATATAGACTAATGAATGTTCAGAAGTGTTTACTGTGCACTGTACTCTACAATTACATGTAAAATGTGTATGAAAATAACATGCGACTCTGAATTGCTTTGACGTTGGGGGTTTTCTGCTGTCTGGAAATAAAGTATTACCTACTCTAATACTGTTTCTGGAAAACATCAATCAGTTAAACCTGTGAATAGTTAAAGAAATTATTAATTTCTTATTCTTTAAATATTTCACCTGTAATGACCATCCACTGGGAATACGAATGTGGTCTTACAGAAAGAAAAGTCTTCTCAATAAATCAGAACTATATTTTGCACTGCTATTGTATGATGAAATACTCTCATCTTTTTGTCCTTTAAGAAATGACAAGTATTTTCTGTGTCACATACAAACAATTTTAAGCAGATAGTGATTACGCTGCTTACGCACAGTATACTGTAAATTGTTCTTGAGAAAACAATTTACATGCCGTACAGTAGTTAACATTGTACTATTTTATATGAAAAATAAGTATTATTTATACCATTCTAGTTTCATTTTACTTTCATTCGGAGACACCAATTAAAAGTAATTTCTTAGTAAAATGTGAAGCATGAAGAAAAAAAGTGAGACTGACCAATATAAACTGTGTGCACTGGTGAATGCACAGGATAGAGCAACTTGCAGTTTAAGCTGCTGTCAAAATTCATTGAGGTCTAGGTTTTAATACTTTAGAAAAGGATAGTCTTTAAAATGCTCTCATCTCATAGCAATGGCTGTTATGTTTCCAGGATTGTGGGAGAACAAACACTTTTTGAGCAGATTTAGAATATATTCAAAATTAAATGCTATTTGTATATTCATTAATACCTTTTGTAAATGACTGAAGAACTTGGACAGTTTTCAAACGCTGAATGTGCTTTGAAGCAAAACTCTGGAAGCATGTGTGATTCGAAACAAAGGCAGTAGAAGATGGATGTCACAGCGTTACTGAGTTGTTTTTCATTCTTTTTGTCTCCTTTCTTCATCATGTCAAATGTCATCCCCTTCCTGAAGACCATGGCTGGAGCTGAGAAGCTAGCCTTGTCTCTCAGAGTGCTCTCCTCTGGAAAAGCCATCGGCCATGAGCATTTGGTGATTTCTGATGCTTACAAACCTGCCTCCTTGGCTTGGCTGTCTCTCTGACAGCCCTTCTCCCAGTGAGCGGGGCTCTGTGATGAATGGGCACCTTTCCTTTCTTTATTGCCTCACTAAATCATATGCCTGCCATGCTTTTATAACCAATTTGAGCTGCTTTTTTATTTTTCCTTTTTTAAAAAAAGAAAGACTACAAAGACTGTACTTTTTTCTAATCAAGAACATGCAGGTCTTTGTATTTTTGAGGCACAGAATACAGTGACCAGTGTTGCACTTTTAACACGAAGCCGCTCGGGTTTCAGTTCTCTTGGAATCTCAGCACTTGACAACAGAGGTGGGAAAGGCCCTAATATATTTTTGAGGTCCTTTGTTAAAATTGGCTTGAAAGATGTTTTTTGCAGGTTGCCCTCTTGCCCGTGGAGCACTATATTGAGTTGGGTTACATCTACAGGTTTTTCTCCCACAGCTACCTGAATTTTGGAGTTAATTTAATAAATTATTCAAGCAAATGAGATCCGATACATCCTGGGTTAAGGGATCAACGTGGTAGTAGACACAGAAGGCTGGCTAGTGGGGATTTATAAATCCCCTGAGTGAAGATTACTTTATTCAGACCTTCCCATTCTCGCACAATGGCTCCAGGTGAACTAATACATTTTGCAAGCAATCTACTTGTCTTCCATGCACCTCATTGCACAAATAATATAACCAAAGTCCTGTATCCATGTAATGTTGAGACAATATATTTCCAGTTTCATTTTTCTTTTTCACTGAGCATGAGGACTGCTTTTCCGAAATTTGAGGGCAAGTGCTTTAACCAATTTGAGTAAGATATAGAATTAAAATCGGGAAAGTATCAGAATGTAAAAATAATTTCTAGAGATTTTGTAGTGTCCTGTCCCACACATGCACTCATTTAATGTGGCTGATGGTAATTGCATTTGTAAAAGCCTGTTACACCTGCATGTTCGGGTTTAATAGTCATCTTGGTTCTGTTGAGTTCTGTGGGTGTGAAACTCAGGTGTTTCCTTTTTGTTGCTGTTCCCTGTCTCAGGCTGGGCCTTTTTTCCGCAGCCTCTCTCTGTTCCCTGCACTGAAACCACGTCTCTCCAGAGCCTACCACAGAGGGACAACTCTGCCATTAAACCTGGATCCAGTCCTGCATTCCCTAGGAAAAATAAGGCAGGGAAAAGCAATACATTTTTAATGAATATATAACCTCCCCCTTTCCCTTCAGCAGATTCCTGTTGACCCTTCCTGTTAGTGTCACCGATGTCCCATTCGTTGTCACCCAGCTGCAGATCATAATGATGAACTTTGACAGGCTGGTGTAAATCAAAGCACTGCCCCCGCCTGGAAGGGTTTACAGAGGCAGTCCTGGCCAGCTCGAAATGGCTTTGGCCGATTTTTCCCTCATTGATTTAAACTTGTCTCTGGTGGGGTGTTGCTCACTGCGACTGAAGGTCTCCTTTACTGTGAGAATGCCATTGAAGTAATCAGTCAGGAGCAGTGCTGGTCAGTGAGTGTCTGAAGCTTGTGAGCATGCTACATACTGCGCTCAACTATGTTTTCCTGACATTTGAGAGTGAAGGAGCAATGAAAATAATAATGAAATAATACCCTGTTTTTGTTCACCTGTGTTACATTTAAAATGTTTGTAAATGGTGTGAAGCAAAATAAAATGAGAACGAATGGCTTGGAATACAGCAGCATGGACTAGTGGTTAAGCTCTGGGTTAAAAAGTCCAAGATGGGCTCCTTCTGAGTACTGTTCAGCAAGGTAAAGCCCTCAAGCTCTATACAGTATAAATGAGTTCTCTCCAGGTTGTTATTGAACATGAATATTTCTCAATTGAGTAGATCTGGTTAAATAAATAATTCAAAATCAATAAGCACACCTACACCCTTTTTCTTTTCATTTTAAATATCTCACCGAGTCCAGCGAGAGAGAACGCGTATGGAATTACAATATATTGTGTCTAAAGCTGGCTTTATATTTCTAAATTCTTGTAAAAGCAGACTTTATTTAGCAACTGGTAAGGAAGCAATTTTAAACAGTTCACTCTCTTGCTCTCCAAACCAGATAGTAGAGATACGTGATAGAGGCTTTCACCTTTGACACTGCAGACCAAGGGCAAAACTCCACCAGTTTGTCTAGATCCTTCACATCCCATTTGTTTGTATCAAAGGAGTCTGTGCCATTTACCATCTAAACAGGCAGCAGAACCTTGGACATCTAAAACCCAACATAATTATGAACTGTACTTTGTCTCCCTCTGATGGGCAATATTAGCAGTCTTCTTAATATTAAATATTTTTTTTAAATGAGCACAGATTTTCCACACACTTAACCCAGAGTAAAATATTAGCATTTTTTAATTCACGGTTATTTATTTTTTTTGGTGTTCCTAAAAAGCAACCAAGTGCAAAAACGTTTATTTGTTGGGCCCTTCTGAAAGTGTTTGAAAAACCTTTCCTCCCCACATTTCAACAAATGTGCTCAAGAGTATGATACCACATCGTACATGTCTCAATCACTGCTGCTTCACTAATTTCAGATTTTGTAAGCAAGGACCTTATATGGTCTGCTTCTGAAGCGAACCTCAATGAACCATATACTGCATAGAGATCATCCATGGATGACCTGTAGGTATTCATAGAAATGTCCTAGCAAAATAAAGTCACATGTAATTTATGAGCAAATGACAATGGTTTAAAACACAAGAGGACCAAAAAAGGTAGCTAATCCAACTCATCAAATCAATTATTTCTTCTTCAGAATATAATTTGGTCACAACTGTATTATATACTGTAGTACTAAAGTCATATGCCTGATATAGTTGTGTGCTTAAATCTCTCTTGAATGGACAGAAATCAGAGGTCACAAATTATGAAATAAGTGGACTTTAAAAGGAAAAGAATGGAAGAGAGCACACTACTCTGAGAACAATACTTTGAGTAAAAAAACACACCATACACCCGGTCATTTTCTGTGATTTATAGGTTTTTATGAACTATCTGTCAAGTAAATAAAGCTGTGATGTCAGCATTGCAGCCAGAGGATTGCAGATCCACTATCCCCATGACATTCAGAGAGTTTGTGTTCACAGAACAAATTAGATTACTCCAAAGGATGATGGATATTATTGTTCTTGAAAAACTAATATTTTATTTGATATATAATTTGTTAGAATTCACAAAATTGTATGAATAGTGCATACAGACACACAGATGCACACACACATTACACAACGTTTTATATGTATTATTTATTTTTTGAGTTTGTTTTTCATTTACTGGAAATTTAAGTAAAGCAGAAATGGAGCATCGAACAGCCTGAAGTATCTGTCCATTAAAATATGGAAATACTGGGGGATGGTCCTGTACTTCTCTTTTTCCTGAACTCAGACCTCTGACTTTATAAATGTCCTGGGATTCATTATAAAAAAATGTTCCAGAGCTTTTAATGAGAAATCATCTCTGCAGTATAATAGGTCTCGAGTTTGTTCACATTTTCCCAGGAAAGCAGTTTGATGTTAAAGTACTTACTCCATAAATACCTGGTTTAAATAGAGAAAAATGTCTACTTTGACCCCGACATACAGTAAGTTCAAATGTGCTTTATGTGTAAAACGTAAATGTGCCGTCTGTCTCAAAAACACAGCCACACAGTATTGGCACAGATACTTTTCTCAATTTTCTATGGAGCATAATTAAATTGAGACTGTTGTCTGTGTCTAACAGGGTGACACGGTCCTTGACAAATACACTGAAATATACTGGCACACATCTTAGTCCTACAGAGTCTCACTCCACTAAACCTGGCATGGCTTGGAACTGCTATAAAGATGTCATAGAATTTGATTATTTCCTTCAAATCAAACTGGTTCTATACTTAACTGCATCTGGCAACATAATGGCAGTGGGAAACTAGTAGCTTCAGACTTTTTAAATGCAAAGAAATTACTCTGCGAGTAGAGGTAGGTGCTAAGTCACCATAAGTCTCCTGTGAAGCTCATGACTGATGCCAGCTACCCTACTCTTTTTTCCAGCTTACCATGGTATAGTGGCCTTTTGTGTGATATACCGTACAGAGATTTCTTTATTCATGTGTTATACAAGTTCAGCATTTTTAAATGTTTTATTAAGTGTAATTCCATTTCCACCATTCTTTACAGTATAATATATGTGTGGTGCTTTATTAACATAATTTGATTTCTTACATGCAAAAGGGGCAAAGTAGCCCTTAATTTGTGACTAGCTCTCTTTTTATATGTTCAGTGATGTACAGTAGGAGGGGTAATACAGTATATCACTTACAGATTTCTTATTAATAAAAATAGCTGAGCTTTCAGCACTCTTGATATTCATCTTTTATGGCAGTAAGGAATATATTAGTATATCATCTTTTGTTACTTTTTTGTTTGCAGTAAACCATAACCATGCTGGAGAAGTACAGTAGCCGACAGCATCACCTGGCCTGCTGCAAACTGGGGCAGTACAATTTAAGAAGTGAGGAAGGTGTATTAGTCACAGTATTTCATTCACCCTCTGATTCAGGGCAGTGTGCCGAATTTCTGATAGACCACAAGGCAAAGGTGGCACATGATGTCATTTAGCCCTTCTTACTGTCTGAAGTACAAATGTCAGAACATCTCAAACACAGAGAGAACCACCATCCACAGCCTTTTGACCATGTACAAAACTACATCAAGAGGGCTACAAGTTCTGAATTTCTATAGAAATAGGAGAGCTTGGCATTTCAATAGCTCTTTATTTCAATAATGTCAAATATCAATCCCCTCCTGGCATTTGAATAAGGGATATTCAAAATGTAAAAGGAAAAATGTATCAAAATTAGCTCTTATTATATCTGTATAGAATTGGAATCTATTTTGAAATATCTTATAAGATCTTAGCCATTCATTATGCTATACCTGCTACAACTGGTTCATTTTTATAATAGTATTGCAATACCTTAGGTTTCCAACAGAGGGCATAGCCCAAAGACAGAAACTGAGAAATCATTGGAATTATTCTTTTTAAACTTTATTTTTCTTCATTTACTTAGTTTTCAGATTTTGTTTTTTTATATAAGATTATATAGGCTGTTTTGCTATCCTTGGTAACCATCCTTTGCTAACCATCCTTGGTTAGTGCATCCTTACTCATACTTGTAGCTCACTGTACCCTCGTCTATACTTCCAGTTTACAGTAGCTTCAGTCATACCTACAGCTCAGTGTAACCTCATTCAGGTTAGCATATCCTCATTCATACCTGCAGGCTTGTGTATCTTCATTCATACCTGAAGTTAAATGTAATCTCATTCATACCTGCAGGCAAGTGTAACCCCATTCATACCTGTAGCTTAGTCTGGAAAGAGGACAAAAAGCACATCTGTAGCTGTAGGTGAATTTCCCATTAATGCATCTAAAGTGTTTAATACAACTATATGTTAAAATAAAAATAATAAAAATATATTATCTTTACAAGCTAATCCTCCTGACATTTTATTGACCCCCCATTACATACAGTACACGTCAGTACACGGGAGTTTAGATAAGAGAAAGTTAGTCAACACAAGATGGGAATGTTTTTCTCTCTGGACTGATATCCTGATACACTGGGCCAAAGTCTTCCTAACACTGATTTTGAATAGTTCCTAATGCAAAATCGAAAAACAAGTACACTCAACAGCAAGGGCTGACCTTCAGGAGATCACAAACGGTCTGCAGGAAAGCTACATTTGTTTTTTTTTAAAGAAAAGATAAACTGGTTGAAGGCAAAGAACAAAGACGAGAGGGGGAAACGAGGAGTGCCAAGAGGAAATAAAAAGAAAGGAAGAAGGCGATTGATTAGAGGGTCTTCTGCTGTACCCCCGAGATAAAACCTTTTACCAATCTAGGATCTACATCATTTTTTAAATTTCCAGCATTACGGCATGACTGGAAATGTGGATCACTGCATCCTGTGTGCTCGGCAAAAGGGTGCCTTACTGTACAGGTGAAGACCTTCAGCTCATTAGGGCGATTCAGCTGGAAGTAAACTTGACCACCAGCTGGGCCTAATCTGGTCTGGTCCTTGTCTGGCAATACTGGGTGTGATGAAACTGTCCAGAACTGCGCTGGACGCGGACACAGCTGATTACACCATGACCCTTGAGCCCTCTTACGGGATGTTGGAGTTTGATAGTATGAGTATCCTTCCAGTGAAAGCCGGTATGTGCCTCGTTGTTGTTTTCGGACACTCAAACAAACTCCTTCACATCAACACTCAAACATGCACAAACACCCAGCTACAGTCTCCTGTAAGTAGCACCTTATTCAGAAACACTTTACGTGTATGGGGAAGCAGCCAAGAAGAACATGTGTTGAAACAATCACAGTTATTTTGGCTCCCACAAGCTGAGGAATTTTAAAGTGCATGGCACTATGTTTTTCTCACACCAGAAAAACAAAATTCCATGATATTCCAGTATGTTTTCTTTAATCTCTTTTACATTGCATTGTAATATTGGGATTAATATATGATACAAGAATATCAGACTGTAAAAAGGATAGAGATCAAATTGAGTAAACATTGCAAACCCACTATTTACAATGATCTTAAAGTCAAAACACGTTAAAAGAATAATTTGTCCTGCTGAACCAGAAGACTTGTTTATGTACTTTAAATCAACTAACAAGAAGTCATTTACTTGTGATTAACACACATTGGTCTGTGCTTGTACTCCCATCTGTATTGTATTCTTGGAATTCAATGAAATTGATCTATGACTAACTGATCCTTAACTTCTAGCATCACAAAATTGTTACCATCTGATCACTGGCATCTTATTTTCAAATTCATCGTTTCTGCTTAAAGAATTTAAAACATGTAATAAAGGTTTTGCTGATCCATCTACAGCATATTCGAATAATGTACTCATTCCAGACCAACAAAATGCAATTTCGAGTTTATGGGCCACAGCTTTTGGCCTCTGAATGGAAACAATGGAAAGTGTCAAACTAGAAAGGAATGGGTCCCAAACGACACTGGAGATCACAGCTCTGTATAGACACAATGGCTGTGATTAGTTCATTAAATCAATATGTAATAATAAAAAAAAACACCACACCATGAGTCAGATTCAAAAGTGTGTCTCCTTTAGGCCTACTATACTGGTTAAGTCCAGACGGGCACTTGTCTTGCACTGCAGCTAACCAGGTGATTTGATTGGCAGATCTCCTGATGCCAGAACCCGCCTCACTGTTACCCGAGTCCAACAGCCATGTGTTTCTGTGCTCTATCTGTGCTGACCGTGCTACGGGGAAGCACTATGGGGCTGCCAGCTGTGATGGCTGTAAAGGCTTCTTTAGGAGGAGTGTCAGAAAGAATCATGTCTACACCTGCAGGTTAGTGCATCCTTACTCATACTTGTAGCTCACTGTACCCTCGTCTATACTTCCAGTTTACAGTAGCTTCAGTCATACCTACAGCTCAGTGTAACCTCATTCAGGTTAGCATATCCTCATTCATACCTGCAGGCTTGTGTATCTTCATTCATACCTGAAGTTAAATGTAATCTCATTCATACCTGCAGACAAGTGTAACCCCATTCATACCTGCAGCTTAGTCTGGAAAGAGGACAAAAAGCACATCTGTAGCTGTAGGTGAATTTCCCATTAATGCATCTAAAGTGTTTAATACAACTATATGTTCTGATCTCTTTTAAACTAATTTGGTTACATTTTTAGGATCCTATATAATCTGCATATCCAGAAAATTTGCCCTTTCTAAATTCACATGAACAGTAGCCTCTCTTCTATATATTTGATGGATGGACTTCAGAAACAAGTAATAGGTTTATTCCATGCAGAAAAAAAAAGAATAAAACACCGTTTCGGCCCTGGAGCCTTCTTCAGGTGTGAGGACGTGAGAATATATGTATATACTGAAATCTTTTATACTAGTATTTATACTACTATGTTATTTGAAAAAGGCACAACATGCAAAATCCTAGTTGTTTTTATTTTGTGGACATACACATAATCCCCCAAGTGCAAAAATACCTAGATATACCATCTGGCTATGAGCTTTTGTACACCTGCAGGGAATGTAAACATATATTATGCTCAAATGGAAATCTATTGGACAAATCAATGCAAATCCTTGGTCTGATTGCTTTACAATGAACATTTGTGGTTCAAATCTATAAGGTTTACTAGGGCTGCAGCTGTACGCAAATCAAAGGGACTTTATGTGGGATCTATTAATCTTTCAGGATTTAAACTGCCCAGGTAGCTGTCTCACTTCATGAAGACGGAATGGAGCTTACAAAATCTACAGAAAGTCAAAGCGTCATTACTCTTTTAAGCACCTTCATCGGTTTAATAAACAATGTCCACAAAGCAGACAAGAAGCTAATTTTCCAGATTAGCTTTCAAGCGGATGATGCTGCAACACGGGTTGTGTGATGGTACCTGCCGTGTTCACTGCTGTATGCCAAAGCATGCCTGTTTTCCCAGGTTCAGCAGGCAGTGCATTGTGGATAGAGACAAGAGAAACCAGTGTCGATACTGCCGCCTCCGCAAGTGCTTCAGAGCTGGCATGAGGAGGGAAGGTGAGCACAGATCTGTACCGTGTGCTACAGGAAACTCAGACCTTGCAGTCAGTGACCTGCACAGTGACTACATCAGCAAAACAGTAAGAGATAAGGCATTAATAAATACCCATGAATGCGTAAAAACAAAGTGAAAAACTGTTGTTTCTGCAACGTAAAAGAACTTTTACTTCCTGTACAATTCAAAGACATAAGACATAAAACTTAAAGGGTAATTTATTTATGGTGTATTTAACATTATGATCCTTTTATCTGGTATACCGTTAATGACTTCAGAAGAATTACACAAGGTAGTGCCGTCAATCTGATAACACATTTTTGAAGGTTAGTTTGATTACAGAATTGCTAAATCTCCAGATAAGAGTGTCAAAGTAAAGCCCCAGTGAAAGTACTATATAGTGAGGGAGTGACTGAGCATTCTTCTCTGTAGTCATGGTTTATTTGTACAGCAGCTTCTAAAATAAGCTTTTTAAATGAACCACTGCAGTCTTCGGGTCAGTGTTTAATGGAAAGATAGGCACTATATTATTAGATTTTTGTTTTTCTAATTATTGTGTAACTGTACAAAACAGCATCCATGTAGTTTCTAATAAAAGGGAAAATAAGAATTCCCAAATGTACTGTAAAAATCTATGGGAATTGGCAGATTCCCAGTTCATGGATTTGGTGTTAGTCTTCTTCATCCCTTTATCAGCCTTACTTGGCCACTGGGTATATCATTTGTCCTGTTGCGTCTCAATGGCAAAGTAATGTCCACGAATGAATTGTAATTGTGCCAAAACTGTTTCTGAAAATAATCCACAACATCTGAGGGTTTCAAGGAATGTCATTCCTATTTCTCTTGTGATTTATAGTATTAACATTATTACATCCGTATTCAAGGACATACAGTGTGGTATCCTGCATTTTAAATGAATTTTTTTTTTAACAGTTCCTAGCGCCATTAAGGCCACCTACCCTGATAGTGACACCTTATTGCCAGTTTACAGTGATCCTGTGGTCCCTAGCTGAACTAAAATATAATGCAAAGCAGCTTCTGCTCTTTGTAACAGCAATACCTTGTTTCTGACATGACCCATAACTATACAGTATTTTCCACTACTGAGAAATAGTTTCCATTACATTTTTACTGGTTTGATTAATAGTGATTTGATTAGCCAAAGAGAGTGCCGCTTCTCTGACTAATTGTTTTCAGATTGGACTCAACCTGTCGTCTGCCTCCAAGGAGCCTTGAATCAAAGTCAAGGAATTCAAATTATTTTCTGACACAAGGAAGGACTGGCAAATGAGATGTTCTCCTTTTTTTGGGACAGAATCCAACCTGTTCCCAGAGTAACATTCCAAAAACTTCCTTAAACAATTTTACAGTGAGGAAAATGTGTTATTACATCATGACCTTTTTGGTACATCATGAACTCAAACATAAATTGCTCCCAGGGCAGTTTTATTTTCCACTTTCATCCCTCTCTTGCACATAAGATGTCTTAGAAAGTCCTTCCAAATCTTAAATTGTTAATTTAAAGCAATATTTCATATTTTTGAAGATATGCAGAAGTCAGGTCTCAGAGAACTAAAAGTAACCAGCAGTACCTGATGAAATCTTGTATTCTAGTCACCAATGTTGATGGCGTTCTTTGACTGTGCCTTTAAACCTCCCTCTCAGCAGTGCAGAACGAGAGGGACAGGATCAGCAGCCGCAGAGCAGGTGCAGAGGAAGAAGGGCTTCTGTCTCTCAGTGTCCTGGTGCAAGCTGAGGCTAAGGTCCATCAGGTAGGGTGACTCAAGCGTCCAGCTCAGAATTACTCAAAATGAGATTGTTCTAGTCTCTGCATGCTTTTGTTGAAATATTTAAATGGAGTTCAGTCTCTTTTACCCCAGCTGTATATATATCATAATCAGTTCCCAAAAATTGTAGCAGAAATAAACATTTCTTTCTCATTTTGTCTCAAGTATTGCTCCGCTGCCCTATCTCCTTGGGTGTCCTGACCTCCTCACCCTACAGCCAAGTGGGTTCAGGCTCATCCTACCATACCTAACCACTCAATAAATGTCCTCACATGCACCTCAGTCTTGGGTGCTGCTATTTTTCATGGAGTAGAATCAGCTCCCTAAAATTCTAGAAAGAGTGCAACAGTTTTTAATTTACTACACAAATATTTTAAAAGGAAAAAAGGTGTTTGATTTCCACTCGTCGCAGGTATTTGGCCTGTCAGATGGAGGTTTTCTGTACTGAAAGGCACGTTTCCTGTTATCGGGTTTTCTGGGGTACAATTCCTACATCCTGCCAACCATTTCAATTTCTTAGAAAGGGGGACATTCTAATAGTTGACTGCATGACCCCATGGAAACTTTCATGTTAAAGATTATATTTCACATTCGAGTCTGCATTCAACCCACTTAAAAAAACAGTTTTTAAAAGAACAGAAGAACATAAAGAAGATTAGAACGAGTGGAGGTCATTTGGCCCATCTAACGTATTTGGTCTTTGAGCAGCTAACTGAGCCAAGGATTTCATCCAGACATTTCTTGAAAAAAGCCAGGGAAGTGGCTTCAATAACATGACTGGATACCTTGTTCCAGACTTTGTGTAAGGAAGTGCCTGCCGTTTTCAAGTTGAAACGCATTTCCCTTAGTTTCCATTTGCATCCTCTGGTTCAGGGGATGATGCACATACAGTACATGCTTCTGCAGTGTTAGTAGTATTTTCATATCATACAGTACACTGTATGTAGTATAGGAGCTGAAATATTGTTATACTGTTATACAATCTAGCAGGATTGTAGGTAGAAATTTAGAAATTGCTTGACCACTATAAAGAAGGTTTTGTGGGCTCCCATCAGATAGCTTTAATGTATTTTTAGGCTCACAAAGTTTTTTGGTTGTGCTTTCTGATTGTAAAGGGGGCTTGTTTTCACTGTGTTTGTGCTCACTGGGAATTAGACATGGGTATTTGCTGCAGGCTGGCGAGTGATTGGCTTGTGTGCGTTTTGCAGTCCTCATGTCTGAACCCACTCCACATCACGGACATCAGCACTAAGAAGATCGCCAGCGTTGCGGACGTGTGCCAGTCCATGAAGCAGCAGCTTCTCCTGCTGGTGGAGTGGGCAAAACACATCCCAGCCTTCTGCGGGCTCCCACTGGATGACAGGGTACAAGCCTGGCTATTTTAATGTACTGTACCATGTGACAGGTGGATTTGAGTTTTTTTAGGGTAAATAATGTCTGGCTGCCAAGGCATCACTCCGTCTCATTCTTGTAAATGTGTAGCGGCACATGCATGCTTCAGATTAACTGTGTTTTTGTGAGTCTGTGTGTTGTGCAGTGGAGCACACCTTTGTAACTGTAAAGCAGTCATTACATACTTCTGGCTAACTTCAAGTCGGTATGCACAGGTGGCCCTGTTACGTGCCCATTCCGCGGAGCACCTGATCCTGGGGGTGGCTCGCCGGTCTCTTCCCTTTGATAACATCCTGCTTCTGGGTAAGAGAGGCCTCATTTCCCTCTTTGTGTTGCCAAGGACAGTAATCCACACTTGCGTCATATCTGGAAAGTCATCAGACATAAAGAACAGACAGGGTTTTTGGATGCTGACCTTGTGTCGGAATTCAATGCGTCTTCCAGGGCCTGTTTTTCATCTAAAATAAGTCCATGTCACCGGGATAGGTTCCTGGTCTAAACGTATGGAAGAATACGAGGCGGCATAGGTCTGGCTAAACTCCAGTCACCCCATCAAGGTCCTATATCCTTACTTGACTGAGTTAGAAGAGGCCATGTTTGGATTGTGTTTAGATACACTAACAACAAACATAAAAACACAGCTGTCAGAGCTGAAATACACACAGTCATCAACTGCTTCCTGAACATCACGCTGCTTGAAGTGTACAGCCAAACTCTGTGCCGTGGTGTCAGCAGGGAATGTACTGTACCACCCAGCTGATGGATGGGCCCCTCATGACATGTCAGGAAACCCAAAAATACATGAAACTGCAAAGGGGAGAAAAGATAAAGGGAAGCGGGCTGATGTGGCCATGGAATTTTACAGGGCTTTCCTGGGATGGGTGACAGTCAGGATGCTAACAGCATGGTTCTGTAGCTACGGTGGAGAAATTCATGTTAGTATTAGTTTCTAAAACACTAACCAAGTTCTCTTAAATGCAGAGAAATAAGGATGTCATAGACAACACAGCACGTTCCCTCACCTACAGCACTTTATTCCTGCAAGTGCTCTGGAGGCCACAGGGGTTCATGAGCGTGGATGAGTACTTTTCACTGGTAGAAGCCACTTGGAAGGACCCCCATTTCCTTTTTCATGTTTCATAAAATGAGCAATTTTACTTAGTCTACTGACTTACAGGAGAGCTTACATATGCAGCTCTTTTTACCGTTTTAAGCTTCTTTCTGATTTTGCATCTCCAGGAAATGACTTCATCATATCGGTAGGAGGCCCTGAGCCTGAGGTGTCCCGGCTGGCGGCCCGTATCCTGGAGGAACTCATCAGGCCCCTGAGAGAGCTGGAGGTTACAGAAGCCGAGTTCGCTTGCCTCAAAACCATCATCTTCTTTGACCCTGGTAGTCAGGCACTGCTTTTCTTCTCCATTAAAGATATTTCATATATTAGACGAGGAATTCTCTTTAACAACAGTTTATCTGTTCTATACTTGGAATGTCTTAAAATCTTCAGGTTTTAAGATTCTGAGGACAAGTCTGTGAGTACTATGTGTTGTAGTACAATATTCTGGCACTATACAGGTGGCTTGTATACTCGGTTATACAGTAGCACTGAATTAATGGAAAGTTCTCATGAGGTGATTCTTTTGATAACTTGTAAAGTGGTCCACTGCCAATGAAAAGCACTGAACATTTTCTCCTGAGGTCTCAGAGATCCATCTCGGGTGTCAAGCAAAGTGTACAAAACTATCACGGGTGCCCAGAGATCTCTGGCACTTTGGTAAAGGTCTCCAACATCTTCAGAGGTTATAATTCAAGTCCCGCTGTCTCTCTGTCAGAATGCCCAGGGATAGAGACAAGCAACACAGTGAAGCAGATGAGGTTCCAGGCTCAGATCCTCTTAGAAGAAGCAGCAAGCGAACAGCGCGGACGGTTCGGTGAGCTGCTCCTCATGCTGCCCCCTCTCCAGAGTGTGGCCTGGCAAATGGTGGAGCAGCTACAGCTGGCCCGGCTTTTGGGAGACGCCCATGTGGACACCCTCTTGCAGGAGATGCTGCTCGGAGAACAGACCGGGAGAGGAGGAGAAGGTACTGTACATACTGTATTCACTAAGTGGGGGAAAAGCTCTCGAGGACTAAGGCAATCAGAAATGTGCAAATCTGATTATTTTTCAACGTACTCTGAGATTGTTTTTCCTTAAATCTGTTCTTTAAGGGTTATTCGGTCAAACTCTAACTGATGAGAAGTAGAGCTGAAATGCGGATTAGTTGTTTTTAGCTGGTGTAATTTGTGTGGCTGAGGGAACAGCAATCGTAAGGAAGAGGGTAACAGAACCTCCCCCACTGTCAAAAAACCCTTGCGTGAAAAAAACTTTCAACAGACCATAGGCAACACAGCCTGTACTCCTAGTCCAGCACCAACTGGAGGAGAGGCACATAACCCAATGACAACACCATACTGGCAGCAAAGGTCATTGTTCAGCCTGTGCTTTCTAAAGATTATGTCTACTTAGATTACTAAAAATCTACTGCAGGTAAAAATAAATATTGTTTGTCCTTACAAAAAGAAGGTAGTACAGTTAAATACATCTCAAAGTTCAAGCCTTTTTAAAAAGAAATAAAATAAACTTGAAAATCCCTCTTGAGCTAGTCCTTCTTTGGTCTCACTTAAGGCATTGTGTTTAAAAACTGTTTGTCAGAAGGTGAGTCTCTTTTTGCCTTGCAGGAGACAACACAGACATCCTAGCATTCTCCCAGCCTCTGGCCTCGCTGACTCCTGACATAGCAGAATCACATGTCCTGTTGCCAGGCCACCTTTCTTCAGTCATCCTTCCTGTGCCCACCAGTAAGTTCTGTTCAGGTCTTTTTGTCAGACTTGGCAATAAGTTCATCACCTTCTTGTATTCACTCTGGTCTTCCATTTAGAAGTAAGGGCCTTTACTGCCCCTTCTGTCATTTTTACAATGTCTTTGAAGGTTCCCAATGTAAGAACAACATACTCTTACTAAGTACAGTGTTTGTGAAGATGTATCCTCTGTCCAAGGTTAAAAAAAAAAGAATATAAAAAAAGAATATTATAAGAGTGGATTCAAATGAGAGGAGGCAATTTGGTCCATCAAATCTGTTTGGTTGTCAGTGGCTCTGAAAGAAGTCAGGGTATCAGTATCATGACTGGGTAAGTTATTTCACACTATGACCCTTGGCATAAAGAGCTGTCTCGTCTTGGTTTTAAAGGCTTTTTCCACATATATAAGTTACTTTGTTGACACTTTTATCCAGAGTAACTTATATTCATACCTATTTATTCATCTGTTCATTTACTGTATTTGAAAGTAAGAGAGAAGAGCACCTTGGTCAGGAGTCCAGCATCTGTACTCCTAGGTTTTGAACCCAGTTTTTCCATTTACAAGTCTAGTGCTCTAACCACACCACACTGCAGTTATCTTGAACCAGTAGAGTGATAGGAGTGAGATTTGAACCTATGCCTCCAGAAAAGACCCAAACACAGCACCTTAGACTACTAAGACCCCTAACAAGGGTGGGCAGGGATGGGATTACTGATAAAACATGCAATTCCAACACAATTCTGCCCATAAACCTCCATTTCTCCACATCAACATCCATTATTTAAATATTTATTATCAAGCAGCTGTTCAAAAAACATGCTAAAAGTGTTACAACCACTTGCTTTATGGATAGCTAAGTTGTTCTCACAATTGAAAAGACCCTCTGCACCTCAAATAAGTCTACAGTAATGTCAAGCTCTTTAAAACAATTTTTCTTTCAGCCGCCTCAGGAATGCCTTTTCTACCCATGGTGACGGACAGTGAGATGTACAAGCCCGGTGAAAAAGCCCAGAGTCTTGCAACACTGCCTAAGCACACCTGCCTCTAAAAACACTGACAGAAGCAGTCCAATACCATCAGTGTAAAAAAACAGAACTCATGCACAAAGACAAAGGACTGTAATAATCTCCATAATTATGTCAAAACTGAATCAATACTTTTTATGATCTTTGATTGTCCCTGCAACTTTCTTGCATTTGCTTCTTAAAAGAGAATATTAAAAGAATATGACAACATATCCATTGGACTGAGTCTGTATTTTAGATCAGTCAGTGAGATGCTGTACCTAAGCTAATAGAGACTGACAGGGCTATGAATTTTCCATGTTATGTTCTGTGACAATTAGATAATTCAAAGTTTTATCTCTCTATCATTACAATGCCACATAGAAATATATAAAGATCTATGTTCCTTAAGAAAACACAATATGAATTACAAACAAGTTACTTTATATCAGAACAGGGTTTCATCAGGAAAAAAAAATCAAAATCCAAAGCAACAATATCAGATTTGTCAAACAAGTGCTTTATTCCTTTCAACATCTCCCACTCAATACAAAAGGAAAGAATATTTATTATAGGCAATATACAGTATCTGAGAAGAAAGCCATCCAAACTACAAAAATAATAATTTGCAAAATGTTCTGTCAGGAGCTGACATGAGAGACCTGATTGTAGGATCTTTACAAATGTAGGGGTCATGTACTCACTACTGTGTACAGCTTTGGTCACCCAGAGACAAGAAAGATATTACTGCTCTGGAATAAATTCAGAAAATAAAAATCAAGTACATCCCTGGGCTTTAAGAGTAAAGATCCTTTTTAGTTTTTAACAGATAGGAGTAAAAGAGAGGAATCAAGGAGTGTTTGATTCAAGTATCCAAAATCTTCAAAGGCATTCACAAAGTCAAACATACGCACTTCCTCAGAAGCAAAAGTGAAACATGTACACATGCACAAGGGGTTGTGGGGGTGTGGAACACAATGCCCTGCCAATAACCTGCTTTCCTTTAATAAATGACAGGATGAGATTCTTAGATAAATCAGTGACTAAAAAACAAGCCCTGTGGGCCCAATGGCTTCCTCTCATTTGTACGATTTTTTTGTAGCAACTTAAAGAAATGTGACATGCTTTATGCAAAGAAATAAACTTCTTTGCAAATATTTTCGTACCAGAGTGTAGTCTAGCAAATGGTTAAGTGCCCAAGGCTGTGGTACTGTAGTTCTCTGTGGAGACTCACAAATTGTCTTTACAGAGTTCTTCACTTTCACGTTTGTAATGCTTCCAGACTGCCAGTGGAGGGCAGGCAGCGCTCATTCTGAGGACAGAAAAGCACATTACTGTCATGGATAATAAAAGACTATGAAGGCAGTATAGTACATAATCAAAGTCTGCTTTGTTGTATTCATACAGAAGAAAATTTCCTTTTGTGTCACTGAGACAATACCTATACAATGTAAAAATACAGCACAATAAACACACAATTCAAGTGTGACATACATACTGTATACATACTATCAATACAATGCTCTGAAGGGGCTCATACATCAGAGTTTAAAAGAGTAATGGCACTCGGAATTAATGATAAATTAATACAATTATAAAACTTTGGTACTCTGAAATGTTGACCTGATAGTATTTTTTTTAAATTAGTTTCTGACCAATAACTCTGCTGCCTATGTGTATACGCCTTGAGAGCTTGGCCCACCCCTAATACCAAAATTTCAATCCCATCAGGTGGAGATGTTAAAAGAGAGCACACCTTGTGGAGAGAGGGATATACAACAACAGACAAAAGATGAAGGACTGTTTCTGTCAAAACAGTACCTTGAGCAATTCAATGGCAAGTTAACTAATAGGACCAAAATGAACCCTAACCAGAGAGTGAGGTATTGGAAAGGAGTTACTGGGCTTTGTCTCTCAAGAATTACAATTGTGTTCTACTGAAACAAAAACCTAGAATTAAACAGTTCAATATATTTTGGCCTTTAACAAATGCTTCACCCCAACAGTTGGAAGAAGTCTCTCCCAATCACTGTCACTACAATGATACACTAGGAGACAAAATGGTATCCAAGTTTTCATTCCATCTCTACTCTGGGATACTTTAATTTATACAATTTTAAATCTTATGGTTAAGAAATACTGAAACGAACGTAGGATGAGATAAAGTGTGTTCATGTTGAGCTCCTTGTGAGGGTCCATTGAATAACAGAAATTTAAGGAGCAATAAGGAGTAATGATTGGATTTCTATAACACTACAGCAGTCTCTGGTCGACATACTGGGGTACTGCTTTTGGAAATTGTTGTCTGGAGAGAAGAGTACCACCTACTGATCCACAAACACATCTTACAGCAGTAACCTGTTTTTTTAGGTTTACAGCAGCACAGTATTGACCAGGACCAGCAAGAGGAACTCTGGATTTGAACTTATTCTGCAAACTACTAGAGAATACATTCACATCATGGCTCCTGGTGAAACTATAAACCCAGCAATTTTCCAGGAGCCTTCCAACTTGTGGGGGGACACATCTCCTCCTATCAGCTGAACATCCTGTACAGCTTTGCAGAGTGAAAATGAATGACGAACAAGTTCTTGAATGTGTGGGTCAGGAGCCTGTCTCCCCTTCTTCATTCTTCCAGTGTCCTCACAGTGCTCTGAGATAAAGATAATTGATGATCCTACCTTTTTTTTTTTAAAAAGAAAAAGCATTCCTGCTTGTAATCATACAAATGACAGGGGAGACTGATCGATTGGCCCATGTAGATGGTTTGGTTGCTGGTGACCCAACGTTGTCTATGGAGTCATTTTGAGCAAGAGACGATATACAAGAGGTTAAATACTGTAACATGATGAGTGAGCTAGTAGGAAACCTCCAGGTGGCTATTCACTTAACCATTGGCATGTGGTTCAAGTGGGTCACATCGGTTTCACTACAGTCACCTCTAACAGTCTCTCCTCACTGATACCGAGACGGAGAACTCAAAACTGATCCAAGTGCATCACTGGACACTGGTCTTAGAGACTCCCCTCATAGCTCTTCACAGATATGAACCCTCTGTATTTTCACCTTGGAAGTGTATTCAGTATGAAGCTAAGCCACCCCACCAATTATGAGCCATTCTGATTTTGGCTGTGGGAGCAAGAAGACTAGACAGGAAAAAAGTACTCCAGTGACTCATTGACCAGAAGCTCCTCTCCCTTCTTCTCTGGCGCCGAAAGACAGAAACCACACTGCAAAATGTCGGCATATTTATTTTCGGCCATACCATACTAACATATACAGTACTAAATATACTTGACTTAATTACTTTTTTTAACACAGTAATAGCAGTTTCAGTATAGCAATGGGAACAACCTGAACAAGTAATGTCTTATGTATGCTAAAGGAGATTATCCCAATGACAGAGGCTGACTACTTCACATTCATTAATTAACCATGTGATATATATCACTGTCAGCACTCTGAATTAGAGCTGTCCCACAGGGAAAGTGGTCATATTTACTTATATAGTATACATTTTCAATAAGGAGATACAGTACAGCATGATTAGAGATCTCGGTCTTCCAAGAGTCCGATAGCTGATGAAATCCCTACCAGGGTATGATATGCTGACCACCATTTCTAGCCTCCTATTATGTCCCCCAGTCCATTTACCTCTTCATTGGTTGGAGAATGTCACAGAGCAAAAGTTGTAAAATAATGTTAGTGGCTGAAAATGCATAGAATCACCGTTTCCAACTCTTAATGCACCCACATTGTCAGTTTCTCTTTCTAAACACAGGTTCACAACTTGTAGTGTTTAAGGGGTTACAGGCAGTGGTACTCTGAAGAGCTGCCAGCGATACATACATTCAGTTTCTAGACTACTTTATTGCTTAACTGGGTCACTATCATACACAGAACTAAATAGCAAAACTGGATCCAAATCAAATCCTTACTGTGCTGCTAGGGGTAAACTCAAATCACCATTAAAAGTAAAGTGTAGCCAAGGTGAACAGAGAATTAGTTAAGCTCTAATTACTCAAATAAACAAAAGTCACTTTTATTATAATTTAACGATTACTGCTGAAGGTTTGCAATTGTGCTCATCCCCTGCCAGAAGTGTCAAATGCCAAAGGCAGGTCCTCTCCCTTTCTGTTGAAAGAGGGCCATTGTTTTTTCTCACCCTGATAAATTGCTCCCTGAAATTATTTTTGCAATTATTTGGTCTTTGGTGGACTGTACTCCTCTGGGTGTAACTAACTGTAAAGTATAAAGAGAAACATGGAAAAGAATGTTCCCTTGAGCTGAAATGGTTTTGGAAAGATGTCTGATCTGTTTTTTGTCCGTCTGAAAATAAATGATCTAATCCAGGTCCTTGCATTCAATAGTACACATAGTAAATGCATGAGGCAGAGATTTGTTTCATCAGTACTGTAGAGAATATCTAGTTTTTCACATAATTGTAACTGGATTTGATGAGAGATCTATTGCTGTGGCTAATTTTGTAGCTGAAAATTAGAATTTTTAACAGTTTGATTAATTTCGTTTGTATAGTGCATGTGCCATTAGGCAAAAAATATAAAGAACAGAAGGTCTATTGTGTGGTTCAGTAAATCTAATAGCATTTTAATAAAGAAACAATGCTTTGACTGGATGATCCATATAAAGTCATTAATCATGTTAATCTTTTCAAATAATGATAACAAAAGTTGGGACAATTTCTTAATACTTTCATTTATTTATAAATACAAAAGAATTCTATCTGATGATAAAAGTTTATTTATTGGTAGAGAGCAGTTCAATTAAGAGTGCACATACAGCTGTTTTTTTAAACCATGTTTACTATATACCAGTTCATTTGGACAAGCAATCAGAGCAGGGAGTAAGACTTATTATTGCATAACAATAATTATTTGGTTTGTTCATTATTGAAAACAGCCCGGGGGATTCAGATTTTAAAAAGGAGTCATTTCCTTTGTTTCCAAGAACTGCTCCTCCAGAAATTCAGGGAAAATATCCATCTTTTATTTCATGGATGAACAGCACTGCTGACTGGTGCTGAAAAGTCATTTCTCAACATCATAGGTGAAGTTTCTCCACCCTGTGAGCATTCCAGCTGGCCACTCGACTCCCACTAGTTTGTCTCCCTGCCCAGTGTGTTACAGCTGGGATTTTTTTGCAGATCATAAGCCATTTCTTCTAACGAATGTACAAATGAAAGAAAAATAAATAACTCTAACAGTTTGACACGTTGCAGAAAAATACAAACACAGATTCTTTCATTTGGTCAGTCAGGGTTAATGGTTGAATCTCCATAAAGGGCCTGAACAAGAATTGTCTTCTGTGTCTATTCCTATATTCTTCAGTTTTGGATTCAGCTACTTTAGCTGACCTGAATACATCCTGAATTATCCAACTCAGAAAGGTGATTGTGTGAACAGTACTGTAGCACAGAATTAGAGTTCCTGATGTCTACCACCAATTTTTACTTGGCCTCGTTATCCCCCTTGATTCTTTCAGTTTCCCAAATTAAGAAGAAACCAAGGAAATTATATTCTCCTCAACTACAGTAGAGATAAGATCACGTTATTGGCCATATACAATTTCTTGCTTTAGGAATTCATCTTTTCACATACCCCAACTTGCTCTCCATGAGACACAGACAGGGAGAGAAGCTTGGGGTCAGACCACAGGGTTGTGTTGATGTAGATTTTTCTTGTCCTCAGCAAGACAATGTGAGGACACTGAAATAGTGGAGTTGAAATCCTTTCTTCTTTATACAGAGAATGCTGGGTGTCTGGAACAGGTTTTGCAGTTAGATAGTTGATGTCTTTTAGGAAGAATAGTTGGCCAAAAGTTTAGATTCATTTGACTACCAAACTACCAATAAGCCTCTTCTTGTTACCAATGTTTGCCTCAAAATCAGACTTGGCTTCAGATAAAAAAAGGGATCAGAAAAGATGCTGAAAAAAAAAGTCAGTCTAAAAAAGCAGTCCCCATGGGATTTCCAAATTTGACACAAAAAGGGCAGGAGCGTGGAAAGGCAACAAAATATGAAGTACACTCTTCCAAAACCCACTACAGACTAAGTGGGTATTTTCAAACTTCTCCATTACACTGACACAGCTCTGTACAAGGATTTCTGATGCAGCTTTAATGTGATCATAGTCAGGCTCAGATCAGCAGAGACATAACTTTGCAAGAGTGAGGAAGCAGGGAAGGAGGGTTACATCCAGACTGTCGTGCTGTATGTCAAAGTGGCCTCACAGTCCTCCCCACCGGCACTCTGTCTGTTTACTGAGGAGTGAAGGAGGAGTTCATATCTCTAGCCACTGCCTTGTCCACCCAGATGGAGTGACGCATTTAGTTTTCACTGAAACTACTGATGTCCAGACTGGAAGTTCATGGGTTTAACCTCAGTCAGATGCAGCCATTGTACCCTTGAGAATAGTATGTCATTCGGATTGCCATGTAAATGTAAATGCCCTGCTGTATAAACCTGCAGGTTATTGTAAGTGCAGTCATTCTCATAGTGACCATTTGTTCTCAGTAAAAATATGGTTTAATAAAGATTTAAGTTTAAAAATCTCTACTTGTTTTCTGCAATATATACTGTAACTACTGCACTCCCTGGGTGTAATTGCTTATATCTAGTTTCCACTAGCTATGTTTTTCTATAACAGACATCACACAAACGTTTGGCAGCTGTCAATATTTGGAATAAAGATTTGAAACCATTTCCCAGGGTAGCATCTGGACTGATATAAATTTAGCCTCCAAAAATCCCAAATATCCCCTTGTGGATTCATTCAAAGTTATTTCCTATTCCCTAGTCCCCTGTGTACACTCTGTCCCACGGTCATTATGGCTACCTTTTTGCACATGTCCAGATGTGGTAAATGGAAATGAATTTACGCGTATTTGTCCAGTGCTCTAGATAAGGACATCCCCTGATCCTGATCCTTCTGCTAAATGATGGTTATAATATTGGTCAGTTTTCAGCATCAGAAATAGATCCGATTGGCTGGTTTCATCACAGCTATTGCTACTGGATGGAAAGCCTCCTTACTCACTTCCTTGACAACACTGAATCATGGATCCGGTCATGATAACTTTTAATGGAGCTTTTTACTTCTAAGATGCATATTGCTACAGGTGTGGGGTGAAGGATTAGTGTGCTGCTGGCGACAAATGTTTATTGCACTGCTCCTATTGTAGCAGTCTAGTTTTAGTATAAAGCTCCTCTTGTGAACTGAGAATATGTCTACATATAGGTGGGTTGTAGGAAAAGGTTCTTTTTATGCAGAGCCGCCACAACTGCTCCAAAATACAGCTTTTTTTTCACTTTTTGAAAATCATAATCAATATTAAAAACAGGCTCGTGTCTACCATCTAATACAACAATAATCTGAATCAAAGGTATCAAATGCATTCTTGAAGATACAGAATACATTATGAAGCAATTTAATGGACAGAGTACAATGTACCTTGAGGAACCCTGATCTAAACAAAATGACTTAATACAAGCAACCAGACGCAATGTCCTTACCACTGGAGACAATAACCATGAGGTTTACAATGTGGAAACCACTCTTCCTGGTATCTAAGTCATGAGCGACCTGCAAGGATTCAGAACATGAGCAGAGGAAATGACAGGTAATTGAGTAAGTGTAAACCAAGTGTTGTGCTGAGGGAGATAACAGCTGCAGATAAATTTCACAATGTCAACTGGCACAGCAGTTTGCCGATTCACTATAATTACACAGCAAGGGGAAATCAAGGATCCAATTCACCAGCCGGGTGGGGCCACAGTGTATCTTGATCTTAATTTCATGTATGTTATGTATTCAAGGACTTTAAATGTAACGATTTTGAATAATCCATTACATACTGCTTTGAAGGATTGGCATCATGTCCAGGGTGGAGTCCTACCTTGCTTCTGGGATAGAATCCAGGTTGTTGCGACCCTTACCAGGAGTGAGCGGTTTTCTGATGATGGATGAATGAATGGACATAACGATGTACTGTGTACATAAGCCAGAAGACAAAAATGGAAAGTAGGTGTATTTAAAACAGAACTGAAGGCATTTCTTTACCCAAAGAGCTGTCAGAGTCTTTAACAAGATATTTAGTTATGACATTGCAGGCAGTACCCTGGCTTCTTTCATGAAATTAGTGTATGAAATCCTTGTTCAATATGCCACAGAAAACCACAACACTCCAGGTACATTTAAAATGGTGAGCTTTCATTTTGTAAACCTTATGGCCTTCTCCCTCCATTTCTTTCCCTGTTAAACAAATAGTTACATGAAGGCGCTTGTGAAATTAAGTATGCTGTTGGTTAGTTTTGCCAGTTTACACATTACTTTAAGAGTTTTCTTTACTGAAATGGGAGGGCCCTAACCCATTTTTTTCCTCTCATTACTTTAGATTCTAATTTGTAATCGAATCTCCTCTGGAGCATCAGCTTATGAAACCCTTGATTTTGTTTTTCCATCACTCTCTGGCCCTCGGCTATTACAACAAACATCAAATCAATATGGACATATATCCATACTTTTCTGTCTGTTTTCCAATGTTGCCATGTCTATAATGACTGTGCTGTAAAATGAACCCACACATATGGTTAGTGTCTTTCTTCTAGACATACAGTACTTCCAATAAATCAGAAATCTGTGCTATACATTGAATTACATTTTCCACAGAGCTGGTTTTAGTTAAGTGTGACTCTGGTCAACAGAGATGGTAGTAATCATTAACAAATAAACATTGAAACATACACCTTTTTATTTCATAACTAAAACAGGACAGCTGTATACGATCACAACCGTTGGCCAGTCTTGTACAGAAAGTTAAAGGAAAGCAGCAGGGAGACAAGATTTTGGAAGCATTTGCTTCCTTTTGCTTTGCTTGCTGAGAGAAGGGAATTGATTCTACTTGCCATGAGAGGGCGCTTCTTGCTAACATACAGTTTGCAGAATCCTCCTAAAATTTTGCACAAATGAATTGCAGATGGATTTAACTAATTTTATGTTCCTTAATGTCTGCCCAAATTTTAAAAAATACTGTATGTTACATGTTCTTTAAGACCACTTTTCTGCAGTGCATTCAGATGTCTCATGAGAAAATAAATGTTTGAGAGGTCTTGTTCATGATCTTTTCAGTAGTCTGAAATGCATTTTGGGAAACATGACTAAAAATACTTCAGAAAGATCATTACTTTAACCTTTACAAAGCTCTACGATGAATGTGCTACACGAGCCATTTTATTTCTAGGGAGGCTCTCCATCTATTATTAATGAAATACACCTGTGCAGATCCAGTACATACAGATGCAGTGCATGAGATGATTTAATGCCTCAGTTTACATTAGTAATCCCAAACAAAGTAAGTTAACCTGTCTAAAGCAAAAGCAATGCACTGTAAAGCTCCCATCACACCTGTTTCTCTAGAAGAATGAATGGAATTCAGCTGAATACTGAACCCTTGCTGGCCATAGAACAATCAATGCGCTTTGACTATTGAAGTCATTGCATGAGAGCATCAATATATAATATTGGCAATGAACTTCAAAGAGAAAATAAGACATCAGTACAGAATGCTTGATCTTAATAACAACAAACATTATGTTCTTTAGTTGAGAAATCTGTTCAAATGTGACATGCTATGCTTCTAATTAACCACAGCTTGTTTGGATAATTAATAACAAAGCATATTACTCAATAGTGATATGTCATTATTTGGGACTGTATAAGAAGTACAGTTCTGCACACAAGCCCCCCGATTGGGACGTGTGAAGCAATTCAGCTGATTTCTTTAAACCAAGAAAAAGGAAACTAAACTCTGCCCAATTATAGCAATACAGCACAGACTTTCCAGATTTTAATTGTACTATTATTGCAGGTATAGGTAAATGTCAGATTTGTACAAGACAGACAATTTTTATTGTTTTAAAAACAGAAAAGAATATTACAATGTAAACATTTCATTTTAATAAACAGGCAAAACCTTCTCAGCACAGAAAATAAATTTGGCTGAACATCCTGTTAAGAGTCAAAGTCAATGAGACTTCCCAATTCTGGGGACTGAAACCAGAAAATAGAGATAAAATGAAGAACTTGGCCACTGTCATTGACAGCTACTGGCGCCTTGGGGAGCAGAGACAGAGAGGAATAGTTAGACATGACACTAACCAGGAACAAGCAGATAAGGACAGGCTGGAGCACTACTGTTTTAAATTAGTTTTATTGATCAGTGTTGTAATGCTGTTGGAGTCAATTTCTCCCCATCATCAGAAGACGCGGCAGATTAACTTAATGTTTCATTTCTTTGGAATATGCGCTATTGGATTTAAGCAACCATAAGATTTCCAGTCTGAAAAGTGGCAGTCTCTTGATATGAAAACTTTCTGAAGTTGCAATTAGGCATCGTCTTGAATATTAACATAGACCTAATAGCGCTGGCTGCTAGATATATCTGAAAGGTCTTGGGACAGACAGTTATGATATTTCCCACCCCTCTACCTCTTCAGCTATGGCCAGCTGGTTGCAGTTTCCTCTTGTTGATGGCATTGGCAGTGCCACAGCTGTTCCACTGGAACAAGTTCAGATGGTGAAGCTGTGCAGGACCTCAACATTTTTTTTTCTTGAAATCATGCCACTGTAATCCTTGCACTGTGTGGTCTTTCATTGTCCTGCTGGGAAGCCAGCAGGACACTTTGGTTTCTGGGAATAAAAGAACTGCTGGCTCAAAAGCTTTGCCATTATTTTGCTGAGCAGTAATGTTGCTTCCACTTTGCAGAGACATACTGTATATGTCCTCACATCAGAGGATCTCCACCTCAGTTGGCTTGAACCAGTTAGCATAAGGTTCTGCACATAGATGGACTATACATTTGGCCGACAATCAATTTTGTGTCTCAGCTGTCAAAACACTTCTCTTGAATGGACTCCAATAATTTAGATCATTTTTAATGCAGATGGCAAGACAATCATACTGCTGTTGAGTATGTTATTTCTTCCTAAAATTTCTTGGTGATGTGGCTCCAGATCTGACAATCTGGAATGACTGGTTACTCTGCCTTCCAGGACATGGCCTGTCCTTCACAGAGGTGGTTTTCTGGTGTATCTGAACTTGTCTTTGGACCATTGGTGAAACAGAACATCGCCTTATTTTATTGGTAAACAGGTCACCTCCAATTTTGGCAATAACAGTCTAAATTACTCAAGCAGGTCATGGTCTTATTTTTGAGGAAAGTTATTCATTGACCTCTTGCAAAAGAGGTATTTCTTCATAGCAAAAGAAAGGGGAATTAATTTAGGACAGTGAACAGGAAATGCTTCCATACATAAAGAGTTGTGGGTATCTGGACTAGGCCTTTTGGCCAAGTGGTTCCTTAAGATGTGGCTGAAATAAATTTTAGATCACTGAACTACAAAACAGACAAGATGATCTGATTGGTTTCCTCATATATGCAATCTTATATTCTTATGAAGCCTAGCCACAGTAGGTTATTGACTTGACTGAAGACCCTACTATTTTATTATGGAGAAAAAAACCCAAATTGAACATTTCAGTGAACTACTAGAGTAGCGATCAGGCATCAGGCTCATTGCACCAGTTTTATTGCACAACTGTAATGAACATCAGATTGTGTTGGGAAAAACCATACTTTAATGGAAAACATTCCGTCAAGGAAAGAACATGGAAAGTTTTGTTATTGCAGAATTATTATCATCGTAAATTTCATGTCCAAATCACAAGTTGGATTTGGGGTCACTTGACAGTTTAGTATTGGGTAGTTCTCTATAAAAAAAAACAACCTAAGCATTAATTCCAAAATAGTCTGCACTGCAACAAAATTAAAGTTTGTTTATTAATTACAAAATTATGCTCAATCTGTTTTTTGAGCCACTACACATGCATGGCTTTAATAGTGTGGATGATTTTATTTTCTCCTTCTATGTTCTTATTTATTACAAATTATGAGCACCAACTTCAAGTCTTTCACTGATCAGAAAGATTGACAACTAGGTAACAGGTTGGTGGTTTAGAGATCAATGGTAAGTCATTGCAACACTGGCATATTCAGCACCCTCATCAGCAAGTCACTTCAATTTGCCACATTTTAAGGGGTATGTCATACATTTGTTGACAGTTCCCCTCTGAGGGACAACTAAAATGATCTTCTCAGTTTTAAGTTGTTCTGGTGTTTCATTAAATCACTCTTCACTACTATTATCAACCCCTAGGGTATTCTCTCCAACTTTTTCCATGTTAAGCAATCACAATGTCCCCTTTATTAATCACTCTTCACTTATATAACTCAATTAGCTCTGATCTTTCAGCTCTTCATTTGATCTTCACAAAGTACATGCTAATCACAAGCAACCTTTCACTCTTCTCAACTTGAACGAGAGCAGCTGATCCTATTTGGCCAGGACACTGCAAAACCGACTATACTAACTCCTCTAGCACAATCAGTCAGTTTTTGGTCTCTCACCCCTGTACTTATACACCTCCCCATTAGTCAGGAGAGTGACCATCTCCTTATAGAGCCTATCCAATCTGCTCCTCTTTCTCATGTTGAATCTCTGGAATCCCTCTTGGTGTGTATTATCCAATCAGACTCGGTATCTCATTTTAACCTGGGTTTTCATCTTTAATGAAAGCATCCTCTCACTCCCTAACTATTGCTTTTTATTCAGTTCTGTGCTAGTTTAACTTGCAGAAAATAGATTTAGTCATTCATTCCTGGGCATTTCCTTAAGTTTTTCCTGACTGGTCTCGAGGTCTGAATGAGGCGGTAATTTAAAACCGCCCAACTGCGATTAGCGATTCTTAATAATAGCTATTTTTCATTCAAAAATACTAATGCTCGTTTCCGATCTTGAAAAATAGGTCTGCTGAACTTAATTGCATTCATTAAGGTTTGTGCATTGTGAGCAGCAGGGCTCATTCATAACCCCTAAACACATGACATCACAGATGTGGTTAATCCCAGATCACAAAGGCCAGCTCACTGGGTACCTGTCTATTCCGATGTCATAATCAGATCTTTTTGATTTCCAGGTGGGGAACTCCTTATACCTTTGTGTTTACACCCGTTGCATCTCCCCCCCCCATGCAATGGGACCATTACCATACCTTTTTGGTCCCAACTGCCACTAAACATTTAATGGATTCAGTACATGGTCAGCAATTATTTACTGTTTCCCCAGGACTCCCAGTAGTGCAGTTCAAACTGTACAGTCTGTTGATGGTCCAGTCTATATACGCTTACCCACCATGAGCTTGAATTCTAAAGTCTGCCTGCACTAATACTTTATACTGTAAGTAAAGCCTGGATGCCCTCCATGTAGAACATAAGTGAAGAAGTTTTAAAATTGGCCTTGGTAACTGTAGCAGAGCAGGCAGATCAGGACTGTAGGAATAGGGTTAAACCGCCAGAGGGCAGCATTGCAACAGTTCCAGTGATGCATTCCCTGCGTCCTCACAAGAAATTAGGGAACTGGCTACACCTGAGGATGCCAGCTGCCTATAAGAGCAAATCAGTGAGGAGTCAGTTTGTCCAATACCCTTGCAGTCTCTCAGGACAGTGAGCTTGCAATATCTCAGGGGTGAGATCCTTCAAGGATAATTATCTAAAAGATTAGGAACATACTTCAGTAATGCAAATGTAAGGTTAGGACTTATTATACAGTAGCAGCCTTGGTTATTTCCATGTTGGCCTGGTGGTAAGTCTGACCAAATGGAATCAACCAGGGTAGGAACTTCCACTGCTACAGGATTCTTGAGTTAAAAGATGGAGATGAAAGGTCAACTGCAGGATAGCAGAGAAAGGAACATTGAAGTTGTTCCTTGAGCTGTTAAATCTCCCCTATTCAGGTTAGGTTTTACATGCAGATTTTTCTATGCTGCCATCAAGGGATATCTTGTACAGTACAAAACTGTAGTGGTTAGTTCAATTAGGGTACAGTTGCAGTATGGTACTGTGTGTGGAGCTTACCTAGAGTTAAACTGTATAGACGTAAGGCTCCGTTGCTGAGACTTCCATTCATGATCCTGAATGCAGACTGTAAGCTTGTTAGTGAGAGTGCAGAAGAATGAAGGGCCCTCATCAGAGCACTGCCCTATTAAAGGACAGGTCACTTTGATAAATAAAACAAAACAAAAAAAAGACTTGGTTTAACAGAAAACAAACCTAGTTCTCTTTCAAATCAGTTAAGCTGTTTTCTTTTCTGTTCCAGGGACTGAAATTCTTCCAATCCTCTCATCCTCCAAAATTGAAGTGTAATTATCATCCCATGAATGATTCTGCCCACTTATGAAGTGCAAGTGACAAATGTGATTTTTACTGCTTTAAGATGATTCTCATTTTTGGATTGGAGACTTCTACAGCTTGATATTGTATAATAAGATTTAGCCTTTCTTCACACTCCATCTAAAGATCACAAACATCTGCATACAACTGACAATGCCAAGCAGATGTACATGGGTGTTTCTGGCACAAGAGTCTCAATGTGCTCCCTGTTACTTGCTGTAATACTCTTCTCCAGACATGTCCTCTGTGTCCAACAGCAGCAGTTTTGAAACAATAAGTTCTTGTCAATAATGTTTTCAGTCCCTTGGAACCTGAAAGAAGACCATTTGAATTACATGAGGCACTTTATTATTTGGTATAATTCTCCATACATAAACAGAATAAATGGATATGTTTGAAGGAACAGAACAAAAGTTAGAGGAGTATACCGTTGGGGAGAACCACTACCGTCTTTAACCTGTAAGAGGGTGGTAGGTGGAGGCAAGATGGCTACTCTTTTTGGAACTACGTTCTCCAGAAGGATGACCTGCCCTTTCAGTCACCCGACTGACTTATTTTCGCTTAAAGTGAAGACGTGGAGGCTTCTGGTGGCTAAACCTGATGTTCGGGCAAGATCTCAGATCCTCCGATACAGAATGTGTTGCACCAGATAGAAGGGGAGTAGGTAGTGTATGACTGACTGAAACTTGGGACTTGTAGCTTAAGTTTTGGAAAGTTTAATAATAAAAAAAACATACTTTGGTTTTGTAGCCAGTACATAGATTAGCTTCTTGGCTTTGCACCGACAGTTGAGATTAGGTTTTGTTTTGGAGTTTTCTTGCCCTGCATAACATACAGTACACGTTTTTTTTACACTTCTGTCTGTGTATGAGCTCGTGTTATTGTGACCCTCCTGTTTAAGGATACCCGCTACAACGTCCCATCTCCCTTGATAATATTAATAGAGACTCTTCCTGCTCATGGTTAATAGTGCTCTCATGTACGTAAATGTAGGGGACTTTTCCCATTAGGCACCCGGAAGAAAGATCACTACCTGAAACCCTGAGGTATAAGGTATAACCATTTTCATTTAAGGGGAACAGCAGCCTGGTGTCTTTTGTCAAGACTTATCTTTGTCTGCTATAGAAAATCTTGTTGCATTGGGAAATGGTAAGGACTGTTACAAAGGGTCTAAGAAGTGCAAGTTTATAGTTGTTCGGTAAGCATTTAATTGAGTGTAGTCTCCTGTGACCTGGCAAACCAAATTGTCACAAATGAAAGTATTAAATAAGAAGGCACAAATTTACCCCCAATTAAGGGAGAATAAATTACAGTACATGTTATTTGCTAGTGACTTCCGGTGTTTTTCCTTTTCTCAACCTTTGTTATTTAAATGTCCTTTTCAATAAGAGGTCAAGCTTCAGTTAATCTTTCTGCAGGCATCAGCCAAACCCGAGTCTGGGGCACCTTATCCCAACTCAACTGCAAACCAAACTTTTGGTCTGTGACAAATTAAATGGTTTGGTTTCCCTGCTGCAGCAGTTGTGGAGTGAAGCTGTACCTCACATTGTGGGGAAGTTGACCCCCTAGAGGGCTATTCCTAAAAGCCATACCCTTCAGCAGTGCTGGTCTGGTTTGTATTGCACTATAGCCACATTTGTACCACTGGAGAAGAGAGATTAACCACTGGATTTCACTGTTTATAGTACTCTGCTGCAGAAATGAAGCCATTTTTGCAATCTGTTGCACTCCACATAACATAAAACCCTTCTGGAACTGTGCTTAAATTTAAGAGCTGTTTGATAGCTCTTTGGCAGTAAGAGCCTCTAGAATGTAGTGTGGATTTCTAGTTTTTATTCCATTCAGTACTGAAGCCAGGAGAACCCACAGGCGCTCGGAAAACCCTTCCTAGGACCGGGCCCACAGATAGAAACCCACACAGAAAACTATTCCTCCATTCATATGAATGAATTAAGTGCTTAGTCCTGCTGGCAGCAGGTAGGTCTCCAGAGGATCAATGTAATCAGAATAAAAAAAAAATCTTATTTCCCCGCCCCATCTGTTTAATGCTAGAAGAACACTTTAATGACTTATTCATCCTTACACCAACCTTTTGCCAGTGTTATGAATCCAATATCAGTATAAGATTATGAAATATTTAGAGAGGAAAGCTGCAAAAGAACAAGTATAGGTTCTAAAAAGTAAAGGGTGGGTTTAGAGAGAATGAAAGAATGGGTGGGGGGGAAGGTTAATGGGTAGCTGAAGAGATGAAAGCCTGACCAGTGAATGCTTTTCAATGTGGGATTAGCCTTTACTCACTCCTATAAAACACTTTACCCAATTCTAATCCAAGTTTCACTCTCACTGTGGTGAAAAGGTGAGCATGTAGTAAACTTTAAAATGATACTCTTAATCCCAATGTGTAGTTATTTTAACAAAAGGTGCTTGGAACTGTTTTTTGCCTTTAGAAAATTAATGCATTTGTGGGTCATTATATTAACCTCAGCTCTTTTAAATGATTAAGACAATCAGTTTTGTTGTACAGTATAGGACTGATCCTCTGTGAAAATATTCTAGCTGCCTTTCAGCCGACCCCAGGATACTGCTGAAAATGCTCTGCAATCACAGGCAGAGCCACAGGTTCTAATTTAGTAGGCGTGGTACCCGCAACCTCTCAGCACACCAGAGGCATCCACCAGCTTCATAAATATTTTCTTACACCAGCAGACAGAAACATTATACAACAGTTATTTCCAAATGTCAGCAACAATTTAATTGTGACACAAGCACTTCACCCTGCAATATCCTAACCAAAACTTCAAAATAACAGCATGTGGAACATTCAATGTTCTCGGAGACTGTGCGTATCTGCGGACAGGGTGCAAGAGTCCGTCTTAACAGTTTTGGGACAAAAGCTCTTCCCTGTAAGGCACTTATACAATTCAGAACACAAACATTTGGGCTTTTTGGTGCCATTTCCTAGTAAATAGATACTCATTTACCAGTGGATGAGTATCTTGCTCTTTAGAGTTTAAAGACTTAAGTGTTTTTTTACAAGGGGTGCAGTCTCAGAGTTTCTATGTGGTATCCAGTTCCTTTAGCTATTTTTACATACGAAGAAGAAACCTTGACAGCTTTATGGGACACAAATGGGCTGCTTTGTAAACCAAAAACCCATCAGCAGTGTTTATAGGCCACACAAGAGCTCCTTAATTTTCTGAAAGACAAGAAGGTGCAATTACAAATTCTTGAAGAAAAGAATCATACCCTTGAGTAAGTAAGTAATCCTTATTTGACGTACTTCATGTTGCCACACAGCAGTAAAGACGTCTTCACTATCTCTTGAGACGGCAGGAGCTGGAAAGTGCACTAGCAACCAAAGGCTTGGGAATGGAGAATCAAGGTGTGGCTGTAGGACAGAGGGGCTGGAGAGCTGTGCGCACTTCCAGGAGGCAAAAACACCTAAATCAAATGAGCAGGACGCACACTCTACTCCATAACATTTATAGGCTATCAATGCTTAGCATATCGATAGCCATTTAGCACAAACAAAAGCTCTCTTCAAGACATATCCATTTGTCTCACAGATCTCAGGTCACCTAACTAGCTGAAAACGTCATGTAATAGACAAGTCTACACTACAGAAATGTTGTAGTCTTTAAATAAAGAATTTAGTAATTTTTATGAAGTGATTGCATATTTTAAGTATTATACATGTTTACTTTTAGATTTATTGTGTGCAAGTATTCATGTTATGTTTGGAGTATACCTTTTTCATAATTAGTCAAATCACTATTTGATTGTTTAACTGGGCAATAAGACCCAATTTTAGTTAGTTAGGTAATGCAAGATCTGTGAGCCAGACGTGCCTTGCTATTTTGTGACATACTGTATGTTGAGGCTATATTAGATTGGTATGGGGTAAAGAGGCTCCTTTCATCGAGTTCAGATTATTCTTATTGGAGAATTGTTGATCGTCTTCCTATTTTGAGCTCTAGTAAGATGTACACATGGGAACCTTGTGGACATAAAATGGTGCGAGTTGAAAAGCTATAAGTAAATTGAACCTACAGGTCACAATGGTTTTTATACTTTTTCTACTATGCAGCACTATACCAAGAAATGAAGATAATTACTTAATTCTGCATCATTGACTCAGATTATATTCTCAGGGCGATTCCCCCCCTTTTGAAACCCCCCCCAAAATTAACCTGTGGTTAACCCTCAGAACTCGGATTGTGAAAACTACCAAACGTATGTTATGTCGGCCAAAGACGTCAAGACAAACCACTAGCTCCAAGTTAATTTATGGCTTTGAAAGATGTGGATTGTTTTGTACCACAGCAACAGACTCCCATTGTCTCAGCACATGCTCTTCTCCCCAGCCCTGCATTTATAAAAGGCAGGAAAAGCAGTCTGAACGATTACCAAAGAAAACAATTTCATTTAACTGTTCTATAATGTCTTAAATGTTTGGCAACTGCTGAAATAAACTAATATTTTTAATATGCTAACAGTATGAACGGGATAGGCCATTCTTGCTTAGGTTGCATGATTTTAACTCAGAATCCTAAAGTCAGATCTAATAAATATTAATCTTATTTGCTGCACTTAATGAAAGATGGCCAAAAATTAAACAATTCAGGAATTGTATGCAGGAGGAATGACAGATGCACAGCAGAGTTTTATTTTTAGGATGGCAATTTTTCCTTGTGTATAGCCAGTAATCTCTGACTGCAGTCAGACCTGATTCCATGAAATACTGGAGAAGTACTGTGTAATGAGGGAACACCTCTATAACTAAATCTGAAGCTCCTATTTTTTTTTTGTACAAGTAGACTTTTCCAGTTCACTTGAACTTTCAGAAGCTACACATCTGTGCAGACAGAGCAGGAATAGTGGTCACCCCAGCACTTTGTTGCATTCAATCACATGTGCGGCGTTGTATACAGTAATGAAAGAGGGGCCATATCTCCAGTAGCACTTGCATGTCCAGTATGCATGGCACGACCAGTGAAACCCAGTGACTCACTACCCCGTCACAGGCTGCTACCCGTGTGAAAGCCTGCAAAAAGTGTCACAGCCCACGACACGCAAAACCATTCCTCTCTTCTGGGAAATGAAGGACAGACATTCCCATAGTTTTGTTTTTTTTTAAGAAAAGCACAAGAGAACAAACCTTTTTGAACTGTAATCTATTTTAGAGTGTAATACAAAATATTTTTCCGTAATCCTTACATAAATACAGCGAGACCAGACAGGCCGGCCTGAATGACAATTCTTGGCAGGCTCAGTTCTTGCTAGCTCTACGTCAATGTCACTGTACTATTGGAAAAACAACATCAGTTTTTCTGCAAAGTGTTCTTTCTGCTATAGAATACTAACAAGAAAAAAATACTGTACTCTAGCCACTTTGGATAAAAGAAAGGAGATGCATCAACTGCGTTTGCAATTATGGAAGGAAAGCTGCAGTACTTTGTTTTACAGAGTACATTTACAGTTCTGCAGTAACGGCCATCCATGCTTCCCCACCCCCCCCCCCCCCCCAATACAAAAAGTCACAAAGGAGCTGGAGCCTAGCAGATATACACTGGACAGGATGCCAGTCCATCAAACTCACACCATGGGTATTTTTTTTTCCAGAAAACAGTGAACCTACCAGTGCATTTTGGGACTGTGGGAGGAAACCCATATGAACACTGGGAGAACAGGTCCACACAGATTGCACCTCAGGGACAGAAGTGAACCCAGGTTGCCAGCTCTGCAAGACAGCAATGCTGGCCACTGTGCTGCCCTCCTGTAGCTACTCTACATGTTGATACAAAATAGTTACCTACATTGCAGCAGATGCTTGTGGTGTTGAGTCTGTAAAAGAGGATCTATAGAATGTAAGTAAAGTGCAGTAACATGCCGTTTTGTCATGGTAAAATGAATCACTGATGGAAACAAGTAGTGTGACTACACACATTACTCTCGGGACATTCAGTACATTTCCCCACATGGCGTCAAACGTTGCATGCATTTTAGTATAGCCATTTATTCTACCAACGGTACTGTAGCTGCTTTCCAAAGAAGAAGTACTAATCTTAATAACAGTCTGATCACAGGCTTAGTAACAACGCTGTGGGTGCATGGAAAATGAAGTGTTATTGGGTCACAATCTTTGTGCATTTTGGAATGCAGTAAGGACCAACTAGATGAAGATCAGAGTGCTATCACAGCTCCCTCACTAGAAGAGGAAAACTGAACTTTACTATTTATAGTTACTCTGCAGGTTTTCCCTGGATGTTACTACAGTACAAAGGTCACCTTGGGAATAAGGAAATGGTAATTCAGAAAACAGTAAATTCAGTGCAGTAAGGCGTTTTGAATATCTGAAGAATGAAATACAATAAAGGATTTACTTAAGTAATACTATAACATTTTCAAACCATTCATATGCACCATTTAAAACGTCTCCAAGTGTGTGGTCTGCACAGCCCCAGGTGAGCATCAATCTAGCATTATACACATGTAGATGAATATAATTTAACAGGTAGATGGATAGTGACCCAAATCTGCAGCATACTTTTGTAGCCAACTATGCCACTTAGTAATTTTAAGAGTTTTAAAATGTATCCACCACAACACCCATTGAACTCACAGACCAGACAATTACCCTACCCACTTAGGGATAAAGTCAAAGACACTGGATATCTGTAGAAGCACAGTAAAGTCAATCATTACTAAGCGGATGGTGAATCATACTACCCAGACACTGCTTAGATCAGGCTGTCCCTCCAAACTGAGCAACGAAGCAAGAAGGAAGTGGTTAGGTGCTGATAGTCTCACAGTTTTATTTTCAAGATGTGACAAAAAATGAACCAGAAAACACTTTTAAATGATACTGGAAATGTGTGGGCAAAATTGGTTTTGTGAACTATTCTGTAGTCAGACAAAATTGTTGGGTCTAATGCAAACACACCCAAATCAATTCCTTCCCTATTATAAAACAAAGTGTTGGTAGCATTTTGTTAAAGTAAGGAATAGTCTTCAGTTTGGTTCAGCATTTAGGTTATGAATACAATTTTAAGTGTTAAAAAACATGCATCAGCATCATTTTGTAATTGCACAGAATGGGACTCTATAGGAAGGACCAGAATACTTTTTCAAGGCACTGTATATGACCTGCAGCTGTGAGAAGGAGTCTAATAGCTGCCTGTGGAGCACTGGTAGAGGGGGCCTCAGCTTTTGTATACATTTCTGAAAATACCTGGAGGAAATCCAGCTCTGTATTTAATCCCCCATCGTCTTTAGCTGCTGGATTGAGCCTGACAGAGAAATATACAGTAGAGGAAAGGGGGCAATTTATTACTATTTTATAGTGATCTATCCCATACGTTGCACTTTACCTCTGATTAATACATTTTCCAGTGTTGTTGCTTCTGGCCTAATCTCATTTAAAGCTGTTACAGATTGTCACACATGGGGTATTTTCAAAGTTAGAAAAGCACAAAATTAAACAAAGAATACAATTTCCTAAATTTCTGGCTAAAAGCGTGGCTTTTTAAATAGAGCGATTTTAACATTGTCACTGCAGCTAAACAATCCATCTTCTCAGATCTGTGTAAACATGAACAGAATATAATAGACTCCCTTACCATCTTCAATTACATGCTTTACAAGTCTTAGGAAAACTGAACAGATCGAGTACCAGTTACAGCTGACCACTGTTAAATACTACAAGTTGACTCTTGTAGCTTGATTGTATTACAGATCTACAGTATGCGATTACCATATTTTTGCACAACAGCTAAAAAAAAAGTAGCTTGATACATATTATGTAGGTTGACTACAACCATCAACCTCTACCAAAAAAAAAAATTGCAAATTTGTAAGGTTTAATGTAAATAAGTCTTTATCAGTTTATCTAGCAAAGAACGTTCTTTAAGTTGTCATCGCTTGTACTTTCCTCCCCTACTAATGAATTGTATAAATTCTGTAGGGCTGTTAGTTTTCTGTAAATTACTCATACCCATCCATTTAATCTTCAATCCACTTCTTCCAATTCAGGGTCATGGGGGAGCTGGAGCCTACCCCAGCAAGCAACTGGCACAAGGCAGGATACACCATGGACAGATCATGACAGCACACCAACACCAGGGCCAGTTTTCCCAGAAGCCAATTAACCTACCAGCATGTTTTTGGACTGTAGGAGGAAACCTGAGCACCCAGAGACAACCCATGCAGTCTTTTGCATGGGAGAAGAAACAAAGTCCACACAGATAGCATCCGAAGTCTAGGATGTCATTTTGCAGGGACCTTTCTTGAACTTGTGTGTAAAGCAAAGGTAGTCACTTGCTCTTTCTTAGACTTCTAAAAAAAATAGGAGGCATTGATGGAAAACTAAGAATCATTAGTCATTCCAGTTTGAACCATCTTCTGATCATATTACAAGGTGTAATACTGTATTTTCCATAACATAAAATGAAGTACTCTTGTCTTTTCCAGAGACCTACATCAGATCCTCAAGAACCATAGATCTTTCTGGTCTGTATTACATTTAAGCACTCTGTTACCATATGAAACAATTTAAGCGATCAAAAAAAAAAATCTCTTTCTACAAAGTTTAACCACTAGCAACTTAAAGATGTCCAAAACAAACCTATAGGATTGTGGAAAGGCCTGCTTCAACAGGCTCCCCCCCCCCCATTTACATTGACAGATGGGCTTTGAAAGAGGCTGCTTCTGGGATGTAGTTGATTGGATAACATTTTATGACTTCTAGAGATAAGCATTTCATATCTTTTTACCAAAGAGACATTTCTCATTTCAGTCCAGAATTTAGTTTGGGGCACATATTCTTACTAGTTACCAAGTTATTAAGGCTGGTATCCCCACAAAAAAAAAAAAAAAAAAACTAAGACCTGAGCAAGCACATTTTCACCAGTTAGGTTTCACATTTAGATAACTAGAAACAGACTTTCGTCATAACAAGTCGGGCTGTTAATGCACAAAAAGAGACATCTCTTCAGACGCTGAGCCAATCAATCAACTTGAAATGTTATGACTCGCAGTTGTTTTTGTTTTACCAATATTTCACAGTCACTTGAACAGCAGTAGAGAGAATTGATCCTGAAGGCTGGCATTTAGCCCAGATTTATATTGTGCCTTACATGCAGGACACAGGCACCACAAGAGACCCCCTTTACAACTTTGCATACAGTACTGTACAAAATTCTTGCTTTAAACAATGTCAGGTATTTCATTTCAGTTAGCCTTACGTTGCTTGAAACGGATTGCTTCTCTCCCAAGTAACAAAACAGAATACCTGCCAAGATTATCTAAGCTCTTGATTTACATTCATTAAACTTATTTCAGCACTTGACAGACCCAGTGGTGGAGGACAATACCGATTTTCAAATGAATGTGCCATTTCACAACAGAACTGTTCTTCCTCCCCCAAAAAAGATCACTCTGCTTCAGGAAAATTGCTTGAAACAAGACAATGACAATTAATGGTACTGAACGTTCAAGAGAGAGAAATCATGTTTAACGCTTTCTGTAAAGGTATTTTTTGCAGTTAATGAGAACACTGCACATATGAAATGTTTTGTCATGTCCGCAAATGTTGGACAGAGATATCCAATGATCAATTTCAATTCAATCTCACTTCCCTGACAACTATCTTTGGGACCGACAGCATTTATGCAAACCAATGTCACTTGCAAGTAAAACATTTAAATGTCTCATGTCATCAAAAGCAATCAATGAAGTTCTTACCTCACATGACTCAAAATCAGTATAACTGCTCAACAATACCAACAAAAGGCAACAAGCCGATTGCTCCGCCAACCTACAGTACAATGTTTCCAATTTACTCAATTACAGAATTGTTAAAACTCTTTAAGTATTGAACTGCCAATTAGCAGGATCAATAAACAAAAAGCAGATTGTGTCCAAGTACCCCAGTGCAGTAGATGGCATACTGTAGGGATGTAGATTGCAATACCATATCATACTACAGTTTTACTAGAGCTCTTACATCTTCTCAATTCTTTTTGCTTTTGCAGTATTTTCTTTATTTGCAAAGATCTATAATAGCTAGGCTTTAGTCAGGGTGCATTTTGCAATAGTGTGTGGTGACCTCTCCCTTTGTACAGTTACAAGTTATTTTCTTTTCCATGGACTATAATTTATTTTAAAAGTATGCAGCCCAATGGCGATATTTTAAGCTTGATCGAGAGAACACAGGTAAAAGTGGAAAGCTGGCAACTCTAACCTTTACTATCTCACCCCACAATCACATCAATTAGCTCGGTTTTGAATGCCGATATGCTAGCTTCATGTGTATAAATAAGAAGCTCACTGCTTCAAGTCATCTTATATAACTTTTATGTAAACTTAATGTAGCAAATACTGGACACACCTACTGGTTTGTTGTGCCAGTTTCTGGATTTTTCCTGTATTGTTCAGAACTGGAGCCCCAGGAGAATTAAAAATAAACTTGTTGTGTAACCATGCAAACAGTGTGGTGCGCCACATCGTCTTTTTATGTCAACTTCTAAACCTCTAAAAAGACAATCACTCGTACTGGAAGCCCCCACATTTTTCTGAAAAAATGATTGATCAGGTTCCATCACCACATGGCTTAGCTGTACTGTACTTGAATCCTTCTGCTGCCTCTCCAACATATGGAAAAAACTAAAACAGATGCTATTTACATGATTTCATTATTCTGAAATTTAAGAAAAGTCCATTTCTTGTTTGTGTTCAATGTTCTAAAACAAAACATTAAATGGAGATCAAAACACACTCAAGACAAAAAGAAAGCACTGGTGGCCGATTAAGCAAATTTCCAAAACAAGAAAAAAAAAACTGACATCAGTTTTACACAAGCACAAAGAAGCATCTTCTATAAAGAATTTCCAGAAATGTATGCAAGCAAGTGAGTCAAAGGTAACTCAGACTCCATGTAGTCCCTCAAAATTATTGTGTGGAGAAAAAAAAAAGAAAAATGATGTTTGTGGAAACCAGACGATCTGAGAATCAGTCAGTGTAGGAGAAGTTTGGTGTCCATTGCTATGACCACACCCATTAGAGGCAATGATACATTAGTGATGGAAAGCCAAAAGCATTCCAATCACAGGGCACTATATGTACACAAATGGCTACTAGCCACACTCCACACTCTGTATACCTCAATGACAGAAAGTCAGGATTAATCCCCTCCTGACACGGTCAGTATGATGCTGCAGATCTAAAATGGATTATCTGCTGTGCTCCACTAAGCAATGGAGGTGGCCAACAGCTTGAGCATTCAAATAACCCTTTACCAGTTTTCTAAAGAAGGGATCTTTTTTACATTAAGAAAAAATAAGCCCATTTCCACTGATAATTTATCGAGTTTAATATGAAAGGCCAACTTGATCCCACACCACCAGGAGCAGTTAGGGAAGGTCCATTGTCGGTTTTTTCTTAAGCAAAAAAAGAGCAACTGCCTTCAACTCCTGTACAGTTACAGGAGCATGTAAGAGTCCCATCTGTTCAGCAGTCAAGTGGGGTTAATTGATCTCATCCAAGCCTCAGAGATACAGAGGTGCAAGTTGAAACACTTAAAGCAGGGAGGTCTAGTTCTGGAGGACCAGTGTCAGTTAGTCCTGCACTCTGGTGAATAATGTACTGTAAATGGTTGAAGTAATTGAACAACTTCTCTCAGCTCCTTAAGTGCTTTTGTGTTAAGAAGACTTGGATAACCAGCAGACAATTCAGGCCCTTCAGGACCAAGACTGAGCATCCTTGCCTTAAAAGACCAGACCTGTGCAAGATAAGGAAGCTCTCAATACCTGAATAAGAGATGTTCCTTTTTATGTAATTGCAAGTTGTCTACCTCATGTTTATAGAACATCATTTCACATACATTAAATGTGTACTACTATTCTTTATAAAGCAGATAAATATTGAGCCTTATTCAAAAATTACAATTCAGTTTTTCCAGACATAGAACCACAGTCTTTAACAGAGAAATGTTTATCCACCTAAGAAGCAAAGACAACAGAAAAACACCCAAAAAGGTATTTAGCAATTTCCTATAGAGAATCAGGGTTTGCCTCAGTAATGTTGATAGTCTTAATCCCTCACTCATTTTAAGTGGGTTCTTTCCAGAGTAAGAAAAGAAAGAACGCCAGCGGTCAAGGAATTTCTTTGAAAAATTCAGATGCCTAAAAACTTGAGTAAGTTTCACAGATAGCACTATAAAACAAGAGTGTCTTATGCTTAAATGAGGGGGAGAACAGGCAGGGCAGGATGTTTTCAGAGGCAGAAAAGATGGATATTTCAAGAGGAAGTGGGATGACTGATCCCCTGTATTAGGTGCAGATTTTAGATTTTCAACACAAAAAAAAACTACAAATATTGTGGTCAAACTGAAAAAGGATTTCACAAATTCTTCCTCCATTACTACATTTAGAAACTGTTTCCCTATCAGTTGCAACAAGAACACCCCCCACCCCCAAGATAGTACAAAACAGGTACTTGTGCTTCTCCATCTATTATCAGAAAACCACTTATTCTTGATGAAGGGTACAGGCTATGGCCTGTCCACTCAGAAGAGGAGCGTGATGTAGATCTACACATCAGACCAATTAAGAAACACTAAACATGGCAAGTAGGTTTATGGAAATAGGAGTCCAAAGATCCAGAGTCTTGGGAGGCACTAGTATCAGATCCCATAGAGCTCAAAAAAGCACATTAAAAAAAGAAACACATATTCCTCAATTTCACATTAGTTTGCAATTCAGTTTCATAGACCGCACAAACCTCTCTAAAGAGGGACTAATGAAGGTAGGAGCCTGGAGGAGTTCAGTCTTGGAGAAATTTCTCAAACCCTTCTCAAAACCTGTCATTCACTCTTTATTAAGCACAATTTCTTCCCAGCTCAAATGTTGCCTTATCATCACTAACCTAATCACAAAGCACACAAATCTTTAATAACTCTTCATCTCCAACTACACCAGCTGACCCCCTTCTTCAAACAAGACAGCAGTAGCAGTAATTTCTTAGGCTGCACATCTGCTGGGTGTAAAATAAGGAGTACTCCCACAATCTTAACCTCACTCATCAACTTGCAGTACTACCCTTCATCTCCAACTAATAACAGCTCCTACCAGTACCGGAACAACTGGACAACCCTTCTCATCAGGACTATACTTCAAAATCATCCAGCCTGTCAAACCTACCAGTATGGCCCACTCATCCAGCACCTGTGGTGCCAACCAGTGTAGCTTAAGCTATATTTTCTCAAACTGCCTTCACTAAGCAAATCCCACAAGCCTGTAAGCCAGCTCAACCAATTATCAAGACTTACCAGCAGATTTCTCCCACTCCCTCCTTGTATGCTGAAGCCTAAACACAAACTGACTCCATGTTCCTTCCGGCTGTTTTTATACATCTCTCCATTAGTCCAGAGGTGTGTCCAATTCCACACTGAGCTTATCCTATCTGCTCCTCTCCTTTATGTGGAATCTTACTTCCTCTGGGTGCCAATTATTCAATTAGATCAGGTGTGTCTCATTTTAACCAGGCTGTTCTCCCAAATAGGTGGCTTTCTCTGAAAGCTACCTCTCACTACCTCATAGCCTTAAAATCGTGTATAACAGAAGGAAGTATATTAAGACAGGAAGATATAATTGTATACTGTGCATGACTGTCATATGGGGCTCTCACACATTTACACAGGTTTAATAAAAAAAAGGAAAGAGACAACACTAAATGGGTCAACTCTGAAATGGGTTCAGCATTTTAATACATCTCATGGCTAGAACAAATCTGTACAAAGATGAAAACAGCCATTGATGCTATAGCTCTTAAAAAGAAAAAGAGAGAATAAAAATAGGAAACATAGACCCAAAGTTGAGAAATCCTCAAGAACAATACTATTATGATGTCATAAGATAAACATATATTATTCCCAGGAAAAAGGGAACATTAAACACCTACCAAAGGTAAAGTGATTGAGTGCTAGTACAAACTATGAGGCAAGAACAGTTTTGAAGCTAGCTTCTCTATATTTCTAACAGTATTTTTCTGTTTCTCCTGCAGAATCGCAATGATGATATTGTACTGTATATTGTGGGTGATTTTCACCCTTGCTGAGTAAAGCAGAAAAGTGCCCTGTCCAACAGAAGCAAAAGATTTTCAGTGTTGTGCTATGGAAACTGAACAAAAAAAAAGATAAAGAGCATTAATTGTGTTGAGGTGGAGAATCCAGTTCTTGATAAGCTTGGAGAATTTGTTCCCCATTTGTGCACCAACCTAGTTCAAAAAGTAATGTTTGAGGAATGTTTTCCCACCGATGTGAACCATCAGAAATGTTGTAGACTCTTTCAGTCCCACCTAGCTGAGAAAAGGCCAGTAAAAGTGGTCATTTCTGCTGCTGATCCAAAGGTTGGATTTCAAGTATCTGTTCTTCAGATATGTCAGGTGGGTTTTGAGCTACTGTTTACACTATTCCAGTGCAATCCAGAGTTTGCCCTTCTGCAGATAAAATAACATCAGTTCTTTCGCTGTTATAACTTTGGAAGTAACAGAAAAATCTGATCTTTCAGTTAATGGAGACAAGACTGCATGCTTAGTACGAAAGCACTGACTGTTATAACCTCAGAGCTGATTTGTTAAATATTGTGTAATATAGTGGACAATACATTTGGCAGTATTATTACATTTCTTAATCAGGGAGTGACATAGCAGTAATTGAACTTAGATGGACTCAGTAATACCGTTGTTCTGACACAATGTTTTCCTTCTCTTTCTACTTTCACCCTTTCAATGTGGAGATTCCAATTCTTCCTTTATAAATATTCTGTTAAACAACAGTTATAGCTGATCTGTCATCCATGGTATCTAAATCTACAGTGTCGTGCAAAAATATTCAGATACCCTTTGTTTAGTTTTCACATTGACATTTGACATAATAATTAACATTTATTAATAGTTTAATATTTTGTATTTTTGTTGTATTTGCAAATTTGACATTTCAAAGGTTCAGTTTTAAGAGTGTTTATTTAATAGAGATAAAGTGTGGTTAGTTTAGTTGGAACTTTCTCAAAAATATGGCATTTAAACTCTGTATCAGAGAGATACTGTACTTAGATCTGCAGTGAAGGTCCCAAGCACTATGGACTTCCATAGTTTGAGTGCAGTAAAGTTACTACAGAGCCTGGTAACAACCACCAGAAGTTCTGTTTCTATCAAACAAATCAGAAACAGCTTAAAAGAATGTGGGCATAATGCCAAACTACCAAATGTGTGTGCTTGCATCCAGGCCAAGAAGAGAAGTATAAGGAGTGAAGGCCTCTCCCTTAAGTTTAAGGACTACAGAACAGGTTTGCACTCTAGAAAAATGATTTGAGTAAATATAGTACGTGGAGAGTCATTCTTGCTTTCATAAAGTGGTGGAAGAGGCATCATTACAGTGCCTTGCAAAAGTGTTTGAACTCTTACTATCCCTATTTTGTGATACTACAAAATGATGCATTTTTAAAAACTTCATAATCCATTCAAAACCTGAATACTCAAACAGAAGACTTCTAAGGGTGAGATTCTGGAAATTACAGTAATTGCCAGGACAAAAAGAGAAAACATTGAATTGAATTAATCATACTCATGAAACCAAACTTCAGTCCATCAACTCAATATTTGGTCAGCAATTACAACTGTCTTTTCAACAAGTCTTTTCAGGCAACTCTCTAACAACGTTTACTCTGGATTGTTACAATGTGTGTCCATTCTGCTGGCAGATATGCTCAAGATCTCTCTAGTTGCTTTGGGATTCAAGTCAGGATTATGACTGGGCTACCCAGGGGCATACACTGCTTTATTCCTATGCCACACCATTGTAGGCTTGAATCATTGTCCTGCTGGAAGGTAAATTTGTGTTGCAGTTTTAGGACTGAAGCCAGTTTTCCACTATGAATTGCCAGTGCTTTGCTCCATCTATGTTCCTATCACTCTTGACAAGCTTCCCAGTCCCTGCTAATGAGAAGCAGAACTATAATGCTGCCGCTACCATGCTTGACAGTAGGGATGGTGTTGACTGAGTGATGCACTATGTTGGGTTTGTGTCAGACGTACTGCATTGCATTTAGACCAAAAATTGCATTTAGCTCCAATTTTGTTTTGTTACAAATCAACATTGTGCCACGTTTGCGGTATCATTCGAGTGGTTTCTTGCAAACCCCATGTGGCATTTGAGATGTGGATTGACCAGGAAATTGCTGACCCATGCCCATTTTCTCTCATCTCAGCCCCTGGACTCTGTGGCCCAGATTTGCCATTGATTTCCCAGTGGCGTCTCTAACCAGTTTTCTGCTTATCCAGCTGCTCGGTTTGGAGGGAGAACCTGACCTAGGCCGATGTTTGGGTGCCTTTCGGCTCTTTGAAATGTTTTATTCCCTTCTCTTGTTCTGAACATTTATCAAACTTTATCCCTGAGTTGCTTTGGATGCTCTTTGGTCTTCATGGTAACAAAAGAAATTGCTTGAAATTCACTACCTGACTGAGGGACCTTACAGAGAGAGGTGTATTTATGTGAATTAATATTAATGCATTAAAGTAATTGGATGGCACCTTAATTAATTTAGGTTTGCCACAGCACATTCATGATACTATTTACTTTCTTTTTGTTTTGGCCTATAATATATAGAGTGCATGTATTTTTAACAAACATCGACTGCTACTTCAAAATGTTGTGTCATGACTAAAAGCTTTAAAGTCAATGTGAAAACTATGCAAGGGTATCTGAATATTTTTGCACGACACTGTAGCTAAAGACACTAATCTCAACAAATTCAATGTTACTTCTCTGTCATAAAAGAATAAAAGTTTTTACCCATCATTTGGCATTAAGGTAACATAGTTTTGTTACAAATTGTTCTAATTGATCATTGATGATGGACACTCTTCTTCAATAGCATGGATGATCCTTTGATGTTCCTTGACTTCAATAGGATCCATTTAATATTCTATTCAATTTTTTATACAGTATCTCAACAATCTCTCCATTTTCTCAGCAAGGGGTTGGGGTTCTCTCTGTTGTGCCTTTTATTCTGTGAGCAGTCTAATTGTACTCTGAACACAGTAGACCGTTTTTCATTTCCTGTTAGAGTGGGCTTATTGTGCTTCTTTACACTCAGGACCTATTCTCATATTTTGTGTATACATATTTTTGTGTAACTCATAAAGGATGTACGGTACGAAGACATTTGAAAATGCAATGTGCTTTTTTATTTCAGATCAGAAATAGCCTGCAGCCCATTTTATTTAAACTAAAATTACACCTCTCTCTGAAGTTGTACAGTATAAGAGTTTAATGTCAATTTCTGCTCTATACCCCACAGGCCAGGGGTCTTGAAGATGTTATGTGAACATTCTTCACACAGGTTTGCTACTCCAATATGGTACCAAGTGCAGTGTGGCCAAGAATGTTTGCAGAACCGTTGCCCTTTATCACTCCAAAATGCATTCTGACATCAGCTTGTCTTTGAAATGAGTAGTTCAGTACAAAGCTACTGATTTCAAAGGTTGCTGTTGCTGTAAATAACTCGAAAGGAAACAAAATGGGGCTTAGTCGCAAACAGTGGGAACAAATCAGTGTGATTTTATATTCTCTTTGGTTATTCTGTCTTTTCAATCTCTCTATCCGCTGGCTTATATTCGTAACAAATAAGGGTCCTTTAAGAATCATTTGCAATGATAAACTCATTCATGCCTACCTGGTGTAGGGGAGTAATGTGGAGAATGTCACAGTCCCTATGTAATCCAAAAAGTGAATAACAGTTATTATTAATTGTTAAGTCCAATTGTTAGAACTAGTATTTACACTTCCAGATTTGTTAATTTCCCCCTGGTTAGAGTGTACTGTAATTGAGTCAGCTAATCAAGGTCCTATACTATGTTTCTCCAGTTGACGCCAACAAATCTAAGCAAACACTTGACAATAAAAATGTTGTCCTTATCAAAACTATTCATTTCGATAAACTTTAACAGAACAATATTTGAAATAATAAAAGCATTACTGTACATGGTTTTAATCCCAATTACTTATGCTTTCTTCACAAGTCATGCTTATTTATAACTGCCTAGTGAAGCCATTAAAGGCTAGAACCAAATCATATATACACCAATCTGAGACTATGAATCATTTTCTGTCCATTTTTGATCAGTTAAATATGGTTCTTTTTACAGTGGATTACAAAACATTAATATTGTTGCTGAGGTTTTCGCTGAAAAGGCAACGGAGAACAAAAGAAGCTCATGGTGTTATTCTGCTCTTATCTCTAAAATCTTGCCACAATATCCTTTGCATGTCTTGCAGTACCCTGGTCTGTTGTCTCTTCTTCAATAAATCAAGTCCCATTGATCTCAGCTCTTCCCTGGTTATATTTCATCTTATTATTGACAGTCTGACTTTCTTCTTCTAAAAAAAACCTCTTTGATCCCAGCCCAAGCAGGACCCCATTTCTAAGAAACATTTTTTCATGCAGAAAACAATAGAAGACAGTTTGCTGTAGAATTTAATAAGCAGGATCTTAAACATTCCTTCCATTGTAAAGTTAAACCACAGTAAACAGAAAGCCAGAAGCTTTTAGTTTTTCTAGATTGGAAGCATTCACTGTTTTGCTGATTTCATAAACCATGGTTTTTATGATGTTAGAACGCTTATATGATGCCGATAATTTTAAATACATTTTAAAATCTGTGCTTGTTGTATAATGTTTGTACCTGTGTATATGACAGTGGGGAAAAACATATTAAGAAAAAGAGTATAAAAGCTGTTGTTTATGTGAACAGAAAAGATACTCAGGAACTGTTGATTTTCTTATTTGCAGTTGTATGCAAAATATGAATTTTGTTGAATATAATATTTCAATAATCTGTTGAAAATGTCATAAAACATTCCACAAACCATTGAGAATAAACTTTTTCAAATAAAATGTATGTTCATATCCGAAATGCCAAAACAATTTGCTGTGTTGGATATTGACACAGATTAATAGTATTTCCAGCCGGGAATGAGGTTCTCTGGTGATTTACTGGTGCTTCCAGTCTTTCTGCATACATGTAGAACACTCCTCTGGGTCACCATGTTTCCTGTCTCAGTGTTATTTAAAGTTCCCCTGTTTGTCTTCAGCCATGAATCTCTCAATCTCCTACCATCTGACCTGTTGCCTGTGAGTCCCTCTGTAACCTGTTTATACAACGAAAAGAGCACCATGGACTAATCTACAATAAAGATACCAAGTGTCACACTTACAGTTACACTGAGGACGAATGTAACAGAATTATTACTTTTTCTAATTCACAGGAAGTTCTGCTATGTGACAGGGCAGACTAGGGAAAATAAAAGCTATATCATCATTCTATTGGATCACAGTTTTAAGCGCAGCATACAGTACATGCACCTGTTACACACTTTACTTCAAACAGAAGATTCTTGCCATTGATATATACTGCACAAACCACACTGTTACAGACTGAATAATAATGATTGGAGCTGAAAAGACTGGAGCTGAGATTTGATTATTATTTTTTTTTAATGACAGGAACTGTGTTTCCAATTCAAAGAAGTCTTGCGTGACTAAATATATAAAGTTATAAAAAATATGCCTTTGAGGAAAATCCACCAGTTGCAGACTTCTCAACAGCCAATTGAAATCTATGATGTTTATAAGTGCAGGGCATTTACACAGAATTCTCTATTCGGTCTAAACTACAAGAAAGTGGGAGCACCCAGAGAAACCCATACAAACCTGCGTCCCACTTGACTTTGCTAAGTCCAAATACATGATATTCAATGAAAAATACACAGCCGAATGAATGGCATCCACTCAACGGAGTGGGCCATGCAAATATCACAATTACTATGGCATTATATAAGAACTGTTGATTTTGAGGGTCTTCTTGTCCTAACTCACCCCACTTCTTCAAGGGGAGCCTAAACCACCATCTAAGCAACATCTGAAACAGGCTCTCACAATGGTGTCTAATCGTCTGTATTGGACAGCTTGCTTATATTGGCATTTGCTGTTGCCACTTTTTTCTTGATTTTCATGAATAACATATCCACCCAGATGCCAGCAAAGGAACAGGCCTCTCCAATTTAAGGATTACAGGCTCCCAGCTGGAAAAAAAATAATAATGATATAATTGTTTTTTTACTTGTCTCGTTCTGGAAGCTGTACTTTGGTTTTTCCTGGCATGCACACCCCACTACTCCCTCAATGTCTACCCTAGAGAAGGTGGTTTACTACTATAGCAGCATAAATTTCAGTGAGAATCCCTGGGCTCTCATATATCAGGCCATCTCAAAATCAAAGCCAGCAATAATTACGTGCTTGTCTCAGCTACCAGACAGCAGTGTCTTTTCCTAGACAGCAGCAATAAAAGTGCTTTTGTAGAACTGTGATGTGTACTGTAAGTAACTTTTAAATGAAACACCACTCAGTAGATGTTTTAATTCTCTTCAGCACTTGCTAGGAGTCAGCACCCTGTTTATAAGACTACTTTCAGTTTAGATATGACAGTTTCAGTCATGACTGTGGACACCTGTCAGGTTCACTCTCAGCAGTAGGTTTCCTTCCTGTTATAAAATGGGACTTCATCAGTACTACCCTATTTATGATGATAGCCTACCTAGAAATCACATAGAAGCTTCACAGCATTTGCCATAGACCCTGGGTGGATTTGTCAGATCAGGTGTTTTGTTCTGCTAATCCAAGGCCTGCTGTCTTTGGCTTCAGGATAGAAAAGTGCCCTTGTTCTTCCTTTGCCACAGTGCAAAGCCCTCATCAGTAAAGCCCTACTCATTCCAGCCAAGGTGATCGTAGTTGAAAAAGGCATGAAAAACTCTAGCCCAGTCTCTGTTTCTATTTAGGCTTTGAAATTCTTGAACTGAGCTAACTTTGCTTCATTCCTTGAAATAATGTTGATTATATGGAAGGTTGTGAAACCATTCATGACTGCGTCCATCAAGGACCAGATTTGTGTAAAGCTAACTTGAAAGACACTAAACAGACATGATTCTCAATACACTGAAACATCATTTAAAGGCAGCTTCGCAAGTTATATCATTGCAAGGAGGTAGTCTTTGACAGAAATTTCTAAGAGCACAAGAAGATAAGAACATACAAATGATTCCATTGGGCCAATCTTGGTCATCTGGTAATTTAAAAACTAATTGAAACCAAAATTTTGTATGACCATTTCTATAGTGGAATCAGCTTTCTACAGTTGAAACACACAAAATAAAATATTAAAATGTGGCCAAGACCTATCAGAAAATTCTTGGATGACATTATCCCCTTGAGTGAATCTCGACAAGCTGTAGAAGAGCAGCTGACAGCACAGGGAAGTGGTTATACTTGGTTCTGGAAAAAAATATTTCACATAAAATAATCATGCATTAGAGCAGATGTGATTTGACAGAAGAATGTAAAATTGCATGACAGGCTGACAAAGCCAATGGAGATCTTTACTGTAAATTTAGCATAGGGACCTGTTTTAGGTGGACCAAATGGAAATGAAGTGCAGCTAAATTCAGGACCAAGAGTAGGAAACAAATATTTACACACAGAATTCTAAGTGTGGGGAACAAACTGGTGAATCATAATGTGGGATAATTCAACAGGAGTTTTGATGAGACTCCCAGATCATTAATATTGACAGCCAGATAAGCACATTAGGCCAAACAACAACAACACATTTTCTTACACACACAAGAAATATCTGTTGTCAAATTTTTTGCAACTTACTTTTTACCAGACCCGTATTTCCTAAGTATGGAGGGTGCAGCAATCCTAACAAGCCTTATAATCACCGAGACAGATCAAGATCTTTCCTTTACCTGCCAAAGTTGACACTATTAATTTCACAACGTGGATGAGGGGTGGACTTTGGAGGACGTGGTTATATTGCTGCGGTCCTTATACCTTAATTGACATTCTGAGCACATGAACTTAAACTGCTCTCCCACGGACTTCTGAAGTCAAGATTAACACATGGTCCTAATCTTTCCAAAATAAACACCTTCCAGTGAGACCTGTAACATCTATTTATCTCAAGCCCTAAACACGTTCCAACCTTTCTTCTCTCTCTATCTCACTATCATTTTGACCTTTACAGAGGATTCATGTGATGGGATTTAAGCATCTGCATTTAATAAAAAAATAATGAAAAACATTTGTAAAAATATGAAAAATGAATTACAGTTATCTAAGATCTCTAATTCTTTGCCAGCTAACTCTCTCTGGTTTGTCTGGTCTATCAAAGTGGAAAGCAGGGACCTGACAACACCATGTTGAGGTGTTATCGATGGCTGTGTGTTGAGTGAGGTTCCCTTGCCTTTCCAGCAAGGAATCTATGCCTGACTCCTTAACTCTGTCTCTGCTGAACATCCAAAGTTCCAGCTCCTGTGTTCACTCACTTCACCACAACTGCTCAATTTCTCTAGGGCCCTTGTCCATACTTTCATTTCAAAAACATCCTAGACCTGCAAATTCATAAGTCACAAGGGGTCCTTGATAGAGTGCACATTTAGTTCATAGATTTATTTTGCCTTCAGTGGGACAATAGAGTGAACAACACAATCTCCTTGCGCTATGACCTCTGGCTTTTTTTCCAGAGAAGAGATATTGAACCTCTTCTCATTTCCTGCAGCAGGATTCACAATCGCCTGCTTCTGGATATTTACAGAATGTCAGCGTGGATGTCTCAATTCCACATTTGGGCCAATTTTTTATGGCAGATTTGTTTTTAACTAAACGTTTAGCTAATGAAAAATGAAATACTTTTGTGGCTTCCCATTCCATCAAAGGGGGAAAAAGAAGAGTCCAGGCGTATCTCGCATGCAAAACTGGAACATCAGCTTGTTAGGCATCAGCATTTCCACTCTGTGAGCTCAACTGGAACTTGTATTGTCAACCAAATCCCTCAGAATCCCTGTCTAGAGCACTTCCACATGCTTATAGAAATGGAAATGTACAGGCTATGCTGTTATTTATCTAGAATCCTGTGATAGAGGTGTTAACCCCACTGTCCTGGTTGTCCCTAAACATGTGACCTGTCTAAAGTTTCCCCTTAATCCAGCTGATGAAAACATTTCTCACTTCCCAACCTAATCTGCTGTAAAATGAGGCTGTTATTGCACAATGGCTGCCATCAACTGACAATGACATGTCAGCCAGGAGGGTGCTGCACTCCAATGGAGGAAGAAGTAAATCTGTCCCAATATGTAAAGCACTTTGAGATCCTTTGGGATGCTTGATACTAAAGATGTTACATAAGCACAATTCATTATTCTTTCAGTTCACCCCTCCTGGTACAGGCCCGATCCCACCCCCCAACCAAACAACCACACACACACTGTCGTCAGGCCAGTTACTCACCTTGCAAAACACAACAACACAGGACACAACAATGCCGCAAGACAATAGCCAAAACAAATACAACTGTGGGGCTTACAAATATTTCACTTGTGTATTCCTTGAGCTATGTATGCAAAACAAACCACAGGCAGGCAGCCAGTCTACCACAAGTCCAGCAGACAACATTATTTCGCCAGCTGATAGCAACATCGATGGAAAATAAATTCAAAACAGAGAAGGTATTGTAACGCTTACGGCCACCATTGAGTGTGAAAGCCGGCTTACCAGAGCGGTGACGTCACCGCCCTTCCCTGTGAATATTCCCCCCAGGCTGAGGGGAGATCTCCCTTTAGCTCAACAGGCTGGGTCCCTGTTGAGTGACGCCAGAGGCCCGGGATCAAGTCCCCGACCTGATGTGGCAGCAGCAAGGGCACCCACGTGAATCCTGTAGCGTTACAGTATTTTCAAACTTAAACAGAGTCATTTTGAATACTAATATCCTAATTCTCCTCCAGGATCTTTTCATGTTTATAGAGAACACTACATCTTCCATTGATATTAGCATTACCTTTGGTTACATACCTCTCTAATGTTTCCTAACATTTTTCAATGAGAACTTTAACTTTTCACACCATACCACTCTGATTTTGCAGGTGGCAAATGGCAAACTACCAGTACATTTCATGAATGCCATGAAGTGGGCAGTTTCCCCTCTCGGAAAAATACAGTCCAATGTAATTTACTGCATCTCAAGAGCACGAAAGATGCTTTTGACTGTAACCCTTAGAATACAAATTCATTTTCCATAACTGTAAATCATAATACAAAAACAGAAGCCCTAAAATATATCAAGCAGCTTAATTCACCAGATGCTGTGATGTGGACCTACATATGGAAGAAATTCACCATAAAGCATATATGGACATGATTTCAGTATTTCATATATTAACAATTAGAATTTGGGCAGTAGCGCAGTGGTTAGGTTTACTGCCTCACAGCACTGGGGCCCTGGGTTCAATTCCAGACCTGGGGTGTGTGGAGTTTGTATCGTCTCATCTATCTTCTCTGGTTTCCTCCCATGGTCCAAAAAATACTTATAAGTTCATTTGCTTCTGAGAAAATTGGCCCTGATGTGAGTGTGCATGTATTTGTGTTTGTGGCTGTGGGTGCCCTGTGATGGACTGGTGTTCCGTCCAGGTTGCACTCCCTTGAGTCTGCTGCTTATGGCAAAGGACTTCGGCTACCCCACAACTAGGAACTGGAATAGGGATGGATGTGGGCAGGACACTTTCAAAAACCCATTCAAACTCAGCCAACATGACTGGGTAATGGGAGGAAATTGGAACACCTAGAGAAAACCTATGTGACATTTGGGGAAAAGAGGTGCACTCCAGGCAGAAGGAACCTCACTTTGGAATCAAACCCAGGAGCTAAGAGCTGCTGACTTCCACACGACTCCGCCATCTATATTTGAGTGCTTAAACTTGTTTTTATTATTCTTTATTACAATAAAAAGGAACCAAATTCATCAGAATCATTTACCTATTAAAAAAAAGAACCATAAGTTTTAAACTTTCTTTATTATCAAATTATACACAATAATAGGACACTCAACTGGCTGTATAAAAACGATCCGACCAAAAATGGACAGAACACTGACACATTTCTGAAAAACACTTTTACAGTTAAAAAGCCAAAGCAAAAAAAAAAAGGAGAATACTTAATATATTTACACTAGAAGATATACTGCAGCTGTACATACAGAACGAAAAATGAAATGATTGCTGGCAAGATTTAGCCTATAGTTTTAACGGAGTACAATGACAGGTCTGAGGTAGCCAAAAAGGACAAGCAAGTAGCAAATTCTAAATACAATCTAGACTGGGGTGTTCTGTCAGCATGGGTAAAAACAAGGAATCTTTAGGGGAAAGGCAGGAGTTTTTACTTCATCCTAACGGGATTCAGCTAATCAACACATTCGGGTGCTCACTACATTTTAAAACATTTTTATAAAAGAATCGTTAAGGCCACGTTTGTTTTTTTTCAGCATGAAAATCCATCTGCTGAACTGTGAAATGAGTCAAACAGGTGAGAAAAGGTATAAGACTGCTACCACCTACTGACCATGTCTTGTTTACAGCTACGTGCTTCACGTCCCGGGTAAGTGTTCTATTAGAAAAAATACATTCTGAGTGGTTTTAACAGTGATCCATGCATCTGTTTCTTTTACAAAGTGCATCCAGGTGCATGAACTGTTATTTAATTTTTTTCATAAAAAAGGCACTTGGCAGACAAATCCTATCCAGAATATGAGCTACTACTGTAACAAAATGATAAACAAAATGATAAACATGCATTGACCCTTGATTGTTTCAGATGCTGATCCACTGACATTAGGATGTGAAATTTTTATGTTAACATCTGGATCAAAGCCAGAGGTGTATGAATAACAGCTATTTCATAAGGCACAATTGTGATATGTCACACTGATTTTGTAATGGTAACTGGAAAAACATGCACAAGGCAAAGACTAGCCTCGTATATGAAATTATAATATATTCTGTCTATTTCTGTTTAATCAACATACTGATACCAGTTTCTATCACTTTATAATTCCCTTTTCTAACTGTATGGTTTATGCACAGGTGGCAAATTTCACAAGATAAAGAAAATCTGACCTTTACACATATAGATCATATTTCTGTACCTTTATCGGAGCTTCAAGTGATATCATGTGTTATTGGCACACCAAGTCATATTAGATTCCAGGTCTGCTCATAATAAAACTGTAAACAATGAAAGATCCTATTCATCCCGGCTTGTTAGGAGTCCCGGCTTTCAGCAAATCAATAGCTTGAACAGTAAGCCTTGAAGAGCAAATAGAAAAGCTAGGATATATAGTCGGTAATAATGTGACTATGTTTCTGATCTCAATCCAAAAAAGCACCAACAATCAGTGGAAAAAAAAATACAAATGCTAAAAAGATATAACTGTTTCTGATCCACAAACGGAAACACTGTACAAAGATTAAACACAATATACATTCCTGTGTATGGAGAGCAATAGGTTGTTTCTGCATTTTTAAAATAATATAAGTAATATAACATTTTTAACTTTAAACTATACTCTGAGACAGATATAACCAGCACTGCTGTTCAATTTATCATATAATATTATACAGCATTCTGCATTGTTGCTCACATATTCAGTTTAAAGAAATCAACAACTGGTAACAATGCACTTGAGAAATGAATGCCCCGTTCTTTCACGGTCTTTGTTTGTACTTGTTCTACAGGATTTTAGAACACTCTTTGTGTCTGTGAGAGGCGGAGGAGGTTCATTTTGACACTCGTCTTTCTGTAGAGCAGGTGAGAAGGTTCTGTGAGGTTGCCATGGTGCAAGCGAGGGGCACTTCTTGTCCCTTTTCACCACAAGCAGTGAGCCCGTGTATTCATAAACCGAGCCAGAGCTGAGGCCTGGACCAAATGGAGGCTTACTCTCTCACCGCAAAGAGGCGGAAGGACTTCCCTTCTGGATTTTTCTTACTGTAAAACAAAAAAAGAGTGAGATAGGGCTCGTTCATCAACGCTTGGCTATATCCATAATCAATACACTCTTGTAAATGAACCGAGGTATCGTCAGGTCACAGAAATGTTAAAACCTAGATGATTTCTTTGTCCTTCTGCACTTTCTATATGTTTTACTGTATGGCAAACCTTAAAATGCTTGTCTTTGGGGCTCCTAAGTCCTTTCCTTAGAAAAGGAATAATTTCAGACCTCAGATCCTCATAGAACATAAAGAAAGACAACAGGACATATTAAATTGTTTATACTTGCTGTCACTGTACATACAAGATAGATTCCAAGGAAAGACACTATCTTATTTATGGCTTCTGCCTTGCATTTGACACAACCCTCAAAAAGCTGTCTTTGTTAAAGAAGCTTAATCAACAGCTTATTGCTGTTTCATCACATGATTTTGGAGAGCCTGAACAAACAAGGTAAAAGTGAACCTACTAAGAAGCACATTAGCAAGATAGCATGGGTTCAAGTCTGTCCATCACAACTCTAGCACAAGACTAACACATACAAACCAGCTAGTTTATTATCAGGTGGCAGATTGCAAAATTGTGCAGTGCAAATTGTGAGTACAACTTTCTGACGCATTATACAAACCCTGGTGACAAGTTGGTGAAGCTATTTGTCTGGGGTGGTTAATGCTGTGCAGTGCAGATAACTCGACATGAAGGATCTTAGAAGCCTTCAATTCTAATAATGCATCCTCATACAAACTAAAACATATGTCCTCTTTCTCCGCGTGCTGGCTCTAGGTACACAGGAGGGCAGCTCATAGCATACACTGACTCATGGCAGGAATATTTTCAACTGTCTAGACAAGATTGTGCATGTGACCTTACAGTATGTAGGTCACAGCACAAATATAGGGAAAAGGTAATTTCCATTTATTTTACAATGCATCTTATATCAAGAGACAATTCATGAAATGAACATCAGGCCTGCATAGCCGATTTGTTTGGATTCAGACAAAAATTAAAACTGCCCTCTCAGAAAAAGCATAAACAAAGTAAAGTAGTTTGTTTTTATGTGTTCACAAATGAGTCAAAGAAATGGAATCAGAATATCAACAGTACTTCAACCCAACAAAAACTCTACTGTTTTCAATCAGTAGTTCGTTATGCAAGCTCTCATCTTTTTTCATAGTTAATTTGCAATGCCTGTAGATACAGTACATGTACACAATTACTGCTTGTGAAAAGTACATCACAACACATTTTTCTTGAGCTTCCCAGTGACTATGGTAAAAATTGTCAGAATTGATTTATGTATCATTGAAAATAAATTTTTACGCAACTGATGTCTCTTCAAAGTGTTTAATAGTACCTTTTGTTCCTCATGAAAGGCTCAGGAAAAGCTTACAAAACTAATGTGGTGTTATTTTATCAAAAACTAAAATAAAAGGATCTAATAGTTTACATGTATCCATAGTTGATGGGCATTTACCCATCTTACAATTTTGAATTGCTTTTACTTGAATTGACTAGGTTTTCAGGTAAGAAAAACAATCATTACCTCTCTGACTGGATTCCATTCTTAAGAGTTCCCACATAATTCTTCTTTTTATCTGCTGTCACGATGTCCACATAGCCTCCAGTCATAGCTTCGATCACCCCAGCATGGATAGCTGCCCGACAAATACTTGAGCTCTAAGGGCAAGGGAGACAGAGGTACTCCTCTTTAACACTCTGCACTTTATTTCATGTATAAACACATTTCTAAAAAACAGGCATAGAGCAGGTTGATCAGGAATTCAGTAGCATCTTAATGATCGATAGATATTTTTACAGAGTAACAAAAAGGACAACAGCTAAATCATTTTTACATTCCAGCTATCTATACACAGATATACACAGACAACATCTCAAGGGATGGTTTCTGGCAGAAGGAACTGAGGAATATGATTGTTTACTGAAAAGTGGAAGTAGTCTTCAAAATCATTTTCCATTGGAAGAAGATAATTTCATTAACCAGTTCCATCTGTCTGCTAAATTCCTTTCTAATAAACCTGTCCCAATTTTGGGTGCGATGTGAAAGATTTGTTTTTAACTTGTCACAGATGTTCAGTGCACTGCGTTTATTTCCAGGTTTAATGCAATTAAGAGTGCCTACAGCTATTGTTTACGATTGTGTCATTTAGGAGACTGCAAATCTTTGTAAAATGTTAAAAACAAAAGTGTCACTGACCCAAAATACAAAGCAGACCCTTGGAATGGAACCGGCTGTTTAAAAAATGTATACAAATCAGCTTTGCGTACTGTTTAAGTTTTCCTCACATCTGTTTTCCAGCATTAAGATCACACTGTGACCTTGCTGGTGACACAGGCCTTAAGGAAACCATGGGGTCTTTTTTTTGCATGGGACACTCAGATGTTTATCAAGGCCTCCCAGATCCACTTTTCCATGCCTGGGGGCCTTATAAAGGCTTCCTCTGTCAACTCTCCTCTGCTCATCCTCAGCCTCTCCACAGCCCACATCAACTTTAAGAGTTGCAGCAAGACTAGAATGCTCCTGTCAGCCATCTGCTGCAGCCTGTCTTTCGACACTGCCTATCCCAAAGCCCACAAATTCTGTAAAACTCAACATATTACAAAGTCATTCCAGTTTTTCTTCATAGTGATTTAGAAAAGATGGTTTATAAATAAGCACTTGGTATATTGCTGGAATCTGTCCTAACTCCATTCCTGAACAATAGCAGTAATTAAGTGCTGTTACATGCCTCCTGGGAGCTTCTGATGTCTTGCCAGCTTGGAAGGGGCTGTGTTTTTCCAAAGGAATGCTTAAACCCTGAACACTATGGTTCACTTAAGTACGGCAAGATTCACAACAATCTACGACCCCAGGAACTCTCTTGTTTTGCTACAGATGTACATTCAAGTCTTTGGGGATGTCCTGTGATTTTTATTTCTTTTTCATTCAAAATAACTACACATTACTCTACCTACAGCTGATCCTGAGCATGTAATAGTATCTGAAATATTAACTCTCATGAGAAACTGGAAACCCACAAAACACTGTTGGCCAACTATGAGTCAAACTCATGACTCCTTACAAGGAGAAACAGCTGTAAACAGTAAATGCCATAAGGACACTTAGTAAAGTCCACAATGTCCCCTGCTCACTAATGTGTACACAAATCAGTCTAGCGATATGTTGTGCCTGTCACAGAATAAAGCCTCCAGAAGATTACAATAAAGCATCATGGCTTGACAATATTTTGTGATACAAATTCCCAAAATATTTTAAACATCAGTGCAGCACATCTCCCTTTTCTACACACTAGTCATCACAGATATAAAACTCCTATGGCTGGTTGCCTTGCTCGTATTGCACTTATACTCACATCCGAGTAAATATTGGTTCCAATCACTGGAGCCCAGTATGAAGGTTCATCCTTGCAGGTTGCTGGGCAGTACACTCTGAGGAACAACAATAGAAAAAAAGATCAATGATAATCAGAAATAACACCAAAAATGTACACTCCTACGCTGAAAACTCTGAAAGAATCAAGTGAAGAATGATCTGCGCTCAACTGCCTAGACGAGGAGACATAAGCACAGAATAGACCAAATCTGCACTACTGCATGCAGAGTGTAAACTCTGTACTTGATGGCAGATATGATTCTCCTTTGGGGAAAATCCTGAAAAATAAAAAGCTGCCATGGTTTTCTGGATTTGTCATTTATGATTAGAGGCTCATGTACAGGTCATTTAATCTGTGCCAAGGCATACTTCACAGACATGAAAAGATAATCCAGAATCCCACTTACTAGCATTTTGACTCCGTCTCAATCTTTAATACAAATTTTCAACGGGTAAAATCCCTTTTTTAAAACGGAAAAAACTTTAAGAGTTCCTCTGCCAATATTAGAAGACTCAGGTAAGGAAGGTCAGGCTTGATGCTTGAGAAAAATTTAAACGGAAGTTAGTGTGCTTACGACAGAGTTAATTATAATTTATTCACTCCATTGATCCAAAACAGAGTGACAGGGGAACCAGAGCCTGTCCAGGCAAGCAATAAATCCTGGACAGAATCCCATTCAAACACTGCCAGTCAAACAGACACAAACACAGACTCACACCAGGGCCAATTAATCTACCAGTATCGTTTGGACTGTAGGAGGAAACCCACGTACACATGGGGGAGAGCATACAAACTGCACATACTGTAGACAGCACCCAGATAATGAACCCAGGGCCCCAGAGCTGTGAGGCAATGCTAACCACTGTGCGGCCATTATAACTTAATCTTCAATGCAAATTCCTAACATTTAAATGAGTAAATTGATGGAGCAACTCCATTAAAAAGTTATTCAACTCTTAAAACAGGTTTGCTATAGAGTCTCAGCTTGAATGGTAAAGTATGTCAGACACTCACCGTGGGCAGTGAGAAACTGGCCCTTCAAAAGGACATAGTTCTGCCACAGTTGCATAGCAGTCCACTGTCTTCTCTGTAGTTAAAGGACAAAGACAGGCCACGTCATATATTGAAGATAACCATCCCCAGAAACAATCATGTATAAACCATTGGAGGTTCTGTATTTAAAGTAAGACAAGTGTTGCATGCAGGTAGCAAAAATAAACTACAAATAAAAAATGGGACAACCTTGGCTTGAAGAGGCTACCTATGAAAATGGCTTGGGAGTTTGTTTCGAACATGAAAATGATCTATCAACATAATGTAGGAAACGACAAAAAAGGCCAACAAAACATTAGGATCTATAGCTATGCGTAGGATTTAAACCAAGGGATATTGCAATCATAGAATGCACAAAGTCAGACTTCATTAAAAAAAAACTACAATGAAGGAAAGAAGGTGCTCCCTTCTTTCGAGAACAGCCTACACGTCTTCCTCAGGTCAATTAGCCAATATAAACCCAATGAACTAGGTGGAGTGAAGAGAGGTCATTCAGGAAATTAGATATTTCCTAACTTTATGTTTTTATCTCAATACAGACCTTAAACTGTAAGGATAATAAAACCAGATAAAAGATACACCGTAGTCTTTTAGTTCCATAATCTTACCAACTAGAATTTCTTCCCCCCCCCACCCCAATGTCTCAAGAGTCTTTTTACATGGCGGTCAAGGCTGAAATTATGTTTTTTCCATCCGTTCAAAGTGCAAAACAGTGTACAGATCTTGGTCAATAAGGCATGTAATAAGGCACCTTTTGTTTCAGAAATGTTTGTCTTATTATTCTCCACACAGCTTTGCCAGCATTTCACATGTACTCCCACCAGCAGTTCAAACACACATCTTATTTATGCAATAAAATACAAACGTTTCCATACCTTCAACTTTTGAGACAATGAATGCATTTGAGGCTTTATATTTACTGTAAAGAAAAAGAATGAATGCGTTACAAATGCAGTGCTTTTACACAAGCTTTATAGACCCACTTAACTACATTCCATGATTGATCAAAATCAGACATAAAAACCTTTGCTCAAAAGAAGGTACAACAGGAAGACAGATGTTGTCTTTCTAGGCACACAGGACTCTTTCAATACTGTTCATTTTCAGGAAACGGACAGAAAGACACACGCAGTTGACGGTAGGCACGGGTCTCTACCTGAAAGACTCAATTCCATTCCTCGTGGATTTGACGAAGAAGGGCATCCTGCTTTTCCGAGTTATATCTATCAAACCTCCATTGTTATCAATCGCTCCATAATGCAATGCAGCCCGGCAGATACTGGATTGCTGAAAGAAGAACAGCCATTAAAACTTACTTTCTGGTCATGGATGTACTGTATGAGTTACACAAACTTTAAAAGAGGTTATTTCTCTTCAACCAATGTACCACAACAATGACTAAACCACACACGATCAAGTCTGACTTCTGACTTACCGACACATAAGAGCTGCAAGAGAATTAAGTACAATTGCAAAGGTGTGAAATCATAGAGTTGATAGCTTACCACATCATAAAAGAGGGTCCCCCACACCTTGCCTTTAGAGTTCTTGCAGTTTGCAGGACAGACGTACCTACAGGAAAAACACTGCTATCAGCACAAAGTATAATGCTTACTTATGTAATGGAAAGTAGACAGATAAATAACAATTGGTTATCCATTCACATCTCAACAAACAGGACCAAGGAGTTGAGCTGACGTTTAGTTTAGGCAACTGGAAAACAGACTACCTGTTACAGGTTGCTCCTTTGCATTTATCACGCATCTTCGTCTCACACTTGATATCCTGGGCTGAAATGTAAAATGTGGAATTACATGAGCGTCACATTAACAGTGATACCTTTGCTGTTCACCATGCCCTTCAGACAACAACCTGCAGCTCTGTACGGCGTATCTTCAGCATACCATTGAAAACTATCTGCCTCTGTATTTTTCCTTCTTCCTAATGAGGGTCAAGCTAAACGTCTAAAACAATTAGCAAGTGAAAAGACCAGCATGCACTTCCCTTCTCCACAGCTGTGTTGTCTAATTCATGCTTTACACATTCATTTCCTCTTTTTGCATGTCAACGTGACAGCCCTCTCTCTAAGGTAGCCCCCAATTGTTTCCTCATTGACTACTTTTAACCTGGCGTTTTGCCTGCCCTGAAATATGGACCCCTGGGCCTAGTCTCACCCATATAGGTCCTGCCCGTGTCCTTGGAACCCGGCTTGGTGGGAGCGGGGCGGGTGCGAGGTCGTGCCCAGGCAGGGATGTCCTCCGGGACCTGGGGTTTCTCCACTTCGTTCATGTCCTCTGTCTCAGGGCGCTGGGGCTCAGGGGTGTCTGCTGTGAAGAGGAGGTGGGGCACAGGACCTCGTCATCAGAGGTATAATGATACTGAGGTGATCTGCCGGTCAATCACCCTTCTGAGCTGTAATATTATGACACCGGAGCACTGGTGGCGTATTGTTCAAACAAACGAATTGCAATTCTACTAACATTCGCAGCTTCGCATAACATTGCCCTGCAGAGCAGGGGACACACAAAAAAAGAGGTGCATACCTTTGTAGCAGAGGTTTTCCTTGCAGCCCCCTCCATAACTTGGGGGACAGTGGGAGCACGGCCTGCCATGTTGGTAGGGGGCCTCACCAATCCAGTTACCCCTGGGACACAGACACAGGGAGAACACAGGGGACAGAATGACTTGCTATTATGGAGGACTACACAAGGACAGTTCTCTGCTAAGCACTTTATTTACATTTCCATTATTTCCAATTTGGGGTGTGACCACAAAATCTCATCGGAGTGTTACTAAACACTTGCAGGAAATCCTACAATGACCACATGAATTGTTGTTTATCAAACAAATCTATATATAAACTGCGCATATGCAGAATATACCACACATTATAGAGAAACAAAAGCAAACTGTGTCTTACTTTGGCGAATAATTACAGACGAGGTACACGGCGTTCTCCCAGATCTCTCCCCAAACGTTCATCCTCCCACACACGTGGACAGCACAGCCCACTTTGTTGGTCGTGGCCCAGACAATCTGGTAGCAAGCCAGAAAATGAAACTCAATAAAATCAGTTTCAATCACTTGTAATTACAGTAAAGCCAAGCCTAGGGAAATCACAATGATCTATTCACCTAGGTAGGTTCTGTAGTTTAAAACAGTAACAAAAGCAATGTATCATGGAGCATTTTATGGAGAAGCCAGTCTGAGATTCAAAAAGTAGATCTTAAAAGAGACCTTTAGTTTAAAAAAAGCCTGATGAATCTGGCTTGAGTTCTTTCCTATTGTTATTTTAGCTGTTAAGCGGTACAGAAAAAAAAGAAAAGATTCCCAAACTGTCTTGCCTGTTTAACTGTATAGTCTATTTTGTGTCCTCACCCTAGAGCACTGTGGCACTGACTCCAGGTCACAGGACCAATATAAACAGCTGACGAAATCAGGCTGGAAAGGACTATTATTTATTTGAAAATGGTTTTCCTTTTTCCATATTTTCTTTCAAATGCCTTTGCCAATTTCCACAGTGCCTGGAACCAGCAGCAGGTGTTGTTGTAAAATCAAAAGACCCTGTTCTACATCGTCATCGTGGAATGGAGAGCCATCCGAAAGAAACAATGCCTGTAATCTTCAGGTCTGAGAGTAGATTACGAGCTAAAACATTCTTGCAGCATAACATTGTGTACTCCAAGTCGAGAGTTGAGGTGGGGGGGGAGAAGGAGGAAACTTTCAAGTTATCGAGCAGACAACTCCACTTAATCCTCAAAGGCAAGCCAGCTGTAGGACACAGGAGGCTGCAAAACATTCCTCCTCTTTGCTGGTAGATATTCCCGAGTTGACTTGCTTGCTGGGGAAGCAGCTACCGTGCGCAAATGATTTAATCAGACTGACTACAGCCATTGGGGACCAAAGTGGAAACAACCCTTGAATGACTTTCTCAATTCAATTACAGAGGCTGCCATTCATAAAAGTCCACTGAGACGGCTTGGCTGTGTTAAAGGGATAAGCCTTCTGTGAAGTTTTCCATTGCTTTTTTCGGAGATGCAGTTCTAAACACACAGCCAGTCCTGGTTTAATGTTAATTATTAAAAACTTCTATTCTTCATATTCTAGTGAATCTCCAATTCTGACATCCTGTGTGTGTTGGACCTCTGATATATTTCTATAGGTAAAACAGCACACTAGGGAGCAGCCGACACAGATAATGCCTATAAGCCCACACAAAAAAAAATACATTTTGGAAACTGCCATGCAGTTTCAACCTTTCCGTCCATCTAGAATATTTCTGTTATAAACTTCTCAAAGCTTTGCTCTCGTCGACTCAGTTCCTGCTCATTCCATGAGCTTTGCTCTAAAAAAAAAGTGACATGGAAAAGATAAATGAATTGGGCTGGAATTAAATGGAAATGATTTGGCTGAAAGTTACTGCCACAGATGTCCAGTTTTTCAGATTGCATTTGGAGTCATTTCCTGTGAGCCTGTTGGATGCAGCTGCTTCTCTGGCGGACCCAAGTTCTGAATATTACGCCTGACTGTGGTGCTCAGAATAAGATTCTACAGTTCATGACCGGGCCAGGTGAAACACAATAGGACCCCAAAACACACACAAAAAAAGGAAGAATGTTAGACTGACAGGCCAACAGAGTAAAGCCTAAATGTGTAATCTTTACATGGAAATTAAAATCAAAGAGAGAAACAAAAAGTGTCTGCGTGTTTGTTTTCAGGAGGTCAGAGTTGGCTATATACATGTGTATCTGCAAAGGAATCCAGGTCACATTCAAATGACCTACAGGATGTGGAACGATTTCCAGATGTCAATGACCTGGTTTCAGAATGTAGTGAAACTGAGCAATTCCAGAAACCCCTCTAAGCCACAGTTTGAGGTCTGAGGCAAGGAGAAATGGGTTATTACAGGGGAAAGCACAGTCTTAATACTAATGTGTTGCTTACAATGTAAGCTTGGATATTTTCAGGAGTCCTTTCATGATGGTATTGTGAGATTCAAGGGGAAGAAAAACGTTCTGTGGTACACTGTTTTCTGCTCGTCCACATTTAAAACACACTGAGGGCTTGCATCTATAGAACATTTGGAGATCCTCCATTTAGCTAGCATCCATAGAGTAATGGGAGGTTTCTTCTGAAACCATTTAAAAAATGACCGAAGTCACAAATATCTTCTGTCCCAAACGCTGTCAAGTATTACTACAAAAATAGCTGCTTTGGTGAACTTTAAATCCACAAAGCCTCCTCCTTCAGAGAAAACACACATTTCCAAGAAACAGCACAGGGAGATTGTGTGTCCAAACCACAGGAGGCTCCATCCTATGCAGGTACTGTATGTTCGGCTAGTGAGAGGCTATGAATACAGCTGAACAACAGATTTGGTCATTTGCAAATCAATAAAAAGAAAAGCCTAAAAGCCAAATGTTGTTTTCTGTACGGTAGAAATGTCAATTTTAAGTTTGAAAGGAAAACCTAAAGTATTGCCTTTGATTTTCTATGGAAGTTGGTAGAAAACAAGGACAAACCACGCCAATCCAAATCATACTCCTCATTTTGTTTTAAAAAGATCATTTTGTGAGAAGTAAACAGATGAAACCAGTTCACGGCAGTAAGAGGAGCAAGGGGGAGGCAAGGTGCTGCAGTGGTCAGCTTTGGGTTGAGCTCTGGACCTGGGAGCTCTCTGCGTTGAACTTGTCTGTTCTCCCCATGTTTGCGTGGGTTTCCTCCCACAGTCCAAAAACACACTGCTAGGTTAACTGGCTTCTGAGACACGTGGCCGTAGTGCGAGTGTGCGCCTGTCTGCGATGTAACTGGCTGCCCCGTGACCCTAAATTTGGAAGCAGCAACAAGAAAACGGATGGATGGGAGAGGGAGAAAGCAATCATGACCACGTCTGTGTCCTCAGCTGTGGCTGTCGGCGGCTCCTCACCTGTGTGTAGTGTGTGCACATGGGCCCTGAACAGCGCTCAGGGCACCAGGGGTTGCACTCGTCAGGGTAGGGGTAGGTGTAGTCCTTCACCTCATCGTACCAGGCCTGGACGTGATACGCAGGCGAACGGTACCTGAAGCCGAGCATAGCACATGCAGGTCAGGGGCAACATCACAGCATACTGTCAAGGCCTGCATCACAGCCTGCCATAGCAGTATCATACATAAACAGACATCTCAGGCTGCTTAATAAGTATTTATAGAACAGCATTTTAATTGACTTAGCTTTAACCATGTTTGATTTACTATAAACACATTCTGCTGCAAAAAAAACATCCTAGTTTATTTCCTTATTCAAAGGGGAATCATAAATTGAGAGTGAAACACATTTATCTGACATTATTTCTGTTTTACTGTAACCTTGCCCTTTTATGGTGCTTGCAGGGGCTGAGTTTACAGAAGAAATGTAGGCCTGGCATTTTGGAATCCCCGTGGATTCCTATAACAGCACACGCCACAACATTCGGAAGAGATTCATGCATGGGTTAGAGGTAAAATAAAACCTAATAACTATTACTTCCATAATCTTAACAGGCTACCACTGTATACCAGCAAGGAATTTTTAGTTTTCCTGCAATTTGATCACCTTTTTGCTTCACCTTATTTGATGAAAGTATGAACTACTTTAACACAGTCTTAAAGCACTTCCGTTCTCCTGCCATGACTTCACTGCTCTTTTACCATGGCAGACCGCAGTGAAGTTTGATTCAGGACACAATCCTCCTACTCTTTTTAATTGACCAATTTATTTTCTATCAGGTGAACTCATGCAGACTATTTCTGGTCCTTCTGCAAATTCTTGCTCTTTGTGGAAGATCTCCGGACACTGTCACTGCAGCACAGTGTGTCCTAATAGGCCTTCTCTCACCTGCCCCAGTGCACAGCCAAATTCTGCCCAATGGACATGAGCAGGTTCTGGGGTCCGTGGTCCCAGATGCACTCCTCTGCCCAAGCAGTGGCAGAGCGCTCCAGCTCTTCGTCCCACACCTGCAGAGACAGCAAACTCTCAGGCACCCCGAAGTACATGATTCAAAATGTTTAAAAATAAGCAAGGATTCTACATCACAAACCAAGACCACCTTTTGTGTACACAGAACCTCTACTACATGAAGGTACCAAAGCTAAATATGATATAGGTTGCTTTTCCTGAAAACCTATGAACCTGGACTAACCTGCCCAATTAAGTACCTACAGTAGAATGATTTCAGAATTCTGCTTTCACTCTTAAATCGGAAAAAGATGTTTCAACAATGCCGAACGGAGTTAACAAATGGAAACAGCAGCTTGTGTCCGATGAAAGCCAAGGAAAGTGAGAGCAGCACACTTTTTCTTCCAATACGAGGCTGTGGCCATCAGCGATGATCTTTCCGTTGATGGCTGAGTGTTAACAGGATTTTTCTTTTCTTCTCTAAAAGGAGAATTGTGTCTGGTATGAGTCCTGGTTTTGCTGCAGTTCTGTGAAAAGACACTCCATTCTTAACTTGCAATGGAGGCTGAAAGCCCAGGTGAGCATTTTTAGTACTCCAGTACTCCTGTGTGATTCGTCCCGGTAAATTTCCAGGGTCTTGGTGGTCCGCAGCTCAATCCGCTCCTTCAGGCAGCAGATGTTGTTCCTGCACAGTGCGCGCCCCCTCAATAAAACCCTGCTTGTTCACCCAGGCCTGGCAGGAGAGGCCTGGCTGGGCTGGCAGTGATTTTCCACCCCCACACACCCACACTGACCGCTCTCCTCTATGCACACCCCTTTCAAAATGAAACGCCATGTCTCTATCCTCCCTCTGCAATGACTTTACTAACACAGAGAGCACAAAGCACAAAAAACAGAGCTAAAGCCTCTTCAGGGCATTTTCAAAGCGAAAACCTCTTCATTTTCCACCAACTGAATGGAAAAGTATAAGTTGGAAAAAAAAGCAGTGGCGTTTGGCAAGGTTCTGGGGATGTTCTTGACAACGAAGGCTTGACAGCTTTAAAGCACCTTTTGTAACGCATTTACCCATTGTTACTTCTGAATAATGGTAGTGACATTTCAAATGACAGCTTATTGGTTTCTCAAAGGCGTCTGGTATTAAAGCTTTCCTTGTTGTTTTTTTGGGTGTTAGTGCATGTAACAGTACAATCAATAGCTCTCAGGTACAACCATCCGTTTTGTGCAGCTGTGTTAATAAACCAATCTGCAGCAGCAGGGCAAAAAAAAAATATTGGACTGGCAACCTTTTTTCTCAAGCTTATGTAATGTCAATAAGTCACCCTTACTGTATGAACGTACTCAGTTCACAAAATGGGCTACATTTGGGAATTGTAAATAGAGTGACTCTGCAGGACCTATGAAAATGCTTTTATCTCTATCAAGCACCACCTCAGCTTTGCCTTCCTCTCTCACTTCATCGTCAGCTCTCACTTCTCATCGGTTCAAGGCAATTCCAGTGTCTGTGTCTTGCATTCTCTATCTTAGGCATTTTGATAAGACTGTGGTATACAGCATGGCCGAAGTGTAATGCGCTGACTAGGGGAGAAGGGTGGAATCATGGTAAAAGTGTGTCAAAGAAGGTTCAGATCCACAGCCAGCAATGACAGAACACAGCAAATGCATGTTTAAAGCACACATTTGGAATTGCACCAGGAAATTGGAATTTACACTGCACAGAGCAGGGACTTGTTCGCACGCTGAGAAATGGGAGGTAACGGGCTGAAGGATGTGTGCTCTCGTCTCTCACCATGTACTCCATGTCGGAGGCTGAAGGTTGCACCTGTCCTCTCAGCTTGTTGTGCAGCTGCAGGATCTCCTCCCGGTCGGACCACTGGATGGCGCGCCGGGCTCTGCTGAGCACCCCGTTCCCCGTGCGGTTGTGCAGCTCGGGCTCCTGGTAGCGGCTCAGCAGCTGCTGCAGCTCTGGGGAGTCGGGCAAGAACAGGGCAATGCCATCTCGGGCTGCGAGCATCAGAAGGGCCAGACTACAAAGCCAGGGCACAGCAGCACTCATCTCCCAAACCAGTCTGCAGCTCTGTCACAGGACGTTAATTTCTCCCTCTTTCCTTCTGAAGAGTACAGTGGATGCTCTGTGTCCGCTCTCCTCGACAGCTCTGTGTACACAATCTGAAAGAAACCATATCCTGTAAGCTTTGGGGCTGACCAAGCAGGTTCCAGTGAAGCTAACACGCCTGGACAGACAGGCTAAGGGAGCAAATGAACACAACCTTGCCAGCAAACATTCAGAACAGCAAACATAGCTGGAGATCGCTGCCCCTGCTCTCTCCCGCCCTCTCTTTCCAGTTCTCAAAGAAGCATGTTATTGTAAAAGTGTTAAACACACCCAGCAAGCCGGCTTTACATTAAATTATACAGAAGCTCTGTATCATTTAAGCTCTTGTGAAGATTTGATGCAAAACTGGGCAATTGTGAAACGAATAAGAAAACATCAACCGAGCTTATAACTTGCGTAGGCATCGCAGATACAGAAAAAATCAGTAAACGTTCAAATAAAGTATTCAGTTTCCTACAACAGGCCAGTAATTCAGTGATCTGTGCTCATGGTAATAATGATGCTTTGGCGTTTCTCAAGGAAACAGGTCTTCATTCAATAATACAATACTAGACAGTGAATAATTTTAGCACTAGCCACTAGAGGGCTGTCCTGGGAACACTGACACCTCCTAGCATTTGTCTGGGATGCACTATGAAATGAAAATCACCTACTATACAGGTATATAGGTACTGTATGTAGGCGTTCTGTAGGGGTCATTGTCTTTTCCCTTAATACTGGCAGTATGCTTTCTCAACACAATGTGCTCTCCTATTGTAGTAGTAAGCATTTAGCTCTCTGTATATAATAATTTGGGATGGGGAATAAAGGGCATCCATTATGACGCAGCTGCCCTGATATTTCACGATGATGTGAAGCTATTGTCAAGCAACTTGAAGTAAAAGTGGCTGGTGAAGAGATGAGCCACCCTCTGTTCCTCCGCTTGAGGACTGTTTCTGACCCCAATTCCAACTGCTTCTGCATTCTCATGCAACAGGAGCAGAACATTTGTGTTGGCAAGCCCCCAGATGTCTTCCGCAGTGGAGAGAATACCCTGGAGCAGGAACAGAACTGCATAGCATGGAAGAGGGGGAAGTCATGCTGACATGCTAGGGCTTTAAAAATCCAACCCCAAGCATTTACAAGATCATTCTGGCCCCGAGGTCTGCAAAATCCATAGGAAGGATGTTGATATTGCTCTTTTGACATTATACAGAACACATTTTAAGGCAGTTCCTTTTGCGCATAAAGAAAGAAATCCAAGCACATGGAGCTTTTTTTGTCCATAAAGCATCTATTACTCCATGATCGTATTCCTAACATGATTCGAGTGGCCCTCAAATAACACTTTTAAGATTGGGCATTGCTTTAATTTATGTGCTGCGCTCAACAATGAACTACACAGTGCAGTTAAGAGCTCCACTTTTTCTCTCTTTTTGCTGAAAAGCTCCTCCACAGCAGCTTGTTTTAGCTCATTAAGGCTGCCATCTTACTGACCTCATTTTTACAGACAAAAAAATGCTGACCTAGAAAACAAAACTCCAAAAAAGGAAAGAGTAAGGAAAAGATCAAGAGGGAGAGAGAGAGACACCACCCTCGGCATCAACCTGGAAAAAGTGTCTCACCACCTTTTCTCCCCGAAGAGGCTAAGCCGGGAGTCTTGAGCACACAGACTAGCAGCCGAGCTCCAGGCCTGCGCTGAGCGGACGCAGCACATTTGTGCCGAGACGTCAGACAGCACCACTACTAAATCAGCGTGTCAGACAGCGAGTAAGTGCATGACGTGAGCTCACTCCAAGCAATCTTCTGGGAACCACTCGAGATTTAAAAACCCAAACCATCGCCAAAAAACCTCCTGGTGCCAGAGGCTTCCCGTCACGTGGAAGAGAGACGTCAGGCCTGCTCTTGCACAATCTCAGGGGAGGAGGAAAAGGCTGCTGGAGTCCCACACCTTTTATTTTTCCCACTTTAGGACAAATTCTGCTCTGGGGGTAACAAAAGCAGTCAAAATTCACACCTCGCACCCGCCCTACAGAGTCAGAAATGGAGGCCCCACCTTTCACCAAACCTGCTTCTCTGCCATGGTAGCCCAAGGATCGGTCACTCTGTTGCTCATGACCCCCTGCACACACACTGTACAGCCCAGGGAGAGGAGCTGGGATCTCTAAGAGCATGGATTTACAGGCTGGAAAACTTCATTTAAAAAGCCTGTGTCTGAATGATGGAAATGAATAGATGGATTGGTTGATCCAATCTGCCAAAAGCATACTACAAGATAATACAGAACAGTGGCAATGCCCAAGACATTTTCAGGTGTTTCACTCCATAAACCGGAATGTGCAGGTTGTCAGACACAGAACAACAACATTTTGTAATTATTTTGGCAGACTTCTTAGACTGCAGGTCCCACTAGTCTATAAGCCTTTGGACTTAGAATCCCACCCCATGCATGAAAGAAACCTCACCAAGCTCCCCTTGGCAGCATCAAAATATTACCCACAGTTTGCACAGCCAAAGAAAGTATACACATTAAGCCCAACCATCTCATTTTCTTGTCTGCTCAGATATCTCCACAAAGAGCGATTGAAGCCTAGTATTTGTACAACAAGATAAACATAGCAAATATAAAACCTGCTTCAGAAATGACACGCAAGGCAATTTCAGAAAGATGTAACCTTTGTGGGTCTACTTTCAATCCAAGGTAAATCAAAACTTTATGCACTGTTAACACTTTCCAACAAAGTTCCCTATAACCGTTTCTGCCTAAAAGCAAAACGTCTCCATCACTGAATCTTTCTTTACAATTAGACAATACATTGCTATTTGTCCCTAGAAAAATAGATTAATCTTCGTTGATTTTTTATACATGGCGCATCTTTAAGATCACCCTAGTTTTCTTCACAGAACTAAATACTTTTTTTAAATGAATCCCTCAATAAATAAGTAATAAATCACTAGTACACCCAAACACTACTGCCCTCCTTACGCTTAAAAGCAACGCTAGGATCCTGCACCTTTGAGTGCTTTTAATTGCTGGATAAACGTTATAACAAAGGTTATTTTACATTCACTGCGTTTTCATTTTCATGCACAGCGTCACTTCAAACCTGAAGAAACTTCTATAAACATTATGGTTGACGCCGATTCCTCGTTTAGTGTAACTAGAGAGGGACTTTGCGTAATGCACTGCAGTAATTTTATTCCAATTTTTTTTAGCAATAATCCCTCGTTTAACGTCAAATAGTAGAATTTGTAAAGAGATACATGCGAATAATAACACCTAATGAAACATAAAAAGTAGAGCAGCAACTTCTTACCGCACGCAGCACAGTACAGGCACCCTGCAATTATCAGAAGTCTTCCCACGGTACTTCAACAGTCAGCAATTTGCTTTTTACGGGTTTTCAATCCCTTTCAAGAAGAGTCTGGCTTCTTGGCTGCCGGCTTGTATTTGAAGTCGTGGTGTTTTTTGGTGACTGTTCACTATCCCGGTGAAAGCTGAACAGTTCCTTTTATAGGAGACCCTAGAAGGAGAGAAGGAGGGAGGGAGAGGGGAAAAAAAGTCAGTCGTGCCCCTTGTCAGCCCTCCCCCTTCTCCTGAGAAGTCAATGTTCCTGGCAGACATCAGGCACTGACTAAAAGGATGTAGAGAGGACAACGCAATCAAAGAACGAGACGTGCTTGTCACTTAGCCATCAATATGCGTATTAACTGCAATTGTGTTAAATAAACGATCATAATTCTAATTGAATAAAAATACTTCTACTGTCAGCTAACATCCATTTATTTAATGTTTTTTTTAACATTTCCAATACTTAGAATAACTTGGAAATATATTTACAGTATCTCACGTATATCAGTTTCTTCTTTTGATGTAATCTGATCTGTTACTTATGGAACCGTAAGCTAATAGGAAAAGAGCGCACACAAAATGAGTGATACTTTTATATAACGTCGTTCACATCGACACCTCAAAAGGCTTTACAGTGGAGGAGACCTACAGTACAGTATATAGGTAGAAATAACATGTTAAGACACGGAAAACACCAGCGTTTATGCATTAAAAGTCAAGAAATGCTAGATTGAAGAAATGTTTTTAAACGACTTTTGAGGACAGAGACGGGGCATTTCGTATAGCTGTACTGTGTTGCACAGTTCAGACATTACTGGAAAAAAACACATCGCACATAGTATAGCGATTTGACAACACGGGAACACACAGCAACCCGAGTTTTAAAGTTTTAGGGGTAGGAGAGAACAACTGTTTGAAGCAGGAAAGCGCCCGATTGTTTAGCGTATTGTAGGTCAAGAGAAGAATTTTGAAGCCTAAACATGTTACTGTAACACTGGGAACCAGCGCAGGGAGACAAAAACAGGAATAACATCCATGTATTCTCACACTAGTTCCTTTTCATTTCAGAAGAAAATGCGAGTTTAAGAAAACAAAGGCTAAAAACGGCCATAAATCAGTGAGCAGAGCAGTGAAGATCACAGAGTCAACCAATGTGCTAACTATTCAGTGATTTCTGACAAAAGTACATTTACATATTTTCTGGTTGATTATGAAACAAATGAAAAAAATAGTAAAACATTTTACCTCAGGGGAATCGTTCAGACACATCTTCAGCACTTCTAGAGCAGGCATGTAAAAGAACACCCACAAAGTCATTTAACCCTGATGATCTTCGTCTAATGTTATTTCAATGAAAAATAGTTTATCGCTAGGGCTTAGTGTTTAAATAACTACAAACTGTCTCCACTCTCATAAACACAAGATGAAAATAAAACTAATCTTAAGATCTCTTCACTTATTCAAAACGTTTCATATATGGTGATGAAACTTGGTGAGCATAACAGAAGAGTAGAGACTGCAGAACCAGCTGTTAGCTTAACTGTACAGTATCACTGCTGGATGATTGACTCTTACAGAATCAATCTGTCCGTTTTGACTGTGTTACACCAAAACAGCTGGATTGTAAGCATTTCCTGATGTACCTTTTCCTAATGGTTACATTCTGATTTTTCTGTAAGATATATGAACACAATAAGGGAAACCTGTGGCTTTCTAAAACAACGGCAATCCATCTAAAAGTGCACAAATTTAAAGATAACTTGTGACCAAGACCCGTTCCTTTGCCAAATATCATAACAGAGGGCCAAAACACGTCCTTAGAAAACACAGCATAGCATTTTATATATATCATCTTGCATTTATATAGTGTATCTCAGACCGAAGGATTAAGAAAGTGCTTTAAACACAAAGGAGATGACCCACTTCATCAACAACTGAAGGTGTTTGCCATTATTTGCCAGCTGGCCCAATACAAGGGGAGATCAGGCAGTCAAGTAGGAAGTTACTTTGCCAATTGAGGTAAAGGAGAAAATGTAGAGATCCCAGACAGTGCTAGCCTACAGAGGAATTCAGTTAAGACACTGGGTTTAACATCCCTCCTCTTACAAACAGTGCTATGGAACATTTAACTTTATATTTATAAATCAGGAACCCTGATTAACCAACATTCAGAGAACAGTTTTGGCATTGTTTGTACATTCTGGGGTCTGACAAGATCAGGCTACAGGAGTTTAACATGGCTGGACGACTTCTGTGAATCAATGTATTTACGCGCCATGACACATGACCTCAGCACAGGAAACATCTGTCGCTGTTGTTGTATTAGATTTAACATCAGCGTCTTGGGCTACCAGAACTGCAGTCCAGAACGGCAACATGCTGCACTTGCTGAAAGCCATGTTTTTTAATCCAGGATTTACAGCACACTACAAGGTAACTTAACCTTTAGGCTTGACTTTTGGGCAGTACGTGAATTGTAGTCTAAGATGTCAGGTAGCTGGGGATCCCCTTGAGTTAATCAACAGGGTCCTCACAAGTACTCAGAACGTTTTAAAACTCGGCAAAGGGTTTTACACAAATAAATGTGGGTTTCACCATTTGGAAAAAAAAATGCAGTTTACTAAATGTTTTACAGTGCACTGAGAAATGAAGGACCTGGTGATTGACCTCAGCCATTATGTGCCACAGACCATCACTTACTGTACAACTCATTACATATTCTTATTTATGCATTGATGTAGCCAACATTCATTTTAAGGAACTTCGAAGTACCCTACTTTAATGAAATAGGTAATAGCTAGTCTGTTTAGTAGCCCAAAGTGAAAGAGATGGAAACCTCATCATAAACATTTTTAGTATCCACCAATCAGCCTCCTGTGATGAAGATCCCTTAACACAAGTTCCAGATGTATGCTATCATCAGTGTAGTCTAACATTGGCCTAGCAAAACCATGAAAACAGTTCAGAGAAGAAGATACTTTAATTAGCAAGATGATTGATGCAGTAACCAAATGCACAGGATGCATTAACTTGCCATTATAATCAGAACATTTTACGATTATATGCCATGTGAAAATTACCATAGAGTAGCTTCCAAGGGTGAATGGGAATTGAAAAGCAAAGTAACCATGATGCCTGTGAGAAGATTTGCTGTGGATAAGAACTGGAGAAACTAAGTCAGCCAGTTAACTTTGTCATCTAGGTGACTCACTGGTTTCTGAAAAAAAATGAGTAGAGGACATCAATACATTAAAAACTGATTACAGTTCTTTCAGTAACAGCTTCTTGCATTATCACAGTTTACTTTGGATTCTTTCCCAAATTCTAACATAAACCATGTCCTGTGCTATCAGCCTGTAGATCTCAGCTAAATGAAACATTCTAATTAAAAGGCAATTGAAATTTACAATAAAAAATACAATTTAAAAGCCTTTCCTTAATGGAAAAGTGATCTAAAAATACGGTACAATTTTCAGAATACATTTTTACTGCCATCCCAGCAGAGCAAGCAAACATGGTAAGTGACAATACCCAACAGTTCTTATGTTCAATTTCAAGAACAAGGCACGTTCTGTGTGGAGTTCACATGTTCTCTCCACATGCTGACATGAGCTTCTGCTGTGTGTTCCATCTTGCACTTAGGATAACATCTACGTCATCCTTGTGTCCGTATGTGTGCTGCAATGCACTGGTATCCCATTCAGGATGTAATTCTGCCTTACATCTTGTACTTTTGGGAGACGATTGGTACCTCTGTGATGCATTTACCAGGAACAAGAAGCTTTCTGATAAATGAGCCACTTTAAGTACAACTTTAATGAGGTTTCGACACAAAGACATTTGATCCTGAACAAAATGGTACATCAACAAGGCAAATCTGGCATTTCTGAAACAGTACTGACACAAAGAGTGCCATTTCTCCACGTCTACCCCGAATTTAAATGCTAGTTCAGCTTCTGTTTCTATTTTTATTGAACTGACTCAGTAAGAAATTAAATTTTGGCAGAACATGGCAAATCACAGGGACTACATAACATTAAAAATACAAGCTTCAGAAATCAGCTTGGTAAGGCGGTGGTTTTGTTTGCCAGCAGAGGGCGCTGTTCTCCAGAGACAAGCCACTCAGAATAATCGGGAAGAGACCACTACAGGACTGGGTTTTAGGTCAGATAAACAACACTGTTAGCAAAGATGAGGTCCAATACTTTAATGATATGCAGTCCAGTTCAATAAACGATGTGAACTAGCATTGAAATGATTTTTTATAGTTTTATACCAGTCTACCAAATAAAACAGAAACGGCTATTTTTACACAATGTCGGTTTCTATCCAACATTGAATTTACAAGTTAGGAATTAGATGTTTAGTTTAGGACTATGGATGAAACTATCTTCAATTATAAGTTGAAAACAAAGAGAATCTATCTTGTTAATCCTTACCAAAACCATATCTGATAATCCTTATTGAAATATTTACTTGCAAATTTTAGTACCGTAGTCCAGCAACCTCAGGCTCCAGTACTAATAAAGACTGAATCAGACCACATTTATTCTGATAAGCATTGTGGTCCCTTTCAAGGAAGGTCAGTGATGCCCGTCTTTTTTTTTTTGCTGAAGCCTGGATCTCACCCTGGGCTACAGGTCTGAAGGTTGAATTTTTCCCCGAAGAACCCGAAATCAAGGAAAGTGCCTGGAATTAACACTTATGGAGATAACAGAAATAAAAAAAAACAAAATGGCATGTATTATGGGCTGGGCTTTAGCCTAGTTTGTCTGAATTTGCTTGAAGGGTTTCATGAACGCAAGGGATTCACAGATTCATTGCAACAGTAAGAAAAGTCGTGCACACTCCGTCAGACTGGGGTCCCAACTGCCTTCACTCTGGCACCTCCCAGAACCCAGAACCCCCTCCTACTGCAGGACCATCCAGCACAGCTGGAAATCCTGGGACATCGGCAAGCAAGTCCCATCTGACACCAATTTTCGGCTGCACACGTTCTGACAAGGAATCGGGTAGGAGCAATTCAAGCTTGTTTTGCAACACAGTAGATAAATACCTTTCGAACAAAGCAGTCAACCCAACATTGTGGAAGACGCAAGAGTCTGATGGCGAGGGGGAGAGATCTATACGAATACAAACCACACACCAACTAAGTACATGTTTTCCATTTTGTGGAAGAGGGTTATGTTTGCCAACGAAACATTTTGCCAGAAACTATGGCGCATTGTTTTTTTTACACTTGGAAAAAATGAGTTAGGCCAAGGGAAGAATTGCAGAAGGATCCAACCCTTTACGCCCCAACACTGGTCCTTTCGGGTCCACTGGTGGCATAGGATTGAAGGAGACAGTGTGAACTCCAGTCTTCCATCAATTTTCCAGCTGCTTTATCCAATACTGGTTCTCGAGGAGCAGGAGCCTATCCCAGCAAGCAACGGATGTGAGACAGGGTACACTCCTGGACAAGACGCCAGTCCATCACAGGGCACACAGACAAACACTTGCACCAGGGTACATTTTCCCTGAAGCCAGTTAACCCACCACTATTTCTTCAGGCTGTGAGGAAACTTGACCGATTTAATTTTAACACTGGCAGCTACAGACCCACACACACCTCAGCAAATTACAGAAGTTGATGACGCTTTGGTCAAAGTTAGTTTGGAGCCATCTAGTGAAACTCCAGTCTGTGTACTGTTGAGCCTCCTGAAATGGGGCCACATCACTGTCACAAACTACTGCTCTCACATCTGGGGTTCAATGTGATCTCCCTTTAAGATTGAGCATTGAAGCCAAGAAGCCCAGCCTGAGTTGGAGGGTGCTAAGCTTTTTCAGGAGTGGTGAGATTTGCCAGATTCAAGACAAAAGCAACCCAGCACCACTTTGCAATTTGTTTAACTAGCAGCAAATACAAGGATTTGATTAACGAGTTGCAGAGCCAGGCCTGTAGTCTTGGAAGTCACCAACGCAAGGAAAAACTATCCACAGGCCAGCACGAAAAAAAACAACGTTTTGTGCTCGTCATTGAGGGTAAACTAGTCCATACTTCAGCAGAAACAAGCAATAAAACACCCACGTGATGGGAACAAAATGCTGTTTTCTTCAACTGTTAATATCAGAGTGATGAAACAGGGATTTACCAAAATGTCTCAAAGGACTCTGTAGACTCAAACATAACGTTCAATTGGATGCTGCAGAGGTTAATGACAAGGTGACATGCAAAGAAAACAGCTCAAATTTGATTTATTTTGCTTCCAATACACAAGTTTTCCAATTGTCTACTTACTATACCATCGAACATTTTCCCGAGTGTGGGCTGAGCTCCCTACTCCAGACGTTGCCGGCCGGCTGGGACTGGGCTTCCTGAAGTGGTGGCAGGCAAGTCTTAGGCCCGCGCTGGGAGATCGAAACAGCTGGCCAGGACTCACAGCTGTAGGCAAAACCACTGGCGGTACTGCTCAGTACCACTCCTCCGATCAACACTGAGCCTGCTGGATGGGACTGTTGTCTGGAGTGTTGAAAAGACGAGCAGGTCAGAGGAGTCGGGCTACACCTTCCCCTTGCGAAAGGGCTGCGAAGTTTTGTAGCCATAAACTGAGGCTTGAAAAACAATTGACAAATCGTGGATAAAAAAGGAGGATTTTAACTGTATAAAGTCATTTCTGAGGCATAAAAAGCAGCAACAAGGCTCAGCGCCTTTTCACAAAGCAAGGGCAATACTCTTGTGTTAATCAGCACATGGTACGGAACTGGGGTAAACGAGCACCTTCAACAGCAACCAATAAAGAAGGAAAATAGGGAGATTAAACCAAATTTGAAGACAGAATGTCAACTATAATACCAGCCAGTGCAGAAACTATAGGTTGGTGCAGTAGCTTTTCTTTTAAAATTAGCGAACCGTGGAGGCTGCAGACGTTAAATTTATGTCTCCCACAATGTTCTAATATCATGCCAACCACAATATTTCTGGAAATAAAAAGTGGGTGGCTGAAAATCCTGGTAAGCCTGCAAAAGATAGTGCTGGCACGAAACAAAGCCACATTCAATGCTACTATTAATCGGCAAAACCGATAATCCTATTTCGTTAAGCTGCCACATTGCTCAACCCTGTCTCCTCACACTGCTTGGATTGAGCTCACAGTATTATGAAGAGCTGATCAACTAAGGAAGCCTGGCAAACACAGAGGCACGCACATGCTATGTTATATTTCTTAAATGGATACTTCACGGGTAATTCAGATTCTCTATTAGGAAGGCAGGCCTCATCTATGCTTATAATTATTTTGTAAAGACACTGGGACATTAATTTCATACAAAGGAATAGTGATCACTAACAAACCTACACATTGTTAATAAGCACTTAAAGCCTTAATTTGACATCTTACTATAAAAAAACAAGCTTCCCTCTCCCAAGGCTTAATCACTTTTGTATTTTGAGATTAAGAGCATTATTTGAGATTATTAATATGAATATTAATTACCCTCCAAGTACATCAGAAATTTTAGTGTATCCTATTGTACTGTCACTTCTACCATTTTGTCTTATGTACATCGATGCAATACTTCCTGCATTAGTCTGATTTCACAACCTTTTCTCCAGCTTAAAAAAGCAATAGTACTGTACTCAAGTTTCATGCTTCAGCAAGTCTACTGAAAGGGTGAATTCAGATATTTTGCTGGCTATAACATAATTCACAACCTAAAGAGTGGGCAATAAACACTCTTGTTTTATCACCTTCTCAACAAAGCTGACAAATACCCAAGAAGGGTTTTGAATTTAGGTGGTCTAGTGGAGTTGCTGTAGACTATAATTAAGTTGCAGGCAGAATGCCGTTACAAAAATCAAATTGTAGCACAACACTCAACATGAAAAATACTTACATTTAATTGTATGGTTGGGAATGAAGACAAAACCATACAAAGCTACTCACCAAATTATACCCTGAAAAGCCAAGTAAGAGAACTCTACGTGCACATTACTGAAACCCTAAATTAAGCTGTCCATTGACTAAATTCAAAACATTATGGTTGTTTTTTCAACCATAAGTGGCCAGAAAAAAGTGATAAAATGGTGTGCTGCAGAAAACCAGGAACCCAAGGATTAAAAAAAGTTCAAATCTCACCCCAGTTCCGGTTAGGTTCTATTAATCAGCTGTTAATTTTAGTAAAAGAAAATATTGCTTAAGAGATTCTCCAAATTACCCAGTTGGCAAAAAAAACAGTATGCACAGTACTGTGGAAATCTCTACCCCGATTTCAAGGACCTGAGACTCTTAAGGAGCACGACAGACAAATTAAGAGTGAATGCCATTAATTCAGTGTCAATATCAGATCAGTAAAAGGGAATTTGCATTTGAAACATGAAAGATTGTTGGTGCCATGAATTTTGATCAAGCCCTAAACATTTGCTCTTTCAAACTAAATTCAGATGTTCCTTTGCCACCAAAACAAAACACACTGCTACTCTATTATAATGCAGCCTGTGACAGTGCAGAAACAGTTGACTCAGTTAAGGTTACAGAACACACTTCTAACACAATGCAATTTGGCAACAATGCTATAGATAAGCATGAAAATAAGACAAAAGGCAGAAACTGAAAATCTTTTGCACGTAATACGTAATCATTTGAGGGATTTTCAAAAGATACATGCTAATGACATGCAAAAAAATTCTGAAACATTTTCATGGTAAGATTCCACATAGATCTCTTCAAAGAAAAAAGGCATTGTGTTCAAGACCGTTAGGCTTTTATTCTCTTGATTTTTGCGAGATGGTCAACAGGGAATCTGGTACAATAGTGAGCACATGAGGAGAAACCTGAAAAGCACTCAGGAGATCAGTGCCATTTTTAAGCACACATGGCTACAATGCTTTTAGATGGGAAATTAGGTGGAAGTTCCATGTGGGGAAAGAAAATCATGAGGGTAGAGAATTGTTTAGAATACATAAACACCAGAATAAATAATCTGCCTTTTTTAATCTGTTTAGAAATTCAAAATGTTAAGGAAACCCAAATCTTCACCTTTAATGCACTAAGACTTACAATTTAAATACTTTCAGAAAATGCAAACTATACATCTCTTCTTTTCCCAGAAAGACAATGCTATGGTCAAATACCTACCTTTAATTTTAGTGCTCATACATGAAAAAAATCTTACAGTTCTCTAATTTAAACAGAGAGGTTCCATAACATTCAATCAGAAATTAGCAGGTATGGATGGTGGCTTAAAAAGGAGGAAAGCAAAAAATGTAATACAGGATCTACAAGTGGAAGAAAACCTATAACACTGATTTTGTTTTGCATCACTGTATTTAAACATATCAACTGGAACTAGAGCAGAGTGTACAGTATGAAGCCTTCAAGATTGCACTGCATGTTTTTCTAAAAATAAGCTGTCAATGTTACAAAACATAGCTAATTGTGCATAAACATCCTTGGATTCTGTTACCTTTTACAACATTTAGAAAAAATACACAATTTAAATTAAGAGAACGGTGTTTAACTTTAATCCAGTATTAGTTTATATGACTAAATTTACTTGTGGGCATTACAAAGTGTTTCAGGGCTAAAAATATCAATATTTGCTAGAACATAACACAAACACCTGTCTTCTTTCTCGGAGCAGCACTGTACACAAGAACTAAAAGCCTCCTTAGGTTAAGAAAAAAACTTAGTTTGCTACCATATTACAAAAAAACATTCTTTAGAAAAGTGTTCACTACATGATAACTGGACTAACATTATTTGAGATGCACAACACACAATCAGACTTTTGTCCGATTTATGCCTTGATTTTCATCTACTCCACTGCAGCATTTCAAGCTCCCAAACAGAACGAAGCACCTGCCACCAGCCTGGTTTAAACAGGGGGAGTTTCAACAGGCTGGCACTCGTGCAGGTCTTTTCATTCAGCACTACAGTCGAACGGAAGACCGAGCTTAAAAGAGGGGTGCAGAAACTTATTTTAAATAATTTCTTCACCTTTTCTGTCACTACTAATCTGTTTAGGGTAAATTTAACCGGGCCAATTTCAAATCCGAGTAGCACAACAATATCCTGGTAAGTAACCATTGACAGATTAAATGGTTAACAGCTGCGATTCTGTAAGCACCAATGACGACAGACTCTTATTGACCTAATCTGTTCTAACCAACTAGGACTTAATTTAGAGAACAGATATAACAGAACCACTGGAAAATCATGACCATTATATGGTAAATTTTAATGTATATTTTCAATCTCTAAAATGTGAATCAGCAATTAGAGTAAAAAAGGCTCAGAACAGATATTCCTAAGCAATTAAGTTCATCTTGAAGAAACCATGACCTGAATGTTTTAATGGAGATACTAAGTAAAACTGAAGGAGAATTCTTTACATTGTGCAGAAGAGACCAATATTCAAAGTCAGAAAGAGTATAACAGACTTCAGGCACAGTAGGAAAAAAACAAATTCTAAAAGGGAGAGGGAAAAGTGTTGAGTTAAAGAAAAAATTCAAAGCATTTACTTTAGAACTACAATAGTAATAAAGTCTGAGATAATGGGATTAAGACAGTGACAAAAATAACATTCTGAAAAATATTTCACAAGTTTTAATAGGCATTGCCAATAACAGGGCAAGTGACAGAAACTCTTAGGATTGGGTAAACTTGGCATAGCTGACGAAGTTTTACAGGGTCTAGGGCAGCTAAAAACTAATAAATCACCAGGTCCTGATATCTCCCCTTAGATATTGCTGAAGCAGTACTCACAGTCTGAAGAGTTGCATTAATAACACAGAAATGAACAATGCACCAAATAAGGCAGGTATACTCTGGACCAGATTTACTCGTGTCACAGGTCAGGTTTTGGAAATAAGAGCTAAATATAACACTAAGAAAACAAAGGCATTTTAGGAGATGGTCTAGGTGGATTTAGAAAGAGAAGGTCCTGTCACATCCCAAGGTTCAGCTCTGTGATCGCAGGTGTAAGGCTGGGTTACATCATTAAAAAAAAATGGAACTGGGAATGGGAATTCTCAGGCTGTGGCATACTACTGGCCGAGACCTGTAAAAGGTAGGGTGGGAATAGTCAGGCAGGACTTTCATCTCTCTATGACACAGCAAACCCTAATGCATCTTGGCCAGAATCTAGCAAGCTTGTAAGATTGTCAATTTTTTTTTAGGAACAAGTAATAGGTTTATTCCATGCTGAAAAAAAGAAGAAAGAGAACAACGTTTCGGCTGTGGAGCCTTCTTCAGGTGTGCAAATAGGCCCGGTTAAATTTACCCTAAACAGATTAGTAGTGACAGAAAAGGTGAAGAAATTATTTAAAATAAGTTTCTGCACCCCTCTTTTAAGCTCGGTCTTCCGTTCGACTGTAGTGCTGAATGAAAAGACCTGCACGAGTGCCAGCCTGTTGAAACTCCCCCTGTTTAAACCAGGCTGGTGGCAGGTGTTTCCACACCTGAAGAAGGCTCCACGGCCGAAACGTTGTGTTCTCTTTCTTCTTTTTTTCAGCATGGAATAAACCTATTACTTGTTCCTTTGCAGCCTACGCATGCTGACGCAGCTACCCACCTGAACTACTAATTTTTTTTTAGCATGTGTTCACAAAATGCTTAAAAGGGGTGGGTCAGTGGAGTGCTTGTCTCTACACTTCTAATTCTCTTACGTTTGCAGGGTTTCCATCTGTGAGCCTAACTTTGGAAAAACAATTAAAACTGAGTTTTAATGCAAAAAAGGTCATCTTCAGTTAACTTACTAGAATTCTTCTAACAAGAAACACAGGAGATAGCTCCAATGTTTGTGACACTATTTAGAATTCTAAAAATGTTCTGATAAGGTCCCTCATTAAAGACTGATTATCGCATTGTTAAAGGAAAAAAGCCCAAGGTAAAATGCAAATGCACGGAAAACCGATTAAACACAAAACATTTCATCTTCAGGGTCAGACCCCACGTTTGTGTAGATGTAAGAAGTGGTGTGCCATAGGTATCCGTTTAAGGCCCTTTGCTCTTTCTGATCTACACGGTTTTATATTCTGAACATAAAGTTAGCAAACCAGTTAACTTTATTATGACAAAAATGGAGAGTAGCAAACAAAATGAGTCAAGGGAATCAAAAAGTACACCAAGAGTCATGAACTTGGCATGAAATCAACACGGATAAGTGCAACATGATCCACACTAGTAGGAGCAATTTGCCATAAATATTGAAGGGAAGATTCTCAGCTGCAGAAAAACTCCCAGATCACATTCACACGTAGATTCTTCTATGAGATTAAAATTGGGGGAAGCAACAAAGATCAAATGATGCTTGGGTATGTCAAGAAGCGAGGTATTTAAAACCAATAAGGTAATGCTTAAGATGTACGATGCACTAGTAAGATTTCACTTAGAATGTTTTCAATTTTGATCACCATACAACAGAAAAGATGCATCCTCAAGAGTTAAAAGAAGAGCAACCAGAATAGGAAACACTTCTTTGCACAGAGCTGTAGGCATCCGGAAAAGCTGCCGAGGCCTCAATTTTGGGATAATTTAAAAATGATTTTAACTTCGTAAACTACCAACCAAGAAACACTGGCTAAGTGACCTCCTCAAACCTTTCTTGCAAGAAAAACAGTAGCGTTGAAATGATGCAGATCATTACTCACAAAGGACCTGTTGCCAGAAGTTCATGTGCCTCGCTTTATTTGCCCAGTAGGTGATCTTGTGACCAACGTCATTGTTGATTGCTAGTGACATGCATGAACACCCTGAAATACTTAACAATATTGACCACAAAGCAACATTACCGTATTTAAGAATATATAATCAGCAAAGGGACATACTGACATGTATTCCGAATATTTTAAGTTGATCAGTTAAATTGTGATTTGTTACAACAATCCAGCATAGACTTAGCCCAAGCACAATTATGGCAGAAAACAAAAGCATGTAAACACTATTTTGGTATTAAGAAAGGTGTGAGGTGTTGAAAAGATTAAATATGATCAACATCAATATACTTGTACAATTTTATTCATTGTTGTGCTTACCTTGGGTAAAATCTAAATTATACCAAATCTGAAGTAAAAGGTGAAAAAATATTGGTAAACACAAACTTATACAATTGGGCAAAACTCACTGGACATCATGAACCATTTAAAATCGACTTAAATTCAAATCAACACAATCAATGAATAAGGAAGGTCTCAGGAACACAAGGAAACAGATTTTCAGAGCTCTTTTGACACCATGGAAAGTTTTAAGAGCACAGCCATGCAGTCGACATTGCACTGCTGCATACGTGTTCCCAAAGTCCAACAGTCTCTGTCTCAGCCAGAAGCACGCCTCATGTTATTGATGCCAATCAAACGTCAAGCGTACTGGTGTGGCCGACAGTGACTTCTTCCTCACCCTGCAGATCCCCAATTGAATGGTAAGTCAGCCTTCACCAGGTGTACACCTCCACACCAAACAGAAAACCTTTACATCCTTTCTATGACCTTTTCATGAGTTGGGTGAGAAGTCTGGAAATTTACCTGCACACAGAGGTCAATACCGGGGACCTGTGTGTGCAGGTAAATCTTTAGAATGTTGAGGGATAAAGAGGAGGAGGAGGGAGGAAAAAAAGTCAACAAAGCCAGACAATGTAATGGAATATTTCAATCTTCATTGGTTTTTCTCCAGCTTGTGTACACAGTATTATCAGAGTTCCCCAGGGAGTGGGATAAAGTGACCATCACCCAGCTTTTAACTGTTTTAACATTGTTAACTGCAAAATAATGTGCTTCGGCACATCCACATTTATCTTTATTTACGTGCACATAAGCCTTTAACCCTAAAGCGCATTTTTAATGTTTAGATTCTTATTCTAACTCTATACCCAGAAACCGCACAGCAGGGTTCCCTCAAACAAAGAAGCATTTTTTCAGCACATGGTAACGTCTGTCTCCTCTATCAATGGCTCAAATGTTACCTAGATTAAAAAGCTTAAAGAGGAGAAGGTGAGGAAAGGAGAAAGTGATGGTGACAAAAAGAAGCAACTTCTCTGGAGTTAGGAAACAAAGCTCTCAGATATTCATACGTTAAGATCTATACAATGTTGTTGCTGGTGCAAGGTTCTTTTGCACTAGGCAAACTGAACAGGCGGAGGCTGCAAAACTGATTTAACTGTCAACTCCCCTTGCTAAAAGGCAAAATTTGCCTTTCTGCTTAAAAAATAAAAAAATAAAACTTTCACCAGTCCCACAACTGTAGCCTCAACTGTTAATGTTGACATTTCTTGTGAACACGATGTTCCCAGAGTTCATGAGGCTAGGGATAAAAGGATAGATCTCACGTCCTTGGCGTCCATCAATCCCCTATCCGATGGTTTCTGTTCTTCCCGCATTTAAAACCCACCGCTGAACAGACAAAACTAAGCCGTCTCTGCAATGTATTTCAGCCTGTTTTTTTTTCCCCCCCCAAAAAAAGAAAAATAAAGGAGACGTTGGAAAAGCCGGCTCTCGGGGAAAAGCAAAGGAAGGGCAGGGGGGAGCAAGAGAAGTCGGGCAGTGTTCTTGAGAAGCTGGCGTGTGATCTCTACAGCAGGTCAACGCGGCGGTAGTACAGCAGGTAGGCCGTGCGCTCCGCAGTCGGCTTCGTCACGAAGAACTGGTTGATCACTTTCACTGCCTGGTCATCAATGCGCAGCCAGCCATTAAGACCAATATGGAAGACGTCCGTGGTGTAGTGGCCGCCGGTAGCACTGTTCCCATGGTGATAAACAACTGCAAGGAAGACAAAGATAACTCAAGCAAAAGGCACATTGGAACTTTATTGGTTGATAACCATTCACTCTGATGAAGTTCAACCCAGTGTAATTATGAAAAGGCTATACTACAGATTACTTCCAAGCTATCTAATGGAGCGGATTTCACATCGAACCTGGAATGTTTTATTTTTCTGTGTTAATATCCCTGGAGGTTTACAAAATACAGCTTTAAAACAAATTTACCTCAATGTGCGTTTGCTAAAGCACAAGAAAAACGTATATTACGCTTTCAGTGTCTGAAAAGGGATCCTTTTCTGCTGCTCAAAAACAAATGCCACTGAGTAACATTAAAATAAGCTTAGTTTTGGTCCTGTGCGCTAAAGCAGACAAGGCATTCTTGCCACGTACAGCGGTAATGTGTGCTCATTACAGCAGAGCTATTAAACACACTGAACAGCCACAGTTGAGTTCAACAGTACATACTGCTGACACTGGGACAGGAGGTCCTGTCGTCAACAAATCTTCAATATTAAGTCTTTTACTTCAAACCTACTAGAAATCTTTTCACCTCAATGCAGCAAGTAGTCTAGCACAAGGGTATCAATAAGCTTATTTTCATGTGACTACGTAGCTCTGTAAGTCTATAAATGAATGAATACTTCCACATCCCCACCTCACTCTAACACTGGGAGAGAATTACTCACCAATTATTTGCTACTAGATAGGTAATAACTAATGACTTACAAAAGTACAAGCAACACCAAGTATTCCAAAAGCATAAATGACAAATCTGCATGTTACTGTCACCCATTAAAAATGTGCAATTCTGAGAAAAGGAAACCAGTGCAAATCTGCACAAAAAAGTGAAGTGGTTAATCGCTTACTAAAGGACAAATGTAGCACCGACATATGTTCTGAATTGCTTCGAACATCCTAGATTTCTTTACCAGAACAAAGTAATTAGAGATGGCATCTCTCTGAGATGAACAGGAGACTCTCTTTGTTTCCACCAAAACAAACCCCACTCCAATTAGATTTGTAGTTTGGAAAGAATGATGTGGTTAGGCTTAGATAAGACTTTTCTATAACTATAAACACAGGAGCAAAATGTGGAGCAATTAAGGTAACAGTGTTGAGAACTAAGTACAGTGTGTGACACGTAGTATTAAAAAAGGCTTTCAAAAATACTAATTGTTATAAGCACTAGATTCTTAAACTAAATGCTGATTGTAATACTTTCCCCATAGTGAATAAAAGTTCCAAGACCAATCAAGGGCTAAATAAAATTTGCTGTTGGCTGAAGCTCTTGGAAAAATGTATTGGATTGTTACAGTTTCCAATGGATACCATACCGTCAATATTCCCAAAAGAGACTTTTGTTCAAAAAGGAACCAAGATAATTCAGTCCTCAAGATAGCTGGACGAAGAAAATTCAGATGTGGTGTATTGAAAAGTGTATTAAGTCAGGCACGAAAGAGATGAAGGGAGTTGGTTCTAATGAAGAAAATTACAAGCTAAATAAGTTCAAATATGCAGATAAAAGGAAGATAGGAAAAGGTGTGTGCATATTAAAAAGTTAATATATTAGTTTATTTTAACCAAACATTTAAAAACTACACAATTCAAGACAGCAAAATTGCCAAATTATCTAGAGTAAAGGTCATAACTATTACATAAGTGACAGTAACTAGTATTTCGTAATTTTTGAGTTGAGACTACATGCGAGAACAGTTTTTCAGAAAAGCAATGCTAATGTATCCTTAAACTTTTTCAGCCCATACACACCTCCCTCCTAAACTGCGGAGGTATTACAAAACTAAAAGAAAAAGAGGGATTGCAACCACCTTTTCAGCTTTTATCTTCCCCTACACCTCTTTTAGTTCATTTAAATTCATGGCCATCAAGTCTAATGTCTCTGCCCTCTTCCTGCCTATGCAGCTTGAGTATTACAATATCAATTAGAAAAACTGCGCATCAGCCAGAAAGTACATATGCAGTTTCACACTGGATTACAATCACACGCAATCACCCAACAGTCTTAATTTCTTGGTTTCTTTGATCATTGAACTCCATTTTTTAATCTGCACTCTAGTATGTGCAACCATGTCATTAGCTAGAAAAGCATTTACATTGAATCAAGGTTGTGTAATCTGGATGAAACTAGTTTTTGGCAACTCGAGTTAGCCTTCCAAACTTCAAACATGAATCTCCATGTTTATGGAGTGAAATATTTATAATTGTGACAAACAACTCCAAAGTATTTCCTTAAAGTATTGAACAACGTCTTCCAAGATTCAGAAACATCAGATAAAACCTAATTTGCTGAACTGGAAGAAATATTTGAAAGTCCTGCAGCACTAAAAATTATTTCGTATTCTTAAAGGGTGAAATAACTGAACAAAGATGGGTAACACCCATTCTTTTCTACAAAAGGAACCACACTGTACAAAGTGGGAAAACCAAAAATTCACATTGGACTTCTAGTAGTTGCAACAGATATGTGAAAAAACTAGCACCGAGCATTTGACTAGCATTCTATAAAGTCTGATAGTAGGACTGCTCCATTTTATGGTGGCAGCTCTTCATACCAACCTGTTATGTTTAGCTGGGAAGGCTGATTAAGCTCAAAATGTGAAACATTCAAGTACCAGAACAAAAACAATGTTCAAGCATTTTTTTCAGGACGGGAAGCTTTGGTCTAAGAATTGTTTAGACACATAAAAACATACTGTACCTGCAAAGAGCCTGTATGTTCTTTGGCCTTTGAAAATTTTGCCGCGTACCCCTGGTGAAAGGAGGTCTGAAAAGATAACAGACGTAAAACTTAAATTCTAGAAACCTACTAAAGGTATGAAATCTTCAAAGGAAGTCTGGACCTATCAGGCTCAGAACCTTGCACAGGCAAAAACGCAATCAAGACAAAATGCAAAAAAGATACAAATGTGGCATTACAATTAGTGCTGAGGTTCTCAAGGCAGCGTGAAATTACAGGGAAAAGTGGCCAGGGAGACGTTCAATTTTCAAATAAACAAGCCTATCATGCTTGAAATTATTTAGCACAGTAGCATAAGCAGGAACAGTTTGCTGTACAAGAAACAGATACCTGGAGAATTACCTAGGGACAGGTTGTGTTTGAGCATAGGTCATATCACGCCACTAGCTGACCACATCTGGCTAAGTACCACTATTCGTGGAACCCTGGCCACTTTATCAAAACAAGAAGCAAACAATGCTGATGTTCTGATGTTTTTTCTGAAAGCTCATATTTCAAAACAAGAAATGCCAAAACCTGAAAATTGAAATATCAATAGCCTGGGAAAATGCTTAACAACCCTTAAATCCTGGGACAAAATATTAGGGTTAGTAGGAACAAGTAAAGGTTTATACCATGCGGAAGAGAGAAGAAACGTTTCAGCTGAGGGAGTCTTCTTCAGGTGTCTGACAGCCGAAACGGTTTCTTTTCTTCTCTTTTCAGCATGGAATAAACCTTTACTTGTTCCTTTGCAGCCTAAGCATGCTGACGCAGCTCCTTATTTGAACTATTAGGGTTAGTGCTTGCTATTCAAAGTTACATATTCAAAGACATTGAACACAACGAGCATAGCAGCATATTCTGCATTCTGGCAGAGTGACCCAAAAGGCAAGAGAAACTACAAAGGGACTAACACCATATAAATATTTCCAAGCAATAGTGTTCACAATCTGTCAGCTGTAAACAGACTTATACTGTAAACATGGGCAAAAACAAGATTAAAATGTACTTTTGTACACACACTGAATTACACATCATTCTGTAGAGACATGCTATTAATAGCTAAAGATTTTGAATAATGTTTCCTCTGCAGAGAAAAGGGTGTCCTAAGCCACATCAATCAATTTTGGCTTACTGGCTGTGAAAATGGTCACTTATGTGCAAGAATCTGATGGAAGCTGATGATACACCACATACAGTTTAGTGGTTTAATCTTGGACTTGACTGACTGGACATGGGGGGGAGGCACATTATTTTGTCAGTTAATTGTCAAGAATGTCTTTATAACAGGCTACATCACCAATCATCTCAGTTACTTTTACTGTACATTAACCTCTTACTATATGAGCAACTGCTATCCGAATTTGTTTATACACCATAGTAATTCCTGTTTATTAATTTAACAAGACTTTCACTATTACAAGCTGGCCTTATTTTCTAGCATTCTTCCAGAAAAGGAATTTATTTTATTCCATTGTAGTTTTTTAAAATAAAGCCTTGTGTGTGTTAAGTGCATATAGCAAAGGATAACACCTAATGTGTACATATTTTCTCATGACGATAACAACATAACTACTGTACCATAAATGAACCAGAGTGTTTTCCTATTGTTCAAGCATCAGCTAATGCTTTTAAGCATGATACGTCAATAACTAACCACGTTTAACGATTAAACCATGTTAAACCATTAAACGATGTTAGGTACCAGTCTGTACTATATTAAGGACAAATTTGGATGTCTAAGGAAACATTTTAGAGTTCTGCCACCAATTAGATTATAACTGAACTAACGAGCATTTTATTTCTGTTACACGAGTTTTCACCTAACTAGCAGTTTTCGAGAAACGAATTAAGCTTGTAGAACAAGGAGGTTCCACAATAAGCTGAAAGGTGAAGGATATGTCAATCGAATACCTTTACTGATTTCCAGGTCTACGGGGTACTCAATGTTCTTCACCAGCTTCTGGCACCCTCCCGTTTTCTCATAAACAAATCTTTTGAGATGCAGGACCAACACAGGTGGAAGTTCTTCCAAAGTCACTCTCCGGCTGATCTCAATCTGAAGGGGGAGAAAAAAAAAGTATTTCCTATTTGCTTATGCTCCTAAAGCACATTCCAGTTTCTTAAAATTATAATGCAGATAAACGGTTTGAATTTCAGCCTTCCGCTTGACAATGAACTTGAGTAAGCAATGACAAAAACAAACGTGCAGTTCTGCCTCCAATGCTGCTATCGCAATCCAGCGCTTCACCTCAAAGTCCTCCCACCTCCTCGCAGTTAAATTAACAAAGCAGACTTCCGTGCTTCTAAAGCAGTTCACAAACACAAGCCATAACACGTAACACAAGCTGCAGCTAACCTGGGGCCGCCTTACAAATATAAAATTTAATCTGCAATTTGTCTAAAAGAAGAATAAAGCATGAAACTCAATTCATTTAATTTCCAATCACCTGCTCTATGGCAAGCTCTATGGATTTGGCTGTTATTACTTCATCTGGGCTTACCTACCCACAGGTGACAAATGAGCAAAGGCAGACAGACTTCTCTAAACCGCCCACTCATTGAGGTACTAATCTTTTGCTACAGGCTCTATAATGACCTACAGGTGCATCAGCACCAACTGAAGGAGAGTCAACTAGCGCCGAGATGACAAGCCTGCAGAGGCTCTTGGGACAAATCACAAGTGATAGAGCTTTGCCAAGAGTCCATCTGGCATCTGCACTTGGGGAATCCTGGTCCCAGTCGGCTAGCGACGTGTCAGGCTCAAAACACCGGAAGCCCATGAAACCCCATTGTGCGAGGCCCTCCTGCTAGCAGTTGTTTAAACTTTAATACAACTTCATTAGAAGCATTCAAGAAACCATCAAAAATGCTCAATTTAATTTAAACCAGATGCAACCACAATCTTGCAAAACAGCAAAATCGTTCTATTGCCAGATTTTTAATTAAATATTTGATACGAAAAAAATCTCAGGAAAATGAAGATGGAAGCAAAAAAACAGTTTAAGGACCACAGAAAAATGTGCAGCTGGCCTCCAGATGTTTCCCTTATTTATTAACAGTTTTCCATGCTCCAATGACAGATTGAAAATGTACCCCAGACTGATCTCTGCTGGCAACCTTATTTTTTCTTACTATGAGGTCACAAAACACATACACACAATTCTAAAGGATTTGCTATCCACACCTCTTTTCCTAGAAGGGTTTAAGTACAATAAGGCGCACGGCTGGGAAAAAAACTGAGAAGTTCCAAGACAAATATCTGTTTCCAATTTCTGGAACAAATAGGCTTCGAAAAAAAGTTCAATTGAACTTCAGGTTAAGATCAGAAAATACACTGTGGAAAATTAAAAAATGCATTATGCAGAAAAAGATGGTACGCGAAATATGAACAAAAGGGGATTCTTATGGTTCATACATGCTCAAGTGTTTCAGCAATTCCCTAATCCTAGTAAAGGATGGGTAAATTGAACACTTACCAGATACAGTAATCTCTTGCTATATGAGCAACCGCTATACAAGTTTGTGTATGAGATGTAGCAATTCCTGGTTTTTCATCTAACAACCAGATTTGGCACTTACAAGCTGGGCTTTTTGGAGGCACTGCCAATAATTAATCAAGAGCCATTCTGTGCTGTTTTAAGGTGAAGTCTAGGCATTTGAGAGAACATTTCTGAGTTTCTGAATCAGAGATTATAAATTGGAAGTAATGGGAATTTAATTTCCGTTAGATGGCTTTTCAAATTACGAGCGGTTTTCAAGGAACAAATTATAACTGCATGACAAGGTATCGCCGTATTACACTCCCCATTTCGCAAAGAAATAAACACTTTAATATGATCAGAAACATGCACTTAAAACAAAAGGGCAAACAACATCACCCCTTCCCCATATGCAAACTGTACTTAGATCTCAGAAAGGGAATCACACACCCCTGCTGGAGCGAGGGGGAAAGAGATCCTGATCCCCACCTCCTGCTTGGTTTTAGTGGTGTATCCCTGAACGGATTCGCGTGCCACCAAGGTCTCCAGGGCCTCCTGCACAGTGCGGATCTTTTCAGACTGGATGTCCAGCTGTAGAGAAAAGAAAGGCTGCAGCGTCGCCGACTCCTTCGAGCTCTGCTGGTAGACCACCGACCTAAAGGACAGAACAAGCCTTCTGCATTCACTGATGAGAGGGTGAGGACAGAAACTCGCTAACAAGCCTAGGTTTTGCCACTAGAACACACACCAAATAGCAAAGAGCACAGGGACGGCCTGAAGAAGGGGACCGACCTCCCCTAGGTACAGCTTTCAGGCAATGCTCAGTGAAAGAACAAGAACCTTATTCTCTGAAAACTCAGATTCATTAAAAAAAGACCCCCCAGAGCTGCACGAGAATAAAACAGGCTTGCACTGCCAGCCAAGCTAATTACTTGCAATCACCAGAATGAGATGCAATGTTGCAGAAATTGAGAAAGGATAAACCTATCCAACTTTTCGGTTTTGTGGTATAAATTGAAAACAATGAGTAATTACACAAGGCATGATGGTGGTTTTTCAAAGAATTAATTTAGCAATCCACAGAAGCAGTAGTTATCCCAGCCTAACCGCTTTTGTGATACTCCATACCAATTGTTTTCAATTTTAGCCTTTTCATTAGTCTGGCTCAAGACCACTACGCTGTGAGGCCTACTGAATTGCAAATAGCTAAGTTCCGCGATACATCCATATTAATTCAGAGCAAAGGTCCTGTGAATCTGAATGTCTTTGCCGTCTTTTCTTTCCAACATATTAATGGCATAGTGTCATAAGACTACAATGTTTAAATCCAATTTACAGAAGATATGTGTAACACAGGGAGCGGATGCACATCACTCAACATACAGAAATTCAACTTTACATAAAAATCCCATGGGTCCTATAATGAAATTCTAGTAATGGAAAGTTTACATGAGGTGCATAAAAAGCAATGTATAGAGATCCTTGGCACGAAGGACGTGTAACATGGTCACCTCCAGCATCTACCAGGACTCCCACTTTAAGCTTGGTCTGGCTTTATTTTCACAGACATGGGGAGACCTCTGCATGGCACCCCACGCTTTTTTTGAGGACAATTGTTAGCAACCCAGACTGCAATCATGGCAGTGAAGCAACCAAGTAATTTTATAAGATTTACTGTGCATCTAAAATTTATGAACAGTACAGTGAAGGGTAATGAAACGTGAAGTATACATTTGATAAAAGGAAATTCTCCAATGCTTAATGTATTTAACATTTTTTGTAAAAGTATGCTACATTTGGTGTTTAGTTATTCTAATAATGGAGTTATAAAATGTTTTTATTTAGAAATATCATGAATGGCAATTGTGCTCACACCACAGCTAAGAAGGGGTTGCTTTAGGCTGGTGTAAAATTGGGGTTACGTAAAGAGCTGCGGAATGGAACCCTCACCTAAATCTGGGAATGGGCATGCTATTAGAATCGAATTAAATCTGAAAGTAGTCAAACAACGTACTGACCAATGAACTTGATCACAGGTTTTCTTTTCAATTTTATTATAAACATGTGCTTAGTTTAGAAAAATATTAGTTCTCGAATTTCCCTTTGTGTATCGGCATCCATTTAGGTTTCTACACTTCCAGATCTTTTTTTGCAAAACCTGAAGTCTGCCACACTGAGATGACTTCCAGGAGTATTAGAGACTCAGCAGGACACTTAAACGCTTAGACTTAAACACTAAACCATGCAACCGTATACTCCATCTGCCTTTTCTTTTACCTGATGTGTCCTCCGAATATGTCAGTTATGGGAGTGCGAATGAAGTCTGCATGGCGTGTCACTGAGCTCTTGTTTCGGGGTCCAACTTGTTCCCATTCGTCTTCGCTGCCATTTTCCTCCTTCTCTGTGTTTTCCTCTTCAGCTCCTAGCTGGGGCTCTGGGCCATTTATTGTGGAAACTTCTGTTCACAAGCATCAAAAGCATCCATAGTAGTCAAAATGAAATTTCAAACCTCAACTATGACTGTATTGTGCAATCAATTTGAAATTCTGCAGCAGCTTGCGGCAATTCTACAAGTGGGCAAGCACGAGAACACTGTGAGAAATGCTAGGCACAACTTCACAAATCAACAGCAGTCACATTTTGTGCTCTTACCAAGTGTGCTCTACTATACTTGTGAAAGAAAAAAAAGGAAATTACTTACTTTCCTCTTGTGGTGCAATTAGCTTTTTCAGGGCCAGCATTTCCTCATGTAGTCCATTCAAGATAAAGCCCAGGTACTCCTCCGCATCCTCCTGACGACCCTGAGGAACACGCAAGATAAAGAACATCTTAATTAGACAGATTAATGACTGCAGACTTTCTGGGATTAAGCAAGACAGCTACTGTAATAATAAAGGGCAAAGCTGGTATACTTTACTTGCACATACTTTCACCCAGCAGGTACAGACAGAACTCATCTGCACGGACAGGTAAGTCCTCTAAATGTGCTAAGACAGTGTGTGAAATCCCAATGGAACACAAGAATGGGAGCGTTGCGGTATGTGATGTGGTTTCAAATCCCAGAGTTGCATGGTTTTAAATACCAAAGTTTATTAAAAAGTACCAACTACTGATGTAGACATACGACATGAAAGCTTGGCTATAGTCACACTATGTTATAGGTATTGAGATCTGTCCAGGAAGCATGCCCTCCAGTGAAAAATACATAACCAATATAAAACGTCATAGCTGATTTCAAAATCTTCAGCATAACATGAAAAAACATGGTTTGCTGCCTTAAGAGACTCATGAAATGCTCAGACAATCACTTACCTTCTCTGAGAGACTAGACTTTATGACTGTGAGTAGTCTGTAGATATAAGTGGGTTCAAAAGGAGCTCCTGGTCGAATGTCTTTCATTATTTTGTCTCCAGCTGCTACAATACACAAAACACAAAACAAACATCAAAGACACTACCTAATAATCAGCAACAAGTAATAGAAATATATGAAATTAGTAATTCAAGGACCTACCTTGTTGCTTTGCCTTAGAAGGGACAGGCATATTACTGAACTCGTTCACAAGATGGACACTGCAATATAAATTGTAGTCTTAGTAAGACAAATTTCAGACTGTTGCTTTCTGTAGTTTTAAAACATTCCTACAGGCACCATAGGCTCTTTTTAATAAATTATTAAGTTTAAGATAGTCTTGTTAAAGACCTGCTGAAAAACGCCAACATTCACCCATGTCTCGGAAGCTATAGCATACCACTTCTGGCTCGTTTGTCCTTATTAAACCATACTCAGGGCAAAAAGGTGACAATATGTATGTAGTACCCCCATTAAAGTTTGTTTTGGAGCTATCACATCAAACAATTTTAAAACATTTAAAAAGAAGCACCTTTAAGGGCTGTACTAAAGGAAAGAATTGCGCTTGAAAAAAGCTAAACTCATTCAGACAATGTTTGTGTGCACGCTCTAAACATTTAAGTGGTGCAGCAGGAAGGACCAAACTCTTGGCAAATAACGTCAAGAGAATCATTTTGGACACCAAAAGTAAAACTAAAGATACACATTTCAAGCTTGCTTTGTTTGACATTACAACTCCACACCAATCTTTATCATGATCAAACATGAAAACTGGAACATTCAGTACTTACAAGTTGTCAATCATGGGAGTGGAGCTGCATGGCCGCTGTGTCTCACTGAACATGGGAATGGACTTCATCAGGTGATACATTGGTGGGCAAGCAATAAGAGCTTGCAGTGTCTTAGGGATAGAACGTCACAGAAAAACAACTCGAGAGCTGTCAACATCCCTGCCAAGCACCATAAAAATGCCACTGGCATGACAATTTATCCATCAACTACTCGAAGGACACCCAGTGTTAAACATCACATATGACCTTTGTGTTAAATAACTTATCTAATACAAAGGAAATGTCTTCAGAAAGCACTTGAAATGACTTGCACCTTGAGTAAGCTCCTGAAAAGACCTTTAAACTCTTGCTGAGCTATTTTAGTTCATGCTGGGTTTACTTTTCCTAAATGCAGACAAATGCCAAAAGCATCCAGGAAACGCTGCAAGAACAAATGACCATAAAATTGCCAAGTTCATGCAAAAAAGTATTAATATTCTGGGTCAGCTGTATTGTGAAAAGATTCAGAAAAGGTGAAATATACAAAGTCAAGATCTAAACAAACCTGCAAGACTCCTGTCCTAAGCTGTATTGTCTGTCCAGTTACAAAAGTACTCAATAACAAATATAAAATTCAAGAAGCCGTCATGACAAACAGCAGCTGCCAAAGACACTAGCTTTGAAGATCAAGCTAAGATCCAAGCGACCAATCAACCAACACATGTGACAGATACACCCTTGAGGTCCTGCCATCAGCTGCCCACACATACAAAAGTAACAGAAGCTGGTCCGTGCAGCTTGTGTAATGAAAGAGTTAAAAGAATTTCAGTTAAATGGAATTGAGTAATAATCTGTAATACTGTTGTGAAATATCATCTGGTCTCTAGACTGGGACACCTGCTCCCCCTCAAGGTATAGAGTTAATTTCCTATATAGTTCAAACTCAATGAACAGAAAAAACTGCAAGTAATCCTAGTTGGCAAATGAAAAAGTTTGCTTAATGTTTTTGATGACATTTTTGCTGTACTCTAACTGTACTATTAAGGTATTTTTCACTTCAACATGAACTTTAATTCCAACCTGAGTCACGATGGAACAACTATTCTAGTATCGGACCTTGAAGCTGTTTAGAGTTTAATTGCAAAAAACGAATACCACCCATATGTCAAACCACAATCTTGTGAGTGAAGAAACATATAAAAGGATACAGCGTTGATATAGCACCAATTCCCCTTGTTGATCAGTCCTCTGGGTTGCAAAGACACTGGTTTGTGTATCAACTTGACATTCTCTATCATTTCTGAGGATGTGAAGAAATACAACAATGAAGTTGAGTTTCCCTCCTATTTACACTGAGAATAACATTGATATTTTTATGCTATACAGAACAGAGCACAAGAGTTCCCAAACAATATAATTTAGAAACCAAAGTCACAAAGGTAAATCCTATGAGTAAAACACAAAGGTCCTAAAAGTTATTACGAACATCTCTTTAGTTATTCCTTTCTTGTGCAACAGTCCATGCTAGTACATACATTTGCATGTTTTACTTTGTTAAACCTACACATTAGGAAACAGGATTAATACACAAAAGACAATATACAGAGAAAACAAATAGAAAAGTCAATCTGCAATACATTTTCTCTATGGTACACAGCTTGCTTTAATGGACCACACATCACAATTGAAGCATCACCCAAAGTTATAGGACTTTGTCAAAATCATTTTAACCTTGGTGCACAGTGGTTAATTAATTATAATATTAATTATAAACTCACTGGCCAAAATATTAGAAAGCTCCAGTGAAACAAGGTCTCATGGGCAGGTGCTGTTATGGTCGGCCTGAAGAGCATAAAAAGATGTCCTTCCACCACTTTCATTGGGGTGGGCCAAAAAAACCTCCAGATGTCAATCCTGTCTAAAACTGGTGGAAGGCACAATATACTCACATACCCTTTTCTCACCAGTTAGCCTTAAATGAAGATAGCTGGTCTAGAACAATGAGATGCAATTTGGTGACTGTCCCATTCAAGCTGCTTGTGCAGCTCACAGAAGCCCAATGCATTAGATTACGCTTTTCTGATCAGCGAGTGTACAGTTGATCATTTTGTGAAAATTCCATACAAAATTGTGGCTTAATAACATTGCTATACTTAAGTGTTGCCCTTAGTTTGACATGAGAAACAAGTCCAAGAATAAAAAAAGGCCATTTGGCACCTATGCACATTCAGTTATTGATACATTAAGAGAAATAATGCAATCACAGCAGATGCTAACTTGGGGCAACCATAACATTAAAATCCGAACTGTCATCAAACCCCCTTATTACCAATATCTTGGCCAGGTGTAGAGACTAATGGCCTTCCAGATCATGCATCACCAACAGCCTTTTGCTACTACACCACATCAGATTAGGAAATCCTGGCAATAAGCATCCCAAACAGCATACAACTGTTTTAGGCCAGCCTCAAATACAACAAGAAGGCACTGCTTTCTTGATTAGTGGGGAATCAAATCAAACCTTGGATTTGATCGGTTTGACATTCAACAGGTTAAGTTACCTCATTACCTGTGCCCAATCAACTCCATCTACGTGACTGAGTGCTTATGTAACAAAGTTACTCGGGCATGTCATTAAAAATGAATGAATCAGTCACTCAAATCAAGTAAACAATATCCAAACTTTGTTCCTTTTTTAAAATTTATAAAATAGATTTTGATGCTCACTATGCATTCCATTGTTGGATATTTGGCAACAGACTGTGGCATAAAAATGTATACGCTGATCACGGTTATTAAGAAATTTTAAACCTAAATAAAATTATTCCTGGCAAAATAGAGATCTGATGCACCAATGTTTTCTCTGGTGACCAAGACAAACCAAGAACCGTACAGTAAAAAACTATTCACCAAGGAAACTCAAGGTTCACAAAATATGCAAACGTATTCATTTTAAGAATTAGACTTTGGGTAAAGAGAGTCTAGATCCCTGCTTCACTTATGCTCAAGGCTTTTACCCGTTAGCAAATCACACAAAGTGGACAAAAAGGAGTTTTAGAACCAAATTAGTACTTCTCAATAGTGTTGCTACTTAAGTAGTTTCTCAAGATATTTGCAGATAATTCACTTTTACTGCACAACTATTAAAGGTGAAGAACAAGCTTGAAAACCATCTTAAAGATACGGAGAATTTCTGCTTGTAGGAGACAAATGCTTATAAGGGGATGGAAGCAAAGAATGTTCCACTACAAGAAAATAAAAGCATAAAAAGAAATTACACAATGATTGTTTAGATAGTTGCATTAATCTAGATAAGCAAAGCAACCATAGTGTTCAGAGTTTACAGCTTGTCTTTTGACGCCAATCAAGGTTGACAAAAGTTTAACAAAAATATCTTTAACAGTAAGAAGCTACTGATAAACCCTGCAATCTATCCTTTGAACACAGCTCGGATAAATATTATCAGTTTTAATTTGGTTTGTAACAATTAAGACAAAAGGGCTCTGACACTTCATTAACATAAACATGCCTGAAATTCAAAAACACGTTATGAAAAATGTTCAAAGGCCTTGTTTGGGAAAGAAGGGCCCTAACAGTAAGCCAACCCGAGTGGTGAAAAAAGCAGCCCCGTTATTAGTGTTCCAGCTCCACCTTGTGTCATACAGCCGTAATTCACATGCCTCCAGGACACTGAGGCAAACCCAATCCACAGTCCCAGCTGTAACAATACCTGTTGCAACGCAACATTCGAAGCCAGAATGGCCCATCTCAAGGAGGTGTTCCACAACTGAAGTTTAGAATAATGAAAACTGTTTCATGCATTTCTCTTTTAAAAAACAAAACGGCTTTTTTACTAGTCACACAGGGCGTCTCTAAAAGACCTCTAAGTCAAATATTGCATCTGATAAATCTTTAAAAGAAAATGCTTCCATGGTGCCACCTTGTGGAGGAACCAACTTTTATCCACCGAAGACCAGCAAAGCAAACTGCAAACGGATCTAAAGGGCACGTTGCTGGTTACAAACGATGAGATGCATTTCAATTCTGCTATAATCAATTCCCCCCGCCATCTGAAATTCCTACCGCACAAACTAGACAACATTGTGCTGCAGTGCGGGTATCCTTCAAGCCACAACGACGACCTAAGGGGAAGTAAAGATTCGAGTGACACTTGGGGTACACTACCTGCAATCTTCGGGGCCATGGGATCCTCAGACACGTGGACGGGGCCTTCCATCACCTCTCCTGGCTTCTCAGCCGCCTGAGCTGTAGCCTGGGTAGCGACGACCGCGGCCGGCGCGCTTTTTACTTCCACGTAAGCCGCCGGCCCGCCGGGCGAGGGCTTCGAGTTGTGAAAGAGGCTAGCCCAGGACTTGGGAGGGTTGGCTGCACCGCTGGGGGGAGCTGCCGCGGGCGCGGCCAGCAGAGGGGGGGACTGGGCCCGTTCCCCTGCGGGCTTGGCCTCGGCCGGGGCCCCCGCTTGGTGCTGCCGCGGCTCGGCCGAGTCCTCCGGCGCCTCCCCGCTGTCCTGAGACTCGGGCGCCGGCAGCCCATTGGGAGCCCCGCTGTGCCCGCCCTCCTCCTCATCAGTAGTAGCGGCGGCGGCGGCGTGGGCGGCGTCAGTAGTGGCAGAGGCGCTGGCAGCGTTGAGGCAAGCAGCAGCAGTAGTCGCAACAATGCAGGATGCTCTGGCTGAAGAGAGGAGCAGAGAGGTGGGACTGGGGCTGTCCCTCCTGCTGGCTAGCAGTTCAGGGTTCTCCAGAGAGGAGGGCTCAGGCGGCTGCTCAGCAGTCCTGCCTCCCTCCGCCACCCCACTGCTATGCGAGGAAGAGGAAGAGGAAACCGCATTGTTACTGTCTGATAATGACGCAGCTCCGCTAGTGAAGTCCGAAGAGGATTCATCAGGGCTTTCACAAGTCCTCTGATTGTTGGTTACCGAAACTGTTGCGATGGAACCAGTAGCGGCCACGGCAGGGGCGCCGCCGCTGGCAGGGCTGCCCCTGGGAAGCTCAGCCCCCGACACGGCCGCCGCCGCCGCTGGTTCCCCGCCAATCTCCTCCGACCCAAGGCTTGCGGTTCCCACAGCATGTCCGTTCACCAGCCCCACCACCAGCTGCGCGTCAGAGTGGGCCTGAGCTCCGCCGCCGCTGTTGCTGTTGCCTCCGTTGCTGCTGCTGCTGCTGCTGGAGCCCTCCAGGTAGTTGTAGTACCCAGGCGGCCGTTTTTTCTTCTTTTTCCTTTCCCTGGGGCCAAGGCTGCCGGGGGCCCCGTCCATGTCCTGGCATGCCCCGCTGCCATCCAAGGCCGGGAGCTCCGAATCCTGGCAGTCGACGGAGTCGAACTCGCGGCTGCCGCTGGCCTGCAAGCTGTCCAAGACCTTCTGTGAGGGCTGACAGCCCAGGATGAACTCGGGAGCCTGGGGGTTCAGAGTGCTGGAAACTTTGTACATGGAATCTTTCACCCCCACAGGCTCCGGTTCGATAACCTCATCCACACCAAACTCAATGCGCTGATAGTCCTCACCTGTGAATTGGCAAAAAACAAATTAGGGTTGGAACTCCAAGTCTGCAAGTCGGGGGGGGTAACAAATACATCGGTGACCATAGCCCCTGCTCTGTGCATCACTTAAGTGTAAACTGTCACTGTTCAAGAGGACCAAACACTTGACACTTTGTGAGATGTTTGACATATGACAAAGTTTCAGCATAGTAACTTTTCATTCAAATTTTAAAACATTTACTGACTTTTCTTGGTGTTTTAATCTCTGGTTTATGGAAATAAACCAGAGGCTACTCTTCTTTATACTGTTAATGTATATAATTAAACAGTTATTAAAGTAACAAACTGCTCTTTAAACCCACTGGAACTTCTAACCTTTTAGACAAGTGACAAACAGTGAGTTCCATGGAGGAGAAATACTTTTTTATTTAAATATGATTAACTGAGGAAAAATGAGGTGCTATCTTCACTTTAAAGCAAAACATCAGCTAAACACTATAGGCATTCACTAAGTAAATCTATTTCAACCCATTCCCTGCTATCACCTTTTTAAAAAGATGGCAGAGGGGTCCATGGATGTTGAACCCCCATAGAAGCATAGATTTTTTATGCATTAACAATCTATCACCTTCCTTTTAAGCCAGTCCTAAATGAGACTAAAAAAATCATAGTGATGCATATACCATACCTAGAAGAATGAATATGAAGATGAATATAGAGAGAGAATTAGCACAGCTCAGATTGTAACCTGTTTCCCAAAGCTAAAGAGGAAATTCTGAAATGCTGGGCTGCCAAGACAAACAGCGGGCCATGTCTCAGCCCCACACCAATGGGAAAAGGTACCAAGCAAGACTAGCAGGAAGACTCCTAAGGTTAAAAAGGTCTATGGCACTCATTCCTTTCATTTAAAAATAATTACAGGTCTCTGTTAGTTCGCAGGTTCGAATTTAAAGCAAACATTCAAGCACAAACTGATGTGAAACGAATTTTATAAAGCAAAAAAAAAACCCGACAAATTTCATAAAAGCTAGTGTTAGCATCCCTTTAAATCATCCATACCCCCAGGAATCAGTACAGAAGCACCTTTGTTGCCATACCTCATTCAACAAGGAAAAATGTAAAAAATTTGAAAAGCAATATAATCCCATGAAGGACTGCTGTGCAATTTTCAAGAATAACTGTGAGAAATTTAATGGCATCTAAGCATGCAAAGCCTTTCAGATCTTACAGACAAAGATGAAAGAATAAAAGGCAGAGTGTTTAGAAAGCCACCAGCTTTTAGACCTGGGTCTCAAATCTGCAGCAAAAGGGGCCCCTGTATCAGACCCAGAACTCACCGCAAACCTGCAGTTTCATCGTTTCCGTAAGGAAAGGCACAGCAGGAGTACAGTAACGTCCTAAATAATTAATACAAACTTGTGATAAATATACAGATTAAAGAAAGATGAAGGATTTTCTTTCAAAATCATTAGGTTTAAGTAGGAATTAAAGGCTTCTCAAGAAAAATGAATCACAATGAATTACAAAAGGATTGAAACTACATTAAGTAAAACACATGGTTGGGTCTCCTCTTGTTGGAAAAGCTTAATGAAATCTATTTCTCATTTGAAAAATACAGTCACTTTTTAGTTTTAAATCATTGTGCAGACCAGACCAACTCCATTGCAATATGATTCATTTAACCTTTTAAACAAACTGCTTCTTAATTAGAAGCTCTTTGCATCTAGATGTGAGGCACTTCTTAATCTGATCACAGAACCTGGACGGGTTCCAAATGTCATCTAATTGGTGTTTTATTACAAAACCTGATTGCAACATCACAGAACAGTGCAGGAATCACAAACATACACTGCTGAGTACTGTCAGCTATTCACAAAATGGGAAGTTACAAATGAGAAGGCCTTTGCATCCATCTTGCTCACATATTTTGGGATCAAACTAATTCTAAAATCTGTTCTTACCTGAGGATTGACTGACACGTGGAACTTTGTCATTGAACGGGGGAAGCTGTGAAAGAAAAAAACAATTTTGTGGTCTAATGCTCTTTTTTAAATAAAGCAAATTAGACAGCTTATTCAGGTGCCTGTTATGAGTACCTACTGGTAAGAGTTATAAAAATATACAACAACAATTTCAGGTAATGAATCAAGATTTAAAAACAAAATTAAAACCACTTGAATACATTGCAAATGACTTTCAAAACCAATAACTGTTAAATGCCAACATTTAAACCAAAATGTTTCATCAGCTTGGATGTTCTGCCTGGAATTCAATTAACACCGAGCTAAAAGATCTCCACTTTATAACTGTTCAGTATTGTAAAACTGAATTGATTCTAACTTTCAAACATGTTGGTTATTAAACATTTTAATTCTGCACTGTAACTATGTATTCATAATACAATACATATGCACTATATTGTCGTGAGACACAGCAAAGAAATGCCCAAATAGACTGGATTCTAAAATCCACAGCAAATAAAGTGACATTTTTAGTTTTTAAAAATGCAATTCTTCTGCATCAGAGAAATTCTTGGCTGTTGCATAATTTTACAAATGACTAAGGAGTATCTTTGAAAAAGAGGTGCCTGAAATTTGAAAGCACAGTGGTAATGACATGTTCAAGAGGACTGCCAGTGTTACAGGACCAGGCAAACGGAAGGTTTCTTGACCACTGTTCCATTGAATATTTTTGTTCTTCAGGTTGCTGCACAAAGTAATTCTCAGAATAGTTTCCAAGGACAAAATATTCACCCAGACCGAGAGATTCTTTTGCATTTTCACAAAACAATGAGTATTGCTTTCCAACGACAGTGAGTTGTAATCCTTTCAAAACAAAATCATTACCACTCTCGCCCGATATCTACAATTTTTAACCGTCAGTTGGTGTCCACTGCCTGGATGGATCATATGCAGGTACAAACTGATTTGAAGTGTCTTTCTGGGTGTGTGCTTGTATTTGTATCCCATTTCTTCAAGATGGTACACTGAAAGAGCTGCATTGCAAATGACGCCAAATGAAAACAATGGTGGGCAAGAGTTCTTGTATCCAGATTTTGCAGAAATGAAGCCTGAGCAGCAGTCATGAGCCAGACACTATTACATGGCACAAACACATTGTCTTGCTCATAACTCTTGAGATCACTCATGCAGGCTTCTTTAAACTGCACAGCATAAGCCTTTTCCAGACACATGCACTATTCACTCCATCACAGAAGAAGGTAGTGATTTCTGTACCAGCTTTCCATAGTTTTCTTTGTAAATCCACCAAATTGTTTGGGAATAGATTTCCAATACACTATGGATTTTCTAACAATGGAATGAAAAAGTAAGGTTGGAGCTATTGCCTAAATGTTTTACCTTTTGGCAAAAATGTTAATATTTGCATCTACTTTTTCTTTGTACAGGATTGTCTCTTTTAAAAACAAAGACATCTGTGCCACAGTTACCCTGCAGTTGAAAGAGAAATCGATTTTTCAGTTTTCCTCACTTTTATTTGTTCTTGCAGACTTTTTTTAAACATCTCTTCCGCATTGTAGATTTCCGCAATGAGTGAAAAACACTCCCTGCATAAATAAGGCTGGTAATTTGTGATAGCCAGGAACCAAGGCTTTGAACTTCTGGCGTGTGATGACTTGCTTGAAATGATGAACCCCCCACCCACTGCTAAAAATTCTTCATTACTGAAAGTCAAACTGCAATTTTCTGTGCTCATACATTAGTGAACAGAACATCAAAAAATAAACAAAACAGAAGAACATTTTAAAAAACTGTCAAAATCTACATGACAAATTTATAATTTTCCCTCCAGTCCTTCTTAGGCAGAACAAACGGTCATTACAAAGGCATACAATTAGTTTAACACTTCAGACACCTGCAAAAAGTATGCAGTCTGTTGCAGAAGGACACACCTTGGAAGATCAAACAAATTATCACAGACGATTGCATAACAGGAATAATTAAGTTTTTACCTCAACATAACAGCGAGGGGTCACAAAGAACTGATTGAACTCATCAGGGCTGAACTCCCCAAAGATGTACTGAAAAACAGAAGAAAATCATACTGTGAAAAAAACATTTTATTCACATTTAAACCCTTAAAAGGATTTATGAATGCAAACAATCCGCGCCTTTAAAAATGACCTAATGTGTCTTTAGCTGCAAAATAAAACTTCCAACAACCTGTAAAGACAATCCAAAAACTGCACCAATTATGAACTAAAGACAAAAGGGCAGAGAACGTCTGAATCCATTCTAAGCAGATGACTCAGTGTATGATTTAAGTACCAACCTTGTTACCCTTCCCTCCAGCCAGCTGTCTTGTTTTGCCATAAATCTAATACTAGAGATCCACGAATCAGTTAACTCAACGCAGAAATCCACTGCTAATTTAATGAAGACACTTAAAAAGGGGGCAAGGAGCAACAATGCTATATGCTACATAAACATCATAAACCAAGATACGATTCTGATTTTGCATTCTTTCAAAGTCCCTTGTCTGTATACCCAGCTCTAGCAAAGCAGGTTGAAAATGCACTGCCACGATTCATATCCACATCTTATCAATATATTGAATAACTTTGCATAAAGCAAAGATTACACTGTCCAGGTGCAATCAAGGTTGTGGAAAGGAGTTTTTGTTTTCCTGGATTGCAACACACATTGAGGTTTATAAGTAAAGGGTTACAAATCTGATGAGTCATTCTGCATTAAATGGTACAAGGCTTTTCTTTGTGCGTTCATTAATAAAAAGTGAATCTGCTGTTAAATCTGTCCCAACTAACTGTTTTAAATGACATATTACACAGAAACAACTTGTCTCCAGTGCATCTTGAGGTTAATATAAAGCAGCTCGATTATAATTTGCTCAGAGACTTGCATCATTCTGTTAAATGAATTGAAAACTATTACAAATGGCTTAACATTTCTAACCAAGATCAGAATCTTGTTTTTACATAAATGCAACTCAACTGGTAAAATGATCATCCAAGTATGGGACCACTGGAAGCAAACTTGAGCTACAAATTGACATGAATTTTAATCCAACTGATGCCCAGTAAAAAAAAAAAAAATCTACTGGACTTGTTTTAATTTTTAAACTTGATGTCCTACAAGTCTTAATACCATGTTTTGCAAAGCTAGTTCAAAATGTTACAGCTCTGGTATAATCATGTAATATCAAGCCACAGAATACTCAAGGCTCAAATCTTAACCTACTTCCTGAAGTAATAGTGCTTTGACACAGAATGCCCTCCAACCCCTACATAGCAATCAAGACCAGAGTCTACGTCTGCAACAAAAGGAGAGAAGTTCCAGGTATGTCACTTACTTACATACAGTCCAGGTACTGTTGGTTCAAATTCAGTATGTTATCAGCCAACCATGACACAGATCTTGCAAGTGGCAACGCAAGTATCAGCCCTCTCTCTTCATAAGTAGAGCCAACATTGAAAGCAATCTTTTCATTTAATTGGCATTTACTCTTCTTTAAGGCTCCATAGATTTCAAATTCCTGAATGACTTTTGACAGTGGACATGTCATAGGAGAGTTCACAAGCCTTCACTCACCCAGGGCTTGTGCAATAAGTCAGGCTTATTTCACAGCAATCACAAATCAGAGAGAAATAAAAAGTAATCCCAACTTTCTGAAAAGATCACTTTATTAGCCATATAGAATTTCTTGCATTAGGAATTTGTCTATTCGCATACCCCTGCACCATGGAGAGCAAGCTGGGGTATGCGAAAATAAATTCCTAATGCAAGAAATTGTATACGGCTAATAAAGTGATCTTAATTTTTCAGAAAAAGATGAATGCAAAACAATCTTATTCCCAGTTTTTAAATATTTATGCAAGTTGGGAGTGTAACAGGATAAATGATTAAAATGATTTTGCACATAGCAGTCAATGTTTACGTTTAAAGACCAAAATAACTATGTGTCCACAACTGAAGTGGGATCCTGTGATCAGGGTCAAAAGATATAAAATACAAAACACTGTTTGGACTTACCAGGACACCATAGTTCGGAGCAGAGACAGGCATGTGAGGTCAAATTTGAGCCCTGCACATGAGATTGTTATGAAGTAACAGGAAAGTGAATTAGCCCATGCAAACGCAGCAAGAGGCCAAGTGTCCAAGAATGTTTCTCAACAAAATGTTCAAAAGGTACAAAAGGTGATTTCTGTTAAAACTATGCATTTACCTTTTCAAAAATATCTGGAAACCTAGTTATTTGCTCAGTACTTATTTTTATTTAAAGGTTATATTGGCCAGTTTAACACTTAATTTAAAACTACTAAAGTTGTGCAGAATTTCAAGAACACTAATTCTTCAAACGAAATACCTTTCACTGTTAGTGGGGTTTTCTCAGCTTGTAGGATTTGACTTAATTTCTTTGAGTTTTTTTTATAAAACGTAGATATTAAAAAGATTCTTCCAAATGTGAAATGTGCTAAATGTAAGTAATCTGAAGTAACCACTGAAAATCATACTCTAAATCCCTACAAGGTTAAGATACTAGCTCACATAGGCCTATGCTGAAGATCCTATCCACAGTGTCAACAATTATAAGATGATGAAAATAGTAAATCCACCTTGTATACCTAAAGCAGGTGTTAAAATAAGCGACAGGCACACAACCTGACATGGCAGACTTCACAGGACTTTGCAACTGAACACCACGCCCTGTTTTGGCCACAAGCCTCTATGCGGACAACCTGCGTTTTCCCTTGCTAGCTATAATTAACTTAATCCCAGCAGCACGAGCTGTGCAATTGAATGTCTGTGGCACTTACCGATCACAGACAGAGCTGCATTAAAGAAAAATCATCACTTGCAGAATCCAGACAGATTCTGAGATGCAAATGAAATAGACGGACTGTACAACCATTAGTAAAGGACATGTCAGTGCTTTAACTTTTAGAAATAAGGGTTACATGTGTCGAGGGCAATAACGATGAAACAAGCTGGAAACAAGGCAACTAATCCTGCCTGCAAATTTAACAGCCAGATATAAAAAGCACTGCAAGACAAAAGAAAGTGCAGCTCAAGCATGTGTAATTCTTTGGAAATGAGAACCTACTCTGCTGAAATGGCATTAAAGTGACAAACAGCTATAATCCAACGGCCTGCAGACAGTTAATACTGTTACAACAGAAAGAATTTCCCTTTGCTGCTTTCTACATAGAATGCCACACGTACCACACTAAGCTCCCCAACTCCCCCCACGTCATTTAGAGTGGGAATTATTGCAAATTAGCCATCTGTGAATTTAAATACGCTCTTCTGACAAATTTGAAATTACAGGATCGTTGCCCCAGCCAGGGAAACGGGTGTGAACAAGTCTAACTCTGCAACTTGCAAGCAAAAAAAAAAACATTTGAACTGTAAAAAGTGAACCCATTACTAAATATTAAACACAGGCCTCATCCATTTTAATCTGAATTCCAAAAAAATTGTAATTATCCCAAACCTGTCATGATGTACAGTGGCATCATGCCGATAGATGAGTGCTGGGCCTGCTCTGCACTGAAGCAAGTACCACAATAAAACTTTTTTCCAGTGTAAGGAATTCAGAAGGCACTAAATAAACTAAAATGCTTGCCACATGTATAGTGTAATGAACATAGGTATTCAACTCTCTATTAAAGGATGCAAGTACTTTTACTTTTTTCCAGGACAGATGTTACTGTGGAAGGGAACCTTTAATGACACTAAAACAGTTGTGTCTATAGTTTTAAGAAAACTCTAAGAAACAGGCAATGATGCAACAATTATTGACTGAAGCTGCAGTACAGGTTTTTCTGGTCATGCTCCTGGAAACTCACTCTGTGCTGCAGGGACCTGCTATAAAAAGAAAACAACCCATGAGAAACATGAAACCATCTGTGACAATGATTTGCGAAGCTGATATTTTATTAAGGTATTTGCATCTGTAAATCAAGAAAAATGTTTCACAACAGTGAAAAAAATCAGTTTCAGTAACTCAGCCTTAAATTTTACTCCTGAACAATTCTGTACATGGTCTAAACATCCCAGAGTACTGTTGTATTTTTAAAAAGTTCAATGCTTGTCATGGTTTTATAATTCCATTTGGAAAACACCTAAACAGATTTACAACCCCTTGTGAGCAAGAATTAAGTCCTGTTCACAATCTCACACTGCTGAAACATCTGACAATGAGAAGGTATCAATATAAGAGCAATGTAGGATTTAAACAAAAGGGATGGGCTGCTTAAACTCTGGGATGGGAGACCCCTAAGGAAAAAATGCATGCTGCGAGCTGTGCTCGTGGAATAAAAAGATGGAATTCTTCCATCTAGACCAGAATTTCTAAACCAATGCACAAGGTATGGTAAGTAGACATTGCAGTGTAGGTGGAGAGACATTAAACCAAGACCTGACTATTTGGCCATTATAGAAACTAAGGAACACTTCGAAGGAAACTTTCCAAAGCTAAATTCCACTTTGTGCTTACACAACCTGACAACCCAACATTTCCCCTTTTAACTCAACTGATCTCACTTCTCTCTCCTCTGACTTGCTGAGCAGTGGGGCTGCATTAACCAAGCAGGTGCTAGACTTCACTGCTGGGTGAAGTTTGTCTCCTATACGTGAAGCGCTCTGGACCCGGTGTGACACAAATGCAAGCAACTAATAAAAAATGGAAAGTCAATGAGAAACATTCCTACTTTCTGCACAGAACAAATGCTTTTAAAGTAAAGATACTGTCCATCTGCACTTACTTTTACATATTGGATTTCAGTTCAAAAAGTAGCCATGTACAATTCTTAAAACCTCATTTTCCAATATCCCAATATTCTCCCCCAGTTTAAAACTACAGTTTATACAAAAAGAGTATGGTCAGCTCTGCGCACATCGGCACATCTTCAAAGACATATGTCACAAAAATCCTAGAGTTGGGGGGGGGACATGGGAACAACTAACTGTAGACTGTATATCCAGTCTAATTACATAATCCAAACCTCATCTTTTAAAAAGACTCATTTTGTGATCCAATTAACCTGGACTTGTATAGAATTGCACCTGAACAGCACACATGCATTGTTACAAGAGCATATTCTGACAGCATACGTCAATCACAATATATTGTCTGCCCAAGCCAAAAAAAAACATGGGAAGGAAAGATGTGCCGGGGAAAGGTCTCTCTAAATGCTGGTGAATCATGCTAAGGAAGTGCACTTCTTCTGAAAAGAGGGGGCTTGGAATAGGAAACAAGGTAGATTTTACACTACAGACAGGAAGAAACCACCACACCTTTACGATTCTCATGATCCAATGCTTTCACAAGGACAGAAGTCACTACTAAAACTCTGCTTCAGTCTTTTGATCCTGCTTCCTTAATCTTAAGAAACCACTGCCCCTCACGTCATGTGACATTAATCCTGTATTACAAGTGCCCTGTTAAGATTCATCCACCTACGCTAGTCTCCCCCAACTTGAGTCACAAGTCATTAACAGAAATGTATCACTGCATACCAACCTGAGGAATCTCCAAAGTAAGCATTCAAGGTTAGAGACCCAAATCCTCAGCTATCTTTCTTACATTGTGAGCACCTGCTATGACAAGCATGCTTTGTTCAAGATTTCAAACGTGACTTGTGATGACCTGTTTGTATAGGATAGCACGAAAAACATAAGACTGGCTAATATTTTTTTTCTATTCACAAAGTGCAGTCATTGTACAGCACTCAGAATGGTACCCCTAAAAGACCATTATATACAACAAACCCACAACTAGTCTGTGCTTCACACAGTCACAAAGGTCATCTAAACACCAAAAAGAACCCAAAACATTTTTTGCAACACAGGCTCATCCTTGCATAGCATGATCAGTTTAAGTTCAGGTGGGTAGCTGCGTCAGCATGCGTAGGCTGCAAAGGAACAAGTAATAGGTTTATTCCATGCTGAAAAAAAGAAGAAAGAGAACACAACGTTTCGGCCGTGGAGCCTTCTTCAGGTGTGAGCCTTCACACCTGAAGAAGGCTCCACGGCCGAAACGTTGTGTTCTCTTTCTTCTTTTTTTCAGCATGGAATAAACCTATTACTTGTTCCATGATCAGTTTAATACTGAGCTATTTTGCACACTACTATATTTTGTCTTTGACTCTCTCTGCCAACAGCAGCAAAGTTGAATGAAAAACATACCGATCCACTACAACAAATCCACAACAGACAGTGTGAACTACAACGATAAGCTCTAAACTCCAGGCAAGTCTTCCCAATCCACATGGACTGTCATGGTGTCTGGTAGCATAATGCTGTATACACCATCATGCAATTAAAGACCATAAGCATTCTTTAACATCAAAAAGAAATACAGCAAATAAAAGGTAAGTCAAATAGAAATGTCATAGGCAAGCTGGAATACAAAACGAGCATTTATACAATTTAAATTTCTTTGCTGAGGTAAAACTTCCAAAAACTGGTAGGGCAACCTCGTTCGCTGTTTTAAACTTGGCAAAGCGAAAGGCAGATAATATCTATCAAGTTAGCGTACAGAGCGTTTTCCTTTATGTCCTGATAGCCAAACCGATGCAAGTACAGGAAATGACCAAAAGCATCTAGTTAAAAAGAAACATCCACAGTATCCACGCACGGGGGTATACTGTGTCCTTGAAAAGTCAGAAAATGCACAAAGCTTTTAACAATGCAGATTTTCTGAAGTGCATTGGTAGTTCCGAATCTATACATCTTAAACGTATTACACATTTTCTTCAAATACACCTCATCATGATCTCTTCACTGATATTAAATACGGATTCCCCCTGTGCTCTGAAAACTGAACACCCCACCGGTCTGGGCACAATTACTAAGTACGCGAAACATGCTAGGTTTATACTAATTAAGGACAACCGATTTAAACTCAAGTTAAAACTGCAGTAAACAAAAATAAGATTTTACGTCCTCCGTAAACGATTTACAATAAAGCAATGCATCCCTTTTTGTAAGTTTCAACAACTTGAGCGGCATCACGTGTCAAGTGTCCTGAATGGAAGCCGCACTCTGAAGTTTTAAAGCACTACACACCACCTCAGCGGCACAAACCGCCCAGCTTTCAAGCCGGGAGAGAAAAAAAAACACTAAACCACCTGTACGTTTCTCGTGATACTGAAAAAAAGTCAATGCAAATGTGTTCCTACGTCGAGCAGCTCACAGTGGTCTCAGTATAAAAATGCTGCCTGGTAGGGGGATGGGCGCCTATGATTCAGCTGAATTTCAATGTTCCCGTTACAACTCCTCGTAACGCGCTGCCCAAGTTGAAACTATAAACGCGAAGATGTAGCTAAGCAAAAGAAAGAGAAAGAACGATACATTAATAGCTTGCACTATCAAAATCATGCTATATTATACACGCCAAACTCGCAAGTATCCGAGAGCTTAAGTACACACCGCTTCCTGCATCTAGCAATTCCAAAAAAACACGCTTTCCTCAAACTTACGCTGGACACTCAAATGCCTACACTTTGTTGTCTACGACCTATCAGCATTTTGTGGTACAATTCTACTTCTCAAGACCGCCTGCTATCACAAATTCACCCTTCAACCCACGACTGCTCCGCCACCAAACCTAAGAAACCGCAGGTACCGAAACTTCTTAAAGGTCTTTCAGCTACTTCTCCCAAAGCTAGGAAAACCATGAGTATAGTTATCATCCGGTATTCCCACCAGAGTTAGCCAGCACTCCACATTATTCCTGCATGCTTCTAAATTTCTCTCCGATCACCGATTTTCGTGTCGTTTTCTTACAATATAAAAGCACAGCTAGAATAGTCTCTGCGCCTTAGGGGAAAAAAAGATAGGGGGCCCAAAATCTACGGCTACTCCTCAAATTTATTTCGGCTTCATAGGGTAACAGTGGAGGCAAGGCTGCGATGAGAATCTAAATGATGAACAGGCCCAAACACGTTACGCAGGCGTCCTTTTCAAAGTAAAGTGCATTTGCACTGAAGAGCGACAAACGAGTTATAAAAATGTCCATTGCAAGTCCCGTTGCGCTCTCCTTCATACAACACTGGATGAGTCTCCTAACACGGAAAAACAAGACCGCCCCCCCTCCCCGATCAACAGGCCCAATGCATGCCACCAGCGGATGCACCGTTTCACACTTTAAATGAATTAAAAACCGACTCCAGAGGGGGGGAGAAACCCCCAGTCAGGACAAAAACGGGTCGTGCACCACAACTCACTGACGGCGAGGGTGACTTTTACCCGAGCGCGCTGTTTGACACCGCGGAAGAAAGCGGCTCTCAGCTCGCCGAGGCCTGTTGCGGTGCAGGTTGGGCCGAGCACGCCAGCTAAACCATCTCGAAATGCAATGCAAAACCACCCGAGTGGGGCAAACATCCACGTGTTGAGATGCAACCGGGGCTGGGTCGACACGGCGGCACGGGTCGGATTTCTGAGCGCAGGACTTAAACCCGCTCTTCGGGAGCTCTCGTCTATGAATGAGTGAGGCTGCCTCTGGGCCTCGTCCATGCTGGGGTTTCAATGGGGGAAGCAGGCATCCCGTGCTCGGGGAAACTCGCCTTGCAATTTTTTTTTCGCCCACTTCTCAATGACAAAGCTGCACTTTGCAACAGCCAAAGCACTCACACGCATGCCAGCATGAGCCGTGGCGTCTCCGAGGCCCGCTGCAGTACCTACGACTCGGAACACCAGAGTGAAGAACAGTTTTTACCTGGCTGCTGTGTGAAGCCATGCTCCCGGCGAGTTTCTTTTCTTTTTTTACAATTAAAAAAGAAAATAAACTTCCTCTTCTCCAGGGATGAGCTGAAATGTGGTCTTTGACTTAAAAACAAATCAATTTCTACTGCGACATTTTCAATGTAGTTTCTTTTTTTTTAATCTAGAGTATATAACGTTAAGGTTGTATTCTCCTCCTCCTGCCCATCACGCTGCTAACCCCACCATGGCCGCCATCTTTGTCTCGCCTTGCTTCTGGCTTGCGCGCGCTTGAGAGCCTGACTGAGTCCGCGGTGAGCGCGTGCGCCCTGGGTGGGAGGCGGAGAAACGCGGGGACGCGCACCGCATTGCGCATGCCCAGCGCCAGCGGAGGCGAAAGGGCCCCTTACACCTACAGCACATGGGTACACGCTCGCGGTTTGGGAAATATATTGAAAGGGGAGACATGGCACACTTGTCTTTAATGCATGACTCTGCATGTTTTGTATTCAGGAACAATCATTTCTTCCTAAAATGACAGAGGAAATCTAAAATGACCACAAGCTAGCGGGACTGGTCCAAGCTAGCTGATGTTTTAGTAGATAATTCCTGCCAAGATTTAATCCAAACGTTTCTTGAAGCAAGCTAGGGTATCTGCATTAACAACACAACTGTTATTGTGCCACGGGAAACCCTTTGTGTAAATTCGTGCCTCCATTCCTCGGTTTCAAATACCCTTCCTAGCAGTTCCCACTTGTGATCCTGTCTTTTTTTCACTGTCGATTCTGAAAAAGTCCAATAGGCTGACTTTATCAACATCTTTTAAGAATTTGAATGTCTGAATCTGGTACTGCTCTACTCAAGACTTGACTTTTTCATTCTCTGGACTGACTCAAGAGCAGCAATAATGTTTTGCAATGTGACCAATAACCGTACAATGAATTGTACAATTGTAACATCACTTGATTTAAATTCTACAATAGTAACTGATTTCCCCCCTTTACATGATAGGCGTCCTGCTCCTGCAGTTGAAAATACCAGTGAGTTCAATTTTCCCAGCAGCAACTGGAATGGATGTGTTCACACAGTTTGGCTTCCTCATGAGTTGTGCAGATCACGGGGTTAAAGACCATTTTTTTCTGATGTTTTGTGAGATTCTTTCTGTGGAAATGTATGCAGTTTGGATCCACACCGATTTAGTGGTCAAAACCGAATTTTCTGTTTTGATGACGAGACAGAGACGTTTCTATAGAGTTTTTTTTTAATTGTGAACACCCTATCGGTTTACATTTTCATTGTTTTTTATTCATTGTTCATTAGCTGTAGCCATAAAATTATAGTTATACCTCACGAATATGATCAAATCGAAATCCATCGTGAAAACTAGAGGTTTAATAATGCCATTTGCAAGAGCGATTAAAACTGTTTCTGCAACATTGAACGTAGATTAACATACTTCTTATATTGCCTTATCAAATATTTGCTATTTAAAGTAAATACTAATTACTTCCTAAAACAGTGAGTCGCGCTGCGACCAGTTAAAAACGAGTTTTTAAAGGCGGGGTTCTCCGTTTGGGAAGTCAAGCTGTGAGCTCAGGTATGAGGTGTGTATGTGTATGTGTGTGTGGGATCGTGGTGTCGGAGCTACGCACAAAGTGTACCTTGAAAATTAATGGCGGATGTGAAACATCAAAATACAATAGTTGTGCACTGTCGATGGATTTAACCTGGTCACTCGAGGCAGATATGTCCATGTTTCGTCAACAACACGACGAAAAATAAAACAAAGTACCACAAAACCTCGCTTTCTTTGTTATGTTGCGTACTCGGAAGTTGTGGTATTTGTGATGCTGACTTGAAAACTTGAGTCCGAAAACCATTTAGGTCGAACTGAAGACCTCCAACTTCTTTATTTGACCTCTGAAAGATACACGAGTTATTTCTCAACTCAAGTCCTGTTTCGAGGGTTAGCGAATTACTGGGAAACTACTGACCGGTCAACCAGTTTCGGCTGAGAGGCGCATCAAACCGGGTTTCGGTAACCGGAGCTATTTGTACAACACAGCCCGGGATGGAGCACTGGAACTTCTTTTGCTGACTTCTGAGGGTAAGCTGTGCTCATAAATCAGTATAAAATACGCAAAATAAAAAATCGCAAAGTAATTGTATATACATACAGGGTGATGGTGGCCAAAACCAGTGAAACTCGTTACTAACCCTATTAGATGCAGGCGTAACTCTTTGCCTACTTTGACACTTTTAACAAGAATATTATGATTATGCAATGAAACAAGTAAAGGTTTATTCCACGCTGAAAACGTCACCCTTCACACCTGTAGGAGGCTCAACATCTTGAAACGTTGTTTCTTTTTATCTCTTTTCAGCATGGACTAAATCTTTACTTATTCTTTGTATCCTACGCATGCTGACGCAGCTATCTACTCGAACTACATATGATTATGGTCCAATGTGTAGATTACGTTTAGTTACGAAGAACTATGCTTAAAGTCTTTGTATTCACCTAGTAGAACTACACGCTGCTTTAATAATAGTATCCTTATATTTACATAGCGCTTTCTGGACACGCCACTCAAAGCTCTTTTCAGGTAATTGGGACTTCCACTTCTCAGTGAGGAGGAGAACAGTGTGATAAAGTCAGTTCAAACATGGGGATTATTAGGAGACCGTGATTGGTAAAGGCCGCTGGGAAATTAAGCCAGGTTATTGGGGGTGACACCCCTACTTTCCTCGAGAAACTCCCTGGGATGTTTAACAACCACAGAGAGGCAGGGGCTTGGTTTTAAGTTTCATCTGAAGGACAGCATCTTTTTTACAGTATAGTGTAAGCATCGCTATACTGGGGCATTAGGACCCACACAGACTGCAGTGTGAGCGCACCCTACTGGCCCCACTAACCCCTCTTCCAGCAGCAGCCTTAGCTTTCCCCGGAGGTGTCCAATCCAGGTACTGGCCAGTACCTGCTGAGCTTCAGTGGGCTATATTACCCTGCAGCTCACAACTAACTTTAAGCTCTAAGACCTGTTAAATTTGGCAAAGCATGAGCATGTTAGTTTTAAAAAGCATCAGCATTTAATAAAGTATTTGCACAGCACTGCAGCACTATGTAATATTTATATGCGAGTATAAAAATCACTCTCTGCATGTTTTTTTAAAAAAAACACATAGTATAGAACATGGATAATATGTATTTTTGGATATTACTTAAAGCATTCTGGCGTAATTATGATTTAGCATCCGTCATGACTGACTGTGGTACATTGATATCCTTCACCTGTGTCTTGGCTGCTCACTTAAGTGTTGGCACACCTGCCACGAAAATGATTTTGCCGTTTTCCTGCTACCACTGTGGGACTGTTGCAGCTACTGTATAAGTGGTGCGTTACTTTTGTTTTTCTCTCTGAGCTGTTCTCTGCCCCTTCATCGATCCACAGGGCATACAGTACATTCACGGAACTCACAGATCATAAGATGCCGGGAGGTGGGAGGAATCCTGGAAGAGATGAGGAGCCGCAGAGCAAGACGAGGAGCGAAAGTGGCACTCGCCGTGATATGGACAGACAGAGGGAGAGGTACCGGCACGCCAGAGACCAGAGACACCCGCAGTACTGGGATGACAGGGATCCTAGCTACCTGGAAAAGAGAGACCGGGATTATCCTGACAGACGGGAGGACAGGAATCCCCGCAGCTCCGGAGGGCCGCAACTTCAAAGGGACCAGCCTCCTTCCTACAGGGAAGAAAGGTAACGGAAAATTCACTCTTTTTTTCCTGAGGTGTCAAAACAAAACCACAGTGGGAAAACTCTGAAGATGGCTGAAGTGGTCTGAGTCTACACTCAGAGGCTGGAGCTGGTGGTGTAAACCTTTCGTCTGTTTCCTGACCCACAACTCTCCCCTCCCAGGTGTCTGGACTTTCTATAAAGATCCTAAATCTGTTGGTCCGACAGTGCTTTGGCCCAGTTCCTGTATATAAAGTGTACGAAAACATTATAACTTGGTTACCATTGCTCTGTTGTTCCTGCAGTAGCAGGTGAGGTAAGAGCCGGGCCTGTTTTCTTCTCTTCAGTGCTCATCGTTACTTACTTTAAACACAGGTCACATCAGGGACCCTCAGTGCCTCCAGATGAAATGAGTTATGATGAATCAGTGCCATCCAGTGGGCTTCGTGGCTGCTACAACTTCAAATATATTCCTACCTCTAGAGGTGAGTGTCATGATGAAGGCGATTTTTAAAAGAGAATCCATGATGCAAACTACTTTAAACCTCATTTTTAATTGGTGACATTTTACAAAAGCAAAGGGTTAATAATCCTGCTCATAATTATTTGAATTGAGGAAGGTAGGGTTTCAAATACAGAATATGGCAGTAAGTGTCCTTGCATTGTGACTTGGTTAAAAATCCAATATGACCAATTAATCATAATCCTGAAAAATGAAAAAAAAATCAATGTAAGAAAGAAGGAATAATCTTAGCTTCAGACCTAGCCTTTGTGTATGTATGGTTATTATACTGGATATTCTCAAAGGCTGATCTTGATATACTGTATAAAAGATATTTCCCTGCTTATTGTTATAATGTGTGCTCTCAAATCAGAAAAGCAGTTTGTTCATTAATTACAGGAGATGTGAATCTTAATATTTTCTGGAAAGGTGGTATTCCTGCTATATGTGGCAACAGAGGACTGAAAGGAATTTGTTATAATTTTTGTGAAAGATTAACCTTTTGTTATGATAAAGCACATAACATGATTTCTCTAAAAGGAGATGCAGTGTTTCTTGTCACTGGTCAGCATATGGAGACTGGACTAGTCCTGCTCTGCTGCATTCTTGCGCAGGTTTCAGCGACTGCGAAAGAGTCCTAATTTGTGAAGATCTGTTAGCAATGCTGGGTTACAGATTTGCAGTGGGGAAAAGGCCCCTTTTACCCATTTGCATTTTGACGTAGGCAGTGCTGTCAGGTCTGGAAGGTCTGTGAAGTGGAAGCCAGTGTGAAAGAGGGAAAGGAATGCAGTCTTTCTGGTGTGACAGGGCCCGGTGTGTAATCTTGTGATCAGGCTGGTCCCAGCATACAACACTTACTTTATACAGGCTGAAGAAGTCGCCTCTGGAGGTGCACTTGAAACTTATAAACTGTATTAGGCTTGTTTAAAATTGTATAATTTTGGTTTTGAGGTTATCGTTTTAAATTTTTATTTTAATACTTTTTTCCCCCCATGATTTCAGTTGGCTTGTGCTGTATCCCCGATAGGGTTCTAGGCTACTGGCTAACCTCTATAAACCAGCTGTATATCCACATACTGTATATTGAAAAAGAGACACCTTGTTATATCTAGGAATTGCAAAATCGACAACTTTATCCTATAGCATGTTTCAGAGTAATTTGATAAATTATGCAAATGAATGTTGTCATACAGAAATTGGTAATCAAAAGTTTTATTTTTATAAATGACTTAAACTTTATTTTGATGCCTGATAAATAATTATCAACAAATACCATGTCCAAAAAGAGTAGCCTATATTGTAGCTAAGTAGTTAGTATTTTTTATAGCAACGGTCATTTACCTATACCTATATTTACCTATATGTGGACTATGCTATATTGTCTTTTACAGTGCATTTGCTCTTTTTTTACATAAGGAGTATTTCTAATCATATATTTACACCTACCAGAAGGTATACTTTACAGACTGGAAAAGTAAAGTGTAGTTTTGGCGTTTCAGCTTCGTTAAATTGCAAGTCTCTAGGATCCTGAGTGAAATGTCATTGAGCCGCGGGAGCCTAAAGGTCAAATTTCTTATGGTTTGTTCTCCATAATCCCAGTGACCTGTGACCTGTGCCTTTTCCGTCTCTGTCCCTCTCTTCCTGGCGTGTGGATGTCCCCGCGCAGGCCTGTGCCAGATAATGGAGATCTTCCTCAACATGCTGATAGTCATCTGCGCTGGGGTGTCCTACAACACCGCGGGGGGCTACAACGACCTGGCCAGCCTCGGGGGTCTTTACGCCTACTATTACGGCGGGGCCAACGCTTTCACGGGCGCCGAAGCCACGCGGGTGAAGGAGCTGGACGTGCTGTTCTACCAGCTCAAGGTGCCGGCCTACGCGGCCACCATGGCGTTGGGGGGCGCCCTGATGGGGTACGCCTGCTTGATGCTGCTCCTGGGCGTCCTGCGCGTCCCCTACCGCTGGCCCCTCGTCCTCGTGGCGGAGGGCATCCTGGACGCCCTCATCGGGCTGGGCTACCTCCCCGCCCTCGCCTTCTATTTCCTCAAGCTGCAGGACAACTACAGCTCGGCCATCTGCCAGGAGAGGGAGGAGCTGTACAGAAGCAAAGGGCACATGGGGTTTGGGTGCAAGCTGCACGGGGCGGACATAGCCGGGGGGCTGTTCGGCGCGCTGGGGGTCCTGGCTTTCCCCTTCAGCGCATTCCTGGCCCTGCGGGCTTTCAAGAGGGTGCGGGAAATTAAGAAACAGCCACCTCGGGACTTTTATGACTTTTAGAGGAATAGTTTTCGTCGAGGGGGTTTTTTTTTTTTGGGAAGCATCCAAAAAGACCCGGAAAAGGCTACTGCTAACAAACCGATCTCTGAAGAGAAAAACGCTGCTCTCTAACTCCTTATCTTATACTCCCAGGCAGCTTTTCAAAATCATGGTCGTCAAATTAGTTCTGTGATAATTACCAGTGTTCATGGTGACCTTTAAGTACAGTCTTGGCTCAAAATACAATCAGGTTCAACTTCTGGTTTATACTTACAGAACAAACTTAAAACTAATGTTGTGGCTAAGGTTTACTACTGTTTTTTTTTTGTTTTAAGTGTTTGGAACACATTCCTAAGTATTAGCAACAGATTTTTTTATTAGTGTTGAAGATGAGCATTTTTTTATTGAGATTGGTAGTTACTGTTTTTTTCAAACAAGCTCTAATGCAAGCATTTGTAAACTCAAATTCATCGCTTAGTAGCAGCATTTTTTGAGCTTTTAGTTGTTAGATAAGGGATGCACTGTGTCAGGGTATATTCTTACAATAGGGGACTCTGAGTCTGGTGTCTGGGGAGTCTGATGTGTAGAACAGTTTTTCAAAAGGTATTGAACCTTGAGGAATTTTCAGTTCTGATCTTAATGATGCTTTTAGTGCTTTTTAAAGAATTAAATGTCTTGCATTTGTAAATGAGGCTTTTAATATTTTCCTAATACTCGCTCTTTCTCACAAAATCACATTAAGCTCACGTTTCTATACTTGGAATGTGTTGTAGTGTTTCTTTCTGGTGGCTGATGAAGAGTTCTTACAGTAAAATGTACCGTTTAACGACAAGCGATTTAACTTGGAACAAGACATACAATGCAGAATTAAAAGCATTTGTAGAGAGCCTAACAGCATGTTTCAACAGAAAAGGTCATTGAAACAAGCTAAAAGATGCTAAAACACACTAAAAGACTTGTGTTTCAGTTTAGTTACCAATATGGCCTTTTTTTAAAAAAGGATTTCTTCTCCAATAGCTCAACTCCCTGTTCACACATTTCACTTTCAGTATCACATTCTGAAGTACCACATAGTCTGAAGAACAGATCACCTGTTGTGCTTCAGTGTGTCTAGCCCTGCTCAGGACTGGCCTTGACAACCAGACACAGTACTTTCTATTATACATGCTTCTGCAGCTGGAAGGGATGGCTGGGAATGTGATACAGGGAGTCGCACCGAGTACTGGGGGTATGCACAGACACCTTGAAGAACTGAGGTGTGGGGTGCACTGGACAAACTGAGACATTGCAGGCACAGATGGAAGACCAGCTTTTTTTTGGGGGGGGGGGGATTCATCCACATTGTCAGTACTGTTCCGGCCGCTCACTCACAACTGTGGAGGAGCCAGTGTACAGTTAACTCTTTCTTCAAGACCTCTCTTCCTCTGCCATTAAAATTACTGTTGGCATTCATAGACCATTTTTAAAAATATTATTCGACTATTTATGGGGATTGGCGTAAAATAAATGGCAGCTGTTCTGGTACAAGCCAGTAGGCTTTCCTAATGTTTCAGACAGAAGATAAAGCTGCAAACATCCATTAATGATCCAAGTATTTTGCTGTTAAATGTAATTGAACTTAAAGGACATTGTAATAGCATGTAATTATAACCCTTTATACAACTCCTATATAACTAAATATGTACCGACACTAATACAGAAATTTTCCTGCTTCCCGACTTCACACAGTTCTGTAATGTCTCCCACTTTCTGGCAGAAAAGAAATCATATTCAACTAGTCTTCACTGTCCCCATATATTGAATCCAGTCATCCCCATCAAAAGGCTGAGACAAACTCTTTGCAGCAAACTCAAAACAGCTGTGATCAATCACTCAAATGGTGATCTGTTACAGGAAACCAGTATAGTACTCAGATTCCTGTAAAATAATGGTGATCATCCATCACTCTTCGATATCAGTCTTCACCTTGTTTTCCCTTCCCTTCAATGCTCACCCCAAAAGCAATCCATTAAAAAAAATCCACAGATGATTCACAGTATAAATTTTTATTGCTACTTTGGCTGAAAAGTTAATCAAAATACACCTTTTCTGCCCAAATCTCATCTATATAGCAGCATTTCAAGTGAAATTATGAACCATTGTCGGCCCCCCAAAACAAAAGGAGTCAAACCCAGGCTGTGGAACAGCAAAAGTGCTCTCATTTCTTTTTTCCCCCAATAACAAAACAACAACAAAAAAGATTGTCTAAACTAATTACATCCATTATAGAACAGATTCTTCATATTCAGCAGTTTATCTGCATGCTAAAATATAAACATAAAAATGTCATAAATGCTCCAGATATTTAAAACAATGCCTTAGAAACATAAACCATTGATTCTGTACAAATTAATCACATTTGTATATAACACATGCTTGAAACGTTAAATACACTAATAAGAATTTCATTGGAAAAGAAAAAAATTAAATTAACAGATGGGTGACAATATATGATAATTGAAAACCTAAATTTTGTAGAAGAGAAGGATCTATAAATCTGCATGAAACAATGAAGTACAAAAATAAATGTTAACTTTATTGGCATACAGAGAAAATATTTAGGCATCTCTAGAAAAGAAGATACAGAAATAATGATGAATTTGAACAATGTTTACTTTGGTCACATATTAAGCCTGTTAATATCTCCCATCACCCCTGCTGCTGTGTATTTACCATAATATTATGCAAATAATCCAGAGTTGTACATGAAAGCAAAATAAATTGTTCAATACATATTCATTATGTGAAAAATAAACTAAAATACTTATTTTACGGTCTCCTTTTCAACTCTTAAGGGAATAATGTTGCTTTATATGTAAAAAAGTTTCCAGGAGAAAAAGTTCAATTGGACAAAAATGAGAAAAAATTGACTCAGATCTTTCATTCTTACAGCAATGATGCTTTTAAAAGTGTGTAATCGCCTTTGCGTGTCTAATGGATTTATTCCATTTACATAACATTATGGTAGAAAAATCTGTTAACAAGGTTTAACTCTTAGATTTAAAGGGAAAATTATTCTCTTCATGCATTTCTGCTGAACTTTACCCTGTGCTCTATCCTCCAAACACATTTTTGTCCAGTTAATTTTCAACTTGCTTTTCTGCCTCTACTACTTGAAGTATTGCAAAACAAAATGGCGTATTGAGTTAACATGCAATCTCATCTCATGCTATTTTGTTTCTGCCTGTCCTGTGACTACATAAAGTAAACCTTTTTGGTACTCTCAAATAGGAGACACTTGGACTGTAAACATAAATGCAAAATTCTAATAAACTAAGGTTTCCAGTTTATGTTCTGATAAGGTCAGTTAAATGAATTTTGGACACTAGGACAAACACTAATGCATATGGAACACTGCACCTCATTTATGATACAGCATTGATCCTGACTTGGCACACCGTGGCCTAGATATATGTAGAAAGGTGCACTGGGATCTTATTAACTTCTTACAGGACTAAGCAGAACAGGTATGTTGAGTCCTGGAAAACACTGACATGGTAGCAGAACACTTTTTTTTTTGCAAAGCAGATCAAATAATCAAGGTTAGTGCTACGTAGTCGCCATTCCTTCCTGGATAATAGAGGTAAAGTCACTATTCTTAGCCACACAAAGCCTAATTATAGAGTAGAAAGTACTCTATAAGAATGAGTGAAACATTTTGCATATACTGTTTTGTCCCAAAAAACACAAAGAGCATTGATGTGCGTGACAGCTTTCCCTCTGTCTCTACATTGTTGCATACACTTGTCACAAGGACAGAAAGAATGTTAGGTGTATTAGGATGATATCTCTGCATTACAGATTTAGCCATCTTCCTTTCCATCAACTGTATACCGTTGCTGATATACAGTATATGCGAGAAAAGAAGTTGAAAGCTCAGCCAAAAACCTTAGCTCTCACCCAGCTTTCATTTTTACAGTGTTTTCCTCGGATATCCTTACGTGCAGAGTTCTTACTGTAACATGAATCTCCTCAACGTGAAGAACTCTTCTTTCATCTATGCTTGATCATAAAGTACAGCCGGTGCATGGAGCATGATATCATTTACAAAAATAAAAGGATTTTATTTCAATTTGTATCACATGCAGAGCGGAGTAGCCCAACTTTGTTCTTTATTGTTGATCCCTATACACAGATAATGTTCTAATGCAAGAACAAAGTTTATTGACATAACAATAATTTAGCATTGTTTCCCATGAATATTACAGTTTAACAGCATAAATGGACATGTATCCGATCAGTCACTCAAAAAAAAACAATGTCATGGTTGGCTCTTTTACATTAAGATCTTTTTAATTGGCAGCTTTCTCTTAGAGAATATTTAGCAATCTAAGTGGCCAATAAAAGCCACAACAAGCTAAACTCAAGACCTATGAGTTTGAGTGCATTTATATAAATACTTCATATAGACTATTATATTTAATTTCTGTATATACAAAGTGCTTCTACAGTGTCCGATGCCTTCATAAACAGATTTGATCAAACAGTGAATCGTCTCAATTAACAAAAATAAAGTCACTGTTCCCATTCAAGTTCTCTGTTGGTTTGAATTACATGCAGCTAACCTAAATTATATCTAGGCCCAAATAACTAACCTAGGATTTCATTTTAAAGCTCTGGGATCTTAAAAAAATAAACTAATATTCCTAACATCATAATTCCTTAAATTTAGTATAAACGCTCAAAAGCAATATAACTCTTTTTCAATATAGTAAGTACAATTAATCTTACAGTCCTTCAAGGCCAAGATAAAGGTCTCAGTGGGCATCACAAATCCCAATGTTTTACACTAGCATTCTTTCATGTTGCTGCAGTAATTACACAGCTTTATCCAGTGACAGCCAGGAAATATAGCCATAGTTCAAGTCATGGTAGCAGAATCAAAGGCTGTTTTCTTTACTACTAATGTATGCATTTATGATACAGCAAATGCATTTCCTATATATGCCCTGCCCATATTTTCTTTTATTAGATTTTGATCTTGAAGCTTAAAATGTACTTGAACAGTATACCCTGAACTACTGAAACAAATACTATAAGCAGATAAGAACCACTGGTATGGCACAAGGGACTGGGCACAGAGAACAGGCAGTGCCAGGCAGTGATTAAGCCTACAGATATGCCCATCCTGAACTAAGCAGCATTAAATGCGACTTTAGACAGGCATGTGTAGAATTCAGTATATTCCAACAGAGCTGATGCTACTAAATGTCATGTATCTAGAATCTAGTATCTAGAATGCTATACCCAGATATCGCTGGCATAGGCAAAGCAGCATGGATACAGCACTGTGGCCAACCACATCAAAAACAGAATGATGTCCTTGAATAAGGACCTCAAGTCTAAAGTGCCTGAGCAGGTGCAGAGAGGGAACCATTTTAAAAGAGTGCACTATCCCATAAACAGAAATCCAAGTTTCATGAGACAGTTTTGGAAAATGATTCACTGCTACACATATGGTTATGGGCAGTTTTTCATATTTACTGCATACTAATTTCTTAGTGTCATTTCAAAAATCCATTTCCATTATCCAGAGGAGCTTTCTTCTCCATGTGCTTAATCTAGTGTTATGCAGAGTCACACCCTGCCTTCATTCGGGGGTTTTTTCGGTCAGTGGAACAGCAACTTGAAACCCCAAGGTTTGTTATTTTGCTGTTGATAAAATAGAAATACATTCAAAGGGACTTTTTGTCATTCCTGCCTGTTGTTCACACTGAAAAATAATAAGTGGTGTTATATACCTCAACACATTTCGGAATGAAAACATTTCAGAATATCATTCATCGCCTTCGGAAAACACGGCCCAACTTGTAATTAAAAAGAGGAATCCCTGCAGTACAACACTTTGACCACTAGATGACACTAGGTGACCACTTGTTGACTGAGCATCAAACGAAACTATTCAATCCACGTCTGTATTTAGAAAAATAAGGTATATGGATTTAGGATATTAATTAAATGCATTTTTGGTGTTCTTTTGATTAATTGATCAAATTATTGACTGTCATATTGTCAAGCGACTTTGATTATTGCATAAGCACTGAATCACCTCGTTAGTGAAACTAGGCATAGGTAGAGGTGAATTAACTTCTTGACTTTCAAACAATGCATAAATCAAGAATGAAGAACACAGAAAGGAATCACTATGACCTGATAATCAGGAGAACAATGTCTTTGTGCCATTGTTATGTTAAGGCTGGACTAAGCTCACACGCTGTCACTTGCTGTCTGAGATGATCACGGTCAGAAAGGTTTAACTGGGCAAGATGCCACAGTAAGCACAGTCTGTCAACAACAGGCCACAATCAGGGAGACCACAGGTCATGACATCTTGCCAAGACCGATATAGGGGTTCAAATGTGATGATCTGGGTAGAAGTGTCTACTTGCTACAGCGTAGTGATTGAAAATTGCAGCCTGACTGCCCCACGTTGTGCTATATTAAATCCTGAGACATTCTAACACTGCCCCTGTAACAAAGGTTTTCTGGTGAGATGAGAATGTGAGAGTTATGCTGTAGATGCCAGACGTGAAACCCTCTGAACGTATGTGGAACAGGCTGTATAAAAGGAAAGGGACAGAATCCCACAAGATTCCCACAAGACAGCTTCTGCAAACTGGTGCAAAGCATGTGTCACAAAAAGCGAACATCACAAGGCGTGTAAAGTAAGCCAGTGCTGGACACGGTTACAGCTTTATCAGCCCGAGGCTGCCTTCAGCCAGTAGACTCAAAACTGACCAGCCCTGTTGATTACAACAGTTAATGTGAATACTGAATTTAACTACGTCATGTCTGTTCAACAAAACGATAAAACACCTACAACAAAAAAAAAGATCTTACCATTTTCATAATGATAATTTTATGAATCAGTCACGTTGAAAGTGATTTTTTCTTTTGATGCTCAGTATGCAATCTATTACCTTTTTTTCTGGCAATTACAACAAGGATACATTTGTATTACACTGTCCATAAATCTCCATCATAGCTTTATAACATGAAATATGAGTAATATTATAAACCACATGAGTAAGACTTGCAGGCTTATATAGTGCAAACCATAATTGGCAATAGAATTCATAAGGTCTAATTCACAGTATATATTTTCTTTGTCTTGTGAACCAATGCTTGCTCCTTCTATAATAGTTTTCACAATTTAAATTAAAATTAATTAATCAGCAAGCCTACATGAAATATGCATACAGTGTGGTTAAAATAAGTTTTCTCAATACCATACATACACTTTTTTACGATAGACATACAGAACTAAGACACATTCTTATATTGGTAGGCAAAATATACTCAGTTATATATTTTAATGTATTTACACTTTGCATTATTCCTTAAAATCTATTTTGTTTGAAAACGTCTCATTCAAAGTTGGCAAAGGACTTTTTTTCAGTGTAATCATGTCACTATTATTTCTCACACTATTATTACACTGAACAGCTTCTAGCGCCACAGTTCAAGTACCAGAGTCAAATGATATCCTATTGATGATTCGGTCAAGTCTGCATTATTCATGAAAATCACATCCTGTTTGACTTGAGTTATAAGGCAGAAGGCCTCCTTTGCTGAACACTCATAACTTGAATGCCTACACTTGTTGAACTGTAAAAAGAGCTAGTCACAACACAAATATTTCAACTTTCATTTTGTTCATTCTGTTTTTCAGTTTCTTCAGTGACTACTTTCTTTTAGCATTTGTCAGACAGGAAAATAGCGAAGCAATGCATTGACATTTGCCTTTGTTTCCTGACTCCACCCTAAGTCTTTTTGGAGTGGACAGATTTGACCACATTTCCACTGCAAAAAAAAAGATACTTAATATTTTGACTGAATAAATTAATGTTGATTAATATGGCTGTGTTGTACAGTAATCCATTAAAACATCATGTTTTAAAATGCAAGCACTGCTCCTTTTCCAAATCCCTTCCATTAGCACTTCTTAGATTGAATGTCTTTGCTCGTTAAACCATTTCTTTTCAGGCTTTAGCTAATTTTTTACCCCTTCAGCTTCCTAACTGATCTGGAATGTCTAATTGCAATCCAATGAACTGCCGAGGGAGGAAAACTGAAGAGGATCGTGTCTGCTGTCATCTCGTCGTCATCATCGTTGTTCATCAGAACAAGAGCGTTTGGCAGAAGACCTTACAAAAATCCTGATTCCTGGAATATGGGGCTGAACTCATTGTATCTTTTCGTTTGGTCACAGTCTTCTAAGAATTACCCACATGAGGTTATCTGATCATGCCAGCACCATGGCCAGTGTGCAGTTTCGCGATTATCCTTGTCCAAGTGACTGAAAATCTGCTGCAGGCACTTGTTGTCACCTTTAGGTTCTGTGACTTCTGTCTGGTGCTGAAGAGCCACAAGACACAGATTCTTCAGTACAGGAGGAATGTACAGTGATAAATAAACAAGTCAAGTAACACTTAAAGCCTATCACCCAAATAAGGAGTTGCATACTTAAAAAAGAAACTTCATGTGTTGTGACAAACATTTTACATCAATAAGTAAACAGTCTGTCCCAAGACAACATTACGTCAACATCTTTTTTGCAGTGTTTCTCAGATGAGATACTCCAGTTCAGGTTGTTTGGCCTGTAGTACCTAAATGATAATGATGTTTCATGCAATTTGCTTTCCAGTTCAGTTACATAAATCATTATATTCTTTTATATTATATATGTCCTTCAGTTAGTAGGTCTGATATTCAAATTATATATTTAAGAGTTAAACTGCTATATTATGCTAAGGGTAATGTCCTAAAATATTAATCAGCTATTAAACATAACAACTGAACTGGAGTGTCCCATGGGTGTCAGAATCAGCCAGCGTTGTCTAAGCTCACTCTGTCCCGTCAGTCTGGGCAGGCAGGAGCCTGGCTGCCTTCTACAGTGCAGTGTCATACACTTCTTGCGGTACAGCTGCAGTGCTCTGGTCTCTGTGTGGCAGCTGGGGGGGTTGCTGTTGATCCCAGTCAGGGGCTCCAGAAGCAGTGGGTGTGCCCGGGGGTGGAGGTCCGGGGATGGGCATCTGGTTCCTCATCTGCTCCCGCACGTCCTGTTCCAAACTGGGGGGCACCACAAGCTGGTCTTCGGGGTCCTGTTGGGCAGGGGCAGCAAAGTAGCCCGATTTCTTCTTCGGGGCCTCCAAGGCCACCTCGATGAGATTGTGGCTGTCCTCTAGCGCCACCACTGAGCCGTTGGACAGCTTCTTCCCAAAGAGACTGGAGGTTGAAGGCGACTTCTTCAGGTCGGAGATCTCCTTCCCGCACACGGAGAGGAAGCATCCGTTAGTGGACGACACCACTACGCTATTCTGCCGGCGCATTTTTGACCTGAATCCGCTGGTGGGGAAATCCAAGCTCCGGTGATCCTGATGGAGCTCCTGGTCACTGGGGCCCTCAGGAGCTCCTGAGAGGATCTGAAAAGCACAGCAATGGATGTCCACCTCCACCTCCAGCTTACTCCCATTGGAAATCACGCCCTCTAGTGGAGCCTCATCGTCGCTGTCCAGCCCGTTGTCCGACTGGTTGCTGGAGAAGGTGGCACAGGACGGCTGCCTCTGGAAGAAGCCTGGGTTGTTGCCTCCAGCGGCGGGGCCTCCGATGCCACACAGGGTGGCCGCTGGATGGAGGCTGCAGCGGCGCTCGGGCCGGGAAGCCAGACCGGACGGGTGCTCGTCTGAGGCAGTGGAGCCTGCCTCGCTGCCCACCTCCGAGGCCGACATCTCGCTGCTGAACTCAGACGCTATCCCACTGCTAGAGGAGGGGGTGGCAGGCTCTCCCAGGGGTACAGAAGTGGGGCAACCACCCACCACACCTCCTGTTCCTATCCCTCTGGTATCGGTGGAAGCCAACGGTGGCTCACAGGTGCAGCTGTCCTCCCCTATGTGAAGGGACACCACCACAGCCCCCACATTGTCCTGGCAGCCATAGCTCTGGGCCAGGGTGCACAGCTTTTTGGCAGCAGCTCGGGGGTCCCGGACCGCCTGCACTGTACTCACTGCCTCCTGGTAGGAAACGTGCTCAAACAGGGCTCTGTTCCCCAGAATCAGAAACTCGTCCTGGGCACACAGGGCCTCGGTCTGCACCCAGGGCTTGGGAATGACCCAGGGAGACAGGTACGAGCAGCCCAGAAGGCGAGTGCAGCACGTCACACCGCTGACCTTGTTGTCCTGCAAGGGAGAGGCAGAGAAGAGACAAACATCAGGCATCAGAAGGACCAAGCAGGCATCTGATGAGAAGGGGTGGCCAATTAGCCCCATTTCGCCTTTGGACCTTCAAGGCCACCTCAAGGGGAGTGAGACTGTCCTCTAGTGTCAGCAATGACCTACTGGAGAGCTCAACCCCCTGAGAGTATGAAACCAGAGTTTTAGCAGCTATGTCATCTTGCCATCGTACATCGTACTTGTCATTTCTTGCTCTTGTCTCTCTGATGAGGCTACAAGCCAATAACAAAAGACATGCAGATGGAGAGTCGACCAATACAGTACCTCAGTGACAATAGCCTTGCTCTTTTTGACCCGTTCGGTCTCTTCTGCACTCTGTTCCAAACTGAAGACCTTAGAGAGCGGCAAGGGCTGCCCGTCCCGGCACAGTACAGCCTGGCAGGTGCCCACGTTGGCCAAGGTCAGGCTGAAGTAGCTGCTTGGGTCAGAGGGGTCGTGATGGATATAACAAAGCAGGGCTGAAGCTCCAAGCTTCTGGCCAGCCATACCGAGCTTACTGTAGAACAGAGGAAAACGAGTCTTCTTCAAACACTTTCTGAGGATTCCAAAATGATTCAGACTTTTAGACATTTTTATACATTTGATAATATTGGAACAGGACTTAAAATCTTAAACCAATGCTTTATTAAACAATTGTAGAGGTTAAGTGAAGTTATTTATCCTTGAACTAGATTTTCCCTTTCTAACACAAAGTCAGCTGTTCATAATAAAAAAAAAAGGATACACTGGACACTAAAATAATATGACCCAGTAACTCAGTACTTAATTCAGCCAGTGGTACAACATTATATCTAATTACGTTTTAGTTACTTCTAGTTCAAGTTAAAAATTGCAAATAATTAAAATCAGTAATGCACATAGATTTTTTATTATTTTAGAAAAATAAGGAAGTCTTGTGAGCTCAAAAGTTTTAAATACTATTGGTTAGTGAATGTAATTGATTGCTTACAGGCACTATTTTTCATATACATTAAAAAAGCCTTGTATTTTAACCAATAATTCTAACGTTCCTAAATGCTTAAATGAATGAATGACTAACCCTAAAGCAGGGATCGGCAAACTACGGCCCACAGAACTTTTCTGAGTGGCCCTCAGCTCACTACTGTTTGAATCTCAAGGGTTACTTTTTGCATCAGATAATGAAAATCTTCCACCAGTGGCCTCTACTTGTCAGCTTTGCTGCTCTCTCTTAGCACTAACGGTCAATTGCAGAACAACACCTACAGTATCGATGCACTTGACTTGTAGCTGTAGATCAGACCTCAGCTTTAGCCTAGGTTACATAGGCCTGTGCTACAACTGATTCTTACCGTGAATTCATTTGGATTTGTGTTGCCTGCTGTGATTGGCTCAGTCACACAAATGACGTCTAGTGTACGCTATCTTGTTTGAAAGCAGGGATTGATTTCAAACGGTTCTAAATGTTATAACTGACAACAGGGTAACTGAGCTATTCGTGCCATGTCAAAAAAAAAAAGAAAGATCGATGCAGAGGGTCAAAAATTCAACGATAAATGGAAAGAAAAGGTAATGTGTCTTATCTGTCAGGAAACAATTGCTGTGGTTAAAGAATACAACATAAAAAAGAGTCACAAGACAAAACATCAGGCTAAGTTTTCAGAATACACAGGAGACGGACGGAGAGAAAATTAGAACAGTTGAAAAAGTTGCTTCAGGGGCCGAAAAAACTGTTCAAGAGAAAACAATGGCATGTGGCTTTATCATCATGTATGGCAGCACATACATATGTGAAAAGCCATTCTCGTGGATAAAGAATACAAAAGTCAAGAATCAGATCCAGGCTCTCTGATGATCATCTCCATGCTTGTTTACGCATTGCTGTGTCCAGATTAAGCCCGGATATTGACCGTTTAGTTGCTGAGAAGCAAGCACACAAATCTACCTGATGGCTCCTTGTGGATTTCACTCAGATGGCCCAGCAAGGTTGATAAAAGATTTTAAGTGGCCCTTGCTCTAAAATGTTTGCCGACCCCTGCCCTAAACCATACACACTGTATTATGGCTCAAGCATTCTGAACACATAGCTGCACTTCCTGTTTATGGGCAGAGGGGGATGCTGTACCGGTGTGAGGTGAGAAAGGTGTTGCTCATGTACACTGTGTCCACGCTGGAGTGCTGGATCTCTTCAGCCAACACGTCTCCCATAGTGCACTGCAGCAGACGAGGCACTTCCTCATTTCGGTCGCCATCGAAGATCCCATAGGCTGCTTCCACACTGTCTCCAAAGCGATCGACTGCAAGCACTGAGACGCACAGCCTGCCACACAGTCACCAAAATAAAGTGGGCTTAGAATAGCTCTCAAACTCACAACTTCAGAGAACCAAGGTTCAAGAAGTGGACACTTTTTAACAAGAAGGACATTTATGTCAGGGAGTGCAGATGTTCCTTGTTATTCAAGGTAACATGTCGAAATCTCTCTAAAATAAAAAAGAAGGATTCCACTGAGCTGTGTGATGACTTGTGGTATCTTTAAGACAAAATAACATTTGCACTATTTTCCTATAGCAAACAATACATTTTTATTGGAGTCTGACTAAAACTGAAAACAGTCTAGAAGCTGAATTTTAACCAAGAAAAAACATCCTGTATGGCACCTCCTCCCAGCCCTCACAATATTTTTAGAAGACACTTCAGATCTTGTGTTTGCTACAGCAAAAGTGTTCCTTCAGAAAGTGAGTTTCAGCCTCACCCCTCTTCTCCCAACCCTTGTCCTTACTTATTTCTCTGGCCTGTCATTTCGGAATACCCATGATTCCACAGCGTTGAAGAGCCAAGGGAGTCTCCTGCAGTCATGGCTGGCTTCTGATCCAGCTTCAGTGTGGCAATGTGGCTAAAACCGAGGGAGAGAAGCAGTGTGAACCACAGGGGGCGCTGTCGGCACATGTATTCAAATACAGCATTATGGAAGGAGAAAAAAGGTGGCATCTCAGTTTGGGACTGGTGTTTCCCCTAGCTACAAGGCGTTTTTGTGAAAAAATGTAGAATCAGCTATCAATTGTTTTTGTCATCACCTCACTGTTTTGGAAGGTATCACCAGTTGTACGTTTCTCATGTCTCAGCTCATGGCTATAAAATCTGCACTAAAATCCACTTTTACATGGATAATTAAGAAGAAAATTGGATATAATTCCAAAATGGGTAGTTGGATAATGGCAGGGGATTCTAAAAACACCACATGAAAAATGAAGAGAATAGAATGGCTTCAGGTCAAGAGCTCCTGGATTTTTCAAACAAAGGCAGAGCAGTGTGGGACAACCAGCTGAGCTGTCAGAGAGTAGGGTGCTCATTAGGGGGGCTCCCACCTGAAGATATTGAGGGTCTTGTGCTCCAGGATGAGGTTGGTATTTCCCGTCAAGTCCAGCTCCTGCAGGCTGGCTGGCAGTGAATCAGGCAGCAGGATCTCCGTCAGCTCATTACAGCTCAGATCAACCAGCTGTGCACAGGGAAGCAAAAACACAACAATGCAGGGTTGGACCTTCACTGACAGAGAAAGATTTTTAAAAATTTCTACGGACTTTGGTGACTTTGGGACAGCAAGGACATGCAAATATTTCCATTTCCAAACTAGTGATAAAGACATCAGCTCTTTGCTTCAATCGAAAATACGGCTAAGAAAAGAGTTCTAGGATTCCTTAAAGATTTGAGTATTGGTCTGGAGAGAGGTGGTTAACTCTTCCTAAAGCATCAAGTTCTTCCTCTGTGATATTAAGAACACTTTAAGGCACAAGGCAGGATACACCCTGGATGGGATGCAGTCCATTGCAGAGCACACACATACACAGACACACACACTCACACCAGGGCCAATATTCCCAGAAGCCCATTATCCTACCAGTATGTCTTAGGACTGGGGGGTGGAAACCAGAGCACCCAGAGGAAACCCACACGGACAAGGGGAGAACATACAAACTCCAGAGAGCACCCCAGGACCAGAATTGAACCCAGGGCCCCTGCACTGCAAGGCAGCAATGATAACCACTGCGCCACTGTACTGCCCTTCTGTCTTTCCATTTTAATAGTATTTTTGCATGCGCAATAAGAGGAGTAGGAGTTTGGGTCTCTGGCAGAGCTATCTAGAACTGGAAGATCCCTAATTAAGTAGAGAGATGAAGTGAGTGGGATGTTGCATCCCAAGTTAAGCCTGAATCTCTCTGTGATTGTCAAAAACTGCTGAACTGGAGGACAGGGCATATCCAAGGGCATGCGTCTATGAGAGAACATGAATATAATTATCAGGAACACTACCTGTACAGTGTGTGCATCCATTTGACACTAAATCACACCACATCCAATTTGTTTAAAATTGAGAAAATGTAGTCTGTGCAATACTTTCTACTTTAACAACTGAATTTTAATTGTTTAACAACTCCAGGTAATTGTCTAAACAGATAAGACTATTTTCCCAGTGTACTGTGGGAACAGAAAATACATTCTGTGGGATAACATTCATTTCATTATTCCAGGGAGGCAGAAAGGAATGTCTGTAAAGGAATACTTAACTGCAGGTTAAAAAAAAATGACCAGGGAAATCACAATGCTCAAAGTCTCAAAGGATAACAGTGAATCATTTTCAAAAGCAGAACACAAAAATGCAACAGATGAGAACTGGCACAAATGGCTTTTATTCCAATTTTAATCCCACTTAAAACAGAAGGATGGGTGCATTTATATATGTACACACACTGCATTCATATAATCAGATGGGGAATGCCTTCTAAGTTCTATAACTGGATAATTGTTTATTATTCATTATACCTTCAGGGTTACATCAAATTGAGGAGAACCTGCAGAGCAAAACTTCATGTTTTAAGATTTCCTTTCCTTCCATGCCTTTAAAGTTACAGATATTCTTACATTACTGACAATGTTATCAGTACAATAATGTATTATCGGAAGCACATCAACCTCTGAGACAGAGTTCACTAAATCTGGTTTGCTCTGTATCTAAACTCAAGTGGTGCTGTCCCCAGGTTGCCTCTGAGTGTCCCAGAAAACGAGAACAATGATCTGGGGCTACCAAACCTCCAAGACCTTTGCATTTCAGAGACACTTTGGAGCTCCTTAATTTAATTTTAATCAGATCTGCTGTCCTGTGGGGTAGAAACCAGTATGTTATTGGGTACTATGTGAGGGTTTGTGGAAAACAGAGGTAGTTCTAGGTAAAGCCTTCAATTTAGTAGTCCATTTCAGGCCCAAGGTCTTGTAAAAAAGCATCCTAGCCTGAATGTGAGAGGCAGATCTTCATATCTGGGCGATCCTGAACAGTCCTGAAAGTTTCCTAAGTGGGTTTTTGAGAACAACCATCAAAACAATCATGTCCTACAAAATACATAGCTGCATGTAAACTATATAACTAAGGCGTAAAACAACGAAGTGTAACTACTATGCAATTGTCCCTATCAGTGTCCACAGAAAGGAAAGTTATTCAATATAAAACATCAGGACCAAACAATCACACAGCGATAAAACAAAGCGAGAGAGCCTGACCTTGATCTCGGGCAGGTGGAGGATCTCTGGGAAGACACTGATGTGGTTGGAGTGTGCAGCCAGAGTGTGGAGTCTCTTACAGCCAGACACAGTGGAGGGAATGCTCTTGAGCTTGTTGCCACTCAGGTTCAGCTCCTCAAGCAGCTCTAACTTTGTCAGCTTGCTAAAACACAGGCACGCAGAAGACTCACTTGCACATTCACACACAGATTGACCATGTTAAATATGATTTTGCTGGTCTCTAATACTGAAACCAGAGGATGTGCTTGCGATCAAGTGGTTGTCAGGCCTATAATGTGCAAGCATTCCATTTTCTTTTAACTAGGGAAAGAAATAATGTTTTAAGCTTTTGCTAGTTTTCTCTCTCCCTGTCAGTTAATTTAAACAGCTCTCACCTTAATATTAGAAAAACAGTAAAATCATATTTAACCTTGTCACAGAGACTGCATATAGTTCAAAATCATCAGCGGTCTGAGCTTTACACCTCTAACATTGTGCAGCATGGGGTTATACTTACAAGAGTACATGTCCATTACAGAGATTTATCAGACCCTGTAAAAACCTTTAATTATTGGAGACTTGTAAAAAATAATCTACCTTTTTAGCCAGCCTAAGGTGAAACTGACTATGACTTTGGCAAAAGCACAGTTACTCCTGCTCCCTACCTGGCTGGAAAGGACTGTAGCTGGTTGTAAGCAATGTGCAACACTCGAAGATTCTGGTGTCCAACCAGCAGGGCGGCGCAGTGCTCAGTCAGGTTATTTCCTGTGAGGAAGAGCTCCTGGAGGGTGCTGAGGCTCTCCTCTGACTGGCTGCTGGGGGGAATAGTCTCCAGGGAGTTGGCTGATACATTCAGGTACCTCAGGCTAAGGAGGAAGAGACCTCTCATAAAAACAGCTACTGTCTCAAGGTACAGAAGTGAAGCATCAATGCATATAAATCAACTAGTAACAGCCATTCAAAAACACTTATTGTAAAAAGAGCTTCGTAGCGGAAATACATTTTACAGCAAGATAATTAGTTGCTGTAACAGACCAACTGTTAAGTGCTCTACATCAGAAGCACAAGTGCTTCATGACAGATTGTGATTTATTAGGTAGGATATGGAGAGTATTCTTAGGAGGTGGACAATTAGACCATGATGTGTAGCATCATTTTACAGCACTGAAAACAATAATGATAATGACACTGAACTTCAAGATCTAAAATATGACTGTACTTGTTTAGCACTCCCTCGGCCTAAAAATGTTACTTTTGTTAAAACAAAGCCAAGTTCCTTGAAGGAGTTAAAACGGGACTCTTAAATCCGAACATCCAGACACAACTCCAGGGAGCCCTGGTGGTGGTGATCTAAACACCTGTCAGGGGAAGAGGGTGACCTACTTTAAGGCCTTGTAGAAGAGGCTTTCTGGGAGCTCGCCCAGCTTGTTGTGCTGGAGGTCGAGGGCTTCCAGAGGGATGTGGTCAAGGAGGTCAGGCAGGATGTTTAGCCGATTGTTGCCTGCCAGCAGCTTCCTCAGGCTCAGGCTGCTGAGAAGCCTAGCAGGAAGAAGAAAGCCCAAGACATCCCACTGCATAACTGTTCTTTCATGAAGCTGTGTTTCATTAAGGAAGTGTTACTAAAGCCAAACTCTATGTTCCATTGTCCACACCAGCATACGTACAAACATACATGAACCGGCACGCAATTTACTCAAATCAATTAACTGGATTGAATAACTGGACTTGCAGCTAATTCTGTGGGAACAAGAATTTCAGAAACGTCATATGAAACAAAATATAAACAAATTCATGGAATGTCTGCATCTAGCAAAATGCACAGATTACTCTTTACGGTAATGCTGTTGATCATTACACAAATGGGATATAAGGCCAGCAAGTTCAGCAAGTGCCTTCATTTTGGCTGGGAAGAGGAAATCTTTGTTCGTCTTGCAGATGAACTGCTGTTTGCAGTTATTTCTGTTCTTTTCATGCTGACACTGCTTCATTCGTTTCCCGAATAAGGCTGACTCATCAAACAGAACTTGATAAATTACCGGTAGAATGCTAAAAATATAGTACGGTAACATTTGAAAAAATGCTTTCTTTGATAATATAAAACTGTTAGATGCTAAGGTAGAAGAAAGTCAACCAATGAGCATAATGGTCCACTACAATAGGTTATCTCCCGTGAGAATGTTACTTGTGTATTTGGATTTAGTTATACATTTTCTTTCTGAAGGTTTCTTTAACACTCTACAGATTCTTTTCAGCAAATACATATATGTAATCAACACTGATGGGACAGAACTGAAAAGCTGCCTTAAAGTCTACCGATACCCATTCTTTGAATTAGTGTACTTCTGTGTATTTGCTTAAATGTCTTGGGTCTCTTCATCAAGTCATAGTTGTCCACACACTTGTAAATGAACTTTGTTTGGACCAAAAAAATAAACAGATTTAACACAGCCACTCTGACAAATGGAGAAGAGAGGAACACTCACCTGGAAGGCAATTCAGAGAGCAGGTTATAGCTGACATCCAACACCTCTATTTTCCTGGTATCGCACACCCAGTCAGGCAAGTACTCTAGCAGGTTCCTGCACACAGTAAAAGGCTTTTAGACATTTTGGCTGAGAAAGGGCCATGCAAAACTTAAATACTCTTTATAGATAAAAATACCATGCCACCACTTGCAAACTGAGTCCAGAAAAAACTTTCTCTATAATGATCTGAGAAGTTACATCAGAAAACTTTTGAATGTTATTGAACATTTTGCCTGCTATTTCAACATTGATGCATTCCACACCTGCTTGAGACTAGCTCTTGAGGACAGGATTTCATCTACACTGCCTACACAGTTTTCTGGAAGATATACAAACATATGGCCCCCGACTCTTGTGCCCAATGGCGTGAACTGAGAATTGAGAATCCATAGAAGACCTATAAAAATAATCAAAAACAGGCACTCACTGAGAGAGATCAAGATGCGTCAGTTGATTTGGAACTGGGTAAATATTCACAGCGGTCAGGCCTGCATGGGATAAATCACACAGCTGTTAAATTAGATCCACCAGAACAAAGTGGACGAATTCAATAAATATACTTTTTTTGATAAATACCAGCTAGCTAATCTGGCATTCTTTTTAAAAGCATTTTAAATGGTTAATCTAAATATGGCTATACTTAGTTTCTATTAACCTTTCTGGGTAGTGAGTGACAGCAGTAATGTGGTAGAAAGTTATTAAATGAGATTTAAATAATATTGTAAGGAGGGTTTGACAGATTATGTCAGTTGTCCTATTAGGCTTTATATCAACTTGACCTGATAAACACACCAACATATACTGTCTAATGGGATTAAAGTTTACTAATGGAGTAGTAGACAATGCAGGTTGATGCACATCTACAATCAAATGACTGATTTGAGTGCAGGGCAAAGCGCTCAAGCTGTACAAGTACACCACATGCCGTATTCTAGGCAGTGATGTCCCATGCTTGTGGAATCGTCCCAGCCGTCAGCTCAAGAACCTTCAAGATGTCTGCTTTCTGGCAGAGCAGGAGCACAAGCAGTGACTTACAGTTGGCGCTAGCGTAGAGTGATCGTAGGGTGAAGCCACTGAGCGTGAGCACCCCCAGGCGGTTCCTCTGGCACTGCAGCATCTCCAGGCATCCAGCAGAGCTGAGGTCCAGCTCAGAGAGACAGTTGTCCCGAAGGTCCATATGTGTGACCTGCTTCAGTGCCTCCAGCCCCTCACTCACCACCAAGTGCAGCCCATTCAGCCTGATGGGAAAAGCTATGATGAGCCACTGTGCTTACTGCTTTATACAGCTTTGAACCATACAACTCACCACACCTGAGATGGGAGGAGGAATGTGAATGTGCTACATGACTTTCGAGGCAATCTTTAATTGCTTCTGTCATTAACTCAAAGATAACGATGATGCACTTTTCTACATTTTTGACAAAATGCTTCCTTAACCAACCTGATACCACACTGATCAGAAGTATTTTGTCACTGTTTACAAAAATCACACAGCTGCTTTTCCTGGTGATGGTTGCTGCAACCCAGAGCTCATCTCAGAAGTTCAAACTCTGCCAGCAAGTCTCTGGGACGTGAAAGAAACCAGAGGAAACCCACACAAACACAGACAGAACATGCAATGTCCACACGGAATACAGCCTAGAAAGGAATGCAGTACCCAAGTCTGAACCAATAATGGCAAGGCCAGCGTGTGACTCAGCATTATTACAAAAAATACATTTTCTGTACATTTAATGATACATCATCAAAATGAAATAATTCTTGGATGAGCTCTGTATCTCGGCTCTTAAGATTTTTGCTCTCCATCATTTAAGTTCCTGTCAGATCCAGTAATAACTTATGCCGGCGTCACACTACACAACTTTTCCTAGGATTTTCAGTTGAACCCTTCATTTACATATCGTAAGAAAAACACAGCGAGCTGTCAAGAGCACGAGATTTGAAACTGTAGTGAACAGTCGTGAGGGAATCGTGCAATTAGTCACCCCCTGCAATTCCCAGTCGTATAATTTGACACCTCTAGGACAGAAAAGGTAGCGAGATTCAGGAACTGCAGTCATTAAATTTGACATGCTCTCTGACTAGAAGTCGAGTCCTGTTGTGTGACGCAGCTTTAGAATGTTAAACTCCCTCCGGCACAAGACGCTGTATTTTCCCAGAATCCACTGGGAGAAGGCGTGTCAGGTCTCCCTCACCGCAGGTCAATGTGCTTGAGGTGGCTCATTCTGCCGAGGGTCCCCAGGTCCAGTAACTCCACTTGGTTGCCGGCCATGGCCAGCCTGTCAATACCACTCAGCTTCTCCAGCACAGCAGGGATCTGGCAGAAGTCATTGAAGGAAAGCCCCAGGCTACAGAGCTGTGACAGCCCACCCAGCTCTTCCGGCAGAGAGCTCAAATAATTCCCATCCAAAGCCAGTGTCTGCAGACTGAGCAAAAAGAAAGGCTGAATTTCTCATCCACTGCACAGACGTATTTTTCTCTAATCCCTCTCACTCTTTTCAAAGCCCTTAAATCTGTCCTTAAGAGTAAACGGGCTTGGCTATCGAAATATCCATACATCATGAACGCTCATCATAAGTAGAACTGCCAGTGTTGAGTGTCACAAACATTAAAACAAATAAGAGGTATAAATTGGATGCAATTATGTAACAATTAGGGTTTTAATTAACTGAACCTTAATATGAAAAAAGTAGGAATAAACCCTTCGTTCAGCACTAAAAGGGGCAGGAACACGTGTCAAGTACAGTTTTGTAGCTAAAAAGTATTGTATCAGACAAAAAAGTGAAAAGCATATTCAGCCTGTTAAAAGGAAATTTGTCCCTAGATTCCAATTAATGTTATCAAAAACTAAGAGCTTACTCTAAAAGTAGTAGATGTCTTACTTACCCCTGCAGGTTGCCTATCTGGACCGGGACTGAATGAATACCATTGCAGGACAGGTTGAGCTCCGTCAGTGTTAGGATCTCACATATGCTCTCTGGGAAGAAGCCCAGTCGGTTGTGAGAGATGTTTAAGCTCTTTAACTGTGAAAACCTAGACAACAACAAAACTGGTATTTAATATCTCGCACCAATCACAGCTCACCTGCTGTGTAATCAGAACTGTCATGAACGCCCCATCCCATTCAAACACTTACAGCCCAATTGCATCTTTCAGTTATGTTGGGTATTTCAAGCGAATTGAAATCTTTCCTTATCATCCTGTTTTTTTTCCAATGCAGAACTTCAGGTTAATAAAATATAGAATGGAAAATATGTATTTTTTGTGCATCAATTTATACTGATACTTGGGTATGCTTGTTTTGAAGTTTTTAACAGTAAGAAAGAAGAAAATGTATGTATCCTAAATGATCACTGAAAGCCTTTTTAATTGTATTTTTTCTCTCTTTCTTCTTTACCATTTACAGTGTCCTTCTGTTGGGTAAGGCACTTCTAACAACGTCTGTACTCAAAAAAGTCTTCTCCTTATTATTATTTATCTTTAATGCTACAAAACTGTTCAGTGTGACATGGTTCCAGCTGGAAGCTAGGGGGTTAAAGGGGGGTATTCTATACAGAATAAACTACAGGGTCAGGGCATGATAGTGGTACAGGATAACTGACATGGGTGTATACCATAAGATCTGAATTGTACTGAAGGCACATAAACAACACGTCCGTAGAACTTCACATGAGATCGCGAGAGTGCTCAGCATCCAATGTATTTCCTGGAAGAATCTAAGCTCCCCTTCCCTCTTCCCCCGGTATATTTCAGGGCCCAAGCTCCCACAGAGTCAGTGTCTATGAACATAGCCATACAAAATTCCAGAATCATGCCGAGTTTTCAGTACGGAATGTAACACACTGTCAAAAAAAAAAAAACTCTATCAGGTTCACTTGGGCTATTACTCCCAGAGTTACGAACACAATCCTAGGGGCTCTGACACACAGGCCTGATCAGCCCTGGACTGACTGCTGTGGGACGACCCACAGCTCTTCCTGTGCAGACGCAGCCGGCTGGCTGTTACACATGCAGATCACGGCAAACTACAGTCAGTCTGCTGAAGGTCACTTCTTTCTAACCCTTCAGCTGTAGCCACTGCGGTCTGCGATTGATGGGGCAGATGGATGTGATGGTCCTGACTGCTGAAGCAGAACATCTCAATCTCTCGGCAACTCCTCTCACAGACACACTCCTTTCAATGACTGGTCGCTAAAAGCCGCCAGGAGATCTTCAGCCATCAAACACAGCATAATCATATCCTTCGCTGTTCTTGTGTTAGTTAAAGGATTTTCTGAATCATGAGTCCCTGAATGTTTACTCATACAGAATTTTTCCCCAAAAAAGTTTAGGCTCATTTTTGATTTTGTTCTACCGATCCAATTTTGAAATCTCCAGTTTTGAGCTTCAGCACCCATCGGAGAAGCGTTACGGCTCTTGCCTATAGCAGCGCAAACCTGCCAGCGCCTCAGAGGGCCCAAGGGTTGCCTTGATTGCCAAGGGCCACGGATGACTAACACCCCACCACCACCCTCGGCAGAACCCAGCCAACTGTCCGCCACCTCTCTGGGAATCCTGGTCGCAGTCCGCTAGTGACATGACCCGGGCTCGAACCCACAATGCCTGGGTCACAGGACAAACGCCTTTACTGAGTCACACAGCGTGTCCAGCACATTCTCCAGTGGGCACCCAGCACCCCCCCCCTCCTGTGTATCAGGGCTCAAGCACCCACAGAGCCAGTGCCTTTGAATACAGCAATAACAAAAGCTACAAATCCACGATCATGACAGATTTTCAGTCTGAAACGTGAGAATTTACACAGAATCTTAATCAGCTTATTTTGGCAATATTAACACAACTCAAATACCAAATGCTGAGCACCTAGGGGTTTTATGAAATAGCATGACTTGAGCTCAGTATTATGTTATCCTAAGGAAAAATACTACTCAAACAATAAATGCCATCGATTTTAAATGTTAAGAACAATGTACAACAATGTAAATGTCCACGTTCAGCAATTTTTCATCATTTTCAGCATTTTTCATTGTACATCAGGATACAAAGAACATTTTTACGTTTTCATTCCTTTTGTAATTCCAAATGCAAATGAATCCTCTCATATTCCCTCAGATTGCTTTTGTCTTCTCATTACTTTGAGCTCTTGATGTTTCCACAGAGAAATGTATTTCCATCATGGATGAATGACTAAGATTATCTAACCAAAACAGGTTGCAAAATAATGACCTAGGTCACACATGTAAAGTTCTGAAAGCTCACATAGTTGAAGTTAGTCTTGTCCAAGCTTCCTTCCTCACAGGAACAATAATTCTAATTACCTGAACCTGAATGTACAGTAATTTACTGAGAGGCTTGTCAGCCTTGTCTAACAATGTTCATGTTTGTCCCTGGACACTTCAGTATAAGTAGTCGATAGAATAGAAAGTAGTGAAACAGAGAAATAATTGTAACGTACATAGAAACATATACAGTATATTAAGAAATAAGAACTATCCTTTAAAGTAAGTAAAAATTATAAAAACTTTTACCCAGGATACTTCACTGCAGTGAAACAACGTGATTTAGAGTTAAAAGGCTGAATAATAAAAACAATTAAATGGTATAAATAATCACACAAATACAATAAAGTATTTTTTTCTAACTTTCCTATCTTTCTGGATAAGTTAATAAAGCCTGGTTCAGCTTCCAGGACAATTTTCATCACATAAGTCTCAAAAGAAATCCATCCATTGTCTCACTGCTTTATCTAATACAGGGTGGAGCTGGAGCCCTATCCCAGCCTGACAGGGCATACCCTGCACGGAACGTCCCCCCAGTCCACCGCAGGACACAAAGAGACACGTGCACTCGCACCAGGGCCAGTTTTCCCAAAGCCCAATTAACCTTTGACCTTTGGGGAAAACCAGAGCATCCAGCAAAAACCAACAAAGACTTGGGGAGAAGACACAAATAGCAAAAAAAACAGGAATTGAACGAAGGGCCCAACACTGCGAGGGAGCAATGCCAACCACTGCGCATCAGTAATTCCCCATTTCACTCGAGTCATTAAAATTATATAATAAGTAGTGCATTAGGACAGTTATAATATAACTAGATCATAATACAAAAATATATAGAGATAAATAAAGGGAATCTGATATAAGTAATTCTAGCAAATCTTGGCTAATAAATGTGATTTAAATCTATTCACCATGCTCATTTCCAATTAGGAAGCAAGGTCCTGGGTTTATATTTAGTTGCACTGTAAACTGTTTACTGGGAGTCGATAAATTATCAAGTAATGAAAATAAGCAAACGTCTACAGAATAAAAATTGACATGCAATTGACATGCAATTATGTTGCAGGTGCACTTTGCTCACTACAATGCAGTCAGTGAATCCATATCATTCTGTCTCATGTTCAAGAGGGTCAGAGGTGGCTGTCTGCTTTGGCACACACTGGATCTCATCAGCCTGCTTCCCTCTCCCTCTTTCAAGCCCCTCTCCTGGATTCCCTGCTCTGCCGAGAACGTGACGGAGCGTTACTAAATATACGGATGAGGCTGGCAGTGGCGCAATGATGTGTAAACACCCTCCCTTTCTTCCAGGTTTCCCAGAGCACAGAGGCACTCTCCTCCCCTTTAAGGAACATCTTCCCCCTTTTCCTTAACCCTGTCAGCACTCACGCAAAATCACCACATTTCTTCCGCCAACACCGTTGTGTCATCTAACAAAGCATAACTATTTTGACTTACAGAACAGTCTTGTAGTCTTCAACCATGATTGCTAGCTTTTTACAACAAAAATCCGATCAGAATATCCTGACACACAGGATATTAAAAGCCACCACTGAGGGGGGGACAACAGCTCTTACCTGTTGAGACTGTGAAGGCCCCCAGGACCCTCTAGCCTCAGGAAGTTGTGGCGCAGGTTGAAGTGCGTGATGTCTTGGCTGTAAAAGAGGTACACTGGAACTTCCTCCAGGCTGTAACAGGACAGGTCTACCAGACTGACCGTTTGCGACACCACCTGCAACAAAGTCAGGCCACGCGTTCAGGGTTAACGCTACTGCAGGTGAACAAGGAGAGAGCCCTACATTCAGAGCGCCGTCACACGCTTGATTTTCAGAGGGGGCAGGCAATGTTACTCTTGTTTCAGCCTTCCCTTGGGGCAACAAGCTGGAACACTTCCTGGTGAGGCAACGACTGAGAGATCTAAGCAGTTTCAGTCTCCTGGGGTCCACTAATCAGCATGACCTTAACATAAGACACTTAAGAGTGTATAAAGCCACTAAGAAAATGCATGCGAATGTTAATTATAAAAGGAAAACTCAAAACTAACTTGACGCTCTGCAATATAGTAACAAAAAACACTGTAAAATGCCTTCCAAACATGTACCATGGTAAACCACATGGTATAATTCCACTTTTACCATGTTTGAACAATAGATGCAGTCTGTTTTCCATGGCAGTCTCACACTCTGGCACATCTCTCTGAGCTTTACCTTGATTTTACCCCTGTATTTTACTGGACACTTAATGCGCTCTTATAGCAATACACTGCAGTAAACATTTATACTGGTTCTCTCATATGGAAATGAATTTTATTGGAAAATGTAAAAGCACTGAACTATTCAAAGTACTTTCTGCATACTTTTTTTTACAACTTTATTTCCTTGGAACCCCTGCTATACTCTTCTCTATATGTGTCTAAGCTTTCCGTTCCTTTCCTCGCACACACCCACACAAATGTATTATAATCCTATGTTATTACAGTAACAGTGGCAACTGTACACAAAAAAGCCCTTTAATCAACTGCAGACGGGCAGGATTTAAATGCCTGCACCATCTGACCTCAATACGCAACGATCAAAGTCAAACCCGGTTAATATTTAAACTTTTGATTATAAGGAGGCCGATAATGCCCGACTCAACAGGCTTACATTACTTCTAACAGGGCTACACATTCCAGCACCTGAGAATTCCTAGACAATCTACTTGGAATTTCACTCAGATTCTGAAAGCGACATGGCTGACTATCAATTGTGTGAGACAAAAATAGGCATGACTAATAATTAGGTTTATCCATTGTTCCACACAAGGACTTAAGCAGTCCAAACAATTTCTGTTTATTATCACGGAAATAGTCTGTATATAAGATAAGATAAGATCACTTTATTAGCCATATACAATTTCTTGCATTAGGAATTTGTCTTTTCGCATTCTGTTATATTCTGTAAACTGATATATTCAGTACACTTTGATATATTCAAACTGATATATTCGGTACAATTGGTTAATCTACATTGACTCAATGCAGTTAAGAAAAAAAAACCTTTCTTTTCCACTGTGTTTCGTGTTGCATCACAATTGAAAATAAATCAGCAATTTACAATCCCTCTTAAAAATGATGTAGTTGGAAAAAAAATCACTTGATAATGGGTCTGTATATATATCTTATCTGGTCTGAAAAGAACGGAATTACTGGATTCTGCTGAGTCAAACCATCCAGGGGCTTCAGACTGGAAATATGTCAATAGCAGGGGGCAGAAGCATACTGTATCTGTCATCGGCTGCTGTCTAACAGAGGTACGTGTAAAACATACTACTCATACTCATTTTATACTGATACAATAAGGCCTGCATAATCTAGAGGTAAAACATACACTAAAGTGTCACAAAGAAGAGTTAACAGAATTTAAAGGTAAATGTTAATGTTCTGATTATTTTGCAAGATATTTTGCATATGTAGCAGTGCCATTTAATAGGGCAACACTGCAGTGTCCAGTATAAAGGCAATACCAGGAACACATTGACCTGATAAAGAGACTGTAGAATAAAAACATACACCGAAAAACTAGTGCACTTCTGTTGAGGCAATCTGTATGTCCTTTAAAGTGAGACTGCCCTGTCTTTCAGTGCAGAGAAAAGCAGCAGTTACATTAATCCATGTTCTTTGATATCTCCCCTCAGGTGCTTCTTACGAATAGCTGTTACCGGCTGTACATGACTCCAGATCAAAGGGTTGATCGCAAAAGCCAGGGCATGAATTCAGAAGAATCCAGAACTATGGGGCGATAAAACAGGGGAGGCTTTGCACCAATGATGAGAAAACCCGTGAGAGAGAGTGCAATCCAGTGCAATCCCTATTATTGCTTTGCATCTATTCTGCTTGAGTTCTTCCGTCCTGGAAAAGAGGGGGTGGGGGGGAGGGGGCAGAGGCGAAGAACAGCAACTCCATACAGAAAAAAAAACCTCCTGATGCAACATTTCTGGCACGTTAGAATGATGTCCTCCTGGCTTGCTTTAAAAGGCTGCTTTTATGATTAAAAACCCATCAAGCAGCCTGAAGCCTTCAGACTGTACAATGCTGTAGGATGCAAGCAGGGCTCTCTGTGGAAGTGCCCATTCGATGCAGTGCCCAGGCAAGCAGACTCTGTTACTTCCTGGCATGTGTCCATCACCCCCTGGCAGCAGAAAGGCACAGGGAATCAAACAACCAAACACACAAGGACAACATTGTGCCCAGCCTGGCATGAGACCCACCACGATTCTGTTTTTCTTTTCTCGTTCCCTCTCTCTCACCCCCCCCATCGGTGCCCCTGCAATACAGGAGCTTTCAGCACACCATTTAGAGAATAAAATCTCATTTCCGCACCCAGACATTTCCACATGCCTCCATCTGACCAATCTGATCCGCCATTCTGCATGGTTGCCTAACTGCAACGGCTTCATGGAGCAAGAGTGAGTGTTAATTAGAGAAGGGGGAGATGAGCAATGAGAAAGAGACGCTTTGCTGGTCCCACTGGAGCACGACCTCTTCCACAGGGCGATGCTCCTTGTGATAAGTTGGTTTAATCAAAGCTGAGCTGGGAACCCAAGCCTCACTCTCAAGTCCCCCACCCAGCTAGCAAGGGTCAGTGCACAGGGGGTTGACACGAAAAGGCACACAGACTTGGGCGCAGTGTGAAACTGTTAGCAAAGAGCAGATGCAATCACAAACAGCCACATTTCTAGAACTGATGGACAAAGGGGTCATAATGGAAGAATGGTCTGGAATAATTATGTGTTGCATCAACGGGTAACTTCCTGTCGTGGCATCACAGAAAACAAAGCATAGCAAAATCAAGTTTCAGTTCTTTAGAACAGGGCTTCCCAGTCCTAGTCCTGGAACCTAGTTCTTAATTGAAGCCTTAACTGAACTAACAAGTTGCTTGATTGGAACATGTGCAAACCTTTTCTGGCTCCAAAATCTTGTTACTAAATCAAATCTGTCCAAACCTGTATGGTTACTTATGAAATGCAAGAGTTAGAAGGCAATCCTAAATGTATTTAAGAGCTGAACACAATCAGATAACTCAAATGAATCCTGTTATTAAATTCAATTAAAGATTCTATTGTGTAACAGAGTTGCGCTGGGAACAAAATCAGAAGCTGAGGGCCTCCAGGATCAGAATAGGGCACCCCGAACCCCTGCTTTAGAACATAAAAAGCTTTTAACAATGCTTTACTTACAGGAAAGAACTATTTCATTCATCACTTAAAGAGGCCCTTTTGGATATACAATAGGTTAGATGTGGAAGTTACTATGTCAGTATTCTGCAGCCAGCTCATTAAAACCCAACGCAGAACTCCCCTTCTATGTACAGTACACTGAACACACTGTCACACTGAGAGTGTTCTTTAAACTTGTCCAGCAGGAATCCATTGTAGGCCTGATGTTGATCCTGATATGTGTAACTGATGTATAGCCAGCAACCTAGTTAGATTTGCAATAATACTAAACAGAGGGAGTATGCAGCCTCCCAGGTGCTTGTAGGACTGCAGTGCTGTTGTTGAGGGGAGCCTCTCTTTTCCAGTCTCTGCTTAACCACTGGGGGGCATGGTAGCTGTGATGTGTTAAAAGACAAGTGGCTGGAAGAGGGGTGGGTTGGAGGAGTCTGCCTACACGGCCTCACTCTCCCTCGTGTGCGGTCACAAGGTTTGGGACGTGTAAATCACTCAATTTATTACAAATCCGGTGGGTTAAACAAAAATAATCAGGGATTCTAAATTTTAAAATAAAAATAAGGGGTGGGGAAAACAAAATAGCGTCAAGGGAATTTAAAAAAAAGACAACATCATGGAGAGGGCAGAAAGATGACAAATCGAATATTGACAAATGTAAGGTAATCCACAGAGGAAGTAGGAGTCTACATTTTACATATCGCAGCAGTGATTCAGAGCTGTGGGAAAAGAAAGTGATCTGAGTGTTTATCTAGATTCTTCTTCGTTCTCATCAAGACTGAGTGTGGCGAAGCAATAAAAAAGTAAAATTAACGACAAGGTCCAGAGCAAAAAGCGAGAAATTTAAATCAGATGAAGTCATGCTTGAGCTATATAACTCACTAGTAAGACCTCATTTTGAATGTTGTGCTCAGGTTTGTTCCCCACAGCACAAAAAAAAGGTATTTCATAAGTTAAGAGAGTTATTTTTTTCAGTCTAGGGCAAGAGATAGAAAATTGATTTAGGACACAGAATAGTCTCCTATGATGTAATAGTTACACGAAGAGCTGTATGTATCTGGAATAGGCTTTCCAGACAGGTTGTGGAAGTTTAAACTCTTTTAAGAATCATCTGGACTAACCTTTACATTAACTTATCTACTAAACAAGCAAATGAGTGAGATATGCTGAAGGGTTCCTCTTATTTGCAGCCTTCCTAATGTTCTTAACGTGATATCTGCTGATTCAGGCATTCTTTCTTCAGTGAGATCCAGGTTCTACATTATAAGTAACAGAGTAGTGTTGTGCAGCACTCAGTCTGAGGAATCCATTAGAGACTGCTAGTCAATATTTACAAAACTCACTCAAAAACTATATACTTTAGTTGTGCTCTTTTCAGTCTACTGTATTTTCACAGCTTCCTTTTTACTTTTTTCATGTGTATTCTGTACAGATGTACTATTATACAGCACCTTGGAGGTTTTTTGGTGTTATAAATAAAATTATATCTTTATTATTTGTGTTACTTTAAAAGCCACATTCTAACTTGATCTCACCAGCACCCACCAGACTCAGGTTGGTTACTGCGATCTGCCATGACTGACACAACACAGAGAGGCAATGCTCACTTTGGAAGCCTGTCGATGCCACCTCTGGTAGTCCGCCAGAGTGTCAAAGTTGACGAAGTAGGTCTGAGCCTGAGGTCCCGCCGAGCTGAACATGAGGCAGTGCTGGCGGCGCTTCACCTCCTCCACCTGCAGGAAACACAGCTGTCACAGTGCAGCCGAGCTTCTCCCACACTATCCTACTCCCCACTCTCAATAACCCACACTCACCTACACACCACTCTCCACGACACACCACTCTCCACGACACACCACTCTCCACGACACACCACTCTCCACGACACACCACTCTCCACGACACACCACTCTCAATAACCCACACTCACCTACACACCACTCTCAATAACCCACTCTCCACAACACACCACTCTCCACAACACACCACTCTCAATAACCCACTCTCCACAACACACCACTCTCCACAACACACCACTCTCAATAACCCACACTCACCTACACACCACTTTCAATACCCCTCAACACACCACTATCTGGGCAGACATTCGCAGATCTGCTCCTGTTGTGAGTCCTTGTCATCACTTTCACTCATATCTATATCCACCTCAACATTACGTTTATGTACCTTTCCATTCTTTATTCGTCTGTACATCACAATCTGTAGAAATCAAACATGATTTGGTGCACACAACGTGCCAACGCCAACTCGCGCGACAGTTGCTCAGCTCTGAGCTCTACGGCAGGCGTTCACTAGGAAACTGCAACAACAGTCCTAGGAATTCCTCTTTGCCTCAGGGGCTTGCAAGAAACCATTCACTCTTTTCCATCAATAACAATCCGTACAGTCCATCAGCAGTCAAAACTGGTCCCTAGTTTATGAACAACAACATCAGGCTAAATTTGTTGGATGCAAAGTAATAAAAAAAATTGCTTACACTTATATAGCGCTTTTCTGGACACTCAACTCAAAGCGCTTTACAGGTAATGACAGGGACTCCCCTCCACCACCACCAATGTGCAGCATGACATAGTCAGTCATAAACATGTCTTCTGCGCTCAGAACAGGCCGCCTTCACCTCCCTATTCTCTCATGGCAGTTGACTGGGAATTAGCTCCTGGAAGTGCTGCCTTGGATTGGGTTAACTCCCTTACCTTCCCCCCAACGAGAGGCAGGATGTGCATTTTCCCCGTGAGGCTGTCCTTGACGGAGGCCACGATGAGGCAGGTGCCGCAGAGGATGACCTGCCTCTCCGCCCACTTGTGGAGCTGCGTCTTGCCCTTGCGCACGCTGAACACACCTTTAAGAAGAGTGCGCTCCAGCTGGTCGGCATTCAGGGGCTTCTCTGTGAAGGCAAAGGGAACACAGGCCTGGTCAGCCCACACAGCTTTTCTCTGTGGGGTGATTATTTGCATTCATTATACATTTGCATTCCATCCCACTATCGGACACCTGCAGAAAACCTATATTCAGAAAATATTTTCCACTCCAGTGCCTTTCCGATATAGTACTTAAGAATAAGTTACAATAGTAACACAACACATTTTCATCTCTGCCCAAAATGACTTGTCCATGAGATAGATGGCCAGCTTCCGTCATAATAAGCACTAAAGAAAGTAAAGGGATTGTGATCTCTTCTCCGAGCAACTCTGATATTTAAAAAGAAGTATGTTTTGAATGAATGTCTATACAGTGCACTCTGTGCAGGAAATTATGTTGGACCAGGTGTTCTCCAAGATACAAGCTGACATGCCCTTTTCTAAAGCAGCAACACTTAATGCTTTTCAAAAACAAAGCACAATTTAATAAGCCTTTCAAATAAAGTATAACTTGGCAGTATCGTGGCAATATGCTAACCCAGATGCATCAGTCAAGCTGAAGAACAAATCGGGATTTTGTCATGCTTATATTAAATGACCTGATTTCTGGCTAATTATCACTGAAGGGTTCTGTTGCCAAGCCTTTATACATAAGGAAGCTCAAGGACACCTTGAATAATGCCTCTGAAGGTGGCTGAGATACACGGAAGCTCGAAGCATTAAATGTTTTTTTTTCTTATAATTCTCAGTTCTGAATTGTGCTTTCATAAAACAAACGTGGAGTGAGACCCCCTGGGCTTTCGGTGTTTATAACTGCAGGAACTGCAAAGTGAACAATAAGCCACTTTGACTTTGTATTGATTGAAAATCCAACAAAGAACAACCTTATCTAACAACAAACGACAAGCGGCTAATCGATAGCCTTGTCTCCTTCTTCAGCTCCCCCTTGCTGAAGGCCCTGCCCCACAGTCTTGACGCCAAGGCAACTGGCCTGACTGTGCAGCTCGGGGGGACGCAGACCTGCTGCTGCAGTGTCCTGAGCCTATCCTCCATCGCAGGGCAGAGTGTTGCTGGGAAAGTGGAGAGGGTGAGTACTAGCCTGTCACAGACAGAGCAGGAGAATAGCAGGAAGCCGACAGGACAGCCCTAACATCCTACACACCCATACAGATGCCAAGCCACTCGTATTTTGGTTCTGGGGTATTATGGTCTTTGAAAAAAACACTTAGGCGAGAAGCGAGTGCTACTGGCACGTAGGAAGATGTGTCCCCGGTTGTCTGTCTAGGGAATTTCCTGCTCCACTTCCAGATGATCTGGGGCAAAGCACACTCTGACCTTACTCCCCAAGTACATCACAACCTACCCGCTTGTCCGACAAGCCTGCGTCGTTCTCCTCCAGCGGCTTTTTCCAAACAAACATTCGAGGTGTTTGCACTAAACCTGTTACCTGTCACACCTGTTATCCTCAAAGTCGATCTCTGCAATAAGCACTGGAAAACTGAATACTGCTATGCATTTGAATTTAAGAACATAAATATGGGGGAGGGAGGAGAGGGTTGTTTGTCAACACTGTGGTAAAGAAGAATCCCCTATAGGATAAGATCACTTTATTAGCCCTAGACAATTTCTTGCACTGGGAATCTTTTTGCATACCCCAGCTTGCTCTCCATGAGACACACAGACACAGATAGGGAAAGAGAAGCCTGTGGTCAGAGTGCAGGGTCAGCCATTGTACAAGGCCCCTGGAGCAGCTGGGGCTAAGGGCCTTGCTCAGGGGCCCAATAGAGTAGGATTCCTATGCCAGCTGTGGGATTTGAACCGGCAACCTACCGGTCACAGGCACGGATCCTTAGCCACAGAGCCACCACTTCCCCCTCTATCCCCCATTTCTAAAAACTGTCACATATGCACAAAAAACAACAGAGGAAGCATCAGATGAACTAATACTGACAAGGCCCATCACAATCACTCACATTTAAATGTAGCTGCAGCCTGTATGCTAAGGTTTTCTTCCCCTATAACAACTGTGGCTGGGCACCCTGTGTAAATGAAACAGCAACAATGGGCAAGTCTCGAAGGCGGCCACTAGTGGCAGCCACGTTGTCACTGCACCCTCCGGTCTGGCCCACAGGGCACTCTGCCACACTGTCCATTTGCACTTGAGCAAAACTTTTTGCCCTTGAAAAGTACTTCGACGAGATTAACAAGAAGCCTTCTTATCTCACGTTATGCACGCCAGCCTGCACTCTGAGTCTGAACGTCTTGAAGGACAAATGTAGGATACACTCCTAATTCATGCCGCAGTTTTTATACTGAAGTGCTAACGAAGCACTGAAATGTAAACATTTTCAACAATGTTGTCAAATCGATTTGTGATTAAATTCACTGCAAAACTGTGAACAAAGAGTATCACCAAATCACTCCAGGTTCACTCATAGCCATTTCTGTTCAAGACTACAAAGTTCCAATTCTTTCAGCCTGTCAGTCTAGAATACTCCCTTAAGCCTTAACCTATCTGGCTGCTCATTTCTGGACTGGCAGCTTTTATATACCATTTGTGGCCATATTGGTGCATTATATAATTTTAACAATACTTAATTAAAATCCTACACTTCAATTATATATCCTAGCATTTTGTCTGCATTTTTAACCACTTTAAATCTTGAAGATGTAAATATCTCAACATAAACACCTCCGTCTTTATTTTATCACTAACCACATCAGACACAGCATTTTCTAATTTGTATTGAATTTTTACAGTTTTGCTACCTGCAAGTATGATAGTTCAATTTCTTTAAAGAAGAAAACAGGACTGTTCTTACAATTCATCTCCGTCAAAGTTGACAACGCACAACAACCAACACATACTCTGCTTAAAACGTATTAGAAAGAAGCCTAACTTTGACGTTCAGTACAAGGAACACAGCCTTTTCAAAAAGAAGGCCCACCGTATTCACCCAGAAGAGGCAGTCAGCAGCTCTACATCTCTGATGACACAAATTGCTTTGATAGGGAGCCTGGCACAGGGACCAGCGACCAGGGATGTCACAGGAGACGCCTCACGACCCATCCCCATCCCGAGCTCATGCAGTCTACCCTTGCTTGCAGGTGGATTTCAAGTTGCTCGAGTCTTCTTTAAGGATGCTTAGAGCAAGAGCTTGGCAGGAGGACAGTATTGGAATGAAATAAAGGCCAATGGCCTAAAGGTCAGTGCGCTTAGGCTACCCAGTACTCATGAGCTTGATTCTTTAAGAATAAGGTGAAGACCTTAATAGTTTAAATGGAGAAAGGCACCATATGGAGCACAAATGATATATATGGCAGCATTTTTAACTGTTTTCAGTACCAGTGCTCTAGTACTGAAAATATGCTAGGACATTTAACATTTAACATTTAACCGCTCTTAGTTGTACATAACACTTTCAGACAAATCACAATATTGGTACTAGAATCTCACTGGGATTGCAGACAGTTATGCATCACAAATCTTCTCATTAATTAATTTCTTTCCCTGTTGTCAGAGAATTATTCCAACCCTTAGCCTCCTATGGAGATAAAAATCTACAATCACCAACTTTATCTTTATTTTTAAATCGTGTTTTTCTGTTCTACACCATTCTGCAGATTAGGGTCATTTACAGGGGACAGAAAAAGCTTACAAAACTCAAATTGGCTACACTTCAGACAAGTGGTAAAAATAGAACCGTCGCTGTAGCTTTTGTGAGAAGATCAGCAATAAGGATTAGAGTAATGCACAGCTATATGACAGCAGATCCAAGCAGCATTCTAAGGAAACTAACACATGTACCATTGAAAGAATCTTGAAAAAATGGTCTCTTTTTTCTATGCTTGAAAAAATGGTCTTCGAATGTTTTCTGTGCAGTTGCTAAGAAGATTTGAACCAATCAACCTGAAATTCCAAAGAGAACAAGACAAATTAAATTAATTGCTAGAGACCGAAGAAACCTATTATTTTGGATACACAGCAGAGACCACAGCAGAGCAACGACATGAGAAGCACATCAAATCCTCAATCCTTTACTGTAACTCACTGCTCCTCAGCTACTATGGTTCTCGGACTAGAATTTGCTTGTACCACCCCATCCATTTTTAGCTTCAAAAGCCAATGGAAAGATAAATTGGCAGCACTGTACTCTTAGCTAGGCGTACTCTCCCTTGCATTTCCTGTTGGGAATAACAATTCTCCTTATTTAAGCCATCCATGCTTCAATCATGACTTTGAATCACTGAAGATGTCAGATGTTGAAAGAGTGGTAAATCGTGTGGTAACCTGCTTTACAGATTATCAGCCTTTAGATAACTTAGAACTATAAAAATGAATAAAAATCCTAGGTGTATCAAGGTTCAGAGATAGCATGACTCACGAATAGATCATAAAACATAAAAAGCAGTCACATGATTTATATCTACTGATCACCATCACGCTGACGTGATCTAGGAATAATTAACAACAAACAAATCATTGAAATACTGAGATTTTCTGCTGGATGAAACCTTTGGCTACCAGGAAAAAGGGACTAACCTGTATTTGAAAATGTACATTCTGTTGCAGAACTTGTAGAGCAATTAAGCTCAGTAGTCACCGGCTACAACAACAAATGTTAAATTAAGCTTGACCTTCAGCAACAGTTCATCTGCTGATAATGAAATCAGCAAATTGGTACAAACTTAAATATTCTGAAATATAAACATACAGTATAGATAACAAATGTGACCAAACAAATGAATGTACACTTAATATCATATAATTTACAATGTAAATTACAATTTACAATGCATACTACAGTCATTACATTATAAAATAAAAATAGGGCAGTTAGGTGGCTACATTTAGTCTTACATGAAATCTGGACTTTTTTGGGATAAATCACAAGGGACAGTTAAAAGGAACTATGTAGTCCAACAGAGCTATATAAAAATCACTTTATGTTCTTATTTGGAAATATCGTATTGTATATTGTATTAAACACAGTCCCTAATAAAAACGTAATCAAGAAAAAAACCCTCTTTGCGATATGTTCATCAAACTCTTAGTGTCACGCTGTGCTCACACTCAATTCTTCTTAATAAAAGACAACAGCACTACAAAGCTCAGAGGTGTCACACAACCCTGAGTTTTTTTTTTTAAGAGTTAGCTCAGCATTTCTTTTGGATTTCTTTCTATCCTGGAAAGATGTGAGGTAAATGTAGCATGGCAGAAAATGGCGCAAGTCCCTGTGTTTCTTCCTCCGGAACAAGCTGATGGCTCCTCTCTCTCCACTAACCTGGCCACAGGAGGTAACCCTTCTGACTGAGGCAGGTTATGAGGGACCAACTGGGACAGCAGACTCAGACCGAGACACCAGAACGTCACTCATTTTTAAGAGCTAGTAAAACACATGGTAGTGTTAAAACTTTAGCAGCAATATAATACTTTCTTAGAGCAACAAAACAAATATTGTCTCCTACACCTCTAATGTAGTATCCACTGGACTGTAGGCACACTCTACAATCAACAGCTCGTTTGAACATAGAGGTTTTCATAGAAAGTGGTAACTCAAGCAGTGTGGGAGGGCACACCTTTATAGGAGCTATAATATCTGAGAATGTGCTTGTGATTCATCATTTCACTGTTAATTAACACGCTGTTACATAAGAGCAAGGACAGACGTGAATAAAAAAAAAAGAAAATCAGAAATAGGATCAAACATTCCTCTCATCTGAAAAAAGACAGACTCCAAGAGGAACGGTAGAGAAATGACTGCCCAACAGGTCCAGATTGTTTTCGGTTTTCTCACTGTAGCTGTGCCACTCTTCTGCACTGTAGATACAGTACTGGAATGAATGGAATTTGCTGAATTTGTAATCCCTCTCACTACATATTATTATCACACAAGCTAAGTATACTTCCATAACTCATTGTGACTGCATGCTCTTAAAAAGAGCTTAAACCTAGAAGGTGTTTATTGTAAGACTTGCCTACATGCATTATTCTTACAAAAGTCAGCTTCCAATTGTATCAACATATTTCAAAATGTCACACTGATGAACATTAATTAGTGTGAAACAGCTGTTCGTGGTTGCAAACTATGACTTTATATGCTTCAGAAATGGCTTTGCTTCTTAAGTGTAGTGATATGGCAAAAACGATGAATATTCAGTGCCATATAACAAAGTAGCTGCATGCTCTTGAAAGGCACTAGGACCTAATCTTGTCAAACCTACTGTATATATATTTATGACATCTGTGCTGAGCCCTATTAGTAGCTGGACTACAGCTAACTCTGTGTTGCTATTGTGGCAGCTTCAGTGCAAACCCATCAGTTCACTGCCAGATTTCTGTGCTAAGAGACGTTGTTGTGGAAAAAACAACCAGGCTGAATGGAAGCAATCCAGCAACAGAAAAGGGCTTAAAAATAAACTGCAGCTGCACTCACTGACCCTAGAGGTAATTAACTTCATCTTTGTGTTGTTTTGAAACCACGTACTTCATTTTGAATTTAAGTTTTCTTTTCTCCCACTGCTTTTCATTTGTTTTCATTTAATCATGAAATAGTTACTGATGACTATTTCTGCTTTTTAAAGTACAGTATACGCCTTGGTATATTAAACAGTACAGCACTGTAGATAATAATACACACTTTCTGAAGATATGACACATACACCCTCAGACCAGCCATTTTTCAAAAGCAAAGCAAAAACAAGCACAAAATGATCTTCATGTTTAACATCTCTAAAGTGATGACTAACAGTCACGATGCAGAAACAATGATCATGCGGAACCGATGCTCCTCAGGTTACAGAACAAAACATCTCCGAACGCAGGACTGTGTTTAAAACTAAAACAAGCAGAGAAACACCAAGATGTTCCTGTGCTGTTGACAACATAAACAGAGGCAGCAGCGCAGGTGTGATAATGTGGTAACCCCTAGCAACGGCTGAAGGACACCTACAGTTTGAGAGCTAAGGGAAAAGAATGCTGTTGAGCCAGCAGCCATCTGACAAGCCAAGGCAAAAGACAGGCCTCATTCCTTAGCAGGAGAAATCCTTCATGAAACCAACACCTCAAAAGATCCTACCGAGAAGATAACCTGAGGCAGCTGTCATACTTTCCCATCCAAATATGTGGTTTCATGGCCAAAACAACCAATGTCAGCCCAGCACTTTGTCTCACCACTGCTTTTCCATAAGATAACCTTCTGGGATCTGGATGTCCTCGCTGTCCCACAACTGGGCCTAACAATCTAAACACCAAACATGGCAGGGCCTAAAATACACTACACACAGCAAAGAGTTCATTCGAAGAGCCTGGAGTATATTGCAGGCCCTGTACAGACATTTTCATTGCAATGTAACATATCAGGAATGAATATCCAGCCCAACATATTTAGAAACAAAACAAAAAAACTTTGGAAATGTCTAATTTGAGTTGGTCTAGTCATTGTTGCCAGGCCCTTTTCAACTGCTGGAGCTGAATTACGTTGAGAGGCTGAAAACAGTCGCAGCAGAACACAGTAGCAGCCCATCTATTTGTGGTGCAGCTGAAGGAAGGATAAAAAAAGGCAGACATTCCACCAACTAGACACCAAAGAGTTGTCTAAAAAGTATAAACCACAAATAGGCACTACTGCGAAAGGAAAGACAAAATATTGAAGAGGACATTGTGTATTCTCTTTTTAACGAAGCTTCATTTCAGTCACATATTTTGTGATTTACAAGAACTATGGTCACGAATTAAAACACTGTCCTGCCAAGTTCTATTCGATTACTGCTTATTTTGTAGAGGATGTGCACACTCTTTACTGGATTCAGTCTTTTTAAAGGGTTAAAAAAGTGCATATTTGCATAGATAAGCACCATTCTTTTCTTAGAGTCTGTGGTTTAGCAGCTGTGAAGTCTGATGTGAGAGCAGAAGAGAGGCAGCCTGTGTAGCTGGCGCATCAATGCAGCCTGTTCTGTGCAGCGTTGTGGTCACTGTGGCCACCAAAGGCTCCAGGAACAGAAACCCTGGCAGAAAGAAAGGACCGTGATTCCAGGTAGCCAGAGCTAGCAGGCAGCACGAATGCTCAGCAACAGGCTGGGTTATTAATAGGAAGGTTATGCAGTACATCAGGTCACATTTTCTTACAAGTAAAGCCTATCAGGCCTCTTAAGAGGATCACAAGCCTTGCCACGCAGGGCAAGACTCTGAAAGACAACAAAGTGCGAATTTGCTGTCCTTAGGCCAATCCATCAAAACCTCCCTATGCAAAAAAATCAGAGACGTGTACCACCGTCTGGCCTCTGAAATCCAAGACGCATCTGAATTTAGTTAAGAAGAAATAAATCTCGGAAGTATGCTTCATGTCCCGCTGCAATACATCACGGAACAATGCCACCAATAAATCACAGACACACTTCAATATGACACAGGTACCTCCTTTTTCATTCCCCAGCAGAAGAATGAAGAATCATCTGCCAGCCTGCACTTCTGAGGGAAGGTGCTTCATATCACAATACCCGCTGGAACAGCCGAAGCTGAAGGGCTGTCTGCAGGATCAGAAGCTGCAGGGCAACTCATCCAGGTGCCATCGATTGCAGTCTCTGGGGAAGAGTGGCCCCAGCTCAGGTCCTCCCACTGTTCTCTCTTTCTACTCCGCTCTTGTTGGCTTTGAATTATGCGCCATAATCCCATCTCCAGCACAAAACCGTGTCAGGGCCTGAAGAATTCTCCCAAAGACGAGAAACTGCGAGACCGTTCCCGGGGCATCTTTGAGGTTTTGAGGTGTTGTTGTGTGTGGTCAGCTATCTTCTTCAAATGGGAAAGTTTCTGACATGCATGTTTTGACAAGTTGAAAAATCTCTTTGTCTTACTGTAGACTGATGGTACCCAGAGTGATATATAACTAAATCCACTTGACGCACAAAAGCAAAGTAGAGAACTGGTGTCTTTTAACTCAAAAACATAATTTCAGCTAAATACAAATGCTTTTCAGCAATTCCTGAAAGACAAGCAATTGATCTCAGAAGGCAGTGGATATTATTGCTGTCACAGAAAACATAAAATAGATTCAAACAGGCCCAGAACAAGGCATACAGTAAATTGAAGCACATCCTTGAAATAATGATTCCAGAAACCAAGAAAAAAAGAGAGCAAAAAAACAAAATGAGCATCCTACAAGGTCATGATCTGATACCAAGGTAACAGAAATAGTCTTGGATTGAACTGGAACAACAGAAAGAGTGATGCACAACACTGACACACAGGGACAGGGAATGTCTAGGGGAAAGGAACAAAAAAACTCCCAGAGGCTCACAAACTCCTTGGGTATGAGTAGAATGGTAATGGAATGAAGCACAGTGCCAACCGAAATAAGAAGGGGCGCAAAGCACCGCGACCCCAGTGGGGCCGGAGCAGAATATTGCCCCAGCTGGTCATCTGTGAGCGGCGGGACCCGAGGCTAGGGGCGGGCACTCACCACTGTAAAAGCGGATCATGCAGCTGAGGTCGGAGTGGGCCGCCTCCCTCTGTATCCTCAGCGGGTCGCTGTAGCCCATCGCTGCCAAGTAATCGTAAACAATCTGGAGAGGGCACTCGGCAGGGTCCAGCCTCCTGCCAGGAACAATGAACACGTTACACCCCAGGCCGCACTCCTCACCTGTCCCCATCTCCCACTCACTGAGCACAGGCCACGCCCGCCCGAAACTACCCACCCCGCCTGCGAAAGCTCAGCTGTTTTCTGTTTGTTTCTTCCACACCAGAGTGTTGACTCAAAACAAAGAAAGGAAACCCGCTTTTTTACACAAGCAGATAAACACACTTGGTGCTTAAACCTAGGTTACGTTCTAGTCCTATTTTCAATGTTTTACTTGAAGCTTGCACGGCATTTTCATTACATTTCATATAATGTAATATTTAATCAAATATCTGAAAACATGCAATGGTATTTTTACCAGGCCTGTCTGTTTTATATAACATAAAACCTGTTCCTCAAACCTGTTTGCCACACAAATTTCAATTCAGCACAGAGCAACAATTTCACCTGAAGTGCTAATGGTCGTTTTGGCAGAATCTACATCTTTGACGTCTAGATGAATTAGAAAACATATTCTTCCAATCCTGTTTTTTTCTAAAAAAACACAATTTCGTTTGACAAAATGTTTAATGGAATATTTCTACTCTAGTCGACTGATACATCCATCCATTCATCAATTTTCTAACGGCTTCATCCAATTCATACAAGAGGGAGATGGCCACAAAGACACTATCCCAGGAAGCAAAGGACACAAGGCAGGACTCACCCTGGATGGGAAGCTAGTGCATCACACTGGCAGAAACACACACTTACACCAGGCCTGATGATTCAAGATGCCAATTAAGGAAACCAGAGCAATGCTGATTTACTCTCATTGTTGAAATTAAATACATGTTGGGATAGTTATTGTATAATGTTATTGCAAGATCCTGCCTTTTTTTGGTCAGTCCCACTCATGTAACTACTTAAGGCCTTGTATCAGATAATTTCCTTCAAACACCCGATCAAAGTCTCTCCTTATCACACTTGGTCCACCCACTTAGAAAATTCACTGCCAGGACCAAACAGGGGCTTGAGAATGCTGCAGTGATGCTCAGTCAGTCCATAGGACTGCATTCATAGTCTGACGTTTAATGCCACATGTGTGTTCTGGTGGCCTCAGTTCCCTGCAGTGAAAGGAAAGCAACTCAATATTTAACAGTAGTCAACCAGAGACGTTGCCATTGAGACCAAAACACAATTTACAAAAGTTGAGCCTCGGGCTAAAACGGTGCTTTGAGGATATTAAAAACCTAAAGTAAATCTTCTAAAAAATAAATGGATCAAACCCACCCTATAACATGGAAAGTAAATTCTGTTATAAATTACTGATTTGTTTTTACAGAAGAAACAGAAATACTCAGGGCCTTTAAAAACGAACTGTACTCGCATAGGATGAGTACACACTGGAAAGGAAGCCAAAAGGGTTCTCCACCGCTTCAATGCTTTAAAACTCTTTGACTGACTTATAATGAGGACAATACTATAGAAATGCAACAAAATTTCAAAATCAGATTGATCCCAGGCTGTGGAAACCCATAGAAAGTGTTGCATTTGTGCTGGTATCTTACATCAGTAGTGTCTCTTTGTAGCTACTTCACAATCTTGCAGACTGCAGTGTGTAATAGCTTAGATCACATCTGTTGGCCTTATGCCAGCCACTAGCGATCACTTTGCCACGGCCCACAAGTACTTAATATGGATAACTGCCAGCACAGGATATCACCATCTCTGCTAGTAAGCCCTTTAAACAAATGCCTTTCTTTTCAGAGCTACATGGGCTGAAATTATCTGTAAATTCAGTAACTGTGCAAATGAATATTCGTAGCTTCCTAATCTTTTTAAGAAGAAAAACAGCCTCTTTTATTCAGCTATAAATTGTTAGGTGGATTTACAGTTGGGAGATTTTTTTGATGACACTGTTTGGTGGAATTCACCTTTGACTGTATTCAATCCAGAAACAGCAGTAGTTTAAATTTCAGTTGTCCAGGAAATACATCTCATAATAAATTGTGGGCATGAATATTGGTAGAATGAGAAATCATAAGACAGTTCTGTTTCTTATAGTTTGGGAATTGGTCAAGAGCTAATTAAGATTTGAGTGCACTGCTGTGCCAGTGTGCAAGCTGGAAAAGAACAAGCAGAATGAATTCCATACCGAAAAGCAGAAAATAGAAAAAAGCACAAACTACTGGCCGAGGCCCCTTGTTCAGGTGTGTGTGCAGCCAAAACATGTTTTTTCTCAAAGGTTTTTCAAAGTTTTTGCTCCTTTGGGGGATCATTAATATTGATACCTATAATTCACTGTAACTACAAGCTCTTAAAATGTGCCCTAACCCAAAAGGGTGTTCTTTCTAGATCTTAATTATACATGTGATTTACTTCCAACTGAATGGGAGAGAGTCATGCTGTTTTGTAAATGACTTAAAAGCCAAACAAATAAAAAACTAGAAAACTATGAAGGTTAAGATGGGCAATTGGTTTTGTTTTTTATTTAGCGAGTTTTATGTTACATGTATGGTTCACACCATCAATTTGTATTATGGCTTTTTAGACATTTGTTATGAAAACATGAAGTTCTTGAGATGTTTGCCGTGTATATTTAAAAACTCAGGCCTCTAACAAACAGTGCTGTTTGGAAACTTTAATTTACAAAGTGTTAATCTGCTGGAAGAAATAAACTAATTCTACATCCAAATAAAAACAAAACCAAAAAAACAGTAACATTCCAATGAACTTAAAACTGGTATATTAAATATTTCTGTTTTAATGTCACAAAACAAACATGTTTAATATCCACCATACTTATCAACCTTGGACATATGTTCTTAAAACAGAAATGTCCATCTGCTACAGGGTTTTCTACAGGGGCGTTCTTTTCAGAAACGAAAGTGAAAGAAGAATTCCCTGGCATGTTCCTTCCAACAAGCTGTTTGTGGGGAACAAAACAACCGACTGCTCTTCCTTCAGGAGTGGGTTGGGAGCAAGGCAGAGCAAGACGAGCTCAGGTGGATGGGTGTGAAAAACAGCTGGAAGGGAAGAGCTGTATCTTTGAGCATATGCAGAAATATCGACTCCCCTAGATTAAGCTTTTTTTCCCCCAGTAGAATTCCACTAAAAAAAAATAAATGTGGAAAACCAAAAGTGAGAGTGAATGTGATACCCTTATCCAAGACCAGATTTCAATTGACACTGACACTGTGCACCACCCTCAGAATTCAAAACTGAGGCAGAAGACTATAATGTCAAAATGTCAAAATACAACCTGAGCTATTCTCTTCAGCTCTTCAGATATATATATATATGGACATGTACACCTATATACGCATGTCCTTTTAGAGCTGGCTGGTTGTCAGAATTCCTTGAAGCTACAGATTGCTTTTCTCTCTTCCATTAGAGATAAGTAAACAGTGCCTGTGGGTTTTTTTTTTCAAGCTGAAGATGCAAATGCATTTCCTTCTCTTGGTATTTCACACACAGACACACAGATGTGCTCGCTGGGCAACGCCCCCCCGTTAACCCTCCTACTGATATTTTTGGGTGCTTACACATTGCTTGTGAAGAATTCTACCTGCACATTTTTCTACGTTGTTAAATTGCCCCGTGCGCCCTTTGTCCCAATTCTCGTTGGAGACGTGCGCAGCGTGGGACCATGGGCAGGACCCCCGGAGTGCAGCTGTCTTACCTGAGCAGGTCTCCGTGCAGCTGCAGGTACAGAGCCTGGCAGTCCCCCTGAGCGCAGAGCTCCTCCACCGTGGTGCTGGTGGAGCAGAGGACCAGGCGCAGGTCGGGCTGCGAGGCGGAGGAGGAGGAGGAGGAGGAGGGTGTCTGAGGACCCACTGCCCTGTACAGGCACACGCAGCCCCGCCCGGAGTCTCCCTTCAGCCACTCTCGCTCCCGGGACCCGAAGCGACTCTTGCGCGTCACACAGCCCCGGCTCCCGTTGCGCTTCATGTTGCGCTGGTGGAGAGACAGGGAGCCCAAGGGGAAAGCAGCTCATGTCAGGCAGTGGGGAGAGACAGGGGAGTCGCCTGTGCTAGACTGCACCTCAACCGCCATTTGTGTGGTGGCTGAATCAAACAGAGGTAGAGAACGTTGTCTGATCTTTCCTGACTGCAACACATCACTTTGATTCCATGTGAGCTGGGAAGCCAGAGATGGTTCGCACAGGACTGAGAACAGGACTGAGAACAGGAAGCACTCTGTCACAGGCAGGGTGATGGATGCCTGAAGCAGATTACCGAACTGTGCTACTGAAGCTGATTCCACTGGATCTTTCAAGAAGTGGCCAGATGGGAGAGACAGATGAACAAGCTACTACTAACCCAGAAAATGACAAGGGCCAAATGACTTCCTCTTGTTTGCAGCCTTTCTCATTTTGTTACATGACGATACTGTGGAAAATAACATCCAGCCATCTTCGCAACCCTTTATCCCATACAGGGTCACAGAGGAGCTAGAGCCTATTCTGACAGGCAACTGGGGCAAGGTGGACACACCCTGGACAGGACGCCAGTCCATCACAGAGCATGCACAAACACAACCGTGCACACTCTCACACCAGGGTCAAGAGGCCATGGAACCTACCCATGGACTGTGGGAGGAAACTGGTGCACTTGGAGGAAACCCATTAGTACACAGTGAAAACATACAAACTCCACACAGACAGCACCCCAAGAACTGAACCCAGAGCCCCAGGGACGCGAGGCAGCAATGCTAATCACTGCCCCACCCTGCCACCCCAGGAAATAATGTTCGTTGTTGAAACATTCTCATTCATTTATTACTAACATTTACAATGAAACTGGACTAAATGATTTGAGGAAGCAGAAATGTAATTATTTTTTTTACTGTTTGTTCTGTTCAGTGTCTATAAAACAAATTATTGCACACAGAGTTGTTGATTTAAAGAGGTAAATTAACACATGCTGATGTTGTTCATCGGCTCCCAAAGGACTCTAAACCAGTCAAAGCTGTTGCTGCCCCGAACATGATCTCCTTTCTTCCCTTTTCACTTGTATGCACACTGCTTTCATCTCAATGTTAACATGCACATCCAGCCTGCAAAAATACCTATTTTACTGAACAAACTGGAACTCCAAAGCAAATTAGGAGAATTCCAGCAAAAAGCAGGCATCACAGTGTGCTGCCTCAGGATTCTGGAGGTCCATACCAGAAAAGGTCCTGCTGACAACAAATTTCTAACAATAATTTCTACTACTTATTGGGTTAAAATGAGAAATGGATCTATATTTAAAATGTTAATGAAGGTATGGACTCACGTCCAGAGACAAAATGTATTTTATTTGACACGAAACAATTACTTTTCTTGTTGAAGCATCTAATGCATTACAGGAGCAATTCCTGATATAATTAAAAAAAAACACCTAGTGTTTTTTTATGTGGTGGTCATTCTGATTACAAAGTTCAGATCCAAAGTGTGACTAGTGGTTTCGGAGGCTCATGTGTAAAGGAGGTTTACAATCCAGCAAAACAGTACAAGGTTCACGTCAATGCAAAAACCTTGATTACTCTGCAGTTCAATTTTCTTGCAATGCTTTCAGGTGTAGCCAGGGTAGCTCAAATATTTGTACAAAATAAATGGTACAAACCATAGTGATGTGACTACAATTTGAAAAGTGACTAAAAACTGGGATATGCCAAGAGAGAGAGAGGCATCGCGCCATTAGTTAGATGGATGAAATCCATGTTTCTGAGTCCCTCCTCATTTTGCATGGTCTCAGATTCAGACTGGAGCACACAGACAAACCTGAAAGGATTCAGGGCAATCGCCATCACCATGTAACTCACACTATCAGAGAGCCACCACCCACACAGCAATACAGCATCTCCACCCTGCGAGAAGTATCTGTCCTGACAGAAGGTTTGGATAATCATGTTTCAGGTGTTATCTCATGGGTGATGTTGTGAAGAAGCATGTAACAATTGCTGCCTCATAGCTCTTGTATCCAGCTGGGATGCCTTCTGTGTGGAAACAGTACATCCCCCTGTATTCTCTGGGAGCTCTGCTTTCCTCCCACCTTTTACAGCCATGCTGCCTTGTTTAACCAGTTTATTTAAATAGGCCCTGTAAATGTGAGCGCTCCATAATGAACTGGTGCCCCAGCAAGGGACCTGCCTGTCTTCTTCCCTGTATCTGCTTTATGAGACAAAGAGTCAGATTTTAAAAATGTGAGACTTTGGCCTGAACTTATTTATTTTCAAAATTCACTTGGTTAAGAAGACCAAATGAAAATCGGGGCATTTTCAGATTCCTCTCAAGTTCTCCATCATACATAACTATACAAAACGCTCTGTTAAAACATTAAGCTCATACATGAGAGACCGCCCTGCTTAGAATTCTGGGCTGGAAACAAACGAGTTCCTAAGCCTTTCTGACCTCACTCATAGAAACGAGTGGAAAACTCAGATCACCGTATGCACACTTAGAGATGCTCTTCTAACAAATACATTACTTCCACCAAGGTTTAGAAAGAAAAAAAAAACGCTGCGTCATTTAGCCTAGAAGGGCTCAACCGCCTTCTGTGTGAGAGACAGGCTTCATGTCTTCCTGAGATCATTAACTTTCTAATGGACCCAGACATTTCCTGAAACAGTTCTGCTTCACAGGCAAGCATTGCGGAGTGGTGTTGAAGGCTGCTGCTTAACAGCTCCAGGGTCCTGGGCTGTGAACTTGGGCGTCTGTCTGTGTAGTGGTTGCATGGTCACCCCTACGTCCACATGTGCTTTCTCCCGATGCTGTTTCCTCCCCCCTCCCAGTGGTATGCTAGATTAGTCTGATTGGCTGTTCTAAATTCTCTCTTTTCCTTCACTGTTCTCTGATGGGCAGGTGTCCCATCGAGGAAGAGCGCAGCACTGCACTCTCACTCACAATTTGTGCCCGATGTTATCAGGATAGGCAGCAGGCTGACATGCCTCTCGCCAGGAATAAGAAGCTTTCTAATATAAAGGATAGCTGGATGAATCAACCTGTTTCACAGTTCATAAGCATTTGGATAAGCTGGTGATTGGAAGAGATCTAGGAAGGGAACTGGACTATCACAATCTAGTTGTGTGACACTTTTGTTTCATCAACTACTGCAACAGCTGTCATGTAGGAAACGCTTCTGAAATGTTTCTGAAAATCAAGATCCGTGTCATGTACAAAATCACCAGCTGGAGTCCCTCAGTCATGGGGCAACGCCAGACCTTGATGGCTGGATTCTAGTGGGAGGGATCTCTAAATGTCAGTTCAAGATTGCAAAACATTTAAGAAAAATAACTGAATAACTGACCACCACACACTGCCTGGAATATGGAAATACAGCCTGAGTAGCATTATTCTGGAAATTACAGGCAATGGTCAGATAGGCATATGATGTTTGTACCTTTTTTTTCCCACAGAAATGTCTTACTCCAGAAATTGATCAATAAATCTGGCACAACCCCTAATTAAGAGATTTCAATTAAGCAGCACCACTGTTCCAACATGCAACACATACCAATCTTTAGAGCGAGGGTGGTCTTGCGCTTCTCTTTATCAGATATGCATTGCAAATATGTCCGGTAGTTTGCCATATTTCAGTAATATTAAAGCACTAGCAAAGGACGGCAGTTTCCACCAATCCCTGTGTGCTGTTCTTTAAAATCCGTCTCTGGAGGTACACTTCACACTTATGAAGGTTATACATGTGTACGCAGCCGTATCATATATAATAGCAATGGATATTTTAATTAACCCGGATGCGGAGCTTATGTATTTATTTATATCAATTCGAACAGAATACTGCAATCACAGCAGTCATTTGAAGAGAGCATCCTGATTTACAAAGCATTAAAGTCTTCAGGACTAACATGATAAGAAGCATTGAAAAAATGATGAATAATATTCGTACAGCCCACATTCAAACATACGTAGAAAGTAAGCACGCATATCTTTAATAGAGTGGTGCTTGAGACATCTAATGAGTTAATTATGACATAATGGCGGAAGTACAGGAACATCCATAAGGGAAACAGTTAACTAGTACTGCTCGTGTATCGAATGAACTAAGGTCTCGGGGTATATTGGTTACATACAGGAAAATAATGTCAATGATTTTTAAAAAAAACAACGTCTGAAAAAGGCACACCGCTATTATCACAAATAAAAAATCACTTTGTTTCAAAACACTTGCTAACTATGCATACTAAAATATTCATGATATAATGACTAGATTTGTTTAGGGCATTACCGGAACTTAAGACCCGTGTAACTCTTATGGGTCAATACATTAATTGCTAACGTGCTTACTTCTTTCCTAAAATAATTGTTAAGAGATTAATACGGGTAAATGACTAAAACACGTTAAATAATTTAAAATAGATCTAACAGGTTACATCATGACAGCAACAGTAATGAATAACTCTACGCTTCGGTATGACACTATGCAGATCCCCGGTAGAGACTAACAAAATATACCTACCGATGCAGTTGGGAATATAAATTAAAAGAACGATTCAAGAGCACACGCACTAAGATAAACGGCAAACAAAATGCACATAAAATTAATCACCGTACTTAGTATTACTAGCTATGAAAGTAGAAGAGCTGTTAACAGTATCAGACGTAATAACGGCCCTTGTCTTTTCAAATGTGGGCAGGGTTGTGTCTGTTCTGAAATTTAGATACTGAGCATGATTGAGACATGTACCTTCAAAACCCGTATTCCAGTTACACGGGAGCCCGGTCCGACGAGGTCTCCGCGACCCGCAGCCTGGTTTGATCCCGGTTCACAAGGCTCCGGAGCTGGCGGAGCAACAGTACAAGAGCCGCTATCTTCGCCGCCACCTCGATCGTTTCGGTCCGGTTCCGTGCCCGGTACCGCCCCCGCTGGACTTTCGTCTTCCTCCATTTACATTGAAATACGTTACAGATGAAGGCGGAAAAAAAATGTCCAGTTCACAACTGGCAAATTCCAATGCACGGGGCAGCAGAGGAAAAAATCCCATTCAGCTCTGCTAAGACGCCATAACGAGACTGTAACATCACGGACTGTCAGACAGATCTAATCAATATACATTAGAAAGGCAGGGCCAGAGTTATTATTCATAGAAAACTGCCCATACAGAGGAGGAAAGCGCTGAATTATTCATCAGGGTACGTTCGCTATCATTAAGACAGACGCCTCACTCGAACCGAGATTATTTTAAATATTTGTACACTTTCTTAACTATTCACGATAAGAGACTTTTCTAGGTTATTCATTCCTCATCTTTGGTTTACCTGTAACGTCCAGGCCATTCCCAGATCCAGACCGCTGGAAGAATCTAAAGATCCTCCCCATCCACAAATATTCACCTGATAGGGAAAGTGGACACCTTGTTTCATGAACAGATAATATGGACTCTTCCGAACGAACGTTATATTCTCATTATTAACGTTAACAATCTCATTTTAAAGCTCTGAAAATCAAACATGTTAATGGAGATATAAACCTATATACTCAATTAAATCCTTTGCTCAAAGAAATCATTTAAGCCGAGGCTAATAATGTGCCAGTCATATTTTGCAGTGATACATTTTAACCTAGCATCAGCATGTATGACATGGACTGGGGCATTTACAACACGACGCATTTTTTATACTGCAGGAGAAGGCTGCCAAGTTTTTCTTATGGCAAGGAATCCTAACAGCAGGTTGCAAAAGCAAACAACTGGAGAATTGCAGCTTTGTGGGATTCTTCGTCAATAACGTCAGCTTTGCTCATTAGCTTCAGCGAAGCGGTTTACAGCTCTGGCGATATTGACACATTTGTAGCGAATCGCGGAATGACACCCTTCAAAGGTAAAGTTATCCTCTGCGTATGGAGTGTGGCTAGAAATCCTTCTCAATAAATGTCAATACCTGCCAATACAAGGCTGGGAACACAGAAAAGGACACCAGGCAAGAAGGAACTGGCAATAAACCACAATCTTGAAGTAAAGGGTGACCTGACAATGCAAAAATCAAGTCAGCCTTTCCTCCGTCCAAGTGAGGACAGTGTCAACAACCTGCAGATTATAAGCATTCTGGTATTCTGTGTGTACAAAACTGTCTATTTCCTCGTCTTCCAGGAAAATCGTATGACAATCTAGTCCCATGGATTACTAAATCAGATGTTAGTATTGTTTTTTTCCTAGAGAGAGTGTTAATACATAAAGATAAGTTTTTTTAGAGATTTAATCCTCAATGTTTAGTCAACTTGAATTAACTACTTGGAAAAAAAAGCTTTTAAACTGTAAAATAAAAGGCTCATCTGCTGTTGATTTATTACCCTCCAAAACAGCTTTGAGAATAAACCATCATCAGTAAAGCATTTTATTAAACTCTAAAATTTAAAGTTTAAGGTTGATTAGTTTCTTTAATTAGCTTCCACTCTCTATTAGCTTAATAATTACTATTCACTTGCATAGCAGATGTCCCTATCCAGGGCAATCTCACAGCTATCAATCCACAAAGCTGTATAAACAAGACAGCTCTCTCTCACATCACTTGAGAAGCCAGCACTATGGCACTCTGTAAATCATTTACCTAAGTTACCACCCTCACTCTGAAGTTTGTTTGCCAGTTTTGTCAGTCTCTTACCACTAATCAATCTTGACAAACGTCCATACATTGCATGTCCCCTGTGTGACAGGAATGAACTTTGTTCCGAATTTCAACAGGTTGTATTCTTCGTGATCTTGCTTTTTCGCTTCCAGAATTCCCGTTTCACCCTAAAAGGCGCAGACGGAAATGTGGAGTGTTGTCCGTGTTGACATGCAGTGCGGACAGAGAGTAAATCCGAAATGGCGTCTCCCTTTGTTTTGCTCCATGATGGAAATCTTTGTGCAACAACCAACAGCATATGCCTGTGCCTTTACCTTCAGTGATCTGCTTGCTCAGCAGTACTGAAACACAACCACAGCTCAGCTCAGTTCTGAACTGCATTCAAGGAAACGATGAAATCGTGCCGTTCCCATTCTGCCATTTATGTTAGAAAGATATTATAGGACATGAAAAAGAGAAGGAACCAAGACAGCATGGACAAAGCGCTTTCAAGGGACCTCCGACGTGCAAAACAAATGTAGACGCACAGAGTGCCAAGGCTTTCAAGAAAATCTAAACTGCAAGAGGTCAAACAAAAGGCTTTGTGGACCCACCGAGAATGTCAAAAAAAGCCAATTTATGATGTTGATGGGTATACAGTAATCATGTTTGTAACCTGATTGTGGCTCGAGAACAGCCTGCTGTCGCACTCCGAACAATGGAATTAGTGACTGTGGTGTCTCGCATGCAGCTTACTGAAGATTATGGATTTTTCTGTAAAGATTTTTAAAAGATTTCAGGTCACTAGCTCTTAAATAATTTGTCCCATTTATACAAAGAATTGTTCTGACAAACACTTTCATGTAACGAAACGCAATGAACATAAAAACCTCCCAATATTTTTCCACAACAGTCAACAAACTACTCCTACTAGTCCCAGATAAATAAATACAAAACACTGGCTTTCTATGGACGTTTTTTGAATTTTTATTAGTCACTGATCATAATTTTTCCAACCCAAAGACAATAATACACAGCAGAATTCTAAAATGTCCCATGAAATTGTTTACAGCCTTATTATAATTTCAGCCTTGCATTCCCTTCCAGGTTTCAGGACAATGGACTCAAACTCAACAATCCTTTCTTACCAATCAGATTTTATGTGGTACTTTACCAGAGATTCATAAAGGGGAACTTCATACGAAGACTCGCCAACTAAATGACTTTATTTCTATGAGAAGAAAAGGGAAGGAAACTGGATTCCTGACTCCCTCCTCCTTTCCCACACAAGCACAACATGTGTATCAACCAACATAATAGTGAAAAACAATCACATCAAATGGAATGGTGTGAATGCTCACTTTCATTTTATCCCCAAAGCTATGACTTTTTTTTTAAATGACAGATATTTAAACTTTTTTTAATTTTCCATGTTCAGCAAAGAGGTATGTTGAACATTTTCTTTGCATTTTAAAAAGATACATCAAGAGTAGAAATGAGAGTATTTACACTGTTTTGCACATGCAGCTCTGAAGCTGAAGATTGCAACCACTGCGACCGATGTGTCTTACCTTGTATGGAGTGAAGTAAGACAACCATGTATAGGCAAACATATATCAACAATTTATATTAGTGGATTTAAAAAGGTCCATTTGCTGTTCATACACTTCCCAGGGATTTGTTTCAATTCCGCAGTGCCCTAATCTGCCAGTTCTTTCAACACTTAAAAGCATACAATGTTCTTACAGGCGAATTTAAGAATTTAAACGATGGGGTAACACTGCACCCTTTAAACTAAAAATACACTGGTGAATATAAAATAAAAAACACTGGACACAATGAGAAACAGTCCAATTTTGTTCTTTGCTGCAACTCCCCAGTGTCTAACAGCACTCCCATGTGGTCAAGTGCTGCCAGTACAGAAAATGTGAATATTCTACTACAGCTTTTGTGTTATAAAATGGAAAGAAAAGTTACTGTTTTTCTAAAGGACGGCTGCACAGCAGAATGTGATTAAAAAAAGAAATGCTAGATAATAACAAAGACTACAAATGACAAACTGCCAGGACATAGAGCAAAGAGACCCCAATTGGCATCAGAAAGCACAAGAGTAGCAAGCCCCTTGCCACAGCTGCAGCCTGCTATTCAGGTCCATCAATCCTTAAGTTTTGATAAACACGTCTGTTTTTAACACTCTAGTTTTGAACTTGAAGCCTTTAGTTGTATGCACAGGTGTGTCAAAACTGACCATCCAAAGCCGATCTGACTTAATTTCCAACTACAGTAAATGTAAAAAAACTACTTTCCACCATACCTCTTGTATTATCTGTTGACTCAAGCAGGTAAGGGAAGTGGGCAGCCTTCAGACTTTTCTTTTCTGTAAATGTGACCATTTCTCTTTCACGTACAATCATAACAGAATCAGATGCAATGGCAAAAAAAGAACAAGGTGAGAGGGAATAGGAGACCATCCCAGCTACATACGTATCATAGCAGTGCAAGACAGAACATCTAGTTAGGCTTGATGTACATCATCTACATGAAGCAATGGAAGGCCACATTTAGGCTGTCTGTAAACCAGCCATTGGGTTTGATTGTATCAAGTGAAGAAGCAATAAGATATAGCTCAATCCAGAAGAAAGCTTATTGCATTTTGGCAAGGGGCCCACTCCCATTGAAGAGGATATAAACAGATTAAGAAGTTCATCAAAACAAATACATTGTTGTTTCTGGTGTTATTGTACAGTGTTACTCAGTAGTATATTTTTTGGACTTTTACCTCAAAAATCCCACAAAATCTCATCCACCAGCAAACAGAAACATCTTTATCAAATTACATATCTTTGAAAAGAAATGGCTAAGTAACTGTTTTAATTTTAGCCAGATAAAAATTTACAAACATCTAAAATGACTAATTTGTTGAAAGATTTCAGTCTGTCCTTAAAAAAGGAAAAATATGGTTTATCCATTACATAACCCCAAACTGAACAAAGTCTTCAAAAATTCAATGAAAAGGAGTAAATTAGTAACTATCCTTCTAAGGTTTATTAAATATCTGTATATAATTAATTTCTTCCTAGCTATTCATAACTGGGTCTTGAATTGGATATTTTAGCATTTTTACAATTATATACAATATACAGGCAGCAGATGCTATATTGTTTTGTAATGTACATGAAAACAGGGAAAGCCAAACAATTTGACTATTACGTAAATAACTAGATTTATTTTAGTCCATTTCAAACAATACACTACACGTGTATGTTGACAGAATAAAACTGATCTTTAGAAAACTGATCTGAAAAGGGGTGGTGGGCAATTGAGGTGATCAATATATACAGAAAAGCCTTGATTGCATTAAGTTGTTCAGTCTAAAAATAATCCCTAAAAGCACGTCATACATCTCTTGTTCCATATACACATGGCATTGCTACAGAAGATTTTATTTTCAAAAGCTAGATCTTATTTGATTTGGTCACGAAAAGTTAGCAGTTAATATAGAACAATAATGCAAAAGCAAAATATTTCTACACAATAAATCAATGCTGGTAGCTTCACAAACAGTGTAACAGAAAAACTCAGTAGCACAATCAATAGTATTCAATTTATGTAAATGAATGCCCCCCGACATCCCAAAAGTTGTTTCATGGTCCTGTTATGCTCGTCATAATCAAGGTATGCCTTACAATTCTTAAACAGAAGCCCCAAAAAAACATGTGAGGTATTTAGTTGATGATGTTTGTTTGCAAGAGCTAAGAAAACACATTGCAATTTGGAGCACTACATGTACCTTGGAACCTAATGTACCAAAAAGGGACAACATATCCACCATTTAAAATCAGGTTTCACTTTCAGTCATAAAAGTCAGCTTTTTTAAAAAAATCACTTTTAACCGGTAAATATTGAATTTATCTCCTACTGTGAGTTGATAAATCCTTCAACTTCCCAGCATTGTTCCTAAGCTAACTAAACTGATAGGAGTTACCTCAAAATCTGTACTCAACAGCAATTACTTAAGTTATCTTTTCAGTCCCTCAAAGGCAGAAATTTTAGACATGTACATATAACCAAGGTATTACATATCTAGATTTACGGAAAGCAGGGAAAGATTGGTCAAATCTTTGATATAAAAAGGCACATTGCTTTGATATCAGGCATTATTTGCAGGACATGTCTTGTCCTCAGTGACGTTTGACAAGACGAAACAAAAGTTCTCAAACAACTATGCTATTGGAAGGGTACATGAAAAAGTGCTGAAACAAAAGGCTTCCTTTTAGAAAATTTTAAAATCACAAGCCACAATGACAAAAAGTAAACACATAAAAACAGAAGAAACAGTACTACGTGCATAGCATTACATTCAAAATTATTTCCCATCTATATGTACAAACATTAAGTCAATGGCTATGCGAATACAGAAAAAATTAAGACTTTCTGGATGAAGACAAAAACAAACCTTAGTCGTTGCTGTTAAACTGCATACTGGTGTATTTGTGAACATACTTATTAACATGAGTCAGGAGAATCTTGATCTTCCATTCTGTTTTAGAATAGAATGGAAGATAAAGATTCATTATGAGGCCCAATGTACATTCTGCAAAGAAAAACAATTGAACATAAAAAAGCCTTTAAGATCACTGCAATGAACAGTAAAAGCACCTTTAAACCGCTCAAACCTTAGCAATAACTTTACTGCCTTGCTCCTCCCCTCTATCAACTAAAAATACATAACGTGGCAAATCACTGGGCAAAGCAGTCAAGCTTTTCATGTGTAATCTGAGAAAGTCTTATCCTTCAAAGAAAAAATTAACTTTGGAAAAAAAAATATTTTTCATTATTAGTCATAGAAAACCAAAGGGAAGCAAAATGTGATGTTAAATAGGGTTTATAAGGTGGAAAATTGCGTTAATGGGGATGTGGCTTTTTAAAATATATCTTACCAATGTATCATTCTTGTGAATTATGAGTATTTAAAAAATGATCTGACTGATTGGATAAAGTGATTGCAATACCTTAATCATGATAACCCACTGCATTACACACAATCGTGTCACAAAAACATTAGGTTTGCTTCTTGCAATGCATGACGGAAAGAACAAAAAAATGTTACAATTTGATAACTGCTTCTCTCATATTTCATTTTTTTGGCTCCCTCTTAAATCTGCTTCTGGTTATCCTACAGGCTTTCCCACCCTGTTTTACCCAACAAAAACTGATGTAACATTCACATTCCTCCTTCTTTAAGATTTAAATACCACAATAGCTCAAATGATGATACTCTTCCAACAAACAGCTCTTGAACCTCAAAGACATCCCTAAAAAATCTTCATCCTGAAAATACTTTAGACTGGCAACCTCAAGACAAGCTTCACAGTCAGTCAGCAAAATTAACAGAAGAAAAATTTAGTTGTTGGATTCTAGAGCAATCAGACTTAATATGAAACACCAAGTATTGGGACCATATAGCTGGTAACCTTTATTATAGAAAATAAGTTAATTTGTTTAGACACCAAACTGGAAAATGATGAAATATCACTACACTCCATATATTTATTTTTTGGAGCCCAATCATACATTGTACTTTCTTAATTCTGTATGGTGCACAGATAACAGAGCTGATTAAAGTGCAAACTTCTTATACTTTAAGTTGCATTTCATGTAGAGCTGTAAAAAATGCAAAACAAATGAATGTTTCAAAATATCCCCAACAGCTTACAATTACAGATTCAGATAAAAACATAAAAATTAACCTGGACAACTGCTCACATTGAAAAACACCTTCCACCTATGGTGCACCTTTAAGAAGAGTGAATTTTCCAAAAGGGCAAAAAGGAGGCAGAGCTGAAACCCAAGGGGAAGTACCAGAAGAAGAGTTTTGTGTGCGTGTGAACAGAAAGGCAATGGAAGTAGTGGCTATTGCAAGCAGACATCGTCAGAGACTGAGGTGAAACCAATTTAAAAGTTAGTAATGGATATGTTTTCAGACATTTTCGTCGCTATCATCATCAGCATTTTGTGTCCAAAAGATTCCATTGGTTCCCTGCGCAACCCCAGGGTAGCAGTCTGCAGTGATGTTACGAGGGATCAGTTGGGGAAGCTTCCCAGAATTCCCCTGGAAGGGCCTAAAGAGCAGAGAGGCGTGTCATCACTGCCAAGTCTGGGGGGGGAAGTTGTTGACCTCTGCCAGGTCTTGGACAGAAGACCCTTTATGGGTGTAAGTCAGCTTGATCCTCATTCGCAGTTGTTGCTGTGAAATCAAAAAGAAAAGCCCAGGTTTTTTTAATCAGCCACTTCCAAAAATTAGAGCTCAAGAGAATTGTCATCGTCTCCCAAAACCACTGAGAATAAACTTGTACTGCATCAGTTACATCCGAACATTGATTGTGATTGTTAACAAACATTTACATAGTTAAAGGTAAAAGCAAGAAAAGATACCCACGTAAATTACCTGACAAGAACATTTCTAAAATTATTCTGCAAGTCCTCGGATACTTGGAAAAGGCAACTGCCGTGTTCAAGCCATTCTGGAATGACTCAGCTTTTGTTTAAAAAATATTACTAAAACTCATAAAATTTACATTATACATCATTCAATGGTGTAGAAGGTAAGGGTCACACGCATATGTAATCATGATTGCACTGTGAACAATCATAACATTAAAGAGTTACAGCCACTGGCTGACTGAACTGCATCACCAGGCCTTTAGAAAAAATTCTGTGGTTACTGGCAAGATAAGTTACCTTCTGTGGATTGAGTACTTTGATGACCTGTGTGACTGTTCCTGTGTTCAGTGGAGGGACTATATTACTGCTAGGAGAGAGGAGCTGCAGCTGGAACGTCTAACAAACAGAAGTGTCGTTAATATCTTCAAGCACATTTTAAACACGCTTCAAGAGTCCAAAAACCACATTTAACAAACTCAAATACAATTTAGTAGACAAAATATACAGAAACTATCCATCACATATTGTATACAAATCAATCACACACAACATCAGTGCACACTGCATTAATAAAAACATAAAAAACATACCTTTGGTACTGCAGCCTGAAATACAAAATCTGTCATGTCTGCCTCAGTGGAGTTGGAGGCGTGTATAGTAATAACTGCTATATTTGGATTTGTGTTGGACCTTTCAAATGTGAATTCTATCTTCAGCCCATTTTTATTGTATGCTGTCATGGGAGGAATACCTACGCAGAAAAGAAATTCTTTAAATAAAATGCACCAAGACTTGAAAAAAGAACATCAATTTAATATCAAACCTCAACTACAGTATAGTGCTTTCTGTTTTGATGCAAAAAAAAAATTAAATTACTAAGGTGTTATCAAAACACCCACACCTGCAAAAAAATAACTCCCACTGGACACTTTACATTGATGTTGACAGATGACAGTTCTATTCGGTCTTTCACTGATATTACTTTAATGGCAGTGCAGCTATTCAACAACTGGCATACTTCTTCAAAGGCATACTTCTGAGACAGAACCTAGGCATTACTGTTAATCTTATAAGATGTATTCCAGATTTTCAATATTTAAGGCTACAATATTTATTTAATTCCCTGGGTGGTCAGTACGGTTCATAGTTCTTAGAAGTGCCACATAGGCCTTCACTTTTCTGTCTATAGTTCCATCTTTACAGACAACTTTAAAATAAGAACATTTATGCAAACGCAACTGTGTGAAAGCAGCATGTATACATGTGTAGCTTTCCAAATAATACAGTAAGGTTAGCCTGCTGGAGGATATTCTCACCTGCAGCAATGTCATTAAAAAGTGGTTGTGATGATAGCCCATCCAGTAAGAAGGGAGGCTGGGACATGGAGATGGGAGGGACAGGTGCAGGGGCTGGACCACCTTGTTTGAGGAAGGGAAAGGATTTTAGGAAAAAAGTGTAAAATGCATGCATGAAACAATTCCTGAAGTCTTTCCACTTATCTATACATAAGAGGACAGACTCTTGAATAACCTTAAATCCAGTAACCTGTATCAAATGGATCTTTCTTCAGAAAACCGTTACTCTACTCTAAACTGATAGAGAATAGACCTTTAGATGATCAAATTATTTTGATTTTTTTTATAACGCTTTCAAGAAGATGCAAACATTGTCACTTGCATAACTCTTCTATTTCATTTCTTAAATTGACATAAATGAGGTCAAGTATAATAAGGACCAGAACGGGTCAATTGCTCTAAATTCCTTAACTGGAGGGCGTTTCATCCTAAACCATTTTTAAACCACTTAAAGCTAACCAGATGCTCCCATGAAGTTCAAAATCGAAGTCACCCAAAAGAGGTAATGCTAAAGGACTTTAGGTCTCCAAATTATTTCACCATTGGAATTACTACCTACAAAAGAAGCAGGTCCTTGCAACACATCCAAAGAAAAATCTACACACCAGGTAATTAAGAGAATGCTATGTGCAGGTAGTGGATTAAAAAAATGAAACACCAATGTACAGTCAACAAAGAGAACACTGGGCCACCACATGTAGCCAGTACAGTATGTGTCATGGCATAAGGACTGCTAGGGTCTGGAATTGTGCAAGAGGGATGAATCCCCGTTCTTCAATTAAAGAGTCAATCTGCTCACACCTGGTTAATGGGGGTGGGATATGCTATCTCAGGCATTGATCCAGAATATCACATAAATGCTCAATTGGGTTCAGATCGGATTACTGAGAGGCTAACTTCAATCGGCATGTTGATAAAACCAATGGGCGACCACATAAGCTCTACAGATGAAGGCATTATCATCTTGGAAGACACCCCCCCCCCAGCAGGAAAAAAAACGCTGCAACATGGGTTAAAGATGATCGTACAGTACCATTAAACAGCAATTAGCCTTCTAACCTTTGACCTTGGCTTCTAACAGAATGAATTAACCCAAGCCACGCCATGCAAATGCACCCCACAACAGTATAGAATGTCTGTAGAGTTCTGTAAACTGGCACCACATGTGCCCTCATCTATTTAGTACAAAACAGGATAGAGGACAATTCATCTCACCAGATCATATTTCTAAACAGCTCAGCAGGCCTGTGCTCACGTCCCCTGTACTACCTGTACTGACAGAGCAGTCCGTGCACCACAGCTTCACTGTGGTATTCCACTCAATTTGAATTGGCCAATTGTGCCCAAGGACAAAGTTTACAATCAATCTATAGCTGCTACCCTGTTTTGCCTTACACTTTAAAATCATGTAGAGATATCACAATCCTGGATATCACAGCCTCTGTTAGTTTTTGCTAATGATGATATCTGAGTTTCAAACTAACATCAATTTGGACACTGTTGTTTGCGGAGAGATCAGCAAGTTGGTCTCTGAAGCTTCAACAAACACCTCTTTTAAACTGACATCTCCTCTTACTGCTATGCTAACCATAACTACAGGCCACTACTTCAGCATTTCTATACATGACCCATAACATGCTTGGATGGTTTTGTTTTTGCTTAATCAATGCATGAGCCACACCTATGTAGAACAACCTGCATTCAATATACGTAGTGTCCCTTCATTTACCCATGTACATCCATATTTTTGGCAACTACCTGTATCTGCCATCTTAAATCCCAATGCCTGGAAAAGGTGCAATGTGCAATGATAAAGATACTGGCTAGACTCCTTGTCAGACCCCACCAAACATTCAGCTCCAACCATTGGCTATTCAACCATTGGCTAACCAGTAAGATCAAGGTGTCTTGATGGCTTTTATATCCTTATAATAATAATAATGTTTCTTAATTAGCCCTATACAATTTCTCGCGTTAGGAATTAGTCTTTTCGCATACCCCAGCTTTTTTCTCCATGGAGACACAGACACACAGACAGGGAGAAAAGCTTGGGGTCAGAGCGCAGGGTCTGTCATTGTACGGTGCCCCTGGGGCAGTTAGGGTTAAGGGCCTTGCTCAGGGGCCCAACGGAGTAGGATTCCTCTGCCGGCCACGGGATTTGAACCAACCTTCCAGTCACAGGCGCAGATCCTTAGCCACAGAGCCACCGCTCCTTCCCAGCACATAAGCTGCTGTACTTATTTTAAGTGGTCAAGGACAACTAAACACCAGACAAAATAATGACAAGGTCCAGAGAGGCAATTCAACCTACCTGATAGAGAGAGATCACCCAAAAGATCCAGTAGTTCACCACCAGCTGAGGCAGGCTTTGGGGGTGGAACAGTCTGGATCACAGGCACTACGTCACTCCCTCCAAGGAGGTCCAATAAATCATTAGCCTAAAAAATTGAAAAATAAATTATATGATCACACTGCTAGTGTTTTTAAAACCTTTACAGATTAAACTCTTTAAAAACACCTATCACGTTTACATACCTTTATCAGCATTTGTTCATAGGAACTTAATATTATAATAAATTAAAAAACGCATTTGTAAAACTAGATTGCAACAAAGTAATTCTGTTGCCCAAATAACTGAAAGCACCAGAATAATAAAAAACATTTTCTTGCCAGCAGGGGTCATAATTACACCAGAAAATGAAGCATCTGATGCAGCACATACATTTCAAATCCAATTTTACATTCAAGCAGCTCTACAGAAGACAACTTAGTCCAAGCAATTTTGATTAACTGATTCTGATGGGTTTCAGTTAAAAATACAAAGGCAAATTCAGGAAAAACTACATGGGAATACATCATCTAAACCTCCATAGGATGCACTACCTACAAAAGTAAATACTACCCATTCTGTGCAAATGTTCGTTACTTTACGTTAAATGTTCTCTCAATTCAATGAAATTTAAATACTGGGTGCTTCATTTAAGGAGATTAACAGAGGCTAACCTTTTCTGTTCCTACCTGGCTGCTTGACTGTGTGACGCTAGTTGTGTGCTTCAGGTCTAGTACAGAAGGCTCTGCCTCTCCGTTTGTCTGCAAAATCTCTGTTGGGCCATTGGTTGCTGTCTTCTCCATAATGGGCATGCGTTCCAGTAAGGCCGACCTGCATGGGGGGAAAAAAAACACCCATTATTTTATGGGCTTACCACCAGATTGCAACTGTTGGGTGAAGCTGTTACAAACTGCTTTACAGTCCTTTTTCAGTCAGACCCACCTCATGTGATCATATTTCTTGAAAAGTGCATTATATTCTACTGCCCGTTGTTGCAGCTCCACATCTATGCTGCTTCCATATATTGACACAACTTTCTTGATTCGGCTGAAAAACAGGACAAACCAATATTAGAACATCTGTTAGAGGACCATACTCAGTCCAGGGGTATAACTATCCCAACATTTTCATGAGGTGGAAGAGCACAGCTCGTTATAACAGATGTAGGCTAATAAAAAAATTTAAAAAAATAGTTTAATTCATTTATTTTCTCAAATGCCCTGGACATTCTAAGGCAGCTTTTCTTGTAATGTCACAGTAAACTATACATTATTATAATACAGTTTAAAGCTTTAAAGATTTATTAACCAACAAGGTGCGACTGTCTGTAATTTACTATTAAAATATATTAAGTATACTATATATAAGGACAAATTATAATGATTCTGTAAGAAATAAAAACAAAATACAATAGATTGGTGTATTTACTTCACACTGCTGGTGAACCTAGTAGATAGCTTCATGATGGCAGTGAGAGAATAACCTCTGGTCACAGGTGCCGACAAATTAGATACCAAGAGACCTTCTAAAACATCAAGAACTTCGTCTTCCGTAACCTAGAGGAGAAACGGAGGTGTGAACAGTATACTACATAAAATGATGGGTGAGGTTGGTCTTTTCCAGTTTTATTCTGCTTTAAAAATACGTCTTAAGCATGCAAATTATGCAAAATAAGTTGTGTGTAAAGTGTTTTAACACAATTCTTACTTGAATGGGTTCCTCTTCTTCACACTGTCCTGAAACAAGCAGATCTCCATATTCCCCTATACACCAGGAGGCCACTTGCACAAGAGGTTGCTGGATAATAAATAAATCAGAAAACTTCAGTACAGCTCTTCTAATTTTGTAACCTTTCTCTTTATATACACTCGTAGCTCACCTGTGAAATGTCTTCCAACAGTGCTTTGTAAAGCCTCTGCACGGTGTAGGCATGCATCTCCACACTATTTGTGATGAGCTGAATCAAGTTAGGCACTGCATCATCCCTTACATAGCTTCCAGCCTAAATATTAGAGAAGTCAATATTTCACTTCATGGCCAAGATGTTTAAAACAAATGCACACAATGCACAATGAACATTCAAGTTGCAAATTAACCTACTGAAACTGATAATTTGGAAGGTTCTAATTCTTAATCTCTTGACTCAAATGCTGTTGTCAGTGCTTAATGAGTCAACATCTATACTCAGTCGATGGATCACTCAAAGCTTTCATCACTCAACAGCAAATCAATCAACTAATCCTGCAATGCTAAAGCTGTCCAATAAAAACAGCAGCACTTTATCACCGTTTTTTAATCAGCTTATCAATCTTTAAAATGACACTGCCATTTTGTTTTTTTTTTCTTTAAATTAAATTTTTAAACTATGCAGGAGCACTAATGATATCACTAGTCAATATATGAAACACACAAAACTCATACCGTAGTAAGAACTCTCATAATAGTGTCAATGTGCCATCTTTTTGAGGGTGCATACCTGAAAAAAAAAAAGGATTAACCAGATCCACTCATATTAAGCTTCCTTTATTTCAGAAAAAAGAGCAAACTTTCAAAAAGAACTTTCTAACTGCATAAGAACCGTGACAAATGACAGGAACCTTATTTGGTTCAGGTATCCTGATCCAGGAACCTCATCCAGCTGTTTTGAGAAAAAGCAGGATATCAGTTTCAATCACATGTGTAGGGCTGTGCAGCATGTTCAATACTCCCACTACCCCCTGGGAACAGAAATGCCACCTGGCCTGATTTAGACATACTTCCAAAAAAGCTCCCAAGTGATCTCACATTCCTATTTCAGTGCTCATTTCATGTTTCCTTTCATTCTGAAGAAGTACAATTTGTAGACTTACTATTAATCTACAGTACGGATTTACTATTAACCAATTCTCAAACCAAACAATTATTTCCTTACTGCACGTAATTTGTAAATCTTTTATGAAGAACTTTATCAAAAGCCTTTCAAAAAAACAAATCAGATGCTTTACGTGCGTCAAATAGCGTTGTTGCTTTTTCAAAAGAACTCGAACAAGTTAGTTAACTAATCTAAACTATTTCCAATTATGTTATTTACATATAGGTGCCCCTCTAGTTTTGTTCTAATAATACTTTACATAACCTTTCATGTAATAAAAATGAAATGTCTGGGTGTGTTCAGCTTTATTACCATTACTGGGATTGGCAGCAATTCTCCAGTCCATGGGCACCCCTGCCTTTAGCAACTATTGAATGAATCAGTAGCTTACAGATAATATTTGTTTACCTGATTACAGCTGGTAAGATACCATCAGGCCCAGGGCTTTATTAATCTAAAGTGTTTCTAGTACCCAGGACACTTCCTCCTCTTTAATACTAAAACTTTGTCTTTCTGCTGCCTGAGGCATTTTCCTTTCTTCTTCCTTAGTGAACCCCTGAGTGAAATCTTCCTTTGTTACACCTGCCATTCCCTTTCTTTGTCCAGACATTTCCCATTGTTGTCCCGCATATCTTTTACTGTATCCTTAACGGTTCTTTGGATGTTATAGTACCAAGATAACTTTTATTAGCTTCCACTGCAATATCCCACTCAATTTCTTTTCTTGTCTAACATCCTTTTTTTACCTGTTGTTGCAAATCATTGTACTCTTTTTATTTACCTGTTTATTCTATTGTTTTTTTTTTAAAACATTTTATAAAGCTCTTTCTTTTCCCCATTGACTTGTTGAACCATATGGGTGACTGTCTTTAAGATGCAAATGTATCACTTATCTTTCTACTAACCTGTAAATAAAAACACTTACTTCTCTGCAGCAAGAAAAATTCCTGAAGCACAGTCTGCTTTGAATTCTGGATCACAAGAGTCCAGGAAGTACAGCAATTCCTTCATCATTCCACGAATGTTGTTCCCGTTAACCAGAGCAAAACTGAGCTCCATTGCACGTCTGTTTAAAGTTACAGATACAATTTTAATTCCAATTTCTCACATTTTGAATCCTTAAATTGACGATATACAATAATATTTGAAGTATTAGTAAATAAGATAACTTAAATGCTTCTCTTACCGCTTTATAGACACATCTAAATCCTTTAAACAATCCACAATGGTACTCCGATGCCTCTGTACAGCATTGTGGTCTGTTTGTACCGTCTTCAGTAGTGATGTCAATGCCACATATCTAGAAAAAAAGGGAATAAAACTTTACCTACAAGTCTCTCATAAAACCAGTACCTTCAGGAGTCCCAGAGTGCTTCAACCAGTGCAAAAACTGCCTCTTGAAATGCATGTGTCCTGGAATTCAATCATTGCGCAGTCACTGTATATTGTGAAATATAATCTGGATTCCCTATGCAGAATCACGCAAGTTAAGGTTTTGACTCAGGTTGATCACACTATTCTCTGCTTGCCACATACAGAAATCTCTGCCTGCAGAGTCTTACCAGTTGCCCATGTGCCATTGTCAGAGACATTATGCTATGTCATATGTCCTGTAAAATTCTATGTAGCTCAAACAGATTGACAGTAGGTGCTCTCCCCTGATGTTCCAGGGGTTGTAGGTGGGAGCTGATTAATGATTAATTCAACATTGGAGGAATATAAAAAAGGTAACTGAGAATCACACAGAGCCATATTACATAACAAATCTATAATAAAAACTATATCTTACCTAATATTTTTGTCATTATTTAGAAGAAAGCGTCCCAGGATGTTAATTGCTAAAACCTGTAGTGAAAAAAACATTTAAGCATTTATAGATGGAATGTTCTTTGCCTATCATTTGCTTAACAGCCTTTAGAGTCAGCAAGGTAAACTACTTTAACCCCATCTCCAAACTAAGTCACAATTTTTTTGAACCAATGCAGTTTGCAATTACAAATTTTGCTCTTTAGAGGGGCTACATTTTTAAATTTAAAAATGTATAAACTCACCCTTAACCCACTTTCAGATTTGATATCCATTATTGTTAGAACTGTTTCATAAAGAATTGCATTGCCTACATTTTTACTGGTCTCTGTGTTTGTTGCAACCTGAAAAATAAAAGTGTTGAAATGAAATAGTTATACAGACAATACATTTGTTTCCCTTGCAGAATCTAGTAAAAAAATGAGCACTAATGCCAACAACAAACAACTCACTTGTGCAAGAATGTCATTCATAGCTTCACTGGAATCATCATCATTCCTTCCTAGAATCCGGAGTAATCTCAAAATCCGCACCTGAACAAATGAAAATGCACATTCTTAAATCTCACATTTTTCTTCAAATTGCTCCGTTATCATATAAGGGTAGGGATAGTTCCATACCTGTAGAAATGGATCACTGATCCCAGATACGTCATGTTCTGGTGAATAACCGGACATGATGAGATTCTTAAGGATTCGAACGAGCTGTGGAACAAGCTAAAAAAAAACCAAAGAAAGGAAATAGTAAGGCTTTAGCTAAGGTACAGAAAAAAATCAACCAGTGTTGTGTTAAGACCTTGAGTTAATGTAAGTGATCAAAGAGAAACATGAAATGATTAGTGCTAGCGTCTCAGATCACTAACATTATCTATTTACTATGAAGATATTGTTCTGCTGCTACAATACCAGGTAAAACATAGCATAATCACTAGGAAACTGCTCTTTAACTTTAACTCTTTATACTCTGAAGTTTTCTTAAATTTATTTTCATTTAAAAACAATTTGTAATGGTTCGAAATTTCCCCTTTTACAAAAATCTTATTTACATTGTGTTTCTCATTTCTCTTCCGCCAAAATTGAACAAACTTTGTTCTCACCTCAACCTTAATTCAAATCCCAACTTAAATACTGATTAAAAAGTTTAACTTTACCCACTCCTGCGATATTTAATCTAATGGAACAAAAAACATCAGTTTACTCACACTGAAGTTAATTTTAAAGGTATTTGAAGAGTCATGAAGTGTTAGAATATTGCAGGATTTCTTTATTTAAAAATGTTTAAATAAATCATTAAACAAGACATTGAACTGAATAATACCTGAGAATTAAGACTCAACCACAACCTATTAAGTATTCTTTAGTTAGTTCTAATGCCAAATAAGTATAGTAGTCATTTTGGTTCTATGCTTCTTGACAACATTCGTGATGTTAGCAGCACCAACTTAGCACCAGACATTTGACTTCTCTAAATGATGATATAAATGAATTCGTATAAAGTACTATGATCTGATTAACAATGATAATTGGACAACAATAAAAATGCAGTTATTTTGCAACATAAAATCTTGTCATGACACAAAGGATAGAAGTGTAATATTTCCAAAATAATAAAATTACTTTGCACACAATAAACTGACTACATCTATGATGATGATGCAAAATGATCTCCTGGAGAGCATGCACCAGCTATGAACCATAATGTATTCTTACCTTCTCATTCTAACACAATGCAGGAATTGAAACAGACAAATGACAGAAAAAATATGAAGTAGATGTTAGGAAGAGTTTTAAAGAATTCATTACTTCAGAGAAATCGAAGAAAGATTAGATTATGAATATGAAGTGTGGCATCACTGGCATAAAGTTACACGAAAATTCCAACCAGTTAAAGGAAAAAAAGTATTAATTTGATGTGCCAAATGAGGTGCACACCATTAAGCTGATATAAACAAAAAAAAACATTATACTGTATTTTTGAAAGGGGAAACTGTAAGGAAAGCAATTTTAAAAGGAAGCATTATGTAAAGATGGAATGCAAACATGATCTTCAAAACAAAGGAAGACGAAAAGTTTACATTTATTTTAAATTAATTCAATTTAGCTGTACAGATTTAAATAAACCGCTTAAAATATGAGAAGGAAATTGTACAGAACACCACAACCTGTAGACCAACATCCAGCTGGATATTATCCATGAATTTTGTCACAGTACATTTTTTTATCAAAGCTACCTTACGTTCATAAAATGGAAAAAAATATCAACAGGTTACTTATTTATGAACATAATGATGGTGATATATATGCATCAGCAGTGTTCCTTACTTTTCGGAAATGTGCTAGCATATCTGGGCTTCTTTCACACATTTCGGTGAGAAGAACTACTGATGTATGGAGAACACCTACAAAACGGGGAAAAAACGTCAATGTTTTATTATACTACTCTGCACTGTAACTGTAATAATGAGAAATCATACATATGGTATAGAAAATGTCCTTTGTGCAACTCAACATGTCATGGTACAGTAAAAGTCATTTTACTGTAATTCCTTTCCTGGGACGTTTACAAAAGTTTGCCTATATTGTTTGTACCATGTGTCTATGCATTTTGCCAGGCAAGATGATGTATAGATCTTATAGGTGCTATCTTTTGCAAAAACAACTCCTCTTTGTACATCTCCAGCTGCATATCCTTCATTTGTAATTTCTGCATTCTTTATTGTTAATGATATCGTTATCAACTACTTTTCAAACATAATGATTATGAATATCCTTCCTTCACTTGTTAATGTTTAAAAGATAGAAGATAAAATTCATAACAACAATAGCATCTAGCCAACATATTCAAATCCATTTCTTATCAATATGGCACCAGATTTATGCCACCCAGGATTTCTTACCATGGTTTTTCTCGCTTAGTAGGTTTTTCGTTGCTGGGAGGAACATCTCCATCAGTTCGGGAACCTTCCTGATAACATGAACTGCACACAATGCGGCCTAAAGATAAATTTCAAACATCATAAAAAAAGAAATTTGGATATTTAATTACAAATATCTGTTTTCATCCTACTTCGACATGGTAAATAGAAAATCTCAGAATTTCAACTACAACAGAATTCAAAAGCTCCAGGCGAAACTGCCAGGCAGCAGCAAGTGTGAACTAGTGGTTTGGAAACTCAGAGGGCAAGGGCCACTTCTATTAAACATTCAGCTATGCAACACTATTACAAAAAACAGGCAGATGAAAGTGATGTTTAAGGCTACACTGCAGAATTTTCAAATCGTCTCATCAGCAACACGTTTTATTAATTTTCTATCCTAAATATTAAATTAGACTACTATGAAATATGTACTTCTTAATCTAGTGGCAATTTAGCTGGTTACCTCAGAAAATCGGCATTAATGGAACCTAACTGAGCACTACATATGGTATAATGACTTGACTGCAAAGCACATTACACTGAAGTGACTAATGCAAATAAAAGGTACCTTTTTTCTCAGGTAGGAATTTGATGTTTTGAGTAGCTTTTCCACTTCTCCTGCTAGATCTCTGCACATTTCTGATGAGCCCATGCAACCTAGAGTACACAATGCCAACCCCTGGACATACTGTGTGCTGTGGTTCAGATCACTGAAAAATGGAGGAGGAAAAAAAAAGTTAGTAAGGCTCGCTTAGAGACATTAAATTTATTACTACTTCCTGTTAACTGAGTTAACTAACAGTTAATTAGCTGAGTAACATTTGAGAATTAAAGCTGCTATGCCTATATGCAATACTACATTTGTATCTTTGCTGCTGCAAATCACTTCAGATAGCCATGATTCCAAAACAAATATACTTTAAAATATCAGTCTTACTTTTTAATGCAATTTGTCATTAATAGATGGACATCTTGTCTCTCATCCAGTAGTAACATGGCTCCCAAGTACCCTATTCGCTTGTCTGTAAACTTCTGCGATGCAATCAATTTCAGGCACTCCAACTGAAAAATACATTAAATAAAATTGAACAGGAATTGAACTACTTAGTTAAAAAAATAGAATTAATTTTCCAAAATTGATACTAAAAGATCTTATAAAACCCCAAAATAAAATCAGGCACAATGGCACTGTGATGGAAGCTACCACCTCATTCAGCTTGGGGATGATGTCTGTGTGGAGTATACATGTTCTTTGCTTATGTGTGGGTTTCCACTGAGTGCTTCAATTTCCTCCCATCTACCAAAAAGATGCAGGTTAGGAGAACAGGCTACTTGAAAAATAATGTACCTTTTTCGGGAATGGGGTTTCACAAGAGAAATCCATACTTGGGGAACTGCTCTCAGTGTAAACTATGAGATTTTACAAATAATCATGCAAAGGCAAATGGCCTCTTCACATTTGTGTCCTTTTTGATTAAAAACCCAAGGGTTCAAATACTTTACCTGTCCAAAGTGTGCTGGGTACCCCAGCATGTGCATATAGAGTAGCTTAGCAACATTTCTACAGCGGTATGTGTTGTCTTCTTCTCTGAAGGATGATCTAATAGCAGCACATTCTTTCTGGATCATTTCCCGTTCCTCTGCCTGGGTCCGAGCTGTCCGGATGGTCCGGATGAGCTCCCGCAGTCTGATCGGAGCTGGCATCCTCTGAAACAAAAACGCACATTTGATTGAATTGCACCAAATAGAGGCAATCGTGACATAGAACACACTGACAGTAGTATTTACATTTATCAAGCATAGACTTAAAAAAACAATACAAAAGCTCCCTGTAGCATGAGGCCTGTAATACTTTTCAGAAAGACTCTTCTTAGGAGAACACTTAAGATAGATTTCTGAGATTTCTCAAGCTTCTCATTTCCAGTTTTGCTAACACTAGAAATAATGTTCACACTTTCACGATATTTTATCATCAGATATTCCTGAAAAGCTCAGGATCTCTGTACCAACAAAAAGAAAAGCTGCAATTTCTATATGGATTTGTTCAAGCTACATAACAAAAGTGCATAAACAATTTCCTGCATTAAAACAAAGCTTTACGATATAAATGAGAGAATGAATGTTTCCAAAGCAGTTCTGCTTTAAAATATGTAATAGTTTAGCAATATAAACCTACATTTTATAACTCCTTTAGGGACATTGAATATTCGAAACTGATAAAAATGAATAATTTAAGAACATTGGGAACATAACCAAACTTAAACAGTGTATAAATTACCATACTATCAATGGCATTATACATGGTGGGTCTTAAAGAAGCTCTGCTAAAGAGATAAACACAAATCGATTGCAATTTTCTGTCAATTAAGAGAACCAAAACCAACAGTTTGAAGATCACACAACCTTTGAAGATTACACAAAGACAGGGCATGAGTAAATAACTAGGCTTAATAAGCCAGCAGTGACTACACTCTCCCCAGAGAGGAATACCATGATTCCAATTAAAAGGCCTTTAATGAAAAAAATAAACCTTACTTGCTCACAAAACAATTGCTTATTTGCCTCCAATTAACAAAACACTACAATACAATAAGACAACAGCCGTCTTCACAATTTTTGAAGAAAGGTTTCACAATTTGCAGTAACATATCGTGCAGGGTAGGACAGTGGTTAGCATGGATGCCTTGTAGCTCAGACCCGGGGTGCTATCTGCATGTAGATTGTACATTCTCCCTGTGATTGCATCACTTTTGTCCTGGTTCTCCAGTTACCTGATTCAGTCCAAAAACATACTGGCAGGTTAATTCACTTCCCGGAAAATTGAACTCGGTGTGGAATTGTGTGTCTCTGATACACTGGCATCACATCCAGGGTGTACTCCACCTTTCACCCATTGCTTGCTGGAATAGGCTCCAGCTCCCCAGTTTGCAACACTGAATTATATGAAACACTTAGAAAATAGATGGACGTGCATTGCTGCGCAAAGCTTTTCCATCAATGGACCTTAACTGGAAAGAGAAACATAGAAAGTACACACAACCTGAGCCAATTATCACTTATAGTAGGCATAGTAGATTCCATTCACACTACTTCAGGGTCAGGTCAGCCCAGGGCACCACTTGAAATTTAGGTAAGCATTTCATAATCGGGTTATGAATCTGCACAATCCTTAAAAAAAGCTAATACTGATATTTCTAGTGTAGCGGCAATGCTTGTTAATAAGACAGAATTAAGTGTTGCTGTGCTTTCCCAAATGAGGCCTCATCTCTCTGTTCATCTCTGTGGTGCAGCCACAGAGAAACTATTCACGCAGGTTGATTTAAGGTTTCCTTTGATAAGGGACAGCTCCCAAAGGGGGATGCACTTAGCTAAGCCTGGCTATCATGATCAATGGTCATCCATTGGCGCCTATCTGTCTAGGGAGTGCCAGATGGACATCTGGACTGCATTCCTAAGTGTCAGGAGTAAGTGACTCATATCTCACCTTGATCAACCAATTAGGGACTGGTAGGGCCGAGTAACCCACGTGGGACTCTAATGCCCATGGAACTTTCAGCCAATGAATGAGCTGAAGTTCCTCCAGGTAAAAACAGGCAACACAGAGGGCCCGAGAGACTTTTTCGGACTTTTCTAAAGGGAATTCAAAGGAGAATTCCAGGGCAGGACGGCCCAGGAGCAGAAGGCTCCCAAGGGCAGGACACTCTCGCAGCGCGCCTCCTGACCATCCCGAGACTCAGCCCGGACAACCACGGAACGGCCAGTGTGTCCGAGTGCCAGAACTTTCCTTTGTTCTAAGAGTCGAGAGCGGAAGTTGCCAGAGAGTAACCAGAGGATCCACCCGAGGTTAGCACCAGCAGCAGGCCTCGTGAACAGGTCAGAACTGTGGACAGCTGAATCACTATTCAGAACTAGCTCTTCATCAGGAACAAACTGGTCCTCTTCCTGACTTGCTGGGACTCACAGTCATCTTTTCTCCTGTGTGCAAACTTTGCTAGTTAAAGCCAAGACTAACTAGCCGGTCAGTGAGCATCAGCAGCGCACCGTCGCAAGCCGCACAGCACAGCCTGGCACCGAGCCAGAGAGCGCGGATTGGACAGCAACAGCCTGAAACTGTTTCTTTGTGCCCGCAGGAGATCTGAATCCCCAGAGATTGGATGAGTATTCAACTTCAATGCATTACAGCTCGAGAATTCAATTGTTATCCCAACCAGTTGATATCAATTTAATTCCTAAGAGTTATGTACTTGTTTTGAGTATCTAATGTAGAAGTTATAACCAAGTTCATTTACGAAACGGTCTTAATGAATGATATACTGAACGTATGCCCTCTTGATATATGTAACTCTTTGTAACTGACTGAATATATACCTTTTGTATTCTGATAACCCTCTCGATAAGATCTGTTAGGTTTACATGCATATTCTATGTATTAATAAATGTATCCTCGTGTATTTGTACCTGTGTGTGTGCGTTGTTTGAGTTATATCGCATGGTTGGATTCTAAAGCCATCAAAAGAATCAATTTTGTGATTTACTGCTACAATTAATAATTGTCCCAGTAAATGCCCAAACCCTACAGAACTGGTGCCTTCAGAGAGCTCACTACACTAGAAACAATAAAATTAAACAGCTGCTCCATCATCATCAGTGGTTGCATTAGCTTGTCTGTTTATGTGTCTATACTGGAATATAGAACATACATACCGGCTCCTAAAATCAGACAAACAGCCTCTTCTAATATCTTACATCCTATTCTATAACCAATCAATGGGAATCTGGATATTAACGCTAATCCGTTATTAGAAGAAAAAAGCAAGGCTAAGAAAGAATAATAATGGTCTATATAGATTAACAGGACTTTAAACATTCTTAAAAATCTGAACACCTGTTTAGATCCACGTTTTTCTACACATAAGCTTTTATACAAATGCGTAAGAACATTCTACCATTTTGCTTAACGAGCCACAGAGGTCTCTTCTACTGTGGAGAATTATGTATGATTAGATATCTTGCTTGCGGTTTTCTAAAATAAATGTCAACCGGTCAGTGATGTAGTCACAAATATGCATAGCAAAATCTCTTAGAAATCAAACTGTTGATCAACGTCTGGTTATCTCATTTTTCAAGAACAGCAAAAATGTCAAATGTTAGAATTATATCGCAATATGTTGTGTGACAATGCAGAACATGTTTAAACCGTTCACTTCAAAATACAGTTTTATTCCGGAAAAGACAAGTTTGCCCTCTCCAGGTGAGCAGGGAACAGGTGCCCCAAGTGAAGGAACTGAAGGACCTTGAGGGCAGAGGGGAACGCGAGACTGACCAGCGCATCTGTGCAGCAGCTGCAGTAATGTGGACACTGTAGCAGACTGCTGTCCTGAAGCGGAAGCCGAGTTTTCAGACAAAGCTTGCAGCTTTCTGGTCGATCTACTTTACGTACCCATTCTCACTTACGGCCACTAGCTTTTGAGCTGCGACTGAGACCGGGGGTTCAAGGGGCAGAACGGGGCTTCTCCATTGCTGCTGGGCTTACCCTGTTACTGAGCTAACAGCCGTCCCGAAGGACCTCGGAGGGGAGTGGGACAGCAGCCAGCTGACGTGACTTGGCCGTCTGCTGAAGAAGGCCAGGCGCCTCCCACTGGAGGTGGAGCAGGCAAGGTGGAGTGGGAAGAGGACCCAAGGCAGACCCAGAACGTGCTGAAGGGATTATATCTCTTAGCTGTTCCCGTTGAGAGATCCGGTAAGGTGAACAGGCCTGCCACATATGCAATAATAGCAACAAAAACTCTTCTGTCTCCAAAAGCAAATGACAAATTATTGATGGATTAGGATCATAAGAGTTCAAGCCACGATTTGAACAGAACTGGGCTATACTAAGGAGGACACCTGTTTCATGTGTGGGTTATGCAAGCCCCCATAAAACAAAGTGAATCCTTGTTGATAGTTCTGACCACAATCCCATTCATTTACTGAAAAACCCCATGGGCCATATCTCTGAAAACCCCTAAACTAGACTTTCCTGGTCAGACCAGATCACTTGGATTTCCTCTTCAATTTCAGCAAAGTGTTGTGACTTAAGATCACCTACTGCATGACCCATATTATGGCCAAATATTGACTGTTTTTGGCTCTAACATCTTACCAAGTTAGAAACTGCTGGCTGTGCACACTGAGAACAGGGAGCAACAGTGTACTGACTTAAGTCCAACATACCAACAGCCCATGTCTACTGTTCTCCTTATAAGTGGAGCATACTGGTTGCTTTCTGTATTTGTCTTAATTTTCACCATATTTTACAGTTAACAGGTTAAAGCACCTGTGCCCAATTAACAGAAGGCAATTTAATGCTTGGAACCATTTAAGTCACTGGGTTTATCATGGATGGGAGAACCAATAAATCAATGAAACCAAAAACATTTAATCACTATCCAAATATCTGTATCCTTTATTTGTCTAAAAATATATATAATGCAATGTTTCTTTTGATGGTCAGAATACAAACTTTATTTTAAACAAGGCATTAAGCTGCTGGACCTAGACTGAAGAACTTAGTAATTCAAGATCTGAAGAAGGTAAAACAACTCCATGTTTGCGGAAAGGATAGATACTGTTTATAGGAAGTAAGTCTCCAAGTACATTTCAATATTAATTTTCTTATGGCCTGTTCTATACGATAAAAAAATATTCCCTTCAGAGCAATAAACATTTCTTGCTTTTATCCTACTGCAATATCCAAGGCTCAATTGCTTTTGTATTTATTTGGCTCTTTTCATGCATTTTTGAATGATTCTTTCAAGAACAAGTACTCAGTCATATTGTTGCACTAACACAGTACTTCTGCAGAAATAATAATTCATGCTTCCTGTCCTTTCTGTCCAAACTTACATCGAATGCTCAACTCTTAAAACTCTGGGGTGGTGGAACATAAGAATATTTTAAAAATAACTGGTCTGACAACAATTTCCTGAATGATAATGAACATAATTTTAATATTCAAAAATGATCAGGAGTAGAACACTGCATACAATATACAGGACAACAGTTACCCACTGCTCATTTGGAAACATGTAAAAACTAAACAGCACCTTAAAGTGTTTGATGTTTCTGTTTTGTCTAAAAACTGAAACAATACAGATTATAGCATTCCACCAACAATACCCGAGATGAGAGGCAGTAACAAATTAAATGAAAAAAGAAAATTGCACAACACTTCCCAAGTGTTGCAACAATTAGAACAACCAAAAGCACAGCAATATCCATTTTTAATTACAACTGTTGCCCGACTTTGAAAGAAGGGTGATTTTTGGCTAAAGCTTCATGACCTAAGTAGCTCAACTTACTGTTGGCTCAGGAACGAGGGTACCTTAGGTGATGTCACCATGGGCTTCAGAAGGAAATATATCACCATCAAAAGGCAACAGTGAACAGTACTACAAACTCCACAATTGGGATATCTACATATTACTTCAAAGGCAAAACAAGCAAATAAATCCAGATCACTTGACTCCAAATTTAAACCTGGAGAACGGATGAAAAAAGACTGACAAATAGTTCTGGAAGATGTTATGTTGTTTTAACTTTAAAAAAAAATCACCAACTTGACTACAAAGTACACACACCCATAGTCTAAGAAATCAGCAAGAACATTAGTCACTCTTCAAACAACTTAGAATTCTTTTTAGAAGGGGTAGTAAAGGTATGAAGGTCCTGACTTTTTCTTATGCATTGTGCGTGCAGTATTTCCATAAGTACAAGAAAGAAAACATCTTAAGATTAAACGTCCTTTATGCTTGATGTACAAACGAAGACATTAAAATATCTTCTGTATAAGATCTTATACTACTTGAAAAATAATGGTCCCCCATTTTTATTATGAACCACAAATAAATCTAGATTGTTTTTTCACACATTAAATGCTTACACAGTCTGACTTCGAAATAACTGAGGAACATAAAGACAGGAAACAGAAAAAACCTGGAAGAAAGAAAAACAAAAAGTAGGACAAATATATTAAGAGTCTGTGAATACTTTGTATTGAAGGGAATATACAGTGCTTAGACTTAGGTTAGCCTGCTAATCCACACTATCATTCAGCTTTATCATTCTGCTGAGGATTTCTTCCAATTTAGCCGAAACCTACTGAATCTGGGCTGAAAAACGCAGCTGCAGTAGATTACAAACAGCCTATTCCAGAAAGACATTAAAAATCCAGCCCCTCAGCAAATTTCCTTATTTTTACTACAACAGTAAACATAAGGGAAATTACTGAAGGGCTGGAATTCAGGCCATGCAAATAAGACAGAAAGTAAACCTGCTTAACACTGCAAAGCGAGTAGTATAAAAGAACTAAGTGAATACACTGCATCTCACTATGAAATAATCACAAGATACTTTCTCAAACTACAAAAATATTATCTTAAGTATTTAATCTTTCACCTAGTTCAACAGTTTTTCTGTAATTAGTTGTTTAGTGATACAAGTTTTCAGAAACATCTGTCATGCGTCTTAAGGTGAACGTAAGCATTTAAACAGTCTGGTGGTGTTTTCCAAACATGTTGTCTTCTTCTCAAAGTATGATGTACATCTACTCTTTTTTTGCAATTTCTGTTGAAGAGTCTTTTGGTCATGTCACTACAGTCTGTCAGTTCTTCTTTTTATAATCAGTGTTCTTCTCATGATTTGCTTTACTACTGGTGTGCATTAACCACAGAACCCACTCCCTGGTCATCCAGTGTACAAGGCCCTTTAAATAGATAAGTTTTAACAAAATGTAATAAAAACAAATCTTTACTAGCAGCCCCCAAACATCAGTTATTCAGATTTATTTAGTTATTTAATTTTACATTCAATTAAAACATCAACTGTTTTAAAGTCTCCCCTTGTCTCAATGTAAAGTCCAACACTGTAAGGTCCAATATACACAGAACTCTTTCCTAAAAGCGTACACAGGCCTGTGATTAGCCGATCAATGACTAACACGTCTACCTAAATTCATAGCTATCAGTTAACCATTAAAAGGAAAATAAGAACTCGAGTGCTGCTGAAGTAAAATGATTAATTTGTTCCCTGCCTTAAATAAGTTAATTCTGTGAGCTCCTATATTCTACAAAAAAAAACAAAATGCAATTCCTCAGAATAACGGTAATTAAAATATAGAAAATGACTTTCCATTGAATAGCAAGATGCCCTATTGCTCGGTATTTCTAAGGGCATGTGTGGCACCCAATGAAATTTGACAAACCGCTTCCTTGTTTCATTTAATCCTACCCCTAGAATTGCTTGCCTGTACTGATAAAGTTTAGCACAAACTATTCTTACAGGAGTCATGTTGCTGTAAGATCAAAACACAAAATGAAATGACTTTAGGATGGAATTTTCACATTCTCAACATCCCAGGAAAGCACCAACACAAAAGACCAAACCTTTACTTCTTCTGGTATTGACAAAATCACAATTGAACATATTCAATTGCAATCAAAAGAACCACACTCAGCATTTATACGACCATGACAGAGTTTTTGCTATGACTCTCTTGGGCTTTTCTCTCCTGTTAATTGATCATATCCAAGCAGAAATAAAATCTGCTCACCAACCTACAGCATCTCAGTTGCCCTATAATGGAAATTTTAGTAGAGTACATTAGTGAGATATTATTTTAGAACAGTACATTAGTAGACCCAATACATACTTACATTAAATAACCCCTGAAACTCCACAAACGTATAAGCTGTACACATTAGACTCGAGTCTTTTCTGCTGTAAAATACTTGAATAGATCTGTTAAATACTTGAAAGCGTATTAATAGATCTGCTTTACAACATCGGATATAGAGGACATCATCAGAGGACACATGAAAAGCCAACGCTTAAATCTTGAGAAGAGAAGGCACTGCTTTACACAAAAGGTTGCAGGAGTCTGTAACATCGTCAAAGCCAACACCTTTGCCTCCTTCAAGAAACAGCTAGAGTTCCTCAAATCAAGTAGCTACTTGCCATCAAAATGTCCCGAATGGCACAGGACCGATGCAACACATCTATATATTTACCAATTGCCAGTGAATCGTCTTACTATACAGCTGTAACACCTGTTAAACTGTCAAGCTACCTTAAACTGTACATTTTAGAATGCAACATTTTTTAGAAACACGTTAGGGTTACTGTCTTAATTTGAATATACTTACGCCTTTAATGCTCGATATAGACGGCGTCGGCAGTACTATAAGTACCAACCGCTTAAGTCCATCTGTTCACCTGTACAATAGACTTCGAAAACCCAAAATAGCAGGGCTTGCTGCAGGTGCCACACAGATACTTTACACACAGCGAAACTTAACCATGAAGATTTGAGGAAATATCTCCTATTTGGAGCCAACTTCCCTAAGTGTGCCATATCCAAATTAGAATGCAGTGCGACTCCACTGCGGCCCTAATAAATTAGATATACATGTTTCATTTATTTCTTGTGGTAAGAGCGCAAGTCCTCATTTCCTTGTGTCCAGTCACTACACGGATAGCCTGCTAGGCCTGTCCGGGCTTGGCCTTAATCATAAGGGAGGGAGCCTGCTTTTCTCCACCGCTCGCCTGCTAAAATAGGCCTCTTCGCGGCATCGATTTTCAACAACGGCGGTGCTTCCCACTTCACCTTAAACGACCCGTTTCGCATACAATACTAATTGCACATCGCATATTACCTTCAGAATTTAACAAACACACCCTAACCCCAGAAACATCGCAAATCTAAGAAAAAAATGTCAGCACTCTTCCCGTGACCGACAACCCCCGGTGCAACCCCCCTAAAATATCAGACGTTATTTACCACATTACGAAATCGGTGTCAGACGAGGCTGCGGCACATATATTTTCCAAGTCTAATTTAATATTAAGGTGTCCCGTGTTCAGGTAGGCGATACTCACCGGCCGTAATGACACCAGAAAGAAACTGGAATCTTCTGTCTTTGCGACGGAGGGAGGAACAAACCTGACATTCAAAATGGCGGCTCTCCCGGCCTCAGCACCTACCGCAGGCGGATGGTTACATTGAATAATATCTCATATAAGCCTCAAGTTCGCGAACAAGACGCCATTCGGGCTCTCAAGGAGAGTACATATCTCCCATTTAAACTCACAGGACGTAGAGCCAACATGGCGTCCGAGGGCAGGGTATATTCCTTCGACTGGCTTCAGCTGACTTGAGGCAGGCAATACCAAGCGTTCATAAATGTGCAATACCGATAAATACAGATAAATGTCAATCATACCCTAAGTGAGATGTATTATACTGCTATGTCAGTTAGCTACAAGATTTTCAGAAATTAGGTTCGTGTTTTCCTTATGCTTGGGAAACGTGAAAGTTGACTGTTATACTATTAATTTGACAGTAAATTTCTAAAGTTCAGCCAGTGTTTTCTATTCATAATAAGGCTATTCTCAGGAAATAAAACTGTGTAATACTTGAGTTATCACGTTAACCAATCCGCAAAAAGAAATAAAAAGGTTTTAATAACCTTTATAAGTTATATGCTTTTAACTATGTCACCATGCAAAAAATCCCACTGAAATCTTAGGACAGAGATACATTTTGGTCAACACTGCAATTCATAATCTTTGGTTAATAAGAAAGCGAGGCCGAAAGCATGCCCACATATCTATTTTCTTTATGTGTAGGTAAAGCGGAGGAGTTATAAGTAAAGGTTGCAGCACAGGAGTAGGAGTAGTGCTGCGGTCCGGACTTCACCTCGTGGCAGTCAGTGATGACGTCATGATCTATGTCGTGTCACTAGTGAAGGGAGGCTCTTTGGCAAAGGAGGAACTGCCTCTACAGAAATGACCGAATTCCAATGTGATGTCAGGATTTACACACAGATTTGGAAATTGTACGTCCCAAGCTATTCTTGGGAATGCTGGCTGCGGTTCTGTCGAGGTGCATTCCTACTCGGCGAGAGTCTCGAAATGTACCCACTGTGTGTAGCTAGCTGATGTAAAAAAGAAAAACACCTTTCTCATTTTTGTATATAAGGAACATCATAGTCAGATGTTCGCACAGTATTATATAATATTCGCAGATATAACAGCAAAATGCAAGTATATTACAATAACGTATATTAAATTTCAGTATTCCACTTAACATTGCAAGCGCTCTCCTGGACCGTACAGACATGATCTTGCTCCATTTGTATAATAAGAATTATGCTTTCGTAACTTAAATAGTGCAAACTGTAGCAATGTTTTATATTTTTATTAAATTTCAGTGTGTTTTAAAACTGACCCCCCGCAATCCAACCATTTAAGCAGTACACACATTTTGCTTGATCAGGCAAGATCGATACGTAATCTTACTATTCTCCACTCAATCTGTATTACTCCTCAAGACAACTAACGGGCATCGTTTCTACGTAAAGGAAAGATAATAGTCTATTTCTCTTGTAATTGACAGAAAATCAACAGGTACTATAATATCGCTAACAACAACAACAATAATAATAATTCTAATAATTGCTTACACTTATATAGCGCTTTTCTGGATACTCCACTCAAAGCGCTTTAAAGGTAATGGGGACTCCCCTCCACCACCACCAATGTGCAGCATCCACTTGGATAATGCAAGGATGAATAACAAGGCATATTCTATCAACTGCTTGCAATTTTAAAAAATGTAGCTGTAGATTTATGTATATGTTAATCACAGTGCTGCTGTTGACATAGAGAACTCAAACCGAAGGGAAATCACAGCGCTATGCAGATAAATGTGAATCTGTACTCTGTACTCCCCCTTGTGGTGGCAGATGTGCCGAAGAAGAGTAAGGCTGGACATTGAAGTTGGCGGCGAACAGATCGCTGTTGCGAGTGGCACGGTGGCGCCGTGGTTCGCGTTGCTGCCTGGCAGCTTTGTGCTCTGGGTTCCAGTTCTGGGTGTGGGATGCTATCTCTGGAGCTTGTATATTCTCCTCCAATCCACTGCCATCCCATCCAGCGTGTATCCTGCCCCCGCGCCCCTGTATTGAATAAAGCAGTTACAACTGGAAGGATCTGTGTCGCGGTAACAAGCAGTATATTGGAACATAATACTTTTTTATTTACATCTGAAACATTTTCGTCTAAAGAACAGTGTTGGTGCTACGAACGAGACAAGACGGTTTTGAACATTAAGAATAAACCAGGCTTCTACACAAATTACTTTTTTTTTTGCTTTAAGAAACTGGTGTGAGTTCACATTCTGAAAAACAGGGTTCTTTGGGTGGGAATATTCGCCCTCGGCTGTTTTAACTATTACGTTTCATTTGGTGACCCGGAGTCTCCCACTTTTAAGTTGAACAACTTGCAAAGTAACCAGGGAACTTGTTAGTTCAATACAGTATCCAAGTAAAATATATCGTCGGGAACGAAAGCCAGTAGACGTAGGGGATCCCCTCTACTAAAGGTATACCACGATGTCTATTTCACCGAACCCGTTACAGTCAGAAGTATTTGACTATGAGTAACGCCTTCGCAACATATTACCCGTACACATTTCTGGGGAAAAAAGGATCATGTTCCACATATGTATGTATCCCTTAAGGAATAATTCTGCTTCAGTATACAAACGATCACTGATCCAGATGAACTCAAATCCAAGTTGCAAGGAACAGATGGGGAAACACGACCTAACCCGCTACTTCTACACGGCACAACCAACGACCACCATTTGTCCTCCAAGAGCTCCACGGCACATCCCATAATTCCTTGCGCGTGGGTGACGTCTAGGTACGGAGTGAGTGTCGGCGGTGCGTCTCTGCAGTGCTCTGGCAGAGCGACAGCGACACAGATTCGGGGCAATTCGGGGCTGATCGGCGAAGAACATCCCAACCAGGGGCTGGATTTTACCTCATTCAAAACGTTTTTTTTTAAGTGTGTAGATGGCCAAACCGTAGAAAACAAATTATACGGCGTCTTATCAAAGGAATATGTGATTCTCATTTTTTTCAGAAAAAAGAACGCGTCTTTTTTATTGAAACGATTTTCTTCATTTAAAAAATTGTCCCCCGACTATCTACCAATGTATTCTTTATCGCTACCCGGGTAGATATTTGTTTTCGCTTGGGGGTTATTTTTTAAATTTCATTTTCACTCCGTTGAAGTCTTGCTCCCTAAAAAGGGGAGCGTTTTTTTTTTAAGGAAAACATATATATTTTTTTGTTCGAGGAAATCTTCAAATCTGTCGGGTCTAGGTGGGGATTCGAGTTTTTTTCAGCCGGGAGAAGGGGATAATATGTCCAGGCGCAAACAGACCAACCCCTTCAAAGTTAATTGTAGGTATCACAGGTATTGCAAATCTCTCTCTATTTTAATCGTAGCAAGGTTAGCAGCCCCAGCAGGACCTCAATATAGGGTTCTGTTGGTGTGATGGTTGTTCTTTGAACGAAACTCAGCAATGTTGCTAGTTGATTGTTTTCCTGGGGCTGTCGTGTCCTCCCTGTTTTGAACTTCTGTATGTGATGTATTTTCAAAACGGTAAGTCGACGGATTTTATAAAATGTTAGCTTCTATACAGAACTGTGTCATGTTTCAGTGTTATACCTGCATTGAAACCCTGATCTCTCCTTACATCGTTTTGTCGCCTCCCTTGTTTTCATTGTAGCTGCCTGTGCAACTCCGACGAGCGTCATTAATTCATAATTGTCAACAAAACACTTGAGATAATTAATTCATTGCTCTGTCAATACAACACTAGAGACTCTGTGAGTGGGAGTCGCCCACTTGTTTTAGTGCTGCGTGGGATTCAACGTGGAGCAATGAAGAGAGGTTGCTTATGGTGCGAGTGTCCTGTGATGGGACGCTTCTCCATTCGTTGGTGTAATGACTTGTAGTGGACGGAAAACACACTATTATTGTTCAGTTGAGTCTCGGTGGCAGTAGAGAAAAAAGGTGTACAGTTAACCGGGGTCTTGGTTATTTGGTAACTAGACTAATGTTATTCCCATAACATTGATATTCCTTTTTCTCAACCTGAGGAGGGAGGGCATTCCCAGCACTTTATCACAGCTGGGATCAAAGTTGAGATGATGGAACAGTGCCTCTGGACGGATCCATATGAAGGAGTTTGTACGTGTTCCATAGCCTAATTGAAAAGTAAAGTATTGGACCACGACATGATGGAAATCATGTTTCTCTTTCTCAGATGCTGCTTGTTTAGTCATCCCAAGGAGAGCAGTCCACACACAACAGGCTCTCTCTTTCCAGAATCCTGGTCTCTCCCCCAACTCGCCTGTCTTACTTAATTGGTTGATGCTGGCGTTTGAAACTTGTTGATTTGCAAAAACTGGGCCGACCAAATGCAATATCGATTGATATTGTAAAGCTTGCAAGGACGTAGCTTTACATTGAAAACGGTTTACATTGAAGCCTGATGCTTTGTTAAGATGTCGGCTGGCTCTCAAGTTGTGAAGAACTAGCTGATGTGTGGGGAGCGTTCTGGCGGACTATGGCTGCCGTCACATCATCCAGGTGGGGCTGCACATTGATGGTGGTGGAGGGGAGTCCCCATTACCTGTAAAGCGCTTTGAGTGGAGTATCCAGAAAAGCACTATATAAGTGTAAGCGATTATTATTATTCCTGGCTTGTTTGAGGATACAGTAAGCCTGCTTTTGTCCCTTCCGTCCCACTGCACAGCAGTACAGAGGTGCTGCATATCCAAACCCAAATCTGCTCTCGAAAGACGGAGAGAACGAAAACTTCTTATTCTGATGTAGATTGTTCTTGATATTTGTGGCCTCTGGTTTTTGCCTTCTTATGGGGAAAAACAATCCAGTATTTCAAAAGAATAGGTTGTTCACAAATCCGGTGTAAAGTGTAGTGGTGTTTCAGTTACATGTCATGAAGGGAGTTTTTTTTACACAAATCCCTGCCTCTTATTTACAGTTTTTTTTTTGTCATAGCCTTCCTTTTTTATGGTAGAAAAGGAACTAGCAGGGGCAGTTTTAATCTATGGAAATTGGCAATGTTTATGCCAAGACTTTAATAATGTTGCTCATACTTCCAGGAACATTCCCAGTGTGTGAGAGGGATATAAGGAGGTGGATGCATGGAGATTGTGGCTTGGGGTGGTTCACAGGACATTTAAGTCCTCTTTTCATCAGAGCTCTGAGTTATAGTCTTCAACTACTTATTTGCCTAATTGAAGCAGCTTGACCCATTTTTCATTTCTAAAGCCATTGATGACTTCTGTTGCAAAGCTGAGATTTGCACATTGCAGGCATCAGAAATGGGCTGCTGTGGAAGTTGTGTGTTAAGGGAGGTTGTTTGTATGCATCTGTGACCACTTCACCCCCACTGGTACAGAAAGATTCTGCACTGGTGAGCTTGGCTTGGTGGGTTATCTTTTGGTTTTAAGATATTGTACTGTTGGCAGCAGTGGAGATGGAGGTGTGTGCTTGGTATATGGTAGACAAGCACAGAGTTGGTCCTGGCTTATTTAGCTATGATCAGCCTGTTGATGAATCACAGTACCTCATGATTATGATGCTACATGTTGTAAGAAGTGAATACGCCATGATACATGACCAAAAGCACAACGTCGTCACTTGCTGCAGTGCGTTTAGTGTCTGATGAATCATAACTAAGGAATATGGATGAATATGTTCCCTTTTTGACCTCATTTTAAATACTACATTTGCCTTACAAAGTTTCTGCCACAAATGAAGACTGTGTAATGACATGTCCAAAAAATCATGCATCACCAAGGCCATCTAATTCATCTCTTGATACATATTTTGTCCACGCCTTCGAATTCGCAGCATTCAAGGGGGGGCTCTGCAGGATGCCAAGGAGCATTTAAGTCCATCAAAGTGGATTGTGTTGCTAAATCGTTAGTGGGAGCAAAGTGGCTGGAGGCTTATATTCTAAATGCAGACAGTTTGTTTTGAAATGGTTAGGAAATGCATGTGACCTAGTTTTGTTCAGGGTGTGATTTTTTTGTAAGTACACCCAAAACAAACCAGTCCGGTCAAATCAAATGTAGAAGTTTAGTTCCACATTTTTAACCATTCATATAATCCCTAATCAATAGAATAAGCGTCTAAAAATGTTTCTATGTCTTTCTAATACTTAGACAATCTTCTCATGGTCTAACGCATAGTGCAACCAAAAATAAAAAACAGCCTTGTCCCTGTTGCTAAAGCATGTCTCTGTCTAAAACATAACAGTGACCAAACTGATGGTAAGAACTACATTGCAGGGAGTATTGTGTTTTTATTTCAGCCTAGAGCTTGTCTGCCTCTGCTTGCCTGTCTGTCTGTTTCACATAGGTTCTGTGCCAGCACACACACCCTGCTTTGCTTTTTGGCTAAAGAGTAGTATAAGGCACCAGGGAATAACATGGAAAATCCAAATTGACTTTACTGACCTTCCCTGCTGAACATTTCCATCATACAAACTTTTAGCAGTTTGAGTTGACAGTTTTTTTTTAATACAATTCAGCTTTTAAATTGTTACAAGTTAAAATCCTGGTCAATAGCTCAATTTCTTGGCTCTGTATCGCTTGATTTCTGAATCGGTTTCTTTAACGAAAGACTGTAATTATCGCAGCTTATATTTCTAATGCTCATGTGAACATGAACATGCAGTTTCAGCTTTCTTTTCTTGGTGTCTATCTGACTTGCTGAAGGATTGAGAGACTCCCTGCAGGGGAAAAATAATTAGGATCTTTTGAGTAAATCTACTGGTGGCTATCAGGTAGAAGAGTTAGCACGTGGTTCATAAACAGCAATGCAAAGTAATTAGTGTCCTGCAGTATCTGTTGATGAAAAGAAAACACCACTTGTTTATTCAGCACGATCAAAGCGTAAATTTGATTATTCTCCTCTTCCCATGCAGTCTGCTTGCATTCAAGGATGTTATTATGGGGGACATACAGTATGAATGAGCAGTACTTTATATACTGCATTTGTATCACAGTATTGCTGCTGGGGTAAGAAAACTCTCTTGAAGTTTTCTAATGAAGCGTGCCTTACAGTTTCTCGGCCGATGACATCTGAAGTTGCAGTCTGCTCGTTGATTGTTCTTAGCGAGAAAGGGTGCACATCAGAAACCAGAATTGTTTAACTCATTTGTGTGGAAAACCCAACATCTTTTTGGTGTGGTACAGCTTCCTAAACAAATGAGTACAGCAATGCCATAACTGTATTACGGATCTTCTGGTTCTCTTTGGATTAGCCGCTGGCTGAAGGCAGGAGAACTATTGACTCTTCATTTCACTGAATTTCTTCATGGAAGGATCTTTCAGAGCCAAGATGGAGGCATGGAGCCTCCTTCTGCTTTGGCCTATTGTAATCAGTGGTAGGTGCCCTAACATGTTTGTCCCAACTCTTGCATCGACCCAGCATTTCCTTAAACCCAAAGCACTTGCTCGCTACCACATTGGACTGGGGGGATGTGCTAGCCATTTTCTAATGTAATTCTTCTCGTACAAAATGAATGGGGAGGGATTGGAATAAGTTAGACAATTCCAGAGTACTTGGTGTCAGTGACCATTGGAGCCCAGTTTTGGTTTTTGTGTTGTGTTTTTTGTCCCCCCCACCCCCCCCACCCCTTCCTTTCTGTGTCTGTTGGCTAATGAGTTTGTCTCTTTGTCTGGCTTCAGTCAGACACTGCGTCACCTCCTGCCTACAGACACACAGACTCAAAGAGATAACATCAGAGTGGCAGGCAGGCAGGCAGGGAGAGGGAGGGAGGGAGGGAAGGGTGAGGGAGACAGATGTACAGACAGAATGCAGCAGTGGGGGATGGGCGCCTCACTCACATCAATCATGGGCTGTGCACTGCTGAACCAGCTCGTCCTAATAGTTCAGTGCGGCCCCAGAAACTACTGCTCCCATTGCACACCAAAGAATTACTTGAAATGTTGTTTTTTTCTGTTGTGAGGAATAACAATGTGGTGGGAAATATTTATTTAAACTTTTGTCCTGGAATGGAAGTGGTAGAGCAGGAATCTGCCCTGTAATTTAGGAAACCCATCTTCGTAACATTACTGTGAAGGAAAGACCTAGAAAAAGCAGGGCAGTGTTTTTAAATGCATGTATCCATATCCAGTCTAGTCAGATCTGCAGTTTTTTTCCCAGAACATTAATCTCTTTATTATTAGAAGGGCAAAGGCATAATTCACGAAGCCAGTTCTATGAGTTTAAAATCATTGGGAATTCACCTCCAGTATAAAGAATGCCAGCAATATTTATATTTCTTTTATGCACCGGTAATCCTAACAAGTAATGAATTGTGTGCATGCAAGATAGAATGTATTGAAGGGTATTGCAATGGTTCAGAAATAACTTTCAAAATGGAATTATTTGTAGGGTGCCTGCCTAAAATCAAGCATGGGATCTCTGAAGGACTGGACATAAGGCTGACTCTTTCCTGTTGAGTAACATCCTGAGAGCAGAAACAAGGGTGCTGCAGTGTATTTGTGCGGGTCAGCGCTTGGTTATCCGAGAGCAAAGCTCTAGCTTCTATCAGGAAATACAGCGCGCAGGGAGGAACCCCAGGGACAACTGCTCCATCAGCCTGAAAAGGGGGGACTACTGAGAGGGGGATGCTAGGATCTCTCTCTCTTGGATTAGGGCAATGGAAAGGAGTGCAGATAGAGGCTGCCTCTCTGGGGACTGCAGCATGCCAGTCAGCACTGTGTGCGCGATCATAGCTCATTGCCTTCTGGAATAGGAGTTTGCTTTCTGACTGCATGGATGTTCAGTGTCCTGCATGTGTGTTTCCTGCACATTTTTGTATAAGCATGCAGTGTTCCCTACCTATACATGGTGCAGGAAGGAACTTGGCCAGTGTGCTCATTCCAGGGTCAGGGGGCTTGGGAATGAATATTAAACTGTTGGTCAACCTTTGTGTGAGAGATAGATATTGTGTATTTGATTGGAAATCTAGATGACATTTATTCTGATCATTCTAAATAAGTGGTTTATTGTCCCTTGCTTGTTCTAAGAAGTTCACATCTCATCCATGCCCAGTGTACCAGAGCCATTGCATTTCATTGCATGGATTGTATGTATTAATAGCAGAATCTGTGCATTCTCATATGGAGAAGAAACCCTTTCCAAACTAGTTATTGAATCCTACTTGAAACCTAATGGTGGCTGTGGAGGTGACCATCCTTCCCCTTTTCCGCTTGTGCCCACAGGGCCTTTCCCCACAGCAGGGCTAGCTGGCCCCGAGCGCACTATGGAGACAGAGAGCAGGGAGGATTTCGCAGAGGACAGTGAGAGCCACAGCAACAACTCTCAGGAAGCAGAGGAACAGGAGAGTGGAACAGGTGAGTCTTTCTCCCAGGAACTGCAAATCAGAGCAGGTTGTTTACATGTAGACTTTCATCAAGAACATGTTGGCACGTATATTCCTACGGTTCAGCTGATCTGAGAATAGGAGGCTCGACAGCCATGATATAATAATGTGCTGAGGGTAGAAAAGTTATCGGCCTCCCCATCACTTTTAGGGCATAATGTCCTTACTAGTGTGATATGTATTGTACTGCCTGCTGTTCTCCTCTCATAACCTGAGGAACGGAGGGAGATTCTCTCAAATAATACATATCTTCTCAAAACATCTCTTACTGATCAAGAACCTAGACAGTAAAAGCTCACTCATGCAATATGTTTGAAGAAGATGACGAACAGAGACTGCCTTTGTTGATCATGTCTGTCTGTACTCAGGAAATACAATTTAATTTGCAATTTGGGTTCAAGAGCATTTAAATAAAGTGAAATTTAAAGAGCTGGCTAATGTAAAAGAGCTGGGCTTGGCCAGAAGACAGGAAGTGTCCAGTCGAGTTTCACCTTTGACCAGCAGTGTAAAAACCTCTTGTGTTTTGCAGAGGACAGCGACAGTGATCCGGACAATCACGGCGAAGACGACTCTTCCAACACATCGGCTGATGACAACATGATGTGCACCAAGAACAGTCAGAGTGTCCCTCCTGATGGGGGGGTCAAAGAGGTTGGTTTCAGAAAAGGACCTGATATTCATCACAATCCTTTAAACCTTAGGGCCTATACAAAATGTACTCAAGGTTGATATTACTATGAAAGGACTATTATTATGCAGTTTTTCTCCTTATTCTGTTTCTTATTTTTTGTGTTGGCCACGATTGGCTTGCTGCATCAGCAGCAGGTACCGAACTAAAGCAGCTCATGGGAGACACGCTGTGCATCAATGTTGAGCCTAAATTCAGAATGTTTATCTTTTGGGCTTTGCAGTGCTAATTTGCTTCCTCCGTACACTTCCTGACACTAAACTTTGAGAGGACTTTGCAGGAGCTATTTTGGCTGAAAAAGGTGTTTATCAGGGAAATGGAACAATTACAATTAGAAGTGTTAACATGGAAATACACCACAAATGCAACCAATTACACAAAAATAAAAAATAAACTAACATAAGGGAAGACGATGGTGTTGTAAAGTACATCTACAGTGTTAAAAACACCTGATTTTTTTTTTAATCCAACAAAGTGTTGTATATGAGGTAGGGCTATTTAGTGGTCTGCACAAGTTGAATCAGTACTTTCAGTCCTGCATTTTGATACACAGCTGGGATCTGTTAACCGCAACTCTTGAGACTCATCCTGTGTCTCTAGCCCTTCATTTATAATTGCATTGTACAAGACCAACCAATGTGAAGGAGGCTGGGGCCATGTGGGATTGCATTTCGTCTTTCTTTGAGTCTTCTTGTGACGTCCAACCCAGACGAATGTTTAGTGTAGGAGCAGCTATGCCTAATGCCCATTTTTATTTTAATCAATATTCTCTCTGAATTCAGTCCATGCCAGTCTTTGGGGCATGCCTGGAAAAGATCTGCGTATGAGAAATGAGTTTATTAGCCGTAGAGCCTGGAACCACAGTACCAGGCGGTGGTTTTCCTTATGGGTTATTCTGTATGAAATCGGTCAAACAGTTACTGTTTTTGGCCTTGCCTCTTTTGATTTTAAGTAAAATTATTATAAATGCCTTCCCTTAGGAGAAATGGTTTGATTGATTTCTGGACCTGAATGACCAACCATTCAGGACCTGGATTGGACCTCCCTACCTGCCATAGAGATCCATCACCGATAAACACAGAAGGGTGATTGTTATTTTGTTTTAAATAGGTTTTCAATCTTTTCTATAGTTTGTGTTAGAATTAGGTGATGTTTGACATATGCCCTCGTTTATCTCAACATGCGTAAACTCGGTTTTTGAAGTGTGTCACAGTTTAGACCCTTGTTTACATTGCCTGAAGATTGTGATGTACTCATTATTGGTTGAGACACAGCAGACCTGTGAATAAATGGTGTCAGGTTTAACTTCTGGTCATAAAAAAGCCATTTACCTGTGAGGCTCACTTTTTAACCCTCTTTTTTGCTTTGAAGCCAGTGTTCAAGGAATTTGATGTTTTGCTGTGCACATCCCCCACATCTACAACTATTGGATCAGAACAGCTAGGAAAGTAAACTATTTTGAACTCATCTTGGATGACAAGAAATATTGAGCAACATAAAAAAATACCAAGCACATTTTTTTGAGGAAGTTCATTTCTCCGCTGTATATAATATCTATTTAATGGGGTTGATGAAGTTATATTGACAGATTCCTTCACAAGCCATCTTCTTGTGCTCTATAAACCTATCAACAGGCTCACAGATGGACAGATCCAACTTCAGACTGTTGCTTTCCTCTTCCTATACTCCTTTGTATACTCATTCAGGAGATGAGCTGATTGGACCTTAACGGCAAGCAACACCAGGAAGAAAATGCATGAGCCGAGATAAACCATGATGACTGACTCAAAGGCTCATCTAAATGAGCTGTGTGTGTTTAGCAGACATCAGTTTTGCATTCTGGCGCATTGAGGATTCCACTAACATAGTGTGTGCTGCTACTGCCGGCTAACACATACTCTTTCAGGGTCAGCTATGCAAATATGGAGAAGCCTGTGTGGATGATGGGATTCTCTTCCTTTTAAACCCTCAGAAAGACTGTTGCTTTTGTTGGTGGTCCTGCCATCCCGACTTTTTAGTATAGATGAACAAAATCATCTTTGTACTGATAGAACGGTTTAATCTTCTAAGAAGTCTCCTCCGGAGGTGTTTTCCCCTTTCTTTTAGATTGGGATTTGCTAGTTTTCTTTCTCTTCTTAAAGGGCCCTTGCTGTCCTTGACATGTGATGGGTTACTTTGAACTTGGTGGCAGTTAGTCATATAGTCCAGGATGTTATTTCAACTGTTAGAATTTGATCTTCTGTTTTCACTTGAATTGAATTTATCCTTCAGCATCATTTCCTGTTATTCCAGGACATTATTGTTGGTGGTTTCTTTCTTCCCCATCACTACCTCTGAGAAGACATTCCTCAGCCTTTTCTTCAGTGCCTCCCCAAAAGTTTTTACTTTACTAGAAGTAAAAATAATCTGTAATCTGTTCCGTGCTACTTTTTCTTACAAGGTATAGCTCTAATTATTTTACCTGCACTCTTTCAGTAGAAAGAGTTTCACTTTTCTCTGCATCCGAGCCTGGAAGGATGGATTATTTGAAAAGTGGATCATCCTCATTCAAAGATTAAATTTATTAGCCTGAGTCTGGAAGTTGACAAGCTAATTAATTTCAAATGGGGACAACACCACTTTAGCCCTTACACATAAGCGCTTACTCTGTGCCTTCAGCTTGCTTCGTAGGTAATGTGTGGCTGCTGGTGATGAGCTAACTTGCCTTGCAAGTGGGTCACATCAAGCCTTGAAATCTGTAGCACTAATAAAGTTGCTCTGTGCAGATGCCAATTTGTGCAAGTAATGTTGTCCACTTCAGTTTTTTTTTTTATTTTGCTGCATTACAGTCAAATGTGCCAATAAGCAAATGTGAAAACTAAAGTAATTTCCGAGTGTATTTCCCTGCTGAAACAGAACAATCAATGCATTATTTAGGCAATATAGAGTATTCATGTGGAAGATTGACCTGACACCCTGTATTGAAGTGTATGTGGTTCCTGAACCAATAATGGGCACAACACAGAAACTTACTGAGATGTTAACAAGGGTCTAAATATGTGGAAAAAAAGAGGTCAAAGGTAAAAAGTGACTATTTTCATAACTGGTTTCACAGGATATATTAAATAGTCTGACACCTCCATTTATCAGCTTTAAGGTTATATCAAAATCAACCTTTCATGTTTATCAGTGGTGGGGATAGTGTTGGGGTCCAAAATGAGTCAACATTGAGCACCTCTGTTTCCTGAATGGTTAGTCCTTGAGGTCCAGAAATCACAGTGCAACCATTTCTCCCATGGGAAAGCATCTTTAATCAAAGTAAAAAGGTCAGCATGAGATTGATTTCTTATGCAATGGCCCTTATGGGGCATTATCTACAGGGGCTTTCTCAAAACTGATGCCTTTGCCACTCTTGGGGACCTTCCAGTCTGACCTTCAGCATGTATTTTTGAGTTTAATTTAGGTAATGTTGTAAAGTTTGTAAGTGGTATTGGATAAGTGCATCTGCTAAGCAAGTAAATAACTACATCATTTTACTTACTTTTTGTAGACAAAATATGCCCTAGGCTGATGACCTATTTTTGTTTGCAAGTAATTGGCTGTCATTCTTCTCTGATTAAGGTTGTGACATTCTTTTATTTGGTATAATAACATTTACCCCTTTCAGATACATAGTTTCTTAAAATTGCCTGCAACACATGTTGGTAATGAAGCAATTAGGATAATTAAAATATCTCAGTTTATTTGACCCATTTCATTATTTCTTCATATTTAAGTATGATGTACTGGTATACTGTTAATCTACAGCTACATAAGAGAATTTCCGTGATAAAAATGAACATACACTACCTCATCTATTTCCTATGTTCCATGATCCCCATTTCACTCTAACTAGAGCTAAAATGATCTATTTTTATGAAACTGGGGGGATACTGGAATACCCTTAAAATACACTGGGATCCTTTTATTTACAGAAACTGTCCTTTTGAAAAGAGTAGGGCTGAGCAGAAATTTAGCTGGGCTCTGGTCCTGGGTCCCATACACCTGCTGATTCGTGTTGCATCTGAGCTCTTCGCTTTAAGGAATCCTTAACTGCACCAGCAACGTGTTTGATTAGAACCGCCACACTTTTTGTATCTACTCAAAAGCTGGAGATCTTGATAGGCAATAGTTAGAAAGCTAACTTCCAACCAGCTGAGGTTAATTATTACTGTTTATTAGGTCAGTTAAATACCCAGTTATGTAAGTGAGAGCTGAAATGGAACAATAACCAAGAGGAGTGTGTCTTCATTGTGCAAAGTGCAAAAAGTGACAGTGTGGTCAAATGTTTCTTCTTGCCTCTACAACAGGTCAGAGTAACCTCCATCCCTCCTTTTTCTTCTTTCTTTGAGTTTCCTTTTTTTCTCCTTACTAAGGAGGTTTTGGTTCCTCTCCTCCGTTGTCTTCTGGGCTTTTAGGTTCTGTATCCGCAACATGTATGGTCACTTGTAAGCGCCTCGAGGCAAAAATGTTGTGAAAGGCGCTATATAAAAATAAATTGAATTTAATTGCATGTCTTCAAAAATTAATAATTCTTTCCAGACTTCAAATTGCTCCATGTAGTTTATTTTGACTCAACTCCCCCTCTTTCTGAAAATGTCATGGAAGATAAACTCCAAGCTATAACTGTGAGGCTGATCTAAAACGCCTGTTCTAAACCCCTGGATAGGAGCAACTCTGACAGTGTAAAGTGTAAACTCTTATTGCTGTTTGTGCTGCATTGGCAGGAATGTGAGGAGAAGGGGGAATCGGGGAATGGGTTCCTGTGTCCGCTGTGCACGCTGGAGTTTGGCAGTCCTGAGCAGCTCATCGCACATGTTTACCAGGTAGCGGGTTTTGCATTATTTTTATTTTATTTTAGATTATTTGTAGTACACATCACCCACTCCATCTGTCCGCAAGGGACCCCACATCCTGACATAGGGGCAGGGAAGCATAGGCAGAGTCTCTTGTATATTAACACATCACTGGCAACACCGCCCCCTGTAGGAGAGGCGCCGCATCCCTCACTGACAGTGACACACACCCACATGCACCCAGGAGTGGTCACTGTATTTGCCAGGAGAGGCCCGGCCAACGTTTCCCACCCTACCCTGTTAGCTAAGCGCAGCTGCTCGAGGAGTCCTGCTCACAGTCAGCTAGTGACCTGACCCTGCTCGAGGAATCCTGCTCACAGTCAGCTAGTGACCTGACCCTGCTCGAGGAATCCTGCTCACAGTCAGCTAGTGACCTGACCCTGCTCGAGGAATCCTGCTCACAGTCAGCTAGTGACCTGACCCTGCTCGAGGAATCCTGCTCACAGTCAGCTAGTGACCTGACCCTGCTCGAGGAATCCTGCTCACAGTCAGCTAGTGACCTGACCCTGCTCGAGGAATCCTGCTCACAGTCAGCTAGTGACCTGACCCTGCTCGAGGAATCCTGCTCACAGTCAGCTAGTGACCTGACCCTGCTCGAGGAATCCTGCTCACAGTCAGCTTGTGACCTGACCCTGCTCGAGGAATCCTGCTCACAGTCAGCTAGTGACCTGACCCATCTGACCCATACTCGAACCTGTGACTCCTGGTTTATAGAGTCCGGACTGCAATTTGGCGAGCGCTTTTACCACTCTAGAATTTGGCCTCCCGGTCTCCGCTGGAGTCGGCGCGCCCTCTGCTCCTCCGCCTCCTGCATCCGCTGCAGCCTCTTGGCCTCGCGGTCCCGCACTCGCCTCAGCTCGCGCTCCTCCGGCGTCTCGCAGGCCCGCTTGGTCTTCTTGGCCGTGCGCTCGCGCTCCAGCCGCTGGAGCCTCGCCTCCAGGGGCTCGTTCTGCCGGCGGACAGCCCACTCCCTCATGGAGGAGGACTGGGACTCCACCAGTCGCTTAAAATGATTGGCAAGTCAAAAGTGATGAATTGAAGGAAAAATGTTACGTGTACATGTACGGTAATGTACTCTACTGTTGGGGCAAAATTGACACTTTTATAGTTTTATAAAAATGTTCTGTATCGGTTTCGTTATAAGTCACAACTTTCTGTTCTCAAACTTTCTCTAATCCTGAAGTGTATTGGGGACCCCCTGTACTTTACGGTAATCCTGTGTTACTAAATTGCCAAGAAACCCTGATCGGAGTAATCTGCAAACGTAACATTTTTTCTCCAATTCATTTCTCTTACTAGGAGTAGAATAAATTAGCACACATTAAGCAGCGGTTCAGAGACCTAATTATCACTAATCCTGGGTTACTTGACATTAATGTAGGTAAGCAGTCTAGACTATTGATAATTAAGGGGACTGACAGGGCTATAATGCTGCTTGATTGTAATCTTTGGAAACCTAAAAGGACACTATTGACACACTGTAAACTATTTCAAGATTGTAACCATACAAGACCTATTATGTAATTATTGAGTAGTTTCAGGACTTGCCACACCATTTTCCCACATCAGCACATTACTTATGAACTGTTGTGCACAATCTGTGCAGATAAGAATGTATCTTAAAAACTGCTCTTGGCGTAACCTTTTATTATGTTGATTTATGGGGTTATTTTTGTGTGAGTTGTTCGTGTGGTTAACCTGGTGCGTCTCTGTCTGTGGACTGGCAGCACACGGCCATGGTCACCAGCACCAAGAGTTACGTGTGCCCCGTGTGTGGGCGTGCCCTGAGCTCACCGGGCTCGCTGGGGCGGCATCTCCTCATCCACTCGGAGGACCGGCTGTCTAACTGCGCTGTCTGCGGATCCCGCTTCACTGACACCAGCAACTTCAACAGGTGTGCCTACCGCCCCCCTGCCTCCTCGCCCCTCTCTTTTTCAGCTTAGCTGTTGATGGTCCCCTTTAAGGAAACGACACCCCAGAAATACATGTCTTGTGTTTTACCTAGGGGCTTATGTTGTGCTGACACTGTCAGAAGAGCCAAGTCAGGAAGTCATTTGTTTTAAGGATAGCAGATCAAAGGTCAGACAATATTATTAGGAAGCTTCCATGTGAGCTAGCAGTGTTCTTCAGCATTAGCAGGGCCGACGGTGGCTGTTTGTTACTGATTAACCCTGGCTTCTGCTTTGTCTTTTGGCTACAGGGAGAAGGTGCGAGAGCTCCTGAACACCAGCCACATGGAGAACAGCAACAGCGAGCAGAGCTCCTCCATGGTTCACGCTCTCGCCAACACCATCGTTTCAAACCCCAGCAGCAGCCCTGCCTCTTCGCTCCCCTCCCTCTCAGACAGCCTCATGTCTTCGCCTTCCTCTCTGCCCCCGCTCCCCGACGGGCTCAACTCCCCGGGCACTGCCCTCCCCCCGCTCCCAGACATCCTCAGCCCCATGCCCGTCTACCCCGCCGGCGTGCTGCTGGTCTGCAACAGCTGCGTGGCCTACCAGCAGCTAGTGGAGTCCCAGTCCTCCTCCATGAGGAAGTGGGCCGTCCGCCGGCAGAACGAGCCCCTGGAGGCCAGGCTCCAGCGGCTGGAGCGCGAGCGCACGGCCAAGAAGACCAAGCGGGCCTGCGAGACGCCGGAGGAGCGCGAGCTGAGGCGACTGCGGGACCGCGAGGCCAAGAGGCTGCAGCGGATGCAGGAGACGGAGGAGCAGAGGGCGCGCCGACTCCAGCGGGACCGGGAGGCCATGCGCCTGAAGCGGGCCAACGAGACGCCCGAGAAGAGGCAGGCGCGGCTGATCCGCGAGCGGGAGGCCAAGAGGCTCAAGCGCCGGCTGGAGAAGATCGACCCCTCCCTGCGGACCCAGATCGAGCACGACCCTGCTGCCATGGCAGCCCTCACTGCCGACATGAGCCTGTTCCAGTTCCCCATGCCCTGCCCTGCGCTGGACAACAGCCTCTTCATGAAGCTGCCCTAACAGGCTGGGCGCAGAGGGGCTGAAGCCCTCTTCTTCCCATGGCACAGCTGTTGATCCCAAACATGCAGAAACCGCTCTAACTCAAGATGTTTTGCCAGACCAGTAGTGTCACTGGTGCAAGTGTCCACCTCTTTTGCAGGAGCTCATGTGCAAAGAACCATTCTTGACTGGGTTTGGATTCTGGAGCCCTGGAATCGGCCATTTGCCCCCCCACCCCAGACTATTTGGGTGACCTATGGTAATGGACTGCAACGGTTACATTGGCCATGATATGGTGACACCATGGTGGTTAATGTGATCGTTTCTAAAAGCCAGGAGAACACGTATCACGGCTGATAGGCGGGAGAACCTGAGTACTGACAGGGTGCTGCAGAAGCAACACCTGACGTGAAAAAGATTGTTTCCTTGCCGTAGGAAGAAGTGAGAGGAGAATTAATTTACCAAGTATTGAACTTGAAACACTCACAGTCCAGGAAATTGTTGGTTCGGCGACACCCGGCGACGCTGGGTGGATTTGCCAGCCGGTGGCTGGAGCTGACTGGCAGCTAGTCGTCACGCTGCCCATGTGGGTCAATGGCTACCGTTTGTATCCACTGAATCTTCTACCTCGCGATGGGACCTGACAGTACTCGCTGTATAGTGGCCTGCATCTGGACTCAAATGGTTGTGCTGATAAGAGTAAGCGTGCCAGTACATACACAGATCGCTCAGCTGTACTGGCATACACATGCGTTCTGAATCTACAAAGTACTTTTTCAGACTTTCTTCCTCCTAGTCCACACCCATACTGACAGCAGAACCCAAACCTAGAATTTAATGTGGAGGGGATCCTTTCTTTTATTTCCTTTATTTTATAGTATCAGTTATTGAAAAGATATATATACACACACAAATATACCTAGTAAACATCAGTACTGTAAAAAAGAGGAATATGTTTTGAATGTCTAGTTTATAGCACATTTCCAGTTACACAAAAAACGTAAGCTATTCCTGCACACTACAGAACCGACAGCAAGTTAATTTTCTAGACTGAGGATGGACTCGGCCATTGTTGAATTCTTCTGACCGTGTGAACCACTTGAAATACTTTATTTATGTGCTGTTTTTAATTTACATTTGCAAAAAGAATGAAGCTCATACGATTTTTATTTATCAAAAATGCCAATGTTGGTGGACCTCATCGTGCTCCTTTGCGTGCGATTATTATAAATAAGCGGCATGCAATATCGTTTCCTTAATAATGTACAAAAAGGTAAAGGGAATTCATGTGACCCATGAGATTGGGATTGAGTACTCCCAAGGAATTTGTCACAGAGTGACAAGATTAGGGCTGGATTTTAAGATTTATTTCCATATCCTTTCCACGAGAAAGTTCCCCCTTTGAAATATTTGTAAGTGTATATTATCATCGTGTATCTATCATACGTCTATAGTGTATGTGTCTAGTGGATGGTCTATCCACTTTTGAAGTTGCTGCAATTACTTCTACAGAGTGGTTCACAGGGTTAACAGGATTTTCAGCTGGGGTGTCTGCTGGTACTTCACGAAGAGCCTCCGTTAAATTCAGCTTCTTTTTCTGTTGTTACTGTATAATCTGTCTCTTTCTTGCACTCAGAGACAGCAGGATCTGTCACATAAACTGAAAGTGCTAATAGTTGTTGCTAGCAGTCAGCCTAGAATTAATAGATTAATTTTTAACATATTTATTCAAGAGGTTTTCCCAGCGCAGTTATTTATAAACGCATGATTGAGTAGCCTTTTTCACTGGAGAAAGATGTGGGGATTTTGCTTAGTTTTGCATTTTCCACTGCTTTTCTTTTTCATGTAAGATTTTACATGTGGGTGACATGTAAGAGGGTTTCAACTGAGCATTAATTAATGTGCTGATACAAGTGAATTCTGAATTTACAGGACCTTACTCTGTTAAATCTGAGTTTGAAGTGACGAGAACTTCTGCAGATATCCTTAAATAGGAGGTATATTGAGTAAGCCATTTCACTAAAACATGGAATTCATTTTTTTATACTGTAACTCTTAATTAAGATGGGGAATTGAGACTGGTGTTCTGTTTGAGCCATTCCAAGTAGTATGTTGAGCTCAGAAAAAGTTTTGTAGCTAGTCACTGTTTTATTTTTTCTTAAACCTGGCACCTGGAGTGGTTCAAACTGCTATGCAATAGGAGTATTAATTCCTACAGAAGGAAAATGGATGTTTTCCATATCTATGCAGATTGTAAGGTGAAATGGACATGTACCTATTCATGCAACTCAGGCAGTGCATCTTAATAGCTTTGAGCTCATAGTTTGGCACTCTTGTCAAAGATTTGTTTTAGAGGGTAGATGTGTGAAGATACATTTTGTAGAAGTGGCTTCATTACTACCTATATGAAATCCAATATTCAGTATTTTAACAAAACCACCATTTGTTTCTGCACATCTCTGGCTTGAAACTTTAACTGAACCAAGACTTTTGTGTGTTAAGCTTTATACACTTGCAGGAAACGTTTAACTAAAGACACTGACCCTGTGCACAAGATCTTATTGTGGAGCCAACAAAGGGTTGAATGTTTACTAAAATGTGGGCATTTACTGTTCTCTGACGAGGGTGCTGATTTTAAATCAAATATGTTTTCCTATTAACCCAATGGAAATCAAGTGCTTAACTTATCATGTGAACCTTCCATTTTATTGAAAATTATGATACCGCCCATTTGGCATAAGCCCTGTACAAATGGCTTTGTAAAAAAGGCTTGTCCTGGCTTTACAGACTGGTTTAGGTTAACACTGCATGTCGTAACTGCATTTGTTTTAGATTTGTTATATATGAAAAAGTGTTCAGCTACAAGTAATGATATGCCTGCCCGTTTTTGTTTTGTCAAAGAATAGGGATCCTACATTATGCTGTTAAATCTCTTGGCCTTTTGTTAATTTATCAGGATACACTCTGTTCATGTTTACAAAAGTAACTAAAAAGGCCAAAAAGTATGGGGAAAAAAAAGGAACACTCTGTATTTATGATAGTCATGTTGTGTGTTGTGTTGTGAATGGTCAATCTGGAAACCATTCTCTGTTGCTGGATTAACAGATATGTACAAATATAAGGAGGTATAGAATGTAAAAATAAACTAACACTTTCTGAGTTTCTTTTATGATTGTCGTGAAAGGTTTTCTTATGTGACTTGTCAATCCTTCCTTTTGCTCTCAAGAACAGTCTGAATTGACCAATTGGAAGTCTGCTGTAAAATTTGCAGGCAAGGAGTGCGTGTGACCATCCCCAGCAGCAATACAAGCTGTACACCTGCAGTGCATGCCTTGAGCTGGGTTGTAAATGCTGTCTCGTTGGGCTTCTGTCCCATTCTTCAGCCTGAACAAGCATATACCCGTTCACTGCTCTATGCCTTAGATGCCTCATTGTTTCAGTTTGTCCCACAACTGTTAAATGGGATTCGGGCCTGTCTTTGTCAAGTAAAGCATCCGTGCCATTACTGTTACCTTGTCATTTAGAAGGAAAGCAGCATGAGGATGTGTGTTAGTGTATGGGAACGTTACCACTTTAGGAGGATCAACGATCAATTTGTTTTACACAAAAACCTTTGCGTTGCTAAAGGGGGACTTGGATCCAGCGCCGGTGATTCCTCCTAAGTTATTGCTCTAACACACCAGTGGCACAATGTTCTCTTCATAAGTGGGAGATCTAATTTTTTTTCTTGAATTTTGGAAGGGCTGACATTCAAAAGGTGAAGTCATCTCATTACCTGTGTCCCATCAACCCCTTTACTAAACAGGTGATATAGTGCATATGCAACGAAGTGACTTGGTTATTTCCGACATGAATGATCAATTAGTTAAAACATTTGATGAATATGTGAAATCCCTATATGTTCCGAAAAAGCTTATAAAGCAAGATTAGTTTCGTATGACGTGGTATAAAGAAATCCTGATCACCAGACACGGCGTACTACACAATGAGAGTATGGTTAAAGAGGATGTAATTATCGTTCGATTATTCTGAAGTGACCCATACTGTACCCCTCACTCTCCCTTATTCTTTTACTGATGCGAAGTTTATTTACCGCAGTAAAAATTAGCAGTTTCACAACCTTGCGCTCTTATCAGATTGCAGGAGCTAAGCAAGGCAGGGCCCAGGCAGTGATGGGATAGAAGAGCTCTAAGGAAAAGCATGTTGCTGCTGCAAGAGGCATTGGAGGACCAGAAGGTGACATTCCTCACTGTGACCAAAATTTCAAAACCAATGCAGAATGGTGCTTGATTTTGCTGATCTGCTGTGTAGTAGGAATGCTTGGGAATAATGGCTGCTACATTTCCCCCAGTTTGGTTGTTACCCTTCAGAGGTAGATGAAGTGGAGCCCCACCTCTATATGAGGTTTGGGTTCCATTGAAATAAAACACTACAGACAATAATTACTTGCATTGAAGTGTTATGTAACTGGAACAATAATAAAAACATTGTGAATGCTATATCAGAATGCTCATCTTTCAGCTTTCTCAATGTTTAAAGTGTAGGCTCGTTCAGCTAACAGCAGAGAAATATCAGCTGATCTTTCCAATACAATATTTTGGTTGCTTAAAATAATCAACCTATATTATTAGTATTCTTTTTTTTGTCTGCTGACTATATCTGTCAAGTGGTTTCTATGTTGTAACCCTTTAAAATGCAATTATCCAGCCACCTTGCTGTCTTTGAAGCTCATTGGTTAAAAATATATTGGAAAAATGGAAAGAAGAAATACTCTCAGCCAGCAGGGTCATATTATATATATTATACTGTGTTTACTTAACCAACAAGATAAATGCAATTTTCCATAAGAAGTTAGCTGTAACAATAAAAATACAATATCTTTGTGTCGTTAAGTACATAGAATTAAACAGCAAAGAAAAAAAAACAGCCAAGTAGTTCACAGAAAGATACAAATATACAGTACAAATCTATTTTATTCAAAACAGGTACAAATAAACGCAACAAAATATAGTTATTAATGCTTTCAAAATTCAGGTAGGTGTAGGGTAATTCTAAGAAAAGGGAGCACTTGGGTTGACAATTCTAAGGCTTCTGATAAGAATTAATACATATTGGTACGGCCATTAGATATTAAAACTCACTGTACAAGTTTATACATCCTGGATTATACTTGAGGATTCAATATTACAGACAGAATTGCATAATTTTTTGCAGTTTTTATGTATTAAAAAAATCTGTTTTTATCACAAACATTTAAAAGCGGTGTCACATAGTGCCAGAAGCACATATACTGTATCTTGATAATACATATGATTAACTTAGAACTATCTTTATCTCCCCCAACTTGCTCTCACATCATCAACCATTAGCTGCCCTATCACACCCTTTTTTAAATTTCTGACAATCTCATATCAATATATCATAAGTATGCACATCATTTTTTTGTTTCCATGAGATTAAACATTGTTAGGATGCTTACACTGGTGGTGAGTGCGCTACCATGGCTGACAGGGGCAAATTATTTTTCCGAATTGCAGGTACACCACGTGTTCCATCTTTCCCTAACTACCACTTAAAATTTATGAGCAAAAATGCAGACTCTGTGCTAATTCTGACTTGAAAAGAAATGAACACTGAAAAGAAAACGCCACATCTTTGTGCTTAAAAAAAAAAATTCAATTTACGGTAAAGAATTCAGGACAAGTTAAACTGGCCTTTCCTCAGAGTTTTTAGTCAGATATTTGAGGTTTTGTTTGTAAACTTTAAAATTAAATCACGTTTACTTGCTTAGGACTTACTTTAACCTCTCGCTCTCAGCTCATTCTCCTACCACTGCTGAGCAAACATACAGTAACTGAAATCAGGCACCTTTTCTACACCATCAAAGTAGCTGGTGTGCAAGGGCTATTGGTACACTCAGCACTGGCTTCACAAAAGAGCAAAGGAAAAGAGTAATCCAGGGAATCCTGACTGTACTGAGGTTGTCTTCCTATCACCTCCACTCTGGTTCCAGCTTAAACACAAAATACTGCTCACGTTTTTTATCTAAATCCCACTAATCCTCCCAACTCACCATTAACCTTTCTATAGATGTTAGATCCAAGTAAGCCAACAATGCTACCGTTAACAAAGAAGGAGGGATAGTTTCCTACGTGTGTCCCTTTCAGAAATGAAAAAGACAATGGACTAGTTCCAAAGAAAAATAGTAGCACATTTCGCTCCAACTTGATAATACAGGATTGTATAATCCTGGGTTGTTTTGTCTTATGGAAACAAATCAATGATGTCCCCCCCCCAATCCAAATTTGCCAGTTGCTCTTCCCACCACAAAAAGACCAACTATTCTTATGCATAAGATGCTACCACCGTAGTATAAAATAATAAAACTGTCACACATGAGTCATTGCTTAAATATGAAATCCGTTGACCTCTTTCAATATACCTAAACATTTCAACAAAAGTCACTTGTGCCTGTCATTCTAAAATCACATAGCTGTTCTTAAGGCATTATTGACAAGCTTAGTAAGATACAAAACATCAAGTATATATAAAAGTATTTTTAACGAACAGTTTGTGGTACTACTATTCTATTAATTTAAGTGCAACAGATTTTTCATAAAATAAGTACAAACGTAGGAGTAACAAACAGGTGAGTGAGGTTTCTTCAAAGTGCAGTTACTACTGTCGCCACCTGCACATCAGCCAGAGCTCATTTTGGAGCTCTGCCACAGAACAGCAGGTAATCATTCAAATGGCTTGACAATCAGTAAAGACTGGTTCCTCGCTCCATTTTGCAGCATGGTGGAGCAGGTAGCAGCTAAAGAGTTAGCAACTTTGTATTTGTTTCATCTGTGCACAATTAGAAAGCATTCAAAGTGTGTGATGTCTCATACACAATGGTATAAGAAATATTAACTGATATATTGCCATCTAGAGAAAACGATACATGCTTAGTGCCTTCCTCTTCAAACAAAATCAAATGAAAACAGTTAAAAAATACCAGAAGAAAAATGCAGTTACTTGGTTATTTTGCACATGGTGGCATTTCATTTTAATTCTTCCGGCACACCTTAGGCTCTTGAAACAGAGCACAAAGGAAGTGACAAAGACAGCAGACTCAGAGCCAGATCACTGCCTCTAATCGGTATTTAAGTGTTTTTGGTAGTTTTGGGCAAATCTGATTGATAATATCAAAAGAAGTCAGCAGTTCCTCTTAACACAACCCTAGGATAATGGCCAGTGAAAACCACAAGTGAGTGAATTCATTACCTTTTTATCTGGGGTATATGCCTACTTCATATCAAAGATTCATGAAATAAACGTATTGAATACATAAAGCATGAAGGACACTGTCATCTTAGCACCCCGACAGCAGCAATACACTAAAGCTGAAATATGACAGTAAAAGTCAAAGCTTATTCTTCCAGAACAGATTTTGCTCTTAATATGCTGATAGTAAATATACAGGTATGATAACAGACTAAATTAGTGTGGGGGGAAAAGCCAACATTTTTAAAAGTTTTTTTATTTAATTATAGTTTTGTGATTTTAAAATGGAAAGTGGAGTAAATTTTGCACTGAAACACAACACTTTGAAAGCTGTCATGTTGGAACACCATATCAAACCTCACATGAAGATGCTCTATAGTGTAAGCATGGTTTTTATTATTTATACCACTTTCACTCTTAATGCCATACTTGAAATTTAAAATGCACGTTTCAAGTGACTCAGAAGATGTTTTTGGTATAGTCTCGAAATAAGACTGAACTTGAGTGCCAGTAAAAGATGAACATCGAGGGTTCAAGCGGGGATGGAAATCACATGACGGCTCTCATCCTGGATGACACGCCAGTCTACTGCAGGACCACAGAGGAAAGGGTGTCTAGCAGAACACCGGGATAAATCCAGACTCAACACAGAGACACACTCAAGTTCAGAACTGAACTCTGAGTCCTGGAGCTGTCTGACAACAGCACTAACTATAGTACATCTATGTACTGCACATGATCAGAAAACTGGGTCAATTTCTAATCTATAGGACCATTGGTTTCCAAGTTCGACCTTAAGTCTCCGATCTTCAGGTTTTGAAAGCATCTTTAATCACTGGCTAGGAGATCACAATCATTTTTACTACTAGAAATTCCTTTAAATAAATAAAATACAGAACAGCTGCTATGAATCCCAAAACAACCTGTTGCTCTCTAGGACAAGTGCAAAAAAAACCCTGCTGCAGACTAAGCAAGAACCTGCTCTATAAACACTCTGGTCTGGATAAATTCCTTCTCTACCATGCCTATGAGTTCAGTATAATTGCCCACCAGCTCCCCAGAGAGAGGTGGAGGGAATTTAAAATACAAGGAGGAGTGTAGTTGATCTTTTAAGAACACAGTGACAGTGTGATCTTCATAAACAATGTAATGTCATTAACATTACAACAAGTTTACAAAGGCAAACAAAAAGTCCTTTTACTTCGGTTTCAAGTAGAGATACATATTTTATTTTGTATCTTGTATTTTAATGGCAAATTCAGGTTGAATAAAGTCAGGTTTCTATCCCAAGGAAGTGAGAATTTCTCATCTTTACATATAATTATGTTATTTTAACAATATTGCCATATGTAGGAATATATATTTGCTTATGAAGATCATCAGATCATTCTATTTTTCAAAGCAAGGGACATTTTTAAAGAGGTAACCAGCACTATAGAAGACCAGAGGTGGCACAGATAAGATAAGAAACATAACAATGGAATATCAGGGAACTATAGACAGGGGCAGGTTCTAGAAACGAAGTAACACCACAGTAACAAGAAGAATCTGCAAGGAACTATTGTCCATGGTGAAAAAGAAAGAACGAAATTATTTTTTTCATTCACTTGCCTACGTAAAAAGCATTAGTCCCTCAAAAGCAAGTTGAAGAATAGCAATAACCTAAGACAGTCCCTTTCGCCATTACTGCAGTGCTCCTTTAAGAGGACCGGGTGAACGAGAGCACTGCATAACACAACATAATTTACAGAACTTACAGCACATCTGAAAACTGTCTAATCACTTTCAAAACTGAAAACAGAAGACTGCTGTGCTATATTTGTTGTGATGTCAGCAATAAGAAAGTGGTATTGTAGAGGTAAAACATATCTAATAAAAGCACTGGCATTCTAAAGAAATATATTTGGGAAATGCAAGAATATCAGAGATGCACTTAACACAACTGTAACAACGCATTTAAAACACGATTGAGCTCATCAATGCTCTTTAAATATAATTCCCCTTATATGGGCATGCAATGATCATGATACTCAACAGTGACATCACTGTACAAAAACTATAACAAGTAATTTCGAGTATAGCTCTTTACATATCTATAGGTACATATAGAAACCTGAAGTACACAACACTTTGGGTATTCTTCTGTATATAACAAGCTACACCTAAGCTAGTGATTTTCTTCAGTACAGTGCAGGGTATGACACTAAGTGTATTGCTTAGCAGATACTTGATGATATTATGGAATTAAAAATATATATTTAAACAGTAAGTGAAACGTCTCTCTTTACATTTAAAATCTGTTTACTACTCAATTCCAATCCCTACTCAATTCAAGAATATAGCATTCTTTAAAAAAACAAATCATACATAGTTGATTAATAACACCTTCCAAATACTATACATTTTAGTTACAAATTACCATAGACAGCTTAAAATGAGGTAACCTTAATTAATTTCCACCCACCCTGCTGGAATATAAAATCTTGTCTACTAACAATAACCACTGAGGTTACAATTCTAAGGAAAGATGCTCTATATGGTAATGGGATTTTCTGATTCTTTTAAAATAAACCTTCTGGTGCAGTAAAGCTACCAATTTCATGAACACATTTTACATGGATTTCATGGGTATGCCACACAAAACCTCCCTAAATGATTTATCATACAAAGTACAGGCTAAGTAGTAACAGAATATAAACAAGAAATGGTTAGTTACTAACTGTATCGCCACAACAGATATGTGCTTGTCAAGGATAACCGCCACAGTAAGTGAGATACGTGCTCATGTGTGAAAGACCAGGCTTCTTAGCCACACATACACAGAGAAATTCCAGATTGTCCTCTGTACAAGAATGAGACGCTTGCTGTCCAATTTAGTTTGGAGCTGGCTTTGATAAAGAACACATCATAATGGAGGTCACAGGAGTTCCCAGGAGGTTTAGTCTTAAGTAGTCACAAATGATGATTTTTTATAAATAAATATTCATTCTTTTTTTGAAACTAGAAATCACTACATGGGTATACGTTACCAGGCAGAAAATAAATGCACAGATGGCTATATAAAGCAATTTAGAAGTTATTCAGAATGTATGAAGTGTTAAGTCTAAGCATACTTCTTCCCAGCCTTAAAACCCAATCAAATCTTATATACATACAATTGTACACAGCTTTTGGAATGAAAGAAGTTCTATTAAAAATCAATAAATAAAAAGACATTTTAAAGATGGAACATTGATCTATTTTTTTTCCTTTAAATGTCTTGTACGACAGGCAGAAGCAATGCCAATACAGTTCAAGAAACGAAGTACACATACTATTTCTAAATAAAACTGTTTCTGAAGTTAAATATTTTTGGTGGTGGTTGTGGTGGGGTTATACAACACTCTCATGAAGTCTAGTGGCTTCAATGGTGGGGCTGAATAAGACATTCGGCAATACAGTTTTATGATGAAATAATATCATATTAGGAAGAGAAAAAAAACAGATATCATTTAGCAATGAGACAAACATAACAAACAGGAATAGGCTTCGAGACAGAACTTTTAGCTGATGGGAATGTGGGGACCATTTGTTTTGGGAATACAAAAATGCTCAAATATCCTCATGGTTACACCCTATCTAATTGCACTTTTTCTTTATGGCGGGTTGAATACATCATTGACAAAAATCTCCACACGAGGGAAAGTATAGCATTTCTGTCGCAGATCTGTAAACAGTTTCAACCACGCAAGTCAGTTTCTTAAACAAATATTCAAAGATTTTTTTTAATTTAATAAACATGCATATGTTAAGTTCCCCTAAGCAGAACCCATTTGATTTCTAGATATCCTGGCAATTTCAGGAAAACGATCATTGTCAATACGTTTCTGTGAAAGGAACTTAATTCTGTCCTTCCCAATGTAAGAAACGTTATTTACTTCAGATTGTAAGTGATAAAACAAGTACATATATCTGAATTTCCACTATTTTATTCAGAATCAAATCCCTTAATGCAGTCTTTTTTAAAAGTTGCTTAAATGGATCACTTAAAGCCACAGATTTTGCAAGATATTCATCAAATGTCATTTGGTAAGTGAAGACTGATGAATAATTGGACTGATGAATAATTAAAACAACATGCTTAGAGATACAGAATGACAAAGACCAAGGGATTTTCCACATATTAATGAGGGAAACCGGTTTTGTATTTCGCATCCAACTAAACATCCTCAAAATGTAAAAATATATACAAATCTAAATAAAAAGACGGGTATAATCCAAACAAATGGCAAAATAATTGCGCATCATCTTTGAACGACAGAGAGGTCGTAGGCCATGTTTGCTGAGCTTTTTATGGAAATGACAATCCATTTACACCAACTGTCGAAACAAAAACACAAACAAAAGCATCAAAAGCTCAGGAAAACTGACCCACTTTTAGGATATCACTATTGCTTTGATAACAGTAACTGGGCATCCAGAAATGTGCTGGAGTTTTCAGCGATGTTCTTTTTTCCATTTTCCCCATGGTTTCCAATCAGCCAAGCCCAACCACAGCAGTCAGAGGAAGGAACGTCAATCTTTGGAGGGCTACACGTCAAACCTTTGTATGGAGAATGGCAGGAATATCATATTGCCTGCAGCATAATTTTGCTCCACTCTTGCTGCTTCTTAAAAGAGATAACCTAGGTGATGAGCAGACCCTGCATCCGTTAATGAAAGTCACCAGACAGAAAACAGTCAGTAGCCAGACAGAGGAATATTCCATTAAGGGATGTTGAGGTATAAAGGAGCTTCTGTTCTTATTCAGGACAGATGTCCCAGGCTCATAACATCAAAACGCCAAAGAAAACTCTCTGTTACAACAGGGCTCTGTGCAGAGTGTCAAAAAATATCAATGAAATGCTACCTGGGATAAAGAAGAGTAACTCAAGGCAGAGGCTGTGACACCGTAAACAGGTTCAGACAATTGTGGGAGGGGGAGGGCACAGACGACAGACAGCAAAATCCCTGGACTGTTATTTAGAGGGCAGCCGTCTCTTCAGTTGCATTGCAGACATTATACATTTATACTCCATCTGAAACAAGACCATGAAGCAAGAACGGAAGCAAGTATAAGACACAGCAAGTAGCTGTAGGAGTCTCGTCTTGGTCTTGCCAGGAGGTACTGTAAGTGCAGAAATTTGGTAACTGCATCATCAAAGCAGAAAAAAAAAAACAGTTCATGGAATCAACTAGTATGAAAAAGAAACCAATTCAAAGCAACTAGTTACAGGACTTTAGTTCACTTACACTGTTTAATGTTTCAATAAATGTTAAATGTTATTATACTAAATGAAGCTTCAGTGTACATACGACCACTACTAGTCTGGGTGTTCCGCTTTCAGATTGAGACAACCTCATCCTTCCACCAGTCTGGGATTCACAGATTCGAATTTGGTAGAACAATGGTTAATTCTCATTACTCACAAAATGATTGGGTCCCACCTATTGGAAGGAATGTAAGCTGAATAGGCTTTGGTAGGTATTTTATAGCTGTACTGCTCCCACTGTAATCACAGCTGAGATCTACATCTTTCCACATCTGGTGAGGAGCCAATCCAGTCCAGCGCTGTTCGGAACAGCTCTGTACTGAACTGGTAACCACAAATGAACACCACTGCTTTATGTCTTCCCTGCTAATTAACTGTGCATCTTCAAAATACCAGATGTGTTAACTGTTCATGCGCAAGTATTCAAAGCACCAGACTGACCTGGACTCAGAGTGACCTTAGGCAACCAAGATTGGAAACCAAGGGGTTAGAGTAAAAGGGTTGTAATCTTCTTGAGTGTGCAAATTCTCAAACATTCTGAGGCTTTTCTCTCTCACTCACTCTCTTTCTCCCATTCACTCACTCTTGTGACAATCTCTGGCTGTTGCTGCTACTTCCCCGCATTAGAGCGCCCTTCGATGGACAACTTGACCTCCTGGGGGATGAAGGAAGGCCGTGAGGAGCTGGAGGAGGAGGAGGAGGGGGAAGAAGAGCTGGCCACTTCCTCGCTCTTGATCCCATATCTTTGGAAGCCGGGCGCTGACCAGCGCCTCTGAGCGGCGCTCGTCGTTGAAGCCAGCCCTCCGGACCGGGGGTGGCTCTCCGTGTGCAAATAATAGCTGCTCTGGCTCCTGACCTGCTCTGCCGACGTCCTGTCTGTCTGGGATGCCGTCTCTCCCAGCCCTACAGCTCCTATCTGCATGGGCTCCTCCGCCTCCTCCCGCTCCCGGTGAGTCCTGTCTGCTCGTAACTGAATGGGGGCCCTCGCGTGTTGGGGTGCAGGGGGCCCCATGGATTGCAATACAGCACCAGCGTTAGAACTGGCATTAGCAGTGGTGGATGTCCTGGCCTGTGCCTGCTGCTGCTGCTGCTGCTGCTGTTGTTGTTGTTGCTGCAAGGTTAAGGAAACACAGACATCCCCCACTTGCAGTCGATGGCAGGGAAGCCCATAGAGCTGCACTGTTCGGTCAGGGCTACAGGAGGACCAGCCCTGGCCAAAAACAAAAAAGGGGTGCTCCGGAGGGACATCAATTGTCACCTTGCTCTGCTGCTCCCCGACCGTGAAGTGCAGAGACACCAGGCCCGGCCGCTGCTGGCTCTTACGGATGTCCACCACCATGCTAGAGTCTATTTTGAGGCCCCCACTCACCTCCGCACTACGCACAAAGTCTTGGGTCTGCAGGTCCTCCACGCGCTTCAGCTCTCCCGTGGCCAGCTGGATGATGGCGCCCTTCATGAAGTGGGAGGGGTGGGAAGGAGCAGGAGCAGGTGTGGAGGCAGGAGGAGCAGCCAGAGGAGGAAGAGAAGGAGCCGGAGCCTGAACCGCCACGGCCTGCTGCTGCTGTTGGGCCGATGTTGACATCTCCACAGCCCCTCTCTCCTGGAGGCACGTTCTGGCTGGAGGCTCGGAAGCTTTTGGGAGGGCAAGCGGCGACCCCGTAGTTGCAGAGATTACATTGTCATTAGGCAAGCCTGGGTGGTGGTGGTGGTGGTGCTGCTGCTGTATCTGCTGATGGTGGTCCAGAGGCACTAGTACAGGTTGTCCATTGGCCAGGATTACAGCGTGTTGTGCTGGCTGCCCATACTGGTGATGTCGGGACTGTGCTCTGCCGTCACTTGTATGCCCACTGTAAGTAGTCCTGGTTGGCGCAGCATTCTCTTCTCTGGTGCTGCCCCCTCCCCGGGCAGCTGGCAGGACCTCCCTGACACGGTGCGACCCCTGAGACAGGTTCAGGGGCCCAAAAGAGACCTCTTTTCGACTCCCTGCCACACCTTGATTGGGAGACGCCAAACGCCCCACCACCTGCTGCACCTTAAGATGGGGAAAAGAAATCAGGACTAGAGCAGACATTCCACACTTCTGATTCGTAATCTTCTGAAACATTCAGTTCATGTAAGCCACATTTAATTAACATATAATCACGAAATGTAGCACTTCAAAGCAATGTTAAAGGAAAGTAACTAGCCTGGCAATAATTAAACCTCATGCTTTGTAATTTAAGGGCCCTAATGAAAATATCATTTTCAATCAACTAATAATATTTTTGACTAGTTAAGAACATAACAGATTTAAATTATAGAAGAGGGTAACTGCATTCAGCTTTATAGTGTTGAAACATGCAATATATGAATGAGTATCTACTGGCAAAGAAAGGAAAAATGTAGTTTCCTCTGAGCTTTGGGTTAACCACAGACCGGACAGCAATCTCTGTACCTTGCAAACTACGTCTGTTTGAGGAACGATTGCTTAAACATACACAACAGGAATGTGACAAAATCGTGAGTCATTTCAGAGAGGTCATTTAACATGTAACCCAGAATGCCACAATGAGCAAGGGAACAGGACATCTTTTTGTCAAATCAAACCGTTTAGCAAGATCCCTTACTGTAGCTCTACAGCCGTCATGCTCAACAGCACTGTTGTAACAACGCAATTAAATTCCCACAAGCTGATTCACGGCATCGAAGTGTTTCTTAAGAGAACACATTTTGAAGTATTTTCGAATTTTCTTTTTCAGGTACTTTAATGTCCAGGAAAGAATAAGAATCGGAAATTTTGTATACCTGATTCCTAGATCAAATTTCTAGAGACCAAAAGCCAAAAAAGCTCAAATTAAGAAAAAAGTGGTAAAGACATCAGATTAACCATTACATAAGTGAAATACATGCACATCGAAGATAAAGCCTCCTGGCAGAGATGGACAAATCATTTTCAATGAAGGAAGGTATTGAGCATGGGTGAAATTCAGGTATCACCCTGTTCCGACTGAAATGCTTCCATTACAAAGGAGTAGTGCAACATTAGTGTAGAACTGCACAAATAATGTTTCTCAAAATTGTGTAATTATAGTTGAATTTAATTATTTAACTATAGTGAAATCAGCATGTGGCTAGCACACCTATTCCTGGAGGAATTTCAAGCCACACTTCAAACACTAGAACAGACTAGTGGCGAAGACGTCAGTGTGTCCCTGCAGCTCCTACCTCGAGGTCGGTGTCCGGGGTGCTCCGGTGGCCAGGCGAGCTCATCTCCTCCTGCTGTGCACCCACAGGTGGCCTCTGCTCCGGGCTGCCCGCCAAAGCCGAGGTGGACACCACGTGCAGCACCCGCATGTTCCTGGAGGAATAGACAGGCTCCTGGAGCAGCTCCCGGCCGCCCTGCTCCTCGTCCCCCCCGTTCACCTCCTTGTCGGCGGAGTCTCTGTAGGCCGCCGCAGGAGCCGGGGGCGCCCGGACCGGGTGATGGTAGAAGACGGGCACCCCCCTGGGGCTGACCTCGGCCGCGGGCAGCCCGCCTACCGCTCCCAGGTGCTGCTGGTGCTGGAGCTGCTGAGCCGCCTGCTCGGAGGACAGCACGACGGGGACGCCGGCGGCCGGGGCCACTTTGGTGAAAGCATGGGTGGCCGTCTGGGGCTGGGGAGGAGGGGAGACCACCCCCTCCTGGATGACGGATTGGTAGGGCACCAGGTGGGAGACGTGGTGGGACTGCGGGATGGCCGGCTGGGGCGATATCAAGGGACTGGGGACAAAGCCAGGTGGGACTGCATACGGGACAGCGTAAGGGGGGCCTACGAACTGCAGGGAGGAGTGCGGGATCTGGGCGTAGCCCAGCGGGGGGTAGGGGATTCCCGGGTGCTGCAGGAGTGGGGAGGGGACGGTGTAGGCAGGAGAGAGGTGACTCAGCACAGGGTGCAGGCTGGTAGGTGAGTAGGTACCAGAAGGGAGGGCAACTTTATACAGCATGCCATACTGGTCTATTGGAACACCTATGCCATCCGAGTTCTCCACGCTATAATGCACCCCCGGCTGGATTCTCATCCATTCCCCTGCACCTCCGCTTCCTGGGGCGTCACTTCCTGCGGAGCCTGAGCTACGCGTGGAGGTCGACTCTTCCCCCCCGCCGCCGCCGCCGCCTCCTCCTCCACCTCCCCCTACACCCAGCACTCCCCCCCCCGCGCCCGCGCCCCCGCCAGCCCCGCTGCCGCTGCTGAGTGGGAGGTCCCGTTTCTTCGGGGGCAGGGACTCCTGGTTGCGCTCGTGGGCAGGCTTCATGGCTGTCCCGGCTGAGGCCGCTGCGGGTCAGCGCTGTCTCACTGCTGAGAGCGGGGAGTGGCGAGTGTCAGCGGGGCCGCTGGGGCCTCGGGGTACAGCTCTGGGGTCCTCCTGCTGACAGAGCTCACCTCACCTGCGGAGAGGCCGAGAAGGGGAAAAAACCTTTCAAACACACCCGCAAGTACGAACGTAACAATCCGGCCCTTTTAATGCCACTGTTGCAACAAAGAGTGATGATAAAAATCATAACTGGAAACCCATCCCTGTGGAAACAAAATAATTATTAACAAATAAGTTCCTCCGTTTTATATGCAGAGACATGAAAAGTCTTTAGGCATTTAGCTCAATATAATATCAATATCATATTTTTGATGATCTGAAGTGGCACGGAATGGTTCCTTGACCTTACAGATTTAAGCAGGACTTCAGAAACAATTATATTATTAAAAGAAAGGTGAGAGAGTGGTGATTGACATATTATTTTATATCACAGAGGTATGAATAAACCAGCTCCACAGCAAAAAGAATGATTACAGTGCTCAATGGATTTTACACGATTGCATCAGAGCTTAGGGTTTTAGATTGTTACTATTTAGTAATCAGGAGAATTACACATATATGAATTTTGCTAAAACCTATGGTGAAAGCCATGAAAGCACTGAAAAGATCTAGATCCACCATCTATTTGTTGCAATACCAAAATGGTCAAAAGGGCCCAATTGAATATAGGACAGGAAGCCCCTGACAAGGCCTCTGACCTAAAATCCTTAACCACACTTTGAAGATTTGAAATTCTTTTTTCAAGCTGCACTCTAAAGCAGACTACTAAATCTTAGCAAAGGTAAAAAAAAACAACAACTCAAATGTCAGGACCACTTTTTAAAAATATTTTCTTGTCTCATGATGCGTCATCCATTCTTCTTCAGATAATCACATCTTCAGAACTTTAAATTGACTGTTAGTAGAATACAGATTTTCTCACCGATTGTCACCAAATGTTTCACGTATCACATTTAAAAATAATTCAAAAGTTTCGACAGGAAGCTGAGATACTGCCTCAGGAAACAGGGACACAGTGATTGAAGGAAACTAAGACGTAGTACGTATCCGTCAGCAAATCAGAAGCCAATGAACCGAATAGCCTCTTCTGTTACTTTCCTATTCAGTATAAAGTAGGACTATGAAATTATCACGCCAAAGTACAGAAATAAGATTAAAATCAACAGAGAGGATTGTAAGACACTTCACAGTCTATACTACTCTTAAGGCCTACAGGAAGGCTGGTTAAGATTGTAATGGAAAGAACATTAGTCAAACTAATGACCTTTCAGGACTCCACAGTCAGAAAATGATCATGATTTCATTCAGTGCAAATCTCTCTGACTTTGACAAATGTGTGCAATACGTTGTCAAGTAATAATACCTACTTATTATCCTAGATGTTTCCTCTGAAAGATGCTGGAGGAGAGTGGCTACAGCCACGATTAGACAGGATGATGCAGACATAAGGAGCAACCTTTGCTTTTAAAAAAGCTTTTAGTTTTAAATCAACATCAACAGGTAATTCAATCTTTTTGAAACAAACCTTAGTACATCACATCAGTTGTTCAAAAAAAATGAACAGAAAATATAGAACATATACAGAAATAGTAACATACAATGGAGCAGTGATTGTGGCCACGAATACACATCTGAATCAGAATCACTTTTATTCGCCAAGTATATTTAGTTTACAAGGAATTTCCTCTGGTGTTCTTGATGCATCAAAAACATGCTACATACTGTATGCCATACACAAACAAGACAACAGACATGACTAAAAGCACACACAACTAGGAATTTTGGTGAACCAGAAAGGCAGCCCCATGAAAGAATCTGTTCAAATACCAGGTGTTTCTTGTTTTAATAGACTAGTAGTGTCTTCCTGAGGGACGTTTCTGAAACAGGGGTTAACCTGGGTGGGGTCATCAGCAGTCTTTCCTGCCTGCTTTCTTGCTCTAGAATCTCCAGTAGAGAGCATCTGACAGCCAAAGGCCGCAGTGTGTCTGCAGTTCCCCTCATGAGTGGACAGACGCATTGCCAAACCAAACAGCTACAGAGGCAGTCAGAATGCTCTCAATAATGGCTCTGTAAACCTGTATTACAATTGGCTGAGAGACCCCAATTTTTCAGTTTGGGCAAAAAGTACATTTGCTGCTGTGCTTTCTTTGTGATACTGGAGATATCTGTGTCCCATGTAAGGTTATTAGACATCATTATACCCCAAAACTAAAGAACTCTATCACACCCATAGCCACATCATTGATTACTAGGGACTGAGGTTTTGGAGAATGTTTCCAGTAAGCAACCAGCATTTTCACTGTATGGAAGGTATTAAGCTTTGTGTGCTTGTTACTACTCTATGATACCAATATCATATTATGATATTCATTTGTGAATAGACCTACAAGGATGGTGTCTTCCGCTGCTTGATTAGTTTGATGGAAGAGTCACTTGAGGTATTGCCATTGGTGTACAAGAAAGAGTAATGGGGAAAGTATACATCCTTGTGGAAAACCAGTACGCACAAACAGACAGACTGTAAGATTGCGCAGAGAAAAGACGAACCCTCACAAAATAATTCAAGTTCACAACCTTTTTGATTGTTTTTCTAAATTCACTTACTGGTCCTTTTCAGACTTCAGAATTGTCCCTGTGTACCATTTCTCCTCCATTTGTCACAGCCATTAAAACAGACCCATATTCAAAAAGCTATTTACAAGGTACAGTATGTGGGTCAATAACATTCATTTCTGCTGACTGTAGAAATGTTCAAGGATCACTTCAGAATATTAAGCGATGTGAAATGCATATTGTTTCTACTGTTTCTGGAAGGAGTGACAGTATATACAGTATATACAAGGATAAAAATTCCAGCATGCTCTTGAGGTGTTTGTCTTTAATTATTATATGTCACCAGGTGACTTTCTCACCCTATGGGATAAACAGGAACTAAAATGTTGAATTTGTGTTCCCACTATTATATACATTAAACAGTTAGCCTATAAAAGTTGTCAGGAGTAGACACAGAGCACATTTTATTATTAATTAACGGATTTTACCTTTCCTACAATTCCATTTGAAAAAAATAATCTATAAATCCCGATTTTAACAAATGACGTAGTGCAGACGTTAAACAGTAAGGGACTTCTTAGTGCAAAAAACTTTTTTTGTGCAGTCTTTTGTGCTTTAACTGCACAAAAGAATTACAAACATGACACGCTGACAAATACTATTTAAAAAGTTACTTGGCACCTAAAATGACTTAAAACTCACTCAGTTATGTCACATTTCTTGCACATTCACAGAAGCAAGAAGCTCGCCACGAGCTGCTTTTCCATACGTTTGTTTTGGGCTCATCAGTGATTTCCAGTCATATCTTCCCACTGCCGCACTGAGATTTTGACAGTAGTGAATGAAGTGATATTCACTGTTCACTAGAAATCTGATTACACCCACGTAAACCGCTAAGACAGAGAGCTCGCTGCCGATTCTGATGACTAACAGAAAAATGTTGTGAATCGTTCTTCCCCAGACAGAGACTCGGGCGATGACGAATAGCATGAGGGTCAGAAACGAGACGCATAAAGGAGAGGGCGGACTCTTCACCGCACATTTTACTACCACTAGTACTACCGGTAAAGACAGACTTGTGCAAATCCCGATGAACTAGCCTGAGTGAAGTCACACAGACATCCCTATTACACACTCATCAATTTGACAATGCATCTGTTCCACCACTACAACTGTTTTTACTGTTATTGTACCTAGTCTATTACTAATAACAACGATAAAAGCAGATACACTTTTCATTATTAAAAAATACAATTTAAAATTAGTTAACATGGTCGCTAAACCGCAACAATAATGTTGACTTGGTTCTCGCTGTTACAATTGACAGCGTTCATTTTTCCCGCACACTGATATGTCAAGGAACTGTTATTTTTTTTAATGCTTACATTATTTTCTTAGCCCGAACAACATGTACCATGAAAAACTTCTTAAAACAGTGCGGTGGCGATCACATAGAAAGGCCGAGCAAAACAATCCACGGTAGTTTTTTAGTTCTGTTTGTCTTTCTCGCTCACAATCTTTGACTTCTTTTCTACAGATTTCTAGTCAAAGAGTTTGGCTCAGCTCTTACCTCGACATCTCATTCTGGTCATCCAGCTCTTGGTTTTTGTCTGTTTGTCAGTTAATTCAATTTAAATGCTGGTCGAATCAGAGTTGACAAGTTCTGCCCATCTCAATGCAACCCAGCAGGCGAAACCACAGCGGCGCTTGGGGATGACGTCACGCTCGAAACTCCAGCTTCCTGAATGATCTCACTGCTAAAGCACAAAGTGCATTGGGAAACGAGACGAAGATTTCGACGAGGATGTTCTCCAGTTCCCCCTACGGATTGGAGGTCTAACAGTCAGAGGTTTGTCGTAGTAAAATGTTTTTTTTTCCTGAAACATGACATTGCCACACATCATTTCTATATTATGGTTGTAATGGAAATTAATCAGCAATTTGCTGCGTTTCCATATTCTTCCAGGTTTTTCTGCTATGTGTCTCATATGCATAGAGTTTTGCGAGATCCTCAGGATCTCTTTAGTTGCAGTGGCATTCAATATTTCATTTTGTAACCGTCCTGTGAGACAATGACACTCATCCAAGGAAGTAAATGTGATATTGAATCTTCTTTTGGCTAGACAATCACTTCACATTTGTACCGCAAGAGGGAGCCGTTGTACAATCTTTGTAAAATTGTATTTATTTTTTAAGTAGTGCTGCTACTTCTGCAGCACCGGTGACGGTAATCACAAAATAACTGTTCTCTTTATGTGAAAACTATTTTAAAAAGTTTCAACAGTAGGGCTGTACTAATTCCTTACGTGACGACGGCTCTCTGATCCGACTAATATATTCCATTAGTAACCGCAACACATTTTTAAATTTACCGGGTGACCTAAATCGTGGATGGGTAACTCCAAGTTTGAGATCCTCAAAGCATCCCCCCCAACTGCTCGTAACTGAAATGATTTATATTTAGACGAATGCGAACTACTTGGTTTCATATATCAGAATCAGTGACCAGCCTGGCTTTCCCTGACCTAAATACAGTAATTACCAGTTGCCAGCCTCTTTGAGACACAATGGGTTTTTTTACTTTGCCTGTATACTGAAGCGGATTAACATGAAAGATGTGCACGTTTCTCGAAGTATCTGGTAGCTACGGGACCAGCTATCTTCCCTATCAACAAGCAGTCCTTGCAACCTAAATGTTTTTCCTCTTCCCTAGTCGAAAAAAAAACTGTTTCCTATTTTCCTATAACATGAAAAAAAATGTTTCCTATTCATTACATCAAAATAATGTTATTATGCCACGTGGCAGCCACTTATTTACAGCACAATGATTGATCCTGAACTCGATGATGATGGATGTTAAGAATGCATTAATTTAATATTCAATCACCCAGGCGAATGCAAGGTGAAGAATCTCAAGTGTGGACAGAAATATTATACTGTATGTATGTCTGGTTCAGTTAGGTAATGTGGTGCCTCATGATACTATGAAAGAGGGACAGCATTGTATATAGTGCTGTTCCTCTCTCACTCTGTCCTTGTGTCTGTTGTCAATCTTTAGTCTCACAGTAATTATCCTGCCACTTACTAAATTCCACATTTGTCTTTATCTGTAGAGATTGTAAGCATGGTTCTTGTCTATTTGATTTTTCTTCCAAACTGTGGCATTATATGATCAGCACACACTGTACAGTCTGTGAAAGCTATACAAACACCAGGCTTATTATGCCCTTCATTGTGAGGCTATATTCGCAGGTGGTTCTCTGCACTGACGTTGTTTGAGAATCAAGGACTATCAGATTTGTTTAGCAGTGGTCAGGGTTGTTTCTCTGGCTTTTTTTGTAGTCCCTTTGCCTTTGCTCTTTGTTTTTATAGTCATGGTTTAACCCAGTCAAAGATGAAGAATGAAGACAGATGTTGTCAACAGAAAAGCTCTGTAGTGTTATCAGTATTTCCTGTTTAGAAAAGTTTAGAATATGATTTCCTTTTTGTGTTTTAAAGCAGTTTTAAAATATGGATTATATCCTAGGGAAACAATGTTAATTTAGGTCTCCTTTTGAACAAGACATTACCCACTAGAATTATTGTAAATGAACAAGTGAAAGAACTCTAAATTAACTTATAATTAACTGTTTAAATTGATCTGTGAATAAACTGCCTCTCTATGGCATATGCAGAAAATCAAGAGAAACCTATCAATCTGGTTGCATTAAATAAAGTATGTCGATTTTGGATATATGGATTAAATACTTTTGGTATAATTCGTAAGACCACACATGACCTACTATGATACACTTGAGCAACTTTGATTTATTGAAGAACTAAGTCACTTCTCGCTATCAGTGAGCTACTGCAAAAGATAGTACTTTTCCCAATAACTGTTATGTATTTCTTGCATTTACAAATGATAAATGCAACACATTTCTTTTGATGCTCAATATTTACTATCTCCTTTTTACAATGTTATGCGTGTAAAAATACTAATGCTGTTTTTTTTTATTTTGCTGTGCCTTCATGTGTATGTCAATGCATTCTACTGCATACTGCATTTCTATGTAATAAAGTGTACATACACCTGACATAACATTTTCCTTTTAGAACATTAATATATGTAAAATGAAGAAGGGCACAATTGGAATATTTATTTATCTCATGAGTAATTGCTGTGCCAATTGATGAAAGATATCTACCTGTTTCAGAGGAAGGAAGAAAATAATAGGCTAATTTACTTAAGCCTCTCTCTGGAACCGTTAAATTTGAAGAACAAAATCTGCATAAACGTTGTAAGAAAAGAGATAACGACAGATCATCTTGCTCACTGTTGTTGGTATGTGCATCTCATTTATCCCTTACTTATCTGTTTGAGGCACAGGTAGGTGTGATGTTTAGCAGACTCAGTATGGAGGAGAATTAATAGTGAAGGAGAGGGGGGTGTTCAGTTCTGCAGCCACACTGAGTCACCAGGGCTCGAAGCCAGACTGCAGGACAGCAGGGGCCAGGGGCAGTGGAGGCAGCTCTGTGGGATAGCCTCTGCACGGTTCTTCACTTTCCTCTGTTTAGAGGGGAAGTCCTCTGCCTAGATGTTCTGCTTGTAGTCCCACACCTTCCAGAACAGATTTATCGGTACCGGTTTCAGCAACAAAATCAAATAGAGGTTTTTTTTTTCAAGTCCTTGGTCTGTTTTAATACAGACATTGTAATCTCCTCCAGGAGGACGTTAGAGAAAGTGAATCCAATAGCAGAAGACATTTTGATTTCACTTGTATAATATAAGTCAGTCACAGAATATTCCAGCCAGAACTTACTTTAAAATGTTGCCTCTTTCAGATTGAGGAGCTCTCAGCAGCATCTGTTTCTCAATCAGGTAGACAGTTCTAAAGGATTTTTTTAACATATAAAACTGTTCACAGTAACAGCTCAAACACAGTTCCCATTTCCACACCAGCAGAAAGCGCTTGCCAAGACCTTGTTGTACACCTTTTGACAATATAATAATAGCGCTCTATTAAAAGCCGTCTGATTGGTTTGCTTAATGGACTTATCTTAGATAACAGCTGATTGCTAAAGGTCCTCCAGCTGGATGTTTTTTTGCTGCATACAGCATGACTGTGAAGGTTTACAGAGCAATTGTGTATGTCAGAAGGCTCTTAAAAGGACCGTATGATCTCTTTCTAAAGAGACAAGAAATTGCACTTCAGGATCACCTTTCCAGTGAGAGACAAAGAATGATGGCTGCACGTCTTCTGCCCAGTTACCTTAACACATTCTGCCATCTTCATGTATTTCCACTGTCCAGATCATGGCACTGCGTTCTGACTCCAAGCGTGAATGTCCTGATGGCCTGTGAGCTCACACTTTCAGACCAGGAAACATCAGCTCTGGAACTGACCTACCTAAATTCGCCTGGTCTCCATTAACACGATTAAAACAAGTCTTCTTTTGTTTTATTCTCATTAGCTGTATCCCTGTTCAGATGTGGCCAAGAGTAGCAATGTCCAGGAGACCTGTGAAACCTCAGTGAGATACAGGACAGCAGGATCCCAACCGCAGACTTTGTACCAGTCGTTTCCCCCCCACCTGAACAGGGGTGATGATCATTCTTCATAGACCTTTGGGAAACGCAGTTCAGTCAAGGATTTCCATCTTGCACCTCTCCCCTTGTTCTATATTGTTTGATTAACCACATCTCTGGCATAATTCTAAATATAATGCAGCTTTAGGATTTTTCTCGACATTTGCTATATCATTACTGCTGTATTTGTAAACCCCCTACTTTTGATAACTGACATTGCTAAAGGACTCATTTAGCAATGTCTGGGCAAGAAACCTTCAATTTTATAAACAAATTCAAATAAAGAAAGTAAATGTCTCACCGTATGTAAAAACAGATATATTAACAGTGAGAGAGCTCTAGTTTCAAACCCTCATAGAGGTAGAGATAAGCTTAGTGACCGAATTTGACTACAAGACGACCTTCTGAAACTTTCCTGTCAGCAGATAAAATTTGTGGTAGAACTTCCTTTTTGTCAGATCAACTCAAGCTGTTTTTAAAAACAATTTTAGAACAATGTGACAGTATAGCACAGGGACTGGGAGTCCTTCACTGTAGGCCGGTTTGCTCCCTCTGAACATCATCTGGACAGTCATGGACAGTCCAGGGTCAAAAGTCCATCCCCCACCGGTCTGCCCCCTCCTCTTTCTCTGCCCCATTCTCTAAAGGTTCTCTTTTGTCTATCCCTCTACCTTCTGTATTTCATTATTCTCTAATACTGTTTCCTGCAATAAATGTTTTTAACCCAAGACAAACAACTAGTTTTTTGCAATATTCATGCACAGCTAAATGCCTAATAACATTTATATACAGTAGAAAAACAAAAGTTCAGTTTTATTTGCATGGGTAGATTTGACTGACGTCAAAAGCTCCTGTAGTGGTCCAAAGTAAAGTCAGGATGTATCTTTTGTTTTATCCCGTTTAACTGTGTAAATAAGCATGTTTCTACACACAGACCTTTCTGCTGTCCTCTGAGCAGAGATACACAATAGATTGAGCTTGCAATTACCAGGAAGTGTTGCAGCTGTAGATAATAGTGAAGTAACATCAAGATGGTACACTCTATGCACTCCATGCTTAGGTAGTTGTCAATATCTTGCTACACTTCAACTAGACTATAAATAATTATATATTTAAATATGTACATATGAATTATAGTACATTGAATGTATTGTGGTCTCAATTCATATTTTATACCAGCAATAATTGTTTTGGGTTTTTTTTTTTAGAAGACGTAGATCTGCTCTGTAATAAAACAGCAATGATTCCTAGCCAGGATGAGAGAGACATTGAGCCTTTGTGTTACATGTGGTTAAAGTGACCTTAATGGTAGTCTGGAACTGCTTTTCACAACTTGACCCACTCAGAAAGTCTGTTTCTTCTTTTCTAGCCACGCGGGGACTGCACCAGTTTTTCTTCAGGAAGTCACAGCATCACCACAGTCTTCATGTCTGGGTGGCCCAAACTGAGGCCTGTAATGAGTCTGGTGCTGTGTGTGTGTGTCTTGTAAAATGGGACAGTTTTTTGGGTGGTGCACTATCTTATCTTGGTGGTGCTACATCACTCTCACCTCAACCGCCTTAGTATCTGGTTGCGAATATGAGATATTCACGGGCAACTTGGCCACATTCTTTGAAAGAGATTGATTTGCTCCCAGGTTTGCTTCACAGACCTTGTGGAGTATTACAGGGGAAATACGCAGCCTTGAACTGCAAATACAGAATCACACTTGTCAATATTATGGTTAACACACCAAAGACATCACATTTCAATACTGATAAAGATTAGGAGCTAGTCAGAAGCAAGGCTGACAAAAAAAGATCTGTTGTAAAAGAGTGGAGGGGTGTGTCCTTGTGGGAATCTACAATTCTTTCAGTTAATCTAAAATCGCAGTGGGTTGAATTAATATTCTGAAAGTAAGGCACCTCATTTACAAACCACTGATTTAAATCAATGGGGACAAATAGTTTTGAAAATATAAACATGAAATGAGCAAAACCTTACTCATGAATCAACGTCTAAGTCTCAGTCTAAATACCCTTTCCTGGAAGGTTGCTGTACAGCATGGAGTTAAAAACATTATTTATTTGTTATAATTCTATTATACTGTATATAATCCTCTTTCTCTGAGAGTCTTTGCCTCCAAAGACTGAGCAAGTCCCAGTCTGGATTAACAAGCACCTGGGCAACGTCTGACCTCTATGTGTATGTGTTTTATTTTATCTACAAAATGAACTCGGTCTTTCTGGAAGGATGTGGTTAATGTTGGAACACTTTTGAGAACTAGTCCAGGATTAACAAAAATGACTGTGTAAAATAAGTATTGACAGCAGGGGACTAAATACTTGATAAGCTATGGAGCGCATGTGGCAGAGCCATTTTGAAAGAGATTTTGGCTACACAAATATAGTTAATGTTCTTAGATCTCTGCTATTAGATTGGGTCAACAATACAGACAACATTTAATTCAATTCACAGAAATACCAAATAATAATGATGATGATTTTAAATTTTAAAAATTGTCTTCGATTTATTGTATAGTGTTGAAATAGACTGCTGTTAATTTGTCTTATTTATCTTATTTCTGAGACGCATGTATCATGGAATGCTTTTATGTTTTTTCTGCTGTTTCTATAATTAATACAAAGTGTTTATTGATTGTTTTGGCAAAAACAACTGTTGTCCATATTTTCCATCGTGGGCAAGCAGCCTACTCTAGAGCAGATTAATGTAGTGGGCCATCCCCCCTCCACCCCAGACGTTCAGAGTTTTATTTTTAAAGAGCACGAGTCCATATTTGGAACACTGTCTCATCCAGAAGCGTCTTCAGTTCATGCACTCATTAAATATTAGAAAAAATACATTGTCGTTTGTCAAAGGTCGTAGTTTCTTTCGGAGGGTTTTTTTTTTTACTGAGCGCTGTGGTATCTGTACTGCTGCTGTTTGTCAGAGACAGCAGTGGGTAGGATTACATACAGCATATACAGTACATACAAAAAACAGCTGAGATATTACATTTAGTCAAATAGCGAATTTTTACAATGACATTGACTGTTGTTTCATCAGAACGGTCTTGAAAGGCTGCATACACCATGGCTGTCTTTAGAATTACGTTCAAGACACAGTTTTGGACTTTAATATTGTCTATCATACAATATAAGTGTCAAGGTAGGTCAGTGGTATTTTATTTCAGTGATAGATCACATGATAACCAGCCATACTCTTTATCTGTGCATTTTACGTCGATAAAGCCACTTGATTGCTATCAGGGATACACTTCCTTCTACGTTCTGTATCCTTTTTTGGTCCTTCCTTCCATACACAATTCTCATATACCGTACCATGGTTAAACTTCAGATCCAAACTAATTATATAGCATAACATCACTTTATTAGCCCGATACAATTTCTTGCATTTGGAATTCGTATTTTCGCATACCTCAGCTTGCTCTCCATGAGACACAGACACACAGACAGGGAGAGAGAAGCTTGGGGTCAGAGTGCAGGGTCAGCCATTGTACAGCGCCCCTGGAGCAGTTGGAGTTAAGGGCCTTGCGGAGTAGGATTCCTTTCCCGGCTGCAATATTTGAACCTACAACCTTTCAGCCACAGGCGCAGATCCTTAGCCACAGAGCTACCGCTCTGTTGGTTGCTGCTCACTGATCTCTATTGGTCTTGTTCTTTTTTTTTGGTCTGTATAAACAGCACTCCACTGATTTGTTTCTCATCCTATTGTAAAATTCAAGGCAGTTGTTCAAGTGAAACAGAAAAGAATCCAGTGACATTTTGAAAATCATCAAGGATTGATTTTTAAGAAAAAAATACTTCTTTGAAAAAAGTATAACTTTTTTTTCAAAAAACAGAAGAATAATAGAGTGTGTTTTTTGAAAGTGTATGGGGACTTTTAATGGTATTTCCAGCAGTTTATCAGTACAGCTAGAAAAAGCTATTATCTTATCAATTTATCTCTTTTTGATTCAGGTCATGTAATCTCAATGATAACAGAATCTTTCCTCTTGCGAAGGTATTCAGCGACAAAGGCCACATATAGTACTTTGTTTTTCTGTAGAATATTTTTCCCCTTTGCTCATCTAGGACAGTTTTGAGACAATTCAATTGTACCAGAAAACACAGTTGGCATTTTGCGTTGCGTGGAATTCCATTATAGCCATATGACAGTGTTCCTTTATTTCTGACATTAAATTTGCTAAATGAACAGTAACATACATAGAAAACTACTGTGATGTTGTGTGATGCCACAAGAATCGTCATACTCTCCCACTCCTGAAGGCCTCAAATGATTCTTCCTTTCTGTCGTGCTTACTTCCATATCTTGTTTTCTAAAGTATTCTTACCACTAAAACGTTTTCGCTATTTCTTAAGTTCTTGCGTATTATAATAAACAGCAAAAGCAAGAGAAAATGTACTTTACTCTGGAAATTACCAAGATGTTCAAGATTTCATCATTCCTGTTAAGCATTTCACTATCATGTTTAAATCAAGCAAAGGGATTTGCTTACAGTTTTACATGCCAGCATCTAAAAACATAGAACATTAATAAAAACGCAAGAGTGACCTTATTATATGTTGTAAATCTTAGAACTATGAAGAATATGATAAACAAGTACTTCATCTAGAGAGTTAAGCAAGACCTCAAATTAAGTGCACTTTGGTTTACAATAGAATAAACAACACAAAAAAAGCCTACATTTGCCATATAAAAAAGGAATAAGTGAGGCCAGGTCTATGAAACCAAGAGATTTTCTGCGATTCTCTTCAATATTTGGAGATAATATAATTTGAACTGATAACTATTTATCAAATTATTCTAACACTTAGACTTCTGGTCAGAGGAGGGGAAAGGGATGCAATAAAAATTTCTATTGTAAATATTACTGAAAATTCTGTGTGTAACAGAATACTGCAGTTGACTGTAGCAGTATTGTGAGAAAATGCAGTATGATATTGTATCTAGTTCTCATGCAGAAATGTATTTCATTTTCAGTGAAAGAACATAGTGGGGTGTATGGTTATGTCCCAGCATGACCAAAGGCCTAAGAACACTCTAGAATGCTGTTGAATTTTCACACAAAAACATAAACATTCTAGAATGAGTTCCACAAATCTTATGCATTCATGGTTTTACCTCAAACAACATTTATAAGCAGAAAAAGGCTCAAAGCCAAGGTCTGAGAATATCAGCTGGGAGAGAAAGTGCACTTTGAAACATCAGCAGGTGACAATCCTTGAGAGTAAGTTATTTTCCTAAGGATATCAGAAAGTCACCTTCCCTGAGCTCTCTCAAATCTAGATTCAAAACTTTCTTTTTTAATAAGGTCTTTATTTTTTTGTCCTTTGTCTGTCCCTTTGCTTTCCTACTGTAAGAACCCACTTTTAAAGGTGCTCTATAAAACACTTTATTTCTTATTTTTTTCTCTTATTCTCTTATTCTCTTATTCTCTTATTCACAGCACAGCAATGAAAACTGATATTATATGGCCACATTATATGTCCACAGTATATTTAGCCAAAGTGTAGAATCTAAACTCTAAAGGAAGGAAGTCATGGAATGGAGTCGTGAAGGACACCACACATCAGAAGACACAAACTGACCTACTTCAGCTTTTCTGCAGGTCAGCTCATGTCAATGACAGTTGTACGACCCAGTGACAAACTGAGAATGAGGAAGGACAGACATGTTCCTCCCAACTGCCCACAGATGACTTTCATTATTAACCATGACGCGCTGCAAGATCCACAGAAACTGAAGGCAGACTCAGCACCGACTGGAGGAATGGGGAGTCCCTCGCTATCCTCTGTGCCGAAGTGTATGTACCCCAGAAGTCAGAATGATTACCTCAACGTGCTCTCGTCCTTTACTCATTCTGTGCTGCTTCCTGGGTAATCCTGGTCACAGTTGGTCTAAGTGACAAAACCCAGGCTAAGACTTGCAACATCTGGGTTATGTACTAGTTGAGCCACTCAGAAAACCCATGGACTTTCTTTTTTAATTGCATGATGTTTAAAGATTTCTATCGGAAAGGAAAATAGATCCACGTGAGTTACAGTCAGTAGAGGGAGAGCCTGAAGGAGAGCCCATGTCTGTTGGAAAGTAAAAGAATGTTGCCTGGGCTTCCTTTTTCACCTGTGTCAAGGTGGTGTTCCTGTAAGGAAATGTTAAAAAATAAACCTTCCCAGAAAGGTGTTTTGGCAGGGGTGTAAAACCCCAAAAATAATTCTCCCCAGAAAGGTGTTTTAGCAGGGGTGTAGCTATTGCATCCCACTTCGCTTATTTTCCAGCCTAAGAGGAAATACCCAGCACACCACAACACAACCATAGAAAAAAAGGTGTTTTATTAAACTGTGAGAGTGTGTGGGCGTGCGTGGACTTGCATATGTGCACGTGTTGTTGCACACATCAGCACTTGTGTCTGTCCATATTAATCAGCAGTAATGATACTATTCAAAGTTTAGGGACTAGACTCTGTGAAGGTCAACAGAAAAACAAACCATGAGAGCTGGTCTCCCGTAAAAAGTTGGATACTAAAATGCATTAGGGGAAGATTCACATCCCTAAGTAAAAGGGTATCTGTTTTTCCATCTGTTTGAACAGTCAGGTCTTTGTTCTGTTCCAAAATCAACACTTCAGTGGTTAATTTAATCAGGCAAACTAAGACCTAAAGTTAAAGTCATTTGCTACATCTATATATTCAGCACAAGATAGAGGCAGGCAGGTAGTTCAGCTTCAGCCTCAGCCATCCAACTTCATTGTGATATACCAACTAAAAACAAGTGAGAATCTGATCATAACTCCTTGTATTCACAAATTACAGAATTTCTGATCAATCTTGCCACCAACACCATTTTCAAAACTGAACACCTGTTGAATTATTTGGCTGGATAGTCTGAAATTCTTATTTCCTAGTTTGACACTAAATGGAAGTCAGTCACCAAATGCCTTTGTCTGATTAAATTAACTCTGAAACTGACCCACTGACATATCTGACTTTTTGGCTCGAGACGTGTTTGTTACCATTTGCTGACCAATACAACCTTACTAATATTTCCTGTATTGTGGTTCTCTATGAATAGAATCATCGCTTAAGTTCTTACTGCCTAAAGTGATATGATGGAACATTTAACCCTGTACAGAGTTTGCACTTCAAGCTTGCCACAAGTGAAGCTAAAAAAAGACTACTGTACCGTGACTAAAACAATGGAAGCTTAACCTACAGTATTTATTGTTCAATACACAAACACCTCCACAAAATTGTTAGGAAATTATCTTACTTAACCAAGACAATAAAGCAGGTCCTTACAACAAAAGGTAATAGATCTTGCCTCAGACTTTCATACTGGAAAATATACATGATACAGATTTAAATGACCCTAGAGATTATTTTTGGAAAAAGTCAGTGAATATAACAAAATCTAAAAACATAACTTCCATTAATTTTACTTTGTGGAAAATATTTCACAACTCCATGGATCACCACCACCACAAATGGATTATTTTTTCACTTCTTTAATACTTTCTTATTATGTCTCTGTCTGCAGATGTTTACGTGCAACTTGAAAATTTCTGGGAAGGAAGCTATGATTCACACATTTTAAAAACTAAAAATCAAATAAACATTATTTATAGCCTGACTTTATTTTATCTCCACTCAATTACTGAGAAGTAACATAATTTTGTATTGGTTAAAAAAAAAGTTCCAGTTGGGTATAAACCAAACCTTTATGGGTTTCTGTGGTTTTGCACTTCAGGTTCAAAAATGTAAAAAAGAAACCCCTTAATTACCAGCATTCTCAGCTCTGAAAAAGATTGTGTTTTTATGAAGGTTGGAGATTAGATTTTCCATCCAGTGTGAGTGATAATAACTGAGAAATCAGTATTTCTTGATATGATCCCAGCCCAGTTTCTAGAGAATGCATGTGCTGTTTTTTGTCTGAGAGACTACTATTTAACCTGATTAAAATAGATAGTTATAGCACATACTGTAGGTTGAACCACAAGGGCGTTACCTGGCTATTGTGAGAAAATAGTCAGTGAGGGGGAACATAAAAAATTTGAGTTATCAAGTAATTTAGAAATCTAGCTCATATCAAATTACAGTGTTATCATAGCATTTAGGTTGAAGCAAAATGATGATTATTTTACTTCCTCCTGTGAGATACATATACCAGTGTAGGCAGCTCAGTAAACACAAAAGTATTTGTCTAAATATGCATGACATGTAGGTAATGTGCTAAAGAAAAATGTTTTTCATATATTTTAAAGTTGTATATAAAACCAAGCGCAATTCACACAATTGCAGCATTTCTATGACAACAGAGGAGATATTCAGAAGAGACTGTGATAGCAGTTCAGTAGTAGTGTATTATATGAACTAAAACTGTCAGGAAGAAGGCTGCCCATGGTGAGAGCATATTTAATTAGCTCAACGTTCAGTTCATCTTTTTTTTGTTTTATAACACTTTACAATATTCAGAGACATGAGTTTTAGACGAAGATAAAATGAAATGAGTAAGTCTTGAGGGAAAAAAAAATGTTTAGTTTCTCCGTGCTCCAAATTTGAAATAAAAATTAAGAAAGACGCTGCTTACCAAAATTAAAATCCTTGAATTGGATGAAGGTTAGAAAATAAATGGATGGAAGACCAAATATTTGGAAATATATCAGGAGCTTTAAAACTTTTTTCCTATTAAACAAATGTGAAGGCTCACCATATGTCGTAAGACTACAGCTGATTTCCTCAGAAACAGTTAGCGATCTCTGTTACCTCCCAAGAAACATTATCAGACACATTCAAACAAGCAATATGAATAAAGAAAGTGAATTCTCTATAGAGATTTGCTGTAGCAGTGCATGATTTAAACCCTTCTGTCAGACTGTATTCCTTATATTGTAATATATTAGTCTGTCTGTGCCACAACTGGATGGAGCAAAGCTTTTAGTAAGAATAAACTAACAGGGCATTAAATCTGTTGAGTAACATTTACAGGAATAATTAATAAATTTAATGAGCCTTCAACGTTAATTCTGTTTAAATGATGTAACTGTATCTTGAAGAAAATTTGCCACTACACCCAGGCCAACAGTACTGAAAACACCTAGGACTGCTTGAAGTGCTTATGTCACTTTAAAGGAATAAAAAAAATTCCTTCCTGAAAACTGTCATATAACGTAAGGAGAAAACCACTTAGAAGTTAATGTAATTTCCTGATTTTTTCAATCTACTGTATGCTTTCCTTTCTGTGCTGCTTTGATTGGTTCTCAAAAGATTGCATAAATAAAGAAAAAAATCAAGAAAATTGGAGGAAATCAATGAGGTAATGATCTATCAATAAACAGTTTTTTAATAGGCATCTGTCTGTGGCAAGAGGTACCCAAGAAAATTAAAAGTATCTTCCTAAATGGAAGTCAGTCACCAAATGTCTTTGTCTGGTTAAATGACCTCTGACACTGACCCACCCCTGTGCCTGTCTGTGTCTGTCTTTTTGACTGGAGACGTGTTTGTTGCCATTTGCTGACCACTTTACTCTATTTCCTGTGTTGTGGTTCTCTATGAATAGAACCATCGCTTAAGTTCTTACTGCCTAAAGTGGTATGATGGAACATTTCACCCTGTACAGAGTTGAAGCTACAGTATTTACTGTTCAATACACAAAAACCTCCACAAATATATTAGCAAATTATCTTACATAACCAAGACATAAAAGCAGGTGCTTACAACAAAAGGTAATTGATCTTGTGCTACGTGAGCAGTGTCTCAGACTTTCATACTGGAAAATACACATGACACAGACTTTTAAAGCACTAATTGACCCTAGAGATTATTTTGGCAAAAGTCAGTGAATATAACAAAATCTAAAAACATAACTTCCATTACTTTTACTTTGTGGAAAATATTTCACAACTCCATGGATCACCACCACCACAAGTGGCTTATTTTTTCACTTCTTTAATACTTTCTTATTACATCTCTGTCTTCAGATAGGAAGCTGATGACATTTGAAGAAAGAAATATCCATTGAAAGTAGAGCACTGTGACTCACACCGTCATGGGTTTGAAACCCTACTGCAGACCCTGTTGCTGTTTGTTTGAGCTACTTTATTCCAGTGGCTCCAGTTTGCCCTGCTGTGTAAGCAGGGGCCAGTATTGCTGAGGGTCATCCATGAGATATACTTTGTGCAGTAGGTGGGGAGTCACATGCTTTCAAATTTGCTTAACGCTACAAACACCAGAGTGTGGCTCTGATAAGGACATTGATCATTTTTGCCAGGAAGAATTAAAGAGAACATCATATATTCACATAGCACAGGGCATCTGGCCATTGATGTGCTTGCTTAACAAATATCAGGGTATATAATAAGGATCCTTTGTTTAAAAAGAGAACAGAGATCAGACCTGGCTCGGATGCAATTCAGATGTAAATCTAAAACTTTCATCCAACAAATTCAGAGTTTGGGCCTCAACCATTTGGCTGGGAAAACAGTTTCAGATACCCATTACTCTTTGCGTAATTAAGTATTTTCTAGTCTCTTTCCTAAATGACCTTCCTTGCAGTCTCCAGTTTGATATGAAATGATGGATATAGTACACTTGGCCCTATCAATATCCTTTAGGATTTTATATACATGTATCAAAATCTCCTCATAATCTGTTCTTGAAAACAGTCATAAAGATTTAGATTAAGTGCCTTTTTAAGATCTCTATAGATTAATCCCCTAAAACCAAGAATGATTGCTGTTGCTCTTCTTTGAACTCTTGCTAATGCTTTAATATCCTCCTGTGTATCCTCTGTGGTATAGTGTCCAAACCTCAACACAATATTCTCAGTGAGGTCTTTCCAGTACAGTGTAAATCTTGAACATAACTTCCCTATATTTAAATGACACCTTCTGCTATATACTCAAGAATTACTGTATATTTGCCTTTTTACCATTTCCCACCGTCTTGCTGAAAGCAAGAGAGATTCTACAAAAAAACCTTTCTTTCATGCGTAACTTCCTGCAGCTCAGAATCACAGCTGCAATATGTCTAGTGACTGTTCCTCCTTCCTGTGTAGATCACTTTGCACATCACCTTAAATGAATAATAATTATTATTTACAATTCTTAATAATCATTATAATTAATAATTATTCATTTCTGTCCGGTCCATGATTTTGTCTAACCCTGCAAGTATTTCCCTTTCTGCTTTAGTGTTTGACACCCTCTTTTTACCTATAAATTATAGAAAGAAAGAATTCTAAACATGATATATATATATATGGAAATAATTCTTAACAAGATCTTCCATTGCTAAGTCAAATATCATTGTTATGTATGTATTCTTCTAATTAAACTCGTCATCACTATAGAAATTTCCGATAAATTTCCTGACTCAGTTTTGTCTTCCTTTTTTATGAATTTCTGTGATATTTGCAGTTCTACAGGTAGAGCTCCTTTTCCGAGCTAGGATGAAAATATCCTAGCTGGGCCTCTATGAGAAATGCTCCTCAAGTCCTTGAGTTCAACTGTGAAAATAACTTCAGCAAATTTGACATTTTTAGGTCATCCTAGTCCATATAAGCCCTCAGCTTCAGGCTTCAATAATGCCTAATAATGCTGATGCTCTTATAAGATGCATCTTGTTATTGACATCTTCCTTCATAGAAACCTGCTTGAAATATTAATTTAGCACACAAGTTACAGAGCAGTTTGGTGCAGGTTTGAAATCATTTTATTACAAAGTTCCCCCATAGGACAAAAGTGAGATCATCTGTGTCCTATAAACTTGAAATCTGCAGACCACATCAATGAGCTCCCAATGAACTTAATATACATTAAGTGCAAGAACTGAACAACTTTCTGCATTACCAAATAAGGAAAAGAATGTGGTGTTGTGACACCAAAGTTAGAAGCTACACATGATGTACACAACAGAACATCTAGCTGGTCCAAAAAATTCACACTGTCTTCATGGGCTTTGGTCAGATGAGTTAAGGTCCCAGAGCAACAGCACATACTATAGGTTGCTTTTTAAACATGAAAATTTCTAAGTAGGTTCTCTTTTCTTTTTATCTTTATTTACAAATTACTCATCTCATATGACTTCAGCTACTACAGTTCTTTTACTGTTGTAGTATATAAAAAATGCTCCACTGGAATATTCTTTTCTGTCACTCTCTGCTGGTAATTGTAATAGCTTGTTCAGCACTCCTGTTACACAGTCTGCAGAGTGTGCTGTTTGATGTGAAGGAAAGAGCATGTATGACTTGTATTGAGAACATACATGTAACAATTAAACAAAACACATTTTTGTACAGCACTTTCACTTAAAACTGCCAGGTCAGCAAAGTACTTTTTCTGTCTTAGTTAAAACCAACAAAATATTTGTCTATAACTTTTGTTTAATGTAGCATGAAATGGAAAAAAGAGAGATTTAGATACAGTATACATTTAGCACTGTTTTGCTTAATTCATTTTTTATTTGTGGAGGAGTCAGTTTTTTCACTACGTAATTGGAGAGGAACATTTTCTCAGGCAAAACTCTCTCTTATGCACATAAGAAACCACATCCTCCCACACCACAGCGTGACGACATTCCTAGATGAGCCTTTTAAAGGGCAGCGCAGTGCAGCGCTCTCTCACAGGACCTGCCTCTGAGACAGCCATGGCCAGACTGGACATCACCGAGCACTGCAAAGACATCGCTTTCCCGGGACACATGCACACCCAGGAGTCCCTGCAATATGCCCAGAAGTTCAAATTTGAGGACACAGACACACTCATCGTCACTTTCCCCAAGTCAGGTGAGTAAGAAGTGAGACAGACGCCCGGCACTTTTTTCATGGCAGAAAGAAAAGCTTTGTAGCTTTGTACATTCCACGCATTTTATATATGTGTTTTAGCAGAACTGCACAAGAATTCAAGCGTGTGAGCAATGACCAAAAGTGTTAGGGAGTCAGGGAGTAATTACAATCTGAATTTACAACAAAAGCATTTTTCACACTATCTGGATGTGGGATGGCACTTTTTTTCTTCAGAAGAAGGGAGATGGAGTGAATTGATAATAACCAAACATTGAATCTGTGAAAGAATTGAGATCACATACTTGTTGAGATTGTGTTTGAAATTGATCTGAGAAATAGCATCACCGTGAATGACATTTTCCTTGGCCTCTTTCCGTCTTTCTCTCTTTTTCCAACCAAGGCACCACTTGGATGCAGGAGACCTTGACCCTGATCTACAGTCGGGGTGACCCCACCCTGGCTCAGTCTGTTCCCAACTGGGCCCGGTCGCCCTGGCTGGAGCAATTCTACTGTCCCGATGTTCTTAGAGTCTGCAAGGGTCCTCGCATCCTCACCACTCACCTGCCCTATCACATGCTGGCTTCTGCACTAGAGGGCTCCAAGGCTAAGGTAATGCATGCTGAACAGATACTAATAATGGGAATGTGGGTCATAGGGGCTTTTTTTCTGAGAGACCTTAAAGCCACATTGGATCCATATGGTTCTGCTGCTCCTGCTCTTTGTTAGATCAGTACTGACTATTGTAAGAAAACTGAAATCAATTTGTGAAATGGAAGCTATTTCTTAACAGCTCTGTGCTCTACTGTGTTTCCCCATCCAGATAATCTATGTTGCACGAAACCCTAAAGATGTTGCGGTGTCTTATTATCACTTCCATAAAATGGCTAAATTCCTGCCTGAGCCCAACTCGTTTGAAGATTTCCTCGACAGTTTCCTGGATGGAACAGGTAAGCTGAGAGCTCATTAAAGCAGGGTAAAGATTAGAAATACATTTATTGTTCTGAACTGCGCAGAATCTTTCAGTGCATTTCAAAGCTGAATACAGTGTGATTTTTAATTCAGTCTCCCCTTGCTTCTGGCACAGTGCATTACGGATCCTGGTTTGATCACGTGAAAGGATGGACTCGTTGCAGAAACAACCTGAACTTTTTCTATATCACCTATGAGGAAATGTTGCAGGTGAGAATGCTTCGGGAGATTTGCTGTGCATTTGTATGATATAGATAGACTGTTGGCTCTGTTTCTAAGACAAGTTCTGCTGTTCTTTGGACAGGACACCCAATGCTCTCTGGAGAGGCTGTGCAGTTTCCTACAGCTCCCCCTGCTGGAGGAGGAGCTCATCAGCACCCAGAGACACTGCAGCTTCAATAACATGAAGCAGAACAACATGGTGAACTACACTCTCATCCCCCAGGAGATTATGGACCACACCAAGGGCCAGTTCATGAGGAAAGGTGAGCCCAGATTCCAATCTCTCTCTGTCATTGACCTGTGCGCACCTGTGTGGGTGTTTGATGCAGAGAGATGCACCTTGTGGAAAACGTTATTTCAGTTAATATCACACTGCACTGTAGCGTAAAATCGACCCCATTTTTACAGTGAGCTTTGAGAATGGTGGCAAGACTAGGCAGTTGTCAGGTTACGGGCATTGAGAGGTCAGAAATTCTGCTTGTGTGAAAACGCTTGGCTCACATACGTATACTGTACAGATACAAAAAAGAAAAAAATCATTATTTAAGTTCCCATGCCTACGGACTCATGGCAGAATTTGCATGGTGCCACCCATTTTTCACGGAAAAATCCAGCGTTTTCTTTAGAGTAAGCCCCCTTGCCAACGCTACACCCCGTTGAAGATCTGCATGTTTTCCAGGCAAAATTGGTGACTGGAAGAACCTGTTCTCCAAAGAGCAGAACCACCGCTTCGATGACATCTTCGAGGAGGAGATGTTGAACACAGACCTCACCTTCGTATGGGAATGATCTCAAGGTCTTCTGCCAGTGAAGAACAGACGAAGGATTATCGAGTACCCTGCCTGAGCAAGAGCAGAATGCAGCATCCCGTCATTCATTATGTGAATGGTATTCAGTTTAGACTGAAAGCTTTTTTCTTATTTAGAAATATGCCTTTTTAATACTGTGAATTTAGCCTGTAAATATTTTGTAAATAATTTAAGATGTAAGACATTAAATGTGACTGTATGGGTGAACATGACAGAGCACTGCATGTGAAGCTTAGCACTTTTTGGTTCGTGCATTTATGTTCTGTGGGCATAACATTTATGTGGTCATAAATATAAACAATAAATTATTAATGTTTTAAACAATCTACTATTTGTCAAAGTTTAATTGATAATTCTTTCTCGTCTACAAAATGGCTACTTTTTGTCCTTTTTGCAAGATAAAATTTGCAATGCAAATGACATACAGCAAGGATAAAGAGATTCATAAGAGGATTTCTTGCATCTGAGACTTTGGTTTTTCAGTCTAATTAATACCACTTCACCAAGCCTTCTGGTGTACTGTCCCTAACATTTATGTTGAAAATATTTTTTTGGGGTATCTGCATCATACACTCTAACATGATTTAAGCTAGATAAGGTTTGTACTTATGTAATTTGTACCCAGACTCCTCGCTTATTGGTGGTATAGATATACAGTAGTGATGTGCAGACTGTGAACATGTCACTGCCAATGTGTGCCTCATCTGGCGGCTGTTGGTTCATTTGCAATAGTAGTACTAAAAGCACATGCAGCACGTGAATATCCCTCCCACCAACAATCATCTTTATCATCACAGTCCCATCAAGCCCCAGTAAAGTTATTCTTTTAAGTTATGCTAAATCACTGGGCATTTAAAGATTAATAACACTTGCCTAAGCAAGCAATTCTTCAATGAAGGGAACACTGGTCCTTTATGCTGAAAGGTATTTGGATTTTTGTTCCAATTGAGCAATATGGGTCAAATGACCTGAGACACAATGCAGCCTTAGACACATGTTGGTGCAGGGGTGTTGTAAAATAGGACCTTTCAGAGGTTAGTCAGGGTAGAACAGACACACAAAGTAACCATAAAGTAAAGGGAAAAGTGCTCTTATATGTACTGCATGAAAGAACACACTTAGAAACAAACAAAAAGAGAACAGAAGCTCCTTTTTTAAACTTCGTACTAGACTTCTTCAGTCTAACAATAGCTGGACAGCTTAAACAAAGTCTTTCTATTTGAAACTTTTAAACACTTCAAAAAGTCAAACCTCACAAACTGTTCAGTGACTCTTTCACTCCCTGTGACACAGGTTGAATAACAGAGGATCTACCCTTTATCTTCAGAGGCCTCTGCTTCCTGCTTTTTAAGTTGAAACCTGACCAACAGATTTGGATCAACCAGTCATGTGACACAGCTCATTCCACACAGTATTCTAGGTGATGTTGAAACAAAATCTCTATTTTGACCGAATACACTGCTCTCTCACACAGCCTTTCTTAAGTTCTTACATATTCTTTATATTTTTTGCAGTAAATGTTTTTAATAGAGGTGAAATTATTATACAGTCTTTAAATTTCAAAGCTTGTTTATCAAAGCTTGTTTTGTCAGGTGTTAAAAATGATCATGTTATTTTTAGAAAATGTGAGAGAGTGCTAAGAAACTTAAAAGATGAACAGGTCAGCTTCTATTCATGGTGTCAGTTGTGGAGGAAGGGTCACTGCCTGTATGTCAAAAACAGGATTTGCTTTTTTCTGAGACAGTAAAATACAGTTTTAAAAATCTCAACTAGATCAACAGTTTGGTCCATGCCAGAATATGGGGTAAAGTTACAGACAGCATCTATTTATGAGCTAAGTGGTGCAATCTTTGCCTGCTGTTACTTTCGCCATTGTATTTGTATAGTCTAAAGTGCCCATAAGGTGGCGTCAATATAATTAGGGTTTTAGATTAATTCTGCACAGGAGGTAACAATACAGGCTTCTGTTAATTGTACATAAGGGTGTGTCAAAACAGACTGATGTGTGCACAGACTGGTTGTGCTGAAGACTGGAGATGTTACAGCTTGAAGGAAACCAAGAAACCTTTTTGGACCCAAATACTGATCTGTAGGGAATTTACTGTGTTTTTTCCTCCTGGGATTAGGAGGGTGGTATGTTGCCATCTACAGTAACAGTAAAAGTCTGGTCCTCAAGGAGGTTTTATTTTCAGTTGGGACTTTCCTGGTTTTGCAAGTACTGTTGCTTTGATAGAGGAACCACATCTGGATGTTACAAGGATGCAAGGATGATTTTCAAATAAACTTCTAATCTGTGAAGAATACTGGTAGGGACAAAGACAAAATCATCCTTATGCTAGAGGACAAGCCAGAAAGAGCCTTAAGGTGTCACAAGTCACAGATTTACCAAGCCTTGGCACAGTCCATGTCCAGCAACATTATTCACTCATTTATGAAGAGTATGAATATTTTCATTAAAATATGTTTGACAAATAGACTTTCTGCCACATATGTTAAACACTTATTTCTCCTAGCAAGCAATGAATACTGTAAGATTTCTGGTGAATTCAGTGAGATGTAGGGTTTGGATGCTTATTTCTGTAGAAGTTTATGGTGTAGGAATAAAGTATTCTCATGCTGTGTTGTCATGAGCCTTTTAATGCCTAGTATGGGCAGTGAACAGGAGAGGGTAAGACCATGGGCCTTCAAACACATGGTGGTGGGTTCACAACCTCTATCTTTGCTGCTGTCCTTATCCTGTTCATTTAAACTGGCACCGGTATTACTGGGAGGACTCTGGAGAGTACAATCCTATATTTCCACTTAATTCTAGTGAAATCCGGACACGATCTGTCATACTGTAGAGTGCCAACCTTGAAGAAGGGAAAAGGCTTATGGGCTGTGATTAATTGAGTTTGCATGTAGGAGCCAGTGATCGTGTCAGTATCGGTGCGTTTCTTCCTTTCCTGTGTGTTTGTTTCTTCCCCATAATCTAAGTTGTTAAACGCAGACAGTGGAGAAGGAGGCAATTAACAAGGATGGGGGAAGACAATGTTGACTCAGTTTGCACAGCTTAAGTTGTTGTATCTGGTGCTAAAGCAGTTTGTGCCCTCCTGTTTATTTATTAGTCTCTTAACAGCTTCCTCTTGATAAATCCATTGGACATGCCTGTTCCTGACTGAACAATAGCACAAGTGCGACTGGTCAGCTGAAAAGGACACAATAAACCGGGTTAAAGGGGCTTGTAAAAAAAAACCTCCAGGTACAGTACTCAGGACTGGGGAGGAGGCTGGACCCAGGAGAGGGCTCGGCCGCCAGGGACTCTACAGAGAACAGAGGGGGAAGATCCCCATTACTCCCCCCTCTACCCAAAACTGGGCTCAGGAGACAAAGAGGGGAGAGGGGGGGAGCTCCAGGGACATGTTGTTCGCCATGCCCAGGACCGAGGAGCGTGGCTGCAACTTCACAGTTTTTTCCCAGTGGCGCTGGGGAGTTAGCAGGCATGGCAGGTCACCCACTGGAACTGGATTGGAAGACTAATGCTGCCTGGGGTTTGTAACTGGGCTCCACTGGGTAGTTGTGTTGGCCTGGAACGTGAGCCCTTCAGTGAAGCTCCAGATGTTGGGTAAACGGGGTGTTGTAATTGCTGGAGAGTGAAAAGGGGCTCTTAAGCAATACTTCCGGTCTTGTCTGGTCTGTAGGTCTTTACAATTGCTAGGTGGCATAGTCAACTACAAAACAAAAGTAGTTCCTGAATTTACCGGTCACCCTAACCATGAGATCCACTCTAATGAACTTTTCCGACTTACTTTTTCTTGATTTACTACTTACACTGTGCAGTAAATCAAGACCAATTTTAAAATTCAAATACTCAATGTTTGTTATATTGACATTGGGGATAAAAACATTCTACAGAAATAACACAGTGCAGACAATACACAAAGTCTAAAGAGTAAAAGATATTTCAATGTTTAGTATATCATAGAAAAATATTGTCACTGTATTTTCTTATTAACTAGTGAGGTCAGTCAATAATCCAAATGGTACAATAAAAAACATTGCTGCACCACATTTTGTGATAACACAAATCTATGCATTCCATACTTGCTACAGACAAAAATAATTCAAAATTCTAGCCCTGTATTCTGAAAACACTAATAAAAGCATATAACAGGCCAAAAAGAGAACAACCCACCTTTGTAGAAATAAATCCTAAAGAGAACAAAATCTCCCTCCCTACAACATTGCTGCCTAAAAGTGACTGAAAATAAATCTCCTATATTCTAAAAATGCTTCACCAACTAGGAGAAACCATTGTTTCTCACCATAGGATTCCAAAAGCACAGGAAATCTGAATTTCCTAACATAAATGAGGTAGCCACCTTTAGCTACAACCAAACAACTACCATGGCCTTAAATAGTGCAATCAAGATATGAACCACAAAACATTTGTTAGACTTTGGATTGTAGGAACTGAAAAATATAATTACCGATAATTAATAACAGTAATGCGATGTAGCACATTATTCGAAAGGGCATGTTTTACACATCATTTTTTACGCATAATTTGCAGTAAAGGTTCAGTGATTGCCACCTGCTGACTACGTACAAATAATTTAACAAAGGTTTTCCTTGGAAAAAAAGGCTGGTGCTTAGACAGGAGAGGAACTAGCATGTACTATTAACTAATACGTCAATCACTAACTTTTTGTTTGGTATGAATTGTTCATTTGTCAGGCCAATACCAAAAGTTATTTTCGATTTTAGACTCATTTTTACATGTGGCAATCTTCTACGTGCAGGATGTGTGCGGACAGACAAACACATGACCTACTATTTCAGGAAAGAGAAGTACATCTGGCTGCAACAGAGTTCTGGTGTCACAGAAGGGTTTTTGCCTGTTCATCTTAAGTGACCACATCTGCAACACCGACAATAAGAATTGACCCATTTCTTTTCTGTGAACTGATTTTTTTTTTCCAAACCCCACAAAATGCAGTACAAAAATAAAGATACCGAACCAACTCGCCTACTGTAGCCCGGCAGTGGTACTTTTCCACCAAGCAGTTATAATGAAACGCCAAAGCACAAAGACCCCATGAACATCCGCACTCCAAGCCTCTACAATGCCCGCTCTGGAACCGCAGCAGTGAAGAACAATTTGTTTTTAATTTCTTTGTATTGGGTTTATGCAGCTCTTTCCAGCAATGCACTGCAGTGTTAACTGCGACTTACCTATGTCTCGAGTTTTTGACCAGCTGCACATTTCGGAAGAGGCCAGTTTTCTCTCCACTGTGGGGTTAATCCGCAGCAGTGCAGACATGGAGAAATTAATTGTACAACCTGACAAAGCACTGAAATCATTGACAACAGGCATCAGAGGAGGCAAAGTGCGAAGCCTATACTGTATATACAACCGTTTATCATCTGCACAAAGTGATATGCATTACTAATTGTAATTATGAGACCAGGTGCAGAAGTAGTAGATAAATAGTTGCCATGAGGAGAGCACCTAGAAATACCAAATTGGGAAGAACCAAACACAGGTATTCCCACTCATGCAGCTCAAATGCCTTCTGCTTCTAATGACAGAATGGTTCACGAGGAGACAATGTCTGGAGCCACCTGTATAAACTGGAGCAGACAGAACATTATTAGAGGACAGACCTACTTAAGAAAACATGTACAGTAATAATGGTTAACTAGATTTGTCACACAGACCTTCAGCTAAAATATCTTATCCTAGACCTTGGCATCTGAGCTAAAAAACAGGCCAATAAAATGTACAAAAAATTATAATGAGGGAGATTTAACAGTGGTATTAACAGTGGTGTTAAGCCTTTAAGAAATAGCCTTTTCCAATGACCCTATGTATCATGTCAAGATAAAGAAGAACTAATTTGGGTAAAATTATTAGATAAAATTCAGTGAGATACCATGAAGCCAGGAGATTTTCCCTTTGTCCTGTCCTGTACCTCACTGAGTTTTGATACAGATTATAGAATAATCTAGTACATCTGAAACTACAGGAGAAAGATTAGGTAAATGAAGAGATTGAGAAAGCTTCCTAGATTTCTACTTATCAAATTGAATGTCTGAACTGTACAATCTAGAGCAATATTTGGAGTTAAATTGTATTCCCCCGTGCTCATCTAATAACAGGAATACAGGCTGTCCCTGATATATGTCTGCTTGCTTCTTGCTATGTCTTCTTCTCACTTATGTCGTCGATGAATTGAGGAACTCAGCATAAAGATTTCCCGCGCTTACGTCATTAAGGCACAACAAACCAGCAAGACAGGTGGTTTTTGTTCAGTAAATGTATGCCACTTATTGTGTCAAGTGAATCATGTAAGTACACCAACAACCCTGTTCCGAAAAAACACAATCTCGATCTGGTTTCATTGGTAGTTCTGAGAAAACAGGACTGTGGCTAATGATCTTGGCTGGCACAAGGCACTTAACATGTGAATAATGCCTGTGTGAATTCAGACACCTAGTCCCGCAGTCTATGTTTGGCATAGGTATTGGAAATTACAGATGGCCAGCTTTAATTGCTAACCAATTTAGGAGCTGTTTAGAGAGCTAAGGCTAAAAGCTACAATTTCTAAACCATATTGAAATACAGATACAGTACATTAGTACACTCCAGGGAAATAATAAACATAAAAGGGATATTTTTTTAAACTATGATCTTAATGCAATCAACACATTAAAATCAAATAACTGGATAAATGAAAGATTCAAGTATCAACACAAATAGAAGGGACAGAACCAAACGGACTTGGTACATTAGGCCAAGCCTGGGTACCACTGGGCTAGCCTGTAGATGTTCCAAACACATTTGATGTGCTCCAGATCTTTAAAGAACCACTAGGGGGAAGGCTTACACAAAAATCTATTTAAAGGAATGTTTCAATTGGTGAAGGACGGCAACCAAAGATCGTCTGAGCCAGGTTCTGGGATGTTTCTAGACATACATAAAGCAAAATAAAAAAACACAACATGGTGTTTCAAATAAACTAAAGCTTTACCTTATCAACAAGAGAAATGAAGTCTTAAACATATGAAAGTTGCAGTTGTGGGGTATCTTGTAAGTCCTAGAATGGGCAAATGATTTTATATCTCATTCAAACTAAAACAAGAGGATTAAACAGAGCAACATTTAAGAAACCTCTATATTTTCTTTAATTTTCTAAATTATTTTTAAAATGCACCGCACTTGGTCATTTACCCTGATATCCATTTTGTAATTCTGATGTTTCTTGACACCATTAGAATGTATAAAGGTTGCACAGGAAAAATTAATATCTGAGCTTTAGATCTTGACGTTATAGTGGGTTTTGAGAAACCTAAAGCCAGCGAAACAGCTATTGTTAGAGAGTTAAAACCCTCTACCTATTATGTTGGTTGTCAAAGTGACCCACGCTGTAATTAGTGAAGAGCTGAGACTCTGGTGTGCACTGAACCAGTTCTAAATAAAAGGCCTCTGTCTCCCTAGAAGCAGTATTGAGTGAATGGTTTATTTAATGAGGTTTCCACAAAGCAGTAATCAGGTGTATGTGTCTTGATGGACTGTCCGCCTCTGAAGATGAAAGGGGTGTGTGTGTAGGAGTTGGAAGAGACATGTTCAAGTTAAGGGCCCTCTCAGGAGTGAAGCACACAGGCTTCTGGACAGGGGATTGAAAGGAATGGATATTGAGCCCTGTCAGTTTGAAGCTTCTAGGTTTTTTCCACACTACATATCTTCTGTGTAAGATATCATCATTGTTAAATATCAGATACTATCTACACTTCCACAAAAATGTTTAGCAGATATGACTGCCAGTTAAACATATTTTCTCAGTCAGTTCTCCCTATGTCACACCAAAATGTGATTAAGCCCACTTTTGGAGAGCAATGCAATCCAGAGATCACATTAAAACTAGATGGGGAAATTTTCAGACACTTGTATTGCTTGTGACATATGTATACCAGCAAAATGCAAAGCAGCCTGTGGCAATAACTACTGTACTGGGATATCATTCTACTCCTAGACGCAAAGAGTTCTTATTGGCTAAAAAAATTAAGACAATTGGATCTGGTAACATAACCTCAAAGTTCATCTTGCAGGTTGCAGGTATGGATATTATGCAAATGCATCCTTTTGGGGCTAACAACTCTAAAACTTTCAACTAAACCTAAAAGTTCAGAAGTATCTAAAATATAAATGAATGGCAGCAGAAGTTTTGAAAGAAACCCAAGAAAGTAAATTAATTCTAAAAGATGAGCTGAGATAAAAGACTTGCACTGGAGAAAACAGGCACAACCCCAATCAGTCCCAAACAGGAAGGCGATTTTTTATCCCCATTCCAATGAAGACAGCAGTGGTGGTCAGTATATCTAAAATCCGGTCTCGTGAAATGATCATAAAAACATGTAAACCTGTAGAAAAATAAATGTAACCCCAATCATTTTGTTGCTGTGCTCCCTCGCAGTAATACTCAAAAATCTCATTTGAAGACTTCAGCAGTTAAGTGAAAGTCCTCCCTTTTCTTTTTCAGCAGAGTGATCAAAGCGAGGACAATGGCCTTTTTAAAAACCATCCAAAATGTTTTCGAAAATGTTTTGATTACAGTTTAGGTACTGTAGCAAACGGACAAGAGAAGTTATTTTCAAAACAAACACTGCATTGCAATAAAATAAATGGTATGCTGCTGCCACCGCATAAACACGTCTAATAATAATATTGTGAATTACAACGAACGAGTTTAGTACGGAGGTGCGTACTAACCACGCAGTTAGTACGCTGCTTTCAGTTCTTCGCAGTTACTAGTTTTCCTGCGGTAAAGCTTCAAACTAGAGATTCTTTCCTTCCAGGAAGTTAGTCCTCACTGTGTCAGAGGCTCTCAATTTTTTTATGTACCGTCTACACACGCATAGATGATGACTGTGTAGTTATCACTCGACTCCTCATTCCTGTAATTCTAGGTTCTTTGCACAGCGTAGAGTCTACCCTCGGCAATGCTAAAAAAAAATCTCGAATCTTTCATTGACGCATGTAATGGATATTCAGCTCAGAAAACCTACATAGAAACACAACGTGCATGTTCACTCCGTTAATTAACATTAACCACGTGCTACAGAAGACAAGTGAAGATGGCCTATTTCTCAAAAGAGTTGCATCTAGGTCATTGCTTTTTTACGTTTGAAGCACAGTACGCGCTCCCTGAATTGTACAAGCAGTGTTTTCCCAGATGGATGATTCACTCCTCAGCCCCATTTGTAAGTACTACCTAACTTTCATTGCCTTTTAGTTACCACAAATATCAGGAAGGAAATGATTACAGTCATCACTGTCACTATTCCTTTGTGCATAGTGTGATTCTTTGCCGAGAGGAATATATATTATTTCAGTAATGTTTTTGACATTAGTCTCTTATGTGACATACCATACCCTTGTTACTTATGGTGTTCTCTAGAATTTAATATTCTTTCAATATACTGTAATGAATAATATTAGAGCATTTTCAGAAAATTTGGGCTTTCAAACATAATTTCCCACTTTATATAGCAAATTTGTCATAACAGAGAATACACTTTTATTCATGCAAGAATACAATATAATTTTCATTTGTGTGCAATTCCAATGAAGAAAATCCATAATTTATTAAAATAAAATGTAGACACTATTTGGTTTCCATTAGAGCATCGAAGAGAAGAATTCATTGATAATGAATTTGAGTTCTTCATCACTTTTCTCATGTAGTTATAAAACAAATGAAAGAAATATGCAGTATAAACTTGCAGATGTATATTGGGTTGAAAGTTACAGCGGTAGTGTGCCTAAAATACATTGATTTGGAGTCTCTGTCTAGACTCTTAGTATTTGTATGGACTGCTTGTGTATATAGGACCTTAACAATTCCACAGGGGATCATATTTCCATAAAATCGACATTGTTCCCACCTGCAACGTCGTGGACGTTTTCCCTGGCCACCAACCCACAGGAGTCGCTTCCAGAGCTGAGCTGCCATTTCCAGCGAGCAGAAACACTGGGTGCTCTCAGTGCTTGTGCATCAGTACATACCTGTAATGGAGCTCTGTCATGCTGTGATAGTATGACCACAAACAGAAGTGGAGGGATTGGTATGATACTAATCAGCACAACTACCATCTCTCATACTGCCCAGCCTCTTCTAATGCCAGGTCTTACCAGTCTGAAGGAGATACAAAACTCTGTTATTTTAAATGACATGTTTCCTCTAAATAAAAGAAAAATCATACATTTTTCTAAATTTAGTGCTCTCTGCTAAAAAGAATAGTTATTTGTGTATCTGAGGGTATATGTTTGGCAGTAGTAGAACTGGAAATACATGCTTACTTGCCCACACGATGGTTTGAGGCTGAGAAATGTCACTGCTGGTGGAATGGAAAAATATAGAGCCTTCCTTGTTGGACACTGAGTGTAATGGGCTTTAATGCCTTGGGGCCTCTCTTATCTCATGGTTTAATAGATCAGTGATGTTAGCATGCTTCAAGAAGTCTTGAGAGTATAAACAGTACTGTACATCCTTATAATGGCTGGCCTCAGGCTTCAGAGGGTTCTCCAATCTTGGAAAGACTTCCATGTCACTGTACTAATTTTAATATATAGAGAGGGAAATCTCTTACTGTTATCAACTTGGCACAGAGCTAAGTAAAATAATGTAAAGGTCTATGTAATGTGAAGGACTAGGAACGTTGTAATTAATCACAGCTAAAGTAAAGTAAAATCATGGTAAATGGAAGGCATGAGTCAAAAAGGAAACAATATGTTTTTAATTATCATACTTGGAAATTAGTAATGTTCCTGTTCCTTTACATTGCCATTTGTCAAGGCAACAAGAATGTCATAGACTGTGTGCTCAGCTGTCTGCTGTTTTTGCTGCTTCTCTGTTGTAACTGGGAAACAATCAGATACAGGCTGAATGCTAAGATTCTAAACAACTACCAATAATTTGACTGTGTAGCACATAAATCACGCTTTTCAGCAAGTCAGTGAGCCCCAGGGAGGGCAGGGACACATCAGAACAGGCAGGCACTTCCCACACACACAGTAGGAGACCAGACAATGCCGTGGTAAATATTTGGATGTTCTGGCTTTGTTAGTTTTACTGTACATGTATGTGCTGTCAGTCTTTTGAAAACAAATGAGGATCATCACAGCAAAACATAATATTTGGAATTCGAATTGAGCAATATAGAAGAAAGGAATGATTTTTTTTATTTCTGGTATTGCTGCAGATATGAAAATGAATGGGTTTCCAAGCCTCTAGGTTCTCATGTTTATTGTCTGTACAGTACATTTCAAGTTTAAATGTGATTCCATCAACAGCACTGTAAACTGGTGGAAAATCGAAAGCATGAGTTAATTTATTGTTCTTTATTGAATGGCCACCAATTACATGTTGCACTATGTCTCGTGGAGGTATTTATTCACCATTAAACAAATGCTGCACCATCCAGTTCTGGAGTAATCATAAGGAGGGATGTTCTGTGGAAGAAAATGGAGAAAATTGCTGTAAATGGAATGGAGGGGTCTTCTTTGCACCTGATTTTGAAAGCAGTAACTGAACCATTTTATCCTGCTGAGAACGTGATTTTCAGTATAACTTTAGTTTAAAAATGCAGGGTATCAGACATAATTCCACCCTGCAGGTGGAGCCTTAGATTTCTGAAGTTATACTCTGCCTAGGGATCTGACAGCTGAGTGATTACACTAGGTATTCAAATAATTAATTCGGGGGAACCAGCAAACACCACAGTGTCTGCAACAGCTTCACACGGCAATGTTTACACCTAGTTTCCAGAATATCTTCAAGCTATTTGTATTCCACTTTCAGGTTGGTTTGTAGAGGGCTTTGTAATAGTACAGAAAACACATCTACTGCATACCTTTCACCAGTCTTTTGCTTTGAAGAAGGTTAGTTGTCACTAGGCATTTAGAAGCAGGACACTAAAATGAGCTATCAATGAAAAATGTCACATTTGTGATAGACCTTCTTTAGTTTGGGGTAAATATTTTAAGATTTATTTTGAAATATTTTAGGACCGTTTCATATCCTGTGTCAGTGAAACGTTCAGGCGTTTCCGTAAGAGGAAATCCAAATCAAAACTGATCTGTGGTCCAGCAGGCAAAGATGTCAGATATGAGGTACTCCTGTTATTTCTGTCTATTCACTGCTACCACCAAAAAATAGCTGCCTTCTTCTTTCTTTGGAATTAGTGGATCCATTCTTCTTTTAACCACTGCATCTAATTCAGCGTCAGGGAGGAGCCTCACCCAGTGAGCAGTGGGCGCACAGCAGGATACACCCTGGATGGAAGGCCTGTGGTTAACATCATAGTGGATTTATAACCCCTGAAATCTTACTGAATATCAGGCCTGGCAGATACATTTATGGCTATCAGTGTCCTGAACAAATCTTTTTGGTTTGTGAATACAAGCTTCCAACAGGTCTGTGCTCCTGTTCCCCTAGACACAAAATGGCTCTTGCATCCTTTAAATAATTCTTGTCACCTTTTACAGCGGACTGCTTTGACATCGTCTTGGCAGTGCAGTGTGCTGTGCTCTCGTGATGCTAAATACCAGCTCACAGGATGCATTTCATCACACTCTTACCTGTCCTTTAAGGAATCCCCCAACCCTGCCACCCCCACCTCCATCTCTGTAGACCAACAGAGCACTGCTCTGTCAGTACTGTAGCTCCCACTCTTCTCCTCCTCCTTTCTCTGCTTCAGCTCCTGTCATCCTCTGAGCCTTTGAAACCACCGACGTGCTCATCAGGACTGACTCATCTCCAGGTCTCCCAGAGCCTGCTGGACCAAGGCACATGGGCTGATGGGGAGAGCACTCCCCTTCTTCACTACAAGACACAGACACAGGGGGAGCCCTTCAACCACTGTGACAACAGACAAATGTTTACTTCAACAACGAGCACGCGACCACGTTAACTGTTAGGTCTGTTGCAGCTGAACGTATTTGATTTACCTTCAACTTCAGCGACAGAAGAAAAACAGTCAGAATGACATGTTCATGTGAGGAAAAAAGGATACAACAAGGTACAAAATGCATTTTAAAATGTAAATATATATTATGGCTTTAAAGGTTTTGGTCCTTAATTTTCTAGATAAGTAAATGAAGGACAGGCTCACACTTAGAGTGACAGCCCTGAGAATGTTTATTTATATACAGTAACAGGCCATTTACTAAAGCAATCTGAGTGACGTCCCTTGCTCTTGGGTATATCTGTAGTAATTTACCTAGGATCTAATTTACAAATCTGTTATTCAAAGACAGAGCCCTAAGCACTGCTCCACGCTGCTGCCTGAAGTTGCTTCATTGGATTCATATCACCAGCACTTTAGCAGAGATCAAGCTCCCAGCTCAGCAGAAAGCACTTCGTTCAAAACAAATAAGGCTTTTTTAAGTTAGCATGCTGCCAGATGAAGATGGATGCTAGGCATTTGTTTATACAGTTGCAATTCAAATCTCAAGAGTCAGCAAGATTATTTTTATTGTCTTAATACATCTAATAAATAATCCCTGCACTTACATTGTGCTTTTCTGGACACTCCTCTCAAAGCGCTTTACAAGTAATGGGGACTCCCCTCCACCACCAGTGTGCAGCCCCACCTGGATGATGCAACAGCAGCCAAAGTGCTCCAGAACTCTCCCCACACACCAGCTATTAGTGGGGAGGAGAGCAGAGTGATGAAGCCAATTTATATATGGAGATTATTAGGAGGCCATGATTGGTAATGGACAGGGGGAAATTTGGCCAAGATTTACACCCTTACTCTTTTCGAGAAATGCCCTGGTATTTTTAATGACAAGAGACTCTGGACCTTGGTTTTATGTCTCGTACAAAGGTTGGCACTCTTTTACAGTATAGTGTCACCATTGCTATATTGGGGCATTAGCAAGCACACAGACCACAGGGTGAGGGCACCCTACTAGTCCCACTATCACCTCTTTCAGCAACAACCTGACATTTCCCTTGAGTCTCCCAACCAGATATTGGCCTGTACCTGCTGAGCTTCAGTGGGCTGCCAGGTGTGAGTTGTGGAGTGATTAAGCTGCTGGGATATACCAGGGGGTGTTAATCTTGTCTAAAACACCAAGCTCACTCAGCAGCTTACCTGCTGTATTATCTTGGTTTAGTGATTGAATGAGATAATGGCATGAAATTTCCTAGAAAACAGGAGAGCTAACCCCAGGATTTTAACAAACAGCAGTAAGTCTTCTCGCTGTACTAATTATGACAAGCAGGGAGGAAGGACCTCAGGTTTTACCTAAAGTTCACACTCAGTGTCACTTTTTTCATCTGTTCACATAACTCTTCACTTTCTACCTGTCTGCTCATTACTTTACTGTACACTACAGTGCATCACACTGAGGGACAGTGCACAGTCTGGCAGTTTTAATGACAGTACCCACCCAATTTTATGAAAAAAATAAATACTATTGTACTGAGCACTCTCACATGAGCTGAGCTGCAATCACATTTCAGTCCTCTTTTGTGAAAAATTCAGGAAATGGACAATATAGAACCACCTCAGCTGACCTTTGACTCCTTAATATCTTCTAGTGCTTTCTGCTTTCTGTGGTCCCTAACGCTCTGCTAGCTGTTACGCTTATTCCAAAACGCTAATTGACGTTTATTGTCGCTGCCTTTCGAGTTATGAATGTATAAATTACGCTTTCTTAACAAAAGATGATGGCAAACTAAATATTTAAGCGAAGGAAAAATGTCAGCATCCCGCAAGAGTAGATTTTAGAATCTAAAAGAATATACAATTTATATGCAAAAAGCATTTCATTCATGCATTCTCCGCCCACGTTCCAGTTTTTCTGTAGGCGGCTTTTTAAAGCTGGCTGGCCACGCTGTTTTCTCCGAGTGATAAACGAGAGGTTGTACGCCTGAGGCGCAATTCCCATCTGAATGAATGGTCGGAACAGAAGTTAAGATGGAGCTCAGGCACTCAGGCCCTCACTGCAGAGCTCACGTTTGCTCCCTGAGTTCGTCAACCTTGTCCGGGGACTGTGACATCAAAGTAGCGACTACAGTACAAGTGAATGCAGCTGTGCGGTTTTGTAACAGGACTGACGACCGGGCGATTTCTTTCCTGGAAAAGAGACCCATTTCTTTTTTTGGCAGCAACGTTCTTCAGCACTTTCACTCGTTTTGTATCACACACGCACTCTGGTTCTAAACTGTACTCCTGTTTGCTTCTGCTGCCTAGAAATTGAACAGTTTTTTTTTTTAAAAAAAAAGCATCATAAAGATTCTTAAAAAAAATAGCAGCTAACAATAATGTAAAATTCAGCGAGTATGTCCAGACAAGGCTACCCCCACCACATTGTGGGCGGAGATTGATCAGGATCCTTCAAGAAAAGCCCAGCCCTGAATAAACCGATGGCAATCAAATGAGTAAGGCAGAATGTCTTCCTCTCTTATGTGATCTTACTTATGCTATTAAATAAACTGGCATTTTCCTCTCATTTTGGCCACTGTAAAATTGAAGTTGATGGTCATTACTTATTTCTGAGACAGTTTATTTTTTTACTTAGCGTTCCTGCCAGAATTGCACATTTCTGAACAGTTTTAGTTTGGGAAATAATACTCCTGAGTCTGATCTGTAGCTATGGTCTCCTGTACAAATACTCACTGAACCCAGGATACGTATTAATGATTTGAAGGCCAAAAACATAAACAGTCAGAACTGACAGGTTTCTGAAGTGCTGTAGACTAGAGCACAATGATTGGTTGGTGTCTCTGCCCTCTGAATTGCTAGATGGTTATAGTAAGGTACATTCAAAATTGGTTTTCAAATAGACGATTGATTGCTAATGGGCTTTGGTAATTGAATGGGTGTCGTGGAAAACCCTAATCTTTACCAAGAGTTTCTCATTGAGTTAATTTCCCTGGGGGACTACAGAAGAAGGCAGCAGGGTCTAATTACAGTACTTCTGTGGAGAACTGTTGGCTTGCTGTGAGTGTGAGGCATGCTGGGATTCCACAGTGAAAGGCTGAGGCTTCTCAACTACAGGGAAACTGGAATAACCCGAAAAAGACCTTCACTAAGAACAGAAGGGAGCGACATTACAATTTTATAACATACTTTATTTGGGTATTTCTGAAAAAAGTAAAGTTTAAACAAAAGAGAGAGATCACTTTATTGGCCATATACAATTTCTTGCATTAGGAATTTGTCTTTTTGCATGCCCCAACTTGCTCTCCATGAGACACACAGACAGGGAGAGAAGCTTGGGGTCAGAGCACAGGGTCAGCTATTTATACAGCACCCCTGGAGCAGCTGGGGTTAAGGGCCTTGCTCAGGGGCCCAACAGAGTAGGATTCCTCTGCCAGCCACAGGCACAGGTCCTGAGCCACAGAGCCACTGCACCACCCTAGTGCATAGTGAGTGTGGCAAGTGACACTGTTGCCTCACAGTTCTTGAGTCCTGGTCAAGTCCTTTGAATGTGATCTGTCCCACTTTCTGTGTGGGGTTTGCACGTGTCCCCTGTGTCCATGTGGGGATTTCTCCAGGTGCTCCAGTTTCACACCTGAAGATACAGTAGCTTAATTGGTGTCTCTACATGGTTCCTGTATGTGTGCATCTGTCTGCCTCAGTGGTTTGGTGCCCCTTCCATGGGTCTTGTCCTATCCAGTACCTGTGCTTCTGGCATACAATCCAGGCTGCTTACCAGAAACATGCAACTTTCTGATTATAGTTGAAAAAGCAAAGGATCCCACAATATACAACGAATATAACCAGAACACAAGAATGCCACTTTAAGGAAGTTTTTTTAAAACATTAGCATGGGCAGCTAATTGTTTGTTGCATCCTTATTTTTTCGTGTTTAGAGACTCACAATTATAAACCCAGCAACTGCACGCAGAAGAGAGTGTAGGCACACTCCTCTAACCTACCCACCTTCAAGACACTCATCCCTTGTGGCGTCTTGTAGTGTATTTGTAATGCCTCTTTTAGCAGCTGAATAATGAATGAATTGCAGTAGTCTTGCTAAACAAACCCTCATTACCTGCTGGTAAATGCAAAAGCTTTTTAACATCCCCCCAAAAAATACAATACTGCCAGATTCTAAGCTTTATGTAGGGAAGTGTACATGATGCACAGAAAAATGCTTCAGGGAACGAGGGTCCACGATCCTAAATTGTTCCACATCATACATGTCAGTTTTCTGCGCAAAGTCTTTTCAGAGATGAACATAAGTATTGACACATTTCTGTGCTGCTGGAGTTATACAGTATGTTGCAGATTATCGTCTTTTTTTCCCCACATTTTTCCCCCTGGATTTCTCTTGAAGATTAATGTCTTAACTTATCAGTGTTGACCGTTTGGCCTTACTGGAACACAGTATGTGATCTGGCAGACATAATACGTAGGATATGTTAGCTGAGACGCTGTAGCTGACCTGAGCTTACTGTTGTGTAATAACCCTTGCATCAGACTTTAAAATCAACATTCCCATTGCTACCGTCAAGCCCTTGATTTTAACCTTGGACCTTGGGATTTACTCATGACCTCTGGGAAGACTGTCATGTGTGCACACATGCCTTTGGGATAGAAAGAATAGGTATATACTGTACTCATTATAATGCTACTCATAATAATGCTACTCATTACAGCACAGTTAACAAAACCTTCTTTTAAATTTGTTTGGGGTACTTCAAGGTATACAGTACGCGTTTTGCCTAATAGAATAATATATTCTCAAAGTCCAAGCATCTTTTACATTGAATTACCACCCTCCTTTTTCATCTTTCATTCATTCATCTTTCATTTTTCAGCTTTTGAGGGTTCAAAATAAAATTTCCATTTGACAGCAAAGAGAGTTGTTAAAAGTTTGGGAGGAGGTCAAAATGTAACCTTGCTCTTCTGCTTTCTTGTGAAGAAATACATGCTTGCTGTGCTCCTTTTTATATGCATCTTTTCTAGCATGGTCTTGCTGGAGACAGATGTCTATCAAAGTACAAGACACTTTGTCACTTCTGTGCCTCATTCTCTCCTTCCTCATGCTCACTGGCCTTAAAGCTTCACAATCCAAACACCACTCTCCTGTTCTCGAACAAGCAGCTCTTCAACCTCAGTCTCCATAGACAATTGCTGGCTCCTTTATGACATAATGTCTGGTCTTTTTCTCCAGCTCTCCTGATGTTGTCATCCCTTCTGGGAAAACCTGAAACACTTATGTCATTTGCAAAGCTTCTGAATTTTTAGATTTGCAAGGACAGGTACTATCCAGGCTCAGAATTATATTTGTAAACAGAGAAAGAATGTGGAGGTACTGTGGTGTTTCTGAAGTTGTGAGACTCAAGTGGAACAGGGACGAATTACAATAGTTCTTGCATATAGTAAGTAGACACACGTTTCCCTTCAAAAAGATAAGCATTGAAACCTTTTATGAACAAGCTATCAGTGCATTATTCTGTATTGCACATACAAGAGAATATAAGCACCTTCATACATTCTCCTCTGGTGACATAAAGCAGTGTAAACTCCTTAAAACACTTGAGCCCGATGTTATTTAATGGAAGAAATAACCTGAAAAAGCTTAACAAGGCAAAGCTGTACATAAGCAATTGTGAGCTGTCTCTTAAAAGCGTAAACGATTACTTAGCTTGAGATATTGCTTTCTTTCGAGAAAGACAAACCATTTTCTGCCTAAAATATGATTAAGGCCCCTGGGTTCACATCAGAAACAAGCACCTGTCACCTTTGGTTCTTGCTTAGTTTATTTCTTTGTGCCACTCCTTTAATAGATGGAACTTAAATAGCAAATGACTTAGTATGTTTTTCCTTCTTGTCAGAGTGAAAAACAGCACCAACAGCTGTAAAGTGGATTAGTGAGATAGTGGTAAGATGCAAAAGCAAGTTTGTTAGGAATCTCTCCCCTCTTTTCATGCAAAAAAGCACATTAATCCTCAAGGTCCCACACATGAAAGCAGCTGTCCCATCATATCTGAACTCTGCTTTCTGTTCTTTAATTCATCCCTGTAGAAGTGTTCATCTTGTATGAGGGTTAGCATAGTTCAAGTCAAGATGATAATGAAACTGTTCCCTTTTCATTTGCATGAGTACAAGCCATCTATATATAGCAGTCAAATTAATAAAACACATCCACCTCTGTCATGTGAAGACATCATGCAGCAGTATTTGCTGCACACTCTGAAAATCAAGAATCATATTTTAAGCAGCTTTATATTGTCGTATATGGAGGACCTTATATTGTTTTTAAAAAATAATCTGGGAAGACTTTTAAGATACTGTATTTCAACATATAGCAGAGAATCCTTAGGTTCTTAAGGTAGAGAAACCCATTAGCTAGAGAACAGAAAGTTGATCCAATGTTCTCTATTTTGAGAATGTGTGACTCCTGTGCTTTTGTTCATTCTCTCATAATATCTCCTACATGACAATTCATACACTCTACCCTGTCATCTCAAGCATTTATTTTAGCTGTGTCTTTGTGTCTTCGGAGTCAACTGCAATGGCAGTTATCAAAATTGACTGAGAGTTTCAGTGTAGTTCAGCGAGTACTTACAAGTGATAGTTTACTGGAGTATGAAAGGGTGTTCTTCACAATGTTCATTGTAGCAACTGTGATATGTATTCTAGGCAAAGGATATGTTTTATTTTTATTCCCATGGGTATAATTGTTCATTTATTTGCTGACTTGTAACTTATTTAATCATGGTAACTCACACGGGACAAAAATAGCACATCAGAAAATTACCTACAGTGTTTGGTAGTACAACAGTTTGTTTTGTAACCATAGTTTTAATACTGTGCTTTTTTTTCTAGGAAATAACATTTGTGGGATTTACAAAGGCTGCAAAAAGGCTTTCATAAAAACATTTTTGCAGTTGCATACAGTATGTGTACAGTTCTTTAGTATTTGATCATAAACCCCTACCTGTCTTAAAAAACAGGTAACATTTAGAAAAGATGTCCCAGGACTGAATATGTGCACACCCTTTCTAAATTGTTAAATGGGGAAGAATCTGTTGTTTCAACACTATTGATTTGTGGGTCCTGTTGAATCTGTTAAATTAGTTGAAATGGACTTCGAGTGGTGTCTCACTTGATTTCTGTGGATATAGCAGAAGCAGTTCTGTTTATCCATTATCCCTGCCAGATAATGAGAACATCCCCCGAATTAAGCTACTCTTTAAAATATCTGTGCAGAGCTGCAGACTAATGAAACAGCTCCAGCACTCTCTGACATAAATAAAGCAGGGAGGCATGTTAAAATAACTCCTGTCTGTGGGCTGTACTGGAAAAATTGCTTGTAGCTCTCCCCCTAAAAAGCATGCGAATCATGTTGAGATGAGTTTGAGATTAATGGTCCTTGACAAGGGCATAAATATTTTAATATTGAAACCATAATTATACAACATGTTTGCATTACAACCCCCTGGTTGTAAAAAAAAGGGAGTTTTACAGTGCAAAACCAGTTTAACAATTTTATGGTGTGGCTGAAAATTTGCTACAGTTGTTGGAAAATTGTAAGAATAATCATAAATATGGAACCTAACCTAAACACAGATGATAAGATTGCACATGACATTGATTTTGGCTGTTCTAACTGTTTTCCAAGGACTGTGTGTACTGAATGCACTGTAATGACAATTATTATACAAAACCATTGTAAAAGGACCATGGTGTTTGAACAGAACAATAATTATTTTTGGTTTTGAAGACCTATTTCATTGTCTTTGGATTTTTTACATTTCCACAAATATGAAGAAATAGTTCCACCATTTCTACTAAAAACAGGCCTTTTCATCCAGGGAAGTTCTGATCTTCGGCTCACCTGGGAAAGTGAAACAAATAGAGAACTTTATCTCCACATTCAAGTGCAAAATGAACATTCTTACACAATGGATCTGTTCGCCTGAAGTTCTCATTTAAATAATTTAGATTTTAGTAGAACCAGTTTCAATAACTGAAGTCTTCGGTTCTCTTTTGTGCTTCTTTTCCTAATCTAGAAAAGGTTTTCCAAAGAAAGGAAACTATAAATTAGTTTTTTTTTATGGATTGGGAGTATTGGGTTAACAGAAACACACAATTCCCACCTCTACATTCAGTAAGAAATATGCCAAACATGAGCTGTTTATGCTTTATTAGTGCTTTACCAAAATTCCCATAGGCCTTCATGCAGAGAAACACATAAGAATTTAGAATCTGCTCTAGGTCTGAACTAAATTACTGCCAATAAAGGGTCTGCGTTGGATATTTTTTTTCACAATTCACTGGCCTTCAAAGAGGCTAAATCTTATTGTTTTTCATACCCCAAGGCAGTAAAAAATGTAAATGGTCTTTCTCTTAAATTGTAGTTGTGTCCATCATCTTCCACTTCATACCTTGTGTAGCTGAGCCCCTCTGAGCCTGATACAGAAGGTGTTGTCACCTCCTTAAAGATCACTATACAGTTCTTGACTAGGCAACAGAACACTGCCTAGGTCCTAACCACCTATGTAACTGATGGTTTTAAGGAAACCCAGAGGAACTGAGTTTGAAACACCAACAGTACTCTAGAGAGAGAAGATGTGTTTTTTCTGAACCCTCCAGGCAGACACAAAGCAGAGCTGTACTTCTCTTGCAGAAACACCCAGGTTAGGCTGGGGCTCCACCCCCAAGCCTACACAGGCCTGTTGCCATCAAGTTTCTCCTCAAAGGTCATGTGGGAATCTGACCCTGTGATGTATGAAATGAAGCTACTTTTCAAAGCTTGATTCCAAACATCTTACTCCTGAAAAAGACAGTTGAGTTGGCCATTTAGTTCTTGTCATTGAAGTGGAAAGCTTCAACCTGCATTTTCACTCTGAAGGCTGAACCCATTCTCTACTGAATGCTGTTTTATAGTTTATAGTTTTCAATCTCATGCCTTGTTCTCTTTTCGATTCTACAAAAGCAAAATAAAGCTTTTTGGATTTGCTTCGAGTTATGGGAAAAATCTAAACGTAATGATCTTGAGAACACTGACTGCCCCACGTTGCAAAATCTGAGTGGTGACTCCCGCCAAAAAAAAAACTAAGCAAAAAGCAAAGAGTAAGTTCTTGACAAAGTCAAATGATGGCCAGAAGGAATGGATTATGATTTACTGTTTTCTGTTCTCCTCAATCCTTCACTGATAGGAATTCAAATGATTTTCTTTGATTCCAGACACAAATACCTTTAGCAGGGTATTCTCTAAGCTCAGTACAGCAAATTGTTTCAATTAATTTCAGTTTAGCGGAGGTGATCTTCGGATTTTGTTGAATCCCAACACTAGAGAGCTCAAGGGAAATGCAGTTTTACAGGAATTAAAAAATCACTCAGTCTGTTTCATGTTACAATTTTGTTTTTTTTTCTAGGATTTGTCTAAAAATTGCCTTAGACAAATCATATGCAAATGAATCAAAATCTTTCAACATAATACCATTACAATGAATACATTTAAAAAATAATTGAATGTGACATTTGCACATTATTTTTAGTTACTCAGTTTTAAATGTTTCGTTGTATCTCTTAGCCCAATACTATTATAATGTCTATAAGGTTCATATTTCCCCTGTGAAGGAGCTTGATATATCCGTGTTTGATTGATTTATCCATTTAGCCATGTTTGCCTCTGAATAAAAATTAAGAAAATAAGAAAAAAAAATAGAGACACAAAGTAGGGTCAGGTAAAAAAAGATCTTCCAAATAATGCATTTGTTTTTTCAAGAAAAACATGAAAAATGCTGTCCTCATTAAACCTTTTTTAAATCTACACTTTTTTATTGTTTTACAGATACAGATAATATACTACTAATACACTTCAGCGGCAGAGATCTGTGTGTATCTTAGATCTCAGCAAGACTGCTCTTTATCAATTTATACATTCTGGATATACAGTATGCATCCTGATGTTTTTGTGTGTGTTGTCAGTCAGTCATTATAGCTTTTGTTCACAAGTGACTCATTTAGGTCTTGTGCAAAGTGGTGATTTCTTGTCCTCACTCCAGCCGAGTTTCTAAGCCGAGCGAAAAGATTTGCTTGGCCGGACCAGTTTCACTTTCCCCAGATGATAAACAGGGCATGATTTAAAGATGGCTAATAGGCTCTGACCCTTGAAAGATTATTCTCCATTGTTGCCTTTCTGTCTGACTGCTACTTAGCATTTAAAGTGCTTATTTAAAATCCATCCACATTCTTTGGAATTCGTCACTTCTGGAATGCATAACTCATGGCAGAAGAGCGATCTGCTGATTTTAGACCACTGCCTTGTACCAAAATGAATGGCCCCATCAGACCTGATATTTTTTGTCCTTCAATCACAAGATTGAAACTCAGCTTAGTCTCTATGTTTTCAAAATGGCCGATGTAGCTTTTCCCTGTTTTTTTCTCTCTTCTGCTTCAATTACTGTTTTTCATTGTTCTTTTGAGATGTGATGTGAGGGTAATGGCCGATCACTGCATTTCTTGTACAGGAGATAGGACACTCTATTCTGCAAACCTGTGGGAGCTGTGAGCACCATTTTTTCAATTTTTATCCAATGTCTCTTTCTCCAAGTGTTTTTGTATTGCTACATATGTTTATATTGCAAATGTATGATTACACATTTATATTTCATTAACCAGAAATCCATCTTTCATGTTTATAGTGGCTTGAAAACATAAGGGGAAAGACCTAAGAAAGAAAAAATCCTTCTCAAACCCCTAAAAAGCTGCAGCATTGGTTTTTCAAAAACAGAGAAAGACTGAAAAAAACTCTTGGTAGCAGTTTATGAAGTGTAGAACTGCATAGATAAAGGTATGAAATTCTATTCTAAATTGTTAAAGAAAACACAAGCAATGTGAAAATGGAGGATGCATTTTGACCTCTATATTATGTTTGTAGCATGAATAGAATGACTGCAGCATGTGGTTTGTTGACTGGGTATACACAGTTATCTTGACTACCTTTTTCACTCTGTATATTTTCTTATTTCTATCTGAATAACCTTGAGCTAATGCTCTTTTCTGTTCTTAGTTCTTGGTTCTGCCCCTGCTTTTCAGTGTTGCCAGTATCCAAGAACTGAATAATTTAATGAAATGAACAGAAACAATGTAACTAGAACCCGTTACTGTATGTGCATCCCAACACAACCTCACTAATTTCTATGATGGGAAAGTTTAGTAGTGGTTGGCTATTTGTCAGTTCTTATTTTTCGGATGTCATTCGCTAGTATATGGAATAGATCTAGTCCTCTCTGTTCAAGAACTTCACATCTTAGAGGCACTTTCAATAAAGCACTTTCATTTCTATTTTCATTGGGATCATTTTCAATGAGAGAATGATTTAGTCATTCGGCTGACACTTTGATCTAGGGTACCTTCGAGACGATGGGAGAGAATCAATAGCTGCTGTCACAGAGTCAGTTGTGTAATGGGAACAGTTTTAAGCCTAGCTCAAGCACCAGCAAGTTCCATTTACTCCTCAAGGTGAGACACAGTAAAGCAGTAGTGGAGTAGGGTGTTGAGCTTGGAACTCTATTATAATGAACTTTAACCACTGAAGTGCCTAATCTACCAGTTGTAAGAGCCAGTTGCTCCCTTTCAATTATTTCAAGAGCGTATGCGTAATTAAGATGCCTTGCTGCTAGTAAGTAGGATATATGAGTGCAATTGAAAAATATGATTATAATGTAGTTTTTTAACTAAACATTCTTATGTTCTCCTATCTTTGTTTTTAAGAGAACAAAATGTTTATGATTACCAGTATGCACATATACGGTACATCTGTTAATTCCAATAAGGTGAAGAAATAACTTTTAACACACTTAAACATTAAAACCAGATGCAACATCTTAAAATGAAAAAAAATTAAGAACATTTACGCTCACAAATGTGGCAGAGGCACTAGTTATTACAATAACAAAGATTCTCTGCAAGAACAAGACAAAAACGTTTTCATACATCGTGGAAGATTGTAAATTAAAAGGGTAGGTTATTCGACTGTTTAAATTAAATTATATTTTAGAATTTGGAAGAAATGGAAAAAGAAAGTCCAGGAGAACAGAATGCTCATGCCAAAAATATTTCAGTGTGTTTTGGCTTCAGCATAGTGTTGACGTTTTTTCTCATGATGTGCTTTAAATTTTCTTTCAAGCAAAATGTGACTTTAATCACATTGATCATCTTGTTTGTGATAGGGATTTCCAAAAGCAATAAATATGACCGAGGTTTGTATGGGCTTTTCTTATAAAAACCTTTGCTCTTTACCTGCATAACAGTGAGGAAACATTTGGTTATATACAGTGCCTTGCGAAAGTATTCGGCCCCCTTGAACTTTTCAACCTTTTGCCACATTTCAGGCTTCAAACATAAAGATATACATTTTTTATTTTATGTGAAGAATCACCAACAAGTGGGACACAATTGTGAAGTGGAACGAAATCTATTGGATTTTTGAAACTTTTTTAACTAATAAAAAAATGAAAAGTGGGGCGTGCAAAATTATTCGGCCCCCTTGCGTTAATACTTTGTAGAGCCACCTTTTGCTGCGATTACAGCTGCAAGTCGCTTGGGGTATGTCTCTATCAGTTTTGCACATCGAGAGACTGAAATTCTTGCCCATTCTTCCTTCCAAAACAGCTCGAGCTCAGTGAGGTTGGATGGAGAGCGTTTGTGAACAGCAGTTTTCAGCTCTTTCCACAGATTCTCGATTGGATTCAGGTCTGGACTTTGACTTGGCCATTCAAACACCTGGATACGTTTATTTGTGAACCATTCCTTTGTAGATTTTGCTGTATGTTTGGGATCATTGTCTTGTTGGAAGATAAATCTCCGTCCCAGTTTCCCAGACTCCAACAGGTTTTCATCCAGAATGGTCCTGTATTTGGCTGCATCCATCTTCCCCTCAATTTTAACCATCTTCCCTGTCCCTGCTGAAGAAAAGCAGGCCCAAACCATGATGCTGCCACCACCATGTTTGACAGTGGGGATGGTGTGTTGAGGGTGATGAGCTGTGTTGCTTTTACGCCAAACATATCGTTTTGCATTGTGGCCAAAAAGTTCGATTTTGGTTTCATCTGACCAGAGCACCTTCTTCCACATGTTTGGGGTGTCTCCCAGGTGGCTTGTGGCAAACTTTAGACGAGACTTTTTATGGATATCTTTGAGAAATGGCTTTCTTCTTGCCACTCTTCCATAAAGGCCAGATTTGTGCAGTGTAAGACTGATTGTTGTCCTATGGACAGACTCTCCCACCTCAGCTGTAGTTCTCTGCAGTTCATCCAGAGTGATCATGGGCCTCTTGGCTGCATCTCTGATCAGTCTTCTCCTTGTCTGAGCTGAAAGTTTAGAGGGACGGCCAGGTCTTGGTAGATTTGCAGTGGTCTGATACTCCTTCCATTTCAAGATGATCGCTTGCACAGTGCTCCTTGGGATGTTTGAAGCTTGGGAAATCTTTTTGTATCCAAATCCGGCTTTAAACTTCTCCACAACAGTATTACGGACCTGCCTGGTGTGTTCCTTGGTCTTCATGATGCTCTCTGCGCTTTCAACAGAACCTTGAGACTATCACAGAGCAGGTGCATTTATACAGAGACTTGAATACACACAGGTGGATTCTATTTATCACCATCAGTCATTTAGGACAACATTGGATCATTCAGAGATCCTTGCTGAACTTCTGGAGTGAGTTTGCTGCACTGAAAGTAAAGGGGCCGAATAATTTTGCACGCCCCACTTTTCATTTTTTTATTAGTTAAAAAAATTTCAAAAATCCAATAGATTTCGTTCCACTTCACAATTGTGTCCCACTTGTTGGTGATTCTTCACATAAAATAAAAAATTTATATCTTTATGTTTGAAGCCTGAAATGTGGCAAAAGGTTGAAAAGTTCAAGGGGGCCGAATACTTTCGCAAGGCACTGTATTACACAATATAGCCTTTTCTTGCTAGTGGAAGCTGTCTCTTAATTAGCAGCATTGGTAGGGCAATGGACTCTTTTCAAACCTAGGTCTTAGGTCCATGTGCTGTGAAATTCACATCATAAATTGCGAAACTTAGAGAACGGATTGTAATGCTCACCAGTGGAACGGCACCCCTGTCTAAATCTGTTTTCAGCCTGAACTCTTTGAATGTATCAGAGGCCTATATTTAGATAGTAACTGTGATTTTTTAAAATATGTATATATCTTATACTGTGCAAAGGCTTATTTGTCACCTTTTCGCTATTATCATATAGCTGCTCTCTTTTCAAAGCTGCACAATTTTCCTTTTCCCCAAATTAAAATTCTATGAAGAACTTTCTTCTGGTTGTTTGGCACTGGATCTGCTGCCTCTTGTAAGAAAACCTTTTCTCTTGTTTCTCCTTCCTGAATTCAATTTGTCATCTAAAGCATGTTTTTCCCCTCTTGTCATGCAGAGTGTGAATTACCTGATTTTACATTTATTGTAAACTCCTGTAACTCCTTCTGACTTATTGCTTAACATCATGAAATATACAAATGAGCCTTGAAAAGCTGTTAATGGAATTTGATTTAAAATTGAAGATGAACAAAGCAGAAGGAAGACTTTGCAAGATGGTTCATTTTTAATTTACATTAATTATAAAAGGCTCAGATGTTTCCAGACAGAGCTCATTCTTCAGGCAGACGTTTTTTTTTCATGCTGAGCAAATGGCACTCATAGCTGTTTATTCAGAGATACTGACTGAGGGAAAAGCACTTACTACACCTAGGGGGGTGGCTGTTAATATGGACTCAGACCCATGAAAAGTCCAAATGTGAAATATAATGCAGATTAACACATGTTTGTGACAACTAAAAAACAGTTCAAAAATCAGTTTTTTTTTTACTTTGGAATTTTATTTTGTAACATACATAACAAGCTGCAATTGGAAATGTATGGTGAAATCCGAGAGGATGACAATGGGCATTTTGGCACCTGCTTTTTTTAAACTAACAAGGAAATAAATGCAAAAGCAAAGGAGAGACAACACTAACCAGCTGATCTTTTATTGCAGTTCAAAACAGAAGTGAAATGTAGCGTATGTGTGTTACAACATTTGGTGGTCATTCATCATCTTTGACTCTGATCCTGAATATTTCAGAACTAAATTTAAATAAGAAATCCAATGGTTAAGGGAAGATATTAATGTGGAAAGATCGCAGGAAAGCAAGATGAGCTGAATATTGACGGTAGAGTTTACAGTAAAGCGTCAATGAAGAAGGAGCATGGTAGGATAATGGATAGCATAACCTATTGTGTGTTCTGTAACACATTTAGCCTGCCCACTCAGTGGCAGTGAAAGTTATTTTTCTGCTCTGCTTTGTAATGTTGACTTTCCTCACTGCTGTCCAATAACACTCTTTATCCAGGGCACGTACGCCGAGATCTTCATGAAAACTGCATATCTCTCCACTGCGCAGCTCTTGTCAAACGAGAGAACTCCAGCCACGTACACTTTCCCATCTTTAGGATCCTGCACAGCAAAGGCTCCTCCAGCGTCTCCAATGCACACGTCCTCCCGATAGCTGGCGGCCTCCGTGCAGAACATGTTATCATCTACGATCGGAGTGCTGCTCACCACTTGGCCACCAGAGCTGTAGGTTTCCTTACACATGGTGTGGTTTGCCACAGTTAATGTCAGGGTCTTCAGCAGCCTAGAGTACTGAAGGAGAGCATTCCTGCCCCAGCCAGACACATCACCCTGAGTGCCCATTAGGGCATAATCCTTTTCTGGCAGGGAGAGGGGCTTCACATTACCATCCAAAAACAAATCCTCCTTCAGCCTGATCAGAGCCAGATCATTCTCCCAGTCAGAGGTGTTCTGGAAATTGGGATGCAGGAACACCTGTATTAAAAAAATAATTTGATTAATTAGCCTTTTCTTTCTCTAAGCATGTGCTACAGGGACAGCCGAGGTTATCCGAATTCAAGTGGGTTACTTGTCTTTAACTCTCTGAAACATTTTCACACATTGTGCTCCCGCCTCTTGATTTTTTTTAACCACATTTGATCAGCTGAAAGGAAGTTGTAATGATAATTGTCTCGGAAATACAGTCTAAATCCAGATTTGCAGAAAGAGATCTTTTTTGATCTGTGTTTAAGACAGGTCTGGATAAAGAGATAAATGTCTTGTGAGTTCCTCTTCAAATCAAATCAAGGTGGTAGAGTTTTGGAAACAAAATATTTTTTCCTGTGCTATTAACCTAATTACCATATTCACTCTGCTTTCTGTTAGGATTTTAATACGTCATTATGAATAATGTAGCGCATTGTTTTTAGATACTGCTTCTGCTTGTCTCTTTCTTTGAGCACCTTTGGAACAAAGGTAAAGTGAGATCTTCACTTGGCTGCACAAGGCTGTCAGTGCTGTCTCAGTCTGTCTCTCTGACGGTCAGCTGACAGATAATTCCGATTTGATTCAAAATCGTTGAAGGCAAAATCGTTTTGGAAAAACCTAAACCACACGGAAACCTGGCCTGCCAGTTTCACATTGTGAACAGATACAGGGCAATAAACCAGAATAATACTTAATACTGGCTCTGATGAAGAATTTCAAAACTGCAATCTCATTCTTGTTCTCTTCCATTTCAGGACTCGTAACGGTCCAGACAACAGAGCAAGCACAAGGCAAGCTGGAGTGCTCTGTTTTTGATTCATTCTTTTAAAACCACTTTCACACATTCCCTCTGAAATTTTGCAAGTCACTTTTTGGGTTTGAAAAGAATGAACAGATTCTCTACAAATAGCACACTTGCTGAACCTGCTGTTTGGAGAAGGCTGTGATCTTACTGTCTTGTTCATTTACTGTTTTTGAGTTTTTTTACTGTTAAAATTCCTTATTGCATTTTTTGTTTCTTTTTGCATCAAGGCGAGGTTCCGAGGCTCTGCAGAGCTTGGTTAATGTGTGTTATTGAAACCGGCCAGCCCGAGGGGTTCAGCTGGAAGGTGTTGACTCACCTGGTCCACCTTGACCTCGTTGAAAGTTTCCTCTCTCTCCCTGAGGTCAGTGATGCTCAGGTACACCTTAGGAATGGCTGGAGCCTGATACAGGGTGGCGTTGCGACTGGCGTTAGTGAAGAGGTTCCTGCCAGCGGTGAGCACCCAGCGCTTGCCAATCAGCGTCCCCCCTCCAATTATCTTGTCCCCCAGGGTGACAAGAGTCTGCCAGGGGACGCGGCGTGCAAGCACACCTCCCACCATACGCCGAGAGCGGAAGAGAGCCTGGTGTCTCTGCTCTGAAGAATACAACATATTTAGCACAAGCTAGCACGCCTTTCGTCAGGTCCCATAGCTTTTCAGACAGTAAAGAAACAAAGTATTTTATTCATTTTCATGTGTATTGTTAGGTAAGAACTGGTGTTCAATTGTTCCTAAGGTAATTGCAGTACACGCTATGTGCTACAGTTGAACTGTACAACAAAAGACAAAATGCTGCTTTTGAACAGAACATGATACTCAAATGCTGCAGCATGCTAATAAGAAGCTGTCTCTGCTTCTGTTTATTGGCAGCACCACTGTAAGAGGAGTGGAGACAAAGGAAATATCCAGTTACAGTCTGTAAAGAGCTTAATGCACTTGAATTCACAAATCTCTTCGTGCAGGGCTTTGCAATAGAAAAAACACCCCAGAGATTCTTATTGATTTACTGTAACTAGAGCAAAATTTAAAAAGTACCTGTTCAAAGTTCAGCATAATCCTGCAGTTCAGGAAAAGGCAAAAACCTCTCATCACCCACACGTATGACACAGTCTATTTGGGACCATGATAGCTTTTGCATTTTCTTAGTTGACAGACTAGGTTATGGCTCAAAACTAATTACCTTGAATGTCAGGTTTATCTGCGAGACAGAGACCCAAAACCATCAGCAGAGCTGGCAGGGATGATGACCTGTAGGAAAGCAATTCAATCATGTTTCATAGACACTCACTCAGATAAACACTTTGTCACTAATTTGTCCTGAGCATTATAAGGAAACGAAGAATCTTAAGCGGACGTGCTGCAAATGTGAAATCACTGTCATATTTCCATAATAATCTCTCAAGCAAACATTGTACATATACAGTACCAAGATGGACTACTCCTGTATCAACACCAATGTAGTACTTGGAAATCACTTTAGTTATGTGCACTTAATGGTCCTATTCTGACGGTATTTTCTGATACAGAAAAATCTGATTCTCAGGACAGATTGAATTGTTTTCGTTCTTCTCGCACAAAACAAGAATAAGAAAACATTTCACATTGTTATTCATTTTAAAATATTTTTGAAAGCTTTGTTAAAACTGCTGCAGGCAAATGTAAATGTTATTGACTATACACTATAGAGTTTGTCATATTCAGATGGCAAATGTTATATAACTTCCATAGACAAACCAAAAACGTTAATGTTTTAAGATTTTAGTGTTTCAAATTGAATAGTATTTTTTTCTGTAAATACCTGGTTAAAATTGCTACAGGCCTGTTTGGAAATAACATTTTGATAACTGGTTTAGAAAATAAATCATTTGTACATACCACATTTTGTGAGCCTTTGTAGATATTAAAGTGCCTCGTTGTGTTCTGAAGAAGTGTCCTCTTAACAACAGGGAAATTACTTTTATACCTGCAGGGTTACAACACACTTAAGTATTGCACATCCAGGATATTTACAGGACAAGAACAGAAGACCAATCTGGAACATTGGTTGTTCCAGCAATTTTTGCTAGGTTTTCCAAGCAAATCGCCAACATATTTCACAATTTCAGAATTCCACATAGCAGGTGTAAACACTCCCTAAATGAATTTTCTGGAAGAACGGGCAATGTGCCCTGACTAAGAGAGACATTTCCAGTAAATGTATTAAGAAATCATTCAGTGTTTTTAAAAATTAACAATTAAAAAAAAAAGTATTCATGTGATTTTCGTAACTACATTATAAACAATTCTGAATGATTAAGCAAAGTTTAAACAAACTTAAAACTAAGAAGCTGTTGGTGTGATTCAAGTCTGTTTTCCCTATATATCTAGATTTTTAATTTTTTTTTAATTTTGCTGCTAGCTAATGTAAGTCGCCCTAGATTAAGGCAACTGCTAAGAAAATATTTGCTTTGCATAATAACTTTGGCAAAAGATAAAAACAGAGGAAACAATATCTGCATTAACAGAGATTAAGCCAGATATCTTCTGTGCTAAAATGTCACTTTCAGTTTAAATATGTACTGTATAATGCAGACCGGCATTTAGCATGGATGAGTGTAATACTGGCTTTAGGGCATTTTTTAAATAATATGACAGTAAAAATGTTACATTCAGATGTTTATGTACTTTATCTAGCAGTTCCATTGTTGTGTCATACACTTGCCAGATTTTAAGATAATGAAGAATGAATGTGAAATTACCTAAAGAGCAATAAGTACTAAGAGTATATAAAAACAACATATCAAGCATTTGGTTGCAGCAAACTATGCTACTGTACAGGTATGTGCACCATAAGGATTTTGACTGTAGATTGGTGAAATCTGACTCAAGCTGGGGTCGTTACTCCTGGCCTGGATTGAGAGAATCTTAAACAGACGCGCTGTTGTATGTGACACCTCAGGAACAGCTGAAAAGCAGGGTGATTCATCAGGATTAGTAACTTGGCTATAAGGGGGACAGTCAATCATAAACCCTCATTCATGATATTAACATAGTGTGAACTTGGCTGGACTCGGACTATAAAACCTTCTGTATCACTGTTGCAGTTTGCTAGATACTAACATAGTCACATCCGTCCCAGTGTTCAATGCGCTAACATCCGTCCACCACAACATTCACAAACTTAACTCAGCAACTGCTCGGTCATGCTTTGTCCTTCTGGCCGGGTTGTCCACCTCTAACTAGATGACTGAAGCCAAGGATCTGATCTGCTGGGATGTGAAACTATTCTGCCTCTATGATGATCATTTTATGATTGCTGGCTTTCACTACTATATTTTTTCGTATGTGCATTTACTCAGCCAACAATACTGCTCAACCCTGCCATTGTTCTGTTAAGTTCTTTTGTTTTATATTCAATTTTCCCAGAAACAAATGAGAGAAAAACATGAGAAAACGTACAGACAAGAAGAGGCCATTTGACTTTTCTAGCCCAATAGGTAGTAGCCAATGGATCCAAGGCTCTCATCCAGCTGAATCTAGAGTATCAACTTCACTAACATGGGTGGGTAGCTTGTTCCATACTCCTACAACTGTTTGGGCAAACAGCTGCCTCCAGCGCTCAGTTTTAAATGTACTTAAGGTCACTGCTTTGTTACTTTTTTTGACTGGTGATCTGAATCTTCATTATTCTTTCACCATTGAGTACATTGTGTTATGTCTTTTTGGTATTATCATTATGAATTAAACTTCTGCATCCGAAAATTATGGAACATTTCTCCCAAAATGTCTGGTTTAATTCCAGTATTTTTTTGTCCTCAGTTATTTTACAAGTGATCAGCTTTAGTATGCCAAAACGCAGTACAGAAATAGCAGTCTATTCTGCTGAAAGACAACTATTAGGGAAGGCTTGCTGCCATATTTCCTGTTTTGCAAGTGCAGAGGAGAAAGATGTCAAGAGAACGTTGTGTTCTGGGCAGAAATAGACTGGTCAAGCTGAGAGGGTTCAAACACTAGGGGCAAATGCAGGGTTGTGCTGCGGCCAGATACAGCAAGAGATGAGAAAAAAAAAATTCAGATATGAGATGGCAGAAAAGAATGGCTATTGACGAGAAGGTCACACTGCTGACTGAGCAATACCATCATGAAAGTCATGCTTGTAAATATATAAAGGCCGCAGAAGGAATATGAATATGGTGCTGTTTTTTCAAAAAGTGTTTCATAAATTTTGAGAAAATGTCAAGGATGTTAAATCCCAATGCATTATATGTGAATTGCATAAATTGTTTTTTTCTCCTTTTATAACAGAAACACTGAAGTGTTTGATCAAACATGGGAGAATGATGGAAGGCATGTTTACATCAGGGAGCTTATAAATTAGTTATGTGGAAGATTTTCACAGGACAGTTATTGGTATCTTTGCTAATGGACTTGAAACTTGGCACTGTTTTGTCATCTTACATAAATGTAATTTACATTACTCACAGACAGGTTCAGGGAACTTTATTTTTTCAGCATTAAAAGGTTATGAGGGTATTTGATGTTATGAATTAGAATCCCAAAAGGTATTAACATACTCTAAAAATAACACAACTTTCTGGCACAAGTGGAATTGACGAGGGTATGTACTACAGTATATCTGAAACAAAAGCTATATATTAAATTAAATTAATCAATCACTCAATCAGTCGATAGATCAAGCTACTAAGCTACTACTAATAAGCTATTACCATTGACATTAAAATGTGTGAATGGTTCCTTTTTTGTAATCATGTTCTTTTTTAATTTACCCGACAAAATATCTTTTCATATAAATGTATTTAAGTTACAGCAATTAAAATGGCAAACTAAAAGCATTTGAAAAATAACTACTGTGAAACCTTTTTCACAGTGATTTTCAAAAATTGCCTGTGTGAAAGTTTACAAGTGTTGAATGAAATACTAAAATGAATTTGCAAAAATGCATCTATAAATAATCTTTATTTTATATGCTTCAACATAACAGTTCTGCATAGAAATGTCCATTTATGACAGTTGATTTAGCAAGCTAATGTGTCTAAATTTAAAGTTTGTTTTCCCCACAACTATTTTTCCTTTAAGCTGGTTATCTGCCAAGTATTCAGGGAGGAATTAATTAGAATGAAGTTTACAAGGCACATACAGTAGGCAGCTCTTGCCAATCGAGCATTCTAAAGTTGAGTCGATCCCCCAGAGTGTAGGTTATAACGCTCACTCAGAAAATCCGAACTGGAAGAGAAAACTTTGACATACAAGTGTCATTTCTAAAAGAATAAACTCTATTAACTGAAATATGTACAAGATTTTTTAAACCTATTTTACATATTTTACCTTTTTTTTGAAATATAGGTAACTGAAGAGTTTTAACGTCAAAGAAAACAATTTCAGGAGCTCATCCTCAGCTGTCATTAACAATTGCACTTGAGGTTTTCAGCAGCACTGAAAGGGAGCAATGTAATTCTCTCCTGATTTCTCCAGGATTTATTGTCAATATGAATATCTTACTAGGTCTCATTTCATGCATTGCAAATTACTCTCCGAACGTGAATAATCTCCTCCATGCCAAACAGGAATGGGTGATGAAAAACGTGCTGGTGAAGAGTTTGAATTAACCGGATTGGGAGTGGGTTCAGAGCCATTCACCCTCAGAAACAGTGGCTTTTTCTACTTGTTGATTTAGAAGAATTTTCAAGCACAGCACAGTAGATTGGTGAACACTTTTCTGTTTGTTAATTATCGTGACAATGTCTTACATCGGGGGCCCCCAGTTCTGGTTGGGGGGTGGGAGAGGGAGGATGGCAGCATGCCTCCAAGTTTTTGGGGTCTCTAAAGCTAAGCACCAATTCTATCCATAATGCTGATTCAGGTCATTAAGACACAGCATAGACTTACATCCTGGAAGCACAGCACTCCACAGGACTAGGACTGGAGACAGATCTCCTGTGGTAATTCCTTTACCAAATCAAAATCAAATCAAAACAAAGTTTATTTATCAAATGCACAACAATACAGTGTGCAGCAGTAGTTGCTGGCAATGAAATGTCTTTTCCGCGAGCTCACAAGAATCACAAGAATCACAAAAACACAAAAATCACAACATTGAGGTTACGAAAATAAGGTTACATGATAATAGATGTAATAGAAATGGAATAAAACTTAATATGAATAGAGCTGCTATGTGTCCATGGTGTGTGCAATATATTCAAGTAGTGCAGTTATGCTGAATACAGTGAAACCTATGTGTCCTGTAGCCATTACAGGTGATTTGCTAAAGGAGCTGCAGGTTGGCTATTTAGCAGTTTTATTGCCTGGAGGTAGAAGCTGTTCCGTAGTCTGTTGATATAGCCTCAGTACAGTCAGGTACTGTGTATTTATACATGTGGAACCAGAATCGAAGTTTTCTTGGAGGCTGGTGCCATTTCAATAAGTCAATATGCTCAGACCTTGAAGGGCTCAACCACAGTGTGTTGCACAGAACACACCACTCTGACGAAGCAGACTGCACTCACTGTGCAACCGTGCTGGTGTGACTCACCGATGATATTTCTTAATAACTAATCCCTTTCACCGTGCACTGTAACATACTACAAAGGCCAGTCAGAACAAAATAAATTATTTAATTCATCTTTTTTTTTACTTGCTTTTCCAAAGCCTCTCTTGCACGTAATCGTTTTTCACCAGGTATAAAACTGAAGGACAGCTCTTCTATAGATGAGTACTCATGGTTCTGAGACTTTGAAAGTTTTAAATCCACTCAGTGAAATACAGCACATAAAATAGTGTAAGTCAATATTGTGGTTAAGGTATATTTAAAAGGCTGTGAACATTTATAGGTGGACTGCAATACAATTGTTTTAAAACACAGTATTTAAAACAGCCTGATCAAAGAGCCAAATATTTTCAGTTAAAGAGAAAAGAGAAATATCCAATAGTCAAAAATATATTAAATGCAGATTAATGGATAGCATATGTATTTAGTAAAGGCAAGAGCACTACTGTAGATTATTTTGATGCTGTTTACCTTTTATAACATATCCTGTCATTCCTAATATTTAATTCTTGAAGGGTTTATTTCTTTTGGTGTTTATGTTTTAAGCCAAGTAATAGTTCCATCATGTTACCCTTACTGAGTATAGACTTTCTGATTTCTGTTTGAGTTGGTTTTCTCAATTTCTTTGTGTTCTCAGCATTTCTCCTGTATTTCACAAATCACTGTTCCATTGAGAAATTGTTCCGCTATTCCATTGAGAAATGTGGTTTGTATTTTCTTATACCAGTCCTGCATTGACAAGGTACCAAAAGAGAAGGAGAGACTTATTAAGGGTTACAGTATGAATTATACAGTATCTCACAGTGTACCTCCAATTGTATAAAGGCTGTCATTGCTGTTTGCGTGATCATATTTGTTTTGTGATTGTACTGCAAAATATTTGCTCAAATAAAACAGGTTGACATTTTTCCTGTACCACTTGGGTTATACCTTCTTGTGTTTATTTGTCCAGCACCTTTAAATCCTTAAATCCATTATTTTCCTGCCTTTATTGATAAAACTAATAAATCAACTGATTCAATTGCTAGCATGGTATTGCAGGAGTTAGCAATGTTGCCTCGCACCACTGGGGCCCTGGATTCAATTCTGGACCTAGAGTGCTGTCCATGTGGAGTTTGTATGTTCTCTCTGAGTCTGTGTGGGTTTCCTCTGGATATTATGGTTTTCTCCCACAGTCTGAAACCATACTGGTAGGTTTAAATGAGCTTCTGGGAAAACTGGCCCTGGTGTGAGTATGTGTTCCCTGTAATGGACTGGTGTCCTGTCTCTAATTAAATTGGATGAATGAATAGCAATTGCAATTGCTATTGCTATTTCTCAAACACATATTTGCAACTTCACATAAAACATTAAAACTTTTTTTTTCTTTTTTTAAGATGTGAATATTACGAACAATCTTTTGTCTTTTGTTGGAATGTTAAAGCCTTTCTTCCATCTATGTGTTAATGACATTCTTTTCATATGTAAGTACTCTAAATACTGATTAATCTAAGAATGAATCGCCCTTCTGCTTGAATAAATCACAACTAGCCAAGTTTTATACAAATAGTTGTTGACCTACAGTATACATTTTCTTACACAAACAGTTGGTGACTTCACTGAGATTTAGTTGTTACAAACTTATATTGAGAAGTATTTCTGATAGCTGTGTGCTGTACAGCTAACAAAATGTGGATGCCCAAAATGCGAATACAAAATGTGTATTTGCTGGCACTACATTTCAAGTCTATATTGTTTGCTGATTTGAAAAGTTAATGCAAAATGCTGGCCACTCATGCATTACAAGGGCTCCTTGCTTAAGTTTCTGTAAATATTGTCTGTGTGACTCAAAGTATGTGACTCCTATCCTGTGTGCCAAAGAAAACAGCAGAAATTCCCGAAAAAAGGTAGATAATCTGAAGGACAATGATGAGAGTGAAAGCCTGAAAGAGATAACATTAAAACTTCCTTGTAATGGATACAGTCTAGAGGCAGACTAGAGAAGCAGTCACATACAGTATGCTTTTCAATAGCATTTCAGTTCGTTAACTTCAGTTAGGAACTATTTAAAGGTGCTACAGTGTCAAATATACATTTGTGAACCTCCAAGGTTGGTCTGTAATCTCATATTTTTGGGGGCTTAAAACATAACTAGACCTTCATGAAAGTCTTTATAAAAGAAGGAGGCTGAAGTTTAAATAAATGCTTAAACTGCTCAAATGCTGTGGATAATACAAATCCCTTTTGACCATGGCATGACGTGTTTTCATTGATCTGTATGGTGAAGACCAAACTCACAAAGCGTCGAATATTAAAGGACTGAGCCCAAACTCAGCCCTTGTTTCCACCTCATTCTAATCATCACCTTAATTGTGCCAGTAAAACTAATGGTTCACTTATTATTTTACATACACCGATCATCAATTATTTATCTTCTTCTGCTTTGTACACCTTTGTACACTGGTAAATACAAACATTTTTTGTAATTGAAAAAAAAACAAAGTTTTCAATTAAACAAGGGTATCAGGGTAAAAAAAATTGTATTTCCAATAATTAGGGGTTGACAAGTTTTCCTAGCACTGTATCTAATATTTTTGAAAATCTCAATTTTCGTGCTGTCTAGTATGACTCATAAAGAGTGTCATTTTTTTCATGTGATAGAATGAAAAAGATGAAGACAAACATCAATCTAATTCCAGTACACACATAATTCTTGCAGTAGATCCAGGCCACTTGGTAAAATACTTGGCTATTGTGTTTTGTGCATGTTTCCTCAATGTGTCCCAATTTTCTGTTTTGTAGGCTAGGATTAACCTTTAGGCTTTTAATATTTCAGTGTGTGGATTAGTTGGTAATGCGCTGTACATTTACATGTATTCGTTCAACAGTATAATCACAGTATAATTACAGACAAGTAAAATCAGAAAGCAGGAGATTCATTATGTCACGAATACAATAGTTTTTCATTGGTTTCACCTTAGGTGTTACTTGTGTGATTGTTATTTGTGGGTTTTCAGAATTTCTATTCATGTTTTCTAAGACTACAAGATGAATGAGTGCAAAGTTTCATTACTTCATGAAATGAATGAAGTTTCAGTCATGTAAAATCTAAATGGAAAATTCCTGGATGTTTTATTGGCTACTATTATCATGCTTGCTGCTGCCAGGGAGATTTTATAACTGTCAAGGTGAAATCCTTTACTTGAAATTTTTCTGCTTTGTGTTAAAGCAGATAAATATTTAAAGGTCTGCTATTATTGACAGAAAAAGATGCATTCAGATTTCCTCTTGGAAATAAGAACTTTTTCTGTTTAAGCTCCTTGTAATCTTCCTTGAACATTGACTCATATTTTACAGTTAAATATGTGGTCTTCTATAACAATAAATTATTCTCTCACAAAGCCTTCCTTTAGATAAATCACAAGTTCTCACTGGTTTTACAGATGAATATATAAATATAGAGAATATGTTTGGATTTAGCATTTGAAATATTAAAAAAATATTTCCACCAACATGGTTGCAATGCAGACAAATTGTACATTTTAAAATTTTACTCCCCTTCACTTTTGTAACTAAAGATTTACATCTGGATGTAAGCTTTTTATTGTATGCTGTTCTTTTCTATTTTTTTTTACTAGACAAACACTTTTTCCCCAACAGTATCATTGTCATTTTCTTGCCTTTTTAAAATTGCTGCTTTTTAGTTGTGCCACTAAAGACATGCAGTAATGCTGATATTGCTCCTTAAGTAAAGCACAAAGATCGAAAACATGGCAGAGCAACGGGGGTGTGTTACAGATTGATTTTGTAGATCTGCCAGAAACACATTCACAGTATTTTTAATATCATCTCCCAAAGCAAACAATGATAAATCCAGTTGCTCTCTAGATATGCCATAACAACAGCGCCAACTGGATTGAATCCTGCAACAGATTGGCGAGAGCTGCCATTGAAGCAGGATGTTGCAATAGAAAAATGGTTTGCACCACAATTCTCTGCTACTGCCATAACTTTTTTGCTATGTGTGTTCTCAGAACCCGAATCCAGGTCTTGGGTTTGAAGAAAGATACAAGATGTTAACTTTAAGTCCTTTCTGCATGAAGATTAGACTTCTAAGCAACAGGAGTTTATGGCAGGAAAGGGGGTTAACTGATAAGGATTCCAGATGTGAGCTAGGAGAGCTAGGGAACCCCCTGGGGACTTAATCCCTGACCATTTGGCCAAAAAGCTGTAAACTGGCCAAACACATGACCTCCCCCCTTTAGCATAACAACAGTGACGTCAGAAGCAGAGAGGAAAGGATATATAAACCTAAAGTTTGTCCCGGCACTTTGAACAATATTTCGGTTTTGTTGTTTCTTGCGGGAAACAAGACTTCGGCTTTATTGTTCCTTGCATGCAATAAACTCATCTCATGTTTGTCATGTTTGACTTCATCTCAAGATCCAGAACCTTATTCTTTCTGTTACAACCTGGATCATGGCACTAGCTGACTGTGACAAGGGTTCCTGAAGAGGTGGTACACGACTGGCCAGGTGACACAGAGAGTAGGGTGAGATTAGAATCCTGGGCTCTTTTGCGTTGTTTACAGGTAAACAGCGCTGGGTTGCTCTATGACAAGTTAAACAACAAATGACCCAAAGATGAAGATCCTCATTTCTCATGATCATGCAGTGAAAGCAAATTTGTTTTATTTCCAATTGCATGGGTATAACAAAAATAATACTAAATTGCCCAGGCCAGAAAGAGTCACAAAAGCAGATTCACCTAAGAAAATAGTTTAAAAAACCATTTCATTGCCTAAGGAACACTCCACAGCACAATCTACAACTAGAAAATACTCAATAGACCCTCTAGATCTCCCCCTTCCCTCTTTATATACTTGCAACCCCGCCTCCAAATGGCTACAGGGTTTCCTACTTAGTCCCCGCCCCTTTCATCATTTCCTATATACCTTTGCTCTTCAGACTGGCAGCCATTTTGTCTCTCCACCTCCAGAACCACATGTACCCAAAATACTACAAAGCCACGATGAAAACTATCTACTGACCATAGTTATATAGAAATGTGTATGTATATACTCTATACTGGGTTCCTAAATAACTGGAAGCTGAATAGTTTCTTTGGTATGCCAAACAGGTAAGTGCTATGTAATTTCAATATAATCTTATCGGTGAGGGAAGGCCTCTAAGCCTTCAGCTTCGCTGTGACAAACATATCACTTAAGCAATATTATATATGCATTCCTTTTATGTTTCATTTCTTGAATTATTTCGTAATACATGAGAAATCCATTTAGTATTCAAAAGTGGGGGTGATTAATGTCAAGAGCGATACAATGCTCCTTAATTCTCTCAGACAGCTGTGAGCAGTGCAATACCTCGAGACCCATTGAAGCCATACAAGCCAAAGGTTCCTGCCTTAAAGATAATTAATCGCAAGGCAAGTGCTGTTCAGCAGTTAATGTCCTGTGTCTGCAATTGCAGGAGGCAAAACTGTGGGATTTACCTCTTTAAATGAGATTATTGAATTAAAACAATTTATTAATCATATTCTGAAAAGCTGCAATGGGGCATGTGTATAGTTAATTAAAAGGTCATTATCAGAGCTGTTTTGATAAGGAACGAGATAGCATAATGCTACAATTCCTTTTACATAAAAAGTGCTGGAGCTTGTTGATTATTTTACATGCTGTGGACTCTATAGCAAAAAAGGCCTTTTGCTTCACAAAGTTTTAGTATGACATTGATATAAACCATCACTGTAACATATTACATTTCTATCAGAGATCCTCCTCTGTTTGTTAGGAACTGCAGAAATAATCCTCTGTGACCTTTGGTTGGGGTGGGGATGAGATTAGTTTAAAATAAATACAGCTGTTTTTTTATCAAGCTGTCTCAATCAGCTTACCTGAATATAAAAAGATTGATTAACAGGAAAAACAGAGATTGGATAAAATGCCAGGATTGATAGTTAGGAATACTGAAAGAGCCAAACACTTGAAAGAGAATGCAGATCAGTCTGAGACAGTCCATTTTTTTTAAATTCCAGTGAAAAGAATTGGGCTACAAAGAAAAGAGGATAATTATATGCAAGCCTGAGTTAAAGCTAAAATATAATTGTCTAATTTGAAATGAAATGTAGAGATTTTCAGATTTACAGTAATTCTAATACATATTAAACTAAAGTGAGGAATATTTCAAGTGAACAGCTTGCAACACAGACGGGGTGTTGGTGAGCAATGTTTCGTGTCTTAGTTGGAAAGACAGAACGGTCAAGAATAGCCCCTGAATTTCATTGCGTAACCGATTTATAAGAAATGAGTCATGTAATTTAAATCATCATTTGTACCTTGAAATAATTAATTTATATATTTTTCCATGTATAATTCAGAGCAGACGAGACTGAGGTAGAACACATGATGTCATGTAGAAAACTGGGGTTTGCTGTGCTGTGCAGGATATATGAATTGTCGTGGATTCTTTTGTCTTTTGCAGGCAGGAGGAAGTCCACCACTTTGACAGATCTCATTGGAGCTCAGTGAAGATGACTTGCTCTAACTTTACCACTGGAGATGGGTACTGCTGTGTCATAATTACTGTGCCTTTCCCTTCTCACCTGTTGTAGAGTGAATGTTGGTCTCTATGTAGCTTTAATCTGTTGTCCTTACTGCTGTTTCTAAGGACATGGAGGCCTTTTGCTGTCAGGCAAACCTCACCCTGCTGGAAGGTTGGTGCTGGAAGAGGTATTAGTGGGGCCAGCAGGGGGAGCTCACCCTGTGGTCCACGTGAGTCCTAATGCCCCAGTATAGTGATGGGGACACTATACTGTAAACAGGCGCCATCCTTCGGATGAGACGTAAAACCAAGGTCCCGACTCTCTGTGGGCATTAAAAATCCCAGGGCGTTTCTTGAAAAGAGTAGGGGTGTAACCCCGGTGTCCTGGCCAAATTTCCCATTGGCCCTTACCAATCATGGCCTCCTAATAATCCCCCTCTATGAATTGGCTTCATTACTCTCTGCTCTCCTCCCCACTGATAGCTGATGTTTGGTGAGCGTTCTGGTGCGCTATGGCTGCCGTCGCATCATCCAGGTGGGTAAGGTACTATCAGCTGGGCAGGCTGTAACTTGAGCCAATGAGGTTGGGGGTCCTACTCTTCATTAAATTGCCCTCATTTGACCCGACTCCCACGCTTGTTCCCACAGTGTATATCGGGGGGAGGGCGGGGGGGGTCTGCATCAGGTGGCCTTGGCCTGCAATCTCAGTTATAGCAAGCTCTTTCACCTCTGATTCAAGAGGTCTGCTGCCTATTTATAAAAGTGCCAACTGTGTAGGTGTGGCAATAGTTCTTGTTAGACTAGGTTGTTCATGTAAAACGAATGAATGAATTTAAGGAAATTAACCAAATGAATATGACAATTGTTTCATCGATTGTGATTTTGAAATTTGCTGGAAAGCACATATACCCTTCTGAATATATCAGTTTGGCCTTAGTCCTATCATAGTGTTTTTATGTGCATCTGTTGGAGAGTTTAAATTTAGTCCAGATATTCAAAGCCTTCATTACTGATTATATGATTTGATGTTTTTTTATCCAAACATTTTGTACCCATATATACTGTACAGCTTGGCATTTCTTGAAGCAATCTGAGTGAAGCACCTTGCTCAAGGCTACAACAGCAGTGCCTCATCTGTGAGCCGAGTCCATGCCACTCCAGTTAGCGCAGAGCCCTGACCGCAGCAACACATTGTTGCTTTTAGATTCTGTATATTTTAGTGTATTTACCACATGAGATTCTGGCATTTTAATATGAATACATCATCTCACATCCAGAATGTTGTGTTCTTAGAAACGTTTCCCAAGGCATTCACAAGGGATAAGGAAAAACCTTTACAACTTTAATTTGCTCTTCTAAGCAGAATGAATGAGACCTGGGTAGTGCATTTTTCTTATCTTTCTGGCTCTTTGCAATTCAACTGGTACAGTTGTTAGTACATTAAATAAAAAAAGATGTTTACACCACATTTGTACCTAGTGCACTAATCTATTCTCTCTTTTCCTGCATATACAATCCATAAAGCTGTGACTGCTTTTGAATGTATTCACGTGAATCTGTTTAAATGTAATAACTAGTTTTTCAGATTCACCCATTCACACCTTGGGTGTGAATCACAGTAGTTGTGACATCTGCATTATAAAACCTAAAATTTGTTGTGAAGGAATAATCTTTTTCTGTGTTCAAATAACGACAATGAAAGAATATTCCAACAAGGATTTGGGATTATTTTGTCTTTCCTCACAGAGTTCTTAATGAATTTAGTATATGCAGGCTCTTGGTTGGTTAGTTTGTTTTATTTTAACAAGTTTTGAATCTTCATTTATTCAGTGCTCTATAAGCATTGAAGCTATTGGAAGAGATCCATGTGGACATTATGTTGCTCACACCTCAGGACTAACTCCATCGTTATCAGTGTGTTGAGTAGCTATAGCACGTGAAAAAATACATGTAAAAAGATGCTTGAACTATTCCACTGAAACAATTGATGCCTAGCTTTCTTTGGACGTTAGATGCTGTTAGCACTTTTTTAGTCTTCCTCTTTCTGTGCACCTATGGCAAAATCACAAAGTCTTAGAAACACTACCAAATCAGACATGATATTATTTAACAGAAGTTTGAGAAGAGGTCAAATTCTAATCTCACGTTTCCTCTCTCTTATTTATAAGTATTTCTGTACTTCCCACAGCTCTGTGCACATCTTTTCTAGCTGCCCTCCCACCTTCCCAGCTGCACCTTTGCAGCTGCCTCCCTGATTCATTCCTTCTAAATAAGGGGGGTTACGATAGGGACTAATGTCACAGTCAAGGTAAGATAAAGCCAAAGTACTACTAAAAGTAGGCTCTCTTTATATTTGTCAGCTCGTTTGGTCATGATTAGAATTGCCACAGTACTGAATTAAAGATGTAACTTACCTAGCTCTGAGCAGAGTTTGTCACAACAAAAACTCATGCTGTGAGATGTACTCTGACAGTAACATTATATTTAGCATGTCACTGATAGCGTTCTTTTGTGCTTCTTACCAGTTAACTTTGCCTTTATCTATTGCTGCCTTATTCAACCTGTAGCAGCAACAATACTTGGATTCCTATCATCCTCTTTTTTACAAATAGAAAGTTAAAAGAATCATGAATGTCAGAATCTTCAAGTAAATGGCAGGATTCATAGTCATTTCTATCTTTATTAGCTCATGTTTATTTTTCCTCAGCAGATCAGATGAGCTGAGACAGTGCACGGCGTGGTGCACAAGAAACACTGGGAGCAGTCTGCATGTGTTACCATATCTAATATGTGTACACCAGGTAGCATATCTGATATGAGGTGCAGCTATTTGGCAGACACTTAAAAGTGATTATATTGATTTAAGTATATCTTAATACCTACGCACTTTGATAAAAGAGCAACCTGCCTTAAAAACAAAGTTGAAGCACTTAGTGGCAAATACAGTACCAATTTACTGCCAATTGTCAGAAAGGGTTTCTTCAACATCGGCGAAGGCGGGAGGGCAATATTCCAACGCAACCATTTCCTTCATGTTTGCCTGTAGAAGTCATTTGCAGGGTGCTAAAGTTTCTGGTTACCCATCATGAAACTGAACATTCTTTGCCTGCTATAATTTAAAAATAACTGCTTTAGAAAATATCATAGCTTTTAGCTCCTCATATTTTTTAAGGGGAACTGAAAAGGATGAAGACATTTATTTGAAGATGGTAATTAATCAGAAAAAAATGCTCACTCTTGAGGTCCACAAGAAACATTAGACTCTTTAACTGCAGTGATTCTCAAAGAAGAAGTAGACCGACTTCAAGAATTTGCGAGTGCTGAGCTATTACCTACAACATAATTTGTCTGTTGCATGTAAATGCATTTTTCTGGTTCAGTATTTTTGTAGTTGGCAGAAATTAGGATTCAAATAAGGTTAATGATTTTAAAATACGGTTACGCTTATCTGTCTGCACTAAATTCACCCTGGAAGTGCTTATCCTTTTTACGTTAACAAGTCTTAATATCAATTATGTCACACAGCAGTTGTGCCTCTCAGCTGCGCTGCAGAATGCTCCTCGTGTTCATCATGCGTCTTCCTCATTTTGAAACAAACTATTTGTCCATGCCTCCCTGGTGCAAGCAGCTGAGGTTGTGCTGCTGTATAAAAAAGCAGACTGTGCCTTTAAGGCAGGGCTGGAGGGACCTGAGCACCATATGTTTTGATATGAAAAGTATTCAGAGACCTTCGAGTCTGGGGGGATTCTGAGCCGATGGTGGGGTCAGCAAGCAGAAGAAAGGAAACCAACATCTGCTGAATACACGGTGCTGAAGATACCCCTCGCTGAGTGCATATTCACAAAGTGAAAGCTAGTACAGCTCATGTAATTCCAGGTTGAATAATCATCTTAGATTGACTCTGGACGGAGGCAGAATTCAGCTTTGGTTTTGGAAATGAAAGATGTAGCAAGGTATGCTGCCTGGTTTTAACAAATTTAGCAAGTGACCAAGTGGTACATCATCCAAACATATGCCAGGTCTGAGCTGGTAGCATAGCCATTCTTTAATGGGTGATTTGTAAGTACTATACAGTAAATGTTTGATATTATGAAATAAGGTCATATCGAGTAAAATCACAAATGTTAAACATGTGTAACAGTTCTGGCAAATATATAATATCAAGTTTGATATAATATTTTTTTCAACGCATCTATTACTGCTTCACCCTAATAAAAGGTGTGACAAAACAGAATTTCTCCCAGCAGAGAGAGTGCAAGGTGAGATTATGATCACGTTATGATTTGTTCAAATCTATAGAATCCTTTGCTAAAATAAATGGCTGCAGTAGGGCACACAGAATATTAAGCCACAATAATAAGTAATTACTTTTGTATGGTAGTCAAAAACATTTCTAAGCATTTGTTTTCATATTATTTTCTCACTAACACAATCCTTATTAGATGGAAAAATAGTTTATTCTTTGTAGCTTTTTGTTTGATTGGAGACAATAAAAGAATGATACTGACAAGGGGAGCCTTTGGGCAGTTTAGCTCAGTTGGTTACTAATAGCAGTTTAGTCTGAGGACTTTATCCAGGGGAGCTTTATCAAAGGCCACGGAAATATAAATATACTATATTGTATGCTCTGTGTGTACCCATTAGTACTGTTGCTTGTTCAAAAACTCTAACAAGTTAGGCAATACTTTTCTTTTCAAAATCTATGCAGAGTATCCCTCTAGTTTAGCTCTAATTATCTATTGACCTACAGTAAACCTACTTGATGCAGTGTTGTCACTCTTTCTGTGGATGGGCTTTACATTATCAATTTTCCAGTCCATACAGAAAAATCTGGAAACGAGAAGGGCTATTCGTCCTCAACCACCTGACTGGGAAGCCTGTTGCAGACTCCCGCTGCTCTGTGATTAATGATGTCCTATTCTCTGTCCTAAATGAAAAGATCTCCCTTACGTTTCTGAATTGGTTCTATTTCACATTGTGCATAGAGCAGTCCCCTAGCCTGACCCTGTATACTGTACATGACCCCTGAGACCATCACTTTACTTTGCCTTGAACTCTTATGAATGCTGCATCTGGTATGATGACCACAATTGAACTGAAACTGTGGTGACAAAGTACTCTCCTTGAGGTCTTACCAGTGCATTGTAGAGTTGAGACATAAACTCCCTGGATTTAAATTCTATACTTTTTCATATTTACTCAAGCATTCTGTTTGCCTTTATTGCCTCCCCACATTGTTATGAAATGAATCTTAATAAAAACCCAGAAACCTTTTGTGTCTAAAGGGAACCATCTCTGACTTGAACTTTCGCCTTCAGCAGACAGAAAGTTTCCCAAAAAAAAGTGTACTTTGCATTTCAGACATTCCCAGCTGTTTAGTTTCGGCAGTTGTACAGTACCTGAAGCTGCCTCCTCTAGTGTTAAGGTTTTTGTCAGTACCACAGAGAATAATTTAAGTCGAAGCAGTTACGTCCTCATAATGAGAATGTAGTAGGTTAGGCATGTTGAAGTGTTAACAGCAGTGTTGTATTGAAACCTGTTACCCATAGGTCACTTTTGTTTTTATAGCCTGTGCTTCTTCACAGTGCAAAAGACAGTTATAGGCTGGTCTCTGGTAGTTCAGTCATATTAGTATATAGGATTCACACTGTGCTTGGCTAAAAAGTGTAAGATAATATGATCATAAGGCCATTGCTTTGTTCAATCCAGACCCTCAAGGCGGGGACTGAGCAGTGTGAGCTGGGAAGGCTTTCGAGGTCACCTTTGTCTTGACATGAGGCTGCAGTCTATAGCACGCTGCAGGGGATGGCTCCCTGCTGAGCAAATTAGTTGTGATGGCTGTTTTGGCCATACTGTGCTTGTTGTGTATGCAAATATGCGTTTTGCTTTGTATGTGTCTATTTGGTCTAGGAGAGGAAAGTGGGAAGGAGAGTAGTCCTGAGGCACTGTGCCCTTCTGGGAAGGGGCTGAATATTTTCATTGGATATTCAAACACATCAGTGTGCCTGCCTTTAATGTGACAGTTGCTGTGATCTGAAACAAAATAATGCAGCTAAGCACCTGCCATGCACCGCTGAATGAGAGCACGTAACTATGGGCTTTTGAAGCCAGCTTTCAAGTATGCAGTTCTAGAGGGGTTTGCAACACATTGTTGTGCCCAAGCAATGTGAGCATCACTGAGCTGATGATCGCCAGAGGAAATCTGTACAAGAGAAAGACTGAGCGAGGAGGAGGGACTAAGATGGCACAGTCAGGCAAGGGAGAGTGAGTCCTAGAGAGAGAGAGAGAGAGGGTGTGAACTATAGAAGAATGAGAGAATCAGAGGCTGGAAGAGAATTAAAAGACTGGAGCATTGGAAAACAGACTGGTGTGGACAGACAGGGGAAGAAGGGGAGGGGATCTGGGGATCTGTTCTGGAATGGGAAAGTACAGGTGTGCAACTAAAAAAAAACCCGGAGGGGCATGTGTTTGTAAGGATGGTTAAGGGGGATTGTAAAATGTGGTTCGAAAACCATAGTGGCTGAGGGGTGACTGGGAGGTTTGGGAGACTGAGGAGGGAGAGAGGGAGGGAAATGGGCACAGAGGGAGGGGGAGAAAGGGAGGGGGCTGTACCTTCGGGAGAGGAGAGCTGGCAGCTGTGGTGGGGAGAGAGAGAAGAGGATCAGTCGAGGAGGGAGCTGGTGGTGTTGAGCATCACAGTGAAATCAGAACCTCTTGATTTCACTTGGTTATTTTCTCCTTTGTAAAGCCTTTTCTGGGTGCATTCAGAGCTGTGGCTGGGACTGGGATTTACTGTGTTTTTTCTCCCAGCGCTGGATGTCCTGCAGTGACAGTGGGCACTGCCATTGAGCACAGGGACTAGGGACTAAGAGTGGAGTTCTGGCCAATTCGCTAACATGCAGGTAGAGAATGCTTTCACTTATTTCCTTTCACCTTACTACAATTTTGTGGTTCTTGAATGTATATGTGTGTCACGATAGTTGCGAAACTGTTAGAAAAATACATATTTTGAACAGTCTTTATGGATCAAAACAACCTGAGATTTATAAGTAGCATTGGGAAAACCAATTCCAAATTACAGTATATCTCACAGATACAGTATGGTGGTTTTGAAGAAAGTACACCAAAGAGGAAATGGAGACAAAGTTACTCAAATACTCTACTTATTCTTCATTGCTTATCTTTTGGGACAGATGTATTTTTTTATTCTATAGATCAATAAAAATATTTCTGAGCATTTTGAAATCTCTTAGATTAACATTTCATTTACAGTTCCTTATGTGAAGTTATCAAAAAGAGTTTTGAACATGGCTTTTATAATCCCCTTTCATAGTGAATAAATGTACATTTAATTCTTCATACTGTATATACTGTACAGTATACTCTGTATGCCTATAGAAGGCTCTATTATGTTTACCGGGAGGAAATAAAAGTGTAATAAATGTGACTAAATCCAATATTCATTTTTCTTATTACCACATCTGAGATTGCTTTTCAGGTTAATGTTTAAACAGCCTTCATCAAAGTCTGACTATCATGCAGTAAGGGCATACAGTATGTGTGGCATTTCTGTAGGTCCACTGATGAACCACAGACATAAGTGAACAGGGGAAAGAGCAACAGGCTACTGCAGCAGTAACTCATTTTTAGTTTGAGCATTAGATTGACATCCAAATAATATTTTTCAGGATATTCTTTGTCTCCTTTGAGAGCATGTGAGTTTGAATATTTATAATAAAATTAATTGCTTTAGTCACAACAGTACTTTCAGTTAAGTGAAACTTTGCAATATATGGATTATTTTCACTATTTTGGTCTGCTTGCATTTAACAATATTTACATCGCAGTGATGCAGATGTTGCTCTTTATTTTAATATCATATTATTTATGTATATTTTCAAGAGTTTCAATCTCTGGTTCATTGCCGATTATTGCAACAAGAGAAAGGACGAGTTGGGTTTTTTCATATAGAAATCGCTACAGTTCTTATGATGCTGTCCAATCATCACATTTCACTATGGGTTAAATTCACTAACAAAACTAAAGAATTAACTAAACAATCGGTCTTTTCTAACAAATAATGTACAGTAGCTACGGTTCTGTTTTCATCTAAGTTTTCTTTATCTTGAAGAAAATGATTTTCCGTTTTATTTTGTAATACTGAGAGCAACATTTACAGTATATTATTTCTAAGTCTACATTGCATATTCATTTCTAGTTTGACAACCTTTTTTACCTGTGCTTGCAAATTACTGTACTCGATTTCTTAAACTGGATATTTTTTTTCCTTTTGCATTTGAATGCATTTCTTTCTTAATTGTTGTTCTAACAATTAACACATTGCTTTGTGTTTTGGCTGTGCTGCCTTTCACGTATGAAAGCATGAAACTGGTCAATCCTTTAAACAGAATATAGAAAAACTCTTTCCAGATATCTTTTCTATCCCAGGATAATCTTAAACCTTGACACACTTCTGAAACCTCAATCTTTTCAAACTTCAAAAAGAGTTACAAATGAGACGCGGTCATTCAGTCATCTGGCCCATTTTAGTAGGAAATGCCCTGTTTTAATGAATTACACGCAAGTGGTGTGAAGTGTGTGATTAACCAGATCTGGTTATCTTGTATGAGATGTACTGCCTATAATAGAATATGCAAAATATAACTATTATTGTTTTGATTCAAGTGCAGTGTTGTTACTGGCTGATACCATCAATGAATGTTACAACGATGGCAACTCTATACAATTATCACCACATTATATGACTGCTAAATACCTGAAGTAATTCTCTATATCCGAGCTAAATATTTAGTGTTTGAGGGTTTTTTGGGTTTCATCAGTTTTTCTGTTAAGTACTCGTTAGTAAATTAACAGTCTAGTTTGAATTACTGTCTCGGTAGATCTAATACTGAGTCACAGCACTTCAAAGGAAGAGTAAATCAGAAACGTGTGCTGGGTCAGGCAGAGTCATGCAGAGTGTGGGCTAACTGGAGTGACAGCCCTCACTTTTAACTGTAGTGCCTCACTTCGGGTTTTAACCATTTTTGAAGTCTCACGGGCTTCTTCACAGGTAGCCACTTCATTTCCTTACGAATTCTATGACATCAAAGTGGGGCTGTGCTTGATGCTGTAATTTACTTGCCAAATAAGCCTTTTCTCCCACTGAGGGGGCATGCAAGCAGGAGGCTTGATCACATGCTGAATTTGAGAATAAAGATGCATACTGACGCTGGAATTCTGCTGCCCAGGGTTGCAGAGATGCTGAGTTCATTATTCCGGATCACTGTTCATAGTTACTCACAGCCACCCAGCTCACAGAAAGCATCAAATCCAGCCTGCGGCATCATCTTCTCAATCTACTCAGTGCACTGAAAAGAACTGCTGAATGCTACTGCAAAAGTTGCCCACGAATATTATGTACATTGTGCATTCCAATCATAATTGGATTTGTATCTATAATTGCAATGTTTCTGCAATGTGCCGTGGGCATGAGAGACCTCTTACGGGACTGTAGGTGTATTAATTGTGATAATATGTGCAGGGGTTCCGTCTTGTGTAATGTCAAAACAATGGGGAAATTAAATAAGATCCATTATCTTACTGAAGCATTTTGAGTGAATTATGGTTGCTTAAGGGTAGGACCTTAATCTGCAACCTTCCAATTCTGAATCCACAGCTTTAATCTCTGCTTCACACTGCCTCATGTATGCCTTTTAAAATTTCAGGCAGACTCATTAATTTCCCCGCTCTGTGCCCAAAGGCTTTGTTCAACATTGATTTCAAGGCAGTAGCCTCGAGCTATTTTTGTAATAAAAAATAGACAGTTTCATAAAAGCTTCAGTAAAAATTCAAGATGCCACTGATATTTTTTTTATGAATATTTTAGTCTTTTTGTTTCAAGAAAAAAAATCAGAAAGTCTTTCTGTCACTAAAAGTGTCTTCTTCGGCACTGAGGGAATGAAACTTTTTTTGGCCGTATGGCCTAAAAGACAGATCGTGTATAGATTTTGCTTTCCACAGTGCTAGTCAATAAGTAGTTCCTAGATTAAGCTTTCTGCCTTTTTAGCAAGTCACTGACAGTAAGAGAACACAGCAATATTAGGGTACTCTTAAGATGCTGTTCTACTGTTTGTCAGTTTTTTCATTATGATGAGTTCAGGAGCTCCATATTAGAAGAGATTTGTACCTGGAAATTTAAAACTTCAAGTACCGTGCTAACCCCTAACATAATTGTTAGATTAAAGTCCCTGCACATTTCAATAATCTACAAAGACTATGATTCCTTTAAAACTAAAAACAATACTGAAGCAGGCAAAGAGTAGAAGGAAAATGTGATATAAGGTAGAAGTTTGTAAGTAATCTCAACACTTTATCTGCACAGTTCACATTGGAGCACAGCCATTATTCTGTATCTATGCAATTCCCCAGGACAACATCAATACTATTATGCAAATACTTTGCATTTACCAAATAGTGACATCTAGATCCCCATCTTCTTAAGTAATTAAAAATTAGTCAGCAAAAGCAATGTTATAATTTGATATGAGACAGTTACTTAAAAATATGCCGGTAAGGTGTCTTGGGGTAACGCATGTATCCTTTTTTAATTAACGATCTGATAGTTTAATATAAACCCTCTTCAAGAATAATTATTTTTTCAGATTGAATCACCTGCAACACTGAATGCACATTCAGTTTTGAATTCACTGTCTGAATTTACAGGCAATTTCTCTTGAAGAGAAATACCTGAAACAGTTTCTGAAAGTTGTAATATTAAAATGTTAATGATGAACAAGCTTTCATGCATGATACTCACTTGTGAGTTGGCTGGTGGGGTCAGCATTCAGACTCCACTCTTGTCTTAACTCATCATATGTCTTAATGTTAATAAAGGCAGAGAGCCACTGGAGCGAAAAAGTGTTTCAGTCATCATCTATTTATATCAGTCGATCAGTAGATCATAATGAATATGATAGAGGGATGAAATATGTACCGAATATTGGGCTTAACTCATCTAGCTGAGAGAATGCCAGCCTAACTGTGAGAATAAGGCTGCCCAGTCATATCCTCACTTTCACAAGGAATGAGCTAGGGAGCTGCTTCAAGGGTGTGAATGCATTGGCAGGTGGAGTAAGAACAATGCACAAAGAGAAGTCCGGGATTCGAGATGTATATATGTTCGGAAGTTGGTTTAAATTAGGATCTAATCTTTTTCTGGAATTTCTGTTATAAACTCCATATATTACGTCATTTATTTTCTGCCTTTTTTGTAGTGTTTGAATCCCTGACTTCTTTAGTGGTGCCAACATGCAGCTGAGACATACTCGGTAGTCTGAAAAGCACATCCTGGTACTCTTAATATCTTAAGAATTACTTGCATCTTTAGTTAATCTGATCTCAATTCCACAGACCACTGTCAGTATCCTTCTTTCCCTATCATTGCAGACAGTTTTTCTTCATCCAAGAATTCAAAAAGGACTTGTTAAATAGCTTTTCCACAAGGCTATTTATGTATTGAAAATGTAATAGCGTAAAAATAAAAAATAAGTAAAATAAGTTTTTACAATTGTATTTCAACATCACATAGTCTTCCAAAGTCAAGTTTAAAAAACATTTTAAATATTTAAACACCATATTGAGAAGATTTTCATTTTTATTACTGTTTTCTTTTTGAATCCCTAGCTCTAAAAGACCCATGTGTTTTTGGAAAAGTTATTAATCCCAAAGGGCTGTCTATTACCTGTAGATATCAAGATGCTCTTGGATGTTGTGTTTATCCTTTATTTAGCATTAAAAGATAATACTATTTTCTGTCTCAGTTCCCAGATAAGCAAGAAAATGAGAATATTCTCACCTGAAATGAAACATTCATCTTCTGTGTCGCTTGTTCTTTACTCCCTTCATTGTCTACTTTAATCTGTTTTACATAATTTCCTTTTTTTCTTGATATAGATTTATTTTCACATTCCAGCCAAGACAACGTCTCTAGCGTTTGAAATGCATCTTGATTTCCAGATTAAATAAAGAGCTAGAAACCTTGTAACCTCGTGAATCTAATTTAGGCCTAATCACATTACTCCCCAGTGCACTTAAGTCACTGCATATTAAGGAGCTTAGTATGAAATTAATTTAAAATCAGTCTGGAAAACTCAGGTAATTCATTCCAGCTTACTTTTTAAAATGCTGCTATGATGCTGCACAAAGTTGTGGTTATAAATGATTTAAAGAAAATGCACAATTACGTAAATCCTTTTTGGTAATGTCATGACCTGTTTAAGTGACTGACATGAAATTAATAGATTTAGGTATTAAAGGGCAAAAGTAATGTTTAATGAGAAATCAAGTCAGTGTTTAGTTACCCTTCTGTAATATTTGATACACATGTGACAGGAACCCCATGTATATACTGTACTTCTCGGCTGTTTCTTCATCAGAGTGTTAAAATGTTCTCTTTGCTTCCAACTATATTCACTTTAAAATATTTCTGTTTTAACTCTCATTACTGAAATGGTGATCATATGCCTACATGATCACTGGGACATTATTCTAAAACAGCCCTTATAAAGAAAATTGTAAAAAAAAAGTGTTAATTCCAGCATTATAGGAGAATTCAGTACTCAGAAATTTATATAGAAAAAAAAGTGATGTCTTCATGTTTAATCATTTTAAGTAGTAATTGTGAAGTGTAAACCTAATACTGTTCAGTATTCTAACTTAGTATACTAACAATTAGACAGTATGAACAGTTCCTGATTTGTGTAAAGGTGTCATTTTATAACAAGTTTTTTAGTGATTCCTATTTTATCATTCCAACCTGTCTCAAGTGTACTGGTAAACATGGTTGTATGTTCACTCTAATTACAAGTCATAGAAAGGGAGAAAAAAAGAAAATCATGTTTTTGTATATCTGGAAACAGGGAAAGTCCCCTCAATGCTGAATCTGGTTTATAGAAGCTCATAGAATTAGCAAAATTCAGTTGGTGGCAAGGCCATACCGTAAGACTTATGTTTTAGAAAAATGTTGTGTGGTAAATTTTACAGATGCTTATTAGCACGCTGTAGATTTTTGTTTGCTCATCATTTCTTACTTTCAGTAAAATAACCTCTGTTTTGGAAAGTATCCAGTCATTCACTCCCTCACGTTATATTGAGCTGTGCTTCAGCTGCCTGTAGGTATTTCTCAACCTTTCTTTAATTTTTTGGTTTACATCGTCCAGGGAATTTTACATCCTAAGGGTTGTTTTTAGACCATTCTCATCCATTTATGTGGCTAAGGGAGGGGTCGGGGGGACTTGTGGATGGCAGACTGGTGCAGTCCATTCAACTCATACATTTTCTCTGCTTCTTCTCTCCTTCTGGAAGGGCCACCCTGCGGACCGCTACACTGGCCCAGGGAAGAGGCCTTCCTGGGGCTGCTGAGTGGCACCTGAGGTGTCTGGAATGGCTTCATTATCGGCAGTGTCGGCTCTCCTCAGTAACCTCACTGGGCCCTGGGGAACAAGGGGGCTGGCGGGCCCCACATGGGGACCCAACTCCACTGGGGCAGCTCCTGCCGGCCCTGGAGATGGGGACATGAGGGCTCCTCTCTGCACCTTCTGCTGCTGTGGCCTCCTGAACCGTACACTGGCGGTGGTCTTCATGGTCAGCCTGGCCTTTTCCATTGTCATAGGCAATGTGGTCACAATCACGGTCTTCCTGCAGACGCGCCAGTTCCGCACACCACAGGGCTACCTCAAAGGTAACGCGCCACACACTCCCACAATCCCCTAGGCCCTGGCCAGTTCAGACCAGGAACTTGAGGGCTGTCGGGTTCCAGACTAGAAACATTATAAATGAGAGGAGCTGCTTAGTCCATGCTCATCTCATTGCTAGTACCTGACCGAGCTAAGAACGCTCTCTCTTCTTTCTCTCTTCTTCTTTTTAAAGGGTTTCACATGGAAATGTGAAATATGAAAGCAGAGGTGGTTCCAGACTCAAACAGCCCCCTTTGCAAAGCAGTGTCTCCTGTTTTCTCTCTAGGATAGCCCTAAACCTAGTTTCCAATTGTGTTCCAGGGTATTGGTGTTCCTACTGATTTTGAATTGGTTTTGGTCAGTGTCTTTCAGGAATTTAAATACCTGAATCAAGTTCCCACACAATCCAGTCAGTTCTCTTAGACAGTTACAGTAAGACATTCCTTTCAGACCAGGTAAAAGTCTGGATCCCCTTTCTGTATTGCCTCCAGAGCAGCAATAGCCTTTTTCAAGCATGGGCACCAAAATTGAACGCAAAATCTCAAGTGAGGTCTAGCTAATGCACTATGGCGTTTTAGCATGATTCATCTTTTAAGTGATGAATGTGCACGAAACAATAAATAATCCACGTTTTGCTTAGAAAATGTTCTGTAGGAGGTTACTTTTCATAAAAGAAGACTTCATTCACTTTCAGTGCCTATTCTCTTTCATCCATTCTGAATAAAATGTAGTTAACTACTCATCGCATTTTTCATAAAGGTCTTTGAGAGATTTTTCATGAAAAGAAAAAAGGAGTTGGTAATAAAGAAATACCTTTTCTTGCCATTGCTCAAACACGAAAGGATCTTAGTCTCTCTACAAATTCTTTGTAACTTTAATAGTAGCTTTATATGTCATCTAATCTCACACTTGTGAGTGCAAAGTACTGAATTCTGGCACATTTTGTTTTTCACTGTATTTATGTACATTTGAGCATATATATTAAATGTGGATACTGAATTTTGCACAACGCCACACAAATGGCAACACACAAATGGAGGATATTTCTGTTACATCTGTAAATAGCCTTTAATTCCAATATACTATAGTAAAATCAAATAACAAAAACAGATCTATATCTGAATTTATATCAATATTTGTGGGTACACTTCATGTATGTAAACTGTATTATTCCTTGCAATATCCATAATTGCCCAGAAGGAGCCACTATATCTCCTAAACAAGTCATTAACCAGAGACTGCATGAGAATGCAGTACTCTATATACAGTATAGTTACTCTATAGGTCTGCTGAGCTATGAATGCCCTTCTGTTTTCTATACAGAAAATATTATCACGTGTCTTATATTTTTTTTCTTGAATGCTGCAGCCAATTTAAAATGGAAAGATAAACATCAAGGACGTTTCCTCAATAGGCATTCTGTATTAATTTCTCTATTACGGCAGACCTCTGCTGCTGTCAGATTAAATCATCCCAAACAATAAACCACATTGCTAAAATCATCAATTACCTTTGGAATGTTTGGAGTATGAATATCCAATATCAAAGTCATTTTGTCACAAAAGGAAATGTGTTCCACGTAGGAACTTTTTCTTCAAAATAAGTTGTTCAAAGGCTCAAAGCTAGCTTTCATTTGGAAAGAACTACATTGCATCTTGAAAGCCCTGTGGTGGATCTGGGACAGAGTATATCTTGACCTTAGAAGATCAAATGCTGGCTGTCTTGTTTAATGTAACCGATTTCCTCTTGTCAAGTCTTTATTATACATAATGTGTGACTGCAGATTCTGTTCCGGTCTTTGAACCTGGTTAACTGCCCTTCTTAACAAATAATGATAAAAAAAGAACAGCACAGAGTTGTCTACACCCAGCATGGCACTTCGTCCACTTTTCAGTGTGTTTGTAATAGCTTCTGTCTGGATGCTAATCAGCTCGTATAATATTCTCCAGAGATTGAAAAAAGCAAAGCGTAGTAAGTATTAATGAGCAATGATGTTTTGTATCATGTTACTGAAAAAGCAGAAATATTAAAAACCGGTTACTGTGTTGCCCTGACAGTGTCCCTGGCATTGGCAGATATGATGGTTGGCTTGCTGGTGGTGCCCTTCTCCGTCTACACAGAGATCACACTGATGGTGACCAGCACACCCCCTGCCTGGTACCAGGGGGACTCTGTGGCAACACGTGGGGGCCTGGGAAGCTCCTGGCAGCCCTGCAAGCTGATTGGCCCAGTTTTTGCAGGCTGCACCTTCGTATCCATCAGCACCATTTTCCTGATGACCGTGGAGCGCTGTGTGGCCATCCTGAAACCCTTGCATAAGGACTCCATATTGACCCATCGGCGCATCCTGCTCCTCATCGCCCTCTCCTGGGTGGGCAGCTTCCTTCTAGCCCTGGCACCCTTAATCCTGACCAATGGCTTCACGCTGGAATACAACGAGTGTAGTCGTATGTGCAACTACGCCCCCCTGTGGGATGGTAAGCCCCCTCCACCCAAGGGGAACGTCTTGCTGCTCTTCCCTGCCTTTGACCTCACGTTGTTAGGGGTAACCCTGGTGGTCAATGTCATGTCCTTCACCAGCATCCGGCGCTATTCCCAGAAACGCAAGCTCCTGGCCGAGGGGGGTCTTGGAGGGGACAGTAGCACTGGCGGGTGCTCACAAAGACCATCCTTCTCGGACATCAAAGCGGCCAAGACAATTGGCATCCTGACATTTGCCTTCACGGCCTCCTTCTTCCCCATTGCTGTCTTCGTCCTGGGCAATGTGGTGGGATATCAATGGTGCAACTTCTCCTTCTTCGCCTTCTGGATCCTGACCTCCAACAGCTGCTGCAATGTCATCATCTACAGCGTGCGGGACCAGCGCTTCCGAAAGGGGGTGGCTGTGCTGTTTCGAAAGGAGCCGGTGCCGCCACATGGAGAGAAGAGCTGAGACTCCAGGTATCCACTTCACTTCAGGGACTAAGCAACCAACTCCAGGGATTCTCTTTAGTTTTGGCCAATTGGACTTGTTTGTACAGTACAGAAGACGCTTGATTTATCACTGTGTGTCTGTCTTGGTTTTCTATTTAAGAAGCCAGATAGATCGACGATTGTTTCCATTTTATTGATGAACTGTGAGAAAAGCAAAGCTGGTAATTGTCATCAAATGTCAGATTATCCCAAATTTAAGTGGAGAAAGTATTTTATTTATTAATATGATGCTATTTTATATATTAGCATAGAAGAATTTCTGGAACATTTGGCCCAGTTTGTCTCTGAGTGCATGTTGTCCTTTTAATTAACTTTATTCAGAGGAAATACGAACAGTGGTTCAAGTCAATTGTTAATGTAGGATTTTACTACCACCGAAATGTGACTTGAATTGTATTATTCCAGTCACTTTCAGTTGAGACCGTATTGTTGTATGTTACTTCATCTGAGAAGACAGGTCGTCCTGCTTGAGAGCAAAACAGCAAAATACCTAATCTTTCAATACAGTACTTGTAACAAATAACAGGAATCAATGAAGCACTTTTCAAACTGCATTATTTTACTGTGTTCGTTTATGGTGTGAAACAATAGTGTCAACTGTGGAATGCTGAGAACAAATGTTTAAGGCTACAGAGTGCACTTCCTAACAATAAAAACAAGCAGGTTTTTTTTTTTACTTTCGACAGGCCCAGTACACTATTAGCATCAGTTTTTTTCAAGTATACAGACATCATCACGGAAAGAAAAGGTAGCATTTTGATTTCTCCAGATTCAAAAGATGGGTTCATTGCTTTTCCCTAAAGAGAGGTTCTCAGTATTCATTTTTGGGGATCCCCGTGTCAGATTAAGTGAAGTTCTTAATCGTACACAGATTGATTTGGGTTTTCTACTTTAGGTGTGTTTTTAAATTAGTTGGATGCAGTTTGTAATTCTTATGAACCCTGTGCTAGGAGTACCAAAAAATTCCCCCAGGTGCCTGAGCTGGAATGCAACCAGTTTGAAGGGAAAAAAACACATTATCAGACTCACTTGCATCAGTCTACTAGAAATTGATTACCTATAAAGAGTATTGAAAGAGTGAGGAGTGAATGTTCTATATGCTGAGTCCATTAGCTGTAACATAAGGACTGAAACTAAGGACTAAATGCAGAAAAAAAATGAACAAGCAGATCAATTTTATACATCAATTTGCACCAGTGGTTAAGGAGAACAAAAGTTAGCAGACAGTCATGCTCTGATACCAAGAATGTGAACCACCGACCTAAACAGACACACTCTCCTTGTTACATTGTAGTACCAGTCCTCACTTACAAAATAAAGCTATCCAGTAAAATTACAACAGGAGTAAGAAAGATATAACAGTTTTCCTTGGTTGTCATTGATGTCAAGTGTGGCCGCTGGATGTTTTTTCTGAATTGTTTTTTTAATCAGTGGAGGAGATAGTGATCACAGCGTCTTCACTTGAATCATGGTATTTCCCTAATGCAAAAAGATTTTTCGATATTCTTAAGCCATGGTTTCGTTTAATTAATAGAGATTTGTATTTCACATCGACAGCATTGAGTTTTGATGTGCTGTTGAAGTGAATATACAGGGATAGATACAAATATATGGTACATGCACAAAAAACATTTTGATCTGACTTTGAAAATAACATTTTAAAAGTATTATTATAAAAAAGAGATTATTATTACAAAATCCCATTTTGTTTTTTTCACTGTTGCAATGTTCTATCAAAGACAACAAACATGAATTCCAATTTTTCCTTGGTAAAGCAAAGTTTTCTGGGCAATAAAGTGAGAGACCACATTCTGTTAGTGCATAAAAATATAATTTTTTCTACCAACATTGCTTTCATTTTTTTGGTCAATCATTTGTAACATTACCTGGCTAAATATATTTCTCTAACACATTTTTGGTTTCTTTTATTTTAGCTATACAACTGCTGGTCTGCGCTCTGTCCAGTAATTATACCTGGGGTGAAATATTTCTTTTTAAGGAAATATAGTGACATCTGATGAAAATTAAAATCAATGTATAATTTAATAAAATGGAAATGTAATGGGTACTTAATTGGTAGATTAAAGACAATTGGTTAATTTGACTGTAAACATGCTGCTTTAACTTTATTGCACACCTACAGTATAGATTATACTTTCATTCTACTCCTCAGAGTCTGCATAATTGTTATGGATGTACTTCTCTTAATGAACACATTTACAGATGATATGTGGATAATGTACTGTATATTACCAGCATTGCACTATTCACAGAGATGGCAAATTTTCATATTTTCTAATAGAGTTTTTAAAATAAAATTTTTGATTGTTTTTTGTTTCTCCAAAAGCCTGTTGACATATGATATCATACGATTTTTGCTGGATAAGAATACTGTTCTGCCAAAAACAATCAATTACATTTGCTTCAGTAGTGATAGAGAGAGAAGGTAGACTAGCGCACATCACTGCTAACTGGGCCAGGTGAGGGAGATTAAGAGCCTTTTCACAGCTTGTCTTCTGATAATGTACAGTATCCCCACTCAGCTGCCTTTACGGGATGAGAATTTCTCAATTTTATTCTTCGAAATCACTTCTCAAGATTGCTCAGTTTTTTCTATTTATCCTGCAAAAAGTGTTGGCATTAATATAAAGGAGTTTTGTTCCTGGGGATTCATAAATTAATTAAATGGATTCAATGAGTGAGTTATTTTTAGTGAAACCTCCGGAAAATGGGATCACACTGTTGGAACATCTGCGTTTTTTTCAGACTTGAGTTCTCCTTACACAGTCCATCCCAATACCTTGTCGGTTTCTTAAAAGTGGCTCCCACTGGCAAAAGGAAAATGTTTTGATTATTGTGGAAGAATAACCATGCACATTCTTTGTAAGTAGTTTAATTCAAAAGCTTATTTTTTTTATTAAAACTTGACTTAGAAATTTAGACTCATCGCATCTGTTCCGATGTCATCTTTTTGGAAAGTTAAATCGTAATTTTGGGCGTAAAAGAATGGTTTTGAAATGTTCAGATGTTGCACAGTGGAAGGCATGGTGTGATATAGGCAGACAGAGAAAGATCAATATGCTATTACTGCCTGTTGACAGCCTTCCCGCAAAAGATCATTTAAAGCAATGACACAGATACAGGAGATTTTTAAAAAAATTAAATCATTAACTTATAGTAACTTATGTGCCCCCAAGTCCGCTGCATCAATATCAAGTCTGAAAATGATTTCTGAGGGCACTACTTAACATTTGTGCCAGGGATAAGACTAATATTAACCACTTTTTGTCTTCTGAATTATGTTTTGCATCAAAGTCAGCCTCTTGGTAAGATAGTGTGGTTCATTATTTAAGAATGTTTTCTTTTTACTTTCTTTGTGGATTAAGAGTGAATGCTGTCTGATAAAATCTTTTATCCCAAAAATCTATTTGTTGCTCCCCAAAAATGGCCTTAAGTATTTGTATGCTTTGGTAAAACTGGAAAGAGCAACAAGCTAGATACGTTGCAGAACAACTATGAATGCTTGCTAAAAAGCTAAAAGGCAACATTTTGTGAGATAAAGTGGCCAAATAAGGTACTTGCTTATTTTATGTTTAATGAGATTTATGTCATAAACATTTTCAATTTTCTGAAAACCTTTGCTGCAGGAATCATTTCATAGTAAATAGATTTCGATAGTGTGTCCTTAACTTCTGTACATGAAAATCTGTTTACTTCTAAAGATTGGAATGAATTTGATTTTTTTAAATGTCCCCTAAATGTGAAGTCACTCATCTTTAATCAGAATTGTTAGTGATCTACAGTAATGACCTAATAATGGGGGACCAACAATTACTGCAGGTTAATGTCTCTGTGCAGTTTCCAAAATGAATGCTTTTTATTTTATTTCAATCTAATTATGACTCTTTTTTTCACCCCTCTTTTTTTGTATTCCCCTTCAGACATAGAAAGTTTTTCCCTCAAAAATATTTATGTAAATGTCGTGTATTGTTACAAGATCGACTCAATTTAATCTACGTCTGTGTTTTAGGCCTCCTTTAAATCTGGGAGTTTGTGACATATCTAACCTTAAAAGCCAGGGTGCTTATATCTTCTTTCCAAAAACTAAGCTATTAAATTCATCATCCCTCTGTATTTTTCAGCTTGTTTCATCATAACTAAAATTTGTCTGAACTACTGAAGTAGTGTTTCTAAACATAAGTTCGGGAGGCTGTCAAATTGTAATATCGCTCTTCTGCTTTCTTACAGAAAAATACTCTGCTTACCACAACTTTCCATATGTTATTTCTAGCTCCCCTTGCTCCACTGCAGATTAACCCTTGTAGCTCTGGTTCATTCCTTGTAAGTGAGCGGGGTTGTGACAGCACTGATCTTTCAGCCAAGACTGCCATTTCCTCAGCCAGGTGAGTTATCGTCAAACACTGAACTGTTAAATCTGCTATCCCTTTATATTTGTCACCTCTTTTCATCATATTTAGGACATGACCAAACTACTGAAGTTGTAACTGTACTTGTAGTGTGGGTATATTTTGGTGGTCTGCAACATATCAGAACATCAGTGTTAATGCATATGTGATCACTCTACAATCTCTATCTTGATTTAAGAAGCTTCTTATAACAATGTGAGATCTCATCAGAGCATTTGATACTGCATGTGTGTGCCGACATGCAGTTTAACATCAGTATTTCTGATTCAAATCAATTGGAGTTTGTTGAAGGTGTGCACTTGGTGGCATGTGTTAATGGAGTTCATTTTTCTATTTTTGCACATTATGGTGTGACTGAGTTCATTGAGCATAATTATTCACGCCTTTGTGCAAATCCCATTAGGGCTGCATTTGCCAGTATGTCTGTGTGTTGTGAGGGTGGGTATTTCAGTTTGTTTGTGCCCTCCAAAGATCATCAGCATTACTTTCCTTTATTTAATTATGTTTTGGACAGACAACATGCTTTCTGTTTGTATTTTGTAATTTTGTAACCCAGCTGCTTTCCAATTATATCCCAAGACAATCACTAGCAATGTGTTTTTCAGAGACCAAATAATTTAATGCCGACACATCTACTTAAAATGCAGCTCATTAATATTCTGCAGTTTTCGGCTTGTTATATAGATTGTTTAACTGTTTTTCTTGTGCAGGACACAAATATTTGCAAAGTATTTGCAGTCACATGGGATTTGACACCATTTTCTTAAAATGAAAACCTTTTTTTGTTTTGAGGAAAAAGAGGTGTAATATTACAGTGGTGTTAACAAAAACTTCAGAAATACAGCCTTGTGTGACAGTCTGTAGTATTGTACAGTTTATTTTCATGTACCGTTATCATTCCGCTATTTTCTGTTTGTTGCTTAAGCTGAGACAACACTGTGAGCCTTACCTGACAGGAAATACTGCAAAAAATGAAAGTAGGGACATTTTTCTGTGCTCTAATGGTGCTGATGATGAACTAGATAGAGGGCTTTAGATCATAATCTGGGATAATCTTAATCTTTACAAGTATATGTACAGTATATGACAATAAGGATAAAGATTCAGAAATGGATAGGTTTCTTTACACTTTAGCTAAGTTTATGTGATATTTTACATTACCAATTATAACGAACATTTCATATTGGTGTATCTATCAAGAGGGTAAAAACTGACATGCACAACAATATTAAAAATGATGATGATGATTATTATAATAGTTATTATTAAGATAGCAAAAATAAAATAATTTTCACTAATTGCTATTGTATATTCATCTGCTGTGGAACAACTGGGATTTATATGACTGCAAAAGTCTCCCATCCGTTTTCTAACTGCTTCATCCAATTCAGGGTTGTGTTAGAGCCACTTTTCTATCCCAGCAAACAATGGGCAGAAGGCAGGATACACCCTAGACAGGACACCCCTCCGCTACAGGGCACGACAAAAACAAACACACCAAGGAGCAATTTTCCCAAAAACCAATTAACCTACCAGTATGTCTTTGGACAGTCAGAGGAAACCACAGCACCCTGAGAAAACCCATGTGAACACTGCAAGATCATACAAACTCCACACAGACAGCACCCCTGGTCTGGGATTGAACCCAGAGCCCCTACACTGCAAGGCTGCAATGCTGCAATGCTACCCACTGCACCACCTTGCCTCCTTTTTAGTTTTATGATCATGTAAAGACAAGGCCTGGCAATGAGTCTGGTTTGATTTGGTAGATGTGATGGATGAACTACTGCAACACGTCTTACAGGCTCCTCATGTTTAGTACACCTTGAGTGACAGTGATCACATTTATGAAGACTCTGACCTATGTGAAATGACAAGCATCTCACTTCCAGTTTACTTTGTCTGGGATGACTGATATCTTTGCACAGCTGAGTATATATTTCAATACAGCAGTATCAGTTAAGCAACACTGGGTACAAATGGCTTCCAAAGATGCACGAATGCCTGAGAGGTGGCTTCATGAGAAGACCTGAAACAGGGCTGACTGGTGGTGTTAGTACCTGGAGGAGTAGGGCATTGTCTGGCAAGGTAGCACTGTACCTTCTCCCCAGAGCTGAGGGAGAGAAGTCCAAATGGTATAGGATGACTCCCAGGTATTCCCTATGCTTTACCATTAGTACACAAATGCATGGTCTCAAAGACTGTGTGATGAGAGGGTTAGTGATTGGAAATGTTACTGGTTGTTAGTGAAGACCATGAATTTGTATATGCTTTTGACAATCTGCTCGCCTCTGTGCCTCAGTCCCCACATACTCTGTTGGTGCTTGGTGCTTTGAAGAGTAAGAGTGAAGACATAAATTGATCATTTTACTGCAGACTGAGAATTGGGCGAAACAGATTTAATCATGTTGAATACTCTGGTGCCTGATTGTGTTAAAATGAATAGTAGGTGGTGAGCAGTAAGAATTGTGCAACAGATTTAAGGAGGTTGAATACTCCTGTGTTTATTCATCAATGAAGACAAGGTGAAGAGTTGATGAGAAGGTCTATGAAATAAAATGAGCACAAAATGAGCAGTGCTTTGGGATTAATTGAGGTAAAGACTGACGATTCATCGAGAAGATCTCGTGTTTAATGTAAGAAGAATTAAGTGAATAGCAACCTGGAAAGAAGAAGACTGGGCAATCTTTCCTGAAAGGAGAACAACATGAAAGAGATAAAATCCTGGAGTGCAATCAAAAGACAAGCGCAGACACTGGCAGACTTAGAATTAGGGTAGTGTGTATCGGCAGTGGTGCAACTTGAAAAACATCTAGAGAAAGCTGTACTTTCTATTTCAGCATGGAATTAACTTTTACTACCTTTACCCCAAGGCAGATTTGTGTATTTCTCTGCTTATAGTGCTTGGGACCAGCTTTCCCTTTCCTATAAGGTGTATGTTTGTGCTATGGGCTGTCATCTAGCAGACAAATGTATCTTGAAAGTGAAGTGACTACCTGCTAACTTTAGAATTTAAAATTACAATTACAATGTACTGGAAGATGATTTCATTCTAGAAAAATTGAAGATGTTTTACACATCAAACCTTTATTTTCAACTACAAAACAGCACCTTTAAACAAAGGTTGAGTAAAAACTATCTAGTATCAATATTGTGTTTTTAAATAAATCTGAAAAAATGAACAGACCATGTGCAAATAGTGTCCAGACAAGCAGCTCTATATGACATGACAAAAATATCATATTGACCTCTTTTTGAATTAAAAAAATCTCCACATATAGAAGATTATATATAATATAATTAGTATGGTAACATGAAATGCCTCAGATAGAGAATTAGCATACATAAAAAACGGAATTACTGCAACTATAAAATGTTCAGAAGTATATGCTTCAATTTTAGAAATTAACTAGGAAAAGAAGGCAAAGAAAATCTTGTACCATTGGGTAGATCAAAGAGGTATCAATGTAAAAAATCAAGACCATATTAACAAATACATGGATAGCATTTCAGGAACACCTGGAGCGATCTCATTACAGTCTATGGCTCTGTACAATCAGAAATATTTAGCACTCATCTGCTAAACATGAAACAGGATGTGCAGAACAATCAGTTTCATTATCACGTTCAGACAGAAAGCACTTTGTGTCTTGAAGGAGGTGATAGGCAAAATTATGTTCTTACAGTACTGCAACCATGAAAAACTGATTTGTCTGGCTTTTAAATTGTGTTCTTGTTTGGAATGTTTAATTTTGTATTGCATAAATGTAAAAACAAGAGCAAATACTCACTGTGCCCAAACATCTATCTCTGTCCTCAGACAAAAAGCAAGAACAAGCCCAATGCCATGACAAGCAACAGTAAAAGCATCCTCCTCTTCATCAGATAAGATTAAGGGAATTATAATGTGTTTGTATCAATGTCATTGTGACACACTCTATCTTAATTCTAACTGCCAGTGTCACCTTAGTTTTTCATGTTTTTAGTGCTGACTGCATAGAGTTTGCATGTTCTCCTCATTTTCATGTGGATGCCCTCTGCTCGGGTTTTCTCCCACAATCCAAAGACATGATAGGTTAATAGGTTTCTGTAAAATTGCGTCCAGTCTAGCATGTGTCCCACCCTGTACCCAGTACCTCCCAGGGTAGGCTCTGGGCCACCACGACCCTGAACTGGATAAGCGGTTATTGAAAATGATGCGATGATTCTCAAGTCTGTGGGTGTATGCTGTTCTTTAAGGAGCCACTTCTCACTTTATCACATGAACATATTGCAGCATGTTGAATGTAGTTTCAGAAGCTCCTGCCAGCACGGCATTCAAATAATCAAAGCCTTGAAAGACTTGAATGAGTTTTTCAGCTGAAAACACAGAAAGCACAGTACACAGCTTGGTAATATTTCTCAGATGGAAAGTCTTTTTTCTAATATTGGAACATTCAGCATATGAGGTTCAGAGGGCAAACCAGTATTGGATTACACCCAAGTTCTCCATTTCGGATCAAAACTCCAATACAGTGCCTTGACAATTCAGAAGTTTACAGCAATTGGATTTATATTCAAGATTAAAAAGTTAAAGCTTTTTTAATAGAGAGTACTAAAACAGTGGCTTTAGTATGAAATTGGCATGGACAAATTTAAGTCACATCTTTATAAAAATGTTATTTCAGATTGTCATTTTAGTATTTAAGAAAAGGGGAAACATGCAAATACTGAACAGCAGAGGGTCAAGTTTTGAGACTTGAGGAGCACCAGAAGTAATAAATGCAACATCAGACCTAAAAATGTTGACACTTAGCAAGGTAAGATTTAAACCATTTAAGAGTGGTGCCAGAGATGTCATACTTCTCCAGTTGAGTAAGTAGAATGTCATTGCATGAATGTCATGGCAAGAATGGTTTTGAAATGTAATGAAAACTAAAGAAATTAACTCTCCTGATTCAGCTGTCATGAGGAGAGCCCTAGCAACCTTAAAAAGAGCTCCTTCAAAGTTTTGTAACTGTCTAAAGCCACACTGAAAAGATTTGATAAATATCAATTAAAAGTGTATTGCAACAGGAACAGAAGAAAGGGTTTAACTATGAAGGTTTCTTTCTAGTTCTGGAGGTCTCTGTGGATGCTAGTTAACACCCAGAAGGCAGTTCAGAAGTGAGACACCAATAGATGAAGGGCATGTAGACTTGAAACTACACTCCTTCCTCGAATCCTTGGGGAATGTTGATGTGGGAGTGTTGGAGACACCGCATTGAAGCTAACTGTTAAATGACACAGCAACTGGAATATCTGTTCAAAATCTTGACTGTAACTGTAATTGTAAGCCTAACGCAAACATTAATTCTAAAATACTGCTGATATTCGCAGAATGGAATAGCCATAGGTGTTATCAATCCAGTTTGATTTTTTAAGTGTATGAATCAGCAACCAGCTTTTTAATGTTTTACTTATATGGACATAGATATTGCTTAATGTGTCGGGTCATACTATTGTTTCCTTGCTTTTAATAGATACTAATAACACACACATACAATAAACAAAATGGTAATCCCTGAGGATTTGCTGTTTACACAGACATTTGTATATCCTTATGACAACCTGCTCACCTCTTCTGCTTAATTCAACGTCCCCACATGCTCTGCTGCACTGGAGCAGATTCTGGAGGCAGTCCTTGGTGCAGTGGGACAGGACAGGGTAAGATTATCTGTGATATGAGCTGGTGCCAACCAGGGGCAGGCGGGGCTGTAAGCATTAGCTTCTGTAGAGGTGGCAGTTGAACAGGGGGAGAGGGGTTTGGGTTTTACAGTCTGTCTAGATTGAATCCCTGGAAGTGAGTTTGTTTTTAAAAATATCTGAAAATTAAAATTAAAAGAATTATAATGAGTATCTTTATACTTCTCTCAGCAGAAATTAATTGGAAAAGCGTGATTGTTGTACTCAAAATTGACATTGAAGCACTCCAACTGTGATTTTAAAATGTGTTCCAATATACTGTATATTTAACTCTGGATGTTCATACTGAAACAGTATATAATTACACATTTTATTTTCAATACTTAAAACATAAAATTGGCATCACTTTACACAGTTCTGTATTCAATGAACAATGCATAAAGTATTTAAATAGTTCATGAAAGACCATGCTTAGTGTGGATAATTGAGGTAAAATAAAACATTTGACAGCAATTCTTCTGGGTAGCCTGTTGGATTGCTGCCTATCCCATTCTGCTGTGCAGTAATAGTAATGCCCGGTGTTCAACTTAAAAATCTTTCATTCCACCTGCTGTCCAGGATGAAAAAAGATATGTAAATGAGTTCTCAGTTGAAGGCACCAGTGGCGAGGAGAGATTGCCAAGCTTTGTATGACTTTTTTCCTTCTGTTTTTAATTATTTTTTTCAGAATAATGAAACTATAGCCCCCTGTGACTCCACTTCCATCTGAGAAACTCTCTCAGCACAAGGCAGGGATGTAGCTACTTGTTTTATCAGCTGTGACGGAATGCTTCTGGTGAGATTTTTAGATTAAGTGGTTAGGATATGTACAGCTCTTCAGCCTTTAACATGGGACCACTACAAATGCTAACCGATCAACACGTACTGTACTGTAAATGAAGACATGGTGTGCAGAAAAGTAATAATGACAAAACCGGGGCTTTTTATTTGTGTGGGCCACTAATTATCATTAGACAAAGCGTTTCTAGTTTGTCTCTCATACAAACAAGCAGGTGTCCTAATTACAGCAAGGATGGGGCATCTTATAAAGGCTCAGGAATGTTTATGACAGAAATAATGGATCATTTTTTGTATAAGCGTCTCAGATTATAGCAACAATTCAGCACTAGCGGTGTAATTTTGATGACACAGATGTCAGGTACGGTGGCTAATCCATGTTTGAAAAAGCAGCTCGGAACAGCATGTGTCCCAACAGCATACACCCACAGACTTGAGAATGATATTTCCAAACTATATAAGGATCTACCACAGCTTTGTTAGAATCCACTCGCATTGTTTTCATTGTAAATACAGTGCAACCCCACAAATTGTGAACTAGTCTGCCTTGGGCAGTTCTTGTTTAATTTGTACTTCTATCCTGGGAGATGCACTTGGGCTACAGTATAGAATATATGACTGCCTATGAGTGTCACTCTTCAAGCAGGGGTGTTGAAGGTGTTTAGACATTGTGCTAATTAGTGAACCATTAGTTTACACAGTCATGACTTGCTCCTCCTGCTGATATCATTGATTTGTGTGCCAAAAGGAAATCAAGTTTAACATGAAATAAATACAAATTCCCAAAGCTGTAACCAGTATTGTATTTCTGCTACTGTGCCAATAGCTTTTTTAGGTTTAGTTTTCAGCACAGGAGAACAAGACATTTTTCATAACAATTCAGCTCCAGTATGAAAATCAGACGTGAGCTTGCTAGTCTTCTTGTTACATTGTTAAAAACTCATAAGTTTCACAATATGTAGCTGCTCTGTCACTTCTTCTTGAAGCTTGAATGAAAAAGAAATGGTATAAATGTATTTGAAAGTTGCCCTTGATCACTATTAATTTTTTTAAAAAGTAGCGGGGAACAATCAAGAGGAAGAAACTGGACAAGAAACAAAAAAAAGTAGGCTCTGATGATACCTGGGTCTATGGAGCGATCTGGCACTGTCTGTGGAAACTCTGTCACATACTCATGAATTAGTCTCAGACCCACCTGCAGATTCAGTCCACATGTAATCACAAAGTATATGTAAGGTAAAATCTGTAATAATAATGGCATAGTGTAGAGGAGAAAGAAGGAATGATAGTAATGGACAGGAAGTTGTGTAGTTCAAGATTACTACTAAGTGCACTGCATTTTTAAAAAGCCCTGTCTTTGATTGTTGAACTTATTCCTCTTGCAATCAAGAAAATTGTGGAAGGCCAGATTAATAAAGGGTTGCACTTACAGTTGGGTATCAACTAAAGGCCACTATACAGCCTCTATTCATTTTAAATAGCCACAGTGTGTATTAATTAATACACACTTAATAAGAGTTGAGTTTTTCACATTCCCACATAAGTGCAATTTAAGCTTTTGTTTGGTATTGATAGGGTATGCATGGTGTTGGTGGAAACTGTTTTTTACAGTGAAACATTGTGGAAATTGTGAGTTTTTGTGCCACAGTATCATATATAGAACCTTGGGTCTGCCCTGGTTAAAGGTTGGATTAATCACAACAGTATATTGTCGGAATCAATCACTCATTAGACTTATCCCAGATTGGTTTGTTGTACTGGAGCAGATAAATCTCTAAAAGCTTAGCAATATTGCGCTCTGTTTCTACACTGAAATATCTTTCTGTGTTCTCAACAGTTATCTGTTTACATAATCTCCTTTACTGCTATTTATGTCAGAATACTAAAGTTCCTACATGGGCAGGAAATGAAGTCACACAGTTGAGAGGAGTTGTGACATCCGAATAGCTACTATTTTAAAATAATAACATTTTGTCTTGTGGTCCAGCATTTTAAAGATCTAAATGAAGAGATTACACTTTTTTTTGGTAGAGGAAAAAATATTTTTCTTTTATTCTGTAAAACATTTTTAAAATATAAAAACATTAACCCTTTAAATACCACATAGTCTGAGTCTTTGTTTTGTAATGTACTCAAATACATTTCTTTAATTGTATTAAACCCAATGTGCAGTTTTTCAGAACGACACAAAAATAAATTACTTCAGTACATGCCAGCTTCCTCTTGTATAGTGTTCTGAATGTGTTTTCAATTGTACTTTCAAATCATGTTGCTGTTGCAAAATTAGATGTTGTGCGGTTAACCATTGCCAAACCCGAAGTCCTATTCTGAGTATCACATGATGCTCCTTCTAAATTCCAATATTAATATGGATGGCTTCATTAATCTCTGCCATGGTAAATGATGTTGAAGATTGAAAGAGTCTGATTAAGAAGTGACTGATACAGGAGGGCTGCAAGAAAAAGGAGAACTCTAAAAGCTTTTTAATTAAATCAGCGCTGTATTTTTTGCTTTGATCTTGAATGCAGTGATCCTGAAAACAAATCCTGTCTGTAACATGTTTTGTATGACAAAGGATGAGTAGGATTGCTTTAGATAGCTGACTACAGGTTACTATTGTCATTGATGGAGTTTGGTATCCTAGTTCCACAATACCTTGCGTTATGGAAACCCCGGTAAACTAAACTCCATCAGTGTAATAATGAAAGGGTAGGGGAGAGGTCTGTGTTTTTTATGATTTAAAGGTTAGACTACATAGGAACATATAACTTGAAATGCTCTTTATATTAATCAAAAGCTCATTGACTGAGATGAATAAAAACATTTTTGGAGAACAGATCTTACTCTTTGCACAAGGCATAACAACTTCAAACGCTGTAGATCAAGAATGTATGTACAGTATGTCGAGTTTGTTTGATAACGCTTATCAAAATGTAAGAACGAGATTTCAATTTGAATTTCATTCTCAAGGGAGAGTGACTGATTACTTTGAACTTCTAGATGATTCTCCTTTTATGTAGATTTATATCACTGCTTACTTTAGTTGGTCGCTGAAGTGGTAAATAACAGAATAGAGTATATTATATAGATATATAATATAGATTATATAGAGTATATAAGAAAAATATTTCACATCTCAAAATCTATTGACTATTCGTGTCTGAACACTGCAACCTTCAAATTTCTTAAAAATTGCCTTGAAAAATATGTGACCTAAAGGTCATAACATAAACATACATAGCTGTTGCTAATATTTACTGGACAACATGAAACACATAGGAAGAATTTACGTCCTTTTTTCATCGATCTTTGGGAAAGATAATGCAATGTTATGTGTTTCTGGAATTGGATCTAATGGATATAACGGAATATCCGTATGCTGTGGGATAAATCGACACCGCATGCTGAAATATTGAAACGGTGACACACATGAAGAAATGTTGTTTTCCTCTGGGAGCGGAAATGTCTGGAGCTGAGGAGGTAATGTGGTTGGCTGAGCTCCGCTGCTCTCTCTGCACCTCGCCTGCAGCAGCACTGCAGAGTGCGTTCATCACAGCCATCTGGAGCCCCTCACAGTCCAGTGACAGCCTTTTATCTGTGTCCTCTCTCCCCTTCTTCATGGCGAGATCAGGCGCAGAGAAAAAAAACGTTCTATCGTGTGCAGTATTTCTGAACCGGACTATAGATTGGCTCCACATCTGAAGGCAAAGGTGGCGAAAGGTCCTGATTTGGACGATACCCTTCAGGAAAATGGAGTGAGAAAAGAAAACAAACTTGAGGTGGCCAGAACAATTTCAATGACTTACTTCTGCTCTGCAGCTTGTCTGCAGACATATGTGAACGCGTCATCTGCCTGAGTATGTGACAGAGGGCACGTGAGACAAGTAAAATGTTTTTGTGTGGAAAGTGGAGTTAACAGAATGAGGCAGTGAAAGACCTCATTGCAACGCATTATTATCCTGGCAATAATGCATTGCCATTGAAAAAGTAACGCGTCTGAAGAAGACCTGTACCAGTGAACCGTTGGAAGTCCAGTTTCAGAACCAGTGCTATAGAGAAGATCAGGAATATGACTCAGTATATCATTTACTTGCTTCGGGTTGGAGATGGACCTATAGTACTAAATGACAGCTTTCCTAAATACTGAGGAGATTCTTTTATTATTAGAGAGCTCAGAGTCTGAATCATCTGTAGGCTTTGATTTCTCCACTCTGGCACTGATGGACAGCGCTGTGGGGACTGTTCCTGAAGTGCAGTTTGATTGAGTGACATTTGTGTCTTTCGCAGGTTAATCACATTTCTTCTCATGGTGTCACTTGCTGCCATTGCCTGAGATGAAGGGAGCTAAAAGGTTAATGTACTGCCTGGGATAGGAAAGGCTGACAAAAGAAAAGTCATTACCACCAGCAAGCCCATCAGCCAAAGTAGAGGAGCAGTTGACAGGAGGAGTACTCTACAGCAGTTTCCCTTTTCCGGAAGCCCAGCTCAGAAGTGGACACATGTATTGTGGTCTGAATCACCCCTTCCTATCCTGAACTCAGACCTCCAGATCCAGGGAAGGCTGGACCTGGTCAATACTGGGACTGGAGACTTCTAAGAAAAACCAGGTGCTGGTGGACCAGAGGGAGGGCTCTTTCTTTGGTACCATCCTTTTCAGACCAATGCTATAAGAGGTTCTAGTCTTCATATGAGACATTCAGCTGAGGTTCTAACTATTAGGTCATTAAAGTGACACTGCTCATAAGAGTAGGGATTTTAACATGCTGTTTTCTAGGCTGGCACTAATCTACTTAAATATCACCCTTAATTCATTTAGTGAAATAGTTTCTCACTTCTCCACCTGTTATGCTGTGCAGCAGATGATGATATGTAGGTGGATAATGGGTACATACAGTACCATTCACTGGGTGGTGGATGAAGTGGGTTCCCTCCTAAATGTAAGGTGCTCTACTGTTATTTATAGTATTCACATATATGAAAGTATTTTTTAGAACATCTCATGATGACCAAGCTGTGAATAACTAGTTTGCTTCAGGAACTCATTTATTTTTTTCAAATTCATCTGACAGAAAAATGATTCAGAACTGATAATACCCTCCCAAGCCTTTGGGTTGTCATTGTCTCGGAATCCTGGGATATCTCACGTCATCGGGGATGATGGTCTGCAATGATCACCAAGGAGATAAGGCCAATACAGGATCCAGCTCTCTGGAAGGATGTATCTGAACAATCTAGTAAAGGTGAGTTCTCCTCAATGCTCTCACTTTGCTACGCAAAACAACAAATTCACAAATCCCTTCCCACCGTCTTGTTCCTTTTGCTCTGTACATATTAGAGAGCCCTGAAAGTCTAAGAAAACAATTCTCCGAAAATAAACTGCGGCCACTGATCCCTCCGAATTACATAATAGCCTGGGTTTGTTGTTCACATGCTGAATATTGGAATCTAATTAGTATCACATTTAATGAAATATGTTTTATAAAAAGTAAGCTCTTGGCAAACAGAATCAAAGGGACCTACAAGTGTCGCATTTAATATGCCTGTTAGAATTCACTGATGTCCCTGACAACTGGTGGGGGCAGACACAAGAGAAGTGAGACCAGCGCTCATAAAGACAACAGTTTCATATCAATACAGCAGAGGCTGCTACTGCAAGCTGCCTCTCTGCACCAGAGGCTGTGCTGACGCATTAACTGCTCAGTTCAGGGGGAAAGTCAAAGTGTCAAGTAACAGAGAAATAGCAAAACACTTCCTACACTAAAACCATGCTACAGCTAAGCCTACAATAAGAAAAACAGCTGATACACTTGCTCCCTTGTTTGCTTCAGTACTTTTAAAACAGATGGATATGTGGCTATTTTTTTAAATTGACAGTAAATAAAATCTGCCACATGGAGTGCAGAATGTATGTTCAGCAACACATCGACAGGCATCAGGAGTGATATGTCCAGCTATGGATATACTGTACAGTACATATCCAAACGCCTGTCCCAAATGAGAAGATAAAGATTCTAAAAATATATTCATTCAAATAGGAAAAATTAAAAAATGGCATCAGATTATTTTTAGTTAAGTCGCAGGAAAAACGTTGGTTGTACAGACATCTTAAGTATCAATACAAAAAATATTCTTATGCACATTACTTATATAGGTAAGGGCTTATGTTGGAAAATGAAAATGATATTTTATTCTCTTAGTTTGCATTTTATTCGTGCAATTTCTGTTTACTGCTGCCACAGAAAGACAGACTGAATTCCCATTTATTAGAACCTGATCTTTTAAAAATGCATTGGATAGAATATGTACTTGAGCACAGCTGTTGCACATCACAGTTTACATATAGAGAATCAGTACCCTGATGAGAAACAACTGGTACCAAATATACCATGTCCGAAATAAATTCAGTGCCTTGTGGTACATGAATGGGAAATTGAATGTATGAAAGATGTAAGACAATTTTGTAAAAGAAAACAGTACAAAACACATCTAGATAGATATCATACTTGCAGCTTTTGAGTGTGGGCTCATGTAGGAGAGATGTCAGCGCTATTAACACAGCCCTCCTGCTGCTGAATTTGTGGGTGTGTATGTGCACACTGCTGGACAAAATGTCAGGAGATCTTGGTTGAGTTTTCTAAAAATACTTCAACATATTGCCATTCAGATCTCAGCTGGTGCCTCACTCACATCAGGGGAAGGGGAACAGGCAATGTCTCTCAGGTAGCAGACTTTAAGGGTTTGAAGCTGCTGTCTGGAATAATCTTTCAGCAGCTGATCCCCAGAGCCCCTGACATCTCTGCCACCCCTGCCGACACGGAGATACCGAGTCACAGACAGTTGTCCTGCTTGCCGGCTGTTGAAAGCAAACTTCCACTAGCACATCAATTGCCTTCATCCAGTGTGGCTGAAAAATAAATTCCCACTACTATCCCACGAGCAAGAATAACATAATTACCACATATACTACAGTATATACAACCACTCCTTCACACAGAATTGATCTTGGTCCCTCAGACCCTTTAGTTTCCTTTTTGGTCTCTTGCTCTCTTGGGTCTGAACAACAAATAATCAATTGGACTGACTTTTTGCGGATGAGGTGACTACACTTGTGTTCTATTTCTGGCAAGGTGACTACTCTAAGAGTAGTCTTAATTTCCTTCCCAAGGGACATCACACTAGAAAGTGGTAGGTTAAGCTTTAAGTGGATTCTTTTACAGTCATCTTCCAACTTGTAGAGGTCAATGACAATTCTCATGCAGTTTTGTGAGAGCTTTCTGACCTTGATCTTGAGGATGCTGCTACTACTGAACGTTTTTCATGTGTTTCCGTCTTTTGTGCTCCAGGGAAACAGGAAACCTTCAGAGGTTTTCGTATACTTCCAGGGGCTTCTATTTGACTTCCAAAGAGCGGAATGTTATTGTAGATTTGTTGGATTTTATTTAAAGGGATTCCTCAAGGGATGAATAAAAGTGACCCTCATTTTGTAGAATTCAATTAACCATGACAAATACGATTGTTGCTATGATCATGGTATCACTTTTTAAGACACATAATCTAACTTAAATGTTTTTGTTTCTACTTCATAAGGGTTTTGAATAATATGGGAGACACTGTATGAAGATCACTGCTTGCTGTAGTTTTGTCCACACCCTATTACGCATTTCAATTGTATGGATCACACCCAAGACACTTAATATAACATTTCTTGTTTCAACAATTTAAAACCAAGACAAACAGTTTTTATTTAAATATTAAATCAATGATCTGGCCTGAACACATTTAAAGTGACAGCTGAACATTTGTACATGGAAACTATGCCCAGATACTGATCTCTAGGACAACCATACATACAACAGAGTACATGAGAGGATAACCGCATTAAAATTAGTGTGCCTGCACAGTTATCACTAAGTCAGCTGGTTTGTACTCATTCAGTCAAAAGACTGGGAAGCAATATAGAGAGAAATGCTAACACAGTCCTTGCTGAAAGGAGAAAAAAATTATCTCAACATATCACAGGCTTCTATTTCAAACTCTACTGTAGATCCATTCTTTTTTATTTTCACTCCTATCTATGGAATATGTAAAGCAGTATTCTGAAATTACTTTTTTTTTCTACATAAGCATATCATCCAAAGACTTAAATGCCAAAGGGGCAGTATGTGAATAATTAAGATAACATCCTTGTTTTTGGGTGAGACCAGCATTTTTTGTACATGTTTCATTGCTGTATAAATTAATTTGGCTTTCTATATTCATCTGCAGGGATTTGATAAATGGTAACTGCAATGCAATTTAACTTTTCTCACAACGGCTCATCACAAAAGTGTAACCCAAAATATACCATGCATCCACATATTTTAGATTGCAAAGCACAGACATTGCACATTTTGAAAGTTTAATTCCAATTGTTTTTATCAGTTGAGAAAATACATTAGTCAAGAAAGAGTATTTAGGATACGCACTTACTCCTCAGCCTGTAACTGCTATATTAAAGGCTGAACCACCTCTTAAACCTTATTGACTCATTGCTACACTTCACTATTGACCGAATGGACTAAGCACAGCAGTTACTGCATCTTTCAGAATACAGTACATTTTGCTAAGAAACTCATCCAACCCTCAATATTGTCTAAACAATCTTAAAATTAACACTTTTTAAAGTCTTGGAAGCTCATTGTTGATGATCCTTCACAAACAATATATGAAGCAACAATAACTTTGCCAATACTGTTTCCAACACCTCCACTGAAAACCTGCTTCTGTCTTCACTGTTATGCTTTTCATTATCATGCAGCACCTCTTTCACAGCACTCTAGAGCGACAATCACTTACACCAGAATCTTGAAAATTTGCATTTCTTAAGCTTCCGGCGTGCTCAAGTTGCTGGCATCATGCCATACCTACACCAAACCAGCTTGTGCAGATTTTATGTTTAAATGAGAAATGGAAAGTCCATGTCCATCTTCATAAGTCTATAAAGTGGAAGCCACCTGTTGCACTGTTGGTTTGGAGGCCACATGCACATTGACTCTCAATGGATGTTGAGTGATGGGTGATTTTCCATTTGTGGCCCTGTGATCAGCTCCCACAGCTTCAGAGACGTTTGTGAAGCCTTGTTCTCTGGAAAGTAGAAAAACATATAAACGTCACTGCAGGAGGAGCCAGATAGAATGCAACAGCCCACGACTTCTGGACGTCTTTCATGTACTTCAGCATCATTCATGCGGACTTGGCCCTCACTTACTTCAACAGCTGTTCGAGTTCCCGTTTGATCTTGCCGACTATCGGAGGACCCTGGAAAGCGAACGCGGTGTACAGCTGGACCAGTGAGGCTCCGGCGCGGATTTTATCGAGAGCATCCTGCCCGCTGCTCACACCTCCGACGCCTATTATGGGAACCTTTCCTGGTGGGAGAAAGCAAGAGACACGAGTGTGCAAGTGTCACTCCTTTGACAGCACAAAGCAGCCCAGGGCCTGGTCCATAATTCCACTTTCAGAAACAAAATCTATCAAATCTAATCCAGATTTTAACAGGCACTTCACCAAGTCCAAAGGCTGAGTAATTATAAGCAACGGCTTTGTAGCGCTACTTTTACAAGATGAATGCATACATTTATAATGCCAGCATCAACAAAACCTACTATGTTACAATGTCCTGATGGACCTTTTAGTGTGCTAATGGATGCATGCATCAAACCACATGAGTAACAGGTGTGGTACATGTGAATGTCATGTTTACATGGCTCAGAGGGTTGTAATTGTAGGACTGGCATGTTAGATTGGCAGTGTGAGATTATGAAAGTGTGCTGGAGCACACTATCATTGCAAAATGAATGCGTTTTGAACTGCAATGTGGTATAGTTCCGATTTTAGTTGTGCACAGGATTTCCCCTATAAGATCTGCAGCGTTCCTTTAATTAATTCTCAGCTGGGCTGTGCCACCTCTGAAGACTGCCTACCTGCGGTCAGGCGGTACATCTCCGACACCATCTGTGTTGACATCTCGCGGAGGGGCGTGCCGCTAAGTCCCCCCGTCTCCTCTCGCTGGGGGTCCTGCAGCGTCGCAGGTCGAGAGACGGTCGTGTTGGTGACAATCAGCCCATCTACCCCTAGCTGAAACAAACAAACACACACACACTCAGGCAAAAAGCCAAGGCCCCTAAGCAGACCCGCATGCTAAAATATAGCCTTTTTTCCCTATCGATGAATGAGGAGCCCATGATTTTTATTACCATCACTGTCTTATATCTGTAGATCAGAAATATTACAGAAAAGGAGATGTTCTCCCATTACATCAATCAATCAAACTTAAGTACAATTATTATGAGAAACATGTTAAATTGTGGTGGGGAGCAACAGCTGCAAGACAAAAAAGGAAAAAGACCCATTGCCTTCATGCAGAATTCGTCCAAAATGAAACACAAACTGTGAACGTACTTGCCTTACTAGCAGTGTTTAATATTTGAAAATAACCAACACTTGGAATCAGCTTATACAGTATATAGTGAATATGTATATACTTCTACAGATGGTGAAAAGGAGCTTTGTTATCATAGTAAGAAGCAATGCTCCAGACAGGTGGTGATTGCTTATTTTTGTGCTGCATTTAAATTTGATTCTGGGAACAAGAACATCATTTGCATATCCATTTCTCCTTCGTAGATGTGAAAACAAAAAGGAATTCATTGGATTCAATACCTTTGGAATATTCCACAACTGAGCGTCCTGATGTGAATGATTTAATGTACTGTATATAAGTGATGATGCTCCTGTCTTACCGGTACAGTGTAGAGGATCACTTGCCCAGTAGAACCGCCCCAGTGGCCCAGTACCAGCACGTGCTCTTACCTCAGTGATGACCTCGGCGATGTCCTGCTTGTCCCGAGGGCTGAGGTCAGGAGCGATCTTCACCAGCACAGGAGGCCTGGGCTCACGCTGCAGGGCGTCTCGCACCTTCAGGACCTGGAGAGACGCTCAGGGCTCACAACCGCTACTCCACCTCGCACTAAAGAGTTACTGATTGCCGGGAATATGTAGTGGGAATACGGATATCCAACAACAAAGGCCTCCCGCATATGTTCCTTAAATTTGTCAAAATGCTTTCGTGCTACGGTTGAACCACAGAACTTAGACAGCAATAAAAGCCCTTGCTGTTTGTGTTACATGCCTCTCTCAGGATACAAAATGTGTTGTGTCTTTACATGAAAAATCACAGAAGTAAGATCTTTGTTAGCAGGAAAATATTTGTATTTACTAACATTATTTAACAGGTTTAACAGGTTAAATCTCTAACGTAAACCTGAAAACACAATTTGGTATAACAGCATATACTGTATGTATACCCTTAAACAGTTTTATTATCCAGATCAAGCGAAAGATAACCTGCCTTTGCCATTTGCCTTTATAGAAGACAAACGAACACGTTTGAGACTCATTTCCTGCACTCCTGTATTTTGATCAGCTGTCACAGCTGACAGGAGTGACAAGCAAGTAAAGTGAAGTACAGCTGAGGCCTGACACTTCCTTACTCTGTCCAGCAGGTGTCGCAGTTCTGCCTTGCCCTGCAGGTCCCTCAGCCCAGGGGTGTTGGGGCTGCTCACATTCACCACCAGGTAATCAGCCAGAGGACCCAGCGTCCGAACACCCTCCAAATAATCCGAAGCCGCATCGCGGGACAGTTTATTCTTGCCCAGATTGATCCCGAGAGGCTGGCCAGCTTGAGAAGACAGGGACGACCCCACAAATGAAAGGTGATGCATTTCGTGTACTTAAGACTAAAGACTATTCTCTCAGCTTAATATTTAACTATGCAACATATGATACTGGCTAGAATCCAGAATATTAGTCAATACTCCAGATTCCTGGTTACATTTATCCTTCCATCCATAAATTTTCTAAATGCTTCACTAACTTCAGGGTCATGGTGGAGCTGGAGTCTATCCCAGCAAGAAAGAGAGACGGCCGGGATTAAATGTATATAAAAAATTATCATTCTTCAACTGCGTTACTGTATTTTGATCTTCTGTTCCTATTACATTTATTGCTGCAGGAGGACAGCCCAGAAGGGATGTAATGTTACCTTTTGTCAGCTCAATCTGTGATGCTTTCCTTGCTTTTAGCCTCTCTTGGACTGCTGCATGACCACAGCTGTTAAAACCATACCTTTAAAAGACGATATGTAGTAAGCTTGTGACTAAGGTGTTATAGACAAGAAAGATTTCACTACTGTCTCTAATAAAACCATACAAATTGTGCACTTGTAAATGGAATTTCCTCTCAAATGAACAAGACATGGCAAACTTTTTAAATAAAATAATACTCATTGTTTTAATAATTTTAACAATACTTCCAGTTCTCTCCCCTATTCACTTGCTTTTGTTAGGCATGTGTTCCTCTCGATATTTTTTCTTTATTTTTAGCTTGAACCACTACTGCGAGGATGTTTAGCAAACTAGTGTGGCAAAAGGGTTACATGTTGTTTATACGAAGACTAAAATAATTGCATGTCGGTTCTATCCTCAGCTCAAACGAAGGTGACATTTGCTATTCAAAACCACAACAGAAACAAGCAGCGAAAACCCAAACTCTCAATTTGCATGGCAGAAAATATTGGCCTGTGTTTTGAAGTACTCCACATATCCCTCAAACCAAAGCCATGGTTGGAATTCTAGATTTGCAAGCAATTTATTATCAAACAGGTACTGTTAAAATAAATTTAATAAAAATCTACTACGATTAAGCCCCAAGCTATGGTCATGCCGTGCTCATTTAAACTACATGGAAATGTACACGACAATTTGGATTCAAAGGTACCCGAGTGATCAATGTAATAAGTTTTCTGTCATAATCAGTGCACAACTGTAAGAGTTGTAATTTGAAAGTCTGTGGTATATTACACTTAAACTAAGCAGATCAGAGTCAATAATATTCAATTGAGACTTAAATTTTTTAATTAACCTGCTCAGTCATTTCACAAATGCACAGATGAGAACACCTATAAATGCATGCAATTTTGAATATGGCAACGCGGGTAATATTTTGTTTAATTTGAATGAATACTTCTCTGCTTTTTGGGTCTCATACACCCATAGTTCAATTTCTCTGAAATAGCTACAAATTCTCCTCAATGCATAAAGATGCCCAAATGAGAAGCAAAAGTGCTTAAATCTACATCAAGTTCTTGGTTGTATTTTAATTATGTTTATATACAGATTTCTGCCTTGGCCTGGTAAGGCCACAGACCTGTACTTGTGGCCATTGTGAGATGGACATGACAGTGTTAGAGACTTTGAAGTCAAAGGTTTATTACTGCTGCTCTATCAGCTCTCCAGCACTCCAGATGTGCACATGTTTAGCCTGGTGAGCACTCTGAAGCTCAGCCCTTAAGGCAAGGCTGGCTTCTCGTTGTCTTTTAGGACTGGTACCTCTGTTCAACGAATCTATGAAGGACCTGAACACCCAGCTGTAATGCTTGCAGTTTAACAGCCTGTGCTATCTCTTCAGGTGCCGGGGCTTTAAAGAGGAAAACCTGCAAGGTGCAGGGTGGAAGGGCTGTGGCATTCCCAAGCCCTGTATTCCCAATTCTGGGAAACTGCACCCCCCCCAGTTTCGGACAAGGGTCCTGGAGCTCCTGTGGTGGTACCTGTTGATGACCGCCTGGTCGGCAGCTAGCCTGAACACACGTGGCTTGGGGTTCCCCTCCTGCGGCTGAGGGGTGACCGTCCCCACCTCCACGAAGCCGAAGCCCAGTCCGTACAGCCCGTCCACAGCCTCCCCGTGCTTATCGAAGCCCGCCGCTATCCCCACGGGGTTCCGGAACCGCTGGCCCAGGACGTGCACCTCCTGAGGGGAGAGACGCTGATGGGACCGGGCGGAGCAGAGCCTCCTCAGTTTCTCCTAAAAAGGACCTGCATATCCTCATTTCGCATCTCTGTATTTCCATTGGACATCCTCGCTCACCAGTGATATAAGTTTAATCTTTTTGCTTAAGTTGCCATTTCATATCCCATATATCAATGGTATTTCAATTTCCAACACTCAGCTCTCTACCTCTCTTTCAAACTCCTATTGTCCACTATACAGTACAAGCCTTCCTCTAATGCAAGTATGTGAAGTACTGCTGGGGTGTACTCAATCTGTGCTGCTTGCCTTGCTTTTAACGTCTCCTCGACTGCTGCATGGCTACCTTGACCTTAACACTCTCCAATCAAAGCGGCATGCTGTCATTAGTGAAGCTGATTACAAAGTTTATATACTGACAATGAATCTGTTATTCTTCATTCCTGCCAATATATTCGTTTGCTGCATAATGTGTTTCTGCTCTCAACTACAGGAGAAGCCATTAAAAAAAGAAAGAATAAAAACTCCTACACAAAAAGAACAGGCCCACGCCCTCGTCCCTTTCCATTCTGTCGACCTGGGATCGCACGAAACGCGTTTTGAGCTTCAAGTGCTTTAACGGGATTTCAAATATAAATGTTTCCTAACCCGAAGCCCAATTATTACAAGATCCCGTGGCAGTGAAGCATGCTTGCCACAAAATGGCCAAAGGATGAAGCAGCTGATGTCGGTGTTTTTCTGAGTCATTAGCTAATGATCGCTAATCACTGTCCCTGACCTTGCGTGAATGCTAATTCTGTTTAGCCCTGAGGGAGGGAAAGGACAACCAGCTGGCCGGGTGCCTCTCTTTGCCAGTCCCCTCCCAGACTCACCAGTGCAGCAGAGTCCTGGTGCTGGCACCTTGGTACGAGCCCCAGCGCCAGGAGGCGCACCGCTAAGACATGGGCAGTCTCCGCTCCCACAATCCTCTGCAGCGTGGGCATCAGGTGGTTGGCGTAGAAGCGCTCGTCGCCCACGGCGGTGAGGTAAGAGACGAACAGGAGCCCGCCTGAGCCAATCACTTTTACCGCCTCTTTCAGGCGCTTCTGCAGATCAAAATACAGTTTATTCAAGTCTTAAAGACTTTGACAGCTTCCTGTGATCTGTAATTCTAACAGTAATATGTTTTCATATATCTTTCAACTTTCCGATTACATTGTAGCATTTTTTTTTGGTTATAAAACATGCCACCCAGGGGCTATTTCTCTATTATTTTTTTAGTGTTTAAATTTAAATCAATATATCCAGTACATCAAAACTGATCAAATATCCAATCTGAGCCTCACACCATTCTATAGAGTGTTCACAGACAGGATGAAGAAAGTGGAAACTAAACCTGTAAAAAGATTTAAAAAAACAAAAAATAAGCTTGGCTTGACTCGCAATTGTGGACGATGAAAATTAATCTAAAGAGAATAACTCACACGGACACAGCGTGTCACTTTCAACAGTACAGTCTTCTCTACACCACTGCCTTTACTTTCACGTTGATTAAACGCGAAGTATGACTCATTCACCCTGGGATCCATTGGAAGTAGCAAACAAAGACCAAGATGCCTTCTTTTAAAACACGAGAAACTATATTGCTACATTTCAACGTTCAATATTTCAATGAAGAAACATTGGCCGAGTCTCCACAGGTGTTTTCAATCTCTCACAACACACAGACAGCACAAAAACACTCGGCACACCGATCCGACACCCTGGCAACCACATTTAAAAGGAAGAAACAGATGGGTCATGTGCTTATAGAATAGATAAGGCATAATCACAACATTCATGGCACTCTCTACTACTGACTGCCCAAAGTCATGCTGGTTATTGAACATTTCTATAAGATTACTATTAGAATAGTTCAAACAGGAAACCCCAAGGACATTTGAAATACAAATTTGCAAATGAAGCAGCTGAAAGGTGTCATGCAAACGAGAAGAGGCTCTCAGATGAGTGCCTTGACCTCACACCTCTTATTTGGTCAGCTACAACACCACAGTCCGTTTCAATGGGGTTTTGCTCACCTCCAGTGAAAAAGCCCCCCCCCATCAGTTCCAATAAAAACAGGGTGGAGAGAAGAGACACAATCCGCAATTTATGACCGCTTCAAACTGTTGCGTATCCATGAAAGTTTAAAGAAAGTGACAAAGGCTTTGACAGGGCCAGGCAGGGACTAAATAAGGCAAAATAAATCCTACGAAGGATGAAATCTGTAAAACATACATGCTTGTAGCATTTAGTCGGAAAAAAAACTCAATTTACAATTTTCAATTTTTTTTCAGCTAAACACTAGAGACAATAGAAAATATAGCCTCAAGCTTCACCATCTTCAGTTCAAATATAACATTTCAAGCACTTAAAACACATACATTTTAGTTTTAAGTTGGGTCCAACAAATCTGGTGTATCCCACCATACCGGGCCCCCTGCTATTCAGCATTTACTATATGTTCCCGCTTGATCCAATCTTAAAATCACATGGTCTAAATGATCATTCGTATACTGAAGATACTCAAATCTATGTCCATACGACATGGTACTTTCACTAGTCATGGCCATAAAAGGGTGTGCATTAAAAACTGACGACAAAAAGGAACAAACACTTCATTACCCAAAGAGCTGTAGGAGTATTGGAACAACCTATCCAGCCATGTTGTTGAAACGGATATCCTGCTTTCTTTCAAGACACAGCTGGTTGAGATCCTTGAATTTACATGCTTTTTATTTGAACATTTTTTGGTTTAGCACGCCTCAGAAACGTATACCACTTCTAAGGCTGATTTAGGGTGAATCACTTCTCCATTTAACTGGGGTTTCAAGTTAACACAGGCCACGTATCGGATTGCTTGAGATAATAAACACTTTGTATACCTACTTACACACCGGGATGAACAGCACACTCTGCTTTTTATGTCTTCTTTCAGCCACCCTTCATCTCTCATTCCCCCTTACTAAGTCGGTACAATACCTTACCAGTCTCGGTACTTTAACTTATGTTTATATTATATAAAATCTAAAATAAAAGCAATGTATTTCTAAAAGTTAGCTACTGTGTAAAAATGTTTTAATGAAAATCAATGCAAAGAATATGTAGAAAACTTCCACCATTCAGTTACAAAAGCAGTATACAATTTATGATCAGCTAAAACTAAATAAGAAAAATATTTGTCATGTTATTAGACTTTGAACAGAATTAAAAGGCCAAGACGTGCGTTTTTGGACACTTGTGTACACATTTTCTATACCATTCACTCCCCATGCTTAACATCAGTCATCACATTTATTTCACGTAATCGGGTTCATGAAACCAATAAACATTAACAAAGACTTAATTTAATATGATTTTTAGAAGGTATGCAATATCTTCCATGAAAAAGTTGACATTTTTGGAATTTTAGCCCTACAGTTTGAAGTAAACCCTGATCGCAACCCCTACTTACACAAATCATTTTTCATTTTAAGTTTTCACAAACGCATTTCTACTGTAAACCAAGAACTGCTTGTTCTATCTGGAAAACACAATTTCATCTTACACTTTCTGCAATGTAGGATTTATTAATCCAAACAGTGTTCTGCGTGTTTTCCAAGGTGATGACATACAGTAACAGCCTCCCTATCCCAAACTCCTATTGCTTAAAGCCACAGGAATGGAATTAGTTTCGATCAGAAGTCGTTCAAGGCTGCTGCTCACTGATCTAGCTGTGGAGTTCCTAAGTTATAGACGCTTAGTAGAGACGGGCTTCCCGTGTTCTTCTCCTGTCAAGGAATATTTTTAGCACAACTTTGCTGAAAAGTCCGCTATATTTCTGCTCCTGTGCCTTCCACGTGGTCGTGCACGCTCAGTTCCGGGCTACCTTTGCTCTTTTCTGATTGGCACACAAAATTACACAAGCAGACTGAGTAGTGCAGTAAATTGTGCTTTTTTTCCCATTCGAATTCACCCTGCAAATTTGACCTTTTAAAGTGTCATCAAAGCGTAATTACTTCTTCACGAAACTGATCGCTACTACCAGTAGTAGTACTAGGTCAGCATAAGCCCTCGGTACATTACAGCATAAAATAAGTACACCTCGACATTTTTCAGTCTCGCACTTTCCTGAAAGCGATGAGTGCAGTGCAAACTGCTCATTGCAGACTAATCAATCACTTTTCACATGCTTTGGTAAAATAGATCTTGTCAGCGAGGACAAAAAAACCCCACCATTATTCAAGAACATTACTTTACAAGCACTTCGACCGGACACTCCTTGCTTTCTCAAATATAATGATACGACTGCACGGAGCACCGCATTTCTTGTTACCTTCAAAAGTTGCGCAGCCATCCGGATCGTTATATAGTGTGGTCAACAACACTGCAAATCTATTCCGCTCCAACAAAAGTGCTCATTCAAGGACTGGAGTGAAAACTTCCTGATGAAAACCTCGCGATACACGAGACGAGACATTCGTTCAAGCAGTGACTCACACCCGCATCTGTGGGTGGTGAGACGAGCTCTAATATAATACATTCAAATGATGATAGCTAATATATAATAAATCCCCGTTATAGTCATAATTCTGTGAATCAAAAACTGAATAGTGCTTTACACCTGCCACCGTGCCTCAGTCCAGCACGCTTGTTTGTTGCCGGCTTTTGTGTATGTAAAAACCGCATTGCACAGTCTAGCTCTGTGCCTTAAGAGTCCCGTCACTCCCATGGACGGGTTTAAGTGGTGATCCGTTCTTGGGGAAAGGAAAATGATTATTTTATCAGTTAGAGAAGACGAAAGCAAGGATCAACAGCTTTGTTTGTTTGTTTGTTTTTTACTGTGTTAAAGTTATTTTGTAACGAATACGCCCCTGCGCATAACTCACAGCTGAGTAAATCAAGGTGGTTTATACTTGAAAAACAATTCTGTGCAAGACAGAAGCTGAAAATATGATTTGGCCCAATTCTGTAATGTGCTTTGTCAAAGCAATGTGTACCATGCGTTCACAGGGAAGACCTTAAGAAAGACACCCCATATTACCTGCCTCTATTGATCTGATTGTCATCTGCCACATTGAAACTGACCTATAAAGTTTTTAAAAATTACTAAAGGAGGAGTATATCACACTGTATAAGGCTCTGAATCCCATCACTATGATAGTATGACAAAAAAAATATTTGTACTGTTTATGTAAACCATTTATTAATTCACTTCACTGTATTTTTGTGCTAGTAGAGTAAGTACTTATGACAGCAAATAATTTAGAATACGGTATATAGCAAAAAGAGACAGAAATTAAAATAAGAGAGACAAGCATCAAGCAATAAGTTAATTAAATTAAAAATAAAGACTACTCTTCCACTCTTCTTTCTTTCGACTGCTGTGCATGATATAATCTTGTATATTGTCTCAATAAACCAAGTTTACAATGGAGTCTTTTAAGTTTTTTTGATGTCATTTGTTGGCCAAAAGCTATGTAAAGCAAACTTGAGGATTTGCATGCTGACTATGGAGGTTCTGGAATTTCCCTAATGAAGGGGATCTCTGTGATGATAGACTCTCTGGGTTTTGTGAGTGATGTCCCTGATTTTCCTGGGATGGGAGGAGGCTGTGACAGTCGTGCTCTGCAGGTACTGTGGATAGCGCCAGCATTTTGTACCATAGGCAGAGCATGAGAATGGGAACCCTGAGCAGGGCATTCGAGGCCTGGGCCGCTCTGGTCTCTGGCTTTTTACTCATTTCAGGGGGGCGAGCTTCTGAAGGTGATTGTCCTGCTGGGCAGCAGAAGTTTCGGGGATTGTGTTATGAGTTCGTCAGGCAGCCCAAGCCCTGGACACTAGCCCAGAAGCACTGCAATGGAGATGGAGGGAGCCTACTGCACAGCATGGACTGGGAGACAAAGGATTTTGTACTGGAACAGATGGAGACACATCAGGCCTGGTGGATTGGACAGGTCCCAGTAGGCAAACACAGAAGTGGACCCTCCACAAATAACTCTGACGGTGAGTAGAGATGCTGATGAGTGCCATCTACCTCTTTTGACTGAGATGAATATTAAGCCATTTAGCTCATTAGTCTGTGGAGGTTACACATACTGTAGATGTGTGGAGCTGAAAAAAAAACACCTTGTGATGAAGTGTCTCAATTATGGTTTCTGTGTTCTATTCACTGCCTTATGGTTTGATTCCATTTGCCTGTGCTGAGGGGTTGAGGAGAGCAGGGTGAGGCTAGGTCACATCTCTGTTGAAAAAGCAAAGCCAGCTCATTTCTTTCTGTCCTGATTGCTCCAGCTTTGCAGCAGGTCTTGCATCTTTTTTGGTGAAGATTTAATTAAACCAAAGGTTGAGAGATGTTGTGTCATTATCCGCCAGGCTCATTCAGATGACTTGATTAGCTGAAAATCAACCACACGTTAATTAAAGCATTTAGTATTCAGATGAAAATAGGAATCACAATCTCATCTCAGGGTTCTGAAGGGAATAAACATATTAGTGAGTTAAAATCTATATTACCAGTGCAAAAACAATATTTATAAAGCTATGTATACTACGCCCATAATTTCTGACAGTGCTCGGTCAAGAAGGATTACAGGGATTTATTTCACTGCCCATTTACTCCAACAGTGTTTGTGGCAATTAACAGAGTATAAATAATCAAAATGATGTATAGCAATATAACATTATAAATAAAGAGATAGAGATAAAAAGGAAAAAAGACAAATAACAATTAAAAGCCGGACTAGGACAGATATGTTTTTAGTCTAAATTTAAGAACTATAAAACAGTTTGCATTTCTTAGACATTCAGGGAGAGTTCCAGAGTTGCTGAAAGCAGCCTGAGACGTACAGTATACCTATAGGAAGGCACTAATAACAGGTGTGCCCCAGCAGAAGGCAAAGCCCTACTTGGTCCTTAGGGAGTGATGAGAGGTGCCAAGTATTGTGGGGATTTGTTGTGCAGGGCTTAAAAAGTTAAAAGTAAAATTTGCAACTGAAAGTGCTGGGTAATGAGTAATGTGCTCACAGAGCCTTTAACATGTTGGAAGTGGAGCAGCCGAGTTTTGGGCCATTTAACGTTTGTTTAGTGAGCAGGTAGGGAGACCACTGTAGTAATTCAGACGAGATTTGGTGATTTAGCAGTGTAATCACGAAAAGACTGAATGTGAGCAATGTTTCTGAGGTAAAACTTTACAGTCTGCTTTTATTTGTGCATCAAAATAGAGGTTAGGATCAAACAAGGCCCCCAGATTTCTCATAGTAGGGCATAGTTCTAGGCCACCTTCAACACATGTTATAACCTAATGATGTCTAATAAGGTCATCCTCCTGTTTACATTCATATAGCTGTAGGTGACAGCTAAAACAGGTTTGGCATTGTTACTTGCATACTGTGTTTTACCACTGAAATGGGGGATAACTTTCAAGGAGACCATACAAGCCACTGTACCACAAACATACAGGCCCATGCATTTGCATGCAGAGTGGAGAGTGGAGCTCAATCAATGACTCTTGATCATTTCCATAGGATTTCCATGCTTACCATCTTCATTTGCTGTACCTGAAAAAAGAATCAAGGAATCATTTGCATAGTTTTTGTTTTTCCCTTGTGGTTGTGCTGCCTGTTTGTGTCTGTGGATGGGCGTGCTAGATTTGTCTTTAAAAAGTTAAGTATGTTCCTGTCTAGGATATTCGGTTTTGTATGTGCATGTGGCCTAATAATAGATATGATTGGAGGTGTTAGATAAGAAATTCTGGTCCAGAGGTAGGTGTGCCACCTATTGGTCCTCTGACACCACTTGCAGCAGCAAGATGGATTTCTCTGGCTGTCCATTATCCCAGTACTGACCAGGTCCAGTCTTAGGGAGCTTCTGAGATGTGACAACATAAAGCTACAAGATGGCAATGCTGTTATACAACATTAGTCTCCCATGGTTTTACTCTTAAGCTGTGGAACAGTGTTAACTGAATTCTGTGTTAAGCCCATCTTAAATAGTGTTCATGGCTGTAAGTACATGATGATGTTTTACTTGCAGATTTGGGCACTCGTTGACTTCAGCTAGACTCCGAAATGCTCAGGCATATCTGCAATGTGTACGTGTTTTGAAGCAGAAGTGCAGAACACATATTGAAATCCTTAGAGGTAAAAAGACGTTCTGACTTTCGTCTCAGAACTTTCCTGTTTTGGTATCGACACACTTGTCTCAGGGCTTGATGATGACTCTGCTGTGGGGATTTGTTTCCTCTGATCCCATCAAAAGCCTGAGCACTGTAAATATCTGGAAGTGTGCATTTTGAGATGGACTCGGGATACTGCACCTGGAGGTCTGCTAGCTTGCAGTGTAGTGTAGGCAGTGGGAATCTGAATGCCACGTCCATTCAGTGCCATTTCAGCTGTGGCATTATGGGAAGGGTAATGTGAAGAATTGCTGGTGGATCTGGAAGAACATGTTGTTGAGGAGATGTGTATTTAAAGAATATGTGAATATTTAAAGAATATGTGATCATGCGTAGTGCAGAAGTGTCAAGACCTGGCTAAATGATATGTAATGAATATGAATGGGCAATTCCAAATTTCTTCAAAGAGCTTGTGATGCTGAAACTCTTAATTCGTTTCAATTTGCTTTTAATGTCTGATTCAGGTTCTCTTGATTGGCCCTCCTGGGTCAATGGGTCAGGGGAGAATGAGAATCACTGGAAACCCACTGACCCCTTCCACTTGTGCACCTACATCATCTTAGAGCCTGCTTTCCAGCTGGTGACCACGCCCAACTGCAACCTCTGGCTCAGTTCCATCTGCCAGCGCGGTATGTTCATCACATGCCCTATCACCAGATTCTGAAATTCATTCATTTTATCATGAGCTGGTTCCTATTTGCATTTGTTTTAAATAAAGCAAAACATGGCGGTCTCGAAATTATGTCGCTGTGGCCAGTACAGGTTAAAGTTAAGATCATACAGTTTCTTGTCCCCAGAGGTCTCTACCAAAGGCCTGTGATGTGATATCTTCGTAAGCTGGCGAAGCGAAAATTCTATTTGTAAGGGAAAACATGAATCAAAACTGTAAAAAAACTAGCTCCCACTCATAATAAAGGTGTCACAGAAAACCTAAGAAGCTTAAGTGGTCTTAAAATTGATCCTTTGCAATTGTCTTTGACACTGTACTGTGGATTCTATTTAAATATAAGCAAACCCTTCAGTGAGGACTGTCACTTGTGAGGTGTCACTGCACACCCATGCCACCCCTCAGTCACCCCGAAAAAGGAGCCCCAGAATATATTTCTGATTGGAAAAAATTGTCCGAGACTTAAGATATTCCATGTTCTAATGCGAAACCTGCCTCAGGAGATGAAAAGACACATGAGGGAGTTGCCATGGAGAATGAATATCTCTCTAGCCTCTTTGGTCTCTCATAGAAGTACCTGCAACACAGCCAGGCACACAGCCTGGCCCAGCTCTGTCTTAGGTGAATCAATACTGTAACCTGTACTAGCACAATACAAGTGAGTGAAGCCGTGGAATAATTAGGACTCTGCTGTTTCCCAGAATTCCAGAAGAAACATGAAATCCGTAAGAGGGACTTGCCTGAAGATGTATCAAAGGTGTTGAAGGTACTGGCCAATCAGAGTTGATAGATACTGTGGCACATACTGTAAAATAATCTGCCTAGTCTCCACATTAAAGTTGACGCAAAAAGCAGTATTTGGCTCCTTCGATACAGTATTGTCATAGAAGTTTTAAAACATTGGGTATTTACCTATTAGACGAATTAATCTGATATATATTTCGCATGGTGCACCTACTGTAAATAAACCAACTAATAAGTGCAGTGGGTGTTGTCAAAGATATAGGATTTGTTTAAGAACATATTTATCATGCCTGTTATTTCTAGGCAATACAGTTTTTTCAAGACTAATATTGTGTTATTGATTTAATTCCTCTGTTCTCGATGGGATGAATTTATTGTTTTGTTTTACAGAAGATATTAACTGAGGACAATAATGCAACTATATTAAAAAGTCCAAAAGTGTTTCAGAATGCATCTGAGTTTTACAAAGGCAAGTATTCTGATATGGAGAAACTACAAAGACTCAGACTTAAAAAAAATCTTACTTCATACAGCAGTTTGTTGTTTGTATTTTGGTTTTTGAAATTTGGAACTTCTTATCGTAGTTGTTGTTTCTAACTGTTGTTAGAAAACATTAATTTGTGCATGTGTATGTGTTTAAGATGTGCACAGTGGTTGGCATCGCTGCCTTGCAGCTCTGGGGCTCTGGGTTCAATTCTGGGCCTGGGGTGCTGTCTGTGTGGAGTTTGTATGTTCTCCCTTTGTTTGTGTTGGTTTCCTCTGGGTGCCCTGGTTTCCTTCCACGGTCCAAAAACTTACTGGTAGGTTCTGAGCTATTATCGCCCTACTCCCCACCTCACAACCTCCGCTCTTCAAATTCTGCCCTCCTTACTGTCCCCCAAGCCCGTCTACATTGTATGAGTGACAGGGCCTTCTCCTGCTATGCCCCCAAGCTCTGGAACTCTATCCCCAAGGATATCAGAGAGTCACCTTCTCTAAACTCCTTCAAATCCAGACTCAAAACCTTCTTCTTCAGAAAAGCCTTTACTTAACTGGTTCCATTCTTCACCCCTCTGCTCTTCTTAATACCACCTTCCACGGTCTCCTCTATTGTTATTGTTGTATTGTTGTAATTGTAATTGTGTCTTATCTTGTGTATTCTTCTTATTTATTGTTGTAGTCTTCTTATTTATTGTAATTGTCATCCTGTAAAGCGCTTTGAGAAGCCACCTTTAAAGGCGCTATATTAAATAAAGTTTATTATTATTAAGTGGTTTCTGGGAAAATTGGCCTTGGTGATTAGGTTCCTGTTTATGTATGTGTGTGCCCTGTGATGGACTGGTATCCTGTCTAGGGTGGACCCTGCCTTGCAGTGATTGCTTGCTGGGATAGGCTGTGTTCCTGTTGTACTTATTGAAACCCTTTATGCAGTGATGTCCATGTTTATTAAGAAACGTAAAAGTAATAATTTATATTTTGTCTGTTTTACAGCAGACTTAGCATTTTTGTACTAAAGTCAAAGACTTACCTTACCAATATGTAGCCTTATCAGTATCTGTCTGTTCCCGTCACCTATCTTGTTCCTACAGCTATAGATGCTACGCTGAACACCATGCAGAGTGTGACAAGAAACATTGAAAATGTTACCACGGTTTGTTGAAAGATTTTTGAGTAATTCTGAAACTATTGTTAAAAGCCCCTTCAATATAGCAATATGAATCTGTGATGCCACTTTGCCTTTTACCCAACAATAAATTCAGAATACTGCAATTTACCCAAAAAATCAGAAATACTTCCTTTCTCCATCTAAAGTACTTTAATAAAAGGTGAAACCTGTCAGCACCAGAATATAAAAACTTCCTGTATTGTTCAGTTGCTTTAGAAAAGTATTTCTGTATGAGGATGTGTTGCTGTCCTGGATAAATTAGTTAGACTGCCAATACTTGTCTTAATCATGAATTTTTATTCAGAAACACAAAAAGAAAACCTGAAGAGTTGTAAATGTTTTCTAGATGTTTAATCTTGTCCACTAACGATTCGCTTTCTCTGTGGCAGTTGGCTGTACATATGTTAGACAGAATTGAAAGGGAAATATTCCAGCCCACTGTTGAACAGAAGGTAAGCTTAGATTTTGAATTGCAAGTTTATGTTTCCTGCAATTATTTTGATCAATGTCACAGGAATGAGGAGGTTATTACCATGGTACAGTATGTCTGCCGGCCCCTGATTATTAGAAGCCAGGCTTGAGGAAGAATCACCACTGTGACAATTGCTGGCAAGACTTGGTGGTGTGCTTACATTGCTCACCACGGGTTTAGGTGTCAGCCTGAGGCCCTGACTGTTTGGTCATCATCATAATAATAACAACAACACTTTATTAACCCTTTACAATTTCTTGCATTAGGAATTATCTTTTCACATACCCCAGCTTGCACTCCATGAGACACACAGATAGGGAGATAGCCTGGGGTCAGAGCGCAGGATCTGCCATTGTACAGCACCCCTGGAGCAGCTGGGGTTAAGGGCCTTGCTCAGGAGCCCAATGCAGTAGGATTCCTCTGCCAGCTGCAGGATTTGAACCGGCAACCTTCTAGCCACAGGTGCAGATCCTTAGCCACAGAGCCATCATGCGAGATCTGATGATACTGCTCGTAAGGGCAGGGGCGTGAACGCCCGGCATCATAGCATCTTAGATTTCCCTTCATTCAGATGGTGATACAATACAGTATCTCACTTCTCCACCTCGTCCTCTGATCCTCTGCAGCTCCTGGTGTCCTGCAGACGGGGTCTCCTCTTCAGAGAAGGACACCATGAGTCCTCTCTCTTACAGTGCTTATGGTGCCGTCCGCCCAAAAGTTTCGTGTGTATTAAAAATGAAATACTTAGGAATCGTATTCATCAGTCCTATCTAAGTGATTTTTAGTGTTCATGGTGCCCCTTTGGAGCACACTGCAAGCTTTTGTTCTTTTATTATTATTGTTGTTATTGTTTTCCGCCAGGAGAACTGTAATGTGCAATAAAGTTGAAAGATGAACCATTTTGTAGCTCACTCTTAGCCCCAGTTTTTGTGCATTCAGGGAAAGCAGTTCCCATTTTCCTTTGTTTTTATGTTTGATAAAAAAAACTAACAGTAATATCCATATGGCTTCCTTATCTGGATCACAAATGCCTTCACAGGTTGTGAGTATGTGGGTTTTCTTGCACTTCTCTTTGCAGATTAAATTTATTGAGATTCTCTACAATGTTACCTTAAGAATCCAGAAAACAAACTACTCACAGTGGGACAAGAACATCACAGCCAACATTGTCTTCACCTGTGCGAGCAGCATGGTACAGTCTGCAGTGTCTGTGTGTTCTCTGCCAAAACTCAGCAAGGAACAGGTGTGTTTGAAAGCATGTGTCTTGTTATTGTAGGGAAGCAAGACGTCCCAGTCCAGTCCAGTGCAGTTTTGAAATAGTTTTATTAGAGAAGGCCATCCACACTGTGTTCTCTCATTTCTCAGCTCTAAAAGCAGAGGGAATTTCTACTGTCTTCTAGACCCATAGCAGTAGCTCATTCCTTTGTTGCCATAAATGTGTTAAGAAAATACAACTGGAACTGGAATGAATATCTTTGGACATTATTGTACCAGATTCTGCTGTGTCAAGGGCTTATCAAAGGCAGGTTTTTGTTACAAATGAGACTAATCTTTACCAGGGTACCTGTTCACTGCCAAAGCATAATAAAGTGATATCAGAAACAATATCATTTTGGTGCACTCTTTATATTAGGTGTCACAGGCTTCTAAGGCCAAAACATAACACAGGAGAATAAAACAGGGGACAGTTGTTACTAGTGTATAACTGTTTATACTGGTTAGTGCTGTAATTCAATTGCCAGAGTACTTTACATGCCACCCTTAGAAATCTGAATCTGGAGGACTGAAATACATGTTCCAGGAGACATATGGCCTGGTTTACAACCTGCTTTGAACATTGTAGGTCAGAACTCTTTGATTTTCCCTGTTGACAAAATTCCTGGTCGATCTATGGAACTTGCAGTTTGTCTACAGGGAAAATGAGCACCTGTATGTCTTAACCATGCTAGATCCAAGATGTTGAGTTTGTGCTTTTCTTTTTTTATCACGTAGTACTCAGCCATGGTCAGCATTATGCTCAAGGTGCTTGATGCTGTCAGTTTGCTGATGGACTTACCCTTCAACAAGACTTTTATCTTGAGACACCCACTCATCTCCACTTTCATCAGCACGTGAGCACTCATAATAAGAGATTCCTCATTTAAATTCCAAGTAGCCCTCAAGAGGTGGTGAAGTTACCATGGGCTAGTTCCCAATCTTCATCATGATGACCCCGTGTCAGGTCTGAGCTCTCAATTAAAATCTTAATTCATTGTTTAATTAGACATTTGTCATCGTGATCAGATAGATGCTGATAGGTGGCATATTTTATTTCAGTATTTCAAAATACTTTTAATATCATTTTAACTAAACTGAAATCTCTAGCTTTCTAGAAGCTGAACATAATAAAATAATTGTAGTCAATTAAATTATTAGTTCAATAAAGGATTTAAAGAACTCAACTGTTCTGGGGTCATCATAAATGTCCTTTTTATTGTTTGATATTTCCTATTCTCAAGAAGAGAATATCATTATAACCAAAGAAATGTCTAGATTCTTTCATTTTCAGTAGAAAGTGTTTTATTACTTTGAAGTTTTGCATCAGTTTCACCAGAAAATGTTACCATTTAATACATACAATGAAGCCCACATACTGTACAGCTGGTATCCAACTGAAAAACAATGTTTGTTCAGCTTGTGTTTAATGTTAGTATTGATTTGTTTTCTTTTTATTCTGAAATCATATTTTATAACAGCTGTTAAAAATACAATGTTATATGACAAACATATACATTTTATGCATTATATCTCTACAGAGTAAGAGTTAAAATGCAAATAACGATGTTGATAAGATGACAAAATCACATGTACAAAACATTATACAGTATACATTTTCAGTTAGCTGGAACAACAGCGATTGCAGTGCTTTATAAAGGTAAACTATGGACACAAACCAGTACAGATTGTTGGCAGAGAGTTTTTGGTTTTGAGAATTCACCCTCATTCTTCAATGTTCAGCAAAATGTATTCAGACCCTTGCACAGCTTTCACCTTTTGATGATTTAGAGCTTGCATATGTGACATTTTGAAGTAGCAATTAGTATTTGTTAAATACACAGCCTTCGCCTCCACATTTTCAGTCAAAACAAAACAATTAGTGGAGTGGCTGTAATTGCGTGAGGCATGCTTCCACCAGATATTGACTTCAGTGATCTGCATACAGTACTTATGCAACCAGCACCCATCCACTTTCCAGCAGGTTTATCCAATCCAGGGTCATGGGGGAGCCAGAGCCTCTCATGGCAAGCAGCAGGCACAAGGCAGGATACACCCTGGATGGGACACCAGTCCGTCACAGGGCACACACAGACACAAGACTCGCACGTCGCAACTCAGCAACTGAACTCAGGGCGCAGTGCTGCAAGGCCACAATTCTAACCACTGCACCTCCATGTCACCCAACAGTCAACACATTTCACTTTTTCTCTGTAGTTTTCCTGACATTTACTGTGACTTGTCTTACCATTGGAAGTCCGAAGCTTGAGTAATGGAGTTTTTAATCAAATATTAAGTTTAAAAACAAATATGCAGCATTTGAGATAGGGTCTGAACACTCTTGCCAGACCCTGTATTTGTGATCTCTTATTACTCTCTTCTTTCACTTTTCCCTCCCTCTTCAGATACAAGCCAAAGGATCTGGGCAATGTGGTCATTAAAATTGGTGAGGATGCAGCACAGTTTAAACTGCCTGGTTCTTCTGACTTTTTGTCAAAACTCGAAATGTACGACTCTGTCAGCATACAGGTTAGTCCATGTGCCTGAGTATAAGACAAGGTCTTCTTACCGTTTATGTTCTTTGATCTTCCAACATTTTTGTGTGCTTTTTCATGTACTCAGACCTTAGTTTTGAGATATGTGCAAGTTTTCAAAATGTATCAATTCAGCAGCACTTTAATGTAACACTGAGACCTAGAGGACTACAAGTACTGTATCGCTGCCTATGTCAAGCCTGGAAGGGAATATGTTTCCTCCAAAAAATAACCTTTTACAAATTTCCTTTGCTAGCCCACATCTACTTCATGAGTTTTCTGAGAGATAATCTCAGATGCTGCAAACGTATAGCCAGGATGCTGATATTGTTAGTACGACAAAATAAGTGTAACATTTTGTTTCTATTAGTGTGTTACAAACTGGTTACCTAGCACACATTTTTTACAGCTGTCACTCCCTGCTGAGCCTGTTACATCTACAGTATATGCACATTTTTTATCTTCAAACACTAAAATACTATCACTGGAATGTACAGTATGTCAGTTGTATACTTGAAGTTAAAGCTGTAATTAATGAGTCTGGCATGCCTTTAAAAATTTTAATTTAAAAGACCCTTTCTGTCTAGCTTTGTCTTCTGATATGTATATTTCTATTTTTCCTGTTTGGTTTTGTTAGTTACCGCTATGAGGAGCCTGAATCTTTGTGTATTTAACATGGTGTAAGGATATTGCCTGTATCAAACTCCAGTTTCTAATACTTCATCTGCATGATTCCTGTAACTATCTGTCTTTTATACGATGTGCTTAACGCCTGGTCTGTTTGTCTCAGATGTCAAGCTTCTCTTTTAATCCTTTCCTTGGAGAATCGAATGAAAATATCACTAGCACAGTGGCCAGTCTGTCACTGAGGAGCAAAACCGGTGAGATCCACTTGGAAAACCTTACTGAAAGCATTCAGGTACAACCAGAAACTGTTTTATGATTAACTTGGCCTAATATCACATATCTGGCAAGCATTCACAAGGTACATCTCTTTTGAGTTATGAGAGGTTGGAAAAACTAACTCACTTCTGACGAGTGAGTTTTTGTTAGAGATAGCTGATAGACTGCAGTTGTCAAGCCTCACTGTAAATTTTGTTTTGGATTTAAAACAAGATTTTAATTGGGCCACTCAAGAACATTTAGTGTATTTCTGTCAGACCATTTCAGTGTTGCTTTGGCCTCATGCTTTTGGTCATTGTCCTGCTGAAATGTATGTTTTAGATTCTTGAGTGGCTGAAGCAAATTTTCCTCTAGGATTCAGCTATTCGTTTTTCCCTCGGTCCTCACAAGCTCCTCATCCCTGCTGATAAGACGCACCTCTATAACAACTTCCAGATGGCCGTTCCTGACATTTGGGATGGTGCTGACTGGGCGATGTTGTGTATTGAGGTTGCACCAGGCACAAGACCACATTTATGTTTTGTCTTACCATAAAGCTTTTTCTCGCATCTCTAAAGTATATCTCATATGAGAATTAAGATGAGTCCTTTTCAATAAAAGGTTTTTTTCTTGTCAATCACCTATACACACCAGCTCTGGCGGCTGGAAGTTTGTTGATGCATAAACAGCGCCTCCCACCTCAGATATAGAACTTTTCAGATATTTCATGATAGATTTTGTCATACCGACTACATGACTTGAAATTCAATGTCTACCTGAAGGCGACAGATGCATTTGTCCTGAAAACAAATTAAACCACTTTGATTACTCACAGACAGAGACCATATCGCAACTTATATGCCCCTTTAACTTTTCTTTAACACCTGAAGTGATTTAGGGTTGCTGTAACAAAGGTGTTGAATTTATTTTTTCAATTGAAAAAATTCTACTCTTTTAGAAAAATACAATCTATCTAAAAATACTATCAGTTATTTTACCTTTGTCAGTTTGGCCTGGATTGCAGAGATTCAAAAATATAAATCCAACCATCACAAGTATCACAACTGAAAGCTCTGACAGAAACAAAAGTAGGAAACTTTGCAGCCATGTAAATACTTTTGCAAGCCACTATATATTCCCTGTTCTGAAACCAAGGCAATGTTTTTTTCAGATTCTCCTGCCTCAAATAAATTATGATAACAGTTCTTGGAGAATAAACACATCAGGGAATCCTGTGACCAGCCAGTTCAATATCACAGACTCCAATAGCACGGTCATCTTAGCTGTGGAGCCCAACAAGAACATCACCATTCAGGTATTGCTGTCATCTGGATACCTGCCCAATGCCACCAACTACGATTACAGCAAATTCCTCCATTGGGAACCCTCAGGTAGGACTATGCCAAAGTGCCACACTGCTCATCCACATTCATCTTGCTTTCATAAAGTCCTTTCTGCATGCATATTCATTCCTTACTTGTTACTCGTTATTCGTTACTTGGTCTTTTCAGTTTTTTAATCTATACCGAACATCAGAAGAAACGTATCAATCTATGCATGTTGGATTTTAAAAAAGTAAAGTACTATACAGTCGTGTTATGCAACTCAACTCAAGTAAACCAAACTAGTCACATGTGTACAGTAAAAAATAGTTGCACAGCAGCCTCAGGGTTCTGTAGCAACATGCACTTGTAATGCTAGAGTCTTCTGTTATGCACTGGCATCATTTTTTTCCTATCCGCATACTGTATGCTTCAGAACTGTGAATTGGAGCTCAACTGCTATACAGCATTTTCATGCTTTGGAAACACTGCTGTAAATTTAATTTGCACTGCCTCCTGGTGTGTAGTGTTACTAATGTGTACTGTTTCTCATGAAAAATGGTGTCTCAATCTCCTCCACTGTAGAACTTTCAATAACGTGATGTTTTCTGGGAACAGAACTGTCATGTTATAACGGAAATGGCTGTATATGGATCTCTTTGATTATTGATTTAATGTTTTTCACACCATTTTGATTAGTTGATCATTCATTACTCACTGTGATGCACTCCAGTTCCTTCAACTGTTGCATAAGCACCATTTCACCTCATTAGTGATAGAGTCAATTTCTCTTTAATAAAATGTCAGATCTGGTGTAAATCTACAAAGGAAAACACAGAAAGGAGCTGAAATCCCCAAATTTTCAAGAGAACAACACCTTTGTGCCATTGCATTGTAGTAGGTCGAACTAAGTCATCATTGTCTGGAGTATTTAAAGCTTGCAATTTCTACTCTGATAAGACGTAAAGGTAGTCCATCAACGATAGGCCACAATCTGGAAGACCACTCATCGCTAGGATCAATGAGGAAGTCAGAACATGACAGTCTGGCCAGGAGTGTCTAAATGCCAACTGGCTTTGACTCTACAATGATCAAGTAGGACCACACTTGCTGATGGCTCATTCTGACCTAACAACATTCCAGCAGGAAAACAAGCTTGCTCTCACTCTGCTCATGTAGCAATTGCTTCCTTGTAAGGTGAGAAACTTGTCAGATGAGAAACCGTGGAGCCCTACTTACTAGATATGAGTGTAAGATGAGCTGGGATGGCGTGTGGTGTCTCGGGCTCAGAGACCAGTGAATGGGCATGTTAAGTTTCTACAATGGCACAGATACAGCATCTGCTGCTCAATTCAAATGGCAGATGTCATACATGTACAATTTCTGTTGCTTCCAGCACACCCCGGTAGCCTCCTTTTCCAGCAGATTTCTGTCAGTGAAGAAGGTTAATCAGTGTAAAGAATTTGCCTTTATCACATCTGTTAAAAAATAATGTTGTGTGTAGAATACATTTTAATGATAATATCACCTGATTTGCATGATTTAGATTTTTTTTTAATTTGTAGTTTGACAGTTGTTTAAGATCCTCAACATATATGTGTGACAAAAGTAATTGCAATTTTTGTTATTCCAACCCAATTTTGCAATGGCCAATTTTGTGTTTTGCACTGTTCTTTAGTTTTTTTTGTGACGTCTCTTCTAGATGACCCCTCTGTCCAGGTGGGCTATCGCTGGCTGCTGACCCCTGAGTTGCTGAGTGTGGGCAGTGGAAACTGGCATGTGCTCATCACTCCATTTAACCTCAGCAATGGGGAGAGTGTGACCCTTCGCGTTCTGATCTTCACCAGCATGTGCACCTTCTGGAACAGTAGCAGCACTTCCTGGAGCACCTATGGCTGCATGGTGAGTCTCCATCACGCCCTCACACACAACCACAGGGGAGACAGGGTTGGCCTCTACTTCATTTGATGTCTATTTTCCATCCTGGTGTTTTGATATTAATATTGAAAAATACGGGGATTTGATTATTCCAATTTTGGGATGAACACTTAAAGGGCTCCATACTTTTTCAGACAGCTTGCTTAGGGCCAAATGCAATATAAGCAAGTCTCTGAACCTAAAAGACTTTAACCTGCTCTAGTTGCCCTAGAGCTTTTATACTCTATGGACATACTTTGAAATTTGCACTGGTAGTGATGTAGTGTTTTTTCCTTTTTTATTAGTGTATTATATTAGGTTATTTGAAGTCTATCAATACAATACAGTACATCAGACTAATAATATATAAAAACAAGCATTTATCCTTTACAAGAGGGGGTATCAGTAGTCGTCCCTACATACTAGGAACTATAGTATGCACTACATACTACTTACTGTGCCTACTGGTTTTCCTTCCAGTTGAAATAAAGGTTAATTAATTGAACCCATTGTTGACATGATTTTAAATTTTAGCCCATTTTTGTTAATTTTTAGTTATTAAGGAATAGAGGATGTCAAGGTCTGGACATCTATTAAAGAACAGAATGAAGCCAATTATGGTTTCAACTAACCTTTTGAAATGAAGTGACATACTCCTGCCTTTGAAAGGAAATCTTCTTGCACTGGCTAGATGAGAATGAGTGAGATGTACATCTGTAGTCCAGGTTCTCCCAAGTCCTATTTTGTTCATAGCAACACTGAGGTCTGTGTATCTCACAACAGGTCGGCCTACTCTCTCAGCCATGGCTGACTGAGTGCCTTTGTAACCACCTGACATTTTTCGGGAGCTCCTTCTTCGTGCTGCCAAACCAGGTGGACCTGAGCCGCACTGCAGAGTATTTTGCGACAGTCACGAAGAACCCAGTGGTGGTGATCCTGCTGTCGGTGTTCTTTGGCCTGTACCTCATCACGGTGATCTGGGCCTGGAACGCAGACAAGAAGGCGCTGAAGAAGGTGAGCTGCAGGAAAAGGAATTTGTTAGGTTTGGCGACTATAAAATGTTTGTACATAACTTCCAAATTAGAAGCGTCACCTGGTTTGTGTCCCAGTCATGAACTGAAATGTTGTTTCTCGTGTTAACTGTTTATTTGTTTTACCATGTGGGCAACAATTCCATTCCTGTGGAATTTCTTGGAGGTTTTTGTGATAGTTCATGCGAGTCTGCTTGTTCAGAGATGGCTTGACATCTCCGGTGTCTTGTCTCTTTAGAGAAAACTCACTGTGTTGGATGATAACCACCCTTGTGCTCAGTATTACTACATGCTGAAAGTAGAGACTGGGCACCGCAGTGGTGCAGGAACTTCTGCCAAGGTAAGTAAAGCCTGATGTCTCAGTCATCAGGTCTGCTACTGCCACAGTCTGCAACCTCCATCGCCTCACCTGAGGCTCTGCAACCACCAGTGCTGGTGAATTCTGAATTTCATTTAGTCGTTCTGACAAAAATCAAAATACAGAATAGCTCGTCTTCTAATATTTCTTCTACTTCTAATTTTTATTATAAATTTTAAATTTGTATACCACTGTAAATTGTTTTTTTTTTAAACTGACCCTAATAAATACTTACATTTTGATTTAGAAGAGTTACTGAAGCATCATTCAGAATTTATGGGTAATGTTTTTGAAGTATCACACAAAAGCCCCCCCCCAATACCGAGTGTGAGGTGAGATGCTGGACAATGGAGATAATGTGTAACTGACATCATAGCTTAATCCAGAAACAGGCACAGGTAATACATTTTGAAATGTTATTTTAGGTTCAGAGACACATCAGTGAACCTAAAATATATCTGATATTCTTCAACAATATACACATAAGAAGTCTTAACAATATACACAGAAATGTACTCTTAAAGTTAGATTCATTAGGGTTCTTGTGAAACTTTAAATTAACGTAATAACACATGGTCAGTTAGTGTATCTGTTGCCATACAGTGTGAGCATTTTCCCCACAGGTCCAGGCAACCCTGTTGGGCTCAGAGGACCAGAGCGAGCCCCACCACCTCAACGATCCTGACAAGCCAGTGTTTGAGAGGGGGGGCGTGGACTTGTTCCTTCTGAGCACAGCCTTCTCGCTGGGGGAGCTCCAGAACATCCGCCTGTGGCACGACAACACAGGGGGCCACCCTTCCTGGTGAGGGCAGAATTTGAGTTCTAGACCCACTCAAATTTGGAATGGCCCATTGTTTTTCTTGTCTTGGCTCACAGCTACCAAACCCTGTGTCCGCACACGGGGGAGAATGGCGAAGTGTAAGTCACAGAACGTTTCGGCTTTGGTCACTGGCACCTGCTAATTGGAAAGAGCTCATCCCCCAGCCTCCTCTCCTCTCACAGGTACGTTGACAAAGTGGTGGTCCAGGATGTGCAGACGCGCCAGTGCTGGCACTTCCTGTGCTCGACATGGCTGAGCTCCTCGAAGGGTGACAGAATGACGGACAGGACCTTCAACCCGGCAAAGAAGAACGAGATCACCAGCTTCAGGTGAACAGTCTGGCTATTGATCGGAGCTACGCCAGAGAGCCCTGGGCAGGAGCTACACCTGCAGGATGTGGGTGGAGATGTCTTTAAACCAGACTTTCGCCCCCATAATAATAATCATCATCATCATCATCCATCCCCAAACTCACAAACAGTAATACAAATTCATGACACATATTAAAACGGTTGAAGCGAAAATATCAACGTTATGGTAAAAACGTACCACCTTTTTATTTAATTGGGCCACCCCAAATGTAATGCCCCCCCAAATGTAATGAATTGGATGTTAAGTGTCACAGACATACAGTTTGCATTGTATTCATTCATCTGAGGGGTTCTGTACTGAAATGCTGAGTGACGTTAACCTCCGAAGGAAACTATATACTGTACACTAAGGAAATCCGGGGCCTTTGTTTCTATTCCCCTTCCAACAGCAACATCTTCCAAAGCAAGGCGACGATTGGTTTTAGAGACGAGCACATCTGGATCTCCATTTTGGACCCCCCTAAGCGTAGCCCCTTCACGCGGGTGCAGAGGGTGTCCTGCTGTATGTGCCTCCTGCTCTGTACCATGGCCATCAACATCATCTTCTTTAACTTACCTGCGGACAGCTCCTCCCCTGTCCTCATTTCAATTGGTGAGGAGAACCTGCTCAGGGAAATGTATTGAGCAGCACCTTGCTCAGTGGGTCCCCAAACATGTTCAGCAGCAGCATAGGTTTTTTTTTTGTTCATTTGATCATGTACCAACACTACATGCTCACTAGAAGGTTCTTAAGTCAGGTGGTTTACAGAAGTAAATCTATAGTTTTCTGCTGGTTTGACTGGGACAATATCCTCAAGACCTGGCGAGTTACTAGTTGTTAGGCCCTGTAGAATCACAGTATTCTTTACGATAAAATCACCCAAAACGTATGAAGGTTGTTCCCTTATATGGGACACTATTGACATCTTCTTTCATAAAAACCTGAATGAGGTATTAATTTAGCATGTCTACTATATCTTTATTGTCTCCTATTATAAGTTCCATTTTATGTTGTGTTTGTCTGTGTTTACAGTTCTTTTATGATTGTAGTACTAAAGTTAATGATTTGTGATATTTTGGGCATTTAATACAATGTTATTTTCCTTCTCTCTCTTGGTGAGATTATTATTATAATCAGTAATATAACATCACCTTCCTGATCTCACCATGTAGTCTAGCACTTTCTGCTCCAGGACACATTAGGTAATACTACTACTACCACTGTTATTAATAATTATTATTATTTTTAATAACTAAAATAAACATTTTTACACAAACCATATCATATAAGGTATCACACAATATCATCACAGGTTTGTTTTAATGGGTGCTGACACCACATCTTTTAAAAGGGTCTTGGCTGCTATAACCTTCCAAGACATGAGACTAAAATGTTAAAGCCCAGTTGTCTTGATTTTCCTCATGCATCATTTGCAGTGAAGTTGCTTATTTTTGTGCCTCCACAAGATCGAACGCATGGCGTTTTAGTGTAGTCTCTTACCAGAGCCTCTCCTTGTGGATTCTCCCTCTCTCCACAGGCTCAGTGAAGATTACCTGGCAGGAGATCATGATCGGGATTGAGAGTGGCTTACTCATGTTTCCCATCAACATCCTCATCATCACAATCTTCCGCAACATCAGGCCTCGCCAGAGCCGGGACAAAGAGAAAGACAGAGAAGAGAGCTCAACTGAAAGTCCTGCAGCTGCCACCTTGAACACCCTGCTGGAGGTCAGCTTCAGTCTGTTTCTCCTTGTAAGCATTTGCTAGCGTGTTTCGACAGGGCAAAGGTTAAACAGTGTCTCTTTGCTTCTCACTTCGTTTTTGATGTTACCTGCCACCGCATACTTGACTGAAAAACTCAATTACATCCAGTATGGGAGTGAAATAACTTGGGTATATAAAAACAATATTTTCAAATTGTATCACAAAGTTTGAAAATAACTTGACATTGGTTTTCCTTGATATATATGAGTTTTCAGCACTAGAAGAGTCCCACAGGTTTTATGATTAAAGGCTTGCCATCACTGTAGAATTGTTGCTGTGATCATGAACAGTATATCTGATCTGTCTACCTTGCCAAGGATGCTGAAGAGCTGGTCACCACGCTTAGTAAAAACAAGAAGAACAACGTGGCCGCTCTGGAGAAGAGGATGGAGTCCTGGGAAGATCTCTGCTCTGCGCTGGAATGTGTCAATGGAGTCATCCAGCGGATGCAAGGTGTAGCACAGCTGTTTTACAGCAGCATCTGACATACAGTACAGTATCACACAGGGCAACGAGCCAGCAGGAAAGACTATAGCTGTGGATTTCTATCCACATTACCAGGCAGGACTATCACTTGTAGAGCTGTTATTTAATAAATGGGTATATTACTATATTACTGTCTAACTTGCATTCCTGGATTTGATTCAGAGATTACTATTTTATAATATTTCAGTGCACTGATAAAATCTTAGATTAATCTTTCAAATGATCAAAATGCACTGAATGGCCTCCTCTCAATTTCCAGATTTCTTTTGTTCTTGAGTTGCAAGCTTTCATTTGCCAAGTTCTGTCTCACCGCTGAAGCTCCATCTCTCCTGTCGTCAGCAGATGGGAGCAGCACTGATCTTCACTGGACCGTCTGCAGCCAGTTTGTCCTCTGTAGTCTGCACTGCCTGGCAGAGACCCTGGGGAAAGTGGGTGTGAAAGCTTTCCCCAGTCCTGTGGAGCACAGGCAGGTGCAGGACACTATCACCCAGATGGTGAAGCAGGTGGAGATGGTGTGTTCCAGCCTGCCCCCATTGAGGTAACGCAAAAGATTTACTTTTTGAGAAGTTGACCTGAAAGGCAATCTGAATACGATTTGTTCAGACAAAGCTCTGCCTGGGTACACAAACAATTAATGAAAAGCAACAAGTACGCAAGAAATGGCCATGCTGAGTAATAACAAGCCAGGTGTTAACTGTATCTTCTAACGTCTGGAAAATGTATTGTGTTACTTTGTCAGATTTCCTGTACTTATATTGCAGCTATTTTATTGTGTTCAAATACTATGTTCTTGGCACCAATGTTATAGCTTGTTAATGGTGTCATCTAACCAGCTTTCAGAATGATTTTGCTCACTGTCCAAGAAGAGGTTGGGAAAATCCAGTTTTGCTCTTTTTTCCAGCTCTTCACCTGCCCCAAAGAAGAAGACGAGCTCAGGCTGTTGGCTCCCCTGGTGGTTTGTCTTCGTGGGCTGGTTCCTACTGATTTCCATCAGCGGCATCTCCACCTTCTTTACTCTGCTTTACGGCTTCTTCTACGGCAAAGACTCCTCCATCAAGTGGGTTATGTCCCTGGCCCTATCCCTGTTCCAAAGCATCTTCATTCTGCAGCCACTCAAGGTGAGACACCTGAGAGGATGAAGAGAGCAGGGTAGGTTAATCATGGGCCATAGTAGTCAGTAGAATCCAAAAAGAATGTGACTGATAAAGCTATTTTTCTTTTTTTATTATGTTTTTTGGTTATTATGTTATTGTTATTATGTTTTATGTGCAGCCAAGCACATAACATTATTAAATTTAGATTAGGCACATGTAGATAAAGACTTCTTCCCAAAGGAAAGACAGCTGGACAATGCAGGGAAGTAATGGGCACTGTAGCCTATAGGCTCATGGCTTAGGACAGGTTAAGCTGGCTGGTGAGGGTCATCAGGGCTGTGTCATCTGATATTAATGTGGGTGTGTCCGGCAGGTTGTGGGTCTTGCCATCTTCTTCGCCCTGATCTTGAAACCGGTGGAGCAGGTGGACAGCGATGAGGTGGAGCAGGTGCTGGCAGGTGAGAGAGAAAGACAGAGAAAAAATTGTTTGTCTTATCAAGTTCTTTCTCTCCATGTTTGGATTTTGAAAGTGGCTGCATTCTGATTGGCCTGTCTTGGAGTTCCTGGATTTGTATGTGGAATGTATCTGGAAAACCTCAGCCTGACTCCGTAACCAGGCAACAGCACTGATAAAGCAAATGGAAATAGGAATGTTGAGATCATCGTGATATGACTCATGTTGTTTGTTTTGTAGAACAACGAAAGAAGAATAAAAAATATTGTGGGAAGGGAGTGCCTTGACAGGATCTTTTGGGCCGTAACCATGAAATGCAGTCAAGACTTGCCAGTAATCTCTCTGGGACTGGTGCAACCTTCCACCAACTCAATGATGTCTTTTTAAATATCTTTACACTTCACACATGCAGTGCCTTTAAACGTATGTGGGATGTGGATAAGTGCAGTTGTTTTATATGCATGTTAATACTTCAAGCATCCATTATTTGTAAAAAGAACATTTCTTTTGAAAACCTTTTGAATTATTAGAAAATACTATATGTCATAGCTAAAATCCTTTGGTGTAATTTTCATTCTAAAATATGCAAAACTGTGAATATCAGTGCAAGGCCTAATTCTTCACCTTTGACCTTTTTGACTGTTATGGTAAGTATGGCCACAGGTTATGTGTGACCTACTATTGAAAAATAAGTTTAGTTCAGGTTTTTATCTCAAAATTACTATTAGCATTTTATCTAACTGAGAAGATTTTGATAAGAGCATTTAACAAGCTGTAGATTATTTAAAATTGGCTTCACTTAGTTTTCAATTGCTTAATACAATGTAACTCGGAGTTGTTTATAGAAAAGAAAATGCAATTGTACATTCAGTATTTGTTGCATAAACAAATAAAAACTTGAATAATTGTAATTAAACACTCTCGTAAATAATTGCTTTTTTAAAAAATATGCAATCCTCACGTTTATTCACACCCTGTAAAAATGTCAGAAATAAATACTGTAAAAGTAATCAAGCATTGCGTTGTGATCATCTGGTAGTTTCTCAAAGCTTCTGGAAGGCATCTGGATGCCCAAAGCACATAAAAGGAATGGTTTCCTCCCACAGTCCAAAGACATACTGGTAGGTTAGCTTTTGGGAAAAGTGCTCCTGGAGTGAGTGTGTGTGCATGTTTATGTCAGTGTGTGCCCTGTGATAGACTGGTGTCCCACCCAGCGTGTACCCTGCCTTGTGCTTGTTGCTTGTAGAGATAGGCTCTGGTTCCCTGTGACACTGAAGTGGTTAGAAAATGGATGGATCAGGATATAATGTCTCCAGGACTACTCTTCAAATCTGATTGCATGCATCCGGTGTCTTTCACAAAATTACATGGCCATCAAAAAGAAAATAGCAACTTTTGGGCTCCAGGGTCATAGGACCAGGATGGTGTGATGGGGTGAAGACCAGGGGGGGTTTCTACAGGTGAACATACAGGTATATACAGGTGAACGTCAGAGATGGAGCTTTTGTTATCACAACCAATAATAACCAATCATCAATGAGCACATTCAGGATGGAGCACATATTCAGTAACTTCAGTTACTGTAGTGCTCTGCCAAAAATATTGGAGTTGTTTTAATTTGGATCCTAACAAGCCTCACTTCATATACACCTGATGTTTTTCCCTACTGACAAGTGAGACCCGATCAGATAAGTTGGTGGCTTCTCTCTGTGGGTGCTGAAGGTGATGGCACTGTTGTCCTCTGCTCTGGCAGTATTCTCGGTTCTTTTCATTCTCCCTGACCCGGGACGTCCAGCCTCCTGTCCCCCCCACCAGGTAGCTGTGAGGGACTCCTGCTTTGAGCTTGTCCATGAGTGGCAGCCCTTTGTCCAGGCGCAGAGCCACTGTGAGGGAGCAGGTGGGCACCTGGCTTTTGTGACACCGGCAGTGACAGAGACAGCTCTGCGGCAGCACCTGCTGCCCAACAGCAGTTGGTGGATTGGACTAGCAGGCACAGCTTCCAGTGGGAACAACACAGGAAGGCACAGAGACTCAAGGCTCAAAGTCTTAGCCTTGGCGCATACGCAAAGACGATAACAAAGAGGTTCTTGTGGGGAGCTGCATCGGCGTGTGTTAGCTGCAAAGATCAAGGCAAAAAAACCTGAAAAGGTAACAGAAAAAACAACATTTCAGCGGTTGAGCCTTCTTCACCTGTCACACAAGAAAAGAGCTCAAGAACCGAAACGTTGTCTTTTCTTTCTTTCGTCTTTTCACCATGGAGCTGAGCACATTATTAAATGTAACATGTAAAATGAATAAATAATTTCTTCTTCAATCTGTGCTCGACATCTCATTCGCATTCTTTTCGCATATATTGACAGAGTCTTCCCCCTCGCCTCCGAGGCTCAGCTTAGTTAATTTGGCCATCTTACAGCCAAATGGATTGGGCCATAACTTATATTCTTATATATTGAATAAGTCATATTGCAATAGTCAGTCTCCTTTGGTAAATGTCATGTACCTAATTTAAGTTAACAAATATCCGCTTAATGAATTCCAAAGCTCCCCAAATGCAAAAAAATGCTCTGAAAGCTTCCATCTACCGTTAAAACTAACAGGAGTGTAAGTGGTAAATTTGTTTTGTAGTCTGATGGCATTATTAAGGCCTTTTAACGTAACTTTGTTACTCTGGTTGACCTGTTAAGCAATATAGCTTTTTCCTTTAAATGGTGAATCAGAATATGTACCTAAGTGCAAGCCTTTTACACTATCAGATGCCCGATCCTGATGTCTTAATCTGGCGAAAGCTTTGACCCATTCGACGTGCTGTAAATCTGTCTTCTCACAGCAGGCCTTGTCTGTGACGGTATAGCATGCTGCCAGTTGAACGGAGGTGTTTTTCTGAACAGGGGACACGGGCGGACGCTCATTATAGCTCTCCTCCTACTTTCTGTCCAGCCAGCTCTTTGTGTCGTGGGCAATGCGGAGCCTTGTGGACGGCCACCTGTGGATTTCCGTGGGGACTCGGCCGGCTCGCAGCTCCTTCTCACGGGCACAGCGCCTGTCCTGCTGCCTCTCCCTGCTGCTCTGCTCCATGCTTTGCAACATCACGTACTGGAGCGCACAGTCAGAGGGCCCCAGCCTGTCGGAGGACCTCGGTGCGGAGAAAAGCTGCTGTCCACATCTTTTAGCCTCTTTCCGAGATAACAGTGCTTTGTTCAGATGTGTGACTCATCACTACAGCTGTGTCTGTGTCGAACAGCACAACTTGTTTTGTTGTAAGTTCACAAAATGAGACCAATAGGAAGGGTCAGAATACTTTTCACTTGTCATTGTAAGTACAGGATATCATACTATACATAAGTAGTAGTTACGTATGGTAACTACAATGTAGTTGTTCTATGTAATTTTTTTTTTAATCTTGCCAATGTGGTAATTTCAGTATGTGTTATCCAAGCAATGAAGTGTAGGCCCAAAATGAGCTTTTGTGTGTTTTCCTTGTGTTGCAGGTGTGTATTCCTTCTCCTGGCAGGATGTGATGGTGGGCATCCAGTCTTCTCTCACCATGTTCACTATCAACCTGCTCATTGTCCGGCTCTTCAGATTGTCTCGCCCATGCCCATCCCCACCAAAGTCCAGGCATGTGCCCGCCAAAAACAGGCCCCATCCCTATCACACCAGTGCCCATCTGCCTTCACTGCCCTGCCACCCCCAAACCGAAGGGCTGTGAGCTCTCCCTCTCCTCTCTCGCTTACACATATGATCGAGGAACATTGCACAAGATTCAGAACTGCCCTTATTTACTTATGCATAGCAAAGATTAGGGTTCAAGTAGAATCCTGACATATGGATATCTGTATCTGCCTGAATGCTTTGCGTTTGAATGTCAATGAATTGAAAATGAGAATGTGCTCTCTTCTCTCTCAGCACTTGCAATATCTCGCCCAGCTGTGTGGACAAGGCAGAGACTGGGATGGATGTTCAAGCCCTGGCAGTGCAAACTCTGATGTTCATGCCTTTTTCTCCCTCCTCTGCTCTCCACAGCAGCAGCCACTTCTATCTGCTGGCGAGTAAAGGGGTTGCCTGTTGGAGCTGTGGGGAGGGGGGCAGGTAAGGTGGGCTGGTGTGATCTTTCCGAACTCCTGTTCTCTCGGTTAGGCCTTGGGAAAACACCGGGGAGAGCTGACAAATATGCTTCTCTCAGTTATTGTGTAGTGTTACAATGAGGACACTCCGAACGTCTGATATTTCCTAAAGACATATAGGTTTTATTCAACACGCAGCAAAGTGTGAGACCGGAAGAGGGCCACTGAAGACTATCAGACTGTGCTTTCAATTGCCGACCTCCTCATATTTCAGAGCCGTGCTTTATCCTAGCTCTAAAAAGCTCTGATGATTTAAGCTGCTTCTAGATGTTCAGATTCTTTCATTGGTTTTAATTAGTTGCTGGACTTTAATAGTGTGATTTATTGTTTTAAGATCAGTTTTTTGGGGGTTTCAATTTGGTGTTTCACTTATGATGAACACAATTGGAACTAAACTAAACAGGGCCTTCTCCTGCTATGCCCCCAAGCTCTGGAACTCTTTACCCAAGGATATTAGAGAGTCACCTTCTCTAAACTCCTTCAAATCTAGACTCAAAACCTTCTTCTTCAGAAAAGCCTTTACTTAACTTGTTCCATTCTTCACCCCTCTGCTCTTCTTAATACCACCTTCCACGGTCTCCTCTATTGTTATTGTTGTATTGTTGTAATTATAATTGTGTCCTATCTTGTGAAATCTTCTTAATTATTGTTGTAGTCTTCTTATTTATTGTTATTGTCATCCTGTAAAGCGCTTTGAGAAGCCACCTTTAAAGGTGCTATATAAAATAAAGTTTATTATTATTATTATTATTATAAACTTTATTAAATTAGTCATCAGTATCTGTATATAGGTGTAGCCTGCCCTCTGGTGGCTGGTATAATTATCGGAGCTATGAGAGGGCTGTTTTATCTTTTTTCAGAACATGAAAGGTTTCGCTATGGTTAAATAGTCCACAAGTGTTGAAAGAACAGAAGATTTTCTTCCTATAAGACACCAGCTTTTAAACTGTAAAATATCTGGATTTTAAAAATCTAGCTTACATCTTTGGCACAGCCTTTTAACCTTTCAGAAGAGTGAAATTCTTCAGAAACAGATCAGGCCTCTACATATTAATATTTGAAATATATTTATTATACCACTTTTAACCAAGAAAAAAAATATTTTAAAGTTGTCAGTTAACAGTAAAATATATTTTCACTACATGGAGTCATACCTAACCTTCATAAGCACTACAATAATTCAAAAAGGAAAACAAATTACATTAAGATGGTTATAATTACAACAGCAGGAGTGTGCTTTTAAATCCCAAGACCATAAGACAAGTGGAAGACTGGATGTAAAACAGATGATCCAAGAGTGAATGAAAAGTTACACGTAGCAAGAAATGACTGAATTTGCTTTAGCCCTATGATGAATTGGGAAATCAGAAGCATAACAGGACATGTGAACCAGTCTATCACTTATATTGGAGCCTTAGTAAATGTTTCAGGCTTTTAAGGAAAGAGGAATTTGTTTTTTACATCACCTTGCAATGCCAGAATCGTGTTGACCTCAGATAAAAAGAAAAATTCATATCCTTTAATTCAATTGGAATAACAAGTTAACAAAAATTCTGAAATAAAATAAATACATCAGTAAGCAAAACACAACATAACCTGCACAATAACAGAAACCATCAGCACCTCTTCCATGTATGTTTACTGACCTCATACTACACAGTAAAGGCCACTGTTAAAGGAAAATTACTAAAGCAATATAAAGCAGATATATAAACATACATATTAGACAAAGCTAAATCAGATTTATTTTAAACACAAAATTAATCCTTTTTTACCCCCTATATGTTGAGTTTTGTGAGGTTTGACTACAAAATTCTGAGTTGTCTATGGTATTAGCTGAAACTGAAAAATCCTAATATCAAATATCTGCTTTTCTCCGGTAGTTGATTATTTTTTTATTTTAAAAAACAAAGCAAGATGCTTAAAAATAAGACAAAAGAGCATGTGTGTTTCTGCACTTAAAGGATACTCAGACCCTGGGAGTTCAGGTGAAAACAAAATCAATTGTAACTGCCATTTTGAGCTGAATGATTTTCAGACCAAATTAAAAATACATGTTCAGCTAAATACCTTTCTATGCTTGATTATATACATAATGAATCAGGAATTAACACCCCGCATTTCATTTGATTATAATCCCACTCCCATAATGTCTTTTCTGCAGCACTGGTTTTATTTAGGAGTTTTGAATTTCGTTCAGGTAAAGACGAGGATCACAAACCTGGCTTTGCCAAAGCTTGTCTTTAAATGGCTCTTTGAGCCTGATATAGTATCACCATTCATTTTGGCATTGCAGATGAGTAAAAACAACTTGAAATGTCTGTCACTGATTTTCAAACCAGAATAGCAGAGATGAGCAATAATTTCTTTAATTTAAGAGCTCCACATTCTCTGAATTTTTTTATGAGCTATCTGAACAGTTTTTGGAAAGGTCACAGCTCCATATTTGAAGGGTTTCAGAAAAACTAGCGCTCAAGGCCTGTTTCTTGTTATTTTGTCAACACATACCGTAGCTTGTTAAACTATGCTGTGCCTTGTGCTGCCCTGCCACCCTTTCTTTAGGCAAAAGCCACATCATTACATGCAATCTTTGCGAAAACTGTCAGAGATAAAATCTGTCCTGCCCAGCATCTCATCACAACCACTGCCTTTCACAGCAGAGAGAAATGCAAAACATAATGGCATTTTTGTTACAATAAACTAAAGACCAAAACAAGATACCACGTTAAAAAAAGTGTGCATAACATATACTTTAAAAACGTATCTAATGGCGCTCTTAACCTTTGAAATCCATTAGTGCATTCTCTGTTCGAAGGGTTTCCGAACCAGGGTTGAGATGAAACAGGAGAGGTGAAGGAGTTATTGCGCTGCTCAGACAGCAGGGTTTGCTTTATATTCCTAGTAGTGTCAACACACAATCAAGGTTTCATCACATGCTGTGATCTTCTAACAAAACACAACAGGTGGTACAACTTGTTAAACAGAACACCAAATGCTATCGAAAAAGAGATTAATCCAAAGTACTTAGAAAAAGGCTTCTTGTGAGATATCAGTTTAGACGCAGCTTTGAGTTCTGACTAAACACTGGTAATAATAAAGTTTACAAGGTTTTTTCCCCATTATGCATTCCTTTATCTATAAAATCAATGGAGTATTCATTCCCAGAGTAATCGTGCCTTCAAATATTACTTCCCTACCAGTCAGAATTTTGTTTTTTAATAAGATGAAATAATATTGGGATCTGTAACAAACAGTAGAGGTATCAAAGATTTGCCGCAAGACCATTTGTGTCCTATTCTCCAGGGGTTTAGCTTTTCCTGTTAACTGTAGTGAAAGAAGAGCACAGGCAGGGAGCCCTGTGGCGTTTAGGTTTTCTTCTTGAGCTCCTCAAAGCGGCGCGACAGGTCATCAAAGTCGATGTCGTCAGAGGGGGCTGCATTTCCACCAATAGATGAGGCAGGAAGTGTGTCAGGTACAGAGGGGAGTTCTGGGAGGCCTGAGTTGTCGTACATCTTATTGGAGGGCCCTAAAGAGGAAGAGAGTCCTTACAGAAATGGTACATCTCACTTGAAATCATAATTTAACACTTCCCATAAACAAATGCTGATCGACTGTTTCCACAGTTTCACCAGCAGCCGCTAAAATGTGAGGAAAAAAAAATCCGACGGCTTCTGTGCCAACGAATAAATAAGGGTTTCGCCAATGCTGCCCCTCTTCATACTTGCACTCCAGCATGTATTTCACTAGAGCCAACATCAAAGAATTGAATGGTTTGTGAATGTTTGGAATACTTGGCAAGAAACGTTTGGCTTAACCCGCTTGAGGGCCATAGGAAGAGGGGGCTCAATCCCCATTCAGAGAGCCATGGGCAGCTGCAAGGTGGAGCTAGGACAGAGGAGGGATGTCTGAAATTGACGACAGGTAAACATAGCTCATTTTTAAAGTCTGACTTGATGTTGTTATCCCTCCCGAAATTCAGCTGATAACTTCCATTTAACCACTTCAGCAGTTTAGAAGGCACTACGAGTCTACAAGTTAAACTTACCAGTAACCTGTGGAGCAGGATCAGATATTGCTTTAAAACCAAGTTCCTCGATCTAGGAAAGACAAACACAGATCAGCGTGTATGTGGAGATAAGACTGCCACATTCTTCTCACCCCGTTCTAATGCAGTGAACATTCCAATGCATGCCTTTGTAAAAAGCACAGCAATAACTGAGGAGTACTCTTCTACAGACAGGCACTAGACTGTCAGATGGAAGTCGATAAAAAACTGGTTCAATTAATGTGGTTATATTTATATAGTTATATGGAATGAACCAAATATATATACATAAACATTAACCTTCATGGGTTATTAAACCTTTGTTGGATTACTCTGTGTAGAGCACACAATTTGCAGGCCAACCAAACACAGTAATATGCGATTGTGAATTTTTTGCACTGTCTGTAGACAATTTACCACAATACTACAAAAAGTTTCATGATTGGGGGTTGAAATTATAAAGTGAAAACACAGAACATGAGATCGGATTGCTATACATAACAAGGGGTTAGTGCGTTTCAGAAAAAAAGACAATTATTCTAACATGCCGGGCTCCTCGGGGGGGTGGCATGTTGTGACACAAAGGCACAGAGCTGGCTAGCGATGTTATTGAGCGCAAAGCAATCATGGAAGCAATAAAAAACTATTCTTCCCTGGGAATTGAGCTGGCCGGTTGTCTGTCGGTCAGGCTGAAGGAGGGAGAAGGGTGGCACACTTACAGACTCATAGGTTGGGGGGCAGCTAGGCAACTGTGGAGGCTGCCCACCTCTCCCGGGGGGCTGGAAGTTGTTAAAGGCATCGTAGGTGCCAACTGGAGGGCCACTGAAAGTCTCCTGCACACAAAGCGTGAAACATGAAAACAGGAAAAGCAGCTAGCTGGTAACATTTTCAATCGGTCAAGGGAAGAACGAGTTAGGGGTCTTTTCCTTGTGGTTCCACGTTTCTACTACCCTACATGACAAAGACCCCCTAGCTTAAGGAACTACATTTGAAGGACTTCCAGCATTTCATTAATTTGGTTCTTACTGTACTTCTAAGCAAAGAAAATAGCGTTCTTACTGGTCCTTTGGGCGGAGGGTAGTTGAAGGGAACATGAGGTGAAGGCATGGGCATGGGCATTGGCATGGGCATGGGCACTGTCCCGGCAGGAGCCATGAAGCCGCCGCCGCCGCCGCCACCTCCACCCCCGGGCTTCTTGTTATCGTTGCCCATTTCGATAAGGTCGGCTTCCTCTCCCGGGCAGACCTCTGGCTGTAGGGGAAGCAGGGTACCACAGCACGTCACAGTCTGCACACCCACGGACCCCCCTCGCACCAGTAGACTTAAGAACAGCTTCCACGCTACGGCAGGGCACATCCTTAACAGCTAACTGTGCGCCTCTGCGCTCTGCACTTGGACTACCATGTTATTTTCACTACCACATATTTATTGTTCTCTACCACATAACTATTATTCTGGTTGTTACAACAGATGTATTGTTCTGGTTTATTATGCACCGTTCTGTATCGTGCTGTCTACACTGTGTGGTGTTGTCTGTTGTACTGTGTATGTCCTGGGAGATCGGCGCAAATAAGAACTCTAATGTACATGTGGCAATGAATTCCTGTACTCCATTCTACTCTATTCTCTCAGCTTCACTTCAATACGGTTAAACACCCCAGCTCAAAAGATTCTTACTGTTCTTGAGTTTCTGAGAAGTATACATGAGACTAAATAACTGCCCCTCTTCTCACCTGTACGCCTTATACCCCGACATATACAAATGACCTAATATACCTGCAATATGGAGTCCTGTTAGTCAATCTGAACTAATACAAGACAAACTGCAATCGATAAGGACAGGCCGAAATGTAGTCTTTCCATTCTGCTACAGCCCACACAGCAGCCTGATCACGGCTCCGCACAGGCAGAAAAACCTTGGGAAACGTAGGAAAAAGGCTACCTGCTACACAGGTAGGTAGAGAAAACCCTGGCCTCTCACCCGCACAATGGCATCGGGCTCATACGGCACATTGTAATTCTTGGCGATTTCGATGAGGTAGCGTTCGACCAAGATCTTAGGGGGGGCCTCCACACTAAGTTTGTGCATCAGCTGCAGGAGGTAAAGCAAAAATGAGTTTAATCAGTTTGGCTTCCAGGGTTTTAGGATATGAAGAACAAAGAAAAAATACTATAACATTAAATACTAAGCACTATTAAATGTAGAACCATTCTGTTCTGGGCAGAAATAAACAAGCCAGGAAGCAACAGGGCAGAGCAAAAGCATCTCAATTAACCTCTGAATATTCCACTCTTAAGACTGTTTTATAGTACAGGTATCTAAATATAAAAACTGTAAAATGATGAGTAAAAAAAACAGAAATGTGGCATTCAGATGGGCCTACCCTGTCATTGACCGTTCCAATTTGGTTCGTCCTGCACAGCTTGCCATATTCCTTACTGTATTTGGCACATAGCTGATCTGAGACCTGTATAAAGAGCAGATAGAATTAGCTGACTCCTCTCTCCCTTTTAGCTCACTGTGGGGGGGAAAAAAAGAATTCAATTATAACTGATACTCCTGCATCTTCAAAAATTCCTTCAGAAGCGCTTCATTCCTTTTACAGTGTAGACAACAGATGCCGCACTTGGAATGATTCTTACGTAGAATTAATTTTGAACAATATAATTTATCATCTTTCAACAATAACACAATGCAATAATACATACCCACTTTAGGTCATATTTATATAGTGTGAAAGTCAGAATACCCTTCTTTGCACTGAATTACATTCAAGAATAGGTGATACACGCGGTTCCGGCTTTATGGAATATCTGTTTCGAAACACTAAGGCGGTGCTACTCACCATCTTGAGCTCGGTCACTTCTGACTGCAGACGGGGGGCTGCCCAGATGAGTGTGGACACTGCCTCCTGCAGGCCCGGATCCAGCTCCCTGCGAACAACATGACAGCTGAATGAGGCCCAGGAGAAGAATTAATTCAGAAGTTCATTCCTGCACTGCAACTTCACACACAAGTAGTGCTCTCTTGCCCCCTGTAAATTTCATTTCTTCCTGAAAAATGTTTTGCCCAATTGTTAAAAAGCTGAAAACAAAATTCAAAAAGAACATGGAAGTGCACGTTTCTATCTATTGTTGAGTTTTACGTTCTGAAAGAGGTGGCAGATTTAAAGTGTGCAGAATAAGCACAGGAACAATGATGGTATGAGATAAAGATTACACTCGTGACCCTTCAACCCGTCACCTCTGCTCCTGCATCCCTAAGGATTATGGGGTAAATGGGAGGAGAGGGCGGCCCCTCACTTCATGGACTGGATGAGGCCGAAGCGGGCCAGCAGCAGGTCACAGTACAGCTCCAGGATCTCCATGGCCTCCACAAGGTAGTCCTCCCGGATGATGTGCTCCACTCGGATCCTCGCTCGTTCGTCCTTCCCCGATGACAGGTAATCAGCGATCTCCTTCCGGGCCTTCTGAGCGAGCTCCGCTGCAGACGGACATCCCAGACAAAGACTGCATTAGGTCTGCTGTTAAGATCTTCATATTTGTTTTTCCTGCGGTTTTTTTTTTTACTTGTACACACACACATATCTTTACTAGAAGAAATCTGGTGCTGAACAAAATAATGCTAAATTGTCTCTCAGTAGGACTTGTAATTTGCCATTTATACCTTCTTGTAACTATATTAAAGATACAGCAGAAAACGGCAAAGTGCCCATCCGCTTACTTTAACAGAGAGTAGGAAATTGCCAGTAAACTATATGGAAATTAAAATAAGATCCACCAATTTACAGAATTAATTGTAAAATAATGTTTTTGAAGAGAGGTTAGGTGTGTTGGGTATTTTTGCCAAGAAAAAATGGACAAGCCTATTTACATGTACACATTTCCTGTCCAAGTCAAGTGTATTCCTGATTCAGCATGTATGAACCTCCGATATCACATCATCTCCTTTATCTTACAGTCGGAGTTTAAAACAGGCTGGGCAGAAACGACGAGCGGAGAGACAGCACTCACTTTTCTTCTTCTCCAAGAGCTTCAGGCGGTTGATGACCAGTCGGAGATTGACACGAAGCCTCTCTGCTTTAAATCCACCGCCAAGCATGATGGCAGCTTCTTGTGAGCAGAGGAGGAGTCGGCGCTTAGTTACTGCAGTTTTCACAGACAACCTGTCCCCGGTACCCCTGCGGTCTGGTACACACTGAGGTCCTGAAGCAAAAAGCAGGTGAAATACAGACCACCTGCCATTCTGCATAACTTGATGCATAACCAGCATCAGCTTTACTAAGCTCCAAGATGCCTAAACTCAAAAGCTACATTTTACAATACCATACAAATAATATACAATATACTTTATTGCCTGATTTTTCAGAATTTTTTTTGTGTCCAAGTAGCTATGTTTAATACACAGATAGACCAAAAAAATGAACAGCACATAATGATCACATTAAAAATAAATACAACATTACATAAAATACATAAATCCATACAGTCATTACTCAGCACTGTTACAGGAATTTACATTACCAGAATGTTAAATGAATTAAGCTACTGAATGAAATTATGTATCTGCCTCATGGAAATGCAATTGCTGTACTATAATTCAACTGGACTATAATGCAACACTTTATACACGGTCAAAGGAAAAATATCACATTCCAATTTGTCTTGAAAACCTTCCTTGGGACTGCAGGAAGGCTTTGCACTTCATTACATACCAATGAATGAAGTGCTAAAAAAATGGAAATGGAAATTTAACGCATTGTTCTTTTAAAACTGTGTTGGGTTTAAATATGAAGATAATCCAAATGACAATGCTTTTCATTTAGGAGGTAGGACGTAAGCTAATACTTTCGAAATTGCGTCACCCTGATCATATGCTCAAAACCCATGACATCAGCACAGTTTATAATGGAAGAGGCCAGGTCACACTACTGAATTGAGCGGACATTTCACACTGATCCCATGTCAATACACACCGCACACAGGCCCCACTTGAAATAAACTGGCCAGTCACAATTGTTGAAACGCATTTAAATACTGTACCGTGCTGCCTTGAAAACAAGAAGTACTAGTATTAGATTAAATATTAGTATTAGAGTATCATTGTTCGACCTGCTATCCTTTTCTTTCAAGCATCTTGTTAAATGTGGATTCTAATATGCCTATTACCCGATTATATGAAACAGAAATTCAAATAATTGTATTCGTGTTTTGTTTAACAGGAGGAATAACGTTAACAAAGCGACCGATAGACCGAAGTCCTTTACTATCATTTACTATCAAGCCATTAGCTACTGTTTACAGCAGCAACTATAGTGCCAATGACAAAATAATGAGATCAAGTAGAAAAACATATTTTGGGGGGGGACCGGATCCGTCTTTACTTTATATTTTTGATGGACGAAATGAAATCGCTGTGAATAGACAGGACAAAGAAACCGATCTGATACGCCAGTAACTTCGGCTCTTTTTGTTAGCTGCTTGGGCTGATCGGAATCTCAAACTCAAACTACTTAAAAACGAAATGATTGGTGCGGGGGCCTTGCTCAGAAACGGACTTTGTTTTTGTTTTTTTAAACGAGGGTTAAACATTTCGAAACCATTATAATAAAAACGACGTGTGTGTGTGTATAGATATATAGACAATCCGCACCAGGAAGTAAATATTAATTTAACACACAGGGAGGAAGAAAAACGCACATCGAGACATTCTGGGATAGTGGTTCAATTCCTTCCCTCGACTGTTAACAAATTGCACTTTCGGTATCCTCAGTACGAAGAACACGAAAGTCTACTTTCACACCGAGCCAAAATGTTAGAAATAATTCCCTTACCTCCCGGATTGGGTCCAAAACTACGTTAAATGCAGGTCAGTATTGAATGTGTTTATCTCCTTCCCTTCCGCAAAATGCGCTACGTAGCGTCTGACGTTCACACTGGAGGGCAGGGCCGCAGCGCTCCCAGATTAACTGGAGAGACTGGTCACCTCCCTCTCCTCATGGGTTGTACCGGCCTGATAGGTCGTGCTATAAATAGCAACGACAGTTTTATAGCTTTCTCCAATAACTAAGAACTGTACTAACTTTTAATCTACTTAACATAAACGGTGAAAGTTTTCAAAAAAATCAGGAGCCAAATTCACTGCGAGGTATTAACCGTTTTATAAGAGTATTTAATTCTATCATGTGAAAAGTAACCTGAAAAAACCGTGTGGAAAATGTGCAAATTCGACGCTAGGAGAGTTAAAAAAAATATAAGAAACTGTTTGGTGTCTCCCTTTTCATTGGCATTAGAAGACTCAGGGTTTGGCGTGCCTGTGTTGTAGCACCTAACATAATTGTGGCAGTAATTTGAATGGATTGACTGATATTCTGCTGGTGTTTTCAGCAGTGGTTTTTCTACTTATTTTTATAAGTTTTCCACTGATTCTAAAACCCTTTGGAATCCACTGGTGTCCACTAGAATAATGACGACAATGGCACCAAGCACAAAACAGCGTTACAATTTGTGTGATCAGTTTACACACATTTCAATCACCCCACAATTAAAACAAAACAAGACATCAATAAGATCAAACCCTTTAAATTATATTCTGAAGACTCCAAGGGTGTCAGTTGCAACGGAGCTCTGATGTACTTCCTGGGCCAATGATAGAATTAATTCTGTGTGGGACCCCAGGTGTGGAGTTTTTAAAGCACATTTGATATGACACAAAATGTCTCTAGTTTACCTGGTCTTGCTGTTGTTCTTCAGTTCTCTACTTCTCAGAAGAAAATGTCTACCTTACATAGGAAACATTTGCTCTGCACACAGCTACACACATGGACACAGCAAAGGCCAGCCTTGACTTTAAAGTCTCTTTATTGTGAGGATTCTCCAACACAGCAAACACTTCCACCTGCACCTTGCCACAGTGGAATATACAAACCAACTAGAATGAATCTTTACACCCTTTTCTTTTTGATTCTTAAAATAACCGAGGTTGTATTATAAAGGTTTTTTTTCCAGATGTCCCTCAAGTTGATTCAAAACAAAGGAGAACATCTGCATCCGACTTCCAGAGTTCCGCTAACTAAATTGCAAGACATGTCAGTAGTATCTCCAACTGATCTTTAACAACTCTACAATCCATACACTGGATAATATTCATACAGTTGAGGGAACCTCAACTAAGAGGAATTCATTTAATAAATAAGCCTGGGATATCAAAGCCTAAGAGACTGTATGGTAAGAATAATAATATGGTGGCAATCAAGTCACAGAGGCAAAATCTCGATGGGCATAAAATTAAGTGCCAAAAAGTGAACCTCTTTATGCATCTAGATATCACAGACTAAAGCAGCATGGTTTGTGAAGGTATTAACTGCTTTATAAGTGAACAAAAAAGTCAACAGAGGGACAGGAGTTGACACACGGGAACAGGAGTATCTGATGCAGCCCGTTTCCGAAGGGGTTTTCAAACTCCTAGTTTCCACCAGCTTCAAAAGTGCGTGAAAGAGGTGCAGAGCCGACAGGAGCCTGAGTGCACCAGGTAGGTTTCAGAAAGCGAGAGTGCTGAAGGGTGGGAGCTCAGACAGGCCCCAGGTTGTGCTCCTCTTCCTTGCGGGCAGGCCGTCTCCTCTTGCGCGGCTCCTCTTCGCCAGTGTCCTGCTTGTCTTTCTCCGCCTCGATCCAGCTCTGCGGGGCGATCATCTTCTTGGGCCCATGGGGCGGGGGACCGAGCAAAGCCTCAATGTCATCGTAGTTCACCACCTCCCTCTCCAGCAGTGCGTTGGCGAGCTACGAACACACAGACCCACACACATGGATACGTGCCAAACTCACTTCACTCCCGTTGGATTGTGAATTAAGACGAAACAAAAACAAGAGAACAGAGGGAAGCCCTTACCATGATCAGTTTATCTCGGTTGTCAAGAAGCAGCTTCTCCGTCTTCCTGTATGCACGGGCTACTAGCATCTTGGCTTCCTACAAGACCAGAACACAACTATGGGGTGAGTTTTCTAGTTTTTTAATCAACTTAAGTTCCATTGTTAAGTCTCACAACTAACACCTTGCTTGGCTCTTCATGTGGAGTACTAAATGCTTATTAACTCTCTTAAAAAATGTAGAGTCCCAAAGAGTCTTAGACTGTTTATAAAAACATGCACCTTTTGACCCGTACTTTTAATATGGTAGGTCAAATAATAATTTAATTAGAAAAAGAAAGAAACACAGATGAAGAAATATCACAGCTGTATAATGGAGGTGCAGAGCACTCTGCCCCATACACACATGGTCCATCTGCTCCTGCAGACCCTGGCTGAAGGGTCTACGGCCGACAGCCCCCTCTTCCTCAGTCTCAGGGAAGGAGACCTGGCCCACACTGGGCACCATGCCATACTGCTTCACCATGGAGTAGGCCACCCGGGTCACCTTTCGTAGGTCATCCTGGGCACCTGGAAAACACACCAGAACCATCACGCACACAGCTCCCAGTACAGCAGTGCTGTACACAGACACATTGGGATTGGAGTTCATTCTAGGCCTTTTTCCCCCATTGTAGGTTCTCCAGAGCTCCAGCAATCAGCACAGGAAGCTGCTAAATTGCCGATCATCTTTCATTTTATTTCTCAGCACATTTTATCAGTGAATACTATTAGATGGGAAAAATGTCACAGTAATATGCTGGCGTCAGTGTGTTTGTGTGCGTAGCTGTTTACTGTACCTGTGGTGACCTTATTAAAGGTGATGGCCTCGGACACCCGTCCACCCAGCGCCATGCACATCCTCTCAGACAGCTGCTCCTTGGTGAAGAGAAACTGCTCACGGGGCAAGATCTGGGCAAACCCTAAAGCAGCATTGGTGCGGGGTGCGATGGACACCTGGCAGGGAACATCCAACAGCAGAACACACACAGGTGAGTGACTTCTGATCTGCTTTTTCCTCTTTGTGAAAGAAGTAGAGACACGTGAAAGACCTACCACATGGTGACAGAGTAGGTTGTATAAGCAGCTGGTCTAACCAGCTACAGACCGATTAAATCAGAGTCTGTGCTCTCTTTCTAAGTGAATTTCCTGGTTTGGTTTAATTTAGACATGTAAGATGTACCATTTCTGCTACAGGAGAAGTAAATCTGTGGAAACGTACTTTGAGACTTCAGCATGGAATAGTGATTAGGACAATGGATGCTGTACTGAAGGTCTTTGGTTTCACATCCTAAATGAAACATTGCTGAGAATGCCCTTACTTATAAATGGGTTCTGTCTTGATAATTAATGTAACTGAGAATTTCTTTCTCAAGTGACACATGTGGTTATAGAACATAAAAACATGAAAAAACGCGAAGAGGCCACTGAGCCCATCTATGCTGTTTACTATATTCCAGTCATTTCAGAAAACAGATTCAGTGACATGGATGGTAAAGAGCTAGTTTTCCCACAACGCTCCCTCTGCCTCCTGTTCTTAGATTTAAAAGTGTTTGCACCCGTGAGCTTTGTTTCAAAGGCCACAGCATTAGGCTTGTGTTTTTAGCCAAGATGGTAGCATACTCACAAAGCCACCTCTTACCACATTAAAAAGGATCAAATAAAGAAAAAGTGCACAATTCACAGTAGGTGTTTCTTAATCTTGTGAATACTACGTATCAGAGCCGCACAAAGACAGAGAGAGAAAGAGGATGGTTACCTTCATGACAGCCTCTGTGTGCTCCAGCAGCCAGCCTACCAGGGCATGACCTGACTCATGGAAAGCTACAACCTTCTGCTCCTCTTTAGACAGGATCTTGCTCTTCTTAACACTTCCTAAATATAATACAGGCACAATCAAAGCCATCTGCTTTGAGAACTCTTCAGAGTATCAGGCTATGTGGCAGGTAGCTTGATTTCTGAAAGCACAGGCTCTGTGGTTTAACCAGTTTGGGACGATGTGGCTGGTTTATTCCAGATTGTTTTTAGCAGCCTGCTGTTGCATTTTAATTCCTGCCCTCCACAACCATCTCCAAACAATACAAATACAGCAAACGAGTCCATAAAATTGTGTTCAATGTTGGCTACAACTTCAAACTACATATCAAATAAACATACTTACTATAACTTACAAGTTTCATTCAATGAATGCCTAACTGGTGATTGTGAAGCATGTATACCAGGAAAATTAGTACAATGTTTAAGCTTTTTTAATGCATTCTCACCCGCGATGACTCTCTCCACTGCGTACTCGAAGCTGAAGGTGTCGATGGATTTGTAGCCCTCTCGTGCTGCATGCAGGGCTGCCTCGTTACAGATGTTTGCAATGTCAGCTCCTTGAGAACCAACCCAGAGCCATTAATATGCAAAACAGAAAAAAGGTTGAGTGCATTTTGCTTTACATTTCACACCATTTTCAAAATGATAAATTGCGCGCTAAGAAGTCAGCTCACATTTTTTGCAGTGCTTTTCAAAACTGACTGGCGACATGTACATGCCCTGCAGTTAGATTTAATGTTTGCAATGAGGCCTCAGCGCTGGACTGGCGCAGGCGTAAGTGTGGCTGAGTGCAAGGCGGTTTTTACCGCTGAATCCGGGAGTCAGCTCAGCTAATCGCTGCGAATAAAAGCTAGCTGGCTGTGTGAGCTTCAGGATCTTCAGATGCTGTTCAAAAATCTCTCTCCTCTCCTGAAACAAGGGACACATGAACACGGACAATTAAACAGGGATATGTTTACAAAGCACGGTGCAGAATCTCAGTTATAAAAACAGGTGTTCTGACACTGATCATTTTAATATTATATAGATATTTCTTAAATGTTTTTGACAGAATTGTAATTGATTATTCATGATTGACCATGAATGCTCAACTTGACTTTGACTGTTGCATAAGTACTAAATCACGCTATTTGAAGAGGCAGCTTAAACCGTTGAATGTCAAGCCTAGTGAAAATTAGGAAAAGTAACCAACACACCTCTCTTATTAACCTAGCAATGCCTATGAGCCAACAGTATGTTGGAAGCTGGACTAGGTCAGTGTATTGTCACTATCCTTCTTGATGAGTTAACTAACAGAATTACACATCAATTTGTCTTTTAGGTTTGAAGCGTAGGTAGAGTCACATAAGTCTTTTGTTCTTTGTCCTGTGATCCTATGGTAAAAAAAATATCTAACCTGGCAAGACAATACAATGTCAATGTTAGGCCATGATCTGGGACACCTTAGTTATAACTCCTTGCAAAGTCCTGCGGGAAAGTCCGAGTCTGATCTGGCCCAGAGTGACTGAGTGCAACATGACTGCATGATGCTACACTGATCAAGTCCTGGGACCTCACATGTGTTCTTTCCTTTGGGCTCATCCTGCCATGACACGAATCCAGCAGGACAAAGCACAGCCTCGTGCTGCTTGTGTAACACTGGCTCTTTTGCGAGATGAGAATGGGACAGTTATCCCAGCGGTACCCTGTTTCCCTTTTTTTTTTGCTGTGGAGTCTTTACCGGGGGTGAGGATGAGAGAGTGGGTGCAGGAATATGAAGCAAAAGGGTGGGTAAGGAGAACAAAACTTAATTTGACACTGTCATGTCTGTTCGGTAAAATGTCCTTATACTGGCTAGAATAAAAGATTGTCCTTTTCTCCCGATAAGGTTTTGTAAGTTTTCTGCAAGTGGAAGTACTAAGTTTCTTCTGAGACTCTGTAATAACCGTGTGTTCATTGTCTGAAAACTGCTCTCTCGTACCTGTAATGTGGGGAGATCAATGAATATATGCCTGTCGAGCCGTCCTGGTCTCATGAGAGCATTATCTAAAATATCTGCTCGGTTTGTGGAGGCTAGAACAATCACATGGTCTGTGGTCCCCATTCCTGCATAAAAAACAACAAGAAAATTGTAATTCATGATTTTGGCGTAAATATATGCTGAAAAAAGAATATCGGCATTGTTTTCTTACTTACAGCAGTCCCGATTTCTCAGAATGGTTATTAAATCTCAGCAACAAAATATATCAATTGAAGGTATTGCAACATTTTATATATATATTTGATAAATTCCAAATTAAGCAAGAAATTGTGAACTTTATTAAAGTACTGTATGGTTGCCATGTTGTCGCAAACTGCTGGTTTCGCCACGGGCGAGAGTGAGAATTTGCAAGAGTTGCGCCCCTTCCTGCTCACTAGTCACTGTAACAACTAATGACAATTCACCGCAGAAATGTTGCAATGTGACCTGTATGCAGAGTTAACAAATATATAGAACAATATTTCTATTGGATTAAAAGAGATGTATTCACAAGCCTGCCTGTTTACAATGTAATAGGGTCGCTTCATGTCACTGGAAGTTTTGTTGCCTCACTGAATCACAGTGTACCACTGTGCCTACCTGGAAATTTCATGATGTACAGTACATTGGAGGTTTTACTCATTACTGTGTATATTTTACTTTCATTGTGGTTTGAAATGCACTCATCAATGTTGATTTTTTCCCAACCCCAAAATATAAAACTAGCCTTACAGTTCCCCTTTAAATGTTATTTTATCTGATCTCTAACCAGCAGGGGCATGGGAAAGAGGAGTGTCCGTAAAGCGCCATTGCTGAGATAACTCACCATCCATCTCCACCAGCAGCTGGTTCAGGGTCTGCTCCTCCTCAGTATTGGAGAAGCCGGACATATTCGTGGAGCGTTTCTTGCCCACGGCGTCGATCTCGTCGATGTACACAATGCAGGGGGCGCGGGTGCGCGCCTCTTTGAATAAGCTTCGCACCCGGGCAGCTCCCAGTCCTGCAGGGACAACAAGAGCTGCTGGGACGCATTCCCAATGTCCTTCTGCAAGCTTAACAATTCATTGTCAAACACTGCCGCCGGGTCACCTGTAAACCTTCACTTCAGAGCCTGAGTATGGTACCTGGTAACTTGTCCATTCAAAATTATTGTATAACCAAAAGAAATGCCAAATATAATTGGAAACAGTCTCATTTTTTTTGTTTTGCTACCAATGACACTAAATAGTTCTTTAACCTTCTGCAGGAAAGCAGTGTTCCAATTTGCATTCTAGAATGGGCAAAACAAAATCTCACCCCCGATGACCTCCACGAACTCCGACCCCGCGATGGCTAGGAAGGGCACCTGGGCCTCCGTGGCGACGGCCTTGGCCAGCAGAGTCTTGCCACAGCCTGGCGGCCCCAGCAGGAGGGAGCCTTTCGGCACCTTGGCCCCAAGCTGGAGGTACCGATCTGGGTTCTGTCAAGAAAAGCGCTTACTGTCGGGCCTCACAGCTGTCCCATGGGCTGTAATAATCCGGCCTTATTGCACTTGATTGTGTTTTCTTCATGGCTTTTACAGACTCTTTTTATTCTTAACCTTATTTATTTTATTCTTTTGTGTGTGATTTATCTTTATCTAGAAAACATTGCCACTACAGGACAATTGTACAATAATACCTCATTTTAATTAAACCACTAGGAATAAAGCTCCTTCAACAACAAAATCATTCTTTAGAAAAACACAAAAGTGATTTGAATGAACAACACTTTGATGGACACTCTACTGTGTTTCTTTGCATTCATAGAATCAGATCAGTGAAGAGGTTTCTCACCTGTTCCTCCTACGTCTTCCATCACTGCTTATGACGTTTCCGATAACCAAGTGTTATCACAAAAAACGCACACTTTTTACCCAAGGTATTATTGTACTACATTTTATCATCTTCCTTTTTTAGCCCTGATTTAGCCATGCCTTAAGATATCAGTTCCTTACCTTGAGATAATCCACAAACTCCTTCACCTCCATCTTAGCCTCATGCATTCCTGCCACGTCTTTGAAACTGACGCCTTTACCAGACTTGCCATCTACAATTGTGAAGCGAGCCATCTTCAGCTGGTTCTGGTCATGAAGAATTACAAGCCAGAGTCAAAATCTCGGGAAAGTGATCCTTTTTTGCCCTGTGAAACTAAAAACGCTGAGGCAAAATTAAGTTACGTATTTCTGCTACCGGCAAACTCATTTTTACTCCGCTGTAGACTCATGTCTATAGGTGTACTCAGGATGTGGCCACTGCCCAGCAGTCATACTTACAAAGGCACTGAATCCACCTTCTCTTCCTGCCATCCCTGCCAGACGGAAAATGTACCAAAGAATCGCCACCCCTACGACCGCCATGCCGAGGGCGAACAGAGCACTACATCAAGAGAGAACAAGCATGAATCTACACAGCTTCCAACAGGAAACACACACTGGACATCTCCCCATCTATAACGTGATAAGATCTGTTACCCATTATTCTCAGTACTTTGAACTCATGCCTAATGAGTACAGCCCCTTGGATTTTCATTTTTGTAAAGTATTGAAGGGCAGCATTCCTTCTTCTGAACAAGCCAGGCCAACGATTTAGCTCCTTCCCTTCGGTATGGCCCTCTGTACTCACTTTCCAAAGAATCCTGTGCGCTTGTAGGAAACAGGGATCCTGTCCTTTGCGTCAATGTTGAGCTCCTCCTCTGCGGCTCGGAGCTTCTCCTCAAACTTGTCGATGTTGGCCACCTGCATCCGGTACATCAGGGCCAGTCTCTGAGAAGGCAGAGGCATCATCAGGACCAGAGCAGCTCAGACAGGTGCCGCACAGCACCCTGGCCATGTGCTTCCACACTTGTTAGCATGACAAACAGTGTCAGAAGAACTCCTTGAGCTTTCATCTCAAGGTGGCCTCCAAAACGTCTGTACAAATCATGCCACTTAATGGGATCTCTTCTTACAAACAATATGTGAGATCATCCATTCATCCATCTTCTAAACAATTCTTCCAAATCAGGGTTGCAAGGGGAGCCGGAGCCTATCAGGCACAAGGCCAGGTACGAACTGGACAGGGCGCCATCACAGGGCAGGCAGACACACACCCAATCACATCAGGGCCACTTTTCTCAATCACCTTCCAGCATGTATTTGGTTTGGGGGAGGAAACTAGAGCTCCTGGAAGAATCCCACGAGAACAGGGGGGAGAACATTCAAACTCCACATAGACTGCACACCAGGAATTGAACCCAGGGTCCCAGTGCTGCATGGCAACAGTGTTAACCACTACGCCACCATACTGCCCCCTTGTGAGATGATGTGTGAGTTTATTCTAATTTGAATCAGCCCTTCAGTGATGGGGCATAATGGGCATGTTAAAAGTTAAATTCTGTAACAGTTCATACAACAATTCCAGCAGGTGTAAGAAAGCACTACCGCCCAGCCAGGAGCAGTGCAATCAGACTCTCGGAACAGCGGGAGCCCACCGGCCTGCCGAAGACGACGGCTCCGGGGTGCAAGTAGATCTCCACGATGTCGCTCTCCGGCACCACCTGCACCCTGGACACCTCCCCCTTGGCCAGCATCTCGTGCACGAAGTCGTTCCAGGAGATGTTGCCCCCGCTGCTGTTGATGGAGTTCAGCAGGCTCATGATGACAGCGATGATGAAGAGGGTGCGCAGGCGCTCCCGGTACATCTGGTCCTCGCGCTCCCGGCGCTTCTTCTCCTCTGCAAGAAACGGCACAGATATTCACCTTGCAGCCATTTCAAAATCCTGCACTTTTTATTGTGTGACATACGTGATCCAGGAATGAGTAAAATTCTGAATTTGGCAGAAGTGGCGGAGTTGGGCTAAACAGAACAATAGCCTTAACTCAGCCTGTCAGGCAGACAAAGTCAAAGAGGGACTTGTTTTCCTGTGGTCCTCAAGGGGAGGCAGGAAACTTTACCTTCGTCCTCCTCTGGGCTTTTCCCTTTGGCTCCATCATGCCTGTTTTTATCTTGTCTGAACTGGGAAGTGCTGAAATGACTTGTTGCTCCTGAAAATATCAAACATAAAAGCATCAGGAATCTCCTTCATGAGACAGCTGCGTCTTTTATTGACACGTTCAATATCACTTAGAATTTCTAGAAACAGTCACATTGAGGGTGAATCAGCCCAAATTCATCAAGTTCAGATTACGAGGGCGTAATATACTACAGCTTTTTTGGTACATTCACACGTTAACCAACTCCTTTGGCATTTTCAGCTTCCAGTAGCTACAAGTGGGAGAGCCAGTTTATTCTGGCAGTGGAGCAACAGCAAAGGAAGGAAGGGTTGTACAGGGTTAGCCTAAGGTCTGGCACCAAATTTAGAAACAGGAGATCTGAGTAAATTAAATCGATAAAATAAATCTGAAGTTAAAAATCTGGTCTTGACACCAGCTCGAATACCAGCAATTAAGAGTTGAATAGCCATGCCCCCTCACTGTTAGGAAAAGTGTGGCTCTTCTGTCTTCTATGAATAAGTGTGTAGTAGAAAAATAATAGAATAGGCACAAGCATAAGACAAAAATATTTATTTGGCAATCTTTTATCCACAAGAAACAAACACTACAATTTATGTACTGAGTTCTCAGAGCACAGGCACTGTATCTTCTTTCACTTTCTTCAGCTTTTATCACTCTTAAGCACTGAAATGTGGACAAAAAACTCCATAAAAGTCAATAGGGCTGTTTTTAAACCGAAGCGTTTCCATAGGTGAGTCTAATAAAACAGGCACAAACTGCCTGCTGGATTTACAAAAGCTCACCGATATAGTTCCACTGATCTGAACTTCAGCTCTCTTCGATGCTCAGATACCTGGACAGTTTGGGCTGTTAAAGAACACTACCGTCTGCGTGAAAGGACCAGAACTTGCCCAGAATTATTCATCATCAGACTCTACTTTGTAAATCTCACTTGATACAGATTGCTACATTTGAATGCATTAACAGCATGAACATCCAACCCACTCACATCTCTCTAAATGAGTGCACAATTCAAAGGGATTTCTGACAAAAAAAAGAGTATTAGGCAGAGCAATTTAGACATATTCCACATTACAAGAGTACAGACAAGGAGACATGACTGACAGGAACAACCTTACCTAAAATATTCCAGAGTCCAACTGGGTTCTTCACTAAATGCTTTCTAAATAAGATTTTGGGTAACCCTTGCAGCCTTGGACTGAGAGGTCTGTGGAGGATATTCTGTAAAATTTAAAAAAGCACAAATAAGAGTGCATTGTCAAAACTTCATACATTCTTTCACCAGATCAGATTTAGCCAACACTGAAGCATTCGTTATTAATAACTTACAAAATAATGCTGTACCTTTAAAATCCCTGTGTTGAGATGCCGAAGCTGTTCCTTGGAAAAAGACGACAGAAACTCTGAGCTCCTCTGGAGTTTACAGTTAACACAGGGGTTTTCATTCTTTATGATACTCATAACATTATGAGAAGACAAATGAAGTTTTCTGCTGTTTCGCAAAGTGGGGTTTTTGTACCGGGATGAAATACACCAAACTGAGCTACTCGTAATGCTTCTATAAGATTTAACATTCAACTGCAAGAGCGATGCAGCCATTTTTATTTCTTGAACGTTAAATAAATATCATAAGATCTTTTGTGATTCTTGATAAATCGCAGCATACGTCAGATCATAACATACAGGCAACGCTGTTATTCAACTACATTCTCTCCTTTTGTGAACTTTCACCTCTCTACGTTATATTTCAGTTCAAGTTTGAAAGCATGAAGTGTATTTTTAAATGTGATCCAGTTTCTTAAAAATTTGGTTTTCGCTTTTTTTATTTTGAAAGGTCTACTTAAAAATATATATATATATTTTATAATAATCTTTAACCCTTGTGATGTCATCAGCACCGGACGTGTCGTTGAGATAAACAGAAAGGTTAAAGGTCATGTAGTCATTTTGTATGTAAATTTTGTCGCCATGTTCATGGAGAAATTGCGAGAGGAATTTTAACAGTTCCGAGTGTTTTTTAGAAACACCAGAAGCTCTTTTTATTATAAAGACCACACATTGCAATGGGGTTTTATTTTGAAGATAAATTTGTACAATTGTGTCTCCGTATTTTATAATGCCATATTGTCATCTGAGGTTAGCACTCCTTGAGGTTCCCGAATTTTCCTGTTTTTCTTTCATGATTTAAACCTCAGATACCTCGCAATGCGGGGAAAACTGTAAAAAAATACTTTCATTTTGTTTCATTTCAATCTTTTGTATGGGAGTCGCAAAGGCTTTTAAGTGCAATTGATTGGTAATACACTGTTTAAATTGCTGAGATCTCATCGAAAGTGTTCAACAACAAAAAACGATGATGGTGAGAAATCTATTATTCAACAAGAGTTCCGAAACACACAAATCTAAAAAGATTTTATACAGGTTTAATACTATTCTGCCATATGTTTATTGGTGTAAATAACTCTTTTTGTCCCTTCTGAGCGTGTGCATCTTCACGTTATTTACCAACAGGCTTTACAGAGAAATTTCGGAGGAATATTGCCGTCCCTGCATACAATTTAGGTGTTAACACGAGTTTCAACAAGTGCGTGTTTATATAATCTCTAAATTGCATTCAGCAGAAAAAATATAAAAGTAATATGTGCTGCTTCTACAGAAAAAGATGCAGTGGTTTATTTCCTATATATAGGCCTTAGTACAGCTGACGCGTCTGGCCGCAAGACTTGTGAGCAATCTGCATTACACGTGATTCAATAAATTATTACATAGTATCGTAAGAGTATTATTTATAGTAGCATGTTTCATATCTGAAAGGATAAAAAGTCTTCAATAAAACGTATAAACAAATCAAACAAATCCACTTTTTATACAAATAATTCTACACTTAAAAAATACAAGTGTTTATTTTCAACAAAAGTGTTAGGGAATACCAGACCTGTATTAATATATATTTTTCTAAAATAAACTCAAAATTCTTGGGAAGGCGTGAGTGTTTGCCTCTTATTAAAGCCTAAAAACAATTAAAACTACCTATATAAAATACATATATTCAGGGTAGCAATTTAATATTTTGCTTTTTATTTGCGCTTGTAACCGGTAGAGTGTGCTGTGTACAAAGGATATCTATACATCTAATACTCATATAATTTTTCGGATTTATAATTTTTAATGACCAACTGCAACAGAAAGGAAAACTTAAAAACGCAGCCGATTTTGATAACGGAAGAGAAACAAATACGTCACGTGTATTATTTCAATTTGCCATTGTTTATTAAAATAGTTCTAGACTCGGCATACAGAACACGCTCAAAAAGGAAAAAATACAGGAAAAGATGTATTTTGCAACAATATTTTTGTGGATTTGGAAGTGTAATTTTGTGGCAAAACTTAAAACAAATGCACATTATATTTTGAATTACAATATTAGAACCGTATCACCTCTGCTAATAGGTCCTTTGTGAAACGACAGGATAACGAAATACTTTGAAAAACGATTTACATGTCACCTTACAAAAAAGGGCAAATGATCAACCTTAGCCCTTTACTTTAATGACATTACTCAGGGACAGGAATTTCAACAATCAATGAAAGAAAAAAATGTGTTATACTGATAACAATTCTAAATCACTGAATCAAAACTGAGAGGTGCAATATATAATCAAATCAATTTCAAGCTAAAGAAAATTATTTTAAAATTATAATGTGCATAACTGCATGGTAACATGTCAGAAATGCGTCTGTCTCAATAAAGTTCTACCTAGACGAGTTTTGTTCAAAAGAAAACAATCTCTAACACAGAAAATATTTTGTAATTAAGCAATTCACACTTTGCACTGCACAGAAACGTTTTAATTTGGTAACGTTAGCAAAAAAATAGCTATCGGAACACTTTGTATCCATTGCAAAATTGTTCTTCAAAACAAATCGGTGTTTATCTCGTTATCCGTTTATGTTAGGATTGGGAAAGCACTCCCATTACCCCGCTATAAAAGCGAACAACTGACTAAAGATAAGCTTTTTAGCAGTCAAACGATAAGACGAAAGACGTTACAGATTAAAAATAATAATGAAAGGTTTGTTTAGATGTACGTCATACTGATGACACTGTGTAAAGATGGACCAATAAAAAAATAGAATCCACAGCTTTTTCGTCGAGCCAATCGTATTTTTCCTTTTATCCTTGTCTCCATAGTTCAGACTGCCCTGCGACGTTGGCCTCCTATTAAACGGATTTATCCCCCTCAATTTTTTTTGCTACCCTCCCCCTCAATTTAAAAGAATGGAATAAGATTATGAAACCATAATCCTCCCGCCGCCATTTTGGATCCTAAATTCGTTGGGGAACTACCAGACGCTGCTTCGTGGTGAGCCGGAATGGCGTCAGTTTCCAAAACACACACACAGGCCAGCAACCACCCACATTTCACAGCCTATCGGCTTCCGCGTTTCAAACCGCCTCATTCCTTGTTCGTCAGCAACGCAGTCGAAGTCAAAGGCCGCCTGGAAACCGTTCGTAAGGAGTCGAGTAGGGGGGATTGAAGATAAAGCTAAAAATTTAGAAAAACTGAACAAGCTTTCAATTTAAAGACAAACGTCACTTGTTCCGTAATGCATCGCTTGCAAAAATGAGGAGCGCCTAGACCTTTTATATGCGCGACGACAGGAGGCACGAATTTTTTTTTCCCTTCCGATCTGGGGTATTCAGGAATTAAGAGACAGTATTGGTGTGTATGATGTGTGTTGCTTTGTCGGATATTTCCGGACGGTAGTCTGTTGAGTAGCAAGGCCTCAAATGGGAAAACCAAGCCTAGGACTGGAGTATCGAGACTAAGCGAGGAGACGCCGTAAAGATTTTCGCGAAGGTAAACAATTCTTCTCCGTTTTCGCTTGTACCACAATACAGATTCTGGCTTTTGGTTTCTTTTAAACTGTGCTGTAGCATAATGATACCACACAGACCTTCAAAACGTAGCTTTCGTGTTTTTAGTTCACATTTATAAAAAAAAAATAAGCTGCTCTCCCAGGACGTGTGTAACCAGCTAGGTTGTTTATAAAACAATGTGATACATTTATTTATTGTTATCAAAACACGAGTAAAATGTTCATAATGACCAACTGCAGTTTTTTTAAGACTTTGTATTGATTCCTGCATTTGGAAAATCATTTTAGAAACATTTATCTGGTTGGTGGCTTGATGTGATATTGGAACACTTGTCCAAAAAATAAGATTTGAATTTGTTTTCCCCCTTCTTACATATATAAAGGATAAATATTTTTAGAGATTTTTTTTAGCCAGGCTTAAAGTTATGTTTTGCAATTTAACTGTTGTTCAAATGCTTAGAGTGCAACTACCTACTTTGTAGGTTTAATATCTATTTGTGTGAGTTTATATCCGAGTATTGTGCGAGCTTTTTTGTAATCCTGAATCTGAGAGGTAATTGTGAGAGGTTTTGTAGCAAATATTTTTCCTTAGCGATTGATGATCACACATCGAATTGTCCTCTTTCTTTGGGTATTTTTGTACTCTTACATTTTAGGATGTGCGTGTGCATTTTGGTGCTTTAATTGGAAACTGGAGTTTTTTCTTCCCCTGAAAGTATAATGAAGTGCTGTATTACCACGTTGCGTATCGCTGGCTCAGTCCAGACACAGGCAGTGATGAACGGTTTGCTTCACCCAAATTATAATTCTAAACCTCAAGTTTTTGTTTGGAGCAGCAAAATAAAAACTGGCATTTTGTCGTGTTGACTTAAGGTTGTTTATTGGGAGAAAAAAAACAAAAGCATTCATAGCTATCTTACGGCGTTTTATGTTTACGTTTTTAATTGCATTTTTGCGAAATTAATTGCCTTCAAGAAGATTTTGGTCTGCAGATTAAGTTGATAATTTGTGGTTGCTGTACTACTCCTTGATAATCTTTGAGCGAGGTTTTGAACTTGTCAGGGAATAAACCGTGGTTACATGGAGCCTTGCCATGATAAATTATTTTAAAAAAATGGGAAATATTCACATACAGTTGCCCTATTTATTTCCTTATATTTTATATTATTTTATATAATATTTCCTTTATTCTAAGATGTTAAGTTTGCTTTGGGACCTTACTTAATTGACCAACTTCTTTATAACCTGTGTGCCCCTTGTTGCACTGAAGGGGGAAATAGTTTCATGTGAAATTGAAATTTCCTTCACCTGACTTTAAAAACAAAAACTGCATTACGTTTTTTTTACGGTTTGTTTGAACAGAACCTTAATCTGTGGGTAAAGGAATTCCACATAGCTCCCTGCTAAGCCAGCCATGCGGTGATGCCATAAAATGTATAATTTAATAACCACTAGCCCAGAATGGAAAAGAGAGAGGAAACTGTCTGGTGTCTTGTTTTAGACCTGCCTGCATCTATAGGGAATTCCGAGGGGTGGAAGGCCATTGCATCCCGTGGAGCACAAAATGTCTGGTGTTGCATCATTCTCTTTTCGACAATAATTCTTAAAAAGGTTAGCGTGGAAAATAAAATAACTTATCTTGTTTGATTTTATTTTTACTAAAGAGCTGAGAAAAATATAAAACAATGTATGTAAACAAATGGCCCCCCTCCCCAAAACCTGTACAATCTTCAGTGCAGTGAAACCTGCTAAATGCAGAAAAATACTGCATTGTACATGTGGTAGAGTATTTGGGTGCTGAAAGAGAGGTTGAAGAGTTTGCAATAGCATTGGTGTGTGTTCAGATTGCGCCTCGTCTACATGAGAAATAGGAAATTGTAATAGTTCTCCTGCTCTTTGTGCAGTTTGTTATGCAATGTCTTCCTAACAGTTGAAGCTCTGAGTGCATATTATTAGACTTGAGAAAAACAAGGTGTTTTGGAGATGGCAGGCACTGTGACAGATCTTGAGCATTTATCCTGAAAACCTCTTTTGCTGTGCTCAAATATGTTTTTTTCTCCAAATACTTAATTTTTGGTTTTACCAGCTCATGAGAAAAATCCTGTATTTGGAGCTAATGATTTCCAAATACTTTGTTAAATAATAAAAAATGCTGCAAAGATGCTGCAGGAATTCTGTTTTTTTTTTGCAAATTGAATCGTTACAAATTTCAATTTAAACTGTTTTGAAGGAATTCCCATATATAAAAAGAAATCTAGTGGGTGACTCTTTCAAGTCATGTGTTCATATAATGCATCTGATGTTTGGAATGTAGGTAGTGCTGTCGCACTACTAAGGAAAGTATATTTTAAAGTGGTGGAAATTTTCTAGTAAGGTGATGCTCATGCTTTACAGATCCATATTTGTGAAGGAATTTACAGGGTTGGTGGTTTGGTGGTGTTTCGCTTGTTATTGTCTCCTTTTCTTTTTACCAGTCATTTGGAATTTTATGGTAGTGGGGCCAAGAGGACCCAGAGCTGTTCTGTTGTATTGTAGCTTCTGGTAGTTGGGATCTGTAGAGCTGTTATGTAGCTTCCTTTAGCATTAAATTCTAAAGTGCATTGAGAGGCAGGAAATGATCTGCTGCAAAGTTCAGAAGGTCAGCAGCCTTATGATTGGAGCTGGGCTTACGGGGGCTCGTTTCCTGTTGCAGCCGTTGTTTCAGGTCTTCCTGCGTGCTCTGTGTTCAGCTGGCTCTGAAAAATAAAGACCAGTTCATGGGCTGGTCCGTGTTCAGTTGTTGCAGGCCAAAATCTTGTGGCATTACAATACACAGACAAAGCAGCGTTATCCTAGAAAACGATCTTGATACTTCCACTCTTCCCTGATCACGGGCTGCTGCAATGGGCAAATGTATCCAGTGTTTGGGAGCTTAGGCACATACTGAGAATCCTAAGGATCCTTCAAGAGAATCACATCACTGCAGTATTACACTGGAGCTTCATTCTGCCTTTGGTGCTGCTTCTTAATGTAACAATTATTCACTCAATTGCCCTTGGCGGACCAATGCTTTACTCTGTTTTGAAGAAGGTGTCTAAATATATCTGCACTGGCTCTAGAGCATACTGAACATCTGGCTGCTTGCTTTTTTGGCTGAATAAGATTTGAAATAGGATGTTTTCTCAGATGCTACAACCACATCCTTTTGTTGTTGCACTATACTGAGGTCAATAAGTGAGAACTGAGGAGTGCAGTAAGCAGCACCCATGTGTGAACTGCCGAATAATGAGCATAGAACAATGCATTGGCAGTGTTCCACTTGCAATATCCTGTCTTTTCTGTAGAGCTTATCTGAGCCATTATCTTATATAATGTGTGTGACATCCTTAATATAAGGCTTCCTATTTTTTATGTAGTAGAGAAATCTCTGCTGTTCTTATTTGGAATTCAGTTGTTTTGATTTTGGAAATTACTACCCACTCTTATACTCAACTCCCACTAATCTTGGGCCCCACCATATTAATGAAGGCACAGATTAGAGTTTCCAGTTCACTGAACCCAGTAATATATTTTCTGTCATTTTAGATTTACACCTGATGTTCCAGTGAAATGAATACTTCATGACTGTGGTGCTCTGTACTCTTTAAAGATGGGTACACTGGTAATTTCATAAGCCCTTGTGTTATTGGAGTGGGTGTCCCCCCATGTTTTTCTCCTACTATTTAAAGTGTTACTGATCTTATTTTGGCGGCAGATGGTGGTTGCTCCTCAGTAATAGTCTGTGCTTGGTTGTTTTGGAGTCTCAAATTAATAATAAATTAAGTTAATGGCACAAATGTGTAGTATTTTAATGGTAAACATTCACAATTTTTAAGTGTACTGGGAGGAAGTATGCTTATAATTTCTTAGTCTTTTTAAAGTCTTCTATTTGACATTTCTGTTTAAAATCTAAAATATTAAAAGCTGCATATTTGTTTTGAACTATTTGTAAGACTGATGTGGACAAAATAACCATGAGAAGCACATCTGGGGCTACATGGAAATGAAAGAGCTAGTAAGAGCCGAATGGGAGAGTTCCTTTGAGGGAAGGATCACAGAGAATTGAAAAGCTGGTGACAACAGTTGGTGTTTTGATTGGCTGTCAAGGATTTTGTGACTTATTATCCACAAATTTTGCTGAGTCTATCCAGAGCTAGTCAGGATCCCAACTGGGCTCCTCTCTATTTCAGTAGCTGTGATAATCCTTTTGAAAAGGGCAAATAGACTGTGTTTTCACATCCTGGTACAATGTTGACAGAAAATGAGATTTACGCTCTTGGTAGACTTATTCCATAAAGAAGCAATAGTTTTCATAATACTTAGACCACAAGCAGTGTAGAAGTTTAATGCAGTGCAGTAAGCTTTTTTTTCACTTCTTGTGGCCTGTGTTCATGGTAAATGCATTTTAAATATAATCAGTCAGCTCTTTGCTCCCTCACAACCTGAAATTATTCATGGTTATTCCGTGTTTAAATTGGTTCTGTAGAGACTTCAAACAGGGAAACTGTATTTTTCCGATCTTGCTGAAATGTCTGAATGCATTGGCTGAGGACCAAGCAATTGGCACCAAAGCGGTTTTTTTTTTTAAATTGTAATTTGGAAACAGAATTACATGGGGGGGGGTTATTTTAGAGTGCGGCTGTTTGGACGTTTTCATCTTTTTGACGTTGGTCGGGTTTATCTTTTCCTTCTTCCTTGTTTGGATGAGGTGGGGGCAGGGACTCCTTGGCTGAATCACAATCCTTTGGAAACTTAACAGCAGTGTCCTATTGATGGGGCAGCTGGGTCCATTGAATCAGCTCTATTTACATTGAAATTCAGAGGCAGGAAGGGGGTGGGGAGCACTTTTCATGACTCAAAGGCATACCTTACGATTGTGAAGCACTTTTAACACTTGTCTAACACTTTTTTTTGTAGTGCTTATGCGTACCATGAAGAATGACAAACTAGTGCATGCTTTATTGTAGTTCTCAGTGTATCTCAGCCTTTGCTTTAATGACTTTACATTCATTATGGTATACAAAAACACCCTTTTAGGTGCAGAAGATGCTTTATTTGTTAAACAATAACTACACTGGTCGACTTATCTTTATTTTTTTTTAAACCTTTGTGGCTTTTTTGTGGAGTACCAATCTTAGTCGGTCTGTATTAGGAAAAATGAATCTATGAACTTCAAAGCTCAACTGTCTCTCCAGTTTAAACAGATGTGGAGGATGGCTCTTGCATTCAGTATTTTTGGTCTGAAAAATCTTATTCCAAGAAAATTCACTGTTGAAAAAAACTTGGAAAATTGAAAAATGTTATTACAAAGTCCTGAAGGATGTGTTCAGTTGTTCATCATCCAAGTACTGCAACATGTGGCATGTTTAACTCAGGGGGCAAAGTCAATCTAAAGCTTTTGGCAGACTTCAGTGTTTCCATGCTTTAAGCTGTCATGTTCTCCTTAGTGTTTTGGTGACACGTTGGCATTACAGCTTTTCTAAGTTTTCTTTAGTATAAAAATGATATTTTTTAAACATGGGCTAACACTGGCTGTAAATGAACCTGCTAAATCAATACATACTGTGACTAAAGCTCTAATCTGATTAATTTGAAAAGGTGTTTTTTTAGGTTTGATAAATGTAAGTTTATTTTGCACACGAGGGGTTGTTTTAGCATTACGGAGGGGCGTGAACTGTTAAACATGCTGAATACTGCAATACAGATGTTTAACTTAACTTAACTTAAGTTCAGTAAACGTTCCATCAGTAGTGCAACATCAGGGTGTAAAACTAGCACCTGTTGAATTCTGGCAAACTGTGTTCAGGGTGTGTCTTGTGGCTGCTGTTCTGCAGAGCTTCAATGGTCAATGTCAAAGACTAGTGGCTTGGCCTGTATCTGTTGGGGAAAATGAGCATTTCATGGTAAAACAGAAGCACTCTCGAATACTGTTTTGGGGAAAAATTGGGAGGTATTTCACATGGGTCAGACAGTCTACCAAAAAGAGGAAATGGGTAGATGAGGAGCAGAAAACAGAGGGAAGGAGTCCAAATTGTTAATGAGTAACAGCGGACAGCTTAAAAATTGGTTCATTTTCCAAAGCGCCAATTGATTCAAGTTATTTACAGAAAATCTGCTGCATGCCCTGGAAAAGAAAATAAATTAACCAGACCAAAAATCATAAAATTAAAATTTTCAAATGCTATGATATGTCAGTTACCAACAGATCATGATTTTGTCTACAGCAAAGGCAGCCCTTTCCTCAGAATGTACAACAGCTTTATGTGTGTGTGTGTACTAATGAGTTTTTTAGGTCATTAGTATGTTCTTTAACCGTTCTTTTTAGCATGTTTGATTCACAAAATTAACCCATCACAAGAACCTCTTCTGAAAATGTGAACTTTTATACTAGACTTGAATGTCCCCATTATGGCTGATGAAATCAAACGGAAGTCCCTGATTTCTTTCGCAGTAGTCTTCCAGAGCTTTGGGACACAGCACCAAAAGGCCATGTTATTATATGGATATAGCATATTGGCAATATGGATAGCATATTGGCTAGTTACTGGAGAGTCCAGACATGTAGAGCCTGAATGTTAGCAGAATTTGATTTTAAAATGTGAGTGAAATGTGACAGGTAACTAGAGCAAGGACTCCAAGACAGGAGGGATGTGATCACTTGAGCTGAATATTAAACAGATTTAACTGTAAATTTAGTTTTGGATTCCTGCAAGTTGAGTTTGCCATGCTTATCAATCCATATCAATCCTTGAAAAAAGTCTTCACAATATTCTACACAAGGTTCCAAAGTCAGTGCAGGATCGAACGTTGTGCCCAAATTAATCATTTTGAATCAAATCTTGCATGTAATGCCTTCAGTTGACAGGGTTACAGTTTTGGTTTTCCATAACTCACTGATGGAACCCAATGACGTGACTTCAAGCTTATTGCAATTAAGAGGCAAAAACCTTTGTGTCACTTAAGCTTTTGTATTAAAACGGCTCACTGTGCATCTGTTTTTGTGTGAGCATCGTTTTGAGCATTATCTATCTAGAAGTAATGATTCAGACATGTAGTTTTATCATTTGACCAAAGGGATACAAATACTGAATAGCAGAGGACCCAGATCAATGGAACACTGGATATAACCTTTCCAATATCCACCTAAAACCACCAAGAGAAATAATTTGCGAACATTTGCTTAAGTTAATTGCATGTTTAGGTTACCAACTTGTTCTAGCATTGCTTGTTTTGAACATTTAGTTCTACTATTAAAAAAACAAGCATGTCAACATGTATGTCTTGGTTAGTACAGCAAGTGGCTAGTTTACCAAGAAATTAAAAATTATCCTTACATACAATACATATTTATGTGTTGCAGTGTTTGCCTTGTGGTTGTCATGCCTGTTGCTAGTCTGATATCTTTATGTTCAGCTGAACAGAGAAAATAAAACGGCAAAATGGAAATTAAGGTGCCATCATTGATTTTACTTTCTTTGCCAGTGATCTGTCTCTGAGGTTAAAAGGGGGAGAAAATGATCAGGTCAGATAGGTTACAGAAACTGTGTGATTTTTAATTTTTTTTTACTTGAACACATTCCGCTTCTTATTGACCTACTTTCTCACGCTGCTGTCAGCTGATGGAGTGTAATCGTCAAGGTTGAAACTTGTGAACAACTTGTGTTCTGCTCAGATGTGTGTTTGTATGCAGTAGTTTTGAAGTTATTCATGTACTGCTCAAGATCAGCCACAAGGTTTTATTTTTTGTTCACAGCAGGAATATGTATAGAATGTCAGTACTTTTCCCTTTGGCTTTGATAGCTGAATATTTACGCATGTATCACCTCAAGTTGTAGGGTAGGCATGGCCTATTGTCCTTGTAAGAGTAATAAGACATATAAGAATTTGTTTCAAGCTTGTATGTTTTTAAAATCTGAAAACCTTTGGTAATTTTGTATCATAAGTTGCCCATTGATATGAAAGATTTAAAGGTTATTTTAGAGATTTTCACTAAGAAAGCGTCGGCAAATTTCCTTGGTTTGCTGACATAAAGGTAGTGGCTGCCATGGTGTTTGTGTGTGTGGTCAGTAGCATATTTCACGTTCGTAATCGTTTAGAGGTCATATCCCAGAAAAGTATTGCTTAATTTATACTTGAAAATTTAAAATGTTATGCTTTTTACCTCAACTTAAGAGGGGAACAGTATGCTACTTATGTTCAGTGGTTGTCGTATGCTTAAGGAGCATTTAAAAGTATTTGAATAAAAATTTTCTGGTATTTCTTTCTTTTCCCTCTCCAGTGTTGTTGATTTTGGAGGCACAAATGTACATTTTCAGATTGAGTAAACTTCATTTCAAGTGTTTTTGTCCTGTTCATCCCATGACTCACATAAATATATAAAAAAGCTGTACATCGCTGTCGCTGACCTCCTCCCCCTGCCTCAGCCTCACACGCATGTCCATGGACTATGGCACATCATAATTATAAACAAGTAGTGTTTTACTGTTTAATCTGAGTTTTCCTCAAAGTGCACAGTCACCTTATTCTGGCAGGAATTGATGACCGTGAAACACAGAGCTCTTGCTCATCCACTCTCAGACAGTCTGTTTTTATGTTCATTAAGTTTTGCCAGGCGTTTCCCATGTGATGTTTTCTACACACGTGCAACAGGACACTTTGGTTACCCCATCAAAAGACCATGTATCCAAACTTATTTTTCCTGTTTGTGGCCATTCCAGAATTCACCACCCTAGTTAACTATCAGGTATCGGCATTGGTCTTGACATTTTAATAATTTTTCTCCTTTAAATTTTAATTTTCAGTATTGCTAAAATGTATATAGTGATCTACTATAGTGAGGACATATTTCCTGATTTGTGAATTTCTAGTATTAATTAGAAGCATTGCGAAAAAGTCACAAATTAGTTTCACCAAATTTTTGAAGGATTGTGTATGACTGAAATAGCTAAAATAGGCTAAACATTTTTATTGTTGGGTTTATTAGCTACTATAATCCAGAGAATGTTTTTTTCTAATTTATATTTTGAGCAGCTGGTAGTGTTCATTCAATAATGGGAATTGCATCACGTGCATCTTAGGCTTCAAACGGAAGCAGCAGTTTAAAGTGTAACGTTAAAGGTATTTGTTCAAACCATTTTGAAAATCCCTTAGATGGCAGTGGTTTCTGTCTGCAAAAATATTTCCTTCTTATGTTTGGTTAACTTCCAATCTTTCATTTTCTTGTTTTGGTTTATTAGCAGCCTATTTTTTTCAATCAAATCAATATTTGTGAATAGACTTATAATGGCAGTGTGGATGTGTCTATGATTGGGAGGGATTTAGGGAGATGTGCCTTGGGAATCCTGATTGAGCCTCTTAGCCAAATTTATATTCAGTATTTCAAATGTAGGCCTTTTACCTATTTGTGCATGGCACCATCACCTGTTCTCGCATCAGTTTCACATTGACCACGTAATTTGTAGTGGTGTAAATAATTTAGACAGTATACTTAAACATCTGCTAGCTTTTTACATTATGCATTTTTTGAGTTTGAGATGAAATACTATGACCATACATGAGAAACACTTGCATGCACAATTAGTAATTCAAGGGAAGACTGCTTTGACCATCAATACTAAATCAGACTGTATTGAAAGTCATCAGAAAATCATTTTACAGTGGGGATCGGCAGCTCTCAAAGTTCTTTTCTGTGTATTGCTTTTCGAAACGAGGTTGTCCCAAGGTGTGTATGACAGAAAATCTGTAGGTGATAAATTTAGCATGATTTACTTCTATAGTGCTATGGTTATTCAGGAAGCTTTGTGCACAGGAAATATTGGGTGGTGTAGCTGAGAGTTCAGTATGTTCCATGGTAAATTTATGTATAATGTTCTTTCATTTAAGATGGTGTAGCATTAAGCATTGTGTTCAGAGCTCCACCCTTTCTGTTGCAGACTGTTTTGTTTCTGGGTGTTGATTGGCAGTGAAAGTGAACCTCAAAGGTTTCTTGACTGAGTAATACATTATATGCTCAAGAAATTAAAGCAATTTATAAAGAGTCTTCATAAAATGCACAAGAATATAAAGGTTACAAACAAGAGGTCATTCAGCCCTATGTAGCTCATTTGGTAGTTAGTAGCTAATTGTTTCAAGGATTTCATTCAGCTGTTTCTTGGTAGAAGCCAGGGTACTGTTTACCTTGTCAGAGACTTTTGAGGATTTTGAATATTTGTATCGGGTCACCTTACGATCTTCTGTTCATGGCTAGAAAGGTTCAGTTCCTTCACCCTGTCACTATAGGACATTACCTTAAGCACTAGATTGTATCTCTATAAGGTTGCTCCCTTCTGGCTAAATTCCAATACTGTAATATCTTTATGTGGTGACCAAAATAGTACATAATATTCTAAGTCCTTACTAGTGCATCATAAAATTTTAACATAACTTTATTGAAATTCTGCACTATTAACTATATATCTTAATATTTTGTTTTCCTTTTTAATTACTTACTCACATTGTCTATAATATTTAAATGTCAACATAAACACCTTAGTCTCTTTCATAAGTAGCCTCTTCAATTTAAGTGTAATATACTTCCCATGATGAATTTATAGTTTATTGCTTGTTGCATGCAATATCATGTGCTTTTCTACCGTTTCTGACATTAAACATCGGACAGGTGTTGTCTTGAATTTTATTTAAATATTTTTAAACTTAATTTGCTACTTTGCTTGCTGCAGTAGTTGCAAACCCTCCTAATTTGGGATCATCTGCAAACTTGACTAGTTTTCTAACTATACGAGAATACAGACTTTTAATTATGGTGCAGACATGATCTAAGCCTTGACTCTTGCATAAATCTGTTTCAAAGAGCTTTCAGTGGATAGTCACTGCATATTTGTTTAAGTTGATTAGCTATTGTTACTGATTTGGAGTTGTCTTCTTAACAGTTGTTCGAAAATGTTGATTGACTTATTATTAGGATTGTTTATTATTTAGCAGCTGATCTCTTGTTACAAGTAATAAGTGTTCAGGCAGTGGTGCTCTGTTGTAAAAGAAAGCTGTTTCACATGACAGGAAGACTACAACAGCATCTTATTGTGTATACAGGAACAGATAATAGAGAATACAGAGTAATAATAATGTATTCTTGGATTTTAAAAGGACTACATTGTCAAGATGCATACCTGAGAAATTAAGACTTTAGAATTCTAAAAACCTGATCAGCGTGGGCTGTTGTCTTACAGAACAATCTAGTCAAAAAATTAAGTGATGGAAATATTTAAGAAAACAAGATGTGACCACATCCTCGTTTTGATGCATTGTGCAAACAGTCCTTTTTGAATTCTTCAGAGAGTTAAATTTCAGTGCAGTGAGGCATTTGCGTAGTGCTGTCCAGACATCCTGAGTGGCTTTATCTATGCATTATAACTGGTACTGCAGTAGATATTTCTGTAAGAAGAATCTGTCTCTGCTACCACACCAGCAGAGAGAGGCAGTGAAATGTGGCGGCTGATGCTCTGTCTGCAGCTCTTTTGTTGAGATGTTTCAGCCTGAGATATTGCAGGCGATCTACTGCATGAATTACCTTCCTTAATATTCGGTAGGCTTTTCAAACAGAAAAAAAAAGCCTTCCCTTCATAAATAATGCGCTCTTCGTGGCAGTGCTCTAACAGTAATGCGTGCTGCTGCTGCAACAGTACTTCACACTCATTTGCGGTCGTTTCCATTGGCAGTAATTTCTCACCGTCCTTAATTCATGCATATGCACTTCTCCTGGATAGACAGGTTTTCAATGAAGGAGAAAATGAGAATGCATCAGCTCAGGTTGTGAAGGCCAGCTGTGGCCTCGTGAGGTGATTAGAAATAACATTCAGACATCTGAACTAGCAAGAGAGTCGGAGCTAAGAAGGGCCTGCTGTTGATGGTGCAGTCTTCTCTGTCTTGTTTGCAAATGATAAACTTGATCAGAGATGGCAGATTTTTGGAGTGGTCTCTGAATAGAAATGATGTGGAGATTATCTTACAGAAAAATGAACTCTGACTGAGAACAAGGGTAAGTGATGTATGTGGGCCTAGCATGAAGGATTTGCTCCGTTTTATGATTCCGTGACTGTTTTTTTTTACGAAGTGTGTTGAATTTAGTATGTGTGTGTTAGTTTGGGAACAATATGTAAATATTATTGAAACATTAACAAGCTATTTGTGCTTTGAATTAAATTAAGGGATTCAGGGAGGAAGTGTTACTCATTAGCGTTGTATGGTTGTGTATGCTGTGTCCAGCCCTGTAAGTGTGAATGGTATTAAAGCTTTTGGAGAAATGAGCAGAATAATTTCTGGACTGGCTGGTGTCTTTCAAGGGTAGATCAAAAAGATTGAATCTTTTTAGGCTGGGACTAAGATGAGCTCAGGAGGTTTTAGGAGATATTCAAAGTTCTGAAAGAGATTGATGAAGTCAACATATCCACTCAACCTAAGGATAGAAAACAAAGCCAGTGGACAAAAACGACACCTAAGCCACCAAAAGATACATTGAATTCCTTTTTTGCAACATCTTTATCACTTACTGAGAACTTAAGTGTTCCTAATGGCTCACTATTAAAAATGTTCTCGTATGGTGTTATTTCTAATGTGATATTAACAGGTATGTCCTTAAGAGAAAATATTTAACTTTTCGGTTTTAGCCTTTCATGTTAATTAGGTATTATTTTTGGCACATTTGATCATTGAAATATTCCTATGTGATTGCTCAAGTTGTTTTTCAGTCATTCATTTATTAGTCTTTCAAAGCAGGTATTTATTTGCTCACGGTTGTCAGAAGATACAGATTTGCATTTGACTTACTGTTGGAAGGAACAGCTACCTTAAGCATAATGTAGAGCAGAAGAAGGAAAGTGTGCAAGTTGTGCCTTTATGAAAGTTTCTTTAGGAACATCTGTGTTCAAGTCTCGGGGGTGCTCTGACATCTCAGGGGATTCTCATTCTCCCCCTCCTGTCCTGACCTGGATTTATTTTCCTTCCATTTTTCTCAGTTTTCCAGTCATATTAGTACTACTACACATTGTGTTTACTTTTATTTCTGTGCTTTTTGTTCCAGGCCAGTTTTCTTATGTTATCTTGTTCTTCTGGTCTGATAAGATAGGATTTGTAAGAGGTCCTGCCACTGACCGCCTGTGAACACATGCAATGGCAAGAGTTAAATTGCAAGCCTTCCTAAGCTTTCACTTCTAGCATTTAATTCATTGAAATTATTTTGTGTAGGTGTCCATATCTGTGGCCAACATAGATAGGTAAAAGGCTATTAGTCAATCAATTTCTGTGTATTTGCTGATGTGGTTTTAAAATTAAACTTGTTAAATTAAGCTTAATGGTAATGTCTTTTTACCTTCATATCACTTGTACTTAGTTTTCCAAAAACATGCATTCTGGTTATTTAGAATAAAGCTAATTTTCTATGGTGAAATTTAACTCCCCCAGATAAAATTTTGTGGAAAAACTACTTTTGTGAGTAACTATTGAACAGAAGTATATGCTTGTGTCATCCCTATTTTGGAGCATTATACTACATGAAGGATTGTATTAAAAATGTAATGTTTTATTCACCTGATTTTGATTAACAATGAATTTTTTAGTCTATTTGTATACATTGTACCAATCTAATATTCATTGAAAAAGTGGATTCCTTGCTTTGCCACACATGTAAATCTACAGTATTAGCTGCTGTAAAGTGATTGGTAGGGGTTAAACGGAGAGTATTTTTTTCTTTCTAATTGGGTTGTATAATGAGTGATCTAAAATACTATTCCTAGTTTGAAACGCAGCTCACTGTGAACTGGAAGACAGGGTTGTCATCTTGAACTGTGAAGCTTGAAGAGCAAGACTTGAAAAACACATTCAGTGACCCACAATCCACCTCTGCTCAGGGGGAGGGGCACCACTTGCTCAGCTAACCTACCCAACCCCCCCCCCCCCCCCCAACACCATCCCCTCCCTCCAGAGGATTTCACCCAGGGATCCGCAAACAGCTGCCTTCAGCTGGCCTGTCTGGCTCGCTGAATGTTCTTGCTGCCAGTCTGACATTTAAGATTTTCTGCCTTTTAAATTAGTCTTTGCTGTAGAAGTGCCTTTTTTTGCCTTTCAACAGCAGGTTTGTAAAAACAAAAACCCAGAAGCCTTGTCTCACATGACAATGTGCTCCCTATGTGATTTCATCCTTAAAAATAGCTCATTTATCATTTTGAAGGTGCACCCTTCCCCCCTCTACATTGTATTTGGAGAACCTGCCTTAGGAATCATTTACCACAGTATTGACTAGAGCTCCTCTCCTGAATCAAGATGCCTTTATGTCCCTTGTGAAGCTAGTGTACTAACAGTGGCTTTATCAGAAGGCTCTCTTCACAGACACAAAGCTGGGGTGTTGAAGAGGAGTTTGCTTTGTACTGTATTTTGACAGTTTTATCTGCCAGTGTCTGACCATGTTGCCAATAGCGATGCTGACCAGTGCTTGTCTAGCACCTGCAGTCTGTTTCCCTAATGAGGGCTGCTAGTTTTTCCCTGTGCTCATTTGAAATTCTGGGCAAAGTACAGGAAGGATCTGTACATTTTGACATGATGAGAATTGCACTTTTTGTTATATGGAGGTTTTCGTTTCTGTGATCTTCAATTAATCAATCCTCACGTAATGTAGTGGTAAATATATTTGCAATTGAATTGCAAAACTGTTAATTGGTAAACATCCCCCAGTAATAGTGTCTTGTAAGCCAGTATTACTACTTATTTATTTCATTGTGAATTTTACGCTTAAGAGAAATTACCTTGACAACAGGAAAAACGTTAGCTGTTTGAGAGATGTAGAGTGTAAGCCAAGCAAACGTCTCCTGTTTGCAGTCCGTAGGACCTGTAACTGTCAATTCAGAGTTCTGCTTCCCCTTTTTAGTTTTGGTTTGGGGACTCTCGCTTTTTAGTAGGTGTATTATGACTGTAAAGAGACGTGAGGAGGTACAGGCAGTTTTTATTGTATTGAATCCGTTGAAGGAAAAAGGGAGTGGTAACCACCTTCACAGTTTGTGTAACATTTTAACCTGTTTACCCACCCAGTTCCCCTGTGCTGACCAGTAGCCACCCCTAAGCTATTCACTTCTGAATTCTGTACATATATTTAAATGTAAGTTCATTAGTTAGTTAGTCTGAATTGTTAGCGTGCATCATACCAGCTGTGAACTGCAGTCAGGAATCAACATCTGGAATGCTAAGTGAGGCCTTACCATTTTTTGTTTTTGCAACAATACGGGTTTGTGAAAGATGTTGGGGAAACTGAAGACCTTAAAAATTCTCCACTGTTGTAAAGGCAAAAAATGTATTTTTTGGTTTTTGCTGACGTGCAAGTTTGCTGTTTTTTATGTCTGGTTTCGTTATGGGTTTCCACTGTTGGTACACATGGTCTTTGAGCAAAGCTTGTTGTGCCAACAGTGGTAAAACTGAGAGAGGCTTGCCTTCACTTCATCTGTTAGAATATTTTCCAGAAATATTTGCCTAAACCAGTCAACATCTATATATTCCCGTTAAAACACTGTAGGTCCCTGGTGAATTCTGGCTGATCAATTATGTAGGCGTTTTCTAAGAGGTGCCTTAGACAGCTGGTGTTGAGCACTAGCTTTAAGAGAAGACTGCCTGGGTCAAGTTCCCGTCCTCTATGAAATAATGATAGGATGACTGAATTTAATATGCTATGGAAAAATCTGGCATCAAGCGCCTCAGAGTTCATGCTACATGTCTGATATAAAATAGTCTTGAGTTTTTAGCAGTATAGGTCATACAACATTGATCTCCCTGCAAGCCTGCAAAAACGATTTAGGTTATAACTTAAAATTAAGAGTAAAGCACTCATGTTAACTGAAATATGTAAATTCCTTTTTGTTTCTTTACTGCACAGCATGTTTGTACATATTGCACATAATTGTGTCCAGGAAACACTGTATGGTAATATGTTAAATGTCTTTAGAGCAGATATGTTCATAGATAAGAAATGGGGTTTTGCAGGTTTACAGGGTGAGTTCTTATTGGTAAAAATTGTTGGAACATGTTTACTTTGTCAGGATTTCCTGAATAAATCAAGCAGTCCACACTGTGTAAAGCATGAGAATGACTCGAACCTGTTGAAAAAAGAGCAGACTCTGTGAAGACCAACATTCCAGTTAAATCCTGCACTGCCTACTGTTATACAGCATTCAGCATTTGCTAGCCAACCTTAGAATTTACAGCTGCAGTTCACTTCTGTTGTGCCGTGCTTTATGCTAGATTACTCTTGGTGTGCTCAAATCATAATTATGGACAGTGGCAATACCAGAATTTTAGATGACTAAAAAGGCAATAAAAATCATTTGAGGTAGTGAACATTAAGAAACATTGATGTTTTTATGTACTAAAAGGCTGATTTTTAAAGAGTTGATTTTTATTTCAAGCACTGGAGTTTTTGTGTAACCTCTGCAATATATTAATGGGAAAAATGTGTGATTTGTCCTAAAGTCTTAAGATATTTCATGTACATTTGTATTTTTTTCTTGTTTTCTCAGTTTAATATTTATTAGTACAGTCCTTATAATTAATCTTAAATGTGAACTGTAGGAAGTATTTATGCAAAAGAGACAACTGTTTCCAAGAAATGTTCTGACTAGTTTAAAGAAACAAAATCTGTCAGACACAGTTGCTCATTACATGATTAGTCTTTTACACGCAGAAACATGGCTGAGTGTAGCCTTTCATCTTGAGAGCTGCTGTTCTGAGTGACAGTAATGTCTAAATGCAAAGAAAAGCACAGTGAAGGAGGCTCTTTTCTTATGGTTCTTGGTTTGTGACAATTTGATGCCTCGATTTTCCAACAGAAATCTGCAACTGTGAATCTTGATTTAAAAAATTGCCCTTTCTTTTGCTTAGTTTGTGGTTTTGACAGTTGCAATAATTAAAATAAGTATTGGCCTAGTCTTCAAAAACTCTCAAGCATGCTTTGAAGGCCTATGAAAATATACCCTCCCCATGTGTACTTATTTCTGTTAACAGAATCCCTTACTCAGGTTATTTCAGCTATGTTTTTGAGGGTTTTGTGTCTGAGTTACATTACGTTACTGGAAGGGAAAATAAATCCAAAACAATTAGCCAAACAAAGAAAACTGTGTAAAGATGGTACTGTTTTATTTCTTCAAACAGGATGAAAATATTACGGTCTTAAGGCCTTTCTTCCACAGTGAGCCAGATCTGTGCCTTAGACTGTTAAGTGACTTTCGAGAAGGCAAGGAACAATACAGATTCTTTTAAAACACCTTACTGTTTCTCTGAAAATCACCAACACTTTGAGACTTAGGATTTGTCTTTTTTGTGACAGACTTCTGAAGCAATGCTTTCCAACACGTCATCTGTTTTAAGTACAGTGTTCAAAGCTCTGTTGCTATATGGCGGCCCTTTTGACATTTTTGTCTTATTTGGTTACACTTAATTTTGCAGTCTTTTTTTTAACTTTAAAGCATCTTTAAATTTCTCAGTTGTCCATCATTGTGTTGGGTGGCTTGTTCCAGATTGTCTTCTGGGTTTTATTGTGGCAATTGTGTGCTTCTTTATGAAGCCCTCAGACGTTCACTGTGCATTAGACTGCAGAGTTGCAGTTTTTGGCTTCCTCCATGTTGACAAGCTTGTTAAAATTGATTTAACAGTTTTAGGTTTTTTATTTATTTAAGCACATAATCAGTTTTAATTTGCTGTTTAATATGAAATGTATTGGAAATAATTGTCATTGGAATAAAGGCATATATGTTTTAATAATAAAAAAGGCTGGTGTTGGGTAATTTATTAAGCCTGTGGGACCAGATCAAGTAAAAAGTCAGACAACCAAATTAATTGAAAGCCATAAGTCTAAGATTTATATAAGATTAGTCTTCAGCAATCTCCATCATAAATGGTTGGAGTTGTGATTTTTCACAGTTATCTACTACCTTTTATTTTTTTCTTTCCACACTAAAAGCGAATAGCTCTGGTTTGAAGAGAAGAGAAAAGCAGACATCCCAACAGACCAGGGAAGCCCTGGGCACTCCAAGGCTGCTGCAGGGCACCAATAGCGAAACCTGAAGTGTTAAATCCTCCGGTGTGATGAATAGTTGTAACAAAACAGAATGTAAGAAAAGCGATGTGTGTAAATTACAGTTGTAGGCAGGGCTGTTCTGAGGTCCTAAAACAGCAGCACTTTCCCCTTCAAATGCAGTTCATATCTGCCAAATGTCCAGACCTGTTCACTTACATGCAGGAAATGTATATGATTTGGCAACATTGCTGTAGTTTTTTTATATCAAATTTCTATGCATTTCCATGATTTCAGTCCTTTTCATCTGACCATTTAAGCTAATCTTAAAGTTTGTTAAAACTGAGTATCGTTCTAAACTGATGCTTATTGCTTGGTATGAGATGCTTATATATTGCAGACAACATCACACGTAAAAATTTAAAATGTTTGCTATCAGGTTCTTGTCAGTGTTAGCATTAAGGTAAAATAAAAAGACCCAAGTTTGTATAAGACCTTTCTCAGTACTGCATGCAAAGATTTAGCTTTTGCTATTTGTACTACCACTGACTCATACAGAACACCATTTGTGAGCTTTCAACTCATGCAGTCATTATAGTTAAACATTTACATGCTCAAATCTAAGAAAAAAACAGATGAAAATGGCCTGAACCTAATATGGACTGTGATTCACTACAGTGTAAGAACACAACCAGCCAGTGCCCTGTATTAAAAAGGTTGAGTTGCCAGTTAGGTAGAATTACATTTCATATTTCTGCAAAAGAAGGCATAGTATTTAAAATTTGGGACCTGCTGTATCACTGGTGGATTAAGTTTGGTGCACAATAGGTGTGCCTCGGCTTAACAGTTGGTCCTTTAGTTTGGTATAGATACACACATAAATGTTTTATTCAGTTACTGTTGTTTATCTCTTCCCTAAATTGATTTGTGTACCCCAAGAATCAACTCCAGGTTGCTTATGCCAAAAAGAATTGCTTGCTATATTCTTAGAACTTTTGTAACTGAATCGATTTTTATGTAAAATCCTGCAAACACAACTTCAGTATTGGAAAATATTTAATTACTCCTTGTATCCCAAATATCAGCTATTGTCTGCAACAATACGGCCGAGTAGCTTGTTCTGCACTCCTTCAATCCACTATCTATAAAAGGTGATAAACTTGGAATACAGGTTTCCATAGACTTATGTGTTGGCTTCATTAGCTAAGTAGGAAGCTTCTCATATTATCTGGATAAAAAGAGTTTATGAAAAGACATTCCGTGTCCTGCAAGTCAATGGGAATTCATTCATGGGTTTTCTCTTGGATTGTCTTAAAAGCAGGTGAAAAGAATCTTCAGTTTTTCCATTTTAATGTGCATTGTTTGTTCTGATGTGAGAAATCTCTAGCAGCAGTGACTAGCAAAGTGAAACTCTCTGGAGATGTAGCTGAGCTGCCGCTCCCTTTTTACGTTTAAGCTTTGAAACATTTTTTTAAAATTCTCTGCTAGTGCTTCTCATTTGCACCCGATTTACTAGACTGCATGCGTGCTTTCAGCATGGTGTTTAGTGCACACTTAGTTTTGAGAAACATTTATGGATTTAATTTAGTTTAGCAGTTACTATTGCTTACTTGTGGAGACTGAGGCAATGTGAGTCTGAAAGTTTAGACACCTCGCTTACTGTTACGTAGTGTATAATCACTCCAGTGGGAATACAAAAAACATTTACAGCCTTTCATATTAGGAGTTTTCCAAACTATTTATATTCCTTTCACAAGTGTAAAATGATATGTTAAAAATATTAGTTTTATATTATAATTTTGGGACAATCGATCTTGGTGCACCATACCATGGAATTCATTAAGGCATTCTGTAACTGCCAGCTTGAGTCCAAGTACCCAAAAATTTTTGAACGTTCTCAAAGTGTAAAAATACTCCTCAGTCAATTTTCTTTGAGTAGACTTTGAGTAGGTATGGTATTAGTCTATTAAAAAAGCAGCAAAATAAACCTGGTACGGAAGTTCGCCGTAGCAAAAGAATGTGTTTTGCAGTGCGGAGATTTTCTTGGTAAGGCTACACCCCAGTTTCAGTTCCATTAAGCCAGAGTACTCACGATTCTGGATCAGTCAGATTGTCTGGATTCCTGCTGTGAAACCAGGGAGTTGGATCTGTGTGCAGACACGCTATAAGATTCAAATGGCCTTAATCCTTCTAGCTCTGTTTAACTGTGGTAGTAGTGTTCTCACCATTTTGAAACCCTAGTAAAATGTCTTTGTTGATTTTTCAACCAATCTTCTACCAGCTGAAATGTACTGGTGGCACTCTTTAAATTCTCATTTAATTTTTGTTTTTTACACCTTCACAGTATACATTGTGTTCATTTGCTCATCAGCCGTTGCAAGCTTCTACCAAAATAAATATCATGAATGTATCACAAATTTTTCAGTAACGTAAGGTACATTGCTATGATTATATAGTTAAAATAAGGAGGATGTGCTATTTATTCATTTGTGAAAGGAAATGTTATTTTACGGTTTGCTTTCTGCAACAGGCCTACAGAATGTCTGCAGTTTACAGGATGTCTTTCCATCTGATGCTACAGGAAGTACCTTTAAGAAAAATGTCATCATAACAAAGTTGTTTTATTTTACAGCTTACATGTTGCACAGAGGTTATCTCAGTAGCTTGACTTAAGTCTTTTTTAAATAGGAAGTCCTGAGGCTTTAGTTTGCCTTGTTTAACCAGCATTTAAAATTGTAGAAATGTTGCAATTACTACAAGGAATGTAGTTGTGTAGCCTAGTTGGAGTCCTTTATAAACTTGCCTTAAATTTAGATGAGCCCATGCTTTGAGAGATGATACAGGCTGCACATATGAGAATCCACTTTTGATGGTGCGATACTGTAATTGTTTAAGAATTAAACTTTTTTTGTTTTTCCAATAATGTAACAAGCTTTTAAAAATGGAGATGAGTATACAGCAGGATGTTCAAGCAACAAGCAAAACACAGGGCTGTCTATGCATCAAGAATAGTTTCTCCAGTGCTATTTTTTAAGATACTCTTCAGGTAGCCATTTTCCTGGCAGCCTTCAAGATGAAAATGGATATGGTTGTTAATTGAACCTGAGATTGAAATTAGACTCTGGGTGACATATCAAGTTAGGTATGTGAAACTTCAGTTTACTGTTAACTAATCCTGACATTCTACCTTTTTTTATTTTTCAGGATTTTCTTAACCTCATTGCACCAGATATTTGTCGGATTTAAAACGAACTCCACTGAAGACAACCATGGAATCGGTAACTGCCTTTTTTCTTGTTTTTTTCTTGTTGGAGAACTGTGCTTTTGTTTAATGTTGAAATGTTAGAAAGCTTGCTAAAGGCTAGGCATTGGTTTCCTTCTGATATTTCAGAATGCTTTTGTAATAACAGATTTTCTAGGTTCTTGCATTTTGGAAAATTATTTCTGGACAAGGCTGTTGGCATTCAGGAAGAATGTAGAATCTTGCATAATTATTTTGACATCAGACTTCTCCTGCATGTTGTCATCATTTAATTTATCATTAAGTTTTTAGGGGAAATGGGTTTGTCATTCAATTGTTCCTTTTATAAGACATAGATATGTAGCGACTGTGTGTAATTGGTTAAGTGTTGTGCTTTTTCTTTGGTTAATGAGGACTATTATTTTTTTAATCTCTTGCAGAAATATTTACAGGTGTTGCAGACATTTTGTCCACTGTTTTTGTGTATAAACTTGAGTGGTGTTCACGGTTCTCTTTTAGCTTAGTTGATGTGTGGCCTGCAGTTTGTAATATTGCTAATAGAATTGGTATGAAAGGGCAGGAATTCAGGTTTGTATGATTAGATTTGCTTGATGAGTCAGGTTTGGTTAGGGAATTGAGCCAAGTGCATCCACCCAACATTAATGTTGAGTTATGTAAGCGGCCTTAAAACTGTTTATTTGTGTTGAGTTTGGTCAAAGAAATTAGGGTGTTAAAAGCAATTGCTATGATTTAATTGCTTATTCCGAGGCAAGGTTGTGAGAAGATAGAGAGACAAAATTCGTCTTAAAACTTGTCTTCTCTTCAGTTCAGTTTTCTGGTGTCATTTGAAGCTGATTATAGCTTGTTCTGTGTATAAGGTGGAAAAACCCAAGACTTTGTCTTTCGCTTATGTTTTTAAGGCTTTTTTTGTCCGTGAGGTGAGATATGAGCTCTGCAGTTGGAGTGGAAATGCGTACGCTGTGTGTTTATTTAATCCAAAGCTGCAATGCAGACTCTTACTGTGCTGGTGCAAACAGGCTGTCTGAAATCCTTTACGTTTGTCTAGTATGCATGTATTAAAAATAAAGCTTGGCATCCGTCCAGACTGTTCTCTCCTCCTTTTGTAAAGGGCTGATTTGTGTGAAGAGGATGGTGTGCACTCTACTGTGTTTTCGCACAGAGTCTGGGAAAGTGGGTCAGAGCTCCATCTCCCCTCCCAGGGTGCTTAATTAGAAATGAATTGTCACTTGCCGGAGCACAGCTCATGTGATTCTTCCTTCCTTGATCAGTAAGCATAGTTAGTAAACAGCTGAAGCGGGAGGAGGTTTTTATGGATGCTTATATGAAGTTTTCTATTTATGTATTCTTAAACTTTTCACAACTGAGTGTTTTCAATAAATATAGAACTGCTGATTATAAACAGCAATGGAAGCAGTTTGACTTTTTTTTACCCAGCTCTGTTCTGCTCTATTTACAGCTGAAGCTGGTGTTTTTTTTAAAAAAAACTCAGATTTTTCTCGTGATGAGAGGAACCATGTGATCCACTGCATAGAAAACGTGGGTATCTTACTACACAGAAGCTGAGTCTAGAAGTTAATGAAAGCAATCTTGAGTATGTTTACAAATTATCCACCATATACTGTTTTTTTTTAATTTACAGCACTATTATATATTATTTCTCAATATTTCACTTATTGCAGACCTTAGGTTGGACGTGAAAGTACTTTGCTGTCATCTTTTTCGCAATCATGTTTCAGTTTTACTTGCTAGAAATGGCTTTTTTGAAATGCGTTCTATCCATCACTGGATTCAGTCTGAAACCTTACCAGGAACTCTCTGCCAGTCATTACATAACTTGCATAGCAAAGTTGAGACAACTGTAGGGGCTTTGTTCACTAATTCTCTGCTCTCCTCTTTGCTGTGAATTTGTAAATCCTTGATTGAAAGAGCCTATGTGTTGAAAACATTGTCAAAAGTGTAGCAGACAATTTTTGCCTGTCCCTGATTATTTTAATTTAAAAAAACAAAAATAATTGTCCTTTCTGTGTGACAGAAAAAAGAACTGGTAGAAACCTGATCGCCTTGTTCATGTTTGAGATGGTTATTAACCAAGTGCTCTGCCTTAGTTCATTTGCCTTGGTTTTTTGAAGTTTTGTATTTTTCATTTCACACAGCTTTTAGGTTTTTAATAGTGGCGATGATTTATTCCATTCTTCTTGACAGTCTCTGTGATAACAATACTGCGGTAGACCTGTCCCTGTGTACTTGCAGTTGCCCCTCTGCTGCATGCTTGGAATTGCTCCTGTCATACCACCATCATTACAGCAGCTGAGTGGTACCTGCATCCAACAGGATCAACTAAAATGTCTGCACATCATGGATTCATTACTGCATACTTCGGAACAATTTTGTTTATGTGAAGCATTAAGAAATGCAGAACATGATTGAGTCATTTTGTTTGAATGAGTTCAGGCCATAGTTTAGTAATGGATTTTTCTGTTTGCAGCCCACCCGATCTTATCTTTTTTGCCTCACTGTGATCAAGTACATAAAAGAGCGGCAAGATATTTGGCCATTGCAGCACAGGTCATTTTGCTTTGAAAGATCAGTCATTTTGATTGGCTGTTGTCAAGCAGTGCGTATGGAATTGAAGTAATATCCTAGAATCCACACTCGTGGGAGTGACTTTTGAACAAAATCATTGGCTGTATGCTTTTTGTCATAGTTTTACATTAAGCATACGTTTCTGCTGTTTAAAGCAGCCAAGCGCTATTCTCTAATTGAGCTTATGTAGTGTTAGCCTTGTGCTGATGCTGATGATGAAACCTCACCTTATACTTGTACCCTTGCATCATATCAGAAGATCAATGCATTCCAGCGAAGAGAGATGGTTCAGGTTGTTTCGAGTGTTTGTGATTGGATGATCATTATATCAAATAGAAGGCAGAGCTAAATTGAAACTGGGCACTAATGCATTGACTTGTCTGTGCCCATTCCATTTTGATGTAAAGGTAATTTAGACTAAGAATGGTTTTACTGCTTTACAAAGCAGAGTCTGCGTTAATAGGTAGTGTTCTACACATTGCCTACGCAATCTGTTGCCAGGAAACATGAAAGGCGTTTACATTATTTTCATTGAGCAGTGTAAGAGGGAGTGTTTTGAAACTGAAGTTCAGCCATCAAGGTTCTCAGTTCATGGTCCATTCAGGAACAACTAGATAGAGTTTCAGTAGAAGGTCAGATACTTGGCTGTCATGAAGGGCAGAAAAATAGAGCATATCTACCATTGAGCTTGTGCGTTGTGTGAGGCATGAGGACGTGCCAAGCTGTGGAAAGGATTTATTCCTTGTCAAAATAAGCTTTATAAAAATTAATTTGGCTTGAAATCCATTTGTAGTTTTTTCATGCAAATTTGTTCTTGAAAATCTTTCTCAAATTTTTTTGCAGTTTTGCATGCCTCACTGTCATTTTGTTCTTACCACCCACGACTAGTGGTAGATAGCTAATTTGGATGTCCTTCTGTCACTTTTTCTGAAATGTTTGTATCATCACTCAGTTAAATATGTATAAAAATTAAACAGTTATTTAAAATACAGGAATTGTATGAACATCTGTGTCTTGGATAACATGACAATGTAACGATGCTCTAAAATATGTAGGTTGGGTTTTAGAAGGTTTTTCTGTACTATATTTTGCTTTATGCTTTAGGCCTTTTTGGTGTTTGCACTCGAAGAGAGAAGTTTGGGAAGTGCTCACTTCAGTCATGTGGTTCCCATTTTATGCTCGAGCAGCTCTGCATTATTGTCTTGGGACAAATTTAGAAGTTGCATGTCTTTTGATTTTAACAGCATTGTTGAAAGCCTGCATGTTTGTGTTGGTTGTCTTCACGTGAGACAAGGGTATCGCCTATAAAGTCACTGCAGCACTGCGTTTGGGCATATTACCTTCTGCAGGGCCCCAGAGAGCCAGGTGCTCGCATGTGACATGGGCGTACTTTGTAAGAAAAGGAAACCGAGGCTTAAGTCTTGCAGACTGCTGAGCTTCTTAGCTGTTCTGTCACTGTAAACATGGGTAACAGGAGGCAAGTGCTGCTGCGAGCTTTCTTGGACCTGCACAGAATGGCAATTTCCACTGACCCCTAAGCGACAGCTGCCTGGGCTCTCCCCCTCCCCTCCTTCTTAAGCATGTTCATCAGGAGGAGTCGCACAGGGGTCAAGGCTCTGATGTGGCAGTGGGATTGAAATCGCTTTTGATGGCTGTTTTAGCTCAGCAGTGGTGCAGAGTTTGTAAATGAAGGTGTAGGTGTGAGATTAAAAAGGATAAATAACAGAGCACACGGCTAAAAGGAATAGTTTGTTGAGCTTTTCTGACTTTCTGATCTACCATGAGGTATAAAATTGTAATATATAAATGTACAAAGGAGAGCTTTAGATCGGAAGAACAGTATTCTATATAGATCCTGGGAACATGGAGCAGGGGAATGATTTTGAAGAATTTAAAGCATTAATTGTGAGCAAATGGTCAGTTTTGTGGCATTTATGTCTTCATTTAGCTAATGGACTGTTCAACCATTTCAACATGACCTAATATAGACTGTGTATTTGCCTGACCCAAGTTCCTTAGAGTCTTTATTTCCTTTCTGAACTGTCTGTAGACAGTTGTAGAAGTGAATGGGTTGTCTACATGTTTAAGGTTCTGAGTATTTCAAAAAGTATTTTAATATTTTAAGAATTCAAATTTTAAATATTCAGTTTCTTTAGCTGCAACCAAGTTTTAATTTCTGTAAGTGTTGGCATTCAAGTACATTCTGTTCCTGTGTTTCAGTTATGAACTTAAGACTGGAAATCTGTTCATTTTAATTTCCTCTCCCCCTTTTGTTTTGCCCTTGTAAATTTGAAATGCTTGATGTATATGCTTACTGAATCTGTTGTTGGCTTGAGTAGATCTAGAGTTTTTTTTTTAAAAACTTCTAATACAGTTAAAAAATGTGACTCCTTTAAAAGCAAAAGATCACTTTGCAGTTGTGTTTTTAGAAAAATAAAACATACAGATAATGGATACTGTTTTGGTGTTATCTTAATTAAATGGTCATTCATACCCGACTGTAGGACAACCGAGATTGGGTTTCTTAAATACCACACCACCTCATTAGTGAGGTGATCAGGCACAAGTAATGGGGTAATTTTACCTATTGAATGTCTAGCTGGTGCAATCAAGCAGTTCCTTTTTCTGCTTTTCTTTATGATGAAGAGAACATATTTGGCCTTGGTATGCTAGATCTATGTCAACTCAGGTAGAACCACATATTTCCCATTTGTGTAGACAAAGGGTCAGCAACCTTTCAGAAGGGGTGTTCTAAGAGCTCTTACGTTTCATGCATTTGTCTTAATAGATTTGTGTGCCATACTTGTTTTATGTCCGTAGCCTTACTTAAATTGATTATAGTATCCAAAATTCGTAACTTCTTACCAGTTAATGTTATCCTTGATGATCTTATCAAAACTCTCTGGCATAAGCAGAAAACAGGGGGCCAAAACGTTGGAAATCAGAAATCTGACAAATTTCCAATTGGGAAAATTCCAATGCCAGCTTTTGCATTTACAGTCCAAACTCAGCAACACGGATTGAGCCGTGTTGTAAAAGTTCTTTAAGATGTTGGAAACAGAAAAAAGTTGAAGTGTTAATGTTCAGAGAAACAAATTGCAAGTTTTACTTGAAATGCCTTCCATATTTTGGAAAGACCCATCTTAGTTTGATGGAGGTTGACTTCATTCGTATGCATGGTGATGTCGACTGAAAACAGTTTTGTAACCCATTTTCCATGCAATTTGGAGTACAACATGGAGCACAAGCAGCACAGTCTTTGTTGAAGAAATCTATATTTATCTCCCCAAAAAGGCTCAAATTAGCTAACATCTAACTTTGCTTTCATGGCAACTGCCACTTTGTCCAAAATGTTTCGCTTTACACTTACAATGTTGCAATCAGAGCCACAGATAACATTTTTCAAGCTTACCTCTGAAAACAGTAAGCTAGCCCAAATAAAAATAGAGTAAATAAACCAAGTGAATCATATTTAAAGAGCTTTCACTGGGTAGCATGCTGTAGAGATATACAGATGATATATCAGTGATAACTGAGTTTAGAGTACATACAGGGGCACTTAGAGGATATAGAAGGTTGGGAGCCCCAAAGATCACATGGACATGGTAGAACTAATATTATTCCTGTGACAAGTTCTTTAATTCACTAAATAGGTTTTTTTATTCCTCTTGGTACTAGATACAGATCAGTCAGCCATGGAAAGAGTCACAAAGTAAGATTTGACCAGAAGCATTACAAAGTCTAGTGCCACTGAGCTGTGTTATTGGGATTTTGGTGTATATCTACTTCTTTGCATGGGAGTGGAACAATTCTGTTATGTCATTCTGTTGTGATCTTCTATAGTAGTAGATTAACCTTTACTTGTACTTCTTCCATCGTACTGGCAAGGGGCTGATGTGCGTGTTTTTTTTTTACACTTCTGAAAAATTGTCTTAATTGTTTTGCTTGTGCACACAAGTATGATATACACTGTCTAGAACACAGCACTTCAGCAAGAAAGCCTTACTTGATCTGCTCATCACAAATGAGAAAAATCACATTAGTCATGTCTGTTCTGTAGAATTGTACAAGGCCTGCTTGTATTGCCAGTGTTATAATTTGCCTCCCACGCTTCGAAACTAAGAACAGAAGACCCATGTTTCTCCAACAAGTTTCAGTCAGGTTAGACTGATGATGTGTAAACCTTAATGGAACAAATGAGTGTTTCTAACTTGATGTAAAACTACCCCATAGTGCCCCAAACCTGCATTTTTATTGGCTTGGTATTTTTAATGTAGTGGTGTAGGTCAGTGATAACCAATGAGTTACGAGGACAGTTTAGAGCTTAACTTGAACAATCTAAAGGCAATCTAAGCATCTGGTCTCTAGTTTTTTTTTATAGTGTGGAAGTTCTGTTCAGTTTCTGAACAGTTATAATAGAAGGAATTTTAAATTGGGATTATCACATTGCTTTTCTCTCTTTACATACGCAGCTCACTCACCAATATATTGCGATTAGTAAAAATAAATAAAATTAAATTAAAAATGCTTATGCAGTCAGGTCTTTCCGTTTAAAGATTTAAAACCAGACATTCTGAACTCAAAGCAACTGAGTCATGTTTTTAAATAGCAGGCTAGCCATCTCTTTAAAGACCAAATTTAAATCTCGTCTGACATTGACTTTTATTGCACCTTTCTTTTTGTAATTTGGTGTTCTGTGAAAGTTTTACACTTGCAAAATAGTTTTCTGTATTTTTTATGCAGTAGTCCTGTGATATTATTCGTGTCATATAATGTGGTTGGGTCTGGTAATGCCTTGTAATTTACTATGCTTGCCTTAAAGTTACTCCCGGTTTTTCCATAGTTTCTGCTTCCAGCCCTCTGTCTGGATGATAATGACTGTGCTCTTTCACTGTGGCTGCAGATGAGAAGTTCAATTTTGCGTAGGAGTGCACTGCATAAACCCAGAGAAGGACATGACAAGAGGCCAGATTACTGGAATCAGATGGTTGAACTGAATTTGTTGTGGTTAGGCAGAGGCTTTGGATTATGCAATTTTTTTCTTAAAAACAGGGATATCAGAAGTCATCACATTTGTTTTAAGTAGAAATGATTAAAGTACAAAACTGAAACATTGATCCTGACGTACTTTTACAAGCTGATTTGTCTAATGTTTATCTGTGATGACTGTATTCATATTTAAGCTTAGTAATGTTTTGCAAAGTCCAGATTTGTTCACTAATATGCCAGATCTTCCCCCTTCATGTGATCCTTTCTTTGACACCAGTGACAGAAAGGGACACATTAGCAGCACAATTGTAACTTCTCGTGACACTGCTCATGGCAGGAAGTTGCAGTTTCCCTTTGTTGCTGAACATTTTCCCTTTCTTTTGTTTCCAGAGAATTCAGTGAAATTCCTCACCCAAAGCCCTTCTGTAAAGTAAACCTGCTGATGTGCTGAAACTTTAAAATTTCATGTTGAAAAAACGATCGGTAAAAAAATCCCTATTGGTCTATAGCCTGAACTTTTAAGAAACTAGACGCTTATTAAACAATTATCAGTGGTGTGAGTTATGGTTTTCCCTTTCCTGTTAGTTTTATAAGCTATAATCTGACGGCCTTCTCCTATGTACCTTGAATGGTTAAGTGCCTCTAATCAACTCCTGCTCTTCTGTGGTTTGACCATCTTGCAGTTGTATCTTCCTTTCTGAAAAGCTTTCTTCTCCTTGGATCCCTGCTGCCTAACCCATAGCCCTGAAGACAATCACCAGATCGCCAGCGCTTGTGGCCTGACATGTCCAGTTGCAGTGCCTTGTATCTTGTGGCGATTAGTCTTGTAATTCATTTTACAAAATGGAGTTGTCCAAAATTGTTGGACTAGATGTTTATTTCATTATCTGAGCCTAGCAAATTCCTTACTACTTTTTGGCCTTTATTTTTGATGTCATGGTACCATTGAGCCTAAAAGTGAGCATAGATGTATATTTTTTAGTTTATAATTTTTCCCATGTTTGTATCATTACATCCTTAGGCTGGGCTCAATGTAGTTAGTAACCATAAGTGGTTCTCGTTACTATTACTATACATAAATGAAGATAAGCACACCCAAGCACAAATTAATAAAATGACAAAGCCAACACAACCAGGATATACCATGCATGTGCTGCGCGAAACAACATAATGTCAATGGAACTAAACCAATATACAGATACTTTGGCTCCAAGATGAATTGCACACCTGAAAAGCTGATGGTATAATGTGTACAGTGAATAAGTGCAATAAGTTACTTTGCAAATCCAGTAGTTGAGGACAATATTAGAATATTTGTGAGAGTGAAGACTGAGAACTGAGATATCAGGTGCTACTTGCGTAGACTGACCACTTCGTGATTTCTGTGGGCCGTTCATTCTTCACCCTAGCTCCACAGAAGTGGAATGAAAATGAGTTCTGGAGGTGAGGAATAGAGAGGGGTTGCAAAAAGTCTGCTTTGTGAGGAATGGCATAGAGGTCTAAGGCCCAAGGGGATGTATGAAATGAATAAGGACTGAAGGTAGACAGCAGGAGATTGGTTGAGTAGCGGTAGGCCAGCGTTAGGGCGTTTTGGGCCATGGGCCTAGAGTAACCAAGTAATATGAGAAAAGTCTGGGAGGAAGAATTCAGCAGAGAGAAAAAGTTTAAAAGGTCAGGACATGTGGGCAAACAAACCATTTGTCTGGTGAATCTTTATATAGTTCTGTGACAGTTGACAAAACTTGAAAATGATCAGTAATTAAGCATATTTTGCATGTTTACATTATTGATACTAGTGAAGCTGTAATGCGTATTATTCATATGGAAGCTAGTAAATGAGTGTTTAAAAATCTGACACTTCTGCATTAGACTGTAGACTTTGTAATAATGGATCCTATGACATTGAAACGTTTAGTCTATACAATAATATATTAATGCACATTGTATGAGGAAAATGGAAAATATGTATGTAGGCAGGTTTAGTTCAGGTTCTCATTATTTTGTCATTTCTTAGCAAAAAAACTTGTTGAAATTCTTCTGGCAGTTTTCACATTTTAATAAGTTAATCTGCTTTAAGTGATGCCAGTATGTCAAATGTGGTGACCAAAGCACTGTTTGTCTCACTAAAAAACAAGAAAGGGTTTTAAATTATTTGTATTCACTTCCCCCTGTTCTTTTAAACAGTCATGGGCATTGTATGGGACTAGCCCAAACCCGTCTCTTTGTTTATGTGAGGTTGTATGCAAGGAATCTTATTTTTTTTCTTATGTAACTGTTTAGGAATTTTAATCTGTAATTATAAGATAGTTTTTATTCAAATCAGAAGGTCCCATAGGTAGTTAGTCTGTAGTTTATAGTTATTTTCCTTCTGCGTTTTTCTGACTGGAAGCTGAATTATATCAAGTAAACTGCAGTATTTCAGGAAGAACTCTGCAGTCAGATTGAGTATTGCTAGGCATTATGAACACATACTATTGTTTATCTCTTCAATTGCTTTAGAGTTAAATGTGCAGTTTACAGTTTAGAAATATAGTAGACAATGCCCAGCTCTTTTCCTGCTTTCTAATAAAGGGAAGGTACTGACTCCTCTTCATCTGCATTTGAATCATGTCCTAGTTATATGTAATCTTACATTCTAGAAGCAACTATTTTTTATCCTCTGAAACTTAAACATACATTTCTTTCTCATTGTATTCTAAGCATCTGACATCCCATCTTTTAAGTTCTTCTTTCAGACTACTAATACGTGTTGCATTTGTCCTTAATCTCCCATCTCTTTTCTGTGAAGGACTTGAGCAGATTCAGGTGTACAAACCTATTCTGAACAGTACCAGCTACGGCCTGACAGGTACCTATTCCAAAGGCCTCTTTGTTTTGAGGCTGTGTGGCTGAGCAATGTGTATGTTGTCCATACATGTCCTGTGGGATTTCCTTTAAAACCAGCAGTTCTTCAGGGTGATTTGTGCTAGTGTTTTATTTTTGAAGTGCGTGCCTTAATGCTAGCTCGCCCTCATAATGTACTTAAGCACCTGAAAGAGTTAAATGGGACTGAGCTCCACCGGATCCAGGTGTTCCTCAATTATTGGGTTCAAAATGACAGCAATCTCTTCATGTGGGCGCTTTCTATTCCCCGATTCCTGGCTTTGATTTGCTACAGCTGGCCTGGAATAATCTCAGAATCAGTTTCAACTTGTATACTGGGGAGAGTTCATGCTTGGAATTGGAATTGCGCTTGTATGTGAAGGGTTTTTTTTCCATTTGAAGTTTACATATGTATAAGCAGCTGAGAGTACAGACAGTCTATCGTTGTTTAAACAGCTTGCTAAACATTATTTTTCAGAAAAGAATGTATAGGTCAGGAAATGCTTTCTCCTTTTCAGAAGACAAATCCTGTCTTGAAGCTGGTTTATTTAGTGTATCGCTACACAAGTATAGAAAAATCTGTGTATTGCTGTTTAGCATTAAACATTAACAGTGATAGCATGTTGCTTTTTAAAAAGATTATAAAGATTTCCTGCCTCTGATATTTACTAATCTCTATTTACAACAAAGTTTTCTTAGACTTTTCCTAGATAATATTTTATTGGAATGGGATGGCTAGGGTATGTAAGAAAAACGAAACAAGTCAGAGGAGACTCCACGCAGTCCTATTTATCAGTTCATTGGGATAGTATGCTGTATTTGTGAACAGCTTGGATTTGATCCGTCAGCAAAAGATAAACAAGAAAATATGCAGAGGAGCATGGTTTTAGTGTTGAGTCACCCCCTCCCCACTCCAGTGCTGTGGTGCAATACACAGTGAGCGCCATTACTGTCTTGATCTTGAATTTTTTACTTTAATATTCACTTTTTAGTACTTTGGGCCAGATTTATTCCCATTTAAAAGTTGCAGAAGTATGTCCTTCGTTCATAAATTTTGTTCTTTTGAGAGACTATCTTGAACTGTAAAATGAACGTCAATGATCCTGTGAGGAAAATGGAATGAAAACGCTGAACAGAGGGTGCCCTTCAGCGGAAGGGAACTGGCATTTAAGATGTTGTGGTCACTCAGCTGCAGAAGAGGAGCTTACAGTGTTTCTTTCTTCCTGAACAGTCTGAACGCTTTGACAGAACTAGCAGAGAGGCCTGGTCACGCCAGGTTATAGCCAAGCAGGGCCAGGCGCCAGGGAGGAACAGATGAAGCAACAGATGGCTCCCTTGTGATTTAACCCTTACCTTTCTTTATAGGAAGGTACAGGGGCCTGCAGGACATGAAATGAAGACAGGAAATTAGGTGTGGGCAGCACAAGCACTCAAATACAGTTAACAGTCCTTGACTGCACATAATTACATTTCAGTATAAATCAAAAGTCCTGGACATAAGCGCTGTACCTTGCATATGATTTATTTTAGTCATTTTATAACAGCATTTACTTTTTCATTATCCCTCATGGTAGATGTTGAATGGAATTGTTAAAGTAGTTTGAATGTAGTAATTACTGTTCTTGCATTAAGGTTCAGCTATATGCTGTTTATGAATTAGAGTGCTATAGCCAGTGCAATAGTAGCAGACTTTCTAAGCTCTGTGTGGTGCATAAAAATCACAAGTGTGCTTTCTGCTGACTAAAGAGGGCTGGACAGTACAAGAGTGAAATCCTCTGCTTTTATTGTGCTGTTTACACTGCAGCACACAGTTACTGATAATCTTTGGCTCCATGCCAGCTGGGGCAGACGTCATGTTTCCATGTGAGACCAGTCAGAATCCGTGCCTAATACAAACATAGACATAATTGTACAAAGGCATAACTTGGATGAGTACTCTTCCTTTTTGGGTGATTTTGTTTGCTGTAATTTTTTAAAAAGGTTTTTGAAATAGAAAAATGAAAACTCATCAGTTTCCATCAGGCAAAAACAGACCACAGAAGTAGACTAAGATATACAACGGAGATTTTCCTGTATTCACCTGAAAATTTTCCAAGTCTAACATCTTTGAAAATTATATGAAGTGTGAAATGATCAAAGACTTTCAGAAATCCTGGCATGCATTCAGACCTTTGGCTTAGAATTTCCATCTAATTTTGAAGCACAGCAAAAGCAGTTTTTAATTTCATACCAAGCATGTTTGCTACCTAGGAAAGGGAGCTTGAGAATTTTTTCACATATGCCAGGCGATATCTGGATTGTCTACCAACTTTAAAAACATTTACAGATAGTTCAGGTGGGTAGCTGCATCAGCATGTGTAGGCTACAAAGGAACAAGTAATAGGTTTATTCTATGCTGAAAAGAGAAAAAGCAACGTTTCAGCTGTGGAGCCTTCTTCGGGCATATATTCACAGTTAACTTTTTGACAGTAAGGTGTAATTTCTAAAATTAATCCAAAATGAGGCAAAATTATTTTCCCTGGAGTATTTTAATGAATCATTTTAACCGCCAATCAATTATTGCTGAGCAAACTTTATGGATAGTTCTGTCCCACACACTCTATTCTCTAGCGCTTAAAATAGCCTATGGAGAAAATCAATATTGACTCAAAAGTAATTGATGAAAACAGGCCCCAGTGGTGACTTGCACAGCTGGCGAAAACAGAATTTGAGTTGTGATCTGTAATTCCTCCAACCATAACCAGCGTTTCTCCTGACCTGTGTAGCACTACCAGGTCCACCCTTGTTCAGGTTTTGCTATGGACAACATAATGTCATGGTTTCTTTATTTGAAGCTGCAGCTAATTCGTGGGCTTATTTAATGCTCACTTTAACCTTGAGTGAAGTGACGTGTTTGCAGTGGTTTGCCAAGATGCCATTATTTGAGATGTTGAAATGTCTTAGTCACCATGCTAATGGTGGTAGCATATAATGTATAAAGCACAGCTCTGTTCTGGTATTAGTTTTCATTTTCATAGGTTCTCAGATTGAGTAGGGCATTTTTTTTCCATGTGCTATCCATTTAGGAATGTTTTCACTATGAGGGGCACCTGAAGGTATTTCAGCCTCACACACATTGAATAAGTTTAGCTCTTTTAGCCTTTGCCCCTTAAATACAATTGATTTTCACCTCTTGCTTGGAAGGGCAAAAAGAAAGAGGTCAGTAGAAGAGGTAAATTAGATGGGTGTCAAGACTTAAAAAAACACTCAGCATTTTTGGCCAACTGCTCTTTGTGGGTGCAAATAATATAGTGGATTAAGGGCATCTAAAGACTACTTTATTAATTTATGCACAGATCTGACCTTGCCACAAAGCAGAAACGCTGAGTTTGGGCTGTCACACTCCTGCCCTCCCCTATTCACTCTAAAGGATTGCCTGCTCTGAGGGGATTGAATAGCATTCTGTCGCTTTCTTGTGTTTTTTGGATAAGGCTTTTTACTTAAGTTGCAAAAGGGTCTTTGAAAAGATGGCTTTTCAAGTGCTTTTTTGCTAGGGAACCAAATGACTTTTTGCTTTTGGATTTTTTTAAACCATTTTAACAATGGTATATAGATTATTTTTTCCCTTGTAGGTATACAGTGCCTTGCAAAAGTATTCAGACCCTTGACCAATTCTCCTATTTTACTGAATTATAAATCCTACATTGAAATTGTTCTGTAATTTGTAGTTCAAAGCACTGAAACTCTAATTTTATTGTGGCATTTTTTTGTTAGAAAATATTCTTAAAAAATAAACTAAAATATGCTGTTTGCAGACACCACATTTTAATATTTTGTAGAGCCACCTTTTGCAGCAATAACAGCTTTAAGTATTTTGGGGGTAATTCAGGAGTGATTGTGGGCCATTCTCCCAGGCAGATTTGCTCCAGGTTGTACAGGTTAGTTGGATGACACTTGTGCACTGCAATTTTCAAATAGTGCCACAGATTCTCAATTGGATTGAGATCACGGCTATGACTGGGCCATACTAGGACATTCACCTTTTTGTTCTTGAGCCACTCCAGTGTTACTTTGGCCTTGTGTTTAGGATGATTGTCCTGCTGGAAGATGAACTTTATCCTACGTTTTTTTTAGCAGGCTGAAACAGGTTCTCTTGCGGTATTTCCCTGTATTTTGTGCCTCCCGTTCTTCCTTCTATTTTAAGAAGATGCCCAGTCCCTGCTGATGAAAAGCAGCCCCACAGCATGATGCTACCACCACCATACTTCACTGTAGGTATGGTGTTTCTTGACGTGTGGGCAGTGTTAGATTTGTGCCACACATCGCTTTGAATTTTGGCTAAAAAGCTCTTTCTTGGTCTCATCTGACCACAAAATCTTTTCTAACATAGCATCTGGGTCACTATCCTGCTTTTTGGCAAACTCCAGACGTGTTTTCACATGGTTCTTTTCGAGTAATGGCTTTTTTTGTGGCACCCTCCCATACAGGCCAGTGTTATGCAGAGCTCTTGATATGGTTCACTGGTGCACCTTTACTCCGCTCTCAGCTACTGAACTCTGAAGCTCCTTCAAAGTGATCGTTGGCCTCTCTGGTGCTTCTCTCACAGGTCTCCTTGTTCACAGAGTTTTGAGGGATGACCTTTTCTAGGCAGTGTCTGGGTGGCTTGATGTAGCTTCAACTTCCTGATAATTGAACCAGCAGTGCCCACTGGGACATCCAAACATTTGGATATTGTTTTGTACCCTTTTCCTAATTTATGCATTTGTTTTACTTCATATCTAATTTCTTTGGAATGCTCTTAAGTCTTCGTTTTCACAGCTGTCCTTCAGATTCACAACGATCCCTTAGCTGTGGGTTTCTTTTCCAGAAAATATGGCAGTTATTTTAATGATTCACAGGTAGAGGCCAATTGTAAGGCAATTGTCCTTGTTAGGGCAGTTGCTTTTCACTTGTGTAAACCTAGACCTTCCACAACACAGGGATTGAATAATTACACAAACAGTATATTTCAGTTTATTTTTCTTAAGAATATTTTCTAACATAAAACAGTGTCACATTAAAGTAATTGTGAGTTTGTACTTAGAAATCACAATACTAACTTTCAATGTAGGATTTTTAATTCAGTAAAATTAGAGAGCTGGTCAAGGGTCTGAATACTTTTGCAAGGCACTGTAGCACAGGATGAGATATATTGGAGCTGGTCATGGTGGTTTTTATTTTCATACTGAAGTTTCCTTCTTAAATCCAATCAGTGCCACTCACCTTCATATCAGAATGTGGCTCTCCCTGTACATTTTATAGCATCTGATTTTAAATAACATTGCCCAACAGCACGCTGTTCCAAGTCTTAAGCTGTTAGGGCTTTTAACAGATGTTAGTGGATCATATATATATATATGTATGTACGTACCTTTTGAGTTTTGCTAATCTTCACCTTTGCATTTTTTAGTGCAGGTTATATAAAAAAATGCCATTTGGATGTCCAGGTTAACCCCTGTAAGGACTTTATATAGGTCCCCTAGTGGGAGTTTTTTAAAGAAACATTTTAATGTGAAACTATTCTGAAGCCTTTTGAAATGCTCTATACGTTTTAGTTTTCCATTTATGTGATTATGCATGTCTTTTATGGAAATGCCCAGGAGTGACTCAGAGGGAAAGATATTATATCATATAGCTTGAATTACAATAGAAAATAATTATCATATTTGTCATTCTCCCTAACTGTCATTAGAAGTGCACTTCATTAAAAAAATTGCATTGTATTATAGACATCACCAGTGATTTCTTTACTAAGTTATTAGGAAAAAGAGTCTTGTTTGGTATGCTTGCATTTATTCTTATTTCCTAAGATTGCTACAGTTTGTTAGTTTCATCTCTAGTTCTCGGAATTGGTTGATTTCTATGTAGCAGTACTTGCTGTTGGTCATAAAATGTTCTTTCACTGCGTTCTGTATTTTTGACAAGCAGATCTTACAATGGGCATTTAGTTGGAGAAGGCAGGACCTTGAGTTACAGGATGAACCTATGTGCTCATACCCTTTAAAAAACAAGAGTGATGACCCAATATACAGCTTGCATACATGTTATACATCTGTTTAGACTATGGCAAAATAGTTTAAGCCAAGTTTGTCTTAAAGGGATCTCCACAATACATGATTACCGTAGCTCTATCTAACTTGCCAATAAGAACAGTCATCAGCATAAATCATTTCATGTCATTAAGTGAGATCTGGTGTGGTTATTGGTGTGAGGTCTGCACACTGAGAACGTTGGTTTCTCATGTTACGATTTTGAGAATTCAAGGAAGCTAAAGGCTTGTAAGAAAAAGCTCATGCTCAGCTCTTGTTAAGACTTGTATAGAACAACTAATAGCCTATATAAGGATTTTAGAGATGCATTCTCTTCAGTCCTGACTGACTATAGGTCTGCTATAGTGTGGTGTGGAAAAAGAATCTGCTTTCATATACACATTTTTTTCTGAACTGTAGAAAGAGCTGTGGACTTGGGTATTTCCTGCAGCTTGATCTTGTGTGCTGTGCAGTGGCAATGTCTGATAAAAAAAATGGAATTGCCGCATGTAGCTGTTAACAATACTGTTTGCTGTAGCTTGAGGTTTTCCATAACTTTCAGCTTTTAAATTTCTCTTGACTGAGCCTTCCTTAATATCTAATTCTATTAGATTGCATCAGCCAGATTTATTGCAAAACTCTCATGGAGCTATAGCAAGGATGCTAGATTTTAGGGTGGTAGGACTAACAAAGAAACACTTATTGGAGGATGATATTGTCCATTTTGGCTGCAATCTTTTTTTCAGCTAAATGTGCACGTTAATTGAAAGGAATCTTCTAATATGGATTTGGCATTTGAAAATATACTTTCATTCTGTTTCATTCTTGATTCCTTGGAGCTCAAAGCTCTGATTTAATTCCTGTTACACTGAAATCTCCTTGCTAAGATGAAATGATTCCCATTTGTATGATGTGCTGTATAGTATCACTGGAAAATGCAGCAATAAGCAGCTGCCTTTTTCCATGTGTTTTTCTGTAAGGTTTTAGCTATCTTGGTAGTTTTTGTTTTGCTAAGAGAAAACAAAAATAGCATTTTGCATGAGTTTCTTGAGCTGGCATGTTTCCCATTGTTTGTGGCTAACCGATCTAAGCCATTTTATTTAAATCTCTTTGTGAAGTTCATTTAAATCTCAGGTATGCTTTTCTGTTGAAGGTTAAGTTTTAGGAAATAGTTCTTTAAGGGATTTTGAATGCAGCAACACTGCAAAAACTTATCGTTGCATTTACAGGTCATTGGGTTAGGATTAAATCTTTCAGTAATGCATATTCATGAGCCCCCATTCTGAATATTAAGTCTTCACGTTTACTTTTTCATGATCCAAAACAACAGGAATGATTTTCAGTCATCTAGGATTTAAAAAAATATAGGCTGCTGACGAGCTTTTCTACGGAAGCTGAAAGCTAATAAGTGATCTGCTTTTTATAGTTCTTGCAAAGTGACTGGGATAGTATTTTGTAAATCGGGCATTTCACCTGAGTGTTTTTAACTGATAAATCTCAGATTTGGCTACTGCTCACTGTATAGGTTGCTGTGCTATTCTTTGTGAATACATGTAGCAGTTTATTTGGAAGTGGATTATCATAATGAGATCCATACAGAAAAGACCTTACATAGAGTTTTCAAGGTTCAGCTATTCCCAGGGCATAGTCATTACAACCATTTTTTTCCTGTAGGTCTAAGCAGCACATACTCCGGTGTTTGCAAGGTACTGGGATACCATTAATGCTTATCTGTTCAGGAAAAAACAACATAACTTTAATGGTACCACAGCTTTATTCTGTTTGCCAGATGTCTTTGTCTCAATTTACAAAAAAACGGGGCCAAACTCAGCTCAAAGGCATTGACTATTTTAGGAAATGCTGTTAAACATTTGCCTATTTGGTAATAGTTTATTATCATTTCCCAATGTAATTCATTATCCCAAATATCCCAATCCCTAGCCCTGCAACTGCAAGAAATAGAACTGCAACATGGAGCAGTAACTGGTCTTTGCTTTGCTGCAGTACAGGAGTGATGGAGGCCTGTGCTTGCTTTTATCAATGAATGTGTAAGCATTATCATTAACAGTGTCTAAAGAGATAAGTGGACCAGTGCTTTTTAGAGCATGTTCTTTCTGAGCTTCATTTTTGTGGAGAAAAAGATTCTGTAATCATTCACAGTGCATAACAGAAAATGATATATGAAACAACTTGGCTATAGTAAAAGCAGAGTGTACAGAATGTCTGTGATGTATTCTTTAATCTGACACTGAGGCAACTCAGTTCTACATTGCTATCCTCAACTGTGTTATTGAGGTCCATCAGCATCTGCCTTGCATTAAATTACTTTGAGATAGTTATACAGAGTGGAGCAATACGTTTTTCCCCCTTTATTACTGCATTTAATGTGAAATTAAAAATTTGCATTGCTTTTACCTTAACAGAAATAAAGCCACAAGTATTGGCATGCGATCAAGCCATGTATTGTATACTGGGGATATGAGTATAAAAAGCTTAAAGCTCTGTCTGTATCTTGACCTGTGTGCAGCTCGTGTGTCATCAGAAATTCAGTCTGTGGAAAAAAGAACCTGTCACATGGTTGTTAGCACATACAAGTGGAGCTTGATGCAAAAGAGAATCCTGTAACCTGGCTACATTAGTGCAATATGGCTTCAGAATTATTGTTCTGGAAGGTTTTATGATAGAATGTTAGTGTCTCTTTCAGTATTAACACAGAACTAAATGATGGCTTTCTGCATTGTCAATACACATACAGCTTTTTTTGCGTGGTTTGGCCATTTGCGTAAGATAGTGTTTGTTCCATTTTCTCTCTACAGTTGCTAGTACAGTAGTAAACATGGGTGGCACGCCTTTCCCTCCCTTTGTTGTGTACAGGTTACCCATTGGGTTAATGCATTAGTGTTGCCATGGAGATTGCATAGTGGACGTTTTTTATACAGCCTCTGCGTCTTCACATGCCTGGTTGTGACGGGAATTGCTAACCATCCTGTACGTGATGTGGAATGTTATGAGGTGGATCTCGTGTTTACCTGCCATATAAGACAGGAGCACAATGAAGCCTTCTGAGCTCAAGGCAGCTAATCTAATAAGCTTTGTATCTCATGCAAGTCCACCTGTTACTGGTGTAGGCTGGGGGGGATGACGAATAGATTATAACGAAATGCGTGACTAATTGTGTGATTGCATTTGAAGAGATTTTTTTCTTTTCCTTTTTACAGCACATTCTTGGAGGTATTAATGCGTCGTGGGGGAATGGTATTTGTAAGGAGGTGAGGTGGGACTTGAGCTCGGCTAGGTGATTGCTGTCAGTCTGTGCTGCTTGTTTTTTGTAGGTAGTTAGTGACATTGGTTCTGCTCAAAAATATTATATTTAGTTAGATTAAAGTACATATCCATGTGGCTTGCTTAATATTTTGGTGTTGCTTTAACTGAACATAACTCTTTTAATGTTCTTTCAGTGATCAGGTATTTGCCTCATGAAAGAGTGTCACTACAAACCTTGGTTTGTATTATTTATATTTTTGTTTCAATCAAGTAAGTCTGGCACAGGGGTGCAGTGGTTAGCAGTGCTGGGGCCCCCAGTTCAGTTCTTGAGCTTCTATCTACCTAGAGTTTGTGTATTATCCCTGTGTTCACGTGGTTTTCTTCTGGGTACTCTGGTCTTCTCCCACCAGTAAGACATACTGGTAGGTTATTTGGCTTCTGGGAAAACTGTCCCTAGTGTGAGTGTATATGTGTGTCTGTTATGAGGTGGTAGACTGGCATCCCTCTCCAGGGTGTATCCTGCCTTGTTTGCTTGCTGGGCTGGGCTCTGGCTCCCCTGTGATGCTGTATTGGATAAAGCAGTTTGAAAATGGATAGGTGAATCAAGCAAGAACACTGGTAGTTACTGTGTACAGGGTGGAGAATCTCCTCTAGGAGTAACACTTGTACCATTTCTGGTTGTTCTTTGGTTATTGATTGACTGCATCTTTCATCTGGTTACTTCATACAGGACAGGTTGGATTATTCCTGTGCAATCCAGTATGTATACATAAAAATCTTATTTCTCACACACACCTTTCTTTTTAACGTTCAGTTCAGAGTCTTTTAGAGGAAGAGGTTTAAAATGAATTGGTTAGTGTTGTCCGGTTGAGTTGGGATTTCCAGGAGTTTAACTAAGAAGTTATTTTTTTCCAGGGTTTTAAACAAAATCATTCCCCACTGCCGAGACTGACTCGGGGTTCCAACACAGGATCAAAGCCTGCTGTTTGTGTTGAGAAGTGAGAATCCATTCAGAAAGCAGTGGCTTGCTAGGAAAAAAACACGTGACTAATGGTAAATATTACATGACCCGAACACAAGAGATGACGGGAGGGGATACTTCTTGCACTGTTGTTCTTACCACAGACATTGCTCTAACCTGTAAAAAACTTTTTACTGTATTAATCCATCTGAGCAGTTTTTAAGAATTTTACAGTTATACTAATTGATCAACATAAAAAGCGGTCTTTGGAAGGTTTGATATAGGTTTGAGATTGCTAGGCTTACAGGACCAAACTGTAAAGTGGAATCCAGCTTTGAATTTTCAGGAAGGCAGAAAATGATGCTTAAGTGAGGGGAAAAAAAGACTGCTTTCTTTCTGCGTATCTTTATTTTTCTTTTGCTTTTCCCCCCTCTGCATTTCTTCTCGACTTGTCTCTGGAGGGACCCTGTTTTAGACTGTGCCTTGCTTATCTTGACTGGCTGTCTCAGCCTGCATTTCATACCCAAGTGCTTCTAAGGAGAACTGAAGGCAGTAGGCGGGGTCAGGCTCCTGCTTCCTGGTGAGCTGTGCAAGAGGCTTTCATCTTTGTGCTGTGCTGGTGGCAGTGGAGCTTGAGCCGATTCTAGTGGGTTCACCTAGAAGTGAACACGCACAAAGCACTGCTGTCTGCAGCCCCACTCCAAGGATACCTCTGGATATTACTTTTTAATTGACAAAATGCTTAGTGCTTTTACTTGCCTCTTGAGTGGATTCCTTAAATCTTTTGTTTTTCAAAGAAAGAATAATAGTGTTATGCAACACCACAACAAGTAATAAAAGATCTGGGTCTTTTGAATATATATTTACTTGCTTAAAGGGTATTATTTGTAATGACAGAATTCTAACACTTGCACTTTAATGCTTCGTGAATAGAAAGAAATATTAGGACTGTCATGGATAGGTAATGAATAGTTATTCATTATTCCCTTTGGTGAAAATATGGGGCCAATTGCAGTTAGCTGATGTAGTTTTTAGTGTTTAAAATGTAAGTAGTGTAATGTATGATTGTTCAACGATACGCGTGTTTATGGACTGGCATGTTTATTTCATTGTACCCAGAATCTCCCACCTGTGTATTTTCTTGTAACTTGGTTTTCTTTTCATTATCCTTTTCAGCTTTTTCTTTTGCTTTGTGTGATTCACTTGTCTTTTTCTCCTTTCTCTTTTCTTCACCTTGGAGATTAGTCAGCCAAGAAAGTTTGGGGGCATTCTACCAGAGAACCAGGGCTGCAAATTGTGAGAACAGTGAGAGCAGCTTCAGTAGGGAGCGATGAACTAAATTTAGTGCCGCTTAAGAGAAGTGATGTCATTGGCCAGTGAAAAGGTAGGGTAGTGCTTTTTCTGAAAGCCTGACCTCAAGACGGAAAAAATAGTAATTTGCAGTGGTTTACCAGATATTTCAGATAGCAATTTCGAGGTACTGTTTAAATAGAATGGCAGTTTCTTATAAGGTTATAGGATGTGTTTGACTAGCCTGGCTGTTTATTACTGTGCTGAAATTGTTCGTGCAGCATGCTAGGATATTAGTGGAGGGAGTGTTTTAGCTGTATGTGCAAGTACAAAGGCTATTTTTCATTTCATCTTAAGCCTTATCTTAATTGCATAGGAGAGGAAACTGACGATCAGTTAAAGGATGTGTAAATGTGGAGTTATTTTTTGCTAAACCATCTTTTCTGGCGTCATACTCTGATAGAGTATAATAATTCCATCTGTAGATGAGGTCACGTGAAAAGCATGTCGGACTGCAATAGTTTTCAAGAAAAGTCCATCATGGAGGGATTTTCATGCGTCTGTGTGGGACTCGTGTCATGGTTCTGTTGCACAATGCTTACAAGGGCTCAAGGGCGTGTGAGCCTGGGGATGTGGCACCGAATTGTTTACGCAGAGTAAATCTACAACTGTAACCATGCCTGTTCAAGGTCACAGACGGAACATGCAGGTGTGAGCATTCTGCAACGGTCACTTTGGAGTGGAACAAAAGCAGCTTGCTAGCGATACAGTATGCATGTTAATAGTACTGTTTTCCAGTGTGATGGTTAAATTCTCTGATCTTCCCTCCTCAAATAAGGAATTTTTCACGGTACTTTTATTTAATCATCTGCTTTATTTTAGCTGTGTTCTGTGCATGTGGTGATTCATTGGGTCTTCCACTTTCACACGTGGGGAACACGTGTACCTTTTTGCTCTCGGCTTGCTGCCCTTTTGGCTGTGGGAGATGGTTACTACAGCAAACATCAGCCAAGCGCTGCTATTGAGCAATGATCGGAGGAGAGGGCTGTGCCATTGAAGGAGTATAGGGATAGGGAGTTTGTGAATGTTTTGAGACAGGCTAGCAGCTGTTGCAGAGCAGGTGTTGGCTCTGCCTGCCTTCCTTGGCTTTCATGCCTTTGTGAATGTTCAAAGCAGGAGTGCCACTGATCAGCCTGAAAATCCTGTCTATTTCAAAACCATTGTTGACGCACACAAGGGCAAAGATCAGCTCTAAAGAATGAGAGAAGGTGCAAATATATATTTAAATGCCCCCTTTAGGAGTTGCAGTACTGCTTGGCCTTGGTGATTTCTGTAAGGACATTAACTGTATTGTTAGTCTTCCCTCACAGTTCCATCAGCAACAGGATGATTTACAGAGTTTGTCGAGCTGCTGCGTATGAGTGTTTTTTTTCCTTTAATCTATCACTGTGATTGAGAAACAGTGCTTTGACAGAGCTGATACCGTGAGCAGCACAGCTCTGGAGCTTCAGAACTCCAGACTTGCGCAGCTGATGCCCAGCCCCCTCACTGCAAGTTATTTTTATGCTGGCTGAAGTGGAGCTGTGTATTGGATTGGTTTTTACTGTCCTGTTATGCACTAGTCTCAACAGAGAGTAAAGGGGTTGTCTGCACCCTTTCCCAGTTTTAAGTGTCCTTGTCAGAGGAGCTGATGAAGTGCTATGGAACCCATCATAGAAGCTGTGCTGTTGTCCTGCTGTTGCATTTCCTCTTTTAAAGGAGTGCACTTGGATTGTTTGCATAGATCAATCCTAGATGTTTGCAAGATTTATACATGGCATGTAGATTTGGTGCATGGTTAAAGTATAGTTCTTATTTGTATAACTGTGCAAGAGTAGGAATATGAAATATTTATACAGATCACCATCTAGAACTGCTCACATAGATTTATTAAAGACATATCTAGTATGCCACAACTTAGTTATGAAAGTCTTATGCCCAGCTTGTGATGTATTTCACTTGGATTTTAGTAAAGTTGCCTGCTGTATTCAGCTGCTAATGCTTTCAGAGTATTAAGTCACAATTGAGAGGAGTCCATTTGCCCATTTAGGCTCATATGCTTGTATACTATGGACTTTGCTTCCAGGTATTCGTTTCTCTTCTTTAATTGGACTGTTTAGAGTAGCAGATCAATCCTAACCTGCATGTGCAGATGCAGGGACAACATGCAAACTCCATACAAGAGAAGCAACCCGAACTAAAATTAAACCTAGGACTCTGGGGCTCTAAGGCAGAAGTGCCAACATGGTCATGGTGCCACCTCGTTTCACCCTCCTTGGTTTTATTCTTAGGTCAAGAGAATTAAATGCACTGAACATATTGATTAACTGTAGCCTAAATGTTTGTGAGGCTGATGTACCACTGTAAGACAGCAAGCGATTTCTACGCAGGCACCACAGGGTCTGCTCTGTTCAGACTGATGGGGTTCCACTCGCTACTTACTCAGTCAACCGAGCTGGAACATTAGAACATTATTTTTCTGACCCTCTCCGGTGTACAAAATTTCAATGCATTGTATATTTTTGCCCGTTTGTCTGCGATGTACATTTTATTTAGAACCCTGGAAGAAATACTTGTATTCCTGTTTGCTATGTTGTGATCTCCTTTTCTGAGTGTTTGCGAAAAGTGATTTAAATTGACTTTGAGTTCAAGTTGATGTTGTTTGGCTGTGTTCGGTCTCGGTTTCATTGAAATGTTTATAGAAGCGAGTTAATACGTTACTAGCCATTTGCAGCAATCTGTAATGCATACCTTCCTCTGTAGAGTGGCCTCTTTTGTAAATATAGAAGTTACAAAGGTAATGGAAATGTTTTAAAAATCCTTGGTACACTCCCTGATAAATAAATTTAAATGTTTTTTTTCCCATTTCCTTTTGTTTTATCATTCAGCACAGAGCATCTCCTGGTCCCTGGGGAATAACACATTCTACCCCTTCATTGCCTTTACTCCTTCATTGACTCCCATTCACAGGAAAAGCCTTCCTTGAGCTGCAACTGCAGGAAGATTCCTGCTATAAAATAAAAGGGGTGTAAGATTCACATACCCCCACACTTTGAGAAAAAAAAATTGATGTGATTGGTGAATACTTGTGGAATGTGCCTATGCTTTGAGATATCTTAATTTAAGATATTTGCCCTGCAACACCATATGGCAGTGGCTGGTATTTAGCAGGAAAGAGCTAATCAGGAGTTTTTAGGGTTTTAATTTCAGTTTCTAGAAATATGTTCATTGGGAGCTTTTCTGTGGTCAGTCTCTTGTAGAGACACTTGCTGTGCTGCTTCTGTGAGTTGCTATGCAACGTATTTTAATTATAGCAGGTTGTAAGGCTTTTATTATGAGCCTGCAAAGGATGGATGGCAGCATGGAGGAGTTATAACTCAGCCTTCTGATCCATATTCCCAAGCATAACCTTCCTAGGGTCATCTAGGAAAGAAAACTAATGGACCTTTCACTCGGTGGCATCTAATTAATAACCAGAAAAGAATCATTAAAATAAATTATAACGTTGTGAAGCAAAAGACGGAAGGAGAAGGTTGTCTTTCATGTTGTGTGCAGTGTGCACCATGTGCCGTGTTGCCTTATGATCAGACATGCCCGGGGAGAGTTGCAGAGCTAAAAGCAGCTCTGTTGGCTTCGGCAGCAGAGAGGGAGCAATGACGGTAGCTGGAATGAAAAGCCTTTGTGTCGTTAATAACAGTCCTGGCATGCAGCCAAGGACTCAGAGTGTGGGATTAGCCTGAACAATCAGGACTGCAGGATCAAAACAAGGAGGCAGGAACGGCGAGGTCATAGAGCTACCATCTGCGCTGCCGCAGTGTGGGGGAGGGGAGCCGGCAGGGAGCCAGGCTGGGGGGATGGGCGGCCAGGCTGGCGGCGCAGGCTTTACAGGCAACAATGAAAACCGGAGGCAGCAGCACTACTAGCAGTGCGTGCAGGTTGTTTTAACTGGCTAACTGCCTCGTCAGATCCTCGCTTTCCTCTCAAACGAGAGCGGCTGCCATGCTGCTGCAGTGTGCACCAGCAGCACCCCCAGCCACCCCCATCCTCCCCGCTCCCTCTGCACGCCTGCCACGGACAGCGGCACCGCGCTTTTCAGGGCAGCGCTGGGACACTTGTTTTTTCTTCTCTGAAAACCCTGCGTGTGTGGCCGTGCCTTGCCCTCAGTTTGAAATTAAACGAAGACTTCTGGTCGAGCTTTATTTTCCCATTTGTCTTCCTGTCCTTCCTTCCCAGTCTCAACAGGGAAGCAGTCAGACTCGGCTAGCAGCTCCCCAGATGAGCTCTTCTGCGTTTCCTGTCTTCTTTTGGAAACCAGACTCAGGCAAAGATTTACATATTCACTATTCATACAGGGAAATGAGACTGTTTTTTTGGGCCAAGATATTTTGTAATTTATGGTCTCTGAGCCAAGTGCTTGAGTTGTTTGGATTTTGTGTGTACAAAAAGGGTGGGAGGTCCTTTGGTAAATGCTGTAAAACAAATTCTGGGCTTCTGTGGCAATTCTTTGAAGTTGTACACTAGTAACTCCATACAGCAAGTGATCTGTGTTATAAATATCTCAATAGATACTAATGTATCTGATGTTTGTGCTTCGGAGACGAGCGCAGCTCCCATTCTGCTGGCTCTCTTGTTTGTTCAGCACAGGTCTAACTGGCAGTGGTTTAGCCAGCCCGATGCAATTGCCTCTGTGGCCTGTGGTTTTCAATTGTTCTTCATGCGTGTTTTGTCAGGTCATCTTAAATGGTCTTCAAGGACAGCAGGCAGCATGCTGTAAATAAGTCCATCCTTTTTTATTGCAGAGCTTTTGACCCCATTTACTGTGCAGTGTTTTTTAGCATACACACCAAAAAGCTTTTGATATTTCTGTATGATTGGCTTCTGCTATCCTTTATTATTTGTTTATTGCAGATGGTAATTTTTTTACGTTTTAGATATTTTAAACATCTTTTCAGCTGGAGTTCCATTTAAAATAGCTAGTTTTTGACAGTTATTTTCAATAAACTGTAGTTCACTTCCTGTGATCAAGAACACACTGCAAGCACAAGACCCACATGCATTCCTCTTCTCAAACCAAGACATGAAGACGTGTTCCTGTTGAAACATGCTCTTGTATCTTGACTGGCCCGGTCCATGGCAGTCCTCTTCAACTGGGTATCTCTTTGAATTTGTATGTATCCCATGTCCTTCTGTCTCTTGCGACATTGCTCAAATGGGACAGTAAGCTGTATTTCAAGAATCGTCCTTGAGAGCTTTTATGTACTGCAGCTCTTCACCACATATGTTCCAGAACCAAGCATCTTTCAGCATCAATCTAAGAACACCAATTTAAAGCATCACCCTTTCTCTGTGCTGAAACAGCTGCAGTGGAGGATTTAGAGAGGTGTTGATACTTAAGTCCATTCCCCTCCCCCTCCTCAGCCTCCAGTTTTAAAACGTTGCAGATCAGTGTCCTTTCATTGGTGTGCTTCAGTTACTGTGTCACACATCAGGGCTGCAGCCTTTATCAAGCTTTAACCTACATTTGAAGACATTTGGTACTCCATTTATACAGGTTCCACAACTGAAACAACTCGCCTTTTTGTTACAGATGCACAAAAGGGCACTTGCTTCATAGGCTTTTTCATGCACTTTTCTATTGCTGTCATACCCATGCCAAAGTCTGAAAGACACCTATGCCTGACCAAGATGGAATGTGCCATTAATCTCTCCACAACCATGAAAGCAAATTATAATATTCATAGGAACATGATGGCAACTCACTGCTGCAAGTGCTGTATTATAGTTTGGCAGTGTGCTGCGTTCTGCTTCCTCTTTGATACCAGCATGTTCTTGGACATGCTCTTCCTGCTCAAGCTTATTGTTGACCCATCTCAGGTGAAGCTTCATATCCTTGCTGAGCTCAATTTCTGAAGGTAGGCAGAGCGTTTGGAACAGTGCCCCCGCCTTTGAATTAAAAAAGTCTCATTTTTTTTTGTTTATAGGCATTCAATCTTTTGAGTGCAGCGCTAGGATCATGCAGCACGTTTAAAATCAATGAAGGTATTCAGTTATTTTTTCTGTTATGCAAAAAACAAATGCCACTTTAAGATAAATCGCTACTGTTAAGAGTCCGATTGTAAGAAGCCACAACGTTTAAATAATGTGGGGGAGGAGGTGGGTGTAAGCATACTGTACTTGAAGAGAATATAGAAAGTTGTTCTCTGAAAGCACTGTCAACAAGGAGATCATTAAAATGGAACATGGTGTTGCCAAATAGTAGTACTTGTTTTTGCAGCTCTGTAGTTTTTCAAGCTTTTTTGTTAAAAAAAAATACGATCTGAAACTTTACTTGGTCCTGATGGAATATTCTCTGCTAAGCCACGCACTTATATCTGAATGCTTTTAAAAAATATCTTAAAAGTAGAATCAGCAGATTTTGTTATGATATTCTCGTTTAACATGAATACAGCATTTCTTTCCTTCCTTGGAGGACACCAGCTAATATAAAATTAATCTATTTGTAGTTCTTTGTGCCCTGCTAGATTTCTGTTAAGAGTCGTAGCTCTGATCTACAGGCTTGATTAATAATGTAAAGGCAGTAAAATTACGCTGCTTATGAGGGAGCAGCTGTAAGGCTGGTGTGATGTTTAGGGGGTAGGTGGGTGAGGATGATGTAATGTGTAACAGTATACTGGATGGTTTATGAAGAGGTGCTGTACATTAGCACACTGGCTCTCGCTGCTGTTGCTGCTATCAATAATTTATTGGATCTTTTCTGTGTCTGGGCAGACCCCCCTTCCTCCAAGAAAGGGTCACTGAGCTGTGTACTAGCTCTTCCTCTCATTGTTCTTTTCCCTTCCACTCATTCCTTCATTTTTTTTGGTCAGCAGAAAATCTAAAAACACAACAGTTTCAAAAATTAACTTCAGGGTAATATGTTTTTGATCATGAACATATCTTTAGATTTAATACTGTGTAATTGCATCCTGAAGAAACAAATCAACTGCTTTATTACAGTGCATTGCCTGATAAGACATGATTGCCATATATATATTTGTACAATGGAAAATTAAAAGTTCTTCAAGCGAACATAGTATTAAGATTATGAACAGGTTTCAGTACAGCTTTTTTTAGTGTGAAAGCTAGGGTGTTTTTCCTTTGAAATGTGAAGTTTCTGTATGTGTACAGCTGCCTTTGTGAAGTTGCTAAGGTGATGGGGGCTGATGTTCTTTGCTCTTCTGTTTGTCTGGAGGCAGTGGCCACAAGTGCGTCTCAAATGTTTTCTCTGACAATACTGAGCTGTTGGTTTAATATGACAGAAAACGTTCTTCCTGGTCAGTTTTTTGTGTTTAAGTGTTAAAACATTTGGATGCTTCGGTTCTAGTTATCTGAGCTTCTCGGCTTGTCACTGTTTTCTCCTCACTATTGTTGTTAAGGATTTTTGCCTTGATACCCTGTGTTCTTTGTAAGGCTGACATTATCCAGGATGGAAGCAATAAAAATGTTATGAGATATAATAATATTAAAAGCATAGAATTTGATTCAGAGGAAAAACTGAAATTTTGCAGTAGACTCATAAAACCTCAACTATAATATTTTGTGTACAGTTTTGATAGATCAAAATTGGTATTTGATAGGAGATCTTGCTCTTTTCGGGACAGATTCCAGATCAGCAGCAAGATCTGTTCTTGGCCTTAAAGGAATGTCCTGCATTGACTGACTGAAAGAACTGAACTCTTTAGTTTTGAATATGGAAGACTCTGAGGGGATCTGATACAAATATTTACAATGATCAAAGACATTGAGCAAGTCAACTCAATGGACTGATTCAGAATCAACAGTAAAATGCAAACCTAGAGACTAAAATGGAAACTACGAGGCACTTATTTACACAAAGGGGCGTAGAATAATTTACCTGGCCGTGTTGTGTCCATTACCTTAGGTCCTTCCAAGAAATGACTGGATGAGATCTTTAGTTCAATACAGTACTTGTAACCACAGTGGCCTAGATGTGCTGAATGACCTCATCATTCTTGTTTCACACCTAACCTGAGTTTCAGGACTGGTGTGGTTCTTATTAAACACTACAAGAGAAGAGGGATTGTAGTTTTCAAATGTCTTTAGGTTAATCACATGGTTTGGATAGTTGTATCTAAATTCAGTGTATTATTTGTTGTAAGGATTTCATGGCATGTAGGAACTTTTTAAAACTGACATCCAAAAAGGACATATCACATCTTATGGTGAGGGGAAAGCCCTCTGTTTGTCGTAAACAACAATGAACTGAATGTTTATATAATCCATGAACAATCCTTATACAGGCTTTTCGCCTGATAATTCATTTAAAAACAGTTTCACCTTCACAAGGATGTCTTGGCCAAGAGGCTTCCTGTATACCAGTGTTACACAGAAACAGCATTTAAACAAAAATAGTCAATAACATGCAAATAACATAACAGGTCGTGATAGTGTTAACAAGTGCAAGTGTCAGGCAAAAAAAAAGATTTAATCATGCAACAGACACAGCATAAACACATTGTCTGATGTATCTAGAGCACAGGTGAATTTAAAACCTGGCTGCATGGTGAAAAGGAAAGCACTCCAGACTGCCTGGAATTACAGCTCTCACAAATGGAGATTTCCACTCCTCGGCATGTTAAGTATTATCTCAAGAGCTGCTGCTGCCGATTTCCTAATATGTCTGCAGAAAGAAGGCACACAAAAGGGAGTGCTGTTTATAATTTTTGAGCAGAGGAGGCAGGTTTTAATTGTGGTGGCTGCATTACAAAAGGCATTTGCTTTAATGCAGTAGCACAGAAAATCTAGGGATAAACAGTTTGCTGAAATCCAGTTTCTCAATCCAGTGTATCGCTCATGGATTACTAGGGCCATCGTATTCAGTTTTCTTCTTTGTTTCAAAGGGATTATTATTGATCATGGGGCCAGAAATGGCATGATATTTCAAATGTTCTGGTTACCATTTCACAGGTGTCAACTGGTGGTGTTAGTTTCTGTGGTACAGTGTTAGAATTAAACCACTTTATAGAAAGCACCATATTAAAGCATGAAGGAAGAGATTTTGCTGGAGAAAATTTGTAATTGGTTGACAATGCAGATGGTAGCTGAATCTGTTTAAATTGTTTTGATTGTTAACCTTTGCCTGCATTATATGTTCATACCGAGACTGCTTATTGCTATCTGTAATCAAGGTCACTTTCTCTCTAGTTACATCATAACATCACTGCAATCTCAATTGCATGATATAAAAAAAAAGTGCTTTTAGGGATTGAGGAGGATTCCTTATTTTAGGACCTTTTGGGGAGGAAAGGGCTTCTGCATAAGTAAAAACTTTTTTGGCAGGCAAACATGGTATTTGATTGTCCTCCTGAAAACTTTTGGAGGGTAGAACAAAACCTGGAAATGGCGCTAGGCGATTTTTAAGAAAATCCCATTGGATTTTAACCGATTTGTTTTGTATTGTTGTTTATTTCCTGGATTTGACAAGTTCCGTTTCCTACTTTAAATACCAGCACGTTTTAAAGCCCTCTTTAAAAATGTGCAGAGCTTTCTTCACTGAGCTCCACTCACTACCCTGGAGCTTTGACTTCACACAGTGCATGAAAACAACTTCATTGTATTGAAAGGGGAGGGGGAGTCATTAGGTAACTAGATACATCCCCACCATCAAAGGCAACTTAATACGTCTGCAGAGCCAATTGATTAAAAATGGAATGCTATTACCTTATTATGAGAGGAGTAATGCTTGAAAGCACAGCACACATTTGATAAGGCAAGGTTTCATTGCAGTGTTTCCTATGAAGCCAAAGCAGTGTATGAGTTGAGTGAATGGGGAATTACTAAATAATGAGAATTGATCTTATGTGTACACCTTTTTATGATATAAAGTAGCTTTCCTTCGAAAGGACCCAAGAATGAGGCATTGACAATTGGAGGGATGTAGTGTTTGCCCATTCATTTATAGATATGGGGAGTGAGAAATGTTTTGTGGGGGTTGGAGGCAGAGTGCTGTCAGTCCTGCACTCTTGGCAGGAAATCACATTAATGACCATCTTGGAGACGACTTCCTTCTCCTGGCTGCTTTTTTCCTCTCTTGTAGTGAAGAATGTGCTCTGCCTTTCCCAACTGCTTTCTCCCAGCTTGATCTGGTACTGCTGATATTTGCTTATTTGGTCAGAATGCCCATTTTAACCTAGGCTATAGTAGAAAGGCTTTTAATTTTATGTTTTTTCAATTTAATCAACTTCCCCATAGAAATGAAAAGTATGCAGAATGTATATAATGTAAGTACTTACATATGCATAAATGTCTTCCACACAGTCTATGTAGGTCACGGTGACTGTTTTTATACTTCTGATGCCAAGATTTGTTTCTTGCTTTTCGTGAAGAACATTAAATTCTCCGGTTAAGTAACAACTGTGAGCATTTCTTGATTGGACCTGCATGTGCATATCCAACTGGGGGGCATGCAGGATGGGCGTGCCTGTTTTTGCCTTTTTTTTTTCCTCTCCCAGATTCAGTGCAGTTCTCCTGGGAATCAGCGTGCCAGTTCCCTTTATTATGAGGTGTACCAATCACATACTGAAGTGTTTTCCGAAGTAGTTTTTCACAGAAATTATTCAGTGTAGATTTTGCAAAAGTTGCAAAAAAGATTAAGCTGAGTGTTAAAAGTCGGCATTGCTACATTATATGCCGACACATTTCAGCAGCTACGTTTGTCATCAACATTTACAGGTTTTAGATTTGTAACATTCACAGGGTTCCATTTTGTTAGTATAAAATCTAAACTTTTTTTATTTTTTAATTTTAGTCTCTCTCTCTTAAGCTCTTCATGTTCAGTCAGCAAAAGGTTAGTAAATTTTGAAGAATCTGTGCTAGTGGTGGCTGCTCTTAAGGTAAAAAGCTTTTCTCCATCGTAATGTTAGACTCACTGGAAATGGGCAGACAGTTAGAAATCAAATGTAAAAGGGGATCATGAAGACGAGATGTTCCAAATGCTGTAAGATGACCAAAACAGTCATCAGAATGTACAATACACTGTGTATGCGTTGGATGACATAATATTTGTAATCACTATAATCTTAGATTTCACAGATTTATTTTTAACAAGGTTGGAGAATCAGCTGCTGTTGAAGCAGTGGAGTTTTGTAGAAGACGAAGCTGTTCACAAAGGGATTTTTTTTATTGAGCTGTAATTTTTCTTGAAAACATTTCACAATTTTGTGCAGCAGGAACTGAAACATTAAAGGTGACCATTGTGCTAAATTTTAACTCTTTATTTGGTTTGGAAATAAGTGCTAGATGGCCTAACTGAAGTTATTGTTCAGAAACTGCATTTTTTTTGTGTGACTTGTATCAGCATTATTGTTGCAATAAAATAGGCTAAAAAAGACTTTCACAAAAGGTGAATGTGTAACTAATGCCTGCCAACCTCTTAAAATAACATCATGTGCTGATAGGGTGTGTTATACCCATTGTTATAAAAAACCTAACTTAGGAGTCCTAACTGCAGCAGCACTTTGATTTTCTTTTGCTTCAGATTTTTTGGGCTTAAGTAAATACATGCCTTCTAATGTCTTGTGCCATGCAGATCTGTGCTATAAAGGTGTTTACCATTCATGTTTACCATCAGCACAATAAGGATGTTATAAATGTGCTAAATAATGGTAATTATTGAAACTGATGTAAGTATAGCTTTTCTAAGAGATCTGGTGCTTTACTCTTCCATATATTCAAGGTTTTCTGCATTCCTTTGCTTCACTTAAAGTAAACAAGTTACTTTGTCTCAAGGCAAACAGTTTCAAATTAAATGTCAAGATTAATTTCAAGTTCATGACCACTTTTTTTAATTAAGTATATTTGATGCAGTACTTGAATGTATAGAACTCTTTTAGAGCTGAGGGGTTTGTATAGTGTTGAGTCACTAAGGAGCAACGGGAGCAGAGTGGCCTTTGAGAAGTGTGGCAATATGCATATTTTCACTGATTATGTAATACCACAGATAAGGTTTGTTTTACATGAATGTCTCCCTTAACTTGGACATGGTTATAAATTGTTGTATGAGGTTCTGTGGTATGTTCATAATTAGATTTTTGTAGTAAGTTTTCAACAGTAGGCCTAAATGTTTTTCAAGAGTTTTGTGGGGTTTTAAAACTTTACATTAGCTTCTTGGTTCCTACAATATAAATTGATCTCATTGCATTTCCTGATCGGTCTTTTATCTTTGAGTGGTGTTGGGTGTCTACAATATCCTTTTGTTCAGTGCCTGTTAAACACAATTTTACTAGTTTCGACTGACCATTCTGCAGTCACTTTCCTCTCTCATCTTGGCCCAGCAGAAGTTCTGTTAAGTTTTATTGGCCTGTAGTGATTATGAATGTGTTATTAGGAATCTGGTGTAAAGCCTGCATTCAGTTTTGATTTAAATATTGTAGTTGTGTACTTGTGGTGTTCTGAGTTGATTTGTTTGCTCCTCTGACGTTGTTGCCACACAATGAAATTCTTCTTCGTTGTCTCAAAGGAAGTAGGGTGTGCACTTTTTTTTTCTTACTTGGAAATGCCTGGATGGTTCCAATGTGGGAAAGCAATTCTTTTCATTTTCTGCACACATGGAGAAGCATCTGCATATGAATATACTTTGTGCAAGGAGAGAGCAGAGCTGTGGTTCACTTATTGTCCTTTTGGTCATCGGGGCCTCATGGTGTCCAAACCCTGTTATGCAATCTGTGGTCATTTATAGGAGGCATGGGAATGGCCACTTCTAATGGAATGTTAAAAAAGGAGAGTATCTGTTGGGGGAGGTGTGATGAGGAGGGGAGATGCAGGAGTGGGGGCAGACAGCTGTCGTGGGAGTTTAGGAATGAAGCTGGTTTGAAAATGGCATACTGCTCTGACCTAGTTTTTAGGCTTTTTTTAACTAAGCTGTTCTTGGTGTAAGAAGCATTCTGGATGCTGCGATGAATCACAGGGCAAAGAGAATATCACAAAACAAAACAATATCCCCCCATCAGTTCTTATTGGGTTTGGTTTCCCTTTCCACAGCAGGCTAACAGATATTGCTGCTCACCACTCAAAAATGGTGATGCTGAGAAAGTGAATAAAATTGTGTATTTCCAGTGGAGGGAGGGAGCAAAAAGAAAAAGGGGGAAGAAAAAGAGAGCTTTGTGTGAGAAACCTGAGTAGCTGGAAGCTGACTGCAGATTCTCGTAAGTGTATCATCTTTCCCTTTTCTTAGTCAAAATGCAGCCCTTGTCCTCTGAGTGCTTTGGCAGTTGCGGATCCTGTGTCTGTGCTGTTCAACTGGTAAAACTAGGGTGTTGTTTTATTGAATGTCAAATGGGTTGTGACTGAGCAGGCTTATAAGAATGATCTTTTGCTGATGGAAAATCTGGCAGTCTTGCCCCATCTTTTGTCGAGTCCAGATATCAGCAGTCTGCAGTAGGCCCTGCATGTGCTTTTGATATATTAGTCTCGTTGCTTTGTTTTTCTTCCGTTTGTTTGATTCTGGTTGTATAGAAGATTCACGTGGCTTACTATTTTCCATGAAAGTAAGTGTTGTGAAAAGTGGGCCATCAACAGGAAATACCAACTTGATGTCAAGTTTCGCAGATTATGGAAAGTCAGAATCCTTGGCATTACTGAATGCTTTTTTTTTTTGCTTCATAAGGTTATGTTCTCTATGTGAAAAATGATTTTATCACTTGCTGGTTTGTGCTTTGGCCAGGGAGAAAGAAATGTTAATGTAGATTTCTTAAATGTTGCTTTTGCTCATAAATGTTCCTTTACATATGGAAATATTTACTGAAAACCGTGCTTTCATTCATCTTAGGTATGAAAAGGGACTGAAACATTGTGCCATCAAACATTTAGAACCGGTGACATTATCACAATTCCCTTTTGGAGTTTGCAGTATGAGCATTGAAAGGTTACAAACGAGAGGCCATAAGGCTATTCTATCTCATTGGGTGGATAATATCTAATTGATCCAAGCACCTCATACAGTTACTGTTGTTACAGGATGTCATATTCAAAAATATGGCTGTGAAGCTTGTTCCATTCTGCCACAACCCGTTGGGTAAACGCATACCTCTTGTTTTCAGTTTTTAAATGCAATTCCACATACTTTCCGTTTGTTGTCTTTCGTTCATTAACCAGTTCATTATATAGACACCCTTCCCCAAGTGCTTACTTTATGAAAGTTGAGAATAAATCTCCCATTGGAAACTATTAAAAGCCTTCTGAAAATAAACACCACTATCTATTATCTGGATGTTCATTACTGTTGTGTTCTGGTGCCGTTCTCCTATAATGTGATGTATCCACAAGATTTACTTGATTAAAATATCAAAGCACCAAAAATTAAATCCAATCTTTCAACAATGAAGAAGGATATTTTAAAATGTAACACCCATGATTCAATATTCATATCAATGGTAATATAGTAGTAGGTTCAATGTTACTTTATTTGACTGAATTTTGTTTGTCTAAAATTACAAAGTATAATTAAAACTATGCAAAAGTCAAATGCTACTGCACTAAGTCCCATATTCCATACTAATTTGAAAAATCACAAAATACCATTGATACTATGGATGTCACTGAAAGTTATATATAAATTTACATATAAACAGCAGTTTACAAAGGTTTCACTATCTGACATGGGATTCTTTTAAAAGATATTTGCTTACAGTTGTTGTGTAGTAAGTTTTGATATTAGTGCACATGGTTTGTGAAATAAAGCTGGCTTTGCCTTTACTTTCACAGAGGTTCCCAACATTTACTACATTTGTCTTGCAAAGGAATAATTTGTGTGGAAACTTGTAAATTAGTATCTCTGATCTACATCTGATTGATTGATTTGTCAGCCCACAACAATTGTATTTGATATCTATCAATGTTGCAAGCATTAATCAAGAATACATGTTTTTTTAAAGACTTGAGTTTTGGAACGTAACATTTTATAGCATAGATATGGTCATATCTTTCTTTTGCAAACAAATAAAATCCCTTAAACCAGGTGAATATATTATTTTTTCTGTGACTTAATGCTTTGTTTTTCAGGGCACTTTCAGGCTACTTTGCATTCATTGCTCTGTTACCACAAGAACACTACCAGAGCCAGTGTCAATGTCTTTCCAGACTTGGTACAAAACGATTATGGTAGCACACCTCTTTGCAATCAACTCAGAGTGGCATTTGTTTGCCAAATCACTTGGGGAAAATCTGTGAGTGTGGGGTAAATTATATAAAGGGAACTCCAGCACAAGAAAGTCTATCAGTCGTGCAATAACCAAATCATGATATATATGCCTGTTATAGCATTCACATAATGTGAGTAAGCTAAAGAACAGACACAGTGTGGCTAAGACTATCCTAGTTATCCAGGAGTTCTATGGATATGTCCCAGTATCAGAAACAAGCTGTAAGTGAAGGCCTATAGCTTGGCATGTACCTTTGCCTGGTTGAATGGAATCATGGGATCATGGTTGAATGGAATCAAGGAATTCTGGGTTGGTACCAAAATACCCAAAACATGATCATATCTCAGAAATTCTGTACTATTAATGTGCAAGTCTGAGTCTTGGAGGATAAGCCAGAAGCAATCACTTTCACGAAACAGGAACATTTGAGATGGTCATACCAAAATCAGGTTGATTTCATGCAACATGACCCATTTTGATGGATTTGTTACTACATGGTACTTATCAAGTGCCAGTGCCTCTGATTTATTTTCGTGTATCATAACCAATGGGATATTGGCAGTAGTGTACCACCTTTCCTGTTCTATATACAGGTGATTTTGTGCAGTCAGTTCAAAGGTGCTAAGACATGCCAGCACGGAAGTGTATGTTTTCTGTAGTGTGATTTTCTGTGGTTGCTAGAGTATTCTGTGAACAATTGTAAATTCCACATTCACAGGATCGTGGGCAACTTGGAGGGTCTGACAAAACATTTAAGGCCACATAGGTTTCCTTATCCTTGTCATTCCCATTTAGTGCTGAAATGCAGCACAGGCATTGTGTACAGGGAGCTGTGCACACTGCCCGTGGTCATTTGTAATGCTTTTTCCATGGCACGTGTGTAGAACACGGTTGTTTCTGTTTATCTGTTCATCAGCACCGATACAATCTTTAGTCTAAACCTGTCTGGGAACAGTGACATTTTAAATTGTTACATGCATTTGTTTCTCACAAAGATGCAGGCTTTTTACAAAACAATATTTAGTGAACTGTTATTGTAAAATCCTTCTTTGCTTTTATAGTTGGAATTTGGTAACTAATATATTTTTATTGATTTTTTTTTCCCATTTTTATTCAAATGGAGAAACTGAATATTGTATGATTCTACCTTGATAGCATACTGTGCTGAGAAAAAAGAAAAAAATAACTTTCAGAAATTTCTATGGTCCGTTTATTGGCTGAAATAAAAAGCACACATGCTGTTCATTATGACCTTGATATCTGAAATGCAAAGAATGAAACAAAAACAATGGAGAGAAAGTGTAGCATTCTAGAATAACCTCGGCATCTCTGCTTAGGCTGGTACACACTAGCTTTCCCTTGAGCACAAGCTCTTTCTCAGAACGCCTAATGACTTACTCAAGGACAACATGGGCCTTGTCACAGGGAGGCCCATGGATCAGATCGACTGCCTGAAACCTAATAGGGGCCAAATGTTAGAGCTCTCAGGCTGTGGTGTAACTTGGCTGCTGGCTCTTTGTGCTCACGAAAAGACTCGAGCAAGCTGAAAGGCCCTCTGTCGAAAGCAAAGCTGAAACAGAAGTCCGTCCTTTTTTTTTTAAAGAAAAAAACACCTGGCTTCACTTTAAAGAAGGTAGAAGGGCTTCATTTTATATACAAATAAACCTGATGCTTTTGTTTGTTTAGGCCTTATAAAAGACTTTGGCCAGATATGCAATAACATGGGGCACAGGGCTGTTAAACTTTCCCAATCCCCACAAGTTACAGTATTGCCTTTTATCCTAAGACTAACCATTGATGATCAGAATCCATTTATCAGGAAAACTGTCCTGTCAGCGCAGTTGTGCACTTCTTACTACATCCATATCTTCCCCGATAGTTCCGGAAACCTGATATCATTAGTGATTATACTGCATACTCTGAGTGTAATAAAAGCTACTGGAAATAGTGTGCCTTCTTCAGAGCAATGTTGTCCTCCTATGGATCTTAACATTTCCTAACATGATGAAAAGCCAGCACCTGTCTGCACTGTAGCCCTTTTTTAAATTCCACTTTTATGTATGTTTGACATACAGAAGGGTTCTAAGTTTGAGCCTTGTTGTAGGTCACATAAAGCTGAAGAAAATTTAATAAGTTATAACATCCTATTGTTTCCAAAACCTTTGTATCAGGTGAGAAGAAGCCTAATGAAGAATTCATTGCGATTTCTCTGTACTGAGATCTCGTCAATTCATTTTGCAGTAGCGTTGTACAACTGAGGGCTCAGCTTTTCAAGAATGCTTTTTGTCACCCACTGTTACATGAAACAGCTTACACTTATGCATTTTTACCATCAAAATGTTGTGGATTCATAATTCCCTGAATTACTGTAGTGCTTTTAATTGCAATGGATGCCCAGAACGTTTATACATAGGACTTGCTTCTTCCACTAGTGATATGCAGACGAACAGAAGTCATTATGTGCCAGCAGTTCCACTACATAATAGATCAAGTGACTTTTCCCACATTATGCATATATGTACAGGTCCTAATGTGGAACCATATCCAAAAAGAAAGCTCACTGTTCCACTCAAATGTAGATTGAAAGTGTGGGGATTGAATCTAGGAACACAGCATCTTTATATCCTAATGGAAGAGCAGGTGATCTGTGAGAGAAAAGAGGAAGGTTAAAGTTGTTCAAAACAGTTTTGAGCATGGCATGTATTACTGGCCCTCTGTCACCAGAGCACTTGCCAAGAAGCTCTTTTTTAGTCTTATATACAAGAGTTTACTCACAGCGTGTTTTTGTCTTATTTAGAATCTGCACAGCAGCCTGGAGAACAGGGGCTATATGTTTAGTGTGGTGAATTACTGAAAGGAAGCTGGTTTTATGAAACCTTGTGAGCATGTGTTGGCTTCGCTTGCTTGCAGCAAAGTTGTTTACTGTCTGCCGAGCACTTTTTTTTAAAGACAAGCACATTACAAAGAGTAATCAAAGCCACATCACTGGCCTCAGCTACACAGTACAGAACATAGCTTGCTTTCACCACACTTATCCAAGAGGCAACCTATACAAATGCACTGAAAACTTTGCCCTGTTTTTATACAGTATGCAGTTAATGATTCTATCTCAGTTTTTCTGTTTCACCTAATACCTTAGCCTGTATTTTTTTAGGTATCTTAAACATTTTGCATTTTTCTCACAAAAAGCTGAAAATGTTTGCTAGCAAGGACTCTCCCTCTGAGTCAAGATGAAAGGCTAGCTCTGGCAGAAGGTATAGACTGTATTTTGTAGAATGTCTGTGAGGTCAGATTGTGATATGTACAGCTGAGTAAGGAGCAATGAGTGAGTGAACATGAAACTATTAAAAACTGCAACTCCTCTTTTTGTCCTTACAAATGTATTAAAATGTAACGTGATTAAAAATCCGATATTCTACGTAATTTCTGAGTAAGTACTAAAGGTGTTATTTTATTATAGATAGTGGACAAAAAAACCAAATACCTAAGTAAATAAGGGACACCAAGTACATTGAAAGCAAGATCTTCTACACAGGTGTGACTTTTTATATATTGGTATATGTTAAGCAAATAACATCCCAGCATGCTCAAGGGTCAAGGGTCAAGAATGAAAATTTATGAAGATGTATTGCTGTTAGCTGTGGTGAGCCTGACTGCAAGGCCTGCATGACTTTGACATAAGGGTAATTGTTGGGGCACTTTTGTCAGGACCTTCAGTGACCAAGACAGCTCAACTTGCTGATGGCTCACGATCAATGATGTCAGTATGGAAATCTGAGGTAAAGACATTAGCAAAGGCCAGCAGGGGTTGGAAGTGCTTACCCCAGTATCATATTATCCGTGCATTAATTCAGAGTGCAAGGCGCAACAGGTGAGGAACTACAGATCGTTTTACTCCAAATATCAGCCTGGGGTGCAAGCAGCCAGTTTAATCAGAAACAGTCTGAAAATCCGACGAAAGGGAGACAGTAGTGAGGTAACAGCGCACAGGCCGCCCGTGGCCCCTGGCAATGTTTGCAAAGCTTCTTTTACCATGTTATTGATATCACCAAATAAAGAACCCTACAGTCCTGAGTGCTCTGGTTCAAAAGTGAGTGGTTCTGGTGGTTTCATAACATAATGAGGCACATTTTCCTGGCATAGTTTGGGTGAACTCATTCCCGTAGAAGGCAGGGTCAATGCTAATTGCTACTTAATGGTACTGAGTGATCTTCAACCTATGTTGCAGCATTTTTTGCTGGGAGGGGTGTCTTCCAGGATAACAATGCCTCCATCCAGAGAGCATGTGACCTTTCCCCAATGTTGTGATGAAGACGACAATGATGTTGTCTATTTCATGGCTTTCTCTCTCTCGGATCTAAAACAAAGTATTTACGGAATAGTGTGGAATGACTCCTGAGACTGCATTTTCCTTTTCCATTAACTTGGCATGTTTGTGGATAAATGGTGCCACATCACACCTACAGAATTCCAGTTGCTGGTAGACTCTATGCCATGGCTCATACAGACTGCAAATGGTGGCCCAATGTCCCTTTTTGTTGGTGTTTCCATTTTATTGTCCACTACCTGTATTTATAGGAAACATTCAGCTGGTTTCCATCAAGTTTGGACACTTCACGTGTGTGTATGTATATAATTGTATGATCTAATTGTTGTGGGACGGAGCTTACCTTTAGGTGTAAGAGTAACAATCGCCTAGAAATGATGGGCAGGAGAAAAATGTCATTCTCTAATTCTGAGCTGAGTCTTATGCAGGAGTCAAGTACACATTGCGTTTTTAGAAATAGGAAATACATGGACATTATGAAATATTCAGCAGTAGTATTTTACTTTTGGTATATACAACATCATTCACATGTATATACATGAAGGATAAGACTGTAGTAGTTTCAGAGGACATAATGATTCTGAACATCATTGAAGTAAATCAATATAATTTAATAAATTATACTGCGCTTTTGAAGCACATTTATTGCATAGTGTATATACCTGTAATTTTCAGGCTGCAGTTTCTTTTTAATGAAAGGAGCTTGGTCAGCACTAGCCTTTTGGCCAGAAATGTATTTTCCAGATGACACCACTGTGTAAACACGAAGCTCTCATTCATTGGCCTGCTTTGACTACAATGGAGAGCAGTAGCTTTTCTCAAATGTTTCCACCTCTGAGCATGCTGCGCTCAAGAGTTATTGCTCCTTTTATCATCCCATTGATATATTATTAATCTTTTGATCTGAAAGTTTGCTACACCCACTGCTGTGCTTGTAAAATTGAAATTCTGCTTGGTGCTTGCCTCTCACTTAGAACATTCCAGTTAGCTCTCATGCAGACCTTCGGCCCTTGGAGGTCTCACTGCTGCATTTAAAATATGTATGTTTTAATGCAGAACATGTAGCATTCTGGCAGTTAAAGTCTGAGTCGGGATATCACTTTTAAGGAATTCCCAGTACTGGGTTCAAAGGAATGTTTTTTTTTTCTCTTGTTTGAAAGTGACTTTGCCATCTTACAGCACTGGTTCACCGATAAGCTGGCCAATGAGTGAGCTCAGCTGTTGGCTCAGCATTCTGAGCTCAACCATGGAATCATACTCTTTGATCGTTTATAATGATGCTGCACTATCAGGCATCTACATATTAATACTGGAGTGATAAACAGCAGCTAGACTGCACCATCTAAAACATTTAATAAAGGTGCAGAAGCACTATAGGAATCTGGGCTTTGTTAAATATGGCCTGCTAAGATGCTCGTAGTAGAAATCTTTATGCATACATCTGTTAAATTATAATGTTTCAAAATCTTTGAGAATTAAAAATTACCAAAAGTTTTTTACAATTGTCCCTTTATCTTAAAGTTAAAAATTAGCCCAAGCATTTTTGATTTCTAAAATTAGATTAGATTGTTTTATGTATTTTTTCTGAAATCTTCCCAGCCTAGGATTGCTGTATGGCCCTGTGTTGGTGTACATTGTTGCATGGTTTTAGCCTAGGTTAATCGAGGCCAAAACAGCCAGTAATGTGCTTCCTGTTTATTAGATTGGTATAAGCTTTCTTGTGATATCCTAGTAGGAGGGAAGTTGGCGGGGGCATCATGTTTGCCATCTTTGGAGGTTTGTCAAATTTTGCAGCAATGCAATTCATCAGAAACACCTGAAGAGAATTGTTGAGTGCCTGCAAGGCAGATCCATGGGAGCAGACCACCGGAGGGCTTATGCTGACTTCAATAAAGCTCTCGAGCACAGCTAGAGACCCTGGAGAACAGCCCGGCCTGGGAGGCTTTGCCTGCAGTCACACTCTCAGGCACAGGAACCTGCTACTAAGAATGAAAGAAAAAGTTCAAAATGTTTTACAGTCACTATCTGTTTTATGTACAGGAAATATGATTCGTTGATGGGTGTCACACGTTGCAGGTTTTAACTTTCTGTTGAAGAGAGAGCATCAAGACCATTCATCTTCACCTGATTTTTGTTGTAATTCCATCAGATTTTGAGATTTTTTTTTGAGCCGTCAGTGTTGGAAAAACTTTATCTGAACATCATTATGTTGAGGTTGAAGGCCAAGAGCAGGTGGAAGTTAAAGACCGATCCATAGAGGCAGATATTGCGTTGATGTTAACAGGATGGTGTACTTCATGATTTTTCAGATTTGGAGTGAAATAGCATGGTTGTGTTCATCAGTGATGTGTTCAACATATAAACGTATAAGCTTTGTCCTTCTGCTTCTACAAGAAAATTCCATAAACTGGGGGAATGACCTGGCTCTATTTTCTTGCTGGCTTTAATATTCCCAGTTCCACACCAGATTGTGTTACATCATAAGATACCAGTAACCTCAGTGATGCCGATTTTTAATGGCAGCTTGAATGCCTTTTCCTGTGGGATCTGGTTAATTTCACTTGGTTATAGCAGCTGCTGAATTCTCCCACACTCTAAAAAAAAAAAACAGAGAAGGCTACAAAAAGCTAAAGTATAAAAACGGATAAGTAGATGTCGAGTCACCATAAAAAATGAAAATTGCAAGTTTTTTTTAACATTACAGGCACTTTGAGTTAAGTATTTCTGATCTGTTTTTGAATGGAATTGAGAAATTAACTTATTCTTGATTGAAGTCTGATAAATAACACTTCAGTTGAAATTGCTATCTGTTGGTACATTGCAGTCATACTAAAACTGCTCCAAATGTGGAGATATGGAAGGATGGCTTATTTAATCGGCAGACATTTAATGGTTTCTTTACTTTTGGTGTTCACCACATTTGAGCCATGCATTCTTTCTTCTGTTTAAGCTAGCAAAAGGCTCTTTTCCAAAAGCTACTCTTGCTGAACAATCTTGTCTGATGTGGTTTAGAAGCAGCCGGGTTAGAAGATATGTATGGCAGAGCCAAGGTGCGTGTGTCTGCCCACACTGTGAGCTTAACCTTTTACATCCATCTTGGACGCAGGTGTGAAAAGCACCAAAGTATACAATACCTTACGCTTTACATTATCATAGTTGACAGATTATTGCAGATGCACTGAATTCAGAAATGAAAACATATAGCCTTACTTATTGATTTAATCAATTTTTTTTTAACAGCACAACCTTCCTGGCAGAATTGTTCTTTGAAGTGTTGGATGGCTTTAGGAGTAGAAGAGGTTAATTGGATGGTTGTTCCAATTCCAATGGAGTAAAGTTTGGCTACGGAAGTCGTCAGCTGTTGCGCAAAATAGCCCATTTCTACTTTATAGCATTTCTGAGTGTTTTTGGAGGATGTAAAAGTATACGTTTGTGCGATTATGGAGATAAATGTTTTCTACATCCTGGAAACAAAGCAGCTGTGTAGTCAGTAGTTGAAATATGCAAGTTAGGCATATTTAACATTGTAGTTTTCAGCTTTCCCTAGTAATGATGTAGGGTTCTGTGAAACAGTCTTGAGCTGACACTTGTGAATGCTGTACTGTGATTGCTGTTTCTCCAGAAGCACTTCTATGTGATATGATTGGGCTTGGCAGAAAGTGTTACTGTCTCCTCTACAAGCAATACAGGGCTAGCCTTGGCGGTGGCTTCACTTTAGAGCTCTGTGTGATATTTTGAGAGTAAAGTCGACCAATTTCTCTGTGGGTCGTACAGTTCAGATTGCTGCAGTAGCTATGTATAGCACATTATCTTGATTTGTAAGCAAATAAGTCACTTGAAAAACAATACTGTGGTAAACGCAATATTGTGGTACCAAACGGAAGACATCTGGTCTTCTGATTCCTCACTAACTTGTTCTCATAGGTTTAACAATGTGGGATAGGGGTAGCATTCTGGAACTAAGACTGCTCAGCTACTTCTGCAGGTTGGTGGTTGCCAACATTTTAGAATTAACTTAGTGATAGTGATTAGAACTGAAGTATGAGTCGCCATGTATTTTTTAGTGAATCACATCATATTGTCCTATAAATGATTTTTCCTTTGAGTGTCAGGTGCTAAAAAAGATGAATTGACCATTATACAGCTTGTGTGAACATCAGCACAAATGCGAAAACTGGCAATGCACCAAATCTCATACACATGTCTAAACAGTGGAACTGGACACATGGGTCTATTATGTACTTGGTCAAAATGTATTTCGGTAATAAGATGTACAAAAGACTTCCAGCGCGAGAAGGCTCTGTGCCAATATAGCCACATCTTGTATTCAGTGCTGGTGCAGTTCTGTGCAGTAGAAGTTTTAATTATTTAGCCCCTCTCTGTAAATATGGTCACGTTTTATGATTTTTATTAGGCTGAAACTAAACTGCCCTTCCCCAGTTTGGACATTGGATTATTAAGTTAATATATGAAAATCCAAGTGAAGTGTTATAATCACAAAGCAGACTGCTTCTAAATAAGTCTGATATAACCCAGACACCCATTCAGTATACTAAATTCTAGCAAACCTGATATACATTTTATCAGTCTTATGGTGCACAGCTGTAGATAAGAAAATTGCATGTGCTTGATGTGTTTGAATAATGCCTTTTAAACAATCCATGATCAGAATATTTGTTGCCAAATAGATATTTCCATATTGTTAATTGCGTCTTTTATTTCATACCAGAACCTCCTTAACAAAGATGGAGATTGAAGACTTCTGTGATGTGCTTGGTGTGTTTTCCATGTTTTAAATGAGCTGTTACTGCGTTTGTGAAGGAGAGCGGATGGTATGTGCTGTGAATGTAGAGCACGGTGACTGAATCTTTTTTAAATATATCTCTAAACTGCAGGGGGTAAAGTGCAACAAGAATAAGTAATAGAATTTTAAGTGGGTAATGTACCTAAAGAAAAGCATTCAGTTGAGGATACATTTTAAAAATTGCATATAGTGAAGCAGTTGGAAAACATGTAACACTACCACTGGTTCTTTCAGTGGCTGAGATAGAAATTAAACTACCTTGTTAATTTTGGTAGAATGTCTTAAGACTTTAGTGGTTCTTTATTACATTATCTCACTTTTTAAATGTGCAGTAAAGTTTTTCATTGAAGAGGAAAAAGGAAATAAAGCATGAGTTCTTTACTAATGCAAGAAATTGTATATGGCTAATAAAGTGATCTCTTTTAGATCCAACTTTCTTGACACACCATCTGGTATTCATGATTAGCTACGGTACAAGTGTTTGGAACTGAACACATTGTCAAAGTGATAACTGGTGTTTAAAACTTTTTTCTTGTAACTGATAAGTTTGAAAAACATCAATCAAAACACCACCTGTAACTGAAGACAAAGTGTTTAATTTACATCAAAGCTTTTTTACAGAGACTTTACAGATGGTTAAAAATGATAAAAGTTAGATGACAAAAATGTACTCTGCAATTCAGAATGTCATTCAGTGTGAAGTTTTAGCTGTCACATTGATTGATGCTCTGGGCCTGAGTGCAAGTTAGATGGATACTAGATCTTGAGTTAGTCTTTTAGCCAGTGTAGCTTGCTGTTAATAGGCTATTTAATTGTAGATTTTAACCTTAAATGCAGTAAATCTGCTAATATAAATCCAGTATCATTTGTAGCCTACTTTTGTTTTTCAGGTTGTTTTACATTTAATGCTTTTTACATACTCAAGTGATTTTGAAACTTATTTCTAAAATATACTTGGTAGTTATCACAGTGTGCTAGCCTGAATTTCATTTCTTCTCTAGTGTCAGAAAAAATAGAATGGAGATATGAGCTGCTGAGGCTTCAGAGACAAATCTGTACACATGTAGCATGTAATGCTTAGGGTGATTTCCTGGATCTTGACACCTGGATCACATCTCTTTGGATTTGTTGGTCGGTTCAACAGCATTTCTTTAAAAATGAAAGCGTGAGGAGCAAGCTGCTGTTTTAATTTTGGGTGGAAAGCCTCTGTCTATAAAATTTGTTTACTCAGTTTTTATCAAATTTTCAAACATTGATAAAAACCAAATGAGAACAAACATCAACAGTACCGATATCATGCAGTATTATCCAATGCTCGAGTAATACTAGTTGAATACACATCAATATAGAGTGCACTGTGTGTATTATATTAAGAAACGAGCATATTTCTAAAAGCTGTGGAAATCCCTTTTCAAGATTTATTTTAGAATTTGCCTTTTTCATTCTAGCTGTTGTACATTCTAAGTTTGTGATTTTGAAATGTGAGTCTCAGGTAATTATTTGGCACAATGTCTGGGCTTTTCCACAGAACATCTTGTTTTTATAGATCAGAGAATGAAATAGGGCAATAGATTGTTATGGATTTTATTCAGAGACTGTGCACTTCAATAAATGCCATAGTGCATTTACAGCCGTTTGCTGCCAGCTACTTGCTAACACGTGCTTTTGTCGTACGTTGCTAAGCAACAGGCCCTGCGTGTGTATTATTGTAGATGTGTGTCACCACCACCGCCTCTAATATCTTTCTTTTCTGTGTTTTGTGTGAAAAATGGCAGTGCACCATTTAAGATCTGATGTGGTTCTGCTGAAAGGAAGGATGAGTAGATGCAATTAAAAAAAACAGGGACTGGGTTATCATGGGGGAACAATCTGTTTACCTGTGAGGCCACGTGGAAGTCATGACTTAGATTTATTTATCAAGCAACAATTTATTTCAGTTCATATCTTATTGGAAGTGGAATTGCTTCTAGGAGAATAAGCATTTTTCTGGAAGGGAGAATAAATGTCCTTGTCCTTGATTTTTTTTTAAATCATATCCAGTGTAGCAAAGATTTTCTTTCATATACACAGAACAGTACTTGACAGGGAACAAAAATCTCCCTAATGCCTTCTGGCCTTGCAAGAATTCCCTGACCAAGACCTGGAGCGCAGGTGTATCTGAAGAAGGGCGTTACCCATTCAGTATCGGAAAGTATCTTATTCCTAGTTAAAGGATGCAGCAACCCCAAGCCTGCACAGGGCACGAGGCAGGATTACAGCCTGGACAGGATGCCATCCCATCACAGAGCATCCACGCAGTCACACAGGGACAAGACACCAGTTCACCCAGTCAGCATGCCTCAAGAGAACCCATTTAAATATGGGGGGAACATTGACTCTGCACAGAAGATTCCACAGCCCAGAATCGGTCGGAGAGCTGTGCAGCAGCAGTTCTATCTACTATACCAAGAGGGAGGATAGTGAAGCAGAGCATGTCTGTAAAGGTTGTTTTACAATTATCAGTTTAATTTCATAATATGCAGGGCAATATTGATATTTACCAACTGAAAAACATTTACATTTATACTTCCTGTTCATATGACCTAATTAAATATACTTTATATTTAGCCTGACCCACCTGAACTACTTTATATTTATACTCCTTTACTACAACAAATGTGCTTTTGAAGCAATAGCGTTTGGTGTTTGTGTGGTGTTTCCGAGGTAGTATGGGGTTGTGCAAGTGTGTGATGTGAAGAAAACGCTCAGGTGGATTAGCCCTGGAGAGGTTTAGCAAGCTAAAACAAGAAAGTGCAGTATCCTTCCAAAAGCAGAAAGGCCCTTGCTGTGTTGTTAATCAGAAGCACAATGTACTTCCATGCTGCTTGTTTGTTTTTCCCCCTGTGCACAAAAGGGACTAATGAAATGAATTTGCACAGGTCATGGGCTATAAAGCCAATCTAGGCCCTGTTGCTTAGATACTGGAGTGGGCCAGCCTGGCTGCTGCAGTGCTTTGTTTGCACACCAAACACTGACTGAGGTGTTTCTTATATTAAATGTAAATAGTTTCAGTAGAGAAAAGAAGCTCCACTAGTAATCATGAATATGAATACAATGGCCTGCAGGACTTGATTTTATATTCAGATCTATGGTGGCTGTTCCTCTGACATTCATCTAGTATTTAGATTTAGCTGGACTGAGATGTTTGCATTTAAGTCTATATTTCTCAGTTCCTTTATTAAATGGGTTGAGGACTTTGGGTTAAAGTCAGTTTTGCCTTATTGCTTGTTATGCAGTCAAAACAAACATCCTATGTGCTAATGCTTAGCCTGCTTCTGTAGTGCTATTTCATCAGCTTGCATCCATGTTTTTTAGTGTGTGTATGTGTGATGAGACTTGGCTGCGGTGAAGGCGAAGACAGTGAGTTGGGCTGTGCGGTACTCATCTCATGGTAATGCAGCAGCAGGAGCTGTCATGAGAAACTGCATCACTGCTGATGCCTAACAGTGCGTGCTGTGTCTCCGCACTGAGAGGACGCCAGCAGTGGCATGACCACAGAAAGGCCTGCAGTGCACAGCAACATTTGTTTGCAGAGCGGCCCTCAGCTTGTCTATGTTGAAGGTGCTGTGCACATGCCCAGATCTGTGCGCGTGTAGTACAGGAGAAGTGTTGTGCAGGGCCAGCCTCTCTTGAGTACAGAGGCTCCCAGACAGTGTGGGGGCAACTAAACTGCTGTGCAGTAGGTGTGGTGGAAAGCTTTTCCTATCACCCTCGGGCAACTTGACATGTTATTTTTTTTGTGAGATCATATTTATTCTGAAATATGTTTTGAAACTTAACTATAAGTTTAGATGCAATTGGTTTATGGTGTCCTGTTAATTTAAACTCATGTTTCTCATCAAGTAAGGTTTTTATACTTCAGTATTTTACTTCAGTTTACCTCCAACACTCCTAGTTTTAAAGCTGGTCCTGTGAGTCCTTTCTACAGTGGCTTAAATGGGTGTGTAGTAAACCCTGATTTTAATGCGCATGGAATTCCTCATCTGTAGGGAACACTTAGAGGATATGAGCCAATAACGCACTTCCCTAAACTATAGCACATTTTAAAAATGTCATTTGCTGTGTGAAGATCTAATATCTCGGGGAAACGCTGACTTTGTTCTAAAAAGATATTTTACACTGTCATTAGTAATCAATGCTCTATTAGCAGCACATTGTCTCTGCTGGGTCTTACTGGAACAATCAATAATGCTTAATCCTCTATTCAAGGTTAAGGGGGATGAGGAATTTCTTTATTCTGTGTGTCGAAGGAGACTGAAAGAGGCGCTTTCCTTCTGCAGTGTCTAGTGTACATTCTGAAACCTTCATTGATCTGTCACATGGTTCCCTAACTCTATAAAAGCTACTTGCAATGGAAAAGTTAACTCATGCTCACAGATGTTCTCAAGGCATAGTTGTTTTCTCCAATTACTTTTTAAAGTGAATTACTTGGTTTCTGCAATACTTCCAACCTAGTAATGAATTAAAACAATTCAACATTCATTTTACATTTGTTTTAATAAATGTAATTTATTTATTCTGTATTAAGGACTAATTGGAACTGTAATGTAAAATATTTCACTTTACATCATGACCACTTGCAATATCTATTGAACTTAACATTCCCTTTTTAAAAAAATAAAACTAAAAAGTGTCCAAGATCTGCCATGTAGCATGTTTGTACCGTAATGCTCCCTGTTGTTTGTGAAAAAGCAGTAGGTTGATTTTGATTGTAATTAAAAGGCCCTTCAGAGATTTACCAGAATAGGAACTTCATCTGTCTGTTGTTGTCTTTTACAAAAGACAATTTAAGACTGAAAAACTTCAACATATCTTCAGCAAAAGGGGCTTTTGACTTTGCAAATTTAATCAAACCTTGAACATTTTCAGTAGGCGGTTTTTATTAAGACTTATTTATTTTTAATAGAGGTTTATATTGGTTTTGTAATAAACTGGGATCTAGCACGTTATTGCGATGTATGAACTGCAGCCAATATTGAGGATTAGTTGCAATGAATTATATTGTAAATTGATTTTGAATTTCCAGTATAGGCATTCCTCTGAGACCAAAGATGAGAAAGACCGCATGTATTCAACATGGTAGTTTATAACTTAAGTCATTTTTTATTTTCTTTAGCTTGTGTTGACTTTATACATTTCACTGTTTCTACTAATTAAAATGTTTTAGACTCTACAGGATGTTTTGCTAGTGAGGCTTTTAGTCAGATTTTTCTATCACAGCTATAATATGTCATTAATTTTTTTCTTGTGTGCTTTGCTGAGTATTTTCCTTGGCACAAAAAGTTTTCAGTGGAAGAAGTGGCAGGTTTATCAATGTTGTGTTTCCGTGGTTTTAAAGAGAAAAGCCCACCACTGCAGAATGATAGTCCCAGGTCCTATACAACTCTAAACTAGAGGCAGCATGTCACAGTGCAGTGATGTGGTCTTTCTCATGTGCCTGTCTTTAAACATCTTGTTGTGCACAGTTGTGTTGTAAACTCTTGGGCTACTAAATGTAGAATTTATACCTATAATGCATGTGTATTTTACAAAGGAACAGGTAAAGGTATATTCCATGCCTCCACACACCTGAAGAAGGCACCACAGCCGAAACATCTTCTCTTTTCCTCTCGGCATGGAATAAACCGTACCTGTTCCTTTGCAGCCTACGCATGCTGGCGCAGCTCCCTACTTAATGTGTATGCTATAGGAGTATATACTTATATAAGCAATTTTCTGATGGACACTAACTACTGGAAAACTGGTTGCCCTTGTATGAGTTGCTTCCTCTCCCCTTATCACTCAGGATGCCTGAGAACAGACCTGATTCCTCTGCAGTGCTTTCATTACTTGTCTGTCTGGAGCCCAGTGTGTAAAAATCCATGTTTCCTGTGATGTTTAGGCTGAGAGCAGTGAGGGTTAGAGATGTGCGTGGGGGGCCGGGGATGAGGTTTTCACCTCGTATTGTATTCCTTTGGGTATGAAATTAGAATAAGGGTGAATGTGACCAATGATCAGTAAGAATCACTTTTATGGAGGAAGGTTTTATTCTGTAATTCTTATAAAAGAGTAGGCAATATAAACATACACTGGAAGCTCTTTTCAATCGTCTGGTTGTGTGGTAGACCTATGCCCTGGTAATGTGCTTTGGTGACCTAACGTACATATTCATGTGGAATGAATTATCAGCTCTGAGCGTAATCAGTTACAGAAAGAGCTGGTTTGACACGAGCTGATTGCACACGCTTTGAGAAAAGAGAGCGCTGAGAAAGCTTGTTACCAAAACATTCAATGAAGTTGCTAATGTTAAGTTTCCCTCCTTGGGTGCTGTTGCTTCAATATTAAAGAAATCCCCTTATTGACTTAATTTCACTTAAGTCAAATTAATACGGGGACCTTAACTTGAATAGATAACATACAGAATTCAGAATGATGCAAATAATAGGCATGTTCTTCGCAAGAGAATGTGGAGCTTGCATCCTGCAGTTTTAATTTACTTATGTCCATTCCTGAAGTAAAAAAAAAACAGGCTGCGTTGATTTAATATTACCGTTTGAAATATTACACCGAAGTTCTATTTATGTTTTAGTTCATGGCTTGCAATTTTGTTTGTTCAGGATAACCTACCTAATTAGAGCACAGGCCTTGTGTGTGTTTTGCTTCTTGGGACCCGACCTTTTTTGTCACTTTTGAGATCAGTAATTGTCGGCGGCAGAAGGCCTGTGCGTCGGTTTCCCACATGCGGGTAAGAGAAGTATTAAATTTTCACAGTGCGTTGTTGCCTTTCGGTTATAAATAGCCATCTTTGAATAGGAGAACAGCAGAGGGAGGGGTTGCGGCGCCATGGCTGTGGACTGCCAGTATTTACTGGGGGGGGGTTCAGAAGAAATTGTAGCCCTCTGCACACTGTAGAAAATGTGTTGTGGATGAAACAATATTCAGGAACTCTTTACATATCTTTTATTCATGTTCCACTCAAGTGGCTTGCATGTGATCTTGCTGCTTCTTGCTGCTTAAAAGGGAAAATAAAGCAGTATGGAGAGACAAAGACATGAGTTCTGTACCAGAGCAGTCCCGTTTCTGCCTTGCTTGCTGTGCCTCTACAAAAGGTGCTCAGCTGTTAGCCTACTTTTCTTTTGGTCATAGGATTTTGTAACTGTAGACTGAGTTACTGCGAAGCATGTTACTACACCATTTCTTTTGATATACACATTTTCCAGCTGTTGTAGAGTGGTCCGTCTCTTACCTGATGATATGCATGTAAATGGGGATGTTTTTGCTGTGCTCTGCAAAGAAACCTGCGTCTGCACAAATCTGACAGGATCTGTTTCAGCTACTTTCATTTTCAGTCTGTGTTAATTTGTGCCTGTAATCATTACAGAGTGCCTTTAAAATAGTTTTTTCATGGAGGAGAAATATTTCAAAAATGTCAGAACTGCCAAAACCCTTAACCTCTGAGTTAATGAAAAGTGAATATTTGGAATAAGTCCATTGAGGTTGTGGAAAATCTGTTGTGGTACATATAGTAAGATCAAAAAGAAACCATTTCAAATTGCATGGACATTAAGTACTTTGAAACGTGTTTTGAATTTGTCGTGCAAAAAAGTATCATTTTAGTGGAGTTCATGCCTGAAGTCTTTAATTGCAGTACAGTAAGTCTTAAAGACATACATGTATTAGTTTGACAGTTTTGTAAGTTGGCTTGCATTGTAGATTTTAACCTCTTTAGTGTTAATCCTGAGTCTGCCCTGTTCAGTCTCATGCAGTAGTAAGCCCAAGCTATTTAGATTTGTCGGAGTAGAACACGCAAATTAGAATGGTACAAAAACATTAGTGCATAATGGTAGTGCCATTTATACCAAACTGCTCAGGAGGTTAGAGCTTGATGGGATTTTAATGTTGAAAATGATATAAAGTGGCTGAACTGCAATTCGTTCAAGAGAAGCCCAGTTCGAAAGAGCAGTGCGTGATTCTGTCTTTCCCCCGGCAGACGGTTGATGACGATGCGATGGAGCCGTGAATGAAGTTGGCGTGGCGAAAGCTAAACGATGCCCAAGGGTGGGGGATCTAAAACACCCCAGCTGGAGGATTTCCCACTCAACACCGACATGGTGGAGAAGCAGACTGGGAAAAAGGTAAGCACAGACATTCCTCTCCATTCCAGGTGGAGAGTGTTAAAGATCCTTCTTTTAGGCCTAATAAAGCTACACCTAAGGTAGGCAACTACCTACTCTTTTTTGACTTGGGTATTCCAGACAGTTTGTTTTTTTCATTACTACAGTGGAAAGCAGTCTCTCAGGAGAATCAGAGCTTTTGTCTTGGATATTCAGGGCTTGGAGATGCACAGTGAAAATGAGCCTTTGCTCTGACTTGTACAAAATCGAATGTGCCCTAATTGTTACTGTTGTACCTCAGGAGAGGTGACTGGGAAATGACAGGGCAGCCAAATAAAAAACTGACTGATCACAAATATTAACACCGTTTTACCCACCTCTCCAAGAGATTTAGTCCATTTGAATCCCTGTTTGATTACCAGACTTATTTTTGGCAGTGGTTTTTAGACTGGAAATAACTCTTTATGAGTGGACTGATGTTAACAGACTGGTGCCAGTGATATAAGGCACTCTCCTAGAAGAGGTGCTCTTATTTTGTAGTAGTGGACTGACTGCTTCTTTAATGTCATATGTACCCCATCTTGATGTTGATAAAAACAAATGTGTTGATCTCTACACGGTAATCTTCAACAAAGGTGCACAGCGGTCTGGGAGGGTTCTTTATGGTTTCTTAATCTGATGGTTTATATTGTAATTCAAACAAGGGTAAATTTATGGACAGTACTTGTTTTAATTTTAATTGACATTTTTACTAAGGACTCTAAAGCTTCCAAAAGGTGAAACCTTAGTAGCTTATGACCCCATCCCTTGTAGGTAGAGGACAGGTGTTTCCTGCAGGTTACAGCAGGAAAAAGGATAAGCTGCCTTAATAAATGAAACATTACTGGCATGGATTCCCTATTATGTGCAACATCTGTCCACAACTGGACTTTTAACTCTAGTGGGGGCTCAAAGCCACTAATGCAAAATGGAGAGCAAGGCCCTTGTGGTGCATATTTTATTTCTTTTTTTTAGCAAGTTTAAGATTCATAATGGTTCTGTACGTTTGCTGTTTTTGCTGCTGTGGGACCTGGAGCTAAGCATCTGAATAATGATGTCTGGCGATTTGTGTCGGGTCAGCAGTGCTGTTAAATGGCTTGTGTATGTACAGCATTCCGAGGTGGATTGCATCAGACGTGAATAGAACTGGGGTGTTGCTAGGAAACCCGTAAACACCGTTTGGTCACGAAGCCAGCTTTCAGCGAGGCTGCAGCTCAGCGCTGTCGAGTAATTCCTTGGGCTGTTTCTGCGAGCTATGCTGCACCATGCCCAACTGTGTGTCTTCGGGTCTCTGCACAGTGTACTTCAAGCAAAATTCAGTATGCCGTGGACCTCTCACTCGCTCTCTCAGTACTGTATACGGTACCAAGCACAGCTCAGGGAAACAGGAAGGGAGCTGTGTGCACACGGTGACATCATAGTCTTATGACTTATCTAGGGCAATAAGCCACTCTCCCTGCCAGTAATTCAAAGAGCAGTGCTTAAGAACTCAAGACAGTATTTTAAAGCATTATTTCTCGCTGTTATTTTCCTAAACTCAGCAATTTAGATTCATTAATTTAATGCAGTTTTTTAAATCTTAAAAAGAGGCTGTTCAGACTGTTTATGTAAGTCCTTCTCCCAGCTTAGCTCAAAGGTAAAATTCCATTGGACTGTAGAACTCGGTTCAGTTTTGACTCATCAGCAATGCCTGCATGCTGGCCAAAATATTAGGACCCCCAATCAAAAGAATGGGCTCCTTTTTTCTAGAAGTGTTTGTTTGGCTTAAGTACAGTGAGACCGTTAAAATTGCTTTTCTTAGAACAGTTCCTGAATCTCAATCATATTGGAAACTAGTGGAACCAATGGAGCATGCATTTCTGTACCACACAGCCCTAATCACAACCTTATTGTCCCTTATTGGACTGAATCCCAGAGTAAAGAAGTTAATTGTGAAATATAAAAAGTTATTTTTATTTTGGCCCTACTTAGGCAGTAGTACAGTGTGCCCATCTGTTTTTTGTGTGTGTGACATACAGCACTATGCATTTGAGCTTTATTTTCAAAAGCTCTCTTTTTGTGAACAGGCCTGCAACAGAGATTGTACAGACAAAATGAAAAACAACCTGGCAGATAAAAACAGACCTGGCTTATGAATTCATAGCCGGGAGTGCTGAAGGTTTCCAGTTGCTATCGACCACAAAGCCCAGGGTTAGAACTCACTCCCATCTGGGACTCAGCAGTTTGTGGTGGGACCGACGAAAGGAAATTCCATGGAAAAGACACGCTCTGCAAATCCTGTAATTGCTAGAAATCTTTGGACAGACAAGACCTTGCTGCAGGGGAATTCCACGAACAACACTGCTTCTCCTGTTTGACAGCAAAAAATAAAACTGCTCTTTGCTTTTTCTTAATTTTGTTACTTATTTTAGATAATCTTTGTAGTTGTTTTGGAATATAACACGGTCACTAATCCAGATTGTGACTGTCTGGGGCAGTGACTTTAAGTTCTTAGTATTTTGAGGCTCATGATCCAGAATCGTAATATTAAGCCAAACATTTTTTGGGGGAGTTATGGCCTGCTGCACTCTTGGGGAAAAATATTTTTTTTAAATGTATGGTTTTGTGATTAATTTGGTTGTAAGAAATCCTAATTTGCAATTGTTCCTTTTACTGTTTTCGGTAGGATAAAGATAAAGTCTCTTTAAACAAGACTCCAAAGCTGGACCGAAATGATGGAGGAAAAGAGATGAAAGAGAAAGCTCCGAAGAGGAAACTGCCTTTTACCGTTGGAGCCAATGGAGACCAGAAGGATTCTGACTCGGGTAAGAGCAAGGGTCCACACACTTTGGGCTGGGCTAGACACTGCTTTTGTTGTGTACGCTGGTGTCGAGAGCATAGCATGGTTTCCTCTGAGCATATCAATGCCACAGGTTCATTGGGTTGGTTGCTGTAAACCAAACATCTGAATTGTGACTTTAAAATTGTTGGCCTTCTCTTTACCTTACCATGGATGCAAAGTTTGTTCTTAAATAAAAGGAGGTAATTTCTTAAGATGCTGTTTTTCTAGATTTTTTCCAGAGAGGTGAACTCGGGGTTCTTCTTGACTTTGTTTTCAAAACTCTGCTTTCATTAAATATTCACTGTTTTATTTTTGTAAGATTTGGGGAATATAAAATGTTTATATTTCTAAAATTTATAGAACTGCCTCGGTTTTAATTATTTTTATCTTTACGTGAATGTTTTGAGTTTCCGTGTTTTTCTCTTACTGAATGGCATTGTTAGATACCAACTATATTGCTTTTCTTAGCTGCAGTGATCGCTCCACATTTTCAAGGGCTGTAACACAAAATTGGTAGATTTGACTTCAGAGTATTATTTAAAGTTTGCTTTTATGGCCTTACTATCTACTGCTCCAGTCTTTTCGATCGAGTCACAAATGCACAATAAACACTACACTTTACTGATGGAAGTGTAGTATTATTCTTGGATCAGTTTTGAATTTAGGGCTTTTATTTGCAGCTAGAGAGCCGAGATCAGTTACTAACTTTTGCTGTCAGATGTACCAGTGTTTATTGAAGGCTTTATTATTTTAGTTTGCTTTTTATTTTTTAATGGCTGTTTTGTGTCTGTTCAAAAAGGACTAGCATGTGTGCTACAGGCTGATAGTTGATCTGTAGAAGACAAGTTACTGCTAGCTAATCTCTAGATTTTGGAGAATCTTAAGAGACGATGCTGTGGGGAATTCAGTCCTGTCTTAAGGTGCTTTGTAATGCAAGTGTCTGCTGCAATTTCAGTTTCTCGAAAATAGGCAGTTTATTTTCAGTTATTTGCTATTAAGCTAGTATTCATGCTTTCAAATTCCACATCATCATTTTGTGTTGTCTTGTATTCTCATACACACTCTCGAATTGTATGCAATAGTGAATTGCACCTGCTGCTTTTTTGAAACTCATCCATAGTGATTGACAATATATCTCAGTGATCTAACACTTTTCTCTTCTTTTGTCCCACGTTTTCCTCTCTGTCAAAATCTCTGCTTCTTTGCCCCTCAAAAACCTACACACACAATGCATCTCGTGCTTCTTTCCACATCTGCTTCCCATTTGTACCTCTGCTTTTGTTTATCCATTTATTATGGAATACATTTTGCCAAATATTTTTTGCTCATTCTGCTGTTGCCTCATTATCACTCCTGAACTGAACCGGGATGTGGTTGAATTCTATCAAAATTCTATCACAAACTATCCATCTCCCCAAACCTCTCCACTCTCCCTTTTTTTTTTTGCGGGTCTCTGTTCTGCCCCTCCCTGGTCTTGCTGTCCTTGCTTAACGCTGCTGTTGTGTGTCTGTGTGCATGTCTGCTTGCTGCCCTCCCCACTCTTCCCTGACTGGACTCATAGATTCTGACCCCGGCCTGTCCTCGGAGGCTTGGGATCACCAGTGTGCTGCCGCCTCGCTCTCTGCTCACAGGCCGCACTCAGGTAAACACGACTGCCTTACTTTCCTCTGGTTTCTTCATTGTAACACCTTACTGGGGCTCTTCGTTTCTCTGTGGGCACTGCCATGTGGCACACACTCACTCTTCTCCACTTCTACTTTTGGTGTGCGTCTCTTGTTTACCAGCTACAGTATTCCAATTCCATCCCTTTCCTTTTCATTTCAGTTTGCTGCTGAGGGCATTAGGTTGTTTTGTCAGATTTGAAGATAATTTGCAGCTCAGGTATCCGTTGTTTTAAGCTCTGCACTGGAGATTTTTTTTCCGAAAGATAGCAGAATTCATTTCAACATGGCTACACAGAAAACCTGAAAGGAATGTATGTCTTAAATAACTCGCTAATAAAGCATTATAGAGTAAAGTTCTGGTCATTTGGTCAATTGCATTATAGGCTACTATGATGGATCTCTCTGTAATTTGATCTCAGTGCAAGAAAAGAGGGACTCGCATTTTCTTACCTGTCATCATCCTTTGCTTTTTTTCTGGACTGTGACCTTGGGAGGAAGTAAATGAGACTGGAAAAATGAAGCATATTTAAAATGTAATTAACAATCCTGTATCACCTACACTGACGGATTTCAGAACCACCCAAGTCCTCACAAGATTTGTTAATTATTAGAATGCATGAATGGTTACAAACAAGAGGTCTTCTGGCTCATCTGGCCCTTTGGTAGTTAAGTGATCCAAGGATTTTGTCCGGCTGGTTCTTGAAAGGAGCCAGAGTATAGGCTTCCTTAACATGGTTATTGCCATGAAGTTGCTTCCTTAACTTCCCTGTATTATTACAAAGTTGGTTTAAGAAATAGTGAAGTCCTCCCTTTTGGTATCAGGAATTGGAATACTGTATTTTTAAAATCATTTTGGAGCTCAGTTTGCAGTTTTCTGGTATGTCTGTTACAAAGGCTGGTATGGCTAGTGCATGCTTTAAGAGGGGGCTGCTTGAGCAGAGCTATTGTGGAAGTTGTCTTATTAAAGTAGCAAGATGTAGTGTATTTTAGGGACCTAGACTTTTTAAAAAGAGCTAGTTAAAATGCCAAACTAGATGTATTTCTAGCCCTTTGCAAGTTTTGTTTCTGCTTACATTTTGGTCTCTTTACATTGTTGTTTGTTTTGAAAGTATGTGGTTGATGCTTTATGTTATTGAATATAAATGTGATGGTAGTATGATCTATAAAAATTTGCTCTTTTTCCCCTAAATTTAATCCATTTTCATTTTGTCTTCTGGGAAGACTGCAACGAATCCTGTTGCTGATTTTGGCATTGACTTAAGTTGGAATAGACTCCTTTTTTGCTGAAAAACAAGGTATAATACAATGTTCATTATCATCTCGGGACATATAGTTGCATATAAATAAAGTTGTGCATGTTGGCGAGGGTCTTTGTTGGCAATTGTCTAGTGACTTGCTCGTATCCCACTCCAGGATTTGAGAGCGCTTTTGATGCAGTAGAGAGTGACAGCGTAAAGGACAGGATTTGTAAAGTGGAGAGGCAGAAGCGATGGTGATGAGTTCTGCACTGCTGCTGCCCACGCTGCGCTAACCTTGGCATCTCTCCATTAGCTTCTGCCTGCATATCCAGGAGCTGTGATCTCATAGATACTCACATTGCCACACAGAAGGAAAAACTAGCGGCATTTCCAATTTACAGTGTTTTCAAGCAGCCAAGAGCCTTTTTTAAAATGGCCTGAACCCTTCACTGTTTGTAACTTCGTTCTATTAACTTATTTTAGCATACAACAGCTGACATTTTGATCATCCTTGCAACTCTTTTGAGGTACGATTGTTATTGGGGGGGGGACTGCTGTTTTGATCCTAATACTCAAACAGGTGATACGGTGGCACAGCCCCTGCTGTCTGGTTCTTGGCTACGTGGAAGCAACCTTCTTGGTTTCTTTCCAGCCTGTCTAGAGCTTACATAGTCATTTCCTCTGGGGCCCAGCAACATGCTAGCTACGGCTAAATGAGACTGCGATGGACCAGTCTCCTCTCCAAGGTGTGCTCTATACATCTAGTGCTCTGTTTGTTTCTGCTGCCTTTGCCAGGAATCATTTTTTCTGATGATGCGTAATGAATAATGTTCTCAGCTTTTTAGTTCTTGTGTACTGGTGTGTAATATATATATATAGTTATTTTGGAAAATGTTTACAGATTTTGTCATACAGGCTCTGTCATCATGATGAACATGAAGCGTTTATTGTGGAAGGACCAGTGTTTTAAAATCTTTTGTAATACAAAGTACCATCACATTTTATTTATTGACGCAATTTAAGTGAATTACCTTGCTCTACAGCACAATAGCAGTGCCCTTGAAGGTTGTGGTTTCAAATCCTATTTATGGATCAAGAACCTGGACCACTACTTGACAATACTATCCCCAGCTCTTCACGGGCATTAAATGCATTTTTTTGCATCTTTTACATCTTTTTGTATTGATGCATAGGACAGACAAAACATCCTGTATTCTCTGTGTGCTACTTCTGTAGAGGCCAGCCATCTGAAGATTGGGACTGAGGTCCATTCTTGTAGATGAAATGAAAGCAACGCATTTCAGGGGTCGTACTCTGCTCTTTTGCTTTCCTTTGTGCATTGCTTCTGGAAGTTCAGATTTGTTTTAATAGCTGAACACTATAGTCTGGTTTTCAGAGTCTGTGCCAATGCCAGTAAGAGTCTCCAAAAAGAGTTTACAGCTGATGGAGACATTGCTAAGAATGCAGCAGCTGAAAGATTTGCTCACTGGGAATATGTGAGGGAGAGCCCTGTCTGCCTCTGCTTTAATTCCTTCTTTCAGGTGATAAACCAAATACTAGAGACCTGATAACACAAATGCATTTGGACTTTTACTTAGTTTTTCAAGTTGTTCAATTTAATGCCTGAAAGTAATGAGGTCACCATAACATAAGATCACTTTCTTGCCCATGTACAATTTCTTGCATTAGGAATTTCTTTTTGCATACCCCAGCTTGCTCTCCATGAACCATGAGGAGGTAGACACTTAAACGGTGTTGTGGGATGTATTCTTGATTTTAAATGAATGGAGCACTGTAAGTCAAAAAGAATGTGAAGGTATGTTTATTTAAATGAAAGTGTTCTACATACTGGATCTGCTGGTTTTGAATGGTGTGCAATAAATAAGCCTGAATACTTATCTTAAAGGTAGCTGTTTTTTTTTGAGACCTTGACTAGAAAGACTAAGAAGATTACAAGGTAAATAGGCTCTATCGTACGTCACAAGGTTATTTCTGCTTAATTTATTTTTCATCTGAACTTGTGAACATGGAATTTCAGAACATTCTCATGTTGATGCAAACTTCTGAACCTCATCTGTTCCTAATAGTTTTTTTTTTTGCTTTGTGTCTTCAAGAACCTGTTTGTACACATTAGAAGCCAAGAACCTATATGTTGCTTTGCGTCTTCTGTGCATGACTTATTAATGAAGTGAAAGCTAGTGTGAAGGAGGTGACTGGACTTTGGGGTTTCATTCAGAAATTTTCTGCATTTGTTTTATTCTGCAATTGTAGTATTTTTGTTTGGCAAAACCACTGCAAATTTGTTTGAAAGACTGAAATTGGATGAAAGTGCAGAGTGGGTGGAGTTTAAATGCCTCTGTTCCTTTTAGCGTGTGAACACCTTACATCTATAATTATGTTTGTAGTTTGTATAATTATCTTTGTAGTTTGATGATAATTTGTTGTGGGCACTATTATCTGCTTTGTACACTCCCTAAGCGGTCTTAAATCTTAGCCCTACCTGTAGAACCCATTCTAGTATCCAAGACAAAACTAGTGGCAGTTCATGTAGTTTTATGGTATTCTTATGAGCAGTTTTTTTTCCCCCCACATTTCCTTTCTGGAAATGCACTTGACTGAAAAGCAGAAATTGTCAGCACTGAATGAATATAAATAGGTCTCAGTCGTTACCACTCAGTGAAACTGAAACTTTTAAGAGTTAAAAAATATGGACAAAGTCCACACCCTTTGTTTTAATTCATCCTTAATTTCAGCATTTTCACCAAAAGTAGAGGCCATGAAGAGGTTATAGATGTTTCCTCCCTGTTGCTTTCTGTGATATATAGGCCTTGAGCAGCTCTGTATGGACTCAAATTACATTCTTATTGTTGGTAAGTCGCTGGGTTGTACATGCTTCACAATATGATGTTTGTCGATAGTGAATTGATTTACATATTGTGAATGACTTTAAGTACCTTCTTTTGCCGGTGGATTTTGAAACTTGTAACAGAAGTCTATTTTGCACTTTGTTTAACTATATGTATAGGCATTAACTCTTGAGAATTTTACAATGCAAAGTCATATTGTTTTTAATTTTGAGATTTTGAACTATCCTGGACTTGAGTGTCAATCTTTATGCATTGATCAGCGCTATTAGATATTCCGATTTTGCAAAATAAGCAGTGTTCTCACTTGTTACTTTTTCATTTCGTTATGTCCTTTAACCTTAATTTTGGTTGATTTTATACAATACCAATCCCTCAAGCAGTGTTTGCAGGTAATGTTGATGAGTGATCTGAGATCCTGTTTTAAGTGGCATTTCACTCCTGCATGTTACACTTCCAGTTATTGAAATAGATCTCCAACATTACAGTATTGTTTTCAACAAAACATATGCATCTAATATGCAATATTAATTACTGCGATGTTTTAAATAAATAGTCTTATAATGGTAGTTAAGTTCTCAAGAGGGTAATGAATATGTTCTGGTACGATGGGACCTATTCGCAATGTAATTAATGCTAATTGTGTTTTAAAGTGAGGTATGTCACTGTAAAAAAACAAAACTGCAGAACACAAAGATTTGCATATGTTTTAGGTGTTCTCAATTGTGCTTTAAAAGAGGATTTTATAGATTTGTTTGTTCTAGTTGATGTTTGGTAAGTGAATGTACAGAATGTTACATGATTTGATGAACAGTAAAAGAATGGCAAGTTTGACAGAAGATGTAGGAAGTTGTAAGAACGCTCATTACCTTACTACTAAGTGGAAGACTTGTAGAACTGCCAAATCAAAGGCAATTTTGCCCTTTTCTTATTATGGGCCTTCCATTTTGCTCTTAAAACAGATATAAATATGGGCTATTACATATCAGGCAAGGGGGAAAGAGAAAAGTTAATGTTAGGGAAGATGAGCAGATCATCTGAATTTGTTAATGGAAATGCCCTACTTTATTGATGTTTTGACTAGGATTGTGGGATATTTTTGAAATATGACTTGTGCATTCCAGTAACACCATGTGCAGTTATGATCATCATTTAATGTACCTTCAGCTTTAGACAGACCCAGTACTCCTGCTATTCTGGTCTTGTAATGTGACACTGGTGGATCACGGAGTCAGAGCTGTATCTCTCCTAATCAATACTCCTGTGTAATTAGGAGTCACAGTGGATCACAGTTTGTCATTTTCAAAGAAGCTGAAGTATAACTGGTTTAAACACCTTGCAGACTAGATGAATACAGCTCAGAGACAATAGGAAACATGGTGCATAATTACAGCTTGGTAAATTTGAAATTAGTTTTAAAATTTATTTTAAAGAGTTGTATATAAACCTGTGTGTGTTTTTGTGAGAACATTGAGTGGGAATTGGAATTGTGACCGCACTAGGATGCGCTAATTATTTTGGGTGATTGTGTCTGTGTGTTTGGGGAACAGCAGCATTCCCACATGGTTGTCTTACAGTAGTGGTTGTTTGAAAAGGTGGTTCTGTGCCTGCTTAGAATTTGATTTTGCAGATGTTTGTCTTTGCTAGTTTCCTACATTTAATAATAATCACGAAATGTAATGTCTGGAGTTTGCAATTTGGAAGAAATCTTGTGATCTTTTTATTCTTTATTTTTCTTTGGTCAAAGAAGGTCCAGTCAACCCCCAGCTATTGCATGACATGTTACACACAGTTCACTGTAGAAGGCAGGATGGACAAGCACTGCATTTTTGTCCCTCTTAAGTCCCAGAGCCTGAAAACATGTTTAGGCTGCTCCTGTGGTTCCTGTTGCTTAAGTATGAATAAAAGGAATTTGTCCAAATGCATTTAAGGGGGAGGGAGGGGATACATTTTGTCTAAGTATTTACAGATGTTAGTGAAAGTTTATCAGCTTTGACTTTGGAAGAAGGTCCCTGGAAAGTGTTTGGAACCGGAAGCATTCTCTGCCATGTTTCCTTACTCTTATTAATTATGTTTGTAGCCCTGAGCAGATCCTCTCTCTATTCTGTTGCAACAGGCAGCTTGATGTTCATGTTCTCAAGAAGAAGCGCACAGATTTTCTGCATTTGGATGCGTTATTTAGAATTCAGAATTTTGTATTTTATTAGTATCACTATCATCTGATGTGATATAGAATTAGGAACTCATTAACCATTGCCATGGCTGCATGGTTTTAGTGTTTTATGTGAGGTGGAGGACAGACCCCAGAGCTGATGATCAGTAGTGGGTGTTTCATTGCCAAAAGCTGCTTTTGTCTTGTTGTCCTTCCATGAAAATGAACACCAGCCCTTTCTCATATTGTCATGAAGACACACCTTCAGCCTAACAAGCAATAAACATTCATAGGTACATACCTGCTGCTTGTCCCTTTAGAGAGAGTCCTTATTATCCCGGGGGGGGAATTGTTTTACAGCAGCAGTGTTGGTGTACAGGTGAACAGAAGAAAAAAAACAACAGGACAGGAACAATATCCATTCATATTTGCATAGACCGTCAAGTGTTAAGTAACAATATGGTTACAGGTATGAATGAGAACTTAAATCTGTTGGTCTTGGAGTTGGGGAGTCGGTATCTGCGTTCTGATGGAACAGATGGATTTTGCTTTACGCAAAACACGCGTATGATAGATGGTGGAAAGGGCTGGAGATACCGAGTGAAAGATACTTTAATAGTCTTTCACAGTGACTATTTTGAAACTGAAATAAGAGTGAATAGCTCTTTAGAAATCAGTTTTTCACTTGTGGCTTTGTTAATTTACAATCCCCGAATGACAAATTCCTTGTGGTGTACTTGAAGGAGAAAGTCATCTACCTGGTTTTTCAGTTATGAGAACAGGAAGAAGGACCGAGAAAGAATACACATCAGTAATGCTACAGGATTTATTTTGTAGGAGCACAGACATGGGTTAATTTTCAGTGGTTGCTGTAAGTTTAACTTTATGTATATAAGTTAAGTATTTTGTCTGTTTAACCTTATTGGATGAACTTTCTGATTTAAACTCAAATATTTTCATAGTTAAGCCAGCAGTGTTCTAACTTGAATTTAAGAAGCCGTTCAATGGGACTTTTTGCCATTGAAATTGTAAACTAGGCTTTAGTATCTGCGTTTTATATGTACACGTTTATTTGTCAATTGTATTATAGTAATGCACCTGCAGCCTCATCTAATGAAGACATTTAATACTTTTAACTTCCAATTTAATTCACTTTTTCAGAGAAAGAATTGTAGTGACGAACGTGAAGTTCATCTGATGTGCATAAAGACAGGAGGGTTCTCTTGCTTTTGAAGATTAAGCCTAAGCAGAAAGAGGAAATCCACAGGGCCTGCGATTGTGGACTTCTAACAGCTCAGGCACTGGCGGGCCACCGGGGCTGTGCACAGCTGGCAGCCTGCGAAGACGTGACCGTTTCCTCTCCCCCTTGTCGTTACAGAGAAGCAAGGTCCAGAAAGGAAGCGGATTAAAAAGGAACCCACCAACACCAGGAAGTCCGGCTTGGCGTTTGGGATGGGGCTGCCAGGAATCCGAGCTGGCTATCCACTCTCTGAGCGTCAGCAGGTTGCTCTTCTTATGCAGATGACTGCTGAGGAATCTGTAAACAGTCCAGGTCAGCCTGCGAGCAGACTCCTCTACATCTCCCTTTCTGCCTTTACATCTCTCCTCTGCTGTCAGCTGCTCTGCCCAAGGACCACCCTGACATTGGTTAATTTGTTTTAAATTACACAAGATTTAAGATCAGATTTCATTGTTACATCTAAGTACTGATATTGCATCTTAGTTTGCAGCCTTACAATTGTCACTGGGTTGGAAGAAAAATGAAAAGGCAGTGAAAAATACTTTGACCACTGTGTATGGATTCTGAAATAACTACAATCAAATTAGGTGAGATTTTAAAATAGACTTGCACTGATATCAAATGAGCTTAAATGTGTAAACATGACAGTATGAGCTATTCAGAAATAGACCAAAAATCTTGTATTCGGTGAATTAACTTGTGGTGCAAGTGCTCCACACAATGGTGAGCAGAGGTGTTGCAGCCCCACTTTTGTTAAATAGTTAAATGGGTTTTGTAATTCAGGAGCTTCATTTTTTTTTGCTTATTCTCTCATAGACACAACACCAAAGCACCCGTCGCAGTCTAATCTGGGTCAGAAGGGAACGCCAAACTCTGCCTCAAAAACCAAAGATAAAGTTAATAAACGCAATGAGAGGGGCGAGACGAGGCTGCACCGCGCCGCTATCCGGGGAGAAATACGCAGGATAAAAGAGCTCATCAGTGAGGGAGCTGACGTGAATGTAAAAGACTTTGCAGGTAATAAGAAATAAGCTCTAGAAAAATGACTTAAATTAGAGTACACACCCCTGTGTGTTAGTACATGGTGGAAGCACCTTTTGCTTGAATTACAGCCATAATTCTGTTTGGTCTGTAGAGAAACACCCTCGCAACATAATGCTGCCTCCACCATGCTTTACAGTTGGGATGGTGTTTTGTGGGTGTTCTTCTTTACTAAGTTTTTGCCAAATGTAACGTTTTACATTAAGGTAGGACATTCTCTCCTTGTTTCATCAGACCTCAAAACCTTTTTCCCACATGAGTCCAGAATCTTCTCAGCACTTGGTAGAGTTTTGTGCTCAAACAAGACTGTGTGGGCTTCCTGAGCAGTGGCTTTCACAACCCCAGACTCGTGGAGAAATTGGCATATTGTTGTGATACATACACACTAATCAGTCCTTGAAATAAAGGCCTGTAAACCCTTCAGAGTTACCATTGGAGTCCTTTTGGACTCTCTGATCAGTCTTGTTCTAGATCCTTGTTGCTCATAGTTGACTCTTTGCTTTGAGATGCAGTTAAAAGCCGAGGATGCCTACCGTACATGCACTGTACTGGTTTTATTCTGAAACCATCTCAACCACTGCAATTGAATATAGATGGAGGCTAGTTAGCTTGTGTAAATGCAATTGGTTACGCCGGAGCTAATTTACAATTGCTGTTACTGAGTGGTTGCAATTGCTATTGCACTTATCTTTTGCTGTGGGAATCAGTCAGTTATTTTCATTCCTGATTTTCAGGCTGGACTGCTCTGCATGAGGCCTGCAACAGGGGCTACTATGATGTGGCTAAGCAGCTGCTGGCAGCCGGGGCAGAAGTCAACACAAAAGGTTTAGATGACGACACCCCTCTACATGACGCGTCCAGCAACGGGCACTTCAAGGTCGGTTTATAGGTGTCAAATGATTAGTTCGAATCAAAAGAAATAATAATAATTGCTTACATTTATATAGCGCTTTTCTGGACATTCCACTCAAAGCGCTTTACAGGTAATGGGGACTCCCCTCCACCACCACCAATGTGCAGCCTCCACCTGGATGATGCGACGGCATCATCCCCAGCTATCAGTGGGGAGGAGAGCAAAGTAATGTAGCTGATTCATAGATGGGGATTATTAGGAGGCCAGGATTGGTGCAGGCCAGTGGGAAATTAGGCCAGGACGCCGGGGTTACACCCCTACTCTTTTCGAGAAACGCCCTGGGATTTTTAATGATCACAGAGAGTCAGGACCTCTGTTTTACGTCTCATCCGAAGGACAGCGCCTGTTTACAGTATAGTGTCCCCGTCACTATACTGGGGCATTAGGACCCACATGGACCGCAGGGTGAGCGCCCCCTGTTGGCCCCACTAACACCTCTTCCAGCAGCAGCCTTAGTTTTTCCCAGGAGGTCTTCCATCCAGGTACTGACCAGGCTCACACCTGCTTAGCTTCAGTGGGTTGCCAGTTGTGAGTTGCAGGGTGATATGGGTGCTGGCTTATAACTACTTATAATGTATATCACTTATAATATCACTTGTAACTACAACAGCAAAATTAGTCTCCTGGAGTGTCAGTCGTTTCTGAAGCAAGTTCAGTCATATTACACACACTTGACATGTCAATTAATTCTGGTGATAAACACGTCTCCTCTACAGGGCACATACTGTTATAGTCATAGGGCCCATGCAAGGCAAGGTTTTGTGACTTGTGGTCCCCAGGCGTGGCCTGTCTTTGACAAGCAGTCCTATACAGATCATATATGAGTGAGCAAATAACTGCTCAAGGTTAATTCTGGGTCCTTGTCCTTTCTGCCTCTCTGATGCCACTCTTCAACAAGAGTTTTGATACTCCCTGTCCTCTTACTCTCTTAACCCCAAAATGTGGTTTTGATTCTGAAAATTACAAAATATACTGAAAAAAGATCAGTGCTATACATTTCATATTTGTATGTTTTTATATTAAATGTTTTCCAGATTGAGGAAATTATCAAATAAAAAAAAATAGAACTCATTGCTTAGTTAAGCCTTAGTTGTACCAGTGGAAGAAAAGTGGTGTTCTTTTGATAAGCGAGGTATGTTGGTTTCTTTCTGTGCTGTTTTTGCTTCACCAGACATGGCATTCGACAGCTTAAGTCACCTCATAAATTAGTGTTTATAACAGTCACTTCTTAAGTGTATCATGGTCAGTCATAAATGATTGATTAATCAGAATCAGAAGTCATAAATGGTAGATTAATTTAGGCTGTATTTGTGCATGTATTTAGAAAAATAATAGTAGGTTTCTTTTGATGCACTGTATTATTCAGGATTATACAAGTGACAGGCAGGAAAACTTATAAAGATGTGATAATTGGAAGATATAGCAGTAAATAAGATATAGATAGTAAATAAATATGAAAATATGAATTAGAAAATGTATTTTTCCACGTAGTGCAATTTTTAAGATATAGAGTAGGAAAACAATTGGCTCCATTGATCCAAAATTGATGTAGCCCATTTCTTAATTACATCTGGACCATCAAAAGTATTTTTGAAAGTACATAATTTTAATGAATGTACTTGTGGGCCTCTCAAGGAGCTCAGCCAATAAAGGCACTCACCTGAGTCCTACACCTTGTCATTTTCAGTGGGCTGACAGGTTAAGGTACATAGTTTGTTTTTCCAGTCTGGGGAGGTTTAACAGTTCGAAATTTTAAAAAGTACCCGTGCATGCAGTGCATTGTTACATGTTAATGTGTTAATGGTATGCCGTCTGGCAACTGTTTTAATCCTGTAAGTGGTATTTTCTCCTAACTGTTCTGCACATCGGTTGCATCTCAGCGTTAATTTTTAGGAATTGTAAACTGAATGTATAAAATAATAATGTACACTAAATTTTTAAAAAGGCTACTGCAAGCAAAAGATGTGAAGTGTTTTTGTAATAAACAATGTTTATTGTGGATGTGAAATGCAGTCCCCTTTTCTTGATTTATGGAGAAGCCTTTTCTGTTCAACGTCAGAACTTAAAGTATATTAAATATGAAGAACTGCAGGGAGAACTCCATGCAGACAACTTAAAAGCACTTAAAAAGAACTTCAGTAATCAGCAAGCAATTTTAATAAGATCTTGAAAGGAGATGAAAGTGTTGTGCAAGTCAATTATGCAGTGAGCAACCCTATCCAAAAAAGCTTTGACCACAGCCAAAAGGAGGATTTTTAAAGAGTGTTTCTCCTACAGCTTTACTGGCTTCAGAGAAACTTAAATTATCTATGAAAGTGAAAGCTTATCTTGCCAGTCTGTCAGATGGAATTCCAGAGTGACCCAAGATATTAAAATCAGAAAAGATTCTGCAGCTTAATATTGATGATGCAGTGTTAATAATCAGTATTATCCAGCAATTTTCTACCTGGGATTCTACCTGATTCTGAAATTTCAGAAGACTTGCTTTCTTTAGCATCTATGCATGGCACTACTAAAGAAGGTAATATTTTGGAGAAGGTTACAGCAGCAGTGAATAGTAATCCTACTACTGATGGTGCTTCAGCTATTGTTGAATCTCAGAGGGAATTAGTGGCTCTAGCCAAGAAAGAATGTATTGCCTTAGTCTTGATCCAAGTGAAATGAACATGCATTGAAATTTGTCCTTGTTTGGTATACGATGCTGCTGCGAGCCGTTGTTTCCAAGGCTTTTTCTTGCAAGCAACCACCTGTGTACCAGCCATGAATTTGGAAAACGAGATGTGCGTGGCATACCTTCACTTCAGATATAACAAGAATCGCCACGGCCACTGGTCATAACACTGAAATAGATAAGATGAGATATTTCTAACTCTTAACAATATTGAGTTCATTTTTGATTGATTTTGTATTGTGGTGATTTTTTTGTGCGTCAGTAGTCCATTGGAGAAAAAACATTCCCCACTCTTTGACTTATATCCTGTACTATTATAGTTCTTTATGTAATGGTCATTTCTCCTATACATTACGGGTGTGTCAGTTTTTCTTAATGTAATCCTTAAAAGATTGTCTTAATTTACTATTTTCTAAACTCCTTTTTGATCTATCTTTCAGGTGGTGAAGCTGCTTTTGCGATATGGAGGGGACCCTCGTCAAAGTAACAGAAAGGGCGAAACGCCATTAAAAGTAGCGAACTCCCCAACCATGCTGAATCTCTTGCTAGGAAAAGGCACTTATACCTCAAGTGAGGAGAGTTCTTCGGGTAAGGCCCTGTTTTTCAAGTCAAAACACAAATCCCTCAATATTCAACAACGATTTAATAATATGATTTAAAGTTTTCTTATTATAGTGATTTCCCAAAGAGTACTGTCATGCATAGTGTTTGAAAGAAAAATCCATAATGAATGAGAAGTGCATCTTAGCATTGGCACAGTTCTCTCCAGATGTTAACATACATTGTATATCAAAGAACAAATAATATCACCAAAACGTTTTCTTCATGTGTCTTCACAGAATCTTCAGAAGAGGAGGATGCTCCATCATTTGCGCCGTCCAGTTCTGTTGATGGCAATAATACAGACTCGGAGTTTGAAAAGGGCCTGAAGCTGAAAGGGAAGAACCTTGACCAGCCTAAACCTACGCCCACACCTGTGAAGGATGAGTATGAGTTTGACGAAGATGACGAGGAGGAGAGAGTTCCCCCAGTCGACGACAAGCATCTACTCAAGAAGGATTTCCGCAAGGACACGCTGAGCAAAGCTAACAGCTTCATTTCCATCACTAAAGAGGTCAAAACCTATTCCAAAAGCAACTCGCTCACACCAAAGAAGACTGCACGGCGGATCCTCTCTGACACAAACAGCTCAGATGAGGATGAGCAAACCTTGTGTTTTTCCCCAACGCCCACAACAAGGCAGCCTCCACCACCTGCCAGCACCAAGGGCAGGGAATCTGCAGCCATGACCTCCAAGCAACAGAAAGAAAAAAGTAAAGTAAAAAAGAAGAGAAAGAAGGAGACAAAAAATAACACCAGCAAGGAGGTGCGGTTCGGCAAACTAAATGACAAATTCTGCACATCCGAGTCAGAGAGTGAGGACATGGAAAGCGAGGATGATAAGGGCTCAGTTCAGAGCTCAAGCTGTGTCAAGGACTCTTCTGCCTTGAGCCTTAAAGAGGCATCTGTTTTCAGCTCACTATCTGCCTCTTCTTCTTCCTCCTCTCATGGGAGCTTGGCCTCCCAGAAACTCACGTCCTTAGCGGAGCAGCACCCAAAGCAGTGGAGGACAGATGGCTGGAAGACTATCTCCTCCCCAGTTTGGTCTGATGTAAGCTCCCTCTCGGACAGATCTGGGTTATCCAGTGAGACTGATTATTCTTCGGAAGATTCAAGCTTAGAGTCAGTAAAGCAAATGAAGAAGAAACAGCAGGAGAGCAAAAAGAAGAATAATGCCCATACTAACACATCTGAGAAAAAGAGCTCCACAGATTTTTACAAGAACTCCAACACTGATGGATCGGTCTCCAAAATGGACAAGGATGGCAAAGTGTTAAAAAAGCATAAAGTAAAACACAAACACAAAAACAAGGAGAAAGAAAAGGCTCCCAGCCTGGTGCTTAATCAGGACATGAATGAAAAGTTTGTCAAGAGCTTTACCTTTGATTTTGATGACACTGGGCAAAAATCATTGATAGTGGAGACAGAGACTTCTGCAGAAAACAAAGTCAAAATTTCCAGACATGACAAAGAACATTTTAAAAAGGAAGACCGATTATCCAAGGGTAAGTCTGAAGACAAAGATTGGACCTCTGCTAAAGTTGCTAAAGAGGAAAAATCTAAGAAGGCAAAAGAATCCACAAAGGAGAAAGTCAGTAAGGAAGAGAGGGACAAAACATTCAAGGCAGACAAAGAAAGAAATGCAAAGGACAGGGAAAAGCCAAAAGAAGAGAAACAAAAGACTCACAAAGATGATAAAAAGAAAAGGTCTAAAGATAAGTCCTCCAAGACTGATAAAAAGAATGATCAAAAAGAAGAGAAGTATCTCAAATCAGAAAAAGAGAAAACCACCAAGGATGAGAAGGAAAAGTCGAAAAAGGAAAAAGTGTCCAAGGAAGAGCAGGACTATGAAGAATTTGACATCAAGAATCGCTTTTTAGAACTTGAGGACACCAAACTGAGTGCATCAGATGACCCACATGAAAGATGGAATTCAGATTATTCATCTGACTCTTCGCTTTATGGAGATGATAGCTGGGACAATCCTGTAAAGGACTACAAAGAATACAAAGCTAACAACTCTGTCAAACTGATTGTTGAGACCGTAAAAGAAGAGAGTCGAGATCGAAAGAAGGAAAATAAAGTCAGAGAAAAGAAGGAACACAGTGAAAAACGGAATGACAAAGAGACAACATCCAAAAAGAAAGAAAAGGACATTCCTGAAAAAAGTGGGGAAAAGAAAAAAGATTTAACAGATAAACAAAAGGTGATCTCCAGCTACCCATCAGAAAAGGAGAGAAAGAGGAAGGAATCTGCAGAGAGTATCAAAGAGAAAAAAGAAAAGGATTCAGTTGAGATCAGTAGAGAGAAAAAAGAATCCTATGAGTTTGTAAAAGAAAGAAAAGATTCCAAAACAAAGCAAGATGATTCCATAAGAGAAGAGTATGGGAATGAAGCCTTCTTCAAAGACAAATCTGAAAATGAGAGTGCTGGTAAGCTTGGTGAGACCAGGGAGAGGCACCACTCTGGAAAGGACAAAGAGAAGAAGGGGGAGGGTGTGGAAAAGGAGAAAAAGGAAAAATCAAAAGCTGACAAACACAAGGACAAGCCTAAAGAGAAGGAAAGAAGCTTCATGGAGCCAGAGAAAGAGAAAAGTGAAAAATTTCCCACCGAGAAACTTCCCAAAGAGAAAGATGCAGACCGAAGTTCTAGAGAGAAAAAAGAGGGGACTAAAGAAAAACACAAGGACTCCCACACAAAAGACAAGGAGAGGAAAATATCCTCAGACCAAAGCAAAGACAAGAAGGAAAAACATAGTGACAGGGATAAGGACTTCTTGGAGTCTAAAAAGGAAGAGAAAAAATCGGATAAGGGTAGAGATAAGACCTGGTATAAAATTGCTGACATCTTTACCGATGAGAGTGAGGACGAAGAGGAGGAATACAATGGGGGAGGTGTTAAATTTAGTGATTCCATGAGAGTGTCTGACACTCCAGATAGAGATGAGGTGGAGCTTTTCCAAACAGAAAAACACAGAAAATACTCCGCTGATGGAAAGCAGCACTCCACAGATAAACAGAAGGAAAAGGAATCTAAAGACAAAAAGAAAGACAAATCCTTGTTTGACAGTGGAAGAGATAAGAAAACCTCTGTGGAAAAACACAAAGATAAAAAAGAGAAGGACTCTGGAGATGGTAAGCATAAGGAACGCAAGGAGCGGGTATCGGTAGACTCAAACCAGGAGAAGAAAAACAAACAGAAGCTCCCAGACAAGAGGCATTCAAGTGAGGAGAAGCCAAAGGGCAAGTACAAAGACAAGCCAGAAAAAGACCACCTGAAGGACAGGAAGCTGTCCAAGGGAAACGGTGAAACTGAGAAGTCCCTCTTGGAAAAGCTTGAAGAGGAAGCTTTGATCGATTACAAAGATGATTCCAATGACAAAATCAGCGAAATCTCATCAGACAGTTTTACAGACAGGGGCCATGAGCCGCCACTCAGCAGCTTCTATGATTCCTCCAGTGTGAGTCTGCCTGACATCTCTGAGGAAAGAAGAGACTCGCTCTCCATATCCTACCCTCAGGACAAGTTCAAGGAAAAGGAGAGACACAGACATTCCTCCTCCTCTTCTTCCAAGAAGAGCCACGATAAGGAAAAAGACAAAGTTAAGAAGGATAAGGCAGATAAGAGGGACAAGTCAGAAGAGATCAAGGAAATTTATGGTCGAAGGGAAAGCTTGCCCTTTGAAAAAGAGCCAATGCCTTTAGAGGCTGATCCTTACACTTTTCCTTATGGAGCAAAGCCTGATGGAGAGGATGATATAGACAAGACCCTTGAGTTTGAGAAAGAGATGTCTAAAAAGGCTGAAAAAGATAAAGCCAGCAGTGTTGTCACTAGCGAAAAAGTTAAAGACAAGGACAAGAAGAAGAAGGACAAACATAAAGAAAAAATTAAAGATGAAAAACACAAGTACACAGACAATTTTGGATCTTTCAAACATTCAAAAGAAGTCACGTTGAAAGAGAGTCCCCAAGTGACCATTTTAAAAGACAAGTCTAAAGAAGAGACTCCTAAATTTGAAGCAAAATTCAAGGATAGAAGTAAAGACAACACAGACAAAGACAGTCGTACCGAGTATGTAAAGACCAAGTTAAAAGATGAGAATGACAGGACCATTCAGTCCAAAGATGCATCTCGGAAAGAATGCCGTCCAAGGGAAAAGCTGCTAGTTGATGGTGATCTCAGGTTGACTAGTTTTGGAAAAATGTTGAGTCAAAAGGACCAGGAAATTGAGGAGCGCCATAAAAGACATAAAGAAAGAATGAAGCAGATGGATAAATTGAGACACAGGTCTGGGGATCCCAAACTTAAAGACAAAGCAAAATCCAGCGATGACCTTCGTAAAAGGAGCCTTGACTTGACATCAAAGAAATCAAATTCTTTAGAGTCTGCACTAAAAGAAAAGAAACCCAAAGAGATTGGACTTGCAGCTCAAATGATGTCCCCTGACAGGAAGTCGCAACCTATTGATGGCCAGAATTCAAAAGATTGGTTGGCAGGTCATCAAATTAAGGAGAACCTACCTGCTTCTCCAAGACCAGATCAAAACCGGCCAACTGGTGTTCCAACTCCAACATCAGTTATATCCTGCCCAAGTTATGAGGAACTAATGCAGACTCCTCGTACTCCATCATGTAGTGCAGAGGATTATCCTGACCTCATGTTCGATGGTATAGACTCTCAGAACTCATCTGCTATGACCATGTCTATGAATGCTTGCTCTCCATCTTTCTTTGACAGGTATGCCAATGCACCAAACAGCTTCCAGGAGAATCCTTGTTTAACTCCCACAAAGAGCCTTCCAATGTCTAGTCTCTACCGATCAGCATCAGTTGATGTCAGAAGAGCTTCTGAAGAAGAATTTAAAATCGATTCTGATAAGTTCCTCCGGCAACAGAGTGTGCCAGTCACCTCTGAGATTGATTCCTTGGTCCCACATATCCCAGAAGAAAAACCTGTATCAGTGGAAAGGCTTGATTGCCTCTCTCCTCATTGCTGTTCACCTAATGTTGGAATGCCCTCACCAAGACTTGAACCAGCTCAGCCATCTTTAGAAAGTGCATCCACTGCTATTACTACCACAGACAACATGGAAAACCTCCAAGAAGGCAGTGTATATAACAACTTCCTAAGCAAGCCTTCAAGTCCATTGCATAGGCCTGAGCCTCAGGAACCTTGTGTAGACATTGCTGCCCCTCCTACTCCTGCCCCTGCAGCTCTTCCCCCTCTAGATATAGAAGAGCCCTCAGAGCCACACCAGCCACTACCACTGTTGCCCCCAAGTGAGCCCAGTCATGTTCCATCAGAACCATCAGATGGCAGTGATTTCCTGCCACCAGAAGCAGAAGATCAAGACGTGGAGCAGGAAGGGGCAGATGAGGGTGAAGAGCATGAACCAGAGGAGGCAGAAACCACAGGTGATGATAGCTCCTTTGTGGCTTGTGTTTCAGAAACTGTCAAAAAGGACTGGACAGAATCTCCAGAAAGATGTGATCCAGAAGTGGTGCTTCCTTCTCTGCCTCCAGTGAGCCTGGTGGAAAACACATCAGAACCCACGGTCAGCTGGAGTGTAAATTCTGAGATGCTTTTGAAATCTCCTCAGAGGACTATTGCGGATCTGTCATCTTCCACTAAGGTCACCTCCTTCACACTTGCTGAAGAAAACTTGCAGCACCTTCCCACATCACTCAGCTGCCATACTTCAGCAACACCACCCTACCCTATGTCCCCCACGCCTTTTCCTGTGCCTATTTCAGAGCCTGACTTTGAAGGACACAAAGACAGTGTGGATGAAACACCCAGTCAGTCAAAGCCCATTATAGCATCTGTTGAGCCTGAATCTAACCTTATGACCTCCACTTCCAGACTGGAATCATTTTTCACAGATTGCAAGCCCCTCCCTGAACGCAGTGAGTTGATTCCAGACACTCCTTGCTTAACAACGGAGAACCGACAAGATACACTGTCTAATTTAGAAAGTGGATATATGGCTGAGAGCAGCATGGCCCCTCCTCCAAGCCATGACCCAGTAGTGCCATGGGCAGACCCATTCTCTAGCACAGTAGATGACTTAGATTTGGGTCCTTTTTCTCTCCCAGAATTGCCTTTTCAAGATAAGGAAATCCAGGATCCTGATATAGCAGATCCAGAATTGCCAGACTTCAAAACTCCTCTGGCTCAAACTGCATCACTGACTGCTGAGGTAAAGGATGACTCTGATGTTATGGAGGCAGATTTCCCAGTCCATAAAGATGAAACCCCTTCCTCTCTAGCTGTTGTGCCTCTGATTGAATCAGCATCTCATGTGTTCACCATTTCTGAAGACCATAAGTCAGAGCAGGAACAGGAATCTGAAACACAGAAAGTTCCAGAGATCAACGCAATTGGTATTGGCGTTCCAGAAGAGACGCCAACTTTGAAAGAGAATGATGAAACCGATGGAAATCTGCAGTTTTCCATCTCGCAGAGTGAGCAAGCTGATGCAGACAACAATCATGAGAATGAGATACAGGATTCAGTGGCAGATGAGTCCTTACCTGTTGGTAATGCTCCGAGATATGACACTGAAGCTTCCATGGATCAGGCAAATAATACCCAGGCTCCTGTCAGTACAGGCGTTCAGTCTAATCCTGTTCATTCTGTGCCAGTGCGATCGGGGGTTACACAGCCAAGTATGTTGCAGGTTTCAGAAGCCCATGAGACACCACCCAAGCCTGCTGTTACCACAACCCCTGTGGAGGCTCCCAGGCCAACAAAGGTGGAGGAGATTCCCCAGAGAATCACCAGGAACCGTGCTCAGATGTTGGCCAACCAGAATAAGCAGAATAATGCAACTACTGTATCATCTGCTCCTCTTCACAACACCATCACTACCACTGCTCCCGCAGATAAGGAAAAGGAGTCCATTACCACCACGACTTCCAGTGCTGGTGTTACCACGCCTGCTGTGGTCAGCAAGAGCAAAGGCAGGCCTGCAGAGGAGGACGATGCTCAGGCACAGCATCCGCGCAAAAGAAAGTTTCCCAAGTCAAATCAGCAGCAGGTGCAGACACAGCTGGTCAACACCACCATGCAGCAGACACGGGAAATGATTCAACAGACACTAGCAGTCATTGTTAATGCCATTAAGTTAGATGACATTGAACCTTACCACAGTGACCGCTCAAACCCCTACTTTGAGTACCTGCAGATCCGGAAAAAGATTGAGGAGAAGAGGAAAATATTGTGTTACATCACACCGCAGGCACCTCAGTGCTATGCTGAATATGTCACCTACACCGGTTCTTACCTGCTGGATGGCAAGCCCCTCAGCAAGCTCCACATTCCTGTGGTACTGTTTTTTTTCCTTTATTTTGAATTGTTCTGCAAATTGATTGACTTATAATTAATTATGGTGGTGCTGTGGTTAGCATTGCTGGCACCAAGTTCAACTGGGCTAAATGTTTGAGGTCTGTATGTTCTTCCTGTGTTTGTGGGGTTTTTCACCAGGTACTCTGGTTTCCTTCCACTGTCCAAAGACATGCTGGTAGGTTAATTGGCTTTTGAGAAGGTTGGTCCTGGTGTGATTGTGAGCGTTTGTGTCTGTGTAATGGTCTGGCGTCTAGGGTATTTCCCACCTTGTGCCCATTGCTTGCTGGGATAGGCTCCGGCTCCCCCGCCACCCTGAAATAGATGAAAATGTTGCTCACTTTTCCCAGGTAAAACTTTCAAATGGTAGTTGAGAACTATTCTTCCCATTTCATGTTTCAACAAAGTTTTTAAATGTTTTAAATGGAATAGCTTATTAAAGATCTGTAGGGTTCATTTTTTTATTTTTGTTTCTACAGATTGCTCCTCCTCCTTCTTTGTCTGAGCCTCTGAAAGAGCTGTTCAGGCAGCAGGAGGCTGTCCGAGGTAAACTGAGGCTTCAACACAGCATAGAGAGGGTAAGCTCTTCTTCGCTGCTTTTTTAATTTTATGTTCTGCTTCTACAGTGTTTGCTAATCTGGTTATTTTGGTTAAATAACTATTCCAGGATCTAGATCATTGGTATAAATTAGAAAGAGCAGTGGTGCCAGTACAGATACCTGTGGTACTCCACTAATTGTCAACCTAGTCTGATCATTCATATGCATCTGTACTGTTTTCAGTTTTCTAGTTTCATGATCAAATTCCCTAATTGGACCACCTCTAGTATGTTTAAATATGTACTTTGTCCCAAAAAAGTACATATGTAATAGCCTTTCTATTCTACCTTTTCTATTAGTACTGTTGTTTGTTCAAAGAACTTGGTCAGGTAGGTTGGACAAGCCCAAACATGTACAATTTGGAATTTTTCATTGTATCTGATCCCTATTTAGTTTTTCTCATAATTGTTCCAAGAACATTTTATGTAATAAAAGTCAAGCCTGTATAATTTCCTTGTGCAGTTTTGTCACTCTTCTTGTGGACAGGAACTACATTGGCAATTTTCTGCTCCATGGGTGCTACCTCTGTGTTAAGCAACTGGTTGAAGAGTTACATCAATGGGAAATCTCCTTTCCCCTGTGTTTTACAGGAAAAGCTGATAGTTTCATGCGAGCAGGAAGTCCTCCGAGTTCACTGCAGAGCAGCAAGAACGATAGCGAACCAGGCTGTGCCCTTCAGTGCCTGCACCATGCTTCTGGATTCTGAGGTCTATAATATGCCTTCAGAGACTCAGGTGAGTGTTGGTAGAGGGCAGATAATGAATAATTGTAGTCTTAGGCAAGATATTAAGTATCATGATTGCCTAAGTTATATCTCTTATCACATAACAAATAGCATTGAGATGTGATACATGCATAAATTAACATATGCTCTAGTCTGTTGTGGAAAAACTGGTTTGGAGTTTTCAAGCATTTTAATTATCATTTTTTTATAACTTGATACTTGCAGCTGCCTCAAAAACTATGCTTAAGTTATATATTCAGAATCTAGAATCCTAAATAGTTCATGTACAAGTAATGAATTACTTGTCAGATTGAAACAAGTGTCAACTTAATTTTAAAATCCTCTTGTTTACATCCAAAGCTTTTTGAATTCACTCCTCAGTATTTAGCTGTGACTTTCACTTTGCAGATTCTGATTTGTGTGTTCCTGTAGCTTCTCTACACTGTGCTGTACCCCCAAACCTCTGCTACACTATCCTAGAATAATTAAGACAGTCATCCGCATTAAGTATTTTTAAATCTGGATTGAAATGTTAATTGGTTTTTGTAATCTTAATGGTATTTTCTTTAATTAGTTTTTCAATTTTGTAATTTAAAGCATTGTGAAGTGGTTAGAGATTGCTTTTTTTAAGTGTTATACAAAATACTTGCAGGTGCCTCTAACGTTTCTCATTATTAAATACATGTTTTACATGGTGTGTACCCCAGTTTTTACAGAGCGTTTCTAATGGATAGAATTCTAAAATTCTAACATGTAAAAATCTGATTCATAGAAGTCTAACTGAAGAGACATTTTTTTTTGTTTTCAAATAGGGTGATGAAAACAAGTCTGTGAGAGATCGCTTTAACGCCCGACAGTTCATATCATGGATCCAAGATGTAGATGACAAATATGACCGAATGAAGGTAAGTATTGCACTGCTTCTGTTTTATTTGAAATGTCTCTGTTATGGGATCAGTCTTAATATTATTTGTATTTTTGCAGAGAAAGATTGATTTTCTGGGATTGTTAGCCTAGAAATGTCATGCTTAAGTAGTTAACCGGTAACTTATTCAGCCATTAAAATAAAAGATTTTAATTGCTAAATTCATCTTTTTTTAGATGGAACTTGGCGTGTAGTTCAAGCTCACAGTAAATGTGCAGTACTGATCAGATCTTCAGTGTTCCTGTTAACGATCTGACTGTGAGAAACTAAACAATGTTACTAATTTGTTTAAAAAATAATTTCCAGTTTGGTTTTAAAGTGAGCAGCTGGTCAGTGATGGGTTTTAAGCACTGATTTTCACTCTAGGAAAAAATAGTGCTTAATTTACAAATGAGTGTCTTTCAGTTTAAGGCCCATCTCAACAGAATCCTATATTCATTCATAATATAAGTAATGATGTTGCTAAAGCACTGTATTTATATTGTAAACAGCTATGTTATTTGCAAGAAAAATCACCAGATTTAGGCTTTTTTGTCATTATTTGGGCAAAATAAGAGTTTAGAAGCAGATTCAGCATATAAAAATGGCACTGTACCGAGTCTTGATTCAGGGAGATGTGTGGCTTAGGACATGGTGCCTTGTCTGAGCAGACAACCTAAACCAACATCAAAGTCAAAACGTTTGTGGTGTCACTTTATACTCATGAACTTGAGTAAGACCCATGTGTGGAACAAAGATCATGATCACTCAAGTGGGTAGACTACTGATTTTTTTTTTGTTCCCTTGACATTGATTTCCATTGACTGACTTGCATTTATTTTTTTAATTAGACCTGCCTGTTAATGAGACAACAGCACGAAGCAGCTGCACTCAATGCAGTTCAGAGGATGGAGTGGCAACTCAAAGTGCAGGAGCTGGACCCTGCAGGACACAAATCTCTCTGTGTAAATGAGGTCCCTTCATTTTACGTGCCAATGGTCGACGTCAATGATGACTTTGTGCTGTTGCCCGCGTGACAGGAATACTCAAAACTGTAATTGGTAAAAGACAAACAGAACGTATGGTAAGGGCTAGCCAGTTTGAAAAGGAATACTTTCTTGAAAATACGTTAAATAAACTTGCTAATGAATCCCTTGGACAAAAGGAGGAAGCATCTTTTTACCGGGAAAACACAAATTGCACTTTTACCCTACAAGTTTTGATGCTTTCATTTTGATAAAGCAGATGGCTATGCTTTTAAGCTGCCCTCTCCGTATGATTTTTTTTTTGTAAAGGGGAGGATGTGATTTTCATTTTTTTGTTTTTTTTTGTTCCCAAAAAAATAAAACTAAAAAAAAACAACTTGCAGAAATGCAGATCGGAGCCAGAGAAAAGAAGGCGGCAACAGAGAAGCCAGCAGAGCAAGAGGAAAAAGGGGTGGGATGCATACAGACATTAGTGGAGAGCCTATTAATACTGCCCTTCAGAGCTACTATAGAAGCATTCAGTGACTGTGCTCAGCATCTCCCCTTGCTCTCTCTACTGCAGCTGCTCCGTGACATTTTTGGAAGTAACAGCAAACATCCACGGACTGTATCATGCAATCCAATTGGAAAATTAAAGAGAATCGCATGGGGAGTTTTAAGAGGTGTGTATACATGTATGAATCTCTGGTTAGAAGCAATACTTGACACCTTCAGCTTCACAGAATAGATCTCGTGGACACAGATGCTGTATCTGACGAGAAAATGAGGAAGTGGTGATCACAAGTTTGCATGCAGGTTAAATCGGCCTCTACTTCTTTCACAACTAAGTATTCAACACCTGTCCACCGCAAACATCTGCATAAGGCAAAGAAGAATGTTGAAATTCAAGAGGAAAAGACTGCATTCAGAGAAAAAAAAGTTTTAATGGAGTATATTCTCTTTTTTGGTCTATATTTCTTTACTTGGGCATTTCATTGTTTCTCTTTCTGAGAAAGTGACTTGAAACACTACAGAGCCAATATTAGTTTAAAGGAAAAAAAATGTATCCCGTAAATTCTGTACAGTTTTTATATACGTTAACCAATGTATTCTCGCTGCCTTCTAGATAATTTATTTTGCCACACATTACTGCACAGTTGTAAATAACTTATGTACTGTAACATCACTCTCAGTTAAATGTAAAAAGAAATAAATAAAAATTATCTTTGTATGTACAGTTCACTTTTGGGCAGCACTTTTCCCTTATAACATGGGCCAAAATATGTACACATTTTCAGTATTTTAAAGAGTCTCCCGTGCACAGAATTGAGACAGACAACCCACATTCATTAGATTGCAGGTGAGCAATCAGACAAGTGGTTAAGAATAAAAACATTACTTTGTTAGAAACCCCTGCACTCTTTGAACAATAATCAGACTGTAACAACTGCAATCATATTCTTCAGATGTAGCAGAATGGTTATGAGATAATGTAAAAAAATAATAAAAATAAGCTTTGCTAAGACAAAATATTTCAAAACCAAGAAAATGCCTTTTATAGTCAGCTGTTAATCTGCTCATACATTGTGTAAATAAAGGTACCATGCTACAAATCTAGAACTAATTCAGAAACTATTGTTGCTACATTGTAGTAGACATTACATAATACTAAGAATTCAGAACACCATAAATTATTATGCATATGTACGTGGCATTTATAACTAGGGGTCTACTCAATTCGCAATTTCACAGAGATGAAATCACATGGCCAGTGAAACTAACTTTCAAAATTTACTTCTTAAATTTGATTCCCTTGACAATGCGATTTTGCCCAGTGGATCTTTGAGAGCCTCTGTTTTAACTATTGTTAACTCCTATAAAGTGAGCCTGCCAACAGGCAGGGAAAACAGTCAAGTTGAAAGGACAGATGATTGTATAGGATGTAAAGTGATACCATCCAATCAAGCTAAGTATGTATCCTTCGTGTGAAGCAATTATAAGCGGAACGTTTCCATGCAGATTGTGGTAAAATACTTTATCTTCCGTTGTGACTTTTCATTGGTTCAGAGAAGCCTAAAATCAGTAGCATTTGGCTTTGGAATTGTCTCAAACAGGTCTACTGGCGATGTAACAACCCCCAGCAAATCCTTAAGTTAGACTGTGTTCAATGTTTAAAGGACAAAAATAGTGTAGCCGGAGGAGAGGTAACAGTGGAACTAATGGAAGACTTTGCTGCTGTCGTCATTTTAAGAAAAACAATGGATAATCTATTTCAAAGCAGTAGCACAGGTAGCATCTAGTAAAGGCTTAAATTTCTAAACCTTTTCTCTAAGCTTTTGGATTGTTCCATCTATTGTATTACTCAAGAATATTAAGAATTTACCTCCTACATTTACTATTATTGCTGTAACCAGTCAATGAGTATAAGTCTCTGCGAGTTTAGTAGACCCCTAATCATAACTATGAAAGCAAATCCAGGTTTGAGCTTGTTCTATTAATCAACGGGGTTATATATATAAATTATATGTAAGTATGGTTGTAACTTCTAAAACCAAGGATTATACTGATTTTTTTAGATTCCTGAATTTTTATTATTGTCAATGCCTCTCTTTCACTGAGCACTCAATATATTAAACATACCTTCATATTAATTTGGTTTTATACTGAAGACCCTGCATGGCGTTTTTCCAGCAGTCAAGTTATTTCTTCATAACCCTAGCTTTAATCTGTTTTGTCCTTATTATGATACAATATATAGACGTAAAACAGTTATGGGTATAAGTACATATGTAATTTTAAAACATTTGATTGACACAATCAAAATTAGTGGCATTTCAAATGTTTGTATTCTTACAAAAAATGCCACAACTCGCCCAACTCGGCCATCTTTCAGTATATTTCAGCCTTAATTTGTTCTTCCTTAATTTAAAATTTTAACAATACCTTTCCATTGATCTATTTGCTGTCTATTGGTCTTGTAGGCCTCAGTATCACTTCACTACTAGAGGATGCAAAAAAATAACCACAGTTGTCATACTTCAGTTGTTATAGCTTTTCTTTATAACAACTTTTTTTCTTAAAATAGACTACTTTGTCACATCCATTTGGAATAGCCAATTGTGATTTTCATATCCTGTCTACAAACCGGACAGACAAAGTCAATGGAGGATTCTGACGTGTAGGCTGGCTCCTCTGGCCTTCCTACCTTTGAGTCACTCATTTTGAACATGCCACGTACTGTACAACACAGGCCTGTACCTGAGGTGCGGTGCTGATTTATTGGAGAGGCTCTTTCGTTACTCAGAGCACCAAGCTTCTAGGGTCTATATCAACTCTACCCCCATGGCACACAGCTCATACAGATTCGAACCCGAGTTCGACTGCTGCTTAAGTGCCGTTGCAGGTTGAGATGCTGAGGAGGCCCCTAACAAAACCTTTTTTTTAATTCTAAGAATTTTCAGTATGGACAACATGTAGGTTACCTTGGTATTGACATTCTAAAGACGAAATGCAGGTTTCATCAGATATCGAAAAGCAACACAACTGTTTTTTGTGTCACGCACACATTAAAAAAAAAGTAGCTGTTTGTTTCATGGTTTGGCCTTTTTATTCAACTTTATCACCCGTTTTGGCTTTTTTTAGAAGTACAAGATTTTGCTTTATTAAAAAAATCTTTGTGAGCCATACAGACTTTAAAATAAACACTCATTGATTTGGAATTACTGCTCTAATGCTGGACTTTTTAACCATTCATTTTAGACCCAAAATACTCAAAAAGTACATTTTCAACCAAAAACCTTATTGCAGTAATGAAAAAGGATTAGAGGTTGGTGAAAGAAAGGCAGTCCACCTTACACTAATATGTAAGTGTTCATTGCATTTTTTTTTAGTAAGCTGTTGTACCTGTTTTTAAACCATAAAGAGAATATATAATCGTCAAGTCTATGTGAATGTTATGGTTTCTTTTGTTTTTATCTTTGCGTTTATAACGGTTATTCTGCTTGTATCATGTACTCTTGTTCAAATAGTTTAACTGTGGGGCTCAGTCAGGACAAAAACCCATTTTTGCCTATTCCCAACATGCTTTTTATTTGGTTTTGTAAGTACAGACACACAGTATTCATATGCAGAAAAAGGTGCAAAATGGAGTGTGGAGAAAACAAGCTTGTCCATTATTTCAGTCCATGTAATTACCATAGGTGTGATTAAGGTTTTCAGTATCTTGGTTGTTACATTTAGGGCAATCGTCTTAATCTGTTTTTGTCTGTCTTGGTGGATCGTTCTTGGCTTGTTCAGAATGACTCTTAGCCATATGAACTCTCCGCACGCCTGAGCTCATAAGATCACGCACTGGCTGAGCTGTGTGTGTTACCTGTCTGGTACTTCTGGGTAAATGAAAATATAAGCCACCTATCTGGTCTGTTGCAGTTTCTGAGGCCTGTATTTTTGTAATCAGTGGAGGTGTAGTTTTCTGAACAGGTTAAAATATATAATTGGGCCAATAACGCAGAGCTTGGAACTGTCCTGCAAATTTCAGAAAAATGTAAATCGGTGCCCTTTTTTATATTTGGTGGGTCTGTAAGAATTGGGTGCGTCTGCGTGTGCATATATGCATGCGTGTATAAGGGTGCAGCAGTTTTAAGTAGCTCTCATTTTAGATTTTTTTCTAATAAAGTCAAAAGCTCAGATGCATAGAATTCCTACAATAGTATAAATGATAGGATCTTCATAAAATAAGTCAGTATTTGTACTTCAGTGCTTCAATGTTATCTTTTAAGTTGATTACATTTCTTCTTTGGTCCCAGAAAATACTAAATGCATTGTTTCAAAATGATTGTATTGTTTTATTCTCCACTACTAACATTTATTTGAATGCTATTTTTATGTTGTCTTTTGTAAGTATACAAATATGCTGATCTAGGTGACAGCGAGCTGATCAAAACTGTGTTGCACCTTTATTATATATTCACACATCCACACAAAGTTTAATTGTAGCATATTCTCAACTCCAAGCAGATCATGAGTAAGATCTCTGATTTCGGCCATTGGATATATTCACAAATACTCAGACTTCACAAATGTTATTTGAAGATGCTAATTTAAATCAAAAACTGACATCTGCACCAAGAGAAAATTTATGGTTTGGAATGAATTCTGTATGTCTGTGCATTTTCAAACGGTATTTAAAATTTGATGTCTATATAGTCTTGTATTCTGGTATGAAGCATAAACACGTGTAGCATGTTGTCACATTGCTTATAACAGAATGTATACTGTCACTGTCCTCTTTCCTACTGTTGTTTACAAGACATAAATCATCTATTTTGTCATTCAAAAGTTGAGCCCTGCCTTTATTTCTTTCCTATAAAGGCTTGAAATTGTGAAAATGAATGTTGAAAGACTGTTTACCAAGGAAAGTGTAGACTTCAGTATGTATTAAACTGTTGCTTCCATTTCTCTGACTGTAATGAAAACCACCTTTCAATGTAGGGCTTTCAAGAGGTGGAAATTGATATGTACCCACTATAAAATGTCTTTTGTTAGCGTTAAAAAAAACATTATTTCTCTTACAGCTGGTAGAATTCTATTAGTGTTCTTAATTCTTTTTCTAGTCCAGCAAGTGACCCCCCAAAAAACAGGCTACTTGGTTCACATAAGATTTTCCAGATAGACTGTCACACTCTTTTTACTCAAGAGTATGTAATTTGTGTAATTAGGATATAGGAAATGTTTGCTGACATTTGCAAATTCAATGGCATTTACATGACAAATTAGGTTTTCAGATTGGTATGCATTCTTCATTATTCATGGAAAAGAATGCTTCAGCTAGTATTTTTTTCTCCATAGATCATGCCCATTAATGCATCATCATTACAGTGTCATGTTTCACGACAACAGGTACTGACCTTCCTCTCCATTAAAAGCACTTAGCAGTCAGCTAAAGTCTGTTTTTTGTGACTACTGTTTCATCTGCAATGTCATACCTCTACTGCTAAAATGTTAATTCGGTCTTTAAACGTCTAACATAAAATAATACTGAACATTCAAAATGTGCATCACAATTTCAAGCCTTGCATATGTTCTTTTTTGTATTAACCTAAACCGGAAAGTAGCTGTGTTTTAAAAATTAATAAAGCATGGAGAACTACTCTTTAAATGGTGAAAAAATATTTATTATCTTCTGACACCTGTGGTATGTTGGAGTCAAGTCTCTGCTGTGTAAATTTCCCTCTTGTAATGCATAATGAGACATTGTATATAGCTGTAAATAACTCACAGGACGTTTTGCACCCTTCTCTTTGTACTAGTCTAAACTTGCGTAGAATGTGGGGTTAAAACAGCGACGAGACAGTGCGCTGTTGGTGATGTAACAATGTAATTTTTTTGTACAATGTAGTTTAATTGTGTACATATTGTTGGAGCAGCTATGGGGTTTGTTGATGCTGTTGTCAGTGCTGCTACAGTTCCAGTACTGTCACCTCTAGCTGTATGATTTCCTGCAAAAAAATGAAAAAAACTTAACTGAGAATAAGAAAAAAAATAAAATAAAAATGTTATTTTCTACAGTTGCATGTACAGAGAGCGCGAGAAATGCTGTTTGTCCCTCAGAGATTATGTTCGTAAATAAATTTTTAAAATACTTTTTGAGTCTCGGTTTCCTTGTTTTTAAACTGTTTAGTGTTGTCATGAGCATAAGCCTGCACCTCAGGCAGGTGTACTTTTAGTCTGCCTGTCTGGTACATGATTAAGGAACAGAATATCATACAATGTGGCATTTCAGGGTGTATTAACCTTCTTGCTCAGCTTTTTTTGCATGCAATTTTGCAATCCATGTCTTTTCCAGTCACTTCAGTACAGTCGGCAAGAATCTGTGTTCCAGGTTACCTGTATGATGTGATCCTGGCCTGGAAGGTTTTGGAAGAATTTCAGGTTGCTGATACCACAGAACCTTAAAGCAGCTGAAAGTAATTTTCATACCCAAGATTTATATATTTTCTTTATTCATATTTTGCAGTCCTGTGATATAAACAACAGTTTTGAAATGGTTAAAAAAATAAGTTTACAAAGACCATCTTACAACATTTCAAAACGTTTAAGTCCTTTTCAGGTTATGAGTTGCTGTGGTCTCTGTAAAACGATTAAGTATTGGTAGTTTTAAAATCCGTCGCTACTGAAGTTATGTCTATAACTCTCCAGAAGAGGGCAGTCGTCTTCAGCTGATGGTGAAAAGCCGTGATGAGCGCTACCTGCTCTTGAAGGGCTCAAAAACATTCGAGTTATGAAAGTTTCACTTCGGGAGGTTCAGTAATTCTTGTGTACACTTTGCATAGATTCCAAAGATGCTAGAACACCATTTACACCACTAGTCTAATGTAGTTTTGATAATGCAGCAAGAAATGTATAGCACTGGAAAATATTTAATATTAAGCTAAGCACAGAGTATGAAATCAACTGATCTGGATACTAGCTCGAAGTTTCATATTGACTTTAGACCAGCATGTGTTCTGATTGGGAAGCACAGCAAATCAGGTATATCCCCTTCAGATGTGGAATACGATTTATATGGTTTAAATTTGTGATGGTAATAGAGCGAGACGCGATCTTTAAATGTCTATGAAGGTAAACTCATGGGAGCTTAGCCTGACGCATTAAAACGTGTTTGGGTTTTCAAAATAGTTTAAAGCTGTTGGAGTTGAATAAAACATCTTCTGAACCGGTACCGAGATTCTAAAAATATACGATTGCTAAGTGATCAGCTGTTGTTTTATCCAGCTCGTCAAACCCCGTTATGGTCTCCCACGTAAACCGCAGCAGACAAGACTTTTAAAATGCTTGTTCATCAAGTTAAAGAACATAACTAGTAATGTTGAGACATTATATACAGGCGATGACGCCAGCAATGGTGGAAAGCAATATTTTGCCGTCTGCGCAACTGAAGTAACAATTGTGAACTTCGCAGTTGAATTTAGAGGTAGGCCAAGTGTGTGGAGAAAGGACAGGTGAACACAGTCAACGAGCAGAAAGCCTCTTCCCACTGACGGCGCAGAGACCAACCCTTCCCTTAAGCTATTGGTCACATGCTTCCCCAAAAGGCTTTGTAACACTTTCGAGTTGACCAGCTGTGCTAGCAGCGCACTCGCTCAGCAGACAATGGACTTTGAGACGAGGATCTACCCGCAGATCGGGGGGTTCGGTCGCTATAACCGCCTGGTAGCTGCTTTCACCTGGGTCCCCAGCTTTGCGGTAGCGCTGAGTCTCTGCTCCGAGCTGTTCTTCACGTCGGTCCCTGGATCTTACCACTGTAAGCGGGATCCGTCCTTGTTCCCAGCCGCTTTCCAGTACCGCAACCTGTCCGCACAAGAGCTCGTTAACCTCACCATACCCTGGGCGAGGGAGACCGGGCTGAGTCGCTGTGAACTGTACAGGTACCCGGCGAATGTCTCCAATTTTACCAAGGATCTCTCGGACGGGGTTGTTTCGTGTACCGTGGGTTGGGAATACACGGAGGCGGCTGGGCTTGAGAGCAACTTTGTTACTGAGGTACGTAAACAGCCACATTCTAGTTTATTTTCTCGTGTGTGTTTACATGAGGTGGGGAAATGTGTGAAGTGGAGAAAAAATGTGGAAACAGCCCGTATGACGTTTTTGTTTCTTGAAACTTCTTGATCACTCAAGACTCTTACTTTCAGATGCACACGTTATATACAAGTGCTTCTTATTTATTAGGTGAAAAGTATAGCAAGGGAATATTTTTTTTAATTAGCTGTCCTGGTAGTTTGTGTGTTGGGATGATTTAACCTATCCTTAACGCAGTGAGCTGAAGTTGTTCAGCGCTCTGACAGCGTGCGAAACACGTGTTTTGGTCATTTTGTTTTGTAGCTGAAACGTCTCTAAATTGTAACTAAGCAATGTTTGTTTTTTTTTGGTCCAGCTGTAAATCTTTTAAGATTGACGCCAGTCAAAAAAAAAAGTAAGTTCTATTTTTCTGTGTAACTATTCGCAGGAGTAAAACTGAAGAAGAAGAGATCCCTACACTGTTTTTGTCTTTTAACTAAGGTTTTGCAAGCTTTGCAGCAGCTATCCGGCCGTTTCTATCAAATTGTCAATACGTGGAGAAATGTTTTGTCTTTAGCACGTCCTATTGTAATGCTGCTGTCTAACGGCCCCTCGCACCTGTACTGGAGAGCAAACATAGCAGTGTTTGTTTTGTTTCCCACTAAATAAGACAATCCTGTTCTGGCAGTGTTTAACCCTGAGCCCTCTTCATTCTTTTCTGTCTTTCTCTTTTTATACATGTGGACAGCAAGGCCTGATCTGTGCAGTGTAGTGGATCACAGTAAGAGGCTGTGAGTGAGTTTCCCCCGATGTAGAATTTCTACCACAAATTTCCTAGAATTCCTTTCACTGGACTGTCTGATTGTGCCTTTGATCTGTTGTCGTGCAGAAAACAAAGAGAGAAGGCTTGGTGATAAGTGTTTACTGTTTGCTCTCCCTGCCCTGCTAGAGTCCAAGGCATGATCGTCAGCCCTAGTACAGTCCGTTCAAGTAGGCAGCTGCGTCAGCATGTGTAGGCTGCAAAGGAACAAGTAAAGGTTTATTCCAGGCTGAAAAGAGAAGAAATGAATTTGGATTTCACTCTTTTTCACACCTGAAGAAGGCTCCACAGCTGAAACATTGTGTTTCTTTTCTTCGCGTTGCTGCATGGAATAAACCTTGTTCCTTTGCATAGTACAGTCAGATCTGTTAGCACACATCTGCTTTTTCTTCTTTGCTTGTCTTTGTGGGAGTGGTGTTTTTCTTACTTCTTGCTTTTGCCTCTGGAGCACCAGCGCAGATAACCTTTCCTTCGGTGCACACGTTTTCTGAGTTCTTGTGGAGGTTGCTAGCTTCAAGAAATAAACTGAGATCCGATCTCGCATTTTCCTTCTATGCTCCTCGCGTGTCAACCGTCAGGAACTTGCCCCTTCAACCAGTTTGACTGATGTGCTTTTGTCGAGAGCTGGCCCAGCAGACTGTTGTCACTGTACATTCATACATTTTCTGTTCTTCTAATTCCTGGCCAGGCAGGAAGCACTGTGGTTTCCAGCCCCAGTCCTCCTGGTGTCTCTGTGTTGTGAGTTCACTGCCTCATTGTTCCTTCTGCCTCTGAGGGCCTGATGTTCTGGCAGGAGTATTTCCTCCTGGAGAACAAAGACAAGTCAAAATTAAGAACAGGATCTTGTGCAACAGCTAGCTGTGATAAGGTTATTTACTGGTGTTTAATGTGGTGAGCTATGGAGAAGAAAGTAAGGCAGTGTAAGGTGGAAAAGGTTAAATTAACAAAACAACGTCTATTGTTTTTCTTTGATGAAAGTGGTTCTTTTTTAACCAGCTGCTTGTGTACTTTAAGAGCATTGAAAAGACATGATATTTTTGGTGCTGTTCAGTATCTTCATACCCTGCTGGACGGTGGGTTTAATATAGCCCCCTATGTAACTGTACTTAACAGTCTTGCTTCGTTTCAAAATCACTCCATACTCTTCTGACATTCATTTTTCTGAGCCACATAGCCTTTCTCCTTTCTAGATCTCGTTGGTGCACTAGAAGTCCTGTTGTGACCCCCCTTGTCTGTCTGTCTACAGTGGGACCTGGTCTGTGACAGCTTCTGGAAAGTCCCTCTGGAACAAGTTTGCTTCATGACTGGCTGGATCTTGGGGTATATACTTCTGGGCTGTGTCTGTGACCGGTAAGCTATCGCGCACCCTGTGGAATATAACTCAGAGCAGGACTGGGTAAGAATTATCCCACTGGTGTCTCCTATTAAGAGGCAGTATTCCCAGGCAGTTTTTGTAAAAAATATTATCTTTACTAGCTAGAATTATGGACTTAAGAGTGTGGAAATAACCAAGAGCTAATAATTAAGGGCAAACAGGAGAAAAAAACATCCTCTGCTGACCATCCTGTAATACAAATGACTGGAATATGCATTCTTTTGAGTGTGAATGTAGCAGATAATTTTGTTAAAACCAGCTTGCACTGCCTTGACCTGGAAGGAATAGGGTGTACAAATTCTTACAGGGCCTCTCTGTAGTGTACATAATCAATCCGTCAATCAAGTTATTTATCAAATGCACACCAATACAGTGTGCAGCAGTAAATGCTGAGGATGAAACGTCTTTTCTGCAAGCTCAACGGGGGGGAAAAAAATAGAAATCACAAAATTAAAAGTTACAGATTAAAGTTACATCATAATAGGGCAATAAAAATGGAATGAAAAAAACTCAATATAAATAGAACTGCTACATATCCAAGGTGTATGCAATACATTATGTCCAAATAGTACAATATGCAGTGTGCCAGATACGATAGAAAACGGTTTGTCCATGTAACCTGGCCACTTAACAAAGACCGTTAGGGTGGTTGCTGAAGTTTATTGCCTGGAGGTATAAGCTGTTCCATAATCTGCTGGTCTTTATCTGAATGCTTCGATACCGCTTACTGGATGGATGACTTGGATGACTGGGGTCCTTGGGAATAGACCTGACCTTCTTAAGACATCTAGCTAAGTAGATATCCTGGATATTATGTAGCTCACAGCTGGTAATGAACTTGGCTCGACTTCACCACCTTCTGCACTATACTGAGGAATAGTATAGACCACTGTTAAAGTGCAAATAAGGGACAAAGCAGTGAATCAAATTCTGTTTTAGGTTATGTTCTGTACATTTTGAAGCCACTGTCTGTGTTGGCAGGCTGGGCCGGCGGCGGGTGTTCCTGTGTTCGGCGGTGCTCTCTGGGCTGCTGGGTTTTGGCGTGTGTGTGTCCATCAGCCCCGCCATGTTCCTGCTGCTGCGGCTCTCCCAGGGGGGCAATCTGGCCGGTCTCTTCCTGTCTTCATACGTCACCAGTGAGTCCCCTCGTGCGTGGCACACTGGCCTACACCAACAAGCTCAAATACCCCTGTGTTCCTGTGTGTTCCTCTGACAAAACAGCCAAAGCACCCTGTAGCATTGGTGCCCTCCAAAACACAAGGCATGTTTACATATCTCAGCCTTGTCCGTTTGAAACGCTGAATTTCAAGGAAGCTCTTTTTAAGGTTCAGTGATGGTAACCAGAGAAAATCTGTATCCTTGGTCCAAGAGATGTGCGGTTTTCGTTGATAGCCTGGTTTGATCACTGCGTGGAGGTCTGGAGAGCATATTCAGTTCTCCTAATTAAGCAACTGATTGAATGAGTTCAGCTAAATGGCAGTTAATTGGGTCAGAGTTCAGCTGCAGTATAAACCAGTAGACTGTTTGGGTCTTGAGGATCCTGGGTGCAAACTCCTGTGTCAGGTTATTGCTGATTAGTGTTATTGTTGCTATACGTGAGAATACAGTGAAATCTTGAGCAATTCTATTCCAGGGCTGGTTACGCTTTCTGTGTTTGAACAGCCTGCTCTTGCTTAAATTGCCAACATTGCAACAGAAGTAAAAGAAATCTTGGTGACGTGAATGTTTGTCTAGGTCTGCCATTTCTATGATTTTTCACTGTTAAGGCCAGTGTGGAGCAACTTGTGTCAGGTACAGCGATAAGAGGGAGGCACACAGGACCTGTGATTATGAATTGCACACATTCCACTGAGGTCACTGGTAATTGAGTCCAGACGCTAAGCAACCCAGTGTGTCTTGGGGTGGGGGCTTCTGGAATTTTCTGTGCATTAGAACTTGGAATGCATCAGCCTAAGGAAATTATAACAATAAAGAAGGAAATGGGCTTTGTATTCCTTGCAGGAGTCAATGAGGAAGGCAGAACTTGCAAACTATGTTCAAGGCCAGCTCCTAAAGGTTTTTGTTTTTCCTTTGAGGAATTGCAGTTAAGAGTATTTGTTTCATACGTGCTCTAACCTTACTAGCTGATGCATTGTTCAATATATGGTAACCTTGTGTCCCATCTTCTCACGCCATCATTCATTGGATCTGTTGCTCAGGACTGGAGCTGTGTGACTCACCACACCGCCTCATGGTCACTGTGATTGGTGGGCTCCTGGCAGTGTGTGGGGAGCTGCTGTTGCCGGGGCTGGCGGTGCTCTGCCGTGATTGGCCAGTCCTGCAGGCGGTGGTCACCTTGCCTCTTCTGATGTTGCTTTCCTATTGGTGGTGAGTCAGCGACTGGCACCCCCTAGTGGTGGTCTGTCTTTCAGGACTCTCTTACAACGTTCTGGAAACTGCAGCGTCTCGTGCTTGTGAATATCTTTGTTAGTAAAAGAGAAGAAAAAAATGGTTCAATTGCTTAAAAAACTAGAGGCGATTCCTCGTGATTTTTATTTTCTAATGTGAAATACCTTTAGAAGAGAATTAGTTAACTTCTTAAGGACAAAAGCAGAATGGGGCAAGGATTCTAGATTATTTTTAATCTTTTGTGGTCATTGGTTGATTTGATTGATTTAACCTTCCAGAAGAACTCATGGCATGAAAGGTGTTGGACACCTGATGTAGAATGCTGTGGCCGCAGGCCTGTGACAGAGCCGCCTTCACCGTGAGTTTTCCTGCGCGTGTTCCCAGGTGTGCCTCGGTCTTCCCCGAGTCCCCTCGCTGGCTGCTGGCCACGCGACAGATCTCCTCGGCCAAGAGGGTCTTGCTGAGCTTCTCTTTGCGGAACCGCGTGTGTCTGGGTGATGACATCTGTGCCTCCGAGAACCTCCTGGCAGGTATGCTCTTCGGGATTTTCCTCGCTGCTCAAGAGAAACCTCCTTTAGAGAAACTAAGTCCTTTAGTTGGCTCGCACAGTTGTTTGGGACGGTTCAAGGAGATCAGTGTGCTCTTCTGTCATTGACAGCCGTTGCAAATTGAACTGCACAGTTTCCTCTCTGAGACGGCACGGTCCTCTTTTGCTTTTCCCAAGCAGGAGTTTAATGAACCTGCAGAGGGTGGGTGCTGGACAACCAGGGCTTTGTTTCCTGTTCCTTCATGTCGTTAAAATCTAACTGAGAATTTTAATACAATTGCACTAAGACCTGTAGCCTGAGTTAGATAAAGCCTCATCACATCTGATAAATAGGGGTATTCTTTATTAACAGCCTTGTATGGGGCTGTTGTGATACATTTCTGTCTTATTACTATACCTCCGTGTACAAGGAACAAATAAAGATTAATTCCACTGTCAAGGGTACAGAAAAGAAAAACGCAACATTTTGGCTGTAGAGCCTTCTTCAGGTATCGCCTTCTTTTCTTTACTTTTCAGCGTCAATCAGACTTTTACCTGTTTATTTGCAGCCTGCACATGCTGATACAGCTCCCTATGTGAACATCTCTCTTTACAAGACTGTAGATGCGTTGTTAGCCCACACCAAGTCCTATCTCCCTGAAACTTGCCTTGCCAAGCTGTTGTAGTACAGTGTGGCAGTGCAAGCTCCTTTTTCCTCACTGCAGAGATTGACCTGGTGTACACTGAAGACTGTCGGCCGCGCTTCCACAATGTGTGCGAGCTGGCTCATACTCGTGTCATCTGGAAAAACTGCCTCATCCTGGGCTTTACAGGGTAAGTGGCCCCTGGGCACCAAGAACTGAAGCAGCATCTACCATTTGTCATCCACTGGCTGGAAGATCACAATCTTACAGAAGAGTGGAGGAATCTCCTTAGAAGACATTTTATGGCCCATATTTTATTTCTTAAACTTTGGTAATCGCTGTTCTCCCTCCAAAAAGTCTGTTCTTCTCAAATTCCCATCACAAGATTGTCCTGTTTGCTCTGTTTCCTATTATTTCCAGATTTACCTGTATTACACAGCATGGAAATATTCCAGAAACCCATGTAACTAATCATTTGAGCCTTTGGCCTCATACATGTAGGAAATGGAAGAGTGCGATTTTAAACTGTCCGGGGCTTAAATGGAAATTCAAATTTACCTATACACTTTTGTGAAAGGATCTGTCAGTCTTTGAGTACTCAAAGATTAACCTTGTTTCTCTGTTCCCACCTATCCATCACCCTTAAACAGGATTTCAAAATGTTTGTAAAAGCCCCTGCCTTCATGTAACACTTTCTGTTCAAATAAGTGACTTTTTCAACACATTTTCAGGGCTTTGTGCCACAAGTCATAGGCCAAGATAGGGTTTTCTGCTACAAAGCCTAGAATTGCCTGATATTTCAATTTGGCTAGAATAATTAAGTATACTTCCAAAGTTTTCCTATTTAAACAGCTGTGTTATAATACTTGCACATTCTGAAATACACTTCTAGACAGGACTATGGTGAATATATTTGCATAAACAATGATAACATATAGCAGACGGTGCTACATTAGCGCACAGTGAATACCATTTGTGTCCTCTGTTTCATTGTGCCTTTATAAGTCATTGCCAGTATCTGAGGCATATCTTACTGTAAGCAGCTCCAGATGTCATAATAATGACACAAGGTGTCACATAAATCAGAACTGCTGTAAACAAGGCAATTTAAACATTTTTCAGTTTTATTTTGCCATTCACCTTGCCAAAGCTCTTTGTAATGAACTCATTTTTAAAACAGGGTATTGTAAAATTAGAGTAGGTAATTTGATTTGCAAGTTAAATAAGCTGATGGACAAAGTAAATTTAGATCAGGCTAACAAAGTTGACACAGGCTCAACCAATACAATGGACTCCAGAAGAACAGTTCAGATGTCAAGCGTTCATGTCCAGAGAGAACAGCTGCATCAGAGTCAAATAAGAGTCAACCTTATTTACCTTACCCAGGCCTTTTAGGCATTTTCTGTTTTTTTTTAATCAGTATTTGCATTGTAATGTTGTCATTTTTATTGATAAGAAGAAAGAAATTGATTTTGAGTGCTAGGAATTTTGCAGTTGAACCTCCTGCCTCAATTTGAAATCGATGTGTTTTACCAGGTTCATCGGTGCGGGAATCCAGTACTGCTTCACGAGGAATCTGCTCGGCTTTCAGCCTCACTTCTACTTCAGCTACTTCCTGCGCGTGCTGGCGGGGGGGCTGGCCTGCGCGCTGCTGTGGGCGACCGTGAACCGGTTCGGCCGCCGCGGCATGCTGCTGCTGTCCTCCATCGTGACTGGCATGGCCTCCCTCCTTCTGCTCGCCCTCACGCAGTGTGAGTCCCGGCCCTTTCACTGGTGCCTTCTCTCCCTTCCTGGTGCGGAAGGGGTCTCTCGCCGAGGCTCGTGGCGAGACGGATCGGAAGGTTTTGCTGCAGCTGTCTCGCGTGTTGCCACACCTTCTGGAGTTGGAGGACACTGGCATGGTGGTCCCAAGCACGTACAAAAATACGTGAAGGTTCCACAACCTTGCTCTCTTGGTCATTATTTCAGAATATTTGCATTATGGATTACGGGGGGTTGCAGTGGTCAATACCGCTGCCTGGCAGTGCTGGGGCCCTGGGCTCGAGGCTAGACCTTGGGTGTCCTGTCTCTGTCAATGTCCTGTGATGGACTGGTGTTCCCCATGACCCTGAATTGGAGGCTGTGTGTTTGCAAAGTAATGAACCTGAATGAGGTGTGCTAGGACTCAATCATTACATCTGCACAGTAATTAAAGAGCAAATGCATTTGCTCTTTATTTTCTTGCGTTGGCTGACAGCGATTTGTTTATAGTTGGTCGTTTTTAGTTTGTGGGGTTTAGAGGTGTGCATGTGTTGCAGAATAGCAGTGGAAAAGTCAGTGCTGGGTTCAAACATAATGATTTATCAGATATTTCTGTTCGCTGGCAATTGTTTGTCACATTATTTTATTAATGCTGTGCAGATGTCGACAAGCCACATGCATGAAGGCCTGCAAATTTATTCATTTAATTTATGCCCACCTTATATATACACATGCCCGCTGTTTACTGAACAAGGCGTTGCTGATTCAGTGACGAACGTTAAGTGTTGAGAAGTGATTTAATCCAGTCTCTGCCGCTCACAGAAAAACAAAACTGCAGTCTGTTTAGGCGTGCTCTGTAACAGACCTTTGTTTCTGTTTTGTTTAAATTTAAGCTCTGTAGCCCTTAATAATAAAGGTTCTTCCCAGGATCCATGATACTGGATCAAGGTCAAACCCAATGCAGAAGCAACACAATCCTACAAGTCTTACTAATTCATCATTTTCTACAGGCTTCTAAAAATACTTTTCACCAGTTTATCAATAGTTCAGACAGGAGTGCTCCACCATCATGGATGCTCAAGGGTGACGTTAGTTTCTTTACTAAGTAAGTAGAAGAGTAGTTGAGATTGTGTAGTAATTTGTTATACAGTTTGGTCTCAACATTCACAAGGGTTTGAGGAAGAGATCTGTGGTGAATAACCAAATTCATGATGTAACCAAGTCCACCCCTACACTATTGCATAGTGTACTACAGTATTTGGGATATGTGTTTAAAAGACATAACTAACCCTCCTTTATGTGATATTTAAAGTACTAATGCATTGGCTTTAATTCAGTTAAAATAACATTTATCAACTAAAACAAACAATAGAAATCCCAAAGTTACAGCAGTCATCTAAAATAAACAACACAAATCACTCATCTGAATCCGGCTGTTGCCTGCAGTCTCTCTCTCTCTCTGCAACCCCAGCTGTGTTACCTGTTCGGATGATTAGCAAGTCCCCTGTATTTAAAAGGGTAAGAAAGTTGTCTCCAGCCTGTCATTCCCTTGCCGTTGTCGCAACTGGGAGCGATCACTATAATACAAACACAAGAGCATGTTGAGATGTCGGTGCTAGGTAGTGGGTTAGATAGCCTTGACTGAGCAGGGGCGGTGCAGGCCCCTGGCAATCTGCATGACACTGCTCTCTCTTTCCAGACTTGATGGATGGCTTCATCCTGGTCCTGTCCATAGTGGGGCTCCTCTCCTCCCAGGCTATGGCCATGCTCAGTGTGTTCTTTGCAAGTGAGGTCATGCCTACCGTGGTCAGGTATGTGGAGGGCACTTTGCAGTCTCTTTGCTTCAGCTCTGCACTGCGGATCTATTCATTTAACACTCTTCCTGTAAAAGTGAGCTGTGTTGTATTTATCTAAAGAATTTATATCAAACGTTCTTTAGCATTAAGTGTTAAAATTGCCGACTTCTATGCATTTCATTTCTGAGAAAACCAGACCCAGATCGATTCATTGAGTTCAACGTGCAGCTTGGCAGGTTTACAAGCCTGTTAGAGGGCAGGTGGCCCGTGTGTTGTGCAGAGTCTCAGTCAATAACTGGTGGCTTTTTGGGGTTCTCTCTTTAGGGGTGCGACCCTGGGGCTGGTGCTGGCCGCAGGTTGTGTCGGGCAGGCGGCCTCCTCCCTCATGGAGCTGCAGAGCAACAGTGGTTACTTCCTGCACCATGTGGTGTTCGCCTCCTTCGCCGTGCTCTCGGTGCTCTGCATCATGCTGCTTCCGGAGAGCAAGCGCAAGCCCCTGCCGGACTCCCTGAAGGAGGGCGAGAACCAGCGGCGCCCCCCTCTCTTCCTGTCTCGTGACGAGCGGGACAGCTTGCCCCTGCTGCAGGCTCGCCCCAGGCCCTCGGACTACAACCCCGACAACTACTCCCGCCTGGTCAGCGCCACCAAGAAGATGCTGTCCAGAGACGCCCTTCCCTTTAGGATGGCGGGGCCACTCCCTCCCCCCTTGCTGAGCAGGAGCAGGGACGAGCAGGCTGTGGACAATGAGGACTCTTAAGCCTGAGGCAGAGTTTGTCTCCCTGTCAGGTTTTATAAAGTACTACAGGAGGTGGAAAAGGAAGAACTCTGTAAGAATCACTGTCATCTCAGCACCCCGTTTCCTACTTTGAATGAAGGGCCAGAAGTGAAGAAAAGGCTCTGAGGTGATCGGTAGTTTCCGCCCAGTTTGGGGGGAAAAACTGCTTTGAACAGAAAAGGTTTCCATAGCTGCAGGTGTTCAGTGTTGAGACTTCCACAACAACGGGAAGGCTGAGCCAGGCTGAAAACTGTAATAGAACTCGGCCTCCAACACATCAGGGTGACATAGTCACCAAACCCACGGACCACGTTTTTGTAAGCCCATTAAATCAGGTGTTATGTAATATGGGAAAGACTATGGGTTACCACAGCTGAGTTATGTATTTCTATGCCCTCCTGCTACTTTGATGTAGCTTTCATCTTGGTGGCCACCAGCAAATGTTGCACTTGTTCCTCTCAAGTGTGTCTCTGCCATTGCTGGGGGAGGGGAGATCCCTGGAGCTGTCACTTTCAAATGACTTGAATAACTTTAACGATGCTGGTCTTCTTTCACATTTGTATGTTGATTTTCTTAATCAGGAATGCTGTTATTGTTATATAGTTTTATGGCAGTGATGGATTTTACCTCCCCCGATGTGTGTATTTTCAAATCTGTTTCTGATTGTCGTTCTTCGTTGGGTGAAACTTGAGTAAGCATACATGGCCATCTTTATTTTACAAAGGTCTTATGATAAATTAGCTGTTCAGATAAGGATCTTATGAAATAGGCCAGTACTGTAGTGTGACCTGTGGCTTCAGAGTATTGGCTTCTTTATTGAAGGGTCCAAGTACTGAGGATAGTTTGCAGGCATCTATTTCTGGGTATTCACGTTTTCCATTTTCTTTTGTAATGCTGCTATGGGAATCGGTTATGTCTCGGTCACATGCCTGTTTTGTAAAGAGCTCCCCTTGTTCATTAAGCTGTAATCTCTAACCCATGTAGCTGAAGTTAGATGTTGATGTTCTTCATGCTTTTAGCTTTGTAAACCTTTGTTTTGTTTTCAGGGTAGGCTCATGCTTATCATTTTAATTTAAGAAACATTTGTAACAGTAGGAAGATGCACTTGAGGTGAGAGACTGCACAAACTATCGCGGAGTGACAGACTTCTGATCAGTCTCGTGGGATTTGCACAGGAAACATCAAAACCTTTCCATGGTCCATGATTATGTAGAAGACATTAGTAACAAAATGTAGCATTCTTTTGTACTGTGACTTCATTGGAATTAGCCACTCCTGCTTTGTACTAGCAGATTATGTAGTGTATTTAAGCACACTGGTCGTCCTCAAAGTGCTGATGTTCATTTGCCCTACTTTGCCTATGGCGGCTGATGAAAAGACATTCACAGTTCACAAGAAGGAATTTCAAATGGCGGTTCAGTAGACCATTAGATCAGAGGAGACCAGCTCTGGTCCTCAAGGCCTCAAGTAGGTTTTATAGGTCTCTTTAAATCCGCAGCTTCTGAAGACCAAGGAAAGACTTCAGTTAGTCCCCATTAAATAAATAATGAGTTTAGTTAGGTATATGGGGCTTCTGCACACAAGATGTGACCAACCTAATCCAGCACATTCTATTTTAACACAGGTCAGAACTGAGATATGAATACAGACACAGTAGATGGCCCACAGAAAGTGTAAGGAAAACTATCACAGGTACAAGTTTCTTGTGTAAGTTGTTAGTTTTTAGAAATTAACAGGACGTTGAACAAAAATAACTTGAAAAAAATCAACTGTAACAGCTATTTATGTATTTAATCTATGCAGAATAAAACATTACTCTTAAAAGTGATTTTCCTCAACTTCTTATTAATTTGAAAATAATCCCTTACACAAAATTTCTTCTAATTGTAATACAATCATTTTAAAACGTTTCTTTCTCCAACTCTGCCCACAGATGTCAGCAAATGTGGGAATTATAATGTTTTGCATTGACAGCGACTGTAGGATAATTAAAAAGGGAATTTATTTTGCTCATGTGAATAGAATGTAATGACAGCTTAATATGACGAATTATAAAATAAATGGCAATGGAGATAAAAACACTTGGCTCTTTCAGGTGAAATGCTGTGACCTCCTGAAAGCTTAGTCTTAGTCCTCGCTCTGCTGAACACTGCCTCCAGTTATGTTTCTGTACTTGTTCTGTGCTTGCAGAAAGGTTTTGTGTTTATACCCATGCAAAAGCAATTCCTTTACTATAATAATATTTTTCTTATTGTGCTTAGTTTGTATAATTTAAATAAAATGTCTTACAAATGCTGTTGGTCATAAGTTTGATCTTTTAGTGTTGTGTTTGTTGGTAAATGGATTGCAAAGCTTGGAATGATAGAAGAAATACTTTTTTGTTAGCATCTTGAGCCAGATGGAGGAACAATATCAGTATGTTTACCACATTTACTTAAGTTGGGGTAACTTAAAGAGGTTAAAAATGACGTAAGGCGATGATAGCAGACTATGGGCCTCATGGTTAAATAAGCATCCCTGAAAGATGGGTTCTGTTGGTGCTGTTTGATCTCCACAGGTTTGTGCTCGCAGAGGTAAGAGCCCCTTGTGCTGACGTTTGTAAGTGAAATCGATCACATGTCATTAGCACTCCTATTCCTGTCTAAATAACGTGCTTGCATCTTAAGCAAAGGTCACATGAGAACATATTCCTTGTAGTGAAGGGCTTGAGGATCAAGGACAGATTGAGAATAAGTGGGTAAGTGTACTCAGGGTGGTGTGCTGAGGAAATTTCTGGAGACTTTAAAATACGTATCCAGGATGTGCTTATTGCAGTTATTGGGGCTTTGATAACTGTGCACCTGCAGTAATCGCACCTCCCAGCTGCTTGTTTCCCCATGGATTGTGAATTCAAAGATTCTTCATCTCTGGTTTACACGTATATAATTGCACCAAAATGTTTTGTGAATGAGGCTCTATAATGCTGTGTGCTAAACTGGAGTGTGAGATCACAAGATCAGGTATGTTTGCAAATTTCAAGAGTTGTTATCTTGTGACAACCCCACCCTGCACAGCTGTGCTGATCATCCCATACCGGCCCCTGTGGGTGGAGCACTGACTGCAGTGTCTGCTGCAGGTACATTTATACCTTTTGTAACTTCTTGCATTTTAATCACCTTGCTCATTTTTTGTTTTTGTTGGTTTGATCATCATACCTTTCAATAGATTGCTGAAGGCATTTTTTAAATTTTTCGTAGTGCCTTCCATTCTGAGCTTCTAATGCATGAAGTGCTTATAATTAAAGGGTGAAAACTTCCCATCATTTTACATCGATATCTGGCTGGGTGTCCTGGGCTCGATTCTGCCTTCTGTGTGCTTCTTGCATGTCTTTGGCTGCTCCAGTTGCTTTCTGCTTTCTAGCAGTTTATTGGCTAGGTTAACTGGTGTCTGTAAATTAACCCTGAGCTTCTGCACCTTGTGATGGACTGGTGCCAGGCTTTGTGCCCAATATCTGCAAGGATACAGATATGAAGGATAGGTATATCACGGATGATGGACAGTTGGATGACCTGGCTGATGATTTAGTGACAGATGCATTCAGACAATGTCAAAAAACGAACTGAGGATAGATGAGAAAAAGCCAGTGAGACTGCATTTTACAGATGGTTCTCAGAAAAAAAGTTTTAATTGTATGAAACAAAATTTAAAGATCAGAAATGATAACTATTACAGGTTGTTTTGCATTACCTTTTTGTATCATGACAATTCCTTACACAGCCATATATGCTGTAAAAAAAAAAAACTTGAAACAAAATCAAACAATAAAACTCAATTCTGAATTGCGTAAGTCTTGCTGCTATAACAATATTCAGTTCTTCAAACACCATCGGTGAAGAAGGACTGATATTCCAAATTAAGGACAGCCTGAACTGCAACCATAAAAAAAAGAATGCACAAACACTTTTCCTGTCTAGGCTGTAAAAGTTGTGCTTATTGCTGACAAGATTAACAGTTTACATTTGCCAGTATGACACAATTTCAGTCTTTATTTTTTAAAAATATGAAAACAATTCAATACAATCCCAATGGTTTTATCTGATACAAAAATATGACTTGTAAGAAGAATAGGATAATGCTGCAAAAATAGAAGCAATGCCTGAGTTTTTCACAGTAGGATATGGCTTCAGATAAGATATTGTATTGATATCCTCAATGCAAACTTAGAGGAGATTCTCTCAAATGTTTCTCCTCTGTTTCATTATTAGTAAGTTACTGTATATTTATCTTACTTAATGTGTCATAACATAAGTATAAAAAGGCATTTTTTCTTATTTAAATCCCAGCATCATTGAATTAAGATTTACAGTCTAATATTTGGCTTTCAAAGCATTTTTCGACAGGTTACGTGGACTGAAAATTACAAAAGAACAATATTACAATAATACAATATTATCTTTCTGCCTTACCTTAGCCCTTACCTCCCACGGGGGCTTATATTACTAAATCATTACAATCACATTCATTTAAAACCAAAATGACTTATCCTTTTCTAAAGATAGCTGCTGCTCCCAAATCTACTTGAATCTTTAGTGATGAAATGAACAGGATCTTGTAGTCCACTATTGTTCAATCTCCTTCTAGTAAAATCAGCTGTTAGTCCAGCAATTGCCTTTTCCTTTGCCTTTATAGTATACTTTGCAGTTAAGAATGACCAATATTAAAAGAGAAGGTCCATTTACCTTGGATTGACTTTAATACCCCTCTTATTTCCTAGCATTAAGAAAATCTTCTTTGCATACCTTCAGGAAAATACCTATCTTCAAGAAATTCACCTGTCATACCTTCTGCCAGTCATCTACCTGCCTTGCAGTCTGCATAGACACACATCCCTCCCCTGTCCTGATGCATCTTCAACCCCTCACAGCCTGTCCAGAAAGAGAAACGTAGAGACACCTCCCCCTCACCTGTCCTGTAACCACCTGTACTGGCAGAGGTGTCCCATCTTTAACCCCCTCATAGCCTGTCCAGAAAGAGAAGAGAAGAGACACCTGCTCTTCACCTGTACTGATGCCACCTCTACTAGTAGAGGTGTCCCATCTTCAACCCCCTCACAGCCTGTTCATAAAGAGAAGAGACACCTGCCCCTCACCTATCTTGACATCTCCTGTACTGGAAGGGGATTCCTGTCTTCAGCCCTCTTGTAGTCATCTCCAGAAAGAGAAAAGAACACACAGAGACACAGCCCGTCTGTTTCTCTCAGCCATGTCTTAGTTGTTAAGTGGGCTGTGAGACTTCATAACCAAAGTGTTGTATGCCAATCACAGGTGGAAACTTTTTTTCACAGCAGCTTGGCACTTCTGAACTCCTAAGAAAATATTTTTCATCAAATACCCGTGTGTGTCTGCATTGCAATGATAGTCCCATTAGAGGTTGGAAGATCTGGAAGGAAACAACGGATCCATGGTTTTCAGTAAGAAACGTGGATGATGCTTTCAGGAGGAGAGGCGGAGTCAGTGGGTGTGGCCATCAGTGCTGGTCGTACAGATTGGCCAGTTTCTTGAAGCGTGGCCCCCAGTCGTTGAGGTAGTCATAGTCCTGGTCCCCGTCTGAGCTGCCCGAGGCGATAGAGCTCAGGCTCCCAGCCAGCGAGCCTTCGCCCTCATAGTCGTAGATGAGGGCCGTGTCATAGGGGGGCACATTGGGGTCATTGTCGGCAGCATCCAGGCCCTGGAAAGGGTTTGAGGTCTAAGTGAACATTATAACAACATTAAATATCTCAATGAATTTCACCAGATACTGAGTAAAATGATCTTACTTTTCTCGATTGTCTGTTTACATACACAGGCCTACGGATGTATATGGACAATATTTCTAAAAAGGTGTATATATAATGTATATTGTATATATAATATATACACACACCGAAGTAGGCTCCACAGCTGAAACATTGTGTTTCTTTTCTTCTCTTTTCAGTATGGAATTAACCTTTACGTGTTCCTTTGTAGCCTATGCATGCTGATGCAGCTCTCTACTTGAACTTTATAACATATATATATAAAACTTATTTTCTACAAAAAATTAGAATCTCCAGTTTTAACGAAGAGAACGAGAAAGTGAAGACCATCAGCCTCTTACATCGTTGATGAAATCTTCGATGTCGGTAGGGTCTGTTGGGGGTTTCCGTGGATACGAGGGGGAAGGGTAGTTGTAAGGAGCGTCTTTCCTGAGTGGCTGCTTGGGTCTGGGCAGGGCGGAGGCTAGAGGCGGGACCACCTCATCGGGGTTTCTCAGCTGGTCTATATTGTAGGCATTCTGGGAAAAGAGATGGGTGGAGCATCGTGGAACTTTTATGAATGATTTAGTCATGTTGGGTGTGACTGGTTGATTATTTAACTGACACCTTTATCCAGGTCAACTCACATTCAACACAACGCAAAGGTGTAAAAGGTGCATCAAAGAGCGATTTGGCAAATTACAAACCATTAAAAAAAAGAAACAGGGTGCTGAAAATGTATCAAATGTATCAAAAAGAATTACAAAAAAGAAGATGTACAAGAATATTAAATAATCTGTGGCAGAGATCTGAACCAATTGCTTCTGTATTTAAAGTGCATATGTTTGTAGCCGGAAATCCATCAATCAACTAAATCTGAAATGCTATTGTAGGCTGTTGTGCCCTTTTGTCTTCCAGACAAACACCATGTGCATCCCTTGCCACTGAGATGGCAGTACATACAGTAACTAGGTATGCACCATCTTAGCACGTTTGTTCGACAAATCAAATTTTAAGCAGCTTCCTTTCCTGGTGAGACGGCCCATATGGAAGACAGACATTCAGAAGTTGTATACGCTGTGAACTCACCTCGTCCTCCTCTCCACCCCCCTGCTCGTCGTAATTCAGCACGTTGTCGCGGATGTCATCGTCTGACCCTCCCAGCAGCCCCTGTTTCAAGGGCTGCCGCCGGCACTGTCCCACGGCGGCCACGATCAGCAAGGACACTGAGGGCAGAGAGCAGGCCGCGTGCTTTAGCACCCTGGCTGGTCTCGCGGGGCACAGCACAGCACACACGCCAGCAGCTTGTGCACACCACTTCTACTGCTCTGACGTGCTTGTGTATAGCTCCGAAGGGAAAATTCAATTACAATGGATAGTTTCTGAAGTTACAACAAACTGCATTTAGATTATTTGGGCCTTCAGTGACAGCGATCTGGTTCTGGCCTGTGTGTGGCATGAAAATGAGGTTCAAATTAGCACAGGAAGGAAAATAAAAGGATAGAGTTGATCTCATCTCCTCTTTCTGCAGTCCTGCTGGGAATTGAATGATGCAATCAAGGATTTCCTGTCTCACATGTGAGATGCAAGCTGTCTGTGTGAGATGTCGGGTGCTGAGATCTCAGGGAGAGTGACACATACGGAGCAAGAGGGCGACGCTGCCCAGGATGATCAGCACGGCTGCCAGGCTCAGGCCCGTGCGACCAGCGAAGAGGGCACCTAGCAGGGCCCTGCAGTCCCCAGCCTCGTCGCACTGGCACACGGACACATTGACGGTGTACAGCGCGGAAAGGGTGGGCTGGCCTGAGTCGGACACTCTCACAGAGATGGGATACGGGCCTGCCTCCAGCTCTCGCAACAGCCGAAGTGCCACATGGGTGCCTGAGGGCAAGGGAGATCACAAAACGCAGAGCATCAGACATTACTGAGAAACTCACAGTAAGACACTCATTTTATTATTCGAGGAGGAGTTGGGATTTGTATTGTGCAGGTATAAGAACAAATACTGCTGGGGGCAAGGGAAATCTCACAGCCTAGTGATTTAATCTGAAGGTTTATCTATCACTTGTGATGAACAAAACAATGTTAATCCAAAAGTTCAGTAGGATTACTAACTACAGTACTAGCTGTAGGATTGCTAACTACAATAACTACAGTCCTAGTAGGACAGCTGTAGTTATGGACCTTACTTTGTAACTGGAAGGTTGTGGGTTTAAATCCACAGTGAGACACTGCTGTTGTACCCCTGAGCAAGGTGCTTTATCTGACGTGCTCCATTAAAATACCCAAAGACAGTACATACATGGGTATCTGCCAAATAAATGAGTAATAAAAATGAATATGCTGTTAACTTTACTGTAGTGATTCTGAATTTCAGTTTATGTCTCCTTTGGTACACTAGTATCTTTTTGTGCTGTAACAGAACATTGTTTTTATTCCCGTCCCAAGCTCTTACCGTTGAGCGTGACCAGAGTCCAGTTGACAGTGACAGTGTTAATGAACAGATTGAAATAGAAAGGGGGTCCATGAGGAGATTGGTCCATATCCACAGCACTCAGAATCAAGCCAGAACCTTTTTCTGGGTCGCTGCACACTGAGCCACTTAGAGGGAAAATTACTGGGGGGTAGTCATTTGTCTCCATTACTGTGATTTCCACAGTGGCTGTGGCTGTGCTCCTGTCTTCCCCTGGCAAAAACACGCAGTGAAACTACAATCAAAGAAACCTTTTAAAAACGTGTGTCTGTTCTAAAATTCATTACATAAGACAAAATACATATATGTTATTAATGCAAGTTAAGTTATTCTGGAAAGCTGATCCTGGAAAATTACTTAGCTTGACTATGGACTTTTTCCTGTATAACACAGCAACAGCTACTATTACCCTAATCAACTAATGATAATTTAAGCCCCGCGTAAATGGAGTGAATCAGGTGAGGGCTGTGATACTACATATTCAGGTTCAGATGTATCTGAGAATGCTTTCCTGTCTCTTTCGGCTACAGTGTTTTACTTTTATTATTGAAAATAGCAAGACAGTGTTTTGTACCTGTGTCTGACACTCTGATTTCGGCCCTGTAGACATTGTCTTCAAGGAAGGGAGATTTCTTGTCGATCATCTTGTTGGCTCTAATCTCTCCGGTCTCGCTGTTCACAGAAAGCCACTCGCCGGGGTCGTACTCGATGTCATACCTGATCAGAGACAGGCCACATTCTCTCGTGAGTGAGACTGAGCTGAGGCCTGGTCTCCACCAGCCTTCCTGTGGGTCAGCACAGCTGTGCTCCATGTGTGCGGAATCGTATATTTCCGTTTGCTGACAGCTTTAGAGTCAAGCTGCAATTTTTACAGTTACCTGATATCTGAATGGCTTTGCTTTTTAAAAAAATGGATTGAACCCAGGCTCTCAACAAAAGGCTGTTACTGTGCGGACCTCATGGCATGCCAAGACAGCAGCTGGCTCTCAGTGCCAGGCTCACCTCAGCTGTTGCCGGTCAGGATCAGAGGCAATGTCACGGGCTAGCACTGTGCCCTGGGGTGTCCCCTCTGCCACAGAGAGTTTGATGGGGTTGCTTCGGAAGCCCGGCGCCTCGTTCTGGTTGAGAACGGTGATGGTTACAGTGGCACTGCTCAGGGGAATCTGGGGTGCCTTGGAACTGAGGGGGGCCTCGTTCTCCGCGGTTACAGTCAGCTGGTATTCTCTCACTGTCTCATAGTCCAGGGGCTGCAGCACAGTAAAGAATACTCATTTCATGGACGTTACACACCCTAAAGTAGCTTCAAGCTCACTGTTTCTCTATAATGAATAATACACAATCCTGTTTATTTCTGCTATGGAGCAAGCAATGAGTTAATTATAGATTATTTTATTTCAATGCTTAATTTTATATATCTGTTTATATAGCTTGTATGTTTTATTTATCTTTCTGTTTAACTTCTTATATTTTATAAGGCTTTATATTTCATATTCCACACCATTTCTCGCAATCTATTTTATTGGAAGAAAATGACGTTTACTCAGTAAAGAGGATTAGTTCAAATAATTGCCCTGACAACATGCATTGACAAATCTTGCCAGCAGATGGCGCGATATCACTCGGTCTGACATCCGTGCCTACAATTCTGCAATTAGGCTGCATTGTGTCTGAGCTGGGTATTTTAGCGCAACAAACTTATGTCGTATTGGCTCTTTGTGGTATAAAGCCACTTCATGGTTGCTCACTGGTTAACCTTTGCATATGCGCAGCGCAAGGCCTGAAATCTTGTCTTGGCTGCTCTTTACCTATTAGAATGGAAAACTGGGCTAATGTCTTGATCGCATGTTCTTTCCATTTCATGTTTGTTTATCGGCTTTTGCAGTAGCTTACCTTCACCACGAACACCATGCCTTGATTAGTGGCACTGTCTGTGCGGACGTCAAAGTGCCCGTCTGGATCTCCAGCTATAATGTTGAACTTTATTCTCCAGTTCGGGGTGTTCTCTTCGTCGATGTCTGTCGCATTGATTGTGCCGACGAGAAAATTGGCCTCGTTCTCCGCTGCCTCAAAGTAGTACTGGAATTTGGATGAATGTAAATTAGCGTTTTTTAGAGGAAAAAAATAAAAAGTGACCATACATGGAGGTTTGTGGAATCTACGATGTAACCCCCACCCCCAAAACAATCTCACGAAACAAAGGTAAGATCTACAATGTAGCACATTTACAAATGTGAATATGTTTAATCAGTATAAGCTGCCCAAAGGCTCAGTTATTACTATGGAAGCACTGCTTTGTTAATGTTTTGCTCATTTGTGTTAGGAATGAGAGTACACACAAGATTTCCTGAACACTGAAAAAGAGTCATTGCTGCACAGTAATGAGCGGTTCGAATTTAAAATGCTTGTGGTCATCTGAATCATTTTCTACAGTGTGTTTACTTATTTGTATTGGATTCTGTGTGAGCATCTTCAATGTGGTCCCTTGTTAGGTTGCCTCAGAGTATTTTCAAAGCTGGTGGGAAGGCAGCTCTGAAGAAAGTAATTGATGCTTGAGGGGTAACCCTCTTTTGGCCAGCTTCAGCACTGAAGTTTTCTTTTAAATCTGATAATAAAAGAATTCATACCCTGGAAACACATGAACAGTCCCAGGTCTTAAAACATCTTTCAGAATTAGTAGACCCAGAGATACCCCCTTGACTGAACTGTAGCACTTGGAGGCTTGGGGTTTGCACCAGAAGACAAAAAAGAAAAGGCTCTCTGAGCTCTTACTGATTTTGGGGTGAATATGGGAGCATTGTCGTTGATGTCCTTGATGTATATGATGGCCGTAGAGTATGCAGTCAGGCCCATTCCAGACATGTCCGCCACCTGCAGGGTTAAGTTGAATCCCTCCATGATCTGAAACACAGTCACACGAGAGCATATAGGGGGATATCTGTTGACCATGATGGTTCAAGTCCCATCAGCAGCTTGAAAATGAGTCCTGACGGAAAAGACGATTATATCTGGTGTTGAAGCATGTCTGCTAGAGATGGCTTTTCTTGTACTGTAGTTGATGAAACTCAGATGGGAGTTTGAGAATTACAGGATTTCAATAAGTTTACCTTTATAAAGTTAGTGTGTTAGACTTGAGGGTTTGCTCGATTTTAACTGCTCTAATGCTTTGGTTTTCTACATCTCAAGCTGACTTTCAGTAAAATCTAGTATTTCCTGACAAAATATGCTTGTATGTGGATTCTTATGCAAAACTACAAACAATTCACAGTAGTCAAAATATACTGTAGCACAGGACAGTTGATTGCTTTTTCTCCTAATACGGAAAATATTTTGAGAGTCTTTATCGTTGCAGTTATCAGAGTGACAGCGATAGAGGGGTCCGTTCTCTCACCTCACTATCCAGCCCCACGTCCCGAGTAAAAATGACTCCGGTACTGTTGTCGATTCCGAACATAGTCTTGTTGACGTGGAATGGCGGGATGCTGTCTTGGCGGATGATGGAGTAGCTCAGAATGGCGTTGTCGGTTTCGTGGTCATCCGCGTCCGTCGCTGTCACTTGCATGACAGACGTGCCTGTTGAGCCGAGCCAAGTGCTAATCAGTCAAGCCAATAATAATGACATTTTCAGCCCAAATGAGGCTAACATATCATTACATTAAAGCACCTGCACCATGTTTTTCATTGTTACACCTTTTCTTTGCTGTAGTGTTTCTGTACCAAATTGTTTTGACAATGTGTGCTGCCTTTGACAACTTCAGGAACATAACCACGCATGGAAATAACTCCCTTCCCTTGGGCTGAGAATATTCAGTGGCTGGAAACTACACCCACATGTACATTTGCTTCAGTGTTAACTGGTTTGACTAAGGAGTAGTAGTAGTTTTAGTCTTGTAGTTCCCCAGATGGTTTAGAAGAGCTGCGGAGGTTCTTCTACATTCCTAACCTGGTGTGGAGAATTCCAGGACAGTTCCAATGTACTCCGGCTGTGTGAAGACAGGCCTGTTGTCGTTCTGATCCAACACTATGATCTCCAGCTCGGTGGGGTCCTCCAGCCGTTCCCCACTCAGATCCAGGGCGTACGCCTTGAGCTGGGAAACAAGTTACACTTGCACTTATTTCTTTTCCCCAGGCATTTACTGTTAGTGTTATTTTCAGTTTATTAAGCAGATGCCTGTAGCTGAGTGGACATACAGTGTCAAGTCAGGTATTATCAGGAATATTCTGAATTGAGCAAAATGATTACAGGTGACAATTGAAAACAAAACTCTGAAGAGATTAGGGTGAGGAGCTGTGTCACTGTCTGGGCTGCAAGGGAGCAAGCAAGGGTTAAGTATGGCTCAAAAGTAAGAGGAACATGAAAAACCCAACGCAGAGGCTGGGCAGAGCAGTGGCACTGTGGCTAAAGATCTGCGCCTGTAGCTTGAAGGTTGCTGGTTCAAATCCCACAGCCGGCAGAGGGATCCTACTCCGTTGGGCCCCTGAGCAAGGCCCTTAACCCCAACTGCTCCAGGGGCGCTGTAGAAATGGCTGAACTTGCGGTCTGACCCCCAGCTGTCTGTGTGTCTCATGGAGAGCAAGCTGGGGTATGCATTAGGGATATGTGAAAAGACAAATTCCTAATACAAGAAATTGTATATGACCAATAAAGTGATCTGGAGCCATTATTGGGAGTACAGGGGAAAGAAGGAGAGAGCAGTATGAAGAAAAGGAGAACAAAAGAAAAACAAGGTGGGAATGAAAAGACAAGTCTCCCAAGATAAAGAAATCTGGGAGACAGAGTCCAGGGGAACTGCAGAAGGCAGAGACATTTAGAATGAACTTAGTGCATCACTGGGAGTTGAGCGAAGGCGTGAACTGAGCATGGGGATAATTTCAGTTGCTGATTTCTTTCAGGAGTGGGAGTCTTTGAAACCCTGTCAAAGAATGCAGACAGAATGGTTAGCTGATCGGGGCCGGAAGACATGAAGTGTGGAACATAAAATCTCCGCATGTAGAGATCTTTGATCCTCATTGCTCTGATGTTCCCGGAAACAGCTGGTCAGCCTTCTTCTTCTGCCAATGTCAATGGCAGGTCACTTTCTCCAGTGCGGTAAATGAGAGTGCTGGACATGCCTGCTGTCCTCTGGGTGATCTCGCCTCTGGCCAGGGGAGTTGTGTATATTTGTGTTGTTGGATATGTGCTTGCCAGTGATACAGCGACTTCTGTTCCAAAAAAGAGAGTGGGGCTGGATGGGAGCTGTGTGGACAAGAAGACTGTGCAGAATAGGCAGTAGTATAAGATGATTCGTGGTTCAGGAAAAGAGGTTCTAACAGAGGTGTGATCCTGTAAAATTAAGAGATTTTGTGAATAAAAAGCGTGTTAGGGTGGAATGCCACAAGGAAACCCTTGTGGGGTTGATATTCCAAGGGTTGTTTTTGGCTTTGGTGAGGACCCTGTCAATGAAAAACACTGCATTTCAAGGGCAGAAAATAAGTAATGAGTACAAGAGCACAGCTGTGGGATATGTATTTCTATAACATTTAAAAAAAATTAATCATTTCAAATAATGATTCAATCAAATGTTGTAATGGTACAACATGCACAGTGACCTTGCAGTGAACAGATGCTACACATGCAGTCGGAACATTCACTCAGAGATGCACTGATAATGTATTTTGCCACATGAGGGGTGAAATTGACAGAGAGCTGTTTCTGCTAAGTGTGGTCTAGCACACTGACACTCTAAACTTTAGGAGGTGGCTGTGCGAGAAGTGACATTACATCACATGTGTGGGGTGAATAAGCAAATTGCAGTGCAAACAAACTGTTGAGGGGCAAAACAGAGCATGAAGTTACCTTAAACTTGCTGTAGGATTCTCTGTCGAGCATTGTCTTCAGGGTGACAAGTCCAGTTTTCTCATTAATCTCAAAGTACCCCCTTGGATCCTGGTCCACTCCTGGTCCCTCTAGTTTATAGATCACCTTCCCTGGCTCCCGTTTATCCGATTTAATCTGAGGATGACAGCAAGAGTATTCTGTTAAGGGCTTTCACTGCCTTGATGCTACGAAGGCCAAGACGACATGGGGCCGAGGCCCACAGAAGTTGGCTACCTGCACAAGTTGCTTCGGGATTTGCTTATTGTTCTCTGGAGTGTTGATTGGAGGAATGACCCAGGCTCTCTTCACCCTCTTGAGGCCTCCTGTCTCTGTGCTCTGTTGCCATGGCCGCAGGACGGCAATGCTCGGATCTTCCTGCTTCCTGTGAGGTGTGCTCCAGACCTGTCGCACAGCACGTTACAGATTCTTAGAACAGCTTCAAAAATTCAACTGCTTTATAATACATGGCTTAAATGTACTGCCATCTGGTGGATCTCACTCAAAAAGGCATTCCTGGCAGGAAGTCTTATTTGTACCTGTAGCTTGAACCAGGGGTGTCCAACCCTTGCCTTGTCTGGGCTATTGGGCTATCAGGCTTTCCAGAATTTGTAGCGGAAGAACTTTGGATGACTTGGACCAAGAGATGGATGAATTAATGGAAGCATATATGATTGTCGGATTTGTAAAACTAGGAAACCTATAATAAATGTGGCTCTTGACAACCAGATACCTCTGGGGGTTAATAATCAGCTCCACTAAACACGGCTAAGCTTTTTTAGTTTCTGTAGTTGTTATTGCCCAATCTATTGTTACTTAGCGAGATAAAGGTGCGCAACATTGGGGGAGATGGGCCTGTAAGAAAAGAACAACACATCGCACCATGCTGTGGGCCGAACAGGAGCTCCGCCACATTTTCTAGTGGAATGCTGATCTGTTGCCCCGTCCCTAATGAGGAATCCACCAGCTTGGCGTGGGTGCAGGGGTGAAGGGGAGGGGAGATGAGCGTTGGGTTTCACACACATGGAATCAGTCACATCCACCCCAGACAGCTGTCGCACCAGGAGCTCGCTCTCGGACAAAGACATGCAAGCCTGTACACCCAGTTTGTTTCCAAAGCGCTGAGGCCCAGGAAAGTTAAGGGTGAGATTACAGCCTCATGTCAGTAACACCCCAAGAGACTTGTGCTCCCATGATTTTTGAAAACAAAAATCTGTTTGGTGTTGTATCTTGTGCACTGCAACCCTGAATGCATAACATTCTGATGAAATCATAATCATTTTTCTTTTTTCAATAGCATCTAAAAAATATGCAAATTACATTATATCCTTCCTATAGCAAAAGAGGAATATCTTACACTGCTACTTAGCATTGTTAATGGACTTTAATTAAAAGGTAAATTAGCTGGAAATAACATACAGTAACTGAAACACTTTTGACGTAGTATTCACCTTCCTTGGTCATAAAAGTTTTAATTATAGTGTGGTTGTTTAATTTTCACAGTGTTGCAAGAGATAAAGGGATGTAAGTTTTACAAAAATAAACCTTAAAAAATCCCTCTGGATCCTTACACAGTATCCTTACGCAGTAAGATGCTTGTCGAAGTACGGCAAAGCTTGCAGTTTCTCTTACAAGCTAGAAGGAAATGTATGTTTGAAGAGCTGCAGTGAGGATGAGGCACGAGTGTGACCGGCATCTTCATTAGTAATTGTCCCTTTGGCCACTGAGAGCTCGGCACAACTGACTATGCTGGCATTCCTCTGATCGCCTGCAAAGGAATGCCAGCGATGGCTGGCATGTAGAGACTGAGTATAAGGACTAATCCTAGATCATCACACTCCAGAAATGCCATTCACAACTACAGTGTCTTGAGTAAAAAAGGAAAAAGATTTACCGAGTGTACACGGGTAAGAGGCCAACAAGATTCACGTTCTTCAAGAAATTTAATATATTAGTTAATCTAACCTGGCATAAAGAATGTGATATTCCTCCACACCCCTGTTCGGATTTTCCAGAAATTATTTTATTACCACAGTTGCAGTCCTGAACTGATCATGTTAACCTCAAGCAGTTGTGCCATACCTGTGCCCTTATTTGGTGGAGAAGAGGCACAATATCACTGTGAAATGAGCTGTCAAACACTGTATTCTACAAGGTTTGGTATTTGTGTGGGTGTTCTCTAGGTGCTCTAGGTTCCTCTTGCCTTCCGAAGACATGCTGTCTAAGCTAATTGGTATCTGGAAATGTTCAGTGTGTGAATGTGTAGGTGCCCAGCTCTGGCCTGGCATCCTGTCGAGGATGTAGGGCTGCTCTTCACTCGGTGAAGAGTGAAGAGTGTCCTTTCCAGATTGCCTCCGGCTTGCTGTCATCCTGCCCAGGAACAAGCAGCTATCTGACAGTGGATGGACGAATTGAAGATCTAATTGAAATTTACAAGTAGCTGTGGGATGAAGAGAGAGGTAACTGCAGAGAAACTGACCCAGAGGGTTGATGGACCACACAGATTGTCGTGTCTCTCCCCTCTGACACTGACACTGCCTCACTCAAACTGTTACCTCTGGGTTTCCTTTTATCAATTAGCTCAAATGAGAATTGCACACTCTGTCGAGTTACATGATTTGCTGCACACCTGCCTCTTCTGTCACTGAAATGAACTGTTTTTAGCGACTATGAGACAGCCCTCCCTCCTTGTCCCAGCCTGATGGCTGTCTTTGAACACTTGCCACAGCAGGCAAGGACAGACAGCCCAGTGTAATTGCAGAAGCGAGCACTTAATTCTGTGTTGCAAAAATAGGCTGTAATTCAGAACTGAAAAAATAAAAGCTGTGCTTCATCACAAACTCTCAGCCACCTTCACTTTTTATTTAGGGCATTAACTCTAAAAGATCAATTCTTCTCCCGATACAACAGTAACAGTGTGTATTACATTGCAGGCTGTGATAGCATTTGTTTCTTCTTTGGGGTATGTGTGCCTGTGTTAATACACTTTGCAGAATTTGAAATTTAGGTTTATATATTCCACTAAATTTTGATTTTCTTGCTCAGTTCAGCTAACAAGATTGCTTATATAAAGTTACCGTTTCAAAAAGTGGTAGTAAAAAGTCAGACAATATTCTATGGAACTGAAGCTTTTCTATTTTTTTATTTACAGACTATTTTCCTTTATCTGTAGTGAGAAGCCCAGTTTAGAGATTCTCAGTCATTTAAGTATAATACTAATACAGCTTTTAGTTAAAAGATAGCAGAATTAAGAACACATTAAAACAAATCCAGCCCTATTCTTTACCTGTTCCCCAAAACAGCAGGGAAAGAATAGGATGGGGTCCTTGTTAAACAGCTCCCTGATTTTGTTTTAATAATAAATAGGAAATCAGAAATATTATTGGAAGACTTCCAGATCAACAGACCCATGGACATTGTATGACACACAGTAGAAATGCTATAAGATTATTGGTATTTAGAATTTCGAAGACATTGTAGCTCTCCCAGGAAAAATACAGTCTTGACCCCAGGTGCTGTGACAGTCTGCTTTAAGAATATAAGAGAATCCAGAGCATTGCAAGAGATTTCATAACTACTGTAGTAACATCAGAGAAGCTGTCATATTTCCTTGTTTAGTCTGGCTAAAATCTGTAATTTCCCTGATGAGTGCACAAAGGCGAATGCTCGCTACTAGATTCTGCACTTTAACTGGTGGGTTGTGACAACACAGTCATGAGCTTTCTCCCATAGTTCTTCATACCGCAATAATTTAGTTTGGAGGGAATACGTTAACTTCAGACAGAAACACAAGACCAGATGTTTTCCTGTAAAAGGACATTTTGGGTATTAACATATCATACAAGGCATATTCCATATTTTAGTATCTGTGTTTGTTTCATTCCCAACAAAAGCATTCCACACCAATGTAAATATTAAATTTAAAATTGTACATTGTTTCACTCATAGTGCAGTAAACTATTTTAATGCAATTTATAGCTAGATGTTTTTTCTTCAGAGAAAGGTTGGATTAAGGGCTGCCAATTAGACTTTTACTTGGATCCAGTGCCAGGAAATCAGCTATACCATCACACACACAGATACCCCGGGTTAATGGGCCACAGATCTTATTTTTTGCAGCTTATGTCATTTAACATTTAATCACAAGCTTCATGAGGACTGTGTCCTCCAGGATGGAGATAATTGTTCTCAGGTGTGGGCAATTAAGCTCATTGTGAAACTTGCTATGTAATCAAGTCTGATCTGCAAACTTGTTTTGTCTCGTATGTATTGTGCATACAGATGTCACGTTATGGCTTCGCAAAGTCTGTAAACGGTATAATTTAATGTCTTAATAGATATTTAAAATTCCTGGCCTGGGGTGAACGGAAAGGAGTATTGGGAAGATTGACAATCCATAATGTTCTAGTACATGCCAGTACACCCCCGTTCCTCCCCTTTATATAAGGTGGTACATTCCAGTTGAGCAGCACAGATGGCTAGGTCAGTTGGTTTGAGCTGTAGGTGGGTAAACAGAGGGTGGGTGAGGATGGGGGCATTTGTGGGATTCTCAGATGTTCCTTTCTGTAAAGCTCAAATAAACAGGACTGCGCTTTGAAAGAGTTACCATGGGACATTCTTTTAATAATGGAAAGTTTCAGCATGTTTTTTTTTTTAAAGCTGAACTACTGCAGCTATAAAATGTCATAAGTATGAGGCTTTAAAAAAACAGCTGTATCACCCAAATCTGAAAAATTAGAAGAATCTAAAATTAATCTTTTTCTTAATAAGTGTGAGTTTTTTACATTTATGTTGTGTTATTGTTATGTTCAGTAGAATGATTTTCATTTGTGATCACAGAATTCGCTGACTGTTATTTCATGACCTTAATTAACTGCTGTGTTATTAGAATGACCCACAGAACCTTTCAGAACAATATCCTTTCACAACCAGCTTTTACCTTATAGATATTGAGATAGTAATTCTCAATGAGAATTCAGGATTCTATATTTGTGGAGCCTATGTGAAGAATAAGCATGTTCTTGCTAGTTTTGGAAAATATATTCATTACAAGTATTAGATTTACAATTTTTAAAATCAAACTGTGGGTTATGTGCTACAAATATAGACATAGCCCCTACTCTATTTTAAACAAGTAAAGGCTTCCCAATGAAAGCTTTTTGTCACTCTGAGGGGTGAAGCAGGCGGGTGACCTAGTTCTTCTGTAGATGAGAACACAATTAATGAAGACCTTGGTGTGATTAGGTTCTGGCTTAGGTATCTGATAGCATGCTCCTTTTTTTCAGCAGTTTCAGTCAAGAGAACAGACGCAATACATACAGCACAGTATATGCATGTTTGCTAACAGCTCAAGGGGACAGCTAGTGAGTGCTCTCATCCAGAATGCCTTGCAGAAAAAAGTTTAATCTTAACTTGGGTTTTTGGAAGAGCTTAGGTTAGCAGTTCCCCTACAGAACTAGAACCATAGCTATTGGTCTCAGGAAAGCATCTCCTGGGTCTCCTGTAATGCTGATGTGGACTAAAGAGTAAAGACACATGTCTCTTACAGCAGTTAATTTGAAACATTTCGCCATATATGTTCATTTCTGAATTTCCCTTTTTAATGCTCTTATTACAATAGGTTTGGATGCAATAGGTTAAGAGCTTATAACTATAAATGTTTCCACTGGTCTGGTTTTGTCTTTCAGGACATCTCAGGGGCACAGTCATTTTCTCACACCTAAAGACAGCTCAACAGCTGAAACTTTTTTTTCAATGCAGAATTAACCTCTCCTTGGTGTTCTAATATTGTTTTTAGCTCATTACTTGCTTATTGAGCTTTTATACATACTCTGAACAAGTCTCTGCCTTGAGTGCTGTATTTGTTAATAGGTTCTCAAAAGGGCTTTTGAAGGGCAGCAGACACTGGGAACATCAGATGCCACCTCCGTTGTTAACTGCCAAATTTAAATTAAATAAAGCAACACAATCACTGAGAATGTTTATCACACTATAACTCACTACACTTAAAGGACAAAGGGGTCTTCAGATTTTCATCACACTTGAAAATCATATCCGTATCTATCGGTTTCCACAGATTTAATAGTTCAAATTGGCAAATGTAGCTACTAGGCCTCAGTGAAGCACAAACCAGAAGACGTAAGTGAAAACGAAAGATGGGAACAGGAGGCACTTCTTTAAACAAGGGGTTGTGGGAGATGAAAACATGTTGTCTAAGCTGACACCACGGCTTCCCTTTAAGATTTTGCTGTATGGGGTCTTTGCATCAATTAGTTACAGTACAAACTATGTTGGCTTCACCTTATGAGGATTTGAGATGATCTCTGGGACCTGCTGTATTGTAGCGCATGTCCACCACTGTTCTAATAAAGAACACAAGACAAATAGGATAGAAGTCAAGTAAGAGAATGCACAATTTGTTCCATTCCATGACAGTGCTTGGAACCAGGCATTTTTAATGTGCCATGTAATGGGTTTCCCAATAACCCACTAAAACAATAACAGAAAAAAGGGACACACAGCAGAAAACCCAGTACAGCGAGACGTTCTGCAACTAGAAGAAGCTGTTTTGTCTTCAGTAGCAACAGCCAAGTGTTTCAGAGCTGGATTTACTCTAGATTTCATGGCCTGGAGAGTGTGCAGCCACTCAATCACCACGATGGATTAATGTGCCGACCAAACACCAAATTCATTTACATCAACTGGACACAGCTGCTGCATACCAGAGCGTTTCAAGGGTTCTCCTCAACTTGAGCACAAATTTCCATTTCATGCTCTTGTTTCTTTAGATTTTTCTAAGAGACTAATAAGGGTGTTGAGGCCTCATTAGTTTCAGACTGTTGTCTGCAGACAGAAATTGGAAGATTTCTTCTACTGCTTGAATATGGAACAGACGCTCAGTCTTTTGGAGCACTCTTGGTTTTCACAGATTGAGTGTGAGAATGATCTTATTGAGACATATACAGTAAGTGATAATGTCTTACTGTTACTGGGCTACACTCTCTTCGAAGGGCCATGCTAGCACTAACAAGCTGATTAAGCTTTTCTGTTCCACACACTCCTCAATTTAGATATTTTTAGTTCACGTGGTACAAAAAACAGCTTCTTTTGCAAAATAAAATGTAATCAAAGCACTTTTGCATACAGGTTTTGTGAGAAACTGTTTGATTGGTAACATCATACCGCAATGAAAATCATCTTCTTTTTTTCTATGTGATTTGAAAATGCTAATGAAATATATCATTGAATGCGAAAAATGTCCTTGCCTTTTCTTCTGTTCAACTGTACTTTACAGTAAAAGGTCTATTATTGACTGATTTTGTTAGCAACCATTCAGAAGTCTTTTAAGTTACACCATGCACTTTTTAAAGTTAGTTTTTAAAACTATACATTTTGGATTTTTTTAAGTTTTAAGAAGTTGACCCTGGGAAGAATCCCTATACACATAAAACCCTATAACATTTCTGTGATTGTATATTTATATACTGCACTAAACAGTACTGATATTTTGAAAGATTTTATTTAGCATTTTTCTAGTGAAACAGTATGTCAGGCATGTGCATTCTCAAAATCTTTTAGGTGGGGCTTATGCTTGATTGTTTTGACTCCATTGTTACAATCTGTACCTATGTGGGTTACTTGTTTATTGATTTTTAGCATTTCCTACAGTATTTCAGTGTGAATTTAGAAAAGTTGCAGCAATTTTCATCTGCATTCATTGTGTTTGTATCTGTTCAAGAGTTGCAAGCTGACTTCCACACCACAGAACATCTACAGACGTCACAGCAACTGAGGGCTTACAAGGATATATAACATGAGAAACACATTTACAAAGGGAAATGTGCTCTCCATCTTCCTGCAGAGTTGCTCCTGCTAACCCTTTGCTTATTAACTGCTGCACTGTCTATATCACCAGAATTGTTTGTTCTTAAATGAAATCCAAGTAATATAACTTGTTGGAAAACTGCAAATACTATATATATGGACATTGCCAGTAAAATTAAATAAACTAGGCTAGAAAAATAATTCTAGGCTCCCACTAATGTAAAAAAGCAATTCTTGCCTACACTGTATATTCACTCATTTTAATTTAGCTCACATTAAGGAAGATCATGGTAATGGAATGGAACTGTAATGGGAAGAAAGTAACACTGAACTCTACTTTAGTCACAATGTGTTACTCAGACAAACAGTAACCATGCTGATTATTTTGTACTCAGGCTTCTATTTCATTATGACAGCAATTCCTGTCCAAGACACCCTGTCTTGTGAGTCTGAACTTAATGGTGACACGAACCAGCTAGACCTACCCTCCTTTCTTGTATCGTTAGAGCTTTTTCACCCTGCTCCCTAACTGGACATGAGAACAGACGGACGCTCCAATCTAGATTTCTTTACTGCGGCAAAACTCAGCGCTCTCAGTGGTGTTTCTCACATCCAAGAGTCAAGATAGAAATAGACTGCAAAGCATAAAGTCCACAAGAAGGAAACCTCAACATGTCCTTACCTGGCAGACAACAGCCACTAGTATACAGAGCCCCGCCAACACCTTGGACGACATCTCCTGTGTGTCCCTGAGTTGTTCTTAAACCATCCGATTTCTCCAAGCCAAACTGTCCAAGGGGCACACAAACTTTCTAACAAAAGCAGGGTGGAATGAAAGGTCTTGTATACGAGTCCCCGACTGGGCTCTAAAAAAAGAAAAGAAAGCAATGTGGCGAGTGACTGACAGCACATGTGCAGAGAGTGCATGGGAGGGCTGAAATATTAGCCCCCTGACACATACACAGGGCGGAGAGGGGGGGTGTGATGCTTTCGGGAAGGAGCAGGGAGAGACAGAGAGGGGGACGGAGGAAGAGCAGCTGGTCCCAGCAAAGAGCCAGCCAACCCGCTGAAGGTCAGATAGCAGCAGTGCCCGCAGGGCAGTAGGGGGCTGGCGGCATTTAACACTTTCCAGGCTGATTGTCACGTCGGCGAAACTACGCCGAATTCTCTCCTGGCTTTAAAACCTGGGCCAAGAGGACGAAAACCAATTCTGTTGAGTGTATTTAGCTGAGCTACCCCTCCAATACAAACCTTTGTGGTCTTTCTGCTTTGTATAAACATTTGTTATTGTTTTAGGCATATTTAAAAATGTCTAACTCTGAATTGAAGTCCTTTATCATTATTTATTTGCTCTTAGTAGGTGTGAAGGGAGCTAATATGTTGTGCCAGTCAATCTTTGGCCCGTCATTCTCTTTCACTTCCGGATTCGAACTTGAATGTCTAAGGAATTAACCTGCTACTGTACATCAACAATTACTGTCGAGGGTAAGAAATACAGTAGGTTCGGTGACACATGGAGGTTACTTATGAAGCCTGATATCTGAAAGGGAGGGAAGGAGGAGAATATATGATCCATAGTGTATACTCACCTCATGCCAAATAAGAAGGAATGAACAGATATGGCAGCCCATTGTACATCAGTTGAATTTTGTGGCAGGTAATGTGGCATGGGTACCTGTATCCCAAAACTTGGCTAGCTATTATGTCTTTATGGTGTGTAATGGGTAGTTGAGGAGGCCAGAATTCGCCAAACATTAAATATAAAAGAGTCAGATTGTGTTGTCTGTGTTCGGGTCTGTGAGAAATTCAACTCTTCCATTTCCTGGGGTGTAAGTGATCACTGTGCAGTGGGTGTGGTGTGGAATTCTGAACAAATCCCTTGACAGAGGCAGAGGAATGAATGGTCATCACCTGTCTGCCCTGCTGATGAGCTGGATTCTCAGAGGCAGCAGCTGCCCAGGTTGTTAAACCTCCCCCGCAACCCCAGCTCAGACATTCCTGAGTATAGCCAAGCAGGCAGCAGGCCAGGGCTGTGAGGCTAGATTGGGGGGGGGGCAATTCTTTTTCAGCACTGGCAGAGTGGAAGTGATTTGCTGCCCACTATCGTCCAAAGCAGAAACGAATGGTTTAAAACCCGATTATGCGTTCGTCCTCTCACTCACATTAACTGTGTCTAATCCACACACTGCTTGAAGGGTCTATGTTGTGACCTTTGTTGCAAAGACTGGCAGAAATGCATTCATCTGGGAACCTGTGGGCAGTGAGTCTGCTGAAGACAAGTCTCTGGTCTATTGAGAAGAATGATGATCATGACCTGGGACACTCAGAATCAGTTTACTAAAGAATACCTGAGACAAATACATGCATGACAATTATTAACATACAGTATATAGGTAAATACTGGGATACTGAATTATACTGTAACTCTATGTTGTCTGCTTGATTTTTGTCTCCATGTTCATTTATATGGTGGTTGCAGTACAGCTTAAAAGGTCACAGCAAAACTGGACCTTATAAGGGTATCAGTGTGCTGGTGATTAACATTGCAGAACATTTCAGATCAGTAACATCTGTATTAATATTGATTACTTTTTACTTCAGTGTTGTTGCATTATTGAGTATATCTACACTCCTAAAATAATGTGAAAATAAAATTTAATTTTTAATGTGTGACCTATGGCTCTGAGCTCCAGGCTACAAGAAACACCCCAGCTTTAAGCTGAAACCTGCACCATAATTTAAGGGATTAACAAAAGCACTGTGTTTTTTTTATTCAGTGATAGCAGCTTGTACCTAAAATGAATTTATGTAGGGATGTTCCAGGACCTTTAAATAAAGAAGCTTAATGTTCTTTATTACAAACCATCTGCCATCAATTTCAAATCAAATGCTAGCTTTAACCAGGGCTTTTAACACCGTCTTCAATTTGACTGTGTCTGAGGTTGCAAACAGCCCAGCGTTCAAAATAATAATAGTGAAAAATTGACATTTGAGTCTGCTCAGGTAAGAGGGGTGCTGGGAGTTAAGGAGCAGTCGGCTGGTTTGGCTTCTGTTCTCCTCCGTCCTTCTTTCTGCATGTGTCATATCTTCCTGTGGCGCCAATATGAAAATCAGCAGGGCTCTGTGCCGGTTCTCATTACCTGAGCCCTCTTTCTATAATTAAAACACCAGGGAAACAAGGCAAACACAGGAAATCAGGCACTCTTTAATTGCCACTTGAAAAGGGCCGAACAGATTGCCTGCTGTGTGAACTGGGATCTTGTCCTTTTGTTGTTTCTTGGATTTATACATTTCGGATATGGCCTAGCTGGTGTTGGTCAGGCGATACCATCGCTTTAGATTTAGGATTAAGGATAAGATGGATAAGATATCTGTGCACAGCTTCAGCATAGAGATCAATTCGAGCTGGCTGTTGCTGACAGACTACAAGCCGAGATCCAAATGAGTTTAAATAAGATACGTCCTATCCCACCGACAGGACATGGAAATGGAAATACAAACAATATTTATTGAATCTACTGTAAATGTATTTAGATTCAGTTATTTAGATCATTTATTTCTACTGCAGAACTGGTTACTCCACACGTGATGCATTGTTCTGTGTGAAGTAATGGTATCCAAATAAATCCCCTAACACTTCCTCTAAAAACTTCCATGCATGCCACTTCAGTCATTGTAGTTCACGTTTTTATTTTAATGTTCACTTTTCAGTATTTGAATTCATTTATTAATTGCCATTATCTGTGTTTTTGTTCTTATGCCTACGTTGTCTGCACCAGATTTTCCTCTCTCTTCAATTGGTTTGTATTTTACTGTTGAACCTGAAATCCATTTGGGGACTCTAAATATTTCAATCGTCTTCCCTCATAGTCTTCTCTGTTCAAGACCAAAGCATCTCCTTTGCCTTTCAGCATGTAATGAATCTTTACATGTTCTCCATCTTATATTCAGAATTATACCCTTTACCTGCATGCAATACTCTGCCCTTGTCAGTATTAACAATCATCTGCCATGTGTTTGCCCTGTGTCCTTTTGAATTGCAGCTGCAGCTTGGAAATGTTATTCATTTACTAACTAAACTAGAATCTGGATCACTGATACAAATTATGAAGAACACGTGTCCTAATACTGATTCCTGTGGTACACCAGTAATTACAGTGTGTATCTCCCCACTCCTTTTCTGTACTCATTTTCTATCGATTTACAAGTTCTTATTGCAAGTACAAACATTAACTCGATCAACTATCACCTACAGTGATTAATAATAATTTTAGAATTATTATGAGAAACTCTATTTAATGCCTTGTGAAATTTGAAATATAACATACATAATCTGTTTGTATCCAATACTTTTGTTTATTGTTAAAAAACTGAAAGATTAATTAAACAAGACTTATCTTTTCAAAGTCTATGTTTACTATTACCTAGAATATTGTTACCACACAGATGATTCTCATATTTGGTTCTAATGATTGTTTCCATAACTTTGTCTAGAAACTTTGCTAAGGTTTAATTTTGTAACTATATTTATGGAGCACTTCAGTAGCAATTTTTCTGTCAATGGGTATTACTTCTGTCTTGAGTTTCCTGGAAGACTTTTGTTGATGTCCTGTGGGGAACATCTATTGTTTCCATAACCAAAATAATTAGACTTTCATTGACTGGAACAGGGTTTCCCAATCCTGGTTCTGAAACTCTTTATTCCTGCTGGCTCCTGGCCCAGCTGAGCTCTTTGCCTAATTGAATTCTTAATTGAACTAATAAGTTGATTGATTGGGACCTTTGCATGTTTTTTTTTTATCTGCTCAGAAACTGCAGATCTTAAGTTACACATGAGAAAGACTAGTTACAGTATAAGGCAAGCTCTAACGGGTTTATGAACTGAAAACAAAGATCTGAAATTAATTTAATTAAAAGGTTAATTAAGAGTTTAATTATGGACCAGTTTACCCAATAGGAAAGAAAAGCAGAAGTGGGGATCTCTCATCTAGAGTTTTCAAATTCGTATATTAGTATTAACTCTGTCCTTTACTTTTCTTCTGCTGTTGTAAAATCGTAAAACCTTTGATCATTTCACAATATCATATCACAATATTCTTTGCCCTCTCATTCTTGGCTTGTCTAATTCCTTATGCACCTGCTCTTTTGATTCATTATAGTTCTTTTCTTTAATGGATCCTGTTAGAGGCTGCCACTCAAACCCAGACAAGAAGATGAGGAACTGATCACCTACTTTCAGTTCCTGTTCAGACTGTTGTTTAACTCTGCGAACCTTGTCAGCAGCACACATTTTGCTCAGTTATTGGATCCAGGTCAGAGATTGCTCTAGCGTTCTAGCATCCCTGCCTGGGCTCAGAGAAGGTTGTAAGAGCAATTCTGAGATGAGTCACAACAAAGCAATTTTCTCGAGAGTTTCTAGTGCAACTTTCCTATTACTTCTCTGCTTAAACATAGTGTGAAGAAACCAAAAATGCAACTTGCAGGCTTCCAGTTATGTGATATCCTGTATACAACTAGCATAGGTATACCCGAGCTAAGCACCACTCCACCCTTTAAAATGATCTTAAAGCATCTAAAGAAAACAATTTAAAATACAAGTGCTGTTTAATATCTTACATCCTGCAATTAAGAACAAAATATACCTTAAGTTGTTAAATTGTGAATAATTTAAAGCCAGGTATGCTTTTCTCAAGTGTGTGGATTTAGACTGTTATAAGATTTAGAACATTTAAGGAGAGATATAACATACTGTATGTGGAATCTGAGGTCTTCTTTAAGCACACCATGAATGGCAGCACATTTTAAACCCTGCCGTGCTGTGTAAAGTGGGTATTGAACAGCAGAGAGCACTATAGTAACATGTAAAGACTGCAGCTTCTATTTAAACGGAGTAATGCTGTTCTGCATGTCAGTAAAAGTTTATTATTATGCATGGCTCAATTTAGTTTAAATATTCAAGTAAATGGTGTTTAAAATATGTTTCCAAGATAGTAGTATCATATGCGTTTTTGGTGAATGGAAATACATGTAATTTTAATTACAAGTACAATTTTAATACAAGTAGGGAGCTGCGTCAGCATGCGTAGGCTGCAAAGGAACAAGTAAAGGTTAATTCCAGGCTGAAAAGAGAAGAAATGTAACACAATGTTTCGGCTGTGGAGCCTTCTTTGAGCCCCAAGGTATGTTAGTCAGTATTAGTCAGTATATTTCTGTGCTTAATTGCATTAGGCAATAGTGTGTGTCATAAGGACTTGCAGAGCAGGAGATAAGATCATTTTAAGGGCTTACCATTTCAAACCTGCTCAGACTCTGCTCACTGCATTGCTAAACTGCCTTTTCCTTTTCATAGTGGAAATTTCTGTCATTTGTGCATTTATTTATGCTTTCGTAATGATTTTCTCTTTTTTCTTTTTAGTCATTGATAAGTGAGAGAGCTTTTTTTTACATTTTTACTGGAGTGCAATAGCCTTTTTGCCAGGGTGAATATTTTTGTAGCAGTACTTGTCATTTGCAATTTTCGGTATGTTCTATTATTATTAGTCACAGCAGTTAAAATGGAGGAATAAAATCATTTTGCACTTGACTCTAACTCACACCGTTTATCCTGCTCTGTTCCTGTTTGTATCCTGCTTGATAACTTATCTCAAATTGCCTATTTCAGACAAAGACTTTAATATGCGCAACTGTGTTAAAGGCAATTGGGCACAATCAATACTTTACACACCTTCCTGACATGAAAATCAAAGACGTGTTGTTAATTAAAACTAGATGCAGTTAATTAAAAATAACGTTATCTTCTAAAACGCAGAATTTCCCAGTTGGTTGTAATTGCTTCAATTGTATGTGTCGGTAGTTGACCCCTGAAGCACAAGCCCACAAGTTACTCTATACAGGGTAAATTGAGGCCATTTCAAAGCACTCTGCTGTTATTGTTTTACCCCAAATACTCTTTCAAAGAATCTACAGTAGCCAGAGACAGTTTCAGGCAGGTATTGAAGTCCAGGTTGTTGTCCCATGTTTTCTTTATGAGAAAGCAGGGAACTACCAGTGACCTTCCATCAGTCTGTAAGACCATGCGTCTAGAGGGAAGGTCATTTGCTGACTGTGAAAGTCTGAGGGGGGGCGACAGCATCAAACTCCAAAAACTCAAGACAAAAAAAGTCTCCAGAGGAGTTTTCCCGGAAGATGCAGCCAGCTGAAGGCCTTGTCAGAAAAGGATATGCCTATGGTTAGTAGCAGAGACTTGCCTAATCGTACTTCATGTTTCACTAAATTCTTCCCCATACAGTTCAGTTTCAAATGACAGCAAAACCATATAGAGACTAAATGTTGGGCGAAATTGTAGTTTTGGTTCTGTGTTCGTGTACAGCAGGACGTTTAGTGTTTGGTGGCCCGATGAAGAGCCTCTAGCTTAATCGGAACTCAGGCTCAGAGTGTTGACTCCTGTTCTCAGGCCTCCCAGGGGATATGTTTCACAGGAGTCTGAAGAGAATGAAAGTAAAATGGCTGAAAAACCCACACTTCAGATAGTCAAATGAAAGTGTGGTGAAAAGAGATAAGACAGTGGAGAGGAAAATCTGCAACGAAAAGCAAATATTTTAATGATTAGAGCTGCCTGTTCTTACACAATGACTTTATGCTCCTTGATTTAATATTTGATATTTTGTAAGGCGTGTTGACCCTTCGAATCAGGTTTACTTTCATGCAGTGAATGTCACCACCTGCTGACCAAACATGATCCATCTTGGCTGTGTTTCTAGTCCGTTAAGGTCTTAGCTCTGCTCTGCCATGTTCCAGTGACAGAGCCTTCTCCGGTCCTCCTCTCGCCTTACAGTTGTGGCATTTGCATGGCGGGCACAGAGCGAGAGGGACCCCTGGCAGTGTGGGGTCAGCGCGGGTCCCCCCCTCTCGCCGGGGGCAGGTAGAGAGGCGGTGAGTAGCATTTAAAGATGACAGCTCTCGCTACAGTGAGTCTAATCTCTTCCATCACCTGTCACAATGAGGGATGTCTCAGCCCGTCTGCGGTGCGGCACGCTCACTCACTCCACCGGCAATGTCATCTTGTCATCCCACATATGGTTGTCTGCTTTGAAGAAGATCTGGGGGCTTGGCCAGCTTCAGTCTTTTGCCCGTCATTCGTTTCCGTCTCTTCTCAATACCTAGTCCGTCTTTTCACCACATTTTGAAACATTCTTTGCAATCTTCTCCAGAACGATGTAGTATTTCAATCTAGTAGTACTTTGTAGAAAGCCAACATGAAAAGCACATCTCATATATTGTTTTATACACTTCCATAATTCATGTACTGGAATTTGTAGGAGTTGAAAGAATACTGATTCGTACGGTGCTCAATATTCATATTGATACAAATAATCGTATCCATAGCCTGTTACTACTGTGTTTTGTTTTTTAATGCAATTGGCTGCTTTGAAATAATGCACCGGCATCAAAAGAAATCCGATTCAATCACGGCATTAGAAGAAACTAAATTTAAAAGTTCCAAAACTATTATTTTGCTTTTTCCAGAATTGGATGGTGGGTTTTTGAGGAGTAGTAGTGCAAATCTGAAAATGAAAATGAAAGTGTGATCCTCAGACTTTCCAATTTAGGATTTTGTTTTTCTAAAAAATGTCACAGGACCTGCCTGTGCCCCGTGGAGCTTCTGCTGGTCCTTCTGGCTTTATCCAGACCTCTACGGCGATCTTAGGGGCTTCCTAACTACTTCAGTCAAGACGAGAGCTGCGCATGAGCTTCGTGTGACAGCTGTGGCTCACGAAGGTGGGAGCTGTCCCGTGGGAAGGCTCATCGCACTGGGGATACCTGTACCTGAGCCTTGCAGAGGTGAGCATGAAGCCCCTGCAGTCACGCAAAGCAAGCTGCACGAAGACCAGTCCTGCTGGAACACTAAGTGAGTAATCAAATCTGCACACACGAGAAAGCGCACAGTGGCATGTTGTCGTACACGCTATTATCTTGTTCTGTTCTTCTGGTGCACGGATCAGAGCGCTGTACACAAATCGGAGCAACGTTTGCATTTCTGCAGCACTCGAGTCAATCATACGTTCCTACTCAAAGAGAGCAACACAGAAGGAAAAACTGGTATTGTGGGGGCCTGTATGCTGAACTCTTTTCAATGTGGTCCAAAGCCTATTTCCTTAATAATCACTCACTGATAAGATTAGGAGGTCTTAGGCAATACTAAGGTCATTCTAACAACCCAAGAGCTGTTTCAAAGACTTTCATATTACATAATTATATATATACATGATTTTTAATTACATATTATGTAATTACATAATTAAAGCTCATGAGAATGAAAACTTGATGTGATTGTTAACAGGAGCGCAGCAATGATTCAGTACATAAGAATATGCACATAAAACCACATTGTCCGTAAATAAAGGGTTGGTCAACATCTTGTCGACAAGTATAAATGCCAGTTATTTTACCAAAGTTTTGTTTTCTCCTCCACAGATGGTGAAGGAAACTTTGATATTCATGCTTTCGTTCGAAACCTTTTTTGTCACAGTAACCCAGGTGATTTATAATAAACTGTCAAAGTTGTCGACAGCATTTTGACTAACCCTGTATTGCCCATAACAACAAAATAAAGGTCACAAACAAAAGGGAGGCCCTTCGGCCTATGTGGAGTGTTTCATTAGTTAGTAGCTTATTGATCCAACGTTCTCATTCGGCTGTTTTTTGTGAAGGAAGCCAAGTATCAGCTTCAACTTCATGACTTGTCCCATATATATTCTTCACTTAAAACAACAGGCTTTAGAGTGCTGCGCTACTGGTCCATGTCTATTAAATGATTCTCTTGAAGCTATTACAGCGTTGAAATCGGCAACCAGAAATGCACACACACACACACACACACACACACACACACACACACACATCGTCTTCGCTCTCTTATATACGCGCTCACTCCACCAGTGCTGAATCGCTTTTAATGGCCTCTCATCAGCTTGGCTAGAGTGTGTTTCTAGATGTTTACAGCTCAGCAGTACCAGACAGATTAGCGCTGGAACTGTGCTCGGTGGGAATTAGTTTTATTGGACTTCTTAAATAATTGATATGCATAATCACTCACTTCAGCAGTTTACACAGCTGCCCCCCTCAACACACTCGGGCACTGCTGACGAAGTCCCACCAGCCTCAGCCAAATGGTGTTCATGCCTCCTCCTTCCTAAGGCTTAATGCACAGAGAAAATGGTTCCACTGCTTGAAATAAAATGTCCTTGTTTAGGTACAGAGACTCTTTTATTATGTATAGCATTTGGAGTCATACAAAGGGTAGGAGTGCTGATCCTGTAGCATCGTCCTGCCTGCTATTGTTAGCTGCGATTAATTTTTGGTATGTTCTGTTGCCTTCTTGGGCTTATTTTGATAGTATTTCTCCAAAGATACCATGGATTTGGTTCCATTGATCGTGTTAAGTCTTTTCAAAATAAATCAGACTATTCCATTCCTCGAGTCAGATTGTGCTCCCTCTTCTCATATTCTGTGGATCAAAATGAATGACACTGTTTCTAAGTGGGATAACATTACATTACCATAATATCTAATTTGCCCTAAAATACTGTTCACTGTTTGTTTCTTGTGCTTTGAACATTTTGTTTGTGGATCACATCCCTAGTGGAAAAGATTCTGTTTTTTATTTTCGACTGGATGTTTGAAAGAAATGCATAAAGTAACAGAACACAGGAAAACTGATCAACAACACAAGCACAGAACTCTGCTTTTAGCATCCTTACATTCATTATAGGATGGACTTTAAAGTAATCCTTCTGACCTTGCACTCAAATACAGAGCACTAGAACATCTTGCTCCTCCATATTTAAGTGAACTGCTAACAACCTGCATACTAAACAGAGTATTCTGTTCCAAGGACAGTGTTTAGGCAGTAATCCCATGAAACAACCATTGGGAAGAGTCTTTAACTACACTACACTGTTGAATTACTTCCCAAAACACCTCAGAGATGCCCCTTTGGTCTCAGCTTTTAAATCAAGGCTCAAGACCTATTTCTCCTTAGTTTTTCATTTTCCGTCTCTATAATTCTATATCAGCTATCATTTAAAAGGGTTACTGACATTCAGAAGGTGTAATTTTATTCACATTAAACCTTGATTTTCATACCAGTTACTGTCACACTTTTTCATCTTTGTATTTTCCACTGCCTGGATCGCAGAACTTGGATGCTGTGCTGAGCAGGCTCATCCTGACAGCCTATGACATCACACATTGGGAAGAGAGACCCAGGATGGCCCAGGAAACCAGGAAACCTCAGAAATCTCACTCGATTAACTCTGATGACAGCTTGAACTGGGCAGTAACTGCTCATCATCTCTTGTGATTAATGTCCCCCAAAGTTTTTTTTTTCTCTTCTCAGGGCCCACATTGCTATATTGTTAACATCTATACAAATCTGTAAAGCGCTCTATTGCAAAATAGTGATGTAGTGCTGGGCACAAAAGCAAATAATTGATATTTTTTGCTAATTTAATGAGAAGCACAAAAATGGAAGAGTAAAAAAACCCCAAAGTATACTTCGTTAATATGTCAGTGGTTGACATTTAATCTTAATGTGGCCTGGAATGAGGTCCTGTCTATTACTTATGTTTTTTCCAGATGGCTTCTGCTATGCCTTATCTTTCTCTGTTCAGTTTGAAAACAATAAAAGAAAAGTGATGTGTCTTGTTCAGACACTAAATAGCTGTCTCATTCCACCCTAGAGGTGGCTTCACATCAGTGGCTGCTCAATTTATCAGCCGTGCAGTGTCTTGAGTTTCTTCAAAGTTTAAGGATTTAAGATAATCAATATTTTTAACATATCTAGCTCTCTTAAAATAAATATGGTGGGGGGGTGATGTGCTTTAATGTTTAGAGTGGTGCTTCACATCGCACTGCTGCTGTTCCCTTGAGCAAAGTCTTCCATCTGTGTTCAGCAGTATACAAAATATGTAATTTTATCCCTGTAAGTCAAACTGGACAGAACTAACACAAACAGAAAATATCAGAATATCCTATCAGAAAGATAACAACAGTTTGCTTGACAGTTCTTGGATTAATCAGCTCTAACTTGACTGGTTTAAGCCCTGAACTACAGGCTGGCAGGGTATCATGGTTGAATAATAATTAAAATAACTGCAGTGAAACTGTCTGAATGCTGGAAGGTTGTGTTAGTCTCGAGTCACTTGAGTCTTAACCAGGTGTGATTTCTGGGTAACCTGTAGAATGCCATTACCTTTTTAGAGACAAGTGATAGTTCTGCCTCTGAATTTCTGTCACCCACATGCTCCCCCTGTGTTTCAGGTCCTCTGAAGGCCCTGCGACATTGAGAGGTTTGTATTTCCATGGAAGACTGACTGAAGGACAGGTTTCTGCTTGAGTGCCTCTCCAAAGCCAGGCAGGCGCTGTTGTCCTGCCTAAAGGCCCTTCCTAGACAGGCCACTCGAGTGAGCGCCCCACCCTGACTCTAACACTCTCTGGCAGGGGAACTGGGAGACAGATGTTCCCTGCCAGTGGCATGGTGGCAGTGGGGACATTTCAGTGTGTGTGCTGGAACGTCTACTTTAACGGAGCAGATAAAAGAAAGGGAAGAAATCAAGTCAGTTCAATTTATTCACAACATTATTGCAGTGTCATAAAGAATTGTGTCAGGAGTCCCCATCAAAAAGCCTAATTCTTATTTAGGATGGAGAGCCAGAAGGGAAGTTTGAATTACTTCTTTTGGATCATATTGAAAAAAAAATTCTCCCTTTCAAGGATAAAGAATTCTACATATGCCCTGTGTGTTGAAAAATAATTCTTCTCAGTTTGTAGGTGAATAAAGATGTAAACAGTTTTATCTGAGCAATGAACTGAAAGGATTTTGTGTCCTTTTCCTTCAGAGACATTGCGTTTCTAAAAGCAAGCCAGATCACAGAAGCTCTGGAAGAGTTCTGAGGTCAACAAGAGAGCGGGCTGAATATGATTGGACTGTTAAAGAGAATATTATATGAGTTTTGGGGGGATTCTAATAAAGCAATATAATGTAGCGCTGAGATTCCAAAAGCACAGAACTGCTTCGGTGAGCTCTGGTTCAGGATTAAAGTCAGCACTTGTGTGGGGTTCTGCTAGCCTAGCCTAGAGAGCTGGAAGTGCTGTTAAGCAGAACTGCACGTCTGGAATCTCACATTCATACCTTGGGGGAACACCAAGCCAGTCCCTGTAAAATCACTGCTCAAGCAAAAGTGTGAAGCGATGCCTCTGAAGATTTATGTTTCCATATATCTACTGAATACACACCTGCATCAGCATGCATAAGAAATAGGGTCTGTAGGGTGTAGAAATCCCTGTGAAATCTGCTGTAAGAGTTAGAATAGGATGCTATCTCTCATATACAGCATATGAAAATATAAACAGTACCCTAAAAATGTATTTGTGTCCTAATGACACAGGAACAATAAACATCAAATAAATGTAATAGCATTTAACAGAGCACAGACATTCGTCATAAAGTCCAGAAAACCAAAAGGCCATCACATTCCTGTAGTTTGTCTTGTGTAAATCTTACTGTGGCAGGGATTTCACTGACTAGATGCTACAAAGTCCTTAAGTGTGCTATGAGGTTCATGCACTGCAGTGGGGAAATTCCTCCATGCAGAATAAAATCCTTCAGATCCTTTGGTATCTGGTGCTGAACTGCTTTGTGCTGAAATTATTCACTTTGGTTTCCAGCTTTGGGGAAAGAATTGGATTTTTGAAATCTGACCTCCTCTTCCAACCCTGGGAAAAAAACGGGGATTAAACCTTTTTACAAATGAAATTGAAAGCCTAACAGTCAGTACCTGTTGCTCTGATGAAGTAGCATTTCAGAGTCACTGGTGCAGCTGAACTTCCTCCTGACAGCAGGATGATGTCTTTGTTACTTCTGAAAGAGTTACAGGAGATTGCCTACATGTGGTAAGAACATTAACACACGTCCAGAGGCAAGAGAGTGATGAGGCTGCATTATATCTTTAGAAGATCACTAATGATGGTCTTCAAAGCAGAGTCATAGACATTGCACTAGGTTGCATATTTCTCCTCCCAGCTGCCAGTTTAATGTGGAAATAAAATGGGTGGTTGTGAATAATTAATACCTCAGTCCATTAACGAGACATTAGAATGCACTTCACCTCTCATTGATTCTTTACTTTTACTCTGTAGCACATTTTGTACTTTGGTAGTTGTGTGAAATATGGATGGTCTTGTTTAAATGTCAGCTTTGTAATTACATATAGCGTATAAGCGCCGAGTTCCTTTGAACCGCAGTATGAGTTATCATCACCCACACAGGACAGTGTCTTGCAAACACTTACCTCAAGCGTAAAGTGCAAGCATTTCGCCAGAGGCCTTAAAACGGCGCTCCATTTCTCGTCTTTCTCAATGCATGTTTTGAGAGGAGAAGAGCAGTTAAACAAAACCCCTTGAACCAAACAAAATAAACATTTTTAACATTTGAGCGTATGGAAGTGTCTCTGTCAAGAGCTCTGCTTCCTGTGCCACTCCTTCCTTTTTGTTTTCCTGGAAAAAAAGGTTGTATTTGCAATTGGTTTGCTGGGGCTTGATTTGTATTGCAGTCATGCTGTTTGCAGCTCCAAATATATCATAATATAGCAGTAATGTTGCAAGTGCGTAAATATGGCTTTTGCAATAAAACCATCCACTTCAAGACATCTGAACACCTTAACAATGCCCAAACAGTGCTCAGGGATGTTACTTTTAAAAAGTAACCTATTCCTTTTTTAAAATCAGTAAGTTGAGGGAAATTCCTTGCAAGAGGTATTGTATTACTTTACATAGTAACAATACACTACACATTTCACTGACTTTAAAATGTATTTTCCTTCACCTTGTTGTTAATTGTAAAAAGCACCCCCTTACATAGGAAAAAGTAATAGGTTTATTCCATGCAGAAAAAAAGAAGAAATAAAAACACATTTCGGCCGTGGAGCCTTCTTCACACCTGAAGAAGGCTCCGCGGCCGAAACATTGTGTTTTCTTTCTTCTTTTTTTCAGCATGGAATAAACCTATTACTTGTTCCTTTGCAGCCTACGCATGCTGACGCAGCTACCCACCTGAACTACTACCCCCTTACATAAGTAACTGTAATGTATTATGTTTTATACTGTACATTATGTTGTGATGATCCCAAGGGACTAGACACACATAAATAGAAAAACTAATGACAGAAGTCCAGGTTTGTGTGGAAGGCTTTATTGTAAGCCATTTCAGTATCCCCTACAACAAAATCCCAACAGATGCTAGCACTGTGAATGCGTTTTATATACCAAACAAAGCTTCACTGTATCCAGGTGAGAATGTGAAATTCTAAGCCTTTGCCACTCATCCAAGAAATAAGTACAATCACCCTATGTGGCTATTTACAATGAGAAACCATATAAACTGTCTCTAGTGACAGTTATACTGTAATTGCATAATTGTATAATTTTTAGTCTGGATGACCTCGACAGAAATTCACACTGAATCACAGCAACCTGTAGTTCATGCACTGTAGAATAGCTGGAAATATCGAACCAGCAATTGCTTTACAATGCAAAGGAACGTGGAGAGTTTTAAAGAATTATAGGCTAGGAACAACTGTATCCATGGATGAATGGGGGGATTTCAATGGACCTGATGTAACAGGCAGAAAACTTCAGTTACTTGACAGCTCACCCATGCAATTGTTTTGTTTAACTCTATGGCACATTGTATGTTTGCCTTAGTAGATATTTCATCCAGATACTTAGAAATAATGACTTATCTTCAGTTAGGGATTGGCTGTTTATGAAGAACTGTGCAATATGTCACATTATTGTATATACTTTACATTCAACTCATTTTTGACTACAGTACTTGTCATGATAACACATTATGGGCTGGGTACTTCCAGACTGGTGTGCAGTAAGGAATCTACCTAACAGTACGGTAGCAGAGATAGGTTCATTCTAGACAGATCAATATCTTGATAGATGAGATCTTGTCAAGATCAATGTATAGATATTGATACTCAGAGGATTCCTTAAAGAAACAGCATCTATTTTTTTCTGTATGGGAGATGAATAGGATACTGTAATTGCTGAGTAAGGAAGGCTTTTACAGCAGACTAAGAAGGAATTTTACCATCAGTAATTTTCCCACAATGCTGGGCCAGCTGCAAACATTTTAGCATTAGATTTGTACTGTAATTTAACTACCCAGAATGGTGACTGGGCCATGATAATATGGAAAAAAAAATGGAACACTATGCAAAGTGATGAATGAAGATCACTTAATAACAGCAGCCCTTATCTGTGAATATTCTGCACTGAGAAGCAAGGAAGTGAAAAGTTTGCAAGCATTTTCATCATCTTATTTTCTTAGCAAAAATTGCTCCAGCAAACCTGGCCCGGCCCGCCATCCCTGGGCTTGACAGCCAGGTGTTTTATAGTATTTGTGGCTCTGATCATCCATCAAAGGGATCGATCACGTTCCCACCGCGTTTTATTAATGATCTTGTCAGCTCCACAGCTCTGGGGTGCCTGCACTTGTCGAAAATGATAGATCATTAGCCAGTCTGCCTGCTATTTATTCTCCCATGACCTTGTCTCTCCCCATTGTTGAGCGCTTAGAGTTATGAGTGCAGGGACATGATAATTTAATATTGATCTGTTTCTCAAAAGTTTTAAACCAGATCTTCAGTCCATTAAAGGAAGAAATGCACCCCCACCCAGACACACACACACAGTAGTACACTCACTCAAGCCTGCTCTGAGGCCCTTACTTCAATCGCACTCACTTATATACAGTATGGACCTCCGGTTTCTCTGGCAGGGTGAAACAGGAAGGCTGATTTCTCCATCTCTCCCAGCTGTCTGGCTCTCAAAATTAATTACAAATTTTCCATGTGAAACAAATCTCTTCTGAATCAGTGAATGTGAATCAGACCTGAATTCTTTTAGTTTTTATGCAAACAATTAAAAGAGTGTCACTTATATTTTTATGGTCACCCGCAAACAGAAAGCACATGGAAGGAAAATGTAAAAACAAACCCATCCCCTCAATAAGTAATCAATATAAGGTGGGTATGGGGGGGTGCGTTCCTGAAGATGAAGATGAACATGAACATCAAAGCCAGTCTTAATTTAAAAAATTAAGAGATATTATAATTATTTTAACTTCTGGACCCAAGATGCACTATAAGAAAATACATATAGAGTGCTGAATAATAATCACTTTTATCACCCATCCATGTTCTAACTGCTTTATCCAGTACAGTGTCGCGGAGAAGTCTATCCCGGCAAACATCTGGCACAAGACAGGATGCACTCTGGATGGGACGCTAGTCACACAGACACAGACACAGACATGCACATATTCACACCAGGCCCCGCTTTCCCACAAGCCAATTAAACAATCAGCATGTCTCTGGAGTGTGGGGGGAAACCCACAGAAACAAGAGGAGAACATACAAAATCCACTTAGATAACACCCCAGGAATTGAACACCAGACCCAGCGCTGTGGGACAGCAATACGAACCACTGCACCACTGTGCATCTTTAAAATTTTATATTGCACCTTGCATTGAATTTGATCTCACTTCCCAATGAAAGAAGTAATACAATTAAATCATTTGAATTAAACAGAATCCATTTTTTTTCTTTACCAGGTACAGTAAGTAGTTGTAGATCTAAATGACATTTACTGTGATGACCTGGATATGCATTTCTAGAGCAAAGCATGTACTGGAGCAATCTGAGTGATGAATCTTGTGCAAGAATACACAGGAACTTCCTGTCTTGGACACTGATTCCTCTGGCCAGCAATCCGCAGCAGTGTGATTATTCCACAGCTTTGGAGCAACAGATCAGCCCAGGGTCTGGGAACTGAAAGAAGGGTCTACAGGGAGACTCCACTGAGGCAGTCAGGAGCCAAACCATTCAAGCTGGACAAAGCGAAGTGTATGGTTATTAATGTTAAAAATAGGCAATAGCTACCAGATCTTCTTAGAGGAAAACATTACTGTCCTGATTTTAAATGATTGATGTCACAGCAAGAATGACTGCCTCTCAGCACGGAGGCCCAGTGTTCAATTCCGGACCTGAGGTGCTGTCTGCAACTGTATATTGTACTGTATATTCTCCCTGTATTCACGGTTTCCAGCAGGAGCTCTGGTTTCCTCCCACAGTTCAAAGACATGCTGGTAGGTTAACGGGCTCCTGGAAAACTAGCCGTGGTGTGAGCGTGTGCGTCTGTGTGCCCTGTAATGGACTGGTGTTTCATCCTGGTGTTGTATCCTGCTTTCCTCCTGTTGTTGGCCGGGATGTGGCCGTGGCTCCCCTGCCATCCTGAATTAGATAAAGCATACAGAAAATGGTAGGATGGCTGATGTCATAGCCGTGCATATTTTCCAACCACACACTGTTCATGTAGTGAGTGCTTGGTGGTCTCCAATTACCAATCTACTTATTTGGCTGAGGTTTTTATCCACGGCAACTTGCATTTCAACTCGCAACCTTCCACTTAGGGGTCCAGCACCCCAGTCACTGCCCCACACTGCTGCCCAGCGCTACTTCAGTATCAGGTTTGTGGTCCAGACGTTTAACAGGAGGATCAGTGGAAGCACTGTATGCTTATAGCTGCCAGTTGATCACTGTTGCCAGCATTCAGAACATTGGGGATTTATTTTTTGGCACCACACTGCTATTGATTTGCATCTAAATAGCAATAGCTATCCTGTCCTTTTACTCTTACCCTGACTGTATGGCTGGCTCCAGAGATTTAATAAGTGGCCTTCTGCAGACAGTATCTGGCTGCACGCTCCAGGGGCCAAGTAGACAGAGACATGGGGGCCCAAGAGGGCTGGGAAACAGTGTCCAGAGGTGCTGGGAGTTCGGGCTGCACACACTCCATCATCCTGAGAGAGACTCTGGGATGATCTCCCCCCCGCCTCCTCCTCCCCCTCCACACTTCCACCTCAACCTGAACACCCTGCCTGTCCACTGCTGCCAGTTCAACCCTCCCAGCACATCCATCTCGTCTGCCAGCTCGAAGATCGATGGCCTTGGTCTCTTAATCAGGTCTCTGGTGGCTGGAGGCAGGAGAAGGGAAGAACCTCTGTTCAATGCCTTGAATGCTACTGTTCTGACTGTTGACAATTTCTATTTTATTTATATTCCTTACACTTTCTCTCCTTCTGCAATTTCCAATCTAACTGTAATTATGGATTCAGGCAGTGCCCACTGTGTTGGCTGTATTACAAAACACTGAACACTTAACCCTTAACACAGCTGTGTACTATACAGTATGTACGTTTGCCTCCCTGGTTATGGCTCGTGAGTTAAAAACAGTATCTTGGAGTCAGTTCTGTAAGGAGTTCATGGATGAAGTCAGCAGAGGTCTCGCATCTTTGTCAAAACGCTGAAGCTTGTTAACAGAAGTGGGAAAATTTGATACTAGGGCACTACAAAAGTCTACGTTCGAGCTAAAGACATTCTCTCCCTCCAGCACTTTAGCCCCAGTCTGTTTGCCTGCTCACTTTTATATCTGTAGCAGCCAAGATTGCTGTTAAGGTCAAAAACACCCACTGGGAAATAAGACAAGAGTCCTGACTGGCTGTACTACATAACCTCTGCAGAGTTTGTAAATTACCCTCACCCACAGTGCATTTAATAAGAAAATGAGGTGCTGACTGCCCAGTTACACTGAGGGTGGCAAGGAGTTTTTGTGCTGATGCACTGGTATGATAGAATGAATTACTGGATTACTGTTAATAAGGAAAACTGTTGCTCTGACATCAGTCTGTGAAAGTGCCCATTAAAGAAGCAGCACTGGCACAGTAAATTTAATGGAAAAGCAGTTAAATGTTTCGTTCCGTGACACTGATTTGGAAAAACAGCAGACTTTAAATAGTTAATAGCAATTATTCACTGAACTGGAATACATTTTAAACATTTCCATTCTTTTCCCCCCGAGACCAAAACTGCTGGTTACGTGGATGACAGTAATACATAGCAGAGGAACCGATATAACACGGTAAATAAAATCAATTACATATCCTTACAGTACAAAAAAATATTGAAAGAAGCCCCTACACTGCCCTGCTTTCCAGAACACGTGGAATGGTCTGAAATCTCTGTACAGCTCCTCTGCTGTCTTACCCCAGCCTCCACAAACACTAGGCCTGGTGCTTGTGCCAAGAATCTCTTCTGGCTCCCAGCCTCAGTGTGTCCCTGCTGAACTGCTCTCTGTATTTCCTCCCAGTTGTGCTCTCCTCCGGCACAGCCAGGCCGAGGTGGCAGGTTGGAGCTTCTCAGAAAAGTGTTGCTGTTGCCCTTTACAGCCAAGCTTTTCCAAAGAACTCTGCAGAGGTTTGCACTGCAGGCAATCCGTCATTGCAGCTAGCATTTGATAGGACTAGCTTGAGGTAATTTAGTACTTTTAAGTTTTTCTGACTGTCAAAATGCCATATACATTCAGACTCACAGTGATGTAGCTTCCTACTGTTTCCATGTGGATAATATACCTTCACGAAATGAATGACAGATGCTTGAGATAAAATGCACTACTGATTGTCATCTGTTTTGTTTTTTACTACAGACAGGTGCCACTTATTCAGACTTCTTACAAACTACATATTTTGTATTGCTGATGAGAAATTTAAACATTCTAATTCATATTTTATATTTTTTGTTCCTTACTGTACTTCAAGGTACTTACTTGCCCTCTTCAACATATTAGTATCAATTTCGCTTAACCAGGCAACTACTTAAGATAAAAAAAAGTGTAAATCTGTTTTGAATGACAAAAGTTTTCAATAGAAAAGGCCTATTTGGGTTATCAGGTTTTGGGTTTGAATAGGCGTGACCGTTGGATAGTTCACTCACCATAAACTGGATGTTTGTTGTGTCACGGGTTCTATTAGCTGTGCCATTCTCAATTTTGAAGACCGTACATGATCATTTTTTTAAGCTTTTGATATTATTTGAGCTCCCCAAAAAATATGTAAGAATTCCTTCTTGGTACAAGCAAAAAAAAAAAAAACAGGGTGGTTACAGAGGTGAGGAAATAGTCCAAAATGTAACTGTTCAGCAAAAACACTAATCAGATAAGAGCCACCTCCGCAAAGAATAATGAATTTGACCACTTTATGAAAGCAATGCAGAGACAATAAAAGTCATATAAGTTAATTTATTTAGCTTGTTAATTTATTCTATATCCAGTGTGTGTCTCTACAGTATCTTCAAGCTATTGGTGGACTTAACATGGACATCACGAGTTACGCAAGCTAACAAAATCACTGGAAAGATCTTTAAGCCACAATGATTTAGCCATTATGCCATGTTTGGTACGAATGAATAAAAATTAAAATACTAAGCATCAGCATCACCAACTTAACTTTCCCACTTGAGCTTCCTCTGCCCGAGAAATGCCCTGGGACCACACTGGGAGGGGGAGAATAAAAGCATTCGGACTAGACCAGCCAGGCGGAGAGAGTGTTACGGGCATTGGTGCACGCATTTCTGTGTGTAGATTCACGCCGACACCAGTGCCTGGTAGGGCAATCTGGAATTATGGTCACGTCAGCGCCGGGATGCTCTGGGAGGGAAGGAGGGAAGAAGGAGCACTCCATTAGCGTTCCTGCAGGGGTCAGTTGCTCCCCTCGCTGGGCTGCAAAACTGCCCAGGGTCTGCGCCCAGTGCTGCCCGCCGCTTGTTACCGGCACATTCATATTCACAGCCAGCCCGGTGCCCCACCAGGTCAGCTCCAAACAGCAGTCTAATTACAATTCACAAAACAAGGGTTCAGCAGACAGGCACATTACAGCACATGCCAACCGCAGAGAGCATTTTAAACTCTTAATAAGAGCCTGCGCCGAAAGAAGGGGCCGCGCGGGCCGGAACATCTGAAATGGCCATCTGCAACTTGTCCTCGTTTTAAACGTTTCTTCCTGCTCACGGCTCTTAATTGTGCCTGCGTTTGTGCAGCTGGAGACAGGAGAGAATAACTTCGGGTTGTTTTTTTTTTTCCCCGAGCCAAGACACAAGGATCATTTAGGAAACGCAGTGACTGGCTGTGCGGCTGCACTCTTCACTGTCTAATTAACAAAGAATTTCGCTCCCCAAAACACTCCGATGGGTGCCGCTGGTCGCCCTGCCATTCACTCAGAACCCCAATCCCTATTCTGTCCCGCAGAAAAAAAACAACTCGCCGTAAACACATGCTGCCACCTTCGGGGAAGAACTCAGATTAAATAATAACAAATTTCAAGAAAAAAATATAGGAACAATCGAATAACAGGCTTTGTCAATTGCATCACCACTAGTGGATTAAATAACAGGAGTAAAATACCCAGCTGAAAGTGAAATAACATCAACACTACTGGCTTAAAAATAGATTTTAGATGCATAGTGAGTAAGAGCATTTAAAAACCGTGTGATCGGATACAAAAACACAAAAAATAACATTTTCTAAGGGATTCAACTCCTCTGGTGTTCAAAAACCCTATGGGGTCCACATGAATCTCGTTCCTCCTCCTGCACATTTTCTTCTCAGTACAGATAGGTGTCATCGCACAATTATGTGTGAGGTCGGCTCTCCGAACTGAGCTCTCAGTTGCGCACCACACACCTTCATAATGGCTGCTCGCTACAGTGCTGGGGCAATGATAATTCCTGGCTCCTCCCCGCACCGTCAGAATAATTCACTTCACAGGGGAGGAAGCGGAGCTTCATCACCAGAAGCTCTTAGCTGGGGTAGAAGCGCTTCAGCAGATCTTTCTTGTTAACTTTCCCCATCTGATTCCTGGGCATCTCCTCCACCAGGATCAGGCTTGTAGGGATGATATACGACGGCATGCACTCTCTTAAAGACACAACAAACACGACGCCAGCAAGGTTAGCTTACCTCATACCACATGTAATATGAACATCATCTTTACAAATAAAATGGCAAACTGCTGTTTATTTAGGGTGTCCGGAACGTACTTGTTAGTGGGGTACACACCTGGTGTCACTGTACTGCTGATCTGTGAAACCTCTTTAGCTTTAGAAGCAAGCGTTTGTGTGATGGCATTTGTGGGCTGGGAGAGTAGGGGTCCTGTCTTGGCAGTGCTGTTTCTTCTCAATTCTGCCGCCTTTCCCCACCCCCGCTTTCCTCTCTTCCACACATCCAGCGCGAGAGAGAGGGCCGAGTCACGCCTGACAGAGATCCGCAGTGACAGCAGCTGCCGAGGCGCCGAGGAGTGAGCATCGAGGAGTCTGCTCATCTTTTTCTTTCGCGCCCGCCTCCCCCCCGGCTCCTCGCGCTGCCCGTCCTGGGGCACTGCCCGACGGTGACAGGCAGGTCGCTGGCGCGGCCGCCCGTACACCATGCTCGACCTGCTGGGCACGGCGCTGCCGCCCACAGCCCCCACGCCGCCTCGCCATATGGAGTGGCAGGGTGCAGGCTGCCTGCTGTCAGCCAGGACACAGATAGGAGATGATAGGGCCCACAGCCATCCCTCTGAAGGGGGACATGTGTCTTCTGCCAATGCCTGTGTCGAGGCCCAGCGAATGCAAGTGACATTTAAAACTGTGGCAAGCACAACACAGGCAGGAACAGCAGCGGTGGACTTGTCAGACAGGCATAGCAGAAATAACAAGGAGGGATTTTTCTCTCTACTCTGATCCTCTAACCTATATCATATTATATAAAACTCATACCATATATTATCATATCACATGTATTATTACACGAAAAATCATATTAATGCAGAGGGTCAAACAAGAAGACCGTAAATGCCTGCCTATCTTACCTAAAGCGGAATGTTCTCTGCCAGAGTGGATTACAGAGCAATGGAGTTTTAACTGCCTGCCACCTTTCTTTATGGCCATTAATGTATCACGACAAAGACCGCAATAAATACACTACCGCTTGGTATTAGCACAGTGGGTTTGTGGGCAACCTTTCGAAAAGAAAGAAAATAAAAAAAACCCGAAATGAAAGCGTTAAGGGAAAACGCTTGATTCAAAATGCGCAGTGAAAGTTGTAAAGTTACATTGAGAGACAAAGTAGTGGGCCATACACATTCCACCCACAAGACAGGGGAAACTACCGAGGTCCGTGTGACGCGCTCTCACCTGGCCCAGGTTTTCAGCTGCTGCAGGCTGAGGCTGCGACCCTCCTTCAGCTGCACGACGGCGGTCACTCGCTGACCCCAGGTGGAGTCGGGGGCGCCAATCACCGCCACATCTGAGGGAACAGCGCCACCCGGCTGTTACTACAAGGTCAGTACTAGTCACCTTTCCTTAGCGATTGTCCGCAGGTCAGTTTAAAAATCTGCCATGTAATTGTGAAAATACAGGCTACAATCTTCTGCAACTAGGCTTATCTTCTACAGACACTTGTTGAGGGAAAACGCTACACCGTTATCTTAAGGACCTGCATATTTCCAGGTAATTACCTGCAATGTCTTGATGTGCCAGAAGGTGTCGCTCCACCTCAAGTGCGCTTATTTTATAGCCTCCACTTTTGATGATGTCCACCGAGGTACGTCCCCTTATCCAGTAAACACCATTCCTGTACACTGCCGTGTCCCCTACAGCAAATGACAGCACAGTCAGCCAAAAAAGTGGTGCATGGTTTTGTCACTCAGAGGCAGGCATTAAAGGTCTCTCCTTTCCAAAACTGGACCGCTGAGGTGCGACCATGCAGGCATCACTGGCAAGCTGACTCTGAAAGAGTTCTAAAAAAGATATCCAATTGAAGTGCATTGCAAAGTCATAATTATTCTTCACCATTTGTGACCGATTTGCATATATACAGTAGTTTGCCAAACGAGGCAAGGACTCAATATGGCTGTCATGAAGAAACTTCATCAAAGTCCAAGTGTTCAATCTATCATTCAATAAAAATGAAATATTCCATATGGTTTGCTGGTGACACAGAGAACTCGAATACCCAGATTGTGGTGCATTTGCTTCTCATTTCTAATAATAGCTTCAATTGAACCTTCACTGCCTGTATCTCCTGGGCAAATTGCTCAGAGCTTCTCAGCTGCAGTTTGCCTTAATTACTTTCCCCACACAGGGTACGGTGCAGGTGTGCGCTGTGCTTTCTCAGAGGCCTGAGCACTGGACTGGAGCTGAGGAACGCACTGATTGGCAGGCATCCGTCATGGATACCCCTGGGCTGAAAATCACATCTAGCTCATTTCCCTTGCAAATCGCAAATATGACACTTCTTCATTGAGACACAAACCCAGAGGTTTCTTTTTCTTTTTAACCGTGTGATAATGAGAGAGACCAGAGTTCAGCAACCGGAAGGAAAAGCAAAGAGGAACTGGGAAGCCGAGCTGACACTACCATGTTTCCTTCACATGTGATGTCGGAAGGGGTTTTCATTTAAGTTTCCAGAGAGAAAAACGCAGTAAAAAAGCATCTTCTGGGCCACCTTTGGCTCTTTGCACTGCAGACTTGACTATCCCACCTGGGAAGACACCAGGCCAAGCAGAAGGCGATGAGCTGGTGCTGTGACTGATTGTACAGCTGGTACAGACCCACATTTGGCATGCCCACTTCTCTCTCTTACCTGGAGGCTAATAGGCGAGCTGAAAAAGCCTAAAGGAGGACGAGGAAAAAAAGCAGGAGAATCTGTCAAGCGAAAGCCTCAGAGCCTCAGCACTACTGCAAAAAAAACCACCCACAAAGCTGGGAACGTCAATCAACCAATCAACACGCAACCATCAGAAGCGTGGAACCGCAAATAATTTATAATTAACTTCGCATTGCGTGGATTTCAAATAGTGATTTCAGAAGAGAGTAATACAGCAGGGGGGAAAAAAAAAAACACCTTAACTCCACGCACAAGAGCACAAACAAAATCAGCCGCCACACACGTAGTCTGGGTCTCTCCCCCTCTCCAGCTCCCTCTGCTTGCACTGGTGAAGAGCACAGCGTCAACACAGGGCCCATCTGCTCTCATACATCACGCACTTCATTTCAGTTTATTAGCCGGGATAAATCATAAATATTTCATTATACATCACGGGCGGCTGTCGCAGGGATAGTGCAATTTATCACCGCTGCCCTCTTTCACAGCTCTGCAACGGCGCAATAAGCTTTCCAGTCTATTAAACAAGATTGATACAGTGTGTAAATTTAGATATTGGGAATTTCTTCACAGACCACTGCTTTCTGCTGATAGGCTGAGGTAATGGGAGGGGGGTGGGGGCGAGTACTGAGAAAGTGGACGGGTGTTAACACAGTAAGAGTGTATTTACAGTTTTTACGCTAAAGAATAATTTGGTCACAGAGACGCACCTTTGAATCTCTTCTCCTTTTTATGCAAATGAATCCGAAAATGAACACCCATTCAACATGACTCCTGATAAAAGCAGCTTTGTAGGTTTAATGACAATACAAGCCAGTTTCTCCCCGATTTTGTTTTTTAAGAAAGTCTCTGAAGAGATCTTGGAGAAAGTCAATTGAAGATTTAAAACCTTAATCCCTCCATTGAAATGATAATTCCCCCCCCCGCTTGTTTAAGATGTAAAGTTAAAAAGCCAGGTATGATAATGGAAAGTTACTAGGGCTTGCCTCCTTCTTCATTTCTGCATTGATCTTTTTACATTGTTATCTTGCTTAATTTGTGTTCACTGCTAAATTCTAATTTATTTTATTATTAATATTAAATCATGGTAAATGAATATTTAAATTGATAACTGAGAAAAATACCTGTTACTTCACATTTAACGAGAAATATAAATCGGCCAATACCAAAAACATAAGACGCAACACAACGCATTTTCCAGTTTCTAATCTTAAGAGAATTTGATTTTGACATACAAGCAAATAACGTTCTTTCAGAAATGATCTTAATCCATAAACAGAAAAATCACTTGAGATTACAAAAGATGCATTTTACTCATTAACTGAATAATGTATTAGCAGGATGTTTGCAGGAGAAAATGATCTTACCATTCTACCCATTTTATTGTTGGAGTGGTAGAAGATATGGTTGAATGAGATTCCTAATTAAAACGATAAGGAGCCTAATTGTTTAATGTTTCTGAGAAAAAAGAAATGGTGGCACACAAGCAATTAGATGGTGGAAGTTGTGGGAGGAGAAAATAAGCGAGGCTAAGACTGATTCAGACTGATCACTGGATATGGGTAAATGCACTAAACTTTTTCTTATAATAAGGTCTGCAGAAAAAAGTTCTGTCTGCTTTAGTCCATAGTACTAGCAGAGTCACTATATTATGCATCAGGGCAACAGACCAAAGGAAAATCACACTGCTGCTGTAAACAGAGTTGGCTGACCAGTGGGCGGCACTTTTCCCTTTGAACCATAATGTCCAAGCCAATGGTGACCAGGAGCACAGCTGTAGGAGGTGCTGTCCTTTGGATGAAACATTAAACCCAAGTTCTGAATTACTGGGTCATTAAAGATCATTACCATGTTCACGTAAGGATCATCCACGTGGGACTTGAATCTGATCTACCAAAATTCCCCCCTTGTTCCAACTGTATTTTCTTACATCCTCTCTTTACCTGTTGTCCAGTGGGATTGTTGGTGCAGAATAGACCTACTGGCACTTGTAACCCAGGTGAGAACCAGGTGAGAGGCGACATTTACACAGAGATGCGGAGACAATTTCAATGTGTTTTAATTTCTCCTGCCCATTTCAGATCTTCGCTTTAGTGATCTGACCTTAGAATTATGGTCAGCCCCCATGAAAGCCACTTTGTGGTAATGTGCACCAGCATGTTTAGATGTAACATTAACATCTGCACCTGCCGCTAGATTGCTGTCTATCATAAGGACATACCCTGAGGTACTTCAGTACAGTACTTCTGAGGAGTTTGGACTTCCTGACTTCGGTTCTAATATAAACAGTATCAGATTTCAGTCCACTTATCAGATTCTTTCATATATCTATTCCTGAAACACAACTGGAGTAAGCTTCTACTCCTTCAACAATAAATACTGTAGGCAGAAGACTAAATCTTGCCCCGTATACAGCATTTTTAACATTCTTTGATGCAGTAAAATACATAATTTAGTATTTTTTATGTGTGTGTATCAAGATCATTATTTTACTGTCTTTCTAGGAACCACAGCATTCACTACAACAGTGACATTATCATCTCTCATCCTTGCATGGGTGTAAAACTTTCTGATTGCTTGCGTGATAGCTGATCATAGTGTGATCAACTCAAGCAACTCAAGATTTTATCATGGTGAATTTTAGTTTTAGACCAGGATGGAATTCTATCATACTGCATGTCAATTACATTTTAAATCCAGTTGCACTTCATTTTCAGTTTTCACAGATACCACAACTATTTCCAATACTGTTTATATACTGTGCACATACAAACATATATATAATGCCTGACAGATTTATTCATACCTACAATGAAATAGACAAAAAACAATGTAACAAAGATTCACAGATCGCTTAAAACGTCTAAAAATATGTTTAAATAATAGCACAAAGTCATATATATCATGACATGGCCTGCAGCCATATCACTCTGTGTCTGACTAAAATGTTGCAGTACATGTTGGCGTTCATGATTTCCTCTATTTTAACAAGTGCTCCAGGACGTGTAAGAGCAAAATGACCACAGACATAAAAGACTCACTGCCATATTTCACAGTGGGCAAGTTTTTACACTGATGAGCGTCTTGTAAAAGCTAAATGGTGTTGCTCATCTGACCCATAAGACATGATTGCGATTGCCACACAGATGCAGTTTAGAGTTTCATCTTTTTGTGGCGCACTTTCAGAAGATTATTCCTTGCAAGCTGGCCATGAATGTCCCATTCATGCACGAGACTTTGAATTGCAAGTCTGTATTGGAGATCACCAAAGGTTGCCTTTGGATTTATAGTTTGCTGCCAAACCACTTGTTTCACATCCCCTGGTTGTAAAATACAGTATCGTCCTCATCTTGGGAGGGTTGCTACTATGACAGTGCCTTAGATTTTTTTTAAATGGACACTACAGTAGGAAGTGGTAGATTAAACTTTTCTTATTATTATTTTAAAGCCTTCCCCCAACTAATGTACATGTTAACAAATGGTCAATTTACCACCCGGCAGTCTTGAGAAAGCTCACCCACCTTAACCATGATGATACACACTAGTCCTGAACCTCCTTTCACACCGCAGGGAAAAAGGAAAGTTTTAGATACCCCTATGAAATTCCGGTGGATTCCACTGCACTTCCAAAGAGCAGAATTTTACTGTAGATAAGTTTGTGTGGGATTTATTTTAAAGAAATATGTAACAATCTGAACAAATGTGACCCTCATGTTTTCTGGAGCTACATTCTGACAAAACCTTGCACTCTTGAAAAGTATGACAATCACAAACATAACATTTTTAGAACTGCTTTGTGCAAGACGCATTACCCAGTCTATACCTCACTCTGTCATATGGTTCTTGCTTCTATTATATCTGGGTGGATCTATGTAAATCTGGAGTGCACTGTATATATTGTAGATACACACATAAACACCATTCAGAAAGACAGAAAAATCAAATCAAGCAGTATGATGCCATACAAATGAGAATTTTCTAGTTTGCTGCTTATTCTACATTAAACCTTGCCAGTGGCCATGCACTTGACAGCACTGCTTCCCAGCTACCGGAGAGATCTCTGTGAGTGTGAGTGGCTGAGCAGGTCTCGTGACGGCCAGTCGCCTCAGCTTGCCTCACACAGACATCGTACCCTCCCTCCCTCTCCCTTCAAGAGTACCGCACACTGCCTCGCTGCCAGAGGTGTGTGCGGGGGCGGAAAGGGCAGAATCCACATTCCAGAGCATCACCAGAGCACACCTCCACAGACTGTGGGCGAGAGCAGTGGTCTGGCATTCACCTTCGTGCTATTGGAAGCCATGCTCTCTAACCTTGGAGTTTAATTCTGGTTTCTTGATGATATCAACTGTCTAAATAGCTGCAAGGAATCCTTTCTCAGCCTTTTGTTCTGGGCTGTTCTCCACTCTCAAAAACAAAACTTACAAAAAATATATGTGTTACACTTCCGACTGAAAATATGTTTGATGTAATAGCATTTTAATTAAGGGGGATAATTTGTTTGGGTAATAATACTTGTCACATCAGATATTCCTCAACTGACTTCAACATCGTTCTTTTTGCAACCGAACGGCTCATCTTCTTGTAGTTAACGAGGTCTAACAATCTAACATATTTTAAAAATAATAAAACAATCAGATACATGAATATTAATGCCAGCATAAAAAGACAGACAGTTGAACCATACAGCTAATGAGGATGAATAACAGACTTTACCAACTAAATTGCAGGTCTAATAATATTTATCATCCTTAACTTTTGTCATGGTTTCTTTCTTGCAATTAATATTACACATAAAAGCACTTTACACTTAGATGAGTTACCCAGCTCATCTAATAGAAATGCAATTATAGAGAGTAAAATGTGGTTTATGTTAATTTGATTCATTGCATTCTGACTTTTTAATCCCTCCACTGTCACACTGCAGAAACACATTGTTTTGTTGATGGTAAGTAAACTGCCATCTCCAAGGAATCTCCCTGTCACACTCCAACCATTTCAAACCCCTATTTGCCAAAAAAACACATTAGCTAAGCTGCGCCTCTCTAAATTGTCTTGTCCAGGTCAGTTTCAAATAGGAGAGAGTGAGCGTACAGGTCCAGGGCTCTTACACTTGCTTTTTGCCAAGAAACTGCCCGCTCTTGACAGTGTTATCTGAAACAAGACTGTTTGTTTTTCTCCGCACAAGAGGGGAGAAACTGGAAAAAAAAAGAATCGAAAGCAGGTCAGTGAACCATATTAGGACTGTGCCATGTTTCCTATTAGTTTTCTTTTTAGCCTAAGAAAACCACCAGTCTTCCTGACCACCAGCCAGTTTTCTCGACTCCTGAATTAATGACTAACAGGGCTTGAACTTTCTCTTCGCTCTCCATCTATCCCTAACTATCCGCAGCTCTGCTAACGAGTCAGTCTCCCCAGGCTACCCCCTGGCTGCAGTCCCATTTGTGGTGATCTGAATGATGCACACACTTGTAGACCTAGTACTGCAGAGACCCAGAAAAATTGATTTCTGGATCATTTGTTGATATATTACAATGTATTACATGTAACCATTGCAAATTATTCATATGCTATATATACACACTATATTGCCTTTAGAAATTGTTGAATGCTCATTCACCCCAGCAAGTAGCTGCTGATACTGTATGTTCTGGTGGATTTTGACAGAGATAAAACATGAAAGTCATTTAAGATTCTTCCTAAATGCCATCTGAAAACAGCCAGAGCCGGAGCTGGTTGTCGCCACGCCATCCACTTGTGTAGCTCTTTATCGCTAGTTAGCTAGGCAGGCCAACACCCTGGGTTATTTTTCAATCAAAACTGAAAACATTTTTATTTTTCTTTAAATAAAACCTGATTTAAAATATTACTTTTTTTTATGAAGGCTATGCTAGCCACAACACAACGTTCAACGTGCGCTCTTACAAACTGCATTTTCTATTTGATATACATATAAAGGGCAACCATTGAGGTTTGGTTTGGGGCCTGAAACAGGCCTAATTCGAGGAATCACTAAATTCATTAATGTTTTGAGCAACTCCTTCACTTGAGGCTGGTTATACGTTTTTTTTATTTTAATGTATAACACTAATTTAATATACAAGGGGGAAAAAAGTTATGGCTGTATCATATCAGTATTTTCTAGTACTATAAGTATTATTTAATCACTAAGAATGCATATTAGTACTAATTAAGAACAGTATTACAGTTCACATATCATAGTAGTTTATTCTCTGCTGCCATGATGTGTAATTGAATGTTGATTCAGAAGCCCCAATTCACAGCTGAGAGAAGTGCAAAATGCCCTCACCAATAATAACAGGAGCAGGAATAATATCCCTGCTCTAATGAAAAGTGCCCTGGAATCTTTTATGACCAAATATTCAGATTTTTGGTGTCAAAGCAGGTACTCTGAGCTTCTCTGATCCCAGACAAGTCTGCTCACAACTAGGATGGGGGTCCTCTCCAGACAGCTAGGTTATGGCAGTGAGTGGTGTTGGTGGACAAGCAATAACTACAGCTGGGTAACACTGAGGCACACAACACGAATAAGCTTTTTATAAGGTCTCTCATAAAGCATTCTCAATTTAAAAACCATGAAGATCCAAGGTCATCTATGCACATCGATAGAGATCTGATAAAACGAGTATCAGCATGTCTTCAGAAGTATAAGATCAAACTTGGCCGATGTAAGCACTAGAGTACCACAGGGATCGTTAATATTCCTGATCTATATGAATTATTTAGATTCTTGCATATGTAATAAACTAGTTATTTTTAAAGAAGATACAAAATGAGTGGGAATTGGAAACAGAAACAGAGGCAAGGGACTTGACAAATGGAATTTAACATTGGTAAATGCAAAGTAATCCACATTAGCATTAGGAACATACTGTACACTGTTATGTGGGTGATTCAGAAATTAAGAAAGCTACACAAGTCCTCTGAAAAAGGATCTTGGTGTTGATGTAGATTCTTCCACATCATCATAAAGACAAAGAGTGGAAACGATAAATGCTAACAGAATATCCAAATCTACAAAACACCGTGTTCAGTTCTGGTCGCCATTACACAAAAATAATTCTTTACTCTTTGAAAATAAATTAAAGAGCAACAAGAGCCCAACAAACCCCTTTTTTATCTGCAGCCCCTCATGTTCTATGATCTTATGTTCTCCATGCAATAAACTAGTGAAAATTCACTCCATGCTTAGTAAATCTTTAAAAACACATTTTCACAGCTTTGTCTCAATTCAAAACCAAGTTAAATTTAGAGAACTGAGGACCACTGATGACAGTTAGTCTTTTTTATGCTTTTAAAATAGTCCATTAATCATTAGAACTGCTTTAATCAAGTGACTAGGTCTTGTCTCCTTCAGGCTTTCACATTAGTTAATATCTTGTTTTTCCAGGGTTGAATTTATATATAGTAACACAAAAGCAGCCTCCTATAAAACAGTTAATCTTTTAGGAGTTACCAGTATGCAAAGGGAATAAGAAAACACTTGGGAGCATTAAGACTGAGGGGAGCAGCAGCTCTTCAGTATACAGCATGCCACAGGAGCCCTGCTGGGTCTGTTTTTGTGTGTAGCCTATATTCCAGAGCCCTTGCCTCACACAGGCACAGTTTTACCTGGGGTGTAATATGACATTGAAGGAACATGCATTAGGAAAGTGAAGCTGTGGGCACTGAAATAGTGCTTAAATAGGCTTTGATAGTGTACGGGGAGTCATAATAAATTGATATACCCAGAAGACTCCAGTTTTATTGCATGAGGTAAACAAAATCCTCGACATTGACACACACACAAATAAACGCTTACCAGCCCTGGTTCAAGTCTAGCATCTAATCTCTGCCTCCATCAGATTCAGCCTCATTAAGATGCACTTAGAGGTGTCCTTTGCCGTGATTTCACAGCAAAAGTGTGTGATCTCCTAAAGCCTAGTTAACCTAGTTAACACACCTCTTCCTAAGACTAAGCAATATTATCCTCTAGTCCCATTATATATAAGCAGAAGGGCTAATCGAGTCCCAAAACAGTGCTCATTGAGGAACTAGCTATTTTTAGAGTATGTCCATTATTCATCATAAGCATGAGCATGTAGCACTGAGAAAATTGCTTATGCTTTTTGCCATTTTTTTAAACTGCATAATAAATCCCTGGAAAAGGAAAGCTGCCCTTCTAGAGCAATTTACTTTGGCTGAAGCTAGTATTCTTCAGCATACAGTCATTAAAAAAAAAAAGACAATCACGTTTAAGCATTTGTTTTAAATGCTTAGTTTGCACACCTGGATCCCTACTAGCTATAAACACATCTGGCATGGATGCAAAAAAAAAAACAGGAGGCAAAAGGTGAGCAGCCTGTATTTTAGAGCAAATACTCAGTTCAGGATTTTATTATATTTATTATAAAAATAAGGCACAAAATATGGTTAATGTTTTGTCCACATGTCCACATAAAAGTGCTACTACCACTTGAAACCACTATTCTAGCATAACATTGCATAGAACAGATCTGGAAGGGAAATATGATTTAAATCTTATGTTCATAGACAATGTGAAATGTTCATAGACATATCTGCATGCAGAGTATAAAAATATATTCTAGAATAGTTTCTAAATGATCTAAATATGATCTCGTAAGATATTCATACTAACATGAAATACACTTGCCAAAATGTGTTCTTGTACAAATTCCTATTTACTTTGTTGGAAATACACTATATTTTATTTCACCTTGGACATGGAACAATAAAGCTTAGCTGCTTACAAACTGAATGGAAGGAATCCCAAGTCCAGTGTTTTTATGGGTGTTCCGAACTTGAATTTACACAGAAAAGCATTTGTATTAGAAAATAATTTTAATATTGCTGCAAATATTACCGGTTTCTCGGGTCAGGAAGGACAGCAGGCTGCTGATTAAGCCTGAGCTCTTTTCTTGGCTGTCTTACAATGCAGATAGCTCAAACAGGGCTGCCGGAAAGGAAAAAAAGAAAAATCAATGCTAACAAATGAGTGTGGAGATGAAAGGAGTGTGCAGCCAGGCCCAGCGACAGATTATCTATAGAAGTGCCACTGACACCAAGTAGCATCACTTACGTAATTAAAACCACAGACATTTGCAAATGAAGCTGATATTGATCGTCGGGCAAGTGCCCAAAGTCTCCTGGCTCCCACAGCCCCCAGGGAGCTGGGACACGGGAGAAAAGCTTACAATGAGTCCCTGTGTTGCTCATCCTTCCAGCTGTGCTGCCCACGCCATGCCTTCAGAACTCAAAAGCGTGTTTTAGTCACCCATACAAACACTCAAATATTTTTTTTTCCCCCCCATGAGCACCTTCTTGTATTGTAATGTAATTTGTAGTAAAAGATATGCCTCGCACAACACCCGCTCCCCTCCAAGACTGTGCCACATAAGAACCCATAAAATAGGATCAAGCATCAATAATCGAGCCCCCATTAAACAGTCAGACGTTCTTCATAAAAAAATGTCAAGACAGACCAGGAGAGGGATTGCAGAAACAAACGTAGTCGCACACATTTTTTAGGTGCGGCAAAACTAGGTAGAGCAGTCGTACAGTATCTTGAAGTGTGCAAGTGGATTTAAACTACAGGAGTATCACGGCTGGACATCAAGTGACCAGGGTGGTGGTGGTGGTGGTATGGCAACTCACCACTGAAACTCCTGTTGCTCAGCCCCTCTCCGTTAGGTTTTTAGTTTCTCCACATATTTTGATTTTTGCTTCTGTTTGTATTTGTTTCTTGGGCGTGCGTCTAGCACTGTAGGCAAGAAGATATGCCATTTACTCTTTAGAGGAGCATTCTTGTTTTGCTTGTTTGGCATAGTAGTACTCCTGCTAAAGAGTAAAATTAAGTAGCTCACTTCTGTTATTCTGCATCTTCACATTGTGCAGTTGCTATATACTATTTATTTACTCTAGATGTTAAAACGGCTTCCAGACACTGTATGTGGTTCTTGACATGCATGACTAATGTTTCTATTTTCTCCTGGAATGTATATAGTCTTATTTTCTAAAATATTGTATTAGCTTTTAGGGTTTTTTGTTTAGGGGAAATGTACAGTACAGAGAAAAAATATATAATTTGGGGAATTACAAGATCTTACCATGATATTCTTGTCCTAAATAACCAAAAGGATTTTAGATTTAACAATGCAATGTATTCTGAGACATAATGGTGTACTGTATGTATTTGAAAAAGATGAAAAATGAGCAATTAGTGTATGTGAAACAATAACTAAACCCCTAGCTGACCTATCACAAGTAAAGGGGTAATGAGAATCAGGTGGTTAAATATTTGGTAACAGGGACTGAGTTTGGACAGTTACCGCAACTGTTTCTTTGTTGGAGAAGAAGTGCGAGATGGGATTAGCTTTTCCCATGCCTCCCCCATCTCCTACACAACTAGGCGCAGAATCTAATAAAACTAATAGTGGGAGAATCAGAGAAGGAGGGCCTTGGGCTAACATAGTGGTGCACCGCTCTCTTGATCTCCTGCTACAGATTTCTTAGCAGTGGGTCTCCTTGTGTAGCACAAACACACATTTAACACCTGTATTGACCAATGCCGAGTTGTGCTGGTCATATTTAATTCTATCGTCGTGGAACTGTCAATGCGAATTAACTGTGCGTCTATACCAGTACTGGAAACACTGAAAAAAAACAAAATGCAGCCGATGCTCTCGTTATGTGTATTTTCTTCCCAAAAAATACATTTAAGTGTACTGTATAAACAAACACCTGATGACATCCATAGCTCTAAACCAGTCTGCAACAAATATGCTTTAGGGATGAAAACCAGAGACAAAAATCTTTAAAAATGTAAAATTGAGCCACATCATATAAATATTATAATATACGTGATACAGTGAACTGTGACATGCTGTACATTTAGAATTCACGACGAAGAAAAGGAAAGTGTTTTAGCTGTAACGTTAAATCTCCTGTATGTTTTTTTTAAGCGAGGCACAAACTGAAAAGTAGGTTGTCATGTTGTAATAGGAGGCGATTGCCGAAGGATGGAAAGTGAAGTAAATGAAAAACGCAGGGAGAGGTGGGAGTGAGTTGCCTGTGGTGCCGGGGGAGACGAGAAGGCTGTGTCAGCCTGGCCGTAGCTTCGGGACTTGTCTGCTGGGAGCTGATTGCGCTCTCTCATTATCCAGCCTGTGCAGCTAATGGAGTGTGACAGCAGCATGCAGTGTGCTGGAACACTGTCCTTCCACCCCTTAAAGCCAATTAAAACCTCACCATCCTGCATTCCCGAACCTCCCTTTCTCCTCTGTCGAGCTACAGACAATCCAAAGCTCTGCATATCTCCCCAAACCTTGCTTTTAAAGCCAGTCTTCCATGGGGACTTCGCTGGGAACACTTAAAATGCCTCAGAATACTGACAGCTTAGCTCAGTGACAAGACTGGACTGAAAACAATTTAAGAAGGGGAGAACGGAAAATGTCCACTATTCTGAGAGATGGCAGAAGCCTTTTAACTTCTATTTCCCACAGAATAGCCTGTGTACTGTAGGCTATTAACACAGTAAACCGCTCACTTTTTGACACACAATGCACGCTAAGAACTAGACACATACAGCACACACATCAGCAAGCCCCAAAATAGACTAATCATTTAATTGCAGTGTATTTGGCAAACACTTGGAACTTAAATACAAAAATTACAGCATTCTAATATGTTGTAACACTGTTTCAGCACCTTGGCACATTGAACTCATCTGTGGCAAACGGGGAGGGAACATCATCAGGTTTCACAGCAAATCTGGATCTGTTTATAAACAAACACGAGGGCTACTCATAGGGGAACGTCTCCGAGATGTGTGCAGAGGAAGCAGGAGACTTTCAGCTGCATATGAAGAGGTAAAAAAAAAACCTTACTGTGAAAAAGTGCAGCAAGGAGCATTTTGTATGTCCATATTCCCCAACTGTCACTTCCCACAAAAATAATCTTTATGGCTGCCATCAAGAAGATAGGTATAGACGCGTTAGTTGCCAGAAGAACTTGCATAACTTTCGATACGATGAAGCACAACTCAGGGGACAGACTGTCAGTAACGGTACCTGTTTTGAACCAGCCGTCAGCAGTGAAGGAGTCCCTGGTTTCCTCTGGACGGTTCCAGTACTCTTTAAAGACAGAGGGGCCCCGGACCACCAGCTCTCCTTCCTTTCCTTCCAGACCAGGCCTGACCTGGAGCCAGGAACGAAAACCAACACAGCACACTGACCGACTCCCTGCACCTGGAGATACCCAGCAGCTTCCAACCAGAGCTCTGCTCTCAAAACGCGCGCGGCTGCTTGATCTCGCACTCTTTTGTCTACTGCAACTAGCAAAACAAAACATCTCTACATGATCCGAATTGTTAACACTACTTGTGTAAAGATATCTGAAAAATACTTGGACTCAGACAGAAAGAAGAAGAGTCGAAGAAGAAACGAGTCCTTCAGCTGATCCCAATACTTGATTTCCCTGCTAGATGTTATTTGACTTGAGGTTTCCTGCCCCAGAAGGTTTTGCGAATCATCGCCCTTGTGCGGTGTCTCAGCAAATCAATTTATCAGACAAATCTTAAAGACAGTCTAGAACAATCTATGTTGTGCACTGGCTCCAATGGGAATTTTTATTACCTACCTACGTAAACACTATGTGAATCACTACTGTATGTACGCTGTACACTACAAATTTAGGAATTTAAGAAATTTCAAAATCTCATTTTCATATACAGTGGTTTCAATGTCATTCTTTAGGTCCCCTTTGCACTGTCTGCAGTAAGGTATTTGGATATATTCAAGCACCAGTTCTTACTGGAGATACAACACTCACCTGAGTCAGCCTGCAGTTACCTTCAGCGATGGTGGCACTGGAGATGTTGTGCATGAGGATTCGCACTTCGACTCCAGGCAGGGGGACACCCACAGAGCCTACACAACCAACACACACCAAGATCAAATCAACAGCTGATCGCGGCCCGGGGACCCCACACTGATGTGTGCTCGATCAATGCACACAGATACTGGTCACATCACCTTCAACTAATACACACGCTTAGCTCAGCAAGGCCTCTGACATGCAGAGGCAATGATCATCAACTATACTCAAAGCATTTTTAATCCCCTACTTCATGCAAAACGCTTTCCACAGTGAAATACATATCATAGACTATTGGTTTTAAGATGAGGAACAAGGAAGTCCAAATCTCACTACAACCTATTTGTTACTGGTGGAGTTTTCAAGGTACTGCCATGAAGATGCATCACTGTAATTACAGACAATGAATAAATCAGGACAGTCAGTTTTGCTTCTGATGAACTACAGTCCTGAATGGTTTATGGGACTCCAAATTATCACTGAATACCTAAAAATGATGTAATCCCTATAACTGAGATAATTAAATTATAAATAGATTGGGTAAAACAAAACCCTGAAGACTAGATAGCTCCAGAATACAGGCTGACTCATATACAGTAGACTGTAAGCTAATCCAGTGTATTTATAAACGGCAGTTACATCTCTTTTCCCTGTATATGCTACTATCAATGCAGCTCACACCGTATAGCTGAACTTTGAAATCGTTAATATACTTCGTTGTGATGAGTCTCCAAAGGTGCAGTGCTTTAGGGCAGCTGTCTTAGTCATGTTGATCTGCAGCAACACATGCAGTGCTGTGCTGCGTTATTCAAACTGTAGGCTAAATGATTTCTGAAAAAGCAATACTGTGCAGCAAAGGACTTCTGTATCTGCTCACCGATGTAGAAGGGAGGGCTGTATTAAAGCTGAACAAGCTGCCAATTTTCAGAAAACATTTCTTAAAATCAATAGAAAGAGGGTCAGCGAAAAAGAGGGCTGAAGCTCTTTCATATGAGGACTTAAGATGTTTGGCTTCTTTGTTTAACACTTTCTGCCCTTTGACACATGTCACTTTTAAGACTTCAGCTCTTTTCCCAGGTTGTTGACTTATAGTGAAAAATGTTTGTTTTTATTCCATTGTGTTTAACCAGGAAATGTGTATTTCTATCTTAAAATCTACTTAGGCACAATGACAAATCACAATAATAAGATGGGATTCATAATTAAATTAAATAAATACCAGCAAGCCACTGCTTGTGGTGCTCTGTCCGACAGAAAACTGCAGGACAGTTTTGATGCATATGAGACTGAAGTTAATAAGGTTCTGGGGAATTTAGATTTATAAGCAAATTCTACAAATGAATTACATCTGAAAATAAATGACTACAAACAACAGGGGATGTTAAAATATCACCAACTCCAGTTATTTAATTTAGGGTCCAGTATGAACAACTTTAAAACAATTCTTTAAGAAAAAAAATAGCTTAGCTCTCTCTGTTAACTGAATAGAGTGGGGGAAAGCCGTAAGGGAAATTAAAGCATCTGTACTGAGCGTTGACTGACAGTCTAAAAATAACAAAGTAAATGAGGCTCCGTCAGCATAATTTTCGCAGGAGAAATAAAAGCGCTTCACCAGAAATTCAACTTCGAGGTTTACTTAGAGTAAACTAGCTGCTGTAAATAAATGCACTTCAGTGGTGCTCCTGTTAGCAGCCCCGCGGTTGTGCGCGGTCTCTGGGGCGGCTGTGTGTGCGCGGCGGTGTGACCGAAGGAAGCTGCGCGAGTAGAGGAATGCAGGAGGGCCCCTCGGCGACAGCCTTGTCAAAGACACAATGAGTCCCCTGACTGCGCAGACGGCCATTAACAAGGCTTCATCAGCATGCCCATCTAAACCGCCAATTAAGGTGGCAGCAGCGATGGCACCGCCGCTGAATGAGCCCAGCCAGGCGGAACGCGGTGCGCCGCGCCCGCTCCTCATGAATTATTCACAGCCCTTCACATCGCGCTCTCTCGGCGGGGGCCCTGGTCCTGAGCAGCCCAGGGGTGGTCACCGCCGCCCTGGAGCTCTGCCAGAGGCCACACACACCGCTGGACACACAAGCCCCCTCCCGGCACCAACACAAAGCACAGAGAGGCGCTGCCTTCCTCTATTCACACCGGCGGAACAGACACGCAAACACCGTTTCCCCCCTACAACAGAGTGCAGATGAGCTCATGTTTGAAGTCGGAGGCAGCAGCGTACGAACGATCGTTCACACCATCTTACACAACAACAGAAACAACTATTTTAAAAATCTTCTGTGGTTCTGATCTAAAACATTCAGGAATTCTTGTTTTCTTTCAGCCCTGATGTTACAATTTTAAACAAAAAAAAAACCTCTAAGCCTTCTTGCGAATGCCTAGTTTTCCACTTGGGTTGCAGTTTTGGTTCAGTGAGGTGCAGTAACTAAGCTATCCCTTCTTTTCTCAAAGCACCGTGGTGCTATTGATCTGGTTTAACCTACTTTAATAAGAAAGCCTCTCCTTCAGTACCACAGGCAGTTCACAGACTGCTAGAGAAACGTCAATAAAAGGATCGCTGAGCTAATTTTAAAAAGACTGGAGGATTCAAAATAAACCTAGTTTTTCACAGTGAAGAAACAATCAAACAATTAGTTATCTTTAAAATGAACTAGTGGATAATGGCATCAAATTCTTTTTGGTACTCTTTTGCTGCTTTAAAGCCCTACCATATGTAATTAATACATTCATCACAGCACAGAAAAGCAAGCCAATAATAGCTTCCAGAAACTGGTAAACAACATGCTACTTAAAAAGCAAGAGAAGAAAAAACAATGGAATTATAAACAGCAAAAAATGGCACAGGACATCAAACCGCGTAACAGCACACAGTCTGACAGGAACAATACCAGGTATGCGTGGTCCCTTCAGCGGGTTGGACAGCGCCATGCCGATTTCTGTCATTCCGTACCTCTCCAGCAGGGTGTGCCCTGTGATCTGCTCCCACCTCTCGAGCACAGGCTGAGGCAGGGCTGCCGACCCGGACACCATGAGCCTGAAAGAGAGGCCAAAGGTCACTGTGAGACTCTCAAAGGGCAAGATCACTTGAGCACTAGCTGTGCATTTCAAAACACCCCTGGCACCACGCTGATAACACACTTCCTTTTACAGTAACACATTTATTTCGCTACTACATTTTTCAGTGATTATCTACCCTTAACTGTAGAGTGATGCACTTATTTTCCTCTTGAGACTACTCATTGCATGCCCAAAACCTAGAATGTCTCAGTATACAACATCCTCTCAACAATCAACAAATTAAAACAAAGTTGTATAACTGCATATGAAACGCCTACAGAAATATGGGGATCGTAAGAATAATTTCATTGGTATGAGACAAGTTAATAAAAAATTACATTAAAAGTGCTAGCACATTGTATGAGTGAGTCTAGGCACTGCCTATTCAGTTCAGAGAGATGTGGGCAGAGTGTTAAATCAATGGATTCAACACAGACCGTTCAAGACAATCAAACCACAATGGGTATGGCAGCTGTCCTTCAGCATTAATAGATAGATAAGACTTTACTGATCCTGAAGGGAAATTGATGATGTACTGGGTATGCACAGATAAAATACTCACTACGTACAATACATTACTAGTCTATTGTAGTATATTGTAACTACCTGATTCTTTCCTTACAGACTGCCCTCACAAAGTCCTGCACATGATGCTGGGTGAAGTGGCGGTCGTAGTACTCGATCAGTTTGGAGTAGATGGTGGGCACGGCCATGAAGACATTGACACGAGGATCCTGGGAGCTCAGGAGGTGCTCCCACACCTGGCAGAGAGGACAAGAGGAAGACAAACAGGTACAAGGCATGACGACTGGGAAGAACCTGGATCAGGAAGTGTGCCGTGAGAAGACCTCGATTCTGTAATAATACCTAACTAACCTGCTGAACTCTGTATTCCTGTGTGAAGTGTGAATACCAAATCAGGCCATTAATGCTTTGAGCTGCCGCCTTATCTTCCTTGAACATCTCAATTCAATTGGAATTCACTGTAGACTAAGAAGGATTTCTTCACAGAAGCATGTCTTTTTGCAACTACACAGAGCGCATTTGATTTCTATGTTACAGTCTAAATTTCCTCATTCTTTTCTGTGCCTGCAAAGAAGCTTGGATTTTCAAGAGCATTAGTATTTTAAAAGTATTTCTGGGGGGTTTTGACAACATCCGTTCTGTCAGTTCTTTACTGCTTTCAAAACTTTCTTATGATTGCCCCTCTCCCTTTCCACCAAGTGTCGACTTCAATATAAAAATTAAAAAAAATGTTTTGTGGCAGAATGTGTTTACCCGCTCAGTCATGTAAAATAAATACAGTAATAGAAAGGATGCAAATACATCATTAACATTAAAAGCAAAAAGATAAGGAATTACTCTTGGTAAAAAATGGGCACAAAGAGGATTTGGTATTTATCATGATGAAAAAACACTTAAACGAATATACAGAATTCTTCTGAGCTCATTCTACCACCTTTTTAGCATGGCAGGATCTAAGAATCACAAGTAAACACAGAAACGCGACGTGCGGTCATGTCATCAACACAACACCTATATTTCAGAATTGAAGTTGTTTTTTTCCTCCGGCAGTGTATTATTTGGAGCTTTTGTGCCAGAACACTGAGTCATACACACAGACGTCCGCACAGTCGCGCGCGAACACCAACCCTCTCCCTTCCACACGCCCGGTGCGCGGCTCAGTGCACAGCCTGCGCACGCCGGGAGAAAAGCGCGAATTAATTGAAGGTGAACGACAGATTCTCCTTCTCGCGGTCCCCCCCGGGAGAAGACACGCTTCTCCCTCGGCCCACTTCTTTCTCTCTCCATTTCATTATTCCCCGCTTCGCTGCCTCTCCTCTTATCAGTCTTCTCCCCCTCTGCCTCTCACACTCCCCCCCTGCCCACTATTTCTTAAACATGTCTCATCGTCCTCTGCAGCTTCCCGTGAACTGCTCTCTCCCTCTACCTCTCTACACATGCCTTCTCGTCCTCCCTTTATAGTTAGATTTCAGCATACGTCAGAGAAGCACCATCTAATGTCTTATTGTCACCCCAATCCTAAAACCGGCCCTTTTCCTTCTCAGGGGCTCTGCCTGAGCGAATGTCTATGAAGGGAAAGCAACACTACATGCACTGCCGGCTCCCCGTCTTTCCAAAGGGATCAGGGCACTGAGAATCCTGCCTTGTATCCAGAGTTAATGCATTGTTCACTGTAGCATTACATTTCTATGCACGTTTGCCATTTAAAGGAAACAACAACAAAAAATCACTCCTAAAAGACAACACTAAAGGGCTTTCTTGTTGCCATTCCACTGGTTGGAGAGGGTGAAAGGAAAAAGCTGGAAGCGGTTTGAAATGAGCCCAGTCCTCAGCTGGTATTTGGAATTTGTCATACTGACACTGGCAAATTGAGTGTTAGCACAATAAATCCCAAATATGTATTTGTGAGGCCATCCCTTTGTCTACTTTTTAATTTACCTTTAATTTAGGTTGTATTTGCCTTCAGATCTGCAGAAGAAGAACTAACAAAAAAATGTATATGTCTGTACCAAGTGCTAGAACTGTTTTCTGTGAGCAGTTCTGAGTACTGCGTTCCTTTGGATCTGGGCTACCAATCCAAATCGGAATTTCTTAACCAGATCCTTATAAAAAATTACCCTGCACTCTAGTACGGTTTTAGTACATTTATTATATTCCAGTATGAGTGCATGCCAGTTCGGACACTGATGTCTTCAAAGAAGACTGTGAGAAAAGGAGAAACGTGTTTAGAGCGTTTCTATTTGGTGATGTGTGGCAGCCAACACACCCAGCTGCCCCTGTATACAGCAGATCAGGCTGCTTCTCTGTACACCAGAATGCTTCATTCTCCACATATTAATAAAATCACTGTGTTTTATTTTACATAAAGTACATGTTTTACAACAGATTTGTTCTAGAGTCCAATCAAAAACATGTGCTCTTCGTAAAGTGTGCAACACACACACTATGAGATGTGCATATTTTAAAAAGTGCCTTTGTCTGATGCTTTTTCCCCCAAAACGAGGATGGAGATGTCTTAGGTATTCCACAGAATATAGTTATAAAACCTTTTTTAAAAGCAAAAACAAGATTCAATCAGGTCTTAAGTAGTTTAATAAAAAAGTCAGTCAGTCTATGGATTGGACTAGGAAAACCAGAAATCTAAGAATGTCACTGGGAGAGATCCATGCTGTAAGGATATTTAAAATGACTGAAACTGCATATTTAGGAACAAACTGGGAAAGCCTATAGGTATAATGAAGAATAAATCAGAAAATGTCTCTACGGTATTTACCACATGAAAATAAAACACTACAGTGAATACAGAACAATGGTCACACTTGTTGATGTTTTAATGTGCGGTTTTGTGTTTGCGCACACCAGTCCATAAACTACTGCACATCATGAGCGCTCTAGGAAACGGAGAACACCCCCGACATTAAACACAAGAGTTCAGAGATGAAGTGTTATTTACCCTCCGCTCTCTGTGCTTTTCAGGCCGTGTCTATCAAACCACTTGAGAGCTTCCCAGAGGAGGCACTCGGAGAGAGAAAAAACGGCAATTTACATCCTTCAAAGGGCTAGTCTCACCTGGGAGACCTCGCAACCAGACCCACTGAAGCCTGCAGACTGTTAAGTACCCAGCCCAGTGCCCACTCGCACAGCTTTCACACCAGGACAGAGGCACACCTCCAGAACCAGGCCACCTGTTTCACACGCCAGCGCGGTCACATCTCATCCCGCCACATGTACACGCGCCTCCGGAGAATGAATCCGTGCAGCAAACCTCACAGCCACCCCGGAAAACCCTCTTTTCCTCCATGAAACCCCCATAGAGCAGCGGGTGAGTTGGCGAATGCTTTATATTATTATGAGACCAAGTATAAAAATAAAAACACACACACACAATAAAGACCACATTTCTTATTTAAAAAAAAACAGCAGCCCAGGAAGAAAATAGGTTTAAAACGATTGACTAAAGTGCAATCCATCAATATCTATCCATGATGACACAGCTGACGAGTCAGTGAATATGCTGTATGCTTAACGTGGTGAGAAAGCTTCTCACTGAAGATTTTATGACTGATATTAAGTAGCCTTCTGAAAGGGAGTAAGGCAAGGACTATTTCACAAAAAGCCCATTATTATGAGAAGTCATAAATGTATCTTATTATCATTCATTAACACTGAGAATCGTAAGAGAAACTACGGGTAAGCTGATATTGCTTAGAGTATTGTAATAGTTCTGTGTTCCTTTCTCTGCCTCCTGTCCTTTGCAGCCCTTACCTGTCAATCACGCCCTTGGCGAAATCTCCTGGACCCCAGCAAACGCTCCCCTCCCCCCTCCAGTCTTACACACTCATTTCTCAATGTCAGCCCATCGATTGATTCGATTCTAAACCCCTTCCAGTGAGTTGGCGTGGTCAGATACAGAGTCACACCAGGCAATCCATCACAGGGACTCAAACGCTTAGCGTGACAAAGGGAAAGAAAATTCTACAGGCTGTCTCGGCGATCTAACCTGCGCTGCCGTCTCGCCACTGACCCGGGCCCGTCTTGTTTCTCGAGAAAGAGCTGGGCTGTCAGTTCAGAGTGCTGTATTGATGCGTGTGGTTCTGGCGGCTTGGAGAGCAGCCACAATTAGCTCAAACAACTGACAAGTAACCGATAAGGTTGAACATCAACACCCTACACAACTTCATTGTTTCAGGTCTTTACAGCTTTCTCTTCCACACATGCTGTTAAGGTTGACAACCTGAGCCGTAGCTTGCTTTCGCAGGAGTGAATAAAACAGCTGCCCAGTAGACCATACTACAATGATGATTAATAGTGAAAACTTTATAGAATAAATAATTACAATGCTTACAAGCTGCCTTTAAAAATGGCAGCGACGGCACAGCTTCTGCAATATTAACAATACAAGGGGGTCATGTACATGAGCAAAATCCATTCATTTTCATTAGCTACTTTATTATTAGAAGGTCGGGCAGCCGGAGAGTAACCTGGTAGGCTTTGTGCTCATAATACACAAAATGTGGTGATGCGATTTAACCAGGGCAGCATGTCTTTCATCTGTGACAGGAAACCAGAGAACCAGAGAAAACCCATTAACCCAGCAAACAGTGCAAACACCTCACAGAACATATCAAAACCTAATCATCCCACAATACTACCACTACTAACAATAGGTAGGGCAGTCCCTTTTCAGGCCATCATGGGGGATGGGGGGCGAGGGCCATCATTTTTCTTGACCAGCCGACACTGGAGGTGGAGGTGATGTGGTCGGCATCACGCTCCGGCCAGCCTATCGCCCCCGGAAGGATTAACCCCCGGTACTCATTTGGAAAGCAGGCTGAGTGGAATAATAATAATAATAATAATATCATCTTGTGAATAATAACTGTTTCTAACGGTACATTGGTGTGCATGCTGTTGCCCAGTTCCAACTGTGCAGTGGATTCACAGAAAGGACAGGGCTGTATGGGTTTAAAGGAAGTACCTTCTGCGGCTGGAATTCCGGGAGCATGACGCAGGTGGCCCCCGCCCACAGCGGGCACAGCAGCTTGTTGACGATGCCATGGACGTGATGCAGGGGCAGAGTGTGCAGAATGACATCATCCTTCGACCACGCCCACTCGGACACCAGGCACTGCACCTGGCGGGGAGACAGCGCCGTCACTGGCGGGAACAGCAGCCGGGGAAGAGGTGCCAAGCTCTCGTCCTGGAAGGTCACATGGGCTTCCAAACTAAACTCCCCATTCATGGGAAGCCCCGCCATTGCTCATTTAAAAGAAGCAAGTATTTATATTCGACGTGCAAAAAAAAAAATAGGACGAGACCCAAGGAAAAGTTTTAAGATATTAAATATGAATAATAATCTGAGAAGTAAGGTGGAACAAAAGCTAGAAAATATCTGGTTGAACCTACATCACATTCTTTTAGTGAATTACATACGGCTTTTTAATTGAGTCTAGTATTGGTTGCAATATGCTCAGAAATTCCAAGAAAGCATGTTTAATTACAATGCTGAAACTAAAAGAAATGTATTACATATATTAGTGCTAAACAATCTGAGGAAGGATATAATAATAATACCACTTATTTGATTTCAAAACCACTATACTATAGCACACACAATAAAACCAAAATCAAATTGAAAGAAAAAAAGAACAGGACACAGACTTAGTGAAATCATGAGTAATACCGAATTATGAAATAAGATAGTAAAAAAACATAATAAACTTAAAGAAAGTTTTGTAAATGTTGGCAACTGCAGAGTCTCTAATGAATTTGGGGAGTGAGCTGCTCATTAAGGCTCTTTACCTTCACCAGAGTGAGAAATCTGGAATCAGATCATGTCAGATTAAGGAACTACACTCATGCAAGTCCTCAAAATAATTTGGAGTAAGGTCATTCAGTGCCTTACATTTAAGAAAAAAAAAACTTTAAACTCCATTCTAAATTTCACAGGTAGCCAGAGCCATTTACAGAAAATGGAAGTTATGTGCCAATGCAGAATGATTTTAATTAGCACAAGGGCAGCTGAATTCTGGACTTAATAATCATATTGAGTACCATGGAAACTACCCCAGTAATAGTGATTAAATCACAGCATGTACAAGCTGAGCGATGGTCTTAATTGAGTTACAGAGGTGAACATAGGCTCTTAAACAATACTAAAGTCTGCTACTTTGTGAAGCTGATTTAAGTTTAACTAACAAAAGTTCTGATGCATACAAATCTTATTTTCTGACAGAAAGCTGTAAGGCGCAGGAACTGAGTAAAACACATAAAACTGAGTCTTATCAGCATAGCCTTGAAACTCAAGTCCATAATACTATAACCAACGATTTCAAGAGGCAGCACACAAATACTAAAAAGCACAAATTAAAGTATCCAGGCAAAAGCTACATTTCAATCAAGACGGTAAAAAATATTATGCAACCCTGAGTCAAAAGCCACTAGACATTATTAAATGGTTTTAAAAAGGTCCATTTCAGTGCTGTCCTCCCAAACCATGACTAAAAGTTTAGAAGATCTTATTAGATGAAAGGTGAGATTACAATTAAACGGCTACAACCCATTCCAGACTCTGTGAGAAAGGGCAAAGTGGAAACAGGATGGAAGTTGCCAAATACGCGACCTGACTTTTTTCAACACAGCTGCAACAGCAGAAAGCTTCAGCCCCCCGGCACAAGGCCAGATTTCACATCACTCAGGTCGAGGAGGTTAGGAACGCATGGACAACGAGCTGGGAGGCTAGCTTCCAGACAAATCCGAAACTTTACACAGCTCCGCTTTTCCAAAACGCAGTAAACTCTTGAGCTGTAAAAAGAACGAAATCGGTTTCTCTATTCATGGTGAGCAGTCACAATCAGAACCCAAAGGCCTCCCCCACCGTCTTCCTTACCATTGCCTGCAGGTTGCGATGAGTGTTTAGGACTCCCTTGGGTCTGCCAGTAGTGCCACTAGTATAGATAATCATGGCTGGTCTTTCTGCCCAGTCTCCGGTGACAGGACTGGACTCCTGTAGAGGCTTAAGGGAGTTTAGGCTGGAAGAGAGGGGAAGCTGCACACAGGGGAGGCCCAGCTTCTCTGCCAGGGGGCGCAGCGTCTCTGAGAAAGGATGTCCCGCTACAAGCAGAGAGCTCTGCGAGTCTGTTACTATGTACTCTAGCTCAGACAAGGGGTGTTTTCTGTATAGAGGTACAGCGATGGCACCACACATCCAGGACGCCCACAGCGCCACCACGTATGAGGCATCATTGGCACACAGAAAAGAGATGCGCTTCTCCCTTAGGTCACCAGAACCACAATCCAGCACTTCTGCAATCCGCCTGGACAGACCCAAGCTGCTGCTGTAGAGATCCTGGTAGCTGTGCCTCCCACTGACATCCACTATAGCCAGCCTGTCCCCAAAGCGTGGAGCTTGGGTGAATACTGGGGATACTGCACCATTCCATGCCAGTCTCCCTCCGTGCAGGTATGCCCTTCCCAGCCCACTGCCCAGCAGCACTCTCAGGAAGCCCTTCCGTCTCTCATGTTGCGTGAGTGCGAGACTTACAGTCCTGTGCACAGTCCGACTCACAGGCAGCTGAAACATTGTTCGGGTGGCCGGTGTGACTCCTTGGTGACCTCATTCAGACGCCTTTCTGATGCTCATCATTTTTTTTTGTTTCAAAACTGAAAATTAAATGGAAAAGAAAAACAAAACGTTGGATTGAGTGCAACTGAACATGAATTAATTTCTCATGCAAAGAGCAGTGTGGTAACTAACAGATATCTAGAGCCTCTACATTCATTCAGCACTTCAATTTACTTGCATAGAATTTCGTATGGAATATCATTCCATGATTTATATCTGACTCTGCCAATATTAATGTAAGCCTGGCAATTGTTCTTACAGTTTCTACTACTGCTGATTCCCCCCATTAGCCTGTTTTTATTCTCCAGAGGCCGGAATGTTAATTTCACCGACGGCCTAATGAGCAACATTTTTGCAACTCTGTTTTAACTCACTGCTGGACAAAGCAGAGCAACACACTTTTTGTCGTGCAAAGATGGAGGCAAGCCCATTGTGTTCCGCTGTGACTGAGTCTCCAGGCTGGCACATCCTCTCAGGGCTGTGCAAGGAAAAGACAAAGACGGAGGGAGCCGGGCTGCCCCAGACAGCGAAAGGCAGGCGCACCTGCTGATGCTATGAATCCCCGCTGTCACTGACAGTATCACCTGCTGCTATTCAGTGGATACCTTCAGCTCCGCACTCGGCACTTTCTGAGAAAAACACCCCATTCCTTTCTCGAGAAGAAAACAAGTACGCTCTAATTAACAAAGTCGAGGAAATTATTAATTAATTAGCCTTACACTTAACATCTGAAACTTACGAGCATTTGTATCCAGTTAAAGAGCTGTGGACTTTACTGCAACAAACGGAATGAAGTACCTTTTCCCCAAGGTACAAATGTTGTGGGGCCCCACAATCTTTCAGTTACAATTCCAGAGCCCAGACCACTGTTCCACTCTGCAGTCTGGTGTCCTGTAAGCCTACAGTAGTTCAAATATACCTTCACATCCACACGTAAGCCTGCATATCAAATTAGTCCACTTAGTGGTGCCTACTCACCCCCAGGAGTATTACTGCCACGATATTTAAACTTCGGTAGTAATAACCGACTCTTTATTTTAGAGCGTGATTAACACAAAGCATTCGTCAGCACCGACTACTATTCCCTCCTATTCCCTCAAGGACGCCTAGGCGATAAAACAATAACCTGTTCTTATAAACGAACGATCCTTCGTATTCCCGAAGATAACGTCTCTAGGCTAGAAAAGTACTTTTTATTTTAGAGTCTATATTCTCCAACGTGCACCTCTCAGAACAGTGCAGGTTAAAGCCAGCGCAAATCACAATATCAGACTTTATCTTTCTGTAGTTAGGGAAAGTTTTCAATGCTTCTGGTTTGAAAATTGAAGATTTATTACAATACTTAACATCCTCTTTACAGATATTACAAACAAATAACAATAACCCAAAGTCATTTTTACTTATTTTCACCTTACCATTCAAAGTCCTTGCAACAACGAATTCGCCTGTGCACGGTAAATACAATCCGGGCGGAAACTTTTCTACCGTAAATAAAGTTCTTACAACGGGAGATCGTGACTGCTACATTTTTTACAAGGAAATAACTGGAATTCATGACTAAGATAAAGGGATGCTTACATCTGTTCTATGTTGCCCTGGGTTATAGGGGCACAGCTGTTGTATTTTTACAAAAAATAATGCAAAGAAGTGAGTATTTTATTGCGTTTTGTAATGAATATATCTTGCACCTGTAAATGTAAGAAGTCTACATTTACAAGTTTCCACAGGATTTGTCAACCCAACGGGTGACTATTCAGACTAACACAGGAATCGGACACTCCTTCCCAGGTTGTTGGGGCCTGAGATATCTGGTTATGTACTGTGCCATCTGGTCATGGTGATCTCTCTACAACATCTTGGGGTCTCAAAGTGCTATACGCCCAACCCCGCCCCATCCCCAGTAATTAACATCAATGTTGCATTTCTTCATGTCTGCTTTCACTCTGTTTTTGATACACTTCTACTGGTGTCATTGCTTTGGCTAACCTGGGAGTGCAGACCCATCTTTCAGAGTCTGCAATCTAACATGTCTCTTGACCAACCTAACAGACATGTTGACTGAGGATTACAGCTTCAGTGCTGGTGCTGCTTGAAAAGGAACCCTGATGCTGATTCTGTGTCTTCACTCTTGATACAGTAAATATTCCATGATCAGTCCTTGGAATACAAACCCATTCTTTTTGTACTGTGAAGTGGGTCCTGTATTACAGACCCCTCCATTATAGCAGGACTGATGACAGCCAAATTTCATCAGTATGGTTTCTGGGTACACACATAATTAAATATAAGCCAAACTCAGGTCTCACAGTAAACTTTTGTGCTTTGTGGATTCCCACTTATGTTTATTACCATTAGTTTCCAAGGCAGGTGGACTATTGGCCATTGGGGAGTGGGGCTCACAGGCCCTGTAGTGTAAAAAAATCAAGGCTAATGGGGAAACAGAGTCAGGGCCAAATCTTCTTACCAGGACTCCAGCCTGCCAGCTCGCTCTGGCTCCCCAACACAGCGCGGGCACACACAGCCACCAGCTGGCACTCGCGTGCTTCAGACAGGATTGTTCAGACATGGCACTCGTTCAAAAAGTTTTCCGTTCCCCAGACCCCTACGCTAGAAATGAGAATGGCATGTTCCTGAAAACTGGGTACTGAGCCTCAGTGAATCCCCTCCAGTAGAAGAACAGTATCATCAAGGAAAGCTACCTCCATGAGCCAGAGCTGGATCACTCCCTGACTTAGTTTCTGCCAAAGTATTGAAGGTTGTCTTTTTTTTGGCTCAGAAACGGGCATTGTAAAATCATAGCCATGAAGACTTTTCCTCCTCCTCTTCACGCTACTAGGATCACACAAGTCTAAACTTGGATTTCCTGTTTTTTATTCATCTCTCGGACGTTTAAACGTTTATTCCGGAGGTCTGCAGAAAATGCAAGAAAATCGTCTTTTTCACACATTTTGTTGTGCAATAGAAGAATTACCAAACAAATACAGTCTACAGGCCGGACTTCGTGTTCTACAGCGGGCAGAAGGTTCTGCTTGCCTTACCCAGGTCAGTGATAGGCTTTGAGCTCCTCTGAAGCAGCAGGGAGCGAAGCGCAGTTGCATTGTGGGAGAGCCGGTGCCAGCATGAACAGAGGCCAGGTTTCAGGGCTGGCAGCCAGCTCTGCCTCACGCCACTTAAAAGCGGGCTGGCTCGTTGGCCGGCAGCGGGCGCCAGCGCTGCTCTGACTGGAACACAGCACCCTGGAAGCGGTGCGGAGGAGCGGCGGGCGCGAGGAGCCCACTCTTCCCAGAAGGGGAGAGAGCCGAGAGCGGAAATTGTTGGAGTGCCAGAACATGTGTCGGGTTGGCGCCAGATGAGAGTGCCTTGGCAAGCGCCTCGTTCCCCCCCCCCCCTCCCCGCCCTGCTTGGAACACATGGCACGTCGGCGGCATCTGGCCGCGCTGACTCTCAGCAGCTGCGCTTTGTCTTCGCCAGTTGGGACACTTGGCACTGCCACTTCATCAACTACCTGTGGCTCTCCCGGCGTGGAGGGGGCTATGAATTATTCCACGCTGCAGCTGCAAATCTGATTTCTTTCCAAGAGAAACAGTATAGTAAACAGAGGACTGCCTCGTGCTACATACAGTACGCTGTAAACAAGCTGCCTCTGTTGTGAAATTTCAGCTTCGGTGAAAGTTGTCCTATGTACTGTATGGGGGGACAAACACGTTTCTATTCTATCGTTGAGTATCTCAATGCACTTCTTCACAACATGGTGTTGTGTAATATATCTAACACCTTATTAAATGGAGGCGGGGAAGAGTAGTGGTTAGGCCGTCTGGTTCTAAGAGCCTAAAGCTCAAATCCTAGATGGAAATATGGCTGTTGCACGTATCTACAGTATATACTTTCTCCCAGAAAGTGCCAGAAAACACAGCTGCATAAATTGCTTTCAAAATTGGAACACAAAATCTGATCTCCATCATACTTTTCCTTGAGCTTGAGTTGATGCAGTATACGATTTTCTTTAAAAAACACAAGGCTACTTGAAGCATTTTTCCAGAGCTGGTGAAAAGTGCTCGGTGATGGAGTAATGGAAACTGAAATGGACTCTCCAGAAAGCAAATCTAGGCAAGGGAGTGAGAAATATGATCTCATGCACTGTTCCTGACCAGTACTTCCCTACTTTACATCTTCAAGGCAATGTGGAGCCATGAAAAGCAAACAAATATCAGGATCCACAGTTAAAGATTTAGGATCAAACTAAGTAATACTAGGTTAATTTGGTGCCATGGACTAGTAACATCTCATTCATAATATTACGTACAATTTTGTTTACCCCGTGACAAAAAAAGATATTGCTGCTTTGGTGTAAGTCCAATGAAAGAACTGAATCTTTTCAGTCTTGAGCTGAGAGGACTATGAAGGCACGAGGGTGGAGTAATCCGAATCCTCCTAAGCAATGACAAAGTGACCCTAAAAGACTTCTGGTGAAACACAAACCAGAGGACACAGGAGGAAATGAGGGGAAGTTCATTTATATCTGAGAACAGGAATAATACTATTTTTTTCATACAAAAGGCTTAAAGGCTTCAGGAGTCTGAATGGAGCTACCCAGGCATATTGTTGAAGCTGAGAACCTGGTTTCTTTCAAGAAACAGCTGGAGAGGATCTTTTTATCAGTTACAGTAGTTACTTGGAATTAAATGACCTAAATGGATTCGATGGCCTCCTCTTGCTTGTGATCTGTCTCATGTTCGTAAGTTCTTACAAAGCTGAATCTGAATGATCTGCACTCCCTCTTCTCTCCTCCTGTCTGATTTTGCAGGTGTTTGACAAGTCCACATACAGTACATTACTTTCTGGTGTTTCTGGCCTTTTCATACTTTCATTTATGACCCCTGTATTAAAAAATGATATAACTTATCACAGCTTTAGTTTTTTTACTTTACAGTATATGTTTCTGGTAGTCCTGCAATAAACTTAATTCTCCTTTTTTAAAAGAAAGAATGTTTGTAAGAAAGCAAGAATAGACTCTTTTTGAGTCAAATGCCTTATTTTTTAAACACATCCATCACTAAAGTATAATTATTACATGTAAAAACTCCATCCTCCGCAATGAGGTGAGAAATCTGATCTTGCAGCAATGAACTCCATTTCTGTTTCTGTACCTGCTGTGCTAGTGTTCAGTTCAAGGAGTAAAGGCTTCTTTGCTGTTTTCAGAAAAACCATTGTGATGTTAACAAGGAGAAAAAGAGAGAAAAACTCTTTACAGAGCTTCGTCACTGAGATGGGAAACAGCGCTATGACAGCATAATTGAAGAGAATATCTTTGCTGCCTTACAATGAAACTAGTCAGTGCTATTTGGTATGTTTTAAGAACCATCACTCTTTTCTTTTCAACAGTTACTCTTACAGAAAAAAAAACATATGTTCTACAAACTTAAACTATCTCTGATGTAATTGCATTCCTAAATAACCATGATGTTCCTTTTATAGTAAGATTCCTTGCCAAATCATTGCTCTCTCCTTTTCCTGAAAGCTTCTTTTTAACTGATGAAAGTTATAAAAGCTTTACTACAATCAGTATAAAACAAACACCAGCTATTCAATGTCTAATATATTGGTATATTTCAACAGAAATGAAACAGTTAAATTAACCATAGCTAAATCAAGTCTATCAAGCACTTGTGACTGTTGTGTTCAAAAGAGACATTAAAAACTTGTGATGGAAATTGGACTTGACTAAAATGCATCTTCCATTGTTTAAAATGATCTAGATGCTATTGTAGTTTCTGAGCATAGTATTTGATTGTGACTAACATGCCCCAGTTAGTATCAGTTCTTGAGGAATTACTCTAGAATAGGCTGTGTAGACAAATAGATAATTTCTGTCAGATATCAGGCAGTTTTCTTCTGAAACTGACCTACTGGGAGTTCGCTCCATCTGTGATGGGCTGACCCAGTTTAGCCCACAGCCCACTATTCCAACTGTTCCACATCCAAAACATATGCGCTGAGGCAGGGGGATAAACGATCATCACTGTGTGGGACTGCGATATGCACACTTCAGACATGACACTGAGCTGGTCACATGTCTGTGCTCTGCCTTTAACATATGCCAATAGTGCCCTCAGGATTCTCACTCTGAGTGCAGGCTGCGAAAACAGGAAAAGGCTTTTTCTAACATTTGTCTGTTTGAAATACAGCAAACTGACGCTTTGTGGTTAAAGATCGAGACGTGGAAGGTGGTGGGGTCTATTGTCTTGAACTATGAGATAGAGAAGGGCTTATTACCAGTTAGGGAGAAGGCATGGAGGAGACAGGGTAAGATAGTGATTAAAACTGAGAACTGCCAAGGGAGCTACACAATCTTTTGGCTAGACTAGGGACTGACTGGAAGCCTCACATAGATGCCAACTGGTCTGTGCTTTATGCTGGCAGGTAGGGGACATAAACTACTTTGGTACTTAGAACTGAGATCAACGGGGACCCGAGGGTGAAACTCATTTGAGACAAAGTGCGGCTTATTAATTGGAGCACAAGGCTGGGGAGGAGGAAGACGCTGTCTAGCGGTGTGAGCTGGGGGGCTAGGGATGGGATCTGTTCAATCACTTTTGGAGGGACAACAGGTCACGTGGGTCTCTAAAGCTCTGAACTGACGGACTGAGAGTAGAGAGGAAATGCAACATGGGCAGGTCAGGAACAAACTCCCAAGAGAAAGTCTGACAATTTTAGCTCTCTCTAAAGTTGAGAAAACATTAAAGGTGACCTGATTAATTGAAGTATGAATGCTAAACCTAGGGGTGAGCTGCCATCAGTTCCTCAGTCTAAATGCAACTCTGGCCTGTTAGTTATTAAAGGCAGGAGTCACTGATGGCTTCACTGCTAATGAGTTATCGATCTTTCCTCCCTTCAACTTCCTACTGAACAACAGAAACTAGGATATTGGAGAAGACAAACAATCAAGACCTTCCTAATCAGACTTCAGTACAGTTTTTTTTAATTGGACATTTCCGCAGGACGTTGTAAAGACAGTTATTTGGCACCAGTATGTGTATTTATAAGTGTAATAAGTGTTAACTAATACATGCCTCTATTGTACTTTTATCTTAATCCACTTTTGTTACTTCCCTTTGTCTCTTGATAAAAAAAGGTTGTTGATCACTACTTTATGTAAATGAAACTAACAACATAAAGATATTAAAAGGGGCAGGTGTTTGATTGAGTCTTGTGTAATAAATACACAACACAGACAACACGCCATGTGCTTACATTCTCAAGACTTGACACTCTTCTCGTATTCAACAGAGCATAATTCTTCTTAAGATAGCAATCTTTCTTTAATCCTTCTTTCTGCATGGGATCCCTTGCACGCCTGTCTCTAACCTTCAGGAAGATGGCTTGTTTCAGTTCTGTGGTGTGTTCACACTGAGACTCTACCATATGCTGTCTAGCCTTTCTGGGAAATAGTGGAAGCTGTTCTAGTTCATAATGTATCAGTGATCAATGCAGTAGCCTCAGGCTGGCCCACTGTGAGCCAGCATATGAGAGAAACATGGGAAAGAGAAACTGCCTCATCCAGTTGACTGTATGGGCAATGGAGGGCATGCAGCTGACATAGGGAAAGAAAGAAAAACTGAGTCTTTTCAAGGCATCTGCTTGGATGCCTGTCTAGCCCATCCTTCATCACTATCACTGCTTACTACCACTATACAGTACATTTTGTGTGTCTTTTCCATCTTGCTCTTTCATCCATCTGTTTTTTTGCCATGCGTGCTCTGCCTTTCTTTTTACCTGTGAAGCTCAGAACAGTGTTCTTTAGTAACTGTGACCTTTACTGCCCTGATGGCAAACCAGTGTTATGTAGCTTCAGAGCTGTGGCGTAAAACTTTTTTAAGCAACCCCTGAGCAAGGAAATTCTCCTCTCGGCTGTACTCAAAGCATTTGTAGGAAGGCATTAAATCGCTTTTTTTTTACCGTGGAATAGAAAACTGCTCCCTCAAAAAATCATACAGTATGAACAGCACAAGGGGTTGATTTCATTCTCACAAGCTTGGCTTTATTTGGAAAAAAGAGCTTAAAGACCTGCTAATTTTCATTTTTGATGAACTCTCGAGTGTGTGTGTGTGGGGGGGTTGTATTCTGAATGTTTGCTCCCTCGGAGTTACCACTTTGCATTTCAAGAGGAGCGGTTTTGTGTTCAACTAAATCAGAGGAGGGATTGTTGGGCACGCGTGTTATTAATTTTTCCAAGTCCCCCTGGCGTCTCTATGAATCTTAATGCTGCTGACTGGGCCGGAGAAGTATTGACTTTCTTTAAAATATGAAGAAGCTTGCTGGAAGTGCCCAGGGTCATTAGCTGAAGAGCAGACAAGAATCCCTCTTTGAGACTGTTCGACTTCACCGTGTTAAATGTGCTTTTAAAATATTCATAATCATACACATTGTAGTGGAGAGAGGGGGGAATAAAATCAATATTAAAATGCATTCCTGTTTCATGTGTCGTTAATTAGCCTTGGTTCTTAAGCTATGAAGTTCGTGAACAGATTAAAAGTGTGTTTTTTTATTGTTGTCTTGAGTGAGGAGGTAATACATAATCCTCCTTGCTTTGATGAAGGTTACTGCACTAAAAATTCGTGTTTTTCCTTTCTTGATCTTTATTTAGCAATAAGATTTTAGTGCAGTGATCTGTTTTGGTATAAACAATGTAACAGACACATATTTTAACTCAAAATGGTGCTTATTTACCATATTTAACTGTTTATTGTATTTTTCAAGATTGTCTCTTTATCCCAAGCGCAAAATGCAAATCAGGCCACTCAGAGGGCTTTAAAAAAGTTCAACAGGGCTCTGACAGGTTTTGACATTTCACTGGGTTAATTAGGTTAATGAACATAAGAGCACAGGAAAGTTTACAAATGAGAGGCGGTCATTCAGCCCATCTGTCTTGTTTCATTTTAGGAGCTAATTGATCCAAGGATCTCATTTAGTCATTTCTTGGGAAAAGCCAGGGTTTTGGCTTCAACAACATAGCTGGGTAGGTTCTTTCAAGCTGTACCCCACTTCTGCTTTAAATACACTTCTGTGTGGTTTCCACTCCCGTCTTCTTGTTTGGGTTTAAGAGATGATTCTGAGAAGGTCCATATGATTGACTTGTCAGCGCCTGTCAGGAGTTTGCATGCTTGAAAATCATTTCCTCATCGTCTTCAAGTTCAAGACAGAAAAAATCAATTTAGTTCCTTTAACCTGTCAGTGTATGACATTCTTTGGAGCCTTTAAATATACAGTGTTTGCTTGCTCCTCTATGGACTGATTCCAGAAAAGCATTAATATTTTTGTATTGCTTTGACCAAAGTTGTACACAACATTGTAAATGTGGGCTTTTTTAGTGCATTGTACAGTTTTCAAATAAAATCACTTGATTTGAATGCTGTGCTTTTTACAGCCACACATCAATATGTTTGCTTTTTGTAATGCTTTTCCTCAGTGTCATGAAGATGAATATACTGTGTTTATATAAACACCTAGCCGACCTCATAAATAGCTTCTTCAAGTTCAATGTTTCCCATTTTGCACTTTGTGTTTGCTCCTTGTAAGCAATACCCTACAGTAGTCTAGATATAATAGCACCTGGACAGTGCATTACATCCTTCAGAAAACACCAGGAGCTTTTTCACAAAACTAGACCAACCACAACATAAAGAAATAATGAAATCTTAATGGGAATTACTTTTTTGAAATCTGACAGAGGCCCTGGTATGGATCAGTCCAGTCAGACAGACAGGCAGGCTGTTCAGCACACTGGCTGGGGCTTGTGCCAGCCTAATGCCCCACACTCCTCATACACAGCTGTTCTTTTGGATCAGAGAATACCATGTGGTTCTTTTTAGAGGTGATTGGTACAGCTTGGCTTTCATTATGTAATCACCACTCTGCACTTCCTGATCAGTGTTTCAGATTCACAGATTGCCCATTGGGGATTTTTGAGGTGGTGGCAGTTGATTCCAGCAGCGATTTTAAGTCATGGATAGAAGACTTTTATAGTCAGAGGAGAGGAAAGAGAAGCCCTCACAACCTTCAGAATATTGCATGCTAAGATTGTTTATACCAAAAGAAATCTAAATATGATGCTTCTTTATGCTCGCTGAGAATATAAAACTTCAAGTAAGCACATAAAGAATATGTTACCCTGAGTTAGTTTATTTGAGTTTGAAACATTTAGATTTTCCTGCTCCCTAATCATGTTTTGAAGTACAAAAACGTAGGTGAATTTGTACTACCGTATATATGGGATCTAAACGTTGAAGAGGGTTTAGTTACAAGTCCATCAAGGGGTTGGACATGTGGATAGCAGGTGCTGTGATCATATATGAGGAACAATAACACAGATGCATAAAAGATTTCCTTCTAATTGAGCACTCTTTGTGTACACACCATTAACAATGGTCTACCCACTGGCAGATGTTGCCCTGAGTATAAAACTTACAAGATGCCCTTAAGCTCACAGAACAAAGGAGACCAATTCAAAATATAGCCCAATAAAATGAACTTGAAAAACTTTCACAAACCCCAAACGCAGTGAGTTCAGAACAAAAAGAATAACTTGCTCCATGATATAGCAGTGTTTCTGGTTTCTTATACAGTGTTTGTATTACTTTAAAGGCGAAGCACCCAACCAATATTCATTGATGAAATGTTTTTAAAAATCTATTTAGAAATGAAATCTACTGTAATTAAACCAACCTGAACTAGGCCCAAATACCTAATGCAATCCTGATGCACACACTGCTTGCAATTGCTTCTTTGGCAGAGATGACTGGCATGATTTCTCAAACAACCTGCTGGTTATCAGTGAATTGTGACAATTCATGGTCAATTCCTATTATTTTAATGCAGGATTGGCAAATTTCAGATTTTAGATTATGGCAGCTGGAAAGACCAAAGGAAACTAACGAGTAGTTTGGAATTTCTGAAACTTGCGGCTAAAATCACTTTCCCTTAAAGGGGAACAGTGAGCATCTGATCCCAATTTGATATTTTTGAACTGCATGGAAACACGTGGTTACAGACAGACATAGTCATTGCAGAGTTATAAATTTCCAGCATAATTACATAGTGTTGGGATTAACCCAACTGCCCTTCCTGTACCCCATGTGTTCCTGCAGCTCATCTCTGTTCTGTAATTACTAGAACAGAATGCATTGCATCTAGGGTCAAGCCAATGGTTATTCCTGCATACTGAGATGTTAACATTGTTCCTCCTTTTTTCTGCTTACACATTTGAACTTGTGTGTGTGTGTATTGATCATGATCTATTATGGACTTTGTGGCTCTGGGATTTCAAATGGCCAATTTCATGTGGTTTGTGAGTATTAGTGCATCAGCAAAATATTAACAGATACCATTACATTAAAGGTTACAGTGCTTTACACAGCATGTTAGCATCATTTATAACTCTTTCATTAATATGAGTACCGGTGTCAGTGGTGTTTTTGATAAACAGCAACTAAACTGTTTGAAACCCAAATTAAAGCCACCTTTCAACCTTAATGAAACTGTTAGCTGGGATTAAATTAAACTAAAAATAAAATAAGTTAAAAATTAGTGAACAGGCTATTTTATCCAACTGTAGTAGTTCTCTGTGAATTGAAATGCTTTTCGGCAAAAACAAATAAAAACAATTCAGATTTTAAATGCTCTGTAAATCATAAATAAGCAGCTATATGGTGTCATATAGCATCAGTAGTAATACAGGAGTTCCTCCAACTGCTGCCTCTTGAAACAGTGCAGTGTGCAGTGATGTGTGTGGTGGAGAGTGTGTGTGATGTGGCTCTCATGCTACTGCACTGTGCCACCAGCTTCTCCTGCTGTTTGACTGCACTCTTCTTTTCTCACACTCAATTCTCACCGAGCCTGGGAAAGTGAAGGCATGTTTGGCTTGGCCCAGCCTCTCCTGTTCCGGGGGACTGTGAAATCTTAAATTAAACGCTTCACCATCTTGGAGCAATTCAGACATCTAAGCCATTCGCTTGTAATTGTTTGCTCACTGGCGCTCGTTCAAGAGATCTGTGTTCTTTTCTGCGACAGAGGCAGCACACACTCTGCAGTCATACCGCTGTAGGACAAGAGGAACCGTGGGTTAAGGGAGAGCGTGGCTGATGAGACATGTTTCTCTGCGTGTGTTGCTCATGTTTATTAAGCCCGGAGATTAGTCGGCTTGACCAGCTGGTACCAAAGGGTGGGGCCAGGAGGTCTGGACACAATTTTCCCTGCAGGACAGGTCATGACCTTCCACAGCAGGAGTCCTTCCAGTCTTTCACTCTCTCTCTCTCACTGGCATATCTATCCCAAACTGAAACAAGACCATTTTTAAGTAACTACAAAACATATATTTTATAAATACACTGTATTACATATATTAGTCTATGTATACATGCGTGTGTATATATATACAGCAGTATGAATGTGTATCTGCTGTCTGTAGCGCCATAACTCTGCACAGCAAACACTAAACACAGAATAGCTCAACAGTAACAACTTTAAGAGTGAAGGCTGGAGCAGGCCCTGAGCCCTGAATTTGGACTCATTTCTCAGGCCCACTGAAGTATTGATTTGGTTAATGTAATCCCAGCCAAACTGCCCAAGTAGGAATACAGTCTATTTAAAAGCAGCCCTCTCTCTCTCTGCTGCCCCATGCATGTGTTCCATATGCCATCTGTCAACCACTGATTCCCCCCCAACCCAGCTCCGTGCAGCCATAATAAGGGGATTAACTGTTTGTATTCTGGAGAAGGGATGATACTGCAATCAGGTCACTCAGGAGAGCATGCAGCACGCCGGGCTGCTCTCTGTAATAACAATATGCATTCAATTGATTGTTAGTAATTCCCCAGTCGCTGTTCGCTCTCCTGAATGACATCTGCTTCCTCCGGCTGAACTTTAAGCAGATGTGATCATACAGGAGAGTGACACAGAATAATCACTCAAGGAAAATTCACGAACAAAGGTTTCTCTCCGTGCCATGCTCTGTATGCATGAGTGCAGATGAACATATATGCAGGTGCAGTGCAGCATATGTATTAGGGTAACATTAAGACAAAGTGAAAGAGAGGGCAGAATACCGATACAATACACAAAAACACAGAATAGGGATTGGAATATAATGTAAACAATAGGGGTATACAATATGGCATGCTGTAGATTTAATTTTACAACAAATACAGTACATACAGAAACTATTGAATAAAAATGCACATTACAGGTAAAAATGACTACATCACGGATCAAAGACTAGTAAACTACTTACATGACTTTACATTTGTGAAAAATATTTTTAAAATGTATTCTTTCTTTTAAATATATGCAACATACTGTGATAAAGAAGTATACAGTGGTATACGTATGCATAGTGTATATACTGTATATCACTGTTTAAAAGCCTTAGACATTTGGCATTATTTTGTTTTTCACTCTTTATCCAGGCATGTAATTATATGGTGATCACTTACTGATAGTTCAGCTGTTTTTGTTTTAAAATAGATTATTCCTGATAGATCTGAACTTTGCAAAGCAAAAAGTAGCCTTTCAGATTGATGTATAGAAAAGAACAAATGATGTTTATCTAAATTAATCAATAAGATATGAACTTATTTTCTTCTCACCCAACTAAGCTGTATTAATTACATTCAAAGCTCTTATGATAATAAAACACGCTGTTGGAGGAAAACACTAAATTCTGGCTGCTCATAACATACATATGTTCTAACATCTGATTGCTGAAAAATCTTAGAAAGAAATAGTTTATAATGTTTTAAAAGACATAGATTATATTTTTTCAAAAGCTTTGTGTTTGTGTATTTTCATGATTTTTTAATTAAATGTTGAACATAACAGTTGATCATTCAAAACTAAAGTTGCTGAGATAAACCCATCAAATGTGTCACACATAATGTTTAAATATCAACTTCTTGTAAGTAGAAACGACATGATTTCACCATTACACCTTTGAAAATGTTGGTGGGTGTGCAAACTTATGTCTAAGACTCATGATAGCCAATGAAGCATGCGCTTTAAACAGTGCACTTGAACAAGCAATTAAACAAACTAGCACTTAAGCTATGAAGCAAAACACATAACTGTGATAGCTAATTCAAAAACAAACAACCTACCCTGAGCTTTTGACAAGACAACTAAAAAAAGTACAAGAATGTATTGATTTTTGGCATTGAAAATTTCTTCATATTAAATTTGTACTAAATGATATTATGTCTTTTTTATTCAGCACTATGGAAACACCAGCTTACCTCTCTGTTGCAGGTACAATCTTTGTTAGAATTCCTGCTCGTCAGACATTGCAGGCACCAGTCCCTGTCATTTATGGAAAGTGAGGATGAGACAGATGCAAACGGGTTTTGACGGGCCTGTCTGGTCGGTGTCCAGTAAACAGGTTGGCCCCTCTGTGATGTGTATCAATATGTCAACATTATCCTCACCTAGACTGTAAGGCCCTGAGTTTGTGTTTCATAAGGATGAAACCACACTATACAACATGCTATTTTAAAATTATACCAACAAAACTTACTAAATTTGTACCTTATATCTTAGTGTTCAAGGTAAGGCTTTGCCATCTCTTTGTCTCAGGCATTTCTAATAGTAGTCAACAGTTAAAGACAAGGAGTAGGCTTTGTGTAAGATCTGTGTCGCCTGTCTGCTGCTTCAGAACAAATTATTTTAAAAAAAGCTTTACCATATTACAAAAAATGTGTTAATTTGACTGTCATTTTAAACAGTTCAGAATTTTGTCACTTCCACATAGATAAAGAGCCCCAAAGGGCTCATCAAGGCGAAGAGTTTTAACTGAGGGTGCGGTCAAGTTAGCGACGTACTGCTTCACCCTTTCGTCATATCTGCTGCCAGCCAATGAGAGCCGTCAAGGCGTTCCCGACTGGGAAAGAAGACAAAAATACAAAATGTCGACAAGCGAACAATGGGCATGGAGGAGTGTGCGTGTGAGGAGGGATCCCCGTGTGTCTCTGCGCGGAAGAGAAGTGTGTCACCGTGGGTGTCGGTGTGTGTGCCAGGGGGGCGAGTGCGCGGGCAGCAGATGTCAAACCTCTTGCCCCTCCCCCGCCACAGAGAGCACCTGTTGGACCCAGGCCATCTGGAAGCTGAAGCATTATTGTGCACCGAGAGCTCTGTCTGCAGCCCCTCCCCAGACACTCTCCCTCATCACCATATTCACCACCCAGCAGGGCGAGTGGGGATCGACAGGCCCAGTGATGCCCCTGTCCTGTGAACTTATCCACCCGTTCGAAAAAATAAAAAGAGCAAGGTCACCTAAGGGAAATGTCAGCCCTTGACTTTTTGAATGTTTATCAAGCCCTTGGTTCACTGAAGAAAGCCATGCTTACAAGTGACGACAAATAAGAATTTCAGAATACTGAAAGATCTTTTAGTCAATATAAAATTGGATCTTTTCTACTGTCTTGGAAAATTATTTCCTGCATTAAGCCCGGGAACAAGCTTGTTACTCTTTATAGAACCTGTTTTTCCTACTTTGCCAACACTGGTGACTTCACTGGTACAGAAAAGGAACAAAGTATACATGAAGGAACAAGTAATAGCTTAATTCCATGCTGAGGTTTAGAAAAGGAACAAAGTATACATGAAGGAACAAGTAATAGCTTTATTCCATGCTGAGGTTTATTCAGCACGGAATAAACCCATCACTTGTTCCTTTGCAGACTACGCATGCTGACGTAGCTACTCACCTGAACTAAGTATACATGAAGATGAGCAAGTGGTGTGAAAAGGTGAGTAAAATCCATGGTCTCAGACAAGAGAAATGATAACGATTAATTGAATTTCATGATTGTAAGAAACAATCTTGACTTTATTACTGTTTTATTGCCTTTTGACACAAAGCGGTTGCCTGAGGGTCTAAAAGACTTTGTTACAAAACGTTATAAACTGGGTCAGATGCTGTGTTGGGCACTGTGGTGTGATATCCCTTATTTTCTACGGTAGAAAGGGTTGACAGGGTTGCATTTGTTTATGCATTAGAACCACAAATGGCACCAAAAAGTTTTTTTTTGTCTACAGCTATAGGCACTCTGATAAACAGTAGCAAATTCTATGCTGCTTTTCTAAACTAAGACAGACACAAAGACATAATTTGTCTTTACTTTCCTTAAATGTTTTAAATATATAACTAGAAAGTACACACTAGAATACCAGAGATACAGTGTTGCCTAACTAGCCTTTTTCTAGGCATTTTTGGTTATCTTTAAAGTAGTCATTAATATAACTGAAAACCTCGATCTATACACAAAGTAACTACAACAAGGGACACATACATGACTCAGTTCTCACATGACCAACAAAACACTATAATTGAACCCTGATCTTACAGTATGATACACTCTCAGCAATTTGAAATGATCGTTATAACAAAAGCAGTGATGTTGTTATTATTAATATTATCATTACAATCAAGAGATCCAACTGCTTTAATTTTCAGCAGGATAGCATGCAGTGACAGGGGTTAATAGTCTTTTTCATGTGTGCAACCTCACTGTCTGGAGTCTTAGCACGTCAGCTGAGTGCTGTGTACAGACTGAAATGAGATCACAAAGAGCTTCACGCTTCTTGGACCAGCTACAGAACTGCACATCACCAAATACTCTTTGAAATCAGTCAGAATAACAGCCTGAAAATCTGTGGAAACATGGGAGTAAGCTGCTCCTCTTTTATTAGGCTCTTTCATCACTCTTTAAGCAGTACTTCAGAAGATGCATGAACACAGAAAGCTTTCTTTCCTTCATGCTGTCACACAACACTGTCAACTAGAATTTAATCAGGGTGTTACAAACAGCAGTCTGGGTGGCTTGGTACTGTATGGGAAATACCCCACAAGGATGAAGGAGTGAGTGTCTGTTGTCGGGTCAGTACTGACAAGACCCTCTGTGATCTTGGGTGACAAGCCAGTGGTTTTCGAAACCAGGTCACAGGCCCTGTCATTCAGCACCAGACCAATAGCAGTCTTTATAAACTGGAGGCATATTAGGCATTAATTATCAAGTTAATTATGGGACTGGGCATTTTCTCTCAGGAAAGATCCCTTCTGGACACCAGCTGAAAAGTAGGACAGTGGTACACTTCATTTCTTTTCTCTTCCCGTGATTTCTCTTTAGCATATTCCTTGCATTACACTGCAATTATTGTGTTCGAAGTCCATTTTCAAACAACATACAAAAAGTGTTACGTGTGAGAACTAGAAATACTGTATATGCACTGTTACCCAAAAGCATATAGCTTGTAACATCACACCTGTAAACGTATTTAGAATATACTTAATAATTGGTTAGAAAAAGACATTATTAGAACAACAATCCTAACAATTTAACGTTGCATTGCAGAACACTGAGTTTAAAAGCTCAGCATTGCATTAACAATCTGGAGTGCCTGTTTCTCCCTTTGAAAAACAAACAGTACACTAAATTATAATGCAAGGATAAGAAAAGAAATATGAATGCATGCTAAATTATCATTTGTGGAAGACCCCTGTCTTGTTTTGTCACAACAGAGGATTCTGGGGAAGGATAGTGGGGTCAGAGAAGTGGGACAGGGGAACAGAAGGCCTTTTGCCAATCCTCTCCATAAAATACCCTCTCCTTATGTGATTATATTAAGGAAAATGGGATAAGAAGCATCAGCCCCTTTGTTACGTTGCTCTTCTTTTAATATTAATATGTTCGAAATCTGACCAGAAGTCCCCCCACCCCACCCCCACCCCAGGTCTATCCGTATTTGGAGGGTAGACTCCCCCATCTGCTGTCTCGCACCTTTTAATCCGTGTGCCCAACACAGCCGCCCCCTCCTCCGTTAATACCTCCTGCTTCGTTACTGTCAGGGTGGGTACAGGAGTGCACATCTTAAGAAAGGGTGTATTTTCTCTGAATGTCTGGCTAAGGCTTTTGTTTTATTTGGAGGCAGCAGGAAGCAGAACTTTTGGGCTTTCTAATCACAATGTTGCGACAGTCCTGGAAGATCGTACCTCCGTAATATAAAGCTGTACACGAAAAAGCTGTCAGCAGTAAAATCCGCAGTGTAAGAAAAAAAAATGTTCGTTAACATTAATTGGCATCATGATTTTGCAGCAGGCAAAGGAGATTTCTCTTCACGAAAAGATCTTTCTGATCTTTAATTTGATCTGGACGATTTCCTCAATCCAGCTTCACCTGCCTTGCTCTAACTCCCTGCCCCCAAAGCGTTGTTGATTTCCTTCAGTTTCTCCCGTAGTGAAATCAAACTCAATTCTGCTTCTTTTCATGACAAAGCAGAGTACAAACGCCCTCAACCCGCAGAGCTCGGCATGTAAGGTTACTATTAGGACATGGCTCTGTCATGTTTCTCCATCTATCACCCATCATTTTAAACAGTGTCAAGACCAACTGTCATTCTAAAATCAACATTTGGCTCTGAAATCTCTGCAAGGATTCCCTCAGCTGCTCTCTGTATACAGTACAGACGTGATGGCAACAATTATAATGCTTGTCTTATTAATCTTTGATTGCATTCACTATTTCACATTGCATAATCCCTTTGCACAAATAAACAGAATGCAGCTGTGTATTACTTTAAAAAAATACTTTGAACCATTGGGAAACAGCTTTGAATGCTTATTTAATTAATTTGGTCATATACTAACTAGCATTAACTGTATATTTTGGATTGACCAGTTATAAGGTTTTTATAAACCTTTTTATTAACTGACAGAATCGTAACAGAAAATCTCCACAACACAATATATTTTGTATCTTAATCTGTACCAAAAGGGTCACTGGGAGTCAATAACATCTTATTTCGAAAATAAATCACAATTTAAAATGGTAAATGTGTTCCTCTGGTGTATTAAGCAAGTTAACTAAGAATAGGTAACTATTTCTGCTTGGAAGATTCACAAGATTCACCACATTTAATATTACGTCATGTCTTTAAATCCAGTATTCTTGAAGAAGAAACCTTTTTATTAACTGACAGTCAAGGTATTAATAGAAAATCTCATCGCACGCTAGATTTTGAAGGGTCATTGGGAGACCATGACAAAAAAACGAAAACCCTGGTTTTGAAAATAAATCCCACTTTCAAATTGTAAAGGTGATTCAAAACAAAACGAAATCAAATGCATGGACAGAACATTGACATTCTAGTCGTCCCGTTCTTCAGGTTCAGACCAACTTCTGATGCGTGTTCTACTTTTCTTTTCTCGGTTTGCCTGGACCACAGCCTTTCACCCTTCCCACGGGCTCGGGGGGACACAAGGGGGCTGTTAAAATACAAACCCACGCATTACCAGCGGAGGCAGGTGGAGACGAGACTTAAAAAAACGCAACTTTACAAGGCATAAGACTATTGACATGTCTCCGATTTTTCGTTCTCCCAAAAATAAGTGCTCAGTCTCTGCAGTTCAAGGATGGGGGACTCGGTGTGCGCGACGTGGAACGGGCGGCTGCGCGCACAGCTGGAGTGGAGAGAGGCAATCTGTCAGCGCCGGAGGAAGCGCACGCCGGCAGCCGCGAGTAAAGCCTCGCTTTGCCAGTGAACCCGCCGCGCTGCTGGGATTCGCAGCAACAGCCGATCGATTTTCGTCCTGGGTGCAGCCGTAGCGACGCGGTGGACAGCTCATCCGCAGCGTGGAAACGGGCCCAACAATCGGGAGAGAGGATTAGGGGGGGTGCAAGGAGCTCGTTGTTGGAGAAATCTTAGTGGGAGAATGGGGTCTTCCCCGGTGAGACCCAGCAGAGTTATGTACTGTATGTCAAACCTTTACTTGCAAGACAGGATTGATTCCAAACAGCTCACAATTAAAAGAAAAAAGACCCGTGTAGCATCCTGACAATGTTCAAGGTTACAGATTTCTCTGTTACCCCTACAGAATCACATAATTTGTTTATGGAAAGTTTTTTTTTTTTACAAATGATTGCTTCCAGGGAAAAAAAACGCACACTGTTCCGTAAACAAAAGGATAGGAGGGAGGATTACACATTGAAGGTCTTTGGTTTTATTAAAAAAATATATGAGTGCGAGTTAGCAGGTAGTGTTTGTATTAACACAGGGCTGGTGTAAGAGGTATCGAGACAAAGAAGAGGAGAGTGCACATTCTGTTGGTGCCAGAATGGTGATGCCCCAGGACTGTCTTCTGTAATCCAGGACCTGCGTGTGACCTGGCAGGGCCCTCTGTGTGCCTGCAGCCAGCACAGAAACTGCACTAATCCCTGTAATCCCACAGTGAGAAAGGCAGGGGAGAGGGGGTTAAGAGCTGACTAACAAGATAACACACAGAGAGCACTCAGTTGACTGCGGAGCAAGACTGGAGCAGCATTTATCGTGTAAATATATAAGATCAAGCTATCTACATTTCTAATATATCTTTAGGATGAAATATTTTGAAAAAAATAAATAAATTGAATGCAATGCGCCATTCTTCAGAATAACCAGTTTCCTCTGAAAACTCTCAGCGTGTTGGTTGTATTTCAGACAACAGAGGATTACAGCAGAGGAGAACAATTAACACATTATTTTTCATTCCAAGAAAACAAAGATACCGTAACTTCAAAAAGATAGGATATGCTTCAAGAAAGAAAGAAATGCTTGGAAAATGCAGATAAGACATGAACATGTTTGTTTGTTTTTTCCAAATATGCCCAGGGCCTGCCTACGGATGAAGGGTTTCCCAGATTTACTCAGCGCGTTGTGCAGTTCAGTCAACTCGGCCCCACCTAGTCCCAGTACAACGCTTTAATGAATCAGTTCAACATTGGCAGCGGCATAGTTTTCGCTATTGCTCCAGGCTATGAGGTATCAATCCCTATGTGATGATGAAGAGTAGAGAACACATATCCCCCCTGAGTAAATCAGACCTAAATCCGACCCCCCCTACCCACTGCCCACCCCCAATTTCTGAGGAAACAGAAGGTGGGGAGGGGAGGGCTCAGCGTGGAGGCAGCAGCCTGGGCACTCAGCTCTGGAGCTGCTGCTGTGCCACTGCCCTCAATTAAGAGGAGAGCCGATATAGAAAGAGCACACAAACAGCTGCCCACTCTCGTGCTCCTAATTCCCCTACCTGTGCATTCTGCTCCGTTTTGCCAATTCAACAAGCTGTGAAGATGATAATGCAGCAACCTACTGGACCCTTCAATTTACATAAACACTTCTTCCCCACACTGCCATTGTGTGCTGTGCTCACTGTACTGCTGCAAGCTGGACTGCTGCTCCTCTTTTACAGTATATTCCCTTGCAAGGGAAAGGTGTCGTTATTTGCCTCCCAAATCCGATCCACATAGCAACAACGAGCCGCAGCACAGCACGTGTAATTTAATTTGAATTTATTACTCTCATCATTTAATGTATTCACGACCCCCCCCCCTCCCCGCCCGCCTGCCCCTTTCCCAATTCCCTCCACAATCCTGCCACCTGGAGCGTGTTCCCTTATCTGTGTCAGCCCCCATGTCCCGGGAGGGCCATGGAGGGGGGTAAGGCCTGGGTCAGCCTGCCCCCCAGGTCCCCACAGTCATTAGTCTGCAGTGGAATGTGTGTGTTCGGCCAGCTGGGACCCTACTGCAGCCAAACACAGGGGAGACCTGAGCGAGGAGGGGCACCTGCACTCAGCCAGCCGAGATGGGGGAGGGGGAGGGGGGGGTCGTCTGTCTGCAACACAGAGACACAGGAAGAGGAAGCCGAATACAGAAAAGCGAGACAAAAAGAGTAGCAAACACATACGAAATATATGATTCTCAAAGCACAGCTTCCATATACAGTACACTCTTAGAGGATAAAGTTTTTTTATCTCGACTGAAGTCATGCAGCAAGGCTTGGATCTTAGCAAAGCATTGTCTTCACCCCCATTTTATTTTTCTCATTCATGAGAAATGGGACAAACCTGCACTCAGAGGTTTTCCACTATGTCCATCCTAATCTGATTTTCCTCCAGTATTTCATCACAGAGAGCATGGGCAGTGCTGGGTAGGTACACAGCACATTCGGATACTCCCATTGGCTGCCTAATGAGCAGGCAAAAGAATCTGTCCCAGAATCATTTTAATTGTTAAGTGGGGCTCGTACATCACGGAGGTTTATTTCCTGCTTGTTTTCAGAGGCGGTGGCCAAAGCTGAACACAAACCTGTTTTTGTATGTTTTTAAGCTGTTGCACAGATGTTGAAGTATAAAAAATTCATTTCAGAACCCACATCATTTCAGAACCGAGCGTAGGTTTAGGTTCTGTGCTCCAAAAAAAGTCTGAAAAGTGTTGTTTAACAGCCAGGTCGTGAGATGTTCTGTCCCAGGTCAGAGGGGTTCTGAGGCAGTTCTGGGATCATGATCCAGTTCTTTGTGTTTCTACTGCAGCGTATTTCTATTTTTGTACTCGATGTGGCAACAAATGAACACTGAGAACTGCTTGATATCAGCAAACAAGCAATTTCTAATTGTCTTCATTTTGATATACTGTGCATTGAAAAAGGCTGAGATGCGGAAGTGCACATTCTGTCAGGGTATGTGTGCAAGCGTCGGGCTAGTAAACTGTGATCTCATAAAGCAGGTGGCAGGCAACCTTCTGCTCCTTTGTTTACTCTGTGCGTTCTGCCTCAGCCAGCAATCAGCTGGAAATATTCATTCCTCGTTTTTAATATTTTATTGAAGCTGCTCCGTGCTCGATCACCATGAGGCACCAGTGTGGAGTTCAAAGAGAATCAGCCCCCTCAATGTTGGAGGGTAGGGGGGGCTGGTGATGGCAGTCATCAAAAGGTTCCCCTGGATTGCTCCTCTGCTCAGTCTGGCACTGTACCTGCCCTCCTAGGTCAGGTGCAAAGCACGATGGGGGCTTTTTCTCAGCTTGTGCTCACACAGACAAAAGACAGTGTGTTTGTGTTCTTGCTTTTAACACCTCGACTGAAACCTTTTAATTTGAACACTAAATGTGTGCATCTGGAGCCCAGCTGAGGGCCAGCTGTGGATTTATATTAAGGACCCTTGTGCTTTATTGTATCAGGAAATCACTGATACTATTGTCTAGTGGTAGTTCTGGCAAAAAACAAGGTGCTACCAACACAGTCAATTTGAAATGTTCTGTCCAATGGAAGTTGCAACACTCTACAACTCTCAAGACAATAAAGTGAACACTATGTAATGAATCAAAGTGATTTTAAAGAATAACACAAAGAGGGATAATACAGTGATGCCAGCCTTAGGAAAAAGGATAAAGCTTCTCCCTGAGGTGTTTATTGACGCTCAGCTTCGTCTGGCCCAAGATTGTGCTTATAGTGTAGTATCACCAGGAACAGGAGTCCAGTGAACGGAAGATACACACTTTCACAGTTCCGCTAAAGGACTGTGTCTCATTCCATGTGGCACAGCAATGACAACAAACTCAATGGCAATCAAAAAAGTAACCTTTAAAAAATGTTGTCACCCAATGTAAAGTTGGATGAGGAAGGGGACCATTTAATAAAGGTTATCGTGATTCTTAAGTGTCAGAAAGGATATTAAAATGCTGAACAAAAGAGTAGCACAATTAAGAAGGAAATTGTGCGTAGGGATTGTTTTATAGGATGAAAATTACAGTTGAACGACTGGTCAGTAAACGTTCAATGTTTAGTTCCAGATTTCAAAGAAGGGCTTGTACAGTACTGTATGTCACAAGGGATAGGGGCACACTGTACTGGGCATCTGTATCTGTACAGTATGTATCATGTGTAAAGGCTGCCTGAGAGTGCTCTGTCTCCTCTTCAGCCTGATTAAACACGGGGGACTGAGGCATTTCTTTAAGTAGGAGTGAGAACCACATAATTCAGTGTGGCAAATTCGACCTGGGGGGTTTCCCTTTTCGGCAGTCTGTGATTAGACACACAAATTGTTGCATGTCTTGTGAGGAGGGGGCTACTGTTGTTAATGTCATCATCAGAATTGTTTTAATTGTGTGCAACTACACAATTGCTTGCACACACATCAACCCTCACAACCTGTCACTGTCTAAAAACAGCCACAAAAGATGCCATGGCAAACTGTTAAAAGAAAGTATTTTACATTTCCAGCGGAATGGAAATTAAGCGTTGAGACAGAGTTGGCTTGATGATTCAGTCAGTGACTCATGTGTTGTAGGAACCACAACCTACAAATCCTTCTAATACCCTGGGCTATCTGGGCTGACCTGCATTACAAATATTCAAGCCTGATGCCATTTCGATGGCACATTAGTCCAACACATAAAAGTCAGAGGTACAACAAGGTCAAAAAGGGAAGGTCAGTGTGCTTTTGATTTATATATTCCCTTTTTGGTTAAACTACGTTTACATTGCACAGATTTTCTTAGCATGACAGGCTATTAGAAAGACAAAAAAAAGATATAGTCTGAAGAAAAAAAAGCTATGAAAATAATACAAGATAAACAACTCCAGATTATGTGTAAATACCAGCCTCCAGCATTAATACAAAATACAATACAGTATATCAATGAAAAGAGCCTCTTGCATCACCCACAATGGACCTTATAAAGTTTGCCGGGACATATCAGTGTTTTTTTGCCTCTGCCTGATCATAAAAGGCAAGTTAACTACAGAAAAGGAAGGGATGTAAACTCTTAAGGTGCTGTTCTGTTTCTGTAGCACAAAGGGGTTACTGGTTCTTTGACCCATTAAAACTCCAGACATAAACCTTATGCTGTTCAATTGTTTTTGAAGAGCTCCATCCCAACATAGGCACGTAGAAATTATTTTCCCCCCAGCTTGCCTCAGTTATGTTTCACCCTCTAAGGCGATGGCTGAGCTTGGCCCACGTGGCCCTGCACAGCACAGCAGTACTCTCTGAGACTCCAGCGCTTGTCTTTAATTACATCTTCAGCTGGGAGAGTGGGGCCTGACAGAAACTTCGTCAGTGTGCTCTCCATCACAGAGCGGGCAGGCAGCACACCTCCTCCCCTGAATGCAATGACCGAGACGTAAGAGATTCAAATATTAGCTTAGAAAAAACAAAAATAAAACTGATAGAATCTGCTTAAGAGCTATATGCACTTAAAAGGTGGTGGATGGAAAATGCCTATGGGGCTCGTTGGTCTTTGTTCAGGAATTTCAAGCATTGTAAGATTATTCAATCCCAATGCCCTGAAGATAAATCGTGACTTTAAAGCGATTACTTGCTGGCTCTCACATGAGCCAGACTGGGGTTCTGACCTCTTCAGAAGGCAGGCTGGTGGCCTGATTCGTGATTCAGGCTGCCACTCAAGAGATGCTCCTCACTCACCCCACAGGAGGCGAGTGGTGGTGGACTTTCCCAGGATCCCATGTGCAGTTGACTCGACCGTAACAGCTGTGGCCTCACACTCTTCCTACTTGACCAAAAGATAGAGAATAAATTGTACTAAAATTGAAAATTGCTTTCGTAGCATCAGTCTGTTATTAACCACCCTCGCTGTTTGGGTGCTTGAGAAGTTTGCCCAACCTTATACTAAGCGTTCTCTGAATCGTTAAGTGCCTCCTTCTAATTGCAGCCTGGGTGTGATGTGAAAATGAGCTTTTTGGCTTGTATTTTTTAAGTGGGGGGGGAGGGGGGTGTAGGATGGATGGTGGTGGTGTGTGTAGGGTTTGCATTATTAATCAGGGCCCTACTCAGTATTCTCAGCAACAAGCTCCCTCTCTTTTGCTTAATGACTGAAAATGAGCAGTAATTACAGTCTGTCAGGCCGACGGCACCCCTCTACCGCAGCAACCAGGGGTCCATGTCAACACTTTCTCAGGCTGTGAGAGCTGCTCTTCAGGAAGTCTTCACTTAGGACAAGCTGCGCACATGACTCAGACATCAGCAATAACTTTCAGGTCACCTGAAAGGGCTTATCTCTTAAACCCAGTTTATTGTACATCTCTTCTCTTACCTGTCTTCCTGTTTTTTGCTCAGGCTACCAGTTGGTCATAACGTTTCTTGTATGTAAGAAGGTAATGGAATGTACAATATTAAGTCACACATGCATGAAAAGGTGATTGTTAGCCAGTCTATGTAAAGCAGGGTTCTCTTGCCCAACTCCAGCAGGCTTTATAGGTAATCATTAAATCCTCAATTTTTAAAGACTTGGGACAATTTAATTGTGATCAATTAAGCAGGTAATTTGTTAAATTACCTATTTAGAGATAATTTGAAACATAAAGCCAAATACCCTTTAGTCCTCAAGGACCAAAATTCCCCTAATTGAACAAATTACCTGCCTAATTGATTAATAACTTACAGAGGTTCTTGCTTGTTAGGAAGATTTAGAGTGACTTAGAAAGCATCCAGAAATGGGGCTGTTCAGGACCAGGGCTGGAACTGCAGTGAAATGGTATAGAAATAATGCTGGACAACATTCAAGAAGAAAGTATTATGTTTAGATTCCATGTCCTCTTTAAAACACGAAGAAAGACAATCTAAACGCTTGCAGAAGAGAGTTTCTTGTAGTATATAGCAGGTTCGTTGAAAACAGAAAAAGGAACACATACAGTAGTTCCAAATTTTGTATCTGTGCCTGTGCAGCTGCTTGTTCCCACAGCTTCTGTTAATGGGTGCAGTTTGATGATCTGACCGGAATCCGGGTGAGTTTTCAGGGTCATCAATGGCCCTAATGTGTCCTGTGCTGTAAGCAACTGTGCAGATCTGCTATAAAGGAGCTTTCAGCCTGTCTGGAATATTCCCTCCTCTTCGCAATTATGCTCATCTTTATGCAGCACGGAGCTTGTCAGGCCTGATGATGAATCTGTTTATGAGCAGAGAGCACTGATTTCCCTTGAGTGTGTGCTTTCTGGCAGTCCAGTGGGGATGCCACTTTAACACTGACACACTCTCCTCCCGGAGTTAGGAACTGTGTTTTTTTTTTACTTGCTGCTGCAAGTGAAAAACATCTATCCATCATTAGTGAAAATTGAACATGTATGTATCTTATATAATCAGCAATATTGTGCTCATGCACTCTCCATTAATGCAAAAAAAAACTAGATTTTAAAAAGCTGTAACTCCTGGCAGTACCACAAGGCTGATCTTTTACCCAGGAAGTTTGAAGTTGCGCAGTAATGCGACAGCTTTGCAACACTGCCTGTTCATGCTGCTTGTGAAATGCAGGATTTCCTATTGCAGATGAACATCAGAATACTGCCATGCCCTTCACTTCCATTGTATCTCACCCTTATGCAGTTGTTCAGTTACACCAGGAAAGGCATGTTTAACATTCTCATCTGTATCCATTGAGATCTTGTACCTTATCTGTGTCATGTACACATTGTGGTATAAATTAGGAAAGCTCTAGTTCCGTGTTCTGTTGCTTTTAAAAAAAACATTTGCATTACTCTGGTGCATGGCCGTAACACGTTATACAGTTATTAAAAGTACTTAAAAATCCACCATAGGTGGGTTATCTTTTTCTGACAGCATGGTCTATACAACATGAAACTGTTTTCATTGTTTTTACTTTTCATGAAACATGAGACTGGAACCACAATTGTGTTGTACACTGGGAAAGTGCTGAATATTTGCAATTTGCAAAAATGCCAATACTGTGACCATATTCCTGATTTCACTCTAAAACTGTAGAATGTCTCCGTTCACTTTTGTATGGGAAGGTATTCAAAATCCCTTTATTTTTGTTTCCTTTGGGTTTGAAAATATAGGTTCCCTGTTAAAATTCCAACAGCATATACACACCCCTGTTGGAGGTGGTGAAGAAGCCAGCTATTATCAATTAATCTTTGCTTTTTTTCTCTTGCAGAGACTTGCACCATATGGTTCTCTGTCAGCTCCTGCTTTTAATTTACTCGTTGTGTCTGCTGTGAAAACAGACCAACAATTTATCTGAATTGCTGATTTAATCAGGAGAGCGAGAAGCAGTTGTGGAGAGCTGCACTCATACTGACGCACTCCCTCTCCTGCTTCACACTTCCCACACACTCAACACAATCCTGAAGCACAAAGCCAGAGTTCCTGGAGGGTTATAGATAGTTAGTTTGGAAAGGTAATTAATTCTCATTAGCTCACTAAGAGATCCACAGGTTCGGAAGGAGCCCATGTACACAATTATAGTCATAACAGTATGTGTGATAGATCAAAATGTTGTAACACACCAAAGCACAGCACATATGTATATTAGGCTGAAACTGTCGATTTTTTGTAATACAACAACATATGAGTACATCAAATTAAGAAGGAGCTTATTTCAATTCACTTCATGCAAACATTTTCTGCTTTTTTAGTTCCTATGGACAAATTGCAAAGTTGATCAGGTCGGTTGAGACCAGTTTTACTGAAAGGAATCTAGCGGATTGAACATCACATTTGTTTCGTTACAAAGTTAAAACAACTACACAGTGGCTACCTTCATCATTGCTTGCAAACTAAATGACTTAATAAGGTTTATTTGATACACCATGGTAAAAATCAGGGATCTCCCGTGTGGCTCAATCGACAAAGACAGCTCACTGAGTGTATGTTGAGCTCTGTGATCTAGGGTGGCACGGGTTCATGCCTGGGTCAAGCAGGATAGCAACCATGGGAACCTACAGCTGAGGGAAAGAAAATCATCGGAATAAGCAAATTAAAACCGAAGACAAAATGCCACAAAACAGCATGCAAAATTAGCATCATGACTTTCATTATTACGTCTTCATGGAAGAGTGGAGCAGGGTCATTCAACCTGTGCAGGGAATCTGGGAAGCCTTCAGGAAGCAAGGTGTCTAGTGAGGAAACAGGAAGCCCTGTGTGGGGACTTGCAGTGGCCCTGGGGCCAGGAGGAGGATGTTGAGGTGCTCGGTTGATGAATTGGCTGGGTTCTGTTGGGCTGCCTGGGGTCACCTCCCTGCTGACTCTGTGAACAAACGCATCATTCATCACTGCAGCCTGAACTGCAGGACTCTTACACACAATCAAACACAGGCACACACACGCTTGCATTTACATACACCCAGAAACCCATCCTTCCTCACTGCTGTCTAAGCCAAAAGATTCATATTCATACACACATACTCTTACACATCACACAGCTTTTGAGTCACAATTCGTAAATGTTACTTGAATAGATGTATGTCTAAATAACTAAAATGGTAAAAAGTTTAGTAGGGTATGACAATAATAGGTTGTGCGCAAGTATACACTCTTGTGACGTTATTGCTCAGTATAGCTGCCGGCTGAACATAACATTCTTATACACAATGGCACATACACGCACAAGCAATTCTATTGTATATTGTAATTCAGTGAAATTTAAAAACTGCAGAGGATAGCACTGAAGTACAGAGACACATCTCAACAGCAGAAATGTGGTGTCAGTTTATTGTTATATGTTCTTTAGAATTTAAGATTAATACTTAAATTTTCTTATACCAATAGGAAACAAATATCAAGATTTATGTTAACGCCTATGCAAAGAAAATGATATAATCATAGTATTTGTAAAAAAGAAGAGCAGTAACAGAGACAGACAAAATAATAAGTGCTAGAAAACACTGATACTGTAAATGAAGCCCAGTCACACCTCCGTGAACACACATTGCAGTTCAGAAAGGAAACCACACACACTTCTAGACACATTCAGACAGACAGAGAAACTACCTTAAGTTGGCATGTCATCGGTGTTTGATAATACTGGCATGTAGTCAGCATTTATGAATTATCGGCTCTTAAGAATATGCAAGTGTGTGACGGCATGCCAGCGTTGTGTGTGGGCTGTCAGTGAGCTCCTGGGAACATTAGAGCTGCAAAGATGGAGATGAGCAGCTGTAGAGGAAGATTCTCAGGTGGCTGAGAGAGGGACTTTCTCATCACACACAAATGAAAGGGCAATCCTGTGCAGAGGCAGGCAGCCCTTGGACTGCACCCTGAGGACACTGCCTGACCTCCCACCACAGAGCACTCACACCTCCAGGCCTGTAAAAGATTTCAGGGATTCACAGGCCTCAGTGTGATGGGGTGCTTGTTCCCTTGACAACCACAGGAGGTAAAACATATCAGTGCCACCAGCAATCACAAGGCCATTTAGGTAGAGAGAAGCTTATCTAGTCCCAAAAGCCACACTCCCCAGCCTCTGCTGTGCTACTTTAAATACTTTTTCCACTAACAAATACAAAAAACAACACAAATTCTTCACAAGAGCAGATTATGAGAAATATGTAACAGCTCTTAATAAAAAAATATTTGGAAAGAATGTGAACCATCATAGCAAAAAACAAGGTTTAAGCATTTTGTCTTCTTTCAAAGGTCTCATGCTGTTAAAGAGAATGAATTGTAACTAAAGCCATGCTGTGTTGATGCAAAGGCCTTGGGCTTGTTTGTTCAACAGCTCTGAAATTGCCCAAAGCGAACCAATATTTCTCTGCTTCTTTTTCAAAGGGAAATACTGCATAACTGAATAATTATATAACACAGAAAGTTTGGATCCAAATCCACAATCATTAAGATCACCAGCACTTCACGGTCCTATCAGCAAAGTACTTTGTAAGATTTTAATTTAATGATAAAGCAAGACATTTCTGATGATAATCAATCAAATTCAGCTCTCTAGGTGAGAAACATTTCAAACAAACATTTCAGGAAGTTCAATTGATTTTAAATGCCTGTTAGCAAGTGTTTAATAAATGCAAAAAAATTAAGAAATAAAGATCCTTTATGGGTACTTTATGGATACTTGTAAAACAAGCAGACTTTATCATGATGGACTGCTGTTTTCACAAGGTATTCCAACAGATGCCCCATTCTTAAAAGTGCTGAGTTGCTTAATGAGAATTCCATGGTGTTACTACAGTAAATGGCAGTTTCCACATGATCCCATAAACAGATAAGTCTCTTGTGTCCTGTTATTACTTTCTCCAGCCCAGATTCAAGTTACAGACCTTGACATGACTTTTCTTTAGAGTTCAAGAACGTACAATAAAATATACCAAACTTAAAATAATTAGAAGAAACATCGGATTAACTTATCTGTATTGTTTTCTCCTAATTATTCCTGTAGATGTCATCTGATGTGAGCAGCACAGCACCCCAGAAGCCCACAGCCATGAGCCAAGTGTTTTAAAAGGAAGAAAATGTGACAGGCAGTAACTAGGGCCTGGATACAGAGCTTCTGCTCTCTTCGGCTGGAATGTCAATACTGAGGAGAGAGAAAACACGAGCGAGTCTTTCCACAGCGGGCCGGGGGGAGGTTTTCTGATAATTTTTCTTGCGCTCCCTGACAACAGAAGGTCAGCTGCCCATGCTGGGGACAAGACAAAGCAATGACACACAGTTTTTGAATCATGTCTGTGTGTTGGTATTAAGCTGTCCACACCTGTGGTACTGCTGTCCTTCAGGGCGAGATGGAGCAAGACACTGAGACAGGGGAGAAGCTCGGGCGCTTCCAAGAGTAACACACTAAGTGTCAGATATGCCAATGTCTTCATGTCAACATCCATTTTGTTCCATATCCTTTGAAAATAAGTTGAATATATTATAAACCTATTAGAGCCAGAAATTGAGAGCTAGTTCATTTAAAACCCCATGAAGGTGACTGCACGGGCACCTTTTAAGAGGAATACATGACTTTACTGGTTTTTATGTTTCGGTGTCTTCAATGTGCTTGGCCACTTCTTTTAATATAAAAGCTAAGTAATCTCTTGGCAAACAGCAGGTGAAGGTGCTTTCTTTTACCATGTTCCACTCTGCACCACAAAGCACAGCACGGTTGTAGATATGGCAGGCTACAAACACTGCCCATTTTTGCATTTTGTGCTTGCTTGAAAATGTGCCAGAAATGAATGCCTATGTACCAGTGTGAGATATACTCATGGAACAGGTCACATTATTTACAGTCTACTGTTGCAGATGGCTGTGCTCATCAGAAAGGAGATAGAAGCGATTTTATCCCCACTCCAACATTATAGATCAGGGTTTTTCAGAGCACTGCATATATTTCCTTGCTGCAGTGTGCTGGGATGGGTTTTATCCCCACACGTACTTTATAGCTAACATACAGTATTACCACTGTACAGCTACCTGGTTTCTTATTTCTGGAATTCTCGTGCCTTTGTGTTTGCACAGTAAACCTCTGTGGGCCTAGGAATTCAGAAGCAAGGCATTGTTAGAAAAAATAAACAAAAAGACAAAAAAAGGGATTAATATATATTTAAAAATTATACTGCCCTCGTGTTGGGATATGACTTTGAAGTTAGCAATCACCAGAATTTGTTGCAGTCAGCTGAGAAATTAAATTCGACTGACTCACACAGCTATATGCCAGCCGTTGTCTGGAGACTTGCCTCCGCAATGCTCTCCTCATCCACTCCAGTCATTAAATGTATTTTATTCAGGCGGTAATTAAGAGCCTTCCTGTTTCCCTGCACAGCCCCCAGTGTGAGAGGACAGCAGTCAGAACATTACTGCTCGCTCCAGTGCCCAATTAATCCTGCCTGTTCCTATCTGTCAATAACCCACTGCCAGAGAGGGACACAGAGGGAGCATTGCCTCTTTATTGCTTTGTGTTCCAGAGATTTCAAATGTGAATCGGAGGAACAACAACAGAAAAAATCCAGCATTTGGTGGGCTGTTTTTTTTCTAAGGTTGTCCCTCTGAAGCAGGTAAGTGACTCAAAAGGGCTTGTGTCCTGCTGAATGGGGAACATCCCACAAAGAATTGGCTGGTTTCTTCTACAGCATCTAATAGAGTTAGTTAAAACTGGTAGGGCATTAGTCAAATTGGGGATAGTTCACTGAGAAAAGATGGCTCAGTGTGCTTTGGAGAATGAGCTGATTTTCCTGACCAATTTATGACAGGAGAAAGTTGTAGACTGAAGAAGGAAATATGACGTAAACTACAACTTCTAACATTCAATCCAATTTATAAACAAACACAAAAGGTGGACTAATTAAGGAATTCTTAAAGTTTAGTGCAATATTGTATAAATACTAAGAAGGACAGAACATTTAACTGAATATCTCACTCATATGTTTTATAAACACTTGGCTTGGAATATTACACTCGAAGGCTCAACTTCTTGGCTATTGTTTCTTCTAGTGTATATACTTTTCAGTGTGGAATTAACATTTGTAGTATTTATAATTCACTAAGATGAAGGCAACCAGTTTAGATAATGGTCTATTTTCTCTGCGGTTTTTGAAAGAATCACCTCCTTATTAAAATAATGGTTGGAAGGTAAGAAAGTTACTAGCCTTAAATTATAAACTGTTACACACTAGACTATTTAAATAAGGATCTTATTGCAGTAAAGACATAAAAATAAAACTGAGCAATTTGTGGTAATTAAACAAAGTCTTGACATATTGATGGGGAGAACAAATTAATTGAATTTCAAAGTGTAACTTTCATCATCTCAAGAATTTGCTACTTTCCTCTTTCTTTTTCTTTATGTGACAAAGAAAAAGCTATCCACAAACAGAAAACAAATTTCTTCCTACATACACAAAATTACGCCCAGGTACTTTTTGAAAATGAAGTACACATATGAGGCCACAAAAAAATAAACAAGAGAAAGCATCTTAGGAACTGTTTACCTCCTGGAATCTGCTAGAAATCAAATACTTGTGCTTTTTAAATTGCACAAAATTAAAAATGTTCTTTCAATATTATTTCAACATATTTTCAATGCTATACAAAAGATATTCCACTATATTTGACTAAACTTAAACTTCATTTTGAATTTAATTTTCTACTCTTATTTATTTATAAATAAGAATTTTAATAAGAGTAAGATGTTGTAACAGAGAATAATGAATAACAATGAGTTAAAATTAGAGGACTCAACATTCAAAACACTTACATGCTTAAAACACTATTGCTTCTTCTGTGCATTAAAGTGACTAAGTATTTTGAAAATGGCCCCATGGCCTCACTTTTGTGTTTTGTGGCTCAGACTAATGGAAGAAGCCATAAAAAGACTTTAATTGTGCACTTCAGTGTGAACTTTGACTCTGAATTACTTGAAAATTATGTAAGCAAACTAGATAGACATTCAATTATCCTCATTCATGTAGCTAACACAGACATAAAGCAACAGTTTTAATTCTAAATTTAGGTGGTTAAGTCATATAATTTTATCTAGTGTAGTGCCATGTATACATACAGTGTAGTTATTACATAACTTTATATTGTATTTAAAGTGCCTTGAAAAATCTTCACATCCTTCCTATAATATCCCATTTTGTGAAATTACAGCTTGTTGTGTGATTTGCAATTGATTATACCAGAGCAATTCCTAAGGGGTGTATCCAACCCATTTTTTGGGGTTTTTAACTGTAATGACTTTTTCTGAATTTTCACTTGGAAGTTCTGTGTTACAACAAAGGTCAAATAAATGCCAATTTAATGTGTCTTGATTTCATGCAGTAAGGCTATAAAATGTGTAAGTTTTATGAAGGTATATGGTCTATAGATACAGTATGTAGGAAATAGCAAGCAATGAAATGTTTGAAAAGCACAGAAATATTAATATTCACTGTACAGGAAGCCTTTACACACAAAATGCAGACGGCTATTTTATTACTTTATCTCTTTCATCACAGATACAGGCTTAATTTCAGAAAACTGATATTTCAAAATTACTGTCCTTCTGGCCTTCTTACTAATCTTTATGATGGCGGGCTGTACTGTGAGTTTTCTAAGCCAGGAATTATTATTTATGACCCTATAATATATCTGATATTCTTATGCTCTTAAATTCATATTCTTTGAGTTACTGTAATTAGCGAGGCATCTAATTGTCGAATTATAGAAAGAAACAACAGCATGCAGCTACAGTAGCACATTTGTGGTTTGGTGTTACAAAGGAATATCTATTTAAACACCTTGGTAGATGGGGGCAAAACAGACAGCAGGCAGGAGAGACAACTGCAAAAGAACTTTAATTTTAGAGGTGGTAAACAATCATTAGGTGTTCACTCTTGTTGTGTTGCTGTGGTTGTGGCTGTCATGCAAAACATAATGGCCTCAGTGGTTGTAGGTTTAACTACCGTTGAGGACTGTATATTAAAGGCTAGTTTAAGTACCCTGTAGACTGTTAGGGTTATGAGGAGAAAGAGAAGGTGAAATTAATCAGGACATCAAGGAGGCTGACAGATTGTCTTGGGCAGCAGTTCCCTTCTTTTTGAGTGTGGTGACCTGTTTTCAATTTTCAGACATTTCACGGACCACCACATACTACCAGTTCTTTTTTTACACCTCATTTCGTTATATATGGATATCTCACATCGCAACAAAGAACTAATCTGCACTCAGTTGACATTTGTCACATACGTTCCTTACACTGTGTGACATTCTTATTCATTACCTCAACAAAAAACATTTGCATATCAGCGCATGCGCGTGAAAGTGTGTGTATGAAGTAAAGTACTGAACGAAATAACTGATGACAAACAGGATGTCAGGTAGGTTCAGACAATGGCAGTTTTGAGTGTTAAACCTGATTCCACATTTTTCATTTCCACAGACCCCCTCTAGCAGTTCTATAGACCACCCTGTGTGCACAGGCCAGGGACATCAAACCAATGGATTGAGAATATCAGCAGTCCTGTACCATTAATGAATTATTTTTCCATATTTCAGTGATGCAAGTGGGTTTATCCCCAGATTAAAAGCACCACGTATTACCTGGAGTAAACAGGTATGCTCCATGTTTATTACATTGGTGCCCCCAAACGCAACAAATAATCAATCCTTGACTACTAAGAATAAATCCTATGAGCACATCTCCAGACTTCCAAGATCTCTGAGTGAACAAAAGAGCTGCAAGGCATATGAGTGGGGTTTTTGGCTTCGTTTTAATAGCGTGCCATGTTTTCAGGCTGTATTGCCATCTAAGGATCTGATTTACTTTTGTCTGCGTGTGCATTTTTCTTCGGAAAAACAGAAAGAATGGTGTTAACTTTCCTGACATGATGCTCCTGGAATTTGTATTTCAAGTTCAGCTGCTATTTAGAGAACAGAACATGACCTCTAACATACAGCATTTATTTCACTTGCCTTTGAGTATAAAGAATTGGGGACCTTTGTCTTTACAGAAAGTGGGAAGCTGCTTAAGCTCGTGAAGGAGCCCCAAAGGAGCTGCATTAGAAATCATTAATTTTTTGTTGTCCACTGCAGTACAGTTTAGGTAGCGTTGATGAGGAAAGAAACTGGCAGGATATTGCAATTAGTATTACCATATGTTTAAGTGGATAATCAGCAAAATGAAAACCTGTACTTAACCTTTGTACTAGAAGCCAGATGTCCAATGACAGCGTTATTTTATTGAAAGCACAACTGGTAAAGTCAGAAAAATAGCAACCCTTAATTTAGCAAGTATGGACAAATGAATTGCAATGATAAAGCAAGTCAGTATTCAGAATTAGCCAATTCTAAGAGTTACATTTCTCTCATAACTTACTGCATTCTTTCGATAATGGAGCCAGTCTGGATGAATGAAAATGTGTGCAAGAGTATGTTAATTTCCTTTACAAGTACTACTTTTGTCTGTACGTCCTCAAACATTATTGAGAGGGAGTAAAATGAAAGCAAATTAGTTTAACTTTGCACTTCCTGGTCTTAAATGCATTTGCATGCTCCTGTTATGCCAATGTGAAAGTTAAACAATAGCTTTTAAAAAAAAAATGAATCTTCAAATGTTATTTGATGATCAGGAAAAACTAGTCATAAAATGTTTGGATAATGTTAAATTTAGATCTTAAGATGGAGACTTAAGAGATCTTACTGCTAATATATACTTCATTGTTTATTTATTGGATTTTTCTTACCTGGTTTTTGACATAGTCAATCCTACTGTTTGTCTAGGTCTCTTTACATTATTAATTGCTGTGGAAACCCAGCGAATGCAAAGCTTGACATATCACAACATTGTGTAGGTAGATAGTTCCGTATTCAAGCCACAATGGCACAGCATTCACAGTGGTTTGTCCCAAACTCCCACATTCCCTTGTGTTAAAAATACATCTTGTTTTTGGTTTTAAATGTACTTCCTTGTAGTTTCCCTCTAATTCCCCTATTGACTTGGTCAATGCCTTTGAAGGCTCCAACCAGACTGACTACTGAAACATAAACCAGAGGGAACAGGTGGGGACTACTTGGAAAGCATTTAGAACTGAAAACAGGAGCCACTTCCTTACCTAGTGGGTTGTAGGACAAAAAACCTGCATAGTCACTTGTTGAAGACAAGCTTCTTTCAAGAAATGGGTGGATAAGATCTTGGGATCAATTAGTTGAAACCAAACAGGCTCGGTAGGCTGAGTGACCAATGTTCATCTGTAGCCTTTCTTATATTTCCTCTTGCTTGTGTTTCACTGTAGAATCTGAAGAAGCCCATTGGTTTAACTTTGAGGATTTTATGCCTTTTTGAATTTTGAATACTTGATTCAAGTCCTTTTGTAGACGTCTCTGTTCAAGGCTAGACAGCTTCAGTTCTTTTAGCCTGCCAGTCTATGACATTCCATTGTGTCCTTCTCATTTTGGTGATGTCATGTTTTCCGGTTTATGTGATTTTTTTTTTCAATGAATGATCATGGTGGTCAGAGATCATGGTGCTCTGAGAAGGTGGTCAGAGATCATGGTGCTCTGAGAAGGTGGTCAGAGATCATGGTGCTGGGAGAAGGTGGTCAGAGATCATAGTGCTCTGAGAAGGTGGTCAGAGATCATGGTGCTCTGAGAAGGTGGTCAGAGATCATGGTGCTGGGAGAAGGTGGTCAGAGATCATGGTGCTCTGAGAAGGTGGTCGGAGATCATGGTGCTCTGAGAAGGTGAACAGAAATCCTGGAGCTCTGAGAAGGTGGTCAGAGATCATGGTGCTGGGAGAAAGTGGTCATATTGCTTGTGAGATTGTTGGCCCAGCCGATGATCATCTAGATCAATAGAGGAGCCTTTCATTTGTAACCTTTAATGTTCTTGTGATCTTATGCTTATACGTATATAAAAAACATTTTTCAGTGTTTTCCCAAGAGTAGTGGAAAAGAGATAAAAAAACAAACAACAACAAGAATTTACAACAAACACAATCTGTCTTACTATAACACTATAGGCCTCTCTTTCAAATGAAATGTCTTTGCCTTTCATGTGTTATTGATACTTGTGGCTATTGGTGCTTCAATCAAATTAGAATGACAAATCAGCCAAATGATAAGATGCCATGCTCTTTTTTTATTACCTCTTTTTTAAGTTGCAGCTTTCAAGCCACCAGGATCCCTGCGGACTAAGCCAGATGTTCCAGCAGCACACATCCCTGCTCCCCACCTAATGCAATATTCATCGGCTGCCTTGCAGTTATTTATTTATTTCGTCATCCTGCACAAAACTGTCAATGGACTGTGCCCTTCTTTCAGAGATTGAACCTTGATGCATTACACACAGACTCAGAAGACTCTGAAGTGACTCTGGGGGATATTCATTCAAAGAGAAAGATCAGTAAGGGTCTTAGATGACCCCATTTCTTTTGATCTATATGATTTTCATGATGTGATGTAGTTGTTCTACTATAATGGAATATGAAACAACGTGAAGTCTGTGTTTCCCTATTAAATGCATTTTTTGCAATATGCATGCGCTCTGCAAACTTACACTCTTAGATTTTAATACTACACAGCAAATTGTAAAAGTCATTGGTACAAATAGTTTGAACCCGTGTTTAAACCAACCTGAACCCATGAAACATGTTTGAATTTTTGCTTTCAGGCCGTGAAGTATGAAATTTCAAAAATCGGTGAAATGAAAGTTCTGGTTTTCATTTTTTTTCCCACACTGAAATCCACTTTTCAAAACCTAGAACTGGCTCCTTGGATTGATTTACCCAGTGCAAGCTCCATGATTTAAAATTTGCAAAAGCCATTGATTATTACACACCCAGGACCAGAAGGACCTGCATACTGGTGGAATACCAATGAGATCGACAGCTGGAGCAGAATTCAGTTCTCAGAAGACTGTAATCTATAGTAAAGGTCTGAGCATGAGGTATAGCTGGCCAAAGCCAACCAAAGTAGAGTTTGGTAAAGAGAACATCTCAGGTCAAGGTCTTGTTTGTGCAAGTCTGCTCTCAAGAATATAGATAGAGAAACTGACACTAAAAGAAGAAAGGGGAAAGCAAACAGAAAAAAAGAGAACATGCCTTAATTTTGGCAAGATGGATTAATATTTGAGAGAAATAATTAATGCCAATTTTCATGTAAGCAGTCCCAATTGGTGTGATTGTGTCTGTATGCCAGACAGCCTGGTGCAGTGTGCACTGTAATGTGAGCAAAGCAACACTGGCGGGCACTCTTACAAAGAGCCCAGGAGACTGTAAAAAACACATTTCTGGTTGCTTCCTAAAAAGCATTTGTCTCAGCTGGAGCCTCTCGATTTCTTACAGCTTTGAGGTAATTAGAGAGGATTCAGACTTCACAGAACCTGTAATGTAAGTTCCAAGAGACTGGAGCCCCAGTTGGAAGTCTGCATTCTAGCACCATCAACCCAAAGTCTGGAGGTCAGAACGTGGTTTGGCTGAGGGGGGTTGTGGGGCTGTGAGGCAGGTGGGATGCAATTTCTGATATCTATGAAAAATGAGACCAAAACAGATTCCACAACCCCATCAGACTGGTGATGCACAATTCCAGACAAACTTGTGGTGACGTTCTTTCCCTGTTTAAGACTCGTCTGGAACTGATTGGAAGGCATTTGCACATGAGTCATGGTGCCTTAGGCTGACAGGACAGCAATTGTGTTGAATTTTTCAACCCACTTCAGTTGTACAAAAAATAAACAGACCTTCCCACAGCTCATAGTGTTAGGTTTCTGGACATGCTGTACAGCTGCACTGAGGCCCAAAGCGACAACAGTTTTGGTCTCATCACAATATTAAGATGCTTTAGCAAACAGTGTGAAGGAAGTGAAGAGCATTTATGAATGTTTATGGCAATAAAAGCTTATCAACGTCCTGTTTCTTCTTACTGTTTGATGTCTTGAATAAAGATATTGCTTAATCAACTGCGAACTGTTGAAAGCTGGGGTTAATGAGAAGCCATGACATTTAGTTTTGTATTAAACAGTTTTGTGAGGGAAATATTTTGGCTGTAATGTGTAATGTGTATAGTGCTTTATTTTCTGTCTGACTCCATCTTTTATATCATTTATAAGCAGGCAGTGCTGTTTCATATCCCCTCTGCTCCAGTCTGCCATGCATTTGAAAATCAACAGATTTCATCTGATGTTAAACATCTGGCAGCAGCTGTGAGAGATAGCACCAAAATAACTTGGGATTTAAGATTTATTGGGAACACTCAAGTTCTCTGTGTAATAAAAAAGAAAACAAATATGTCAAGGAATTGTCTATTAAAAGTTAAAACAAGAGTGCCTTAATTCTTTATAGGTTGCAGGAATACAGTAAATGTTTAATGTCACAAGTATACACAGTATATATCAACAGCTAATCCAAGACCTCACCTTAAAACGAACGGTCAGTTTAAATAAGAGCTGCAAATCTGGCAATGACTCTTCCCTTCTGATAAATTTCAGTCCTTTCTGTTTCAGTGTCTACTCTGGTTTGGATACAGCCAATTCACCCACTATTAAAGAATTAAGAGGTTTGCCTTCAGAGCCAGCTGGGAAGTACTGAATTTGCACAATACAGAAGTTGGAGCCCAGGTGTGCCATTAGAAAGACAAAACTCATCTTACCAGGGTGCTGAAAATGAACAAATGAAATTTTGCACAAGACCACTGAAAACCCATGTATTAGTATTACATTTGGTTTCTGATCAAGATGAAGACTACACTTTGCTGCTTAATGATTTGTGTGCATACTGTAGTATGTCCCATCATGCATTCTCACTAAGCACTCTTATTTTATAAGCAATGGACTTAGAAAAGGAAGATTCATGATCCAGTGGAACGATCTCTCAATTGCCCTTCTAGGAGAAAGAAATCAAGTGTCTCATTGTGTTTTGAAGTGGAAAACCTGCATCTGTGTGCTGTCTAGTGAAAACAGCTTCCTCAGAAGGGTACGAATAAGAGTCACAGCAAGGAAAGAGGAGAGAAGACAGATAATAAACTGTCATTGATGAGCACCTTGCTGTTCGGAACAAGGCAGTGAGGCATGCTCTTTTCTGCAGAATTTGAATGGAGTCCAAGCCAACAGCTGATGGCAGCAACAGTGACATCATGTAGTCAGTGTGGATGAGCAGATGTATCGGCAGCGTTCCAAGCCCAGCCAGCTCTTTCACTGCACCTTCTCTGCCAAGTTTGGAGCATGTGGCGCCACTCTGAAAGGTGTGCTCAACAAATCAATGCCCTCCCACTTTCTCACTGTGTTTTCAGATCTTTAATGATTCATTTTAAGGGCTTTAGTACCACACACACGTTCACTACAAATATTTAACAAATGCAGTATTTTTTATAGCACCTGATTCATTTTTGGGCAAAATCCACTCTTGAGTACATTAACACTGAATTACTGTCTAATTAGAGTTTAATATGTAATTTCTTGGCAAATGTATGGGTATTTGAGAGCCCAAGATATTTTTTATAAATAAGGATAGCTTTCATTTTTAATTAGAACTCTTGTCTCTTGAATTATTTGCATGTTTGAAGTTATCCAGGACCTACAGTTCTTTAATTTCTGCATCAGTATACTTTGGTCAAGTCACAGTACCGGTTTGAAAAACATGAAGTTTATCATCATTTTAAATAGAAACAAATAGCAAGCAGTGAAGTGCTGTACTTTTACAGGGACTTAGAAAGCCATAGGAGCATCACATTGGTGCAGTTTTTGCCTGAAGCTCCAAAGCTGACAGGTACTGTACACTGTTGCTAAGATTGATTCATAATGGAGGCCTGGTTGTCACGTTACAAGCAACATGCCTTGATCCCTCTGAACACAGAACCTCAGAGGTGCTGTTGTCTTTAACATTCTGGTCAGCGGGGAATGGAAATCCAAAACAAGTAACGGAAGCTCTACAGAGAGATGGGAACATTTTGTAAAAGTTCAGTCTGCTCTGCACTATCCCTCAGAGCTCATGAGCTGGAGACACTGTTGATCATGGGGAGAAGGAGCACTCTCTTGGTGCAGTTCATAAGGTAGAGGAAAAATATGTGCCCGCTTTCGAAACTTACCATCAAAAAAATAACGGAGTGAATAGCCTCCCAAAAGTTTACCAGCGTAAAAGTGCATGTTGGTTCTGTACTTTACCTTACATGTACAGTAGTATGCATTGAGATTGGTCTGTAATGGGAATTTATTGTGTTGTTGCCAGGAAACATCTTACTAATTAGTTACTTGTTACCTGTATATCTTACTAATTATTATTTTTTATTTTACTACTGTTAATCACAGTAAGATATGGAAAGCCCAAGTGCATTACCCATTTTATTATACAAGAGCTCTGTGTCCTGTCATTTTCAATATAATTTATGTTTTATACATGCAATAAACAACATCAGTGCTTCACTTAAACCGCTATAAATTCCATGTAAACAAACAGCAACATCCGCTAACTACTTCTGTTTTTCATGTCATGCAAGTCAAATTAATGTAAGAAAATTGGTTACTGCAGCTGACAGGTGATCCAAGCAATATTTTCACTTTATCAGCATATTTGTGGTGACCAGTCTCATCCCTGAAACAATGCTGACGAGTCTCGCTATTATAAGGACTGTGTTCAATATTTGCTTGATACAGCGGTAAGTTCTGTCCTGGAACTTTACATTTCGTTCTAGCAAATAAGACCTTGGAAAGACAAAGAGAATAGAGTTTGCGCTGACATAAAAGAGCGAATTTCAATCACAAATCCCTACCAAAGGACATTTAAATTAGGTTTCAGATCTTACGACGGACTGACGTTAGAGTTAGCATCTTTAATTTTCACTTGAGTAATTTTTTCCTTTTTTTTCCGATTTAGACAAACATCAAGTAATAAGATATGCATGTAGTGTTGAGAAGAAGGCATGCTTTGCAGAACAAATGGTGTTAATTTGCAGCGCCTCTCTGAAGCTGCACATTAGAGAGATGCCTTCAGGGAGAGAGAGGAAACAGCAGCTGTGCTGGAATTAATGTCTGCATGCCAAATTAGAAACACCATGCATCTCCGTCAGAACAAAAAAAAAGGGAAAAAAAACAAAGCGAGAATACCAGAGCTCAGGATCACAGCTTCCACCACTTCTTTGTCTCACAAAAACAATGCACCAGCACACAACATGCCTGGGCCATGTCTTCAAGAGGTAGGTGCTGCTCGAGGTTAATGAGTGTCAACACATTCGTTCAATGCACGGCACTTCCTAGTCTTTTAATAAAGATGCAACATAACTCACAGAAACCTGTACAGTGGACTGGCTCAAAATTAAAAAGTACAACTCATCCGTCTCACCACTGATACTCTAAAAGAGCGACTGATTCCGATAGGTTTTCTATTGTATAAAAACTGAAACATTCACAGTATGCTTTTTAATATCTACTGTATAACAAGGTTGTGGTATTGTCTTTTTTCTGTCCTAAGTGTCTTTGTTAAAATATATGCTATATATAAAATTTAACAAGATAATTCACTTTTTCTGACATTCAGAGCTGTGACACTATAATGTAACAACTTCAATGTGACTGTAAAGGGCCACTCACTTCAGAGTGTTGCTCTTTAGGGATTGCCTTGCACGCCATTTTCAGCAAAATAATCAATAATTACTTTACAGTCTGATCCTAATGATACCTACAGGGCAGTAGGTTAGGAGCCTGAGGGCTCTATGCTGACAGCATGGTTATAATGAATATAAAATGGCCGTGCTTTATGTCAACAGAGTTCCATGGTCTCATATCACAGAGTAAACATTATAATCCTGAGCCAAGACTGGGCCAAGGTCTCCCCATCCAGCAATTCATTATCTAATTCCTTCTTGTTAAGGACAACCATGAGAGAGATGTTTTTTTTGACAAAAGCTAGGCAATGCAGAGAGACAGAGGTAGAGGTATAGAGGGAGAGAGATGTGTAGTGTAGAATAAAGTTCACTGGGGGTGACATGAGTCGGAGGAAAGTTAGTTGCAGGAAAAAAAGAGTAGCAGAGGAAATACTGAGGGGTATGAGGTGATGAGCTGGGAACTGTAGAGTACCACCAGTAGGAATTATAGATATAAATATGTAGATACACATCTTGAATGTTTACCAGTAGTTTGGTGTCGCTCAGTGTAGAAATCATAAATGGCATTATAGCCACAGCTTCTTCAAGCTTTCCATACACATGACAGCTTTGCAACTATTGTCCTGTGGTCAAATGGACATCTCCTACAAATCTCAGCTCAAAGCACCTTCAAACACCTTCCAAGATGAAAGAGCAGACTACGATTCAGTGTCTATTTCCCTAGGTGTGGCACAATACTACTATACTGAAGGAAATAAATTAATTCAACCAGAAATGTTTACAGACAAACAAAAAAGGATTATTTGTACGAAAATGGAGCAAACCATTCATATTGGTATAGGTTTAACAAGTACAAGCCAGCTAACGGAATAAGATAAGAGAAAATATACAAAATATCTATACACTGCATTTAACAAAACGCTCATAGCTGCTCATATTGGAAGAGATTGAAATCCACCAGGTAAAAATCTGAGAGAAGTTTTTTTTTTAATCTGTACCAGTATCTTGTAACCATTCTTTTGATAAATATTGTTCTGAAATGGTCTTTTGTGTGTTTTACTTTTGTCTTCTCTGCTGAAACAATGCAGTGAATTTCAACCCCCTGTCAAAAGGGAGGTATGTGTCTCCTGTCCACCCCCCCCGGGAGGTGACATCTGCCGGGACGCGCTCCACTGATTCCAGATGCACCGCCGCCAACACCGGAGCGCTCATTTCAATTCCATCATCTTCTCCCAATCATCTCCACTCTCCCCTGTGCAACATTAACGAGCCTCTTTCATTTGAATACATAATTAGCCGCCCGAGCACTCTGCTTCGCTAATTTCGAGACAAAAGGAAAAAGAGAGAGGGAAGAAAAAAAAATACATTTGCATCTGAATTTAGCAGAGGGGACAAAATGCTTTCGACAAGCAGGTTGTCTCTCTTTCTTTCAGAAAGTTAACCATTTCAGTGAAGAGTACGGCTATAACTGTACCCCCGTGGCATTGCTATCATTCATACACTGCCTTTACTGTCTCCTCACAGTATTTGCAACAGTAGGACAACTTCTTTGGATCCCCAATACACTTAAGATTCATGTAAACAGAACCAGCTACGCCTTTTGAGGTCTTTGTTAACGTATCGATGTTCCATATCATATTCAACACAGTGTGATCGTCCTTTTACACAGGTTAAATGTGTTCAATTATATAACATACAGTACAGTACAACACCTCCTTGTGCCAGTGGAAACAAAGTTCTCAGAGCCTCTGTTAAAGGAGCACTGTATTCATTGACATCCGTGCCAGCATTGCACAACTCACACTGAGTTCTGAGCCAAAGGAACACTACTCTCTGCGAGACGTCTGCCAAATGGACACTTTGATCCTATTAGGGCCTGTGCCAAATCAACTCTTTTGCCATTAAAGCCTGTGCCAGTTGAACACTATTCTCTTTCACATGTGTGCCAGCTGAACACTAGTGTAATTAAAGCCTGTGCCAACAGTGCTGGCCTCACTGAGACCTGTACTAATTGATCACTACTTCCAGTCAGGCCCAGTTCCAATAAAACACTTCTTACGAGGTTCATACCATTAAACCACTTTAGTCCCTTTGTTGTTTATATTAGTAGCACATTATTCAAAGATCTAACAATCAGGGGTGTTATCAGGGGGCAGGAGAGGAGATTTGAGGGGTGTCTCCCCTTCCCCAAGCCTGTAGCCAAATGAGACATGAAGATGTTGACTGTAATGAATGGAATGACTCAGAATACTGCCCCCTAGTCAAATACTGTATTTGTTAACGTACCATGTCACAGAAGGGGCCAAAAATAATATGACCTCTAGTATCTCACCTCCCACCCCAAACGGTTTGCTAAAAGATGCCATTTCTTAGAATCTGTGCCCAGACAGCACAATTGTTAATGAGCACTCTTTCAAGAGAACACTGTTCAATTTAGAAATCTATGTTAATAGACAACTTGGATACACTTAATGACCATATTAGTGTAACACTTAGCTCCTTATATTGAACCTTATTACAAGAGAACATTTCTTCCCCTTGAGGTGTAGGCTGACACAGTACTCTAAAACTACACTGTAATGTCGCCCGATAACATTCTTAAAGTTAGTGCTTGTGGACAACAAGCATTGAAAATCATTTCCGAAAAAAATGAGCAAAACAAGGGAAAATGGCATTGCTAGTTCTCACTGTAAAATTCATTCTAAAACCCTAGCATTTCATGAAAGGTTTGGTGAAAGGTTTGTGTTCTCTATTTGATTTTATTTCATTTAAAATTCAAATAAATGCTCATCCATCATGCACAGAGACTCAGCAAAGAAGGAAGAGAGGCAAATACAGTATGTGTGTTCGAACAGCAGGCCATAGTTACTCCAGCACCTTGAGAAGGAGAAGCAGAGCCAGGAAACAGATTCTAGCTTAAAATCAAATAAAAGGGAGGTTGGTGGAATTCAGCTGAGTCAGGTATTATTCAAGTGCACACAATATTGACCTGACACTTGTCCCTTTGTTCTGAACAATGCCATTGGATCTTTATTACCCTCTGTAACTAAAAAGCCTTAGCTCCATCTTGCTTACAACATAGTGTCACTCCCATCCCAATGACCTCTGTCACAACTGTGCGCTTTAGAATTGAATTAAATCGGGAATCTTGATTTAGGATATAGGAAAGCACTCTGAGCCTGGATCTTCCCAGTTTACAGCTGTATATTATCTTCCGCAGTACATCTTCTCCATGTCCTTGCCTTCCTTCAGCATTCAGCATACAGATACTCTCAAACATATATTGTAAATACGCAAAACTAATATGATTTCAGTAACAAAAATAAATATACTTATGAAAAACAGCATCCATGATAGTACAAGTTTGAATTTTAAAGATAATTTAAAGATATTTTTTTTCATAAAAAATACTAAGTATATTGAGCTCACTCAACATTGGTAGTATCCAATCATGTATCATGGTTAAAAAAAATCTTAATTGTGATTGAGGACTTGCACTGCCTTGGAAATAATAAGAGAACATAATAAATGTCCAGAATGATTAAAGAGATTCATACAAATTACCAGCAAGACGAGTGCAATAAAATGGAAATCAACACAATGTAATTCTGCACTATTCCCCTGTTTTCGACAATAAGCTCACAGAGCGTACGTTCTGCAAAAGGTCTGAAATATTTGTTCACAGCTGTGCAACCCAATAGAAAATGTCACAGCTAAATTATTCTCATGCTCAATAGCTTTTTAAAAATAAAATAATATAAATGAATGCAAATAGTCTTTCAGGCACAATGCTAAATGGGTACACCCATTTTAGCATTCCGTTTCTTTACTAAGAAAACAAACAGCAGTCTAAATTTCTTCCAGTTCATTAGAGGCTGTCTGACATTAAAGATGAAATCCCTTTTGTCTTCTTGCGTGGTATACATGAAGCATTCCTGGACTAAAAATGATTCAGTGTGGCGCCATGTTTAAAGCCAGCCTCATCATTATTCATCACTTCACTTCTTTAATGCACCAGAACAAATAATTAATTCAGTGGTGAAATAAAACAGTGCCCATATTTTGGTACGAATTCTTCGCGTAGGTTGCACTGATTCAGGTTTGCTGCTGGTTCGGTCAGTAAGTCAGATGTACCATCACGAACAGAATACACGACCTGTTCTGGTGTCTAATCACACGACACGGATTCTTTATTTCGTCATTCCAGGAAAGGGTTAAGTGCGCCTTCAGTGTTGTCTCCGCATCAATGTACATTATGTACTCCTCATTTGCATACTGCAGAGCGAGCTCAATTAAAATGAACTTTTAATTTCTTACAAGTAAATTAGTTTTGCATGTGATGCGTGCAAATGTCGGGATAATGGGTGCGTTTTAATGAGCTCAGAAGCTGAGCGCATCCGATAAACTCCCAGAAATGGAGCTGTGGAGGCTGGGGAGCCTGTCAGGAGCTGTGTCTGTGAGGACAGCTCTCTCTGCTCTCCTCCACTTCAAGGGCCAGAGGTGGCCTTTGTTTCAGTGTGCAAATGATATCATGGGCTCCGAACAGGTGCACAGGCAGAAAGGGCCTGTTGTGTGAATGCGTGCATAAACAAATGCTGCTGGCCTGGAGCTGAAATTGTCAGGTTTTTTTTTTTCACTAATTGAGGTTAGTAAAGCCAGACCCATTGTTACAGCTACAAAAAGCAAGCTGCGGTATCTTAGTTAAAATACATAAAAAACAAGCAAACTTTCTTGCCACGTAATTTCAGCTGTAATTGGTGGCTAGTGCTGGATTTCTATTAGAGCTAGGACTGCCTCCCAGAATCCTGCTTGAAGGCCTCACCAGCCAACATCTTTGAAATGAGGGTACCTGTAGAGTTGGGACACGATCCCCGGGAGAGCAGTGCTTGATTATTGATTTTGCAATATTTATAGCTTTATTTTCCTTTCTCCAGTAAGTGCTGTGAAATGTAGTAAAAGCAGACACTCTCCTGAAGCTGGAATGTAATGCAATACAACATGCTGACTAATAACTGGTGGAATACAAGGCAGACAGAGCAACACATGCAAACTTGTATGCTGTAAGCCCCCAACAAGGAGAAGCATGCCACAGCTAATGAGAAAGGCTACTAGTGAGAGGAGGTCATTCAGCCCACATAGCGTGTTTGGTAGTCAGCAGTTATTTGATCTGAGGATCTCATCCAGACATTTCTTGAAGGAACCCGGGGTACTGGCTTCGGCAGCACAGCTGGTAAGTTTTGTTTCATAGATCATTAAAATGACTAAAATGAGTGGGTCATTTCAGTTGATCACTGGTTTTTAAGACACTGACTGCCTTTCTATGTCCTACTACTATGCTCGATCAAAGGAAATGATTTGATAAATTTACACGCCTTTACATTCTGCTCAGATCTGACAAACAAACATGTTTTGACTTGGTTGTCACTACCCTGGAAGATGAGGTTTATTTTATATTTAGCAGCTCTTTATTTTATGTTCCTGTGGTAAAAAGGCCTGAACCTCCTCGAGAGACATACTATATTCACCTTGATGTCTTTAAACACCACAGTTGTAGGGCACAGATACAAAGAAAGCAGCAGAAAAGGAAGGAGCTCCATTATTTATTTACCATCATCACCATGGGCTGCTTCTTCATTGACCTGTTGGGATCACAGCACAGGGGAGTAGGCCTCAAGGGTTTAAAGCTTTACTAACGCTGTGTGGATATGGGCACCTCATCCATCCAGCTGCTGAAACTGAGATTATCATGACTTACCTGAGAGGCAGACATAGCAAGAGCTGAATGCTAAAGCCCAATCAGCTAATGTTGATAAAGGAGGCGGGGTAGGGACATCTGTTCACACAACACAAACTCATTTGAATCAGAAGATGAGATGACTCACATCTGCTGAATTGGAAAATATCTTCCTATTTCTTTTGCTTTATGCCTTTTTGCTTTCCATGTTTTAATTCCGCTGAGCTGGTAGGAAATGTGATTGGCTCTGGCCGCAGCCTTGACGAATGACAAACTTCGAAAAAGCAGAAAAAAAAACGCAGGAATACCGCCTCCGGTTAACAGCAATGAGATCCTGTCTTTAATGAAACAGACAGAAGCGGGATAAACTGGATTTAAATTTGAGCTTGGTCCCGAGCAAAAAAAAACGCGCTAGCAGAAGGGGTAAAATCCTGGCCACCTGCTCTCTGCTGACAAACTCTGGCTACAATGTTTAACATTATTTTTTCTCAATCAATATGGACAATTCACTAAGGTGAACCACAGGACCCATACCAACTTTAAGAATGCAGAAACTTGCCTGACAAGGAGAATCTGCCCTTTATGGTGATGAGTTAAAGAATTTGAGCAGGGAATCAGAAGATAGTAGATTGTGCTTCTTTCTCCTTGCACCTCATCCTCCAGCTCCTCTCTTGCCCTTACAGAATCGGTGGACTCAGACAAGCACAGACTCCCGTACAGCTGCTCAGTGTTCCCTTTTGCTTGAGCGAGCCAGGGCTTCACCATGGCCTGTGGGAGAACTGGCAGGCGTGAATTTTGCTGGCCATGAGCTGACAGGAGCCAGCCTTGCATCTCCACACATGGGCAGCATGGTCTGGCTTGACCACAGGAGGGCAATTAAAACAACGCAGAATCCTCACTCCCTACTTACAAGCACATACTTCAGGATTAACACGGCCAAACCTTTCTTTTTTATATACTGTATGTACATACTGTATATGTAGCGAATTTAAGCTACTGTTAATTTTACCATGAGATATGTGTTAAAGTTTTATCTTCTATATTTTGAAGTAATAATAATAATAATAATAATAATAATAATAATAATAATAATAATTGATTACACTTATAGATAATGAGGATCACTCCACCACCAGCAATGTGCAGCATCCACCTCATGAGATTTTGAGAATTCTTATTATTTTCGTTTATTGCACACAGATTAAAGTAAAGTGCAATCATATAATCTTACCAGACAACACATACAGAATTCACAGAAGTGTAATATATTTAAAGAAATATTTTACTTTAATACTTAGTTTATAAATTGATATGATATTTTTGAATAACAAATTGCAGGTTGATCAGTATAGGAATACCAATTCATGATTTTTCCTTGTCAGAGTTTACAGGAAAGAGTTTACATAAGAACATACAGTAAGTAAGATTACAAATGAGAGGAGGCCATACTATGTAGCGTGTTTGGTAACTTGTTGGTAAATTATTGTTTTAGTAGCTTGTTGCTAATTTATCTCATCCAATTGATTCTTGACAGAAGCCAAGGTATCGTTTTAAACATCATGGCTGGGTAGCTTGTTCCAGACTCCAACAATGCATGATAAAAGTTACTCCTGTTCTCAGTTTTAAATGCACATCCTCATAACAAGGTTCATGGATTGACTTTGTCAATGCTTTTAAAGATTCTGAGTACTAGAATTCTGGTGTTATAAAGAAGACCCAGACAGTCAGTGTACATGAAATGTGACAGGATGCTCTGGGAACTGCATAATAGCCCTTTAGAATAAGGAAGTTCATTATTAATAAAGCATTTATAAACCTTTAATATCAGAGCCTTATTCTAAAGTGCTACCCATAATACTTTGTAAGGACTTCCCCCTCTGTAGGATATGACTGTGGTGCACAGAGTGTGATTTGCAATTCTGTGTTTTTGAATGGCTGCAATAACCAAGGAGTGACAGACAAGCCAGTGTGCCCTCTTCATTTCTAGATTGGATTAATATTGCTTCCTGTTCTGCGAGTCCAGCATGGAATCTATGTTTTCACACGCCCAGCTTGATGAAATCATCCTGTGATCCACTGTGTATGAATTATATATCACACATGTTCTGTTGTATTATACAATTGCCAGGTCCTGGGGTACCCCCCCACCATTTATAAATGCATCCTGAGCAACTTGGTTGTGAAGACGTTAATACGAACATGCATGGTTTTTACGTGTTACATTCTATGTGCAGGTCTTTTTCGGCACTTATGTGCAGTGTTTGGAAATGCAATCGAAATGTATCAAATTTTTGCCGTAGGAGATTGAGTAGGTTACAGGAGGTGATGTAGAATAATTAAACTACAAAGTAAACCAGATCATTAACAATTGTATAGACCACAAGCACATATTCATTCCCTATATATTAAAAAGAAACAGTGATTTTTTAAAATTTATTCATTTAACTAGATACAGTAAGTCAGCTGAGAACAGATTTTGTTTTCATTTAACTTTATGTTTGCTAAGGAATTTGTCATTTTCTCACTGTGCTTTGAAAGTGCTGGTACATTAGTTTGTTCCTGTGCTAGTATATCTCTGCTGATTTGTGTCCATATTCCCCATTGCATGTAGTGTATCTGTGAGAGCATGTGTGTTTCTGCTTGTGTGTGCATGTTTCTTTTGAATATGAGCAGTGATTAGAACAGCACTGCCAATCACTGAAATTTACATTAAACCTGAAATTAATTTCATAATTTTTTCTCCCCTTAATTATGCCAACATCTGCTGCAAAGCCAAGCTGTGCACATGAATTTTAATAACGTTTTTTTAAAATCCTCTGAACTTAAAAAAGAGCTTTGTGGGATTTTTATTTTTGAGGGAAAGAGATTTGTAGGAGGAGAAGATACCAGATCAATTACTTTCTCTTGGCTCATGGTATAGTTTATCACCAGAGAGACGTAAAGTACAGTACATTCATTACCTCTCTTGGGATACCTGCCTAGGCTCCTGATAACATAGGTAAAATCTGACAACTATAACCCAGGCCGTCTCCTCTTTTTCTGATTTTTGCTAAGGTTTTACTGCATATACTGTACACACACTGTATAACCAAAAACACATATAGAAACAAGCAATAAGAATACATGTATTCTGTGGTAACAGAATTACAGTACAACGTTAATATTTAGAAACTTTAATTATCTTAATTAATAGAAAAACTATGCTGCAAAGTACAATCGTACAAACTGTCATTCAGCAACAGCTTTGTTAAATATGTCTACTAATTACTCAGTTTGACCAGTGTTTTAATCCAAAGCAACTTGCATTTGTACCCATTCGTACTATTGGATATTTAGTGGAACAATTTAGGTGAAGCATCTTGCTCAAAGGTACAGCAGCAGTGTTTTCACCTTGGACTTAAACTCACAACATTCCTTTTACGAGTCCAGAATCCTAACCACAGTCCCACACTGCTGCCCCATATGGACAGAGTGAACTTTATTTTGAACTACATCACTACACAACACTTTCTAATGAAAGTGTTTAGCTGTTAATCTAGCCTAGAGGCATGTTTCTTTTCCCATCCCTGTATGTGGAAATTTCAGTCTTTAATATTGGGGTTTGTCTGAATAGAACTGTGGGTCGTCAGGCCTCAGTCAGCTTCCCTTCTCCACAGTGCAGAATCACCAAGGCATAGGAAGTGAGTAAATTTCCATTCACCTGAAATTCCACTTTACAAGAGAAATGACAGACTTGGCATTGAGATCATACTGTGCACAATGTGGCATGACAAAACTAAGAACAAGTTAAAAAATAAATAGAAGGAATGAGTACAGGGCTCTGTTACCTTAGTCAAGGAGTGCCAGAGTCCTGTAGATTTTATAGGGCAGCCTTTAATGGTCAATGACTGTCAAACCTCCTAATTCAGAAAGCGATCGATACCATTAGATCACATACACTAAGACTTTCCAGAACCAGGGTTGCAGATCCCTGACCCAACACAACCCCTAGTACATCCTTCTTTTTTTCCCATGTTTACGCCGGTACCGAGATGTGGGGTTGTGGTGTTAGCAAGCAGCAGTAATTGGGAAACTGCGATTGCTGAGGAGCTGGTCATCAGTGGGGTATCTGTAAATAAGTTTCAGTACACAGCAGGGAGGTCTGGATGTGCAGAGGCCTTCCTGCCAGTGAAGAACACAGCATAATTAATCCCTCTGAAGAAAGATAAAAGAATCGACTGTAGAAAAGAATAACAGCCTGTTTCTGAAAGGCGCTCTCATCCTGGAAACCAAACAGGGCCAGGTCTGGGTGTACTTGGACAGAAGACCCTAATACCCGCTTTGATTTATATCTTTAAGCGAGACGGAAAACATAGAGCGAGTAAGGGAAAAGTTCAAGCAATTAACAGAGTCAACGTGAAACACCATGAGTTCTGGATCAACGCAGCACATTGCTGATGGCTCAATCAGTTTAACAGCACAAAAGATCCATTGATCTGCATGAATCAGTCGTATACGAAATGAGCTTTCCTTTGAAAGAAACGTGTTCATGTTAGCATACCCAAGTGATAATTGCCGCCTACTGACTGGACTCTACTTGAGATGAACTCAGACTGGATTACTGTATTTAAAACTCTGAACTTCTCTGTCTTCCAGCACTTTAGCCATTACAGTTGTCATTACTCATACTTTTTATACCTCAGTAAAACATTGAGCAAATACATAAATTGAGACAATTGTGATGATGTCTCATTTTTGTTCTTTTCACTGAGATAGGTTGAACGCAGTGAAAGTATGAACCGACAATCAACAAGCTTGAATTCAGTGATTTTCTTGTGTTTTCCCATTGTTGTCGTAATTACTGTACATTCCCTTGATTTAAATATACCCTCCTTTTCATCAGCAGCGTTTTAAATAATTTCCAAACTCGTAGTTTAGCCATATCAGGGTATATCTCTGGAAAGGCAGGAGGAGACTTTAAATAACCTCCTTATGAACAGTCTTCATAGACCCAGAAGGAAATGTTTCAGTCCTGGCAACAATTTACATGACCTAAATTGCAACAAAAGCATTTGCTTGTATCTGCCAGGGTGGATGAGACATGACTATGTGAAAAAGTCACACATGTGCCGCAAAGGGACTATAGTAAATGAAAGACCAGAGTGCTTTTAGACACACTGCTGTATTCACTACTGTAGGCTGAGATCAATAGAAAATGACCCACTGTAGCCAAAAGACACTCACAGCAGCTGAACACCTGAACGGTAGAGTGTGGTTCATTTGTTCATATTTATTTTCATGTTGAAATTTCACCCCCACATGGTTTTATTGTCTATTCTTTTGTTACATTGCATTATTCTGCTACCCGGCTTTTAAAATCTGTTACACTGAGAGCACCTGATTCTGAAGGTGTTAGCATTCAGCTACAGGCAATTAAACACATTGTCAGCTTCCACATGCTGTCCTACAAGGTGGTGATTACAGGGACAGGGTGGCGCAGTGCTGCTGCAGGTACCTGTAGGTATGATAGATTTCAGAGCTCACACTCCTCTCCAGCAGCAGCGCGGGGAGCCATTACCAATGCACTTCAATCCAGTGATCTAAAACGATAAACCTTTTTCTGCAGGATCTACTGAATATTCCATACATACTGTATATCTGCAATTGACCTGGGTGGTTTTATCACAGTTCACCATGGCACATTGATCAGATCAAGGGGGTGACCAAAAAAGCTGATTTTCACGGATTTATTTATCCAGATAAATTGTCTGTTAACAGTTATATGCTTTCATACTCGGCCGTGCCTACTGCTAATACCATTGTTCCTCATGAGTTAATTTTTCGAAGGCTGTCACTATTTATGACTGATATCCTTTTAGTAATCTGACACCCCTAAAAGCTCCAAAATCATGCATTCTTCTATTATCTTTCCTGCAGATCCACTGCTACAAATTAAAAAAAAAAATTAGATATCTGTCACCTATACACCCAATAGGAAAAAATCTACTTGTGCCTTACTGTGAGTACTCTGACAAGGGCAAGGTCCTCCTAAAGGCAAGCTATTCATGCTTTATTTTGAAGCTGAAGGGGAGATTTCCACCTGGTAAGAGCTTCCACTGATTTAAAAATAAAATAAAGAAACAGCAGATAGTCCCCGGGCTTTCTGTCTTTGACAAGAGTTGTGCTTGCACGGTGTGTGTGTGTGCGCGGGCGCGTGTGTGTCATGAATAATGTATGAGTGTTCATTAAGCGGAGTGTGTCGTCCCCCCCCCCCCCCCTCGCTGTGCTGTGCTGCCTGCCTTGTGGCTGCCATCTGGATACACGCCACCGACTGCCAGCCTTCACTGCGAAAGCTTCAGCGAGGCAAAAAAAACACTTTCAGTCAGCTTAACAATTTCAGAGTGACATTCAGTAAACACAATGAAGACAAAAAAAAAAGCCTTCCACACCTAGAAAACCCCTAAGACAGGTTTCGGGGGGAAAAAAAAGTTTCACATAGAAGGTGAGTGCTTTGGAGCTTAATTTCAGATGGCCAGCTCAGCAGGATTCAGCTGAAGAGGACACATGTTCAGGGTATGTATGTTCAGGGTGCTGTATACAGTAGCCCCTATCTGAAAAAGCCAGGAGTCATTAGTTCAGTTTAGGACTGAACAATTCAATACCTTTCTTACAAGAACCCTGTCATTTGAGCTGTCCTTTAAAAGGCAAGCAATGGTCTTGTTGGAAGTTAGCTTTTGAAACTTTTTTTCACATTTAGCATCTTATTCAAGCATACGTATCTGCCTTTAATGTCCTGTTTAATTGGCATCGACAAAAAAAGCTCTGCAAAATGAAGACCTACAGTACTTATGGATATTCTTCCCTAAACTCATGTTTCATTAAGCAAAGCAAAACCACTATTTAGATCATTAGGAAATATACCAAATAACGTAGTGGACTAATACAAGTAAATCAAAGCTGGGGTATGAGTAAGGCAATGCTTGGCACATATGCATGAAACGTACTGTGCTACATGATCAGATTCATCTTTACAGAGGAGATTTGTAGGAAGTTATTACAAGTTTGTTTTAGGTACCATTCCCAAATAACAAATGAGGATATAACTGATGCAGCCCTGCTACGATGTTCTGGTTTTATGAAGTGAAGTGAAAATATCATTTCTCTTTTGAAACCATCATGCCTGTAATGCAGAATCAAAGCTGATACAGTATGCTGCTTTCTCTATTTGGTGTTTTATTCAGTTTCGTATAATCAACCACAAAAAAAATAATGCCCTTAAATATCTTCTACTCTAACTGACATCTGTCCTTCCTGCCAGGCTGAAAGTGCTAAGAAAACAGAGATTTGGACACTTTTTAAGTGATAGGCGCTCTTGGATTTTAATGGAATGCAGCCATTTGGCTTTAGCAATGAGTTACTGTACAGTACATCTCAGTCCTCAGCAGTGTGTCTTTAACCAATCTCACCACATTCCTCTTAGTAAAGCCTAAAATAAGCGATTACTTCACCTTTCATCCATCCAGCTAACAACTGTTGTTTATGAAGTACAGCAATATTTAGGTAAGGACCAATCATTTTTTACAGCATGTTTTTAATCATTTATATATTGGAGAGGTAGTGAGAAATTCAAATGAAGTCTCACAATATTGCATATTTTTGTATTCTCTTTTTCTTACTTGAAGTCAAGGGAATTTTTAGACAAAACACAAGACAAAAAAAATCTGTCCTCCCTGTTTCGTGCGTCTGACATGATTTGGGCTAAATTTGAAGTGCACAGAAACTAACACCATTTTGCTGTGGTTAATAACTAGGATTTTCTCAACATTACGGCGTACTACCCAAGAGCCCCTGGGCCAGCGATTGGAAACGCAGACTAACAGATGGTGTCAGATCACTCTTGAGTGGTGCTGTTCTTCTCCCGGCCAGTGTTTTTAACGTAGTACATTTAGCCCCATTACCATTTTGCTTAGCTCTGTTCTTTTAGGATCTCGGATTCGTGATCTCTGTATTGTTTGTGAAGGACATTTTTTTCCGGGGATGAAAAAATGTACAATATGTGCTGAACAAGAACAGAGCCTGCCAGCAGAAATCATTAAATGCCACGTTAAAGGCACATTGATATCTGTGTACGGATCTTGCCTGAAGTGTAAGGGTTAAAAATAGATCCATACACCCCTGCTGCCACCCCCTCCACTTCACCAACCCCTTGTGCTCTCTCTCCCTGTGACAGATTGTGTGGGTAGAGCATGCTTGTGTCAGCCTCTGTACCATTACAGCAAAAATATTACCGTTTTAATTACACAGGGCATTAGCATCAATAAAGCTGCCTGCTTCTTTAAGTCACTATATATTCTGCATGCAGATTTGGGGAGGGGGGAGTGGGTGGGAGTTGACTCCTTTGACATCTGCCTTATTCCAGTGGTGCTGGTGTACACATTCCTCCACAAGCTGTTAACTCTTGCCTCGCAGAGCCTGCTTAGGTGTGAATTTCAATACCTGCAAAGGTAGGGGTTGAAATACTTGCTTAGAGAAAGCTGACTGTGCCTCGCTGTCTTTGCGTGTGCAGACCAGATTAAAATGTCATGTCTTGAATTCAGTTCTTTAATTGTTTATTTTGTGCTTGCAAGTATTTCAGCATATTTGTTTACAAATATCTGCTAGAAAACATGCAAGCAGCTGAAACCCAATATAGACATCTATTAATGGCTGGAAATATTCTTGTTCTCTACTTCATACAGTTAAGTGTGGAGTTCAGCCTTGATCCATGAAAGCAGTTTCACTGATTACTCTGTCTTTTGCTTTATTTTATGGGATACGCTTAATGAGAGGTGCCCTTACTGTTCTGCTACTCCTCACAGATATAACAACACAAGACAAACATTGTAACTATCAAACACCTCAACGCACTGTAACCATAATAAAATCGAATGAATTCCATTCTCTACAACACAAACTGTAAACTACAGTATAATCACAAACTATTAAAAATTACACATTGCTATAGAGGACCACATTGTTGTAGTACAGAATGCTACAAATCAAAAGCTCTGTTTGTTTTGTAAGTATCTAAGGCATCATAAATAATTCTGTATTATGATTCTAAAGAGAAAACCAGGTTTTTAGAGTTGGATTTTAAAATACATTTGTACATCACTTTGTTTTCATATTTTTGAATTATTATTTGAGAACATGCATCTATTGCACAAGACTGCGTTTAGTTGTGACGATATTTATGCTTGAAAATCATTTTGTAATATACACAGTTTGAACATTTAAGATAAACATATACCTTTCTCAGCCTTTCCAAATGTTTTCTTCCCCCACAAAAAGGTGTTGAAAGAGAACACAAACACTTGACAAAGCTACAGAATGAGAGCACTGGATCCAGATTTCTTTCAGTGTTCTTTGCATGTGCTACTGACATGACAACTGGGGTTTTTCTGTCCATCTGGAGAGTTCTGCTGGGTCACTATAATCTGGCGGAGACAATTTCTAACATCAATTCACTAGGAATCCTACTTGAAGAAGCAGAGAAGATGTCACAAGGATTGCAGGACAGCAGCAGTTAATTCATCTCAATATACAGTATATTCTGGGGGAATAATGAAGTTATGAAGTTACATTACTTAAATTAATTATGAAGTTAAATAACTGTAAATTTAAAAAGGATCATGTCTAATACAAATAACATTTAGATTTAAATGTTAGGTGTCCCTGGTTACTGAAGAAACAGCTCTTTGAAGTGATTTTGTGCTGAATGTGCTTTTTCGTAAGGGGAAAGAGCTTCCTGATATGGTAGCCAAAGGTAATAAAAGTGCAGTGATAAATTTTATTTTATTGCCGATACCTTCTTTATTTTTCTCAACCTCAATTATCAGAAATACCACTGTACAGGTAGTCATCCTCCAGACTTAAATTTTCCTGGTTTCAAAATCTTTTATTCTGTACATAAAAATCAATGCCTATCGAAATCAAGGGAGAAGGGAACATGAAGAGCAGGTGAAAAGGGTTCAAACTATTTCAAGTATCAGTGGATACTTTGAACAAGGGGAGGATAAGCTGCTCAACGACGAGAAGACAAAAGGTGGCGGAGTGTGGCCTTGGTGTGCCCCATGGGATGGTGAATTGTGGGCGAGGGCGCAGGTTATCTGGACCAGACAGCTGTCACATCTGCACATCTGCATGAGAATCCTCAGAGCCACAGCCCAGAGGAGGAGACACCTTTCAATACCTCACTTGCTTTCTGACTTCCACATTTGCTGCTTCTTATCAGAAAGCACTGCGACACATTGTGCGAGTGTCTGTGTCTGTTTTGGGGAGGGTGTTGTGGAGGGTGGGGGCTGGGCTGGGCTGGGAGGAGGGGGGGGGGAGTGGAGAAGAGGACAAGAGAGAAAGCAGAAGTGTGAATGAGACTTGGTGAGATTGTGCCTCTGGCAGGGTGCCAGGCAGGATTGTGGGCGTCTCTTTGCCAGCTGGCACTGCACGCAGCCCATCTGTGGAGGTGTGGAGAGTGTGCAGCAATCTTAATAAGAGGAAGGCTGAGCCCAGGCCGGATTTAAAGGGATATCATAGGCTGGCTGGCAGGTTCAGTCAGGACTGCAGCCACTTACACATGCCAAACCCAAACCACACACTTTCATATCACAGGTCTCCACCTTGGTGTGTTTTAACAGTTCAAGTGTGATTAACTAGAATTTGTTACACTAGTATTAAACCCCTTCAGAAATGCAGCACCTCACTTGCACAGAGATCCTTTCTAGTAATTATATTTACCACTCAAGGCTGTTGTGTTTTTAAAGCAAAGATGAGCTACTAGTATTGATTTTTTCTAAGTTTTGTTCATTGTTTATTCTTCTGGTAAATATGTTGTAAGTTGCTAAAAATATCGTGTTGCAATCAAGGGAATTTTGTAAGAAAAGCATAAGAAAATTATTGACAAACTCTTTCACTGCAGCAAATATATTCTGACCATTAGAAAAGCTTTAGTAAGCAATGCTTTCTTGTAACAGTGTGGGTGAACTGGAGGAATAACAAAACAAGAACAAAAGAAGTCAGTGATTTATTGTCCTTTAAGAGTTTAATGCGTCATCTAAACAGTTCTTACACTTAATGCAATGACTAAACTCAGGGCTATACAGTGAGTTTAATTACTTCTCTAAATAAATAATAAGTACGTCTTTAAATAAATAATTTCTTTTAATTTAGGAAACACATTTGGAATGGAATTCTTTCAGTGGAGTTAAGGCGTTAAATCAGGTCTGAGCCGATTCCTAGCTAAGCTTTATGAGAGGATCTGGGGGCTCAGGGCCAGGTGAGTCTGTGGGATTCAGGTTAACAGCTGTGGTCAGCCCCTGGCTGCAGCGGGGAAGAAAGGAGATCTAGGCTCTGCATGATACAGCAGAGCCAGTAAAAAACAAGAGGCTCTGACTGTGATTTAAATCCAATTGATGTGAATGCTCGAGGGGGGTGGGGTGGGTTTACTGGTGTTTAAAAGGCAGTGGATAGGAGATTAATAAACAGGAGGTAATAGCAGAAGGAGTCTATATTTGCTTTTTATCTTAAATGCTGCTTGTTTGTCAGGGTGGATGAATATTGACTGTGAAATTGGGATCAGGGGCGACACATGCCAGCGCTTGGTCTTATCTCTGGGAAGCAGGCGGGCAGAGGCACGTTATCAAGCCCTTGCAGCAGCGTGCCAACACTCCACAGCTCTTAAAGCCACGACATTCCCTTTGTATCAGCCTGGAGAAGCCTGTTTACCTTTCACTGGCTTGATATTCCTATTAGAGCTGCTTATATTTACTTGTTTCCTTTCTGCCATGTGTAGTCTCTCATCTTTCTCTCTCTGACCTTCCGTCTCACACTCACAGCTGGGCTGGTTATGTACAGTAGCTCTCTTTGCAGGTCTGGACTCATGTTCACTCCCTCGGCCTACTGTGTGTTGGTCCAGTAAAGTAACTTCAAAAGCATTCCCACCTCCATTGCTTACAAGTGCAAATGTTGTGCATTGTCTCAACAAAAGCTTACAGTAGTAAACCAAGAGAGAAAATAAAATACAAAAGAAAATCTACCCAGAATATTGCTTTCCCTATGCATGCACAGAGTCCTTTGTGTCTTTAATGTAGATTTCATGGGTTTCCTGGACATGAACAAAAACTTGGGAGAGCCAACTCAAATCCTCTGCAAGGTACAATATGTGCAAGCAACACAATTTCTTCCAGGAGGTCACAATAACTATTGTAGATTTCAGTATTAATAAATTAGCACATTTATTACATGAAAGGAAATCCACTTGCAAGAGGCAAAAAGAGAGAACTTCTATGAATAATTAAACTTCTGTCTCACTATTTTCACTATTTTAGTTTTATTCAGGAAAGACTGACCTGACCATCTCTCCCTGAAAATGTTGTGAAACAAATGGCAGTTTGTTTTTTTTTTTTAGATCAAGCTGATTCAAGACAAACATTGAAACCATTGCTGGAAAGTTATTTTCCACTAAATGAATTGAAATTAGTGTGGCACAGTGGCACAGCAGTTAGCATTGAGTTCAATTCCGGACTTGTGGTGCTATGTGTGTGGAGTTTATATGTTCTCCTTGTGTGTGCCCTGTAATGGAATGGGGCTCCATCAAGGGTGTATCCTACCTTGCACCCATTGCATGCTGGGACAGGCTATGGCTTAACCACAACCCTGTCTTTGATAAAGCCCTTAGAAAATGGATGGATGCATTGAAATGATAAAATATCTTTCTCAGATATAAAACTAGTAAACTATGACTGATTTTTTGTAGGACTTGAAAGGCAAAAAATCTACAAAACATACTGAAAACTGAAAATATGGTACCCCTTTGACATGTATTTCTCGTTCTGCCACTACAGCCACCCTACAGAAGTATCTTCAAACCGAGGGGATTCAGATTCATCTGGCAATTCATTCCCTTTCCTGCTAGCCTGATAGCTGTTGTTTTATCAGCTTCCTTCACAGGAAAATTGGCTAAGGGTGAACAGCATAAGGGATAAGAGAGACAAATACAGAGGCACTGCTTAGCAACACAGATCAGTCTGCCTGCAAGAGAGCTGATAACCAGACAGGGCTGAGTGGGCTGCCCGTTGGCACAGAGAGGGCAGAGCTGACAAAGAGGCACCGCCTCAGAAGCAGGACAGTGAGATACAATGCTTAAAGGATGTGTGCCAGTTCAGTGACTCACTGCCTGTAGAGCTGGAGTTATAAATGCCAAGTCTGTCACTGACTAACACCAGTGTGGGTAAAAATCTGTTTACACACAACACTATGGAATAATAGCGGGATTCGAACTAGTCACACACACACTACAGTATATAAACGTTCATGCTGGATGTAACTTCTGTTCATAACAAACTTTTAAGATAAGATAAGTTAACATAAGATGTGGAGTGGTAACTCACTTACAGTACACTGAACCATAAGACCACAGTGCAACACAGTGATGACATCCACAGTAAATGCACCTTACACCTATGATGACAGAAGACTGAGCAACACCTGCATGAAGAACAACCATCATAGGCAGCACAACACCATAAGTGAATAGAATAATTGCATTTATTTGGATTTGCACATCAATTTAATGTGGAAATACAGTGAAATAAGAGACAGCTAAATACACATTATCAAGGTTTTGGTATCTACTCTGAGGAAATTATTGACGTACAGTAGCTTGAAATTTAATACCAAACTGGAAATAACTCTTCAGTTCAGAAGTCTGAAGGCAATACTGTTCATTTATTCCAGTTTGTGGGTAACAGGTCTAGCCTGTGCTTGGCCCACAGGTGAGGGCAGGTTCTTACAGCAGGAAATAGGAAGACAGTCTTTTTAAACAGGTGACGCACGAGGGGAGAAACTACTGCTGCATATTCCAGCTGTGAAATCCCTTGTCTCAGATTTAGAGTACTAGATACTCATCAAATCCAGATCCAAGTCCATTAATTTAGAAGCTCCCAAGCTGTCCTTGCCTTTAATAGAGACCCCAATTTTACAATTCAAAGCAAACTGACCAAATTAGACTTCAAAAAGCTTTCTTCACTACTGAAATGTTAAGAGAAGCACTACGGAGATGCAGAATCAAGTTATAATTCCATTGAAAAGGGCAAACCAATTGAGCCAAAGCACAGATTGTGCTATAAGCATTGAAGCAGATTGCACACTAGGTGCAAAATTAGCAGGCTTGGCTGGGAATACAAAACCCTATGGGTCTTCAGTTTTAGGACCACCCATAAGGGAAGCATACTCCGATATGCAACTAATTATCTCCCATAAACTGCAGAAATACTGATTAGAAGAACAGAGGATAGGCAACACATTGATTGCACACAATTCTTGTTGGAATGACCATCTGTGCTGTTGCCTCTAAAAACGTCAAATACGTTCACAGTTTAAATGTTGACAGACAGGAGTACTAATATACAGTAGGAACACAAAGTAAGGCATCCCAGTCTCCTTCTCCAAAGTTGCTTGGTTCAACTTCTCTACCTTACTCATACATACAGTATCTGGATAATAGCAAGTACAACGTACAGTACATTTGACGCAAAAAGTAAGTGCACCAACCACATGGCCTGGCCATTTTTGACATTCATGCATATCAAAACAATTGAACGGAATCAATTCAGTACTTCACATGCATTTAGCCATTAGAGACTCGCATTAGTTGATTCAGATGTAAAGAATTGTACAGGTTTTGATGTTTTTTATTAGTGTTCTATTGCTTGCGAACAGTTAAGAAACAAGACTTACTCCAATTAGGCTTCCACTGTGGAGTCTGTAAAAAAACCCGATATACTTCTCAGTGACCAAGTAGCTTTTGTTTCTTTTGAGTTCAGCACTTGAACTTCATTCAAAAATCAACCTGATTAGTTGGCCTTTGCTTTCCTTTTCATTTCGTATTGATTGTAGACGTTGCAATAAACATGATGTCAAGCCAATCCGAGATAGCATTAATTGATTACGTGGCGGAGGCCAATGGCAATGAGCTGTGAAAAACACTGATAAAATTGGAAGGATTTCTAGCCATGATAGTCTTTTTCACACGGCTCCTGTTGAAGACCTCCATTTAACCTCTGCAGATAAAACATAATCAGTTGCTTGAAAAAATATTATAATTTATACAAAAATGTAAATTAATTAATGTAATTAAATTAAACAAAAAGCTTTATGCATATTAAACTATGGGCGTAAAGCGACATTGCAAAATTATTTCTTTTCAACAGCAATTGTTGAGCAAGAGTGTTCTCTCAATGACAAGTGCAGGTCAATTTTTTAAACTACTGATTGTCACAGCTTTTGAACATAGTGGGGATTTTCTACAGAACATTTTCTGGAAATTGCTCATTAATGAATATTTAAACTTTTGATAACCAATTCAAACACGGAAGAGTTAATACCTATACAAAACGATAATTTATTCACTACTTTAAGTGAAATAAAACAGGTGTCTTTCTGTTGAGTTTTTCCACAATGACCTTTACAAAGTGTCGCCTGTTCATGAATAATTTATAGATCCCACTGCACAATATGCCATAAAAGCTATTGGGCTAATTGGTTCGAGTTCAATTCTGGGGGTGTATTTTGCCATTGTAAGCAAAGCCCTACATCCTACTTGTTCCTGAACCCATTTAAAAAGAGCATCAGAAGGTTAATTTAAGTTTACTTATCTCTAATCTTGAAGCAGGACAAAAAAACAATAAAATGACGATAAAGCAGGGAAATTTTGGATGAGGCCTTAATTGAGGTATCTGGTGGATAATTATTACCTCACAAAGCTCAGTGCCAGGGCGGCTTCATTAGCTAATGAGAGAATTTCTGGATTTAAATGGGAGCCATGCCTTTGATGTGGGAGGCAGTGAGAGCTCCTGTGTCAGTTCTGTTTGTTTTCTGCCTCCGAAGGCACTGCGGACCAGCACTCACCTGTGGCTGTCCTCCCAGCCTCATTAACCAATATTGAATGCCTGAGCCCACTTGGTCCTGCCAAAATATTTTTCTGCTGCCTTATAGACCAACAGTAGGGTCAAGAGGTTTCAGAAGATGCTGCCAAAAGGATCCGATCAAGCTCATTATAACCAGAAATCAAGATGCGTAAATTCCCTCAGCTAATTTTTATTCGCAAGCGACTTCACAGATTGAAAGAAAGAATATGTGATGTCACTGCACTGTTCATATCTTTTTGCTGTTGTGCATTAGGCCTTAAGCACTGTATATGTCACTGCTTTAAGTCTTACTTTTTAACTGAAGTCAACCTTAAGCTTTGAGAACTTTTTATAATACTTCATGGCCCTGAATACACATGGTGGACAACAGAATCCTGAAAAACTGCACTGGACACTGGACTGTGTCAAAACTTGTCTAATTCTCCCTCACTCTCAGAAAAAGTGATACTGTGATAATGTAAATTTAAAAAAACAGGGAGTAACCACACCTTACCTCTCATCTGAGGAGGCCGATGTCTTTAGTTCTGTGGGTATCAATGGCATGATCATATGCTGTAGGAACTATTTTTCTTAGTCTGAGGATAGACAGGTGTGGCATTTGAGGTTCATTCTTGAATAACAAAAACATTAATATATCTGATCCCCATTGCAAGTAATACGATTGGCTATATGACCACATGGTCATGGTCACATGGTTCCAACAGTTTTTCTAATGATGGATGTCCATTATTAGGACGTATTTAAGAAATAATGCATATTTATATCATTCTGTTTAAAATAACTAATCTGACAAAGAGCCATATTCATAAAAAGTTTAATATCATGCTCACGTAAGACCTGTTTTTTACCAGTCAGAACACAACACAAAAGGGATTTAAGAATTACCAAAACCTTTATTTTATACATTAAGAGTTTGTCTTTTTCTATTTCAAAACACTGAAGGCCAAATTAAAGTGATGTAAATGTTTTATGAATACAGCCTTAAGATTCACCTAAGAGGAGGACATCAACACACACAATACAGTATAACTTGCCTGCTGGCTTGTACTCGATTAATCCAGAAACCACATTCAAACTCTTCTCACAGATGCTAAGTCATTCATGTCTTATATTACTCATTCCTTAAACAATTGCTTTTACTGCTTAGAAAGTGAAATTTACAGTATATGACATGATACACGAAGAGGTTTGGTTGAAGGGTTAATTTTGATGCCACTGTGTCATGTGCTCTGAACACTTGGCTGTTATTGCTATGCAGAGCTGTCACAGTTCCCTGGCACCAGGCGTGCACAGCTGTGGGGGAACTGCTCAGCAGGGCACCTTCGTTTCCATCTGTCTCCTATTCAGGGTGGCACCTATTTAGAGAGAACAGCGGCTGCAGTCGGCAGAAGAGTCGGTAAAATAAGGGTGTGTGGGTGACAGTGTTTGTCTGTGGTGTGCACCTGTGGGTGTTTCATTTTTTTGTAAACAGCTTATCTTATTCACTCATTAAATGGGAATGATACTCCTCTAAACAGCTAGTGATTTGGGATTATTGGTAACAGAACAAAGTTTTTTTTCCTCAAAAACAATTAAAACCTCCTACAATTAACTTCATAATGTACTGCTACGCAATCTAAATAGAGAACCATGATAAGAGCTGGAGAAATAAATGCAAAACAAAAGGTGTGTCAATATCTCTAATCATTGGTACGTTATATAGTGATGGATAAGAAGTTTAGAGAAACGACTGAAGCAGAATAACACGTTAATACGGAATGTCTTACACCCACAAACACTGAAGGCAATATTTTACAATCATTCTATTTGTTTTAGCATTTAATCCCTGGTATGCATATTCCATTCACTATTCTGACGAAAAATCATCGCAATTTTGCACATACACTGTATTATCTATACTAACTGTATTATACATACATGTCTTTTTTTCTTTCAATATGGCTGAGAAAGATATGTTGACTCACAGTTCTTATTTTTTAGACATTCTCTGAGAACATACCACACAAAACATGTGTGTTGTGTGTGTGTGCGCGAGAAAGCGCACTTATGATAGCAGGTGTGGTTTGACAGTTTTTGAAATTGCGCCAAGCTTTTTCTGAAAACCCCCAGTGTGCATCTGTGAGATCCTTACCGTATGACAGATGGGGACGGTTTAACATATAGAGTTTGGTTAGATCTGGAGGTTTATAGGGGATGTCTGTGCTAAGCAGGTGTGCAAATGATACCTGGAAGAGCACAGGAATGAAGACACAGCTGCTTTTGGGGTGTGCTGAGGAAAGTCCAGAGATTTTCCAAACTGGAGAAACTGCCTAGGAATACAAATCCAGGACATATGGTACCAAAGCTTTCAGCTATACTATACTGCTGTTCATTTTGCAGCTCATACCGTGCAAAACACATTGGGCAGCATGGTGGCACAATGGCTAAAACTCTTACAACAAAGCCCCAGGATCCTAGGTTCTACTCTGACTTTTGGTGCCTGTCTAGGTGGAGTCTGCATGTTTGTATGGGATTTCTCTGCATGCCATGATTTCCTTCCACCTGCCGGGTTTTGGTTTGTTTGGCTATTCTAAGTGGTCCCTTTCTGAGGGTGGGGAGATTTCAGTTAATTCATAGGCGGGGAGGCTTGATCCCTGTACAGTCAGTTCTTAGCTATGGGGCTACAGTATCGGGAAATAGAGCCAAATGAGTTCAATGTGCCAAACTGCCTCTTCTCAAGTGTGGTCTTTTCGATCTTCAAATTACCTTAAGGCTTTCAAACTACAGTTTTCCACTACATGGACACTCTGTGGTGTTAATTGTTAAGGAATTCCGGTTTGGCACTCTTTATAGTAGTTGCTGAAGAGTGTGAAGAGAAGATGAAACTGACAGGTTAATCTGTTTAGTCCTCCAATTAAAACACAGATGTGACAGCGTACTTTAGTTACACTGAACTGGCACAAAAAAGGATATGATAAGAATAATGCAAAAAAATGCAAGTATAGCTATAATACTGTTATTCTAATATATGGCTATAAAATATCCAGAAGAATGTAATATTGGTATTTACCTGTCCTTTATCCAAACGTGCTATCATTTCATCCAGGGAAATCTAAGCCCTCAACAAGATTCATTTATGAAGAAAGGCTATACTGTCCTCATTTATTTCCTCCTAGCTCATGGACTGCAAACGCGATGGATGTCACAGTTCAGTAGGAAATGACCAGCATCTTTAACTGGCTATTGTACTTATTTCGGGTTTTTTTAACGAATGTATCGAATGCGTGTCGTTTTTAGGTAGCCTGCAAAAAAGGAGCTGGTGAATCTCAGTGGTGCTTAGCCATATGGCGACTCAATTTTCCCTGCAGCAACGGGGCTTATTAGACTTTCTTTACAGTTAGTTTCCCTGTACAGAGGAGAGGTTCTTTATTTTTGGTGGCGTAATTTAAACTGCGCAGGTCTTTGGACGTTTTCAATAGACTAAAGACTAGTCCAGCAGTCCTCGTAATACATTTTAGAATAGTGTACCTCTAAAGAAACTAAGATGTAACAAAGACAACATTCTTAAATTAAAAAATAGGTTTCTCTTCGTGTTTTCATTACAAATTCCGCGCTGTGGTGGTTTTATTCCAAGTTAAATTGATAATTAACCTTTTGTCCGCTTCACTGTTGTGTTTATTTAGCGAGAAGCGTCTGCGTTGCACTGATAGAGGAATCTTTGTGATGCAGTTCGTCTCGCCTTCCGTCTCCGCAGCTGAGTCGCTGCTCCGCTCACACGCCGCGGCAGGAGATAAGCGGACAGGGCGCTTCCTCGCTGTGCTGCGGCCGCTCTTGCCTGTGCCACCGCCGGTCGGTTCCTCTGCCTTCCTTCTACCTCTGACCTTATCTTTGTGGAAAAACTGCGACGGGTTACAGAGGCGAAATGATAATGGAATGGGCAAGAGCTGGGGCAACGTGATTATGCTGGAATCATTATCTAGTTCCCCACAAACTAATTCAATATCTGCCAGCATCTAAAACGCGGAAAAAAAGCGCTCAGTCTCTAAAGTTGGATGCAATAATCTGGCAGATGCATCTACACCGAGAACATGACCAGACGAACATTGACCTTCATTGCTATACTTGGTGTTTTCTTTTTTTGTTCTGGTGTGCAGTTCCAACGAAGAAACAGATATGGCACATTGTCCGTGACGAGAATACGAAAAAGGTTTTGTAAAGCCAATATGGAACACTACAGAAATTCGAAACTCCACTCTTTGCAGCTAAGAACATCAACACACCGTCGGAAGCGTGCATTTATTTCAAAAATAATAAAAAAGAATGCATGTATTTCAAAACTGAAAGCTCATTTGCCAATACACTCATCACCAATCATTTTTGATTAAACGCTTTGGATGGGTAGATCGCTGCTGAATCTGTCTAAAAGGATGTTTTTTTAAAAAAAAACTAACTCGCAGTTAGGAAAAAAGATGGACACAGTTTAGATAAGACAATAATATTTTGTAGTTGAGGCTTTGCAGGGTTGATGCTGTGCCACACTGTGTCATTGCTGTGTCATTGATTTCACTGGTTTTGATTTCCTGATTTGCACTGTATTATTTTTATTCATCCGTTCATTCACTTTCGAACCATTTTATCCAATATCCCAGTGTCGCCGTTGAGCCGGAGCCTATCCTGGTAAGCAACAGAAGCAAGGCCGGATACACCCTGGATGGGACACCTGCCCATTGTAGGGTACACAAGTGACACACAAATTCATATCAGGGCCAGTTCTCCAATAGCCAGTTAGCCTTCCAGAATGTTTTTGGACTGTGGGAAGAACCCGGAGCACCCAGAGGAAACCCATGCACACACAGGGAGAACATACTGTACAAACTCCATGGTGCTGCCTGCACCCTAGAAATTGAACCCAGTGATGTTAACCACTGTGTCTCCATGACCGCCATGAATATTAATTCACATCATTATAGCTCACAAGGGGATGAAGGCTCACTGTTTGGCAAGCACATACTCATCGTGTGGATTAAGCCCAAATTCTTCCCTCTATTGTGTGAGTCCAGGCCAAGGGCATGGTTTCTATGGTTGAACCCAGGCATGACATGCAGCTTAGTGAAAGCATCATGAACAAGTCACTCTTCTATTTCCTGACCTTGTAATACAATCCTATTGATTCTTAATCAAGCAAGTCAGTTTATAGCAGCATACTTCTAGATTGTTACCAGCATATTTATTTCACTGAAGCTTTCAGAAAAGCTTTTCTTTATGAAACACCATTCATGGTTTTAAGGAAGAAGCACTATAGTCCCCCAGTTTAGCCTTCTGCCTGAATCGTTCTTGTGAAGAAGACTCTGGAGAGCCCCATGCCGAGCGACACTTCAGCTTGTTTTCGCCGAGTCTGTTACTTCGAAAACTGTTTTGCAGACTTTCTCAAGACTCTGCCCCTGGCTCAGAAAGTCCCGTCTCGGTCACATGACTCCTCCACCACTCTCACATCCACTCCGTTGACCAACATCTGTGCTGCAGTTTCACTATGAGAGGGAATTTTGGTGTGTGTGGGGGGAGAAGGAAGGGAGGGGAAGGCTGGGGGGGGGGCGACTGTAGGGCATGTCTGTGCACGCCAGACCCTGCTTCCTCCACATACCCCCTCACCCCCCCCCCCCCTCCTCTCAGCCAGGTCTCTGAACCAGAGAGAGACGGGGAAGGGACAGGCATTCATAATAATAATTATTCTAATAATAAACTTTATTTAATATTGTGCCTTTAACGCTGGTTTCTCAAAGCGCTTTACAGAATGACAATAACAATAAATAAAAAGAATACACAAGATAAAACACAATTACAATATACAGAGGAGACCGTGGATGGTGGTACTAAGAAAAGCAGAGGGGTGAAGAATGGAACCAGTTCAGTAAAGGCTTTTCTGAAGAAGAGGGTTTTGAGTCTGGATTTGAAGGAGTTTAGAGAAGGTGACTCTCTGATATCCTTGGGGAGCGAGTTCCACAGCTTGGGGGCATAACAGGAGATGGCCCTGTCACCCATAGAGTGTAGACGGGCTTGGGGGAATGTTAGGAGACCAGAATTAAAAGAGCAAAGGCTGCGAGGTGGGAAGTAGGGCGATAATAGTTCAGACAGGTACTGAGGTGCCAAGCCATGCAGGTGAGCATGAGGATTTTAAAGTCCACACAGAATTTGACAGGAAGCCAGTGCAAGGACTCCAGGATAGGAGTAATGTGATCATTTGCACTAGACCTGCTCAGGATTCTGGCTGCTGAATTTTGGACATACTGAAGTTTGTTCAGAGTAGATTTAGATACCCCAATGAGTAGAGCATTACAGTAGTCAATTGGAGAGAACACAAATGTGTTGATGTGTTAACTGCACCCCATCTAATTTACCTACCAGCGTTCATGTCCACTGACATGATTGAGGGCTGGCTCATCTCTGGTGCAGGATAATGAACCTGGTGTGCGGTTTGCTTTGTGCCTCAGAGACATGCCCCTTGAGATGCATGGGCCGGAGAAGGTTTCTGCTCCGTGATCTGTGCTCTCGCTGACACCATTTGTGATTTTAGGACGTCTATGCGAGAGAATATGGCTCAGGCATGCATATGAGCACGCCCACGTGGGAATAAACAGACAGACACACGAGCGTGCAGGACGGTGATTGAAGATCTGTGCCTTGCACATTGACAAAGGCGGAGTGAGGTTTCTCATGTGAGCAGACAGCATGGAAGGGAGACCGGGGGGTGGCTGGGTGGGACAGGAGGGTTGGAAGGAAGTCGTTGGACTGGGGGGAGTCGCTTATGTCCGGAGGGAAAGGGAAGACTGTTCTGCCCGCAGTCACAGCTGGTTCCTGACAGAGGAAGCCGAGACAGGGGCTGTGTCGTGGTCTCTCTGCGCTATCACCGCTGCACAGAACTGTTTACCTTCCCCTTGGGCTCCGCAGCCTGTCCCCACCCCTTTTACACAGGGACAAACCCACACACACGCACTCTTCCACACACACACAGGCACTGTGCAGCTCAGCACATGGGAGCACGCTGGTGTGTGCGAAGGTTCAGTGCACAGTTCCCAGCAGGAATGTAATGGCACAGGCAGGGAATCTTCGCCGTGCCACTTGAGCACCTTCCTGGAACTTTCCCAGAGCGCGCCTGGCTGTTTGATGGATTTCGCAAGAGGACTGGGGTGGGGGGGCGGCGGAGGCTGCTTCTAATTAAGAGTGTCAGCACCGTTCTGTAGGTCTCGCGGCTGTTCAACTGGAGATGCTACAGCAGAAAAGAACCAGTGAGGAAGGGTTAACTAAAAGGCAGATTTGATAAAAGAAGCAAGCGAAGGAGAGAAAGAAGAGCACAAGATCTGAGAGAAAAATCTTCCATTTTTTGATGGGACACGCATTTTAACTCTGAGGATCTGAGCCGCCTTTTCTAGTCTAATTGGCATGCAAGTTGGCATCACTTTACTTTGGTCCTAAGATCCGCAGTGACCTCTGAGAAAGTCTGCGAGGGCAGAGTAATTCAAAAAGAAACTGTGGAGCAGTTCAAGAGTGGTTTGATAGACTGGAATGAGATAATTCCTCCAACACAGTTTCACGCATGTAAAAAAAGATACATCTTCCGACTTGCATGTGCCCTGGAGCCTGAGCTATAAAGAGCAACTGTTTCGTCGTCTTAGGACAAAGTTGGGGACCTTTTCAAAAACTGAGGCCTGGCATGCAGAAACTAGCAACCGAGCCCCTCCTCAGAAAGCACAGGAGGACAGAAATCGGGAGGCTCTCTCCCTGTGCAAAGGCTGTGATTCCCAGAATTCCCACAGTTAACTTGACAAGTCACAGGACCATGTTGGAAAAGCGTTGCCTGCACGCTCTCTCTTCCAGTTCTTCAACGGCTCAGTGCTGGAGGAAAAACCCCACAGGTAAGTGGACTTCCTCAGATCCCACATTTTAATTCTGAACTGCCATTTCTAATGTATATATGTTATTCACATTTCTCGCTCATGCTTAATTGAAAAATAAATAAGAAACCCTGATAAGTTTATTTCTGAAAAGCAGTTCAGTGAGTATATAGAATGTAGTTTTATCACCTTCAGGAATAGTTTTCATGGTATGATTAAAAACATTTGGCTTATGACCTACTAAGATATTGTACCACGTCACCTGGTACATTTCTTTAAAATATAAAGTCACATATACTGTATATTCCTATACTGAAGAAGACAGTTGTCTCTTTCTGGTTATTTTTAGTTTCCCATCCTGTGAAGTCTGTAAAACAATCTCAGAGCACTTAACGTCCTCCTCCCATTTTCAGCCATGAGAAAAAGAGACAAATTACCAGCTGTGGTGGATGGGGTTCAGTTCTTAACAACAGGCATTCTGGGGCTTTGTAATCTCTTCACTCTCTGTCACCACTGTCTAATGGTGATCCCTGTGATGAGTGCTAGCAGGGGAACAGAGGAGAAACTTCCAGGGATTGGTGAGGCAGGGGGGTGGAGAGGCTAATAACCAGGGAGAGAGAAAGTTTTTCGATTGCCACGCTTCTGTGGTGAAGTAACAATAGTCAGAGAGACACACTGTTAGCAGACTGCAACTATCACTGTCTCAGGGCTCTATCAGGAGGCTGGCTGGGTGGAGGTTAGAGATACAGAATCCTTGCTCATAGATTTAACCCATATACTGCCTGGAATGGACTACTGTGGGGAAAGTCTAAACTCCAGGTGTGTTTCAATCCATTAATTGTGTTTCTGGCACTTTCGTCTCTTAAGTGAAACTGGCTAGGTTTCTCTTTGAAGAATGAATTGATGTGTCTTCAATATTCGCCTAACAAATTTGGACACTTAAGAACATTCTGGAAAAAATGCTGGATTTTAATTTTAAATTGTCACGCTAGCTTAAGGTGATTTACATTTCCCTTTTACCCGCCACCTTTATCCTGTAGAATGCAGTGTTGCCAATTAGATTAATAATTTTGGGTCGGACATGGACATAATATTGAAAACATACTGTAACAACTCAAAGTTCAGCGTTTTAACTTGAGTCTACCCCACGCTGTAGTTCATTACATTCCTTAGATCATCTGTCAAGTTATTTGTCCCATAATGTCAAAATAAAGAAGTCAACTGGTTTTGTAACTCAAGAATTAGTGGGGTATGGTTTGGAGTATTACAGTCAGAAAGATACAATGAGAGCAGGTTAACATCACCCAGTGAAAAAGCAAAGAAAGCTGTTCTTTATAGACACTAAATATCCAAAGAATCATATATAGTATCTTATTAATCCATTAATACTCAATACATACTGGAGTGCAAGAGATACCTGCATCACTTTTTGTCAGCAATGAGCTTGGGAACATTTCAGGGTGAAGTATTGCATAAATAGGCCCAGAAATAAACTTCTCCTGTAATTCTACAATAAAGAATTTGAGCGCATGTTTACTCACTTAATTATTTAGAGTACCTTTGCACAGCAAGTGCCTTTTTTTTAAAAAAAGAACAAAATGCAAGCCATTTTTTTTCCAATCACTTTGTGCTCTGTGGAAGTCTGCCTGGCGCTGAGGACCTGTCTTCGGTCTTTGTCGCTATCTTTTTTTCTACTGTGCACGAGAAGCGGCAGAGACTTCCTGTGCTGGAGCAGATGTTGGAGTTTTAGGCACAGCTGCGTGGGGCGATAACTGAGTGGCAGGGAGATGGCGGTGTGCTGGGCTCACTCCCCAGCCCTTATCGCCCTGCACACACAGTGCGCGCGCACACAGACAGCGAGGAAGAGCTGCCACCCGCCACTGTTACAAGACCCCCTTCACACAGCAAGATAGTTCAAGATGCTCCTTCAAAAATAAGAAAATAAAACAGAGGTTCTATTTTCAGGGGCTTCATGCCCCACTCTTATGAAATGAGGCCCAGTTCACTCTCCCTCAATCCGACATTAAACAATGTGGGGGGCTGAGTGTTGCAGGTGTGAATTCAGTCTTCCATCCATGTGGAGCAATTTGCCTTTTATTAAATTAATCGCTTAATCTTGTTTTGTCCCTGGAGGGATTTAAAAATATTTAGGTTTCCGCATCTGTTAGGTTTTCTGTTTTTAGACACACCCATGGATACGAGGTAAATTGAAGGTATTTGTAATATTTTGGACAATTCTTTGTATGTACTACCTTCTCCTGGGAAAACTTTGCCCTCAGCAAACATGCCCCTTGGCTCTACTATAGCAAAGAAACAGTGGGACACTTTTTGACAATACTAAAAAAAAACAAATACCTGAGTCACATATTGCCTGAATGTCAGATTTGTGACTTGAATGCCGGATTTGTGATGTGGATAATTTGCAACTGTTTTATGAATTTGTGAAAGTGAACTACTTCATTTTTTCCTTAATACTGCACACTTAGCTTGCCTGCCAACAGGGACTTTGAGTCATTGTTTTCCTCATACAATAAGGCATAAATGTAGCATGATAAACCACAGTCTGGCTGTCCTTAGTCAATTAGTAACTATTTCACAGCATGTGCTTCACACACCATTAGGAAATGTTATTTTTTGTCTTTAGGCTGGTGTCCAGTGTAACAGAACTAAACTTTTCAAGGAAAACACTGATTGCTGAACCACGCAAACAACTGAACCGTAGGAAGGGTGGGTCATCCAGGCTTTTGCTGATAGCTGACAACTGTTTGGTCACTACATTGGGCATTTGTTAAACTCTTCATTGTGTTACATCACTATCAGTTCCGGTAAAGAGGAGGCCCGAGCAATGTGTTTGTGTGAGATCTAGCTCTCCTTCTCCCTCTGCACCGGTCTTGTGGTTTCTCTTAAGAACAGATGTTCACTACTCTATACATCCCCACTTGGTGCTATCTTCAGCTGCAGTTCTGCTAACCAATCACACAAACTTGCAACTTTTTAATAAATTCCACACACACACATATACTTAAAGTCCCTTTCGCCTCAAAACTCACTCTCAGCATTCACATACAGTATCTCTCCCTGGGATGTATTTGGGTCCTGCCATTTACTGAAATTAGTTGTCAGTTATCTCCAGAACTACTTTCTACTGTACACCAAAACACCTTTTGGCCTCAGGAGAGAGAGGTGGGGGTGTATTGTTTATTTCATTTTTGTTTGTTAGAAAGTTGTTGTGTAACTCCGGAAGTCTTGAAATATCACAACACAACACATGAAAAAAAAACCCACCAACTTCAAGACTGAACTTTCAACAATGACAATTCAGTCTATAACTCAAGCTTATCAAAACATTGTGTATGGCCTTCTGCGTATAGGCAAAAGGGGGGTTGGATGTAATTAGTAAAAAACCAACAGACATGGTCCCGAATTGGTACCATTGCCTCGAAAATATTGTTAATCAAAATCTCTTTGCTAACCTCTGGCGTGGACCTGAATCTTGCTGACAATAAAAACAGGTGCTGCTTAATTCCACCCTGTACTTGTCAGTGCTGCTATATATTACCTTCCCATCTGTACCTACTTCTTAGTCTAAATTGTAACATTTAATTGAGACTCTGAACAAGAAACCGAGGACAGAAGCACAATAGGGACACAGTTAACCAAGAGAGCCCTTATCTCGTTTGAACACACAAGCTTAACTGGTGCAATACGAAAGGATTTGCAATGTGTGAGCTGGTGAAATGCTATGACAACATCTAAATGACCTCTTACATTGTAAACTGTCTTAGCCTGTGATGCAAGTCTCATTTAAGTAACAAGGCTCCGCACACTGCTCGCCAATCATGTCTGCAATACCTGGTGATTCCTTGTGTTGGGTCTGATTGTTTAAACGCCAGACAATCCTCCAAAAGTTCTTTGTTCTTTGGCTGCCTATCACGAGCAACTCAGTTAGGAGCATCTCTGTCTGACTGGAAGTCACTGAACGAGAAGAATGGAGCTCCACACAAAGAAAGTCCAGGCAGATCCTTGTGGATGCAGCAGGGTGTTTATCCGTTTATCAGTAAGTGCGCGGATTGTATTTTTACACCGTAAATCCTGCAACAAAAGGACAAATTAAGAGGAGAATGGGATGCCGTCACTTTAAAAATTGACAAGCCGTCCACTGCTAATCTCATGTGCTGGGGCAGGGAGCAGGGACCTGTCAATCAGCTCTTCATCGGAGTGACAGGGATTCGTTCCCGCCACCTCCCTCCTCCCCTTGCTGTCATTCACAGCGCTCCTGCCCTTATCTCCTGCTAAAGGCCATGTGGGGATGCCAGGCCACTGCATACAGGTGCAGATGCCTTAATTCCTCCTTACAGTCAAGGAGAATAGCCAGGCATATTGGGGCTTCTGTGCTCAAAACAGTATAAGGATGGTTTAAAATGAGGGGAGTCCTTTAGCCCATTTTGCATGGTTCTCATTAGGTTGTTAATAGCAGATGGATCTGAGTATGGCCTAAAGCTCTTTCTCAGAAGAAGCCATCACCTTGAACAACATAGCTGGGTAGCTGGTCACAGACTCCCAAAACCCCTAGTGTAAAAAGTGCTTCCAGTTCTCAATTTTAAATGCACCTCCCCATAGTTTTCATTCACGTACTGCTGTTTGTGTTTCACTGCCAATGCTGAAGACGCCCACGGTGTTGACTTTGTCAGTGCCTCTGAGGAATCTGAATACTGATCACAGAGGATTTTTCAGCAGAAACTCATTTACCATGTATACGCTAAAGAGAAACTGTCTGCTACGTTTACAGTGAAGGGTGTTTGAGATCTGTGAAAAAATTCCCAATTCTTTGAAACGGGCTGAGTTCACATGAGTGTCACACCACTAACATTAACAGTATTCCATCAATACATTACTTTGTATACAGTACACTTGATTTAAGTATATATACACACAGTACATGCATATAGTCTATAGTTTTATGTGTAATGTAGCACTGTGATTGAATTATACCCATAATTCATTGCAACTGCTGCTCATACCTGCCACCCAAACCTGGAAGGGTGTTCAATCTAATACATGTACTGTACAGGTCTTTGTCACTGAGCAAAGCTGGCTGTGCTTTGCTGATGAGCCCGAATAAAGCTGTCCATTGCTGCCAGGTTTGATTTTAAATGTGCAAAAAAAGCAGAATGAGAGGTACTAAAGCAGTTCTTTGCCCTGTAGAGTTGTGAGTGGCTGAAGATCTAATTAATATTCATATCTATTTCTATACATTTGTGAAAGGTATATATATGTATAAAAATAAATCCTGGAGCCTGAACAACACCACGTTTAAAAAAAAATCAGAGGAACATGCTTTCGGTGTTCAGAAAAAAGCCAGTACTGTACAGGCTGTACGGTGCATTCCCAGCATGCCTCTGCCTCGCTGTGAGATGATGTGGTGTGACTCGCAGCAGGGACCTCCAGGAGCAGGACAGGGTAATAAGTCCCCTCAGGCATCACCCATAAACGCTCCATCAAGCCAAGAGCAGCACCACAATCCATCTCTGTAACAATCGAGTCACTGCGTGCTGAATGGCCCCTTCTCATAAGGCCCTGATTGGTGGGAGAACAGAGGTCAAAGGGGCTTTATTAAACCACCATCCTCTGACTCCAATTACTGCCCCCTCCCAAGACCATGTATTCAGCCCACTATGAGCTGACATTCCAGGCAGGTTCATTCTACACCTACTGTAGCTCTGCATCGCTCTGCACAGCAGTGTCAGGCACACTCTGTTCAACAGCTATTCAGAGCCACTTGTGCAGCTGCCTGCCCTGAAAGGACCACCGTTCGGTGTTATCTGCTCCAAACAGCTCTGAGCTTTAATAAGCATAGATTTCCCAATAAATCTTCAACTCCAAAGAGGAGTAAGTAATGTGTCATAATTCTCAACAGTTAATGCAATTTAAATACGTTAGTTACAGCGTTCTGTAACTAACGCGTCTTCTCAGATAGAGTATTTAAAAGTAAAAACATATGAACACAATAAAGTTTGCATTTTCAAAAGCCCACATCAAATTGAGAAAGCTTAAATGCAGATAATTTAAAATGAGGACGCCCCTCTTCACCCAAAGAAAGAGAAACCCCCCAGAAATTCCTCAAGAATTTCTGCACACAGGGCAAAGAATTTATACCTTCAGCAATGACGTCTGCATATCACAGATGTAAATTCCTAATACTGAAATGAAGCCCCTCATTGCTGTTGGAAAGAGAGGTGCTGGTTTGCACAAGCAGTTGCTGTTCATATGGGTCTATAGATCTCTTACATATGTACCTTTTGGCAAGATGTGTGATCCTGTGTTCACAGAAAAGCAGGCCTGGCAATCAAATGATTTTACATCAGCATCTATGGCAACACAATAGAATACCAGTTTCAAAACTGTTGTTTCTTTCTTGCATCACAGCTTTGGACACAATAAAAGACCAATCATCATGTTGCCCAAAACATTTCTCCTTTTGCCTCCTTTTGTTATCATTATTATCCCATAAATGATTTTTGACATTCTGTGAAAGAACACAGAATGATGGCTGAAAAGATTGTGGGATGCTGTATTCTGGAAAACATCTGTGCTTGTAAAAAATAAACAAGAGTTGTTTTATAAGCATAGTGAGTTTTATTTGCTGGGTCTTCCTGCCATCTCTGCTATCAGTAGCAGATGTGGGATTCTCAGTATTAAACATCACCTGCTAACATATTACATACTCATGTGTACAATATTAGTCACACCGAGATTATGATATTACTCAATGACCTGAAACTATGAAGAAATAAATGAAAATGAATACACTGATCAAAGCAACCAATCCCAGATCAAGTTAAGAGATGGTTTGAACAGAGTTGTCTCCAGGATGCCATAAGAAGTTATATTTCAATTATTCTTTCAGGATAAAAGGACAATGTAAAATCTACATCTAACTTAATCTTACTTCACAAATCCCTGGCCTGGCCTTACAGAAGTCAGAGGTACTCCTTATTTATCACTGTCTTATGTCTGTTGGCATTAACATTTTGAGAGCCTTTGGTTTTCACTATGCTGGTAAAAAATAATGAAATAATGCTCTCGGGAAAATAAAAACTGCAATTTTCTTTCAGCTAAAGACAATTGGAATGCACTTTGAGATGGAAAATGACTCTTTAATTGTATATTGATATATTGCAAAACACAAATGACAACAAATTCAGAGCTCGTCTAACAAATTATAGGGAACAATTCAAACAGTCTTTTTTATGGACTTTTAAGTGATTCCCATAATGAATAAAGATAAAACCTAAAAATCTGTAACCTACAGTACATACAGTAATGATTAGTGTAACTTGAACAGTGAAGCTTCCGTATCTGTGAGGTCAAGTAGATCTGATTATTTGAAGCAGTGGATACTGGTACAGGTTTAATTTAATATTTCACACATATATTATACGCAAATGATGTGCTGTCTTTCGAATGTAGATTTCTGAAGCAGTATGCAAAATCTTCGACTCACTATGGACCACAAACGACTACTGCGGTAAAGGTTCAGTCCACACCACCTTGCGAACTACAGACAAGATATGTTGTTAAACTGATTCCTTTTGACTCGGACCTGCAGGCAGCTTTCCCTCTGACAGGGCATTCAGGAATTTTCAGTTTTCTGCCTTGGCAGCGGTACAAACTGTATAGGAGACACCTGGTGATCACATGGTTAATGTGCGTACCGAATTGGCACGATTCCGCCGGCGCTCCGATTGGAAATCGGTGTCTGTTGATGCGAGGAAACAGCGGCCCCCACGGGCAGAAAATGATAAAACCAGTGTTCGTAAACTAGCAGTACAACACTAAGGTGTCTTCCAGTCCACCAGATCCTTTTCCTTTGAGGAAGAAAGCACATATAGACATACAATAAACAACCATCGTCTTTCAGAGATATATTATGCTGCCACCATAATCAGAAGAATAAAAAAAACAGTGGTAGGTATATACCCTTTCATTACCATTTAAACTGTGAAACGTGCGGTCTAAGGATTCTTACACTTACGAAATTTGCTGTACCGAAAAGGACTTTTAAATTAATTCAGTTTAATTCCGTCGTTTTTTCTCCCTAAATGTATTATTCAGCAATTGTGAATACTTTTTGCAATTCCAAAAATTCAATGTCCTCGAAGAAGTAATTAAGTCTTTCAATGGTATAGTTAGAATGTGCCAGTTCATGACAGCCGCTGAAGACAAAAGATGCACGCCTGTAACAACGTGTCGAGCTATTTTCCAGGCAGTAATTCAAAGCAAATGTGTGAACACATTGAAAATACATATTTAACCGGGGAGGAATGTGGTCGAGATACTGACCACTACAAAAGCAGAACAAAGAAACGGGACACTTGTATAAAAAGGGGGGTTTATTTTGTATCATCTGATTAGCAGCATCTGAAAGAGTTCCTTGTGTGGATGTATGCGTGTGGAAATGTCCGTGTGTGTGCATGAGAGATGGACCAGATGTAAACTCAGCACTCGAGAGACGCGCAGGGCAGGGTTTGCGCTGCGAGGGGACGAAAGCTTGAAGAGGTGGAGTTTGGTTGTGGTGAGCCAGTAGCTACTGCAACAGCAGAACCGAGGAGCAAGGGAGGCTGTCAACTCGTGGGTCTGAGAGGGCTGTCAAAGAGAGGAGGGAGGGGAGGTTAGGAGCGCTGGAGTACGCATCTCCGCTCCAGATGGTGATTTAAACGCAGGCAGAAGGCTTCGGGAGGAAGAGAGGAGAGAGAGAGAGAGCAGGAGACTGTATATAAGACAGTAGCACAACACCGCCGAGTACTTAAAACCAAAATACAACGATATTAAAAAGAAACAGGAGAAAGCATAAATGCTGTAACCCAAGTATTTATTTAATGAACTTGTTTATAGCATCTACAGACGACTAGTGTTAGAGTGAATGGAGCCATTCTATTGCCTGAGCAGTTAATGGATTGGTCGGCAGTAGCAGTCTGCGAGGGTTCTTTAGAAGAACCGACGGAAGAAATTAATTAATCTGTACAGAATTGGTTGTTTCCAGAAAACCAGCTGTATGAACGTTGATTCATCCGAGTCGGGGGTTGCTGTTTAAATACCCGAGACTAGTCTCTGAGTATTAAAAGCTGAACTGGGACCGGCGAAGGATCTTCACGCCAAAAATATTCGCATCTTTATTTCGGAAGAAGTACAGTGCACAACAATATGGGATTTTAAACCTATTGGAGCCTGCAGATAAATACAGCCAACTCAAACGCTGACATTTTAAACGGACTTTCCAATATGAGTCCACGATAATTGTGTCATTGTATCTTGGTGGCTGAAGACCCTCCAGCACTTGGCGATTTCTTTTTCGGGATCAGTTCAATGCTGGGATCGAATCAACGAAAGATGAGGCATAAAGGAAAACAAAAAATCTAGGAAAAAAAACGAACGGAGAAACCTGAGTACATATAACAAATAAAAGAAATGCATTTAATATTTTGAACGAAGTCCTCAAGCTGTTTTTTAAGATTGAAAAAAAGAAGGTAAACCAAAGACAGACGCATCTAAGGGAACAAGTCTCAGACTTCTAGCTTTGCAAGAAATATCATCATTCGGACAGAAAGAAACTGGGAAGTTAATTACCTCATACTTAATTTAACTGAAATGTCAACACCGCTTTAAATCCAAAGGAGTCGAATGCTTTTAAAATTGTATTATCGTGTATAGTTTCAACCTGTCGAAGGATTTTTGTTCTGAAGAGCGATTTTTAATTATTTTCACTTGACCAAGAGGAGTAGAAGCATTGCTTTCGAGAGTGGCCAAGAATTGGTGGTTTTACTTTTTATTTCTTCCAAATATTAAGGATTGGTGAATTATGACTATTTCTTAAATTTAATGTGGATTATCGTTGCTGCAATTACCTCAGCCTGACCTCGACCTTCACAAAGTAAGTGTGATATTTGGACGTGTACTGTTCTAGTTATTCGTTGAAATAAAATCATGACTGGTAGTGAATCATGCAGAGATAGTTTATTGTTTTTTAAAAATATTTGGCATTACCTTTTACTTCCCAAACAACAGTAATCAATAACCTGGATCACAGATCAAAGCAGTTTATACTTGGCCCTTAAAAAAAGCCCTCCATGCCGTGTATTTTAAAATGAATATTCATTCTATTTTTCGAAAGTACCTTTATAAAACAATACATCTAAGGAGCTACAGTATATGAATTACCTTTTATTTTAATAATTATTCGGAAATCTAGTAGAACTGGACATTTAGTATCATAATATATCATAAGAAGCCCCGCTGCAAGTGAAACCTGTTATTAAACCGTTCTTGAATGCATTTTCAAATTTCCTTTCATTTAAGAATGTTACATAAAGCTACCATTGGCGTTATGACACTGTTGCGTGTGTGGTGGCTTTTTTTGTCTCGTCAAAGAGAACAGAATTCCACATTATTTTGGAAACCTTGCATTATTAGGGCCAAACAAACAAAAAATCATTATACGATAAAAGAAAATATTCTTAAAACAATACTTTCCTTACTATTCAGTCTCAGAGTTGGTATACGGTTATTATAATTCTTGTGGAGTGTTGGAGGTTATGAACTATTGTGTACGCGTACAGTATTTCATCATTTTCTTTTAATGGGGACATATTTGTAAGAAATTGTCAAATGTTTTTAAATGTGTTCGGTTTAAATTAGTTTCGCATTGTACGACATCTTCGGACGTTCCCCGAGAATAACACTCGCTTTGCAACACAAGAGCGTTAATTAAATCGATGCCGCTGTGCTCTGAAACGACGAGGGAGCTGATGTTACCCTCACCTGTCCGCTGGCCAGTTCTCTGCGGACGCTCGCATGTCTTCAATGTTGTTCGCTTTGAGCGTTTGTGATATTTTCTATCCGCAACTCACTGAAACATGAAAATGGAGCCTGACAAGTAATTTCAGGGGCATGAAAGACGAGTATGTTGGTAAAACTGTTGCTATTGTCATTACTGTCGTTTTTTTTTTAATTGCTGCCATTGTCTTCTTCCAGTACGCTACTGGAAAGGGCTAAACTATGAGGTTTTCTCTTACGCGAAACAAAGATATTTGGTTGGTTGTGATTTCATTGTGTATTAACGGAGAATTCCCTAAGATTCGTATATTATACTTTTCATTGGAGATTAATGAAGGTTTTAATAATCAGAAATAACCCCTACATCAATCTTAGGCGACCACAATTGTCATCCATTTCGTGTGCCAGAAGAAAATGTAATAACGACAGTTAATTTGATAAAAGAGTAGTAAAGAGATTGGGGTTTAAGTGATTTTCGAACCACCATAACTTTCCATATTACACAATGTATGATATCTGACTTAACTGTGCAAAACAGTGCTGTAGTGAAAAATGTAAAGGGAAGATACATTCTCACACATATCAAAGGGCACCTAAAACCATATGTGAAACTTCGATTTCCTCAGCAATGTATGTAATAGATAAAAATCTATTGCTAGATGTGTTTTTAATGGTACCCGTGTACAGAGGTGGTTTAAAAGGTGCTTTTCTGAACCCCTGCTGATAAATTCTGGCACCGATCCCTTTCAAGCTGATCATGGATACTTGCTTTCAGCAGTTGATTCAGTGTAGAGGTTTGCATTTTGGAGATCAGAGAGCAAGGGAAGTTCAAGGGATGGGAGCTCAAGGCAGTGATCACTAGACGGGATTTCCAGTTCTGTAGCTCTTACGTCTACAGTACCTCACCCGACTAAAGCATTTCTTTGGACATCTTTGCACACCAGCTTGAGATGTGAGCTTGTACCATCACATAAGGGGGGCAGTTCTGAATGTTCATAAGTGCTGAAGATAACAAAGGTTGGGATCCACTTAAAGATGGTCCAGCCACATTAAAGCCGAATGAAAAAGGAAAAGAAAATCAGAACTTGGCTAGTCTGAAACCCGAAATGTAAAATTAAAGCATTTCTAGTAGATCGGACTGAAGAAATGTGGTGAAGTAGACACCTGTGATATAATTCAACAAACACCAAATCCACCTGTGATGACTAAAAAAGTACTGACAGACATAATTTACAGTTCTGTCTTGTTCACATCATCTTCTTAAAGAGCTGGACCAGAGGCTCAAATCATAAAAACATCAAGAACAGCTTTATAGTATTGGCCAATAAAACCTGACTGAGTTTTTCAATTACAAGGTTAGATACTGTTCCGCAGGTAAAACCAAAGAAAAAAGAAAACAGCACAGTTTCCTTCTCTCTTGCGAGTCTAATGATTCAACTCTGCAGTCGGTTAATTATGCCAGAAATTCAATTCACAAAACTGAGCACTTCAGAGTTACAGCCAGAACACTCAATATGGAGCCTCTCAGAACCAGCCAGGATAATGAATGAGTACACAACTGCATTGGGTATATTAAAGCCAAGGGATTCAATGGGTTGAATTCTGTATTGAGATCATGCTGCCAAATTTTCATAGTGCTTTTAATACACAAACTAGATTTGAGGAAAAGAAACTACAGCTCATCCAAAAATACCCACAATTTTAATGGAGCTGAACTGATTTTTTTGCTTTGAATTTCTCCAATAAACAATTCTAATTTATTTCACTGCAGGGCTTTGATATACTATTTAATTGAGCCTGGTAAGGTTCAGTTAAATAATCAAGTAGTTAAGGACCTGGTAATAATGAAGAGAATAGATGGGAGGTCTAAAGATTATACTACTGTACAATAACTCACCAATGTACCACACTGCCAACAAGCACTTGCATGGCTTTTAAAGGAATACTTCCCACTTCATCATTAGGTACTTCTCTTTGAAGGAAACTATTTATCTTAAAGTACTTTATGACATTTTGCTCCATCTTTGGAACAAGGCTTGCATGGATCTATCTTGCTTAAGAACACAGACAGAAGGTATTATATGAGCCTAAGAAACAAACTCTCTGCCAAATTCAGAAGCCAGCAGGAAGCTAATAATAAGTAATAGAGTCCAATTCATCCAAAGACAGCTACTTATTTCAGAGAGCAAGGAAAGGTCCGTTAATCAGATTGTTTGATAGGCACAACTGGATTGTGGGAAAGACCACAATGATCAACAGGAAACTGAGTGGCTTGGATTAATTCCTTTTAACCTAGATTTGATCTTGTTCGCTTTACTTAACATCCACATTATAGATGACGTAATAGATTATTTTAACATAAGATGGTTGGTATTGTTTAGATATATTCCTTGGTCGAATTCTGAATCATAGAGGCATCAACCTCAAAAAATACTTATAATACATCTCCTGCTACCGCTGTTCGCACTTCCACCAGTGCATCTGCTCATTTTAAGAACTCTAATAAATGGCGTTGAGAGCCCTGGTTGGGCTGCGCAGTGTATCCTGCAGCAGAAGGCCGTGGCGTGTAGTGTTGGAGATGTAATTATTGTAATTCGAGCGCTGGCGGGCAGATGAAGTTTGCTGTCACCTAATTAATGCACGGAGCAGATGGTGGTGGGTGGGGGGACGGAGAGCCAGCAGCAGGGTGAACTGGCAGCCAGCAGGCTTGTTAGCCCGCGAATCAGAATACAGACCAAATGGACAATACTGGGACACACAGTGCCAGCACACGGAGAAACAGCTCTGTATCCCGCATCACATTTATTAGTTGTAGTCGTCGCAATACTTAACATTTGTTTTTTTAAAGCCAGAAGAGTGTCGCCCGGGCAGAACTTCCTTTTTCTACTGACGCAGCTGCTCTCGTCTTTGCTTTTACACAATGAGGGAAATCATTTTTTGGTGCTATTGCTACTGCTGCTGTTCCTGCTGCTTCGATAATAACTCCTCATGGCTAAGGAAGTCAGTTATGACGTAGAATCCATTATTTCTGATCTGCATTTTTGTCGGCAATGGCAGTTGTACTGTTACGATGTCCAATTTTGTGTTCGTGGGTGATATTCATCAGCCCATCCAGAGACTCTTCCCTTCAGCATTATGCCCGGGGGCAAGTAGTTCACGAATAATGAGAGTAGAGATTAAATGAGGCCTCCTGAGCGGCTCGACTGGTGAAAGGTGCTCTCATGAGCACAAGTTCAGCTCTATGACCATGGGCTAGAACCCAGGTCATGTGACTAGCCTGCTCTGACCTGGACTGACACAATTGGCACAGCGATATCTGTGGCCAGCTAGGCACTTACAGGCCTGTGGTGCTGTGGGTGGGGGATGTGCCTCTCCTCCAGCACTGCCCAGCTTTGCACCACTGGTACATGATTAAAGATGATAATTTGAAAGTAGGCAGGCTGGGGTACTCAATCCGCACTCCCCCAGTCTTCCCTGTGTGCGGCAACGGGGTTTGTAGCTTCAAACAATGATGCGAAAAAAATGGGTGTGTTTGTTGTGATTTAGCGATTCTGTTTTTTTTTTAAGAACAGAGTTTTAATATCATGAGGGTTAGAATCCAATTATCTGTTGTCTGTTAATGATGCTGTCCCCTTGTGAAGTTCTTTAAAACTGATGCGCAAATCACCTTTGAAACAAAGGCGGAAGTGAGAGCAGCAGACGGCTTGCAAAGGCAAGAGCAAACAGGGGCAGAGGCAGCTGGAAATATTCTACCACTGAGCACAGAATACTGGGAGTATTAAAGCAGTGAGCGCTGTATCTGTAATGAAGCTCTAATGGACGTTTACTGTATCTGCAAAAGCAGACAAAAGTGTTTCGCTGTACTGGAATCCAAAGCTGGAAGCAGATGGGAGATTACCAGGTGAACCTAATTCCTAATACACTAATGCCATTGTACAATTACATGAATGAATGCAACTAAACTCCTTTTGGAGGACAAGTTCATTTTTAGTGCATGTCTAGGGAAGCAGGAGCCTTTTTTAAATTTTAAGTAATACAGGACTCAGAATACTGAGGTGGTTAGTCTGTTTGCATCTGATAAAGTCACTCAAGTTAAGTTCGCGGTGTGAGGAAATTAATTTCAGGCTGTGAAAATGATTTTTGGAATTGCAAGGTGAGAGATAAAGGGCTTTTTTCTTACAGGAGCTGCTAAGATTGATGTTGGAGAGAAACTTTAATCGCAGAAGAAAGGCTGAGTAGTGGGGAACCCAAGGAGCAGGGAGAGTAAGAATGAAAGAACTACATCGAGGAAGACTCAGTGCAAACTGTTCTGAGAAACAGCCAGAAAGATATACAGTGCCTAGATTAATCAATTAATGATTCACCAATGTGGAAATGGACAGATCACAATATCAGTCTACTGTTTAACATTTTGAGTTTGGTCCTGTCCTGTGCCCAACGTTTCTTGTAGTTATCCAAGATATGTCTCCCAGGGCCTTTAAAAAAAAACCTGAAAAAAAACCTCTTAAGGTTTATTTACCTTGTATTTGTTTTTAATTGTGTTTGCCTGAACAGTTCCAGCTCCTCTGCCTCTTGAAGCCTTTAATTATTTTCATGCATGCAGAACACCAGTGATTGGCTTTCCGAGGGTTAGGTCAGACCAGAACAGGCACACGGGTACATGTGGACTGACACATATTAGATACACACATGGCCCCCTGTCCAAGAAGCACCAGACAGACAGGACAATGAACTGGACATGGTAAATCAAGCCTGCTGCGACACTGTTTTTTATTCAGCAGTAACCTAAAACCCTTGTTCTCCTGCAGATGAGCAGTTGATTGCTATGGTTTCGCCCTGTTTGTTCCTCTAAACACTGGGAAGGCTCCCTCGTTTCAGAAACCCACGAGCCTCAGTTTCTTCCACATGTGTTTGACATTACTGTGACATGGGCAGCTCCCCAGGGAGAAGGAGAATGTCAGCTAGCAGATTGAGCCAGCCAGCTCCCAAACATCTGGACGAATGAGAAACACATTGAAACTGCAGTGTGGGAGCTGGGAGTTAACTCAGTGCAAAGCCACAAAATATATATAATAAAACCACGTTCTGGAATCAAGAGTCTCTGCTGAGGACCGTCTGTGTGTGTCTGGCTGTGTATTACTCCATTTCACCTCTGCAAAAGATTTATACCCTCATGGCAGGACTACAGTCTGGTGCATGTCTATGGCACGGCTAGGATTTGTAGTATGACAGCATTTTCTATTGGCATAGAAAAGGAGGATTTAAATTACTGATCCCCTGGTACACACATTAAATATGTAACCTTTCGTTCTTGTGCAGCGAAACACTCCAAATAAAAGTGCATAAAGTTTTTCTAAGTGGAAATCAATTTAAAACAGAGGCAACAAATGCTTTCCTTGTAAAATGTCCTTTTTTCTTTTGCTATACTATTCAAGCTCCAAATTTGTGTGTAAAAATATACTGAGCGTGGAAAAAAAAACTGGCACTTGACATACTATAAATAAATTAGGGTGACTTACAGTAGGTGCCCTGTTAATTAATCCTATTGATGGCAAATATTAAAGTCACAGCCTAGAACATTTGTGACCACTGCTGGAACTAGTACAAGCTGTACGTCTATGATGATCTTCCTCACCTTGAAGATGTGGTCTTGTGGGATTTGGTTCCATTTCTCACACAGAGCCTGGACAACACCTGCCTGTTTATTGGTCCCTGAGGATTCAAGGCCATGTCATCCCGGCTTCATCATTTCTGGGGGGCTCACGTCTGGTGAGCTGGGAATCCACAGCGTAAACGTCACATTCTCATCTCGCAAGAAGACCATTGTTTCACAAGCTACAGAAGTGTCTTGTCCTGCTTGAACGTTGTCAGGAAGGGCAGCAAGTGAGGTCCCAGAGCTTGATCAGTGTCACGCTGTGTGGTCAGACTGCCATCAGTTGCTACACATGGAGTCATGTAGTGACATCACACTTGGACCTCCCCATTTCCTCAATAATTAGCAAATTGTTATGCATGCCCTTGCTACAAGTATAAGCAGAGTTCTTCCTTTTTGTGCATTTTTTCTTAACTTTCACAGGCTTGACATTCTACAGGTTAAAGCCTCATAGCCTGTGCTAAATCTCCTACTTCGAAACTTTCCAAGGTCAGTCATTAATGCTAAATTAAACAAAATGAAACATTTGCTCAGTATCCAAACTGCACATAATTTTTTTCTAAAAACATACATTACGTGCACAAAAGAGAAGGTTCCTTTTAAAACTCGGTATATCACTTCCATAGTGTCTAAAGAAATGTGACCCTGTTCACAGGCAAGGCTATTTCCATCACTCAATGTGATTTGAAGTTACAGAGACATATGATGGTCTCCTTGTGATTGTGTTGTGTTTTTTTTTTAATTCTCCAATGCCTGCAAAACAGGCATCCTTATAACAACACTATGAGGCTGTGAATCATATCTGGCTGCTACAGGCCTTAGAAAGCAAAGCAAGAATCTAAAAGAAATACTTGTTTCCCATAGCATATGGTGTTTTCTCTGACTCTGTACCACAGACTGGTCACAATACTGCTAAAACAAAAACATTACACATTCAGTACCTTTAAAGCATACATGGCCAGCAACCCTTATTTTCTGAAATGCCTAATAAGTGTTTCTGCATTTGTTTTAAAAAAAGGCAAAAATGTCCTTATATAGTGCACAGAACCAAATTCAATCTTAAAATCTGCACACTGAATGCATCTGAAATGATCCCTGTAGGTGACAGGTTTCATCAAAAGCAAGCCAAGCTCATATCGCAGTGTTTCATATTGATATAAGGAGTTTCCATTTCTGTAATTTACCCTTGATATAAAAAGGTTCTTAGCTTTGTCTTTTTGACTCATGGTATCAAAGACAGGAATAGCAACTTTGTTTGATGGAGCCAAAACTATTAAGGATTGCAAGCATTCAGGATGATTTTAAAGGCATCTAAAAAGCTTTGGGCAGAGTGAGGGATTCCAGATCAGAATTAGAAGACAGTGATGCTGCATATACGTTGAATTAATAGCTGTTATCTCCCAGGAACAGAAGTGCTGCTGAGGCTATTACACTGTATAAATGGGTTACACAGAGGCAGCATAGTTCTGGAGGTGGTTATATAGACTGTAATCTAAGGCCTGTGTCTCCTTCAATCTGTGAAGAGAGAGCTACAGTAATTATTCCTAAAATGCAACTTGATAAGAGGGACAGATCCTTTCCATAGAAAATTCTAAAATGTTACATGCAGTAAATGAAAAACACCAGATTTTTTTTTTTCCCCAGTTAGAAAAGTCGTCAGCTTTGTCTTGAGGATGACATATGGTAAAATAAAATGTAATCAGGATATTTTGTAATGCTTTGGAAGTTCTGTGTTTCGGTCTGTAAAGTTGAGTGTGCGTGGTGTTGAGTTATTCATTATGTATATGATGTTCAGCAGTGAAAAAACAAACCACAATGAAACCCTCACATGACATCTTTACAATGTATTATTTGCAGCTTCATAAATGCTGTAACTTAACTAATATGAAAATACATAGGCCCCAGCAGACAGGAATATGGAGAGAGAGATGTGGTATTTTACCCGCTGTATTCTTAAACAAAGACAGCAATTTCATGTCTTTCTGAAAGGCAGAGAAGAAAGCAAGCACTTGTTTTAGAGGGACAGTATTCTGTGTTGAATGTTACTTCCTTGACCTTGCAAAAATCTAGCTGTCTGAATCATCACAAGCACTCCGGAACAGGGAATGGATATAATCTTTAGGAAAAAAACACAGGGCAATTTCATGCATGGGCCAAATATCAAGAATAGAAAAGGCTAAAGGTGAAAAGGGGCAAGGCAAGTGAGATGTCTAGTAGAGTCATGCAGGAGGAGCAACGAAGAGAGATATAAATGGACAGAAAACAAAAAGGACTTTGCCAGGAGGCGAGGAGGGTGGTGGGGTGATTAGGTCAGCACATCAGGAGGAACGGGACTGAAAGCAACAGCGACAGATTCATTTAGCTAGAGAGAGCTGCTGCACGAGGAGCAGATATGTCTCTGACTGAGCAGGACGGTTGTTATTATTAGACAACAGTTTGTCAGTGATGTGGAACTGTGCTTGCTGTCACCTACCAAACTGTCTCTCTGCAAGTAGGAAGTATCCCATCCCATAAATAGGTAAAAAACTTTGTGGTAGCATTACTCCCACAGTTTAACTACAATACAATTGTTATAGTGGAGGTCTTAAATGGAAGTATGCATACTATTTCATCACATTATTATTCGGGAGGGTTTTTTTTCTCGTAGTGCTGGCTTCTTGCTAAACAGAGGCTAGCAGATAATACCTGAGGTATAACTCATCACCCAGGGCCACTCTTTCAACGCAATCTAGAGCTGAATGCCGCACCACCTAATGGGAACAAGTTCAAAAGCTGCAAGAGTCATCACCATGATAGCAGGTTCTGTCTGCAAAAACCAGATAAATCATTTTGCAAAGCTGACCAAATCACAGTACCTGCTTTGGAATGTGCGTAACACGGCCAACTCTTGGGGAAAAGTTATTATGTAGGATCTCAAGTCACAACGCAAGGTTTTAACAGGTTTAATTCAATAAATAAAGAGTAAAGCTCACAAATGGCTCATGTTCGACTGAAGGAAAAGCAGAGCCACATCAGAACAGCAGATTTCTGCTGCATGCTATGTTGATTGCGGCATTGAAGGGACCTATTGCTAAGGCTCATGTGCTCTTTAGCGGCTGGGGAGGAATCGTGACAGGCTGCAGTCAGTGAAACCGGCCCTTGTTTTTCCTGAGCCATAAATTAACGAGCAACCCGCACTTAAAACAAAACAAACAAGGAGAGCCTCAGCCCCCAGCTGGCCTGTGCTTGTAGCGCTGTGCTGTTGCAGTAGCTCAGGGAAAGCAGCTGGCAGGAGAAGAGCTGTCCACCGCTTGCACACCTGTCACACAGGAAGTCGGCCCTGCTACTGTTTCCTGGTAACTCCTCCACCAAACACACCAGCAGCTCCTGGGGCGATAGGCGCAGAGAGGGACAGGAAAGAGGAACATCTGGGAGGTGGAGAAGGGAGGGCGGGTGTGTATGTTTCTTTCATGGCTGCAGAACAGATCATGTTTGTCAGCATGGGAAATGGTAGGTCAGTCAGTGTACACAGTATGATACATGTTCACATGCCTTATAGACTTCACTGTAATAATTTAAGAAGACTTAATGGTCAGTATCAAGTTACTCAGGAGCAAACTCCTTAATTTTCGGTTAGTCAATGGAAATTGACCTTTAACTGAAGAAATAAAAAGGTTCTCCTGGTTTGACAGCTCTGTGCCAGGGAATTTGTCATGTCCTCTGTGATTTTCTTCATCTTTTAGGTGATCCTAATGCCTAACACGTGGCGTGTATATGTGGTAGGGATTTGCTATTCTCCTCCTGAGTCAGAACCGCAGGATTCAGAGCTTTAGGAGCAGTGGGTGTTGAGGAGCTCAGCAGCAGACAGTGGGCAGAGTGGCAGGGATGGTCTCTCACAGCAGCCTGTACTGTGTTGTTATTGGCACGCTCTGCTCTTTGTTCATCAGAATTGTCAAGGCAGGTCCCCATGAGGGCACTGCTCCTTATTCCCAAGCCTCCCCTCTCGCTGCCTGTGTGCAATTAACAGAGTAATTAAAACCTTGATGAGCTAATTGGTGTTTGGTGGAGCTGCAGGTGTTTTGATAGGGGAGCTAGTTTGTGTAAGTGCAGGGTGTAAACACACTGTGATCAGGGTTAATCATATGGGTCTGTTTCTCTCCCACAATCCGAGTTTACATGGCATTACTCTGTAGAAATTAAAGGAGACGCAACTGTTAATACAATAATTCAAGTGCATTAAAATGACACAAACAATCATTACTTCACCTGCTCTTGTGAACGCAGAAATTCATCCTGTAAAAACAAAATGTGCAGACAATCTGTACCTTGCACTGGCACACCTTTGTCGTCAAATCAGAAAGGGGAGAAAAGCCACAAGGATTTTTGTGTACAAAAAATTACTTTTTTTCCTTGCTAAAATCTAGTTTTATCATGCCCCAGTGCAATGCTCTCAGCAGGCAAGTGTACGATTGCATTATCTGAAGAGTGGTGAAAGTGGAATTTTATACGGAAATACAGGGAAAGTCCCATCTTCCTCTCCCTTTCCCCTTCTGAGATAGCAGATGTGTTTCTGACAGCCTTGTGCCAGTAATGATGCCAGTCTCCAGCTGGCAGAAGTGACAGATTTTGATGTCAGGTGTGAACCCAAGAATCAGAGCAGGAGATAGGAGTAGGTCCTCTCCCAGCTCTTGATTAGATAATAGCAGCAGAGCAGGAGCACCAACAATAGGACATAGGAGAACTGAGGGATATTGTTTAAACCCCTGTATGTCAAAACACCTCTAAAATACTTAGTAAAAGTAAATGACAAAACATATTGTCGTCAAAGTGTCAATTAACAATCAATCTGAGGTGGTGTCACACATTGAAGACGTTTTATTTTAGAAATACTGTGCATCTTAAAATAATACTTTTGACTGTGGAGAGATAATGCAAGCGTCTTCTGAAATCTTTTACCAGGATTCAGAACAGCAGGAACGACGATGCAGGACACAGCCTGTTGCTTTCGTTGCACAGTGCACCATCACCCCTGGACAGGTCCCAGGGCTGTATATTCTCCTGAACGCCTGCTTTTCCTCCCCTCCCTCCCGGCTCCACGCTGCTGCCTGTGCCAGTGCCCAGCGTTGTCCTAACACAGTCCAGATGGGCCAGACTGGGGAATTGTTCTTGGCACGGGAGGCTGCAGCAGAATGTCACAAATACTTTCCTTTATTTAGGAATGGCTTGGGGTTAGGGACTGGAGAGAGAGAGCGAGCAAGAGGGCTGGAGGAGAGGAGAGAATGAGAGAAAAATGTCTCCAAGAGCATCTGGATTTCATTAGCAGCCACTGGGAGAATTTGAAAAGGATTTTTTTCTTTTTAATAATAATATTCAAAAGGCAACCCTTTCACTGCCAATGCCCTTGAAATAATGCACCAAGAAAATGTGGGTTTCCACAGCTAAAACGACAATTAATAATGATCATTATAATAGTTTCAAGCTTATCTGTTCTAGGTGGGGGTGAAAATGTTATCTTTTCTTTAAAACTATTGACTTATTTTAAAATAAATCCGTATAGCAATAAATAAGGGCAAACATTAAACTGGCTTTCTCAGGGTTATGAACAAAATGCCCAATTTCAACTGAGGAAATAATTGTTTTTTTGCATTTGACAAAGCATTTGCTCTTTTGCATAAGAGGACATTTTTTGTAGGCTCCCTGGCCTTTGTCAGATGGCTGTCTCTCCACCCTCAGACAGGACTGACTCGACTGTGGCTGGAGGAGGGAGACACGCCTGGGCCAGAAATTAGTCCAGTCCTTCTTTCTTCTGTAATTTTAATCAAATGGCAGGGAGACAGGAGACATGCCCAAATCCTTAAAATTAGGTCAGAGTCGGACGCGAGGATAGAAATTTGTCTGGCGACTCTGATCGAAGAAACATCTGGAACCCTAATAAGGTATCTCAACACAGCTGGCCTGCCTCCTGTGTCACCATTGTTAACCCTTGACAGGATCAGAAGCAGTGCTCAACCATCTACACGCATATATCACATAAATCACGTCGCTCAATTTCAGTCCAGTAATGGCTGTGTTGACCCAACAGAAGAAGTAAAGTGATAAAATTACCCAAAGAATTTTCTACACATGGTCCAAATTCAGACCAAAGCAACATGCTATTTTTTGTAAAGATTTTTTAACTCATTTCTTTGGGGTAGTTATAAGAAATACTATAGTTTCTTGGGAAACTGAAGCATGTACAAAGCAACCACCCACAGTAAGTTCAATTAAAGATATTGTACTGGAGGTTCTTTGGTTTAGCATGAACTTGCTCTTTTGTCTCGCCAATGTTTAGGTTGTTTTTTTTTAAATCTTGACCAGTGTTTATTTTATGGAATATATGTTTTACTCAGGTCACGGGTGTTACTGAGAATCTTTAGTATCAACTTCCTTCACAATGTGGCTGCATGCCTAGACATCAGCCTCACCTCTTATATCAGAACAGGAGTTTCTTTTACAAGGGCTAAAGGCCTCCATTTATTCAGATCTCACCCCTGCTCTTTCATTACCTGTTTTAAAGTTTTGCTGTTTAAACAACCTACTCTCTTATAAAAGAATCATCCGTCATTTCTCTTAATGAAAGAATTAACTAAAATACAGATCCTACTGAAATATCCCAGGAAAAACACAGGAAGAAGCTAAGGAAAATAACACACAATTACTCTCTAAAAGCCAATTGTAAGGGGCTATTTGTCGTAGGTGAGAATTATACATTTTATCCATTGTCTAAAATTATTTTAAAAAGAGTATACCCCTCTTAAATGTAGTTAAACATAAATATGACTTTCTCAGCATTAGACACAAACAACCCAGGAAAAACACAGGAAGAAGCCAAGACAAATAACATAGAATCGCTATGTGAAAGTCAATGGGAAAACACTATTCACTTCTGAAATTTAACTATATTCGCAATTTCAAAGAATCTGAAAGATTATTAAATCAAAGTATGTGATCTCCAGATTGTGTGTCATCAATTACATCAATGACTGCTTTGCTTATTCCATTGTCCACATTCCACCATGGGATCAAAGCTGTAATTCCCCATCTTCCCAGCAGACACCTCACGGAGAACGTTATGCTCGGTGGACATTCTGAAGGCAGGTCTATTAGTATTCATGTTCAGGTATGGAGGGGGTTCCACATTTGAGGGCTATCTGAAACAAAAGATGCTGGTCCCAGGGCCGAGGCACAGAGCGCTAATCCTGGTGTTTTGATGCAGGGCCTGTGTTTGTGTGGACTCCTCGACAGGCTGATGGAAAGCAGATGTGGGCAGGCAGGCGGGTGGGCGTTGTGCCAGAGCAGCTGGGAGAAATTAAAAACAACAGCATTCCTGGAGACTGGGGGGAATTACAGCGCAAGAGAGAGAATTTGCAGCAGAAATGAGAGCCAGTCCTGAGAGAGAGGAAGAGATCATCTCTCCAGAGGCTCGTACGTGTCTGGGTTAGTTCACTGTGTCAGTACGTCCGTGTGACTGTGTGAACACAGGACACAGTCTTTGAGAATGAGCAAATGTTTACCAAACATGTGACAGCTCATTAAGGATGGCATTTACCTTGTTAGGACTTCGTGAAACGATACTTTTTCAAAATAGACCTGACCAATGAACAGCTATTGAAATGTTATTGCATGCTGTTGTGTGTACAAATGTACAAAGTGTCTCTTCACAAAAAAAAGAAATACATTGCTTTTATAAAATCATAGTGCAAAGGATTTTGATTTTTTAAAGCCATTTTGAGACGTAATTGGCAGCCTGCCATTATAAATTTGTATGCTGCTTACTTTTATTAAGTATTAAGTATTCCGAGATGTGTACAAGAACATGGACTGAATTTAATGATAACAGAACAGCAGCTTTAAGATTTGAACAATAAGTGGGCTTTCCTTAAGGGCATTCCTTAAGAAGCACAGATCTATTTTTTCACACTGGGGTGAAAGAAAGGGTTGTTTCTGACTGACACTCGGTACCAAAGTCTAGAAAGTTTACTGTACGCTGGAAAATTGCAAGTTTAGATTTGGGAAAGGGGGCAGGGAGTGGGGAGCATGGACAAATGAAGTCACCATGGTGCAGAATCCATTTTCAGATTTCAGTTTCCTAATGAGATTACTAGGAACACATCCTTCAAGAGTGCAAGCAGCATATTGTGGTCAGATGTGGCTTGGTTAATTTGACAGCTATTAAAGACATGGGTGTTCGGCACACGGGATCAGCGAGTGAGATCCCAGGCTTGGGAAAGTGTCTCAGCTGTGCATAATACTTCTCAGCCCTTATCATGCTGTCCTTCAGTGCAATGGGAGCACAGATGGCCACAGATGGTGTCGGACAGCACATACTTTCTAATGTATTAAGGCGAAATCCAGCACTGTGTCCTGCCCTGTCCTTTAGCTGCTCAGATTAAGCAGCTGTCTGTAATCCCAGCCCAGGCACAAGCAGGAGCCACACAGAGTTCAGTCCCCGTCTTTCCACCAGGCCACTCCAAACCAGGAGGGAGACCCCCAAAAAACGCAGATTTCAGAGTGGCTGCGAGACAGGGTGGAATATATCAAAAGCGAATAAAAGGCTGCATGTGAAGTGTTTTGCGCCAGAGCTCAGTGCTGGACAAATGCATAATGCTCACTGCTAGTAAATGTGCAGAAATGCAAAGCGTATTTTTTACGTGTTTTGTCCCCAAACTAAAAGAACGCTTTTGAAAACGTATGGCATCGTGAAACAATGTGGTATTGTATAAGGATTTCGTATTTAAAATTACTGACTTGGTTAGATGTTTGTACCTTTTATTTCTTTAAAAAAAAACTAATCTGAGAGCAAATTAAAAAGATGTTTCAAATTACGAGCATTCTTTCCTAAAGATAATGGTCTTAGTCTCATTGAACTAAATCAGATTCAGCAATGTTCAATTAAGCATGGTATTAGATGCATAGAAAAGTACAAGAAATTACAGAAAAAAGGCTAGAATGTAGAGCTATCCTCTTTTTAAACAAATGAGTTAATCAACTTTGGAAGAACATAGCTCTCCCTTTGCTGAATTTGCAATGAGCTTGCACACATTTCTCGTCTATTTCAATTAAATGTTTTAATTAAAATGAGAGTTCCTAAACTTGAATGCCATTTGACCCAGTGGCACATAAGATAACCCTGCATGTCCTCTACACAACCAGCAAACAGACATGACATGAGAAAGGAGAGTACTGGGCCACAGTTGGCCACAGAGTAGATATAGAACATAGCTTGCGAGTTCAAGAGTATTAGGATAAGCAGCTATTTTTGTAAGCATGGTATTAGGACTAACAACTTGTTATGCTTATTGGTAGAAGCATTTTGTTTTCAAGCGCTAAGAAAAGAAACATGTTTACTGTATTTTAAATGGTTCTTGGGCTTTTATTGTTAAAAAAAAGCCGTTTAACTTATCTGGATTTTTAAAATAAAAAATACCCTTGAAAACACAAAAACCTGCAAATTGCTTCAAACACGAATGCAATCACCCATTCATATACAATACCTACATAACAAATCCACAACGCATCCAAGTACAAACAAATGTATTTAATCACAAACAAGCAGCTGTCAGTAAATAATTTGGAACATATCACTACAGGCTCGAACAGTGCTTTTCTATGATACACCTAAGATTCACTAAACAAAGCAAAAACACAACCAAGCTTCTTAACAAACAGGCAGTGAAGATTGTGCCTTGATGAACGTGGGTAATGAATAAACCACTAAGTGGGCACTTTCTTTACAATTTTCTGAATATTAAATAGGAATTGTGGATCACAAGGCCATACTGACAGTTTCATAGTAACTATCAAAAAGCTTACTGAACGACAGAAATAGGGGTGTTAAAGAAATAGCGAGCCCAGTGAAATTTTGAAACAGACTCCTCATCAAAGGAGTGCAGTGTATCTATTCTCACACTGAGCTTGGGTCCCTGTTTCACAGACGGCTTCTGTGCAGATCTGCACCCCAGCTCTTGGGGGTCTACAGAGAGGATCGGCCATCAGTCTGAGCAGGCTGGTGCTCTCCTCATAGCCCAGTGCTTGCCTCACACCCTGAGCTTGTTAACCTTTCCCTCTCTGGACACTGCTGCAGCTGCTGCTCCTCTAGGTCAGAGACCAATTACCGGCCTATTAGTGGCTTGGCAGAAACACTGTACACAGTTATTTTCATCCTCCACTGTGGAGCGCTACCAGCCTGAGACTCAGAGCTCGGACTGGTCACAGAAATGCAGGAATAAAGATTTTAAAAGACCAATCATTTTCTATAGTGCTGAACGTGCAGTAGGAGAAAACATCGACTGCAGCCGTGCACAGATCGCAAGGAATTTAACATGCCAAGATGGACTTTGAGTGTCTGTGCGTTTTAAAGCAAGATTTATCATGACTGAGTTATGCAGTTTACAGGTTAACTGCAGATGGGGTTGAAGATGCCCCCTGGGTTTTGCTATGCAGTGAGTACCAGCTGGGAGCCGGAGTGTGTTGATTAGCTGATTTGTGTAATTGATTCGGCTGAGCCTCCCCCCCCCATCCACACGCATGCAGCCTTGTGTCAACGAAGAGAGATTGACTCTTCCAGCAAGGTCGCACACACTGTAAGCCTATCTCCAGTGCCCCTGTGAAACCCATCACACGCCTCTGCTCGTGTTTGTGTAGGTACTTTGAGCCTAGGGATCTCCTTCCACATTCATTTCCCCTGTCGGGGTCACTCGGCCTCTCACTGCTTCTACTTGAACATCACAAGTCTGGGACAGAGCAGCAGGTCCCTGCCGTATCGGTCACCGTTGTTTTCAAGCCACATTTCCCTCATTTTTGCCGAACCTCTGTACCCGAGTTGCGAACCAGCATACGCTCACAGAAGCACAAGAGGGATCTACACTGAATGACTTTGATGGAGAGGTCACGTGGCATTCTCCCCCTGCTTCATTTCTTGGAGAATCCTAAAAACGACTTTGACAAGTTTAACTGACTGTATACACTGCAGAGCCACAGAAGATATTACATGTTTAAAATGGCTTTTTAGGGCCATGGATGAAAACTGTCCAGATTTCTGCATTTCTAAAATGCAGACAGACGCAGACCTCCCGTCTCTCCTTCGCTGGACACACAGCCCTTGTGATCCTGGAAAGGCAATGCTTGCCGACAGCGGCCTGGAAAGCTTGCCTTGTTTGGTCCCTGCTAGAGGCCGGCGTGGTTCATGGAAGTGGCCCTCCTGATGGACAGTGGCAGATACAGCTGCACTTGTCACTGGCCATCAAGATTCTGTCTGGGGCTGGAGGGGGGGGGGCTCTGGGGAGCAGGAGGTTTGCTATCAGCAGCTGAGGAAGAGAGCAGGTGTTATAGGATGTTTCCAAGAACACAGATTTCTATTCACCTACAGCTCAGTGTATTCCACCTAAGTCCCTCCATCGCTCCCCTCTCACTCCTCTGCTCCTTCTTTATAGACCCCTCAGCTTCTGAGTGTCTCATACATCACTATTACAGATCCCAGCCCTCTGGTCGGTTCGGATTAAAATAAATTACTGCAGTAAGCAAACAGATAACACTTCTTTTTAAGAGTGTGCAGTCTACAAAATATGGCTTTTACAATGCTGTGTACCAGTGAGAAGATATTACATCTAACATGACACAAGATGGTTTATAACAACAGTGAGTTACATCGCCAAGCGTGCAGCAACTGCAGATCAGACAAATCAACAGCCTAACAGACAAAACAGCCTAACATCAACAAATACCGAGCAGGCCTTCTAAATCATACCACATGGGATATTGATTTAAGGATATATTTCAGACCTGATGGTGTTCTAATCAAATCTGTACAGAACACTACAGAAGTATAAATGTTTAATGACAACATCCCAGGGCAACCATTGAAAAGATGAGCAGGTTAAATCCCACAGTGAACCCGGTCCTTTGTGCAGAGTGTCAAATTCAGATGTGAATTACAGAGGTTGTGCAGTGCTTTGGTTTGGTTTGGTTTGCCTGCATCACATGTCTGCTGCCTATGCATGTCTTGCTGCAGGTAGCACAGAAAAGAAGGTTGGAACGATGCCAGATTCACCTGCTGATGTCAAAACCCAGCCCAGATCAACTCCGCCCACCATGCCGCCGCCGCCCCCCGCTGTCACCCAGGCAGCCAATCGCAACGCGTCCTTCACACCCACCACGAGTAAGTCAGTCCCAAATCAACAAACAGACAATGAGAAAGTGTTCAAACTCCTCATACCTACTGGAACGTACTGTTTCAGGAGATTCTGGTTAGTAATAGTACACGCCATTTTCATTGTTTCATTGGTTGTTGTTATGAGGAAGATTCTAGAAAACCCTTTATTACTTGTCTTAATAACACATTTCCAAGAAGTGTCCTGTGCCTGGTTCTTTGTTAGATACGCAGTGCAAAATCAATATGCAAACTGGAATACTAATCCATGAAGTTGGCTTCTAATACACAAGAGTCAATAATAACACCTTCTGGAGAGTGCTCCTTTAATCTGATTTTCATTGTCTTCAGTTACAGGTGCAGCCCGTCAGCTGCTTGTCTGAGAGAAAGTTATGGGATTAGTTTTGGGGCAGCTCCTTCTGAAGAAGGAAAGCTGGAACAGACAAACAAAGCTGTAATTTTTCACAGCGCTCTTAAGCTTGGCTTGTAAAAAAATGCTGTTTGCAAAAAGGGCAACAATGAAGCAAGATAACACGTTCTATGGGCTCCAACCCTGTGCCAAACGCAGGGGCGGACCACCAATAGCATGTAGGAGTGCGAGGCGTGTATTGCTGTGAGTGTCAGTATGAGACAGTCTCGGTCCAGGCTGTTTGTTTACCTAGAGATGAAGAGGGCACCACTGTGCTCTTGAGGGCTCCAGACTAGTTTCTTCCCTATATAGCAATGACCGTCCGCGTTGTTTCACCTGTTGTCTCGGTCACCCATACAGCGTGCTCTGCACTCTATAACCAGAACACAAGTGGCCTGTCACATGGTGAAGCACACATGTGGAGGAGCTCATACTTATATTCATGTACACGGATTAAGTCAGAGAGGAACGCAAAAACAAATGTGCAATGAAGCATGTATTTAACCTACATTACTCAGCGGTCACATTTTTGCTTTGAAGGAAACTAACAATATGCCGTTTTATCGGAATTGACACTGAAAAACCATGTTGATGAGATTAACATGCGACTCTAAACTAAAAAGATAAATAATATAGTTCTGTACAATTCATATTTTGAGCACCAGTACTCTATGAGCCATCTTACGACAGTGTTTATAGGTCTCTTCACCAGTGTACAGGAACAGCAAGTTTTAGGTAGATTTTAAGCCTGTGGATCCAGAAGAACAGCCTTTATTGTGGATGTTTGTGTTAGAATGCACTGGCAGGGTGATGGAAGGAGGGCACTGAACCTGAAAGCTGCAAATCGACTTTCAGCTGGCAGACATGTGCAGAGTTTAACTTAGCAACACACCTGCTATTGGAATAAAAGTAACACAGGCCACAAACCTATTTTTGGCACCTCTTTAACAAGTTCCTCTTATAGTTCTGTTCTACTGAGTGAGTGAGAGACACAGAGGAACAGACTCAAGAGGGGGAGGGGAAGAGTCAGCTGCTTCCACTTTGAAAAACAGCTGAAGTAAATGCACAGAGAAACCTCGGCCAAAGTGGAATGAGCCTCAGTAGAGCCACAAGGGCACTAAGGAACAATATGTGCAGACCCGTATATATGCAAAAGGCATTATTTTAATCAACAAATGTGGATATTCTTCAGCTCAGAACCAACATATTATCAGAAAAAAAAGATACGCTTGTACTTCCTCACAATTCATCGATGCCTCCGGGCTTAAATCAGACTGCTGCTGGCCATGTGACACTGGGTTTCAGGATGCACAGCACAAAGAGGTGGAAACAGAAGATCTCGGCGAGCGGAGGCCGTGTTGTCTGTGGAGTGTCTGAAAGTGACCTGCTGTCTCTCCCCTCAGTGTTGAACGGGAGCAGCCACTCGCCTACAGCGCTTAACGGCGCCCCCTCCACGCCCAATGGCTTCAGTAACGGCCCCGCCATGTCCTCCACCGCCTCCCTGTCAAACCAGCAGCTCCCGCCTGCCTGCGGAGCCCGGCAGCTCTGCAAGCTGAAGCGCTTCCTCACCACCCTGCAGCAGTTTGGCAACGACATCTCGCCAGAGATTGGGGAGCGCGTGCGCAGCCTGGTGCTGGGCCTCGTGGTGAGTAACCCCGGCTGTCTCTGCGTCCGCCCGGACACTTCCACAGGCTGGAACCCGGGAGTGCATGGATTCTACCGATGAAAGTGCTGTGCAAATATGAAGTGAACATCCTTCTGTGACCCGAGCTCGTTCCAGCTGTCAGATGCTTTCGCTTACAAGCCCATACTGTACATTTACCTTGTGATTCTTTTCTTCACCATCCCTCAATATCACGTAACGTGCACGCTCGTTTTGTGAATGTATTGGTTTGTTAATATGGCTTGGCTGGAGTGGTTCTCAACCTGGAGAAACGCTTATCTCTTCCCTTGTAGAATTCCACTCTAACTATTGAGGAGTTTCACGCCAAGCTCCAGGAGGCCACCAACTTCCCTCTGCGGCCTTTTGTGATTCCATTTCTCAAGGTAAGGACTCCCAGACACACACCCACAGGACTGCAGCATGCACAGCTGTCCAGTGAACTCTGGACAAGCACGCAGCACCGAATCCCCTTGTGTAAAAACAGCCTTTGCCGTAAGACAAAGTTATATTCAGGAATGCGACAGGAAGCTGAGCACTAAGGTGCATATCACAGTTTTTTATTTATTGCTTTTTAGCAATGCCAGGCATTTTAGCTAAATGTTGTAAGTGCACTATGGGCTCACCCACCATAAATAAGCATTTAAATGAATATATGAAAATGGCAAAAAACGTAACCTCTGTACTGGCAACACATTAAGCCTCATCACCCTTTTCACAGGTCACGAGTTACTAGGAATAACGCAAACAGATAAACACGCGTCCCCGATCTGCGCTCCGTCTGCAAGCGAAATGACGAGCTGTGGTCCATATGGCAATCATTTGCAATTCATTAAAATTGGCACACTTGTGTTTACTCTAAATCTGGCTGTGCGCAATCTTAGGGGAAGCTCAGCCGGAAAAGAAGATTTTGTGACAGATGTTGGCGGCCCACTCAGACCAAGGGCTTTTTGCGGTGCTGATGTATATCTGCTGATCCCTGGCCCACAGTCACAATCGGCAGCCCCCAACCCAGAGTGTCAACAGTTCCTTATCAGCAAGAACATCTGCTTGGGTCTTTTTTTGTCTCTGCTTAACCCTTCAAGTGCGGCGTCCGAATATACTAAACTGCTCTTAAACGCAGAGCGATTAATTAAATGTTTACAACACATTTGAAACAGAACACGAGGTGGAGAATTGAGAAGTCTCAGCAGTGACTGTTTTTCCTGCTGAACAGATGTGGCGCGTCGCTCTCCCCCAAACACACACCCACGCTCACAATCTGGGGGTACCCCTTTTGCAAATGAACTCGTTCCGGGAGAGCTCTGTCTCCGAGAGATGTGCAGTTAACACATGGAGTGCTAGGCAAGGCGTTAGGCATTCACAGCTACAAGAGGAGCATATTCAACAACAGATAGAAGCAGCCCGGGAGGCATCCGATGCCTCAAACCCTGCTGCACTGCAGTACACATCTTCTGCACACAATATTCAACTGTCAGCACCAGATCTACACCTTTATGAGAAACCTGTTTATCTACACAATGAAGAAAAGTTTACACTGGGTCGTCACACACGCAATGGAAAAGCACTATATCGAGGCTTTCTGCTGCTATTTACTTATGATTCCCAATACAACAAAAAAAGTTTAACTTTTTTATAATTGGCTCAAATGCACCCTAGAAAGAAGTTAGGGATTATAACCATTAGATTGAATCACAAGGATAGCTGAAGTGAGCTTTCTGATATCACTTTTCGTCCTTTACTCTGCACTGGGTGCAGGGGTGCTGGTGGGAACTGACAGTGGCCTCAGCCTTATGGCCCGTCCCAGTCTGCTGCTAGCCTGCACTGTTTTTGCCTTTCGGAAACTCGCGGACCTGGCCGGAACCATTCCCCCCGCGGCGAGCTCCCGACCCCGGTTCTCGCTCTGACTGTCCTGTCCCGTCGCTCCGCCCAGGCCAACCTGCCCCTGCTGCAGCGGGAGCTGCTGCACTGCGCCCGGCTGGCCAAGCAGACGCCCGCCCAGTACCTGGCGCAGCACGAGCAGCTGCTGCTGGACGCCAACGCCAGCTCCCCCCTCGACTCCTCCGAGATCCTCCTGGAGATCAACGAGCACGGCAAGAGGAGGACACCAGACAGGTAACCGCTCCCCCCTGGTCAGAGCCATCTTTGATCTTTAGAAAACGTCAAACCTGACTTTCAACCTGGAGCTCCTCCTATAATAAAACACATAGGTGTACACCTTATTTGTATCAGTGTATTTGTCACGCCCTCTGCAGCCAGAGGGCGCTCCTTCTCTGTCCTGTCCCTAGTTTCCAGTCTGCTGTCCTTCCTGTCCCTCTCTTTCCCTTGGGCTATATATTTCCGGGTCTTGCACTCTGTCCTGGCTCAGCATTGACGTTCGGATGTCCTGCGACCCGCCTAGCACCAGGGCGCCCCACGTCCGCTCCCTGAGGGCATAGGTTTCTATACGGCATTCCTGAACTCTTTGCACTAATGAGCCCGGGCCTTTTTCCCGTCTCGCCGCTACGCATATGGGTCTTTTTCCACTCTCCTGCTCTCCCCACGGTTAGTCCCTTTGGACGTCCGTGACAGGATTCTTCTGAAAGTGAAGAAGGTAGATTTGGCACAGGTAATGATAAAAAGCCATGTTTGTGCCTCTTCTAAATGGTTTTATACTGTACATATACATCTGTGAAGGCAATATCACTGTCAATGGCCTGAATGGGATTAATGTAATTAAATCAACCTACTATATTTCTTTCAAGATGTAAATGCTGTATGGAAAAAAAAAATGTATTTTCTTCTCCCATAAGAGAATTCGAGGCAGGCAGAATTATTTCACAATGCAAATGGGAAAAAAATCTCACCAACTGAGACATCAAGCTCAGGACTGCTGCCTCATGCCAAGCACACAGACAAATAGCCTGCCAGTAGTCTGGATGAATTAAAGAGGACTGTTCCAGCTGCTGCAGATGTATTATGGCTCCAGCAATTTGCAAACACCCATCACCCATCTTTGGAATGTTCCCGCTGACATTCAGATCAATGCATTCGCATGTGCTTTTCCAGGCCTTTCTTATCCTCCAAATACTCTTTATTCCAAAAACTAATTGGAATTTCAGACACAGAGAATTGCCGTTCCTCTCTCCCTCACTCTCTGAGTTGCTCTGGAGCTATCCATATGTCAGGGTTGTGTCCAGATGGTTATATACTGAACCCCTGCACTGGGAGACCTGGGGGGGGGAGGGTGTAGGAATGGACAATCCTCCTAAATCCGCACACCTCAGCCTCCAGCCACTGGCTTACTGTGCTGCCACAGGATGTTCCAGCTGTTGCTGAGATTTGTGAGACATGGTGCCGGGACAGAGCCCTGGCAGAGAGATCTCTTTATGACCACAGGCAGAGCACTGTGCGAGAGCGCTCTGCTGCTGAGACTCGGCCAAAGTACTTAAGGCTCTACATTTAGCAAAGCATCATCCTGCTATTTCTCTACAAGTCTCCACTCTGCTATAATTCAGTTCTGAAGTCATTCAAATGCTGACTTCTTGACTTGAATGACTTCTTAGATAATACATTTGTTAAGTCTTTAGGCAGATAAAATAAATAATGTATCATAGAAAAGAGGTTAATTGTATAGGTCAATGGCATCTTCTGTTTCGTTACATACTGTAAGATTTTTTTTCCTTGCATTAAATGTCTTGTTAAGTGTTGGGATAAAAGCATCTGCTCTGAATATCACGTCAACAGCAGCCTACGCGTTGTCCTGGCTCAGACCGCCCACTCGTCTCTCCCGCAGGACCAAAGAGAATGGTGCCGAGAGAGACCCGCTGCACCCCGAACACGTGGCCAAGCGCCCCTGCACAGTGAGCCCCAGCCAGCGCTACAGCCCCAGCAACGGCCTCCCCCCTCACCCACCTCCAAACGGGCTTCCCCCGCACCCCCCCAATGGCCTGCCTCACCCCACCCCCCCGCCACCCCAGCACTACCGCCTGGAGGACATGGCGCTGGCTCATCACTACCGCGACGCCTACCGCCACTCCGAGCACCGCGAGAGCCGCGACCGCCACCGGCAGACGGGTGAGTGCGCGCGGGACGCCCCGGGGCCCAGCAGGCCGGCACGGAGCCGCTCACCCGGACCGGAACCCGAGCGCCCCCCCCCCGTCCAGGAGGGGCGGGGACAAGGAGCGGGTCCCGGGGCCGTGGGCACTCCGTAGAGAGTACAGGCGCACAGAAAACCTGCAAGGTCACGAGCGGCCCTGTCAGGCCTGCCAAACAGTTAGCAAGCCGAGTAGTTTCGCACAGCGCAGTCCAGCACGCTCAGGACTGAATGAACAATGCTATGCCTTTGAATGTGCACCACGCATGGAGCTTACATACGCAGGGAAGGAATCTTCCAAAATTCGTACGGACAACCACGGTCACTCATGGCGTCACAAAGCCAGGGATTGTGTCCCGGCCAGCAGGCAAGTGCATAACTCTCAGAGAGACTATATTAAAACCACGCCACGCAATTAAATATCTAGGACTATGCTAGATGTGACTGTTCAGTTCTTCGGGAATTCTGGGACACGCAAAGGGGCAAGATCACAATGATGTCCATTATGTTGGACTGCTAAAACAGCGTTTTACTGTGGGATATTGCTGTGGATGTTTTACTTCTCAGAAAGATATGGATAGAGCATACCAACATACTGCAGGACATACCAATATATCCACCCATGTGCACTTAAAGAAAGGCACAAAGATGTTATACTAGGACTTATTACATGTGGCATCTGAATGGTTCTGTATGGGTTTTCTCTCATGGGAATGTATGGAAAAGTGCCAAGAAACTGTCTCCCTGCGGGTTATACAAAGCAGTGCTCCAGTCCAGTCTGAGTGCTTACCAATGAGTGTTTGTATTGCAGCCGTGCATGGGGCTCGTCAGGAAGAAGTCATCGATCACCGCTTGACGGATCGGGAGTGGGCAGAGGAGTGGAAGCACCTTGATAACGTGAGTGTCACCGGAGTACAGCTCCCCCCCACTTCCATTACTCTCCGCATTATCCACAGAACAAACCCAACTACCCCCACTGAAAATAACAGCCAGCCACAGACATGAGCCTCTGGAGAGCCAACTGAACTCACATGAAGATGAAGCATGGTTCATCAAAGCTCCATCACTGATGTTGGCTTGCAGTGCCTATATAACAAATAGCCCCGGACTAAACAGCAGGGAACCTAAAGCAATCCTGCCAAGGCTGCAGCAAGTGCTGTTAGTCCTTCAGCTATCTTGAATTGCAAATTCGCAAACACCAATACGAGGGCCACAGATGGAACGAAGCCCCCAGTGGAGAGAAGCTCCAGCTGGGCTGAGCAGCTGAGACAAGGACGGCAGTCATGGAGTGAACCAGCTTCCACTGGGCCGCAGCCAGATTAGAAACACTCTCGTGAAAATAAATATAGCTGAGAACGAGGTCACAACCGTCTAGCAGACTGGGGGGTTGCAGTGGTGGGGGAGGGGGCTGAATCACTTAGACTTTTCACATCAGCAGCACAGCTGTCTCACTCCCATTACTGATCTCTTAAATAATACATTCACAGCTACAACTTGGTTACGAAGCAGGAGAAAGGCGAGAGACACGTACAGTCAGACATTCCTATCCACAAATCAATGTCACATGTCAAAAGGACACAGGACAAAAATGCAGGCATATTTATAACTGAGTGTCTTGCAGGAAAGTTTAGTATGATTGTAGCTGCGTCCCAAGCTTCTGCTGTGTACAGTAGATCAGGCCCCCTGAGCTACGCTTCCTGTCTGATGTCACTCACAGATGCTTCTCATTTGCCATTTCAAACAAAGGAAGGAGTTCTTCTGTAATGGGATTAGTAGGATGAGGTAAATACATATATTGGAAAACTCCTTCTGAATGAATTAGTCTTAGCTTTATTACTGCTTTGTCTCCCTGTGATCATTGGAAATGAGCTATGAGAAAACTCCCCAGCAAGACAGTGGATCAGGGAATCATGGATGCGTTATATACAAATTCCCCAAAAGCTCCTTTTTCGTAGATTTTGTGGATTGCCCATTCCGTCCTGCATAGCCCTGCCTCCTAGCTGCCCTAAAGGGCAGCGGCCCTGAAACAAGGGGTCACAAGGGCTTTGCCCCCCCTCCTTCAGTCTCTCCTTCGCCCCGCAGCTGCTGAACTGCATCATGGACATGGTGGAGAAGACCCGGAGGTCTCTGACCGTCCTGCGCCGCTGCCAGGAGGCCGACCGCGAGGAGATGAACCACTGGATCCGCCGCTACAGCGATGCAGAAGATATGAAAAAAGGTGGGAGCCCTGGCCAGCGCCCTCCTCCTCACAACTCGTCCTCCTCCTCCTCCTCCTCCGCTTCCAACACTTCTAGCAGCTCCACGACACTGACGCTAGGTACTGCCAGGCTGCAAGAGCGTGCTCTTATCTGGACACTCTGTCCTCGTCGCAAACCAGCTCAGTTACGTCAGGGAGACAAAAACAAATGCGTTTTCAGCTGTGTCTTACTGTAGCCTTAGTGCCACTTTATGCCAAGTTAGAAATCACTAAAACAAACTGTACTGTATGTTTAGCACACAGACTTCCTGTTTTCTGTGCCAACTGCCTTTGTGAAAGAAACTTTGTGTGCATCTCTATCAGCCTAAGCACTATGACTAAACACGCTAGGTATAGTTAGAAATGTAGAATCAAATTAACTGTGAAATCACAAATGTCATAAAAATAAATCCTGGAAGTCTTATGGCATTTAAAAGTCAACGTGCTTTCTAAGGCATCCGTTGTTTTTGTATTCATGCTTTAGAAATTCATCGGGACTTTTTGCACAGACCCCCGTCAGGATACATGCCTGAAGAAATCTGGAGGAAGGCTGGTAAGTGCTGTATGTCTTGGCAGACTTGTTGTCCTAGATAGCGGAGGGGATAGTCTAGTTACATAAGGGCATAGATTAGATTCCCATGTGTTATTAGTGATAAGGGCTTTACATCTGTCACCACTATGAAAAATGGCTGCAGTTAAAACTGCAGTGAAAATGCAGTAAATGGATGCAGTCAACAGCAGTGCAGTTTAGACAGAGTAGAGCTTAACTGAATGCCACTCGTGGGCAGTATTAGCATTAAAGTGAAGGCTTACAGGTTTTCGTCCTCAGGAATCCATTGCCAGCTTTTTTCTTTGCAGGGCTGCTTGTGCTCAGTTGCTGTAAAGTCCAGTCAGATTCTGTGCCGTTTTCTTCTTGCTATTCAGCACGAATCCTTGTCGTGATAAACACTGAAGCTCCAAAAGACTACAGTAGCGAGCACGTTCATAAATTAAACAAAATCAAGCTGCAACACAGGATTATAAATGCAGGTTTTCCTCAGTTTTCTAGGGAGATCTTTTCTTTGAAAAGAAATTTGTTGAAAAGAGAAGCAAAAATACAATAAATTGAAAACAATTGTAAGTGACAGCTAAACTTGTATCAAACTCAATTTATTCAATACGAGATTTAATTTAAATATGAAAGCTAGCAATGTTTTGCTGATTAAGGAGACCTCTAATTTTCACTTTAAAGCAGTGATATAGAATTGAAATTCCAGAACAGCCATTGTCAAGTCCAGCTGAGCTCTCGTGGAGTTCACATGACATTAATTCTGCTGTTGTCTGCACCATTCGACTGCATTTTCACTGGCAGTAATGCAATTTTAATTGCAGTTATTTTTCATACAGGTACTACAAGTATCCCGCTATCACCAGCACTAAAGCAACTACAAAGCAAGCAGGGTGAGTAAATGCTCCTATCTACTTTAACCTACTGGATTATTAATTCAGTGTCACAGAGAGGCACAAGCTCTAGCTGCTGTCTTCGCAAAAAGGGTCACTAAAGTATATTTCAGAAACATTTTAAGCAAAAACACATTCAATCGTCTACTGAGGTTTGAATCAGCCTTTTTGGAAAACGAGATCTGAAGTTAAAAAAACCCCAGCAAAAAACTACCCAATCCCTCACAAATTTGGGCTTACATATTGCTGCCCCTTTGTGTTCCATTAAGCGTTTTATGTTCTTTGTCCGTTGCAGTCACCTTGAGAACTTTACTTAAAATCTGCCGAGTAATTTCAGTAGCAGATGCATTGATTCCGATGTTTGAGTGGCCAAGGTTTGTACAAATGTAGGAAAGGCAAGCGTTCAAAAAAAAAAAAAGGGAATGAAGAAGTGTGTGGGAGGCTTCCAGAGGAGGCAGGAGCCCTGCTGCAGAAAGAACATGAACTGTTTCCCCAGCTGGGCACCAGCTACACCGGGAGGCCTAATCAGCCCCATTCCCCATCATACCCTGAGGTGGCCATGGAGCTCCTGACAGGGCTGGGGTGCGCCTCTTAAAAAATTGACCGTAATTTATGCCACTGATCTTTCCCACAAATGGAAAATGACTGTAATCATCATCCTATATAATTAGAGAGCTGAGAGTGCCTTCATGTGCTGTGATAGTGGGTGGAGGTGGGATTTCTTACAGTAGATCGTCAATACCAAACACTGCGGGAAGGGATACATAAGGCCAGTGTTTGAGCCCTCCTGAACACTGAGTAATGGTAACCGAGACTAACTCCCAAGGGGGCCGTCCAGTTCATCAGTTCTTACATATGGTACAGTATATATGGTATACACAATATAAAACATTAAAATCGGTTAAACAGTTTTGCATTTAATACTTAAATGCTACTAAATTATTAAAGAATAATAGCAGGAAAGGAATTTCTACAGCACACTGGGAGGACCATATTGGACAATGCAGTCATGTCTCATTTATATCTTTGAATTTTCTTCTTGATTGCCAAAAAAACCACATGGAGGTTTGGGTGTAACATACACTAGTAATACATTTCCTAAGAACTGGAATGTCAGTAACTGTCAGCCAACTCCTCTTCTTTTGGGGGGGGCAGATTCTGTAACAGTGAAACGGGATGGAAACACTGAGCGTCCTGGGGACACAGAGGGGAGGGAGTGCGAGGGCTCGTGGGCGGCTGTGACTAACCCCTCCCCCCGCCTTTGCTGTCTCCCCAGAGGAAGCGGTGAATGAGGTGAAGCGGCAGGCCATGTCGGAGCTGCAGAAGGCCGTGTCCGACGCCGAGCGCAAGGCCCACGAGATGATTTCTGCCGAGAGGTCCAAGATGGAGCGGGCGCTGGCGGAGGCCAAGAGACAGGCCTCTGAGGATGCACTGACAGTCATCAACCAGCAGGAGGACTCCAGCGAGGTAAGAGAGGTCAGGAGATGTAGAAAGATACAGGAGAGTAATACTGACCAGCAGACTCCCGTCTTCTTAAAACAGAAGCCAGGAAACGTCTTTATGCAGAGGGTTGTGGAAGCCTGGAACTAGCTAACCAGCCATGTTGCTGAAGCTGAAACCCTGGTGCTCTCAAGAAACGAATAGATAAGATCCTGGGTTCAACTGGCTACTAACTACCAAATGGCACAGATGGGCCCAATTGCCTTCTTCCATTTGTAATCTTTCCTATATTCTTATGCAACTGTGTCTGATTGGTAACATGTCAATGAAGTACTTGCGTATGCAGAACAACGTGGTCAAGAGACAACGCTGTTCTATTTGCTGCACATTAATTGATACTTTTCTCCTCTGAAACTCAATGTAACAAAGAGGACTGTGCACAATGTAACAACTGGAGTTATTTTCTCCCTTGTTGTTGGTCTTGTTAAAAGCTGAAGGCCTTTTCTCTACCTACAGTTAGCAATGCTTTCCCAAATTAAAGGAGTTAACACCTGGCTTTGGTGTCTTGTTTCTGAGGTGTAATAAACGCCTCTGGTCACTTCATTCTTAACTGGGTGATGCTGCGCTCTCAGGAGCTGCTGATGAGGTTCACGCCGGGCCCTTGTCTCCCCAGAGCTGTTGGAACTGTGGGAGGAAGGCGAGCGAGACCTGCAGTGGTTGCAACACGGCACGATACTGCGGCTCCTTCTGCCAGCACAAGGACTGGGAAAAGCACCACCATGTGTGCGGGCAGGGCCTGCAGGGCTTACCGGGGGGCAGCGGAGTCCCCCTGGGCACCCCCTCCTCCTCGGCACCCTCCACCCATTCCGAGGGCACCCCACCCGCCCCGCTGTCGGTGCCCAGCCAGGGCGGCGGGGGCAGCGGGGCGGGCAGCCCGAAGGAAGCCAGCTCCAGCAGTGCCTCGCGCTCCACCACCCCCGCCACGCCGGCCCTGCTCGACAGCGCCTCCCGCTGACCGCCGCCCACGCCCAGCCCGCTACCACTTTGCTGCTACAACTCCCCGCGTCCCAGAAGAGACTGAGGAACCTCCATCACAACCTTCCCAGCTGTAACTAACGCTAAAACTAATACTGCGTCTACTTCTTAGCTACCTGAAGATCTCATTGTTGCAACTTTTCAACCTCCAAATGACCTCTCTGTCTCTCAGTCACGCAAACACACATACACCTATGTAAGTGTCTGCAGTATTACTTGGCCAGGGCTTATTTTACGAGTGGTCAACTATTACAAATGAATATCAAAATAGCTGCCTGTCTTTCTAGAGCATGTTCAAGTGAACTTTTATAACTGGATTTTTAAAGAGTACTAAACCAGAATTCCATTAATACATTTTATAAATACAGCTGATGTTCTACTCGACAGATAATTATGTTTCTATTTTTGGTGGTGAATTACTGTCTTTACTCCACCATTTCAGTGGATGGAAAGGTAGGCAGCTTTAAAAAAATATTATCTGGCAAGCTGTCAATATGGCTTCTGTAAAATAAGTCCTACATATATACTGTATATGGTATATAAGGGGTGTGCATAAAATCCCAAATGCTTTTCATTATTCCCTGCATAGAAAATGGTACCACACAGTGACAGATTGCTGGAACTGTCCATTTTTTCAAAGGGAGGGAGTCCCTCTAAGGGACTAGGGATGTTTTGTGCCACCCCTATGGTATACATTATATAGATCTAGCGGAGATATGTCAAAGGAGAACAGCATCCTCTCGGCGTCAAGCCTTGATGGGACCCTCAATGGCTTCCTGCCTTTCTTTAGAAGAATATGAACTTGGAAATAATATCAACTTGCTTCTAAAGAAGAGGATCAGAAGACACATATGGTGCGTCTTTTTCTTGGAATCGCTTCCAAGTGAAGGCTAACTGTTTATTAAAAAGAGGATTAAAGGATTAATTTTAATGTTTCATTTTCTGGCTTTAAAAAGAAAAGAATAGTCCAAAAATTTTCAAGGAAAAAAAAAAATCACCCGTTAACTACCTTGCTAGCTAGCCAAGAAAATCTATACCGGACTCACCTCTCTGCTCTGATGTGAACCCAAATGAATTTTAAAAACACAATCCAAACCTTTCTATTTTTATTACACTGCCAAAGTTACTAAGAGACAAGGAGAAGCACTCATCTTGTTACCAAACACAAGCTACTTCGACTTCTCAGCAGTAAAGTCAGCCCAGAGAGCGACCGGCTTCAGAACACAAGCAAGATATACAGTACAGACACAAGAACTGTGACGGCTGAGTACTGCTTGAGAAAACTCAAGCTCCTACGGGATTCCACGACGAAGGGACGGAGGAATTCAGTGTCGCGAGTTTTAAAATGGAAGGACAGCGAGAAGCATGGGATTTTGATTAGGACAGTGGCTTTTGTGAGTGGCAATGGCAAGGAAAGAAAAATAAAGACACTTACCCCTCCCCCCCCCAAAAAAAAAAAAGATGAAGGACAGAAATGGCCAAGAACCTCAAAGGATTAAAAAAAAATCCAAGCAAGCTGTGTACAGTAGGATAACTGCTCTGTTACCATTACAGTTTTACGTAGCTTTGAAGCAGAGACGTGTCAGTGGGTTTTTACTTTCCCATTTCCCTTTATTTTCCAAAGCATGAAAGAGCAAAGTGACAAGTACAGTATGTGATACTTCATTCTCTTCTCTACCTCCCTCTTCCTCCGGTGTGTTCCTCCCTGCCCTCTCGCCAAGACCATGTCCCTGCTCCTCGCCAAGACCTCTGGGCAGATATCTAAGAAGGGAACAAACTTGTTTGTGATGACTTTTTGTTTCTTTTCCAACGTGTCCCGTCTCTCGATTGTTCATCCTGATTGTTCATCCGTGCTGCCCAAGTAAGTTTTCAAAACACCGTCATGGAAAATGGGACATTTTCATTTTTTTCCCCTTAGGTTTGGGCTGAACTTTGTAGCAAAAGGAAAGAGTCCCTCTTGTATCTATAGTAGGCAAAGACAAGAAAATCCTAATGTAGAATATTTTCTATTGCTCACATTGTAAGACAGTGAGAGGACGGAGGTGCAATATGGAAAAAATATTTCAGCTACTGAATGGAACCTCAGCTACCGCCCATAGGGCAATATATATACATATAAATATATTTAAAATAATAACGATAACTTAATGTGAATGTATATAGTATTTAAAGAGGTCCAAAAATGTGTTTGCCAAATAAGAGAAACCTTTAAAGTATAAACTTTAGAATAGATTTTTTTATTTTTTTTATTGAAGGAATTGTAGTTACTCATTCAGAAGCTTTGTTTTTCCAGATTTGCAAAATCCGTCGTGTGTGTGTGTGTAAAATAGATTAAAGGCTTAGAAAGGCAAAAATCAAATTATCACATGAATTCACTGTACACATAAATTGTGTTTGCAAAGAGAGATCTGGTGCTATATTGGACAATATCCCTCTCCTTAGGGAAACTAGGTGCGAGAACCGTATGCTTGAGCACATGTTCTATGAAACTTTTCTCTTAAAATGAGAAATGTGTCTTTATTTTAAAGACCAGCCCTGCAAGGCCAGGTTTTATGCACTGACTCAGCTCTGTATTAACGGGCTAGTGTCAGAGTAGGTGATCCTATCCTTGTTAAATCTGGCAGTGTGAATTTACTGAAAGTATGTGAAATACTGCCATCCACTGGTCCAAAAAGACACTGAAGTGATATCACTTTATGGAGAGAATCATTATGCTAATATTTGTATTTGCCCTATATTTTAAGCACTCAATGGAACATATGAAATGAGTAAAACAAAAACAAAAAAAACTCAAAACAATGTGGGAACTTCTTTTACAGTCACTAAAACGTTATTTCTGTCATAGGTTTTGTTTCTGAAATGAGACACAAATGTATTAATCATGTGCTCCACTGTCCCTGTGATACTTCACGCAACTTGTGCAGGTTTTCTGTAGATAGTTGTGCAGTTTCTGGCTACCTGCTAATTCTGTTAAATCCAGCACCTGAGTTATTTCATCCCAAGCATCACTTCACACATTCCTCAACAGTACTGTACACTCCAACAGATTCAATATTGAGCAATTTGAAACTGCCTTGAGAAAACTCACTTCTTTTCCCCCTTTTCCAATCCATATTTACAAGATAGCTGTCTGGGGCATACACTTTCTGTTTCCATAGAAACAAGACTAAATGCCCCCCCCATGTTTTCACCCATTTCCTGTCATGATGTTTAAAATACTTATAATAGAACATTTATTTATATGAAACCTGGAATTCAGCAGTGAGGCGATTAATCCCTGGCTGTCATATACCAAATAAACACAAGATGATGTATGTGTTCCAGTCTGAAGGGATGCCCAAGAGGAGGATTTGATAGTTTAATGGAGCAGTCTCTTGGATTTTGTTGCACATTAAGTGGGACTTCTGCCATGTTGTCTTTGAAGACTTTTGTTCCAAGCATGAAATCTGAAGCACCGCTATACAGAGACCATTTCAAGATTATTTCTTCCATTTTTTCAAAATAACTGGAGTTGGGGGGGAGTGGAAAGCAAATGGAATTTGCGAAGGAATCATTAAAGCTGTAGACACGTTGGTCATTTAAGACCAACTAAGAATTCAAAAACAAAGACACACCCCAACACCAGGAAATCTACAATACTCAACAGTTTTAGACACTTTACCCTGTCATTATTATGCAAGTGCAAACTTATGCTATACAGTATACTGCCAACAGTTCTGTAAGGGTTTTGGCTTGAGAACAATTTTACAGTTTAAATGATGAAGTTCTTATGTAGGACCTTTGAGTCACATCCGATTTAGATGGGCAGGCAGTCATCCGATTTTGGGACAGTCAATCGCAGTCAAGCTGTGCAATACTGGTTCCTGGATTCGGAGGATAAAGACAGTAGCACTGCACAGGGACCGTTGCAAAGGACCACACTGTTTTTGAGCATCAGCTTTGAGGATTGGCTGGGATGTGTCCTTCAGCAGAAATGAAAGAGAATGAAAAAATTCAGAAGCTAATTCCAGGCTTACAAGAGCTTACATGTAGTATTATTTATTGCTTTCTGTCTGTGGTGAAGACAAAATAGAAAGAAGCACGTGAAAGGTGGGCATTCTTTATGACTCACGACTGTTCATAATTAATCATGCTGAATATGTTCATATTTCATAAGCAAAAGTAATATATACAGTGTGAACAATGTGAAAGGTAATGAACTTCAAGGTACCCAGGACTGCACGGCATATGGGTTGCTGTATAGGTTGTCTTTGTGCATCTCAGGCTCTCCAGTGTTTTGCTGTTCCACCCTCTCTTCTCCCCACCCTCAGCCTCTCTCTCTGGCCACTATTGACCACTCTACCTCTGAGTGCTCGGTGAACCTCCTGGGTAGCAATTCCTGTAAAAGAATAACAGATAAACAAAACCAGAACCCAGGGATCTCAGAGCAGCACGCTACTCGCAGTCATGCAGAGCCACTGCAACTCACAGCCAGGGATGCTGGAATGGTTTTTGTTTGTGGAATCGCTTTTTCTGAAAAAGTCAGAAGTCCGGCAAATACGAAGGATTTTTAGAGCACTTCTATGCCATCAAATAAAGTGACTGAAAAAAAACTTCTCCACTTTGCAATTCAAGGCTAAACATCTATAGCAAAAAGCTGTTTGGATTAAGGATAACCACACATTTGAATAGAAAGGGTACTTAACAGCTTATGAAAAATTGACAAAAAATGTAATGTTATGTATTCTATATACCATGTAATTTACTGATCCGCTGGTACCATCTGCCTGATGACACAATCCCAGATGAATGAAGTGTTCAAATGTAGTTACAGGGTGATAGCACTTGGGTGGTTTAATCTAAAGAAGGCCCCTTAATCTAACTCGACTAAGTTTCTTTTTTTCCCCCATTTTCAACCCTGGAAAGTGAATAATAGTTTGTTTTTCTTCCACTTTCAAACTCCTTAGATGTTAACTACAGCACTTGAGAATTACTCCTGCACTTAAGAGTGGATCTCTGTGACTGACTAAAATGCAGCATTTTTGTTCACATGAGCAGTCGGATGATGAGAAAAGCATGGCTAGTTCAGCAAATAAATCCTGAGATGTGGAATGATGCTACCTTAATGTTCTCACAAGGTTTTTATTAACCCCACACTTATTTTAGTGATTCTTCAAGAACAATAAAAGAAACTGCTTCATGAGATGTTAACTGCAGATTCAAATTACAGGCATTTTACTTGATTGCCAAATGGAAAGCAAAAGTTGATCTCCACAGCTATATGTTTTCAAGCACTTAGTTTCTTACTAAACATTATATTCAGAAACAACTTCTATTTTGCTTGACAACCCAGAAAAAAAGCATCTTTTCCTGCCACATCCTGAAAGCATGCTTTGTTTAGTTTGACTATAAATGAAAAGTGAATTGTGTTACTTTACAACTGAGAATGGAAGTCTGTTTTTACTCTGACAAAAAAAAAACATGCTTCTACGATGCATCATATGCACAGCTTTCAAGTTCAAGGTTTTTTAAGGCTACTTATAATTAAGCCCTTGCCTTGTCATTTATCATCCAAAATAATTAAAGCACAGACCAAAGCATTTCTACATGGCTTTAGATCAGACCAGTGATCAGTTTTGGCATGCTGCAGACAAACCAGAGAAAACGAGGCTCTTTACCAACTATATTTGTAACCAAAGTTTCTGGAATAGACGCATATGCTCAAAGCACAAGAAAAAAAAACCTTACATGTAAAGGGAGATTTGAAGAGTTTGAACTTATCTAGTAAACCAATCAAAGCACGTAATTGGTTGCGTCTTTGGCTGAATGCCTCGACTAAGGATAGCTTTGAATCTGGAATGCTTAAAATGACTGCTGTAAAGCCTTGGATTTCGAAGGGTTAAATACAGCAGCAAGCATAATGTCTTTTCTTGATCGGAGCGCACAAGCCTCCTGAGTTTTAATTAAACATCAAATACAGATACAGATAGAAAAAAAAAGAGCTGTAGCATAGGTGGCTGCATTTTGACCCCTTCGTCTTTAAGGAAACGGACAGAAACAGTGTAATACATCTGTAAGTCTACATGGACAGCAAAGACTTCTGTGCTGTATTCTGAAGGTAGAGGTGGGAAAACACCAACTGTCCTGGTTAGAGTGTGCGGTCTGGTACTGTTGATTAGCTTAGAAAATATTACAGAAACAGATCTTTGACAGCTTCTCACGGGCTCTGTATGTCTGATGACACATTTTAGCTCAAGGTATTATGTATTTGTCATTATTTTGTCAAAAGGTAACCAATTTTAAACCAAAACAAATGAAGGTAAATGTAACATTTTGTCCTCTTCACTGACCTCTATCATACTTTGCCATTGTTAAGTTAAATGGGAACTTTTTTACGTCCAAATATACTCTGTATGCATCTCTCTTGAATTTCGCTTTCGAGTTCTGAAGGAGGACTGCTGGGGGCCAAGTCAATGAATTGTGAACCCATTGTGAAGACTGGAAAGAAAGAGTAGCCGGAGTTTAGGAACAGGAGAGAACAGGCGTGTGTTTCACTGTTTACCAAGGCAGAGTGAAGGGATGTTTTAGAAACACACATACAGTGACTGCCAAGGTTCATAAGATGGTTATAAGGAGAAATGCCATTAGCCTTTTCTCTTTTTTTCTTAAACAAGTATCAACTAAAACTGAACATATCTCCTGTAACAACAGGAGCTGGTACAGTATTTTCTTTAAATGCATTAGTCAATTGATTTCCTTGATAATGTACAGATCTCTTATAGGTAACTCCTTGTTCAAGAGCAGCTTTTGCCTCTGCTGTGCATAAGCAAACCTGTTCTTTTTTGTTAACTAGTGAAGAAAAGTCTAATTAATCATTCTTTCCATCGAACTTGGTATGAACGATAAAGGGTATGCATTTTGCCATATTTTACTCTTCACAGGGAAATCAAAATCATTTTAGTTTCAACCAATCTACCATATATATACTGCTGATTGCTCAACCAGCATGGTAAAAACGGTTTTAGAGGTGGACACTGATAGAATCCTGAAGAAACGTTTGAAATCATGGATAAAGCACTTGGTTTCTCCCAAACTATTTAGGAAAGGCTTTTTTATTGAAAAACCGAAGGTTTGAGTTGCTATGTGTAGGAAAGCATTGTATACTGTATTGTGCAATACCTAATTACAGAAAAAAAAGAATAATGACATTATTGAAGGTTGGTGTGTTGACGAAAAATGTTTTTTTCTGTTCTTTTTAAGGGTTCTGTGATCATTCTATAGAAAAGTGAACTGTGTCAGGAGACTTTAATTTTGATTTTTTTTTGCATGCTTTCCCCTCTTTGCTATTTCCCTTTCTAACTGTACGCTATGTTGGACATGTGAAGCTGTAAACATTCTAATTCAGGATATTGTCTGTGTTGAGCTCCGTATCTGTGTAATAAAAAAAGTTGAATATGAACCATTCCTTTGTGTCCTGTCATTTCCTGAATCCTTCACTCTGCTTCTGACCAAAATATAGTCCAGATGTTCATTTTTCATACAGGGTTATCCCATCGATCTAGACCCTAGATCTCTAATGTCCCACTCATCCTACACAAATGAAAAGCTTGAACTTGAAACATTCAAACCTTAGACATGCTAGAGATGATCAAGGGTGTCCAGTAAGTAAACCCCTGCCTTCAGGTTCGTATATGAAGGGATCTCAAACTTGCTTCCTGCAGGGCCTCCTCTCCTCTTGGTTTTTGATACAACCTGACTACTCAATTTAACATTTTTGTTAAGGCCTTTTACAGCTGATTAAATAAGACTTAATGGTACTGTAAGTGTTCAATTAAATTAAAATCACTTCAGAGACGGGTTTAAAATTATTACAATTTAAAATTGCAGCTATTAATTCAACCAATTATGTAACTTAGGATCAGGGTAAAACAAATCTAAAAACACCGGGCCCTAATATATATGCAGAGACTCCTAATATAGGTCATGAGCATCACACTATACTGTATATAAGACTGGAAAATTGTTTACTGGCCCTTACATTCTCATGATCAAAACCTCTCATGTTCAGAAAACCACTGCACTGCTGAGTGAGGGTTTTCTAGCGACCAACAATCATTTGATTAGCATGGAACGGAAGGGAAGGGCTATCTCCTACTTGCATCTGTTCTATACATAACAAAGCAAATTAATTGCCATTTCTGTTTCACCAGGAAACATAATAGGAATTTAAATCGTCCATTAGCCTAAGCTCTGGTGCAACAATGTGAACTTCGGGTTAAAGAGCCACTTGTCTGTTCTCGGAAAAAAATATTTGCTTCAGACAAAGCTTCCCGAAAGAAACTTACTTGGACATTTACTCTGATATTAAGTACTCATAAAAAAATCACTTATGAACCACGTTGAGTACTTTAAGTGGTAAGGGCTTCTCGAAGAAGTTAAGTATAAAGTAGAACGAGAAGTACTTGCCTTTTCCAGCGCTGTAAATTATTCTTGCTGTTTGCCGACTTCGGTAGGATGGCTTTTGTCCTCAATCACATCCGAGACAGGTCTTCTAACATTCCTGTGCATAAACGGGAATACGAACAGACACGGATTCAGACATCGTCACCAGATGAAACTGTGTTGGAGATCTGTATTCTGAATATTTGCTGCCAATTAAATATAAATAGTAATTTAATTATGATTGCAGGGTTAAAAAACATCTTAACTTATATTAACTTTCATAAAACAGATTTATATCCATATATTATAGTTTACCGAGGCAAATAACAAGCGCAAAACAACATAATAAACATTCCCAAAGCCACCCTCGCAGTCTCATGTCTCATTTGAAGCTAACTCAGCAGCTTGGGTTGCCATGTGTAGTACTATATGACTAATGACAAGACGTCCTTCACCTAACAATTTCCGCAGCAGGTAGATTCCTCGCAATCAGGAGTTTAATTGATTCCCTGGATCGAGATGAAACTGCTTTGATAAATATGAAATCTCCACATCACTACGTTTGGATAATTGAAATTGTAAATTGAACAAGCAATAATAATAAAATATTAGTCCTACTTTTTTTTATTTACAGTAGGGGGAAACGACCTCTTTAGCCCGGGGCGGTTTTTATGTCAAACATTAATCTAGGAGGAGGAATAAGGTTTTGAAACACATGTTTTGAGCCTTTGGAGAGAGTGTCATGGCGGAAGAGAATCCCGGCGTTGACGAGGGACCTGGCCTTCTAGACGGAGAGTTTGCAGGGGATCGTAAGGTGGAAGACCCTGTGAGTTTGCGAGATGAGTGTGTCATGGAAAAAAAGTTCTAATACAGAATAGAAAGCCCACATCATAAATACCGCGCACCAAAGAAAGAGTATAATTTACCGAAAATGTAATGATTAAATAGCATTGCGAACTATCAGCACGGCAGCGGTTCTAAACCTAAGTCAATGAAGTTGCTTCGTGCCTACCTGCATGAAAGTGTAAAATAATGTTTTAACGGGGAAAACAATCAGTGTGAGCACAAATACATTTTATTACCCTTCATTCACAGCTCCTGTTTCGTTAGCTACACTCCCGTATATAAATTAATAATCTATCCCCACTTCTATTACGCACACCTTTGATTTATAGCTATATTTTTTCATTTAGTTAATTCTGTTACCAGACAATTCTAGCTGTAATCAAATGAGTTATTTTGGACTGAGCTGGTCTAATGAATGATGATTTCCTTATGTTTACCTCGTCTGACCGCTTTCGTTACGGTAAATCAAACTAAGGTTGGGATACTCCTGTATACGGTTAAGAGCTCAATCTTACACTGGGACCTACAGCACCCATTTCAAGCACTGCGGATGTGCATGGTTGCATTTTGTGTTTAGGTCTATGCGAGATATCTTTGGCTTGCAGGTTGCTGTATGCAAGTACAGTGTTCAAACAGAACATTTCTAAACAGTGGCACGGTTGTCAAGTCCATGTGTCATGTTCCTCTGAGAACTCCCCCAACTATCGACTGTTAGTTTTCCGGAAAACCTGGAAATCGTGTTCTTAAACGAATATAATATTTAAGGGAGCTCGCAAAATATCCTATGACAAACGCGTTTCACACAACTCACGTTCTGTGCTTGAAAATGCAGTGCAAAGACAAGTCTCGCCACCAGACGCTCTGGGTTCACTACAATATCACGCAGTTATTTTTTCCCACTTTTTTCCACCTTTGATGGGCCTGCAGGAGCTGGAGGCGATCAAAGCCAGGGTTTTTGAAATGGAACAGGAGGCTGAGAAACTGAAGGAAGTGCAGTACCAGACTGAGAAACAGCTCATCATGAGCCCACAGACGAGTAAGCCAGACTACTCAAAACACGTTTTAGCCGTAACAGTTAGATTTGACCTGGAGCTCTCAGTCAGAGGTCTGTGTGGTCATACTCTACCTTGCATGTATCCAGCAACAAAGAGAATGACATATTTGACCACTGACACATTGAGTCGTTTATAAAATAAATGTATTATTTGATACTTACTGTCACAGTGATTATGTTGGATCTGTTCTTCCGCTTTTCATGTTTCATGGTATTATTTATAATAATGAGAGACTTCGATGCAATTTTGTGAAAATTGTGGGACGTTATAGAAAAGGATTTCTTGAAATGGTTGAAAGCCCATTAAATTAGTCCATATTAAAGGACTAAAGCTTGCATTATTATAGCTACTGTGAATGTGTGACAGTTCCTCATGTAAGGGTTCTGTTACACTGACAGCTGTGTCATTGCTTGTTCTGAAAGTTTGTGGAAAAATGTAAGGACTCTACCAGTAAGGTAGAAGTTTTATTTATTTTTTTATACAGAAACTTTTAGGTTGTTAAAAAGGGTAGTAGAAATGTGTGCAGTGGTTGAGACCCTGAAAAATAAGGATATTGTCTCAGTTTTCAATAGAATTTCTATATGCGTGTGTCACATTGTCTGCATGAAGATTATCACCTAAGATTTGATTTAAATTTAATGTTTGTTAGCCCTCAAGTATGTAGGCAGCCAAAAATAAATGTTCAATTTCTCCTTCTTTTCCTAGGTTTTTTCTATCCAATGACCCCTGAGGAGAAAACGGATGCAGATAACAGATCAGTCTATGTAGGAAATGTAAGTTTGAAACATTAGCCATTCAAGCAGTTGTTCACTGGCTAAAGTTGGAATCACAATTATGTAAAATGTATTGATTGACACTGGTTAGCGAGATTTTGTTTTCTTTGTTGAAAGCATTCGTTAGCATACTGTTTAAAAAAAGTATGATGGTGGAAACAAATCTTTCTGAAACAAAACGCAGGTGGACTATGGTGCAACAGCAGATGAGTTGGAAATTCATTTCAATGGCTGTGGACCAGTTAATCGTGTGACCATCTTATGTGACAAATTCACCGGTCATCCCAAAGGGTAAGCTTGGCCTGCTCTGGGTTACTTCATATAGCCTCATACAGTTTTCTTATTACTGTAACTCAACACACCTGTCAACACAGAACACGGGTCACATGTTCCTTTCATCATGAGGAGAAATATCTTAAAGTTGCCAGCTGCCATCTGTGTATGTCACCATTTGAAAGCATGGATCTGAAATTTTTCTGAGTTAGGTCTATGTTTTCATAGACAAATTGACCACATTCGTTCTAGGCCTTCTCGAATGTATAGGAAGGACAGGTCATGGATCAGCACAGTGTGTAATGTGTGGATGTGTGTTCTGTTTTTCAGGTTTGCGTATATTGAGTTTTCTGAGAGGGATTCGGTGAAGACTGCTATGGCTCTCGATGAGACATTGTTCCGGGGTCGAGTTATCAAGGTAAACTGCAGGAACAGAAGCATACCCTTCTATAGGTGGAGCATTACCTCCGTGCTGCCTGACCTTGACAGAACCCCGAAACTGAGCAAGGCTGGTCTCTTCTGGGACAATTGACATCCAAGAAAAAAAAACAGGTTGCTGATGTAAATGGTGCTGACTGACCAGTAGGTGGCGCTCTTCCCTCTGGTGTGCAAATACTGGTCCAGTGCCCCAGTGTCTTGACTGGTCACTTTGGGATGTATGAGGTGCCATCCTTCTGCCTATGATGAGTCATTAAACCAAGGTACTGGCTACTTGGTCATTAGGGATCCTAGTGCACTGTGTGTCAGATTAGGAGCGTTGGCCCCGCTGTCCAGGTTAAATTCCACTCTCATACAATGTACCCTTCCGTTAATTCAATTGGTGAGGCAGTTTCTCGCTTCTTTCCTGATCTGCTGCGTAGAGGAGCAGCTGTTTGTCTCCCGGGTGGATGCTGCAGTGGAAGATGAAGTGGGTTCCCGCCTCTGTGTGAAGGACATTGTTGTCCTTTGGGATGAGAAGCGCTATATAAATTCAAGAATTATCATATCAGCCTTCTTTCAAAGATTAAAATAATGCAAATGAATTAGGAACCGAAGTGGGGGGGGGGAAATGAAAAGTGTACTCTAACATCAATGACTTATGTGGTATAACCATGACCGATAATCCCTCTTACACGCGAAGCCTTTGTGTATCATGCATGATTAGTGCAGGTGAGATTGGCTGAACCCTGTCCCTGATGCCAACTCTTCTCCTCGCTAAAATGAACTCCAATGAAATCTGCGGACCAGGGGTTTAGCTCTGGTGCGTTTCCCGAGACTGAACGCTCCCTCACACCCTCTCTCCCGACGGCCGGGGCTCTGGCTGTGGCTTTTGACTTGCAGGTGCTCCCGAAGAGGACGAACATGCCGGGGATCAGCAGCAGTGACCGGGGTGGCCACCGGGGGGCGCGCTCCAGGGGAAGGGGGTTCTGTTTCTCCAGGTACAACAGCGGCTTTCAGGCCAGGTACCGGGGGCGCTCCTCCAGGTCAGTACTGCAGCCTCCCCTGGCGTGGGGAATGATATGTGCAATAAAGACATGGCTACGCCACACACTGTCATTCTTCATGCTGCTCAGATGACAGCAAATGCAGGGGTTGGAGTGTGTATTTATCACCCAGTTTACGCTCCTGGCAATGCCTGCTCACTGAGTATCTAAGCGTATATTCAAACTCAATCACTTCAGCTTTCAAACACGGGTAAAATATTTAAAGAAATGGTCATATTTGCACCAACAGGCTGAATAGGTGCCCTGCATTATTACACCATGGCTGCTCGATGTATTATGTCAGGGCACTAATAATAGGAAAACTTCTAAATCTAGTCTGAAATTCAGAGATTTCACAGATTTTGTGTGCTGTGGGTTTTTAAATAATTTTGCATTATATTAGTGGCTTTAGACTTAAAAGCCTTCACATGCATCTGTTTCCACAAAAGAACTGAGGTGCACCACTCCTAAATTGTTCATTTCTTTCCTTAATGTTAGGGGAGGTGGAAGAGCCCAGGCTTGGTATTCTCCTTACTAAAAACGAAACTTCTGGATGTGAAGATAACATGGCAACAAGTTTTTCTCTTTTTTTTTCCCACCGTGTTTTGCAATTTTCCAGGCTCCAAGAGCACCTTTAAGCAGCTGATGGGCCTGAGTGCACATGGCATGTTATCTAGGTGAGCAAGTGCCAAAACATAATCAGTTTCCAAAACCGCACTGCTCCAAAAAGCAACAATCCAGAAGAATCATAAGCCATTATATGTGGCTACAAGATGCTTGTATTTATTTTAAGTTAGTACTGTGTATTACATAGTTAATCTTTATAAAAATCCTTTTGCAGGTGTTAGGGGTAGGGGAGAAACCATATTCCAAAATGGACTACTTGATTTTTGCATTGTTTTGAGTTGTGGTCTGTCCATCTTGTTGTATATAATACATGTGAAAAATGTACGTAACTAATAAAATATTCACGATTTAATATGAGTTGTACTGTATATTTTGTTTTTGTGACTAAAGCTAACAGAACAGCTTTCTTGATTTACTACAGTATGTGCAAAGATTCTGAATCGCATTTAAGGTTGCAAAATGTAATGACAATTTCAAAACATTTACCGGAAACTGAAATGTCCTTTGCCCATATTTTTTCTTACTTGAAAAAGTACTTAAAAGCAATCTTTGAAATTCTAAAGATGTGTTTGTAAAGGTATGTTATATCTTTGGATATATTTGCCATTTGTGCCAAGGTGTGGGAAAACTCTTCTTGTTGCTCTTTGGTCCTGTCAGGTCACTAAAATAGTGTCAATCTCATATATCCATTAATATATAGATAATATACATTAAGTCTTGTGTAGTGCAATTAAAACATTCTTGAGAGTCAAAGATCCCACTTTTATAAGCAATAATTAATGTAGATAAAGTCAGATGTCTATTTTATTAAATCAACACTATTTCAATTTAAGATTACTGTAAAAACTGATATGTGAACTTGGATGCAGGAGAGTGAGTTCTTACACTGAGATTATTTATGTGACAAAGCCTGGGTGAACTGTGCCTTTAGAAAGTATTCACCCCCCCTTGGATGTTTCCACTATTTGTTATGTTGCAAACTCAGAAATACATCTCTATGGCTTGTTTTGTACTGATCTACACAAATTACTGTACAATGTCAAATTGGAGTGAAAATTCCAGATTTTTAACATGCAATTACAAAACCAATGTCAAGATTTGATCGTTATTTGCTCCCATTACTATGATTCCAAATTTAGGCCAGGTACACCTAATTTCCTTGTGAGATCACCCTGAACCTTGAAAGGAGTCCACCTTTGCTCAGTTCAGTCGGTTGACATTTTAGGAGAAATACGCCTATACAGACTAAGACATTGGAGAAGTAATTTATTTTTTTCTATACAGGACAAGTAATTAACATCACTAAACAAACTGTTACAAGGTTCAATTTTATGTACAAAGCAGAACATTGAAGATGGGGACTTGAAGGCATCAGCTAACCTGTACCATCATCGTGGAAACCATGTTATCAAAGGCCCTGAGAAGGAAACAGAAACATTAGAACACGATTGGAACAGTTGAATAACAAAACTAGAATAAGAAGTCAGGCTTCAGCAGATTTATTCCTTACTTGGACTGTATGGGGTCACCGGGATTATAGAATGGGTTACACATCACATCAGTGTAAGAGTTGTGTAACTTCCGGAACATCTGTAAAGAAATGGAAACATCACCATTGATTCAATATCTCTGGCCAGGCCCCACACTTTGTGAAACTTATTTACACCAAATTAACCCCACCCTCAACAGGTGATGGAATCATGGTAGCCACATTAAAGCCAAAGTCACCTTTATTGCCAAACCAACCCTTCAGGTTGTCAGGAATTATTTTTTTGTGGTGTGCTCCAGATAACAGAGATACAAAAGAAGAGAAAGAAAAATCACAAATACTACACACGTAACATATCCAAACATATACAATTTGGTGCTACATTACAGTGAAGACGGAATCCACAATTTTACCAATAAATACTTTTCTAACATCTCTGAAAGTAGTGAACTATGTCTCTTTTATCAGCCAGTGCATAGGTAAAGTGTTAAACTCTAGGTGCTGTTGCATTACTCATCAGTGGACACTTTGCAAGTGTTACAGGATACGGTGTATAGTCCTATTCAGAGTTGAGAGACCGAACAGCCACAGAGTACTGTAGGTCCTCTGCCAATATTGCCAATATAAGTGGAGTGCATTTCTTTACATTTAAAAGCTTAATCCACAATATTGGTTCCAGGCATGATTTTCTTTCCCACCTAAACTAGGTGCATGACCAGCTTCAGCTGTGAAAGACAACTTTGCAACTGATAAAGGAAAAATGTAGGACTCACACTGCGGATCTCATTGTCTCTGAGGGCTGTGTTCGATGAGTCCACTACAATGACAAACTTCACCTTGGAATTTGTGACATAACCATACCTGAGGACAAAGTAAAGGAAAACCCCCATACAGAGAAATGGGAAAATATTCACGGTTCAACAGATTAAGACAAAATGAGAGAACCTTTCACAGATGGAGTGAGCATAACATGTGACAGTATATTTCTCCCCAACAGTTCACCCACACAAAAAGACAGGCAGTTTCTCTTTGATTGGCCAGCACGTAGGAGAAGTGGTGAACTGTAGCTACTGATGTGTGGCACCTTGCCAACTGTTACTGTTACAGGATACACTTTGTAGTCTTCAGTGGGGTACAGAAGACCTAGGTAGAGTTCTCTCTGATCGACCAGCGCTTTGCTCACGGACGAGATCTTGTCCTCCACCACGTCCAGCGAGGTGTGTACCGTGTAATGGAACCTCAGCTCATCTTCCGTAGGGACGCTTCGGATGTACAGAGGATAGTTCTGAAGAAAAGATCAGTGGCAGGAGACAATCATTCCACGGGACACACTGTCTTTTACTCCTCTAGCGACAGTGGGAAACCGTTTAACACCTTTAAATGTAAAATACCCTTTTATTTGTATTTACTTTACATTTACGAAGATCGTTTTAGCCGCCACCTTTGAGTTTGGCGGATAACATGCCTACCAGATACCATGCCGTTCCTTGTTTGTTTTCGCTTTGACGAACATGCCTTAAATACCCTGCTTTCTAACAGAGGCATGGAAATGACAAAGATATTATTTACAAATACACGACCTCATATAATACAAGCTACAGCGACTCACCTGGCAAACAGTAAACACATCAAACATCCAGCTTTATACGTTACATTTAAAGTAAAAGACTTGGTCACAAAGTTCACTATTTAAATTGTGATTTGATGTTTTCGACTGACGATAATAAAACTAAACCATTTTGTTGTTTTTGATAAAAAACACTTACCTCCTTAGCGATGACAGCGATACACACCGCCATACTGAAAGCGAGCAACCCTCGTCACGTGACCATACCGAGGCGGGTCCATGGTCATGTGACCCCGGTTTCCTTCATCTGGAAGTCCTATAAACTTGTTTTGTTGAAAACTAACCACTTTTCACTACTACTTTGTTTTGTGGGAGTTAAGTGTCATTAGTGTTTTTTTTGTTAAATTGCCAGTTATAGTGTAAAAGGCACTGAGGATCATACATTTGGCAATAATCTTTCTCTGCACGTAAGAATAAGCTTTCCGCGTGGTGTTACAGTGATATATGTACTCCAAAATTTAGTTCTTTGTACTGATCTAAAACAGCTGATCAAATTGTTTTATAGGCAACCTATAAATTTGCAGTCACCAAGCATGGCAGATGGCAGACATGTGTTGGGCATTGATAATTGTTTTTGAATAATCAGAAGCTAAGGATCAAGCAATTATACAGACGTGCAACTGCGCTACAAAGAAAACCCCCCTCGCTTCTATTTTTGTGCAAGGTGTTTGTTAGATTTTTTAAAAAGATCTTTCACGTGATCTCAAGTTCATGTGACCAAAGAGCACACCTCCCCGAGTTCGTCTTGTGACGCTTTCATTTCAATCCACGAGGTGTAAAATGTTTTGTAAAATCATAGCCAATGCGTTCGTTTTATTTTTTACTTTTGAATGCTGCTGTCTTGCAGAGACCAGACAGAATGGCTCCAATCCAAATATTATCATCATGCTCATGGATGATGTAAGTTGATATTTTAAAATATTTGACCGTCTCGTTTTTAGCGCGGGTTGAGAAACTTTTTTGCACGTTATCTCAGTGTAGAGAGTAAAGAAGTTTTATGTTTTGGCAGTAGATACCTGTATTGATGAAGTACAGTTGACAGTTAAACACTACCGTTTGACGTCTGTGTAACGGTATGGTCTTGTTCTATAGTTCGGTTACTAACCAGGAAGGTTTAATGATGGGGGAAGTAAGCTATTTATATAATGAAAAAATACCTTGTTTTGAAAAAGGAGATTGAAAACCTGTCTGAAGCAAACAAACATTTTTTCTTTTGGTCCGTGGTCTTATAGTATCTTTAACATTTTTGTTATGGTCGTTTATAGATGGGGTGGGGAGATCTGGGAGTGTTCGGGCAGCCCTCGAAGGAGACCCCAAATCTCGACCGAATGGCCAGCGAAGGAATGTTGTTCCCCAATTTCTACACTGCCAATCCCCTGTGCTCCCCCTGTGAGTACGGACGTGCGTTACAAGCAGAAGAGTGAATTAGACGGGTGTGGTAAAGATCTTGGCATATGCGTGGTAAACTGTGATGACACTGTAAACCTCAGGAAGGACACGATCTGTGAAGTGGAGGTGCAGTTTTCATCAAGCATCTTTAAAATCCTTACTGCAGGTTTCACGAATATGATACATTTTAGCTGGTGCAAAACGTGGTAAAAAAAAAAACAGACCCGTGTGTATAAGCAACTTCAAAAATGACCAGGGATCTTCAGTGTGTCCTTTTCGGAAGTCACTTGGGGTGGATGTAGTAACACAGGATGCTTGCACTGTTACTCAAGGGTGAAGCAGAGCACCACAGTTGTGTAATCTTGCAGATGACTCCCGGGGAACACATTCTCATGAACAACAATACTAGGCTCTTGTTGCCACCATTTGTGGATACTGGTGACGTTAGTGCACTCTGGTCTGCATTGCTGTTGTTCTCCATGGTCCTGTGTGTAACACATTACTCACTGCTTCACAACAGTGCACAGTTTTCAAATACAGATGTTCAATCATGCCAGCGTCTTACATAGCCCTTTGATCTTTAAAACAAAATATTTTCTCATTTTGTAATAGCTATGCATCTGTATTTTTATATTTTTTTAACTTATTTTTGTCGGCATAATCATATTTGAAAGTAAATCTCCAGATCAACAAAGAAAAGTTTAACTGCACATAAGCTCTCTCAATCTCTAGACCTCAGACCTGATTCTAGCTCCAGACGGCCATTCATTAATGGAAACCACAGGGTCTGATCGGTTAGAACAGTTCTACATGGGGGAATGCCAGAACCTTATAGCACACTACAGTAGAAATCTAGTCTGTGGAATCGCTGCCAGAGGAAGTTTCACAAAAATACTATTTACTGGGGTGTGAATAAATGTCGCTGTTGTTTTCTGGGCTATATTAGGGCAAAAGTGAGTTAATTAACATCTTGTTTGAAAGACGAAGGCTCAGAGACCTGTGCCGTGGAATTGTAGAGCACCACCAAATAGTCTGACAGACACACAGTGTCCACAAATACACTCAAGGCAGGAGATGTTGCCACAAACCATTCGGAGGAAAGGGCTGTCTATTGAGTAGGAGCTGCCTGTGCTTTTTCCAAGCCTCTAACAATATGGATAATTGCAATCCAGGAAGCTCAAGTGGAGGATGGACAAGTTGCAATAATTAAACGGGGACTGTGATTAAGAGCAGGAATATATTTGGGGTGGGAGATTGGGAGATTGGTGGTAGGTACTGGAATCCTTTTAAAGCCTATTCTTCTATTTTAATGAATAATTCAGAATTCTAAGCTGTATCTGTGTGGATGATAGTAGAAAGACTCATTATGGTAATAGGGATAATGCACTATTGAAATATGCTAATTAGACCTAATTTGGGAATTTGAATAAACTTGCTATGCTAATGAGGTCTGCCATCAGGGCTTGCAAAGTTTTTTTTTCCATCTTCTAATTAATATTTAAGCAAATACGACTTAATCAATTATTAATCTCATATATGTTTGATGTGTGCCTTGAAAACGCCCTGACATACTGCAGTTCGTGAAAGCCGATACCTGAAACCTCATTTTAACGTTATTAAAAGTTATTCAAAATTCCCTTCTACTGTGGCTTGATTAAAATTCCATTCCACATTGAGATATTAGAGCACTCATTAGTCTTAATCGTTATCTGTTTAATAGGAATATTAAGTCAATTTCCCCTTTTCTTGAAGTTTTTGTAATTTTTCTTTAATTCTATATGATTTCTATATTTTGTGCTCATTAAAGATCCAGTGGCATCGTTCGTGAGTTCAGCAGTTTTGGCCCTAGTGTCCTGTCTATACTCAGTTGGTGAAGTGAGATCTCTACCTGATCTGCTGTGAGGCTGCTGGCACTGTGTGCACTGCGTGATCTTTATCCCTCTGACTGGGGCACCAACGGGACTTGTTGGGAGATGGAGAATGAGGGCAGCCCTAACCAGTAACTTCTGATCTCACGGATTTCAGCCCTGCCATGATAACCTCTCTCAGCCATATCTGACCAGGCTCTCCTGGTCACCTGCTGCTATCTAGGGGCTACTGACCACCTAGACATGGGGCATAGATGTGACTGAGTCCAGCATTGCAAAGTCAAGGTTTGATTTCTCCATTACAGTGTGACAAAATGTAATATCCTTTCAGTTGTTTCTGCTTAATGCAGGCATGGATGAAGGCTGTGTCCTGTCCAGTCAGTTTAACTGGGCGCTGTCCTTTGAATGAGATGTAAAACTGGGGTCCTTACTCTCACTGGACATGGAAAATCCCAGGGCATTCCTCAAAAAGAATAGGGGTGTAACTATCATCCTGGCCAAATTTCCCAGTGGCCTTCATGTACTGTATGAATCACATCTTCCTAATGATCACCATCTATGATCTGGCTTCATCACTCTGCTCTCCTCCCCACTGAGAGCTGTTGTGTGGGGAGCGTTCTGGCGCACTATGGCTGCCGTCGCATCATCCAGGTGGGGGGGCTGCACATTGGTGGTGGTGGAGGGGGGTCCCCATTACCACTTTCAGTGGTGTGTCCAGAAGAGTGCTATATAAGTGTAAGGAATTATTATTATTCATTGAAGGCTGACAAGACACTTTTGTTCCCCCCCCAAGCTACTGATTTCTCAGGGTGTGTGATTGGTACAGTGGTGGAGTCTGAGTCATGAAGATGTCCTCTGTCCTTGCTCCACAGCCAGAGCTGCGCTGCTGACAGGCCGGCTGCCCGTCAGGAACGGATTCTACACTACCAATGCACGCGCCAGGAATGGTGAGCTTGGGCTCCTGCAGCCCACAGAAAGCATAGCGGGGCTTCGGTCATTTACTGTAGATCAGTGCAGTGAAACGGCCTGATGATAAATTTGGGTTACCTTGTGTATTTGTGGTGTTTGTTCAAAAGCAGTGAAGTTAAAAGGAGGTGGGACAGTGGTGGGTAGCATTTATGCCTCATGGCTCTTGGGCCCTGGCTTCAATTCCAGACCTGCGGTGCTCTCTGCGTGGCGTTTGTATGTTCTCCCCGTGTTCACGTGGGTTTCCTCTGGGTGCACTGCTGTGTGTGTCCTGGCCCCCCATCAGGGGTATATCCTGACTTGCACCTGTTGCTTGCTGGGATAGGATCTGGCTCCCTCATGAGCCTGAATGTGATAAAGCAGTTAGAAAACAGATTGATAGTTGATGTTAAGAGTATCCTGGCTGGAGCACTGAGAATAATCCATTTATGTATATACTGTACTTAAGGATTGCTTTTGAGCCAAATAGAAGCATCAGCATCGAAGAGATATACTTCAAATGTGACTCTTGATGGTTGTTTTTTTCCGGTGTATCTCGTAGCTGTGTTGTAATGTAAGCACAATGCTTATTTTTCCTGATAAGTGTTCACTGTTGATTTGAGCTCAGAATTGAGGCAAAAACAATCTTTAGTTTGGTCTTTATTAAAGGCAATAGAAGCATTGCTACCATTTACATGTTACCATGTCACAGAGGTCATTGTTTTGTAGCATACACTCCCCAGGAGATAGTGGGTGGGATCAGCAAGGATGAGATCCTTATTCCAGAGATGCTGAGGAAGGCAGGCTATGTCAGTAAGATCGTCGGAAAGTGGTGAGCTGTGGTTTACATTTAATTTCTTTTACAAATCTTGATGTTTGCGATGTCTGAACAAGCAGAGCTCGGCTAAGAGTTTTCTTTCATTATACCATACCTCAACAGCTATTGGGTCAGAGTGATAACTGAACAGTTCCTTTTGAGTCAGAGTCATGATTCGGTGTTCAGGTATTACTTCAAAATCTTCATTCTGCAGGAATACCTAATTTGCTATCGAGTAAACGAACTAATGCATTTGCTAACTGATTGCAAATTCCTTGTTAATATGTAAACTTTGAAACACTGATCTCCTAATCGCACTGAATTCTGAGACATTCAAGAGATGTACGTGAATACAAAATTAATAGTACGAGCTTTGCAGCTGACATTTCAGTAATGATTTTTGTTTTGATTATTATGACTTTTGTGTCATATGTTTAAAATATTTTCCTATTCTTGTTGCTCATATACTGTATCGATTTGTTACTTTTTTACTTTTTCAGGCATCTAGGCCACAGGCCACAATACCTCCCCCTGGAGCATGGTTTTGATGAGTTTTTTGGGGCTCCAAACTGTCATGTTGGACCATACAACAAAACTTTCAGGCCCAATATCCCCGTGTACAACAACTCCCAGATGGTGGGGAGGTAGGTCTTGCTTATAAAACCAGACGGGGGGAAAAAAAGGAACTTGCACTAAAGTAAGCATTTCCAGGACAGTGTTCAGCTCTCTACTTCCCTGGATGAGAGCAGAGCTTTTGGTCTAGTCAGTACCAGCTGTGATTGTGTATTTTATTTCCCCTTATTTGCTTTCCCCAACCATCTGCGTGTTCAGGGTGACTGACGAAAGCAGGAAAGCCATTTCATGCTTAACCGTGAGTTTAATGACTGTACCTGAGCCTGATCTGACATACCCTGGAGACAGCAGGTGTCAGTTTCATGGTGGCACCTGGAACAGTGAGGTCTTGAGATCCTGTCTCGTACTTCTCTAACTGTACTCTCGGTTAAAAGAACAGAAAACCTCCCCTCCTTTCAGTTTTTGTTTCAGTATAGCTGAGTCTGAGACCGGCTCCAGCCTTGCTGCATTGTGGGAGACAGATACTTTTTTGTAACCGAGACTTTAATATTTTAAAGAAAAGGAAAAGGACTCACATCCCTGTTTTCATTTCCTTTTCCCAGGTATTACGAGGACTTCAGGATAAATCGTGCGAGTGGAGAATCCAATCTTACACAACTCTATCTGGAGGTGAATGTGTGGTGTCCAGACGTAGTTTTCTGATTTCTAACATATTTGTGTGCCGAAGTGAGATTAAAGGAGGATATTGACTGTTTTTTTTTTCTGTTCTCTGGTAGGAGACTGTGAAGTTCCTTCGTCGACAGGCTGCCTCTGGTGAGCGGTTCTTCTTGTATTGGGCTGTGGACGCCACTCATACTCCAGTGTATGCCTCAAAACGTTTCCAGGGAAAAAGCCAGAGGGGTCTGTAAGTTGCAGAGTCAATTTTTGGAACACCTACTGTTTGATAATGTTGACTTGCGACTTGGCTATGAAAAACTTCAGGATCTGTTGTCACTTACAGATTTATTATTGTACATGTAGTGTTAATCACAAGAACCTAGATGAAGATGAGAAATCCACTCATATTCTATATGATCTCCTTTTCTTTCTTTCTTTTCTACCCGAAAAAATAAAACCTAGGAATGGAATTACTTCTTTACCCAAAAGACTGTGGGAGTACAGAACAAGCTACCCAGTCACGTGCTGGAAGCAGATATGTTGGCTTTATTAAAATACTCGAATGCATAAGATCCTTGATTCAATTAACTATTTTGTAACCTGTCATATGTTGTTATGTCATAGGTTTTCTCATTTACATCATCATGTATTGAGAAGAAGCCTTAAAAATGTAATTCTTCAAATTGTTTTGCTTGTGACATTTTAAAATAATTTTGTGCTATTTTTCAAAACATTCAGAAATGGTTTCACAAAGCCAGATGAGCACTGGAGCTACGGACACTTAAATTAACTGCAGGTAGTTCAATATTAGTGTAGTTTAAGGTTTGGGAAGCTTCTGCTCAGTGTTCAAGTGGGTTTGGAATTTATCATCAGCATTGTATGGTAGTTTTGTTTTACTCTAGCATAATGAAGTCCTTACTAACATTTATTATTTCTTGCTTGTGATAACTCTGGTCTCCATATTAAAGCTGCAATTATAAAGATGCACCTCCCTTGTATAGCAGTACAATATAGTCAATAGGATCAGTGGTTATATATATGAAGTGTGCTTTAGACTGCTAATGTTCAGTAAGTCTGGTATCAAGTCAGATGATATACAATGTTTATAGCATCTAAGAGTTATTTACAAACTAGTACATTTATATATTTTTTTATTTTCCTTTATGAATTGTGATCTAAGACAACTAACTTGTGGTAATTTCATTTTTTTTCTACTAAAAATTAGTTTTATAATCTATAGGCAGTGTGCAGGTCTTTTAATGTAAGTGTAATGCTTAAAAACTATAGTGTTGCTGGTGCAGAATGACTGCTGTGAACCAGGCAGGTGGGTGGTGCCCTTCAATAATGGATAAAGTGCATCCTATTTACAGTATACGTAAAGTGCTTTGGGATACTCTAAATTAAAGCCAAGTAATTCATTCCTTAAAATTAAATTTTATTTTTTTAAATTTAATTTTTAAACCGATTTGCCAAAAGATTTGTATATTTGTGATAGCCCTTCTGGTAGGTAGAATAGTGTTTATTGACCAGTTTTGTATTACCAGTACCAAGGGGAAACAGAAATTACACATGAAGCAGAAAGGAAGTCTATAGTCTCAGAGTTAAGAGTCTGAGAATTCTAGTTAAGGAATGTTCATAATTTTGTTTTAAGGACTCAAAATGTTAGCTAATTATACCACAAATTTAATATTCTTGGCATAGTCTTCAATTTTAGGTGGCAGGGAAACAATTGAAGTCTCCCCTAGTTTGATCATTATTGTGTTCTTTGCATTCATGTTCAGAAGTCAGTCTCACTAACTAGACATTCTTCTGAATACAAAATTAGATACCTGATGACAGAACATTATTTCATAGTGAAATACCTATTATTCAAATGTTCGGAATGTAAAGAGCACAAGAATAGAGGGATTTTATAGTGTGGTATGTGGGAATTATAAATATTTCAAGGATATTTTATAGTCAGTAACAAATATCAAAGCATAAATTTGACTTGTATTAATGTGTTCTTGAATTTTTTGGATCCAGGATCATTGTTTTTTCAATATCGGTGGCTTCTGTAAGTCTGAGTGAGAAAGGAGAGAGGTGGCCAGGCTGCGGTCTCTCCCAGTGGGGTGCAGAGCTGTGGGTGAGGAGTGCTGTGTGTTGCGCAGGTACGGAGATGCAGTGATGGAGCTGGATGACAGCGTGGGCGTCATCCTGAAGGAGCTCAAGACGCTGGGAATCGCCGAGAACACCTTTGTGTTCTTCACCTCGGATAACGGAGCCGCTCTGACCTCTGGCATCCAAGGTAACCTGAGACCCCCTTCTTTCAGGAGCTGCAGGGATGAGGGTCTGCAGACTGACTCTCGTACACCTGGTGTGTTGCCACTGTTGCTTTTGGGCTTCTATAGGCATTTACCTGCAAGAATTCATTTAATTGAACTGACTGTTTGGCACACAAGAAATAGGGAAGACTGTTCTGCCCATCTACAGTAGGTGGCTTATATGGCTGAAAGGAGATGGAGGCTTGGCTTCACCAGCGTGGCTGGTCAGTACGTTCCTTCTTGTGGTCTCCGGAGCAGGAGAAACCAGTTCATGGAGAACAGTTACACCACAAAAAGCATGTGTTGCTTGTTTAGAGAGGCTGTAGATTCATAAGTAGCCACTCAGAGATTAATGGCTCTAGATCTGGGATGTGCTGATTCTGACGTGTTTCTGTATTTTTCCAAGCTGGCAGCAATGGCCCTTTTCTCTGTGGCAAAGAGACAACATTTGAAGGGGGAATGAGAGAACCAGGGATTGCGTGGTGGCCAGGACACATAAAAGCTGGACAGGTGATGAAACGTCTTCTCTTTATTTATTTTCAGTTGTTTCTGTTGTGGTGGTGACTGACTGACCACAATGGCGATGTGGCCTGAAAGGGTAAATCCCTAAATTCTGAGACTACGTCCGCCACATGCTTTTCCATGGTTTAAGAATCTTCATCATGATGACAAACTATTGCACACTTCCTGCCCTTACAGAACACTTTAACGTCTGCACATTTTCTTTACCTTAAGCCTTGTGCATGGAGAAGTTGTGTTCAAACTTAGTGGGAGTGGGCTATTTGATTGTGCGACTGTCAGCACTGCAGTACCCCTTTGGCATCCCTTTCCAGTGCCTTTTTTTAATTGTCACAGTTCTGCAGAATACACCATCGAATAGTGCAGTTGGCCTTTTGGCTAAGCTTATCTACAGGTGCGTTCTTTTCCCTTGTATATATTCTAACAAGGGGTAACATGTGGAATGTGTATGTAAATGACATAGCTTTGATGCAATCATAAAGTGGTTCTTGTAGAGTGAAGTCATGTAAAGCACAGCGTACCCAGATAATCATGTCCTGGGTGCCTTTTTTGTATGTGTGCTCTTTTGGAACACTTTCTTGTAGTGAGGTTAGTTCCCCCACCCCCACCCCCCCTTTTTCCTCTTCTGTTGGCCTGTACAAAATATTTTTCTGATCCGTTAAACCAGCGTGTGTTCTGCAAATGATTTTTAATTGTGTTATCGGCGGCTCTGACACCAGGCTGCGCTGCAGGAGGATTTTCGAGCCGCGAGGCTGGGGGTGAATTAAGCTCTGCCCCAGGCTGCTATCTTTCGGGTGTGTGCTGTGCTGATAGTGCTACAGAATGGCACAGGGAAGGGGGGATTGCTGAAGTCTTAGGCGGCTAATCTGTTTGTGTGTTTGCAGAGCTTGGATAGAGCTGTAATGAGGGCTGCTGTATCTGAATACACCAGGCACATGGAATAATAACAAGGGGATGTGCTCTCTAAATACTGACAGTGGTATTGAGCCTCCAGGTTTTGGCTGCCATCATTAACCAGCCTGGGCTGTGCCATCCATATTTCTTCTACCAAGTGAGCCCTTTGTGGGAGCAAGCAAGGCAGCATAAATGAAGTCAGTACTGTGAACTGTGGCTATTCTAGTGCAGTTAACACAGAACTGTTTAGATCTGTTGGCTACTTGGTTTTGTTCTATCAAGGCTTCCCTCCCTTTTTCTATTGCCTTTTCCCCGTTTTTAAAAGACCTTTTCTGGTTTTGGAGACGTTTAGATCTGGACATCTGAAGGTCCTCTGAGTTCAAGTCAAGAGGCAATGTCGAAATGCGTTTTTCCTGATCTTTCTATCCCGCTGCCTTAAAGGGTGACCAACAAAACCTGATCTTGAGTCGATAAAGAACATTTCATGGTGAGGAAAGATCTTTAGGCATTCATGGTAAAATCTGGGCAAGCTAAATATCACAGGCCGAAGGCGAGGCAGCTCTGAGCTGTTCTGCACCAGCTCTGACTGCAATCCAAATGTGCAACAGGGTGGATTCTCTGCATTTATCTCAGTGTGAATGAGGGTAATAGGTTTTGAGTCACCTAATTGAACATAAGCGATACTGTTTTGAAATTGGTGTTTTTATTGATTCTATTTTATTTAGCCCACAACGGACGCCATGACTCAGGGGTTTATGTGGAAAAGCAAGCATTCACATTAACTTCTTCTGCAGGAGTCCTTTCAGTTAAAATTGTCCAAACAAAGGCGTTAAAAACGAACATTTTCTGAGTTGGAACATCTGAAAAGGTTACCGAAGAATAGGAACGCTGTTTGCATTGCCCTGGCAGCAGAAAGGCTACAGAGGGGCAGAAGAGCTATCACTGAAAGGCTGCCTTCGCAATCCCTTTTGTTGTGTTTATCTGCTGAGAGACACAGAGCTCAAGTGAATTAGACAGGGATAGCAGGTCTGTGCCTTGTGATAACTCCCACAAGGGGTTATTAAAGAAAGAAAGAGCGACGGGGAGAGAAAAAAAAGAAAAGGAGAGGGAAAAAAATTAAATTAGAAACTTTTTTAAAGGCATCCTGACATTTGTTCTTGCGGTTTAAAACATTTTGACTTTTTTTTTTCAAATTATTTTCGTTTGGGGATAAGGGCTTGGTAGTGGCTGGTAGTCAGCTTTATTAATTGTCCTCTTTGATTTCTGCGTTTTTTTTATTATTAAAGCCGGAAAGTGCAGATAATGGAATGTGTTTCTGGGGCCCTTTCTTACTTTTGCAATGGCTGGAGGAGAAGAGAATTCATTCTCGTCAGGCCGGCAGTGTGCGCGGCGCCGATAGAAGCGTGGCGGCGCGTGGCGGCAGCAGCTGCGGAGCGCAGATAGCGCTATCTGATTGTGAGCGCGCCGCTTCTCTCAAAGGACCGCTCAGGAGAGAATGGAATGAAAGATCAAGGATGACAGCGAAAAAATGGCATTTTATCTGAAAATAGTTCAAAGTTTATAAATAAAATAAAGCTTTTCGCGAGGCTGGGAAACCGAGATAAAACCCCAACTACAGCTCCAGTCCCATTTCTTTTTTTTCTAATTTACAGAGACGTTTGTGTGGTTTATAATAAACCTGCGAGCGCAGATTATAGAGAAGACTGAGTAAAAGCATAATCAAGACACAGAGCCCCCCGAAAAAAGGAATCCTTTTGTGCGAGCGTGTTTTAAAGTTGCTGTATTCTGCTGTCGTGTTGAATTTCACGCTAGGGGTGGGCATTCTTGGTGCCTTGCTACTACAGTATATCAGTGTTTACCTGCCTGTGTACAGCCTGATGTGAGTCAGATTTTGTTTGACTTTTTAGAGTGATTGAACTTGAAGAGGCTGGATCTATATCGGGTTTTTTAGTTTAGCAAAATTTAGATTGAAAAATATACACTGAGTTGTAATGCTTTTTTTTTAAAAAAAATAGACCACATAGATTTTACTACTGCCTTTATGACATCCAGGATAACACATTAAACAGAATTTAAATTATATTCTACAGTATCTTGTGCACATGATTTTGTTAATTATTATCTCATATCTATGGGACCACATACTTCTAACAATGTGGGACACGTACAATTAATTTGTAGAGTAACAAACAGTACTTCTGTTGTAGGTGAGCTACCAGCTGGCGAATGTGATGGATCTCTTCACCACCAGCCTGTCACTGGCAGGACTCCCTGTCCCCAATGACAGGGCTATCGATGGCCTGGACCTGACCCCTGTCCTCCTGAACAACACTATCATTGACAGGTAATGTTGAACCCCTCACAGCTGGGCATGTTGCCATCTGTATGGGGCTGGGCCGTTGAGCAGTCTGATCTGAGATTCTTCTCATGAAGCTCAGTGGGATCACTGTTGTCAGATTCATATGGGTAGTGGACAACAAAATGGAAACGCCTGGGTAAATGAGGGACAGTTGGTATACTGGAAGGAAGGGCTTCCACACAGGTGTGGCTGATGTGTTAATGAAGCCAGTAACATCCCAGCATGCTTAGGGCTATGTATATAAATGCTGAACAGGTCTTGTTGCCTGTGATTATGGAAGAGGAGACCTACATGACTTTAAAAGAAGGGTGACTGTTGGGGCGTTTTCTTCAGGAGCTGCAGTGACCAAGACAGTTCAGTGTGCTGATGTTTCACTGCTCAGCCAGGGGCAGCAGTGGGCGGAAGCGTATACTCCCGTATCGTGGCATTCTAGCAATAACTTGAACTGCAAGGCAATACGGACAAGCAGCTGCAGATTAATCAACTCCTCACTTCAGCCAGTGCTGTGAGTGGCCTGTTTAAGTAAAAAACGGACCACTGAGAACTCCTCGGAGCAGGGTACAAGTCTACAAACTGCTCATCACACGTGCCAATGCACATTTGTGAGTCCAGTGGTGCAAAGAGCACGAACTGTTGACCACTAAGCAGTGGAGAAATGCAATGTGATCAGTTGAGTCACCCTTTGCCATATTCTTAACATCACCAGTCTAAAGACCTTTTCGGTCCCAAGTGCTTGGTTAAGGATTCTGGTGTTTCCACAGGGGAGTGAGGCGCATTTTCCTGGTTTGGGTGCACAAGACAAGGTCAATGCTAATCTCTACTAAATGGTACCAAGTGATCATCTTCACCCCAGGTTGCAGCATTTCCTTTCTGCAGGGAGGGGGTGTGTTACAGGATGACGAAGCCCTGATCCCCAGAGCTCACGGGGTCGCCCAGTGGTTTGATCAACATGAATCAGATGTTATCCATGTGTCATGGTCTTCTCAGTCACCAGATCTGGGCCCAGCTGGGCACTTGTGGGAGATTCCGAAATGACGACTTAAGTGTTTTTCACCCATCATCAACCTGAGCTGATTGATGGTGTTGCAGGTCCCTCCTGCAGAATTCCAGACGCTGCTCGAGTCTATGCTACAGTGCAGACAGGTCGTACTGGCTGCATGTGATGACCCGACACCCTATGAAGTGACTGTACACTAGCGTTTCCATTTTGTGGTCCACTTTCTGTATCTCTCCTGCAAACAAGCATCCTTTAAAGAGGAGATTCTTTGGAATTTGTGTTGTATATGAAAACCCATTGCCAGCCTTACATTTTCAAATACGGAATGTGTGTCGATTGGTTTTGAATTGGCTGAAAGACACTTTTTAAACTGTGTGCCTCGGTAGTTCCCTGAATGTTCACAAAATGGCAAGTGGGTCTCCTTCCTGGGAGGTGCTGACAGGGAGCCCACTGTCAAAGACCACCCCTGAAGATAAGGTGTTCTGCTGAGCATGTAATGGGATGAAGCAGGAAATCCTGGTCAGGCTTATTGTCAGAAAAGCAGAGTCTCCTTATCTGTGGAATTCAGCCATCAATCCCATTTCACACGCAACAGGCCAATCTTCTTCTACCGTGGCAATGAGATGATGGCAGTGAGGGTGGGGCTGTACAAGGCACACTACTGGACGTGGACCAACTCCTGGGAGGAGTTTAAACAGGTAAGGCTGACTGTCAGAATGACAAGGGCTCTCGCTGGGAGCTAATGTTCTCTGTGTCAAACCCGGCGAAAATGGGCTTTTATGGATTCTGCTGACAGAAAATAGATTTTATCAGCACTTCATTAGGAATCCCTAGAGTGGGATGGACGTTGGCGAATTAGTATTTAAAAAGCGTGGTTGGGAAATAAAGCTCAGCCAATTTAGTTCTGCTGAGTAAGAGAAAAATCTGAGAAAGATTAGTTCTTAATAACTAAAGAAAAGTGAAGAAAAAGAAAAAAAAATGATCTTGGAAAGTAATTGATAAAACTGCTCTTTCAGAACTCTTGCTCTCTTTTCCATTTTCAAGACCTGGTTTAATAGAAGGTTTCCTGCAAATGAGCCCTGGTTCACAAGATCCCACCTTAAAGTACATATACAGCTACTGTCTGAGCTTTCAGAATAAAAGGTGATGCCTTTCTTTTCCAAACGTGGGACTGTGTTTTATGCCCCATCGGCTGCTTAAATTGCTCTCTCCTGGAGGGCTCCTGAATCAATACTGGGCTTCTTTATCAGCCCATGTGAACTGGAGTGGAACTTCACAAATAATGACGTTTGATTGCCTCTGAGTTACCTATCGATTGGCTCTGTGCTAGATGGTTTGAAAGAGGCTTTTAGAAATGGAGGGGGGAACGTCTAAGCTCTTGACTCCAGCCTTTCCAGACGGTTAACACATTAGAGGTCGATCAGTCCTCAGGCCTGGAGAAAAGCAGGGGGTTATTCATTTTCTGCACCTCACCTCTCACCCTTTTGTTCTGACCCCTTATAATGTCACTTAGAAATACCGTGTTGGCAGTTGAATTCTTTTATGTGAACAATGGAAAATAGTACTGGATTGCAAATCTTAGATTGATCCTAAAATATGAATGCCCTTCCGAGCACATCCAGGCTGTATCTTTTTCTCAACAAGGGAAGCAGTGGTTGTGAATTTTTGTTTGGTTTTGAAAAGACAACCAATGTGATTCAGTGATCTGTAAAATTAGAAATTTCATGCCGATAAATGTTTTGCATCAAACAGCCATGTCATCGTAATACTCACTCGGACTGTCTCCAAATACTCTGAAATAATTCAGCCGCAGAGTGATTGCCCGCCAATCTGTATCTTTCTTTTTGAGCATTGAAACGTTTTACCCGGCCCGTTAAGCACAAAATGGTGTCCCGATTAGCATTTGGTTTGTTTAGTTTGTAAAAACAAATATCCAAAAGCACCGCTGTGAGTGGAGTGGTAGTCCAGATCATCCAGAGATGAAACTAATTCATTTCTAGTTTTCTAGCTAGTTTCTAAATTGGTTTTGGCATCATCATCATCATCAGTGTTTATTGAATCTCAAATGACTGAGACTGTCCAGAAACATTCATTTTTGGCTGTCTTCCATCTGGACATTTATAAATCAGTTCACAAGTGCTTTAATTATTCTGTAATGTAGAAAGTAAGAGTCATGTTAATCAGCAAAGTACAGATATTCACTGCTTGTACAGTTTAGTCGACAATTAGAAATTATATCCATAAACAGTTTTCTTAGTTCTTTTCACTTTGCCATTTTAAGAAACCAATCCCATACCATTGGAACTTTATTATTTATGGGTTCTGGTGCATACAATCTTGTACAAATATTTAATTGACCTCTGCTCATTCTTTCTGTATCGGAGGGAATTAGCACAGAAATCTACCCAGCAATCTGATGGGATCAAGGTGTTTTGCACATCCACAACAAGAGCAAAAATGGATGTGGAAAGGCTTTGCATATTAGCACAACTCTGAAGAGCACGCTAAGTGTTTTCTTATTGAGCGTGTTTGAGTTTAGCGGCTATAATCTGTAGGCAAGCATTTGCTCAAAGGTTCCAGATTATCCTTTATGAGCTATCTGTCCCAGAGGAGGAGATGAGTGCCCTGCAGATGAGTGCTCAGTTAATATTTGCTGTGTTCTCCCGCAAGGACACCCTGATGATAGCTGGAGTTTAATCAGCCTCTCTGATCAAAGCTCCTCGCCAGCCCGGGGGGATGGGAGACTGGGGACTAGACTCTTAGCAGAGGGGCTGTGGTGCATGCAGGAGACAAAGCAGAGGGGGGCGCCAGATGTAACAGCTGGGTAGGTCCAGGTGTCAGGGGGCATCCTGCAGCGATGGAGAGTGTGGTTCAGGCTAGCAATAGAAGAAGAAGTGAGAGGGATCATTTCAAAACTCAGTCACCCCCATACTAAGACATTTTGGTGAAATCCTAAATATTAAGTGAATTGGTATAAATCATGCGATGGATTTATATATTTTTCAGCCGCTGGAGTACTGTTCAGCATAAACAACAGCAAGCAATTTCTGTTCTTTAGCCATGATCTCATTAGAAAAGGGACTTATTTTCTCATTTCTGGAGAAATGTAATTTTTAATAAAAGGTGACATTGTACATTAAATCCACTCAAAGGATTTATAATTGTACGTTACATTTATATATAGTCTATATTTTCTGTAATCTTTGTATCTCGACTAATCCTTGGTGCTCTGTGGAGTGTGTTTTGTAATGTGGGTGTCCTGGGCTGTACAGCACCATGGCTAGTCTCCTGGAGCAGAGGTCTCTGTACTTCACACAGGGTGTTAACTTCTGTCCCGGGGAGGATGTGGCTGGAGTGACCACTCACACCCAAGAAGAACACACCATGCAGCCACTGATCTTCCACCTGGGGCGGGATCCTGGAGAGAAATACCCCATCAGGTGAGAGAAACCAGGGTGAACACATTTCTTTTTTTAAAAAATCAGGCACTGTACTGAGATTACCAGCAACCCGCTTTCAGCTACTCAAAGTAGATGAGCTACTATCGGAGCTTTTAACACGGTTTGTTAACTGAGCTGTAAATGGGATGGTGACACTGCTCTTAAAACCATGTATAATGCAAAAATTAAAAAGAGGGCAAAGTAATCAATGATATAGTATTATGTTTTGACTAGTAGTGCCTTTGATTTACAGTGATCTCTAGAGAATGTGGTTACTTCTCTTTGTCTACTGAACACAATGACGATAGTCTAGCTTTCCAGTACAAAGCGAGGAATCACCTCTGTCTGTATATTGGTCTACTGCAGCAGGATTAACTAAATTCCCAGCCTAACGTAATAATCAGAAAGCACCGTGCCAGCTCGACACAAGTCATTGATTTACGAGGCTGTCTTTCTTTTTAAGAAAAGAGATGCGCCTCAAACGTGTAGCTCCGAAGTGTGGTTGGAGGAATCTATGAGATCAATACCGATCTACGTCAATGTAAGAGCTCCGCTGAGGAGCCAGCATCGATTCGTGCAATAAGAGCCAAGCTGATTAAATGCTGCTCAGTGTGACAGATTTGAAAGATCACTTCTGCTTGAGACTAAGCACCGTAAGTGAGGAACGTGAGATAAATCAAGCCGTGTGTGTCCAAAAGGAAACCAAATTTGATGTTGGTACAAGCGTCATTAAATAAATATATTGACTATATTCTTTCTTCCCATCCCTGAAACTAGAACAACCTGTTCTCTCCAAATTTAGACATGAAAAATGGCAGTAGTAGCAAAACAGTTTCCTTTAACGAATATTCAGATATTTCTATGGATAATACAGTTTGGTAAACTGCCGTTTGCAAGGATTATTTATAGGATATTGATCAGTATTTCAACACAAGGTAGGATCCAGTAGAATTGACTACACTTGAATATAGCTTTTCTTAGCTACATGGAAATTTTTTCTTTAGATCTCATTTATAGGTAAAGCATGGTTTGAGACAAACTTCATTAATTAAAAAGTTGGTGTTTTTCATTAGGAAAAGTTATACCAACTACTTGTGTTGTACCCACCCAATCTGGAATAACATATTGGAATTACATTGTGGCTCACTGACATGTCCCATGAGCCCACATGGCGAGAGATATTGCTTGACACACAGCAAGCCCTACAGTGACATACAGGATATTCAGTACTGATTGCTGATGCCACTATGAGTTAGCCAGCACCCAGGAACATCTGACAGGTGAGTAATGAGTAATCCCATGTTAGCCATGGGTTATTTGGTGGCAACATTGAAAATCTGACCTGTAAGCATTTACAATACCAAAGCACAGGCGTGTTGTAAATACTTGAGACCTGCTTTGTGTGCTGCATTTATTATCCCAAAAGCACAAGATGGGGGGGAAAAATTAAAACTTTTGTTAAAAACCTTTTTACAGGGCTACACCAACACTCCAGCGTTGCACAATCAATCAATCTCCTTCCTCTGTGTAAAGAAAGGCAAAGGAAAATCAAAGTGTTTGTGGATGCTGGTATTTTTAAACATCCCAACTCTCTCTCCTCTCTAATTTGCTAAATCTTTTTGTTTTGTGGGGGGCAGAGTATTCCATGACCCAAGTCCCCAAAGGGTGGGCAGAGGTATAGGTATCTTTGTGGGCCACAGTACTTCAAGTCAGTTGTCACATCTCTACCTCAGATCATTTACTAGGGCCTAGTGTGTTTTCCATTAGCCTGCCTGCTGTCGTGTTGCTCTCTCTCAGCTCCTTAAGGGGTACAGGGCGCAGAGCTGGGCTGGGGGGTGTGGGAGTCATTACTCACTGTCTTCTTTTAAAGAGGTACTTTAGATGATCTAATGCCTGCTGCCCACATAGCTTTGGTTATGAGGCAGTCTGTCTCTCATCGCGGTCAATGAGATGCTGTAGTCAGATCCAGAAACCCGCTTGTTTCTTGTGGGTGCAATTCTGAGACACTAATCATATAATATACAATATAGTTACATTTTTCACCTTGTATTTTCTTTGTATATAATGACTACATTTATGTTATGTGTACATACAATGTCCCAGAGCAGCACTGCATTTTCTGATCACCCTAAAGCTATTATTTTTTTGTTAATTGCAACAATGTGATTATCAGATGTTAAATAATAGATATTTAAGGGAGCAAATTACCAATGCATTCTGTGCAAAAATTAGGCAGAGATTTTTAAAGATACTTATCATTGGCCCGATAGTAGGGAAACATAAGGATGAATGTTTTTATTGATGATTCATTCTAAATAATTTGACTTAAATTACATTTGTTCCCATTTACACCTCTGGCACCTCTACTGAAGCACCAGTACACGTGCTCCTGAGAGCTGCAGTAGTGCTTGCATGGTATTTGAATCCACAACCTTACAGTGAAGAGTCCAGAGCCCTAACCACACCTCCACATTGCTGTATATTGGAACTGTTCTCCGATTTTGTGTGTAGTAAACCATTTCACTATACAGATACTTCTTTTTATAAGAGTGCATTTGATCTCAATACATGCTAGGTTATTTTTGTTTCTAGCCGAAACTACAGTTCTAGTTTTTCTAGGGGGAGAAGGGTTTTGAAAAAGTTCAACACTGCGCAGATATTGCCCAGTCAGCGGGCCAGATCTTGACAGGCTAGTGTCTCGGTACAGTCGGCGCTCAAGTCCCACTCAGCCTCCAGCGACTGCAGCAGCCCGCGCTGCATCCACGAGCCTCATCTGCTCTCCACAAGCACTTCAGCTTGCAATCAATAGCCTGTGCTGAATTGCTCAATTTCCCCAGGAAAGAGGAGAGAGAAAGGGCAGAGGTATTTGATTGTCTCTTCAGCTCCATTCCCCCTGCCAGTAAACCATGTGTTTGTCTGCATGTGTGCATGAGAGTGTGTGCATTGTACCGGTGGGGGGTATGAATGACTAATCAGTGCAGCCATACACCTGAGCTGTGCCCCTTTCCCCTTGGGGGTTATGTATTATAAATCAAAAGATCTCATTTACATTTATTTTCCATTATTATTTCCATATTTGCATTTTTCGAGACTTGGCTAGGATTGTATTGAAACTATGCTGACTGAGGAGTTTTAAGAAAGGAGGAAAAGAAATGAACATATTCATTTGTATTAGTAATCCTACAGTAAATTATGAAAGTCTGAGCTGGTGTGGGGTATTTACCCTTGAATTGATTTGCACACAACATTTTTTTTGTTAATCTAAAGGCAAGATGCTGTCAAAGTGGATTCAAGAAGATTTGCATACTTTAGCACTAATTTACTTGTGTCCTGTTCAAGTCATTCTGAAAACCGATTACTTGGATTTATACTTTTCTTGCAAATCCTGGCACAGAGATAATGCTTGGCCTCTTGCTTTCTTAAGACCACTTTCCGATGCTTATCATATTGTTTATCTTGGCCGAGGGATTAACGGGAGACGGTTGTGTTGATAAAACAATGAGCTTTTCACATCAGTTGTTTTGAGTTTTGCTCATTGTTCTACGTGTTACGCTCCTTAAGATAACCCAATATCTTATTAATAGTTTTGCTGTTTTTTCTTTTTTTACCAAGATATTTAATTGATTGAATGTTTCATTATTTGCTTATTCTGGCAGATTACATAAATTATTCCTAGTCAAATAGTTTTTATTTATTTTAAATATATATATGCAATTATATATACTGTATATAGGCACAAAATGGACAGTTGTTACCCAAGCAAACATACTTCACCAGACTGGACTTGATCCCAACATTAAGAACGTAGAACTTAGCACTGTATCTGGACAGCGAATTGTTAAACCACAAAGAGGAGAAGAGATCAATGGAAGAACAGTGTGCCGGGGGAGTCAGCGGATGAGAGGAGTGTGTTAGCAGGTGTTATTGTGTGGCGTAAGCGGAATGGCTCTCTGGGGTAATGGGGTGCGTTTGTGGCTGAGGTGGGGAGGTGCGAGGTGGACAGGGCCTGGGGGTCATTACACTAATTGACACTTCACCTCGCACACATGCACCCCCTTCCCGGGGGACCAATCAGGGCGCGGAGAAGAGCGAGAGGGGCGTGTGTGACTGGGGGTGCGGGGATGTAGGCACAGGTGCTGCTCGCTCCTGTGTTGAGTGCAGTAATTGCACTGGGGAGATTTCTCGGCGTGCTCCCCCACCCTACAGGTCCTATCGAGAGTGACGCTCCACTGGAACACACAGCAGCTCTGCGTTTTACAGAGTAAATCTAACAAAGCTCAGGGGTACTTGCTAGTGGCTTTACAAAAATAATTGAGTGCAGAGAGAGAACCACCAACACATCTGCTGCTGAGATCATAAGGGAGGTGCTTTTTATTTTGTATGGTTTTCTTTTAAGATGCATTCAATACACAATTAAAATGTATCATCCAGCTTGATCACTATATAACCCCACGCAATGCCCCCTTTTAAAGGAATTTTAGGAAATTGAGGCATGCACATGGACTGAGGATCTAAGAAATGCAGCATGACTCAAAATAAAGTCTTTACATTTTATTTGTAGGGAATATAAAAATAAAGTTTGAAGATATTCCATTATGGTTTACTGTACTTGGAGGTAGTAAATGACTATAGGGAAAGCTTTGTTCTAAAATTTTACAGTTTTTACTATAAGTGATAACCTGTTTGATCAGCAGACCTCTGTTCAACGTCCTCTTGAATGCTCACTTGGCCTCTAATGTCCAGGATTAGATCTGTCTCCATGATGGTCAATATATGTCATGCAAACACATACTGTAACTTTGTACACTTGCTAACGTAAAATTTAAAGACTTTACTGGCACAGTATAACCATAAACAACAACTCTGAGACCCTATTTTTGATTGGATGAAATGCTCTGCTAACAAAATGTGTAAATTCCTTTTTTTTATCTCAAATCCTGCATTGACACAAGACTAGTGGAAATAACACTGTGATGTCTGAGTTAATCCTCTGTGTTTTTTATCTGTGTTTCTGGTCCTGCAGTGTCCAAAGCTTGGAGTACCAGAGGGTTTTAAAGCAGATCACTCCTCTGGTGGAGCAGCACAAAAACAGCCTGGTTCCCGGAGAGCCACAGCTCAACATGTGTGACCTGGCTGTCATGGTGAGGACCGTATCTCCTAGTCCTGTGTGTCTCATCATATCTGGGAGCTGACTGCCTAAAACACATCTGGGATATCTTTTACAACATCAGTGATACACAGTCCTGACATTGAGATTCCAGCACTACACTGAGAGCAAAGCGGACAGGGATAGGAGTCTGGATTTGAAGGGTTTTACAGCTAAAATATAAGTTACAAATGCATAAAAAGTGCCTTTTATTCTCAGTTTTTAGTGCGCTTCCACATAGATTCCACTCTTATTTTCTGGTTTTATGTCTCATTGTTGATTTTGAAAACTCAAAATAATTTTATTTTCAAGGAATGGGTGCAATTAGGCTTTTTCTTTCATTTGGCAAAGATATGATTGAATTTCAAACTTAAGAACTGACAAAGTCAAACCCATCAGAATAATACGGACCATTAGTTCTGATGCTGAATCTCAGTTTGTTCCATGCAGAGCAGTTTCCCTATGGTAACAAGCTGCATAAACTGAGCTCAGTCAAAACAGTTAGACCGAATTCTTACTTTAGGTGTTTTCACTGTGAGGTTTGTTTTCTAGCATTTTGCTTAGGTTTTTCCTGTACATTTACTTGTATTTTCTGCACTGCTGAAAAATATGGACATCTTGAAATTTCTGAGATGGTAATCTGTGTTGCAAAAATTGTATTTGATGAACCGTGCCATCGTATGAGACGGGTTTCACAGGGGGGGGGGTAACACTTTTTGATCGCATCATCAACATACAAAGCCACACCAGAAATAAATGAAAGTTACTGCTGTGTGACAACAGTGCCCCCAAGTGTCAGTATTTGATGAATCAAGGGGATTTTCTTGTTGCTTTTCAGATGACTAAATTTAAGAGAATCAGAACCCCCATTTTCCCCACTAATTTTATTTTTAAAGTTTTTGTTTGGTGGTAGAAAGTGCTTAATTCAAGTCATTTTGTGTCAAAATTAAAGCTTTGCAATGATGGTATATATTTGTGTACTTGAACACTGAAAGAAAGTTCACATCTGTAGCTGTTAAAATACAAGTATATGCATTTGACAGAGGAATACTCCTACAACTGTCTAAACCATCAGCCGTGTTACATACACAGAGGCCTGACCTTTACAAATCCACTTTGTCTCCTGACAGAACTGGGCTCCCCCGGGCTGTGAGAAGCTGGGCAGGTGCCTCACGCCCCCAGAGTCTGCCCCCTGGAAGTGTGAATGGCCACACTGACCCGCTCGTCCGGACCTCCGTGTCATGAACAGATGAAGACCATGTTCATGACCTCCTGAGCAATTGAAACTTCTGTACTGCTGTCATCATGGGCCCTTAGTACTGACGTTTCCTTCCGGCAGATTTTAAGGGAGAATGTCTGTTCTTAGGTGCCATGTAGTAACTTAAACTGTGAGTTTTCTCTCTCAAATGATTCCCCCATGAGCGTTGTTACTTTGTTAACTTGAATGCAGACATACTGTGTACGTCTAACAGCATCTTAAAATTTGTACTTAAAAGCAGTGGAGTGTGATGTACTCCCTCACACTGTGTGTCTGCCCAGAGAGTGGGTAAGAAGAGAAGTCCTACTGTTGGGGGTTCTTTTGGTTTGTTGTCTGTGTATCAGCTGTAATGTGGGGGGAAAAAAGGGATAAATTATCATTACTTCCCCATTTCACGTGAAGCATATTGATAGCACAAATATGGAGGCTGAGAGAAGTGAAAGATATGAAAGTTTTTAAACCAAACAAATATCTTGTTTGCTGAACTTGGTTTGGGAAAATGTTTACAAATTTACAAATCACATTCCTTTTAAGATGGTATCATATTGTGGGGTTTTATGGGCTGTTTTTGCTTGTGATGTTTTAAAAAGTTACAGTCATGTACAAAGAGTAAAGGACTGTATAAATGAAAGGAGGACAGACGTGCAGTTTTGAGCCGAAATTTGAAGTTAATGTGAATGAAGCGTCTCTTTGAGGAGTGGGACTGTTGTCTTAGATCACTACCGGAGTTCAAAGGGCTTATAACCCGTTCTTTGAAAAAAGCTAGTGGAGACAAACTTTCCACTTATTGAATCTAGATTCTTGGTGCGAGTAATAAATGCCCAGTACTTGATGGTGATTCGTTTTTTCCGACTTGTTCTTAATAACGTTTTTTGAATGTTGAATGTATTATTGAATACCAAACAGCATATTGTCGGTCCTGCCAATTTACTGTATTAATGATCGAGCTTTGATGTGCTTGGCTGTTTTGTTAATGTTTTATTTCCTGTGTTCTCTATAATGTCTCTTTGTTGGTATGTCTGCCCTTTGCAAATTCGAAAACCCAACAAGAACCGACAACTGCAGATGGACGGTAGCAAAATTTTAAAAATCTATTTTCTGCATGTTCGCAAGAGAAGCCGAGTTAAGTTGGGTGCACAGGACGGCAGCTGGTGTTTCGCTGCTAAACGGACATCCTGTTAATGGGCCAACCATTGTCATTTTCCCGGCAGTCCACAGCAAAATGTGGTAGATATACGTGGCAGGGAAACAACATAGGATTTATTTAGGATAGTAGTTAGAAATTAGCAAACGATTGCATGCGTGTAGTATGCCTTTTTCTTTGCCATTAACTAGGCCTGTTTTAACACAGTCACGGCATAGTTTAAGATGTGGAGAAAGGGCGTTTGGAAACCACTTTAACAACCGTATCTGTAATTTCAGCTTAAATTGTCCGATCATTGTCCGCTTATTACGCCATAGTTCCAAATTTGGCGCACAGGTGCGGTATTGCTGCAAAATGTTTTTTCCCCCAAAGCATTTTCCAAAACCGTGCATATTCATGCACGTAGCAGTACTTTTTCTGCTGAGAAGTTTCTATACGTAAGTTCATAACATTGTTAGAACTCACAGAATCTGCATTACGTTTGTCACACCGCCGCCCGGTAAATTACCGGATCTGCATTTTCTTTAAAATAAACGTGAACCAACTTTAAAATCACCTGGCGATTTTAAATGGCTATTTTTCTACTCATCTCCCACTCTACCAAAGCAATGTTACCCTGTGAAACTTGATTATATCAAAGATAAGAGTCGTTTTTCAATTCGAAACAGGTTTCCTAAGAAAATAAAGTGTCTAGGGAGATTAATGATTTGCTGAGCTTGAGGGGACAGGCACAGGGGGCAGACAGACCTTCAGAGCAACGGAATTAAAAACATCGTCTACCAAAACCCCCCGCTATAAGATTTACCAAAAAGTAGTCAACAAAAAAGCCTGGAGGAGAGTCTGTCACATATATTGTCATATCTTAATAAGATGGAAACCATTAACTACCATAACGGTTAGGTAGACCAAATGGTCTTTTAGCGTTTGTAACTTTTTTTGGTTCCGCTGCACGTTTCTGTTAAAATCTATTGCATCGGGCTTTCCACAGCACAGGAATTCTGCAACAGCAACATAAGACCTTGGCCTTGGAGAGGTGTAACGCACATTTTGTACCCCGTTGCCTTCCTTTTGCAATACTGTACCATGTACTGACTGTACAGCAAGCTGTAATATTAGTTTGCTAATTTCCTTTCTTGAGCAACGCTGTATGAAGTCAAAGAAACCGCTGACGCGCGGCTTCCGCAACAGCGCACGTGATCCTCCCCGGACGGCCAATGGCTGCTGGCTGTCCAAGTCAGCTGACACCGATGACGCAGCCCATTGGTTGGTGGGACCTGGGCTCCAGTAACTTCCCGCTTGGAGTTCATTAAGCGTGCACTGTAGCAAGTGGGCAACTGGCACGTCTGGAGCAATGGCAGGAGAAAACAGGGAAGAGAAACTGAAATACATCCGGGAAAAAATAAGACCCTTTCCCGACTTTCCGAGCAAGGGGATTATTTTCAGGTAACCTTCAAGCTTCTGTTTGTCACGATGAACATGTTTACGCGCTTCCAAGGTTAAATATTTTTTAGATATGTACTACAGCTCGCATAGTGAAGATTTTGTATCGGATACGGCTGCGGTGTGGCAGCACGCAGGTTATTCTAAAAATCAGCAGTAGCTGCTCTTTTCGATCTGTTACACGACCGCTCACCCTGTAGTGTCCGTTATCTCCTTAAAATCGTGAAACGCACAACAGCGCCGGCAGGATTCGGTGCAACTGGCATTATTGTGCAAGCACCAGTTCCCGTAAGATGTCCAGTGATCCATGCCTTAAGACACGCGTTAGTTATTGAAATATAACTTCGGAAATATTCGCATAAATTCAACCGAACTGTGATACGGTACTCCTACCTAAGTAGACCAAGTCTTTACGCATTGCGTATTATTAAAGCCTTTCTTTAAGTCGCATGAAGACTTAACTGCTGAAACGGCTTCTATTAGCCTTTTTATTTATCCATTAAAGTCTGCTTTTTCAATAATTAACCTACACGCTGTCCACGATCTCGACACTAGAAGAGCGATTTCCCTGGAAACCATTGAAATTGTGTCTGTGCCTTATCTAATTGGTGCGTAATTATTTTTCTTGTACTTAATAACGGAACGGTTAAAGGCCCGTTGGCGTCCATGTTTCTGCAGTTTTCAGCCATATCGCTTAACAAGTGTATGGGCATGTTCTGCCATCCGTTGATGGATGTGTTGCTCACATAGATGTTTAAGACAGGGAAGGAATCTCTGACGATGTTTGTAAACGTGCAGCGAAAACAACTTTTAAATGCCAGTTTATGATAAGAGCACTGTAAAACGACAACGTGGGATTACACTTATTGTTCCTCAGCTAGTGTAGTTTAACAGTTAAGTGCAAAGTGCTTCTTTTCCTTTTCTTCTCACTATAAAATAAAGTGTAGACAGTCGGTCCGCAGGCAGTGACAGAGAATACAGTGTGAACGAGTGGAGTACTTGCTGTGAGCCTTATAAAAGGGAAAACAAGCAAATGCATTAATAATAGAAGTCATTTTCTAGGCTTTATTGCACTACTTTTATCTGGATTCTTTACTATCCTCTACAGTTACAGATAGAAGAAGTAGAAGATTCTTAACAGAATAACTCTTAACAGAACTATCTTAAAAAGAAGGAAGACCATAACGGTTATAGAGTCATCTTCAGGTGTGGACTGAACTCTAAAACTATTGTGTTTTTTGCTCAGAGATATCTGCCCCATTTTGAAAGATCCAAAAGCCCTAAGCACAGTCATCGATTTGTTCGAGGAACATGTGAGGCAGACTTATCCTGATGTCGAATTGATTGTGGGTAAGTTGTTTTTAATTGCAGTTACTTATGTGGTTGTATGCTTATTCATAAACTGTGGTTTTTCTCCATACGTGTGCTTATACGGGTCAGTGCCTTGAGCCACTAGAACGGAGGGGTACCTGGTGGGTGAAGGGACTGATTGATTGGCGTTGTCCTGCTGTCTAGGTCTTGATGCCCGCGGTTTCCTCTTTGGGCCTCTGCTGGCACAGAGGCTGGGGGTGGGCTTCATCCTGATCCGCAAGAAAGGCAAGCTGCCTGGTCCCACGGCGTCCGTGGGGTACACCCTGGAGTACGGAAAGGTGAGGCGATCGGAGGTGGGGGGGGGGCCTTGCTAAACAATCTGTCCTTCTCCCCTCCTCTGTAGACAGATGTGCTGAAGGAGATCTGTCAGATTTCGGACTGATGACCTCCAGTGCCTTGGAGACAAAGGCTCTTGGGTTCACACTTAGTGAAGTGAACCCTGTATCGGTGATCGGTGTGCCAGCTGTTGTTTTTCTTGGGTCTCTTCCCTTGTGTTTGCTATCGTTCACGCTGCGCTTCCTCTGAAGTCCCTTCTCTTTTGGTATCTGAGAAAAAAGTGAAGAACTTAACTTTTTCTTTGCTGTAACAAGCTGCCTATAAATACTACCAGCTGCCCCTATTTATGTAGGTGCTTCCTTCTCCTCTCCTGTGCCTAGTGTTCCCCTGGGCACTGCAGAATAACACATTTGCTGGATGGCATTCTTCCAGACCTGTTATCATAATTCATTTGCTATTTGCAAGCCAAGCAAGTCCCCCAATCTTTTCATATTCAGGTTTAGAAAATGAACTGCCTCCCGTCTACAGTATTTGCCGAATGGAACCAACCCATCTCTTCCCGGTCTTTGCGGAATTCAGTGTGGCAGTCAAACTTTGACTCTCTGAACGGACTGAAGCTCCAGTGAGAACAGGCCCTTAGTTTCAGTCGCTGTCCCAAAGCGCGTTCTCTTTTAAAGACAAGGTGGTTATGAGGGTGTGGTTGCCCTGCTGCAGTAGCTAATGGTATCATGCTGTACCTTGATCTTTTCTCAGGCCGAAGCAGAGGTCCAGGAGGATGCGATTGAGCCAGGACAGAAGATTCTAATTATCGATGACTTGCTGGCAACTGGAGGTGAGGAGAATCTTGTTGTGGTTCGTCTTGGACACGGTAACAAACGACAGTATTGTACTAGTGTATTGGTGTGTGGATCTGGAGTGGATAGGGAAACAAGTAACATTTGAAATGTATTATTTTGTGCTTCTTATCGCCACTGGAGCATTTTCCACCAGCTGATTCAGCACCTGAGAAGTTGAAGAAATGCTTTATTTACCCCCTTTTTTAGAGCACAAATCCTAACATCAGATCACTTGCAGAGCTCCGAAGGTTTTCTGTTCATGTTTTAGATGAGCTCAGTGATCATCTTCCTTTCTGTTCCTTTTCAGGAACCCTGTACGCAGCCTGTGAGCTGATGAAGAAACAGAAAGCCCAGATCTTGGGGTGCTTGGTAGTGATCGAGTTAACGGACTTGAACGGAGCAGACCGCCTTAAACCAAGCCCACTGTTCTCTCTTGTGCACTTCTAGCATCCTTTAAACGTGTTCCTAAAAAAGTACACTCCGTTACACCTCTGTAACATCTCATGTAGGTTTGTAGTTAACTTGTTTTATACACTAATAATGGCAAACCCAGTATCTAAGAAGGAAAGCACTTCAAAGATCTTAACTGGATCAGTGTAGCCCCTTTTTTGTATTATGAAAACTATTTTTAATGAAGGACAAATAAAGGCTAATAAAGGTTATGTGTGCTGTATAAATATTTTTTTTAGATTGCACTTCTCCAAACACAGTAGACATTCCCTGAGCAGATACCCATGCTGCAGTCAATTATCAGCAGCAACAAAGGCAGGGGCAGTATGCAAATTTTGTATAGAAGTATTTTGAATAATGTGGATTCATGGTTGCATCTAACATGGAGGTGGTTAACTTAGTAACTGCCACTATTTGTTGTAGCCACAGCCAATGAAGGTCTGAAAACAATTTTAAAACAAAGCATGAGTTCTCTCACTGTTTCCATCTGTTTCTCAAGGCAGTGCAGTGAATCATTCATAGGAGTGAAGGAAAACCTTACATACCAGTGGGGATTTAACTGTGAGGCCATAAGAGAACTTAGAAAGTATTTGGTCACATTTTTTACTTTGGCAGTGAGCACATCCTGGCAGGATGTAAATGTTCAAAGAACTAGTTTAAATACTTTCTAGTCTAATAACTAGACTTCATTTGTTTTCTCAAATGATTAGCCATGCTTGAAAAAAATATGTATGGAGGCTGTACTGTAGTCTGCTGCAAATAGTTTGAACTCGCAGTGATCCTGCCTACAGTGATACCGCATGTCCCTCACTCTGCTGAGGTCTTCACTATAATCAGTGCTGAACACATCCCCGTACAACTGCAGAGAATCACACAGTGGAAATCTCATTTCTGCTGCCCAACAAAACGTTGGATGTGCTGAACTGTTCCTTTAAAGAACCCAATTTATAGATTTACTTTTATCCGTTACAGTTTAACTGGTCTGTACTGGCATGACACTCATTGCCCTAGAGTATGGGTCTGTCTGGCCCACATTCTCTTACACTAGGGGAAGGGATGGTTTCAATTGCCAAGTACCATTTTTTACCATCCATCTGTTCTTTGACTATCAAAGGCTATTAAGTCATATGAATATTTATAATGGATAAATATCCTTTGAGACATGAGGTATATAAAAATGTAGGGGGAAGACAAATTGTAAATGGAATGCTTTATTGTTATTATTGTTATGGGCAAGTGATAATGAAACCCAGGCTTAATCTTTCAAATTAAATCAGTTAGTTTCACCTATCCTGAAACAGGTAAACCCAAATTAACTGCACATTGAACACTTTCAAACATGTAGTGTTGGAATCCTCAGATCCTTAGAAGTCGCACTCCCTCCCAAAAATAAAAACATTAAAACAGTCTTATCTAGCCTGCATCGCTCCACCCGGACTCGACGCACTTACAAAGGTTTAAAAACTAAAGAGTGCTTGTCCAGTGAAGACGACAACCAAGTCTTTATAAAAAAAAAGATCCAAAAGGAAGCGGTTTAAAAACGACATCTTCCGTGTTCAAGTTTCAGACAGTTCAAAAAGTGACTCCAGTCATCCAGCTCCTCTAGGGGCTGAGGTTCAGCACCTCTCCTCGGCTTTGGCCTTCTGGCTCAGCTGCTCCAGCACCACATTCAGATCCATGTTCTTGTTCAGCTTCAGGTACAAGTCCTTCCTGACGGGGTGAATGGCCAGCCACTCGGGAGTCAGCTCTGACAGCAGTTTCAAATGCTTCTCCATCTCGCCTGAATTCAGATACAGAACATTTAATCAAAACTGGCATCACATTGAAGGAAAACTAGTATATCCCCCCGCCCCATTATAAGAAGAGTTCACAAGTGTTTAATTCCAACTCGTCCAGTAACAAAGCAGCAAACAGAAGGCCATGCAGTTAATGCATTGTAAGACGGGTGCCCTGACAGCACGCAGAAAAACGGCAGGCCGCGTACTGACCTGTGGTCATCAGCGAGCGGTGGCTAGCGATCACGCGGTTGCAGGCCAGCTCCATGATGAGCGCCGGCTTCTTCTCGGCCACGAAGACGTTGCGCAGGATCCTCGCCAGCTCCCCCAGCCGGGACATCATGAGCAGGCGCTCCTCCTGCTGGGGGTCGCGGGTCATCATGGCCTGAAGCTTCTGAGCCTCCTTTGCTCTGATCTGTGCCCAGTGAGGAGAGAGAGAGAAATAACTCTCCTTACATTGCTGGACACTCCACTCAAAAGCGCTTCACAGGAAATGGGGATTCCTCTCCACCTTTTTAAAACTGCAGACTGTGTAAAAAGAGTCCAACACGGTACTACATTAAAGTAAATAGCTCTCCCCGAGAGGCATCCAACTACAGAAAAGACAGACTGTTTTAGGCACCACTGAAAGGTGCAGGATTCGGTGATTATCTATAATGTAAGCCTGTCCATATTGAAGAAGACACACGCTCTCCAGCAGGGACTGGGACACCCTTCTGAGAGCGCTAGGAGTTATAATGTAAGCATGTGTCCATGTTGAAGAAGACATACCCTCTCCAGCAGGGACTGGGACACCCCTCTGAGAGCGCTAGGAGTAGCGGGCGCTGGCTTCGGGGAGGATTCCTGCTTGTCTGCGGCGCCCAAGCTCTCCGCGGTCTTCAGAGCCATGTTAGCCAGTGCCTTCTCCATCTGAAGAGGAGCACACGCGTGTGCAACACGACATGTCATTTCAAATGTCTGCCGTCCATTTCACTACAGACTACAGGAACCTCCACCTCAGGCTTTGGAAACACATTCTCTGTGCATCTACTCTGCAATCTAGTGGATTTATTCTTAAAATTAACTTTCGCAATGTGAGGCCCATAATACAGGTTTCTAATGTACATAAATTTACTTATTAATTCCTTACACTTATATAGCACTTTCCTAAACATGCCATAGGTAATGGAGACTCCCGTCCACTACCACCAAAGTGTAGCCCTATCTGGATGAAGTACACTGGAACGCTCCCAACACATCAGCTATCAGTGGGGAGGAGAACAGAGTGATGAAGTCAGTTCATGGATGAGGATTATTAGGAGGCCATGAGCAGATAAAGAGCTGTAGGCCTTAGCTGTGAAACACCCTTGCTCTCATGCCCCTGAAGGCTCAGTGCAGTAAACACAGCAGAAGGGGGCAGTTACCTTGGGGGTCATCAGGCTCCGGGCCTTGTTCAGCACCTCCTGGGCTGTGGTCAGTCTGTCAACCTGGGGCGGCTGGGGAAGCTCACAAGCTGGGATGTTGGGGACCTGGTCTACGTTGAAACGAGGGTGCCAGCGGGTCAGCTTGTCGTCGGGGACACTGAGGGGTGGGGTTAAGGAATCCAGAAACGCCTGAAAAGGAATGAGCACAAATAATCCGGTAAGTCAACATCGGGTAAAGACGACACTAATTGGAATAACGCACAAAAATATAGCCCCCAAGTGTTGTACAATTTCAGAAAAATAAATTTTTCATAGACCTTAAGAATATTGCTCAATACCTCCCCAGATTAACCGACGATTCTCGACACTAATGGCTGATATTCCACCCAACCTCCTCTTGCACTGCCCTTTCTTCTGGGAGGTGACGGTGAACTCTGCAGGACCCTGCAGATCAACTGCAGGACACCTGGCTTGCGCCCCGGTGCAGGTGGCCCTTACCTTGTGGTGCTCCTTCACGATGGTCACCAGCCGCTGGTGGAAGCCGCGCCGGCGCTCCAGCAGATGAGAGGCCGACAGCTGCGGGCGAGCATCACTCTTCTCCTCTACAGCAACAGTGGTTGTCAGTTAGCGGGGCCACCACAGAACACATGACTTCCTCCCGATTGATTAAAGACTCGGGTGGATTTTTAACAATTGCAGTATGGACCCCAGAGCCCATGATAGCAGCTGGGCATCACTAAATAAAAATTGCTAACAATGTAGTGTGAAGTGCGCTGCATATACCAGCACATCTAAGCGCGAGCAGGCTCACCCATGTCAATAACAGGCTCTATGGTCAGCTGGTAGCTGGACTGCTTCACCCTGTCGCTGAAGGTGGGGATGTTCTTTTCCTGCCGGAAGGTGTATGCCGTGGGGTAGACCGTCTTTATCTGGCCCACATGGCTCTCCTCAAACCGCCTGCAGACCAGAACACAGGCCGGAGGATTTTCAGCAAACCGAGTCTGTGCCGGAGGACCCTGCGTTTCCTGATCGATTCATACTTTTGCTGTGGTTTAGTTTTCCTTTCTCAACAAGACTGTCATTTTACAATTACCAGGCACTGCCTGCCTTCCAGCTGCCTTTCAATGACCAAACTTTAGAGCAGCCTTAACCAGATTCCCGGTGGGCTTTAAATTTTAGGTAAAACTAGGTATCCTTTCAGACACATTTTACTAAATGTATACTGTGCAGTTAATTCGCTCAGAGATTCAGTGATCAGTAGAAAACCTCAGAAGTACCACAGTCGTGCAGCCAATTAATGAGAACATGAGAAGAAGAAACCAGAAAGCACTGGGTCCTGTGGGAACTGTGTTTCGGGCCCCTGCTTTACAGCCTCCCAGTGGAATCTGAACGTTCAGTTTCTTACTTGTGCATCATGTCCTGGACTCCCTGCTTGACCTTAGCGAAGGTGGCAGTCTCCGAGCGGTTGAAGAGAATGCTCACAATGGTATCCAGACAGCGGAACATCTCCGCCAACATCTTGTACTTGTAGGGCAAGGACAGGCCTGGTGGCACATCCTGGGCAAGAGTGTGGTATCGCTGGTACGCTGGCACCTTCTCGCTGTGAAACAAGCAGACGCCACAGGGGAATGAGGCGCTTGCAACCACTACAAGACCTCCTACAGAGTCATGTTTTTAACAATGCTGAATTATAGTAATGGTACTGAAGCAATCATGACCCTTCAAAGCTGTAAAAGCTATTTAAGCACTAGATGTACATGTAATAAACCTTAAAATGACACTGCCTGGGCATTTCAAAACTGGAATTCTTCATGAAGAAATAAATGCAAACATCCGTAAAAATCAACTATTAAAACAAGTCTTGCCAACTTTTTTTTTTAAACTAGAATGCTAGCTCTACCATGATTCAGTCTTTCCTCCCAAGCGTGAACTGGGAAAAGCAGTGAAGTCTGCAGGCAGGGCGATCTCACCTCTCCACGGGCTCCGGCTCGTTCTCCACTTCCGCAGACTTCTCCTCCTTCCTGCGCTGGGTCTTCGCTCCCAGCTCCCGGGCTCGGTCCAGCCGGGCTTTCAGCTCTGCGGCCGGGGGGGCAGGGGTGGAGGCAGGGTGGGACCGGCCCACCAGCTGGTCCCGCTCCTTGATCTTCTGCAGACGCGCCCTGAGAGCTCCCATGTCCTCCAGGGAGAGGGGCTTGGGAGGACAGCGACAGTGAGCCAACAGCAACGCCCCACGCAGCCCAGTAACGGGCCGGGAGCCACAAGGTGTGAACTGGGGTTCCCCAGTCGACCAAGGTAAACCGACACCTCTTAATCCGAGAACCGTTTTAGTTTACTCACTAGGAACAGAACTGGAGAACACCCACAGGGAATCCCTTCATCATTTCTTAAAGTCATCAGACAAGAACAAAATACAGGAGGTGTTCGAGTGCGTCAGTTATGTTAAAGACATTTATAGAGAAGCACTCTAGGCAAGAAATGTAAATATTAAACACTAATTCTTAGAATGGGATTTGATCTGGGGGAGCCATTAGCATCAGACTCCCAGGGATCGGGAGTTAGTTTTTCAGACAGCAGATTCTCACAGAACAAACGCCGGTGATCATTTAAGGGTGGAGAGCCGAGGTCAGTCTTGGATCGTTACCTTGCCGCTGCCCGCGCCATCGCGCTGGCACACGGGGGAGGAGCCAGCACTGCGGTTCACCAGGTTCTTCACCTTCTTGTCCACAGACAGGGGGCTGGCCAGCTGGACAGTCGGCCCGGACGCTGAACCGGACACCTGCGAGGCACAGGGATAGTTGGGCTCTCTCTCCGCCAGAGACGCACAGCCTCAGATGGCGGAATCAGCTCCACGAGTTTGTGTCCCCCGTGTCTCGGGGCCCATTCTTGCAAGAACTGTTTCAAGGGCACTACACCAGTTCCACAGCAGTGGTTCCCAATCCAGGTCCTGGCGACCTCACACACCTGCTGGCTTCTGTTCCAGCCGAGCCCTCAGTTACACCATCAAACCCTCCACTGAACTTCTTAATAATAATAAAATGCATCTGTCCCCAGCTCTTAAACCCTGTTGGAGCTTTAACCATCTTCTCTCACTCACAAAACACAATCATATACTTGTGACTAGAAACAAAACGCAGATATTCAAGAGAAGCAGCTTCTTAGTCCCCAGTGATCTAGTGAAGGTGGGAATGCAGTGAAAACCAGCGAATTTCACCAGGTCCAGGATTGGGAAGCAATCCACTGACCTGCGCTTATAGGGCCTGGGCTAGCGACACACCACAAGCTCTCCAGAGGGTCTGAATGTGTTTGGATTGAAAACTGGTTCATGCACAGTACAAGGATGATGTAGATAGAGCAGTACCACAGAAGTCTGGACTAGGACCATTGTTCTCCCAATTCATATCTGCAAGAATGATCTCCATAGCGGTATATTCAGCAAACTAGTCAACCCTGCAGATGTTGGGAGAGTCGGCAAAAACCGCAGGAGCAGCCGATAAAGTACAGAACATGCAAGCAGCAAAAAAAAAAAAAACAACCTATAAATACACGATGGGAAATGCCAAGCTTAAAGAGGCTACTGCTGAAAAATATTCAGGCGTTTGAAGTCACACACTCGTCTTCTAGACAATGTGGAAAAGCAAAAAAAAAAGCAAACAATGTTAGGATACGATATCTAATTAAAAACAAAACACGAACTGGTATGGAAGCACAGCTGGAGGACATTTAAAACCTCAAACAGGAGTTGGTGGGGTGCAGGAAAAGCTACAAAGCCGAGCTGTGGAAGCCGGCACCCCGGCTGCTTCCAAGACACGGCCAGGCGAGATCCGGGGAGACATTAGCCACTGCTACCAAACAGACAAGCGACATGGGCAAAGAGGCGTCTTCTCGCTCGTAACTTTTCTGATTTCTGATATCTGGCGGAGAACCTCTTGCTCGGCGCCAACAAGACTACCGATTAAAAACACGGGTCTCGTCAAACGTGTTTTGTTTTGAACCTGTCCTCTACAAGACCCCCCTCCCGGCTCACAGAAGAATCCAGAAAGTTTGCGTTAACAGTTTACACCTTAGATTTCCGATCGTGCTGGTTTCAACCGTGTCGCCTCAACCCCGTACGAGCCTCCAGCATCCGCGAAAGAACAAGCGAACCTTACCTGCTCCTGCGTTTCTCCATCTTTGAGGAGAAGCAGCTTCTTGCGGGCAGACTTCTTCACGGCCCCCGACGCGCCGGCCGCGCTCGCCTCCCCGTCCGCGTCGGCCCGGGCGCGTTTCTTCGCCGAGCTGTGCCCGGTCCTGCGGCAGAACACCTCCGAGCTCAGGTCGAACTCCGCCTGGCTGGAGCTGCGCTTGGGGGTCCGGGGAGGGCCGACGGGGGGGTTGTCTTCCGGACCCGCAGGGAGCCCGTCGGCGGTGTCCGACTTGATCTCTGCCTCGGCTACTTCTCCGTCGCCCCCCGAGTCAGGGGCGGCTCTTTTGGAACGAGAGGCCCGCGCCTGAACAATCGCCGACGGTTCCACGAGCTCCAGCCCCGCTGCCGCCGGACAATCGGCGTTCTTCCTTCTAGAACGCGCGGTTCTGGAAGCCCCTCCGGTCCCTGCCGGTCCGCCCAGAACCACAGCTTCTCCCGCCGCCTCGTTTTTCTGCCGTTTGCTCCGCAGAACCCTATCGACACCCCCTTTCTTATTCTGCGCAAAGTAATCGGTTACCCGAGCCTGAGCCATTGTGCTGGATATAGGCAAATCCGAGCTTTGGAAGCGGGGTAAAAGCCTTATTCCTGAAAGCGATGCAAAACAAAAGGGGAGAAAATCTCCAGAATAAAATAATTTATTGCCAACCCGGTAACTTACATTACGTCCTGGACTGTCTCACAGCTCTACACGCAGCGCCGTAAACTACAAGCGAAATGAAGCGTCAGTCTACCCCTACAAGCTCAAATGTGCAAATTCATTTACGTTTCAGTCACCACGGCTAACTGGGGATTCTCTTCCACGCTTTAAAATCTAAAAGGTGATGCATCCAGACCCTTCCCCCTCACCTTGTTTCTCAGTGACCGGAAGCCGCAAGCGGGCGAAATGTAACAAACTTTCGCGCGAAACGCGCCCACGTGACTACAGGGGGTTGGGCTGTCAGAGCCGCCCGCCCCCCGGAGACCTGATCCAGCCCGGGAATAGTTTACAGGCAGGATATGCAAACACAAACTTGCGCTTCACGACTAAATGTCAACGTGGCGTGCAATGTATTTTCTCTCGTTAGCGAATTGGATCATCTCGTTGTCAAAAAAAAAAACATTTCTAGGACGGAGCTTTATTGTTAGTGACGTACGCTTTCCAACGTGACTTTCTCGCCCTCCATTGCGATCAGAAATGGACCAGAAATTACGTTTTCGGGATTTCCTTATTTATTTCTAACCACTAGCCCAAATGAGGACCGGATTCATTTTGTTTGGCCCCTGCAGGTGGCTTTTAAGGGGTTTTATAAACAATGGAATTGGTCTACGCCTATGATTTTGAACTAAAATTGATTTATCACCTTCATTAGTTAATTGAAGCCTTACTTGACGTTAGAAGTTGCTTCAACTGAATATTTGCATTTTATTTCTACTTACAAGTCTGGAATTTAATTTCACTTGCAAAACACAATCATTAAAGATCCAACATGTTAAAGTACTGGGAACAAACAGTTCAGACTAATCGTATTATTATTATTATTATTAAGTCAGTGGGGGGTTTGCTTCTGTAACTGAAGGATAGGCTGGAACAAGACCCAGCAGGCGTTGACCAGGTCTGGGAACCACTTCCTTAGAGGCAAATAAAAACCGCCCAGACATAAAAATGCTCTGCTGATCACAGGACAGTTACCCCAGTACGCAAATGTGATGATTTCTGCGGATGTTACTTAAATTGTAATGTAACATTGTTATAAATACTGTTACGTGAACTCAGATAACCTATGCATTGTAACAATTTATACTGCTAAAAGAGCTTAATATTTTTAGCCTTGAACCGGGAGCCCACGCAGGGAACTGTCCAGTTTTCGAAATCCCCAAAGGTCTTTTAATAATAATAATAATAACTTACACTTATATAGCGCTTTTTTGTACACTCCACTCAAAGCGCTTTACAGGTAATAAGGATCCCCTCCACCACCACCAATGTGCAGCCCACCTTTTGGCAAAGTCACCCAAAAACTAACCCTGAGACACGAACTAGATAACACTACTGGAAGCTGCGCGAAAGTACACTTAAAATCGAGAATAAGAGGTCATTTCTTTTCGCAAAAATCGACCTATCAGTGCCGTCTAAGCCGACAACATCTGGAGTCCTTTCATAAACGTTGAGAAGCAACTACAAAACGGGCTACCCAAGATTGAATGGCCTCTTCTCGTTTCACCGAACAAAGGTTATCATATTCGGTACCGATGTTTCCTTACTTGTCGTACAGCGTTAATGTTACGTTTCTGGCTTAAGTGACCTTGTACAAATATATAGTACAGCACACTTGATCCACTACATCAGCGCCAAGAACAATGTGATCTAGTTTTACACCAGCAGGGGGCGCCGTTATCAACGAATCCGAAGTCGCCGACACCGCATGAAACGTGGGTTGTGTTTGTGTCCACTGAACAGTACCCGGCACGTAATATGCACGGTTGACTGGTAGATACTGAGCTGGTATTCTGCAATGGATTTAAGCTAAAATGTCCGGTCGGCTAAAAAAAGACGCTTCAGTTTGTCAGCGGACCTGCTGGGCCGAATCGTAAAGAGTAAACAAGGAGACAAGCACCCACAGGTTTGGAAAATAGTTGAAGGCTCAAGTACTGTGTTGCGTTTACCGTGACAGTAAGAAACGCTTTGGACTCGCTGTGCCCCCGCCGAGGTAAGAGTGAAAACAAGCTTCTACACGTATTGAAAAAAAGTTTTTAAGACTATACTACGGAGAATAGCAAAGCAATGCGATAAATTATAAAAGTCTAAAGGAAACCTGAAGTAGGCACACTTGGCACATTTACTCACAAGGGCATTTTCTTAAAACAAACATCTATTTTTTTCTCCCGCAGTAACGAATGGTTTTATATGTACGAGTAATCGTACCCGACGCTCCGATATTTACCCAGAAGGTCTTAAATGTGGTTGTTTTCTCCCGGAGACGGTGTAATGCTGTCATTGCGCATGGCATCAGAGCTTGGGGGAATGTACGAAACTATTTCAGCCCGTGCACTGAAAATAATTCAGCTTCGCACACACGGCTCGGTGTATGAAGTCATTAATTCTCGAGGATGCGTGAGTTACCAAACAGAAACACCAAATTACACGCATTATTAGTTGACGAAGAAGTCTTCCCGAGAACTGTCAGCTGAAGCAACGCGCCTCGTATTATTGCAGTAGTTTGGGGCTGGATTTAGAATAGGAAGCTATAGACCAGTGGGCGCTTCCACAGTCGTGGGTGTAGTTACTTAGCATCAAAGTAGTACTTAGGTAGACGGATCAGCGACTCCAAAGGCAGCCTGATACCTATTCAGGACGAGGAACGCACGGCACAAGTGTTTAAACTGCAGAAAACGCCACAGGAGCCCAAACTACCGCAGATAGCAAGACGCGCCGTCGCATCCGTGGTGAGTTTAGAAAAACTGAAAAGAACAGTTGGCTCTTTTATTACAGCGCCGGTGATTCAGTTTTTCCATGCAGATATTTTTTTTTTCTTCCAGAGACTATCCACACGAAGCGGAGGACCCTGGACGAAGTGAAAGAAGAAACAGGGGGGGATTCTTGGAAAAGTTAGGCGCTCTCTCTCTCTTTTTTTTCTGGCTTGCGTGAAGAAGAATACGACGAGAAGCGTGCACAGGAAGAGATGTCACGGGGATGTATAAAAAGATGCACTGGAGTTGATGACTTTGAACACTATCCGCTGAATATGAACTTCGCGGGCACGCCGAGTTTGTAACATGGAGTGACGGTCCGGCTCGGTTTCTCCCCCTCCCCTTTTCCGAGTTTTCTCAAAAGCGCTTTTGATTGTTACCTTCAGCGGTGCCTTCTGAATGGAATCCGAGTAGCTCTGCTGGAATTCGCTGCGAGTCCGGGAATGCGTGGAGGAGGCTGGCTGGGATCGTGAAGGAGCCTTCAGCCAGGACGCGCCTATGGAAGTCCAGGTGCTGTGCGGACTGCTCTACTGCGTGGTGTTGCCCGTCTCCTTACTTGCAGGTAAGTGTCCGCGGAGGACTTTGAAAATCACGTCCCCGCACTGTGTGGGCAGAAGGCTGACGATATCTCCTTTTTGTTTTTTTGGCCACACGAGGAGTGATTTTTCGATAATGGGTAGATGTAAGATATCACTTGTTTCAAAGATGCCTACTGTACCTGAGGTCTGTCTAGACGACGTGGGGGGAGTCAGTTAACCAGAAACTTCTTAAAGACGAGGTTTGCGTGGTGTATGGCATACGTTTACACAACGGATATTCATTATTATATTAATCAATCCTTGCATTTAAATAGCATCCACCCCCCAAAAAGCGTTTTACATATAGGAGACCCACTTGATGTTGGACCCGCCTGGGTGACTCGCCCTAACAAGTCATTTAGAGAAGTGAGATACCGACCGCCTCACAAGTTTAATTAAAGGGAGTGTGACAGTAGGGAGGCCAAACTGTACACAACAAAAGTCGAATGTGAAACGTAGGGACGGACATAGAGATAAAAATCATTATAAACTTTGGTAAGTCATAGTAACGGTTCTTCTAAATGTTAGTTTTTGAAGTGTGGCCCACTGAAAATTCCTTCTGAGTTTTGTCTGGTAACACACTCTGAACACATACTGAACAAGAGGCTAGTTCATTTATTTATTCAGTAAAGTGAACGGGAAAGGAAGTTTGTTCAAAAAAAGAAAAAAGGACATTACTAGCAATTCGCCACTCTAAATAGCTACCAATATTTTATATAGGCCTGGGAAAGCAGTGATCTAGTACTGATCTAGCATTCTCTATCTTTATCTTTCTCCCAGCTTTGTCATCAAAGGATGGTCTTCATTGATCCGCTGGTCAGAATAAAGTATCATTGATTCAGAATAAAGGGCATTTTGTTTATTCTTATGCTGTAGTTATGTGTTTGTTGCTGTTTACAACTACAGTAAATGTTAACGTCCTCATTTGTTAAATAATTGAGAAAGTGATAAGACAGTTCAAATGTGACGTCCAGTTGGAGGCACACAACAGGACTTATTGCCAGCCTGCCTTGTAGACCAGCAATGAACACAATTCTTAAAAATTACTATGTTGCACTTTTCAGAAGAATTTTTAAGTCCAGCCCCTTCAACTGCATTAAATCCTATTTTTAAGAGAGCATAAAGGTTTCTTTCTTTAACACATTATTTATTTGTGGGAATACATTGAGGATTTATGAATCTCCCTATTATTTAGGGATTATTAGCTTAGTATTTCTGCAATGTAGTGCCATCAGTAAATTCCTTTACTGAATATACTTTTAGGATCTGTGAAGGAGTACAGCATGTGTCACAGATCTAAATAAAACAGTATACAGAGTTGCAGCAGTCGAGCAGTGTATAATAGTTTATATAATAGTTAAAATTGGTTAATTATTCATTGGTAATGTATGTTTAACAAAGAGGGCATATTAGTTAACTTAGAATAAGGTGCTTAGAATATGAATATTAAGACTGTATAGAGTAGAAGGTAATAATAGGTTCTGTATTCTGTAGGTAGTGGAGTCCTGAGATAAAGGCTTTGTCCAGTCATTGTGTTTATCAGTTTGTTCAGGCAGTGTGATAAGAACACAAGAGTGAGCAGTGGGCTTCTGACCAGATAAGAGAAATGTGTGAAGCTGTTGTGGGTTCAGTATTGCAGTGACAGGCTATAGCTTTATGCAGCAATATGCATCACACATTCCATTGAATAATGGGGTGTGTGAGCATGTCTTTCTGTCAAACCCTAATGTGAAGTATTAACAAAATGCCTTTTTTCGCCCACCTGTAAGAAAATATGCCTAGGGTTTGGACCATGTGCAGTAGCAGTCTTTATTTTATTTTTCTCTAAACGTACTGTATAAACATTCACTGGCTAGGTCTGCGTCTTAAAAAGTGAAGTCTCGAAACCTGGGATTGCCCTGGCACATCTGCATCTGGCTGTATTATGGAAGGTATGGGTAGTAGAAGCCGCTGTGGGACATCAGGAGAAGCCAACGACGGCCAATTATTCCTGTGTCAGGCTGCCAGTGCACTTAGGCCAATAAATTGCGTATGAGTCACTCTGGAGAAACTCCACTGAACAGGGATTACGGCTAGGAACCGTCTGATAACATTAACAGGCTTTAGCAAAGGTTTGCTTAATGCCTCCAGAATGGTACATTTCAGTGGTGCAAATAAAATCTTCATTATACTTCATTTGTTGAAAGTAACAGTTCACCTTCAGTTGAAGCCACACTTCTGTGGAAGAGTGAAAGAAATATGAGTTTTTGGACAATCATATGAATCTTATTTGGATTTAGCAAAGTGGAGTCCATTTAGCAAAATGTTTAGTTTTCCTAAAATTGACCTAAAGGTCTACCTTAGAATTTCTAGCTCATAGTGGATGCAAACATCAAAGGGAGAGTTGAAAAAATATTTACTATATTTGTATTTTCTCATCTATGTTCTAAACAGTTTTTGCACTCGTTGGAGATTGGAGACTCTCATTGAAAATCAAAGGTTTACCAAATGAGTTTAGCAGTTTAGCAGACCATCCAGACATGAAGTGAAGTTTCTGGAAAGGAACAGAGTAAAGTAAGGATTTTTCTATACAATGTGCAGTTCATTATTAGACGTGTAACTCATCACCTTCCTTTCCTGAAGAGACGAGTGGCCTATCAGTGCCAGGTGCTTTTTCTGTAAACCCGAGTCATTTTTCAGTGGACAGCAGGATGTGTCTGCTCAATTGATCATGCTCCTGCTGCTGAAGAAACAGGATCTGCTTGCTAGGAAATAGCGAAAGAGAAGCAACAAGTAATACCTGGGTAGGAATTTAATCACATGCAAATAGAAATGTAAAAAGTGAGTCACTTGGCTTAAATAGGGAACATAGTGACTGACACGACTCTGAAATCATACTTTAAAAAAGTGTATTATCTTGGTCGCGGAAAATGGGAATACAGAAAGTAGTATTTTGGCCTTCTCAGGTTGCTGTGACATAGTTGGCCATGTAAATATAGATTTTAATTTTTACTAATCTAATTTTTATACTGTGAAATAATATTGCTTTAATATTATTAATTTTATTTGCATTTAAATGTGCTTTATGTTCTTTTTATTGTAGCAGGAGCTAAAAACATTTCAAGCACTTTTTCTTTCCTTAAGACCTGAATGGCAGAGAGACCTTTTTTGAAAGCACTGTTTTCATTCCTTTTTCAGTTGTGTAGTCCGTAAGGTGTCCTGGCACATGGGGTGATTACATTACCCTTGTGGTCTCCATGGAAGTGAGAAAGTGGTCCGAATCGGTTACTTTTTGCCTAGGATCCAGTTCTGCAGACGGATTCTCTTGGTTTCATTTGGTTTATCTCTTCATTTGCACATATTTGTTTGGGGGACGGGGCAGATTTAAGCTGAGTTTCTAATGAAGACTTCCCAAACTTCTGCAATTGGCAGGGCTTTTCTGTGTGATGTCACCGGAGGATGTGGCACCTGTCACATGAGTCATCTCTGCTACACAGGAAACGGGCTGCCTCTGCCGTTACTTACTGCCACAAGTGTGGTCTACCAAGTCTGGGCCCTGGTTTTAACTTTAGATTTGGTCATTTCGCAATCAGTTTATCCCCAAATCTGACAGCACATGTTTGTATAGAACGTGTAATATTCTTAATATCAGAGAGGCAAAGCTATGCTAATACGCCAACTGCAGTAACAACCACAGAAATCTTTAGTGGTGAGCATGATGTGCATTTTTAATAATCTCCCTGCTTTTTGGCCCAAATCTGCCTTGTAGCGGGTCTTTGCCTCATTGTCTTTGTGAAAGAAAGTGCATCCTAGAGCAGGACCTCTGACTCTTCTTCTCTCTGAGATGAAGAAAATCGCTAAATGAATGGTTCTGAAATAACCCTTGAAATGATATTTTCCCCTGCTAATGTATTGTGCAATGAACTTCTTGAATTAATTAAACCAGGACCACTACAGTACGTACCTCCTACAGTCTTTTAAATGTGCATGTGGTTTTGGCACTTTTTTTTTAATGAGGTTGAAATCTGCAGGTAAAGACATTGATTCATTTCTGCAAGACAACCCAGGAAGGATGCCTGCCGTGTTCAAGTTTAAAGTGCTTATAAGGTTTGATGTTTGGAGCATGAGCCTGTTTAATAGACAGATTAGTAGACTGGTTTTTAAACCAAGATGGTAACTGGCTAGAGATGTGTGTCACCGACTAGGAGCTGATTCAGTAAGAGTTAAGGTTATATTTTGGTGGTTAAGGTACTGCTTGCTGGACTGGAATCTTCTGTGATTTTAGTGAAGTTTATATTGAAATGAAAAACCTAAAATTCATCTAGGTTAGAATACCAGTACAGGGCAGTCTCTGAGTTAATGTGTTCCAGAGTACGTATGATACAAAATAATGTCAAGCACCCGTGTGAATCAGATGTTGTGCAATCAGATGCAGAATATTCGAGATTTACTTACCCCCTATTTGTATTTACCTTTTTGTTCTTTTTAGTGCTATTATGGATAATGCAATTAGTGCTATTTTGTCATTGGATGTGTTTTTGTATACGGGGGAAAAATTTGACAACCTTCCCAGCAGTATTAAATGGAAATAAGGCTACTAATATTATTTTTGTGAAGAAAAATATTACTGTTTCAGCTTAAATTTGCCAGCCATTCTTTGAAAAATAAAAGAGCTGAATGTGCTGTTTACTGTAGGGGTGTTTTTCTCTTTGTTTTACAAAGCAATGATGTTGGCTCAAACTGTAGTTATTTTTAGTCAACAAATTACAACAAAGCACACCTTCTTAATAAAACAAACGTTTATTAGATACAGGCTTTGCTTTAACTGAGCAAGGTAGCTTTTTTCACAGCGTCTGTCCCTTTTGCCCTTGATTTAAAGCAGGCATCTAGACTTTGAAGCGATCCAGTTCTGTTTAAGCAATTAGAGAGTTATTTATGACTACACACGTCAAGAAAGAACAATTGGTGAGAGAAGCTATGAAATAGAACTGGCAGCCTATCCATTATTTGAGCAATTGTCTAAAGCCCCATTCCTACTCCGTGAAATAAACATCCTACCAGCTCAAGGCTGATAAATCATGTTCTGCAAATCTTTCTGTTCATTTTGTACATGACTGGATTAGTTTAGCTCCTGCACCATAATGGTGGCAATGCACTTCATCATTGCTTAATGACCCCACACTGTCCACTCTGATATACTGAAGGGTAAACATCCCTTACTTCAGACATTCGGATATTAAATCTTGGCCTGAAAAAAAGTGTTCTGGGGTCGAGGGAGCTACGAAACCTTCTGATTGTCATGTTAATGAATGTCTCTTTAAATTCCTTATGCAGCTTCATATTTCTCAAGGACTTGGGTTGATAGGATTTATTCTCTATTTATGCTGCAAATCACTTACAGCACCTGCACCTTTAAAAAATGCTGTTGTAATAACTTCTCTACCAAAGGAACCAAAAATAATGCTCGTCTTAAATCTGATTTTATTCGTGCTGTAGTTCTGGTTAGTTTCATGCATTGAAAAATTTAGCCCAGGCCAAGAGTTTTTTTTAAACCAAACATTAGGACCAATTGCAGTTTAGCACAAAGTGGGCTTGTGAGAAGTGTTTCAGATTTTAACCCCTTTAGAGTGGAGTAGGTTTGAGGTCATTTTTGAAAATGCACCTTACAGACAAAGTGACAGAAACAAAGCAATACTGCACTAGATCCCAGAAGACAAATTATTGCCAGTAAGCAATGATTTGTGAAGCCAGTTGTCCACTTCATATCTAAACATGTTAAAAAAACTACTTTCCCTTGAAATTGCATGTCCTGATAAACATTTGTTTTTAATTCTGTATATAATGTTATATATAACATTATAATACAGTATAATGTTATATATAATGTGCTCTCAGATGTTAGATTTTTCTCATGTATTTGCACTGTATCTTTTACTTTATCCTAAGATGAAATAGTTGGGGCTAAAATATTTCTGGTGAAACATCTGTTTCTAAACTTATTTTTGTATTTTAGAAAAGAATACACCTTTCTACATTTAAATGCAGTTACAGTCTGCCACAGTGTTCGGTGTTACGCACCGTGATTCCTGCTAAAGATCTGTTGCCTCATAAATAGAAATGTGTTCTCTCAGTGTTAATTGCGTTTCTGAAATGATTAGTGTGACAGTAACACAGGAGAGGCACAGAGCAATGAACATGGACTGGAGGACCCAGTGGAACTGTGAGTTGTAAATTGCATTTTGTACCGTTGATTGTAAATCTCAGGACAGTGTTTGTTTTAGCGCTCATGGTCATTAGGAATGCCCAGGGCTCTGTGGAATTAAATTAATTTTTCCATAAAAACAGGATGCAGTGGGTGAGTCTGTTGCCCTAATCTTCCGTTAACAATAGAATATAAAAGATTAATTCTTTCATACTTGTTTTAATGATTTCTCTAAAAACTACATAACATTAGGTTTGTTTTTTTAACAAAAACCTAAAGATCAGCATTCGTGTGTGGATTTCAATTAGGTCTATATGAGTTTATGATTTTTAATGTAGTTCACTTTGTGCAGTAACTTAGATACAGTACATATAATAATATTTAAGACATATATTGTGAAATTTAAGTTTAAATGTGAGATCTATAGTGGATAATTCTTTAAAGAGTTTTGTCAGCTTGTTTTTCTCTAGGAGACATTTTTAAAGCCGAAGGGGCAGTAAGAGTTATTTTTCTATTTGATGAGCTTAGATATGCTAGGTTCAGAAGGGCTAGAAATGCTTCCTTCAGAATGATTTGTCTCCCATAAATACATTATGTTACTTGAACCTGAACACTTTCATGTCTAAAAGCCACCACAGACATTCTTAAAGCCAGTGTACTGGTTTTTAACTAACTCATATTTAAGCAAAAGGTGACTTAATTGATGCGTTTCAACTCAAGGGATCCCAAAGCTCTCTACAGCTAGGACTGGACCTGAGCTGCCATTGTGCACCAGGAGCCCCACTGCATAGCAGATTGTGCATGCAGTGAGTGAAGCTCTGCCTGGGTACTTGGGTAAACAGTCTTACTATTTCACTTCAGAAAGTACACAGGACCTTGGTTTATCCCCTTGGCTGAAAGGAAGCTACCATAGAAGGTGCTATCTTTGGGTTGCATTTCAGATTTTTTGAAAATCTGAAGGAAACATCCTAGAGTGTTAGTGTTCACTAGCACCATGCAGATCACAATTGTCAGCACACTGAAGCTCAGCAGGTGTGAGCCTGGCCACTAGCTGGGAAAGCTAAGGTTGCTGCTGGATGAGGTGTTAGTGGGACCAGTAGGGAGTGCTCAGCCTGCAGTGTGTGTGGGATATCATGCCCCAGTAGAATGATGGGGACACTATACTGTAAAAAAAGGCGCCGTTCTTCATCTGAGATGTAAAACCGAGGTCCTGACTCTTGTTGGTCATTAAAAATCCTAGGGCGTTTCGCAAAAAGAGTGGTTGAGTTAACCCTGATTTCCTGGGCAAATTTCCGCCTGTCCTTTACCAGTCATGGCCTTCTAATAATCCTATCTCTGAACTGGCTTCATCACATGTTCTCCTCCCTACTGAGAGCTGGTGTGTGGGAGCGTTCTGGCGCACTATGGCTGCCAGTGCATCATCCAGGTGGGGCTGCACACTGGTCAGGGTTACACTCTCTTTGAATGGAGTGTAATGAAAAGCACCATATAAGTGCAATGATTATTTAATGAGAGAGTGACTTTTGCTGTAAAACATTATATAATATGGTCACAAAATCTGTGCCTCCTAGCCATATCACCCCTTCAAACACTTAGTTCCAATTTTTATTGTGTTTTCTGTTTTAATTATGCATCAGAAAGCTTCCAGGAAAGTCTTAGCCTCCAACAAATCTTCTTTTATCAGCCTTGAGCAAACAAGTTTCATGCTGCTTCTTACACTTGGACAGACAACCCCTAGTCCTCTCCAGTATTGTCAGCTATTAAATTCAGATACAACATAAGAATAATTGATATTAATTAAAGGGAGCGTGCATTGCATCCCACATTCTCAACCCATTTTGCCTTGGAGATCTCACTTGTCATTAATTTTGCAAGACATTAGGCTTAAGTTTCTGAAACCTGGAGTAACATATTCCATTAAGATGATTCCAAAGAGCATAAGGACGTCAGATGAAATTATTTTTCCATTCCTGGATGCAGGAGCTGTGGGGAAGATTTCAGATGATCGAGTGCATTGCGGGAGATATTGCTCACTGAGCCCTAGATTTCAGTGTGACAATAATGGGAAAGCCAGGATGCTTTGACTCATTTTTTGGAGTTCAATCAATTGCTTGTATAAACCCCAGAAAGCACACAAAATCTATTGTGTTTTGTTCATGGTAGCCATGGAAAAGAAATATTACAATAATGGATCAAAATGCACCTTTTCCATTAAAAGACACAAGTGAAGAGTGAAGAGATTTGTTTGCAAAGATTAACTTTTCTACCAATGATATGTTATCTCGTTGGCCTTTGTCAGCCCTTTTCAGAAGGGGTCTTACAAAAGAGTGGATTTAGTCAGTAAATGTATTTTTTTTCAGTATTATAGCCTCTCATTCTAGTGTCATCAAAATCTGTTGGAGGACTTTCCCTGCCACTGGTAGGTTCTGAGCATTGATACATGAATTCTTTACCATAATGAATCACATCCTGTTTAACAATATCATGCATTGTGAGGTTATCTGTCTGGGACAGGCAGTGCAGCTGAAAGGACAAGAAATCATGAATTAAGCATATTCCCAGACGAATCTTTTTGTTTGTTGTTAGCAGGGAGAGTTTAAAGTGTTAGTTTATTGGTGAGATTAACATACTGCATAATTTTATTTTCACATAATTCATTTATACTGCTACCTTCAGTTCCAGTGTGAAGTAAAATGAATGGGCTACAGTTTGTTTTATTCATTCATTTTTTCAGTTCAATTAACAGCTTTAAGTGAATGTCTTTTGTTTGTGAAGCTCACCAGTCTAAACACAAATTGCAAAAGGAAAATACTCTACTAAACTGGCATTGCATACTTAAACATTTAGACAGATCTATAAGGTGTGATATTCTATAGTGATGTAGAAGAATGAGTAGTTTCTTAATCAGAGAGGAGAAGTGCTTCACTGTTTAGTGAAGCAGGAGCTCGTTTGTATCAGCATGAGGGATCCTGACAGGCTTATGACAGGAGACATGAGAGCATATACAGTATGGCGCTGTAGCAGAGCTGTGAAAATATTATCGGGCTGGGACTCACCCTTCCTTAATGCGTGGTGCAAATTAATCAGCAGGCAATAGGATATTAGTAATAGTCCCTTTGGGTTCCTTCTCACTTGATCACTCCTGAGTTCTCCTGGCCTAACCAGGACAGACCCCCCAGTTATCTGTCACTGCAGGAAACATGTCCAATTCCCCATCTCTGTCAGCTGGGAAAAGCTGTTAGAAATCTGTACGTGCACAATGGCCGATCCTGCAGATGACCGAAACCTGAAGCCAAGCTATGAAAATAAATATAGACTTTTAAGTGTTGTCTTTCATTAAGGCAGGAAAACAACTTATGGCATTTGTAGACCTCATATGATCCTAAGGGAGAGCTCATGCTGTTGGAGGCTTTGAATGTAAATCATATATAGAAACATGAAGTCAGCATTAAACAAGTTAGCAGAAAACGGAAAGAGCAGAAACAAACCAAAAGCATTTACATGTAGGCTATTCTTTTCAAGAGCCAAGATAGCTGATGATGATGCTGGTCAGCACTTGGACAGGAAATCTGTAGAAATAGGAAGCTGTGGCTTGAGGCTTCTTTTAATTATTTAAATATTGTGTGCAGATACTTCCAATCTAGTGCCATTAAAAACATCAGGAAATTCTTTCAGGCTAGATTAATTTTATTTATTGTAACAAAATTTTGATAAGGCACAAAAAGAATATTAAAGAGTGTTTTTAGTATTGTCACATCCACTAACCCATAGATGATAAAATGCCTAACCTGATTTGGATAAACCCATCTTGATCTCATTTTGCTGTACAGTTGATAACGAGTGTTCAGTTGTTCTCAAGGGAGTTTGCTTGGCCTGTTGATAAGGCTCATCAGGTGACATCCTGAGCTCCATGAGTAGATCAGGCTTCTAAATCTGAGCTGTTAGAATCTTTTGTTAAATTCTTCAAGAATACCTACAATGATGTTTTCTCTAGGGTGTGTAGATGGTTCATTGTGGGATGCAAAAGTGTTTCAATATAAATCTGAGCAGATTCTATCAATAAAGTATTTAGACTATTTGAAAAGTGCCTTGGAATAAAAGGTTTGGCAAAACTATAATGTAGTTTTTTGTAAATGACATTCGAAATATATGCAACTGATTAGCTTGCTTGTTAACTAGTGTTTGTCATATCAATAGGCTTACTGCTTTAAATCCTAAAAAGTTCTGCACAAGTGTTTGGAGATTGATAAGTTCTAAAATGGCCCCTGAAAAGAAAACAGAATCCCTCATTCCTTTCAAGACTCTTCCTTTTTTATCACTGACTGAACCAGAATGGTCAGTTCGATGTGAAAACAAAAGTAAGCTTGAGAAAGAGTTCTGAGCGGGATTAGGGCAAAGAACAAGCCTTTTGTTTTGCAATTCCAACAAGATGGAACTGACTGCAGCCAGTTTTCTGAATCATAGCTGTGCCGCTGTTTGTGTTTTGTTGGTCGTGGGAGATATTATCACTCCGACCTTACCTTTTCTCTGGGGCAGGGTTAGCCCTGCGTTTCCTACGCCTGTGCCTGCCAAAGCAGACCGTGAACAGTCGTTACAGGTGGGCTACAACGCGCCCACAAAGCATGCGTTATATCTGCTCTTGTGGGCAGGGCTGTTGCTAGGCTCAGGAACAGCTTGACCCGAAGTGAAAGTCATCAGTTTATGACCAAACCAAAAGTTGTAGCAGGCTGTAGAAACAGTTCACCAGCATTTGCTGATTTATTTGATTTGGAGTTGTCCTCATGACCTCTAGATATCATTGTGAGTAGTCCAAGTCTTCTGGCAGACAGCTGGTTTAGTGTGGCTGTAAGGTTTAACAAATAGAAGCTGCTGACCTTGTCCGCTGGCACTACCTGTCACCATTATTTCATGTCTTCCAGAAAAGTAAGTGGAGACGCAGTGCTCTCAAGTTACAAGCCTGTGGTTGGTGCTGTGAACATGATATGAACCTGTGTACTCCAGTATGCACGCTCATGAGTAATTGTGTCTGACATCAGTCTGTATTAAACATTAATTATTTCACTCTTACCTCACACCCCTTTCAAATAAGGGAATTATTGTCTAATGTCTTGCAGACAGAAATCGAATGAATGCACAACTATTAAAATCATCGTCTTTGAAAATCCGGAAATGAAGAAGAAGGTGCAGCCCTCGGGCTTATCATTTGTTTTATCTATCTTTCTCATAACAAACTTCATCTGACTGAATGTGAATAAGTCAAGCAGAAGTTATTCAAACAAACCGTGACTTATGGGAAGGACTCAGGAACAGGAGAAGACTCGGTCAGAACTGTCTGAACGGACCCTGAGAACAAAGAATTTTGGCCAGAAGCTTGGACATACTGTATGTGAGACCATGGTAGATAACGCTTGGAAATTAAAAGGCATGCCACAATACTGAAATGTGAAAATTCAAAGGGCTCATAGTTAAATAAGTGGGATGTTAACACTGGCTACTTTTAGATGTGTGAAGCTTCTAAAAATTCTACTGTGTTGTTCCAGGTGTGCCTTATCGCTTGTTTAGTATTCACAGTACCTTCCCTTTGTGGCTGGTGTTGAGCTGCGCAAATGCCTTGATATAAAATCTCTGTGGCACCATGAGCTCGACATTCTTAATGCGTACGCGGGTTCGGTTTTCATTAGATTGTACGGTGTTGTTCTTTAATGTCCTACTACAAGTGCAGTTATTACTATTAAAAACAACGGACCTTTACTAAAGCTCCAGTGCAGAGGGGAGTTTCAGTAGCAAAGCGAGTCTTTGGAATAACAAGAGCCCTGGCAGACTGTCAAAAAGAGAAGAATCCACCCAGAAATGACAAATCACACTGGGCAAGATCCCTCATGGTTAAATAGCTCTTAAAACTTCATTTCTAGTCTTGAGTAATTAAAAAATGTGCGCACAATGTGTACGTTTAGATATTTCCCCCTTTCGAAGTCCAACTTACATTTGGGTAGTAATAATAATAATAATAATAATAATAATAATAATTGCTTACACTTATATAGCACTTTTCTGGACACTCCACTCAAAGCGCTTTACAGGTAATGGGGACTCCCCTCCACCACCAACAGTAGTAGAATCTTCTGCTTTTTTTTAAATATGGCTCTGAAGGATCATAGAATTGCTGATGGTTGTAATGCGGTTGTGTTTCTGAGCCTAACGTATCTCTTATATTTCTGTGTTCCACCATCTTGGGTAGGGCAACATGTGAGCAAGGCAGATAAACACTGGGTCAGAGGCTGAGCCTGAGCCTGGAGGAACAGCTACATGCTGTGAGAGGAAGGGGTTGGGTTTGGAGGTTGTTGTTGCTGGAGTTGAAATTTCTTGCTGGCCCGTCACATCGCCATAAAAGGGGAAAGTTCTATGTTCAGAGCCGTCATCGGGCATTCCCTTCATAAATAGGACTGCTTTTGACTTCGGCCTTCAAATAAGGTGCTTGTGTCAAATGAACCTGTGTGTAATAAAACGTTGGAAACTGCTGAAAAATACTTGAAGGCAGGACTGGAACTTTCTCAAAGTTGTCACCCGTCTAGAGCAAAATTAAAAGAGATTTGAGGCGTCTTGAATAGTGTGCAGTGAGTAATGTATTGTGATACCTTACCCTGCAGCTCTTTTCTGTAATACAAATATACTGTTAGAGAGTGGATGAGAGTCCTCGGTGCGAGAGTAGGTCTGTTTACAGCAAAATGTGTTTATTGGGAGGGGAGTTGTGCTATTACTGGGCGGGTTAGGCCTAGATTTGATCTTTTTCTCATTTTCCTTTGAATTTGATTTGAATGTGCTTGAACCTCGAAACTTCACCCAGGTAATGGGACAGCTGAGTGGAGTCCTAAGTCTATCCCAGTCATTTCTTCAATACCTCTTATGTAGAGAGCACCTGTAAAATATGTGCTTTAGCACCGTAGTGCAAACTTTTACTTAATCAAAGGCAAGACTATGAACATTCCTCACGCAATTGTCAGGACAGGCCTGAGTTTGCACTTTCGAAATCAGCATAGGAAGGATTTGGAGAAATGATAGTCCTTTACCTCTGTGAAATCTAAAAGGATGAGATCATTAGAAGATCTTAAGAATGCAGGACACAGGACCTAGAAAAATATCTCATAATCTAACAGTACATGACTTGGCATTAAAATATGGAGAACTAAATACTTCCATGTGATCTGTTTTTACGGAGATCTGTTTCAACAGGTACTTAGTAGCACCGTTTGTCTGGTTCACTCGAATGACGAAATATCCCATGCTGTAGCACAGTAATGCGGAGCTGCAGAGTTCTGAAAACCTGCACCCACCCCTCCTGGAATGAACCAGATGACCAGGCCATGTGATTCTTTGTTTCTTGTGGTTGGCGGACACTTCCGGGATCTACTGGTGAGCAGTGTTATCATCCCTGACCACGCGTCTTGCAGGGAGGACTTGCAGAGAAGTTTCATGTTTTAAAGGAGCTTTTTACATTTTACTTACTGAGTAAGGGATGGTTGAAAACAGTTTCTAGGTAAAAAAGGCGATGTGAAATAAGAAAGTGAGCCATCTATTTTTTAATCCAAAGACTTTATAATGACACTGCATTATTCAATTCCCTCGTGCCCACACCTACACTTTCTTAACAGTCTTTAAAAAGAACTATTCTTCTCTGTGGCTTAGATGATTGTTCCAGAAAAGGGTTTCTGAAAAGGCTCCCTGCTCGCTGTGGTTTGTTTCTGTATCTGCAGATTATCTGTTAAACCTGGCTATACATTTTTGCAGGGCTGATTGGTAAATGGAAAAAAAATACACTTTTTATTTTCTAAATAACATGAGCTTAAGTGTCTGTTACAGGGTTTAACCATCAATTGATATACATGATTTAGTTGAATGAGGATTTATTATAAGAATAACAGCAGGAAAATACACTACAAATGTGTGGCAGTTTTGACTAAATAAATTAATATAAATAAACCTTTATGTAAGTGCCGTGATAAGGTTTGGAGTTCCGTTGCTTTGGCACCTTTATAAATAAAACAAATCAGGGTACTTTCTTTAATTCCTAGCAACACTTACTGTACGTTAACACATCTGAAAGACGAATGGGAGAAGGAATGTGAAAGGTATGTGTGAGAGGACTGTTCAGTGGTAGCCCGCTTACTGTCTGCTAAAGCAAGGGCAGTATTTGTGCTGAAGAGATTCCCCCAGGCTTGTGGCTCCAAGCCTGCAAACTGGGAGTTTATTTCTCTTTTTCCTTTAATCCTTCACTACTGAAGTAACTGGGCTGTTGCTTGTGTTGTGCTGGCAGTCAGCAGCCCGCCCGTTCCTGCCAGATCTCCGCTGTGGGGTTAGAGAACTTGGCAGGGTCCCCTGCACTGGAACGCCATCACACAGCTGTAGTGTACACTAGAGCTGCAGGAACCAATAATCCCAACACTGGGGCTCAGCTCCGACAGAGGATTGAGAATGGTACCGGAGTAATTCAGCACAGAAATCCAATGGCTTGATTCTTCTATTGTCGGCTTTCTCTTCCTGGAGAACAAGGGCAAAAGACTTTAAAAAGCAAAATCTGTGTACGCTTTGAGTTTTGTGCCCTTCTTCTGTCTCAGGGTATCTGTTCCGTTGAAATCGAAAGAAAATCTCAGAGGCAGCAAAAATGGTGAAACCTTCTAATGGCTCTTTCATTTGATTGGCTTGCAGACGGTCTTTAAATTGATTGCCTGGGTTTATGTTGGGATCAGCACTTGCTTAATCCAATTATTCTCTAAATGCATGCCACAGATCAGAACTTTGATTTAGTCTTTGATCACTATGTTTCTCCATCAGCATCCAATGAACTGCGGTCTGTGTCTGGACTGGACCTCTGACCTCTGTGGTCCACTGCCCTCAACATTACGAGATGAGTTCCTTAGATAATGTTCACTCGTGCCTTTTTGTCGCAGTCACATGCACTGTGCCTCTCCAGAGACAAAATCAGTTTTTACAAAATCTAGTTACCAGTAACTAGGACGTTAACAGTTCCTTGGTGTCTCAGTCCACGTTTTCTGTTTCAAAGCAAAACGACCAGGACCTGGCTCTCCTGTGCAATATGGGATACGTGAGGAGTGGAGACATCTTGAAAATGGTGGATGGAGCACAATTCCAGTTAAAGTCTGCTGTGACTCATTTTGACCAGAATAAGGAGCCAGCCCCCAGCCCCTCAGTCCACGCAGGCCTTGTTGTCCTGTTAAATGTCTGTTTCACTTCACAGGCAGTTCCCCATGAGTCTGGGACAACATGGGCTGCCTCTGATTAATCTTTCAGGCAGCTCATGATCCTGGAAAAATGAAATCGGTATCATGGATTCAATCCATCACAAATACACATATGCAAAACAAAGCCTCTCAAATTGTGCGAAGAAAACGCAGTTTAAAGATTTATCCATGTTCATTAGAGAAGTGATGGCAGATTACAGAACTGGGTTTAGAAACTGTAAAGCCAAGGACTCTGCATTTACAGCTTGTTCTCCGCTTTAAATTGGTGGATAGTGTCAAGTGTTGATTTCCCTAAAATATTGCCTCATTAGGGCAATGAGAAAATTGAAAATTTTATAGAGATTTGAAAAAAAGTTGGTAATTCAAAAAACAACTATCAGAGCCTTTTGTTCAAAATGTAAGTTTTTTTTACCCCCAATTAATTCCAGCTACTTTTCCCAAAATGACATTGATGTGTATTATGTGTTGTGTCTTGCTGGTGTCACTCCTCTGAGTGTTTCCGTTGGCCTTTAGAAATTGGGGTGCAGGTACTTCTTTTCCCCTGTAACGTCTTTCCGCCCTCTTCTTTGTGGCACCCTGTTTATCATATTCCCTCTCCCCCCCAACAGCACTACAGGAGCCCCGGCCTTGCCCTGCTGTTGTGGGCTCTGAAGAGAATATTTGCTGAATTAGGTCACCACCAAGTCAGTTATGTAGTTCGAAAGTCTTCCAGCATTTTTTTTTTTTGCAGCACACATGTTAAGAAAAATCAGACAGAATGAAGTTTTTTTTTCTTCTAAAGATTAGAACTTCCCACTAAGCAAGGAATCTTATTTGATCCTGATTTAGAACACTGCTTTAAAACCTGTTTGTACATAAATATTTCAAATATTGTTAGATCTGCTGCATGTGTTCTTCTGCCTAGGTAAAAAATTGAATCTTTATAGTAATTTCTAGAATAAACATGAAAGAAATGTAAGCTCTGCCTATTATTCAAAATTACCTTAGTTGGGATATCATCCTTCCTGATAAAGAAAAGTGCTGGACGTGTCAGATTGTACTCCTTTGCAGTTTTGGCTTGAAAGGTGTGATCCTCATTGATGTTGATGCCATCATGCATTGTATTTTGGAACATAATCCGCTCTAGTGTATGCAATAGGCTGGTTGTTCCTTTTCCTTCTAATCCATTTAGGAACGAGCATACAGCCGTTGAGCTGCTTTTGTCTGGATGATACCCTCCCACCCATTAAGCAAAGCTGTTTAACCCTGGAAGGGTCACAGTCAGCTGGTGCTGGAAACCTGGCCTGGGCTTCCTGTTTCAGGCACCTTACCCTCTCCCACACCTGAGGAATCCTCAACAGCTGAAGGGCTGTGTTTGTCCTTTCTATTTTTCAGCGTAGAATCAACCTTTACTGGCTCCTTTGATACAGTCGTGTGGAGAAATGTTCCACTCTGTGATTTCAGCTATCTGGCAGGATCACAGCTGCGAAGCTCCGTGACGATGGGACAGATTCTGGCTACATTCCATGGCTTTAGCTGTTTGGGGTGGGCAGCAGTGGATACAGTCACGTGGCTAGTTTGTAGTCGGCCTGCCAGGGCCATAGAGAGCCAGCTCAGAAACGTATATTACGTCACTATGGGTCACGGTTGGTCATGACATCATCAGGTGTAGCGCTAAACCCATGTAGTGTGTTTCTGGTACTGTAGGTCATCCCAGCACTGTCAGTAGGTTTACGACAGGTGATGTCCAGGTGGTAAGAAGTCTAGATGTAAATTTCTCATCAAACTGCAGACTGAGAGGGGCCGATTTGGCCATTATGTCACTGCAGAGTTAGGGATTAATTCATTTCATGGTGTCCTGATATGGGTATTGGAATGCCAGGGCATCCTGGTTATCAGAGCGCTATCCCAGGAACATTCCTAAGTAGCTGGCTCAGAGGAGTAGACTAGCTGCTTATCTCCAAGGCAAGAGAAAGGTTATTCTGCACCTCCTTTGAACAATTAATTATATGCCTAGGCATGACCTTGCTGCTACGACTGGAATTGTTTATCTTCTGGTTTACACCTTAAACATTCATTAATGTTGTAGGTAGGTAATGTGGGTTTCCAGCACAAAATCACATGCAAGTCCTGAACAAAACGGTTCTCAAGGAGATAAAAAAATCATTTCAGTTAAAAACTTTACTTGTTTTTTTTCATTTTGCAGTTTCTGCTCAAAGACGTTTTTATATTTCTGAGGGGACACTACTGATAAATGTTTTCGGAGACAAAGACACTTGGCTTATCCAATTAAATTAAATGAAATGTTCATTTTGACTGCCAGTGCAGCTAGAGAGACTGCCAAGTATCTAAAAATCATGTAAACATGGAGGGCCATATACTGTTTAAAGTACCTGTTAAACTAGTGTCCGCAAAGGTCTATGTGACACTTTCCAACTTTGTTCGAAGAAGAAATGTAACATGAATGCAGCCTTAGTGCTGTGGGCATTTCGTTCCCGAAGAGCAGCTGAAATGAGGAACCAGTGTAAGAGAATGATGGCTCTTGGGGAGGCAGTTCAATTAACCTGTCTAAGGAGACGTCTACAGGCTTGTGCAAGCTGTGCAGTGAGTGCCAGATGCTGAAGTGCTGTGGCTTTCAGGGGTCTTTTAATCACCCGCAGAAGATACCGTTCTGACGAGTACTGCTTGGCATTTGGTCAGTTAATTATGACATTTTCTTCAATCCCTAAAACCTATATGTACTCATGCCAGAGTTTAATTTGTGTTAGTTATTATGGTTAAAGACACTCATATTTGGCCTAAATGGAGTCTGTAACTGTCTTTGATGTAAATGGTGTAGAACTCGTACAAGAGTTAGACCATACAGTTCCAGTAAATTTCACAGTGTAACTTCCAGATGGTTTTGCAGATATTTTACTAACCCCAGTGTACTGGCTTAATGTCACTCTGTGTTTGTCTGGACTGCCTAATGTTACCCCCTCAGTCAACCAATGAAGCAGTTTCTTACTTCCGTGTCTGACCTGCTGTGTTGGGGGGTGTTGTTGGTATACAAAGGCTGCTGCGCATCACCTAACATATCTAGGTTTCCGAAACAGAAAAATAATTTTATCCTGTCCTGCTTTAAAAGTTATTTGCCAGGGACTACCAGAAAATCCCACTCATGTGCCAGCTGATCCAGTTAAACTTTGGACATGGGTGACAGAACACAATTGTTAAGGTTGTAAATTAGTTCAGAACTTGGAAAAATAAAGGCTTAATGAGCGATCCTATGACTAAAATCTTGCCATGGGAAACTGGACTACTAAAGCATAAACTGATGTTCATGCAGAAAGTTTAAAAAAATTGCACAATTAAAAAAAAATCATCATCATCAAATCGTTGATACCATTTAAAAGCACTTTTGGACCTTTGGGGATGAAAAGTGGCATAAGAATCAGTGATTTTAAATATACTGTATCAATATCACCATCCGTCCATCCATGACCAGAAAGCCATTAATTCCTGGTCAGGATTATGGCAACCCAGAGCCTGTCTTTTGATCAAATCAAATAAAAAATGCCACAGGTTGGGACTGCACTCTTTGGGAGGTGGGAGGTAACCAGAGCACAATGCAGAGAAGTAATTCCACATGATGCAGAAATGTAATTTAAACCTTTTATCGTCTCATTGTTCTGTACTGAACTAATTGGTGCTTTGGATGCTCGAGTTTCTTGTGCTGAACAATGGCTATGTTGGCCTGTCTTCAGGGGTTAAGAGAATGATGTTGAAGATGCCTTGAACCTGTAATTAGTCATCGTGAATAGTGACATCTTTCATGTTCAACTCTCTTCACTGACCGGTTCACTGACATTCCCCTCTGCGGCTCCAGGGGTTTTCCAGTGTTCCACCCGAACAACTTCGAATTAAATGTAAGAAAAGAACCAGCACAGACATTTCTAAATAAAATTGTAGACTGTTTTATTTTTAAAACAGTTGTTCAGATATTGTCCTCTCTTGCAAAATGTGCTCATTCATAAGAAATTAAGGCTTTTATTGTGTTACTGTGGGGAAAATAACATGTACTTATCTCCAGTTCTAGCATAGCTGGAATGTTAGCCATGGTACATTACAGTAGAAATTCAGGTGTTCGGGATTTATTGTATACATAAGCAGCTGTGTTATGTAAATAAAAAGATTGGATGTAGCAGTGTTGTTATTAATGCCTATAATGGAAAAATAGGTGCAAGATTTTATTTAAGTTTCAGCCCATCAACTTCTAAGAAGATCTGAGCCCCAGTTTTTGTGTTAACCACTTTCTCAAACACTTGACAAGAGTCCAGTTTGATCTTGCCCTGATACATAAAATAATCTACCCAAAATAACAGAACATCTTTCAGTCTTGCACACCCCTTGGGTGTGTTTTGCTACAGGAACAAGTTCCTGCCCAGACTTCTGTTGGTTTTTCCGCATTAAAATTACCATAATTTTCTGAAAACACGAATGCAAAGTTTTAGCAGTTTAGGTTCTCCCTTTTGAATTTGCTCTGCAAAAGAATTGAAGGCAGTCAATGTTTCTTTTTATTTTACAGAGAGCATCAAAGAATGGTGCGCTTTGTGTCCGTAGCAGTAACTGTTACTGTGTTGATTAAGGGCTGCTTTAGTCATTTTGATGTTTCACTGAATTCCTTTGCCCAGTACACTTGAGGTCATCGACCCGCCTAATAACTAGACTGATTGACCGACTGTGTCTTATTGATTAAGCAACATTTCGTTGGACTTCCTGGGTTTCTGCCTCGTCATGTGACAACTGTTGCAGTAACAACATGTTTAATCAATAAAATCTTCAAATATTCATTTAAGGTAAAAGTAGGAATACAGCTTAAAAAAAGTCTTTCAGTTTAACCAATGGATAAAGAAAAACATTACACCTGCCAAATATTATTTGATTTAATCAGGACATATTTGGATGCTTATCAGTCATTCAATGCAAATACTACTGGTCAATATTAAATTAAAAAGTTGAAGCACCAGTCTTCTGTATCTTATCTATGATTTACTTTAGCTGCTCAAAGCCCCTATCGAATGTCTTTGGAAGGGTGTTAAGCTTGTGATCAGTGGTAATCTTGATTCAGTTTTATTTCATTTGTGTTTCCGTCTGTATAGACTTTGTGTAGGTCTGCCCAATCTTTCAGGAGAGACTGATGTGCGATAACAAGGCACAGTAGGTTTTCATTCCTCACGTCAGGAATGTATTCCACTGTTCAAACAAGTGGAACTCTTTTGAGAAGCTTTAAATGAGGACGTTTTTGTGGAGCAGCTGTGAAGACACCTTACCTGTTTTTCAGTATTTTGTTGGTTACAAAGTGCTTCCCTATCATGAATGTCAATTCTAGGACTTCTAGAATCTAGGTGTTGTTTTAGTGGAGAGCTACAGGAAGTGAGCTTGTCTCAAAAACAAATGACAGAAAATCCAGAGAGACCAGCTTTATTGCCTGGCGGGCTTTATTCTTTTGGTGTAATGTTAGTCATCAGTGGTAGAGTGACATCATTTTAATTTTAAAAGCTTGCTATGAATTACATTTTTGTTCTATAGTAAGAGTTAAAAAAATAAGACATTTTGTTGAAAATAAATGTTGATCCCCATTTATTATTACTTATGCTTATCATATGAAACAAAGCTAGCAGTTTGCCCAATCGCTTTTAAAAATAAAAAAGTCTTAGCAGTAGGACAGGGATTGAACCAGAGAGGGTTAAGGTTCAGGGAAGTAAAAATGGTAAATACCAATACCGATAATAAGGGAGTTTATTAAATATCTGTGTTGCTTGCTGAGTTTCATACAGATTGTGTTGCACTCATGCAACAGATAGCAGTAGCTCCTGGATACCCTGAGGAACAGCTGCATTCAGCCAGCATGGAAAACCAGCTCAAGGCATTATTGTTAGCCAAGTTTAATTATCCCCAAGGTTACCAGACAACTACTGAGTTACTTAATGTATTAGTTTGCAAATATTAGGACGAGAAGTGGAACAGATGTCAAGATGAACGAATATATTTACCAACAGATGTGAAGCAACAAAGAAAAAATTAGTCACACTTCTTAAAATATGAACAATTGTGAAATAAGAAATCTCTTCTAATGAAACTCAACTGGAGCCCTGTTCTTTTCCCTGAATTGTCCTATAAAGCATATTTACCTCTAAAGTATGCATCTGTTAAGTACTGTAGCTGTACTTAAGAACAAGTAACTTGACCTACGTGTTGTGCTACCAGTCATGGACTTCGATTTGAACAGACATTTGGAATTGTCTGGCTAGAGGTCATGTGACCTCAAAGTTGTTCCGCCTTCATGAAGGTTTTCCACGTTAAATATTTACAATTTATTCGCAGTGCAGTGTTTACACCATGCACACTTTGCTGTGGGCCAGTTTCCCAGGGTCTGTCTCATGTTGTATCTTTATTTTCCCTCCCTTTCACTCTGGTTTCAGGGTGTCTGGAGGGCCATGATGTATCTAGAGAGGTCTCCTCTCCTTGTCCGGGAGGGCTGGTGGTGTCTGCAGGTTTTCCAAGTCTCTTTAAAACACTGGTATCTCCAGAGCTGGGAGATGTTGTTAAATTAAGCCAATGAGCTGAATTGAATCTACAGACATGGTGGCCTATTGATGAGGGATTGGATCAGACCACTGATGTCTGAAGACTACTATTTAAATGTGGGGATAAAATTATATCTGACGGAAGAATACAGGAGCCTTTTAAATTCTCAGGTGCAGAGCCAAGGTGTAGCATGCTGTGAGGATCAAAGCCTCTTCCTGAAGTGTGTGGAGCTGTCTTGCTGTTTGCTGCTCTTAGACACTACTGTTGTACACTTCCCCACCCCTGGCAAGACTTCACAGCACAGCACTGTGTAGTCCAAGAACACTGCTCACTGCCTTTGGATCAGAGGGCTTTCATATCTTCATCACACTTGTGCTGCACAGATTGTTTTGCATTGCATAGATCCTTCTGGGCATAGATTGTTCATATGTTTCTGTAGTTAAAAGGGACAAACGTCCTACTGTGGGACACAGAATACTAGACTGTCTCAAAAAAAAATTCAGTTTCAGTCATTTATATAAATATTGAGATGGTTAAATCTAGAACAAGAATTCCCATGCTTATTTAAAAATATTATTATGGTTAAAATTGAAAAATAGATTTCCAATGGTTATTTGGTTAAAAAGATAAATATTGTAAAAACTAAGATTTTAATGTTTCAATAATTACACAGCAGTAACAGCAGGTTAAGCTAGAAGCAGGTGTGCCGTTGACTGACACTAACAATCTTGTTCTTGGTCTCTCCTCAGCCTGCCTGTTCCGCTACAATGCCCTGTCGTTAGTGTACCTTCTTTACCTTCTGCTGTTACCGTGGTTCCTGAGGCCCAATGAACGCACTGTACGAGGTAAGGAACCTTCCTTCTGAAGTCTTGGGAAACGGCCATGAAAAAGCATAATGGAGCTCTCTCATCAACATTTCTGTCTTTCCATCTCTGTGGATCTTATACACTTAACAATGCTCCAGTGTGATTGTCTCTTCTTCTTTGGCATGATGTGCTATATACTGTGTACACCAGGTACCAACTGAAAGTGCTTTAACTTTGCAAGAAATGTGGTAAGATTTCTGCATGGCGAAGTAAAACGAGTGTTTCAATAGTATCCTCAATAGTATTAGTTTCCTGAAATGTTTTTGCGCTATGGAATAGGTAGGACTTTATTCTACAAGTTAGCACAGTTTGGTTTGACAGTTTAGTAAAGCTACCAAACATTTTAGTTACTTTACTTTAGTAGAGCTACTATGTCAAGGGTGATTTGTATAGACCTAAATACTAAGCAAACACCAGATCCAGATGTATACCACAGTAGTGTGTCAGTGTGGCCACTCTGAATCTGAAGTCATAAATGTACTGGTTACAAGCCCAGAGGCCAACAGCCACTCCACACTGCTGATGCTGTTGGAGTGCTGAGAACCCATATGAGCAGGACAGGCCGAAAGGCCTCCTCTCATCTGCATCCTGATGTTCTGTAACAAAGAGGATTTGACTCTTTCTGCTTTTCAAGGGGATCAGAGTTGACCTAAAGCAGAGTAGGTCAAGTAACCTGCTGAACGTCAGACAACTTTTCACCAAGATCAATAAATTTTCAGTAAAATTAGAAAACATGACCAGAGATGGTGCTTTTACATAATACACATTGTTTTCCTGAACATGCACAAATTGCGATAAAAAACTGCCGACAGACTAATACTATAGGAGATATGCACAAGTGCAGTGAATATTGAAGTACTCTGCTTTTTTAGTTCCGTGTGAATCTGTGAATCTACTTTTGAGGGACTAACATAATCCCTATGTTAATGTTAGACTTGATTTCTGACTCTTGTGTGATTACAGTAGCCATGTTCTTCAATCACAACATTTTCATAACTATTGAACACTTCTCCTTCTGTAAAACTACTGAACTCATAAATATTTTTTAAAAATAATTAACTTCTATTCTCCTAAGCAATCCATTTTGGAAAGAGCAGCAGTAATACAAAGAAAGAAGGCTTACCAAATGCATAGCATATTTTAGATTTGACTAATTTATCCCACCGAATCATCTGTCTTGAGGTTCCCAAGGACAATCATGTTTCCTTGTGTGCCCATCTAGAGATCCACTGCCCACGCACATTGAACTGAGACAGGTACCTCGGTTTCTTCATGCTGAATAAGAGAATGAATTGCTAGATAGATAGATAAGACTTTATTTATCCCGAAGGGAAATTGAGGTGTTACAGCAGCCCTTCGAAAGTCCATGACCATTTCTTTAGTCTTGCTGGTGTTTAGCTGGAAATGGTTAAGATGACACCACTCCACAAAGTTGGTAATCAAGCTCCTATATTCCTCCTCCCTCCCCTTACTAATACACCCCACAATTGCAGAGTCATCCGAAAACTTCTGCAGATGACATGTCTCAGAGTTGTACTTGAAGTCAGAGGTGTAAAAAGTGAACAGGAATGGAGCAAGGACAGTCCCCTGTGGAGCCCCAGTACTGCTAACAATCTGTTCTGACACACAGCTCTGTAGCCATACATACCACATTATGTAGTATGACCTGCAGGTCAGATAGTCTATAATCCAGGACACCAGGGGAGTGTCCACCTGCGCCACCCTTAGCCTATCTCTCAGTAGTGGGAGTAATTTTACTTGTAAAATACTGTAAAACATTTACAGTAATTTTACTAGTAGAACTCACAACAAACCTTCCAGCTTTGGACTGACTGAACTGCGTCACCTGGTGACCCATGAGTCCCTGGTTGTCTGGCTGACCAGAAGCAATGAGAAAAGAGCAGCAGAAATGGTCATGTGGCACAGAGCAGCACTGAGGATAAGCCTGAGGATACCATAGATGAAGCCCTTCTGGTTGGTACACTCCTTACCACCTACATCTAAATCTGAACTGCAAAACCTGAAGTCACAAATAAAACCAAGGCTTCACATTGGATTAGAGGATTTATTTTTAGCCCCTCTATATTGGTGCCAGAGCCAAGGGCGTTCGTTACTGGGCGAGAAATGGTGTTTGGTTAAGGATAAGGTACAGCATGGTGGCTTTCACTGAGCTGCAGCATCTCTCTCAGCTCCCGTGCAGTCTGTGACGGCTGTATGGCAGGTGAAAAGCAGGCCCAGAAAGTGTGCCAAGAGGGTCAGGACATGGGGCTGCTGGCCTGCTGACAGAGGATTTATCTCGTGGTTTTTCAGGGATTCAAATGTAGTTCAGGACCTGCCAAAACAAATTGTAGGTGATTATAAAGCTGGTCTCAGCTTCTGTAAGCATCAATACATGTGCATCAAAATGGCTAAATTGTGCGGAGGAGTCACTTAAGAAGTATTATCAGTATCCTAAGGCTTTTTCAACAAAGCTCATTTTTGGCAGTGCTATACGTGGTGCTTTACACCCTAAAACAAAATGATAATTGCAGTATGATACAGAACGCAGAGCCTATGCAGTGACCACTGCAACATCAGGATGAACAGCGCTTGGACTATCCCTGTTTCTCATAATCCAATGATAAATCCCGTTCTTGCACTGCTTTTCAGTTCACAAGTAAAGGTCAGTCTGGGCAAAGTGAGCACTTTTAAAAGAATGTGTGAGTTGTGTGGGAGTAAGGCCGAAGCTATGGCTTTATTGCAGACCAAACTTAAGTTTTGTTTAAAAACCCGTATCTTTTAATTTGTTAACATGTTAGTTACATTTTTGCATAGTAGAGCCTGTTGCAATGTAAGTCAATAATAGACACAGTAGACACTGTAGGAAAAAAACACAGCAGAGACCTCAGAAATGTGTGCACCGCCAGCCCAAAATGGTCCTGGGGTTTATTTGTCTAAGCTATCAACGGTTTCACGCTCTGGAACCTCTTGGCCACAATCAGTTCCTGTTTGCGATAAGAAAGAAAATGAATTGCAGTCCATTATATTTTCCTGCTTCTGAAAAATAAACATGGGCCAGATGGGCTCTCATTGTGGGTCTCGCTGTTTGTCTTTATTGGCTTTTATGTTTTATTTAGCATCAATTTGCCTGTTTTAAAGGATGGTCACTGTTAAATATTTCACAGCCTGCGCAGGCCACAGCAGGTCACGCAGACTGGTGAACCGCAGGTTTGTTTTCTATACAGTAGAACAAGCGTTGCAGTGCTCAATAGGAGAATCAATGTAAGAGGTCAGAGATCTATTTCAGGATCAATCTCTGGCAGCCAGAATCCCCTGTTGGAAAAAACTGAGAGCTGCCAAGCCTGCAAAGTCTAAACCTGACAGCAAACAGTATTAGCAGTTTAATGAAAACCATCTTGTTTGTTCTTTACTTAAATTTATTGCTGTTATGGACTAAAACAGAGGAGTGCAGATGTGTATAATTAGGAGTCTGGGGGTGTGTAGCATACAGAGCTGTGCTTGGAAAAGACTGGAAGTTCTGCAGTACTACATTACAGTTGCAGGATTATTATTTTTGTTATTGCTCCCAGGCAATATTTAGTCATCTCTTTTGTGTATGATGGTTTTTTTCCAGTTGTCCCCATCTCTTGTCTTGGATTAACAAACACTTGACAGATCTCTCCCAAGTGAAGCACTTAAACAGTGTAAGAGTTTTCTGAAGATTCTCCCACTGCATTCTCAGGGGTGCAGTATAAGTTTGTCTCAAAGCCCATTGCTATGTGCATAAGTGCATGCTTTCTTTGTGGATGCTCATTTTAACAGTGCCTGTAGATCTATATGCTTGATCTATATTTAATAATATTATTATTAATTCCATACACTTATATAGCTCTTTACAGTATAAAGTGTGTCGGAGAAAGATGTGGAGTTGCACTAAGTGTCATGGAGTGATTTCACTATTAATTTCAAATTTGTAGTATGGCAACAAAGAGTACACACATATGTAGCCCATTTTTACTTTAGTTATTAATAGATATATAAACTGTGACTGAAGAAAGGAATAAAGCATTTAATGTTAAACAATTCATTTGCATGTCAGATTGACTGATGATTCCTAAACTCTTTTCTGATTCATTAACAGAATCTGTTTTAGAATTTCTGGGCAGCAGTGTTTTATTTGTTTAAGCCTGAAATCCCATTTCAAGTTTCTGCACCTCTTATGTTTTGTATTGTGCTTCCTTGCATTTTGGAGTAGTCTACCTTCAGTTCCTCAATATAAAAATAGCCTGTAGAGCTACTGCATAAAACAACCCCATTTGCATGATGTTAAACCATGTATTCTTAATGTGACAAGCAGCTGTCCTAAAAGTGTAATTTGTCTTGACCCATGCTGTCAGATGCTGTCAGTACCAATTAATAAAGGAAAACAAAGGAGAGAGATTAATAATTAAAAAATATTTGCTTTACATATTGGAGCTGTCCTGACAAACTGATCTCTGCAAAAGCAGTTTGCTGTTTAGTCTGTTTTTTTTATTGCTGGAGCTATTTACAGACGTAGAGCATCACTGTTCATGCAAAGCTCTTAATCATGATTTTTTCATGTTTTTTGAATTAAGTATTTCTTATATCAGACATTTAGACACTTATTCTTACTTTTGTCTTGAACAATACATCCATAAACCTCCAGTACCCTACCACACATTGGTTCTGTCAAAGAAACTGTGATAATTCCATATTAAGTTAATGTATTGAGCATCAAAAGACATCATTAGTGAGAGAGTTGATTGATTAGTAAGGTGATTTAAGCTGTTGAATGTGAGAAAAGCTTTCATGCCACAGGAACCTTGGAGGCTTGGCTGTCAGTACACTGTTGCTCACTGTCTGGGGTGCTCATAGTCAGCAGTTTGTAGCCAGGTACACGTAAGATGGTACAGCCTAACACCATGCATCAGTTATAAGCCCTGATCTGACCTATCATCATCACCGAAGCGTGATGGTTGGAGTAGTTGAGTCTAGTGGTTGATGGCAGTCTGATTGCGCAAGAACTGGCTCCTCACTTGCAGGCTCACCCTGATGTGACAACACAAGTTGTCACAAGCCTAACCAAGGTTTTCTTGTGAGATGAGTTGTACTACAGTATTACTGTAATACTGTGGATGCCCTACCAGGTCTGAGCCCTCTTGAACATGTACATGAACATGTATGGGCTGAGCTGGGACAATATGAGGCATCTAGGGCTCAGAGGCCAGAGATCAGGGACTTGTCGTCTCTACCCAAGAAGGAAGGAACAATTCATCTCAGGATATCTTAAACTAGTATCTGTTCAGTTTTGCATCAATATAATTTATAGATGCGTTTGTTTCAACGTAAAAACTTACGTTAAAAACTGCTGGACTATTTGTCTGTGACTACATTCATGCCATTAGTATCTTTAGTGTTCAGCTCTCTGTTGATGGATGATAAAATATATCTAATGTCTATCGAGATCTTGTTCATTTTTAAAATATATTAGATTTAGTAGCTTTGTGATATTTCAGATTTATTTTCAGAATTTCTTTTTGTAGTTTTACACATTAACATCTTAAATGGAAATAGAGTCCTAGAAAAGCTAAAGCTTATAAACTGCTCGTTCAGACTTACCATCTTAAACATTTGAGATGCAGTATTAATTCAATTAAATTGGTGAATAATGTTTCAAGTGAATGCCGTTTTTTTGTCTGGTACTATACAATCATCTGTAAGGTAAGGATCTGCCAAACAATTCTTCCTTGTACATCTGTCTTGGGCTGTTTTTGGATTGTCTTTCAAAAGAACAGTGATGAATTGATGAAGCTGTATCTTTTTCTTGTTTGTATACTCAAACACTGCATGATTCTTGCACATTGTGGGCTTTACATTGTCTTTGTTCCCTAGTTTAATGGACTTGTGAACTGTGTCAGTAAAAGAACTGCGTTGTGAAAGCCTCTCGCCTTGTAGAGTACTGTAACAGCCTGTACAGCTGTACTGAGTGCTAAAAAGTGAGTTTCAAAGCCTTTATTACGTCTGATTACCATGTGTAAGGAGTACATTTTGCAGTGTTGTATGGCACAAGCATTTTAGCACTTTATTTCTGCAGCATCACTGACAGTTCGCAAAGAATCTTGAAGGTTTCATTGAATCTTTGACTCTTTGAATTTGAAACTTCACCATTCTGCATTCCTTCCAAAATCACACCAATAAATATGTTACAGAGGCCTCCCGTTTCTAAGTTCTAGTTAAGAAACTGTTGTCAGTTGTTCAGTGCATGCTTATTGATTGATCTTGTGCAGATTTCTAAGTTGTGGCACATGTTTAATAATTTGTTTCAAACTGTGGAAACCAAATACGTAAGCACCATGTCTGTGTTTTATCTGTTCAGAATTGTTAAGGTTGAATCACTGAAACAGTAAAGAAGAGTTGAATTATTCTTGAGTTGTATCTGGTGAATGCCCCTGGCTCTAGAAAGGAATTGCAACTCCAAAGATTTTTGTTATTTCCGTACTTGTATAAGGTATAGTTTTTGAAAGTGTCCTTGCCCTTGAAATTCCGGAAATAAAGAAACAGGAAGGCAGGATATAAAGGGCACTGATGAAGGAAATGTGGTTTAAAGAGCAAAATATGTATTTATTTGCCATGAATTAAGTATGGCAATTATTTAGCTCATGGAGAACAGCTCATCACCCAAAAGTCCAGAAAACAAGACCTTTTTTAATGTTGCAAAGGAAAAAGTAATAGGTTTATTCCATGCTGGAAAAAAAAGAAGAAAGAAAACGCAACGTTTCGGCCGTGGAGCCTTCTTCACACCTGGTGGAGAGACGCTCCTGTCACCCCGCCAGCTGTGAAGCTCTGGCACGGGGCTGCGATGCTGTTAAAACAAGTGCTGGAAGGTGGGTGTGGGGTGAGTCCGTACCCTGCCCCATTTTGCCACAACTGTACTGGGAGAAAGTCTAGCTGCGAGCTGCGAAGTGAAAAAATGAAACTGGTATTAGGTACTGTAATATAAATCAACATTGTACTGCATTCTTTTCTGCAAACACTGAAAGTTTCAGGGTCAGAAAGTTAGAAATGTTTTGTGAGGCCATCCTCCCTTCTTCTGCAATTTTGCTTTTTTTAAAAATAATGTCGACTGTTATTAGCAAATCCCATGGCAGAGCTTGTGCTTTGTTGTTTTACCAGAGTGTACATTCAGACAGTAACATCTACTCAGCACATAACGTCAAGCACTGACAGGACAAAGGCAACCAGCCAGGTCGCTCAAGGCAATTGATTTCAGTCTGATACACACAGCTGCATCCCCACAGTGCTTTTTTGACTGGGATGACTCTGATCTGTAGAGAAGATCAGGAAATCTACAGAGCCACAGGAATGCACACTGAGCCATATTACCCATCACTATGCCAGGGAACAATACAAACTCCTTAATTTACGCAAAAGCATTTGGGTTTTGTTCTCTAATAAACACATGTACCGAGAATAAAAAAAAAAAACTTTCTTGAAGATAGAATCCAAAGCAATCTGTGTTAAGCTCTCTCTTTTGAATTGTCCTGTACACTATAAGCAGAACGTGGTCATGTGTGCTTTGTTAAAAGGATGTAGAACATAAACCACAAGGGGATGTGTTGTGCAGGTTGGTTTCTGACCCGGAATGCTGCAGAAAGTTAGCAGAGGCTCCTCTCTTAGGGCTCTGCCCCATTATGACGTGGGAATGGTGCTGTTATCCAGTTGATACAATGGGGTCATCCGTCCATCTTCCTGTGGAATGAGTGAAGGCAGACCCTGCTCCACCGCCTAGCTGCCCTGCAAGTGCCAGCCATTTCCTGTCAAAACACACCTTTTAAGACCTTGTTTATTTAAACTGGTAAAATAAGCAATTCATTAAGCACTGTCACATGGCATTTATTAGGCATCAGGCAGTTTGTTTTCGGAAAGACTCCCCCTTAATAGGCAATATGAATTAAAGGGAATATGTCATTTATTTTTAAAAATACTCTGTGCGCTGTTCCTGTGTGCACCTTGCAGGGGTATTATTTTTTTTCCGATGAATCATTATTGAGTTCAGTTTTTTGGAAACGGTACTGACCACAGAGCAATTCAGGACAGCTTTGAAAAACAGTAATTAATTACCAGGCCTTGGTGTAAAAAAATCTGAAATCTTGGAGGGTTCAGGCTTCAGGAGCAGACATAAACTATTATGACAGGTGTTATTTTTTTTTCCCTTTCTATGGAGTGGGGGCAGTTTAATGACTTACAGTTTCAGTCTGACCCCCACACTTCCCATAGAACAGAGGGTGTAACAGGAAGTCAAGTTTGTAAAACATTGTAAGCTTGTAGAAAAAACTTTTCTTAGTCATATCCTCTTCTATTAAATTGCATTTTAGTATTCTTAGTAACATATGAATTATTTATTTAAAATTAGACATAGGCCATAGAAGAAAACATTGTTTTTATGAACAAACGTTATTTCCTCATTTGACAAGTTAAAAGAATTGCAATGGTAATGCAGAAAAAAGACACACTTTATACTCTTATACTCAGATTTTCCACCACTTCCCCGATATACAGCAGAGACTTTTCTTATCTGTCGGCTTCATGAGGTTATGCACTCTGTGTCTTGTGTTACTGTGTCGGAGCTGGTAGTGGTGAATGAATCTGTCAAATAGAAACCCACAATTTTGGTTTTGTCTGCTGCAGATATATTTGAAACAAGCCTGCTGTTGAAAGGCAGAGTCGGTTAGTCTTTCATATTTTAGTCTGGAAAAAGCAATCAGCAAACTGACTCGATACGCATCACAAGGTCTTCTCTGCACTTGATAGGCCAATTGGTGTCCTTTTCCTTTCCAGCAAACTCTTGTCATGTGGAACTGGGATCGTGACCAGAGAGCACGGCGACTAAACCACAATCTCAGTCCTTCGACATTCTGCTGCCTGCTCACCTGTTTGTACAGTAGAACTAAATTCACTAGCATGAAGTGGAAAAAATAGAATGGGGAGAATAAAAACAAAAGAAAATACAAGTCTCAGGGGAGCCTGTGTTTGGTCAAAACCATGCCCGCTGAAGAGTATATCTAGGATACTCAATCTTGTTTTGCACCTCCATTAAAAAGAAGCTTTATTGCAGTGAGTCAGTGGCTGCTCTGGGCTGGATCCAGAGACCTGCTGCTGTAAATCAGGTTCATCCTTGGACCAGCAATGCTTCAGTAACATTACGAAACACAGACTGCCTCTAGTCACCAATACTGGAGGTGATACAATCATGATTACTGCACTTCTGTTAGAGACACTACGCAGAGTAATGCATTCATTAATCATACTAAGACACTGGAAAGGCTTTAAACTAAGATAGGTAATGGGGTTTTGCAGACTAATTGTATTAATACTATTATTAAAACCCTTTCCCCATATTGTTAAATTCTGGTGTGTGAGAATGTTCCCATTTTTTTTCTTTATAATTAAAATGGGAACAGATTAGTTCTTTTTTATTTTGAATGACAAAATTTAGATTTGCATTTTGTGAATGCAAAACTGACTTTCTCGTGGGAAGATAATACTTTAGAAAGGAGTGCATTTTGTTCTAATTGTTCTGTCTGTTTCAAGTATTATGAAAATAATGAATTGCTTCAAAGCAAAGTGTTTGTTTTCCAGTGGTTGTCATTCAGTTGTTATCGGGTTTTGACAAGTGCAGAGTTATCTTAGTGCTTTTTTTCTCTCCTGTCTCTTTCTCCCTTCTGCCATTAGAGCTAGGGGGATAACATTTCTTTTTTAGATTACGTTTACTCAAGAATTAACTAAATGAAAGCAAAGGTCAATTTTTAACAAAAGCACCAGAAGCCAAACAAGTAACTGTAGCCTTTTTATACAGTAATGGAACATTCTCAGGTGTCTTTATATAGTTTCTAGGAAAGCAGATAGAGAAGCTGTGTGCAGTTTTCTGTCCTGATAATGTGAAGCCCAGAACTGGCAGCAGTTCATAGGATAAATGAAGAAAAACAATACAAACAGTACAAAAGTACAGTGGATAAGCTGAATTTGATTTGTTAGTCGTTTGTGTAGTTAGAGATAATGCAGTGTACAAACACAATCATATCAATTTCTGTTTTTTTTTTCAAGTTTGTGAAGATGCTTGCCCTAATGCCAAGCCACATGAATGGTCTTAGCGATGGATGTGTGGGTGATTTTCACTTGTTCTTAGTGGTTATTTCCATCTTTCGTCTGTGTGTAGAATTCAATACATTTACCTCTGTTTCAGAAAGTGGAACTTTCTGTTGCCTTCTGTTGGGTAAGAGAAGGAATGAGGAATGGATGCTTGAAGCCTCTAACTCTTGTCAGAACATAGAACTGATGTGATTCATGTTCCATCCTGATGAAGGGGTTCAGACCGGAAGGTTTTCGGGATGAATGTAGTTTGTAGTACTGTGTTTCTCTAATGCTGATCCGCTCGTTTACTTAAAATGAGATTACAGAGCAGCAGCTTGGGATCCACAGGAATGAACTGGGGGCTTTGGGTAAACACCGCTTTAAACTTCAGAGCTGAGCTTTGGAGGGAACGTCACAGGTACACAGACTACGGACGACACACAGGAATATTCAGAAAAATTTCACTTTGTTTACAATTGTCATTATTATTGTATCAAACTATTTATATAATTATATACAATTATTGTATTAAAATGGAGATGTTGGTTGTTAAAATTCAAAACAATTTAAAATACATAAGAATTTTGGAAGCACTGGAATGGTTTTAACAATGCCAACAACTTTAAATCTCAACATTTTGTGGCAGCTCTTTTAATACACTCTCAGTCCGGCGAGTGGAGGGTGCAGTGAGGGGCTCATCTGTTGAATCTATTTAACTTTCAGAAGGTCGCCTTCACTGGAACTTATTAGAATAAAAGGGCTCTTCAGTTGTATTACTGCCTTTTCTGGGCAATCTAAAATATTAATGCTGAAAGGGGAAACCCTAATGCTTAAAGGAAATACAAGTCAATTTCTAGGGGGCCTGTGGGGTGGAACCAGTGTATAAATAATTCTTATATTATTAAAAACCAACAACCTAGTTATCACCGCCAAAATCACAAGAGCTGCATACCACTACCTTGTAGTAGCTTATTTTCTCCAGCTCGGCTCACTTTCACAAAGGGTTCTGTTATGAGTCTTCTGACTGCCACTCTACGATAACCCTGTTTGTTTCACTCCTTTTTGTTTCATTTGCTGTAAGCTTCCACATTTGTAGTACTCTTTTCAAAAATGTCTTTCGGCGGTATTGCTGTGCCCATTTTGTCTTGGCAGTCAGCAGTTTGTTCTGTTCATTACCAAAATACTTTTAGTTTTAACTCTACGTAAATTTGGGAGCAGCCCAAATATTTTCGTAAAGCCAAAGAAACTGTTTTAGAGGCTATACAGTATATAAGGGAGGGAGAAAGGGCCTGCTCTGACACAGCACACAGCTGCTTTCCGTACTGCTCATAAGCTCATGGTGCTGTAAGGGTTCCCTGTGGTTGTGCAATTCTGATGTCTTCATGTGTGTTAGTGTTTACGTCTCTCGCTTCCAGGTCATACTGGGCGTTTTATCAAGGCCCTGTTTGCCACCAGTCTGGTGTTCCTGTTGGCTCACCTCACCTTTCAGATCTGCCTGTACACTGTTCCCGGCCTGGATGATGAGCTGGGATACAACTGTGAGTGCTACAGTATCTTACTTTTTCTAAAAACAAAGCCCAGACAGTATCTGCAGTTACACCTTGTATTCTCAAACAGTTGACTCTTCAAAATCAATATGGAACAAGACGACACAAGTATGAAGTACATAGAAGTGTATTTAAAGCCAAGAATGGGTATTGTTTTACTCAAAGGGTTGTAGGAGAATGGAACAGGCTACCCAGGCTACCTGTTCAAGAAACAATTGGTTGAAACTCTTGTCAGTTAGCTTTTATCTACCAAATAGGGTAGATGGGTTCTACAGCCTCAATTTCTTTATAATCTGTCTTATGTTCTTGCATCAAAAACATTGTTTTTTGTTCATATAAGAACATCGGATTCTGTTTTTTATTTTGGTTATATAATAACATCTGATTTTTATGTTATATTAAAGTGAAAACAAACATCAAACTATTTTCTGATTGAATACATTGTGGGAGTCTAAAAGGTTAGAAATAATATCCTCTTTTCTCTAATTCAATCACTAAATTTACAGAGTATTTCCAGAATTAAGAAAGCAACATCTGTACAGTACAGCTCTGATCTCCATAGAAAGAATAAGAATAAGTTACAGCTAGCTTAGTGAATGATGTGCTTATTGTAAAAAAAACATATATATGTTGGCTATAAAAATACTTTCTTACGTTTAGCATTTATTTAAGCATTTCTGCTCAGAATTTACCATATTTGTTAAAATAGGCTTTATTTTCATTTGCAAAAAACACTGTACCTCAAGAAGGCTAAAATTATAGTCTTACTAAACGTGTAGTGTTAGGATAATATTGGAACATGTTTGAACAGGCAATAGTCCAGTGCATGTAGATTACTCACTGCTCCCTGATAACCTCTCCATTCTGTGCGGTTTCTCTGCTTTTCGTGCCTTTTTGCAGTTTTCTGCAAGGTCACATCTCGTTCTTGTTTTGCAGGCAGCTCCTGGGAGCCTCTGTCAAGACACGTTGGAGTATCCAGGTATGCCAGGAATGTCAGAGACAGGTTGGGTGTGTTTATGGAGCATGCGTAATCTTTTGAGAGTGAAATGTTCCGATTTCCTCAGCTTTGGAATGGAGACGATGGAAATAAGCAGAGCCTTGTTGGGCTGTAGAAAGGTGAACTACATGTACACGTGCAGGGGGAGATCCCAGACACTGAAGAAAGAGGAGGCCAGTTCATCAAATCCACACTTGATTAAGAGATTCGGTTCTTCCATAGTCTTCCCAAAGAGAATGATTTTGACTGGAATTTGCATGCATCAGCTTTGAATATAGTCAGTGTTATCTCCCAGAGTTGAGCTTGGATTCTCTGCCCTGCATAAGCCCCTTGTCTGTGGAAAGATCTTACAGTAGGAGTTATTACATATGGCTGCTTTCTAGAATCGGTTGGCTTGACCTCATACCCTCATCTATCATGTTAGGCTTCCGCTAGATGACTTGTGGAGCACTCTGCGACTGGTGGTCCCAGATGTGGGCATCTTCACCGTATCGCTAGCAACCCTGATTGTGTGCAACTGTCTGCTCCGAAAAAAGAAAAACGGGCAAGGAGATGGCCAGACAGCAGACACAGAGCCGACGCAGCAGGTGAGTGAAAGACCCCTCCACACTATCACGGGTTTCTGAGCAACAGATGCATCTTCATATCTCGCAGTCTGAACTGATCTACTTATTTCAGTGGTAAGCATGAGCTGAATCTTTTAAAAATGCATCGGTGCTAAGGGGTGGTTTAATTTTGCATAGTGTACAGTGTACTGTTTTGCATATTGTACTTGTTGTGTGCAAGAGTAACGTTATCATGTTTCCTCAGTCAGGAAATTAAAAAAGCTGAATCACTGCACGTTGAGCAGCACCATAGATATGGCATCCATTTCTTTCGTTTCCCTTTGACCAGTTTCTTAAATTTGACCCCAAATCATTTCCAGCTTGTTTGCTAAATACGTCATTGCGTTTGTCCCTGAAGCAGACAAATCTACTACTGACTTCACTAAAGCTCTTCACTAAAGCTTCATTAAAGCCGTTCAGGAGCTCATAATGAATTTTACAAGCTTTGATTTTAAATTTATTTTCTATTCAACAGAAATGGGTTTTTATGATCATGAGGCTTTTATTAGTGTTTCAAGTGGCACATGAATGATGTAATTGATTCTAAAACTCACAAGACTCGCCACATGATTAGCCAAGCTTGAATGCATAAGTTCCCGTGTTTCAAGCAGAATACAGCAATTTGACTGTTGATATTTACACAGTATGCATCCAAGAACCCCGATAATACGTGCAATGTCTATCAATGCCTTGAAAGAAACTAAAAAGTAACTTACACGAATGCCATCTTTGTTGATTCTCATTACAAAGAAAAACTGAACAAAGCATTTTATTTCTTGAAAACAGTAAGAATTTCGAATTACTAATCTCTAGGAATTGTACACGGGACATGTATTCTGTGTCCTTAGTGCTTAAAAACTAGAAAAGGTATGTGCTATTTTTGTTAGTAGCAATGCGATACCATGTGCAGTAAGTGTCTTCAGGAAAAAAAATAAGTCCTTGTTAGAATCTAAAGGGCACTCTATTGGACAAGTTTCTTTTTATGTTCTGCTGGGCTGTATTTGTGTGTTTTCTGGGTGTGTTCCTTAGACACCAGAGAGTGACATAATGGGTGGTTTTGTGTGGGCATGGGATAGTGGTGTGTGGCTGGGCCCTGCTGAGTGGGCTTCCTACATCTCAGCGTGGGAGTCTGGCAAATTCGCCGCCACAGGGAAGTGGTGCTAAAAATCATTCACCAGCCTGGCGCTGTGACAGCCTCGCCAGCCTTGAGGGCCTACCAGCGGCGCGGAGCCTAGGAGCTCTCTTTGTCTTCCGCTGCTTTCTTTCAAAAGTTCTCCAGTGGGGAAAAACACGTCTTCCTTCACTGTTTGGTTTGCTGGAAACTTCTGTGGGGTAAAATTGTCTGCATGCAGTTTTGTTTATTGGAGCCCTTTTTTTATACTCGGGTGTCTGGAGTGCTGCATTTCTGACTGCCATTCGCCTTAAGCCTCTCTCCCCCTCTACATGTGGTTTCCAGCTCGCGTTCTCCCCTCCTCTCCGCTCATAGTCTTGTGCTGCCGAGTATACGTTCTGCAGCAGCTTCTTACCCTGTTACCACAGCAACCGCACCAACAAACACCAGCTTCTAATTATTACTAACGCCGGGAAGTACAGTGAAGTTTTTCTGTAGCTCGATTAACCAATGAATCTGTTTGCTTATCGGGGCCTCCTGTGCTCTTGAGTCTAAAATTGTTTGGCAAAGCATTACGGTCTTATTTCTTCACAGAAATCTTGATATCCCAGTAATGTGTAGCGTTAATAACTCTTTGCATGTATAGAATTTTCACCCTAAAGGATCCTAAAGTTCCTTATTCTCTTATTCTCTTCATAAAGGGCAGCTCCCACATAGGCCTCACGTGGTAGCCATTTTTCTGTATTTTATTATACTTACAAACTGATCCTTAATGACCAAGTAGTCAGTACACCGGATTAACATCCCATCCGAAAGACAGTCCCTTGCCAGAATACTTGGGCACTGGACTGGAAATTGTGGTCCAGAAGGAATAGTGCCACCTACTGGTCCATTAGCGCAACTCGGTGTTCCTTAGACATCTCCCATTCCAGTACTGACCAGGCCAGGCTCGGCGTGGCTTCTGAAATCTGACCAGATCAGACTAGAAGGTGGTCATAGACTTCATCTACATCAACAGATTTATTCATAGCCATTTAAATATGGGCTTAAAGATGGTGTTGAGCTGAGTTTGTTTGTGTCTTGTTGGTCAGCCTGTGTGAAGGATGCCTGCATAGCAGGACTACAGGTGGCATGCCCAGGCTACAGTACAGCCACCTTCTCTCCCCCACAACAGCTGTGTGCTGAAACAGGATGCGGTGTTGGCCCTTTCAGCACCGAGCAGTCCACAGATATTCCCAAGGCTGCACGACTTAAACCTGATCTGTAAAACTAACAGAAAAAGTGCAGTACGGGTCTCATTTGCAGGACGTCTGGCAGAGAGAACTGGTAGACAATTTTTCATGTGGATCTGAGCTTGAAGCCACAGTAGTACAGTATGTAGTATTGGATCGCACTTATCTGACAAAGAGCTTTGGCTACTTCCTGCATTTATCTCTTACTGACTCTGTGTTCACAGTTTTTGGCAATGTAAGTGTAATGGGATATTTCAGAAGTAAAGATTTTTACTGAAATAGTTTTTTTTTACCACAGTTGGGCATTTTGTTCTGTTTTTTAAATGTCATGATATGCATGTGTTATAATGGCGCCTGATGTGTTCAAGCAAGGAATTTTCAGTTGGGTGTCATTTGACTGGAGGAATGCAGTGTGTAAGGGGACTATGTTGAGGTGGAGCTTTTTTATATCTGAATCTTCTAGTTCTGGACTCCCTGTGTGTAATTATATGAATAAACGTCACCTCCTTTTTTCATGCCCTGCATTCCTGTTATTATAGGGTTTGCCAGTGTCTGCTACAGACCATTTTGAAAAGTATGCGTTTCTTAATCTAAGTATAATTTCTCTGTTAAGTATTTTTTTCTGAGTTTGCAGTAGTTTCATATCTATTTAGGAAATTCTTGTGTATTTGAAGTTTCCGTTTTCTGCATAGACTCAATTAAAAAAAAAGTATTATTTAATGTGCCATGAAAGCATGAAATGAAAAATGGTTTTCATTTATTGACTTTAATTTAGCTATGAGAAAAGCCTTAAGCTTTCCAAAACTTTCAGTTATCTGAATTGCTTGCGATTGAAATGTGAGTTCAATGCAGTGTCCTGGCTGTCAGTGAAATAGTGTTGGATGGATATTCCTAGTATCCAGAGGATTTGGGGTCAGTATTAGGATTCACGTTCCAAGAGTGAAGTTAGTAGCACATGTTGTGATGAAGAAGCAGTTATTTCAGGAGAATTATAATCACATCAATCCAGTGAAACAGAGAGGGTAATCTGTCATATCGCATTACTGCTGATCTGTGTGTGGAGGGTGGTGTTAAGCTGTGAGTCCCTTAAGAGGGAGGAAGGGAGTTGTGCTCTGGTGTGAAACAATTTAAAGTACAAATATCTCCCTGCCGTTCATGATAAAATATTGGTCAAGAAGTTAATGCAGATGCACGGAAGAAGCATGCAGATCTGGGAAGAGGGTTCAATGTCTGTCCAGAATGTCCTGTCCAGGGGTGGGCACCATTCCAAGAAGGACATTTTTAAAACAACAGGTTTTTCACAGTCAAAGCATCTTGGCCTCTTTTTTTGGAGGATTTTCCTTTCAACTTTTCCACTTCCCTGGCTGTTGGTGTTGTTGTGCTGTGTCGGCCTTGCCCTGGCCACGTTCTGCGGGCTAAGCTAGCATTGCCACGGCAGCCAGCCTCTGCTCCACCCACCTGTCGCCCATCACCGGTTCCTATGGAGACCAATTTGACAGGAGACCTGGATCACCTGGAGAGTATTTACCACTTTGCACGGTTTCAGATAGTTCAGAGATATTTAAGGACCCTGCTCAGTGCTTTGTTATAGAGTTTCACCTCTGAGCGCTTCAAGCTTGTTTCCCCTGCGTTGCTTTTCTCCCATGTTCTGTTGGATTCGGGACTTCTGCTTTGTTTCGACCTCGTTTCTGGGTCACCCCATGGTTTGGGATCTACATGGTGTTTATCTCGTCTCTGTCATGCTTTGACTTTGTTTCAACGGATTTCCCCCTTGTGCTTTGGACTGTTTTGGATTTACTGCCTTTGACCTCCGCCAGCTCGACCACGGATCTGACCTACCATACCTGCCCTGCTCACAGCTCTGTTGCATCACTGAGCCCCTGGCTGGCTGCAGGAGCACATCGCCTGCATGCTCCACATGCTCAGCCTTCCTGCTCGTCTCCCAGAGTGCACACTTTCCTCTCAGCCCGGTCCCCGGGTTGCACGGTTTCCGCAGACTTCTTCACTGCCTGTGCAGTTCCTGTGTCACCTGCCTCTCGCCCAGCAAGTGGGTTCAGCTTATGACTCTCGATCTGCTGCTGGTCCCACCGATCAGCAGCATCGAAACATGGTGTAGAGAAAAACTAAACATGTATGTTTTTCTGTCAGCTGCGAACGGCAAAGCCAATTCATTTAAAAAAAAAGGCTTCTGCGCACGTTTCAGGAATGAACAATTGTGGATGTACTGCATCTCCACAGCAATACGCTACCCAAGCACTGGATGACTTCAGACAATTAAAAAAACAGCCTGCTATCAATTACAGCTAAATTAGCACTCAGTAGCGATAAATATCTACAATGGTAATTACATCCTGGGAATTGCTGTCCATGTCACTGTATCTTTTAATTGTTTGTAATTTAACTTGAAATTGACTCAAAAGTGGGTTACTGACACCTTTGTGTTTTTTTTCCTGCTAGTTTCATATAAGGAACATTAATAATTAATTGCTTGGGTAATTTTTGATCATATGGTCTTTTTTTTATTTATATGAATACTGTTGGTGACAATAAAATTAAGGCCACCAGATATAACTCCTATATAAGGAATGAGCTCTCTGTGGTTGATGTGCTCTTAATGCCAGGCTAGTGGGTCACCGCATATCTAAAATCAATACATCATGAAAGAACAGCAATATTAACGTAGCTGATTTAGGTTTTTCCTACTGAGAGTACTCCAGAGAAAGTAGTCATTTTATAGATATGTGGATATTAACAGAGAGGCTGGGGATATATGCATTGTTTCCTGCTACATTTGTGCCTCACACAACAGCTTTAACAAATCTGACTCATAGGCATATAAAATAAAACTATAAACCTTCCTTCCAAGAGCAGTTATTCTGTTCTAGTCTGAATTGGATGAGGCAGTAGGTGGCCTGGTACCACATTAAATAAATCAGTGAGTGTGCTGTGTGAAACACAATACAAACTCTCCACATCATAGCAACATTTTTTCAGTCTGGGTGTTACAAATATAATTGGCTTGCATAAACTCTCTTTACAGACTTGATACAGAGAATTTGTGACAAAATTAGAAGTGTAAAAAATAGCTACAGTGAAAAATGTAATTGCAAGACCGCAAGGACATGTGAAATTGGGAGTTTCCTTTATTTAATGGTGATTGATTTTTGAAATTGGACACATTTTCTAAAAAAAATAGCAGCACCATGCATTTTGAAGTCATTGGCATTGGGAATGTACCCAGTGGGATTACTAGCATGGTGTTAAATTTTTGGGCGGAGACAACACTCTTTTAGTGTATCTTGTGTCAAAGATTCTGCAAAAACCAGGGAGGTGTCTCCACAATTACCTCTTCTTCACTAAGGTAGGTATGGAAAATGTAACTTGATGAAATGTTTTTGCATTTTATTCCTCAATCAGCTCCCCTTTTTGCTCATCGGACTTTTCTCTGCTCCCTCATCCCCTTCCCTGTCTCCGCTGGCAGCTCTCCCTTGGCAATGGGATGGTGCTGCGCTGTTCCCTACAGAGGGGGTGTGTGTTTCGCAGGGAGTGAGTGGGTCTGTGCGCTGGGCTCTCTTGTCAAGAAGTGGGCTTCTGTGTGAGTGTTATTCCACATGGCAGGCTGACACTGACACTGGAAAAACCATCAAGCACCACCAGCTGGCCCAAGCCAAGACAAACAAGGAGGAAGGGCTCTCTGTCACTCAGAGCGCAGTCAGTAACCCTGGAGAGAAGGGGCCAGCAGGCCAGTGGGTCAAGGTCAAGTAATGTCGTCAAGAAGTAGTCTTTCTCCTTTAAGGCTCTATTAAACCTCAGGCACTTCCTTCGCAGCACAGGAAGTCCACTGTTACCTTTTGTTAACCCTGTCATTGGTTTATTGGGAAAATTAGGCAACCCTCAAGGCTACATTAGAGGAGTATGAGAAAAGTATTCACAGGGAGGTTTGTGCCAAGTAAGACTTGAACAAAACACCGAGACAAAGTGGAGAGAGCGAGGCTTAAACAGCACAGCGGAGTGTTGTGCTGCGTCAGGCCTGAGATGCCCCCATGGCAAGTGAAAATAATTCGCACCGCTTTTAATAGGAGCGTGGAAAGTGATCTTGAGCCGTTGACAGGGCATTTATGGGGGCAGCCTGCATATTTAGGAATGATGGAGGGGGCAGACGAATGCAGGGTGCAGGCACAGCCGGGTAATATGTTAACCCTGGAAGCCACCTGTCACTGCGCTGTCAGTGTCTCACACACCGGACTAGCGCTGGCAGGAATCTCACTGCTGCTTCGGCCTCCACTCAGTCGTCACGGCTGTCCTCCCCAGCTGTGGAGCAAGAAGAAAACACCCCAAGCTGCTGGATAGACTGTTTGTTTTCTTGTCAATTCTTACAGGTGGCAGGATATGGATTTATCTTGACTGAAGCTGTTATTAGGCTGGTAATGGCTTATGGTTCTGGTTTAGGTTAGGAATGAGGTTGGTCTCTGGGTAAGAAGGGGGTTTTTCTTTTTGGCTTTGATTAAGAATGAGGCAAGCGTTTAATCTGGGTTAAATTTAAGGAATGGTTGCGCTTTCTCTGCTGTTACTGGGTACAGCTGAACGAGGAGGCATTCCAGCACACTTGTTATATATGGCAAATAAAAAATCTTGAATCTTGAATCTTGCTGTGCTTCCTGGCTCTGCCAGCCCCTGCTGGCTTCTCAACAAGTCATGAGCATAAGAGCTCAATCTCCGTTTCCACAAGTGCTGATGTTACTTTCCAATCATGCAGGGAGAAGAGTACTACAATACTTGAGTTTCTCCGGACGCTGGAGAGAAACACCTATACCATTAAACTCTAACCTTCAGCAAGATGCTTCTGCCATTTTGCTGTGCAGATATTATCTAACCTCTTTTGATGTGCATTGGTGCACAAAATACATTCAGTACCAGTTTTCAAAACTTCATACAAATCTGTGGACATCATCACAAATTCAGCTGTGATTGAACAATATCTGAGCATGCTCTGGCTTTGCAGATGTTTTCCTGAGCAAAGATGAGAAGATCGTGTCTGTTTTTCTAGGTACAGGCAATTTTATTTAACTGGTTTGGTTTGTGCATGTGTGATGCTTAATGGCCGGAAAGAGAATGTTTTTGACAGATTTATAAAACCTTCTTGCTTTCTTTTTAATTGCACTGTTTTGATTTTGGTTTCCAGATCCCTTAGAGTGTCAGCCAGTTGGGGAAACACTTTCCTGTAACTACCCTGACACCCTGCCTCCCCCCTCTCATAACAGTGTTCTGCATGCACTGTGTTTACCATGGCATCCCCGTGATTTTTTCCAATTCTTTATGAGTCACTGACGTCGTCCCAGGTGCTCTGGGCTGTCTGCCATGGTCTTGCATAATGCCAAGCGTCACAAAGGGTGGATTGGTGTTAAGGTGGGGCTAAACATGAGAAGCCGACCTCAAAGTGCATGTAATGTGGCTGTAGAATAATAGCCTTTGCAGTTACCAAACAGCAGAAAGACTGGCAAGGTATTGCCTGCCATTTAATTCAGTATATGTCAAATGCCAGTTTTATGACTAACAGTGTGTACTTCCTAGATTCCACTGGTCATTACAAACTAGGATTAAAAGGCCAATCACATGTCATTTATTGATATGTCCTCTAAGCGTATAAAGTATATCATAGGATTGCTGGCTTTGTGACTGAAATCTGCATGTGTAAGGTTACGCAGTTACAGTTCTGTGAATCCAGTGTGTCTGAAATGCAGTCTGATTCCCCCTAGTGGAATTTGAGGGCTACTGCAGTCCTGCAGAATAGCAGCGGTACTTCAACTATGATCTAATTCTATCTTTTTTCTGGGAAACTTGCATTTTGTAACAGAGAAATGTATTTATTATTTACACCACTCAGACTCATTGCCCAGTCCTCATGGATTTTGCAAAAACAAATTGGCTGGGGTTGGAGAGTGGAGTTGAGCATGCTGGATTATTTGTTTTTAATTCCTTTGGCCTATAACCCAGCAAAGGTAAACCAACAGTGAAAAATTGGTAGCCTCGCCTAGATTAAATGCTACCAACACGTGTAAGACCAAGTTCTGCTTGTATTGAGTTTTATCTGTAAAATATGTCTATAAAAACATATGTATAAATCTAAAAAATGTGAAACAATCCAGTTTCAGGTGGGTTAAATGGCCATTGGGCAGACTTGACATCAAAGACATCAAAAGCAGTTTTGGAAGACTGGTTTTGGAATTCTTCAAGAATTACTTACATTCTGCAGTCTCTGACCCCTGCAAAGTAGCACCTGATGTGAACACAGGATAATTTTCACAGACAAAGCTCTTTTTACAGCTTTGGTTGACCTTTGCCAGGTCACTGGTCAAAGCAGGTTTTTTAAAAATGGCTAGCATTTCTAAAAAACCCTGGTGTCTTTTTTACACCAAAGTCTAAGAGGGCTGGGCAACAAAATCCCTATTTTCTGGTTGAGATGGTGTGGACTAATGTTGCAAGACCAAACATTAATATTTCTAGATGGTAACAGAACTAAATACAAGGCAATGACTTGTTTTTTTCCCCTTCAAATCCTAAACTAAAAAGATCCTTTTATCAGTCATGTTACCTAAAGAACGGTCACTCGAATTAACATTCTGCTGCTGTTTTTGTTACTGAGAATTTAGCGATGGTGAATCTGCAGTCGCAGGCCGTGTTCTAGGCCTCACTCACAGCATGGCTGACCGTCCACCTGTTGTTGGTTTCAGGGGGAGCAGAGGGAGGAAGAGGAGGAGGGGGGAGATGAGGAAGGCAGGACCGCCCTCAGCGAAGCGGAAGACGAGCCCCCGGAGGTGGAGACGCCCGCCCCGTCCCGCATGGCCCTCCTGGCCGCCCGCCTGCACGCCGCGGGCCACTCCTTCCTGCGAGACCTCGGCAGGGTCTGTGCCGTCGCGCTGCTTGGGCTGTCGGGTGAGCGAGTTCATTAAAGAGCACCAGCAAGGGCCTCCGCCCCCTCAGTCCGTACTCCCTACACTCACTCTGCAGGGACGAGACATGTGGGAAGCTAGAAAAATCTAGCATGAAAGATGATATACCGGGGGAAAAAGTTCAAAGCAACTGGCGGGCAGTGTCTCTGTGTGAGGGTTTACGAAGCTGTTCTTACCCAGGCTCTCTGGCTGTGTTGCAGGAATCACTCTGCCATCTGCCTTCTCTGGCGTCTACTACCTGCTGTTCATTGGAGTGTGCACATGGTGGGCCTGCCACCTCCCCATCAGCCCCCTGGGCTTCAACGCACTGTGTGTGATGGTGGGCTTCTTCACAGCGGGACACCTGGTCTGCCTGTACCTCTATCAGAGCCCCTTTGCCCAGGAAATCTTTCCCCCCTCCAGCCTCTGGGCCAGGTCAGTGTACGGTTTCTCCTGAGCCCTGTTATTGAGAGACACTGACACTGTAGGGGCTGCGCTTGGACTGAAAGATTTTGTTTTTTCTGGATTGGTGATGAAATTCCATCTGATATACGGAGGAGTTTTAGTCATATTTTAAACGTGAAAACAGGAGGCAGGTCAATCAATTTCTAATTCCCCTGAGAACTGCAGAGTGATGGAAGAGGGGACAGCTATGTGTGGAATGTTAATGGCCAAGTGCATTCTGGAATGCCCGTAGTCCAAAGCCTGCAGGCACCTGCCATACCGTGAGTGAATGTTCCTGTCCCCCTTGGTCAGTCCCACTGGATACCTCAGGCCCCGATGCCAATCTGGCAGGCCCAGACAGCAATAACTGGAAAAACAGGGGATCTTTGTGCAGACTCGGGTGCAGGCTCTATACTCTGTGTGTATAAAAGCCTTTTATCTTTTTGCCTTGTGGAGAGGGAATATCCCTCTTTCATGAAATCTAATCTTAGGCTCAAGTTTGATAGCACAAGCACGATCTATCTGGAGTAGAGGAAATGAAAATGTCTTACAAGTTTGTGTTTTGTTTTTCTTCCCATTACAATTATGAAGCAGTGTGTCAGCATTATACGGTATATGTATCTCCCAAATTCTTTCCTCAGACTCTTTGGCCTGAAAGAAATTCTAAAGCCTTCCAACTGCTCCTCTGCTGCTGAGCTGGTCTTGAACACGGATCACGATTGGCCGGTTTATGTCAACCCAGGGATTCTGTTCCTTCTGTATATCACCGTGGCAACTCTTCTGAAAATGGGACGCCATTACTCTTCTGATAAGGTTGTCACACCTTTATTCCTTCTGGACTTGTTTTCTGATGACGAGTGGTTAGAAGTCAATTTTTATATCCAGGACATTGACATTTGAAATATTCCTTGCTTCCAAGACACTGAAGGATTGTCACAGGATACTCCATCTCTGTGAGAGGCAAGAGAAGGCCTCTGTTCATGTCTTTATTGATGAATTTCAAACATGGGTCACAATATTCCAGATCCAGGGCTCTTCTGGAAATGTATAACCTGGTAGTAAATGTAGGCTGTCTGCCACAACTGCAGTTCTCTGACCTCTTCTGCCTCATGTTGACCCTTTAAAGGAAATAAAAATTGAATTCCATTTATGTAGAATGACCCTGGTAGGACTGCCCTGTGTTTCTTGAGCTGAAGAGGTGTGTCGTGTTTTCAGAAGGACGAAGCAGGAGTGAGGTCCAGGATGTCCCAGGACGGTGGTGGGGGGGACATGGAGCTGAGGTCGTGGGTCTCCGGGCGTCGAAGTAGTCAAGACGAGACAAAGGTGAGCGAAGTTCATTACTGCCTTGAAATTGGATTTCAGACCTCTGAAGCCCAGGGCTGCATCCTGAGGTTAATCACAGTGTCTGAACAATAAAAGTCACATCTAATCACTGTGTTCAAAATTAAGAGCTGGTTTCATACAGTGTGATTAGCACTAATGTAGAACTAGCTACATGTTAATTTAGGTAATGTGGTGTAGGACTAGGGCTAAGCAGGGCTGGTGAAAGCAGCCATTAGTCTTTTTGGTATGCATTCAAAAGCCTGCGTGGGAATCAAGGGCAATATAGAATAGTGAATATAGACATCTGTATCTCTCAGTGAAATGCCAGATACTGTATGTCTATCGTTGTAAATGACATCTTACCTTTTGAAATATAAGTGTAGGTTAATTGAGATGTAAAATATAATATTGTATGTATAATTATATTAAGTATGTTTCAGCATTGAATTGAATTTTTAAGTTTTTTTTTTTTACCCTAAATCATATTTCAGCTGACCTCCAAAGGTTTTAATCTATCAAAGATTCTGGACTGCGACTTTGGGTTGTAGGTTTTACATTTTTCATTTGCTGACATTTGTTATTTCAGCCAATGCTCCTCTCAGCCGGCGACACACCAGGAGCCAATGCAGAGACGCCCAGAGTTCATGTCATGAACGGATCAAGTCATCAAGACCTAGGTGAGACCTTCCCTTTCGGACAGTGTTGGTAAGACATGAAGCTAGGATTTTGCTGGTGGGTGGGTATTCATTTATTTTCATTTGTTGGAAAAAACTGTCATCACTGTAACATCCTCTATTTCAGGGCCGAGTGGAGCCCTTGGACGGAATGTGGACAGTCCCTGGCAGATTGTGGGCCGAATGGTCATGCAGCAGAGCTATGTCTGCGCTCTTATTGCAATGATGGTACTTTTTTCTTGTTATTTTTCTATATCGAAACCTGGTCAGAAAGACTACAGGTTAAACATTACAAATGTTAAACATTGAACACAGATATGATTCTATTGAGCTGCTAAAATTGGCATTAAAAATTGAACATAAAGAACCACAGGTTTCATGTGTCGGATGAAAGAATCTGAAAGCTCATCTGCATTTATTTGTCTGTTGCATCTGAAACATACCTGCAGCATACACCACTCAAGCAGTCGAGGAACAGTCAGGAGGCCTTCTTCATTTGCTTCAAGTTTATGCAATGATCACAGTGATTCTTCTTTCAAATTGTTTTATCTGTGTAGTAAAGGAAATGTCCAGTATAATTTTAAATGCGAGGTGTTTTTGAATGGCTGATTTCTTGCACGGTGCACTGAAGGTCCCCAAGCACGCAGGCACACCTCAGTTACTCTCTCCCTGTGTCTGTGTACTCCTGCAGGTCTGGAGCATCACTTACCACAGCTGGCTGACCTTCGTGCTCCTGCTGTGGGCCTGCCTCATCTGGATCCTGCGTGCTCGGCGCCGTTTCGCCATGCTGTGCTCCCCCTTCATCCTGCTGTACGGCCTCTCCCTCTGCAGCCTCCAGTACATCTGGTCCATGGACCTGGAGCCCGAGTTGCCCCATCGTGTCGGCTCGATGAGCCTGAAGCAGCTGGGGCTGGACCGCACCAAGCACGCCTGTCTGCGCCTGGGAGCCATGGTGAGGGCCCTGAGCTTCCATACAGGCATGGGATGCTGCATGCTCTCTGAGACGTAAAACTAGAAACCCTAATAGGCTTGCTTATACCGTAGGAATGCCTGGGGCAGTATCGCAGTGAGCGCCTAAAGCATGGCTGATTGTCCTTGCATGAATTTCAAACGAAATGAGTGAATTGTGAGTCGCTAAAGAAAAAGGACCACTAGGAAAAAACATTTCAAATGTGTGCTCTTTTTTGTGCATGAAAAATAAAGCTATTTGTTAAACGTCAGAATGAATCAACATGAATCTTCTTAAGACTTCAAAGTCTGTAGTAAATGATGTGGTTAATTGACATTTGATGTGAATCATGCCGTCTAATATGATAGCATGTATTGCGCACTGTGTCTAATTCTCAACATTTGTGTGATAGATGCACAGTAGTTAAAACGTGCTCTGCAGACCTGTTAGGAATATCTGTCAGGACTGTGGGATTGTGGGATGGTATCCAAGAACAGCACCTTTCTTTACACAGCTGCTCTACACACTCACGTTCTGGCTCCTCCTGCGTCACTCGGTGAAGGACAAGTTCACCAGGAAGAAGACTGCCTCACCTTTGCTGGAGGTCACCACAGGAGGTGCTGGTGAGACAACAAGGATATTTCGTACTTTGCAAAGGAACAAGTAATAAGTTTATTCCATGCTGAAAAAAAAGAAGAAAGAGAACACAACCGTTGTTATGACACCTGAAGAAGGCTCCACGGCCGAAAGGTTGTGTTCTCTTTCTTCTTTTTTTCAGAATGGAATAAACCTATTACTTGTTCCTTTGCAGCTACCCACCTGAACTACTATTTCATACTTTGTTTGCCATAAAGAGTCATGGTTTCCAGCTACAGTATATCTGAGTCGCCAGTTTCTGAGTTTTGCGCATCTGAAACGCAGGACTAACAGCAACACCTATAATGGCTTAATATTCCAATATTGAATTAAAGGCACTAATTGGGGTTCCACTTCATAATGTACAATAAATGAAAGATGCAGTACAAATGAAAAAACAAATGAAAGATGCAGCACATCTATAAATGTAATTATAGAAAATATTTATGTTTTCACATAAATTATGATTATAAAATAACATATACACCACAATTAAAAATTGTTTGAACAATATGATGTAATGCAAGAGGCAAGCCGTCGTCCAAATTATTTAGAGTCTTCCTTTTGTTTGGCTTCAGAGACCAGTGGGCAGAATGAGTCGGTGCTGAAGGTTCTGGGCAAGATGGTGATGAGTTGCTATGCCAAATACTGGATCTACGTTTGTGGAGGCATGTTTATCATGGTCAGCTTCGCTGGGAAGCTGGTGGGCTACAAGATCGTCTACATGCTGCTCTTCCTGCTGTGTCTCTGCCTCTACCAGGTAACCTCTCAGCAGCCCAGACTTATTTCACCCCCTGCTGGAGGCGGTCTGTGCTGTATCCTCACTCTGCTCTTCCCCAGATGTACTACACGCTGTGGAGGCGACTGCTCAAGGCCTTTTGGTGGCTAGTGGTGGCCTATACCATGCTGGTGCTCATCGCGATATACACCTTCCAGTTTGAGGATTTTCCCGGTTACTGGAAGAACTTCACTGGGTTCACGGAAAACCAGTATGTCACTTGTCTTTTTCTTAATGTGTAGATAGGAATATTCAAAAATCACAACTGTGATCAAATGTGCTGCCAGTGTGAATTACTTTAGTAATTAGACTTACCAGCTGAATTGTCAAGTTTTGCTTCTGATTTACTTTTTTTCCCCCCTTTCTCTATATCTGTAAAACAGGCAGATGTTTATACTTCCCAACACAGACCTGTCAGGTTTAACTGGTATTTTAGAATAAAATAAAATTTAGTAGATGAGTGCCAACAATGAAGAAGGAAGAACATGGGCAAAAGTAGAACAGCAGTCAATATCCAAAATGTTTGCACAGCAGTGTGTAACAAAGTGCCTATTGTTATAAATGTAGTATCTCAGATCTCTTCAAAACAGTTGGTTTTATGTCTTCTATGTCCATGATGAAGCTGAAGCCGGGCACCGTGTCTGATAATGTCTCCTCTGTACCCTTTGCAGACTAGCCGATATCGGTCTGGAGACGTTCAAGCTGTCGGAGCTCTTCACCAGTATCCTCATCCCTGGCTTCTTCCTCCTGGCCTGCATCCTCCAGCTGCACTACTTCCACAGGCCCTTCATGAAGACCACCGACCTGGAGCACGTCACCCCACTACAGAGGCAGGGATCTACTTGCTGTTCTAGTCTGAGGCCTAGCCTGTCTTTCCTTTCCCTGTATTTTCCCTGTGTGTCTGTCCATCTGCAGCTGGGATTGGTGACCTGCAGCCTGAAACACACGCACTAGCTTGTACCTCGACGCTTTGTCCTTTCACCAGTCCTGCAGCTTCCCTGCTAGTGCCAGTTTCTCCTTTTCTCCCTGTCTGCACCTTGGCATGCCCCTGCTGATCTGTCTTTGATTTTTTACCAGTATGGGCATCAATCATCAATCAGAGGAGCGTTTCTTAGTCTTTATTTGCGTTTGTGACCATCACGGACTGATCAGGAGCTCTGGCTGTTTTGTTTTTGTGCAGGAAAAAGCTGAGCAGCGACTCCGTTGTCTCGGAGGCAGCACAAGGCGAGGTGCCTGAAGAGGAGCGTCAGATGACTGGACTGGACGATGACCAGTCGCAGGAGGAAGGTAAAAAAAAAACCCTCACAGAGCCAAACCAGTACAGCAGCTGGGTACTAATATTTAGTTATTTCCTGCTGTTTGCACAGGTGGTGAAAAGCTTTTAGTGAGCTTTATTTTCAGACCAGATGGAAAAGGTGATAGAGCATTGTAGCTTGTTTGTTTTTTATTTGCAATAGTGTATCTCAGCCTATCATAATTAGATCCATACACTTTGTTCTTAGGTTTGACAAGCATAGGATAAAAACACTCGCTGCGTTAATCAAACAATTGGTGTAACTCTTTACTTTTGCGCATTGTCTCCACAGCAGCCATGCCCAGTAAATGGGACTTGGTGATGGACAGGCTGATGGTGCTGTTCAGGAAGTTCTCAGAGATCCTGTCTCAGGTGCAGGTCTTCATATGGAGGGTCCTGGAGCTGCACATCCTCAAGATTGTGGCCTTCTTTATTGTCTGGGTGGCGCTGGGGGAGGTGAGTTTTTCTGAAAATAACAATGTGTTCAGAAACAAAGTTGCCCTGATGACGTTGGGGGGAGCAGAAGGGTTCTCCCATTGATAGACCAGTGTCCTGTCTGAGGGAGGGGGCCAGAATCAGACGCTCTCTTGTCCACTTCAAACCATGGAAACCAAGATAGTTTTGCCTGAATATGGAACCTGCCTACAGATGAGCTTGAAGTACATTTTTAAGGCAGAGCGCATTTCTGAACTTTCTGGGGGGCTGCAGTGGTAATATGAGCCAGTGGTTGAAGTGGTGGTTTTGAATGGCGTGGCGGTGGTTTTTTTAACTGGATTGCCATGTTTAGCTGTGTGTTTCTGTGCTCAGCCTTCGGTGATGAACCTGGTTCTGGTTCTGCTGTGGTCCTTTGCCATGCCCTACTCCCGCTTCAGACACATGGCCTCCTGTCTGTCCACCATTTGGGTCTGCATCATCATCGTCTGCAAGATGCTGTACCAGCTCAGCATCGTCAACCCCATCGAGTACTCCAGCAACTGCACAGTGGTGAGGCATAACTACTAAATTCCCACTTCACACACGTACACTGGCATCGGCATACCCCTACACTGTTGTGATATTTGATACATTGTTTTTAATACTAAATTCTGGGTAAACCTTAATGTATTCTTAATTAATTAGTCTGCACTATCCTTGTTTCTCAGGCTAGACTTTGTTTTTTTTTTTCCCTGTAGCCTAACAGTACTGAGACCAATCTGCAAGAAGACGAGATCGGGAACTCGATCCTTTACAGACGGCCAGTAGACCCAGCTAACTGGTTTGGGTTCAGGAAAGCCGACACCGCCCTTGGCTACATCAAGGTGCGTTACACCTTCTGGGTCTGGGGTCGTTAAATCACTCCCTGCGTGTCGTATTAAGAAAACTGACTACCTGATGTCTGAAATCTGTGTTGGGAGCATTCTGTTGACTGAAGGTTGGCATGAAAGGAAGCATAGCTGCTCTCTCAGATTTTTAAGTGAATTTACAGTCCTTTATGAAAAAGTCATTGTCTCAATTTTTCTCAATGTGCGGCAATTCAAAGACGTCTTTTAGCACAATCCATCAGCATCTTGGGTAAAGCGGTTAAGGAAGAGAAAGGTGGCGTCGAGGCTGCAGTTCTGGTGCTCAAGCCATGCCCTGTTGTGTCCCCATACAGAACCACCTGTTGGTGCTGATGTTGCTGGTTTTTGAGGCCACAGTGTACAGGCATCAGACACACCACTACAAACAGCTGCAGACTTCTCCTCCAGCCATTCAGACTATCTTCTCACACAGTTCCCAGGAGAATGTGGACCAGGACCTGCTGGGCTGCTTGAAGTATCTCATTAACTACTGCTTCTACAAATTTGGCCTAGAGGTGCACCTGAGTGACAGTCTCTTGACTACAGCTGCGCTTCTTTCTGCTTCTCTGTCTTCTGATTTGCCTTTTCTTCCTGCCTATGCTTATTTTTCCCCCTAACTACACACTGTACAGCGCCTTGCACCTTAAATTATTTAGATTTGCCACAGCGAAGGGTTTGAATCATGACTTTTCTTGCTTATTATCTACTTGTTTCTTTTTTGCTTTTGAATATGTGGAGTAGCTTGTGTATATAATAAATATTAATTGCCACTTAAAAGTATTGCATCTTGACGGCAAGATTTATTCAGTTCAGTTCAATTCTAAATACTTTATTCATCCCCCATGGGGGATACTTTAAAGCATCTAAACATGAAAGTTATGTAAGACTCTGAATATGTTTTGAAAGACACTGTAATACTGCATAAAAAGACCAAGAATGACCAGATTCACTTTTCATTTTTAAAAGGAATCCAGGGTGGAGAAGTAAAATAAAAGAAGCTGTGATCTTTTCTAAAAAGACTTCTAATTAAAGTAGAAATTTGAGTAGCTGTTCAATTACGAGTTGGAAAAGCGATAAAAGTAAAAAGTAAAAGAAAACATGTAAAATGTAAAAATAATCCATGACAGTACTATAAGAGGCTGATTTGTTGGCTTTCATGAAGTGTTGGTTCTGAAGCCCCAGTTTTCTTGCCTGTTTTTTTTTAGATTTGTTTCCTGATGACGGTGAATGTGATTGGCCAGCGGATGAACTTCCTGGTTATTTTACATGGCTGCTGGCTGGTGGTCATCCTGACACGACGCCGGCGGTCTGCTATTGCGCGCATCTGGCCAAAATACTGCCTCTTTCTGGTCTTGTTCATGATTTACCAGTACCTGCTGTGTGTGGGCATCCCTCCAGCACTCTGCATAGGTGGGCATAGTGTATGGTAGGACAGTAGAAGAGTTCTTTCTTTTTCAATTCAGGTGCTAGATGAAACCACTTAGTTTATATGGTTTAGACACTGGCCTCCTTCTGCAGTTGTATTACTTCATTTTTTTATGTCCAGTGGTATATGCTGTATATACCCTATATATAATGCATAGTGTGAAACTGCTATAGATCTAAAGGATAGTAATGTTATTATTTTATTTGATTGAATAATCTGCTGTGGAAACTGAAAACATTTTGACAGATGTCTGTGTTAAATGTGATTCCTGTAGATTACCCCTGGCGCTGGAACAGCACTGTCACCATCAACTCTGCCCTAATCAAGTGGATTTATCTGCCAGACTTCTACACCATCCCCAACTCCAGTAACCTCATCTGTGAGTCTTGACACATAACTGACTCCTGCCTGTTCTCTTTATCAGTAGCTTAAATATGGTTGCACTTCCAGACAACATCATAATTGCAACTTAGCTGTTAAAGTTAATAATTTATCAAGCCAGAATAACCAGGCAGTAAACGTGATTTTAAATGATACTTTTACTCATATTCTCATGTGGGCCACAAAACGGAGCAATGCTTAGCAGATTCCGGACTCTGAAGGTTGTTGGTTTAAATCCCATGTGCACTACTGCACACTGTAGCCTGCTACTTCACTTATTTTGCTTCAGTAAAATACTCAGCTGTCTAAATAGTGTAAGTGATTTGGAATAAAATAATTGCTAAATACATTATCTTAATTATGCATGTTTCAGAGATCTGATTTCACAATGTGAAAATGTCTCATATCAATGTGAAATTTCTGGTGACAGTTAATGAGTTTCCTTACTGTCTTCAGAGCAGTGATTATTAGATTTTGGTGTGATTATATATGCTATGGCGTTTATATAGCCAGCAGCTACTGTATATCACCTTGCGACTCCTGGGTAAGCTAAGGTTGCTGCTGGAAGAGGCGTTAGTGGGGCCAGAAGGAGCTGCTCACCCTGCGGTCTGTGTGGGTCCTAATGCCCTAGTATAGTGATGGGGACACTCTACTGTAGAAAAGGCTGTATAAGTGTAAGGATACTTATATTATCATTTATATTTTACAGAAACCTCCTAAATAAAGTGTCCACACCCTCCTTTTCAGTTGTAACCCTCCACTCGCTCTCTCCTGTAGGCGATTTCCTCCTGCTCATGTGCGCCTCCCAGCAGTGGAAGGTCTTTGAGGATGAGAAGACGGAACTGTGGATTGTGTGGGCCGGGGAGAACCGGGAAGAGCTCATCCCCATGGCAGGAAAGAACTCCAACCCTGTGCCCAATTTCGTCAACTGCAGGTATTTCGTCAACTGGCGTCCCAGCGTTACTCCTCCCAGGGAAAGGGTTACCGTTCCGAAGTAGGGATGGATCCTGTCATAACAGCTCTGTGTTCCTGGCTAAGGCCGTATCTCCTCTGTGTCTTGGCAGGTGCTACCTGGACATGGTGAAGGTGGCAGTGTTCCGCCACATGTTCTGGTTGGTGCTGGCTGTGGTGTTTATAACAGGGGCCACACGTATTAGCATGTTTGGCCTAGGCTATCTCATGGCCTGCTTCTACTTCCTGCTCTGTGGCACCGAGCTGCTTCTCAAGTCCACGAAGACCAGGCTGGTGCTGTGGGACTGCCTCATCATGTATAATGTGGCTGTCATCATCTCCAAGAACATGCTGTCTGTGAGTAGGGCTATGTACTCGCAAAGCCTCACTACAGAGGTTGCACACTGTTATAACTAAAGCTGTCTGTGGTGTGTCTTCCATGATATCACATATGAAACATTCTTTGCATTCCTGCTGAAAACAAATACTATAATCCATATCAAAAACATTTCTGGTGCCAATTAGAAATATTTATTCTGAAGTTATATTGTCAGGTATGTGTTACTAAGCAGTAGATGTTTGGATTAAAAAAATAATTTGTATACGAAATCACACAGAAATGAAAGAGAATAGGTTTAATTGTAGGACAGAGATTGGGGATTCACACTCAAGCTCTTCTTTGACAAGGTGTTTTTTTTGTTTGTAAGATTTCCTGTCACCAAAACTGTGTCTCTACATATTTGTATCCAGTGAGATTCATCAGAATAATCCTGGTGCATAAAAGCAGGCAACCAGACTGGCAGATTAATTGATCAGTTAGTAAGAATCTAGTCGGACCACTTCCTCGTTAATGAAGTATGTGGCTTTTGTCCCCACAGCTCCTGTCCTGTGTGTTTGTGGAGCAGATGCAGACTCGCTTCTGCTGGGTCATCCAGCTCTTCAGCTTGGTGTGCACTGTGAAGGGTTACTATGACCGTGAGTGTTCAAGACCCCAAGCCCTTGGGCCTGTTGCTCAAGTGCTTAGTGATGTATCTGTATGAAAAGGAGATTTAAAAGCTAGTTTCAGAGCAGTGCTATTGTTCTTTGGCTGTTCTCCAAACCCAAATTATTCGCCCTTTTTTTACATACCAGTGTACAGGATTTCCTGTGATTCTTTTGTAGAAAAAATAACTTTTATTTCCATGAATGCTCCAGGCTCTTGCTCTGATGGGAATTAATTGTGAATTGTATGTTAAAATAGAAAGGAAATGCAAAGCGAAAAAAAAAAACATCAGAAACAATGCCCTCAAGAAACCGCTGAAGTCTGTCTTGTCTTTGCGGTGATCAGCCAAGGATCAGCAGTATGAGCAGGAATGTGTGCTTCCGGTGGAGGAGGCTGGGATCATCTGGGACAGCATCTGCTTCTTCTTCCTCCTGCTGCAGAGGAGAGTCTTCCTCAGCTACTACTTCCTGCACATCGCAGCAGACCAGCAGGCGTCTGCCCGACAGGCATCTCGGTGAGTACGGTACACCACCACAGGGCCACAGGGCCAGACGTCCATACAGACTGGTACCTGCCTCAGGTGCATAGAGCAAACCTGTAGGCTGTTCTATGCACGTCTACAGGGCAGAGGAAGCCAAATACCAGGCTTCCAGTCTAATTGAGGTGCTTAGCACAGCCACCTATGTAATTATTAAATTAAAATCTTGCTAATCAAGCAATTAGCATGCTTTTTGTGCCAAACACTTTCACTGCAATGCATCAGGGAGGCTGCAGTCTGAGTTGCCAAACTCAGAGATGACTCATGAGTACTGCAGTAAAAAGTCACTAGAGAAAATTTATGCTTGAAATATTCCTGATTAAATAAAAGAAAAAAAGAAAAAAAGCCCTCCGTGCACATTAGATGCACAATAAATGTCCTGTGTGAGCTCTGTGGTGTAGGAGTGAATTAGCTAGTAGGGTACGCTGTTGAGTCTCTTCTGTTTCCTTATAGGGGCTTTGAGCTGTTCAAGGCCAGCATCGTGAAGAGCATGAACTTTCACCACCAGGCAGAGCAGAAATCCCTGACCCAGCTGAAGAGACAGTGAGTCCCACAGGAAGCACACAGTTCCGCACATGAAGACCATGTCTCTGTAGACGGTATTGCTAATAAAATCTCGGATCTGTGTCTCTTCCCAGAATGGAACGGATTAGGGCCAAGCAGCAGAAATACAAAGAGGGGCGCCGCTCCTCTGACAGCAGTGCAGGACCACCAGGTATACACCAGCCATCTCGGACACTGTCAGTTTTGAAATGGTGTCATATATCTGACAGAGAACACTGACAATTAGAAAAACAATTCTCATGTCTAATCAGCTATTGTTGTGAATTAGTTTTTGTGGAGACTACAATTAATGTTAGTACTTTGATTTTACCATGTGATAAATGTTTTTAATGGTTTTTTTTGGGGGGGTTAATGAGGAGAAAAGGAGGGAGAGGCACAAATTATACTTTTAATTCCTTGATTTTTTTATGCTCTAATAACTAATAAATGATATTTTGAATATGAAGATTGTTCATCCCAGCAAAGTATTGAAGTGTAACCATAACTGTCTACCCTTTGCACTTAAATGTACTAACTATACTGTCTTACCTTCTCTCAAGCTTGTTCCCTGGAGCTACATTAATGCTTCTTTTCTATTGGGCCTGCTTTTCACTTCTAATCACTAATTCATCTCGGATCATATGCCTGTCTAACCCTACAGTATTTGCATTTACACTCCTCTTGGTTTCATATTGACCAGTCTCACAGAAGGGGGTGCTGGCAACTGTCGGGACTTAGACTTTAGATAAGAAAAAAAGTTAATTTTAACAGCGAGAGCTACCTCTTCATGGGCCGGAGGGTGTGGTGCTTTAATACATTTGTTTGCAGATTTGAAAACTTTAAAGGGCCTGATAAGGGAGTAAACATTTCAATGTTGACCTTTCTAATGCAGTTTATCCACAGAGAAAGGCTCTCCAAAAGTGCGATCCTCTGTTTTTTTTATGCTGCTTCAAAACCACCACAAAGCTGATATATCCTGTAGTTTGTTTTTTATTCAGATGTTTGTTAATAGCTCATTGCAATGGGGCTCTTTTGAATGTTTGTTTTTACCAGCATCCCCCAGCATGCGCGCATACCTAAACTATATGGCTGACCGAAGGACTAACAAGCGTACACTTTAATGCATTTGCCAACGCTAAAGCAACTCCGGGCTGCAACCCTTTCCCAGTGTGTGCAATGCTGTGTCCATGGAGGACAGCAGAGTATCTGAGCCACTGAGATAAAGCAGATGGCCTCTCTCCTGTTTAACAGAGCAAGAGGTGGGCAGAAAGGGCTCCAAACAGAGAAAGAAGTGGTGGCGTCCCTGGCTTGATCATGCCACAGGTACACGGTGCTGAAGGGACTGTACTGTTGTCCCAGCCCCCTTCAGAGTGGAGTGTGGGTGTTTGTATGGTTGGACCTCCTAGAAATCTGTGCTATGCTCTCTCAAGAGTAACTGCTGCTTCTAGTCTGACTGAGTGTGTGATTATTTATAGGAAATCGTGACGTTCCCATCCCATTTGGACATCAGGCTACACTGTACTTTACTCAGCTTCATTTCCCATTCGAAACTCCACCACCCCAAGCTGCCCTTTCTCGTTCCAGAAGCTTGAAATTGTTCAAGTGGCTCTGAAATGAGATTGCTCATGGTTGACTTAATTTCTTTTAATGGAAGCGTTTTTTGGGTCCTCCAGCGAAGAGGTGATGCAAGTTCATATGAGAATTCTGTTTCCCTAGGAAAATGTGTGCTGGACCTTAAGTGCCTTTCAGGAAAGTGAATCATTCTTTTAGCTGCAATATAATTAGAAAATAAAATGACATTAACACTGGGCGTTAGCCTGGTATGTTAAGCATTACTTAAGCTCTTCCGTCTCTTATTCTTTACTTTTAAGATCAGATTCTACATCAGTTATACCAAATAGTGTATTCAAGGTATACAAGATCTCCAACATTTTTTATTAATTTTATCTACGGTTTCACTCTTGGGCTCTACCAAAAAAATTCTAATAACTAACAGAGTATAAACCCTATATTGAACTCCTCATCATTCATTTCACATTTTCTACATACATGTGTGTACGTGTTTTAGACATTACAATCCTGTATATTTTTCAATTTCCCCTACGTTCTGTCCACTTCTGACTTTTGATGTTCCTGCCCTCCACATGAAGCTGGAGTGAAGCACAGGTTCTGCAGTGTGTTTAGGACACTGTGGGTCCCCACTGTTGTACCCTAGACTAAGACTGCTGTCTTACCGAACTCCAGGTCATTGGAAATGAGAATGTAGTGAGAATTCACAGGTAGAGTAAAGGAATATAAAGGAGTAATGTGCACTAATGAAGCTGTTGTGTCCTGTCTGTGTGCTTGTTTGCCCCTGGGTCCTCAGTCCTGCACTCGGGGGAATATTACTTGTTTGAGTCTGACAGTGAAGAGGAGGAAGAGCTGCTGGCAGAGGAGCAGAAGCCCTCCAGACAGAGTGCCTTCCAGGTGAGCCCCCTTCCAGCAGCTCCCAAGAGCCAGGGGCCACACCAGCCAGGTTCCCAGCCTGGCGCCCTGAGCAACTTAGGAAGGGAGGAAGGACGCCTGTAATTGCATTGTTATTGTAATAACGAAGATTGCAGCTTTTGCGATTATAGGCTAATCATTGATTTAGAATCTTTAGGAAATGGCAGTAGCTTGATTCATTTGTTCCCTCTTTTGTTACTGGCTGTACTTCTCGCGTACTGTACTCAAGCACCTTCGATTGCTCCCTGTCCCCACAGCTGGCTTACCAAGCCTGGGTGACCAATGCCAAGACGGCGCTGAAGCAGAGGCAGCAGCACCAGAAAGAGCTGCAGAGGCTGGAGAGCGAGGCCAGCAGGCAAGCCAGCCCGGAGAGCTCAGGTCAGCTCGACAGACACGCCCACTCCCACGCTGCAGACGCACAGGACTGTGTGCACTCCTCCAGCTCTTTTCATAGGACTTGTTAGGGCTGAAACTAAGCGATTTTTTTCATTCGTAAAAGTGCTTTTGCCTTTTTTTTGCATTTGGTTATCTGCTGCAAAAACAAAAAGTGGGAATATCCTATTACAGGTGGCATCATCCTGTATAAAACGGTTTTGCCTTCAGTCCGATTGTTCTCCCGAGATATGTCTTCCATATCTCTGGTATCAGCTGCCTGGTGTTTATAACCCTGAAAGAAGCAGTGATTAACGTGGGAATGACAGATGTGAAACTAGGTTTCCGTTATACCAAGCCAGCCTGGGGTAAACTACATGTTTGGCTGGTTTCCCAGGATGGTGAGTTGGAATGTGTTTGTCACAGGTGAAGGAGAGGAGTGCCAGTCCAATCCTGGAGACGTGGTAGACCAGGAGGTGGTGGCGGAAGAAGATGTTGACTCAGGTATCTGTCAATATGTGTCTACAGCACCCAAGGCGCTGAGAAGTCTAGACCGCTCATAAGTAATATGTGTACCATTGTCCTAATGTCCTAATTGTCATAATGTCCTAATGAGTGGAGCAATTCTCATTAAACATGCAATTATTGATGTAAAGTGTGATGTAGTTTATTTCTATAATATTTACAACAAAGTAAGTTGCAGCTTATAACAAAGCTGATATAATTATTTTATGTATTTTGCATTATGCTGACTATATGAAAATGGTAGAGTTAAAAGGTTACTGGGTAATGTTCTTAAATAGGATAAAAAAAACATTTGCTTAGTAAAAGGGGAGTTCTGTATTTTTTAATTGCCAGCAAATGTTTGTTATCTTACCTCTTCTGATAAACCTGAAGAGATGGGATATGCATGCACGTTTGTGTGAATGTTGGTGTTAATGACGTCGGGGGCTGACCGTGTGACGCACTCCCCTCGCCCTGCTGCCTACAGAGAGGAGTGACATTGTGCAGAGGATTCTGGGTGTTCTCAAGTTTCTGTGGGTGCTCTTCCTGGCCATGGTGGACGGAGTGACGCAGTGGCTCAACACCCTGACCAAGCAGTATGTGGACACCTCGACTGTGCTCTGGATTGAACGCAACGAGAACAGTCTGCACACCGACCAGGTGACCCGTCACCTGCTGACCTGCTCTTTTTATTGAATCGCTCCTCACCAAATTGTCTCAATTTCAATTCAAACAAATACTGAAAATCATCATTATGTTTATCTTATTAAGGAAGCATTTATAAAAGTCATCACATTGGAAATGTGGTATTTTAAAATTTTGTAATAGTTTAGGTCCTTATTAATTATTTTATTAGCAGTTGTACAATGTGTAAATAACTGGTTTATGGTGTCCTGAACTAACCTCTCATCCTTCTGTGGCACTGCTTGAAAATGCTTTCCCAAAGATGATTTTCATTCCCTGCGAGTTAAACTGTGGTCCAAGCTATACTGGTCATGAAAAGGACCACCAGTCACCAGTATACTGGGCATAATGTAAAAAAAACAATAACTCTATCCAGGTGTTCTCATTTCATGGTTATCTTCCCACTGCTGGTATTGCTCTCCCATGTCCCATGTTCATTTCTGTCTTCTGTGTTTTGCTTATTTAATCCTGTTTTAAATTCTCATTGTCTTGATCCATCTCCCCGACCCTGAACTAACCTCCAGTCTTGAGAACTTGTCCTCTCCTCACAGGCCCCTCTCTGACCTCCTCTCTTTACGCTACAGCAGGGAGGCCTCAGGGCGGAGGGCCGGGGCTTTCGGGACAGTGAGACCCCCACAGTGGAGACGGGACTGGACGAGCTGGACGCCGACAACCTCAACAGCAGCAGCGCAGCAAGGTCATTACATCACCAGGGCACGGCCCCACCACAGCCAGGCCACAGGAAATGTACAATAAACTCACCAGAAACAGCAATAAACAAACAAAAAATTCTACTGTGGCCTTACTTAAGGTGGAGGTTCCTCCATGTACTGTGGAACCCTGCACTTCTCCCACACTTCACAGAAGCTGATGCCTTCCCCCACAAACCACACCAACCCCGCTCACTGGCTTTTGTGCCCACTTATCCACCCGCTACCCCCCACCGTTCATTACATCCATAACCTGAAACAGACGCTTCACTAGAGATAACATTTGGAATTCGATTTCTAGGACAAGGCATCTAAAGAAAAGCTCCTAAGCTGTTGTAAATAATGTTGGTAAATGGGAATCCATTTCTCTACAGTGGATCCGAGCTGGAGGTACTGATGGACTTGGAGCAGACTACCCCTCAGACTACCGGCTGCAGCACGACACCCATCAGCTCGGTGCCCACCCTGGAGCTGGACCTGGAGCCCGTGCCTCAGACCGCCCTGCGGCGCCGGACCAGGACAGCCAGCGAGATCCTTGCAGAGAGGAGCCAGCAGGAGTCTGATGGCACGAGGTAGGCAAGAGGCTTCTCTGCAGGGCAGTGCTGCAAACAGCTGATCTTCTCGGCACAGGTGGAGGACTTGAGGGCGTCCAACTCCTCTGATGTCCATCCGACATACAGTACTCCTGATGATTTCAATTTTCTTTCTGCAATATGTTTATAATATGTTTATCACCAAAAGTAAATTGTTAATTGCTGCAGCTTTCCTAAAATCAGTTTAACTACAGATCAGAGTTAATGCAAGAGACTTCCTATCACCTAGTTCTTTTTATAAGATATTCTCCCTGACCCTGTTTTTTGTATTTCTGCAAAGGTTACTCCCACCATTTTATAAAATCTCCTGGTTAATTGAGCTTTTCCTAGACAAGCATACAAATAGGAACATAAACTAGGTTTTCAGCGATTTACAATGAGATGTTTTGAAAGGATAATTATGATTAAACAAGCTTAATTGTACACCAAATACATTTACATTTCCTATGCCATCATTACTATGCAGTAGTGTTGATGGAACCTCATCTAAAGTGAACAGCTATATTTATTCAGCACTGAGAGATACCGACTTTCAACAAAGTTCAACCTGCACTAATTCTCACTCGGTTCTCTACCCGGAGCTTTGCACCCACAATAACGCAAAATTCAGACCTTATGTCCTTTGGGGATGACGCAACATTAGCATCCTGTTCACAGCTGTTGTTCAAATTAGGAAAATACAGTACATTGTACTTTAGAATCATACACATGCTCACCTATGAGGACTGTTCTTGCATTTAATTAACTATGTTCCTAAGGACATTTGTTAAAAAAAAAAATTAACACACTGAAGCTACGAACCTGACAGCAAAAAGGAAGTAAAAGAACAATATAGGCTTGGATAATACAAGTGATAGAAAAATCCAACAGAATATCCAAAGATACTTCCCAAAGAAGAATACAAAACTTGTAATTCACAATGGAAAAGCATTCAAAAGCCTACGTGTGCACTACTTCAGATATGTCCTTTATGTCTTGTGTTTGTCTCGTCATACTGCAGTGATGTTTGCAATGGTGTGCTGCCAGTTTCAGAGTGGAACCTTTGTCTGTATGTTTCAGGGAGTCCATCAGCAGGATTCTCGAGGAGTCTAAACAGTTCTACGCTTCTCAGAACCGGGCTTTCAAGCTGCTTTTCGCACTCTATAACCTGCTGGCCGCCAACTCGGAGCTGGTGTGCTACTTCATCATCGTACTCAACAACATGGTGACCGCCTCCATCATCTCATTGGTCCTGCCCATCCTCATCTTCCTGTGGGCCATGCTGGCTGTCCCACGGCCCAGCAAGAAGTTCTGGATGACCGCTATTGTCTACACAGAGGTCAGTCCCACCCCCGAAGCAAAATCATCCGGGTCATTTCATAGTTAGTAACTAATTGATGCAATGATCTCATCCAGCTGCTTCTTGAAAGAAGCCAGGGTATCAGCTTCAGCGATGTGGCTGGAGAGCTTTTTCCAGCTGTCTCCCTCCTGTTTCTCTGTCCTGTTCTCGGGTTTTTCCATGTAGTTTCCAGTCGTGTCGTCCAGTTTGTGTTCCACTGTTCATTTTGAAGAAGTCCACTGGGTTGACTTGGCCTGCGCCTTTGAGGATTTGAATAGTTGTGTCAGATCCTCTCGTTATTGTCTCTGTTCAAGACGAAAATGTTTCCTTCAGCCTGTCGGTGTACAGTATATTGATGACGTACCACTCCTTATAAGTGGACTCCATTTGCTTCTTATGTAGTATTTTAACTCATTTTTATTCAATCAAATGGTACCAAATGAACTATGTAAGTGAGTGCTTTTCTTGCAGGCTGTGCTATAATATATACAGTACCAGAACGTTTCTAGTGACCTTTTTTAAAGTACATCTGGGAGTGTTTGGAAAGAGGCTTGCTGTTTGTGTGTTAGTTACTCTTTGTGTTTCACTGTGCTCACGTCCTGTCCAGGTGATGGTGGTGGTGAAGTACCTCTTCCAGTTCGGCTTTTTCCCCTGGAACACGTACTATGAGACCAAGCTGAACGAGGGCAAGCCGTTCTTCCCCCCTCGCATCCTAGGGCTGGAGAAGACCGACAACTACATCCGCTACGATCTGATCCAGCTCCTGGCCCTCTTCTTCCACCGCTCCCTGCTCCAGGTGCGCGCCGTGGCCCGGCACAGGCGAGAGCGATGGGTCAGGACACGGGGAACGCGGAGAAAAACGACCAATTAGCTGTAGTGATTGTACAGTTAACAGACTTGCTTTTATTCCAGAAACATTGTATTTATCTTAAAGGACCTACCAATACTGAAAATAAAACAGCAAAACTGGAAACATTTTTTGTCACAACAGTAAAAGTAATATAAAAATGCAGTAAGCTGTTTAATACACCACATCTGCTGGTATTATATTAACAGCATGACGGCTATTATTATAATTACTATTACACTAGAGGCATATGGACTATAACTGTATAGCATATACTGTTGTGCTTCCTAAAAACAAGGCCTTTTTTTGTTATCCTAAACGATAATACCATCATTAATAGCTCCATATGTGGTATTTGTGTTTCCTGGGAAAGTTTGCCTGGAAGCTTATGATGGGGCCCATCATAGTTCTCTTTGCTTCGGCTCTGTTTCCGGGTCTGACAAATGGGACCATAATGTGCAAAATCACTGGAGCTTCATGCTATGCAACTTTAAGCACTTTGAAAAGCCACTTTTAAAGGCACTACATTCTTGTAACTTTTCTGTACAGCTACAGTACCTTAGATTGTGTTCTTGCCACTAAATAGGATACATATTGCAAAAATGTGGTAAAAACCTCAGAAGTATAATAACCAGGGAAAAAGTACCAGTTTTAAACTGCAGCGATGAGTCCTTTATGGTCTGTGGGTCTCTCTCCAGCGCTACGGTTTGTGGGATCAGGATGGCAATCTGGAGGAAAAGAAGAGAAAACAGTCTGCAAAGGCAAGCGGAGAAGGAGAGGAAGCCCCAGTGAGCCCTGACCCCGGCCAGACACAGATACAAGAAGCCAAACCAGGCCCTGATGAGACGTTAGAACCAGATCAGAACCAAGACCCATCCGCCAGCCCAAAACCCCCAGATCCCCCAGAGCTAGAAGAGAAGGCCAAAAGCAGAATTCTTCGCTTCCGCAAAAAGAAACCACAGGCCCAGGGTGGGTGGATAAACACTTCCAGAAGTCCGCGCACTAATGCATCACTTTTGTGTGGACAGCTGCGAATTGTTTGTCCCCTGAAAGGTAAAGATAGTTGTCTTTTCATCCTTAGATGCAAAAGAGACCAAGGAGAGCTCTCAGCCAAAGAAGAAACTGAAGGGACACCGCAGGGAGGTGGCCAGGAAGAGGCTGAAAGTGCTAGGCGAGAAAGTGAAGCTGCTGTTCCTCACACTGTGAGCATACTGTTAAATATCGGCATTAAAAATCATGAATCTGTCTCTAGCTTGCCATGTAAGCAAATAAAGATTCATAATTTCCCCCATTAGTCAAAAGTAGCACGTTGTTTCTCTGGAGAAAGTAATAATCATACCAAAAATGTAGACAAAACAAATTCCTAACAATGATTTACTTATCTGCACAATAGTCATATTATAGACAGATACAAATAATAAGTGGGTTTCAGATTCCCATTTGGTTTAGACAGAAAATAATAGAAATCTGCCACTGTTCTAAATACACCAGCAACTCCTTAACTGACCAAAAACACTGCATCCTAATAAAAAGAGATCCTTCTCAGGACTAAATCGCCCCCTACTCAGATTCCCACAAGTGGGAACCAATTTCCCTATTCTTACAATGGATGTTATTCACAAGACCTTCATGTGGGTGTTATTATGAGTGTTCCTGGTATTCTTTCAGGATACGCAATGTGTACAAACCAATCCATGGATTCTTCTACAACATACTGCACACGGAGTACCATGCGGCGACAGACGTCTATGCACTGATGTTTTTGACAGATGTGGTGGATTTCATCATCATCGTCTTTGGGTTTTGGGCCTTTGGTGTGAGTACCACATCCTCAAGTTAAGAATATCCAAAAGTCCCGACATCATCTTAAGAGCGTACCTCCACAATTCACACACTAAGTCCAACTTTGAAAGAGGATTTAAGAGTCTGTATTTAGGCTTTGGGTAGTAGGGATCTCATGCAAGAGGCGTGAAAGGTAATTGGCTACAGACACCCCCAGTGTATTTAAACTTCACAGAGAGCAGGAGTACAGAATGTGGGAGTTAAGAGTCAGTTGTAAATAATATACAGTAGTCTGGTTATTTTTCAGCCTCAGCAGGGAAATGAACTGGCATCCTGCTAGACTCCCAGGACAGATATCCTATGGTTCTGCTATTAATTTCCAGCAGAGGGTGGTAGCGGAAGAAGTAAATATGCCTTATTCCATATGATAAGTAGGGATCGCCCATTAAAAGCCTATTCAAAGGGTCTGACAAATGTCTTTGGCTTGACATCCTGTATAGAAACACTCTGCGGCTGCAGACATTGCCTCCACGCTGTCAGAGGACCAGGTGCCTGAGGCCTTTCTGGTGATGTTGCTCATCCAGTTCAGCACAATGGTGATTGACCGTGCCCTCTATCTGCGCAAGACTGTGCTGGGAAAACTGATCTTTCAGGTCCTCCTGGTCTTTGGTATCCATATCTGGATGTTCTTCATCCTGCCAGCTGTCACAGAGAGGTGAGGAAAGGGGAAAGGGGTGGGTTGGTCAAGCAGCACTGGTACTGGCACAGCCCTCCTGACTGCGCTCTTGGGCCACAGAGCCTCAACAGCTCATTTCAGCAGAGGGTGGCCATGAGGGTCAAAAATATTTTAATTCCAATAACAAAGCAGACAGCTAATTGAGTAGCATTTCCTACTTTTCATGAGTACTGATGTAAATGTTTATCAAGCTCAATCACATTCATTTTATTTTAATGGTAGATTAACTTAAAGTGACACTCCTATTAACTCTCCGTTTTCTGTTCACAGGATGTTCAGTCAGAACCCTGTGGCCCAGATCTGGTACTTTGTGAAATGCATCTACTTTGCCCTCTCGGCCTATCAGATCCATTGCGGTTATCCCACTCGCATTCTGGGAAACTTTCTCACCAAGACGTACAACCACCTCAATCTCTTCCTCTTCCAGGGGTGAGTGGATTTATACTGTACAGAACACCAGAATGTTATGCCAGGCAGTCTGCAATGGGGATCACTAAGATTGATCAGTTGTTTTTTTAATCAGAAACAAACATCTGCATCTTCACTTCCAAGTGGAACATTTTAAAGTAATTCAAGTTATTGGAATATCTTGAATGTTTGGTTATCTGGAAATGTAATATTTTGCAGTTCAAATTGGAGGCTGTGAGCCGTTACACTGACAGACCTCCTTAGTTATTCTTATACAGTAGTGTGAGGTATGATGTCTTCATTGTAGATCTATTATGGCACAGTTTATGGCAACAGGTGTGTTGGCTCTGTCACTTGACTCAGAGAAGCCTGCCTTGTGGTGCAGGAGTTCGGAGAGTCTGAGAGTTCGGGCAGTACTGCATGTATGGGAGGATTACCTGTGTTGCGATTCCAGGTTCCGCCTGGTTCCTTTCCTGGTGGAGCTGCGTGCTGTGATGGACTGGGTCTGGACTGACACAACCCTGTCTCTCTCCAACTGGATGTGTGTAGAGGATATATATGCCAACATCTTCATCATCAAGTGCAGCCGTGAAACCGAGAAGGTACAGAAAGGGCACCTTGCTTTCTGACTCCTGGCTGGGTCTTTCTTTGACCTCTGGGTGCTTTTAACCACCTCATTGAGCATCTTGCTTTATTCTTAGGTTACATGGCAACATGATGGTTAGGTATGCACATCAGACATTAGCAACTCTTTGTGCAAGTTTGTAACCAATTAAGCAAGCATATGGTGTGGACAGATTGAGTGCAATAATTCAAGAAAGAGCTTGATAAAATCTGTGGAGCTGCAAACTACTAGGACCGTCCATCAGTCATTTTATTATAATTTTTTAAGTATTTGCTTTTAACTTTTAAAGTTTTCTTCCAGTTGTATTCTCTGAAAATTGGCATTTATACCAGAAAACATATTCTGCTGAGATGCAAACGCAAACTAAGGTGGTTTGACATGAGTGTTTCGTGACTGTTTTGCTCAGAAATACCCCCAGCCCAAAGGTCAGAAAAAGAAGAAGATTGTGAAGTATGGGATGGGCGGGCTCATCATAGTCTTCCTCATCTGCATCATCTGGTTCCCGCTACTCTTCATCTCATTGGTCAGATCTGTAGTGGGTGTGGTGAACCATCCCGTGGATGTTACAGTCACTGTCAAGCTGGGGGGTTATGAGGTAAGTCACAGGACATGTGCGTATCTTTGGCTGTTGGCTGTTTCAACAAACCATTTAATTTTTCTGCAGAGGATTAAAATCAGTCATTTGTTATGTACAGAAAAAGAAGAACCCTCGCTGTACCGAAACATCCAGTTTAACTCCTAATTTCTCAGGAAGTTTGTGCTTAGGTTTAAGGATCCACTGATGTGAACAGATTCAAAATAATAAAGAGAAATCACCGAGCACTGATATGCCGTTTTTTGTCTGCTCCTCAGCCCTTATTTACCATGAGTGTGCAGCAGCAGTCCATCCAGCCCTTCACCGAAACGAACTACAGCCAGCTAACGGAGAAGTTTGGCAAGAATCCGGTGAGCACTCTCACGTACACACAAGTCTCAGCTACGCAAAGCCCTGGATAGGATAGTCTGGCTGAAGTAGGGTTTTAGTCAGTTTTTAGAACAAATCACAAATTATGCAACAGGTTTATTTAGTTATTTTTATTTAATCACTTATCCCAAAACATACTGAACTGTAACAAAATGTTTATTTTGTGTTCATGGAGAATCATTCCACTTTGAGGGCCAAAATGTTCTTTTCTAAAAGTACTACAAGTATATAAAATAGGGAGATCATTTAAAAAAAAAATAATTCTTCCTAGGCAAGATAAGCACACAATGGTAGTAGCCATGAGATACTGAAACTGTTCCAAATCAAGTTTTGAATAGTAAAATATCAGTTTTTTTTTGTTTTGGGAGAACAAATCTTCCCTAAATCAAGGTTTAAAAGCCTCTTTGTTCCTCCCAATGGCAGGTGGCGATGCAGTTTATCACTCTGTACAGCTACGAGGACATTGTCACTGCCAATATAGATGGGAGCTCGGGCTCTGTGTGGAGGATCAGCCCCCCCAGCCGCCAGGAGGTCATTAAAGAACTGCTGAGCAGCCCGGTGGACATGACCCTGCGCTTCATGTGGAATTTCCAGAGGTCAGTCCGCAGGGCTGTTAGGAGGGACATGAACGCGTTAGGAGCTCCTGTTTCAGCTGTTCCAGTCTGTCTTCATTGGCAACAGTAACCAGCTTCTATGCCAGTTGTTAATTCTTAAAATTTGTGAGACAGTTGTCTTCCAATTGGAAAATCGCGTTCTAAGGCACGTACATGTACGCTTTTCGATTGATTGAAAGAATATTTCCCATGCTGCCCTTTGTGCCTGTCAATCTCAGTGGACAGGATTAAGAATGTGCAGTCTGGGGGTTGCCGACTGGCTCGGCTGGAAAAGGCACTGTGACCCCAGACATCACAGGACGCAGCCTGGGTCATGATGCTAGTCAGCTCCGCAGGGACAGAGCAGCCAAGGGCAGGGTTACAGACTAGGGCTTCTCTGGCTCACCTGCAGCCTTCAGGAGCTGTTAGCCAAAGGACTTGTCTCTCTGTCAGTTGGTACCGAGTCTCCTGTAAGTGACTGCACAGCCCCTTGATGTGTAAAACAATGAATGGCTTGAAGGAGGGTAGGTCAGAGAAGTCCCTCTGCTCTTCTTCCTTCTCACAAGTGTGATTGCCACATCACCCTTCCAAGTGTGATGGGTCCAGAATACAAAAATGGCAAATGGGAAGGAAAAAATAGAATTTGCTAGTCTCGGTTGTGGAAGTGTGTGGGTTTTTAGCCCCACAGAAGAGCAGAGATGTGTTTCCTGGATGGTTGGGTGGTGGGTCCTCATGCTGTTCCTCTGCGGGGTCTCTGCAGGGACCTGGGGAAAGGTGGCACAGTGGAGCACACCTTCGACAAGCACTCCATTGACCTGAAGCCCGGCGATCCTGTGCGAGCAGGCCTAGCTTCGCTGCTGCTAGGGAACAGCTCTGAACCCGTGTAAGTCACGCAAAACATCTCCCCCTGCTGCCCTGTCCAGAATGTACGCCACAGAGGAGAAGGGCTGCACCTCGAACCTTGCAACCTGCAGCCACAAAGACGCATACATACTGTACTATTGACATGGTGAACATGACTGCTGTGAAAGTATACACAGAATGCTAATTACAGTAACAGCATTTCCCTTACAGGCGATTTAATTAGTAATGCTGATCAGAGAATATGACTTCTCAAATAGGCTGACATTATGCATAAAATTAACATTAGGCATAATTTGTTTCTTGAAAAACTGTGAAAGGTTCTGTAAATGCATTGCCAGTATAAGAACAGATTACAGTACTAGATCCTTACTGCGAATCTAAAGAGAGGTTTGAAGGGTTGAGTTCCATAAAACTATATAGATAATACTTTATTAATTCCGTAGGGAAATTGATGTTACAGCAGTCCAGCCCAAGACGAGCAAAAACAGACATCAGAATAGTTATAAAACAAAAGATGACAAAATAAATAAAAATAAATACATAAAAAATAAATACATAGGTGTGTGCAAAATGTGATGACCATAGTCACTGTAAAAACAATAAAATATGTGCAAAACTATCACAGTTTCTCACAGCCAGTACACGATATTTGCAATGTTTGTTTGTTTTACAGGCATGTGAATGACATGTTCCCAAATTATATCAGGGCGCCGAATGGACCTGAAGCTAAACCTGTCAGTCAGCTGTACCCAGGTAAGAGTGGTTACCATACCTCACCCCTGTCTCCAACCCGTCCGCCAGTTTTGGAAAAGCCAGGAGTTGTTGTATTAACCTGACCTAACCAAATCCTTGTAGTGTGTTGTGTTAAGTCTGTAATGTAAGAAGATTTGATGATCAGAAACTCTCTTGACTGCAGCACACTCACCTCAGATCTCATTTCTAACCTGTTTCGGTGGCAGATGAGGAGGACAGCTACCTGGATGTGACTCTGACCCTGATGAAGGACCACTCGGTCAACGGCAGCGGGATGCTGGAGTGGTGGGATATTCACATTGCAGACTGCAGCTCTTCCCAGGACAGCTGCGGAGTCCTTCCCATGGTCATTTTCAATGACAAAGTCAGCCCTCCCAGCCTGGGCTTCTTGGCCGGATATGGGTATGAGCCTCATGTTTCATTGACAGTGCTTCCCCAGCTGGAGAACCAAGTGCATTGATTTGAATAAGCATGCATATAAATAAAACCACAAGTAGCTAATCCAACATTGCAGCTCAAAAGGTGAAGTCCTCTTTGTTGTATTATTGGCTCATTTGTATTCCTGAGACACTGCTCTCACTGCCCACACAGCAGTCACTTGGGACAGTTATCTGGTTTTTGCTCTTTTTTCATTTATGCAGACAGAGCCTTAAAAGGTATTTGCCTCCCAGCAAAGTTTCCAGATTCTCCTGCACTCTGAGTTTCCGATCGTGATACTTCCAGATAGGACTTTATATTTCCAATCTACTGTTGGCACACAGTAGAAATGAAAAATGCTTGAAGATAAAAATGTTAGAACGTTAACAATATTAGAAGATCTTCAAATGCATAAGAAGTATATTTTAACCTATCTAAAAAAATGGCACAGCAGCAATGGTGCTTCCATTTAGTACTTAGGAAGCTGATTATTTAAGCTATCAGTAAATTTCAATTTGTATATATTCTTTTAGAGTTTGCTAACATCCATTTCCCCTCACATAGATGTGTTCCGTTTAATAGTGCTGTGACTGTAGAATCACCAGTTATTTTTTTATATACCCACTTGATTTGGAACTGCCCTTCTGAGTTTTTCATGTCTCGGCTCATGGTTGGGAACCATGCACCCAGACACTCGAGGGAGAATGGAGAAGTGCAGTCAGACTACAGTTTCACCTCACAGGCTCCGTAGCCCCGTGCAGGAGCTTCAGCGCCGAATTTAGGGGTGGCAGATCCCTTGCCCATGGGCCAGTGGGCCTGTGAGTGTCTATGTGGCCGAGAGCTAAGAGAGCTCTGGCTGACTGATGGCAGTACCCAGCCAGTCGTGTGCCACCTCTCTAGGAATCCTAGTCACAGTCCGCTAGTGACATGACCCAGCCTCCAGCTCCCAATGCCTGGGTGATGAGAGCTCTACCTGCCCTTACCAATTTTGCTACCAAAAAATGCCTCTGTTCAATATAATATTTAATAAAATTATTTTTTTTAATGCATACCTTATTTCAAATGTGCCATTATCAGAAGGGAGTGAAAACTTCTGCAAGGTGCATTGCATTTGCAATGTATTAAAATTTCTACCACTATTTTACGCTCCATTTAAGGACTTCACTAGTAGAAACCTGTAGCATGGTGATCTTCCAGCTGCGTCTTTCTGGGCATGCGTTGTCACCGCAGTTTTAAATGGCTTGTCCGTGGATGGTGCTGACTTCTCCTCCTGTTTGCAGGATCATGGGGCTGTACGTGTCGGTGGTGCTGGTGATCGGGAAGTTTGTGCGCGGCTTCTTCAGCGAGATCTCCCACTCCATCATGTTCGAGGAGCTGCCCTGCGTGGACCGCATCCTCAAGCTGTGCACGGACATCTTCCTGGTGCGCGAGACCGGGGAGCTGGAGCTGGAGGAGGAGCTGTACTCCAAACTCATCTTCCTGTACCGCTCACCGGAGACTATGATCAAGTGGACCCGGGAAAAAGACTAGGAGACCCACAGCCTGCACACTCATAAATGAGTCAATCTCATTTATATTACCCAAAGCATCATACTGTCCTTCTGTTTTTCACTGGTAACTCTCATGACCAGGGCTCTGACACTCACTGCTCATTGGAAATAAGCCTTGAGCTGTAACAACAGAAGGCAGGAGACTTATTCACCCATGTATCCTGGAACCCTTCGCCATGAAATAAGAAATTGTGACAGCTGGAGATCATAAACTTTTCCATTTTCTTTTCAATTTTATAAATACAACTGTAATGACTGCCACTAAGCAATTGGTGTTAATGGGCTGATATCGCAGAGTACGTTTCATGGTTGCGTATTTACCTTTTTCTACGGGATAGCCCTAGCCCATTAATACAGAGACTGCATGGAGCTTTCCTTCGTGGCTGAGCCAAGTTTTTTTTGTTTCCTTTTCTGAAATATGACCTTTAGGACCTGGGTTGAAATTACCTCAGACCACAAGAATGTGGACGTCTGTGTTCTCATGAAGGGCGAGTTATGAGAAGGCAGCAGGACAGATGACATAGCGGACAGGAAACAGGACAAGGAAACTAAAGCTGGGAAGAGCAGGAGGATTTAGACTGGGTTCTTCTTTACTTGTATGCTTTTCTCAATTCATCCAGTCCGAATGGATAAATAAAGACATTTTCGGTGGGAAAACTGTGATCCCCAAAGACAACGTAGACCAGGATCTTAGCTAATTGTTATTCTAACACTAAAGTCAAAAGACTTAAAAAAGCTTATACTGAACTGTTTACAAACATGCTTAGAAGACTATGAAAGCTGTTGGAAAGAACAAACTGTTTTAGTAATGGATACATCGGAATGGAGACAAGGGAGAGATTTTAAAGACTTGAACTCTAAGGCTGATTCTAAACTGTCACTTAAAAACCTCTACACAAGATTGCATAGAAAGACCAGCTGTCGTCATCACCCTTTCATGACTTTAAACAAGTTTTATGTTAAAAACCAAGTACTGTCAAAAGACTCTATCCTTTAGCAGACCAAAATGATCATCAGGGAGAAGGAAACTGTACCAAACTCTGAAATGTGTTGAAATGGGGAAAAAGCGTGCGTCTTGGATGTTTACATGCTGGAATAGTTTTATTTAAATTTAAACAAGCTACCAAGCAATAGTTTATGGCAGTGTTTCTCAGTCATGATCCTGGAGTCTGCCTGTGTCTGCTGGTTTTTGTGCCCTCTGGGACTTTAATCATCAGTGCCTTAAAATGATCTGCTTGGCATTTTAGACTTTTTTTCTCCATAAGGTGCAACCTCAAGTACATATTTTACAACTACGGCAGCACACAGAACTGCGGTCTCTCCTCAACTTTCTAATTAAGAATTGCTCCCTTATTTTTTACTAACAGGTGATCAGTCGGTCAGCAAACACAGTGGGAACAGTGGTGTACTAGACACCTCCCACGGTGAGTTTTTCATCAGTTTAAGCTATGCTTATGTTTCAGGTCACAGACCTTAAAACTCATTAGCACATGGTTCGTACCATTACAAATCTCATGTAGCTGAAGGGCTGAAAGCAAAATTAAAAAAAAACTGAAAGAAATTAGCCCGTGATTTAGAGCAAAAACCAGCAGCCACAGATACTCCAGGTTTAGCATTGAGAACCAGTGCTTTATAGAAAAGCACAGTACCATACTATTGGTGCCAAAATGTTTCCAAATTAATGTTTTTGTATAATATTTTTGAACTGTCATAAAAAGGTTTGACACTTGCCTTATGAAATACATATCTCTAAATATATTTTCATTATAATCAAGAGGTCTTTTGTATAAAATTGCTATTTTTTCTTAACTGCACCTTCTTTTTGATGATGGGGAAAAAGTGAAACCCTAATAGACAAATTTCAGTTCCACAGTTCAGGGTATTCTACTTTTTCTCATCGTCATGACTTGGTTCTTTTAATGGCGATGTGTTTTTTTAATCAATAAAAACCTTGTTCATCTTTAGCTCTGACTTTCAAATCATTCTTCTTAGAATTTCTTGACTCACCAGTCACCTTGCTTAAAGTACATTTTCATTTGAACCCAACCACTGCAAAACAATTTATTATACATCTTAAAGTACACGTTTTTTCTTTATAAAAAAAAAACATCTGTCTGCATAATTAAGTTAAACCTTACAGAAAATGATGGTTATATGGTCACGTAGTGATGACAATGGTACCAAAACTGCCCTACTGCCATTCATTAAAGATTATATTGATGTGAAATGGCAGAGCGTCTTTAAAGTAAAACAAAGCCATATTCTTAACGTCATCTACTGTACTTTAAACTAAAAAAATGTTTATTACTGTCTGGAAAAGGAACCATTCTAATACAGTTATAGTTATAATAACAGAGCAAACAGTACACAAATGCATGGGATATTCAAACAGGAACACAGTGCTACCATTTAAAATGATGATAAAAAGAATTGTGAATGGGGATTTTAACAACCGAGTTAAAAAACATAAAAATCAGCCTTGGCTTTCTAAAAAGCAGACAGATAGATAAGTAGTTCTAAAAAACATGTTAAAAGGCAAGTTCAAGTTCACATTTAAATGGAATACAGCCTGCACTTGAACATTGGGTTGATTTGATCATTTAGAGTTGTGTATTCAACCATAAGAAGGGACTGAACCCATGAGGGTGCCTGAGCATGTATAGGAGTCTCTCCGATGGAGTCAGCTGCTCTCTAAAGCAGCGCAGAGCCTGAGCAGGCAACTGAACACATGGGGCTGATACAGCGGTGTCCTCCCGCTGGAAAACCTCAGGCCTTCTCACTCCTGCGCAGGATCCAGAAGGAACTCGCTGATCTCCTCTCTCATCTGAGCCCTGTCAGACACACAGGAAGGCAAAACCGCACCTTACTGGTTACTTTCTGCATGTCCCCAGTATGTTTTATCATCACAGCACACATTTTAATGGGAAAGAACTGCACTGCTTTGCCCTTCACTGCTCCCCATTTTGAGTTTCTCTGCCCACTGTTTGCCTGAAGAGTAAAACCGACTTCACTTCACACCGACTTCACACACCTTTCAGATTCAACACACCATCAATTTCCTGTATATATACACACATTATGTCTTTTAATTGATGGAAATAAAACTCTGATTTGTTGTTCTGGGCACAATGTAAACAACTTGTATAAAAATGAGGTTCAAAGTAGATTTCTCTTGTGCACTATTCTGAATAATCTGACACACAGCTGCAGCAGCCTTAGACAAGCCTATAGTATGTGGACCGAAGAGGAGAATTCAGCCTTCCACTGTACATTCCAGTTCATGATAGAAACAGAAGACACAGATAGATAGAAACAGAAGCAATGCTGTCTGTATGGATCAAATGAAACTTCTCTTTGAAGTTCACAACACGAGATAATTAAACTGTTTTTTATTAGTTTTCAAGGAATACACTCACCTTCGCCTCCTGTGTTCAGTTTCTAACACAATATATGGAGGAAGTGTCTCTACCGAGGTCTGTTGAATGCGAACAGAAATATTAGGGAATTAGACTTTTTTGCCATTACCAACTCCTCTTGTGGGGGAAAAAAAGACATTTCCTACAGAAAAATAATTTTAAGAGGATGTCTAATCAAGAAGAGGTCCTCTAATTACAGCAGAAAGGTCTGGGTATTATTCAGTACAAAATAATTCAATCCCACAATTCCCATGGAGGCAATAAGGAAACAGTTGCTTCAGACAATCCAGTCCTGTTTTGCGCACTTTTAAAACACTTTTTTTTATTCTCACCATGTCTTTGATGATCAGTCTGCAGCTGTAACACAGGAGGCTCCTAGGGTCAGGAGAAGAGGCATCCCTGGAGAGTAACATGTTATATGGCAGCCAGGTACAAACATGGGAACGTGCAACACTATACAGGCTTCAAAGAATCTCTATACAGTCAACGACCTATACTGTACAATTTCTTAAGAGAAGGGGCAGAAGAGATATAGAGTTAACAGCAGGATTTTAAATAATGACTTAGACGGCTTGTCCTTGAACCTTGTTAGTGCTCTTCTAGTGGCCATCTAGTCTCCCAGAACCTGACCAGTGCCTGAAAATGAATAACCAAGAACATGCAACTAGTTGCCCTAGACCTACTCGTCCGCAGAGCAGCGGCTCCCTCCTCCAGACCCGCAGCAGTCAGTCCGCTCGTCTCCTGCAGGGCGGCGCTGCAGTCCGGGAGCCGAGAGCCCCGGCGGAGGCTCAGGGCAGCTCTTCTGCGACAGCTGCTCCGAGACCAAGGTGGCACGAAAGGCAGAGGCCTCCGCTGCAGAGCGACATGATATCACTGGTTCTCAACACGTCAGCTTGCCACTGGGCTTACGACCATGAATTCACAGTTTTCAACTAGAAAGATTCTGTTCAAGTACGGAAAGAGGAATGTACTTTATATTTATACAATTATTTTAATGAACCATGTACATTCTAGTTCTGGTCAGTTTTTTTGCAGTGACGCAACTCCCCATGTTTGCTGACACAATACGATCTAGTGTCCATTGCAGTATGTGTAATAATAAACTTGAATTGAACTTTCAGATGTGGAAATCCAGCATTACAAGATATGCACCTTAGTTGCACTGTCCTTTGCTTTGGAAAACAATTTCCTGGAGTCACTGGAACCTGCTTTATTCTAACATTTTCATCAGCAGGGGTCCTGATCCCTACCTGCTCCAGTGTCCAGAGCACACAGGCACAGCAGGCACCTCTCAGCCTGCTCTTGGTCGCTGCTCAGTTGTGGGCAGGCAGTGTTCAGCTTCTCACTGGTCCTGAAAAACACCGCAAATGTGCTATGTGCCAATTCAGATGTCCCAAACACTCCTGAACAGGAAAACTGACACAGAAGAGTTTACAGACATCTCACTTTTACATCTCAGAGAAGGTCATGAAAATTAAACGGGAAAAATCCTACAACATTCAACACTTCCAGTCTACTACACACCTAGCGCTGGCCTAAAGATGGAGTACATAGTCTCAGAAGTCAATCTCATTTATATTACCCAAAGCATCATACTGTCCTTCTGTTTTTCACTGGTACGCAAGTGTGTAATGGCACCTAAATATGTGTGGAAAGCTGACTTCTCGGAAATCACCTGTAAATAGTGCTTATTGTGGAGGGGAAGTCCATCTGAAGTTTATTGACAAAGCTCTCAGTCAGGCGCTGAATACTGGCCTTTTCAGGTGCCTGAGAAAACAGTAACCGCAGAGAGTCAGAACAGCTTTTAAACTAAAAGAATCTAATTTCATCCTGGCAGGAAACAGCAGTTATTTGCGGGGGGGATCTGGAATAGGATCCTTATGACATCAGAATCAGACTGAAACAAAGTCACAGTCTCTCAACTTACCAGTCAGCATGTGTCTACAGAAACACGGTTTATAAAGTTCACGAGTGCTGCAGATCCTCCAAAAGACAAGCACGCATAGAAGTTACTTAGATGACCAGAATTTTTTTTTTTCACATAAGGAATGCCTTACAGAATAGAATTGTTGTGGCTTTTAACTAAAGGCATCAAAATACTTCTAGATCGCACTTCACAAGGAACCCATTTTCAAATTTACAAAGAATCTTGATACAAAGAATCAAGAAAACCTTTTATCTTTGACGTTCACTGTGTGATGTCTGATAGCTTTTCGCTCTAAGTATCAGGTTCTCTGTACAGAGCACATTATACATAGTTTAAGGCTTGAACCAAACACATCGGAGCTTGCGGCAGAGGAAGAGTACACAGAGCGTCACTCTTTCCTAGATTAAGAGCAGATTAGCACAGGACGATCTGGCCTGAGTCCACTGAAGACAAAGGTATCAGCTCTGTAGTCTCCCATTTTAGGCCAGCTCTGGAACAAGCAATAAAAAAACATCCCACGTAAAGATTAAGTGGAGTACAGAGTTTAAAGAGAATCAGGAAGGGATGTGTGAAAACATTGTGTGAAAACATTACAGAGCAGAACCTGCCAGAAACTTCCACATGCAAAAGAAGTTGTTAAACTTGTTTGTATACTGGCCCACAAATTTTGTCCAAGCCCAGGAAATACACAGCTTCAGGAAAATTACTCATTCTTGTGATAAATGCCACGGGGAATGATTAAATACACACATTGTTAGAATAGCCACTTGATTGATTTGTTGTTTTGTTCCCATGAACCGAGAGTATCTGGGAGTGTTTAGTGAAGCCCAAGGCCATGGACCAATATTCCAAGCACCGACAAGGCAAGTCATGTTCAAAGCAAAGGAATAAGCTCTATTTGACGTTATAGCACTTAAATTGTGAAACAACCACTCATTAAAAAATGCAGCTGAATTGTAAAACAAATAGAACCTGTTGTTTAAATTGAACAGTTGCTTAAATTGTAATCCTTTACTTCAGTCTTTTCCAAACAAGCAAGTTATACAAATTCATTTCCCAAGTTAATCAAAATAATATTGGTGGGCATATGTCTGAGAAAGTTTTCAATTACATTTTCCAGTCTATATTATCCCTCCGATATTTATTTCAGGTCATCTTACGGCTCTGCTCATACAGGATATTGTATATAAATGTTAGTGGTGAATCTGCTCAGCTTATTTGAAGAATAGTCTATTTTTTTTGCATGGAATAATGCTGATATACAGTACATAATTAATACAGAATCTCTTCTGTTCAGAATTGTTTTGAATTTCTCTCGCTTGTACGTGTCTGAACATCTAAACTAACAAGCAACGATATCAAGTGCAACAAGCCCACTTCACAGGTGATCTCTAGCTCTTACCTTCGTGCCGAGGTTTGGAATGAAAACGGACGAAACCCCAAACATCTTATTATAGAAAGCAATTTCCTTGGAGGAGTACTCCCTCATGGGCCTGATGATGGTAATATCTCCGTATCGGGGATCAGAGAAACCCTTCAAATTGCAGCACAGAACAAAGCCTTTAAGATTTGAGAACCATCAACCAGTTTCTGCCACAAACATGTCTAAAGCACACAACGAAACTTCCATTAAGACAACATAAAGTTTGTAAACTGGAGAATGCCATTTAGCTGGTGTGCTAGCTTGGAAAATCTCATGCAACTGTTTCTTGAAAGACCCCAGGGTATTGGTCTCTACAACATGGCTGTGTAGTGTGCTCCATACTCCCACAACCCAATGTGCAAATAGGTGCCTTCTGTTCTATGCTTTAAATACTGTTCCTCTTGGTTTCCTTGGTTTGTGTCCTCTGGTTTGTATTTCACTATTAATTGTGAAAACGTTGATAATTTGTCAAGAGCTTTGAGGATTCTGTATACATGAACAAGTTCATAGTCTCTCCTCAAAGCCATAAAGGTTCCCATGGACTGTCAAAGTAGGGCAGCTCTTCGAGTCCGAGTCTCTGAAAAAATCTTCAAGCTCATTTCCCACTCCACATTTGATACTTATAGTTTATGCTTCCCGTATGGAATTCTCTGCATATAGCTGCGTTAAACGTCATCTGTGGGTCTTCACTTCTAAATATTTCCATATTTCCCATTCAGAATCTACAGTGGTTGCCAATTCTACTATTTTGGGGAGTATCATTGATGAATTTCACAAGTTTAATACCTGTATCAGAATCTAGATCTTTGACATACATTAGGAAGAACACAGTGGTCCCAGAGGCACTCTGCTAATTACAGTATCCCAACCATAGTGTGATTTCATATTTGAATATTTCTTTAAAAATTACACATTTCTTTTTTGTATTAGATTAGATCTTTTTTTCTTCCAGTTCTAAGGTGGTGGACCTTTGGTGCTTTAATATGCAGTCAAACACTGACGGTTTACTTTACATGAATAGTTTTGGTTGACAGAGCACTTCTTTTCAAACGTAACATTGCACCCATACACGATCCTGTCCTCACCGTGTCCATTGCCAGAGAGGCGCCCCGGCCCAGGGAGATGTTACTAAGGAGCTTCACTGCCAGGCGAGAGCAACTGTCTCCCATCATCACCTTAGAGTAACCCTTAACCCGGGCTGTGTGCACAATCAGATGGTGCCTAATGGGAAAGAAAGCAGATAATCTCGGTCACGCCAGAGATCAAAAGCATGTCAGCTGCTGAAACTAAATTCCTACAGTAGCAAGTAAAGCCTTATCATGTCTTCTTCTCCAGCACTGTCCAGATACGAAGTGCACCATTGTTGTATTTGCCCATTGGTCATACATTGTGTAAATGTCTATGGACTGGTTTTAAAAAAGTATTCACAGCTGATGATAACCTTTGGCAGACAGGTTAATGAATACTTTTACCAAACAAAGCTCCAGTCCCTGAAAACAGCAACTTGAGGAAATGTTCAGCCTGTTTTTGACAATCTTTATGAGTGTTGTGACAAGGCAGTTCCTGCCACCCCAATATGCCCCATCAAAACACTCCACAATTCCTACTTGGTCCTGTGTAATACATTTTGAAACACAATTACAGTCATGGTACCACACCTGAAAGAGAATGCTAAATCCAGCAGCCATATCAACTCACAACTGGCAACCCACTGAAGCTCAGCAGATGTGAGCCTGGTCAGTATCTGGATGGGAGACTCCTGGGAAAGCTGAGACTGCTGCTGGAACAGGTGTTAGTGAGGCCAGTAGGGGGGGGCGCTCACCCTGCGGTCTGTATGGGTCCTAATGCCCCAGTATTGCAAGAGAGATACTATACTGTAAAAAAGGCTCCATCCTTCGGCTGGGATGTCAAACTAAGGTCCTGGCTCGTGCTGGTCATTAAAAATCCCAGGGTGTTTCTTGAAAAGAGTAGGGGTGTTACACCGGCATCCTGGCCAAATTTCCCATTGTCCTTTACCAATCATGGCCTCCTAATAATCCCCATCTCTGAACTGGCTTCATCACTCTGTTCTCCTCCCCACTGAGAGCTGGTGTGTGGGGAGCGTACTGGCGCACTATGGCTGCCGTCACATCATCAAGGCGGGGGCTGCACACTGGTGGTGGTGGAGGGGAGTCCCCATTACCACTACCATTATCAATCAAGGTAAAGCCCTTTGAGTGGAGTGTCCAGAAAAGTGCTAATACAAGTGTAATGAATTTATTCTTATTTTTAAAAAATGGTGAGAGGATGATGAGTTAAGCATGCAAGATGAAAGGCTGTTTTTATTAACATGTAGAAATTCCAAGCTCTGGAGTTATGTCTTCGTGATCTCACCTCAGCATCTGCAGTATCTGCTCTTTAGCCGTCAGAGTTTTTACAGAGTCCAGCAGTCTCTCCACAGCCTTGGTTTCCTGTAGCGTGAAGGTGAAGGGTCTCCCACCGGATGTTCGAACCTCTTCCTCAGGCCTGTCCTGGGTAGAGAGCTCAGAAAGCCTGGATTGGGCTTCGAACAGCTGGGAGTCCTGGGATGCAAAGGCATTGCTCTTCTCTGTCTGGGTGTTTGTACTGAGCTGGATGAACTGGTCTACAGCAGCTTTATAACACCCCCCCGGCTTGCCTGGGATTGAGGAGACGCACTGCAGAACTGAACTGGGCAGGCGGAAGACCTGGTAAATGAAACAACCAATGGAAAAAAAATGCAGTATTGAACAACATGCTCAGAGAGTATGGATCAGCTGTGAACGACTGGATTAAATATTGCAATAACAAAAGCTTTGAGCCAAGCAGTCATGTAAGAGTGTTCCTTAGGGAAATCTGGAGTATGGCAATGGAGTGATTATTGGCTGAAAAACTATGCTACTCTGAAAGAATAACACACAACCATGCCAACCGAAATGGATCATTTCATGACAGTGCAGCACAGACCACTCAAGACTGAACACACTGAAGAAGCAGTACACTACTTACTTCCTCCAGGTGAACAACGTAGAAAGGGAATCCTGTGGCTTGGAATATAGACTCCATCTGGGCTATTCTTCCTGCTCGCTCTTCTAGGCTCTGACCACAGGCAGACCCTTCTATAAAACACATTACAAAACTAAACAGAAACCAGGGAACTGTCTAGTCATGGGGGAAACGAAGGCAGAACCATTCATCTTTAGAACCCTTGGTTAAAATCAGTTCAGTTGCAGTTCCAGTTCATAATCTGCAACATTCACTAGCAGAATAAGCAGAGAAAGTCATCATTACCCTATCCTGGTGCAGCACTTAATGGCTGTAGGTTGTACTGGTCCCCGATTTCTACACCACTTAACTCATTAACCTCAAAGTGTAGATGTTATGGCAAAAAAATAAACAGCTTCCAGTTTTAAGTACAAACAGCACTCATAAACACCAACTAAAAATGAAATACAGTCTTTCATGTGCAATATAAAGTAATGGATCTGTATATACTGTAAAACAGAACATTATTTAAAAAAGATTAGTTTATTACCATCAATGTAGACTATTCCCGGTATAAATCTTAATTTCTTTGGAGCTTCACGGCTCAAACCCTGAAACAAAAAGAAAAATCAAAGACTACTGGTTTTATACATTGCATTAAAAAAAACAACTTACAATATTATCAGCACTATTATTTGTTCTATTTAAAAAATCATTTCCAAGGTAATAGAGTGACTTTAAAATACAGAGGATAACTTACAGAGGATAAAAAAGGATAACTTTGAACTAGTTAATTAAGGTATCAGGTAATACCAATTAATCACTTTGCTTATTTAGATCATTTCTGAGGTTAAAAGTTACTAATATTAGTACTAATAACACCACCATTATAAGACAGTACTTGCAACAGCATGAGCCTGGGATCACCCCTGCTGAAAGTCAAGACAAAAGTAATCATCTCACTTCTGCTACGCATTAGTGGCAGAAATGAAACTCGGAAGAAACTACTTTAAAAATAGTTGTGAAGAATGTTAAGCAAACTGCACATCAAGAGCATTTCCAAGTCACACTTGATGGTCGATGTATCGATGAATAGCTTAATTAAAAGATCAAAATAATCAACCGTTTCATAATTGCTCTAGTGTAAAATCAAGAGACTTGTTTCAGAACATTGCTCCAAAGCATTCGGGAACAGAAATTATTATACTACCTCCTGGACCTGGGAAAGCATGGAACTTGAAGCAGGACCACCTGACAAGGCCAGAAGAACCTGGACATGAACACAAGAGTTACTGACAATTGGTAAATGGAATGGAAAAAAAAATAGGGAAAAAGAAAACGCTCATTGTTAACTCACCTTCTCCCCAGGAAAGATTAGACGGGTTTTCCCCAGCATGGCACGAAATTTATGTACAAAGTACTCCTTAAAGCAGCCCCTGAATTAAAATAATAAATCCTTATATTTATGTCACACTTATCTGGACAGTCCACTCAAAGCAGGTAATGGGGACTCCCCTCCACCACTAGTGTGTAGCCCCCACCTGGACAGCAACAAAATTGCACCAGTACACTCACCACCCACCAGCTATCAGTGAGGAGAACAGTTCATTACGAGGCCATGATTGGTAAAGGATAGGGTAAAGTTCAGCATGGACAATTCTATATAATTTTCAAAAACATTCCATTTTTAAACTGAAAAAAAGTCTAATTCTTTAGTCACAAGAAATCTTACCAAGCCATCCTAATATAACAGGGGAGACACATAAAAGTTTACAAACGTTTTAGCACATCCTTAAAACTTTATGAACGATTCCACAGATTTGTAATTTAACTCACTTGGTGCACACGTGAAATGTCGTCTGATCCTTTATTTAACATTACAGTAGCTCTGGCTATGCAAACTGTTTACCTTTTACGTACTCGGATCCCCTGCAGTTTCTTAAAAATATTATTTTTAAGTTTACAATAAAATTGTTACAGCACAGCTTGTAAATCTAAAGGTTGATATTTTTCCTGAACTCGTGCACCCCCCCGTGTACTGTCGTAGCTGAATGCTGCAGAGAACTTGTAACTTGTGTTACCTGCAAAAGGCGTCTCCAACACGGATAACCAGCACTGCCGAGCCTTCTTTGCATTTCACGCACTTCTGAGAAACACTGGAATGGAAAACACTCTCTGAGTCTCCCTCACGTTTGTTTTGAAGAAGAGGTTTTTGGGAAAAGGTCTCCTTCGGGAAGAAGGGTTTGAAAGCCGTAATAAAAGATGGGGAAATGGTAAGAATTATGCACTTCGTGTATCACGCTTACCTGGGAATACTTGTGTTTTCCACCAGATGGTCCTGATATTCCTCGTGGATCTGACACATGGCTCGTTCTGGGCAGCGAATATTACACTGTGCGTCTGTAAAATACACGTGACTGCCTTGTCAGATCGGCGTATATTTTTACGTAAAAGTATTTATTTTACAAGTTAATCGTTTCAGGTATATTACAGCCAACTAATGATATATCACTTTCCCTGTTCAACGCTGTTGACATACTTCACTATCCAAGGGACTGCAGCGAGGATGTGGGTATCAGCTGTGTGCACCCTCGCTCTTTTTGATGACGTACCGACAAGAAGTTTAGTGTCAGAGCCGTCCAAAACTCAAATTTTGTTATAAGGTAAGGAAGGCAAATCAGAATCGTGTCAACAGCACCACCAGTCCATTGCTACTAAGATTTAAAAATCCATAAGGACACTGCTAAAAATGCATTTCACGTTTCTGGAGTTTGTGCTTAAAATATTAGAACAGCGCCCACTACCGAGGCTTTATATTATAGGGGAATATTGGCTTATGGGAATTGTAGTTTAAATGTCCCTATTTCTTCCACTGTAAGCGTCTGAAAGAACACCAACACCCAGAAACACTGGCGGTTAGCAGGGACTGTAATAGGGTTTTGTTTTATCTTGTAATGTTTACCTCTTTGTCGTCCGGCATGTGTGTAACGCCACCATTTGTGTCGCTGGGTTGATGCCGTGTGTAATGTTTACCCCCCAAAAAACGCCCCGCTTGCACACACACACGCACGTACGTCGAAAGAGAAGAGCAGTCTGAGATCCGAGTTCATGATGGCGATGTTCCGCAATTTTGTGTCGGCGACCCAGCACAGACAGCATCCCCAGCAGCAGCAGCAGAGCGGAGCAGCGGCGGCCGCCCCCGGGGACAGTCTGGAGACCCAATTCTCCTGCCCCATCTGCCTGGAGGTCTACCACAGACCTGTCAGCATCGCCAGCTGTGGACACACGTGAGTCGCCGGTCCGGGGATGCACTTTTAAACACTCGCCAAGAAAGCAGCAGTACGCTGAGGAGTTATTGCCCAGTAGAGCACAAGCGGAATGTTTCCCCCACATCGCACACAAAACAATGCGCTGGCAGTCTGAATATCGATACCACTGCTGCCAAACTTTGGATACTGCGTGCGTTATGTAGGTTATAGCTAAACGCTGGCTCACCTTAAGGCACAAGAAATAATGGAAGCGTAATAGGACGCAGCTTTCACTCAGCCGAGACCGATGCTCATTTGTGCAAGTGAAGCGAAAAAGTGAACCAGTAAGCTCTACTTTTTCACTGAAAGCAAATCGGAACCTGGGTGTTGAGTTTGTATATGGTTAAGTGTCAGGTTTAAGCGTGTGTTTTTTTTTAATTTTCTTTCTGAATATTACAATGTGTGAAATAAAATGATAACAAACAATAAACCACCCCCATAAACCAACATCAGACGAATTTAAATGATCTATGCTCTGAGTATGATACGCCGCATCGGCGCTTTAACAGTCCTCTTGTTCACAGAAGACAAAAACGAGAGATGGGGAATAGAGTAGGGGCAATGATTCAGAGGGGAAATAGCGAGACTATTCAAAAAAAATACATTTCTGCGTGCGCGTTTGAAAAGAGGAAATGCGAGCATCTAACTCGAGCACAGTAAAGAAAAATGAAAAAAAAATATCTTAAAACATGCTCACTCATTGGGTGTTACCAGCTGTTGGTTCGTTTGTCAAATTAAGAAACCTGGTGGCTGTCCATTGGCAGTATTGCAGTGCGTTACCACATGCGGTTTCTAGTGTCCGTGTTAACATGTTGAGAACTGTATTCTGTGTCATTGACCAGGTAGCAAAAGAAAAAGTCCTTTCATCTTTGAAATAAAAAATTGCCACCATGTTTATAACTTGTTGTTTTATTGGTAATAAACGGATTGATTTCAAAATAATTTCCCTGCTGAAATCCTTACTGTCCCAATTTTAGATTCGGTCCACTCTAAGCTTTAACTTGAACAACAGAGAGCGATAGTTGTTTTCGGGAATGCAATGTGTAATAAACCAAGTGTTCTTCCTAAGTATGTGGCCGTTTGTAAGGGATTAAACATGTAGTGTTCTGCTATTTTCCAAAGTAAATTGTAGTTTCACTTAAGTATGCGGAACTTGAGTCCTTCAAGACTGTGACTGAATCACAGGTATAATTAAATGTTTAGTGATGACTCACTCTGCCTTTCAGTGGAACGCTAAGAAAATGTGATTTCACACCAAACATCACATGCATCCTGACAGTCTTATTAAGATGTGCCTGCCTTCCACAGGGTGCCTGAAGTGGAACATACATTTCACATGGGCTCCGACTGACAGCCTAGCTTACTGATTAATCGGGGTGTTCTAAAAAGACGTGGCGGACTAGGAATGCAGGTTAAGAAAAGGACTCTCTCGCACGGGAGGCAGAGTTAAGATACAGTGCTCATGTGCCTCCATGAAGTAATACTCTCCTGCACTTTGAATGAAAATCCTCCAGAGAGGATGCGGACTTCAATCTGTGAGCCCAAGGCTTTTCAGCGGCACATACTGTACTGTGGTTTCTTTGTCTTCAGCTGGTCTTTTTATGCAGCGCCATTGGGTAGCTGAACCTGTTTGTGCTGTACTGTGTAATTCTTTCAATGTATCCTAGGGGTCCAGACTCCATATGTAACCCTCTCACATTGACTTAGATATTAAAATCAACCATTAGCGTCAGTGCTTCAGATACGTTTCAGCCACTAGCTTTCTGCTATTGCAGGATTCCTTTGTACGGTATCTTTAGCCTCCTAGTTTAATCTTGATGCCCTTTCAGATTTGTGTTCTACTTTACTCGCCATTAATTGTGCGTGTATACCACCAGAAATAATTGGAAAATAAACACGAATATCGACTTCTAAGAGCTCGCGACGGTTTAAAGAATTAACCCGAAGGCTTTGTGCGCACTTTCTTTTGTCGGCTTCCGTGTGTAACCTTTTTTTTTCTGGTCTCAGAAGCTGCTTTTCTCGCCTTAGTAAAACAACAGCAAGGCAGCAACAGAGGCTCCCGAGCCGACCACCTCCGTATCGCATCTCTCGCGTCGTTTGCTGGTGGGAAAGGTCAGGCTCTCGCTTCGAAACAACTTCATTTTCTGAAGCAAAAGTAGCTGCCAGTCACCGGGGAGGTCTTCCGCAGTTTTTCCTTGGTTCTTTAGTGGGTGAAGAATGATTGTCTGAGGCTCTTGCAGGCCGAGCCGAGAGGCAGGTACAGTAACTCACATGACTGAGTGGCTATGGAGGAGCTCGGTGCTTTCAGCACTGGGGTTGCAGAGCTTGGATTCCTGCCTTGACAGCTCATCACCTAACAGCGTTGGAGTGGGGTGCAGCTATTTCCTGCTTCATACCCCAGTCGTCCTCCCACTTTACCTCTCAAAGGAATGTTTTACTGGTTCTAATTGTGAGCTTTTCAGGTTCACCTTGCTGTGTTCTTCTCAGATGGGGTGGGAGGTGGAGGGGTGGACACAAAGTTGTTTTTTTTTTGCTTGTCACTCACATCGCACTTCCCTTGTCAGAGTCACTCAGTGTCAGACACTTGCTAGCCATGTGATGTGGAACTGTTTGATGTCCCTCATCACATGCATAAAGAGGCACATGGAGAGACAATGACCTTCTCGCCATTACACACACACACACACTGCGTCTGAAAAACCGTCGGCTTTATTGCTTTTTGCAGCATGTGTACAGCTGGTGTGCGCTCATTAAAAGCAAAAGAAGCTCTTCTTTCTGTCTTAAAGTTAAGCAGTTGGAGCATTCAAATATTTCACTGTTCTTCTTGAGGCACTCTCCATCGGCTCCATTAGGAGCAATTTGACCCCTGTTAGTTCCACGGTATTTCACTCCACGCCTACAACCCTACAACAATTCTAAATAAGTTAAAAATATTCTTCTCATAGTTATCGATGGGATTGTCAGTACCCAAGTCCAACAGACAACAACAATCCGAAACAAATTGCTGCCCATAAAAAAATCTACAAATTCAGAAATCCCATGAGAATTTCTTAAAATCTATGTATAGCACCCTGTTGTAGATGCATTGTCGTATGCTATTTCCAGACCTCCCACTCCCTCTCATCTTCCCACACACTTCCGATAATGTACTGCTCACACAGGGGGTAGACTCTGCATCTTAATTGAAAAGTAGAAAGAATTATCCTGCGGAGATGAAGGAAAAAAAGAAGCAGCGAGTTACGAGCGTTGTTAGAGAGGAGCTACTACAATTGCAAGCAGAACCAGAATTAGACTGACACTAAAGTAGCTGACAGGCAGGAGGCGGTTGTGAAACAGAGGTTAACACTTTTATTTCTAAAACGAGATCTGGTGATAAAATTAATTCCCCTTCACTATCGGCAGAAGCGATAAGTTCTCTCATTGCACACACGCCTGTGAGCTGTGCTACTGTATGTGGTAGACTGTTGCTTACTGTCTGCAGTGCCATTATGCTGAGCTCCCATGCATTTTGGAAGTAAAATTTCATTTGTTACAGCTGCAGATTTTAGGGTGTTACAGGCTTGAGGCATGAACCATCAAGGAGAGGTGTTTTAATCTTAAACTGGCTTTAACAGCTTTCAGAACTGAAATACTGGAGGGCAGAGAGATCTGAACTGTTGTACTGCTGACACCTGTCTCTTTTTTTTTGGAAGTATCTAAATTCTAATCCTGTACTGCTAAACTCCCATCTGCTGATCTTGCCACAAGGCAGATCCTTCCCTTGCCAGAGGAAGCCCTTGTCAGAATGAGTTAGCTTGGAGAACATCAGAAATGGGTGGTCCACATAAGACTGTGATGTCTCAGGGGAGAATTCCCCCTCCAGAATCAGTCCTGTTGGCTAGGGACCTGGCACAGCTTTAGATGAGCAACAATCCTGGTCACAGAGCCTGGAAGCAGAGCAACTCTACTCCCATCGGTAGAAGGGCACCAGTCCTTAAAGGCTATACTTTACATGAACAGTAAACTGTTGTCACTTAAAATTCCCGTAGTAGAACCGATTGAAGTACAGCTTATAACATTTTCTAAATGAAAGCTACTTCGTGATGAACTGCTGGCTGGCTCCAGGTGTGATGAAACTGAGTCACATACTAGATTTATCCAGCAGTTTTGCTCTGGTTCTGCTCTTGAAGGGAAAGTGGGCTGTACAGATGGTCACTCTGTCTCCTGCCAGCCCCTTTCAGTTTGCCAGTTCTAGTTCACCCAGGCCATCCCAAAAATGGGCACTGGCAGACAGCTCGCATCTGTTCTTTTTTTTAACCTTAATCGGAGAGAATGATGGAGAAATAAGACATTTTGAACTCCCTTTAGTGGAGCGCTCACAAAGAAGCTGGATGCTGTGCAGGCATACAGTGGGGTTCTAAAAATGTTTGCTACTTTGTTTTTACAAGACATTAAGAATTTATCCAGCTGGTATTTCTGAATGGAAGAAACAAAGCCTGTAAATTTCCATCTTCAGTTCACTTCACAGTTTAGCGGTAGAGCTGAGTCCTTTGGAGAAAACACTTTGGAATCAGAGATATCAAACCCCCCTCTCTCCTTTGCAATTATTCTTATTGCTGTAATACCTGTCAAACAAAGCGTTAAAAGGCATGTCTGTAAAATACAACATCACCTGGGGAATCTTAATAATGAGTGTTTTAGAATGGACTAGGTCTCTCCTAAGACAGTGCAACTTCAGCTCCTAAGTTTTGTATCAAACTGGGGCAGACTATTGAAGCTGTACTGTACTTCTTTAATTATTTATTAGTGCAAAGCATAATTGCAAACTTTAAAGGCCTACAAAAAAAAACATAACACTTTGCAGATTCCCCACAGTTTTTAATAAATGAAAACAGTGGTTGAAGTGTTGTCAGCCTTTGCTTGATCTTATCTCTGTAGTGTAATAGTTAACATTTAATGGTCTGCTTCCTCCAGTTTTGTCATCTGTTTCAATATGTGGTTAAGAATAGAATGTTTTTTATTGTGTTTAAAATCTCTTTAATATTTATAATAAGATTAATAGGTTGTCTTTAAAATTTAAACTGGAAAAGTTCTTTTGGACATATTTTCTGACTTGTCTCTGAGCAGAGTTTCAAATTATCATCATTTCACTTTTTATGAATCTGTTCTATAAACATCGTACATGTTTCCTTTGCCTTTGTATGATAAAATATTCATTGTGAAACCAAAAAATCTAAAAGCAGTGCAGGAAGTCCTGTTTTCCACATTTAAAATGGAATAAACAGCAGCCAGTTCTAGTCTTCCTCTGGGGATTTTAACATGATCACACTTCTCATACTTTCTCAAAGCTATGAGCTTTACTTAGAAAATAGTGTGCATCTCAAAGTAGTGAAGCTTTTCTGCAAAGAACTTGGATATCGGTTATCTCAACAAACACAGTCTTATGTCGGTATGGCCAAAGCATGCAATATGCACATTATACTGTACAATATAGTCTGATTCATTTGGTTTTGATCATTTCGATGAGTGAAATGCAAGTGTCCTTTGGAATAACAAATGATGATGCTTTGCAAATTTCAGGTTACAATAATAGGGGAAAAAAGGAAACGAAAAACAACAAGAAACCAGAGATGAGATGATTCGATTACGTAACTTGCTTCTCTCTCTGTCCCTGAGCAAGAGAAGAGACCGCAGATGGCTTCATGTCCTGTACCGTAAATAAAGGAATGGACATGACACTTAAAGTTTGGTGAAACAGCAGGATAAGCAAAATACACTGTTAATTATTTAAGGACACATTGGTTTCTTCTTGGTAGAGTTTTCTACCTAATGTGACCTAATGTTTAAAGTGCAGTCTGAGACCTTACCTTTTCATACGTTTACAGCTGCCAGTTCTGACTGACTTCTCAAAGCCCTCTGCAGTACACAAGTGTCAGAAAGAATGAGCCTTGATTTCAGCTGCACTGTACTCACAGAGCTTGCAGCTTCTTGACAGGGTGGTAAATCTCATCTCGAGGAAGTTGTGTTTGAGACGTGTATGAATGTATTTGTCACTCTGAGATCAAGTGCTATTTTTTTTAATCTGAGCTTTTGGGGGCAAATGTAGATGGTATCTGTAAAGGTATGTGTGCGTTTGGAGGTGGTGGAGAGAAGAGCTGAAGGAATGGCAGTTATATCATTACTTGCTTTTATCTTCATTTCCTAAAGTATTTGGTGGGATTGTCTTTTGCCACTGCTGATTAAAGATTTAATGCTATTTACCATTTTCTTAAACATAAATCCTGAAAAGGCTTGTCTTTTTAATGTATGTTTTTAACATTTAAAGTGGTTTTACCACTGACATGTTAATTTAACCTTTGAATATCTTAAACAAGGTTCATATTTCTAAAAATGTTTCTCAACAGGTAACTTACATAAACCCAAGGCAAGATACAGAGCCAACAGCTTTTTTCCAAATCTCGATGGAAAACTATGCTGCATTTAAGATCATATTCCTAAAAAAAAACTGAACCTTTAAAGTAGGGTGTGACTGAACAAATCGTGTTTTGGCTCATTTTGTAAGGAAAACAAAATTTCTCAACCTTGTAGATAGAACAGGAGACCGACTGAAAAAAACCTGTGTGTCTGGGTGTGACAATTATTGGTTAGCTCACCTGTTTTGTTCTGCCAACACTATTAATTCATAACCTGTTTTTTGAATTTGGTGCATTTAGGCTGTGCTGATCCCTGCGACAGCTTCATTGTTTTTTTTTCTAGTAGTCGCAGACCGTGCTTTATGAGCATACAGAGCACTGCGATCCAGCCACATGATTTGGATTTTCGTTGAACAGTCTCTCTGCTGATAGTTTAGGGCCAGGCGTCACGTGCTTGAGAACAAACAGTGTTTTTTGTGTTGAGCTGGATTATGGATTGTAAATCACACCCTGCCGTTATTCAGATGGCACATTATGCAGATGAGATTTGTAACGGAGGATCTTGTACCTATCCTGTTGGATTAAGCCTTCTTGGCAGTGGTGCTTCTGGAATTGTATTGGATTATCTGTGTAGAGTGCATGGTGCCTCATGCATAGTAAATTCTGTTGCATTGATTGAAGACTCTGATAGGGGGAGTATTACACTTGGCATCTTTTTAGCAGGGAGTGGCAGGATGCTGCAATAACCTTGTACATGTCTTTCGGGTGAGCTAATAAAAGGAAGCTTCAAACTAATGTTGGAGTTGTGGCCTGAGTAATCACTAGCTCAGGATGATATCAGTTCAAGACGTCTATAAGGAAGAAACTGACTTTCTCAAACTGACTAAAGACAAAGGTCTGTTTTAAATATTCTTAACATACACAAGCAGAGGTATAGCAGAGTTTATGAGGTTATTTATAGACTGTTAAAATTTTTGCCACTGTCACTCATGAGCAGGGTCATACCCACTGACAGGAACAATAGTAATGTTGCAGACATTCATAAAAAGAGCGACAAAGTGCAAAAAGAATTCAAAAAGATCTTGAAAAAGTGAACCAAAAGAAGACATTGTTTCTGTCCAATAAGGCTAGAGAAGACCAGTCATGTGTAGGTGGGATACACTGACCATTCAAAAAGATACTGATGGAAAAGCCTTATATTTGTTAAAAATCCATTTACATCTTTAAGACACTCTGGAAAAGCAACAAAAAAGCAAACATAATGTTAAATGTATAGTTAAAAGTTAAAATATGACATATTATAATGTGCTAGAAAGGGACATTACAGAGAACTGCATTTAAAACTGAGAATTGAAGGTACGTTTATGCAAAGATTTTTAGGGGTCAGAAACAATCATGTTGCTTAAGTCTGTACTTGGGCTTCTTTCCAAAAAATGGTGGTAACAAAACAGATTAGTTGGGCCAAATGACCAATCTATGTCCGTATGTATTTTTTGCATGAGTATATATAAATGATAGATGATTTTACAGCACTCCTGTCTGCCGCACTAGGCTTCAGAAATACAGAATTTCTGATATGAGTGAAATGCACTTCAGTGTAACATTATGAGGTGTGATACACTGTTCTGAGTCACATTTTGTTTTGTGTCTGCATACATCAGCGCCCATTAGTTTGAACTGTGAAAATGAGTTTACCTTGGAATTTGTGGGATTGTTAAGATGCTGGGATGTTACTGTGGCCTTTCTGTATCGCGGCGCACCATCACTTCAAGACCATTTGCTGGATTTTGAATGAGAAATAAAAGAAAATGAAAAAGTATTTTGTTCTTCCCTGTGTTCTTCTTTCATTTTTCTGCAAGGATACAAAATGTCAAGGGTTCAGGTGGCATGCTTTCGTTTGACAGCACGAGTTGAGAGGTCGCTGGCAAGGTGGACAGTGATTAGCTGTTCGAAAGGGTGAGTAAGGTCATTGGTGTGGAGAAGGCAAGGTCCTAGTTGATTCATGGGGAGAGGTCCGTGATCAGGTTCAGTGGAAGAACAGTGCAGTTAATCTGTAAGGTTGAAACCCAGATTTAAAGCTCTCCACGCTTATAAAAATAGGCCCTATTGATCTTTTATGCACCCCTTTCTTTGGCTTGTGTTTTTAATATGAGTTAGTTTGAGCTGCTCTGTCATAGTTGGATTTTGTTTTGTTTTTTTCATTTTGAGACACATAATTTTGAATTAATGAAATTAGGGCATTTCATGCTCAGTTGAACATTGTGTGGGCAGCTTCATATTAGGAACATGCTGTGCTGTGTGTCATTTAATTTTATGGAATCTCTCACTGCAGGGTTTGTTTTTTTTTTGGAGTTGTTAAATTAAAACAGTGACACTTCAGTTCACCGGCAGGTCTGGCTTTGACCTTAGAGACTCAAAGGTTCGGCTGGTTCTGAATTTGGATTCAATGTCATTTCTCCAGATGAAAAGGTGTAAATTGTTGTTATACATTGAACCCAAACCCAACAAGCTAGTTGAATAAAAAGTTGAATGAAGTTGAATAAAAATAATTCTTATGAAAGCATGCATTGTTGGTATTGTTTTAATGAAATGTAGTTGACAACACTTTTCTGTTTTCATTAATTTTTTGTGGTTGCTTCCACATAAGTAAACTGGGTTTGAGTTATGATCTTGTAGCCCTCTATGAGTTTGATCCTCTAATAAGTCCAGTTATTTTACCAGTTGATAGATAATTATGATTTACATTCCCTTGCAGAAGTATTCACCCTATACCAATAATATCACATTTTGCTGAATTACAAGCAATTGCAATAATGAGTGTTGTTCATTACGTTTGTGTTTATTCAAAACTCTCAATAATCCAGTTGAATGCTGTGGATTGTCAGCAAGACATGCACAGAAGTATTACAAAGTGAAACGTACTGATTGTAAAAGTGTTCAGTCCCCTAGATCAACACAATTACTGCTCTCAGTCTTGTTGGAGGTGTCACTGTCAAAGTTTGCACAGTGCATTCTTACAATTTGTGTACATTCTTCCTGACAATAGCTCTCCAGATCTGACACGTAGATTAAATAAGTCTGACCTCTTTTATATGGAAGGTTGTGAAAACCTTATTAGATCTAAATTAGAAGATTGCTTGCATTAACAAGATCTTAAGAAATAGGCTACCCCGTCAGCATGGATTGAACTTAACCATCATATGAGAGGTTTTTGCACAAGCATCAGCAGGAGTGGATATACACAATATTATATGGAGTATTTAGATTTTCTGAAGGTTTTTCCTTAAAAGATAACTTTTCATATTACAAGGAATAGACAATGAAGAAAATGTGTGTGGATTGATCATTGGTTAATTGAAAACAGTACAGGTAAGGAATGAATGCTGAAATCGGGTGGAGTACCAATGAAAATCTGAATTAGGAGCACTGCTCTTTTTCATTTATGTCCAAGATTTAGACTCTGGTATACAGTACATAGAAAACAAGTTGAGATTTGAGGTGATAAATGGTGATTACCAGGCTCTGTAGAAATTGCAAATGATATGCAAAAGGTTTAGATAAAATTAAAGATGGGACAAAAAGTGGCAGGTGATGTTTAATGTAGACATTACCAGGGTTCTGCAAACAGGTGTCAGAAACATAAAATATAAATACAAAATAGAAAACACTGAGAACATAACCATTATTATGTTTTCTGTTTGTTGGGAATGATTGATGATTGACATTAGTTTGCAATTGGATACAATTCCGTATTTTGAATGGGCCACTCAAGAACATAAACTCACTTCTTGCCAAACCACTCAAGCGGGGCTTTGGCTTTCAAATCATTGTTCGCAAAAATGTCAGGTTTTTTGCCCACTGTTAGATTCTTGGGTGACTCATGCAGGTTTTCCTCTAGGATTCACCTGTACTTTGCTCAGTCTCCGGCAGAATACCAAGCAAACTCAGTGCCAGATGCATCTCATCTGTCAGTCCCTGCTTCAACTTCCTGCTGACTGTGTGCTGTACAGTATATCTCATGCAGGTTTTTAGATGAGTCTTTTTCAGTAAAGATGTCTTTCTTGCCATTTACCCTTATACTGTAAGTCTGTTTTCTGTATGTGTCTTTTTAAATGTTGGCTTCATAGTGGCCTAACCTGGTTCCTGTTGCTTCCTACTCAGGTAAGAAGAGCAGCCTGATCTAGGTACTGTCAGGATGAAATGGCACATATATCACTTCTTAATGATTGACTTTACCATTCTCAAAGGGAAACAAAAAATATATGCTCATTATATGTGTCCCTACCACTTCATCCCTAACAAGTTTCAAAAGCTCATTGGTCTTCATGCTCAATTTGGTGCATCTCTCTGTGTGTTGTGGCTTGAAATTGATTATCTGTCTGTGGAAACCTACAGAGACTTAAATTTGTGCTTTAACCACAGAGGTGGTTACATTAATGTTTTGAAGTTTCAGTCAAAACCTTTCCACTTGAACTGACAGAGAGCTGTTGTAGCAAAGGGGTTAAATAACTGAGAAGTCTTTTTATTTTCTTTAAATGTAAAATGTATATACAGTACATACTGTAAGTATTTTCTATTGTTTTGGTTTGGAGTACATTATGTAGATTATATATAGAAAATACATTAAAGTGCCATGATTATAAGATCAGACAGTAACAAAATGTAGACGTTTTGCAAGAGGATGAATGATTTTGCACTGTAAGTACTAGATAAATAATTACACTTAATAATGGGATGCAGATGGTCACTGATACAGTGCTTGTTGTAAATCACTAACAAGCTTTAATAAAACTACAGCAATTTTACTCAGTGGTGTAAATGATTTGTTTTCCTAAGTGCACTCATTTACACGGCAGTGCATCTGTGTATGTGGACTTTTATCTCAGCTTGATGCTGGTTTAAGTATCTTGTTGCGTATTAAGTATATTAAGTATCTTGTTGTTGGCTTGCTTTTTAACCCCTCGTGAGTTGTGAGAATAAGAATGTGGCAGAACTTGATGCAGTGGAGTCGTCTGTGTAAGTATGGCTGTTGAAACCCTCCACACACATCTTTCCTCTCCACCTTGTACAAAGACAGTAATTGTTTGGGCAGATAAAGAAGAAAGTTGAAAAAATACATTAACAATTCTCTGGCTACCACTTGTAATTATGTACCATCACATGCTGTCTAAGGCACTCTGATCACAAACAAGAGATTAAAAAAAACAAGGGATTTAGTATCTCTCAGACATCCGGGAGCTTTTTTCAGAATATGTAAGAAAGATTTATATTGTCCAGCGGTTCCCAAAATCTAATATGTTGGTTTAAAGTGCATTTCTCTGTTGTAACAAATGACAGCTTTTACTGTGCTATTTTATGATGCCTTTATTTTCTGCAGTGCAGTGCTTTGCTTTGCACAGAGCAGTCTTTATCTCCTGCTGTGCCTTTGTGCACAAATTATTTTAGGTATCACACTGATCCCAAAATGAGGAAGTGGAGATTCTACAATATAAAACAGAAAAAGAAATTGAACTTCTATCTTGAAGGAATTCTAAACAGTTCAAAATAATTTCTTCCAGTATATTACAAATACAGACTTTGACATAATTGTCAAATACAGACACAGATTGGATGATAGGCTATCAGAATTTAAATGGTAGATTTTCTAACATTTTCTTACTTCTTCACAATTCTTTGTATATCAGTGAATGAATTAGATGAAGTGGGTTTTCTTATGCCAGGTGTTACTGGCTTAAAAAAAAAAAATTTCTAGGGTGTGTTCAGAAGAAGCAGGAAATAATCCATACCACGGTACTGAACCGTAACAAGTTAGTAAGTTGTCAAAGCTACTGTGTTCACAGTAAAACTAAAGGATTTTGGTAAGATTTAACTAGCTGCTGTTTGCAGATGTAATCCAGAAAATCAGAGAAAACCTTGGAGTGTCCGCTCTAGGAAAATGCCTTGTGACTGAGGCTCACCAGGGTGAAGTGGAACTCCACGAGTCTGCTCTGGTTCATGGGCTTTGACTGCAGCTCAGCACCTGTGCGTAGATGTTCCAGCAGAGCGGGCAGCGGGTGTGAGGCCCATTCCCTTCCCAGCGCTTCCTGCCTGATGGGAATTCCTGTGGACGTGCTGTTCCTGGAGGGCGTCATTAGCCTGTGTTCAAAGAAAGAGCACCAAGAACGACTCCAGGATATTACATAGCACCCCCCACTCCCATCCCTTCTCATGCCACAGACAGGAGCTGGAAAGGTGCAGAGGAGTGTTTTATTAATTTATTGGTTCACACCTGTTCGTTTTCATGTGGAGTAACAGAGTACCGGCACCTGGTGTGTTAAGACTGGGTGAGGCCACTAGATGGAGACGTAGGAACACATAGACACCAAAAGAAAAGATTTCGCAAGTTCAACTTGCGACAGGGGTCATCTACTACACCAGTAAAGTCTCGTGGTGAGACAATGTGTGAATTGAAAGAGACACTCTGGGGGGAAAAACTGAAATACAGCAAGGTTTAAGATAATTAACTTTACCACTGCTGTTGTGTCAGCACACTGTAGCACACTTGTGAGTCTGATATGTGTCCCTGGCCAAACAGGATCAGACGGTTAATTTAGGGCTTTAGTAAAAAGGGGAATCCGACCATATTCGGGTTGGGAAGGTTTAAAACAACAGGATTGATCCAGCCTCAGCACACTTCCTCCCTTTCCCAGACTAAGCAGAGGGGTTTAATGTCTCTCAGTTGTTCATGGCAACATACACAAGTAGGAGGATCTGGTGTAGGTCCCTATAATAATGAACTCAGTTCTAGTCACCGGTGGATGTGGTTTACAATCCCAATATAACCCAACTTCTCATTCATTTTTGTACAGTTTTATACTGGTCATAGACTCCTGCCTTGCTTAGCGTATGCATCTGTCAGTTAATATACATTCACATAGATCAAGCTAATGATTCACTTGTTTTTGTCTCTCATTTGTCTTTCCTAGCTTTTGTCTTGTTCTGTGGTAACTTTCAGTGCTGAGTCATGTTGGGATCAGTGACTGGTGGCTGCTTAGTATGCAACAAGAAGGCGTCTCAGCTCCTTCAAGCTAATGGACAGGCTCTGTGTCCTGCATACCAAAAAGTGCTTTATAGGCGAGGAGTGCAGTGCAGAGCTGGTGTGAATGTTTTGAAGCTCACAGAAAACACGTAGTATAAAACTGCATTTTCATTACACTGTCTGCTGTCTGTGTGTTTTTAGTTTTTTTTTGTATTGTACCAAAAAACAAATTGAATATTGTGTTGTTCATGCTTTCACAGGGTCACAAAGCACATGTGTAAATGTCGAACTCCAATCTTGGTGTATTCAAATGGGGAAACTGTATTCAAACTGTTTGCAGTATGTAAGGTAGTTTGTGTCCCACTGTACTCTAAAGCTGAGGTGACACACCTGTGCATTCGTTTGATTTTATTAATTAATTAATTATTGATTAATTGATTGATTTTATATTATGCAGATCCTCTACATTAAGGTATGGATCAGTGCTTCTTTACTGCCTGTCCTCACTTAAATATGTAGGTCATGCTTTCCTTCTCTTTGATTTTTTTAAATCAATTTGCAGTCAGCTGTTATTTTCGTTACATGAGCTAGTGTACACATTCTTCACTGTCCTGGCCACCTGTGAGCCACATGTCTTTTAACACGTTTTGGCCACCCCAGCCCTTGTTGCGCAGCACTGACTGGAGTAAAGGCACATCCCTCCTGAAGGGACTGGGTGTCCCCAAGTGCCAGGGAGGCTCCAGGAGTCTTAGCTGAAAGCAAAGAAATTCCAGCTAATCCCTACGTCCCCTGTGCAGCATTAAATCACACTGCTTGGGCAATCCCAGTCACAGTCAACTAGTGACATGACCTGGTCTTGAACCTGTGATCATAAGTCTTACCAGTGCTTGGGCATCTTGGGTATCTTTGACAGACCAAGGACACCTCTCTGATTTTAGATCCTTGTTATTTATTATTCCTTATACCGACTCTTACTTGAACAGCTAACCAAGAGCGAGCCAGATTGTGGAAATGCAGGAATTGCTAACACAGGAAGGCCAGAGTTCAGAGCTGCAGTGCATGCTCACATCACAACAGTGATTTGTGACAGCTAGCCCGGAGGCATCCAGGTATGCTTATTTGTGCCTCTCATAACGTGTGTTAGATGTAGTAATTATCAAAAGACTTAGATGAAAGAGAATCCATAGCTGTCATAACTAAAAATACTCTTGTGGGGGCCTTATTTCAGATGTTTTCTGTGTGTTCCTACAACAGGAATGAAAAAGAGCTTAAACTGTGTGGTTGAGAGACGTTCCCAAATATCATTCACTTCTTTTTCAGCCCTAGAGTTTCTTTTTATGGGGAACATTTCCAGGGGATGTTCTTATTTTAAAAGCTAAATACTTCGAACTTTGAAAAAGTTAAAAAAAAAGAGACCACGAGCCAAGAAATATATTTTTGTATGAAACAAGTCATCTTACATTTTAACTTTCTTTTGAAACACTGAACAGCTTGTACCAAGACTTTACTAGTTTACAGACATATAGACTCTCACCATTTCTGTCACTCATGATTTCTTGTTATGTAGCACGGTGGCCTTTTAGGCATTAATTAAGTGTACATGACATACAGCACACTTTGTGCATCTGAGTAACTGATGGGGGATTTGTCGTTGGTGTCAGATTCTGCGGGGAGTGTCTGCAGCCCTGCCTCCAGGTGCCCTCTCCATTGTGCCCACTGTGCCGGATGCCTTTTGACCCAAAGAAGGTGGACAAGTCCTCCAATGTGGAGAAGCAGCTGTCTTCTTACAAGGCTCCCTGCCGGGGTTGCAGTAAAAAGGTAACAAACAGAGATGCAGGAGATGTATCACACACTCCACCCCAGCACATCAGCTCACACCAGAATGCTGTACTGCACATGTAAAACAAGAATCCTTTTATTATTTACACTGAAGAGGTCCCAATACTCAAGTATAACAGAAAGTGGATCCTTAAGTAAAATCTAGATGTTATTTTTTCTATGGCCAAAAACGTGTTAATTGTGTGACATCAGAGGTGCTTGATGATGGAGTTTTGAGAGCTCTTTGTTGCTGCTCTCTTTCATCCAGACTTCTTAGTGTCCACAGTGTCCTGACACTCCACATGGCAAGCCCATTGAATCACGTCAAACATCCCAGTACAGTCTTTCTCTTTTTCTGAGCAAAATGGCCATAATTGTGCACATTTCCACTCTTATCACCCGAGTTTACTTTCTCCTGAAGTGTTTGTGTGATTGATGATAAACAAGGGGTACACTGCTGTCCCGACCTGACATGTCTCTGTTGCACATTGGCTCTAGGTTACTCTGGTGAAAATGAGGTCTCACGTTTCCTCATGCACCAAGGTTCAAGAACAGATGGCAAACTGCCCCAGATTTGTACCTGTTGTACCCACCTCACAACCCATTCCTAGGTAAGTGGTTTTCTGGTAGAGTTGTGTTTTCATTACTTGTGAAAATCTCACTCAGCGATGGTGCAAAGTACAGACAAAATCTAGAGGAAAACTTGAGTCACCAAACAATCATAAAGTCATAAAGACTGGACACAATTTTAACATCTGACTCTACAAAGCTGGTACAGATCTAAAAATATATACATTAATTGGTGCCATAGATAATTGCAGCATGTACTAACTTAGGGGGCTAAATATGTAAGCAATCAGGATGTTGCACTTTGTATGTCCCTGCAGTTTTTTCTGACATTCAACCCTCTGTTCACAGTGTTTAGATTGAGTTATACTACTAATACATCACCTTACAGTTTTGCATGAAAACAGTTCATTTGAAAAAAGAATATACATTACTTGAAATTCATCATAATATGATATTATTGGCATGGTATGAATACTTTTCCATGGCACTGTAGATCCATGAGTTAGAGAGGAGAGGACATTAAAATGTATTTAAGTAGTTGATTCAAAGAAATGATAAAGTACAGAAAATATTGAGAAAAACGGTGGATGGAAAACTGAATGCAGATGTCTTTTCATTACAAGTGTCAAGATCACTGTTGTTGCCATGCACAATTATGACATGAGGGATAAGCACAAAATTGGCAATTTACAAATTGCTTTCAATTATTTCTCAAAATAAAATGGGAAAATTGAGATTCTCTTAACTTTCATCCACACACATTTTAGTCAGCACCCACGTTCTTTGTAGCAACATCCTGAAAAAAAACACACTGTGCAAATGCAAATTCATTTAACACAAACTCATGTATTGAAATAATGTTACATATTTCTGCCCAAGGCTGACACTAATGGAATTTTGCCATGTGAAATTCCTTGTCCGTCTTCACAATAGGTTTTTTTAATTTCCACTGTTAATTATTATTTCAAGGAGACTATTACAGTCCTCCAGTGAAATGGAAATGCATTATCTTGTGATGATATGTGGATAGTGCAAACTAGCCTTGACAGCCAATTTGGCCTGTCTTTGCTGATGGAGAGAGCACAGGCGAATTAGCAAATGAAGGTTTGTCAGAATTCAGTGTGCTCTAAGAATTACATCTCAAAGGTCTTTAATGCATTGTGTCATTGTCTGCCGTGAAGCATTTTGCAGTAGTTTCTTAATGTGTTGGTGACAGAATTTTTTATAACAATTAACGGATTTGGCATAATGAATTTTTATAATTCTTTTCTCCAAAGCTTCATTCAGCATCTGTTGAAACGTGCTGAAAAAGAACAGACTCAAGACACAGTTAAGCAATGTGATATTCTGTTCATACTTTATTGAGACTGAGAATGAGAAGGGAGGTTCAGGAGCTCCTGCAGCGCTGTCATCAAATGTGTGTTTAATTAGACAGTTAGCTTGTTCCTGCTGACAGAGCCTTGAGCAGCCTGTTAACACAAAGCCATTATCACTGTGCTGCAGTCTGGAACAAGGAAAAGAATGAGGAGGGGGATATCAAGTTCCCTACTGTAGGAAATGCATGGTTTGTGCTTCATTCTTTAAAATATCCTCATTGATGTTTTACAGCAGAGACATGTGGCTGCGCAGCCTGCACAAGTATCTTTCCTACACAGATCATGTTCTTGCAAAGAGAAAACACACATTTGCAGTTTATTGAAACAGGCTCAGGCCAGACAGATCTGGCCAGTCACATTCTAGGCCCTGGGCAAAAAGCTTTTGTTCATTGGTTCCAGTGTTCTCCGAATTTTTCAAAGAGTTTTTGATTATTTGGGCTTGTATTGCTATCAGGGAGATGATATTTGAGAAAATGTCCCCTCAAAGATTGGCGCTGGTGGAGCTCTGTGATCAAGGGCAGCACGGGTCACGTCACTAGCGGACTGTGACCGGGATTCCCCGAGGAAAAGTGCTTCTTGTTAACAGTTTGCTAGAGCGGGCTGGAAATAGTCGGCCAAGACTTTCTCTGAACTCGGCAGACATAGCGGCCCCTGCGGCCTGCTGGGTAATTGCAGGTTTGTGGTGCCTGTAGTGGCAGGAAGGTGAGCGGGGCGGAGTATGCACACTCTGTCGTCCTCTCCCGTGTGCGGTCACAGGCTCCTTAGCCATGAACCACGACATATAAAGCAAAATACTATGCAGGCATAACAAAAACAATTAAATGTGTGATTCTTAAATGAAGGAAAAACAGATCGTAGCGCCTGGCAATCAAATGTAGGGATGTTCCCACAGTGTAAATAATTTTTTTAGACCAAATATATTTAAAATCTCTAAGTGTCCAATTTCACCCCATATGGAGTTTCATTTTGGTAGAGCATGGAGTGGTAAAAGCTGGAGTCAATGGCAAATCCCCACAAGACAGGATTACAGACGTGACTATCTAAGGTAATATAAGGTCACTTGTTTCCATTGCTTTCGATGACGGCTACTCATCAGGCTTTTCCTCATTTTGCTTATTTTTGAGCGTTGTGTTGTTACCTGGTTAGAGCTTTTCTGTCTCATTCTCAGCAATATTCCAAACCGCTCCACTTTCGTGTGTCCATTCTGTGGGGCCAGAAACTTAGACCAACAGGAGCTGGTGAAACACTGCATGGAGAACCACCGCAATGACCCCAACAAAGTGGTGAGTCCTTGAGGCATGACCACAGTCCCATGCCTGGGAGGGTATCCACAGTGCAGTTTGATTTTAGCAACTCGCTCAGTTTATTGAACCTAATTGTTTAAAGGTGCAAATCTGTGAAGACCCCACATACAGTAGTTGTTGAGATGCAAAAAGTTGTTTTTTTTTGGAGCATGACTTGATTTTGGAATTTGTGCCTGATTTTATCTAAAAGGTGGAAAAATTGGAAGAAAAAGACTGTAGCAAAGCAAGACATTTTGGAATCCGTCTTGTTAATGCAAGAATGACGTTTGTTGAAGTTCCAGGTGTATTGATTTGTCTTTTACGTGTGTAGTAAAGTTGTGCAGTGCTGGGGACTGACAGAGGTGTGTGGTGCCCAGTGCCTGCCCGGTGTTTGACAATGTGCACGTGTCTGCCCTGCGCCAGGTGTGTCCTGTCTGTTCAGCCATGCCTTGGGGAGATCCCAGCTACAAAAGCGCCAATTTCCTGCAGCACCTCCTGCATCGGCACAAGTTCTCCTATGACACATTCGTGGTGAGGAGGAGAAGGCCTTGGTGCTGGCTTTTCATTTCTCTCTTCTTTGCTGCACTAGCCCATCGTGTCCTAATAAACATACTTTTCAGCCCTTTAACTTTTAAAACCTGTCAGCCTTTTCTGTTTGTAAGAAAACGGGGGCGCTTCAATTATTAAACTTAAAATATATAGATGTTCTAGCTTCCATTTTTTAACTATCAAAGTACATTCAATCGAAAAATATACATTGATGCTCATCTGAAAGGAATACCAGGAATGTTATGCACTTTACATTCACTTTATCCCATTCTTTTCTCCCCTCTTCCTGCTTTGCCACATGTTGATGTGTTGAATAAATTCTGCAGCACTCCAGGTAGCACTGAGTTAAAGTATTGTATTTACAGTCTTACGAACAACATTCAGTCTGGATTTTAGAATGCAAATTGTGAAAGGAAAATGTTCTTGAAACGCACAGGAGAGCCTAGAGAAGCATGCCTGTGTTGGGAGAGCGCTTAAAGAAATGGGACTGGAAAGCAGGCACTAGTATAAACATTGTGCTACAAGAATCAATAACTTTACAACCCTTGAGTACAGATGGCTGTTCTTCCCATGTTCATGAACTCTGAACACAGTAATCTGTTTGGGCAGTGTAGTTGTAAGGTACGGTTTCTGACAAATGTATTGGAACTGAATGAAGGGCAGGGATTATGACGGGGCTCTAAAAATCAAACTGTAAAACAAAGCTTGGGATACTGTCAGAACAGTTAGCACCAAAAGCTCTGGAATTGAGTGGCTAAAAAAAACTTGATACCATACATTAAAATTGAAAGCATAGGAAACGCCCATTTTAAAATATCTGCATAAACCCCCCCCAAAAACCGGTAAAGCTAAACACTGAAATTGCTAACCTTTTCCAATGTTGTCTTGAAATGATTAATTCGGCTAGAAAAACCTGCAGCCATTTGTGGCTGATTCTTATTTAGAGTACGTGTTTTGCATCTATCAGGATTGAGAAGTGAGCCATGTCGTCTTCACACAACAGAGGAAGCCATGGCTCTGTGCCCAGTGTGCTGATGGCACCTTTCCCTTTGTTTGCAGGATTACAGTATTGACGAGGAGGCCGCCCTGCGGGCAGCCCTAGCGCTCTCACTCTCCGAGAACTGAAGGCACCAGCCGCCTCTCCAAGACCATCATCCTTTGCACCGGGCACCTCCCTCTGCTATCTCCTGCCGCAAGGCGCGTCACTGCATTCCACACTGTGCATCCGGCCTCCCCAGCCCCCCGAGCTTAACGATTCCAGTCAGTTCTTTTTCCTCTTTGTCGTTTCCAAGATGAGGAGGGTCTAATAGTGAATTCCACAGGCTGGGTAGTACATGAACCCTGAGATGCAGTGTAGCGTGTGCACATGTGACAGCAGCTGAAATAAGCCAGAGTGACCCAGTACAGTTCTAGAGGTGCACATGTGCCGAACAGGTTTCCTTCTGCTGTATTTTAATTTATTTTCTCAGACCATTTTTTCTTATTGTTTTCAAGTGGACCAAACTGCGGTTTCTGAGAAAAGTGAGATAGTGCAGTATGCTACAGGTGGGGTGATCAAACTCTAACCCCTATCACTTTCTTCTGCTGTTAGGGCACAGTTATGAGTGCAGTGAGGGAGGCAACATGCTAGAAAGTCATAAAAAAACAAATATCAATAGACATAAATTCGAGCTTTCCCCTTTTTATAAGGGTTCTTGTGAATACTTGCACTTAACTGCATTTTCTATATGATTAAAGAGTAGAACTGTTCTTATTTTATAGTTAACAAATATAATAGCAATGCATTTATTCTTCATACTGCTGTTAACTGTTTGACTTGCTACAATAGTATTTTTTACAAAGCATCAGATAAAATATATTTTTAAAAACATTTTCAGTTTCAAATGGTGCACTAACAACAGGAACGTAAAACAACTGGGGTGATTATTGTTGTTTATCCATTTTATGTAACTGTGAGTACTGTACTGCTCAGTCAAACAGGGTGTGTACATGACTGGCTCTGCTAAGGGAAGCTTTAATAACCTAAACAGAAATGAACTCTATATGTAATTACCTGGCTTGGACACAAGGTGGCAGCCGTGTTATACTGCTGTATTTCTGTATTTTACAAATACCTGTAGTAACGAGCAACAGGGTCTTTTCTAACTAGCTTTAAATACATTTAAGTGTGCTAAACTTAGAAATATGGATATTTGCAGTATTGTAAGAAAGTTCTGGGATTTCTTCTTTAGAATGTTTTTGGGTTTCCTGTTTTTACAGCAGCTTCTGTTAACTTATGTAAGTATTAAATAAGTATCATTAGTTTCTCTTCTGGGCTTCATAACAAGTAATGTGAACCACTTAGTTTATGAGCAGTAGCCCAAGTCTCAGCCTAAGCGGTTATGGTGAGCAGGCCTGATTAAGGAAAGACATCAGTCTAAGGTAGGGTCACATACAGTAACTGAACAGCATTTGTCTTTACTGAGCAGCTACTTGGTAGTTCCAGTTGGGTTGCCCAGGTTTATCTCGGTCTTCCTGGTTCAGTAGCTCAGCACCATGAGCCATTTGGGTTATCTGGGTCTGAAGAAGGTGTGTCAAATAGGTAGAACAGACATTCCTCTTCCTCACTGCTCACACTCTGTGTCTACATCCCCTGTAGACTGTCAGAAATGAGTCAGTGTTTCAGAGTGGAGGATATGACCCAGATTACACGAATCTACTCAAAAGTCATTCTTAAATGTCATTAGCAGTAAGGGTCCTGTGGAAGCCTCTACCAAAAGTACAACCATATTGCAGATGTCAGGCAAATCAGCAATAAGATGTTGAGTTTTTTTTATAGCTGTTGTACCTTCTAAAGGACAAGAAAACCAGCATTGCTTGTGTCTGTCACAGTCATGGGTCTATAAAGTTCCTTTACCATAATTCTTATTTGTAAAAGCACAGTTAAGTCCATAAATAAAACAAAATGATGTAAATAAAATCAGATCCAGCCCTACTAATTGCATTTTAAAGTAAATGTTCTCCTTGTTGTAGACTTATTTCTGTATTAAAGTACTAAAATGCAAACATTCAGTACCAAAACGGAGATATATTCTCTGCTGCCCTTAATGAGATTTTAAATCCCTTGCAAAACATGCAGTGCAAGCATTTGTCACTTGTTTTTAACTTTTGTTTTCTTTTATACCCACCTTGTTCAAATAGTTGTTTCTTTACCCTTCAGTTCACAGTAGGGACACCTGTACCGTGTGCCATGAATGGGTTAGGAACGTTCCTTTTGACCCACTCGTCTGTTCGATGAGTTTGCTAGAAGCTCCACAGAGCCTGACAGGTAAGTTAGTGCCAATTGGACGTGTAGCGTTTGACATCCAGTGGCATCACTACAAGCCTGTAGAATCTTCAAATTTTGTTATTTCACTGAGATAGCCTTGGCCAGCCAATCCCAAACCTGCCTTTGTGGCACTCAGCCAATCACATGGCACCGCTCAGTCAGCAGCTGTGGCTTTGATGTTTTCAGAGTGTATCTACTGGACACAAGAAAGTTTAATAGAATAATCTGGTTTACTCATCATCTTACAAAATGTTAAAACAGTTATTCACAGCTGAAAATGGGTATCAGTGGAGGTTTGTGAAGGTATATTTGTTGATTAGAAGAAATTATTGGCCTTTAGTGGTATGAATGATTGACAGTTCTTTTAAAAACAGTCTGGCTTCCAAGTCATTCCATTGTAGCTTTCAGTTACTGCCAAAATGCCCTTTTTATCTTCACTTAATATAGGAAGTTAAATAAGCCTTTGATATAATCATTTACAAAAGGAAAGTAACTGAACTGCCACTGTCAACTGTTTTCTCCACTAAATATTAACCTTATTAGCCTGATTACATTAACACAATGTAATAATATAATGTTATTACATTAAGTTAACCTTATTCAAGCTCTTTTAATTATGGAATTAAAAGTTCCTTCTTATGTAGTTTTCTTTTACTTATGTTTAAGTCTTCCTCTTGTTTATTACACTAGTTATACAAGTGTTGACCATAGGTGTGAGATGATCAGAATTGCATCAGCAAATTCTTGCTCAGTTAAACAAATGCTTGCCTGTGAACCTGTAATTAAGTTAAATGCATGCAAGCAAGGACCCCAGCTATTGCGATTATGGATTGCCTGGTCCTGTATCTTTTTAAACTGATTTCTGGAAAGAGACACCGTCTTGATCTACACATGCTGCAATACACATTTGAATCATGAAGTGCATTTTATAATTAGGATGCGTGTGAGGGTCTTGACTGTTAAGAGAGTCATCAGTTTAGAATCTGTGTAGGTGAAGTTAAAAAAAACATTTAAATAAACTCAAATTATCCTGCACAGTTTCAATATTTAAATTTAGCAAGGCCTGCATGTTGCAGGTCAGCTCCTTAATGAAATACATCATGTATTTAAGCGCAAATGCTCAGATACTTTCCAAATCAAGAGTAGGTTGCAAAAAAGAGAAACAAAATTATGATTTGCAATACATGTTTTGCCTGATGGTGTTTCCCTATAAGGATATAGCTCAGCTACCTTTTTTGGCGTAACCAATTAATGTTTAATTCGAATAAATAATTTCATCCAGTACATGACTTTCATTTCTGCAACAGAAAACACAGCAAAACGTCTAAATGAAAAATGGTTGAAATACGTAAATTAGTTTATCGTCATTATGTGTGACTTGCTGATAATCTCGAATAAATTCTCGTTTTTTGCCTTCTGCACTGAGTGTCATTCAGTAGGTCATACTAGTTGTAGTCTGACTTCACATAACTTGTAAAGTGTTAAGTTAAAATGGTACTACTTCTTCAGATGAAGACTGCAAAGCCAAAATGTTTATTATTTTCAGATAAATGACTGAGTTCAAGTACAGTTGATCTAAAGAAGTTACTTTCCTATAGAGGAAAGCATAAAAATTGCACTTTAGTCAAAATATTTGAAAATGCAATTTTTTTGAGGGATGGGTGGGGATTTTTATTAAAGTTTTTGTTTATTTGAAAGTTTAAAATGCTTCAATAAATGTATATCATGTGACTGACCTGTTCCGTTACTTCTGAGAAGAAAAAAGTTACTGCTGGCTTTTTATTACTGTATATAGACATATAAGTGAAATACAGATTTCGCAAAATAAAAACAAGTGGGTGAATGATGTCATTGTCTTTGTACCAATAAGGTAAATGCATTACATTATCAGAAAAGGCAAATGTTTACAGTGTTTAGTTTGTGCATCTTTAATGAATCTAATTCATGCATAAATTCACTTAGACAAAAGCGGAGTAAAATCTTCAACTCTTTGCTTCTACCTAGTGGAAATCTTCACAGGTCAGAAATTTGCTGTGGGTGGGACTAAGGTATGCATTTGTCTGTCTCATTAATTCATGTATGTGGTAAAAACTTTCTAAAATTCAATCTCCATTGACTGTGAAGTGTCACGTTCCCTTATTTTATGGGCATCTCCTTAATGTTGTTTGTTTAAACACAAATATTGCGTGTTTTTGCATTGAATTGCATTGCACATGCATATATCCATTGTAATATGAGTTTTTTATACATGTCATTTTCCATGTTTTATGAGTGGCATGATGGCTCAGAGATCAGCACTGCTGCCTTGCAGGACTGGGGCCCTGTGTTCAGTTCCTGAGGTGCTGTCTGCGTGGAGTTTGTATGTTCTCTGTACGTTTCTCTGGGTTTCCTCCAGGGGCTTCGGTTTCCTCCCAGAGTCCATAAGACATACTGGTAGCTTAATTGGCTTCTGGGAAAATTGGGCCTGGTGTGAGTGTGTTTGCATGTGTCTGTTTTTATGTTTGGGTCTGCCTTATGATGGACTGGCATCCTGTCCAGGGTATATTCTGCCTTTTGCCGGTTGCTTGCAGGAATAGACTCCGGCCCCCCTGTGACCCTATATTGGACATAGCTGTAAGAAAATGGTGGATGGATGAATATTCCATGTCTTTCAGCTCTCAAACGTTTAGACTTCAGGTGTTTTCTGTTGTTTCAGTAAGAAGTTTGCCATCCACTAGGGGGCGTAGCTCTTCTGTGTTAAGCAGCAGACTGTTTTGTTTCTTACTCATTGGCTAGCTGGAAATTTCAGGCCCCCGACAATGCAAATCAAACACTTGTGCACAAGATTTTTAAATAAAAGCAAATAATGTTTTTTTTTTTAAAAAAGGAATCGGGCTCAACAGAGAACAGACTTTGTCTGGTTTTTTTCATAACTGAGATATGGTCGATAATGTTGCATCGCATTGAGATGAAGAATTAATCACATCCACACAATATGGTTATTTTTCACTTAAACTGATCGGAATTCCAGATCTAAGCTCACCTTGACTTACAATGCTAGTGATGTAATGCATAATGTAGCACAGACCAGTGTAAAGACAGACTGCCTGTAATTGTTGCACTCTTGTTAATGGACGTGTTATCATTGCGTTGCCAGAATTTTTTTTTTTTAACTCTCGTAGTGCACCTTACAGCTAATGCAGATTTTGCCAACTGCTAAGGCCCTTATGGACACGACTCTTTAAAGCAACACTGTGCTTGAAAGGAATGTAATAATGGTCTGGAAGTAAGTGGAGACTTGGAGCAATATGTTGGGTCAATCAGCAGAGTATGGCTAGCCTAGGCCACAAAAATGTCATTGGCTGTAGTTCGGAAGTTAGGAGGTGGGCATCATCTGTGATTTGTGTATACAATAGTCATAAGGCAGTGTGTTTTGAAAATGTTGCACTGTTTGAAGTTAAAAAAAATCCTTTATTCTGTATTTTTAGCAGTTTTTTCTCAATAAACATTGATTCATCCCCACCCTTTCTGACTCTTTTTACAAAGGTGTAATCCCAAACACAAAGAATTTAAAGAGCTTTAAACCTGCAATCTGTTTTAAAGATAATAGGTATATTGGGTGGTGAAGACATGGTATAACATGTTTTACAATATAATATGTATTCCATAAAGCAGTGTAATTTATTTCTAGGTAGCTGTACAAGTAAACATAAAAAACTGTCTCAAAGGAAATAAATGGAAGCACATGATCTTTCCCAGAGGAATGAAAGAGTGTGATTAACTAGATTTTAGTTAATATCTAGTGGTTTTATGAGCTGGGTGGCTGCTTGGTGGCACAGTGTTCAGCATTGCTGTCTTGTAGTGCTGAGGTCCTGGGTTCAATTCCTGGGGTGCTGTCTGTGTGGAGTTTGTATGTTCTCCCTCTGTTTGTGTAGGTTTCCTCTGGGTGCCCTGGTTTCTTCAGACAGTCCTACCATGTTTTCATTAATGAAATGAAATCCAGTCCGCTCCCTGCAGTCTGTTTCTCCAAATGAAGCTTAATCCAAACGCACGTATTTTCCCACAGTACCTCCTGGAGAAGGTGAGACCTGAGAGAGCCAGTATATTGTATGGAGCTGAACATCTGTGCTCCGCAGCACACAGGGGTCCAGACTGTGCTTTACATATTGGCAGCACTAATTCTGCCCTGGTGTAACAGTTAAGGTTTGGACAACTAACCATAGGCCAGTGGATTCAGATCCTCTCTGCTGTTGAGCACGGCGTTCCAATTATCCAGTTGTTCCAGTCCACCATCTTAACCAGGTGCAGGTCAACCCAAACAAAGGAGTAATTACTGATATTTCTGAAATAGATTGTTTTTTACCTCAAGGCTAACTGGAATGATTGGTCACCACACCCCTGGTATAATTTTCTGTGTTATACTGCGACGTCTTTTAAATAAATTAAAAGGGATCGTTTTTATGTCAAAATTTCAACACGGTCATAAAAGTGAACCAGATAACAAAACTCTATTCTTTAGCACAGGCATTGGCAGGGGAATGGAGTTGAATTGTACTTCCAATTGTATTTGGACATTTTTAAATTGAATTCAAATTATAGCTTTAGGTTTAACACAACTGAGGCTCTTCTTTCCAATCATCCTCCTCTAACGACACTTCAGTACAAGAAATGTGTTTTTTATTGAGCCTGACCGTGGTATTGTGAGGGTGTCACGAGCAGCGGTGCAGGAAGAACGTGGGAGGGAGAGAATGGGGACAGAGGGGTGTAATGGGGGGGTTGGGGGGGCACAGCTTAATTATCAGTTCTGAATAGACTCCCAATACTCTCTTCTGGAAAGGGGCTTCTTTTCACTTGAGAATCGGGGGTACCAAGGGCCGAGAGTGGGCCGAAGAGCTCTGTAAACAAACACTCGTTGCCAAGGCGATTTCTTCCATTCGATGTTCTGCTTTTGGAAGGTGACTGGACTTGCCGTGACAACACAAGAATGCCATAGTGACGACAAGCAGCAGGCAAGCATGCTGCATCTTCGCGACCTGTCTCTAGAGTCAAGACAGGGAGCACCTGCAGGCACAGACAGTCAGCGGCGCAACTCGACTGCTCTTGGACACAGGCCTGAAAGTTGCAGTTGTAAAGCAGATGGCAAAGTGGCAAAGGCCTCCTAGTTAAAGTGTTGTGGAAAAAAAGAGTTTCAACTTTTAAGGAGATAAAAAATTGCATAAACAGAGTTTATTTAGTCAGTATTAAAGAGTAAGGACAGAGTCTGAAAATGGCAGAAAAACAATAGTGAAATGTGAAAAATTCCAATTCACTTTTGTTTTTTGATTGAAATCTAAAACTTTGCCAATGAAGTACGGTACCAATATAAGGATGATTTTACATTAATACTACTTTTTTTTTACTGAAAGATGGTTCATACCTTTCATATCTTAGTATTTTGCAATTACAAGGAATGCTTAATGTAGTGCAGCCATTTTGTATACCGTAAATAAAAACAAAACATAGGTGTGGATTTGCAGGCACAAACATGGTAAAGAATCAGAATTTAAAAGTGTTAAGTCTCAAGTGTGTCCAGGTGAGGTTTGCACTGAGGAAAGCTAGGACTGTGAGCAGGTGGACACCTCACTGGTGCAATTTCATGTTAGCTTTCGACAGGCCCTGAAAGAAAACCAGGGAATTTGAGATTCTGAGCCTTTGTGAATGAATTCTGCTAGTGTAGAGCTTCAGGTCTTTAAATGAGGAAGAGACAATTACAAGGCACTTAGGCTGTGACCTGTTGATCCCAGACTGTGCATGATTGGGGTGGGGGGACTTGTGGGGAATAGGGATACACCATAATATTGACACTTTGGCTGTCCTCTTTCCCAGAGTTTTCAGTTGAACGTAGACAAAGCAAGCCATTCTAGGGCTTAATGTGCAATGTAATTTTCTGAGATTGCAGAACTATGATTGACTTGATTGTGAGGGAAATGGAAATTATTCAGGGATTGTATTGTATCACTTAAATATGTTACTAGGGGTAGTTTGTGATTTTCACCTATTTTCTGCTTTTGTTCTTACACTGATATAAAGAGTTCTGATTCATGATGCCATGCTATGGTAGGTAGATTGCGCGCTGGGAAAAAAAGTATGAAAATAATGTAAATGTAAAACTAAAATTAATTTGTAAAAGAAGTTACAAATGAGAGGAGGCCATCCAGTCATCTAGCTCATTTGGATATTGATAGCTGATTGATAGGATACAGAGTCTCTGGCTTTGACACCATGGTTGGGTAGATGGTTTCAGATCTACCACATCTCTCTCTGGGTTCAGAAATTAAAAGCTTTACTTCTTTTAGCCTGTCAAAGCAGAGCACTCCTTGAAGTTTGGGTTACCTTTTCTAGTACTATTTTACTATTTGAACTGATTTCAGATAATTAATATAATTTTTGTAATGTGGTGATCACAATTGTGCACAACATTCTAAATACGTTATATGTGCATTGTACAATTTTAACATAACATACACTTTTATCTGTGTATTCAGACATTCTCTTTGCCTTTTGTGTTCATTTTGTATTGTCTAGGAAGGTCTAAGGTGTCTATCTGTTTATGTTTCTTTTATCTAAAGTAACACTTGTTTACATTAAGTGTCATCTGTCAGGTTTTTGCCCTGTCTTAACTTCAAATGGTGTAGAATTTCTATGCCACAATCTAATTTTTTGATACATATTAAGATGAGCAGTGGTACTCACACAGATCCCTGTGGTACACCCCTAATTGCATCATCCCAGGGATTTAATTCTCAGTTTCAAGATGTCTAATTCCTTGAATACCTACGATTTGTAATTTCAGAATTAATCTTTTATGATGAATTTTATCAGAAATATTTTCTGAAAATCTAAACTTACTTTCATATGCTTTGTTTCTATCCATTACAAGTGTTGCTCGTTACAGAATTCCAACAACTTAGTTAAGCAAGACCAGTCTTCTCTAGAACTATGTAAACTATCTCCTTAAGGCAGTCAAAGGAAATATTATCAAAACATTATTGAGGTAGGGTAGTTTTAACAGTTTAGCTGTTCCCTTGTCCATTTGCTGTATAGGATACTGTTTGGCCCAAAGCTTGCTTGTGTATGTGTGTTGCTGGACACTTCTGTACATGAGACTGACCTTTCATGGTCAGATGCCTTCCCACCATCTTCCATCCCAGACACCCAGAAAGCCTGGGAAAAATGGCTAGGACAAACCTTGAGTGATGATTGATAAAACTGCAGACAAGGCAAGGGTTATTATTACCAAGGGAAAGTGGAGAGACAAGGGGCAGAGAGCAACATGAGTGCAGACAGATTTATTCAGAGTAATGCAGAAGGCAACAGGTTGTCACCAAGAAAAAAAACAGAAAATGTATAAGAATATACAAGAAAAAAGGGCTTTACACAATGAAAATACTTTATTTTCTGTGGCTTTTTCTGCTACATATTTTAGTTTATATCAGTGGTAATATCTAGCATATTACATCTCTGAAGAGTTATAGTCCCATTGCATTATTAGTTTAATGTTAACCCTTTAAAAGTGGCAAAGTCAAGAACAGCTGCATCAATTCTGTAAGCTAGAGTTTGAAGACTGAAATTAAAAATATTAAGCCCTTGGTGAATAACAAACTGGCCAGTGAGACAAGAACATATTCAGAACTGTTCTTTTAAATGTATCATTCTCACTCAAAGGATGGTTCAAAGTGCATTTGAAAGTGAATTTGTGATGTTATTTGTTATGTCATTTTCTGTCAACGTTATGTCATTTTTTATGTCATTTGTCATGAAAAGAAAACACAAGTATTTCATTCTACTTGTGTACACATGACAATTAACTTGAACTTGAAAAGATCTGCATGCAGGAGGAACATTTATATTTGAGCTATATAATATATCATGAATGTAAAAAAACGTTTTATGAAGACACTTCTGAGTTTATTTCAGCATGAGTCTTAGCATAGTTCTCAGAAAAGCCATATAAATATTTGTTGCAGGCAAAACATTTAATGCACGAAACAAATATATATTTGTATACCTACTTGTTACTATAAATTGGCTCGATCTGAATGATGTTTAATATACAGCACATTGTATGTACATTTATGTTAAATTTTAAGTCAGTTTAAAGTTCGTAGTTCAGAAGCAGTTTATCAGTCTTCAGGCTTTTACAATAAGAGTAAAGGAGATTCTTTCTTTACATTACTTCATAGGCATGACCTGGTGCAACATTTGCAATAGGTATCCAAGCCCTGATCTAGCCTGCTGTGATTTAACATTTTTGCTTTATGACAAGACCACCACAGACCAAGCCTAAGAATGAGACAGGCTTTTCACAATAAGAGTTTTCAAGTTTCAAAACACTCTGTGAAAACTCTGTGATCCTTCTGGTTGATGCTTTATTTTGAAAACAGAAAAAAGGAGGAATAATAGCTACCAAACCCACAGCCCCAAAGCAGCCAGGACAGTTAATGTAAGGAGAGTAAAACAGGGCTCAGAGATTACAGTCTGAGCTGAAATCACTTCTAAATGTTAAGAGCCTGCACCTGTTATGAGGCTGCGCCTCTTTTTTCCACAACAAGTGGACGGATATATCCAGTCTTCTCCACGCTCGCTTGGTACAGGGGTTTGGGTAACAAGTGCACACATAGCGTTCATAGGCTGTATGTCAGCTAGCAGCGGGAGGGGGGTATTTTTATACACCCGACACACACTGTGGAAAATATTCAGCAAATCTGAGTCAGTGCAAGACTGTGCGGAGGTCGTTCATAAAAATAGCAAGACAGCCTCTACTGGTCAGGTAAAAATAGGCACACTTTGTCTTCACAGGGTCTAAAAACAGCAGCTGGTATTATATTGCTATACCACTAAGCAGTGGAGTAATAGATTGCTCTATATAAACAGGTTTATATATATAGCCTCAAAAGATTTTATAAATATCCATATAGTAACTGAAAAGCAGATTATCCTCTGATGTCTAGCTGAGGTTGTTAATCATATTTATTTTTACATTAAAATCCACACGCTCCTTACTGCAGCTGTTGGGATACTGCTCTTCAACACAAAGAGTAGGGGGTGTCTTTAACACACTGTTGTGCCATAATGCTGAAGATGGCACTCTGAGAAAGTCTGAGAAAAGAAAAATAGCCTGAGCTCAATTGACAGTCTAAAAAACAAGATCGGTCAAGTAGATTCCTCTTAGTAGTAACCCTTATGGGCTTGTGTTCTTGACTGTTGTTGCTTTCTGTCATGTTGTATGCTGTTTTGGTAAAGGATAAGGGTAATGCAAACTAGTACAGAGCAAACAAGGTTTTTCCAACTCCGCTATGTATACTGGGGACACTACTGTGAGGTGGGAACAGATTCCCTTAACGATATGAGCTTATGTTATCCTCATCCTATACAGTATATACCACTGAGTAGTAAGGAAACACTATGCACAGAGACACAGAGAGGCTGGTGGAGAGAGCAATTACTGGAGTCACTAGTACTGTTATTTCCTGGACAGGAAAATCTTTATACCAGTGGAGTGACAATATGAGTAAGAAATGAGAAGATCCTGAAAATGGGTGCAAGGCAGCGGGAATTTAAAAAGGTTTCTGAGGAGCAGTGTGCGTTCATATCCAATGATACTGCACTGCTCTTACTTTTCAAAACCCCTTTATGTTTTAATGATTGTATTCAAAGGCTAACTTTTTAATTGACTTGTTTAAAGCACGATACAAATGCGGGTTCTGTTTCTAGTTTTTGAACATAGAACAGCAAAACATACAAACTGGGAAGCCTTCAGGAAGTTGCTGCTCTGTGGTCTGGGTTGTCAGTCTCCCTCATCTTGGCTTCCTGCGATGCTTTTTTTAGTGAGGAGAACTTCCTAAGCTCCCTGTTGTTCGGTTTAAGCTTGTTCTTTAATCACTGCCAATAACGAGAAAATCATGAAAGGAGGCAAGTGATATCCTACACGTCTGTATGTGTGCGTTGCTAATATCAGCCTCCAGTAATTCAAAACACAGCAGCGCAGGTGCTCTCAGTGGAATCGGACACATTTCCAAGCTCCACTCCTTGGGTATTGGAAACTTGTGAGGTTCCACTCTTCTCTGCCAGGGCTATACTGGGAGTCCCGATCAACCTGGCCAGCAGGCAGCTTGTGTGTTGTGATAAGAATAGTAACTCAAGTCGCTATTTTTGACATGTCTGCTGCTGGAAACGGCGCAGTTGCATGCCTCCCTCACCCTGGCTACAGGATATTTATAGGGAGAAGGCCGTTTTGTAAAGTCACAGCAGCTAAAGTTAGGGCAGGAGTGTCAGCTGATATACACGTCATGGAGTATGGTGACAGAGGTCAGGAGGCAGTTTAAATCAAAGCTGACCACTAGACCTTTTGTGTTATCATTATCATTAAATAGGTTGGTTCTTGATTTTGATGTCTAGGAAGGCGAAGGATTAGCAACACTGGCTCTAGTCAGTCATACAACGGAATGTGCGTTATGCAAGTTTGCTCATGTAGTTTTGCCTCCTTTCTGAAGCTTGTGACATGACCTGCCGTGTTCCTCTGGCCCCATCTAAAGTCAATACTACAGGAACAGCTAAATTGTACCATGATTCCTGTTAAGTTGAATGTTTCAGGATGTGGGCTACTTTCATTTTTTGGCTGAAACACATTACACTTACCTTAGATCTAAACTCTGGCTGAATAACTGAGTGATTTAAAAACTATACCATCTTTCTTCCATGACTGAATATATTTGTTCCACACCTACAGTATCATCAGAAACTGATACTAGCACAGCTTAAAGTTAAAGCCTACAGGTGGAGATAAGAGAAAGGTTTCTCAATGGTAGGACTGATAATCGCCTACAGGACAGTAGTGAACACATTCAGCTGTTTCTGTACAAGTTTTGTAATCTAGTAGAGCAGTTTATATAATAATGATGATGATGATATGCTCCCCGCTTGGCTGACACAGCAGGGTGACAGTCAGTGCTGCTGTGTCACTGATTGATTGGTGTCCCTAAGTTGTGTGCGTGTGAGTGTCCTTCAATGGACTGGCATCCTGTTCAGAGTGTAGTCCTGCCTTGTGACCAGTGTTTCCCTAATGGGCTCCGATTTGCTACATCCCTTGCGGGAACAATTCTTTTCATGATAGTGGATGGATGTCCAATTAAGGTTAAAGGTTCAACCTGCACATTTTCAAAACCTCAGTTACTTCTGGAGCTTTTCTGGAAACTCCACTCAAAGTGCTTCACAAGTAATGGGGACTCCCCTCCACGCCCACCAATTTGCAGCCCCACTTAGATGATGCGATGGCAGCCGAAGTGCGCTGAACACTCCCCACACATCAGCTCTCAGGGGGGAGGAGGGCAGAGTGATGAAGCCAGTTCATAGATGGGCATTATTAGGAGGCCATGATTGGTAAACGCCAGGGAGAAATGTGGACACTGGGGTAACACCCCTACACTTTTTGAGAAGCACCCTGGGATTTTTAATGACCACGAAGAGTCAGGAACTCATTTTTATGGTTAATCCAAAGGACAGAACCTCTTTTAATGTATATTGTCCCCGTCACTATACTAGGGCATTAGGACCCACACAGACTGCAGGGTGAGTGTCCCCTACTGGCCTCACTAACACCTCTTCCAGCTGCAACCTGAGCTTGTCCTGGAGGTCTCCCACCCTGATACTGGCCAGTACCTGCTGAGCTTCAGTGGGCTGCCAGGTGCGAGCTGCAGGGTGATCTAGCTGCTGGCTGTATTTTAAGAAAGCAGCCCGCACAGCAGGGCCAGCTACCAGCAGCAAGTGGAAGTGGCCTCAGACTCACTCTCAGCTGCTGCACTTGTGCTGAGCAACTGGAAAATGTTGAGTTCCCCCCTTCCCTTTCCTCCCTCCTGTCAGGGAGCTGGCATGGCTCCATCGTGGTGTGCAGCTGGCCGTACTCCACCTGCCAATAAACAGATATATTTAATAAGAATTTTCCATGCACTATCTTGAATGGGAAACATTGCGGTTTTATTTAGACTTGTAAAATTCTCCCCACTGCGATCCCACAGCTGCCCTCCGAAGACATTAATTGTGTGAATAAATAATATCTGTGTAATTAATGCCACTTAAACCGGTCGTACCTCAGCCTCAGCGTGACCCTCCTTCATTTTTCCCTCCTAAAGCTCACGTTTGGAAGGCCCCGACCCTTCCCTAGACTCGTGGCTTTCACTAGGTTAGCCACCCAGGGCAGGCAGCAGATGCTGGGCAACGGTTACCATGGCTACAAAGTACCAAAACTGAAATGCCCTCATTGTGTTCAAGTGTGAATTGCAATGGAATACATGCCCTTGCTTCTATTTTAAAAAAGGTAGATGAAAATTTTGCAAACTGCTACCAGAGAGATACAAAACATCCCTTCAGGTCAAAGATTCTCATGGGCCTTACAACACTTTTGTTCTTACTAATGATACTTCATTATGAACACACTCAATTGAAAAACATTCCAGCTTTTGGGGAAAAAACGTTTTTTAGCTGCAGAACCAACCTGTTTGTTACCTGGTTGTTAAGAACCAGTTAAGAAATAATTCCAGTTTTGAGGAGAAGCAGAGCAATGTGTACTGGACTTGGTTTTGCCCAGATGAACTGGTGATTTTTCATGTTCTCCCTTAAGAAATAAATTCAAGAACTGCAAGCAGACAAATATGAAAATATTTAATAGATCATGACATGACACAAACGCAACCGCAGCCTAACTAACGGCTGAATAAACATTCTAATTACATGGAATAAGCAGGTGTGTGTCAGTTAGCTGACCTATTTATGCCCTCTTGTGTTAAACACCTTGCTGCAAAACTCACCAGTAAAAACCTTAACCTTGTTACCATAAAATGTACATATTGTGAAAGCACACATCAGTAACTTTTTTATTCTTGTTTTTTTTAAAAAGTCAAATAAAAGACAACAACAAGAAAAAAATCTGAAATGTGAAGCGAAAGTTTCATCAAGCTAACACTGTTTTGTTTCTTTTTAAAAAAAACAAACACTGGATCATAACGTCTCTTCTTTCTCACTCCACGTACTTCTCGGGACTAGAAGCGTGCGGGTGGTGCGAAAGGACGGTGTTCAGTCATCATTTGTTCAGCCACCAGACCATGAATTTCTCACAACTGCAAAGAAAACAAATCCCGTTCTGGGTCTGGCCCTGAATGCTTGTGTTCAGGGAAGGCGCCAAGCTCGCAGACGTTCTTAGGAGACGCTGGGCCTCCCGTGGTTGGATGAGCTCGCGCGGGTGTCAAGAGAGCGGGCAGCAGCCGGCCTCCTCATGCTTGGACAGCAGCGAGATCCTGGAGAAGGTCTTGGAGCAGCTCTTGCACTGGTACTTCTTCACGTCCGAGTGCGTCTGCAAGTGGGCCCGCAAGTTAGAACGGTCCGCAAAGGCCCGGCTGCAGTGCGGACAGGAAAAGGGTTTCTCTCCTGGAACAGCGAACAGAAGGAATGTGTCAGGGGACGAGGGAGACAGGGACAGCACACAAAGGTCGGAGGCGAGCCGCCTGACCCAAATCCACCACACGCTACAAGAGGCAGCGTCTATGCCAGAGCCATAATGTCAGAGTGAGTGAATGAAAAGGCCATGTAGGGTTTCAAAAATGGGGATTAATGGCCTTCGATTCCAGCACTGGAAACACTGAAAACAAAAAAAACTGAAATTGGATGTGCTCATTACCTTTCTCATCCTGACTAGAATCCAAGCTTGGCTGCTAGATGTATGAAACACGATCATAACTACATAGTCTTAACATCAAACGGGTGCTTCTCCTGCCTTTTTAATCGATTGTTCTTCAGAAGACCTGTTAAATCTTGAAAATGTACCTTAAGGACAACAAATATTCATATATCTTATACAGATAATTGTAAACACTAAAATAATAGAGAATGTTTCACCCATGAATATGTTTGTTTGATCTATCATCAAATAACATATCCTATTCAGCTATGGAAATCTTTGGAAAAAAAGTAACTTTGTTGCCAAGATGCTTTTTTGCAAGCGTGGCATTCATTATACCCAGTACTAAACCAGGAAGATTGTTCTTGTTTCTGACCTTTTAATAAACATGCACATTAACAAACTTCAAGCCACTAGAGTGGCTAATAACTCTTCTACCATCAACCTGTGATCATGGAGGTTGTATAAAGAATACTTCCCGTTCTCTCTAGAAATTATTTTCAGAAAGTCTTTTGGCAGCCCATCCAGGTGTGTCATTGTAAATCTTGGCATTATCATAGCAGGCTGCAGTAAAGTACAATGAATTCATAGAACACACAGAATGCACCAGTAATGACTCTCTCTATGAGTGGAGGCTGAGCCCTAAGATCCTGATGTCAACTGGGACTCTCCAAGCTGCCCCTAGAGATTCAGCTGGTCAGGGCGCTCTCAGGTCCCCAGGAAATAGTGCCCCCCGGAAATTCCTGCGGCACATGCAGGCTCAGGTTGAAGTCAGTGAGAGACCTGGCTCTCCTCCGCCTGGTGTGGACCCTCCTGCACACCACAGCAGAGCTGGAGCGATTCAAGAGACAGCCAGGGAGCTGGGACAAGCCTGTGCGTCTTGCTTGAGAACAAGGCCCTTTGCCGTTCAGTTCAGTTCACAGCTAGCAGTGCCAGTCTGGGCGCGTACATGCTAAGGAAACGAACTGTGATTCTAAATTTAAAAAAGAATTTTATGGGAACCACTTGGGAAGGTCAAATGTTGTAACAGGGCGAACATCCCTGGCCGCCTAGGTTTCGAGGGGCTCCGTACCTGTGTGTGTGCGGATGTGGCCCTGCAGCAGCCAGGGCCGAGAGAAGGCTTTGCCGCAGAGCTTGCAGACGCAGGGCAGCGTGTGGGTGCGGATGTGCATCTTGAGCGCGCCCAGGCTCACGTACTCCTTGTCGCAGTACTTGCAGTTGAAATACCTGTGGCACTGCCACTCGCAGTGCAGCTGCTTGTGTTTGGCCAGTCCGGAGAAGGTGTAGTAGGCCTTGTGACAGTCAAAACACTCAAACTTCTCCTGGGAATGGTGGGGGAGACTGAGGAGAGAGCTGGGAATGAGGCTCTTGTCCTCCAAGAGCCTGGGGCCTTGGCTGAGCTGGCTGGCGTTCATGTCCCGCTCACTGGGGGAGACTCTATGAGGAGTAGCGGCCAGTTTCACAGCCAACACCGTCTCTTCTGACAGCTTTTCCTGAAAAGAGCACAGCGCCTGCGTTTCTCTCAATGGGTGTGAGGTAACATCAGCTTCTTCGGGACTGGAAGTCTGGGTTGCTACAGCAACGAGGGGCATACATTCCCATACTCCCAAGGCCTGGACACAAGTCGCAGTTGATGGAAACTCAGGCTGCAGACTCTGCGCGATCACAGACTCTTCAACAACTGGAGAAGTGGCTTCTCCTGCAAAAGCACAGACAAAAAAATAAAAAATATATTTTCCCAAAACCAACCAAAACAAACATGCTGGAGGTTTTAGGAGACTCCAAAAGTACCTTACAGAACACCAAAACAGATTTAATTTACTAGCCATTTAACTACTAATACTTGTAAAGGAAAATATTCTGTTGATTTTATCCCCAGTTTACAGTGTATTTTCAGTTCCTAGGGAATTTTAGGCAATTTGCAGCTATTTGCAAAACCACCCTCCTCTGAATATACAAGTTGGACTTACCAGAAAACTTCCTATTTAAAAAAAAAACACGAATGACTTAGATAGCATCATAAATAAAAAATCTGGACACAAAGACAGAGCATATGATCATACATATTCTAAGATATCATTACCAATATTAGCATGACAGACCCTGATAATATTTCAGAACTAAATGTACTTCTTAATACACTGCTAAAGTTCTCTGGCAACATCAACTGAACAAATTGATGGTATTACTCAAAGGTGCTGTCGAATTTAATATGTGGTATTCTCCCATATTTTAAAATTATTTTATCATACCATGTTGGTACTAGTTTTAGTGAATTGTGTTTCTGTTTAAAACAAGCGAATGATTTTATCATAATGTAGTCTTTAAGGCTGCTTGAAAAGACCCTCACGCAGAGAAAAAAACTTATGCTAAAGGAAATGGACCTTAAGTAAATTTATTAAACTTATATAGACTCATCTGTTTGAACTAAACTTGTGCCACAGTTTAATTGAATCTTTTAACAGAGCTTCAAGTTATGAAGTGAATGTTCAAATGCTCAAAACCAGGCTACAATTATGCAATGCTCATGTACGTGGCTGTTAATAATAATAAAAAAGGCATATAGAGCTGGTTAAGATAAATGGCAGAATTTGAATAAAAACGCATTTCATTCGGATTTATGAGTTTAAGGAGCCTCGAAAGGCACTAGATTAGCCTCTTCAACAAGCTTAATAGGACCCTTTAGATCCCAAAAGGAGGGACGGACAATGAGCCCCTCTTTTGTGTGAGAGATTCTGCACCTGCTAAACTCCAGCAGCGAGTGTGCTGTCCGTGGCAGAAAGTTTTTAAGCTTTATTTTTTAAAATTAACGTAAGTAATTTAAAGAACTTCACTGTGTTGTTTTTGTTTTACATTTGATATATACGTTTTATATCTCACGTATAAAAACATAAACTTTATATGCAATAATGTGATAACTTTGTTTCAATTTACCTTCATTCATGTATTATTATGATACAAGTATTAACATTACTTCAAATGATCATTAGAAGGTGCCGTTATTAAAAGGATGTCGTTTTTAGTTGTATGCATCAGTTAAAACACATGAAAAGCAAAATAAGAGGGGTTTAAACCGCAGTATTGTATATATCACAATGTAAACCCTAAGTGAAAATACCTGATTCAAAATTACAACGATATTTTTTAAACAATATAAAATAATATAAAAACATGAGTTTGGCTTTAGTTACAAATTACCTTTTTTAAGGGATTCCAGATGACCGTAATGTGGCTTCCTTGAAGTCAGGTGTTTCTTCACCAGAAAAGATCTTGGCATTTTTACTATAGCTTCTTATTACTGAATTTACCTTGCATTTAGCTCTACCCAAGTCCATGCAAGAATGCTTAAGTGAAAGCACATAGACAGGAGACGACCGGATAAATAAACAGCCGATACTTGGAGGCAGTCTTTGCCTTGCATTCTTCAGTGTAGTAGAGAGTCAGGTGCAGAGGGTCACAGCTTATTAGCATAGAGACCCTGCTGAGCCAATTAGAATGGAAGGACAAGTGTAGGAGGTGGAGTCTCTGATGTCTATCAGCAGCCCCATGAAAACAGGTGCATCGTGCTTTATAGTACTGGATAGTGCTAGTGTCTTGTCAATTAGACTGTGAATAGGTCATGCACGCAGAATTGCAATTCCTGTTTCATGCGTTACTCTGAAGTAATGTTCCGATATTATGAGATCTCAACTTTGAAGACTGAATTGAAATCATCATTCTTTTTATGATTCACCCGTTTTTCAATGAAGTTGTCCAAAGCAATGCTACATTTTCACAGCGAGACAGATATTTGCGTGCACTGATTTTCTCACAAAAGACAATACCCAAAATCAGATAAAAATGAAAATAAAATTAAATAAATTTCATGATTTTACTTTTAGTCTCGTTAAATCCTTGTTCTTCTTTTTCACAAATAGTGGTGCAGCATTTTTTTTTTAAATGGGAACGCTCAAGAAAATACAAGAACACGGAGTTAATTCAATCAGAATGTAGCTTTAATGCGGTGGTTCGGAGAAATCTGTGTAAGGTTAATGTCTGTTACATTACAAATGCGAACTGGCCAAAGGGCATGTCTTTCCTACTCCCCAGTATCTATACATACAATTATTTTGAAAAGATTTGTTGTCATACTGCTTAAAATTAAACTATTCAGTGATGTGAAGTTTTCAGAACTATTGTATGTAGTCTTGTGTTGAAGAAAAAACTGTTATCCATACTCTTGTGTGACTTACAAAATGGCTGACTTGAAGTAGGCCTACTTTCATTTTTCTCAGTTTCTCTCCATATGTCTCCCATTTAATGCTTTGAAAACAAACAGCATTCCAGGTCAATTCCATCCCAGTCTAGAGTGTGTCCTTTGTGAGGGCCGAACTCAAAAGGGACAGATTTATCCTGCAGAGCAAAGCCTAACGAGGGTGGAGATGGTGAGGGAGAGGGGGTTGGGGGTTAGCAAAACAAGCACCCAGACCGGACACATTACCATCTGAATACGAGACCTGAAAGCTCTGAAAAAGAGGATTTCCTCACAATGCAGAGTAGGACCCTGCTCCTCCAGTGGCACAACGGAATTCCAGCAGCAGGCTTTGCCATAACCGATCCTCGGGATTCGGCTGCCTTGCTTCTGGTGCGCACAATACATAGTTCTAAAATAAGTCAATATTCCAAACCTTGAGAAAAGGGATGTAAGCAAAATTCCAAAGCCCGGGAGCGTTCTAAACCCTGAAGTAAAACCATTCCAAAGGGGGCAGTGCTATTGGACTACACCACAGAACACCAAATACGAGTGTTGATTATAATTCAATACTGTGTGATGAAATTAGTCATTTTTTTGCAAAAAGAGAAGTAGTTATTATGTGAGAATTTAATTTTCCATGGATAGACGGGGAAACGCCTACTCTACAGGAACGTCTGAAGCAGAAACAGAAATGGTACAAGTGGTAATGGTGTTTCTTACCCAGTATGTCAGAGCTACTGTACTACAAGAGGAAATGCTTGTACAGATCTTGGCGTTTCAAACAATCAAGACAGAGTTTGGCAATCAGGAATGAGAGAAACATTAGGAAACTGTGGTCATAATATGGTGTAAAGGAACCAGTAAAGGTTTATTCCATGCTGAAAAGAGAAAAAAGGAAACAACGCTTTAGCTGTGGAGCCTTCCTCGGGTGTAGCTTTGAAGTGATTTTTGAAAGTACAAGTTGAGCCCAAAGCTGAGTTTTTAGGAATGAGTAAAACAAAGTAAAACAGTGTTCCAAAGAGTTGAACAAATCAATTAGAAAAAAAAATAAAGGGAAAAGAAAGAGTTTTCTTAAATATTTTAAAATTAGAGGATTAGAAAGTACAATTAACTGCAAACCTAGGATATCAGTAAGCATAAGGGAGAAATTGACTAGTCTTTGTTCAAATCCCAGGTAAGATACTGCTGTTGTTGCATATAGTATCTTCCCCAGATCTCTCTAGAAAAAATAACCTGCTGTATAAATGGTTGCAAATGTCACTTTGGATCAAAACATTAAAAAGAATGGTGATAAATCTGGGACAAGTAATTATACATCAACAGATGTCTTGTTACTGTAATGTTATGGAAGCAATAATTAATTCAAAGTATTGACTATATATGGAAATCAGATTCTAGGGATAAGTCAACATGGATTTATACCAATTAGAAAACAGAGTATAGAGAATAGGTGAATTCTCAAACTGGGGTATAATTTGTGGAATACCACATGGATCTGTACTGTACCACTGCTATTTCTGGTTCTGGTTAAATAAGTAAACAAGTCACATTTGCAGATGGTACAAAAGTAAGGGGAAATATCATAGAAGCAAAAAAAAATTCAAACAGACTTTTTCTCAAGACTCTGGTAGAACAGGTAGAACTCACTCAGCTTTCTAGCTTCAAAAGTGTTACAATGTGCAACAGGGAAATCAAAAGGTTATAGAGTTACATTAGGCTGTTTAGAAAGCCCAGATGATGATGATAATAGAAGAAGAAGCTTATCTTAGCACTTTACAGGGAAAGAAGTAAACAAAAATAGAAGAAAACAATCAACAAAGATTGGAGATAAAATTAACACAAATATGATGGCTTAAAATTCAGTAGAGGGTACAGTGAACAGACAGACACCAATTAAATCCTTTCTGAAGAAGGTTTGCAGTCTGAATTTGAATCTGCTCAGGTTGGGTGACCTATGTCCTTAGAGATCGTGTTAGAGAAGCTGACTTCTGGACACACCGAAGTTTGATCAGTGTGGATTTAGATAGCCCCGCAAGTAAGGCATTGCAGTAATGAATTTTAAAAAAAATGATTATGTTGACCAGCTTTTCTGCTAGTCAGAAACAACATCGGATGTATTCTGGCGATATTTATGAGATGGAACAATGATGTTTTTAACTATTGTTTCACATGATGTTTGCTACAGATGCAATATTGACATTCCCGGAAGTTTTATTAATAGGCATCACCTAACAGGAGTTCAGCAAACCTACCGCATAGCAAGATTTACTTGCCTCTGTAAACTCCAATCTTATACTGTACGATCTCAGAATGATAAAATTGTTAAAGAGAATGAAGATTGTGCTTTAAGATGCTGTTCAGATGTAATTTATACAATTCAGCATAGACTATCATCAAGAGTATAATTTCTCTGTGTCTTTGAGCCAGGGAAGATGGCTTTGATACCACTTTAAACTGTATAGAATGAGCTGAATTGCTGCTATATGTAGAAATCAATTAAATGGAAAACCAATCAACTAAGAAAAAAAAAACTGGGCACATCTGATCATTTTATACCAGTTTCATAAAGAATCAAATACACTAGAATTGTTTGCATTTATCACAAAGCAAATATAAAATCACACTTCATTAAATTAACTTCATAACGGGGCAAACTTTACAACTTCAAGTCACTGAAAAAAGTAGCAACCAGTGCTAATTATTAAAGCAAAAACTAACTGCATTTGTAATCTTTATTTTCAACTGAGTATTGATGGAGGGAAGTATGGCAAACCTTAGAAATGCATTTAAGATGAAGCATTGCCACCTAGTGTTTTATATAGAGATTTGAAAGTGAAAATATTTTTCAGTACATCTTTAGAGACCTTTGGTGTTGACATTAACCCTAGGCAATACAGTTTTGACAGTCCCACTAAAAATTACAGTAACTGGGTTTGTAAAGGTTTATTTAAGGCAGATTAAGATTCCTGCAGACTTGTACAGTTATGTATCAGATTTCAAAATAAAATAAGTCCAAATGTTACCGCCTGGTGAAGATTCTAACACTTCAACAGTTTATTGGTAATTAGAACATCCCAATAAAGCTGCACTGTAAAATTTAAAATCATGTTTGACAATTACATTTCTGATTTTATTGAATTCATTCATCACACCATGTGGCAATTAACAGGTCTAGTGGATTATTGTATTATAATACTGTACACTTGTATGCAGTTGCAGTAATAAGTTCAAATATTTAGCTGCATCGGCATGCATAGGCTGCGAAAGAACAGGCAGAGGTTTATTCCATGCTGAAAAGAAAGGACAATGTATCGAAAGGCTCCACAGGTGAAACATGTGAATAAACCTCTGCCTGTTCTGTTGATTAATTATTTCTGCAATTAGTTGATTTGCAATTGAGTGCAAATCCAATCTACTACTAGCAAGGATTAATTATTCAATTTAGAACTAACATTACTGCATCTTAAATTACATTTTCATAAAATATTCCTAAATCATTTAAAAAGGTCAGATATTGCAGGACAATTCTGAACAGCACCATACACTTCTGCATGGGGAATATAAAGAGGACCAATTCTTAGGAAGCCAATTGTACTAAAAGGGCATCCCTCACATACAAATGGAGCGGTATTTTATATTCTAAACAGGACATGAGCTTGACTTCGAGAAATCCTTCTAAAAGATAACAGGTGTATGTTGCCTTTTCGTTAAAAGTTATGAAGTATAAGACACGTTTTTTTAAGGATTTATTTAATAAAATATTTTGATGTATATCTCAAACAGTCCCAAAATAAGCAATAACTGAATTGTTTTTCCTTTCCAGTTTTCACATTCTCTGTTAAAATGCATATGAAAAAAACTAAGCAACAAAAAAAGGCTAGCCTTTAAAAAACAAAAACTATGAAGTTGTCTAACTTCCATCCTTTGGTTACAAGCAGTTCTTTGGTTGTTGAAGGCATTTCCTCTAAATTAGAGAAGGAACTTGTTTTATTCTCTAACAGTAGAAGTTCTAAGTCAATTTTAGTGTAGAATAAATGAAAGGACTTTAAATACATAAAACAGTCTGCTTAAAGTACAAAGAACATCCCATTTCTCATGCCTTTCATATTAAGATTTCAATAGTAATCAGAAATGCAAGATCTTTTTTCAAATTCATAAAAAAGGGTTAAAAAGGATAGGAGTCCATGCAATATTTACAAGCACTAGGCTGAAATCTGCTTATTCTGAATTCACCAAGTTAATATTTCTGAATGGCCTCTTTATAGCAGTAGTGCAGTCAGGAGAGCTTCTTCATCCCCCTGATTGACTCAGCTGAAGACTTAAGTTTCTCAAATTAAAAATAGTGAACTATACAGGTGCACAAATTCAAGGTCACGAGTCAAGTGAATTGTAGTGAAGAGGAAGTTTACAAATTGGGGCTAACTGGCAAAATGGTCTTCAGTCTTCCCCACCACCATACATATCGGCCAGTTTCTTGAAGCGTGGGCCCCATTCACCGAGGCAGTCATAGTCCTGGTCGCCCCCTGAGCTGGAAGAGTTGAGGGAGCTGAGTGAGCCAGCTTCTGAACCGCCTCCTTCATAATCAAACACCAAGAGGGAGTCGTAGGGGGGAGCAGTAGGGTCACTGTCCGCGGCCTTCAAGTTCTGTGGAATTTGGGGAAAAAAAGACAATTTTGATGTATTTTTACTACAGAAAAATGTACAGATCATGAGATTACCACAACAACCCCGTTGCTTCAAAATTTCTACTAAAGCAGTTTGACTTTCAGTTTACCTGTTGTATTATGTGATTTCTTTTTGGCAAGAATAATTTGATTAATTTTATAACTATTTAGCATGTATGATAAAATCAGTTTAAAGGTAAAGGGTATAGACATCAATAGTTTAGGCCTTTCTACTTTAACAAAGGAGTTTGATAGAGAGATTACACATGAACAGGAAACAATGGCTTCCATGCAGAACTTACATCCTCAATAAAGTTTCCAATTTCCTCAGGGTTAGCAGGCCGGGGTCTGTATTGAGGAGCAGGTAGGCCAGTAAATGTTGGAACCACGTCATTACGGAACACTTCAGGACGATTATCCAGACCTCTGTGCAGCTGGCTCAAGTCATATTCCTGTGTACAAAATATAAAGTATATTCATCAAAAATGTTGCTTCAATCCCACATTCACAATAATGCCACAGTTCCCTTATCAACCTTTACCGATTGCCTGAAAGTTAAGGGTATCCCTGCGTATTCTTGAGTTTAAAGATAACGTAAGGTTACTAAATCATTTGGGCTCTCCTGTTTAGATTAATCAAAAGGTGACTCAGTTTTTTTTTTTTTAATATTCCCTTTTATGATTTCTCTTCAAATTTTAAAACCTACTCCTTGCTATACTGACAACCAAAGAAGGCCCCACAGCCAAAATGCTGTCTCTTTTCCTTTCAACATGGAATAAACCCTTTACCCGTTTCCTTTGCTCCTTACTATACAGTACTCTACACATATTGTACCCACCTAATGAGCCACACTGACCAGTTTTCTCTCGGATGTTGGATATAAAATGTTGGCAAAGTCTTAACACCCACCTGATCTTCCTCTCCACCACCTTCTTCATCGTAATAGAAGACATTGTCACGAATGTCATCCTCTGGAATCAGAGGCTCTTTTTTTACCCTGGTCCTTCTTCTGAGGAACATCAGCAGCAACAGAATCAGAACTGTGGGTTACAGACAGAGTTGCATTCAATACTCAACATCCAATTTTTGTCACCTCAGTGACTCGAGACTCAACCCTGGAGGTTGAATAGCTTGCAATCCATTCATTGGACGTCTGGCTCCAATATAATGTGCTTGTCTACATGGTCTAAAGCATTTCAAGTTTTACAACAGAAAAATACTCAAAACAAAGCCTAATATGACTTACGTAGCAGTCCCAGAATGGCTCCCAAAACACCAAGTATTCCAGGCAGGGAAACCAGTGCATCACGAACAGGCATGCATTCTGGGTCTGGTCCTTTACAGTTACAGACTTTTGCTAGAAGAGTACTATCCTGGAAGTTTTTTGCAGCATCGAAGATCCGCAGGACAACATTGTAGTCACCCTGCTCCAGCTTTGTTTTAAGCTCCAACACAACACTAGTTTCTAAAGAAGAGAGGAGAAAAAAAATTGGTTGCAGATAATTGTTTAGAACACTTTAAAGAAAATACTGAACTCCTGTAGCAATGGCAGCAAACGCAGAATGAAGGTAAGCCTTTACCATTACCTGATCTACCTTATCCAAAAGTTGGTAATCTTATATACCAACAAATTTCAATTACACTGCAAAAAGTATGACAAGATTCTGAAACAGTAAAGAATTACATCAAGCTAAAATATAACAATGCAGCACAATCAGAATGAAGACTTTACCCTCTTTTTTTTTTAATCCTAAACAAACCTGCTTTGAAATGTCTAGGTAAATTAAGTTAGTATTGCAATCTACTTCATAAATATCTACTATACTGTGAAGTGGCAAAAACCATCACAAAGCCACGTTTCAAGGCTCCCCATGTATACTAAAATCACTAGTTAAAATCTGATAAAATGTCAAATTTCAAAGAGAAGGAAAATCAACGTGAGTGTCACAAGTTCTCAATGTCCTTATATGGACAGCAAAATCAGTAAACTTATTTCAATGGTGAAATTAATCACAGAACTGTTCACTAAAAATAAAGAGAAAGCATTTAACATTTACATTACAATTTTCTGTATATATATACACTGATGGAAAAAAGAAATGCAACATTTTCTGGAATGAGAATCCTCTAGTTATAGATACTTTATTGATCCTGTGAGGGAAATTGCAGAAATATAGATTATATCCTTTCACAAAAAGTTGTCAGCTTGTGCAGTGAAGCATTGCAACTTTAGGTGCACTTTTAACCAACGAGGTTCAGGTGGAACAAAGCCTGATCAGGTCACCTTTATAAAGGCCTTAATTCGAAGCTTAGGTCACTGCAAGAAAAAGGCCACACTTGGTTTTCTGTGCATTCCAGAATGCCTCGAATGTCACCAGAAGCAAAAAGAGGGCCACTTGCATGCTGCAGGCAGGCATGTCATGTGCCAGCGTTGCCAGACACTATGGAGTGAGCCGCTCCACTGTGTTCCAACTGCAGAGAAGGTATCAGCAGACCGGCATGACAGATGACTGTCCAAGATCCGGTCGCCCTCGAGTGACCACGCCAGAGCAGGACCAACACATCAGACTGGTCCATCTGAGAGATCGTTTCAGATCTGCCACCCAAACTGCTGCTGAAACTGCCGGCAGAAAATGCCCACATCAGTGACAGGACAGCGAGGCTCCATGCTGCTGGCCTTAGAGCAAGGCCACCTGTCAGAGGCCCTCTGCTCACACCTCCTAGACGTCACACCTGACTGGCTTGGGCCAGACAGAGGCTGCGATGGACTCATCAGCAGTGACATCAGGTGCTCTTCAAATATGAGGCACTCTTCAGCCTGTTCCACATTGAAGGGTAGGCCAGAGTGTAGAGGAGGAGGTGTTGCATTTTCCCCCCCCAATCATTATATAATCAAAAGAAGCAATTCCTCCTATAAGAACCATGAGAATTCATAAAGAAAAATACTTTTCTCATCCATTGTAGCAGTCCAATTATTCTTGGAGTTCCCTTGGAGAACCACACTGAACGGATCAGCATTTTCAGGACTATCTTTGTCCGTAACGGACAGCAGTACAGGACTAGATTCTTCATTACAGATGGTGATCTCTCTCTCTTCAATTGTTGGAGCATTGTCATTAACATCCTGGAGCTCTATAAGAAGTGTCCCAGTGCCAGTTGCAGGAACTTGATCTGTAACACAAATAGCACATTAAAAATCTGGAAAAATGAAATTTAAAATGTTTAATCAAGAATGTAGCAAAGAGTTTTACCATCATCAAATGCCAGAATGAGAGCTTTATACATCCCATCTTTGACATAAGGAGACTCTCTGTCCATAGTGTTCCTCACTTTGATAAGCCCTGTATCTTTGGCAACACTTAGCCACCCTGCAGGATCACTTCCTATTCGATACCTGAAGGAAACATCACAGAAAAGACTTGTACAGGACTTGTTTCACATAGCTCCAATTTTCATACTAGATAGAAATGACTTCTGAATATTACAATATTAACCAACATTGGGAAAGCTAACGATGTATATTTAATAAACTTTAGTCACACATTTGTACATCAAGTCATACACGGCATCACTGTACCTTTATATGTACACCTTGAACTTAGATTATTTAGTTTGTGCCCTTTATCAATATAGCACCTTCACCAGTAGTTCTAGGACATTACAAAGAGATTAGAATAACAATAAAGCATGTGAACATGAAAATTAGACCCTAGTTGTTCTACCAAGAACTCCTCTGACTGTAATAAAGGCATGAGAAAGGTCCTTACCCTACAGTCTGCTTTCTTGCAGTGTCTGGATCTGTAGCTTTATATACATCCAGCTCTGTTCCGATTTCAAGGTCCTCTGACCGGCGGATTGTTTTTTGAGGTGGATCAAAGATCGGGGCCTCATTAACATCCTCCACATTTACAACAACAGTAGCAGTGGCTGTTGGCAGTCGAGTGGCAAAGGGCACTTCATTTTCTACTGTAATCAATAAAGTGTACTTGCTGTTCTTCTCAAAATCAAGACCCTTGAAGTGAATAAGAACCAGACATCTGTCACGTCCACACAAATATCTAGACGTTTTCATGATGTTTAAACTATAATGGTGTCACTCAGAAAAAAAAAGCACCTGGTAGTTCCGTCTTCTGAAGCAGTGACTTCAAGTAGTAAATGCCATTTACAAAACCTAAATCTACATTTAAGAACTTACTAAGAATTACAAAGTCTTACAATTAAAATAATCGTTTCTCTACACAAACGTATATCTTTATTAGCATTTAATCTAACTTCAGGGAACCTCAATCTTACCTTTGCAGTTCTAACAATGCCCTCCATCTTGCCAGGCCCAGTGCTGACATTGAAGAACCCTCCTTCATTCCCTTTGACGATTGTATACCTGGTGTTCCAGGCTGGTGTGTGTGGTTCATCCATATCGGTCACTGGTAGTTTCACCACCTCAAAGTCTACTTTGTTTTCAGGCACAGTAACAGTATACTGCAGAATTAAAAAAAAATTGATATTACATTTGATCCACGGAACTAGAAAACATCCTATTTTATCTACAACACAATGAAATTAATACTGGCCTTAATGATGCTTAATACTGGCCTGACCAGAATGAAAAAAGTGAATCAAGGCATAAGAATTAAAACACTGTGTGCAATTCATCTTTCAGCATTTGATCTTGAATGGGGTGGAAAGAAACGACAAAAAGCAGAACTTACCGAAACCTGTGTGAACTGTGGAGCGTTGTCATTACTGTCTGTTACAGTGATGACTGCAGTGGCAGTGGTCAGCCGACCTGCCCCATCCATATCAGAAGCTCCAATCAGCAGTGTATATTCAGGGTTTTGCTGAAATTATAGAGACAGGCTGTAAGATTGATTTAATTATTTTAATAATCTCACTTATGTTTCAAGGAAACCCGTTAACTAGGATTCAGGAAACCTGCATGGGATCACAGAAAGGTCTTGAATTCTATCCTTTCAGCACCACCTTTAAATAAGAGATTTTCCTTAATCCTTAAACTGTGATAAATTATGAACATACCTCTCTGTCCAGTCCAGGCGAAGCAACACTTATCACTCCACTCACTGGGTTGATCATAAACATGTTGGGATTTGGCTCCTTAGGTTCTTGGCTTATGATGCTGTACTTGATAATCCCATTATCTGTATTAGGATCATCTTTGTCTGTTGCAGTTACGGTCATGAAAGCAGTACCTTAAAATATGAAATGCAGCGACAAAATGAAAGATCCACATGCATAGGACTGCAAAGTGCACATAAGCACTGTATCACAGTGCTACAGTATGAACGAATAAAACTGCAATAAATGGTCTAATCTTATACCTTAAGCATAATGTAAGAGGTGAGCAGTTTGAAGACTGAACGTGATGATACACATAGCTATAAGAAAAAGTCCTTTAAAACACAGCCATGAAATTGCAAAAAAAATAGCTCTTACCTGGTGGAGATGCTTCTGTGGCATTGCCCAGAAAGGTGTCTTTGGTAAATTCAGGACTGTTATCATTCTGATCAATAACATTAATAATGATTTCCATAGGATCCTCTGCTGTTCCCCCACCAGCAGCAACAGCATGAGCCAAAAGCTAGAAATAAACATTAATGTTTACCGACATAAATTAAACACGAAGACCTGGAAAACTTAAAAAGGACTTAAAAACCGAGTTTACCGTATAATGGTCTATCTTCTCTCTGTCCAACGGCTGGGTTACGTACATCTGTCCAGTGTGCTTGTCAATGGTGAAAATCCCTAACGGGGGCTGATCTGCTCCTGGTCCAGTAATGCTGTATATAATTTGTACCTCTTTGTCATTATTGGATTTGATCTGAAATAAAAAAAGTTAAATGTCCTAATTGTTTTTCAAGCAACACGTCATGCCGACTGTCCCTCACTTTAGAGAGAAGACTTAAAAGGGAGTAAGAACTGTAACATTTAAGCTGGGAATCATTGATCATTTTTTACTATATACTCTCCCAATGTTTTCATTTAAGTGGTCTTACTTTAGGGCTAGGCGTCCTGTACAACAGATGGAAACTGAAGTACCACATGCCCGCAAATAGCAGAAGCCACCATCATGCAAGTAGTCAAGAAAGCCCCAGCATTGAACTGCACATTTCTCTGCAATAAATTTGCAGATTTCTTAAACAGTATGAATAGTGAGGACTCAGACATTTTCTATTACAGTAACTCTATACTGTGCACCCACTCTACACTGACAGTGCTGTGACAAGTTTGAGAGGTCCACAAGAGGAATGCTGGCGACATTTGACTAGTGACATGACACTTGAATCAATATCATCCGGACCATAGGGATCAATCTGCACTCAAAGTGTGCAGTTAAACCGTTTGTGCCACTTGGGAGTACTCCTCAACATAATAACTTATATTATTGTTAATTATATTAAACATAACTTACTATAAACCATTTTATTATCTATATCATTCTGCATCAGGCAAGAATAACTAATCCGGTTTGCATCTAAAAATAATTATACCACTTCTAAAGCATTTCAGAACACTAATGTTACCATCCTGCCAGATCCTAATGATTGTGGATATTATCAAATTAAATCAGCAAGTAACTAAGGCATACATAAGGAAAAGCTAAAGCTTTACTGCTAACATTCTCCAACATTAACTAGTACAGTACCCTCAACTTTTCTCTGTATACAAAATAAACCCATATTAGCCATAATACACCCTACTTAGCAGAAGGTACCTCTTTTAAGAAAGAGGTGTCAGAGGTTTGCCACAGAAAATGGCTTGAATACTTTATCATGATTGCATTCAGATGAAGGAAATTCGGGAAGGAACCTGCAAGTAGTAGGAGTGACCGTTTTACTAAAAGCATCAGCCAGCAAATACTACACAGAGTGCCCTAATCATCCTTCAGCACCTGCCTGAAATGGTGGTCACACTTGAATCAGAAATATCTGGGCCAACCTGCTGTCTACATGAGTAGTTTTATTATTTAAGCCACTTTGGAGTCACACGTAAAGCTTTCTGGAGGCTTATTATGATCTCTATAATTCTGATACAGGCTAATTGGCTAGTATAATTATAATTAAAGAGTCACTAAATACCATACACATGATTTATAACAGCTGGGTGTGGGTGCTGGGAGTAAAACATCACACTTACACAAAGTACAGATAAGATACAATTATATTCAGTTACATTATAAATTTGTAATACAATAAGTTAATGATGACGTACCTTAACCAGAGTTTGTGGGAAAGTGCCTCTGTTGTTTTCAGAAACAGCGATGGGTGGAATGACCCAGTCTCTCTTCTGTCTCTTCCGCTCTCCAGTGGAGGACTGTGGAAACACCAGGACTGGGACGTCTGGAGAGGATTCAGGCTGTGAAAATGATTTGTGTTTTTGTAAATTGTGTAATTTGTGGTGGTATTACAGCTTATAAGTTTAGTTAACGACATAATACTTGATAAAATTGCATCTCAAATTGAGATGCAAAAGAACAGTATAAAAGTATAGTTTTAACAAAAGGAATTTCAATTCTATAATTTAAAAGTACCCCATTTGTAGAATGTGGTCATGACTTTAAGCCATCAGGGGACACTAAAAGCTATGAAGTAATTACCTGTCCAGGAGTGACACTATCCTCATGGTGGTGGTGATGGCTTCTTATCTCATTTTCCACTGTGACTCTTGTGGTCAGTTTTTTCCCACTAGAATCCCAGGCATGGACTGAAAAACGCTTGTGTCCATTATGCAGATTCACAGCTCTCTTCACCTTTATAGTTCCATCTGTGTCCACTTGAAATCGGGAATCATCCGACATATAAAGTGCTCTTTTACGTCCTGAGCAGTCATCAAAAATCACTGCAGAGAGTTGAATTACAGAAGTTTTTCCAACTATAGCAACTTTCATAATCTTTAACTGGAGACAACAAACAGGTAGGCAGGTATGGTTTGACTAACAGAAGCTTAGTGTTCAATATTTTTAGAAATTAAGTGCATTAAGGACAGATGCTCTTTGAAATGAGCCAACTTTAATCTTTACCATTTTCTACATTGGAGGGAATAAAATCAGTTTAGGTGCAGTGGATCTATACATTCAGTAACTCAAGTCAAAATGGGAAAAAATAAGTGCATATGAAAGTTCGGGAAACTAAATGTGAATTACAAAGGTTACATATAAATAACACTTATGTAATTTATGTTACAGAAAACAGGAAAATATTCAATGTTATTGCTTTGGGAAACCTAGAAGAATATTAGCAAAAATGAATCAAGGGCCAGTTCCAATGCTTAAGATAACTATCCAATGCTGTTCCAATGCTTAAGATAACTATCGAATTAATCACCCATTGCAGATTTTAACATACTAGTATTTTTTTGGTTCAGTGAGAGTTTTTGCACAATTTTCATTATATGTACAACAGAGGGTTAACCACATAACCAGATTACACGCTAATCCACACAGTTTACCAACATAACAATTTTGAGAAAACCACAAGACCAGTTTTATTTACTAATAATTGCATGTTCAATGATGTATTCAGGTAGAGGTCTTCTTTTGGACTGCACCAACATATACATGCTTGAATGTCATGAAATAATGAAACAACAATTATTCTCTAATTTAATGAATAAGCATAGGACCCAACTTTAAATTATCCCCATTATCCATTTTTTACTATACTTTCTACATCAAAATGGCAACATCGTTCAGTAATCTGCTGCCTTTGTCATATAAAGACATTCAAAAATTAAAATTTAATGTGAGGCAAGACAAAGCTGGTTACAATGAACAGCTCTTAAGAATCATTAGCTGTCTGCTTTAGCTCAGACCTTCATTATATGATGGTCAGGTAACAATTCCAGGCTTTTTACAAAGCCAGTCTGAGTTCCTGGCAACTCAATGGATTGAATGCAAGCTACACGCCATTAATACTTCACAAATGCACTACATCTGGGTAAGTATATCCTTAAGACAATACAAGCTACACAAAAATGTGTTCACCAAATCTTCAATCATGAGAAGTCAGATTTTATAATAAATTACTGCATTTCCTTTACCTCCTGGCATTCACTTTCATAAAAACTGTTTACGACCTCTTATGGTAAAAGTTACAATGAATTAATAATGGCCCTTGCGTGGATTACATAAAAGCAGCAAATTGCTTTTGAAAGCACTCGGAAGTTGAACTAATCTGAAATGGAATCATACTTTAAGGAACAATGACTCTTTCTCTTCAAAAGTCTCACCGTCCAAGACATTCAAAACATCAGCAGTAGCATATTCCTGCTTTAGTGTGGTGGTAATAGAGTCAAAAGTGCTAAAATCTTTTTTCCCCTTCCGTTAAGAAAAAAAGAATTCTGAAAACAGCATCTCAAAAATATTTTGAGAAGTGACTGTGTCATTTCTACACAGTCTGATTTTAACTGTTAAATTCAAAAGGATTACCTTGGTATATCATCCAAAACCATAATTAATCTTTTGGTTAAATTCACTTGTATAATATTTACAAAAAACAGTTAAAGAGTAAATCATTAAAGTTCCCTTTCTCTAGTTTGCTGAACTATTCCGGTTAAAAGTGAACAAAGCTTAACAATTCCTTGGTTACCAGCTAATTTTGTTGATTAAAAGCCATTTGCCCATTTGTTAGTAATACACTAAACGGTTAAAAAGCAATGGCAAAATAGAAGTCACAAAACATTTTAATCTTTGATATGTAGCTAATCCGATAAGGGTTAATTCTATGCTATGAAACTGCACATTCATTGTTTTATAGAACTGAAGTATATATTCTTGTAATACATTTTGGAACAGTTGAACAGTGTACATATATTCCTACACTTTACAATATTACGCCTGGGGTAGTCATCTTATAGACTGGAGATCTTGCATACTTGCCCAAGAAAGGATCAAATTACCCTCTAGCTCTTAGATTACAGTTTTCTAAACACTGGATGGCAGAGCTCTGCAACAGGAAGGCATAGCACACATTGCTCAATGTTGGCACTAGATGGCAACCTAGGAGTCTTGTTTCACTGGTAGGTAAGCAATAGGATCACGCACCTCAAGAACAAAAAAGGGTATAGCTCTCTAGGCTGCCTTTTAGCTTTTTAAGTGATTAACTGATGTTATGAGACACAAACAACAAAGATATAAAAAAATTTTGGGGAAAAACCTAGGCTATTTCAACCTAGGTTTGAATCTAAATCCTAGGTTATGCAAAATGGAGCTCAACCCCACAATGTCTGTGCTCCCAACAGGTCTACAGCGCCACACATCAACAGGAAGCTTAAGACATGGTCATCCAGTTTTGAGTAATTGAATATTACTTGCATATACACAGAAACATCCTCAAAACCAAAATTTACCATCTAAAACAGAGGTATTTGAAAAGTACAAAGAGACCATGCCAAAATTTTATAGAAGCAGCTATTGGGTTTTAATACAGTTAAAATTTTCTCTTTCTACTTTCATTATAGGAGGCTTCAAACATCCATCCTCAGGATGAAAATAAATTAAGGATATTTTAGCAAATCATTTAAAACTACACTGACATGAATAAGAAATCAGATGCTTACAGTTTTAATATGTTGTTTTAAAGTTTCCTTTTATTTTGAATTGTAATATTTTTATTAAACCTGCTTTACACATTAAAAAGTAAATACACATGAAAAAAATAAGTTCATAATTGTGGAAGCACTCAAACCCTTTTCTGTGGCAAACCGAAATTTAGGTGCAAAATATTAGTGTACTGGCCACACGCCTACAGTACAATGGTCCGGTAGTGAATTTCAAGCAAATTTCATTCAAAGCACATCAGGGATAAAGTCGTTGAAAAGCACAGAAAAAGTTAAATAAGTAAAAAGTTATATAACTGTTAAATACTAGGGGAACAAACAGGACTTTTTGCCTGTGATGTAAGGCTGAATAATGGTGGTTTATATGTAAAATGGCTTTGTTCTCTAAAATAATAAAAAAAAGCACAGATCAGAAGGGTATGAAAATTTAGGTAATTCTACTCATTCTTCAAGAAATTGGACCCAGACTCTGCCTAGATCAGGCCATTCCAACAAAGTAAGCAGCAGAGCAGAGAGGACACTGGTGAGGCCAAGAGGGATCATGCAGTCAATATCCAGAACACTCCACAAAACTAGCTTTTTTGGTACCTTTTAGCAGGTCAATGACCTAAAGCACACAGCTAAAGCTATACCAGAGTGGCTTAAGAACAGAAAAAGGTCCTGAAGTCAATGTCAATGAAGTTGATGGAGACTTGCTTAACATTTGCAGCTATAATTATGATTGGTGCACCAACCAAATATAGAGTTTATAGGTCTGAATACTTATGCAAACAGTATTTCTTTTAATGTTTGTATTGTAAATTTGGTGTTCATGACCCATGATGCCCCTCTCCCCTAGTAAGCCACCATCATGCTGGAATAACGTCAAAAAGATCAATGGCTTAATTTGTGTACAGGTCAGAGAAGCAGGTCTAAGACTTAAGGAAAATAATTCAAGTCTATATCAACTTGCTGTATTTCTCAAAAACAGATTATTCGATTGCATTTTTTCAAGCTTAGTCTTTTGAACCAATTACTTATTAAAAACCAAACAGGATTTTTTCTCCTTTGTAACCACTTATGTTCTATACAAATATTAGCATTATCACATGAAAAAAACATCAGTTATATTAATGGCACAACAAGATGTCTGAAATGTGAAACCAAACTGTCACTATTGAGTCCAACACTTCCTCTTGGAGTTATTTATTTACCAAGTACAAAGGTCTGATCTGCACAGACCCCATAAAGCCATAAAGCCAAGTACGTGCATTACCTAAAGGGAACCATCAGGTATTTTTGGAATAAACACTGAGGATACTACTAAGATTAAATCAATTCAACACTGGATACTGAAGTTCATTTTATTTCTTGATACTAGATTTAAGAAAGATAATCAGGTTGTTGAATGTAACCCATCCGAAAAAGTGAAAGCAAAAAAATTAAAATAAATAGGGTCATCATAGAATTAAGCTATTCAACACAATCCAATACCACAAATAGGGGGTAATCAGCATAAATTAAAAAACTGCAACTATGGCATCAAACAACGTTAAATGTCAAGTTGAGATATTTAAACTTTACTGAGTTTACAGATAAGTCTACATAAAGGGACTTTTCCCAAAGGAGTTGATTTATCCAACATTTTTAAAAAATAAGAAAAAGTAGTATGGCTTCTTGCTTGCACACAGGAGACAAACCTGTTTCTCTACTGAAGCTGATTAAGAGTGATCTTGCTCTGACACGCCCAGTGAAACTAACAGGAATGTTCAGTATATCCAGCTCATGAGATCATAGTTCAGCAGAAAGGTTATTTTAACTCTTACAGTGCCTGCTATAGCATCCTTCTATACTAGCTATAGTACTCACCTTTTACTTTGTCTAAAAAATAACACAAACCTTGACTAAAAAGTCAAAACAGCACAGAGCAAATCTGTTTCTTTACCATCTAGGAGTGGCAAATGAAAGATCTGTTGCCACTAATCCTTCCAGTCTACAACACAAAGCACTATAAACACAATCAAGAAACGGGGAGGGCTTCTTGTTTGCCAACAGGTGAAAGGCTTTATCTTAACAGCTGGAATTTTACAAATTAAGATAACTAAACTGCTACCAAACTAAGCTGTTAAGATGCAGATATCTAAAGGGTTGCTTACTGTGAATGCAGTACAACACTGAATTTGATTTGAAATAATCAGGATGGAACCACGTTGGAGTGTACATCCCTATATATATAAAGCTACATTTCTGTTGGAAAAAAACACACCGTTCTGTTTAGGACAAATGTAAACCTAGTCTGCTTGGCTGAGAAATGTCTAAAAGGCTCTCATGGATCAGGAGAACCTTCTCACAATTACTTGTCTGTCACTACTATTCAAAGGGGACTTATTTTTAATTTAATTCTTTCAAAACACTACGTAAGCATGTCTCTATAAAGCACCCGCACTAAAACGTGGAAGTCTAAAGAAGGTTCTAAAGATTTAAAACGGATAACAACGGGTAACACGAGTCAATAGAAAACAACATCGAAATTGTTTTACAATGATATTGAGAAGTCGCGTAAACGAACGAGAAAATTGTATGCTTGAAAAACAAAGCTTCATATAAAATATATAGCAGATAGTTATGTGTACCAAATCATACACGTATATAATTGCTTACCTCTCCCCAATATCCGGCCCCTCGGCAAATGTTCCCGATTTACTTTGAAGACAAAGCTGTCGGAACTGAAGCCAGGCTGGCATGGCACAGACTCGTCACAAGATCCTGAAGCCAAAACCTATAACAACAAAAACCGAAGACACTCAAGCGGACATTTGTAATACCTGGATGCGAACTTGCGAAATACAGTTTTGACTTGTATGCAAGAAGTAGTAGGAAAATAGAGGGAAAATTACAGGGAGACTAATATAATGATATGATATTATATATATCTCATAAATATCTCATGTTAGTGTAAACGACACTACTATATAAATAAAGTATAGTTTTATTAAAAGGAAGAAAACTAGACCATTTTTGGAAAGGGTTTAGACGCTTTGGTCAAGCTCAAGGAGCCTCTGTTTTCGGGCGACTGTGGGATCCGTTACACGTATTTAAGAAACAAATTCACATTGGCACTTATCAAAAATACTACAAAAACACTAAAAATAAATAGATTGTCTGAGAGGATCCACAGGTATATAACATGGAGTCCGGTTCACCAGTTCTTTAAATCATTTGAAACAGGAAATGGGAACGTACAAGTTTCAGTGTAATATTCTGAAAAGGTAATGCCGTATTTTAAGAACTTTCAAAATATTTTTTCTGAAGGCTTTTTGGTGAAACGTTTTTATTAATAGATTTTCTTCTAGGATTGCTTTAAAAGGTAGCGTTAAAACAGAGCAATCAGCAGGAAGTTATTACAGGCTTCATAATTTTTTAATGTCGACTGATCTACGTTATATGAACACATTGAAAGGATTTTCAATGGGTCTAAAACGCATAAATACAAACTACAATATCGGATGCTTTAAAACCTACGTGCTGTAAGAACTGTTATACTGGGTCAAACGAGATTTCTTTGTGGATCTGGTCGTTTTCAATCAAACACGAAGACTTACCTGGACCAAGAGAAGGATTACTCCCAGCTGTAAACTCCTGACACTCCCCATCAGTTTGAAAGGTTGTATAGAATCCCTTATTTGCAGCCCAAATCTGTTGATTATAAATCCTTAAGAGTCTTTCAACCTTGTGGAAAGGTGTGCTTCCTTCAAAACAGAGGCTGCAACTGCGAAACTCTCGGTCCTAGGTAGTTTCGAACATGCAGTGACGTGTACAGGTGACCTCGCCCATCCCTTCCTTAACGTCTCCGGGCTCCAATTATGGGCATAGCTCCTTTAATCACCACCTGCCAACAGGTAGAGGGTGTAAATCTCCGGGTCCTAATGCTAATAAAGTTCTCAAACAGTGAATTCCCCCTCTTACAAACGAGGATACACCCATACATTTATGTCACCATTTTTATTTCTGGGAAACAACGGATTAAACGCATTTCCTGATTTTAATCTTAATTTTATTTCCCAGTATTAATTCAAAAGACCCATTGCCAGAAATGAAAAGACAATATATATTGAAACACCGCTTTTCGAAATGCCAGAATATAGAGGCATATACAGTATTTGCGTGTAAAAGAGCATTGTGCAAATTGACAAAAAACACTATAAATCAAACTCAAGTTTTATTTTTATGTAGATTTCAGGATATCTTTTCACATCGTCTAGATAACGAAAAATACTACAATGATTTCCCTGATTCCCTCTTTATATGGTCCTATTTGTGACGGTACAAATTAACTAATTCTTAATGGAAATAAATGAATTGTCACCTAAAAACTGGTTAAACGAAGTAACCACATGTAAGTTCTTATTTTAACAAAGTACTTTAAAGACAGCTGTAGTCAAAAAGTATGTATTACAAGGCAGAGATCAAAAGGTTCTCATAATCTTTTACTCTGTGACATTGAAACCCTCCCACTTTACTACATAAAGTAGCTAAGACCATTTAAAAAGATTAATTTAATTCTATAAATATTTAATTACATACTTCAAAAGCCAAATTTAAGCCAAAGACTCTATCATCCCTTCATTGGTTTAAGTACTTCCATCCATCCAATGAAGGATTCTCTAGGTAAAACAGCAGTTTTGAAATTCATCACACAAACTGAGAATCCTCTGAGGCTGTGAAATACAGTCTATATACTTAGGTAACACATTCATGAAACTATCGAAGGAGAAAACAAACCCACTGACAACATCAAGGAAGAAAAAAAACTCTCCTCATGGATGTCTTTCATTTACTTCTTTATTCAATTAAGGAAGCACTTATAATAATGCATAAAGCACTTCCAGTTGTACATTTTCTCAAATGCTTGTATGAACAAACTGATCTCTTTCTAATCTCATTTGTAATAGTGTACAATGATTAAATGGCCTCTAAAGTGCCAGATTTTCTCTTCCAGTTTCACTCATTGGAAAACAGAACTAATTTCTTAGATTTTATACCATTTTGGAACCCCTAAATATTGCTATCAACAAGCTGATCCTCGGTAAACTAACATAACAGAAAGTTCCAGGTTTAATAAAATATACTTTAATGAATAAACCTAAATCTGCATTGCTCAATGACTGAAATAAGAACGCTGAAGTCACTGAAAGGGACACTACCTGTTTGTGTGTATTTTAAGATATGAAGACAAAATTTATATCAGGATAACACTCCTCATATTGACATTCTTCCCTTACATTAAGAAAATCATAGTTTGCTTGGTCAGTTTCAAATCTTCACCACTTTCTGTTAGAGAACGAAATGTAAATGTCTGTTGAAGTTATTCATTAACAGGCTGGACCTACCAATGTTAATATTGTACTACCAGCCAGATGGCAATAAAACATTCTCTGAAGTAGTCCCTTTGGCATTCTTTTATAGAGTTGTTCACAAATACAACATTTTTTGTTAATATAACTGAACATTTAAAAAATTGATTTATTGGTGGCTCATCAGAAACATGGACAACTAACGTAGTTATTCAATCAATACATCTATTAGAATTACTGCATTATAAAGGAACCTATACAAATTATACTACTTAATACCAACAACATACAACCTAAATATAGAACCTAATGCAGTGCTGAACAGATGTTTTTAATCACTTGGTCATGATACTTCATGTGCTAGGTCATATATAAAGAGCAGTTGTTAGAGGACAGGATCATTTCTGCAATAAATACATAAAGGAAATACATCAAGCAACATTTTGCAATTGTCAAACCAAGAGACATTACAAAAAAAATACAAAATGTTTCTTGCTTTCCTGCCATTTCAGAAGCCATTTCATCATCACATACAGTTAGTATGAAGCAATCCTCTGAAGCTACCCTTGGACACCTAGGATGGAAGTAAACACACCCATCCATGTTTACTTCCTCTCAGGTTCTAAAGAAATACAGATTCAAAATGCTGTCCTAAGGCCAGGCAACATGAGCCTTACATATTATTCCTACCCATCTTTTTTACTTTAGTAGCAAGAGTAAGATGTTGTTTCACACCCTTAAAATGTCTATTGTTGTGAATGATATGAAGCCTGTCAAAATTGCAAAGAAATAAGTTCATTAATAAAAAATAAGAAATTATTTACCTTTTCTCAAAACTGGTGAAACAAAGTTTTCTGAAGGCGCTCTTGGCTTACTTGCATAGACTGTACACATGAAGAGAGCATATGTATACTGACTTCATTCTGCACACAGTACACTGAATAGCACTATTCAGCTTCTCTTCCTGGTGGCAGACCCTCGAGATCCTAGAGCCTGCCCCATTCAGAATTGGAAAAACCTAGATTGTTGTCCATAACTAGAAAACTGTTTTTCACTGACTTGGTGCTAATTAACATTTAGAGTAATATGATACAGGTATTGAGCATTCTCTAAAGTATTACAATGAATAATTAACACAATACAAATGCAGCGTATTCTATATTTACTTTACGGATGTAAAGTATATGACGGAATATGAGTTACCCTTTTAGTGTTCCATTGTAAAAAGGACAGGTTTTTTGCAGGATCTAAAAATATATGGTTATTTCAGGTGTTTCGTGTATTTCACTTTGTTAGTGTTTTAAAAGTGAAATAAAACAATTTACCCTTTTGTAAGTGAAGCACATATTTCATCAAGATTTTCAAAAGGAATGTTTAAGGAATACCTTAAACATCTTGTTTTATGTGGTTCTTTTATACAAAACAAAATAAAAGGTCAATATTAAGGTGAGGAAAAGACAAAATAAGAGTCATGTCAGCACAGACAAGCGGAGATGCAGGCATTGTTGCAGTACTTAAACTAGGCATCAGTTTTAGCACAACTTTAATATGCATTTAACAGATATACTGTATACATCTTCAAGCTTTGAACATGCTTCAACGTAGCAGCACTGTATACTATCATAGTGAAAAAATGAAAAACATATGCCACAGTAAAGCAATAACAATTATAATTAGAATGTAATTCTTCCATGTACAGTACCACAAGCCAAATTTTGTTTTCAATTAATATCTATAAAGCCATAAAGCTCAGACAAATGAAAGGCATACAGCCTCTGGGTATAGACGTTTGATATTCAGTTTTAATAAAAAAAAAACCTAAATAGATTAGATTTAAAAACATTTTTCTGCCTATATGTTATTCTCCTCATGAAGTTCTCCTAATTGTCATAAAATACAACGCATCAAGTTTTTATTTCATTTTTAATGTAACATGAAATTCAAATTAGACCAAGTGAGTTGACCTTTTGTTTCTTGTTTCTCAAATACAAAAAACGCCTTTCTTTCCAACATAAACTGCCAGACATACCCTGCCACATGACATTGTATTTTAGGTCTTCCTTCTGTATGCATGTTTTGTAAGAGATTGTGAAAATCAAGGTGCACTTCATGCACAAATGAAAGCTTTAAACTTAATGAAGTTGTAACATCATTATTTTTAAAAAGCTAAGTAACATTTTTTATGATTAATTGGGTTTCAGTTGTTATTTTAAATGTGTATTATATTTAATCATACATGTTTGAATAAGGCCCAAACATTATAAAAATGTAATAAAGCAAAAAAGAACATTAAACAGAAAACATTGTCTGCCACAATAAGGTCTTCAAATACTTGCAGGAAAAGCTGGAAAGAAAAAGACGTATATTTAGTATTTACTCAACGTTCCCAGAGACTCCATGGAGATCCATTATTAAAACCCCTATAATGCAGCAGAAATACCTATGTATGAACATTTCTTCATAGTGATTGAAACCTTTTCATTATGGCTGGTTTCCATTATTTGTGATACCTAACAGTACTCTCATCACTTTCTTTTTGCAGTATAAGTAACTCTAAAATACATTGTTTTGACCAGAGCTTGAAATACAGGATAATAACCACTGTACAGTAATTCACCACAAACATACAATATTATGTGATATATTGCATTTCAGATTACACTTAACTCACGCCAAACCGAGAAAAAAAAAATCACTATGGTGGTTTGGGTTTACCCATGGAAATTCAAAGTAATCCATCCATTGATCTTCTAATAATTTGTTCCAGTTCAGGGCAGCTGGAGCCTAACCCAGCAAGCAACAGGCACAAGGCAGGGTACATGCTGGGCAGGACACCAGTCCATCTCAGGCAGACACAAACAGGCACCACACACTCTCAACAGGGGCAGTTTTCTCAGAAGCCATTTAACCTACCAGTATGTCTTTGGACTGTGGGAAGAAACCAGAGCACAATATATCAGATGAAATCCAGGCACAGATAGGGAGAACATACAGTACAAAAGTCACGCAGATATAACCCCTGATCAAGAACTGAACCCAGTGCTACAGGACAATAATTCTAACCACTGTGCTATAGTGCTGTCAATTCAAAACAATATATTTTTTTAATTTCTTCACCACTCAGTTCAGATTAATATTTGATAGTAAAGTCAAACGTCTTTCATCAAAGGAAAACTGGGGAGGTTTGGATCCTAGATATTTAGAAAAAAGATATTCTTGTCATTTTTCAACTGTGCTGTTTATCAAGGAATCCCATTTTGCTTCAAACAAGAGCAAACTCGCAGTTTTGAGCAATACATCTCAAAAACATATCTTAATATATCAAAAATATTTTTATTTTTGTTAATTATTAATGATTTTTAGATCTATTGACCCTTTATTACCACCCCCTATTTTCTTCCACAAATCAATCCACATTAATTTTAATGGTAAAAGCTCATCCCATGAGAATCAGATTAGTTTTGACTTTTTAAATGCAGTACAGTTTACCGTCAGGGAAGCATACTGAGAATGTTAAAAGGCAGCCACTGTTAGAAAAGACAGGTGACTTTGTGAAGACAAAAATATGAATCACAAGGTCGTATCAGGCTTGTTTTAGAAAGATGTTTGCAATGATTCAACAGAGATGATGTTTTTATAAACACAAAATTATAAAATTAAAGTTAGGAGTATACATATCTTACCTTATGTAACCTTTAGTTTAATAAAACCTTTCTAACAAATGTTTATCGGGGAGCATGCACAGTATTTTGGATTTCATGTAGCAGATGTTCACCTAACTGTCAGTATAACCTGTTTTTTTTAAAAACAAATTGTGAAGCATTTGAAACATAAACATGAATAAATAAACACAGCCAAAATGGCTGACAAGTTCCCTTTCATACTAGGTGTGGTTTTGAACTTCAGTCCCTAAAAAAGAAAAAATATATATGTTTAAGCACATGCTGTAAAACCTGTTATCACCTGTCGCAGTCAGTGGTTGAAATAATATTGGGTTTCACAACAATGATATAATCATTAGTGTTAGTTTCAGTTTTTCATAGGAGTGCCAGATGTTAGTCTTAAAAGGTGTATTATTAAATTTAAAGAATGTACTAACATCTCAAAGTTTATGGAATATTAAACCTCTGCTGATGTTGAGGTCTTGTGAAGTGAAACTCCCATCGGGTTAAACAGTGGGTATGATTATCCATTACATACTCTGGAATAAAAAAATGCAAACCAAAGCAGAGGAAGTAATTTTGCCCTCCTAGCTTGTTTCACTTTTAGTAGCTAATTAATCTGGCTTGATCTTATCCAGCCATTTCTTGAAATAAGCAATGTTGGGTAGAATGTTCTAGACAACCACAACCATTCATGCTGCCTTATGAAGACTTTTTTTGATAGTTGAACACTGTTAATTATCAGAAGCGGGGAAAAAGTAATTAAGGTTATTTTTCATAATCTAGAGCATGATCTGTCATTGGATGATTGTACAGTAAATCAATACTGTATTTATTCCCAAAATGGCATCTCTAGCTGCTCATTCTGTATTACTCCTGCAATGTAAAAATACAAAGAATAAAAAAAATCTAAATGGTATGCTTCAGTTTCCTTAACATGCAGTATCAGAATGTGGTTTTGTATTTATAGTGGCTGTGATTCAGAGGCAGCACATTGTGGATAGACCCTGTGGCCTTTAAATGCATCTACAGAGGAGGTTGATCACAAGGTCTTAGTGTGATGGGTCAATGACACAATCCAGGGTGTAACCAGGATTTTTTTTTTCATTTAGGAAGAAAATGTTTATTTTAACCACTTTTGTACCTCTGAATCTAACCTCTTAAACGCAGTATTTTCAACGTGCATTATAATTCATATACTAAGAATATTAGTAAATGGCTAAGGGCACTCTTAAGAAGCAAAATCTTCTCCGGAATTCAAAATCTTGGGTCTCAGTAACTTTGCTCAGTATAAAACCAAGCCCCAAGAAGGAATGCAGAAACTACAAAGAAAAAAGTGTAGTGTCTTGGTTCCATACCCCTTAGGCATGCAGTCCATACAAGATGAGGGAGTGGAGTGCTCCCCCACCTCCCAACAAAGGCCAGATGAAATGCTAATTTCTCCAGCTACCTAATAAAGACAAAGAGGTTTTCAAACACCAGACTACACCCTGTCCCGCCAAAAGAAATTCAATCTTCTAGCGCGGTGTAATGTCACCACAACACAGTTAATGTCACAACACAGTGATTAAGCACCCATCATTTAGAAAAATAAAAATCTACACCTAACTGGATAATTATGTATATACAATAACTTTTAGGGCATCGGAATATATCACAAATGCATACGTCAATCCTATAAAACGTTTCCAGTCCCAAACACCTCTAACTTTAAAATAACAGAAGGATCAATTTTGTCTTACCAGCGCACACATTTTGTATTATCACAAAATAAACGTATATACAGTATATATACTGAAAAAAATATATAGGGTACAGTCCTGACTACAATAATGTCGTACGCTTTCAAAGCTGATATGACATCCGCCGGTTTAAACCGAGACAGCTGGACAGCTGCGAAATTAATAATTCATCGGAAAGTGTAAACACATTTAAATTTAACGAGCGCAGTTTGTTCCTCTCTGTAAACCGGAGTTAACACAAACCTGGCTTGCTAACCGAGCAACAAGACAGACTAACGGCCTGCGTGCGGAGACGACCCTCCTCCATTTAAAAAATCAGGTTCAACCGCCTCACAGCGGCACCATACTGTACGACGCAGAGCGTTTACTGAAACGGATATACGCGCTATTGTCAGTGTTGTGTTAAGACTACCAATAGTTTTGGTACTGCTGCTGCTCTCACAATACCCTTGCACAAAAGTAAGTGCCTGCGTCATACTGTATATTGATACGACAGGGGACATGCAGGGTGCTGGGTCACCACGCGTAGGCTGCAAAGGAACAGGTAAAGGTTTAGTTTATTTAGTCCACGACTAAACCTTTACCTGTTCATTAAAACAGGACATTTATTTAGGGCTGAGAAAGGATGAAGTGTGTGGTGGGGGCTTGTCTTTATCACATACTGCTTGCCATTGATACGTGGACATAGCGCACCCCCCTTCTTAACTTTGGAGCTGGGTCACAGTCGGACCAAGAGCACAGACAGGTATCCTGGGTTGTGTGACGCACTACTCTTTTAATCTGCCATCACAGGTATACAGTTCGAGATCATTCAATTCCACGGCCACATTAACCAAGTGTATACATTACGAAATGAAAGTTATCGCAATAAATCCGCTTTGAGATCCTCTACCAACGGATACAACACACCCGAAGCTCAAACGTTATGTGACGTGTTGCTAGACTCATCTGCTGATTTTGGGAGTCTCTGGAGATGATAAGTTGTGATGCCGAGCCTTTTGGTACTTTTAAACAACACTTTTGTTTATCTCGTCTGAAGATTAACATTGTACTTTTGATCTCGATACAAAAAACATGATAAAAATTGAACCGTTCCGTAAATGATCAAAACAAAGGCTGATGTTATTATTAACTTGTTTTTGTGTTATGTAAACCGCATGGTTTTATTTCAATAAACTGAAAATATTATGGTGTGTGTTTTGAGACTTGCATTCTATATTTAACTGGGGAAGCCGTGCTTTGATGTTTTCGTGTAGCTGCTTTATCACACTAACATTAATCACAGAAACATTGTGATTAAACAAATATTCCAAATTTTCACGCGGCCAACATCCTGTTTATGAATAGAGTAAATAGAAACTAACCTGACGTCGTGTTTACATATCCAAAATATATATATAAATAAGTTTCAAGGAAAACCATGTTGGGTATGCACTGTGGTGTTCTTGTGTGCTATGTAGGGCAAATTATATTGTGCCTCTTCAAACTGACAACATAATTGTTCCCTGTACTGTTATTTGCACTGATGAGCCTAAATGGTTTAATGAGTCCATTGGTCATAAAATGCATGTGCCTTTGTTGAGAAATAGATATTATAAGAATGTATTCATTTGATATTTGTGTTATTTACCATAGTGGCATTTGTTAAACGAGAGAGTAAAAATCCACAAGCGCACCCGTTTTGGAGTGAAGGTGAGAATGGAACTAATATATTACTGACCAGTTCTTATCACCATATCATTTTTCAAATAAAAAGGCAATTACACAAATGCAGGCAATAAGGGATCATAAAGCATATCCTCTTTGTCGGTTTGCCTTTAAAACAAACTTCATCGCGAAAGGCCTTGCGCACTGTCTCCTCTGCCTGTACGGGGCACTTATTCTGTTTTCGATCTCGCTTGTCCTGTGTAACGTAAACCAACTTGAAACCGGTAAAAGCAAGAGAGAGATTATTCTGTTTAAGTTTCATTATTTCTGACCTGCTTGATTTAAAACAAATAGACAAGTATGGTGTAGGTCATTGTCTTCAACAATTAAGGGCTCTAGATATCTTAACGATGCCAACGTGCAATTAAATTTAAGTATGCTTGATGTCATTGTTGCAAATCGGATGTCAAGTAATGTGAAGTGCGCTGAAACTGACAAAAATGTATTCATTGCCTTTTTTATTGGTTTCAGCTTTTCCTTTCATGAACGTCTTGTATCTATGCAACATTTCAAAGCATATTGTGGTAAATAAGAAATTGTAGAGCCATCGGGTACTTTCGTGGAATACGGACATTGGCTAAATGACTAATCAACAGGACGTTTACCGTGATATAGTGTTATCGCATCCTACATCGTCGCATTAGATTCTTCAGAAAGCTCTCAATGAGACTCTGCAGACAAAGCATAAATGTTGGTTGTCCATGGGGGGTGTTCGGGTTTCTATATGTAGTAGGAACATCATGCCCGGGGTGGATTTCCATTAGTATAGGAAAAGCATCTCTTTTACTGTGGGAATGACATAGTGAGTCCACATCAGATCAAAGGGTGAGTCATGTGCTTGTTTGAAGTTCTTCTGGATAATCGAATGATTGTTCTTGGGGAAATATCTGAAGGCATCATAATTTGATGTAAAATCTTTTTTATGGTGAAATGTTACGGTCCCATGTTAAAACTAGAGCTCAGTTACACGTCACACTGCGAGATTAAAACGTGACCGAGAAAGGACAACGTTTCTTATTTTGCCTTTTAATATTCTTTGTCTAATTGCGTTCTCGTAACGCTCGTCTGTGAAACGTTTTCTTTTAAATTCCGCTATTATGTACATGATGCGATCTAGAGACAGCTGTTGCCTCCTGTTTTTTTTTTCGCTACTGAGAACTATTCGCGCTCTTGGACGTAAAATATTGAGATTTATACCCTTATCAAAGGAAGAAAGGAAACCCATTGCTTCCCACGTCATTCTCTGATACGGTTCTTAAAAGGAAGAATTTTAATTGGTGTGAGAGGACAAAGCTCTTGGAGTATGTTAAAAAAGAAAGCTGAAAAAACGAATTGTTTCCTAGTATGGGATGTCAAACTGAAGAATTAAGTATAAAACGTTAATGTAACACCTCGAAGACAGATGCACTGTAGGGCCCAGGCCAAATTTTCCACCCCCACCAGTTAACGTTTAGGAGGACTATACAGTCTTGTATTAAAGACCTTCACTTCTTTCTAAGATAGGAGGAGAAATTATCAAGACCAGATGATTACTGCACTGCTGATATGCCTGGGCTAGTCATCTACCACAAGTTGTGATGTCAATGCGTAGTTTCCTCAATGATGGTAATTCACCTACTTTCTGCGTCTGCTGCAGGGCTTGTCTGCAGCTGTTTGTACAGTTCAGGTCAAAGCCAAAGATGGTGCCTGGAGACTCGCTGTGTCTTTGAGTTCCTCACCTTTGGCATCTTTATCCCGCACTGCTGTACAGATATGATCACAATGGAGAAAACCAAAATGATTGACCCAAAAGGGACTGGAGATGCAAGGTCTCAATAAGAAAGTGATTGTTTTCTTTCCCCTTTCCCTTTCCTTGTGATTTCTGAAAAGAACACAAAATGCGATTTTGGTTTGGCAATGACTTTAATAAGCTTTCAGATGCTAGTAAGACATGAATGTGTATAACCATGTACAGCCTCATTAGAATAGCAGAAACTGGGGCAGAAATCGCATAGATGTCTTTTCTAACAAACAGTCTTGGTAAGGCATGAAGCCATTAGCTCAGGAAATTTGATCCAATAATGAAACTGTTTTCTTTTATGTATGCTGAAGTAAATTTTCATTTTTTGGGACTTGGTAAATATTAATTAGGGAAAGGGTCATGAAACCACTGTTGTTTTTTTATTTAAATGTACACGGTAATTTGTTAAGACCGAAGATCAGTCATATTATATTTAAAATCCCTTGGTCCTGTACATTTTTGAGGATGTGTAGTTTTTCAAATAGCATGGATATGCTTCGGCTTGTTGCACAACTCGATTCCCCCAGTTCGTGGAAAAGCCACGGGCTGTTTCATCTTACACTCACCTTGCTTTCTTGCATCAGTGTGAAGGAAGAATCCACAGCAATGATGAATAGTTTCTATTACAGTAATACTTTGCTGTGGTTTTAACATTTTAGTATGAAAGCAATTACAGTGCATGTAGCTACTTTATTACGTCTGGATGACAAAAGTTATTATTAACGGGGTTTTTAGCTTACCTAAAATATAGGAACCATGTGGAGTCTGATAAACACAATTTGATTCCTCATTCAATATAAAAAGTAAAGCAGTCTTGCACAAATGTAAAGGTATTTTATCACACTATTTTAGGCATATCTGGTTATGGGGAAAACTAAGGATAGGGAAAACTGGTGTTGAATTATGTTTCTTTTTATACATTAACTTAACTATCATTCTAACTAGAAAATAACATTTAGTGACAGGCTTATGATGCAATCTGCTAAGAGAAACCGGTTTTTACATCGGAGAAACTCTGTGGTGCTTAGAATTAAATTATTGAAACGAAAACCGTTTTCTGTGTGCGCTGATAATGTCGCGCGTTCTCTCCGGAGAGAGACTGTTCCGTTGTCCCTGATAGTCAGGAGATGTGGGAAATCACTATGCTGCTATGATGTCCTGTAAAGGTTAAGACTCGAATGCAGAGAATGTTCCAATTCTTGTTCAAAAACAGAGGTGTCACTCACCCAAGATGAGCTCTCATGGAACTTGTCCGATTTTAACATTTTTTGCGTGATAAACTCTCTTGTTCTAGAGGGCTGTCTTTCAGAGATGTCACTGTTTGAACAAACATGCTCTTAAATGAATAGGCCAAGCTGGAACTGCTGCCAAGGCCATTGCCTTTGGAAGGCTGTTAATGGAATGTTCTGTAATTCATTAATGAAAGCTGCTTTCTGATTTTGCTTTGAGGTCTGGAATTTGAACCCTTGAGCAGAAATACAATGAAATGTTTATAATGTTTTATGAGCATTTCAATGTTGTTTTTTTCCCCAAATGTTAGTATGGCATTTGTCGTTTGCAACTTCAGAGCTAACAAATTGACATCCATCTAAAAATATGCTTGAACAGATCACAAAAACACCCCGTGTGGCTCCTCATAGAAGGTGGTAGATCGTATGTTAACACAAACGCAACATGACATGATGAGAAGCCTCCATTGTGCTTAAATCTGTGGATATTTCTTTTGTCGGGGGAAAAAAATACTGACCAAAACGCAAGCAAAGTGTCTTGCTGATTGCTATGAAGCAGCTTGTGTCAGTGGCTGGTCTCTAAGAGCAGACTGACAGACCAGCGGCAGAGAGAATCGGTGAGTCAGAGCAGGGTGGGGGCAGGGCTGTTATGTGTTTATGGAGGGCAGTGCATGACTGCATGGAGGAGGCTTGTTGTGGCAGGTCGACACAGCTACAACAAAAGCTGTAGTAACACGTAGTTTCGCTTGAAACCTTACTAACCACTGTTTCTCTGAATTTTCCCAGTTTTCCCCCAGTCAGGAAAAAAACCCCTTTCATAGATACCCTGCATCCCTGAGGGGCATTTGCCAGGAAGTGCTGTTTTTTTTTATTTAATTTTTAAGTGTTTTTTTTGCCATTCAATGGGATATGTTCTTTTTTTTTTTAAGAAGCAATTGGTTATCCGCAGAAAACAATTCAGGTGTAAGTAAATAATTGTTGAGCATCATATCCGAATTATATATGTTTAACTTCCTTTCTGAAAGCATTAGTGTGTTAAAAACTGGATTAAAAAAACGTTTGGTGCTCAGAACCGTTGCCATCAAAATATCTGCTTTAAGGACGGGCCATTACGTTCAGATTTGGCAGAGCTCATTCTGCCAGCTGTTCTTATCCACTGCTTCTTAAGAGCAACACAAGGCTAAAAAACCAGACAGGATTCTTGAACGGCACACGATGATTAAGCTGCATTTTCATCCAAATCCTAGGACTTAATCAATTGTGTTCATAAACACAACCACTTTTTTTCTCAGTGATTTGTGGCTTGACAGTAACAGCAGATGGGAGCCTATATTGCCAGTAGGAAAACAAGTTCTGTCTTGTGTTGCACTTTTTCATTGTTTAGTGGAATGTGTGCTGAAATCCCCCCACACAGCTCATTTTGCTTAGTGTGCTTTTAAAGTCCCTCTGGCTGTGGGCATGGGTGTCTGTGACACTGGGCCTTTGCATGACACAGAGCTTTAAAAAGTTCCTCATAGAATCATTAGCAGCAATTGAATAGTGCAGAAGCAAGTCTCCAGATGACAATGCCCTACAGCTCAAAGGTGATCTTGAATCTCAGGTTCACTGAAGGTTTGTGGCTCCTGTGGTGTTCTCTACAAAAGTACAAATGATGTCATAGAACTATCAAGAAGAAACATGGGAAGATGCTTGAGGGGAGAGGTGCGTTTTGGCAGCGACATAATTTAACAAAAAAAAACGCGTTCAACACATTAAAATTCGAAAGACAAAAGACACTTTTATGGTAGGTGGAACATCCTCCTTATTTCCCATTTTGAACATTTTTCCCTGTGAATTATGTGATCTTCGCAGGGTTGAAAAAATTATATAATGCTCTCAAGGAAGAAAATCTGTTTGGTTTTTGTATGCTGCTCCTGTTTAAACATAACCTAACTTCATTTGAAAAATAAAATCAGTGCCAAGGAAATAATTATTTTGGCATATAAACCGAAAATCAATAGATTTCACTCGGAGGTAGAAATCATCTTTAAATCCATTAAATGTCCCCTCCAGGGCTGGATGAAATCCTTTAACCCATTAAAAAACAACCCCACCCTTGTCAAACCCTGGGTATTGTCGGCAGTCTTGTTGGTCTAGACGGAGTGTGGGAGTTCCCATATGAAAAACCAGCATGCAGTTTTCGAAACTGCCAATTTCTTTAATTGTCTTGACCATGCAGGTAAGTAAGCAGTGTCAGGGAAAATGGGAATTAAAGTTCTTGTCTTTCAGTGCTACAGGAGTGGGGGAAAAAGCATTGCCTTTTTGCTGATTTCAGATAACAAAAGTGGTTGTATTGTTGCTTTTACCTTTTTTGCTTACTCTTAGGAGGAAAAAAATGGACAAAGCACACAATTATTGATACACAAATTAAAGAGGTTGTAAGAAAGTGGTGTTAGTTTTTTCAGCATGTGTGTATGCACTTCAAACATTTCTCTCTGACAAAAGGGAATAAAGCTAAACAACCTGAAACCCCCATTGAGTGCTTTCACAACAATGCAGTTCCTGTACAAATGCAAATACCAGCAGGAAGGTGAGTGTCAGGCTATCTCTTTCAATCTGAACAGGTATTTCAAGTATAAAGTGATCCAAAGGCACAGCAACAGCATACCTGATTGTGCAAGCCATGCATTTAAACCCATGGCTTTTAACTGTAAAAAAAAAAAATCCAAGTAAAAAGTGGTCTAATATAATGCAGTTGCTTGAAATGGATCATGCCTTTTTAAAATTAATTCCTTTTCCCCCATAGGAATGTTCTTCACAGTAGGTCTTGTGTCCTGTTTCAATATGAGGGATTTCTCATTGCTTGAAGTCACCCATGACTTCCTCACTAATGCTGCACAGATGAAAAGTCCCTGTTTCATGATCAGATTAGGGGCTATGGAGGCTTGTGGGTCCAGACACCAGCTACTGCACGGCTGTTGTGTTCTTTTCTCAGCCCTCTCCAGTTTACAGTTTTTCCAGTTCAGTAACCTGTTTTATGAACAGGTACTTCCCAGGTCATCGGTTAAAGTACTGTTAATTGTCATCAGGTTTATTAAATACATAAAGGCAGAAGGAAAAAAAGTTGTTTAAACAGTTTTCACCTTTTCCCTTTTAATGTCAAAATCAATGTTTTAGAGGGTGAGGCCAGGGCAGTGATATCTGTATTGGAGGTAAAGTAGAATCACTTTGTGTAACTGCTTCTAGTTTAGGATTATCTGTATCGGAAATGGTGTTCTAGTATTGTTCTCTATGCTGGGTTTAGCACTTTAATTATAGTCCATGCTTTCTGTTATACTGTAATGATTATAATGGCAAAGCATCTTGCAGTAATACAATCCCTAATGCTTGCATCCTTTAACCTTGGATTGAAATAACATACATTTAGCTCGTCATGGTTTCCTTGATGCCTTCATCTGCTGAACATGTTGAAAAATATTATTCATTTTCCTTGTTTGTTCTTGTTGATGTTTTCTACATACATTAAGACTGGGATGAGCCATTGAAGAAATCGATGATCCAGGATTTGCAGTATGGATTGTTTGACCAGCCAGACAACTGCTTACATCTCAGGGTAGATTTAAATCAAAATATCAATTTTCTGCCTGTCACTACAAAACTAAAAGTAAATTCTGGATATAGCAACTCTTCAGCTGCATTTCACTTTCAGGTTTAGGCATGCCTTAATCATTTCCATTTATGTCAGAGGCAGTATACTGATGGTTGCATATCATGTAAAGCATCATATGTAGCTGATGGGGAAAGCTTAAAAAAATATTTCTGACGCATACTCTTTCCGGCCATCTTCCCTTCAGGGAAGGATTTATCATTAAACGTTGCTTTTAGACATTTACTTTGAAAATTACTCAGTTATTTCTCATTAAAAGAAATTGAATAACTTTCAGAGAATAAGAAAATGTATTTTTGGGCTCACAATTGTTGGATTCTTTTGAAACTGTGTAGAAGGTTAATGGTATACCTTCATTTGTTATGGTTGTTGATATTGTGTAGCAATGACTCGGTTATAAATATTTTTGAGCAAACACTATCAGTCCATTATCCCAGAAAACGTGCATTCCCATTAAGGGGTGTGGCAACCTGAAGCCTTTCCTGGAAGCACAGCAGGGCTACAGCCTGGATAGAGTGATATGCTAGTCAATCACAGGACATGCAGGGGCAATTCCGAGATGCCAGTTAACCTTACCCACATTTCTTTCAAGTTTGTGAACCCAGAAAAACTCCACCTGAAACTCCACAAGGAAAGCACCCCGGTCTGGGTTCAAACCCAGTGACCAGAGGACACAAATAGAAGCTATGTGGAAGTGCTTTTTAAAGCCCACAACAGGAGAGACGTTTCTTTACATGAAGGATTGTGGGAGTATTGAACAAGCTATGTTGTTAAATCCGATTATCTGGTTTCTTTCAAGAAATGGCTGGACCAGTTCCCTAGAGCCATTATCTTTAAATAGGCTAGATGTGCCAAACAACCTCATCTTGTTTGTAACCCTTTTATGCTCTTAACCAAGAGCTGTGATGTAGCATTGCTAATGGTTGTTCCACCACATACAACAGTTCTCTTCCATTTCCTTTATAAATAGCAACATGTTATCTAATGAAAGAGAACATTAAATTTCTGCTAGCTGTTTTGCAATCTATTCACCAGAGAGATAGGTTGTTCCCATTAAAATGTAGATGTACTTTCCCTTTTGTTTGAAGTTTTGTGACCAGGTTAAACTTATATATTTAAGTCCTTCATAATCTATCGCCAGTTTTAGACTTCCACCATAAAATTGCATAAATAAGTAAGTAGTTAATTCATCTGAGCATTGGTTTCACTTGCGTTGTTTTTAAGCAACCAAAGGAAAATAAGCACAATTAGATTTTTCTCTGTAATAAAACAAAAAACACAGTCACCATCCCTCTACATTGGTGTTTGGGTTTCTTGATTGATTCCTTACTCATTTAAGTTATACTATAAAGTAACAAGTGACAGAGATGCACTAAAATCTACCGCAAACAGTGAAATCCTTCATATAATCTGATTTTGCGCATACACTGCTGGGTTAATAAGATTTAGACAAATGTGCTGTAATGGAGAAAAAAAATCATAAACTTCCTTATACTGTATTTCTGGAAATACTACTACTAGCCGTTATGGAAAAGCTTCTATAGTTTCACTGTGATTGTCAATTTACGTAATGTTGTTTGAATCATGTTACAATAGTGTGAATCAACACCAAGTCCAAAACGTGTTTTCTTACACAAAAACAGAAAAATGGGAAGTAAAGTGGTTCAGACAGATCAGATGGTTTTGTCAGCAGGTTTACATTTGGCTAAGATACAAACACTTGCAAGGCAGTGTAAAACACATGCCCTGACCAACTAGGCATTTGTCATTAGCCTTGGGTTGCCAGTGCATGTGCATGTGCCTTCAATTTTGTGGTGGAGTTGAAACATCACACATCCCACAACTGCTGCTTTTTTTAATGCCCCTCATTAGAGAGAAGCTGCACATAAACTGCTTTCTTAATGCATCCCTAATGTTTCAAAGTCTGCTGGCAAATTAAGCTGACCTACTGATTATAACTTAAAACACCACGTCTTTGTTCATTTGCAAAGTTTGTACTATGTGGCTTAATGTAGGCATGGATCTAATTAAAATAATTTATTAGATCTTTATAATTTTCATTCCTAGAACAACTGTTCTATGGTCAGGAAAATATTTACTGGAGCGCATAAGTTATCATAGGTAAATCATAGTATGATATCTTGGCAGAAACCTCTTTTGGTTTTAAAGAGCTTCTTGGTATAAAATCAAAACGATAGCTTAAGTAAGCTTAAACATAAGAATCTGGAAAGGAAATGATGCCACATAACTCTTGGAGATCATTTTGATTTTATTCTGAATACCATATTAACCACAACTAAATGAACTTCAGGATTTTGTTAGAAATGTTACTTTCAAGACTGCTTCCTTGCAGCACTGTCACTGTCTGCTTTTGTATGTTCTAACCATGTTGAAATGGGTTTCCTCCGGGTGTTCTGGTCTCATCCCACAGTCAAAAGACATATTGGTAGATTAATTGGCTTTGTGAAGACTGGCCCTGGTGTGAGTGTGTGTCTGTCTGTGCCCTGCAATGGACTGCATCCCATCAAGGGTGTATCCTGCCTTACGCCCATTGCTTGCTGAGATAGGCTCCAGCTCCCCCATGATCCCGTGTTGGATAAAGCTGATAGAAAATGGATGGATCTTATCTACAAAATTAACTATCCAGTAATGAATTATTCAGCTCATTAATATGATGTTTTGTGAACTTCTTAGAAATTATATTTATTTCAGGATAGGAAAAAGCAATTAGATATACAGAATTTAAGCTCTTCTCATAAACTTATATAACAATAAGGAAAAAAAACTGATGAAAAACTGAATGGGTTGTTAAAAGTTGACAATACTGCCATCTACCTGAAGACTTTAGAATAACAGCTATTCAGTTGCTCTTGGGAGATGGAGCTTGATGCATCTTACATAGTAGGATGATACAGAGACCTGCAATAAATTATGAAGACATTAATGTATGTTCCCAAATATGTATAAATGATTTCTGTATGGTTCCTTTATCACTTCACCCATTATGGCCTTATGAGCCACAAGCTATATGATAACAATATAGAAGAAAAGCCTTATTGAAGTGTTTTCACCAGCCAATTCCAATAATACCTCCTAAAGATAAACATCAGTATCCTTTAAGTTCGGAAATGAGGATATATAAAAATGAGGCTTTCTTTCAATACTGCCTAGTAAAAAAAAATCGGAAGACTTCAAAAGAACTTTCAAAAACCAACACAGGAACAAACTCCCTGGTTTGTTTGAAAAGAAAAGTTTAGAAACGTCTGCAAAAAGGTTTTAAGATGAGTCAGGGTGAAAGAGAGAAGATTCAGATTTATATTAGCTAATTGTTTTTTTTTTCATATTTTTGTACGATGAGAGTACGGATACAAGACTCGGCACTTTGGGGAAAGGGATCTAAGTTGTCTTAAGAGCTTTACAGAAGAATGTAAGAAAAATTACAGAAGAGAGGAACCTTTTAGCCCACATAGCCCATTTCATAGTTAGTAGCAATTTGAACTAAATACTTCGCCATGCGTGCCATGAAAGTAGCCAGGGTTTTGACCTCGACAACACTGGTGGGTAGCCTTTACCATGTTCCCACAGCAACTCTTGCAAAGTGCCTCCTCTTCTCGGTTTAAAACAACTGCTTTGTTTTTAATGAGCGGATTGATGCCATCTTACTTCCAGTTCCTCAGGTTTCCAGGCGTGGAAATTTCACCAGGGGGACTTGCTTGAAAAAGAATGGCTCACCATTGTTAGTATTATGGAAAAACTAAGTGACACAAAGTGGTATGATTTCCACAAGTCCACTAAATCTCAGTTTTCTCCCATTTAAGTATTTGTTAACTAAAATTAAACTCGGGGAAGAACTGTGATTTAAAGAAGTTACAATGATATTTAACTTATGTGATTTAGAAAAAGTGTTAAATTCAAACCCCAGTTTGAAAGCAGACAGTCTCCATCTTCTGGATGAATGCATTATGAAAGATGTCACATTCCATGCAACACAAAAAATTGAAGTACTAAATCCCAAATCATTGTAATGGAAGATAGACACAAAGTAGTTGTATTAAACATTCCCAGTAGGGGACACTATAAGAGCGATGATCACGAAACGGAGAGGTCTTCAGTATTTTCAATTGCCAGGAGTCATACAACCAGAATGCTCTTGATGATGGTAAAGATTGATCTGATGCCTTCTTGGCTTATTTTCAGTTGTGACTCTTGTGGTTGTTTTTCTCCTTTAAGGCATCCAAGTGTACCTTAAAGTTTAATTTCAAAAGCTGGCAAAGACTTTTGGTTGTATTTTTTTTCTCTCTCCTGAAATTCATTTCAATTGAAATTGGGTTATTCATCATTGCAAAAAGTATATAATGATCATTTATTAAATAAAAATTTACTGCTACATAATTTCATGATATGCTTAACAGGTGCTTGTCATTTGGGGATCAAAATAAATTGGAAAATCCCTGAGCAAACAAGATTGAAAAAAAAAATACAAATAAAGGGTAAATCAGCTTTGAAATTATAGTTCCACACATCACACCATAGGTCTGTATTACAAACTAAATTGTAGACGGTTATGTTTTAGGGAAAAATAATATCTTTTTCACTGTTATTGCATTGGTTTCCTCTCAACATGCATTTTGCAGTTGGATGCAATTTTGTGCTTAGAAGAATATCATAAGTCCATTAGAATAAAGTTTAAAAAAATGACATGAGGATGGGATTATAAATGCTAATGACCAGAGTTATTTTAAGTTAATCAATAATGATCTTTGCCTGGGTAGTGTGAAGCAAATTATATCCACAGCACTCAATGGGATAAACATGGAAGCAAAAAAATCACTCGCCAATATAGCATACTAGGTCAGAAGGTGGATTTGACTACTTTGAAAGAAAAAGAAAGCAATCTAAAAAGATCTTTGTGGATACAAGTGTTGAGATCACTGTCCTTACCACATTACCTGCAGTTTGAATACATTTTCAGTAAGAACATACTGTATATCGCAATACCATAAATGCCTCCAAAATCATGCTTATTTTAGCTTTACACCTATAAGTTTTGCCACTAGCTTCGAAGCCTTTAACGCCAAAGCGTAAAATAAATAGTTCTTATGCAGAAGTGGATTTCAACCACAAGACTAAATTTCCAGCTATGCATTTTCTAACCACTTCATCCAATTCAAGGTCCCGGGGGAACTGGAGTCTGTCTTGGCAAGCAACAGGTACAAGGCAGGGTACAGGCAGGATAGGAAGCTAGTCCATCACATCATGTCGTTGCGTTCCAGGGTGGCATCTTTAATAACGAGTGTACCTGGGAAAAACTAAGGTTGCTGCTGGAAGAGGTGTTAGTGGGGCCAGCAGGGGGCGCTCACCCTGTGGCTCATGTGGGTCCTAATGCCCCAGTGTAGTGACGGGGACACTATACTGTTAACAGGCGCAATCCTTCGAATGAGATGTAAAACCGAGGTCCTGACTCCCTGTGGTCATTAAAAATCCCAGGGTGTTTCTCGAAAAGAGTAGGGGTGTACCCCGGCATCCTGGCCAAATTTCCCCATCGGTCTGTATCAATCATGGCCTCCTAACAATCCCCCTCTATAAATTGGTTTCATTCCTCTGCTCTCCTCCCCACTGATCACTGATGTGTGGTGAGCGTTCTGGCGCACTATGGCTGCCGTCGCATCATCCAGGTGGATGCTGCACACTGGTGGTGGTGGTGGAAGGGAGTCCCCATTACCTGTAAAGCGCTTTGAGTGGAGTGTCCAGAAAAGCGCAATATAAGTGTAAGCAATTATTATTATTATTATTATTATTATTATTATTATTATTATTACCTTTTTTTAGAAAGGAAGTTCCACACCCAGCTCCACACTACCGTGTCTGGAGTGACTATATGAAGTGGGCACAGCTTCAGTGGTATCTATCAACAAAATGTGGGCACACTACTAAACACCGTCACATCTGAAAATATTGTTCCTTCTGAACACATTTAAGTCTCTGGCCAGTTCCGGCTGCCAGAGAACTCAGTTTTTCGTTCATCTTATTAAACAGCAAAATGTCAAGGGCTTGTTTAAACTCTGGATTACAGAGTCAAGCTAAAAATTAATGAAACAAATTAAGAAGTCCCTCCAACAAATGATTGATGTATCTAAGGTCCTGCTACCTTTATACATACATACTGGTCTTGCCCTGAGAGCTGCAGTCATAATTCTGATGACATACAAAACGTACAATAAACTTATTCCAATAAGCCAGTGAAGGTAGGCAGTTTCCCCCTGATTTCACTGTTTTTGTTCTTCATTTTTGTTCTTATTTCTTCCCTTTTTATTCCTAATTTGCTCCGTGTTTTAAGATTGCTGATTTTAGGAAGGTTATGCCAAAGTAACATTGTTATCCTATTTGAAGGCAAGATGGTACAAATCTAGATCAAATATCCACAAATACTGATTTCAATGTGGTTTCATGGCAGAAAAAAAACATTTGATGTTTAAAGAGTCAAGGGGAATTCATCAGCGAAAGTGAGTGTATGGCATATTTAAATGAAATGTACATTGTAAAAAAGAGACTGGCAACATGCTTTTCTTTAGAGTTTTATTTCTAATGCTGACTAAACTTGCAAAGCTAGTTAAAATACCTCTAGACAAAGCTTCTTGATTCATTCTACATGAAATAACATTTCCTAATAAAACTACTGGAATTATGAAATAGTGCTGTATTGGTAAGTGAAAACATGAGGCTATTTTTGATTAATATAATGAAACATCGCACTTTAACAAAGAGGTATTGAGTAAAAACCGGTTTCCTTTTTGTTCCTCTCACTTAAGGACTCTTCAAACACTGTTTCAAACTCTTTGTATAGGTTAAACCTGGTGTCAAAGGAGTTTACTGTGTCATCCCTGCTTATGTACAAAATTAAATAAAAAATTAAAAAATAAATAGATAAATAAATAAACATAAATAAATAAAGATAAAGATAAGATATAAAGATAAGATACAATGATTAAAATTCAGATACATTATACATTTGTAATACAAGAAGTTAATGATGATGTACCTTAACCAGAGTTTGTGGGAAATTGCCTCTGTTGTTTTCAGAAACAGCGATGGGTGGAATGACCCAGTCTCTCTTCTGTCTCTTCCACTCTCCTGAAGAGGACTGTGGAAACACCAGGACTGGGACGTCTGGAGAGGATTCAGGCTGTGAAAATGATTTTTTGTTTTTGTAAATTGTGTAATTTGTGGTGGTATTACTTATAAGTTTAATTAACAACATACTGTAATACTTGATAAAAGAACAACAGTACAGAAGTATAGTTTTAACAAAAGAAACTTCAATTCTATAATTTAAAAGTACCCCATTTGTAGAATGTGGTCATGACTTTAAGCCATCAGGGGACACTAAAAGCTATGAAGTAATTACCTGTCCAGGAGTGACACTATCCTCATGGTGGTGGTGATGGCTTCTTATCTCATTTTCCACTGTGACTCTTGTGGTCAGTTTTTTCCCACTAGAATCCCAGGCATGGACTGAAAAACTCTCATGTCCATCAAGCAGATTCACAGCTCTCTTCACCTTTATAGTTCCATCTGTGTCCACTTGAAATCGGGAATCATCCGACATATAAACTGTTCTCTTATGGTCTGAGCAGTCATCAAAGTTCACTGCAAAAAAAATTGTAGTTGTGCTTCATAAAGCAGAAAAAAAGTACTGGTAGTAAAGTGTACTGGACATTTTTTGATGATAGAAACTCCCTTAAAACATTAAAAGAGAACTGTGCAAAAATGTTTTCCTCGTGCAAGGGCAAGAAGACTTTATTGCCATGTCCTGTTATAATTAAGATACATTATTATTCTCCTCTCAAAAATCTCAGAAAAGGGGTTCCTGCAGGTTTAATGAATGAATTCATAATTTCATGATTTGACTCTAGCTAGTTCTAGAAAACTAGTAAAAAAACATAGAGCCTTAATGACCCCCTTTGTGCAATATTAACCTAAAATACTCACACTCTAGTTCCTTACACTGAGAAGGTAAGATCCTATCAGGTGTGGCAGTGTCTTACCCTTTCCCACTCTCCTGCCTGCGGGCAGAAGCTCCTGGTCAACTTGGAAGACCAATCTGTCTGAACTGAACCCAGGCTGACAGGATGGAGCATCTTCCCCTGATGCTGTAGCCACAACCTGCGAATATTGAACAAAATAATTTTTATATACATTATGGAACATTATGGATCTGAGGAAAATGACTTTAATCTATTAGATTACACATAAAAACTAAAAACATAAAATCAATATTATGTTGAGTTATTTCATTTTATTTTGTAAACAGTTTTAAGAACCAAAAAGACATTGAAGTATACATTAAGAGAGAACTGTCTTTAGGTCTATGACAGTGATCACTTGAATATATTAATCATTTATTATATTTGGATAATTGCACATTTACTAAGTGTTTCTTTACAATACAATTATTGATACACAGATAGATAAAAAGTATATATGACATCAGAGTATCACATTTAAAAATTATCATATGAATATAGTTGTGTATTAAAGCTATGGACCAATTTTTTAATCTCTGGTTTTCCATTTTTTACATTAAATATCCTTAATTATTATCTTCTTAACAACCAATTAATTATGATACCACTTACTTCTGTAACTCCTACAGGAGCAGAGAGGTTTTCAGTAGTTACAGATTGAAAAGGCAGATCCATAGGTTATTGTTGAATGGTATCTACAGTAGCAGTGGCATAATCAATATTATTGTTTGGATTTCAGTTAATGCCATTTAAAACTACATATTTTATTATACAGTATGTATGTGGTTGATCTTAGTGTTTTGTATCATACATGTATTAGAACAATGAATATATCTGCAATAACTACTTTGAATGCACATAATACCACCCAGCTACTGCCTAGATCTGGCTGTCTCTCCTACCTGGGCAACAGGGATAAAAATAATTGCACCAAGCTGGATCACAAATTTCTTACAATCTTATTTGAAAAAAGCTTTGTGGCTATAACTGTTGCCAGTGGGGCATCCCCATGATATGGAGTTCATGGGTCTGAATGCTTTGGCAATCAATATATTTCATATTTATCTTTTAATATATGAATAATAATATTTTATAACAATAAATTATGTGTCTGGTGAAATTTGCTTAAATTTTCTTATCCTTAGACATCCACAGGTTTTGAATAAAACATTAAGTTAAAAAAATGTGTACACATCATTTCGTAATTTCACCATGAGACACTGTACAGAGGTTTTGTATACTTTTGCAAGGCACTGTACATCTTTCTATCACTCATGTGTTTAAGGTATACTGCATATTCAAGAATATTTAGAAAACACACAAAACGAGTCTTACCTGGACTACAAAAAGGATGGCTTTGAACTGCAAACTCCTGAAACACCCCATTGTCCTTGAGATGCTCAGGATTTCTGTAGTGATTTGTATCCCTTTTAATGAGATACTAATTTCTCATTGGTAATCTCAACTGAGAATCTTACCTGAAGATTCTGAGTGTCCCACTCTGGATCTAACCTGTGCCTGAAGATTTGAGAGGAAGTGATGCTATCTAGAATATCATTGTGAAACCCAGTTTTAAAAAAAAACAACTTAGAATTGTTCAGGTTTATAGACAGCTTGGAGGCATATTAGTTCCAGGATATAAAAGCATGCAAAGACCTGTAGCAATATGTACATTTAACATTAGCCTGAAGAAATGTTTCTGTTGTTTAAGTTCACAATAATATTCTATAATGCACCCCCAACATCAAGATCAAACTTGACTCTGTTCTTGTGCTTGAGTCATAACGAACATTTTGTTTGGGTTAAGTGCCAACTCTGCTGAATGCAGAGCTCTGGGAAATCACTTTTTAATAATGCAAAAAACATGTATGAAACTGAAGGCCTCCAAAAACAAGTAAGTTTTGAGGTAAGATTTGAAAACATCAGCAGTGATCATGTTTTTCATATGGTCAGGAGGAGTATTCTAAAAAGCTACTGCTAAAAACGTCCAGTCCCCTAACATGAAGTCCTACAACAGTGAGTAACCTAGAACCAGGCAAACAAAGTAAGTGATCTGGAACGTGTAAGTACTCAGATGTAAGTCTTGAAGGCACACAGGAGATTGAGCACGCAGTTTATGGTATGACAAAAAGAGAATTTTAAACTCAACACTCTAAAAAACTGGCAGCCCGTGTAAGTTTTTAAGCACAGGAGAAATATGTTTAAGTGCAATTCTGCACATACTGTAGTTTTGAAAGACATGTGTTGGGTGATTCCATTAGCAAAGCATGAACTAATTGTGCTCTACCAGTGAAAGGAAGAATTGGTTTTACACTGAATATGTTTCACAGATGAAAGAAGGATATGCTGCAGACTATGTGGATATGTGATTCAAAAGATAGGGAGAGCCAAAAATCACTCCCCAGTTTTTAACATAATTTGAGGGAACAATTTCTGTATCAAGAATAATGATTTTGAAGCAGTCTTATTTTGAGACTTGATGGAGAGAGCCAATAAACATAATCTTGTTCTTATTCATTTTAGGAGGGGATAACTTTGACCCATTCACAGCTTCAGTGTTGACCAGGTGGTGCCATGGGAGACAAAATAAAGGGAACTTAAAAGTAGTTAGGGAGAAGGCTGACTGTGATAAAGGAAGCACAGAACTTTACATTGTGAGCTATGCTGACCCATCCAACTTAATCACTGGGTCCCTCCAGTAAAACTCCCAACCAAACACGGCACACTATTCAGCCACATCATAACGAAAGAACTGAAAATATTGTTCCTTCTTCAGGCACGTTTTAATTTCTGTCTAATTTCGATTAATACAGAACTTGCAGGCTTTTTGTTCTGCCTATGACAGTACAATTTTGATGGTTTGTACTCTGCTATGTAAACATTTATTTATTACCCAACTGTAAATTAAACATTCAAAAACAGTGGTACATTAAACAAATGACTGATGTGTTAAAAGTCCCGATACCTGTATACCTATTGGTCTGCATTCTGAATATATTGTTAATTCTAAACTTCGATATTCTGTCCTTGTATCCCTGTGGACTTGTCCTACAGAAGCTTCGATGTGAACATTACCAGGTCGCAGTCTAGGACACAGAACTGAAGCCACTGTTTCCCAGTGTCTCTCCCATTGTGGAGTCATGCCTCATGTCCTGTGCTTCCAGGATAGGCAGCAGGCTGTCGTGACCCTTTACCAGGAATAAGCGGCCATAGTTCTGATGGCAACAAAGGGTGGAAGGATTCCCCAAAGACAGAAAAATCAAACACACAAGATGTACAATCCATCACAAGTATGCAGCTTTCCATTTTCTCCCTTGTTTCTTTTCACCTTTACATTCCTAATTCGCTTCCTGTTTTAAGATTGGGGTTTTTAGGAAGCTCATGCCAAAGTGCCATTTCTGTCCCCCTTGAAGACAACATTGTGTAGCAGTAGATGGAATATTTACTAATATTCCACAATTCATGTCAGAAAATGTTTAACGTTTAAAAACTGGGGAATTAAACAGCAAAACAGAATCTTAGAGGATGGGTGTATCGCAAATCTGATTAAATGAAATGTGCATTGTAAAACAGAAACTGGAAACATGCTTTTCTTTACAGATTTATTCAGTAAAATACCTATACCAGAAATCTATACTTTGGTTAATGCTGACTAAACTTGCTATGTTAGTAAAAAGACCCCTATATAAAGCTTCTTGATGCATTCTGCTAAAAAATAATATTCCCTACTACAATATATATGAGTAAATAAAGTTCTATTAATAAATCAATGCCTCAGACATGCTTGCTATGTTTACATTGAAATATTATATTTTAACAAAGGTACTGAATGAAAACCTCTTATAATTTTGTTCCTCTTCCTTAAGGGATCTTCAAACAATTTTAAAGACTGTCTGAACTCACAATGTAAAAATGTTTTAAACTCTTCGTAAAGAGTTTGAAACATGGGATCAGAGGGATGTACTGTACCATCCTTGCTTATTTACAATTGAAATGGCAGTCAGGTACGCCCTGCAAGAGCTCACTTCACTTCTCATTGAAGTTTGAGAGTGACTGACCTCTAAGTATCTTGCCTTGTACCAGGGATGACATTGACTTGTTTTAACTCCATGACTAAAAGCACCACTATTGTGTACAGTTTTTAGGTGAAGAATGTATCTTAAGGGTTTTTAATTGATTTGACTTCATCTCTGTGACACAGTCATGCCATTTAATCCACTTCTCCCATCATGTCCTGTTTTTGGGTAAATGTTGGTTCCGTCCACATCAATAGTTCTTGTGGTTAAAGCAGCTGGAATTCCAGGCAGTCCAGACTCTCCTGACACTCTAACAAGTAACCTCCTTTCTTTAACAACCACGGACATCTGCTAGAATAGTATTGTCCTGGTACTTGCTTGTAGACTCATAGATTCTTAGAGCAATCGAATATGTGTTTGGTTCCAGCTTTTCCTTTGGGGTCAAGAACACTACGGTTTCTGAAAGAAATGATAAAGTAGCATCAGGCATATGTTTAAAGTTACTGTAATTTTGAAAATGCGTATAAGTCAAGGAACTCAATCTTCACAAATATGAAACATGACATCAGACATTAAGTAATTTATGAATCTCGCAACATCCCATTAAGAGATATTTAAACTGTAGCTCAATGGACTAAAAATTAGTCAAAAAGGATTACTTGTCTTGACAGTCCATGTATTCCTGGACTTTCCCTGAAGTTCCACATGTAAAGAACAAGTACTGTCACTAAGTGGCAGTAGTACAGGACCAGACTCTTCATTACAGATTGATATCTCTCTCTCTTCAATTGTTGGGGCGTTCTCGTCTACATCTTGTAGCTTTATAAATAGTGTCCCTGTGCCGGTTGCAGGAACTTGATCTGTTGACAAAAAAATAAATGGGAACATAAGACTGGTTCTTAAGTTGAGGTATGAGCTTCAACAACTTGGCTTTGTGTAAAGAAGTGCATCTGCAGCCAGGTCTCAATTTTAAGTGCACTGCTATCCAGTATCCAGTTCAGAGCCTAGGGAGTGTCCCAGCACCATGATAAAGGTAATGTAAGGCTAGATCATGTCACTAGCTGACTGTGAATGTGGTTCCCCCATTGGTAGAGCACGGCTGACTGTAGGGTTGGGAGTGATCAGATATGGCTCCCAGTAACACAGCACACCAGAGGTTCTGGAGAGTCACCTGCAGTCATGCAGCACTGTCAATGAGGGAAAGACTTCTCCCTCAATCAGTCCTGAAGGGATGGAACAAGTCACAGCACAGCTCAATGAAGGTTTGAAAAGAGTTTTAGTCTCTTATGCAAAAGAGCATTTTCTGACAATAACTCTTTTTGCCTCTTATACTGTGAATATAACCATTCTAAAAAAGGTTCTCAGTACACTCCTGGTCAGTATTCTTGAGTTATCTTAAATGTTGTTTTTAGAGAAGCTTTTACATATTCTAAAAACATCTAAAAATGAATTTTCAGTCATAACATCTTTAATCTGAATTTCAGCAAAAAACAACTTACCATTATCAACTGCCAAAATGAGAGCTTTATATATCCCCCCAGTGAGAAATGGAGATTCTCTCTTCATGATGCTTTTCACACTAATGAGCCCTGTGTCTTTCATGACACTCAGCCACCCTGCAGGATCACTTCCTAGTTGATACCTGAAGGAAACGTCACAGAAAACACTTGAACAGAAATTTTATAGTTTCCAAGACCCCTTTTTCACCTGCTCCAGAAACATGCGTAACATCAAATACTTATCTGATTCATATTATTGACTTGACATCTAGCTATAACAGCTTCTAGAATATGCAAGTGAAAATGTTTAAGCATAAGAGAATATCCCGTAATTTATTTGTCCTTAACATCAGTTTTAACTTATTGTGTAGTTGTACAGAATGCATCTAACTTCATATGCACAACCTAAACTATAATATTTTGTTTAAATATTTATTGTATAAAAAAACATAACACTTGGTAGTCAGGTGTAACAGAAAGAGTAGAGAATTCTACATTGGAAAGTCTACAACATGTTGGCCACCTCAGGTGAGTTAAGAAGAAAGAGAAAGAGGAGGAGAAGAGGTGGGCTGATGAGACCAAAAGACACAGGTGTGGCTGGAGCTTATTATGAAGTGCTGGAGGCAAGACCACTGGGTGACCGTGAAGTTACCAGAAGAGCCACCAGTACACATACACAGTACATCACCTGGCCCTCTGACCACCTCAGGATCACATAGCAAGCTCATTTATTGCAGAGAGGGTTTAGCCATTTAGATCAGGGAAATGGGAAGACACCTTCCCCTGAGCAAACACTGTATTTGATCCTTTTTACAAACGGAACTGACGCAGCTCTCTGCTCTAGCCTTCATAGTTGGCTGTTATTAACATCTATAAACTATGCAAGTGAGATCAGTTTGAATCACATCCAGTCCCATATAATTTCTGTCCTAGCTTTCTTATGCTGCATAGCTAGAAGGTTCAGAACCTACACTATTTCACTCCTAGGTATACCATTTCTCAAAGAGCACAAATGTTCCCTCTCAACAGTATAGCTATCAGATTAAAAAAAAATATTTTTACCAGTGGCTTCAAGTCACTTCAAGACTATAAGAACAACAATAAAGCATGTGAACATGAAAATTAGACCCTAGTTGTCTACCAAGAACTCCTCTGACTGTAATAAAGGCATGAGAAAGGTCCTTACCCTACAGTCTGCTTTCTTGCAGTGTCTGGATCTGTAGCTTTATATACGTCCAGTACAGCTCCTACTTCAAGGTCCTCTGACCGGCGGATTGTTTTTTGAGGTGGATCAAAGATCGGGGCGTCATTAACATCCTCCACATTTACAACAACAGTAGCAGTGGCTGTTGGCAGTCGAGTGGCAAAGGGCACTTCATTTTCTACTGTAATCAATAAAGTGTACTTGCTGTTCTTCTCAAAATCAAGACCCTTGAAGTGAATAAGAACCAGACATCTGTCACATTATTTCAAGTGTCTTTGTGTTGGACGTTTTCATGATCTTTAAACTATCAGGGACTCACTCGGAATAGGAAAGTACATATTATTCAACTGAAAAATCTATGTTATTTAAAAACTGAGAAAAGTTTAAAAAGGATGGAGAAATAAAGCTTTTGCGGGAAATTGTGAATGATTTGGAACAAAAACCTACAATACATTTGCTGATAAAATAAATTGCATTTCATTAACCACTTTGCTACTGAAGAAAGATGTGAAGACGGGGGTTTGTATTTAATCTTTTCTGTAGGGGGTTTAGACTTCCAAGTCACAAGCAGGGGTTTATGGCAGGAAAGGGGGTTAACTGATAAGGAGTGCAGATGCCAGCTAGGAACCCCCCTGGGTGTAATGTTAAACTGACCATTTGCCCAGAACATCATAAACTGGCCAAATACCATGAACCCCCCTCTTTACCATCAGACCGAGTGACGTCAGAAACGGAGAAGAAAACTGTATATAACCCAAAAGTTTGTAACAATACGGGGAACAATACTTCGGTTTTGTTGTTTCTTGCGGGAAACAAGACTTCGGCTTTATTGTTCCTTGCATGCAATAAACTCATCTTTTTCACTTCATCTCGGGATCAAGAACCTTATTTCTTCTGTTACAACAAATTTGGCGTAGTCGGCAGGATGCTCCAGAAGGCGCAGAACTTCCCATCGGCAGGAGAGACGGTCAGCGCGCACATAACTAAGAGGTAAGGACTCCTCTTTTATTTAAAAGTCCCGACTCTCTCTGACCGATTGGGAAATCTCTGCTCCCTGCGAGAATCGCCCGAGATGACGGAGTAAACGTGAGTTTCTGAATTCCTCTGGCCCGGGGAAGGCACCGGTGTATGTAATGGGTTGTTTGCTGTAAGCCCAGAATTTGGTCTGGCAGGGGTTCCGCGGTATTGTGTACAGGCGTTCGAAGCTGGTGTATGCCTTAATTGCGCGTGGAGTTTTGAACGGGTTTTGGACCCTTACCGTGAAGTCAGAACTGGTGTGGGTCTTAATTGCACCCGGAGTTCTGAAGCTCAGAACTGGTTTGGGTCTTAATTGCACCCGGAGTTCTGAGGCTCTGAATCGGTGTGGGCCTTAATTGCGCCCGGGGTTCTAGAGCAAGTGGTGCATTAAATGCACGTAGTTCAGGACTGGTGTGGGTCTTAGTTGCACCCGGAGTTCTGAAGGTCAGGACTGGTGTGGGTCTTAATTGCACCCGGAGTTCTGTGGCTCGGGATCGGTGTGGGCCTTAATTGCGCCCGGGGTTCTGGAGCTGAGTGGTGCATTAAATGCACGTATAATCCAGGATTGGTGTGGGCTTTAATTACGCCCGGGGTCCTGAGATTAGCTACGCCTTGATCGTGCACAGATTGGCGTGGCGTGGTTTTTTTTTGTTTTAAAGGAAACAGGAGTAGAAGAGATATATGTATGTATGTTTTTGGTGTTTTCCTTGTTTGTGAAATACATATACACACGCACTACACTAACATAAACACACCTCATAATAAAAGAGCAAAGCATTAAGTAGCAGGATTTAAAGGACGTTGAGACCCGAGAATCGCCCTGATTGAGCTCAGTGCGTAAGTCCACCCCGGGGCAAAAGCAGCGATGCTGGCGTTCTGGGGATGGTGAATTACTGATCAAGAAAGGGGGTTTTCGAGGTCTCGTTTCTTACCTGTGAACAGTGCGGTGTAAATCCTCTCTAAAGTCTCTGAGAGGTATTTAGATCTGGAGGTAACAGACGCCCTTAGCTGAATGAGTGCAGTAATGCACAGGTTTTTCCAAGTGAAAACATCCCCCTACTGAATGAGCTGTTACCTCACACACGACAAAAGTAAATCTTAAAGAAACCAAACATGTGTGCTAATTGGGTGTTTGAGAAAGTGGTGGAAGTATCTGATTACATATCAGAAAAGTGTAAATTGACTGAAAGGGAAGAGAAATATAGGAAGAAGCTGAGTCTGTCAGAAGGAGTTTGGGGCGAAGATGCCTGTAAAAAAGCGTACGAACATTGGAACAAAAACAAAGATTTAGCTGCAGCCCTGGTGATCGGCCGACACCTGAGGTGGCAGATTAGCATGAAGGAGAAATCAGAATGGGATAGAAAAGAGAAGGAGTTCACAGAAAAAATAAAAGCGTTAAATGAGAGGAAAGATAATTTATTCGCGGCAAAAGAGGTACTAGAAAAAAAACTAAAAGAGGCAGTACAGGAGAATGAGAAATTAAAAAAGGAATTAACTCCTGGTCACGCTGCACTGGTTAATGTGCTACAGCCGGCGACTAAGTTATATCCTGCTCTCCCACAGGGGAACAAACAGGCAGGAAACGAAAATAATTGGGATCAATTCCCTCAGTGGCCATATGGAGAAGGGGGGTCTGATTGGGATAACAATTGGTATGAGTGTGATAAAGACGGATCAGGGTCTCCCCTGTTAGAGGGAGGGCGCCCGCAGGTCTGTACTCTCACTCGAAGTGGGAAAGGACTTGATGTAGCAGGGGCTGGTGCCGTTGATGACAGCGCCACTCTAACTCCGTCTCGCACCCCGCCGAGGGGGTCCGTTCTCGCACCTACCTTCCCTGAACCCCCAATACGATCAAATCCAAAACCGGAGGATATTGACCGGTGGGCTAGAGAAGTACCGCACCCAAAATTAGGGATGCAGCGAACCTGGAGTGCGCTTCAGGAATTAAAAGATACTTATGGTATCTCCCCCCTGACTGCCGCTATGATCCTCAGAAGGACAGGGGAAAAGCGTGTCGGAGAACTTAAACAATTGTGTGAGGATAACGGCAGGGGAGGGCGATGGGAATGGGTTTGGCGATGGCTTAAACAAAATTATCCACCAAAGACAGATTGGAAAAAGATATCTGCGTGTCAGCAAAAAGAAAGCGAGGATGTGGCTGACTTCACTGACCGCTTCGTCACACTCTGGCTGGAATGCTCAGGACTGAGTGACGAAGATGATGTGAATAGCGACGCCTCTGCTGTAATTAAACAAATTTATTTGGGCGGTCTTAAGCCTGATATAGCCAAAGCCCTTCAGTTAAAAGAGCCCGAAATAGGGCAAGATACGACTAAACAATTTGAGGAAATAGTTAAAATGGCACGGCAAATCGAGAGAAATATGTATGCTAAGGTGCGGGCAATACAAACAGGGTGGACACCCCCCATACTGAAGGGTGGAGCTGGCCCTGACACCCGACTAAATCCAAAAAGCGAAATTACAACTCGGTGCCATTATTGTAAAAATTTCGGACATTGGCAAAAGAATTGCAAAAAGCGATTAGCCAGTGAGGGCAGGTTTGGAAGATACCGAGATCCCCCTTTCAATCCCTCGAATCGAGAGGGGCAAAAAAACCTGTTGTCACAATTACAGGATCTGAGCGAAGCAGACAAACGCGCTATCAGGGAGCTTTTAAACTAGGACTCCCCCTAGTGGCCTCCCTACGCCTATCTCAGGAACTGAGTGAAAAAGAGCTCAAATTACAATGCACGATTAATGGGACTCAAATGTCACTTTTATGGGACACTGGGGCTCAATTATCGTGTTTATCTGAACAGTCAGCCAAACGGTGTGGTGTCATGTTCACAGGGAAGGAGCTGGAGGCCACTGGTGTAGGGGGTAATAGAATAACACTCAGAGAAACTCAAGAACTCAAGATTAGACTAGGAGATGGGGAGGTAACATTTAATGCTGTCATGTGGGTAGGATCTACCCCAGATCTGTTGGGATGGGATGCTCTGAAATACCTACAAGGGGTTACATTAACCGTACATGAGGAGAGGGTGGAGGTAAACATCTGGTCCCTCCAAAAAGACGAACTAAAAGGGCATCCAATTTGGACTATGGATAAGGACGAATGCGGGCTTCTGGATATGGAACCCGCCACATTTACTGGGAAATCCCCGCCATACACAAAGCCATATAAAATCAACAAAGAGGCGGAGGAAGGGGTTCGACCAGTAATACAAAAACTATTGACTCAAGGCATTGTACGGAAAACACATAGTACAAGCAACAGTCCAATATGGCCCGTAAAGAAAGCCAGCGGAGCATGGCGATTCACAGTTGATTACTCAAAAGCTAATCAACACATCAACCGTCTCACCCCCTTAGTAGCAGACCCCTCTGCTATTTTTCAACTACTGACCCCTGAGCACCAGGTGTTTTCAGTAATTGACATGGCTAATGGGTTCTGGTCTGTTCCTCTACACCCAGAGGTACAAGATTGGTTCGCCTTTGTTGTAGATGGAGAACAATATACTTGGACCAGGTTACCACAGGGGTTTCATAACAGCCCCACCGTGTATCACATGGCACTTCGGAGGCATCTCCGGGAGCTGCCTCAAGTGTCCTCCGTCGTTATCCAATATGTGGATGATATTTTAATCGCGTCTCCTGACGAGGAAACCCACAAGAAGGACCTCCAAATTATTCTCAACCATTTGGTTAAAAAAGGACACAAGGCTAGTTATAGCAAAGCACAGTTATGCCTAGACACCGTAATTTACTTGGGACAAAAGATTAGTCAGGGAAAAAGGGAATTGACAGAAGATCGGGCCCAGGCAATCCGAACACACCCTAGTCCCAATACGGTGAGAGAGCTCCGATCATTTCTGGGTCTGTGCAATTTCAATAGAAATTGGGTTGATGCTTTTTCTGAAAGGGCCAAACCACTTACAGACCTATTAAAGGGGGGAGGGAGGTCCCTTGATCCTATTGCTTGGAGTCCTGAAGCTGAACATGCTTTTAATGATTTAAAACAAGCTCTGTTACAGGCTCCTGCATTGGGGTTTCCTCAGACAGACCAACCATTCTACCTCTACGTAAGTGAAAAGAATGGATTTTGGACAGCTGTACTAACACAGGAACATGGGGGTAGGTACCGCCCGGTAGGGTATTACTCTGGATCCTTGGACGAGGTAGCCAGGGGCTGGGGACCATGTCTACGAGCCGTTCAGGCCGTCTGTCTAGCAGTACAGGCAGTCAATAACATAGTGCTAGATCAACAACTGATTGTTCGATGCCCACATGCGGTACACACCCTCATGTCCCTGAATCGGGTCAGTCAGGTTAATGCGATACGATGGAGCAAGTGGCAGGTTTTGTTAGAGGCTCCAAATATTACCATTGAACGTGAAGGAGCTCTTAATCCAGCCACATTGTTACCTGACCCATCAGAAGCCTACATGTTAGAACACAGCTGTGATGTTTGGGCAATGGGAGAAGATGAGGGCATCAAAATAGCCGAGCAACCACTAAGGAATGAAGACCTCATCCTTTTCACTGATGGAACTTCATTCATAAATTCTAGTGGGGAGAGGAAAGCGGGTTGGGCTGTGACTACAGAACATGATATCCAATGTGGGGGAAGATTTGAGGTACCCACGTCAGCACAGCGAGCTGAACTGAAAGCTTTGGTGGAAGCCTGTAAATTAGCAAAAGGCAAGACCACCACAATATACACAGACTCACGATACGCATTTGGAGTATGCCATGATTTTGGAAGGTTATGGAGTAATAGGGATTTTTTAACCTCTGCTGGCACTCCGGTAAAGAATAAAGATCTGGTGTCTGAGCTGCTTGCGGCTCTCCAACTCCCAAAGCAGGTAGCTGTAGTCAAATGTAAGGGCCACAGCAGAGAGGACACTCCCGAGGCCAGGGGCAATAAGCTAGCAGACTGGACAGCACGTCAAGCTGCCCTGGGGCAATGGGAGGAGTGGGCTATAGAAAAACCTCTTCAGATTATTTCAGTTTGCACAGTGAACATACAGGCACTCCGGACGGAACAGCTCAGCGAGCTCCAGGCCCAGGCTCCAAGGATTGAGAAATGGACCTGGATGGAACGCAATGTGGGGCTGCAGAAGGATGGGACCTGGAGGTGCCAGCGTACGGGCAGACCCGCCTGTCCCAAGCAACTAATGCCCTACCTGGCACAACAAATACACTCCACAGGGCACCCAGGCGTTAGCCAAATGACTCGACGCTTTGCTCAGAGCTGGGTTGGCACAGGCTTCACACCCTTCGCAGCTGATGTGGTACAACGCTGTGGAGAGTGCCAAAAAGCCTCTGGAGCACCGCCGGTTCGGGCTCCTAATCTTCGACGTCCTGCACCCGAGGGACCCTTTAGACACTGGCAAATAGACTATTGTTCACTGCCACCCTGTAAAGGGAAAACAGGCCTCCTAGTGATGGTGGACCAGTTTTCTAGATGGGTGGAGGCTGTCCCTGTCAAACGAGAGACTGCGCAGACAACTGCCAAATATCTCGTGACAGAAGTAATTCCCCGATGGGGACTCCCGTGTCGCATAGACTCAGACCAGGGCACACATTTTACTGGAAAAGTGTGTCAGGTGGTGGCAGACCTACTAGGGATCAAATGGGACCTGCATTGCCCTCATCACCCGCAGTCCTCCGGCATGGTGGAACGGGTGAACCGGACTTTGAAAGCTAAATTGACAAAGTACCACTTGGGAGGGATCCCCTGGGTGGATGCATTGCCCGCCGTACTGTGCAGCATCCGGGCTGGGACAAATCGAATAGTGGGGCTGAGCCCGTTTGAGGTGATCACGGGGCGTCCCATGAGACTGAGTGACTCTCCAGGACATGACAGAGTAGGCTTGAGTATACTAACTGATTCTCTGTTACAGTATTGCAAGTTGCTGACAGAGGCCACCCAAGGAGCCCGTGAGCAGGTCCTGGAGGCGTGGGGACCACCACCTGAAGGAGGGCACGACCTCATCCCAGGAGAGTGGGTGTGGATCAGGAAATTTCCTTCACAGGTTCTCCAGCCCAGGTGGGACGGACCCTACCAGATCCTGTTGACAACCGAGTCTGCGGTTCGAGTGGAAGGAAAAGATCGCTGGATCCACGCGTCACACTGCCGACGAGCCTCATCCCCGGACCCAGAATGAAAACATTTCTGTCAATAATGATAATTGTTGCTGTAGAACTATGTTCCGCAGGGATTAATGATCATCTCTCCCACAAAGGAGAACATGGAATTAATTCCTTTTTAGGCCTCTCCTATCTGACAGCTAAGAAAACCAACCAAAGTGCCTGCTGGGTGTGTGCCGCATTACCCAAATATGTACAGGGAGGACTTCCTATGGGGGCCATTCCTTGGCGTCTCGAGGAAGTCATAGGCATGATCATTTGGAGGGATAATTTAGGAGATTTTAATATGACAAACTATGGGGGTTGCCATAACACGACTTTAACCTGCACAACATTACAGTATCTACAGGAGCGAGGCTTAGAGCCCACGAGTTTCACAGGCTCTTACGCTCCTAAATATAACAGAAGCCATACACCACCATACCTGACTCTAAATAAGGAACGTGAGGGAAACATATGCTTTCAGCACACTAATGGTCTGCACTTGGTTGGATGGAGTCGTTGCAACCTTACCATCGCTGCAAATATATCCACCTCTACCTTCCAAATTCCAGGATGGGATCGGCACACCCCACAATTCGGTATAAGTTTCTTATTTTCAGAGGCATGGGGAGCGCCAAACGGAACATATTTCATTTGTGGAAAACGAGCCTACCCATGGTTGCCAGCCCAGTGGTCTGGCTCATGTTATTTAGGATATGTGGTTCCTCATATCCGTGTTCAAACCCACACCCCCTTCGGACCTAACCACAGACCACAAAGAAAATTGGCTGATTGGGAATATTATTTAGGTATAATATTTCCACAAGCCGGCATGAACTTTCTGAGTCGAGAGTTAATTCAAATGGCTTCGACTTTAGAAGAATTAGCAAATTCTACCTCATCTAGTCTGAAGGCTGTTAATGATGAGATGGTAGCCCTCAGAACAGTGGCCATGCAGAACCGACTAGCTTTAGATTATGTACTGGCGGCCCAAGGAGGAACTTGTGCAGTAATTGGCACTGAATGCTGCACATATATCCCTGATAATTCTGAGCACATCTCAGATCTGGCCCAACACATTTACAATGAGGGACAGAAATATCAGGACTATTATACTGAAAATTGGGGAATTGGATCTTGGGTAAAGTCTGTGTTTGGGGCCTGGGGCGGAACTTTTTTACAGTGTTTATTTGTAGGAATAGTATTGTTTATATGTGTAATTGTAATCATCACGTGCACAAAAACATGTATCACATCTTGCCATAACCGTGGAACGAACAATGTCATGGCAATACATACCTGTTCGCCAAGAAAGGAAAGATCTGCCCTGACATTGTATGTATAAAAATAGGCTACACTGACGTATGCCATATTTTATAAGGGGGGAATGAAGAAAGATGTGAAGACGGGGGTTTGTATTTAATCTTTTCTGTAGGGGGTTTAGACTTCCAAGTCACAAGCAGGGGTTTATGGCAGGAAAGGGGGTTAACTGATAAGGAGTGCAGATGCCAGCTAGGAACCCCCCTGGGTGTAATGTTAAACTGACCATTTGCCCAGAACATCATAAACTGGCCAAATACCATGAACCCCCCTCTTTACCATCAGACCGAGTGACGTCAGAAACGGAGAAGAAAACTGTATATAACCCAAAAGTTTGTAACAATACGGGGAACAATACTTCGGTTTTGTTGTTTCTTGCGGGAAACAAGACTTCGGCTTTATTGTTCCTTGCATGCAATAAACTCATCTTTTTCACTTCATCTCGGGATCAAGAACCTTATTTCTTCTGTTACAACACTACATATACCCTCTTTTTAAAAATTATAATAATTTCAACTGAAATTCTTTTCTTTGTAAAGTTTCTGGCTAATCGTCAGCCATGATAACATTTAGCTTCCCTACACAGACAGAATTAATATGGTCGACTAAGTCAATTTCAAGGAACCTCAATCTTACCTTTGCAGTTCTAACAATGCCCTCCATCTTGCCAGGCCCAGTGCTGACATTGAAGAACCCTCCTTCATTCCCTTTGACGATTGTATACCTGGTGTTCCAGGCTGGTGTGTGTGGTTCATCCATATCGGTCACTGGTAGTTTCACCACCTCAAAGTCTACTTTGTTTTCAGGCACAGTAACAGTATACTAAAAAAGTAAATGATTTATTATGTTTGTACTGTCTATATTATGTGGTGTTGTCTGTTGTTATATATGTCCCACAACATCAGTGCGAATAAGAAATCCAATGTACATGTCCATCTGGCAATAAACTCCTCTACTAAAAAGAAATGCTTCATCGAGTTGCTGGGGTGAAATACTGTACAACTAATTCCTCTCCACATAAGTTGCAAATGTCAAATTCCCAACTTGGCTAGGAAACTCCCTATTTTATGAACATTGCTTAACTGTAAATATCTGGTTGGAGGTGAGGCTTAATATTGGCCTGAAGAGAATGAATAAAGTGAATTTAGATTTAGGATTAAAAATAACGTATGTGTCATATTCAATAATCTGTTCTTAGTCTATCTTATGTGGGTTGTAAAAACAGAACTTACCGAAACCTGTGTGAACCGTGGAGTGTTGTCATTACTGTCTGTTACAGTGATGACTGCAGTGGCAGTGGTCAGCCGACCTGCCCCATCCATATCAGCAGCTCCAATCAGCAGTGTATATTCAGGATGTTGCTGAAATAATAAAAAACTGCCAGGATGAAAGATTGATTGAATTATTCTAATAATACCACCACTATATATTCAAGAAACCTATTGATTAGGACTATGAAAATGTACTGTACATAAATATGCTGTGCAACAGTGCAATACAATGCTTGCAATGAAATATGAATAACAACTCCGATCATGTCCTTTTCATTGCTTTAATACTTAAACTGTGATAAATTATGAACATACCTCTCTGTCCAGTTCAGCTGAAGCAATGATTATCACTCCACTCATTGGGTTGATCATAAACATGTTGGGATTTGGCTCCTTAGGTTCTTGGCTTATGATGCTGTACTTGATAATCCCATTGTCTGTATTAGGATCATCTTCGTCTGTTGCAGTTACTGTCATGAAAGCAGTACCTTAAAATATGAAATGCAATGACAAATTAAATGATAAACTGGCAGTTTTCAACAATAAATGGCTACTTTGCAATTCAGAGGCAGTGTAATCAGGAATCAAACACGTTTTCTGGTATGGCTACTAGTGTTTTGTGGTATTATGATACTAGATAACTAGATAAAGAAGGGGGCAGTTTGAAAATTAAACTAGTAAAGTAAATTGAAACTAAACACTTAGGTGTAAGTAATAGAAGTATTCCTGATTTACTAACTAGTTCTTACCTGGTGGAGATGCTTCTTTGGCATTGCCCAGAAAGGTGTCTTTGGTAAATTCAGGACTGTTATCATTCTGATCAGTAACATAAATAACGATTTCCATAGGATCCTCTGCTCTTCCCCCATCAGCAGCAACAGCATGAGCCATAAGCTAGAAATAAACATTTATGTTTACTGTCATAAATTAAACATGAAGACCTGGAAAATTTTAAAAGGACTTAAATACTGAGTTTACCGTATAATGGTCTATCTTCTCTCTGTCCAAAGGCTGGTTTACATACATCCGTCCAGTGTTCTTGTCAATGGTGAAAATCCCTACAGGGGGCTGATCTACTCCTGGTCCAGTAATGCTGTATATAATTTGTGCCTCTTTGTCATTATTGGATTTGATCTGAAATAAAAAAAGTTAAATGCCCTAATTGTTTTTCAAGCAACTTACACTGACCCATCTTTGGGGTAATTACAAGAAACAAGTCATGCTCCTGGTCCAGTAATGCTGTATAGAATTTGTGCTTCTTTGTCATTATTGGATTTGAACTGAAATTATAAAAAAAAAATTAAATGGTCTATCTCTTCTTCAAGTGAAAAGGATACACAGTGTATACAACTGTGGTTGTAACAAAAACTATACTTGTTGTTGAACTCCAAGGACACGCAAATTAAACTAACTGTTACAAGAATTTCATTTAAAGTGCATGAAAATACATTATTATACTGTGTCTTTCAAAAGTATTCAGACCCTTCCTATGATGTCCCATTTTGTGAATTCACAAAATACTGTGTATGCATTTTCATTCTTATTCACTCGCCATTAGAGTGTAGCTTTGGCCTAAAAAGATCTTCATCCCTTTTTTTATGTCTGAAGCAAGATGACAAGCATTTTTATTCTTTTTTCATAATCAAAACTATAGCTTTGGCCTCGTGCTTTGTATCTCTGTCCTGCCGGAAGGAGCATCTTCATTCCAGTTTTAGGTCTGAAGCAGGATTTACTCTATGATTTGCCAGTTTGTTGCTTCATCTATGTTCCCATCAGCCTTGTCAGGTTACCCAGTCTCTGCTGATGAGAAGCAGAACTATAACATAATGCTGCCACAACCATATTTGACAGCTGAGCCACATGGAAATCTCTGTAACATTTTCTAAAGACATGATATGATCTCTGTAATTCTGAAACTGGTTACTTGGTTATTATAAGATATAATTAATAATTAGGGAAGAATATATGCATTTCTAAAGAGTTTTAGAACAAACTCATTTAAAATGACTCACTTCATAATGCACGTTAAATAAGATAGCTGTACGTTCAGAGTAACATAGTAGCATGCAATTCAGACGTACCTGAAGCAAAGTACAGCTAAGATATAATGATTAAAATTCAGTTACATTATACGTTTGTAATACAATAAGTTAATGATGATGTACCTTAACCAAAGTTTGTGGGAAAGTGCCTCTGTTGTTTTCAGAAACAGTGATGGGTGGAATGATCCAGTCTCTCTTCTGTCTCTTCCACTCTCCTGAAGAGGACTGTGGAAACACCAGGACTGGGACATCTGGAGAGGTTTCAGGCTGTGAAAGAGAGGAATTGCATACAACATACTGTTAAAACTGTACTGTTTTTTCATTTCAATTGTATTGTTTTTGGGGTTGTATTAAATCCTATCTCTGAATTTGTAGGATTGTGTTGTTTAGTGACACAATCCTGCCTGGACAGCTAGTGTATATGCAGGTTTTGTGTCTGCACTAGAACTTGATGAACTGGGGAAAACATAGATAATTGAGGTCCTGTAGACTCAGGCTCCAATGACAAACTGCAATCACAGCAGACCACCTGGGCCTGGATTAGACACTCCAGGTTTATTAGTATAATAATCATCACTTTTAATTTATATAGGACCTTTCAAAATACATCATCACAAGGTGCTGAAATATAAAACAACAGAAATAAATATAACTATATTGGAGACTGACAAAGTGCCAAGAATGCATCATTTTTAGGTGTTTTAATAGTTAACAGTTCACCGATGAGAGTATGTTGAGAACAGTAAGGTCACCATAGTGCTCAAACTCATCTCATTGAGAATTTTTCCACAGTTACCTGTCCTGGAGTGATACTGTTCTTATCATGGAGGTGATGGCTTCTCAGCTCCTTTTCCACTGTGACTCTTGTGGTCAGTTTTTTCCCACTAGAATCCCAGGCATGGACTGAAAAACTATCATGTCCATCAAGCAGATTCACAGCTCTCTTCACCTTTATAGTTCCATCTGTGTCCACTTGAAATCGGGAATCATCCGACATATAAACTGTTCTCTTATGGCCTGAGCAGTCATCAAAGTTCACTGCAAAAAAAATTGTAGTAGTGTTTCATAAAGCAGAAAACATTACTGGTAATGAAGTGTACTGGACATTTTTTGATGATAGAAACTCCCTTAAAAAACTTTAAAATGTTTTCTAGCATAATTTGAGAGATTTGGGATATGTCTGTTAAAGACTTGATGCTATTTTCATAACAGTCAGAGGTGATGTAGAGACTAGTTTAAACTACAGAACATACATATAAATCAGAACTAAATAGCTGTATTTCCTCTAAAATATTCTACCATAAAGTGTATGAATAAAAAATATAATCGTAAAAGAGGACTGTACAAAAATGTTTTTCTCATGCAAGTGCAAGAAGTCTTTATTGCCATGTCCTGTTATAATTTAGATACATAATTATTCTTCTCTTAAAAATCTCAGAGAAGGGGTTCCTGCAGGTTTAATTAATTAATTCATCATTTTCTTATTTCACCCTAGCTAGTTCTAGAAAACTAGTAAAAAAAACACAGAGCTTTGATGACCCCCTTTGTGCAATATGAACCTAAAATACTCGCACTCCAGTTCCTTACACTGAGAAGGTAAGATCCTGTCAGGTGTGGCAGTGTCTTACCCTTTCCCATTCTCCTGCCTGCGGGCAGAAGCTCCTGGTCAACTTGGAAGACCAATCTGTCTGAACTGAACCCAGGCTGACAGGATGGAGCATCTTCCCCTGATCCTGTAGCCACAACCTGCGAATATAAAATGAAATAGGTTTTAATGTAATATTTATTAAAATATAAATAACCTTATGGTATACTGAGCAAATACAATTGTGTATATGTTCAGGTGGGTAGCTGCGTCAGCATGCGTAGGCTGCAAAGGAACAAGTAATAGGTTTATTCCATGCTGAAAAAAAGAAGAAAGAGAACACAACGTTTCGGCCGTGGAGCCTTCTTCAGGTGTGAGGATGTGTATATGATCTTGAATTGTGTATATGTGTATATACACTTCTTCAATTGTGTATATGATGTACAGTATTTTATAGTTCTTCATCTGTCCATAAAGTATAAGCAGTACAACAAAGAGGTAATAGCTAAAAAGGTACAGGATATTAGAGTATCAGGTAGAGAGCTGTGTCAGCATGCGTAGGCTGCAAAGGAACAGGTAAAGGTTTATTCCATGCTTAGAGAAAAAGAAAAAAGAAAAAAGACACAATGTTTTGGCTGTGGAGCCTTCTTCAGGTGTAAGGGAAAGATGCCCTTCTGACCATATGAAGTCACAGATAGAGGCCAAACACAGCTATTCCACCCTTATGTGAGGCTCACAGCCAGTGAATATCAAGCAAAGTTTCAACTTTGAAGACCAGGGAGCTTTCAGAACAACTCAGGAATAAAGCTGAATAAAAGCACAGATCAGTAGAAAAGCATAAAATAATTTTATAATACTGAATTTTCCTTTACCCTATTTGAAGTTAATTATTAAGAAGTGTACATAATATGTAAATGTACATAAATGCACATAATACCACCCACACACTGCTTAGATTTGGCTGTCTCGTAACCCAAAAAATGGACATCATTTGCACTAAGCTAATGCTCAAAGTTGGTAGAGACTTATTCAAAAAGACTTGTGGATGTCACTGCCGTCAAGGGTGCATCCACCAGGTATGTTTGTTCATGATTTTGTATGGTTTTGCAATCAACATATTTCTTTTTTTTTCTCTTTTGCTGTATTGGTATTTACTGTATCTTATCTTACCCTTACAAGTTTTCCGTTTGAGCATTCAGTTTTTTAAATATAATATTAGGTTCTGATATTTGTAATTTGTTCTGCATTTTGTAATGCCACACAATAGGATGCTGTTGAAAGAATCTGAATACTTTGGTACAGCACTGTACATCTTTCTATAAATCATGTGTGTATAGTGTACTGCATATTGAAGAGCTTGCATATACAGTGTATATACACAGTATATAGTTTTAGAAGCATGAGAATGAATCTTACCTGGACTACAAAAAGGATCACTTTGAACTGCAAACACCTCATTTTCCCGAATACCCTCAGGGTTACTGTAGAATAAGTTGTATCCCTGTAAATGAAATAATCTCAACTGAGAATCTTACTGAAAGTACGTAGATTTGAGCGCTACCTGATGTGTACAGATGGCTTTGCCCACTGATTCCAACAACTCTTCTCTAAATATGGGCAGAAGATTTTTGATCAGTATCTCAGGCACAGGCAAATGAGGGTACTGTACCTTCAGGCCCCTGACTTCCCAAACCATGAATGCTCCCAGTCAAGGAGAAAAAATACTGATTAAACCCACAGCAATGATTTAAAGTTTTCATATGGAAATTTCATTTTCTTTCCTGACTACCTACCTATGTACAACGTATGTATTTTGAAATGTAGGTGTTTTTTCAGAATTATGAAACGAGCAATAGCACTACACTAACCTTCTTCAAAGTAAAATAACAAACAAATACATACTGTATAGTATTCAGGAATACCACAAACAAACAAGCAGTAATCTTTCCAACCTGAGCTCAAGACAAATGGGGTCAGATAAGAACAAAGTATAGGTTACAAATGTGAGGGGAACATTTTGCTCATCTGAACCATTTAGCAGTTTTTAGCTAATTGATCCAATGGTCTCGCCAAGCCATTTCAGGAAAGGAGCCAGGGAGTCAGGCTTGTAGTCCCTCTGTTCAAAAGATTCAGTTCCTTCAGCCTGTCAGTGTAGAATATTCCCTTGAGATCCGGTCTGACATCTGGTTACTCTTCTCTGGACTGATCTCAGAGCAGCAATATCTTTTTATAACTTTGTGACTGAAATTGTACACAATATACTAAATGAGGTGCATTGTGCTATTTTAATACAACTAATCTCTTAGTTTAAATTCCCCATTTTAAACTCTATATTTAGCATTTTGTTTGACATTATCTGGAATAAATGAAGTAAATGAAAGTGTCAAAATAAACATTTAAGTCTTTTTCATAAGTAGCTCCTTCTAACTCATTTTCCATTTTATATTAATAGAGTTTTCTGTGGTCTGATACTTGCTTGTAATACTGTTGTTTGCAGCTTGAACATGAATGAAATACTCATTTTTTATATCAGCCATTTCCATTTTATTATCTTGAAGTTTACCATTATGACCCAAACACATTTGACTTTATCCTTCATGGTTCTTTTACTGTTGCAGTACTGAAAGAACAGTTTACTAATAATTGTAGCCTCTACTGAGATATTCTTTTATATCTCTTGGCCTTTTTAATATCTCCATTTACCTGTCATCAATACCGGCAACAGAAAGGTTCTTGGCTTCTATCAAAGAGAAGAATGTGTTAAATACAAGTCTGATCACAATGTGGAATGTTTACCTTTCTAGAACATCCATCAGTGCTTTTTCAGTGAGACACTTGTTTTCATTCCTGCACTTGGTGCTTTTCCAAACCACGAGGTTTAAAAACTACATCCAAGTCCAAGTCCCAGAAAAAACTTCTTGCTTGCAAACAGATCCTTATTGGAAGATGAAACAGACAATAACACATGCAAATAGTTTTAGTTTAGGAATAGAAAACTTCAGATAAAGAGAAAATAGTAACACAAATAGTAATAAATATAAAATTAAATGTAAAAGGGCTACATGATGGCCCAGTGGTTAGCATTACTGCCTCGCAGTTAAATTCTATTTTCAGTTCCTGTCCTGGGGTTCTATCTACGTGACGTTTGTATGTTCTCCCCATGTTCATGTTGGTTTCCTCTGGGATTTCCAGTTTCCACCCACTTTGGTTTCTGGCAAAATTGGCCTTGTGCCTGTGAGCCTGACCTGGGAGAAAAGTTTAGAAAATTGGATGGATGGAAAATTAAACATATGAAAATTAAACACCTGGTACTTTCCTTTGAACATTTCCTTTATAATTAACTGAATTCCCTATTGCTAGTACTACTTCGGTGTTGGTTTATAAAATTCCTGCATCCCTCCATTAGAAAGCCTCTCATCCTGGTGAGAGCTGTGGCAACCTGGAACCTATCCCACAAGCAGAGGGGGCAAGGCAAGACTGGCAGCACATGACTGCTGGCACACTGGATGGCATGCCAATCTATCACAGGCCCCTGGCAAAAGGAACAGTTTAGGTTAGACAATCAAACTGAAACAGTATATTTTAGGGAGACCAAAGGAAAACCCACATATACCCAGGGAGAAGATGCAAACTCCACACATAATGTACATCACTCTGGATCCTGTGACCCCAGAACTGTAAGGAAGCAGTGGTATCACAGTGGTGCCCCTGTGAAACCCAGTATTAATGAAGAAACACACTTTGATTATAACCTTGTGCTTGTCGTTTATTTGATTACATTAATAGAATCAAAGTGGTTCCAAGATATAAAAGGAAGTAAAGATCTGCAGTAAGGTTTCCATTTTACAGTAGTCTGAAATGAAAAACGTGTCTGTTGTTCAAGTTCACAAGAATTTAAGAAGATACACCCCCATCATCAAGACCAAACTTGATTCTACTTTTTTTTATTCCCAGAATACAAAACCTGCCTCTGCCTGAATCATCGTGTCTAAAATCTTTGGGATCAGTGGCACATCTGCTGAACACAGAACACTGGTATGTCTCTTTTTCCCTTATGTGCATTTGTATTACTTCAATCTCTGGTCTTGGGCAATTGCAACTATGAAGGATCTTTTGTGGAATGTGAAAGTGAAGTGAGATGTCTAATTTACAGACAAGTCCAAGCAAAAAATGGCCGTATTTACCATTTCCTTTGAATTGTTTTTGATACTTGTTTTCTGGCTAGGAACTGTAATGTGAAAGGACTCCTTCACCAGCTCTCTGATGGATATTTCCTAATTCTGCCTTTTCAGTACTTTTCTGCTGGGCTTACATCACACATTGTGAGTGAGTCACTCTTGCCTTTTTGTCTAGAGCATATATCAAACTATGCCTCTTTGTCCACACATACAGTATCTCGAGCCATACTGTATATACTGTACATGATTCCACTCTTGTCTGATCCATGAACAAAACTCCATATCTCCATAGATCATTCACTATCCAAAATGGTGTGAAATGGTTGCTCTAGCTGTTTCTTTAACACATCAACTTCTTACTACACTTTAGAATCTTACTTTTGAAAGAAAGCCCCAAAATAAAAAAGAATCAGCAGGTATATTATGTTTTTTAATTTGTTGTAATTTAGTGCCCAACATAGAAGCAAGTACTGCCTTCTTCAACTTTATCAACTTTATCCCAGATTATTTTTACACAAATAATCTAAAAGTAAATTGTACACAGAACAAAATAAGAATTATTTTAGTATAGACTGTTTTTTTTATTTTGGCTATATCCATCTAATTTTATTTATTTATTTGTTAATGGGATTCACTCACTTCATCATGATCCAACTCGATTCCGTTGTTTTTGATTCTCTATAATAATCAAAATCTGCCTCTGTCTGAATCATCATGCCCTGTGTCTTTGGGTTAAGAGCCACGTTGGCTGATCACAGAACTATCTCCCTTTGCTGCATACAGCATTTCCTAACATTTAAAAACCCATTATAACACCATGGCATTATAACGTGTGTAGAAACCCCAACAACTCTGAGCTTCTGCATTTGTTCTGTAAGTTTAGGAACTGTACATTAAACATAACAGAAAACAAAGATTTTAAAACCTTGACACTTGATACACCTGATACACCCTGACTGTATGTAAGTCAGACATACAATGCATGAGTATTTTTAAGGTATTAAAAGTGAAAGATGAAGACAAATGGCATGGTTGTTGCTGCTGCTCAGTTTGTCCTGGTTCTGGGGTTTTGTTCTGGACAGGAGTGTTGGTTTGTTTGTGGCTTGTTTGCCCAGTGTCAGCATAGCCTTTTTTCGGGTGCTATATTTTTCTCCTGTCCACCAATAAAATGTTAGGTAGTTTACTGGGGTTTCTAAATTGTCCTTGAGTGTGTGTTTGTGTCTGTGATGGACAGATGTGGTGTCCAGTGTGTAATCTTGTCTTGCACCCCCTGTGTCCAGGAAATATTTCAGGGCTGTTTTGATTGTGGACAAAGTCTCCCATTATCTATTTTTTTATTCCTGTCTGTGTCTGAGCATAGTAGACACCAATCCAACATACTCAGGACATTTTCAAAACCATAGAAATAACTTTCCTGAAGCACGCAGAAGCATAAAATAGCAATGTTATTGAATGTTTTGAAAACTTGCTTTATGCTGTCAATACATTCTAAAAGCTCAGGCTAAAAGCAGAACACAATTTTATGATCAGAATACTATATTTCTAGGGTTGTTAATGATTATTTTGACTAAAACCAGACATTTTTCAGTATGCCTAAACTCAAACACAGTACCACCAGCAGATGTCGGTAAAAATCAATAATCTATAAACTAGATTTCTTCATTTTTGTTTCTTAGACACAGCAGCCAGCAATTGGACTGTGATATGTACCACTTACACTTTGGTTTAAGATGGGGAATGAAGTAATTCAATTAACAAGCCTCTTTGTAATCGGATTAAAATACGAGTTTCTGTTCCAATTACGTTTATCAACATCTCTTAATCTCTTTACAGTTACTGTACAAAAATAGACTAGAAAAAAACAAGAACTCGTGCACTGGATGTCTTCAGGTTATTCAGTGCAACATGCAGAGCAAGACGTCAGTAATAAAAGAAAAGCCAATATTTAGATATTTGAGATTTATGTAAAACCCAACCCAACTTTTCAATTGGTTATAGGTTTATTGGTTTTGCGAATATCATAGTGTCGTAACAAATTATGCTAAAAAACAACACTCAACAAGTTTTTTTTTACCTAATTAGGATCCGGAGCAAAACTCAGAACGTAATACTGTATATGAGTTAAACATACAATGCACCAATATTAATAAAGTTTTGAAAGCAGGAAGAATTGGAATTAAAGACGTGCAGGCCATTCCGAAATTATCATTTAAACTGCGCAGCCGACGCAATACTGGCAATTTCCCACCCAAGGGGAGTCTAGTATTTCGCGTACATCAATACGTTTTGTCGCCTTTGAGCCACCGTAGCTCTGCAACCAATCTACAGCCGGTACAGGTCAAAGCCACACAAAAAAACCTGAGGAAAGGAATGTTTTCAAGCTGGTCTGGAAAGTAGCAGTTTCTTTTAAGAGAACAGAAAATAGAATTTCACAGATGTCCGGAGGGACTCGGTTAGAAAATGCGAACCCTCTGATCTTCCAGCGATCAGGGGAGAGGCTGCTGACGGCGGAGGAAGAGGATGAAGAAGTTGCTGATCCTATTGACGACAGAGAAATTTTCGATATCCTTGTTAATTTTATTAATGCATTCGTGCGCTTCATTTCAGCTTGTGACAGAGCATTCCATTGTGCCGTCGTTTCAGAGTTGCCGTGTTTTCTCCTTGATTTCTTTCTAACATCTCATCAGGTCGATTAATGACCCCGAACATCCGCTGTCCCTGGAAGAGTTAAACGTTGTGGAGCTAGTGAGAGTCAATGTGGGTTCCTCTGCTCTTTTACATTTGCTTGTGCTCCTATCCGCCAGACAAAACAATCTGCTACATTAGTACGGACTGTGCATTGCACGATTTTTTAAATCGTTATAATGTAAGCCAGCTGGTAAGAGTATCAAGTACAGTTACTCGCAAGAGCATTCATTTCTCACTGTAACAAAGAAAGATGGAAGACGAATGCCTTCGAAACTTAATCTACTGTTAATGAAGAGGTTGTGTAGTGGATGGATGTAAAAGGGCTACTTCCTTTACCCCACAGGTGAACGACAATGAGAGCACAGTGTCTGTGGAGTTCACTCCTACCATTCCTCACTGCAGCATGGCGACTTTGATTGGCCTGTCCATCAAAGTCAAGCTACTTAGATCGCTGCCCGACAGGTTCAAGGTGAGTCATGTAAAAGGCCCGTTTGAGTTAATATACTATTCATCCAACACTCACATGTACGTCTTATGTCGACTGCCTCATCTTGCAGGATGGTCTTCTACCGCTTTCTTTAGGTGAAGTTTTAATATGTGTGTTTCTATCAGCGTTTTCAAGTCCTGAATGAAGAGCTCGCCACCGATTTTCTTATTAATGATTTAATTACTAGAGGTGGTTGGGCGTTAGCTGTATAGGAAGTGCTACTGTTCACCTGATTGTGTAAATGTATTTTTCTCTATTAAGATCGATGTGCACATCACACCTGGTACCCATACCTCTGAACAAGCAGGTAAGAGCTTTGTATGATTCTTTCTAATATATTTTTATTTCGTTTAAATATTTAGGTTTTTTAAATGATCCAAAACCTGATGGTTCTGTCCCCAGCTCGGTCAAGCTGGGTATTTCACTGAAGCAATCTGATGGAAGTACTGTGCTCAAGGGCACAATGAAGATGTCCAACCCAGCATTTGAAACCATAACCTTACAGTTACAAGATCAGAGTGCTAACCACTACTGTACACTGCACAGTGCCATTCAGCTAGGCAGCTGTGGTTTCAAATACATTTGCAAATAGCTGACAGATTTTCCTCCTCCTGTTCATTGTGATGTGATATTGTAATTATTACTGTTCATTCAGCTCAGTCCAAAACATCTGTGTCTTCCACCAGTTCAAAACTGTCAGAAGAACATAAGTGGATACCTCTGTCAAGTTTTATTTCGTTGTGTGTTTAATCTTAATCTTATTCGCTTTATATTTTCTCTCAACAGTTAACAAACAGCTTGCAGATAAAGAAAGAGTAGCTGCAGCTCTGGAGAACTCTCATCTGCTGGAAGTGGTGAATCAGTGCCTGTCTGCTAGAGTTTAACCAGAACAGATCTTCAGAACCACAGGACAAGTTCAGCTGCTAATTTCCTACTTCTTTGTAAAATTTGTTACACCTGAATTATTTAATTAAATGTTGGATAATTGCTCTTGTATTTTTGTTGCACGGGAATGAAATGATTCATGTTTGCATTGCTGTGCAACTCCTAGAGTCAACATCAAGAATGATGTTTTTGTAAGTTAATCTTTTCTTGCAAGTTTGCCACAGGTCCTCTTCATTAAATATATTTTATATTAAATATGTTTTAACAGAAATTACTTTACCCTTTTATATAAGGATGGATGGCGGCTATATCAGTGCTTTTATTTGAAATGTAATAATGTTGCATAAAGAATAATGAAATATTAGTTGTTTAATAAATTGCTTATTCTGTAATGTTGTTTCTTTTTTATATTTCCTTCAAACTATTGAAACTGGAAAAAAAAGTCTTCTTTGAAAGCAACCAGGCATATTTTAGGATTGTGTTTGATGTTAGACAGTGGGCTGGGAGGTGAAGTGTTCCAGTGGAGATAGTCTCTCAGAGCCAGTCCACACAACATTCAGTTTACTTCATGCTCCTGCATTAGAGCTCGGCAGCTCCTTTTCCAGTGCTGAGGAAAGAAAACTGCAGTAACAACCAGACCAGAATGAAATTTGTACATTTTTGTAAAATACTTAGAAAAACCAATAATGTCCTTTTAAAAAAAATCATAAATTATTCGTTTGTTTGAAAATATTAGTCTGCTTAAGCTGATAAGAAGGCTATGTAATCATGACATTTTTTTTAACATTACATGTATATAAAACTAAACTAATCCTCGTGTTCCAGAGAGTCCTATGATTTTTATTCCACCTTTGATCTTAATCTTTAATTTAATTACGTTTTTGATTGCCTACTTTTCTAACGACAGTAGCTGCCAGTTCACAACTCCCAGCACTGTGGAATCTGCAGGACTCCCGCCCACAAGGTCTGGAGGTGACCTTCCAATGGATTCATTCATTATTTCCCCCAACCTTTCAGAACCAAATGATTTATTTATGGTATAATTAGAAATGGTTATAATTACAGAAAATGAAAGCTTACTGATCAAAGGCACCAATGATTACAATTTGTATCTTCAGATAACTATAATAACTTATATTCTCCAAGTAGCACTTTTTAAAGTATTCCAGTTTAGTGATAAAATATCTAAACTTTTAAATGCATGCTAACTTTTATTCATAAGAAAATGTTGAAATGTATTTTTCAGGTTCCAGATGTGATATAAAGGTTTCCTTTTGTCTGTAAAAGTGGGATTTATTTGCTTAGGAACACACACCCTTATCCAGGAGGACATAAAACACGTTGTTGAAATTTACATTTGGCAAGTACTCATGAACGAGTGAAGAAGATCAAATTGTGATCACTTTTTTTTTATCTAACTTCCAATGTGTACTCCCTCACACTCTCCTGTGAAGTCTACTCCTTCTTGCTGCTGCTGATAAGGGACTACAAGTTCGGGTTGCTCAGCTATAATCAGTTATGCAGGGTCTTTTTCTGCTTAACAAGATGTTCTTGTACTTTTTTTTAACTCATCTGTGTTTAACGAATAATTGTTTTACCCAGGCAGACTACGTAACACTGCCTCACATAGTGATGTCAAAAGAGGTTCTTAAAGGTCAGAAAGCTCTAACCCTCAGAGACTGTCTGTGAGGCCTATGTCTCTCTTCCCTGCAAGCTTGAGCAAAGGGCTGTTCCACCTGAGTCCTGAGATGTCCATCTTGGTGAGGGTCTTCAATGAGAACGCTGCGAAGATGTGGCATTAGTGTGCCAAAGAAGTAATGTGCTGGGTGAATAGGAGAGGCAGCTGCCAAAGCGACTTGGACGACTGAGTGTAAGATGGTGGCAGTGAGATGGCAGTGAGACTTTCAGAGTAACTGCAGGAAACCTCAATATGAGGGAGGGGTGAGGCTTTATATATACCATTCCCCACAGTCGTCATTTTTAACAAATAGCAGAGCAGCAAAATTATTACTGTTGCCTTATATTCGAATATTTAAAAAATCCCCCTTAAACATGTTCTCAGTTCACTTAAATTTGAGGCACATTCAGCCTACAAAACTAAATTTCAATTTTCTGATTATAAGAATTTATTCTATAGCGTATTCGACAGGAAAGGTGTTTATCAAGGCTTTAACAGGGCACAAATGAGATATTTAGATATTATTTACAGTTATTTTTCTCCTATTTGAAACGATAATTTAAAATACTTTTTTTTCAAGCACGAAGAATGCCCTTTGACAAATGTTATGCAAGTAACATGGAAACCTCTAATTGGCTCTGGTATAAAAAATGGCGACAGAACATTGATGACGATTTCTACTTCAACTTTCACAGGCAACTCAAAACGCAGCAGCAGAGTGGCGCAGCGGAAGCGTGCTGGGCCCATAACCCAGAGGTCGATGGATCGAAACCATCCTCTGCTAATCGTTTTTAAAAAAAACATTAAATATGTCCTCGTTGTTAAAAAATCTTGAAAATCACATATACGTAGCGATTACATCCACGTGCATAACACACTACAGTTTTCCAGTTTTAAGTAAGTAAAATTATTATTTTAGTATAAAAATGAGTAAGTATAATCTAGGCAACAAAAATAAATAACGGCTAAAGTTTGTAATCTATATATGATAGGAAATAAAAATAAAGAGAAATTTAAAAACGGTAAAATAAACCCAAATTGATTAATAGAATATAATTAAAACAGAACAACACGTGCAGTGCTTCAGGTTTGTGGCTCACTGTGTGTTGCATCATGTTCTCAGGAGTCCTCACGTTTGATCAACAAGCGAGACAGTAGTCTCTTGCCCCCTCTCTTGGACTCCACAGGTAGCACAGTTATCTACAAATATGAAACTTTCGGCCTTTAGATCTATTTTTGCCGAGGGAAAGCAAGTGACAATGGAAATGGCCACTCATCCATTATTAGAAAGCCATATCTTATAATACAGATAAATATAAGGACTTAAATATCTGTTTTTATTTCAACATGGGTGTTTTTCATAGGACAGAATGTTATCTGCCTGTTGTCTTCCCACAACCAAATACCACTCACACACCAGCAGCTATAAAAATCCCACAGCATTTCTTTAAAAGAGTAGAGTTTCCTGGCCAAATTTCACAGGTGCCTTTACCAATCATGGCCTCCTAATAATCACCATCTTTGAAATGGCTTCATCACTCTTTTCTCCTCCCCACTTAGATATCTGGTGTGTCCTGAGAGTCCTGGTGCACTTTGGCTGGTGTAGGAGGGGAGTCCCCATGAACTGTGAAGTGCTTTAAGATGTCTCCAGAAAATTGCTATATAAGTAAGAGTTGTGTATTTATTATTTGTATTTGTGTACCTAGATGTTCTTTTATAGCAGTCACTATACTGAAGAGATTCGAGTTCAATATTCCTCCCTTCACCTGCAGACAAGCATACAGTAACACTGTAATGAGCCACAGCCACTCTGAAACGGTCTCTTACTACAGCAGCTCCAGTGTCTCCAGCCACCTGGAGCAGTGGTGGCCAGTGGTGGCCAGTGCCAGGGCAGGTATGGATTTGGACTGATCCATGGTTCCCCTCAATGACTGTAACTCCCAGGCATATTATTGTAATTATGATTTGAATAATTGTTATGGCTTTTCATCTCCTGTATTTCCCTATGACAAAAGATCACAGTGAATCTTAAAGATACAGAGTGAGACCTTATTACAAATAATCCAGATGCTCACTATCTGAGGTTATGTTTGTGGCTTCATCTCATTTATTTGCTTATAATTTAACTCAGTAGATTTTTTGTACTAAAAATACTAGATACTTATTGGAAATGGGTACGTTTTTCTCACTTACATTAATCCTTCAGCAGTACTGCTTTCATTGTCTCTTAGCATTAATATTTAATAACGGATATTGTTTCTTGAACTTGAAGGCATGCAATTTCCCAGTCTGACTCCTTTTGTTAAGTTATAGAGTTTATATTACAAGAAAATGCTAATGCAGTTGCTAAAGTTCCTAAAATAGAAAATGTATTTCTACACCATTCTATTTTTACCCTCAAAATAAAAATTTCATCAATCCATCTTCTAACCACTTCTTTCAATTTAGGTTCAGGGTTGCCCATACCTGCATCAGTACAGGATACACATTTTAAATTGTGCATTTTGAAAACCAATACAGGACGTAAGAGCATTAAGTTTAATTATAAAGGAAGATCTACTGTATGTGTTGGAAATGTTTAAACTAAAGTAGAGGGTCTTCGGGCCCTGACTAGCTCTGTTGGTAGAGCATGGGAATCATATTCTCAGGGTAGTCCCAGGGTTCGTGTCCCATGTCAGGCGCAAGGTTCTCTAATAACCCATACTGGGCAGCAGCAGTATGGGGGGAGTGGTGTTGGCAGTATCTGGGCAGAAGAAAGGCCTGGCAATCTACTTCCATATCTTGCCATGCAAACTCTATGGATAGTGATGTTGGCATACCAACTTGATGGCACTCAACACAGGGTCTCTAATTATTACTTGTTTAATTAAAATATCTACCCATTTTCTAACCGCTTCTGGGAGCTATCCCAGCAAGCACCTGGCACAAGGAAGGGTACACCCTGGACAGAAAGCCAGTCCATTGCAGAACATACTCACACCAGGGGCCAATTTTCCCAGAAGCCAATTAAGATGCCAGTAATCTACCATGCCACCCATGTCTAAATACTTGATATTAAACATTATTTTAAACAGATGTCTCTATTTATTTTTCAAGACTACATACTGTATATTTTTTAGTCACTGATTTGTTGCAGGTCTCACCTTCCTCATAAATCTTACTTACCCGCTGATTTGAATTCTAGAAAAAAAATAATGTAGTTTTTAAATTGCATCAAAGATCTATCAGATTTGAGAGGTTCCCATTATATTGCCAATTTCTAAGGACAAGGAAAACAGGTGATTTAAAAATTATATGGGACCAAAATCATAGTACTCTTCAGTCTGCAAAAATCTGAGATCTCTTAATCAAACAGATTACCTCTTGATTGAGCAATAACTCACAGATCTTATCTGGTTGGAGAACCCTGCAGCAGAGTTTGCTCAAATGTCTTAAGAGTAGGACCGCTCACTCTAGGGCATGCAATCTCAGCATTTGCTAGTTTTTTATCTAAGTGTGCTTATGATCATATAATTAAATAGCAAATTTGGCTCACAATATATGGATAGACCATTCTGATTTTCTTTCAGCACTGGAGATGAGATTTTAGTTTATCTGTAAGAATCTACATGTAATTTGAAATGTGCCACTTTGTAGGAACTGGAACCGATTAAAAAGATTTTATCAGTCACATTATTAGTTAATCATCAGAGAGACCAGCAGGGTTGTGGTAACCAGGAGACACTGGAGTCACCAGGACTGGAAATCCCTGCCTTAGAGCAAGAGCACTCCATTTCTGAGTATCTTTCAGTTCCCCCCACCAAAGCAAAATACAGCAGTGTGTCTTCTTCTATGTGTTCTCTTCTCTAGGACTGCTCCTTGATTCTCTATCAGTAAAACTGCTGTTCCTCACAATAAAGGTTTATTATGAAGGGGTGTTGGTGATGACAGGTAAGTACTGTATTGGAGGCTTCACATTAAAATCAATAGGAAACCTCAAACTCAGTCCAGGCTTCACCATGGAGTCTCTGGTAGGGACCAGCAGAATTGAAGAAATGATGGAAGAACATCCATCACCATTATACCATATATATTAGTTAACATAAATATATTAAATAACAAGTACACATCAGTGGAACAGAAAAAAACAGACACCAGTGACTCATCACACACAATTGCAAAGGTTTACTGCACATTTCTTGCTTTGTGTCAAAAGGAGGACCTTGCAGTGTAAAATGTAGCAGGGGTGTTCAAATGAACAATGAACAAGGTCAGCAAAAAAGAATACAAAACGAGCAACATTTATATTGATGAGAAATGACACGTTGTTGCCTTAGGCAGGAACCACAGATCCATCTGAAGTGGTTGGGAGAGTGATGGCTATTTTTCTTCCAAGCAATAACACACAGGACATGTTTAACATTGTAAATCATCAAATTGTTACTGAACATTAAAAGCAATGATTATGTGCTCACGTGTTGGATACTAAACAGAGCAGATCTAATGAACCTTTGTTTGGAATACCTTTTTTTCCATTATAAATTTAAGTCAAAGCAACTGAGATAAGTCAAATTAAACATCAATTACAGATACAGGGATTTGTTACAACACTGTCTACAGCCCTGAAGTGGAACCGTGGAAACAAAGTAAGCACTGTTGCCATATTTGCCTCAGAAGCCAGTACTGTTTGTGCTGGGACTTAACAATTAATTTAACACTTAACACGGTCTATCTTTGCTTTAACAGATTTATATCTTTTATGTTTTAAAAGTTTGATCTCATTGGATGAGAACTAAGAGGAATTTGGGTTATTCTCACAAACCAACACAATGCTCATGCAAAAATCCCATCTGTTTTATCACCAATTTGAATGCATTCTATATACAATATGTCATTTTATTAATTCTGCAAATGTTAAAGTTTAACTTATAACCTAATTATTAAGTTAAGAAAATTTCTTTGAATAATTTCTTCAACACAATAAAAACAAGATCAGTATCTTTTAACACGATTACATTTTGATCATAATTTAACTCAATCAGGCCAGTGTTTCGAAGCAGCATTACAGCCTATGCAATAACATTTGGCAGTAATAAGAATGTTTCATTCTCAGGTTTAAAGCAATATTAATGATTAAATACTTTATTTCCTCCTAAAATATTTTAGACACACATTGCAATATTACTCTAATGTACCGTGGTATTATAGAATTATGCTTAAGAATTATACCATAGAGCAAAAACAAAAATAGAAAAGTAAAGGATTACCTTCTCAAATATTTCAACGTTCTATGTAAAGGTTTTGAAGAAGCAAATACTTTAAATGAATATGGTTATAGATGCCTATACGAAAGCAACACGTTTCAGAGCGTTAACAAGTTCTTCACGAAAGTTTTAGAGACATGATTTACAGTCGTATTACCCAACCTTTTCTCACGGTTTTTTCAACCCGGTGGAAGCTGTATGTGTCTTCCGATCACGGCTATGAATTTAGGTCACAAGAACAAGGTGTGAAAACCGCTAGGTTCATGCTAACCAGCAGCAGGTGGCGATATTGAACAAGATTTATTACGTCGAACTCCGCATGCGAGGTTCTAGCGAGGATGTCGTCTGCATTCATAATCAGGGATTCTTCTTATGGTCTTTCCTGCTGCGTCAGAGACTTTATGAAAACGTCAAAATCGGCAGAGAACAAGCAACTCTCTGCGTTGCTTTCTTCTTTTCTATCAAGGAGCGAGGTCTTTATTAATCCTAAAATAAACTTGATTTCCTTTGCAACCTTACTCCAAACACCAAAGAACTAATCGGCAATGATTACGGGCTACTGTTAAAGCTACTGATCGCAAAGGAACAGAACCTGCTAACAGAGTGGTCAATTAGATATTATATGGTAAAAGGCAAAGCTGGTGGTCACAAATTTTAAAAATGCATTTCAATATCAGTTTTTTTTTAATATAACTATGAGTGGTAAGACTGCTATTCCCAGTTCACCATAATTGTCTTGCATGAATTCCAAAACATCGTTTCATACACATGGTTTGACTTGATCATGGTTCACTGGGGACCACGGTAAATTCTAAACCTGCAAATCTGTACTCTTGAATGACATCGTTTTTATATTGTAGGCATGCACAACCAGTTCCGCACATTTTCGATCGCATCTGTGCCTCCCACAGAAAAGAGCATGATACTGTATCTGCACACTCTAGGAATCGAAAAAGGTTTAATGCAGATACAAGTTGAATTATTTATTACACCGAAAACGTGAGGTCGCCATATGCTGGCGTAATGCATTTTACAGAAAGAATACTGTATAACTTTAGAAAAATGGCAGTGTGTACTATAATTCCCTGGCTGTGAAGGTAAGAGATGATGTATCCATTCGTGCGCCAAAAGGTTCCTTGATCTAAATCCAACGTATTCTTGAGCGGCTTAAAGGATTTGAGTTAATGGAATTTCCTCTCTGGGATTCCCCAGCTCTAGGGTAACCCTCCGATGAAAATCCCTTCCAGCGACTTTACACGCACATCTTTCAACTGGCTTTGATAGCAATTTGAATTAGCATAAATTACAGCGTGGATGCCAGTTGAACAGGTTTCTAGTATAATAAACGGCACCTATAAAAGCATCTAGTGAAATACGATAATCAGAAAAAAATAAGGTCTGATCGACCCATAAAAATAATCTGTTTTACTGGAATTCCTATTGCTGCTAAGAAATGCATACCCTTTGGTCCCTTATGAAAAGTATACATGTGCATTATTTTAGATTATATTCGTGTGCTGCCAAAAAAAACTACTTTTAACGGAAGAGTAAATGCTGAGATAGCTTGCACCCATCGTTACATTGCTGAGCTGTACAACTTGAAAATCGAATAATTTAATAATAACAATACTAATAATGGAACGTTATAGTCATAGACGTAGAAGCCAATCTTACGTGAATAAAAAGTATGCGGAGAGAACAGAGACATTTATCAAACTAACCATAGAGGTTTCTATAGAGATGCCCCAGTTCTCTACAGAAATTTGCACGTCATCTATAGGTTATTTTCATAAGCGGATTGTTATCTCAACCTCACGGCTTCCCAGTTCAATACAGCACACTTTCCGACTTTCGGATGCGCCGTGATGAATAACGGAGCAGTAGCTCAGACAGTCAGCTGCTCGCGGGAGCTGCGAGTCAGAGGAGCCCCCTCGCCCGCGCTCTGTAGGAGAACCGCGTCTCCCGGAGCAGACAGTGAAATTCCAGTGTGCCCCCTCTCCCTCCCTCCTCGGCATGATGCTACTTTACTATAAAGAGGCGCATGATTCTCCCAGGCAAACCCTGCCTAGAACTGACGTCACTCCGCCGGCTGACAGATAAATAAGGGGGTTCAGAGCTGCGCTCAGACTAAACTGAAACCTCCAGTGGAAGATTAAGAACCGAGGACTCTGCCAGCGAAGTCTATAAAACAGGACCTATACAACGTTGTTTCTATTCAAGAGGATCACCGGAAAGGATACGAAGAACAAGGAACATAACTCAGACTCACCTGAAAAGTAGGTTGGTGCTTTGGGCTGCAGAACGTAACCTGGACTTTTTAAATGTTTTTTCCAAATATTTGATCGTTATTGTGTCGGTAGTTTGCTTAAATGTATACATTTGCGCTTACTAGAACACGCGCTAAAATGTAAACTCAACTCACACATTCTAGACACCATCTGTGTTCAGACTGTGGCCATGCGGTGTGTCAAACAAGTCAGCAACTACCGAAATAGGGTGTTTATTTTACAGATTTTAAAACAGAAAATAAGGAAACAGAGCAGGTTGTTTGTTTAAAACTTTGTAACCATTTTTAATGTAAATGTTTGTGGTGTTAAGTTTTTTTATTTTAGTACATTGGTTAAAAAAAAGTAGAGACAAAAAGAAATATCTTGTGAGTTTGAACTCGCTTAGCCTGTGGAATACTCGGTCTGTATGTTTGATTATAAATTATTATTACTGATACGAACCATTTATGAAGAATACAGACGCTACAAAAAGATCATTTAGAGTTCCAGATTCATCATCAGATACGAACAACTTAATTTTCCACAGACTACAGAACGACTCAATATTGCATACATGTTTTGCGTGCGGTATTAATTGTCCATTTAGGCAAACGACGCGTTCCTCTTTCACTCAGAAGACCAAATGTCCACTTCGATTGATCATTGATGTGATATTGTTATTTTCAGACACCGGGGGAACATGACTCTGAACAAGGGAGACAAACTGCGGCATCTGGACAAAAGGCGAGGCAGTATGCCCTTCCCTCTCAACCTGCAGCACCTGCACAGGAGGAGCATGCCCGTGGACGAGCGCGAACTGCAGTCGGCCATGCCCGCGGTCCAGATGAACCAGCTGTCCGGCCTCGTCCGCTGCACCTCTTACAGCCCCGGCGAGCAGCACAGAGACAGCTGCGTCTCCGACTCGTCCGATTCTGTTATCTCCTCTGGCAGCGACACAGAAGGACAGATTTACAAAGTGGTGCTCCTTGGCGATCACGGCGTTGGCAAATCCAGCCTGGCACGGATATTCGGCGGGGTTGAAGACGGTCATGATTGTGAAGAAGCAGGTGAGACGCTATTTTTTATTCTACCCTTCTTAAAGCTTAGGTTATTTTACAGACGTACTAAACCCTGATGAACTTGAAAACAACTTAAGGACTTTTTCCGTTAAACTACTAAAATAAATACTGGAAAACGTACTTACTAATGCAGTCCAAAATTGCAATCTGAGCTCTTGGTTGGAGATTTTTTGTGTTCTAGCCAAGAAATAATACTTAAGTTGTAGACGCTCAATTATTTTTTCACGTCTCCTACCTTCTAACCAAATTTCCATTCGCCCTCTAAATAAAGCCAAGGTAAAGATCGGAGTCATTAACTGTACAGTACGTTCGATTAATTTGGCACACATTAGGGTGAAACACAGATGTTAGATTTGGCCCGTGAGCAGTAAACGCGAGGCCGATTGATTTCTTTGGATTCGGTCGAGTTATTTTTAGCACCATCACTCTCTTAGGTTGACACTATTTATAGCCTAGCAGTAATGATAACCAACGGAAAGTAAATGGAAATCGCTACAGGAGATAGCACAACTACAGCCCTTTTGAAGATTAAGAGGTGTCCTGCTATCAGTCATTAACAGGTGTTATCAGTTACAGCACAGCCACTCGCTTTCTAATGGCTTGCAATTGATGAGCCCTACATGCTTATCTTTTTAAAAAGATTAGTGTCCCACAGGCAAATATTTTAATCTTTCTTTACCTTTGTTGTAGGCAACACATATGACCGATCTATTATTGTGGACGATGAGGAAGCTTCAATCGTGCTCTATGATGTATGGGAACAGGTAAGCCCGCAAACATGAAGACCAGACACCCATTTCTAGGAGAAACTACAAGTCAGTTAACTAACATAAAAATACACAGCTCAAATGCAGTAACCAACAAAAAAAAAACTGCAGTTAAGGTTTACCAAGTGAAAAACAACGAAATTCATTTTTTAGCAGAAACTATAGTAGATGTAGAATATTAATTGTGATGTAGATATTTGGAGATTTGGTTTCAGACTTACGTTAATTCAAAATCCCTTGTGATAAGGCATTATTAATAGTTCATTAAGCTTATTATAATAGCAATATTGCATGAAACAGTATATCCAGGATGTTTCTCTTTGTATAATTATTGCCACTGACGATTATGTGTGCTGATTTTGCTGCATTTCTCCAGGACAACAGCCAATGGCTGAAGGACCAGTGTATGAAGATGGGCGATGCCTACATCATCGTGTACTCAGTGACAGACAAGGCCAGCTTTGAGAAGGCATCAGAGTTACGGATCCAGCTGCGGCGAGCCAGGCAGTCGGAGAACATTCCCATTATCCTGGTGGGAAACAAGAGTGACCTGGTGCGATCTCGAGAGGTCTCTGTAGATGGTAAGCACTGAAGCTCGCCTCACGATATAGGAAACAAAAGTTGTTCAGGCAGACATATTTCTATTTAATATGTGTGTTTTTAAGATACCATGTACATTTTTTGATATTGTTGGATTGATAAGAGTCTGACCTTTCCATTATAAAAAGTAGAAGTAAAGAATTAACAAGCTTGCTCAAATGGAAGGAGCTGTCTTTAAAAATTTAAAGGTAGCATGTCATCGTTGGGGATGTCGCTGGGAAAGGCATTCCTGTAGTGGAGATGCAGGGTGTCCTTTGGGAGAGAAGGCTGAGACATGCGGACGCTGTGTGGTTTTCACAGAGGGCCGGGCCTGCGCGGTGGTATTTGACTGCAAGTTCATCGAGACCTCGGCCTCGCTCCACCACAACGTGCGCGACCTCTTCGAGGGCATCGTCCGACAGATCCGACTGCGCAAGGACAGCAAGGAGGACAACGCCCGGCGCCTGGCCAGCAGCAAGAGACGGGAGAGCATCAGCAAGAAAGCGAAACGCTTCCTGGGCAGGATCGTGGCCAAAAACAACAAGAAGATGGCCTTCAAGCAGAAGTCCAAGTCCTGCCACGACCTCTCAGTGCTCTGACAGGCCAATGAGAACTGCTGCCTTTACTGAAAAGACCAGATGCTGTGTGACACAGACTTGGGTTTCAGACACTGACCGGAAGACTGACATAGATGTATATATTTTGTAATATTAAAAACAGAATAATTTAAACAAAACTGAGAAGACAATTTGATGGTGATGAATCTGCATGAAGCTTTCTAGGTTTTATTTTATTTTTGGTTTTGCCTTAAGAGTACATCTTTTCAACCTTGTGTATACAGTTGAGAATACCACCCAGGCTTGGCCCTGCATTTGCTGTAGCAATGCCTTAATAAAAGAAACATAAGGTGTTTTAAAGAAAAGGTGTAGCCACCCAAACCTAAAATCAGTGTGATTGCAAGCCATTATATAAAGCAAACACTGTAAGGGAATACTATTATTTTAGGACAAATATGAGAATTTTATTGCAAGCAGTATGTTTGATTTCACCATTAATCTGTCCTTCAAGAGCATACTTACTTGAAATTTAGTACGCAGGTTCGTACTTCTATTAGATATGTTGGGGGGGTTGTTATCGGGGGGAAAGAGGGGGTTAAAATGGTGAAGAATTATATTTCCTATTTTATCATTTTGATTTGAATTTCAAGCTCTAAGTGTGAGTAAGAGAATCAAAAGCAATAAATGTTATGTTGTGAGTTTAACATCATTTAAATAAGGTTGATTTGCACTTCCATTTAATATTATTCAATTACTACTTTGTTACATGTTTACATCGATATTTTATAATAAAACATGACCTTTAACCTGTCTGGATTATGTCTGAATTAAAGACACTCTAATCAGCACTACCAAAAAAAGTTTTCCTTTCAACTGACAAAAAGGATGCATTGTCTGCTGACTGAACAGAGAATCAGTATATTGTGCAAGGGCACATGTAACACAATCTTCAGGGCTCAAATGTAAAGATAAGCAAAACACCAAATGTCACAGATTTTTATGAAGAGTTTTATGATCTTCATGGCAAAATATTTTTGTTACTGTTTTGTGGGTATCTTCTGTATTTCTGCAAGCATTATTTAATCACAATAATTTTCATTATTGCCATCATGTCTAAACTGTGGCATTTCTCCATCTTGTCACTTCTAAAAGTTAGGGTTCTGTCTCCTGTGTAAATCTAAGTGATCCAAATCACTTGGGAAGCAATAAAAAGTTGGAACAAAATGTTGGATATAGTTTATGTTTTAAGCTGTAATAAAATCAAAGGATGTTATGTAAAAATAATGCACTAGTAAGTTCTCATTTTAAATATGTACCAGTTTAGTCACCACCCTACAAAAGAAATAATAAAAAAAACATTGTTGTTCTGGAATCAGTACATTCAAAAGCAACCAGATCTATTCTGGGCTAAAAGGAGTGTCATACATTTAGTTCATACAATTCAGACTTCAAAATGTCAGTCATAGATTGACAGACTAAAGGAACTGAACCTTTTGAACAGACTATCAGGGGACTTGGGACCAAGTATTTACATTCCTTATTGGCATTGAAAGCTGTGACAATGTAGGGATGCCATTTTGTGCTTTGGTTGTTCTAATTTAGCACTGCAAAACTAACCTCTCAAATGTTTCTTCTTAATTATTGTTTTATATTTTTACTTCTAGCATGGGATAACTTTCCGTCTTCTACTAAGTTCACCAACCATTTAACCTGGCTCCACCTTTGGAGCCACTCGCTTGCTTGCTTGCTTGCTTGCTTTCAAACTCTGAAACCTTTGTTTCTCAGATCTTCCTAACAAAAGAGAAAAGGCTGTGAACTCCACGCCCGTGTATAATTCGAGACACATGCTAATCAGGCCAGCTGAGCCTCATCTCCCTGCAATCCAGCTAATCAGTGATCCCTTTTTTTCTACCTTTCACACAGGGTGGAAGAAAGTATAAATCTTTAGAAACAGGGTTACAGAGTGTAGGGAATCAACAGTGAAGCAAAAGGACATGTGGAATCTACATGGAAGTGTTTAAGGGTTGTTGGCTTCTTTTGAGAAACAGTTGGATGAGAACCTCAGATCAAATAGCTACAAACTACAAAACAGGCTAGATGAGTCCAAAAACCTTCTCTCATTTATAACCTTTATTGTGGTCTCACATAATTTATTTTCTAATATTCGTTTAGTACTGTCAGTCTGTGATTAATGTGGAGGAGAGGTCTGATTCGAGCAGTGAGCTGTATTAGATTGAAAAGAATGACAAACCATCTGTAATGATGAAGTTCAGGTGGGCAGCTGCGTCAGCATGTGTAGGCTGCAAAGGAACAAGTAATAGGTTTATGCCATGCTGAAAAGAGAAGAAAGAAAGCACAATGTTTTGGCTTTGGAGCCTTCTTCAGGTGTGAGAAAGATAGGACAGTCAGCAAAGATAATATAGCCTGGGAAAACACAAGCCAGGAGAGAGGAGGAGGCGGGAGCAGGGGAGAGGCAGAGTGGCCAATCAAGTGGTGCGAGGTCGAGAGAGGTGAGGAGAGGTGGGAAATGAAACCTACAAATGAATAGAGACAATTAGAAGAAAACAAGTCTGTTGTTGAGAGAAGGGGGACGGTGTGAACTGTTTCAGGATAATTTAAGTTTCTGGTGTCTTTCTGCTATAGGAGTTAAGAAACCCTAGTTTGAGAATGCAGACAGGGAGATCAGTGTGATCATGGCTGTCAGAAGTGAAATGAGAAACTATGAGCTTGGAGAAATCTTTAATCTTCACAGCCCTAACAGTTCTCTGAAGCGGTTCTCCTTCCTGTCTCCCCAATGTAGATGGCTGGACATTTACTGCAAGAGATACAGAAAATAAGGTTGCTGGAGGTACAAGATGTCATCTGAGTGATCCGGAATTGTCCTGAGGGGCCTTGAATGAGTGTGGTGTTCGATATGTAATTGTAGGTGATACAGTGAGCTCTGTTTTGTAATAATGGGGATGTCAGAACCCCCCTCCTCCCCTTAATGAAAGTGAGCCATTGGTGCTGCTACAAGGGTGAAGAAGGCGGAGGGAGAGATGTGAAAATGAATCCTGTTAAATGGAAGGGGTGAGATTAGGGTTTGACATACTTCCATACCTTTGTTTTAAACTAAATCTCAGTGGTTTTGGTCAAACTCTGATTAAGGCAGAGAAGAAGCATGGCTTGTACAGTTAGTTTATTGAGAAAGCTTGGGATGGACTGTTTTGGAGAACAGTGGTGAACAAACTGGAATCTTCCCATATTGAAGCAGAATCTGTGTGGATTTGTTTCTTTTCTGCAATGTGGTGGGATTGAAGAGTGAGTATAACCAAAGCAGCCACTGAAAGCAGCTCTGTCTGAGAGTGGCTCTGTTTCTGGTGTAAGCAAGCTCCAAATGCAAGGATGTAATGTACAAGTAGGAAGCATGATATTTCTACTTAGGTACTTGGAAGTGGGCAAGACTAGAGTTTGACCTCCCCCTAAACTTTGGTTCCATCTAATAATCCATCTTCACAAAATTTGAGGCCCAAAACCACTAAAGTGAACAATGCAGCTGAGAAATTGGCACAATTCATAAAGATAGAGTTAAACATTAACCTGGAAACTCATCAAACCATTTGTGGTTCAGCATTACTTTTTAAATTATTCTCCCAATGCACAGGAGAACTGGAGTCCACTGAGGCACAGTGAGGTAAGAAAAAGATTTCACAGCAAATTCACTGCAAAATAGCCTAACTTCTAACTGTGATAATCGTAATACAACACAGGTAATATTTGTGTAACCATTTTGATGGTTAATATGTGGAGACTGAACTGCACCTTGTATCAAGGTTATCTATTAAACATAGCATTGAGAGAGGAGAGAAGAGAGAAAAAAATGCAGGTTTGTTTTTCCGCAGATTACTGTTACACATAAGTGGATCTTTTGCCTTTATTTTCTAGCAGGCAGCCAGTGACTCATATTACTAATCATAATTAATAGAAATGCATGCAAAGGGTTGTTGATTCTACTGGTAGTATGAACCATGGTTTTGAAAGTGCTTGCTGTCTCTTCAGCGTCATATGACCTCTGTGCATTAACCTTAGTATTCCAATGATACCACCATAAATATGACTTTGAAGAGTCATTTGTGGTCTTGGAGTACTAGTTTGGTGTTGCTCACAACTGTTTTTGATATGCTTCCAACGTGATTTAAGATTAAGGTATCAAGAACTGGACATTTGTTCTGTGTTCTGTGTAACGTTTTAATCCACCATTTCGCACTAGAACAGCTGGTTTAAGCCAGAAGGACATTACCTTACAATCAACTTGATCACCTTATTTTCCTTTCATTATTATACTGATCTGCCTTAAAGCTTGGTTCTCTAGACTACCCAGCAAGTCAGTAGCACATCTCTAATTCCCTCAATCTCAAGGCTTGTAAAGTGCATGAAGGTTTAAAATGAGAGGGGGAGAGAGTGCAGTATATGTGATTCCCTCTATGATATTGTCCTCTCCTTACATTTTGTTATATAATTTTGCTACATTCAAAGGTTAAATTCTTTAAAATGAAAGTTATTCTCAAAGGATACCATTTTCTTTGGGATGTGAAATATTTTGCAGTTTAACTTCTTTAATGAAACCAAAACATATTCTTCAAAAATGCATGGCATACTTAAAAACAGAAGAAACACTCTAAGTTATGTTGTAAAAGCTATATTGGAAGTGAAGGATTATATACTGTAATGTCCTGAGATCATTTTTATACTTTGAGGTTTTAGAGCATTTTATGAAAATACTTACACATTTATAAACCTAAAATACACATTCAAAATATGGTATCTTTTGTTTAATCTTTGTATTTTTAAATTCATACATTGAATTTTGGACTAGTGTCTGGTGAGTTCACTGTCTGAATGCTAGTAAGTTAATAGATACCATCTGGATGCCCCAAAGCAGAAGAATGTTGATCAAATTCATATCTGTATAGATCTGTATTTTTTCCACAGAGACTGCCAAGTATAATCTGTGAAATGTAACCACCCACATGCATCTATTTTTTATGGAGTTTTGTATGAAAACCTGTGGAGCCTCTGTAGCCACATTACAACAGCTAGTGATGAAGTGCAGTTGAGTTGGAGGATTGACTATTGTCACTCAAGGTGACTGACACAGGTTAAGTCAATATTGTTTAGCTGACATTGAAACAGCACATTGCTAGTACTGTGAGTCACAACATAACTAATTTATGAGGAACATGTTTCAATAAAGGAGACTGAATTGAAAATCCAACATCCATTCTTTCCTTAACAACAATACCTGTTAACAACTCCTGAAAAGATTTAAAGTCTTTTTTTAATTTATTTTTTAGATTTTAATTTGTGACTCGCAATATTAAGGTTGTCTGGAAAAATAAATAGAGAAAACGTGATCGTGTGGTTGATTGTTTTATGTATGATGTAAATTTTCTCAAACATGTGTTTGATAATAGTTTGAAAACCAACAAAATACACTCTGCCAGTAATTTATTTAAACATACAGGAACACCCATGGTAATCATTACCTAACTCCAATAACTTAGGATAAAACTTAAATCTGCATTTAAAGATGGGAAAAATGACTTGTGAATGATGATTCTTCAGTATGTTGTAAATCCTGTTTAGGTAATGGGTTATGGCTTATGGTTATCTCCTGACCCTAACTACAGTGATGTTCAAAATAATTATTTATATTAAGACTTAAGATTCTTAAACAAAACATATCCAGCCAACATATATGCATTTATATGCAATTTATGTTATACAGTACATGTACAATAGTATAAGAGTCTTATTTTAATGATCTCACTTCTGCTCCAGCAGAGAACATCCTTTGGCTGGTGTGTATTGGAGCAAAAAGAGCATTTGAAAGACAAAATGTAAATATAGTCACATGATTCCAGGCCAGAACAGCCATATCACTTTACCAAATGAGGAAGATTTTTTTTTTCAGTCAGCTACTTCCATGAAACACTGCTATAAACTGGGGCTGTTTCCTTTAGGAGGTGGTTAAAGCTCAATATTTTACTTGTTTATTCAATGGAATACTAACTGAAACTTGGCCCTGCAATAATTTAAGTGCTTTTGGTCTTCAAATTTAATACACATGGAAATATGACCTCATAAAACACTTTGATTTTCCATCTGTTAAATGAAATCTTTATCCAGGATAAACAGCAGTAAAATCATTTATAGAAACTGTAACTGCAGTCCAAAGCATCATTTGTAGTGTTTCTGCTGGCAGAGGTGTTAGGTGGGGCCAACAAGGGGCACTCTTCTGCGGTCCTTGTGGGTCCTAATGCCCCAGTATAGTGATGGGGACACTATACTGTAAAAAGGCGCCATCCTTCGGATGAGATATAAAACTGAGGTCCCATCTCTCTGTGGTCATTAAAAACCTTGTAAAGAGTAGGGGTGTAACCCCGGCGTCCTGGCCAAATTTCCCATTGGCCCTTACCAATCATGGCCTCCTAAAAAATCACATATATGAATTGGCTTCATTACTCTGTTCTCCTCCCCACTGATAGCTGGTGTGTGGTGAGCGTTCTGGCGCACTCTGGCTGCCGTTGCATCATCCAGGTTGATGCTGAACATTGGTGGTGGAGGGGAGTCCCCATTACCTATAAAGCACTTTGAGTGGAGTGTCCAGAAAAGTGCTATGTAAGTGAAAGGAATTATTATTATTATGAATTATGAATATCTCAGACGGTTCTGTAAAATTTTACAAATTTCAAATTAAGCACAAAATTGTAAACTTGCCCTGCATAGTCACCATATTATAGCAAACCCCTGGTCTTGCCACAGGTGAGAGAGAGTGTTTGCGCAAATTGGGACGTGAAGCAGCCCTTTCTGCTCACTAGTCACTTGAGTGACTAATGACTAATATAATGTGTACAAGTGAATAAGTACAGGTTGTGCAGCTCCATTTCACCTCAGAAATGTTCCAATGTGATCTGCATGCAGAGTTAAGAAATAAGTTGTGTTGTTAGGAAAACTGTCTTAAAGTCATGAGTAATATTTCTATTGGATTAAAAGAAATGTATTCACAAGCCTGCTTGTTTACAATGTAATAGGGCCCCAACACCTCTCTGGAGGTTTTGCTGCCTCCTTCTGAGTCACAGACTATAGTGCTGCACATACCTGAAAATATAGTCTATTCTGTTATATAAATTACATGCTATTGCATACGTTTTACTTTCATTGTGGTTTGAAATGCACTTATAAATTCTGATTCTTTCAGTTCGCCTTTGAATGGTTCCTACTCCAGGAAACATTTCATGTTTAGTTTGGTGCTGAAAAGCCTGTACAGTTAGCTGTGGTATGGTATGTACAGTTCTTTGGGTTGTGGAGAGATTCGATAATTGTATCATAATCTATCTTCCAGTTTCTGACACTAGGTATTCTTTCTAAGAGGAAAGTTCATTATTATTTATTACATTTTTAGAAAACAATAATGCAGCGCACACAATATGCATCCCCTTGGATCCTTCTTCTAAAGGTAAGTAAAACTGTATCTAAAAACATTACTTTAATAAAACCTAAAACTAGAGTATCATGCATTGTAATACAATATATTCTAGTGGTAAATAATTTCAACTAAGTACGGTTTAAAAAAATAAGTGCTATGATTAAATTATGAGGTTCCTATCTTAACAATAGTATTTTAATTGTACTTTAAAAACAATTTAAAATGTTCTTGTTTGCAAATGGAGCTAAAATCAGATTAATCATAGAAGAATAATAAGTGCTGTCAATTCTAGTCTTATTTGTAGAAACTTACTTGATCCCATTGGCTATGCCCAGTAACAGGTCGGACACTGGACAAACAATTTCAAAGGAGAACTACAATGCTTCAAGTTCCAAATTCATTATTGTCCCCATACATCCATTTTCTAACTACTTCATCCAATTCAGGGTTGCAAGCAATGCGAGTGCAAAGTGGGATACACCCTGGATGGGACACTTTTGGGACACAAAAGTTACAAAACAAAAAGTAACCAAAAATGTGGGTTCCCATAGCTGTCTTTGCAATCATACAATTAAAAACTGTTTACATTAACTTGTGTCATCAGAATATTTATCTGGAGCTGCCGAGTAAAATTTACAAAAAGGGAAAGGGGGAGGAAGCACGTTATGAGACTTTATTAGTGTTATCTAGAAATCTATTTTATATATCTTTGTTTAAATACACTTAATTTTTTGATACTATTCCCCTATCAGGGAATGGTTGAGTTCCAGTTGTTAGACATTCTTTCTATTTTCCCATCACTAGTTTAACACATGGATCCTTTTCATTCAAAGCCATATTTATCCTTTTGTACCTCAGTTTCATGCACACCAAGCCACCCACACAACCACTTGTCAGTTTTAATGGTCTAATAAACCTAAGATTTATTTCTTGGGAATCACGTGTGCTATGCTGTATGCTTATTAACAAAGAAATAAAAAGAGGCCCCAAGTCCTGTGCCCTATAAAACGGAACTTTGTGTCCTCAAAAGGGACATTAACTTAAACCAATAAAAATGTTTAAATTCTTCCTCAATCTATCCTCCATTTTAATTGTAATATATGCAGATAAGAGGTTGTTAAGAAGTAATGAAAAGAAAATAATACAAATTAGATTTTGTTTGGATATCTCTTTAATGAAACCATTTTAATCACCTAGAGACATAACACCTTCCATGTTTCTACATGAAAGGCAAGTTAATATAGGAGAAATGAACAAAAAACAAAATGATAAAATACCATAGCAGACTTGATTTTTTCACTGAGAAAGCAATGACAACCATAATTGTTTTGCCATGAAACTATGAAAACACAGCAAAGGCATGGAAAAAACTCCTTTAAAAGTGAGCATTGTATAGAAGACAAAAATTGCTACATAACACCGAGCAAAACTAAAAAAAAAAAACAATTATTTTTGCTAATTATATGCACAGAAATATTAAATGGTAAGAGTGAATAGGACCCCTTATGAAAAAAATAAATGAAAAAGATTGCGGTCATTTCTGCTTGTCGCAGTTAGCACCTCTGCTTTATTGTAGGAATTTTTTTGTGTAGTTTAGACAAGAGTATTTATTATGCAACGAAGTAAAATTTAAAATGAGTGTTTATTATGTAATAGACAAATGTAAACAAAGACCATTAGAATGCAGTGAGCATTTCTGTTAGTGCTAACAGAAGTGAAAAGAGCCTTGATACAAACCAATTAATGAAATACTAAGTGCTTAAAACAGTTATTGGCTGATTTTGAATACAAAATTACTTGTATAATGAGTAGAGACACGCAAGTCAATTATTTTGTTTTGCTTTTTATTTTAGGAAATATAAACATTTCTTCAAATGCATTTTATTTTTAGACACGATCTATCTGATTGTGATTAAGTGAATTCATATGTATATAAACCGCATGGTTGCTGTTTGTGTCAGGGTATGTAAAGTTTATCATTCTGATTTCCCTATGGTGTGTTGTTTTAATAAGACAAAAACGGTGTTTTCTGATGCGCATTAATAGCAGAAATGTGCATACTGTATTGTAGAATTTTGTATTGTTGCATCATTGCGAGGGACATAATTTATTGATGGCATCTTAGTTTACCGACAAGCCAAAAATGTGCTAATCGGAAAAACCACTAAACCACTAATTAATAAAATTAGATAAATATGTCTTTTACCACTAAGAGAATGAATGAGATTTGAGAATTTAAAACAAGATGTCAGCTCTTTCAACTTCCTGAGGTTCTAGTGTATTCTATGGAAGGTAGGTTCCATTCACAATGAAACTTTTATTCTGCAAGCAGTATGAAACTTTGCTTAAGCAATCTGAGTGAAAAGAAATGAAACTGAAGAGTGGGGGGTGGGGTAGGGACTGCTTTTGAAATGCCTGATCAACACTGGTTTGAAAAAAGGTTCAGAAAGCAAGTGCATAATTATGAACAAAACTCCAACGCAGAACCCACTCGCTGAAGGACAAGGTAGCAATTGGAGCCACTGTAAAATGATCGCAAACCTCTGTTCCACACTGCGAGGCTTTTTATGAAACAGCTCTTAAGTAAGCCTCACGTTTGTGCCTGCATTTTTAATGTGAAAATATAATTGAAGTCATTGTGAAGCTGTCAACTATATGTATTATAGAGGTTTCAGATTAAAGTACTGGTGATCAAAAACAATCAGAATGAAAAATACAGCTCACGTTGTGGGTGTCTAATGAGGTCTGCTTTAAGTTGAAGAAATCAAAAGAATTACAATTTAATGGACAAGTTTTTCTAGTGAGAAAAATTAGATGTCTATTTTCTATGTCTATTGAGTTGAAACCTTCTGCAGTTCAGTCTGAATATTGTTTTCTACGCCTTTATTTAAAAAAGCTTTTATAAAATATATTACACACACTGAAAATTCAATGTGAAGTTTAAGCATTAAATGTAAAATTTCAATGCTGATATCTGTGCTGTTATTCGCACAACTAAAGGTGATGTGATGAGTAACTTTTCCATGAGCTGCTGGCTTTCTGAGCGCTGACAGGGCCCTGACCAGCTCGTGTTTCCTGTGGCACCTAGCAACACTGTGGTCAAACACACAGCTGTTTTAATCAGTGTTAGTTCAAAGACATGACTGCTGTCACAAAGAATGTGCTTGTTAATTCTCTGACCGTTTAACTCTACGGCCAGACATATGCACAGCCAATTGGAGTACCCATGCTATCCTATGAAAAGCACACTGACGTTTGCTATGATTTTTTGCAGATGCCTATACCTATGTCTTCTGATGTCTCAACATGCTCTTGAAATGAGCTATGGCCATTTTGAGAGTGCTTTCCTAGAATAAGGATTTTTCTCAAATTGTTTTCAATTTTAGGTTTTCTGTTCAAGACATCTCTATGCTGTGAATAATTAATAAAATAAAAAGAGAGCAAACAAAAAGCAGTTAAGTACAAATCCTACGTTTGTTTTGAGCCCCTATATACAGAACTGTAATTAAAAGGAATCTATACAGTACACAGGCAGTAGATTTGTCATTCTTATTCTACTTTCTCTTGGCTTAATAGGTTATGGTAATATGATAAATTACCAATATTTATTTTTCACCTCATGTGCCCATAGAACATGGTACAGTCGTATTGGAACATTCTCCAATGCTTTACTGAATCTAACATTGCTCAACTATTTTGCTTTTTTTTGCTATTAGCTGCCTAAGCTTCAAATCGGAGATTTTAATTACACAGTAACTGGGGATGAAGAAGACATTTTGTCGGAGTTGAATCAGGATTTCTGTATGCTTTGAAGCCTTTTGACAGGGAAAGGCTGCCTTCCTATTCAGTAAGTGGTGCACCATATTGTAAATCATTTTTTCTGTTTTAATATCTAAATAAATATTTTCCTTTCCTTCTTTGTAGCTTCCGTGTAACTTTGTTTTGCCATTGGTGTTTTAAAAACTTCCATTTGTTTGCTGTTTCAGTGCCATGTTTAGAAAAACTGTTAAAAGTAGAGGAAGCAGTACAGCCACCTATTCAAAACTGAAATTCAATAGGACCCTGGTTGATCCAAAATATCACACAATAAATTACTGAAATCCCATGACATTTAACAGAAAATATGCTTGTTATAGGCGATTTCAGCTGTAATTAACTTCTTTTTAAAGCTTTATCGATCGCACGATCCTAATTAAGCTGTGTGCTCAGCGTGTCCTTATGGGTTTCCTTGTGTCACCTCTATACTTGAAGAAATATCAAACACTGGATTGAGAGGCTTTTAATGTCATAAATGTCATCAGAAGTGATTAACACAAAAAATGAACTGAAACTGGGGGAAAAAAAACTTTTGTACTGAAAAATAAAAGTTAAAAAGAAAATGTCAGACATCACTTAGACAGATTGTGCTTGCAGCATGTATTCATTTTCCAGCAGGAGTGGGGCACCCACTGAGATAGATTGCATGCTAGAGAAAATGATCCAGAAAGAGATTTAGGTATTAACTGTCCCAGGAGATCACACCTGACCTGTATTAAGACGGGTTCTTTCCTGGTGGTTTTAATATGTTCTAAAACAAACTTTAAGGGATCAGGAAACCAGGAAATGATCTGCTGAGATGAAGCAATAGAAGATTGTATTTTCATTGCCTAATCCAGTTAGCAAAGTTTTACTTTTTTAACAACAACCACAGACAGGTTGTTAAACAATGCAGATCCCTGCTCTGTAGCTCACAAGAGGCCATAGAATTCTTCTGTACCTACATGAAATTGAGTTGAAAATGGATGACACCTGAAGCCAGCCAGCAAGTGAACTTGACCTCACCTGCCCAAGCCTAACTAGAATTGTCAGCCAGCTGTACCAAATAAGAGCTAGGCCAATCTCAAAGCTGGATTCCCCTTTTCCATGTCTGATTCTTTATGCCTGTTCTTAAACAGTATTCACTTTCTTGTTTTCTAGGTTGCTGTGACTAATAGCACTGTACCCAATGGCATTTTACAATGCATTACTATTGAGGTATTTGTCATTGATATGAATGACAATGTTTCTGAGTTCAGTGAGGAAAGCATGACTGGTATTGTCCAGACTGGACTGATAGCAGGTGAGTAAGATTTTAATTGAGATAATCATCAACTCTTGTTGAGAGAGGTAGAGAATGGCTTCAATATCATGACTTGTTCTTTTAACTAGATCCTATATAAAATAAGCACAAATCATCATATAGATCTTAACACACATTGGTGGAACTCGACTAATTTAGGTCACCCAAATTTCAGCATTTATCTTTTTATCTGTAAAATCTGTATTCTGTATTCTTTACATTTTTTGAATGCCGGCCTCCTGCAAATAATCTTTTATTAATGTTTATCAAAATTCTTCTGAAACTAAATATGCCATATACAATGCTCCCTAACCTACATTTTCTAAATATATGTAATGTGTCACTTAGAATCCTATTGCCATAAAAATATTGGAATAATATGTAAATGTAAAACATGTAATAAAGTAAAACTTCTTCAGTCTATAATTATTTAAATCAGTCACCCTTTTTACAAATAGGCACTCACTTAGCAGTTTTCTAGTCAGTGGGTATTACCTTTGTCTTGATTGACTTCTGGTGTTTTGTTAATGCCCTATGAATAACATCTCATGTTTCTTTAGATAAAATTATTTGTTGTCTTAAGGTAAAGTACCTTAAGAACCTTTTGCCTCTTCCAAGATAATACTATTAAACATATAACCATCCTCTCTCAATCTGAGGAATGTTGTCTATCTCCTTATTTGTACATATAAAGAGTGAAATATTAATACATCATTTAATCAGCTAGTAGATTTCACTTATTCCTTTACCATTTCTTGTTGTTTTAACACTGACAAAAACTTTATTTTGTTGTTCATTGTATTACTTTTTTTCAATTTTCTTTCTTGGTCTTTTTGATATCTTGTTTACTTGTTTGTAATCCAACATATTCCCTTTCTTTAATGTATCCTAAGCTTTTGTATGCTTTTAATCCTTTCATATTTTTTCTTAATTTAGCCTATTTATGAACTAAGTCTCTTTTTTGGCTTATGCTTCAGATGTGACTCATTGGACATATTTGTAAATCAATTAGCAAATGAATGCTAATAACCTGTTTGGCAGTGTATGGAGTAGGAGAAGTCATGTCCACAATCCAAAATAATATTAGTGGTTCTGATTATCTACTAAAGACTGCAAAGGTTCCCTAGAAGCTACATAATGACCTACATGACTGCTTATCTGACTTTAAGGCTTAACATTTCTCAGCGTGTTTTAAATATAACGTTCTAAGCAATAATTCAACAATTCATTTAATTTGCACTACTTAAACATGACGAAAATTATACGACCATGCTTTTTTCCTGCCTATTTTTAAACTCTAAAAGTCAAGGATTTTCTTTAGGTAACCAGACATAATAAATTCTATTAAAAACTGTTTTTCATTCAGTAGAAATAGACACATACATAGTCATTCTTTTATGTTCTCAACCTTCATGTAGATGGTGTTCACAGCATTGTACCAGATAAATAATGCCATCCGCAGCTTGAAACTCAGATGCATCAGAGATGACAAAAATGTCAAAGAAACTCTTGCGTCAGTGTAAGGAACAGGACTTTAACAGGTCACCACTGAAGAGCCTCATGCATAAGATTCGTCAGAAAGGGAACATGGAGACAGCACAAACGTTCACATTCTACTGGGAGAGGGTAGTGGGTAAAAGTTTGCCTTAAATGCAACGTATAAAAAGTTCCTTGAGAAAGAGAGATTGCGTGGAAACCTGACTTAAAAATGAGGCTTTTGCACTTTCTCGATATTGTTTCCGCACAAGACTTTTCTCTCTAGTCCTGCCATTGTTTGGAATTTCAGGAAATGCAACTTCATTTTCATAAGGCCAGATTCATACAGAAATCCAGCAGAAAACCTGTTTTAATCTTATGTCTTGAATATGTGACTGCTCGGTCAGTAGTGGTTGGGGTAAAATTGATAGTTTAATAATAAGTGCATGTGTAGGATGCAATTATTATTCAGAATGCTACAGTATTTAGAAATGCATTTGGTTTATTTATTTGGGATCTACTTACATAAAGGTGCGAACCCTCTTTGCGCTACATCAGCCTTTATCCACGAGCAGCCCCAACACACAGCAGATCAGGTCGAGAATGCATCCAATGTGTAGGGTGCAAATAGAATCACTCAGTGCTGAATTGGTAATTAGCAGGATCAAAATAGCAATTGAAGAGCTGGACTGTTGCAATGGAGGAGAATGGGCTGCAAGTTTAGCAGCCTTAGGGTCTCCCTTCCCAGCATTGGCCAGGCCCAGCCCTGCTTCGTTTCTGAGATCTAATTAGATCAGGTTACAACATGTTAATGCTGCTGGATTAGTGTCAACCTCACTTGCCAATCAAGTCAGGCAAACATCTGCAGTATACTAAACGCTGAGAAGTGTGACTGAAATTCAATTTGCTGGGAACAAGCCGTAAAGCCACTTGCTCATGATGAGATGAACATTTCCATTCAAAGTGCTGATTTTTATGCTAGAGGGAATGGGTCTCCGCCAACAAAGAGAGCAATGCACCTGCTATTCAATTGGTGCACAAAATAATGCCAAGAATTGATTGCACAACAAAAAGTATAAGAGTTATAAATGAGGATTGGACATACTGTACAGTGTGACTACTGATGAGAAGCACATTTTTGCCTCACCAAATAATGTTGTGGGCGTCCTGGCAAACAGGAGTAAATGAAATATCTCTAAAAATAAAAAGATATTATTGTTTAGAAAAACAAACTCTATTATAAAATTGATCCTATTGTACAATCCCACATGTGTATGTTACTGTATACGGAAATTCCAAAATTTAGCTTAATTGCTCAGAACAAATCAAATGTTTGAGTGTATAAGTTTGAACAGGGTGGGCCTGGTAGCGCAGTGCTGGGTTCAGTTCCTGGATTACTATCTGTGTGGAGTTTGTATGTTGTCCCAGTGTTCAGATGAGCTTCCTCCATGTGCTCCTGTTTCCCCCCACAGCCCAGAGACATACTGTACAGTAGGTTCATTGGCTTCTGGGAAAATTGAAATGGGTCCTGGTACATTTTAGTCTGTGTGTGCCCTGTGTCCGATTGGCATCCCTGCCTAGGGGCCATCCTGCTTAGCACCTGTTGCTCCCCTGCTGCCCTGTATTGGATAAAGCAGTTAGAAAATGAATAGATATTTAAACAGGTATTAAAATAGAAATGTATGCTGGAGGGTCAGTTATAGACCGATAAAAGCATGAAGAAAAATGACTGTGGGGAATACATTGCACACTGCAATTAACTCAACTAGAACATCTGTCAGTCATGAAGAGCCCTATAAAAGAAAAACGCACCATTCCCGTTTATTTTGCTGGTTTAAAAATCAATAGAAGGAGATGAAATAAGTGGATTGACTGCGGCGAGGAAACAGAAGCAGATACCACAATGACTGCTGCACTACCTTATTCCCACTCTCCGTCACTTCTTGTGACATCACACCGTGAGTCAGAACTGTTCAAATACACTTGGAGGAGATAGGAAATTATAACCAGGTGTTGAGGAGGTCTGCTTTTTTCACCTGCTTCTTTGATTGGGTGCCTCAGAATTCTGCAGTGGGCTGTGGTCAGATGTGCAGATCAATGGCATGCGAGTACATTATGAGACTGAAATTAAATGTGTATGGAAACACAGAATAAGCCCACTTAAAGATTCCAGAAATGTGGCATCACTGAAAAATGGAAGTTGGCCCGCTGTGTGTGGCTGTGTGGCTGTGTGTGGCTGTGTGTGCCCAATGAAGAAACACCATGTTGTGCAGGATGCTTATTGCATTGTACCCTTTGCTTGCTGGGATGGACTCTGGCTCCTCCATGACCATGTATTGGATGAAGCAGTTAGGAAATGGATGGATTCAATTAAGCACCCTGCCTTTTTTTTTCTTTGTTTCATTAGGGGTCCCATTTATGCAAGTGAAAGCTACTGATCTTGATGACCCCACTACTGCAAATGCCGAGCTTCACTATAGCCTGATCGATCAAAGTCGTAGCGCACCGTCCAGTAGCATGTTCAGTATTGATGCCCAGACTGGTAGTGTGTCGCTGACTGCAGAAGGTGAGCTCCAAAACAGAATCCTCATTCACCAACTCCAATAAATTTTGATTAAAGTTCCTAATTTGAATAGAGTTTCTCTGCCCATTCACTCGGAATTCTTCAGAAGCTCCTTAGCGTGACTAATTGCTTTGTGATTGAACACAAGAGTAAATTATTTTAATCTGCATGCGTTTTGAAAGCATCTGATGCTCTGTAGCACACAATGTGCAGATATCTTTTGACATTCAGACATGGCAGTAAAACAAATTTACAATTCCATGAGATAGCTTATTGAAATTAAACATATTTTTCTTCTTCCCTGATTAACAAAATTGTGCGTCTACAAGCCCCTGACTAGATCTGTTAAGCAAACTACAAAACTGAAATCTATCTAAAATAAATGAGGCAAACTGCCAAGGAATTGAAATTGTAAGTTTGTATAAATATGTAGACATGATTTACATATCCAATCTTGAACAGCCAATAGTCATTTCTAAGCTAGATTGATGATTCATTTTTTAACATTACCATATTATAATTGCATATTAATCTACAAATGCGCACTGCTCTGTTCACTACCTTACTGTGTTTTAGACAGCATGAGGAAATGATGTCTCTTTAGACTGCATTTGGTCAATACCCCTAGTATGGTATTATGAAATCCTTAAACTTCGCTGGTACAGACTCTATTTCAAGGCTTTTGGACAATTTTCGTTTGGCCGTCAAATCCCAATATCACAGAAAACCAACCAGGACACTGCTGATGCTATTTTAGTGTAACTGCTACCCTTTCAATGCTTGGCAGGAGTTGGAAGACATTAAAGCTGAAAAATTAATTGCTCCCCAGAGGCTGCTTTCCTTAGACCTCATTTAGGAATGAAATCTGTAAATTGCATCCCTAATATAAAATGTGTTTAACAGCCTGCCATGATTACTGTCAATGATTGCCACATTAACTGGGTTATAGACAATGTCCCTGTGCATATTGCTGTCCCTCTTCACAAAGTACAAGGGCTCTTGCTTCAGACAAAGATGAGTAGATTGAACAGTGCTGAAGATCAAAAGTTTAAACAACTACAACTGCAATCATAATGCAAATGGATTAACTTTATGTTGTCTGTATATCTGAGAGCACCAGACACAAAGGAAAAGGAAGCTAAAGTCAACTGCACCATTCAACTGTTTCTTTAAGTTTTCTAACTACGTCTCATTTGTATTCGCACTTGGATCTGAAGTACAGACCTATTTTCTTTGATTAAAGAATTCTGCCTGGCAACTGAAAGTGTTAAAACATTTTAAAATAATGTTTGTCAACTGCAGGAATGCGGAATTGACACTAGATTTAATCAGCTCAATTAGAATCTTTCTGAGAATTGCTTTGATTATACTCCAATAAATGTAAGCATTGAGCTGTGTTTGCACAGTGAGTGAGAGACTGTCCTTCCTGTGTCTGTTCAAGGGGCATCCAGCTTGGATCCAGAAGTATGCCACCAGTACAACATGACAGCAAATGTGAAGATATTAATGGGAAGCCCACTGCTTATTTTTCAACTGATATTGTGATGATAGATGTCATTACGAACACATGGACCTCGCTGGAGCCTGTTCATCTGCAGGAAAACCTGCCTGCCCCCTAGCCAAAGCAAATCTCCCAGGTAAAAGCTGAATTCTCTCAGGTTTAGTATGTTTAGGAAAAGCATCCTCGTTTTGTATTCACTATTCTCAATATGAATCCCTTAAATGGAAATAAGACAAAAAATCTCCAATTCACTAGTTTACATTTATAAGGCTATTTTTTCCATACAAACCTAATGGGACATTAGCCTCTAGCAATACGCTCTTCTGCTAGAACTACACATACTGTATGAGTAATAAAAGATGCTAAACTAAAGTATGAAAATGTGCAATAGGAAACTTTGTGAATACGGGTTGTGTTGTAAAGGAATTGATTGGATATTGTTAGATGGTCGTTAATGTCAGGTTATCATGTGGGTTTCCCAGTCTGACTCACCGTTTCTTTAGATCTCACAAACAAATGTCTAAATGTGTTTCACATCACAAACTCCTCCTGTGTCTGTCCAGAGACCAGCTCCTTTCTTCCGCTGGCCAGATATACCTTACTTACACCACAGTGTGATCCTGACCTTTAGCATGTTATTTAACATTAATAGCATTATCCACAGCAGAATGATAACATCTGCCTCATAATACATTAGTTCAGGTGGGTATCTGCGTCAGCATGCGTAGTATGCAAAGGAACAAGTAATAGGCTCATTCCATGCTGAAAAGAGAAGAGAGAAAACACAACGTTTTGGCTGTGAAGCCTTCTTCGGGTGTATAATACAGTATGTTTATAACTCTCATGCATCAATTAGTTGCTACTGAATGGAAATTGTATTCAAAAGCTTTGCACAAAAAGAAATTCAAAACAAGTGGTACATCTTTGTGGCCAACACATGGCTGGATGTTTGCAATGACAGGTAAAAAAATTCATCATCTGAATACACGTAGGTACTGTGACTTGCTTTTGAATGTGAGCTCTTAAGAGACAAGCTGCAATACAGAACACCTATTGCACCCTGTGAAATAAAATGCTGTGTGAAAGGCATCACCTATATTGAAAATAATCTGGCATTAAGAACCTGATTACTGTTTAGAAAATAGTCAATATCAAAGAAGAAAATAAACACACGCCACCCACAACTCCTTTTTTTGCTTTGCTGCCGCTGTCGATTGCTGTTGTTCGTCGGAACGTATCTGATTCATCAGTCCCTCACCCACGCCGCCCTCACACACCTACTCCCCCACGGCTGTTCAAACGTGTGCAGAGTCCTCGCCTCCAGGAGAGAAATCCAGCTCCTTTTTTTCCCCAGCCGTACTTGGCTTCACTGTGGGGTGAGCTCAAAAGAAAATATGTGTTTTGAGCTACCAAGACCACTGTTGGACAAATTTCTTAGCTGTTTGTCCTTGTGCAAGCTCTGATATTGAATGGATCACTCTAAATTCTAATGCAGTATGCTTACTGTCTAGGCACATGAGATGCCACAAAAGCTAAGCATTTGTGTCATACAGCAAACTGAGTTTTTCTTGTCTTTCAGTGACAAGGTTATTATCTCTACTATGTCATCAGTACAAATTCTGATGTCATCATCCTTATACCTACTGAATCAGCATTAATTCTCACAAGCACTACACTGCTTACATGCAGGGTTTATGAGCTCACCTAAGAGTTAAATTACAAATACACCATTGTAAGGAGACAGATTATACAGTTCTGAATTGAAAGGCCAATTTAATTTCACACTGTAAGAGTACATTAGCATACTGTATCCGCAGTGCACACATAGATGGCATGAAACATCTTTGGGTTTAAACTCGTAGGAAGAGACAGAATCATGTAAACTGAAAAACCTTTGGAACGAGAAGCGTAATTATCGTATTACAATGCTGACCATGTCTGCTGTTCTTTCTTTGTTTGTGCTCTGCACCATCTGCAAAATGAAAAAGAAGAGCTGAACTGGCAGCTGTCAAGAGGGAAGAGAAGCCGAGAGAATGACTCAGCTGCTAGCTAAGTGGCAGCTTTGCAGATGAACTCGCACCAGTTCTGCAGATGGCCTTTTAAACCCTCCATTTCTTTCTTCTTGTGCATGGAGAGCCTACAATCGTGATATTAAAATTAGAAAGAGATGATGCTATGCAGAGATCGTGGTCTCCCGAAGTACAGCTCTTAATAAAGAAACTTTTGGAGCAGAAATGTTTTGCCAATCTGCCTGCAACACCTGATAGCCACACACCTACAGAAGGCTCCACAACCAAAACACTGCGTTTTTCCATTGAGTAGAATTAACCTCTGCTTGGTCTTTAACATTTCTTTTCTTCAGTTTAAAGCAAGCTTCTCGAAAGACTCCCACTGGAAATGCACATAACATAAATGTAGACATCAACCCTTTACATTAAATATCACCGTAACAAAATGGGGCTATGATATGTTTTGTTAATTACATGGTTCAAATCCAGATTTGAGGATAATATCCTCAAAAAATCCCTCTTTTAAAAATAAGTTCTCTTTACTTCCTAGTACCTGTTCTGTCTTGTTTATTGTTTGAGCTGAGGCTCTCTCTTCCTGTTAATGCCAAACTAACTGCAAACTAGTTTATTGATAACAGACTATTATGATTTATTTTAACATTATGGTAAATGTTTTTCCAAGGGGTGGCTTTCATGGTTGTTGGATGTGGCTCACTTACAGTCCATTTGCATAAATATACTTATATATAAACAGACCATTATAAGCCAACTCAAAGCTTCTATTATCTGGACAGATGGGAGATGATACAGGAAGTTAACAAAAATTCTATGCTAAATTATCTTTTAGTTTAAAGTCTTTGGTGGGTACACACTTTTCTTGTCGAAGTCAGGTTGGCATACTGAAAGGCCTTACAAAATGGAATTTCCAGAAAGCTTTACCTTATCCTTTACAGACTGTTCATTTTTTTTAGGACAGAGTAAATTCATCATGTTATTATGTAAATTCCTTCAAAGTGTAGAGTTCCCAGAACACCATAACAGTGTCAGTGAAGTAATCCTGCGAAGATGGCCTGTATACACTGTGGGGTAAAGTTTAAAAAACAATCTCCAAAACAGTGCCCTTCTCAATGAGGACTTGATAAGATGCACATGCCCTGTCTGTTATATTCCTGCTGGGATCTTGTCCTTCTTAGGTGCTGTTTCACAGGCTGCAGACTTAACATGGCTCTTCTTTTAACCAAACATACACATTTGGCAGTAATCTTGCCTGCAGTTCAAATCTAGCTTTGCTGACTTAGAGAAACCCCCCCTTAAGGTAAATAAGAACATAACAATTATTTAAAAATCCCTTTTAACCTCAACTGTGTGCACAGAGATTAATCATATACTGTACAGGCTCGTTACATCCTTATCATGGTGCAAAAAGCATTTGGATGCTTGTGTGAAAACTCTTATGCAGTAGGCACTTTATTTAAAATGCTGCCTTTGTTTTAATAACAGCTTGTGCAGAGAAGCACATTCCTTAATAGTTGAGTAAAATAAACAGTGCAAGGGTTCCCTTATACATCACAGAAAGGGTTTCCTTAAACATGAAAGCTGCAAAGCCTTGGGTTCTTTTCCATGCTGTGACAATGTTGGCTGCAAACCCCTGTTCAGTATTTGAGCTCTTGTAAAGTCCCTGAAAGGGTGTTCCAGCACAGGACAACAGTATGCTTCATTCTGAGAGACAGGCTGACTCTGGATTGACTCACCAGCCCAACAGATCACAGCATGGGCTTTTACTTTGTTGTTCAGCCATTGAAGTCCAAACACAACTTTGGCCTTCCTCCTTATACCTCAAAAGGGTAAACTGCAAGGTTATTTAGGGGTTTGTATCATGCAATACAAATGAGACCTTTATTTAATCGTCGCAGGCTCAATGGAGTGGCAGCCAGGTTGAGGACACCTTGGAGAGAGATTTTCCCGAGTTGCTCTTCGCCATCAGTAGGGATGGGTAATCTATGTGAAAAGCCCACTGGACAGAAAGGCTCAGGCAGAGGTAAAAGTAGGACTTTGCTGTCTTTGGAGCTCCTTACAGAGTAGAAATGCCACCTCGGTTTTGGGTAACACCTCAGATCAGAAGTTCAACATCATCCAAGTATATTCCATTATCACGAACATTGAGCCCATTACTTCCTTTACTTAGGAAACAAGGGTCTTTATGAATAACATTCAGAACCATGCATATTCACAAATATGTACAGTATATTGCTGACATAAATGGGTTACTGTACTAAGGTATTGAAACAACCTATTCACTTCTGCTATTTTTTCTGCCCCACAAAATCCCTTTTTTACACAGCATATTTTTCACATTTTTCTTTTACTTTCACCAAAATGGATGTGAGGATGACATTTGCAGACTTTTGCTGCCTAGTTCACTTCACTACAGAACTGGTACAGTGTCCCAAGAAGCAGTAGTCTTTCATCTGAACAAACAAATGGTTTCTTATCCGAGTTTTAAATGACAGAGTTACCTTTGGTGGCCATTGTGTAGTAAACAAGAAAATCAAAACACCCACAAGCTATATATGCATGTAAATCTGAATATTTTTAAAGTTCAGAGACCATCATCAAACAGACGTTGTGTATCTTCAGTCTACCACTCAGATGTCACATTCTTGCAGTCTGCTGTCCACATTCTAACCCTCTTGCTTAGTGATTCTCTTCACACTTATGGCCAGGACATTTTATGATTTTTAGGTGGAAAGTAGGCTTTTTTTTTTACTCGTGATAGTTTGAAATGTGGGCGGTGTTATTCTCCTGTGAACAGTGCAGAGATGATTAATGGCTGAGGACAAGTGGATAGAAAAAATACATAAAATCCCTTTGTACTCCATGTGTTTTGTAAATCTGGGTCTACAAATCAATTTAAACGAAGCATTTTAGCGGTACTGTGTGAGGTTAATGGTTGGAACCCCCTTGAGGCAGGGAAGTTAAAGTGAAAAAGATAAAATGAGGTCAGTAATTTTCAGAGAACATGATATCTGCGTTGCTGTGAGGTATCCTTGCTGAAGACCCTTCAACAGGATTATGCAAAGGAAATAAACATTATTATATTAGTTACATTATTCTGGATACTTCCCTGGACAGTTCATTTATAACTGTAATTATATAGAATTACATTCATAGCTCTGAATGCAAAATGTAATTGCATAGTAAGCCATTAAACTGGAAATGACAAATCTTGTATTAATTCATCAGTAAATTATTTTGTAAATCATTTAAAAATGACAAAAGAAATTGGAACGCTCTAGTTAGAAATTGATCATGTGCTTCTGCAGTGAGGAATCTCTATGAATGGTAAGGGACACTGATGGATCCTGGAAGTGACTCTGTTGTTTTGCTGTCAGTTCCAGATAGAGGTTTTTGTTGAAAACTCTAATGGCAAAGTAATTGCTAAGCCACTGGAGCTACTGGTCAATAAGCCCACATTTTCTCAGCCTGAGTGCCATGTGGTTACCAAGAAACTCACTACTAAAGGTGAGAGATACTGTATCTACTAACTTGCTCTGTGACGCAACAGCCTTGTGTGTCAAAGACAGAAAAGACTCTTACTGTAAAAGTGCTTGGAAGGCTGCTGCCTGATGGATATGGAGAGTTACACAAGCTTTTGATGGCCACCTACTTTGTATTGTTACTAAAAAAAATCTAATGAAAACAGCAATGGAACTGGGGTGAAAAACTATCTTGTAGCAGGACAAAGATTCAAGGCACAAGGCTTAAGCAACAAACTTAAGGATAAAAATATCAATGTCTTTGAGTGGCCCAATCAAAGTCCTGACTTGAATCTGTGGAAAGAAACTGCTGTCTTTGACTGACCCCCAAACATTGCCCAAAATAGGCACCAAGCTAGTGTGTGACGACACTTACTCTGGAGGAGACTTACTCAAAAAGACTTAAGGCTGTAATGGTGTTTCTACCCGTTATTGAGTTAATGGATCTTATTATTTATCCCTGTTTCCGTTCTATTTTTTTCAGACATTTACATTTGTTATTCTGAGAATGTTTTTTGTTTGAATAAAATATTCTTTTTAATGCATCATTTTTCAATTTCACAAAAAAGGATACCATGGGAAGGGTCTGGATGCTTTTTCAAGGCACTATATGTATAAACTATTAGATGCACAATGCCTGTTTTACTCCATTGATCAACCAAATATAAACTGTGACTTCAAAACCAACAATAAAATCCAAAATCCAAGCATAAATGTGAAATCAGGAAAATGTTGCTGCTTCTAATACTAGTGTTTAATGTAAAAATAAAAAAAATAGTCTAACATACTGATAAGTTGAATACAGCCTTAAACCTGGTTAAATACATCCAGTGAAGATGACAGAAAATCCATATAGTTTCTGAGGCAGTTGAAAAAGACAGAGAAGGAGATTGACGTACAAAACAGGATTGACATTATTACCCATAATTAAATTGCAAGACAATTGATTTCATACAAAAGTCTGGCATTGTAATGTATTACCAGCAGCAAATATCATAATGAGTCAATCAAAAAGCAATGGGCTGTTACAGATTTTTATATCTTGCTCTGCAGAAATAAGAGGAATGTAATTCACCTATGCTGTAATTCTGATTGACCTAAATCCATCTCATAACTGGCTTAACATTCTGAGAGACGATGTATACCAGACCATTTATGGCATTTACAGTATGCGTTATAAATCTACAAATCTACTCAATCTTCTCATGACCAAAGGAAATAGCATTCCTTACAGTATTTAGGGAAAATAATATAAAATAAGAAACTGTTTCTGAATATTATCCACATCAGACTCAAGGGACTATGGTCCATGACTGCCAACTAAAATTTCTAATTTGGCCCTAGCTCCAGTTCTGCCACAGCTGTCTATTTCTGAAGAATTACCACATATTCTTAAAATACACTTTTACACAAAAGAGCAATAAATACTTTGCAGATCTCAGACTTTATTTATAGACAACACTAATCAATAATTCAGCACCAGTCAAGTGGGGGATGAAACAGTCAGGCAGCACAGGTTTCAAAGCAGGAAGAATGCAAAGGTAATTAAAGACTGAGCAAGTTCGCTTATCTTATTCACACTACTTTACTAATGCATAACAATTGCAATTTTCAAAGTACTGTGAAAAGACTGAAATACTTTATCTTGTTTGGTTGAAAGTCACTTCCAAACAGGAGGTTCCAAAAGGGGCTTTAAAAAGATGGAATCAAACTGGAAGCTGATTTATAGTAAATCATTCTGGGAGAACATAAGGGCTATGTTTTTGCAGGTACAGCACCTCTGGGTGTGCACCCTCCTCAAATACAATCTGAACATTAAACTAGACAGGCATTCTTTCTTGGAGAAGTCCTGGTCAGGGTTTTTAGCTAATCATCATTTAGAGACTGCACATTTCAATATAGCAAATAATTTACAAGTGTGTTCAGATTCAAACGCTATATCAATGTTAGTCTTTTTGGAGTCCTTCTGTTTGAAATTTTAATTAAATTAATCTATCTGGTGCTATTTTAGACTGGATAAAGTCTAATTTTATTAATGGTCTAAAATCCTTTGGGTTAAAAAGCACTATGTTTGTTGCTTCCCAGGGGTAATATGTATCAAGACAGGCTAGTATTATACGTGGTGTCCCTCAGGGGTCTGTTCTGGGTGCTATGTTATTTTCCTCATACATGGTACCATTAGGGCAGCACAATGGTTAGCATTGCTGCCAACAGTGCTGGGCCTTTGGGTTTAATTTCAGACTTAAAGTATTATGGAGTAGATTTTGTATGTTCTTCCCATGTTTGCATGGGTTTCTTCCCATAGCCCAGACATACTGGTAAGTTAATTGGCTTCTGAGAAAACTGGCCATGGTGCAAGTGTGTGTCTGTGCTTTTGTCTGTCTTCCCTGGGGTGGGGTGAACTGTCATTGTTATGCTAATGAGGACTCTACTGTATATCTGTGTTTAAAAAGTGACATCAAAATTAAGTTCAATATCAGATTTGAGTGTCTTGCTGATATTAAAAGATAAATGTTAAAACATGCTGCACTTAGATCAAAATAGAAACAGATTGAGCCAACTAAAATAGATTTGGGAAACCTGACTTCTAATGTGAAATTCAGTATGACACAGTTTGGAGTTAATTCTTATTCTGACTTCAGCCTTGAATCTTTTATTAAACAAATTATTGATCTGCTCTTTTATTGTTTGAGAAATATTGTTAAAAGGATTATTTTTGTCCTTGTTTGAAGTTCTCTCTTGTATATAGCTTGTGCAGAATGAGGTTGTTAGGGCTCTGACAAATTCAAAAAAAGGGGCTCAAATCAATCTACTGCATTAGATTCTAGTAGGTTACAGGATTGAAACCTACAGATGATTTTAACAAGCTCTACCAATCGGATCCCTGGCTGTTTAACTGAGATGTTAAATGCACACAAGCCTGCATGAGTAGCAATGAGATCAGTGGACAGTTCAAATAATGAAGCTCAAAAGAGAATAAGATGCTGTGTGTGTTTTGTGAATAAGATGTTTGTATTTTGTGGCAGGACTGTGAAAGTTGTTGTCATGCTGCAATTAGCTGCATCCTCAACATAAATGTTTAAAGATGTTAAAATGTTTAACTCTGCTTTTTATAGTTTTATAACTGAATTAAATGTTCAGTTTGTTCTTTTGCTTTTATTGATTCTGTTGCTTTTGGCAGCTGCATTGCAGGTAATTTGATTTGTTTATATTTTTTATGTTTAGTTTATTTCTTTCTAGTTCAAATACATTATCTATGTACAGAACAGTGCCTGGAGATGCTTCCACCGTGCTATGAGGTGTCTAAATAAAGGGTATCATCACAATTTTAAACCCCAGGTCAAGAACAAATTGCACATGCCTTATTTTAAATTCATTTTCTTTCTAAAATAGAGCATTTCCTTAAAGCTCACATAAACCACACGAACGGTTAAGTAAGGTATCGTGTGAACAACACAAGTCCTTCAAGAGGGGCTAAAATGGTCCACATGCCTGCGACACTTCATTCCCCAGCTAACTCCACTAACAGATGAAACTGGTGCAGGAGCCAACTGTCGGGTGAGTGGCGACACCTCTCGAAATGTAGGTCCTTTTGCGCAGGAGATCAGAGGGAACGTAGTTTAAGAGGCTAATGACTGTAAGTACCAGATTAAACAGCCTCAAGCAGATAGATACAGGGTACAAGGGTGAAGGTCAGGAAAGCAGGTGTGCAGGCAGCAATGGATACCGCACATAGGAAAACAGTGATCTTGCTGAGAAAAAAAACTGACTGGACTATCACAATGAACTTCTAAATCCCATTTGCAGAATCCCCATGTGTGAAAGATGCGAAAGATCAAATTAAAAACACTAAACTGAGACAAAAAAGAAAGTTGTCCTTGTGGTAGTGTTTTACGTAAGATTCCGGTCCAGGCTATGATTTGAATGATGTGAGAGTAACAGGCTCTTTTTATGGCACACCAGAACATGATTCGGTCTACATTTATTGTGTGTTTCATACAGTATATGTAAAGCTTGCTTTTTTGCTGCAGTATGGCCCATTCCTTATTCCTGAAGACACCAAAGTGGGCGTCCAGATAATGACAGTTGTGGCTTCAGATCGAGATAAGCCAGGGACAGACATCTGGTTTGTGGAGTCCGCAAATAAAGGGGAAAACTTCAACTTGTTACAGTTAGAGAGACCAATTAAGCCATTTTAATGCTGCAGAAGGTACTGTATGATTTTGACTGAAATTTCTCCATGTGCTCCTTCTTCTTTGATGTCCAATTATAAAATGGTTCAAACAGGAACGGGAATAGTTAAAATAACCTATAGCCAGAAGTGTTTGAGCACCATTTATTTTAATGGACTAAATAATAACTTTATGATGAAAATTACAATTTATTCACCAAAGAAGCAAGTTATGGAAACCTGGTTCTATAATATTTATGTACATAAAGAATGAAACAATGACATGTTTAAAGAGCAAACTAATCCTCATTATCTCACAATATATATGTGTATACATCTCAGTGTGTGCATATATGAAAGATTAAGTGTTTTGAGGAGTAATACAGTTTTCAAACAACCCAACTAAAACTTTCTTAAAATAACTAACGTTGTAAAAATAGGTTTTGAATTCTTGAAACACCAATTTTAAAACACTAGGCTAAATAAGTCCTCCCCAACTTGAGGTTGTCCTGCTTGGCCTTTTCCTGTGATTTAATTGTAGCACTTCTGCCAACAGATTCTGCTCCCCACCTAATACCTTGGTGACACTTCAATTGACTTAATATGATGTAGTATGTACAAAATCACCTACATAGTGGAAAATCAATGTGAATTATTTAATTTATACATGTTCAAATTCTGCACTAAAAGGAGGTATATTCTTTGGATGGCTCATACAGTATGTGGTAACATTTTGCACTCTTAGAAGGTGTTAAAGAATCCAAATGTCATGAGAATAAATAATATGAAAGGGTACAGAAAGACTAATGAAAGCTTACACACCACAATTGCATCATTTTGTGAATGAAGCCCACAATCCTGCTATTGCTGTTCCTGCTATTCCCAAGCTTTTGCCTTTGAAGAAACAATTGTAGCATTTTCCAGCTTTAGATGTTGTGGTTTTGCAGTGGCCCAATGGAAAATGGAAGAGTTTTAGTCACATTAGGTTCGTTGTTAATTAACTTTGCCAACTAAGCTGAGAAAGTTGGAAGTTGTTAAGGACGTTATTTAGCCACACTGGAAGCAAATGGTGACAGATTTACAGGTCCTGAAAACTCGTGTGACACTCTGCTTGATGTCCATGTGAATGATTTAAACTCCATTAGCTTGGCCAAGTAACCAGGAATGCCCAAACCTCTGAATCTGAGACAAACATCATGATATAACGTGAATACCACAAGAAAGGAATAGAGACTAGTATTTATTAAGTGCATGAAAGAAGTAAAAAGGGATTTAGGAAAATAGCAGTTAATTATTTGTACAATGTTTAACTGTTAATGAATCTGGTCGAGATGGAGTGTTCCCAATGTGACATAACTGAAAAAAAACTTGTTTTTGTAAAGTGCAATATTCTCTCCCAGTACCAAGTAACCTTCACTTACTTTTCATTACTTATTTGGTAGGGGACTCTCCTTGAAATGTGGATTAGTACTAAACACATGATGGATCAAGGAAACGTGCATTTGCAGAATAAGCAAATGAATTAAACCTCTCCCCAAGAGTCAATAGATAAAAGCACATGGCTGCTCTAATGCTCTAATGAGCTTCATGTTGCATAATGAAGTCAAACATATTGGTGTATGGTGGGTCAGTTTTGTCACCCTTCATATGGATGGACACTGCATTAGCAATTCTCCAGACCCTGGGTACTAACCCTGCCATGAGTGACTGTTGGAAGTGTTGCATCTGTGGCTACTGAATAGCATCTCTTGTTTCTGTGAGTAGAGTTGGTGAGATACCATTGGGCATTAAAGATGTATTTATCACAAGTCCTTCTAGTGCCCAAAACACGTCTATGCTAATACTCTTTAATAAAGAACTTCCTTCTGCTGTCCAAGGTATGTCTTTGATTTCTTGCTAAGCCAGCATCTGGTGAAATACTTCTTTAGCATATCAGATATTTCTCTCTCAGACTCTAGAGGTTTCTTTTTAGCATCCCAGATGTTTTACTTTTTACTTGAAAATGTTAATTTTCTGTTTAAAGGTGCCTTTCATCTTGTAAAAGTTTTCAGTTGTCCATTTCACTTCATCCTTAATGGTTCTTTTGCTGTTCTAAAGACCTAAAGAAAAAAACATAAACAAATCAAACATTAACTACCTGAAGTGGATTAATGAGCACAATTGTGCACTCAGTCACCAAAGTTCTTTTCTAGTGCTGTTGTAATTGTGTCCTTAGAGCTATACTAGTTTTTGACACAGCTTGAGATCTGGCAGTGCACAGCAGGTGTGCTGAAATGATTCAATTTCATTGTGATGAAAGTGAAGATTACACGATGAGCTTTTGCTAAAGCTTTGATCTAATCAGAAATACAGTGCGAAACAGTTCAGAAGGCAGGACATTTTGTACATTTGGATCTTCTTCATGAGGTACATGAAGACATTTCTCTCAAAAACAAACGTTCAAGGATGACATAAGGAGGACAGAAAAAATAAATGAAAATAAATATGGGAAATTTACTATAGTACTAAATACACTCCTCTGTGATTACTAAGTAATTCAGGGCTACTTCATTACACAGTCAAGAGACTGTTTGAACACATCATATTTTAACATGGTCACCTGTGCAGAGCTAATGAACATACACATATATGCTAATATTATAGTAATTCCTAACATTATATATTTTGAAGTACAAACCAGAAAATGTTTCCATTAACACAGAAACCTAAAACAAAGTGTATCCCTGGAGAATTAAAATACCTGTAAGTATTCTATCCTAATTGTATTAAGAGAGAGATGTAGTCATTTCTCACTTGTCAGCAAAACAACTATACTTATATTTAAGAGGGAGTGGCTCAAATTTAATAAAAATAATGAACTGAGGCTATATTTGTCACACTAATCAACACTAATGCAGTATTTTGTTTCTTTTAAGAAAGGATTTTCTATTTTGGTGGCTTATCCATTACAGAAAGAATGACATATGCTGGCACCTAAATCATTATACTTACATTGACAAGGCAAAATACTTGGTAGTTTTTATGTATCCAAAATTAATTTTCCATCATTGTGTGCAATTCTTATTGGCCTTGGGAATGGTCTTGGTGAAGAACAATTTCAACCAGTGCATTTGAATTTTAAATGGATTTTTTTTTATTAAAAATGATGACCATTAAATGCCTATGGAGAACCTCCACAAGAAAAGGCAAAGACTATTAAGGTTTATATAGTGCCGTCTCTGACCTGAGTGTCCTGTTAAGTGACATGTAAGAACTGTTGTTTACAGGACCACAGTACATTGCTTCCCAGAACAGCAGAGTGCAGACACATCGAGGATAATTTATTACTGCCATTTCATTCTTTATATAAACACTGAAAGCTGAATTCATTTTTTATACTCCTTAATCTTTTCAAGCCTGAAACGTTTTATAACCACTAGATATGCCTTCAGGATATGAGCCACCTGAAACACTGCCTGTCATCCTTGTGCTTGCTCATAATTTTATACTGATCCCTGGACTGTTTTCTTGTATAGATGTATTATGTTGCTTTCATGATTGTCTCCCCATCTTCTGAAGTGTAATTTGCAGCACGGCCCCTGAAAAAAACTCTTAAGTCCTCATTACAAATACACATTTGTACAAATTGAACAGGCCTTGTGGCCTTTGCTTCAGTGTGGGACTGAACCCTGAAGAGTGACCAGCATGTGTTGTCTTCTGTTACATCCTTGCAGGAGTGGGACATTGAACTTGTGCAGGAATACACTCGGGTGCTCCGCGGCCGGAATACAGCAGCTCTTTCTGGTGCGGAATCCACAGCCACAGTGTCTGTCAGAGTGGGGAATGTGAATGAGGCTCCCATCCTGTCCCAGAGCAGCTATGTAGTGACAGCGAAGGAGGAGGAACAGCCAAGTTGCATCCTTTTCACCGTGGAGGGATCCGATCCAGACAGCACATACAAATATCCTGTAAATATGTGTTACTTTGGAAAAAAAGCATTCCCATTCCCATTATTCCACTATACACTCTTGTACACATGTGGAAATGTTTTTTTTTGCATTAAATATTCCTTATATATTGATTGCTATGAATCTGCACATATTTCATATATATATTTCATATGCAATCTGGCTGCACAGGCAAAAACCACAAATAAGGTTTTTCAAAATAAAATTGACACAAAATACATTTTTCTCTTTGTAACAATAAGTGTCCTTTTTCCTTGTGAGATTGTAATTTTACAAGGTAAAGTGAATAAGTCAAAATGAAAATCTAATAGTTATCACAGCCTTCTCTTTCTTAATAAAAACATCTTAGTCTGTTACATATGAAACATCAGTATGACCCTTCCCTCATTTAACAGACTGCATATCCGAGGAACAGAAGCTGTATTTCCTTCATTAGCATGTAATTTCAAGGATGCAAATTGTTACTGTTCACATCATCATATTTTAATTCCATGTGTCTTTGTATAATCCTGTAGTCCAAACTGAAAAGCTGCTCATGAACAGTTAATCACCAGTATCGAAAGACAACATGAACATTAGAAAATATATTATTGGAATAAAGGATGTAGTAATCTTTAAGATGCAAGCATGAGGCATCTTCATAGTAGATAAACCTGTCAGACTTAAAATGTAATGCCAAAGATGACTAATTACATACTTAAATTCATGAAAGAAACTATGCAGATTTTGTGAACATTAAATAAAATATTACTGTCAGAAACATTTATATATAATGTATAATATCTATATTAGCAAATATTATTCAGCACACAAAATGTTATGATTGAGTGTCTATGTTGTGATATGCTGTTACATTTTTTAGAAACATTTAATGCCTTCTGGGTGAACAGCATACAGTATGTGTGTATTTCATGTAAAAAGAATTATTCACAACAGGAAAACTTTGCAACTAGTGAAAAGACCAAAAGAAGAGGACTATCTTGTGACTATTAACTTAATGAAGAGGTATGAATGAATGTTACAGAACACTAGAAAAACCATGGAGAGTAATGTTCAGTAAAATGACAACAATAGTAATTGTGTGACTGAAATCTTTTTCTTACTTTAGAAATCATCATGATTTTGTCATGGTTTTCCCCCTTTTGCTTCTTTGATTACTTCTAAATATTACACTGTGTTTTTCAGCTATTTCCTGAAAGGAGACAGTAAGAAGTATTTTACCATCAATAAAGATTCTGGGGAGATAAGAGGACTCCCATGTTTAAGACAGAGAGGTAGACAGCACCTATACTGTGGAAGCTGTAGAAGAAGACAGTGGTAAGACATCCTTAAGCAACATGGTATAGTGTCGTGATGTGATGACACATCCTGGAAGTCTGGAAACGTTGGGTCTTGTCAATGTTTATGAAACAGACTTTAACGAAAGTGCAACCGGGTGGCAGTATAACTTTTTGTCACTCTAGAAGAAGCAGGCTCCCTGCTAATGTGGATTAATTCATCTGACCAGCAAAACATTTGACTATCATAACGTGCTTTAGATAAATCTTCCCATATTTTACCCACCATCTGGCTGCATTATGAATTCTGGTATTGCAAGTGCTGGTTGCATACCGAATGAGTGAGGACATTCAGGACAGTTGTAGAATGCAGCATGCTAATGACTGCTGTGGCTGTGTAAGTCAGAGATGACAGGAATTCTCATTCCGTATGCAAACCCATACCTACCCATTGACAAAAGTACCTGGCTTTTGCAGGGAACTGTGAGTCAGTGCGACAATGGCAACAGAATTCTAGCCATCCCACACAAACACCAGCTCTGACTGACAAAGAAAGCCTGGCTGAATGTAATTGCTGCTTCCCTAAGATGATCTGTGCTTCTTGTGAGTGCTTGTTATCATTGGTGCTCACGTCCAGTGATACATCGATCCCAGTCTCGTACCAGTCCATTACCCCAGCTGAAGGTCACTGGCCTGTGACTCACTCTCCCCTGTCTACGATGAAATCTGGCCAGGGACTGAAGGGCTAAAGAAAACAAGCTTTCAGACCAGCCCACACCTGCCCTGGTGGCACAGATTAGAGAAATGCACAACATCTACAGTATATGAAATGAGAGGCAAATAGTACAGATCATGAAAGCAAACTACCGACATGCTTTTCAAGCTTTAATTAGTACACATGAATGATTCATTTTGTATTTTAAATGTTAAAGTTTATGCATTTGAAAACAAGTTTGTGAGTTTAAAAAGTCTGCTGTCTCAGCATAGTGTCATGACCTTCCATGTTCTCCTCAAAGAACCATCAGAAGTAATGAGTAATTGAGTGTTAATCTTAGACATATTACAGTACTTGTGACTAATGTGACAGTGTTTATGCATGTAAGCATAAACATACAGTACCGTGCTAATAGCTATATATCTCAGAAGAAAGTGAATTAGAAAAAAGTGTATAAGAATAACTGCTGTACTAGAAGGAATGACCTCGACCGTTTATTAAAAGTTATTCTGCATCCTCATTTTTGCACTTCTAAATGACAGTATGGTTTCTTCCACTTCCAATTCCAGAAAACTCCGCCCTGTTGCAATTGCTACAGTGACAGTACTCATCCAGGATGTGAATGACAACGTCCCGGTCTTGGTGGGGGATTACTCCTGAAAGTACTCCCAGAAATGAGACCCAGGCTCTTGTCATTTCAGCAACAGACAGTGATGGGACCCAGCATGATGGGGCTCTACAGTTCTCCCTCAGAAAGGACACCATTGTGCATCAGTACTGGAGACTGGATCCCGTCTATGGTAGGTCTGTGACACACAGACTAATACATCAAGAGATCGAACACACTAATGTGACTGGTAAAATGCAACATTTTCAACTGTACATCCAATTGTGATGTTGACATGATTTGAGGTGTTTATCACTAGGGATCGGGTGGCACAGTGGTGCAGTGGTTAACACTGCTGCCTCAGAGCCCTGGGTTCAATTCTGGTTCTGGGGTGCTATTGCAAGGAGTTGTTATGTTCTCCCTGCATTCACATGGGTTTCCTTTGGGTGTTCAGGTTTCTTCCCAGTGTCCAAAGACACAGTATACTGGTAGGTTAAGTAGCTTCTAGGAACGGCTGGCGCTGGTGTGTGTGTCCGTGTCACCCCTTGTACTCACTGCTTGCTAGGACAGGCTCCAGCTCCCCCATGACCCTGAATTGGATGAAGTGACTAGAAGATGGATGGACAGATTATTCTGATGCTTAATATTTTGTAAAGGAGGGAATTTTGGTTTAATATGTCTGTTGTGCAGCTTGTTTTTTCACTTTTCTTCTTCTGTTTGGTTCAGACTGTGATTTACCAAAGAAAATAACATGAACGCTGAGAACATAGAATACTGATGCAAATCTATTCTGATTGCAGATTGTGGTCAGTAGTTACTAATTGTAATTACTAATGACCCAGAAATCTTGTATGTAAACATACAAACAATGTATCCAGAGAAGAGTTTTTCACAACAGCAGAATAATCCTGCAAAGCGAAATATTTTATTGAACCTCTTCAGTGTAAACAGGCCATTTGCAGATCTACATTGAGATGATGTTGACTATTTTGAAAGACCACTGCCAAAAAATATGTACCTTGCTTACAACCCCTGCCCACCCCTCATAGCCTTGTGCCTCACAAATAACATGAAAAGCACAAATATTCTTAAGTGTCTATGTTCTAGCACTGTGACTGAATGTGCTGACTTATGTGCTGGGACAGTGTGTCACTATTGATCTAGTTGGTACCGACTTTCTCTTCAGGCTTTTTCTTCTCTCAAGGAAATTGTAAAAAAAACCTTTCTCACACCGAAGGTGATTATATTTTCCTTTTTAATTCCAATGACGACAGATACAGGCCTTCAGCTGTAAATCGTAAATGAGATTCTCAGTTGTGCTCCTCCACGCTGTGACTTGCCATTTAATTATAGTTCCGAAGGACACCTTACAGCTATCTTCAGCAGCTGGGCTCCATCGTGGAGCTGTGGTGATAACCCAGAGTTCAGAAGTGTGTCAGTAAAGCGCTGTGTGACGCAGTCACTGATGTCAGCTCCATAAATTGCATCAGCTTTTTTCACTCAGTGTATTCCGGAGAGAACATACCCCTACAGATGCACAAATTACAGCTCTCTGATTAAGTGAAACCAATCTCTTTTTGATGCGCTCTTCCCAAAAGCCCCATCAGCAGGCCCAAAACATCTCATGTTTTGCTTTCTTGATCTTGATGAATTATGATATGACATCAGGAATGCACTGCCGTTATCTCCCCCCTTTCCTCTTTCCACCATCTTTACAACATCTCTCTTTAACGCCATCCTATTCGAACACATTAAAAAGAAATCTAGTTATGTTTTTTATTCTCACTAGATATGAAATCACCAATTGTGTTTTTTTTTTTTTGTTCTTGGCTTGGTTTTTGCAATGAACCCACAGTCCACATCATTGACACAGAAGATTCCAGTCCCATTACAGGCCCCACAGGCCCCTACTGGAGTGTGAGCTATGATGGAAGGAGAGGCACGTTCTTCACTGACAACATCCATGACTGGGTGATTCAGAGATTGCTGTGGCTGTTCCCCCTAGGTGGGAGTTTCCACTCAATTCAACAACATAGCAATTTGGCTCTTCAACTCTTGATAGTGGGGTTGCTGGTGGGTACTGTACTGCAGACTCCTTCCAATTTGTAAAACGCTTGTGGAAGTGTTTTATAAATGCTTTCATTAATCCATTATCAAACAACCTCTGAATCCTGGTACGAGAAATTTCCATAGGAAAAGGTAAAGAATCTACTTGCAATCCCTATATTCAAATCCTTGCATTCAGTTTGGTATATGCATACTAATGTAGCTTCTCATTTCTTCTGATTTTGTGCGTGTTCTTTCTCTTTACTCATTCTATCATGATAGATACAGTAGAACTCTTGCTGAGACTTTATGAAAGAATTAGTGCTTGTAACCTTTTCACTTCTCCCCAGCTGTTTCATTTTGCAGCTGATTTATTCAGTGAGGGAATGAAAGACTTTCACATTCCTGAGCCAGGTGTTCATCCACCAGCCCAGAATTGCCACTAAAACTCTGACTCCCTGTGGCTTTGTGGGGCAAGTGCAGCCTGGGCATTCCTCAACCCCCACAGCAGACCTGCCTGGTTGCAGCTCAACCTACTGTAAAGGGTAGATGTTGTCGGGCATATTTGCCCTATGGGGCTCTCTTTTTTCCATCTAGTAATAAAATCAGGAAAGAGGGTCTATTACTACAGTATGGGGAAGAAGTTACTCAAAGTCTGTCCTCACATGACTATGTGGTGATCAGTAAGGGTTGGGATTGAGCAATAAGTAATCAGTGTACATCCCTATGTAGTCAGGTGATCCCTACTAAGGGGTTTGGAATCTTAAGGGTGGGTTTAATGTATGTGGCATACATCAATGTCAGACAGGTTCACCTCCTGAATCTACAATAGCCTCAGCTATTGTCACAGAGTTTCTTAGAAGAGGAAGGCTCGGTCTCTGTCTTGCACTAGAAGTGATTTTGCAAACCTAAGCTTTGGTATATTTCTTGGCTCAGTGGTTGTGCTTGTTCCTGCCCTTTCTGATGTGAATAACAGTGTCTTTCTGAACACGCTACTGGATGGATAAGTGAAGGGAACCATAGTCATCCCTGGAAGCTAGGTGTCATAGACCAGAGTCCATAAACTCATTTGCATCTTTCGGATCATCCCTCCTGCCTGACCTGATGATGGAGATCGAGGGGAAGGCTTCTCAAATAATGTACAAAACCATGATCCCATCTACTTTAACAGCCATGTTTGTTCTTACCACGCAACATTTGCAACATTTTTGGACTTGCAAGTCAGATGTCACCCCCGCCCTTCTTACTATTTCTTCTATTAAAATTTTAGAACTAGCACTATCGGAGGCCTCGATACACCGTTTGAAACTCTCCAACTAAAAAATAGGCCCAGGTTCCAGACCACTGGAAGGAAAAAGGCTATTTTAGCCTTTTGCCAGTTCTCTCTAAAGCTAGGCTTCTATGTGATCCCTATTAGTTGCTTTGTGTTTCTGAATGTGTGCTTTGCAATTATAGCTGTGATTTCTGTCTGCATTGATTGATCTGTCTACCTCGAAAATCCTGACTCCCTCCACCATCTAGTGGCCATTTTGGGCAATTACATGATGTACTCTCCCTCCCCCCTTTACCCCCCCACTGAAGCAGGCCAACCATACTGACACAGGTCATGGCAACCACAGTTTGTAGAAGCCAATGCCCTGGACTGGCGGCTAATCCTTCACAGGGCATACATTAAGGATAACTAAATGACCCAACCAGTATGTCTTTGGAAGGTAGGAGAAAGCAGTAAAAACCCACACTTAGAACAGGAACTCCAGTCCACAATTGAAACCAGGACTCATGAAGCAGTAACATTAATTGCCACAACACCTTGATGCCACATATAAATGGAATGTATTATTAATAAGAGAAAATATGTTCAAATTAAGCTCTGGAAATCTTCAGATCCAGTTATGGGGATGGTGAAGCATTCTGTGTGCATTCTTTATTTTACAGCTTTCAAAGTCACAACTTCTTTCATCCTTTATTTCAGCCACTGAGTGATACAAATACAAACTAATGCCAAAACAATCAAAGACATCTGTTTGACCCAAAGCAGGAGGATACTGCTGAACCACAAAATACTGCTAACTCATCAGACATCCACTCCATTCCGTCGGAGGCGTCCATGTCAGCTACATAGATACTGTACCTCTCCTCCTTTCGTGTAAATGGAAAAATGAAGGAGAGCTGAGTCCAAAATACATACGGTAAATGACAGCTCTTGGCACGATAAGGGTGAATCTTGTCAGATAAGTCATCCACTATGTGCCTGTGTTCTGCATGCACGTCAAAGACAAGACTGAGTAAGACGAGCACAGCAGAGGACTCAGCACAGATGAGATAAATCATGTACAGTATGTGTTTTTCCACTTCTTTGGTGTGTGTGAGCAGCAGCAGTCCTGGTGAGGCTGCCATTACTCCCTCCACTCTTCAGAACAGTAAACAAGATTTTCCTGAAAGTGTTATCAAACCACATTACAAAATGACCAGTTTTACCAAACCTAAGCTTTCATCAGTTATACAGTAGGTGTAACAGTAATGGACCAATTGAAAATGTTGTACTCTTTTTTTTTTTTACAGATACCCATGCAAGTCTGCCCATGCAAAACAGTTACTTGGCACCTGGTATCTACATGGTTCCCATTATAATCTCAGACAGTGGTATTCCCACCAAAAACATTCACACCGACCTTCCAGGTAAATTGCAGAATTTTTTCTGGAACTTTGGGAGCAATCAAAAAAATGTTTATGTAATGTAAAATATTGCTCTAGAATATGGTCTTTCCTGGTTCGTTTTTGAAAAATCCCACTCAATAAAGATCCACACCTAATTTACATACTTTAGTTGGATTTTATGTTTAATTATTAGAAATTATTCTCTTGATAACTCCAATACAGAACTGCAGGTTAACAGATTAATCATAGGCACCATCTACTGGAAATGTCATTTCTTTGCAGCATTAAAGTCATTGCACACTTTTAGCCTGAATTATAAGCAGATGTTTGCATGTCTTTAAATGTTGCTGGAAAACAAAACTTTGAAAATGTAAATGACCTCCACGCATGTTTACTGCATATGTTTTCAAAATATATTCATTTTAATACTTATTATTGACACCCACACAAAAATTCCAATGTCAAGTCCTTCTGTTTTCTGATATACTCGATTTAAGTATGTGGTATATTTAAAGAAATATTCAGAACCCTCCAATTTGCAAAAGATTTGTCAAAAGCAACTGAATTGATTACATATTTACAACACCCTCACTGTACCACATAATTGTATTTAAACTAATGTGTCCTAAATCATTGCTGAAAGAAGTAATCAATTTGACTTCACTTCTGTACTGCTTGAAGTGCTACCTTTGTGTCTTAAACTCATATTTCGCATACTGTAAGTGATGGAAGATGGAGATCTCCTGCCACTTAAGTGTACTTTAAGAGGTGTTCTGTGTGACTGCACTTGGTGTCCCAGCCATACTTGTTTTTTTTCCAAACAATAGTGGGATAAACTCTGATTAGTTCCATCACGTATCCATTGCCTGAGCAACGTGAGATCCACATTGCAAATATTGCAGAGACTCTCTGAGAGAACATGCTGCCTCATTATTCACCATCCCTGGGGCCTTTAATCAGCCCCACAGAGGGCATTTGATGAGAACATGTACTAACACTGCTGTGTTCTGCACGTTTACTGTTGGTCATCTAAGGTAAACTGAGTGCCAGATCCCTTTAGGACCATTAATAAGGTAAAATCATTTTATTTATCAGAATCAGAGTTCCCCTAATATTGATTTGGTCCATTAAATTTTGTTTTATATATCCCTTTTTTTGCATACCTTTTTAAAGCAGTTTTTAGAAGAATATATTATGTTGCTGAGTTTGTTTCGAGCCTAGAATCAAAATATTTTCATTAAGTAGTTCAGGTGGGTAGAGGGTAGAGGAGGAGCGAGAGGCGGGAGCAGGGGACAGACAGAGCACAATCAAGAGGTGTAAAGTCAGAATAGGTGTAGGGAGGTGTGAAATGAAACCTACAATGAATAGAGAGAATTTAGAAGAAAACCAGTCTGTCATTAAGAGAAGGGGGAAGGTGTGATCCTAGCTGCAGGATCATTTTAGTTTCTGTAGTCTTTCTGATGTATGAGTTCGGAAAACCGTCTTTGAGAACACAGACGGAGAGATTAGAGTGGTCATGGCCATCAGAGGTGAAATGAGAAACAATGGGCTTGGAGAGATCTTTAATCTTCACAGCCCTAACATGTTCTCTGAAGCGGTCTCCGAGTCTCCTTCCTGTTTCTCCAATTTAGATGGCTGGGCATTTACTGCAAGTGATACACTAAATAAGGTTGCTGGAGGTACAAGATGTCATCTGAGAGATCCGGAATTGTCATCAATGTATCGCTTGTAGAGGTCAGGGACATAGCCAGTGTGGGAAGCGAAGAAGCGTTCTTCTTCCCAGCCATCAATATTAATATTTTCCTTAAGCAGAGCTCATTGGATCTAGCTGCTGCCAGGTCTACCAATAATTTTGAAAAATAATTAAAACATATAAGTAGTCCACTCTTGTTTCACATTGTTTAGCTCCAGATGTGTCTTTTCTGAAATTCTCAGATGACCAAAACCAAGGTCTTAGCCATGTTAGTGGTCGGAGAACCTACTGTACACTGCACATTCTGTCCTTGGGCTTTCCTGAAATAAATGATGCCTGATGAGATCCGAGGCAATACAGTAAATGGATTTTTTTTGTTATTAAAAAAAATACAGATCTCCAAGGGTACCTTGAAATCTTCTGTAATGCATTTACCAATAATTAATTTCAAATGCAATTCTATTTTTATCTTTTACTGGATTACAGTAACTGTATGTAATGTAAGGTGGAACTGCAGGATGGCAGTCAAGGAGCTGTCAAGAATGCCAACTGTGCAGTCTGCTGTTGGCACCTTACTGGGCACTCTGGGTGTTTTAGGTAAGTGTAAGAATACTGACTGCAGTAAGCTGCCACTTTCATGGTGGTATGTGGAGTCTCTTGAAGAAAGTTCAATTGGTTTTGCTCTTTTTGGGGATGGAAGAACATCAGAATAATTCTTGTAAAGACTGTCACACTTTCTTTATGTCACTGTGATGAGTGATGAATTTAAAGGTTGAGTCACATATGTACATATTTTCACAGATATTACTAGACCTACTAACTACAAGATCTTCTATTAATCATTTTTTTCCAGTTATCCCAGAGTATTTTTAAAATGGCTTTCAAAATTCATTTAGCCACCTTGTTTGTTTGGGTACAGCATCTTGATATTAGATTTAATAAGCATAGACAAAAATCATTTTCTTATGGTTTTTCTAAGTCCACTAAATCCTACAGTATGTTAATTTCATTGTTGTCTACATTAACATTTAAATTGAATATTATTAAAAACTGAATAATCACCACACTCTACACAACTTTTCCCTTATAGATTAGAATTGATTTTATTCAGACGCAATGGTAGCAAAAAAATCTAAAAAACACACTAATTCACAAAATCAAAAAAACACACTAATTCACAAAAAATTCTTACTACACTTTGGAGGTTCAGCGAAAGAGTAGCCCCATGTTTCTCTGTCTTTGAGACAATATAAATCCTGTTCCCTCACAAAATCCCAACGTTTAAGAATTTTACTAGTGAAAAATCCCTTTTCCCCTGTCTCTTGAACCTGTCTCTATCCCGGTTGAGTTTTGTCTCTACACTCTGTCTGTGGTACTCACTCTGTATAGACACCCAAGCTGTCCTTGTGTCTTAAAAACCCACACCCAATGCCAATTGCTGGGTCCACAGGAGTCACCGTGACTCATGTGCACTCACTGTGCTAAATCATAGCCAGTGTTTGAGCCACCATGACTGCCTCCTAAGGAAGCCACCCCCAGCTACAAAAAAAACTCCCCCCCTAGTCAGAGATGTACACTCATCACTGACCACTTATAATCAAATTTAAATCATAAGAAACACCTGATGCATCTAATACGTCTTCATCAATCATACTGTGACCTTCAACACTCATGACTCATCACAATTCTTTTCTCTAATGTATTCTTATAGCACTCTGCAAAATACATAGCTGGGATGGTGGAGTACTTGCTCCTTGCTGCTATCATTATCACATTATAAAGTACACCGAAGGTGAAAGGAAATTTGAGAATAACTTACTATGAGGTTCATTAAATAAAATCAAGAGAGAGATATATTTAAGTTATTTTATTAAAATATTTGTTCTGGGAAAAGAAATCATTGTACATCATTATTCTACAGGTTATTTCTGCAATTGTCTCAAACACTTAGTTAAAATCTTTTTAAAAAACCCTTCAGCTTCATTTTGTTCAGACGTGTTTACAAAATGTTGGATCTTCCATTAATCATTTATTTTGTTGTGGCTCTTAGCGTTGCTAGGCTATTAGTTGAAAAATAAAAGGATCTGCTACTTTTTTAATTGAAAGATACAGTTTTAAATAAAAAATGATGGTAAGTTATCACATTTCCAGTTATTTTTCCACCAAATCATATGTGCTATATAGTGTGGTGTTATATCTTAAGCTCTTGTTACTCTTGTATCATTATTAGAAGAAATTCATGATGTTTTGAAGCTCTGAATTATAAGTTTGACAATAAATTTGTTCCAGTCATCTGTATTTGTTTTGGTTTTTAGTTTCACCAGAAAATGTGTGAAATTTGGTGAAATTTGTCACCAGACAAACACATTGGTTTATCCTTAAAAGATAAACATATCTTCGTGCAGTGAATTTTGCAAATCAATACAGTGAGTGTGCATTTTCTGTTACCAAACTACCAAATTAACAGTTTAATGTACTATAAACTCCACACCTTTGAAGAACAAAACAATTACAATCACTGTCATAAAGAAAACAAGATGGCTCCAAAAACTATTTGTCATTATAAAAAAATTTAATTTAACTATTTCAGTTGTTTCGAAGAAAAATACAGCATGAAGTCAATTTGTCTTTACTACAATATTAATAAAATTAAAATTAATCATTTAGTGGACAGTGAAGATTATTTAAAGCACATTTCCTGATCTTGGCAGTACACTGTATGATGTGAAAACTGTGAAAGAGCTATTTTTATACTTTGATATTACTATGAATAACTATGTGATATTACTCTGAAAAATTAATTTTATTTCCAAACACAAATTCCTACAGCGCATTTGTCCATAATTAATTCCCTAATTCCATTGTTCAAGTGTTCGGTTGTTGTTATTCACAAAGTGGTTTCTTTCATTGGTTAAAACTCTTTACTAGTCATTTATTCACTTTAACTTGACATTTAGACAATAGTTTGAAAGGGTTTTATGTACAGAGCTAAGAAGAGGTCACCAGATGGGTGATGCAATCTCTTTGGATTTGGAAACTAGCAATGTATCAAAGCAGAAACATCATCACTCAGGCATTCTTATATTCCAGGAACTCATACAGAGGATGAGCAAAAGAGGTTTTATGGAAAGCATTTAGTCTGTTTAACATTTTACGGCTTTGTCATTTTGCTCTTATTTACCGAAAATGATTTGAACAAGACATGCACAGTACATTTAATCATAATGGATATTTCGTAAAACTCTAATTTATCAGAGTGAAAATAATAATTAACATTAATCCTGATGTAATCAGAAAGATGAGGCTTATGCACATGCAATATTTGCAGTTCAGTTGTACAATGGAAATAGGATATCTCTTTAGGGAAAAAATAGAAATTGCTAATAAAACTCTTTTCAGGATTTATGAGGGTTATGATAAATATACAGCAGGCAGGCATCATAAGTGTCTATATTTAGCCGCAGTTGTTTTTATTTAATGTCTCAGGGGGTTAAGCAGTTCAGCTGGCTGCAGGGCCAAACATAGCTGAATAAAGCTTAAACCTACCGCTGATCACCAGGGAAATAAAATTGACCACAGATGGCAGTTAAAATTAAACAGTTACATGATTTGACTTCTTTCCGCTTCTAGTTCAGTGGCATTATGATCAAAGACATGCTAAATGAACTGTTGCCACCCCTCGTTTCAGCTTTAGTACATTTGGTACAAATACAGCAGATCTTATCTGGTCTATATCCTTCAGTTAAAAGTGATACTTTTCCTTCTTGCGTCACTTATGTAATGCATCTACACGGATTTCGAGAAAATGGACGTCAACATAGGCATGAGAGTCACCAGTAAGATTGCCAAATACCCTCTTCTTGTTTTCAGAAAATAAAAACTATACAATACTAGATAATACTATCTTATACTTACATTTATATGTGCATGTTTGTATTTGTACATGGCAGCACAATATGTTCATATTGACATCAATCTAAGCCTTAGCTATTTCTAGTATATTGGGTGGGTAAGGCTGCTAGGAAGGCAAAAGAACCTGACCTTAAAGTGATGCCATGGGGGGCATGCTGAATAGGATGAAAGAGAGCCAGCCTTGTCTTGTCTCTGCCAATTATAACCACACTTTAGGCAGATAAAACTTACACACTTGGAAGGAATTCACCACCACCTATTTATAAACGCATTTAATCTCGGAAACATGGGCCAGCTTTTTGCTGCCTTGTTGAATTGCGTATGACTTTGCAACTTAGCTCCTAAACGATTCCTGTGTACACTGCGTTGGATTTATTAACCAATCCAGCGGTTGAGTGAACTGCAAAAGTAAACCGGGAGACAAAGTTTTACAATTACAATTTACCACCAGTTATTGCGTTGATCCACGGCTTCATAAACATTGGTTACGTCTTCCAATGAGGAGCAATAATAAACCAGTGTTGAATTTTGCTGGAAATATACTATTTTCTAACTTCTGGAAAATAATTTAAGCAAGGAGTCACAGGGGTTTATTAAGCATTGTTTGTATCCTGGTGTTCCCATATATTTATTTCAATGATCCGATGAAAACTAAGGAATTTAATTAAACACTTACCTGCATTGGTAGCCTTCTAGTGATCTGTTCTTTACAGAATAATATACCAGAAATAAAAGTCACTTACATTTTCATTACAAAGCACTGTGCAAAAATATGAGATCACTCTATACGGATGAGCGCATTGATGCGAGCAGCGCTAATTACAAGCTGTTAAACACTTCTTCAGAGCAAGCCATCAGACCTCAGTATTCTCCAGTCGTTAAAGCTGCATTAATTTTGCACAATGCTCAATATACACTGGATTATTTTTGAACAAAATTCATGCCTTGGGTTTTTCATTAGAGTTAGAGTCAGCTGGCAAACGAAAACACAGTGCTGATTATTATGAACAAACACGATTTGTTTGATCATTTTCTTGGTGAGGTGAAGAGTATAATGTATGGCGTATAATTCCAAACATCGATTCACTGTCAGGAACTGTGTTTTCATGCAAAGGGCTGTGAGAGCCAGAAGCACAGGACAGAAGTTAGGACTACGACCTACAGCAGACGTCAATCCAGCGCAGGACCCTCACAATCATGAGACGTCAGTTATCCTAGCCAGCACGTCTTTGGAAGGTAGAAGGAAACAGAGGACCTGGTGAGAACCCATGTGGACACAGGGAGCATATAAAGCTCCACAAAGAAGATTCTCCAGTCTGGAATGGAACCAAGGATCCACAAGCTGAGAGACAATTCAAAGCTACATGCCACAACACTGTGCTGCCCAGGCCTAACAGTCTCTAGGTAAAACACTGTGAACCGACCATCATTGTCACTTACAGAACAAATTCATCTGCCAAAGATAGATGTATGTAATCTGAAACAATGTGTCTGGTATTAAGCCATTTTCTATGTGTTCTTTATTTTATGCGGGATAAATTTTCCCAGAAAACAGGTGAAGAGCTAGAAGGAACTGTGCATCAAAAACAAATGAATCATCCATTCATGCGTTTTCCAACCGCTTCTTCCAATTCAAGGTCACAGGGGAGCTGTCACGCCCAACATCCCTCCCTAGAGGGCGCTCCACTGCTCCCATTATTGTCCTTGTGATTATTATGCTCCCCAGGTGTACCCTCTTAGCTTTATTATTTATAGACTAACTCCTCCAGTCCCAGGGGCTCATCATTAGGGTAAAGATGTCGCGAGGCCCGCCTGGCACCAGGAAACCCTATGTCCGTCTGCTGAGGGCATAGACTTCATCCCGACACCTCCCACTCCCTGATCCCGGGGTCTGGAGGATCTCACCCCATCACCCTTGGACCTCCATGTCTTGTCTCTCCGTGTGTTCCCCCTTCCCGGGATTTTAACCTTGTCGCGTCTCAGGATGGATTTCTCGTTGATAGACTCTCAGACTGTACCCTGACCTGCCTTTGAACCCGTTTGGATTTGGATGCCGTTCTTTGACTCTCCGTTCACTGACTCACGGATTGTCACTATTATTCTGTGCACTATTAAGCCCCTGTGTGTTTCCTTTTTACCACGCCTCCTGTTTTCTCCAGCTCTTACCGCATCGCATAGGGTCTACTACAAGACCTGACACGGATTTCAGTCCGTGTTCGTGACTGGAGCCAGAGCCTTTCCAGGCAAGCAATGGGCTCAAAGCAAGGTGATTCGAGGTGAACAGGATGCCAGTCCATTGCCGGGCAAGCCAATGAATCATTTGGAACTAAATGCTCCCTGTTATGAAGAATCTAGTAACACCATGTTTCTGGTAAATTCATGTGACACATTGCTATAACTAAATGCCTTTCCTTTGCAGCTAGCCAAAGTAGTCATGTGGTAGCAAACTGAAATGTTATGGTCAATCATTGTATAAACTCCTTTCGTTACATTAAAAGGTAACAGCTGCAAGTAGATCTTGCAATGAGTCATACTGGAATATCTGCTCTGAATTTTGGAGATTCACAACACTACATAACCAGAGGCAAATTAAATCTGCAAGGACAGGTTTTACCACAGGAAGTGTGTCTGTCTATGGGTTATTTTTGATCAAATAAAATAAAAAGTCACTCATGTATAAACCCCTAGGGGGATTCTCTGGCATGTACATAAACCCTTGGAAGGAATTGTGGGTAATAAACATGAAATTCAAATGAGCTGGTATTTTTGTCTGGGGCCAATATGCCTGCTTCATTAGTATTAGAATTTGACTTAATTTTCACACATACACAAATATAATAACAAATCCATCAATCTATTTTCTTGTAAAAATTATACTTTATATCTGTCACAAAATCCTAGATGGACACAACTCCTGTTCTGGGTTTTAAAAGCACTTTCACATAGTTTTCAGTCTTCTTGCCTTTTGGTTTGTGCCTTGAAGAAATATACTTCTGGGTTGACTTTGGCAGTGCTTTTAAAGGATTTTTGAATACTTGTATCGGTCCCCTTGTAAAGTTCCCTGTTCAAGACTAAATTCAAGACATTCTTGTAGCCTGTCAGGATGTTTCCTTAAGTCCCAGAATTTATCTGATTGCTGTTCTTAATGGGTCTAGAAAAGCTAAATCAGTACATTATTTTAAACGTGGCCTTGCTACTTCCTAACATTTTATTTGCCCTCTAATTACATCACCCCAATATGAGCATCTACCCCCTTATTCTCTCTCATCACCTATTTTTTTCTGTTTATTAAGCAATTCACTATGAAAACACGTTTCACTGAATGCCTGTGTGAGGTACTGAGAGGTGACTTTGTGAGAGAGCCACCTGTTAATGGAAAAAGAAATTGAGGAACTTATTGATTAATTAGCAACTGAGAGGGAGAGAAATTCCTCATGTGGGGAAAGAGCTGACAGGATTGGCTCTGTGTGGAATTAGTCATGCCTCTGGCCTATTAAGAGGCTTATAAGAACAGCTGTGAGGGGAAACAGTTTCAGCCTGTGTTTAATCTTCAGGTTGTTAGGAGAGGGTGAAAAAGAGCTGTAGTGTGTGGGGTTGTGGCTGGTCTGCAGGCCTGTGAAACATACACTATAAGAGTATAAGAGCTGTCTGTGAGTTAGGAGTACTTGAGAAAATATGGCTTAGGCTTGTAGTGCAAGGGTACTAGAGGTGCTGGGCAGCTTATCAGGCTCAATGTGGGTGGGGTAGTTGAACCAGGGGTGATGGGAGGTGTTATAACCTTATGGTTTTGGGTTGTTAGCGTAGCAGCTTGCTTGTCTCTTTGGCAAGAGAAAAGACTTAAGTGATGCAACTTGAAATCTGAATAGTATTAACTTCAGCAGTTAAATGGATAGTCTCAGAATTTGATGAGAGAGAACCAGCTTCTGCCATGTTGGTGGCACAAGTTCCAATTACAGAGCCATTTCCTTGGCCACACAGGATTAGCTAGAAGTTAGTGATGGGGGACATTTAAAGGTTAAAATGAGATAAAGGATTTATTGTAAATTGGTGATGTGGAGTAAATTGATAAGTACTTAATAGAACTGATAATTATTAAATGAAGTGTAACTGAATATGAAAACAAGTCTGAGTTAAAGAAAAATAAGGATGAGAATCATACATTTGTCCCTGAGTTTTGGATCTATGATCCCAAAGGGTGTCTGAAAGATCAGGACAGACCACATAAAATGTGAACTAAGGTAATATGTTGGTGTTGTCACAGTGCTGGCTGCCATTTGAGAATTTATATGAAAGCTTCTCATAAATTATTAGTTTTCTACAAAATCTCTAAATGCATATAACATGCTCTGTGTATGTGCCACACACCTGAAGAAGGCTCCACGACTGAAACGTTTTTTTTCTTCATTTTAGCATGGAATAAACTTGTTCCTATGCTCTGTGTACAGTATGTTACTTGTTCAAGGAATCCTTACAAACTGGTTAATTATCTCTTTTAAATATCTAAGTCAACTTCCTAAGATCTCTTCATGTACTGTAGGTCCTCTTATTTAAAGCTAGGTTTCCATAATCACACAAGTAATAGAAGTCCGACTTATAGATCTATAACTACATGGTTCAGCTTTGTCAACTTTCTTAGGGGTGGGTACTTCATCATCAGTTCTCTGTTTCCTAGGTATCACTTCTGTCTTGAACAATTGTTGGAAAAGTTACATAAATGGCTTCTGAATTACATGTGCTTCTTTGAGCATAACTGGTAAGATACCATTGGGCACTGAAGATTTATCTTGAGTGTCTCTAGTATCTAGGGCACTTGTCTCTTTTATGATAATTGTTTCATAACGAACTTTGCTCTTCCAAGTCATGTTGTTCATTTCTTCCTTGAACACCTGAGTGAAATACTCATATAGTACATCAGCTATTATGCTTTTGTTGGCTACACTTTTCCCATTTTCCTTCCAGGTATGTTTTACTTTAGAAATGATCATTTATTTAAAACCTGTCATTCTGCATGCTCATTGCTGGAAAGCCAATTGCCATTCTACTTACTGTACCTTCTCAAGTTCAGGAGATGGTGCACAAAAACAAACTAATCTAATTTAACAAGATTTTTTGATACAGTAAATCACATTAGATGAGAGAAGGCTGTGCTGTTTTTATTCTGTTTTGGTTTTTCTCTGTATGAATTTGCATCTTATGACAACTTTCTAAAGGTTTATCTCCATTACCTAATTGACAAATATCAGAAACATGAGAAGGAGAATTAAGTGTTTTTAAGTCATCTTCAGGTTTACATTTAGGTGATACAGCCTTTTATTTAGGATTGTGTAAACCTTCCTTAGGACCTTCATCAGAAAAACATTAATTAGAAAGCGTGTCTCAGGATAATAGTTATATTTTATACTTCTTTCATTCTTTTTCATTCTTTTATACACTGGATGATTATTTTACAAAGGCATACCTTTCTATGACAAGTTACACTCTGCCTTGTTAACTACTAACTTAACTAAACGGTGAACCATTGATTTAAAGAGAACACATTTATAGGTCTAAAAGGAGTCTGCCTTTGGAATAAAATGTTCTGGGTAGATAAACAATTAAACAAAGGTCCCTGCCCAATTGTGCACTCTGTGTCCAAGCCTCTGCTCCTGCTCTTTTTTAATGAGATCTAAATGTGGAAAATACATTGTCTAACTGACTGCTTCCCAGAGCAGTAGACATGTAAATCTGACATGAGGCCAATGGTGACAGAGATTGTACAGCCCACAGACAGAATTCCAGTTACAAGAAGCACTACTGTAACTTCAGGAGAACAGAATGAACTGATTGCTTTTATTTCCAGCAAGCAGGTCAGTAAACACCCAGATGGTTCAACAGACATATTCAATGTTCCTGAAAGAACCTCCATACAAAAACACAGCTCACTGTTTGCTTAGGTGCAGTTTCTAATTTTAACACACTACCTGCCTGCTGTATCTATGAAAACAGCAAATCTGTGTTAAAACTTACAAAACTGAGGTCTTTTTTTTCAAAGAGCACTTTAATTACCATGAAATGGAAACCATCTTCAGCACACAGCAAAGAAGAATTGATACAGATACATTTCACTATTTTCATTTTCAATTACATACTAAATCTGGCTGAATCCAAAAGGGTATTTTGTACAATAGTTCTTACATCAGTTGAACTCTTGAGTACCTAGTGTATACAAATCCACATTTCCTGAGTGCTGTTAGTAAAACATTTTGTTTTAAAATATTTAAAATTGTTGGAGGATGTTTGTCTGAGTATGCATGCACACAGAATACTTATTTCATGTATCAAAATATACCCCTTAACAGCAGATGTGTAGCTATATGCAACAAAGGAAGAACATGAGGCAAAGATTAACAAAGAAAATGTGTGGTCAGATATCAGCTGTTTGTCTACATTAGCTACATATTTCTATGAGGGACCATCTATAACTGTTACCGTGGGAAGCTGTGCTTGTTGCTTGCACTGGGATTTCTGCAGCAGCCATTCTGAGCTATGCATCTTTGTCAGATCCAGCTGTCATCATGTACCAAAGGTCATGATGACTTCAGGGAGTGTGCTGTTGTGTCCCAGTGAATGCACTTTGCTCAACACAGCTTCCAGCAAGTGACAGTGATACATCTCGAAAAGGAACGGGGTTGATGTGAGTGTTACTGAAATTGAGGAGCTACTGCAAGTGCCAGAATTCCCAGTGTTAATCCACTGTTTACTATATCTGTTACCGGAGCTACTCAGTCATTATGAAAACACATCACTTCTCTTTTGGAAGGTACCAAGACTGCATTTTAAAGATTTGTTAGCATCTCATGTGATGTTCTGTTGTGATTAATCTAAGTACATATTGGTTTACTCTTCATGCTGTTACCGAGTTTTGGACACAAACAATCATAGTATCTTGCAACTTCTGTAATGGGCCTAAAACTCCTTTGTGTGAAAAATAATGAAGCTACATTTTACACTATACCAATTAAAACTATTTTAAGAGGATAACTTACCAAATTAAATACAACTATAGACTGAAAGTAAACTCTAGTGTAGGATGGAAAGTACTCGCAATGCTGTTTAGAAGACTATACCAATGGCCTTGAGCTGTATACATCTTTAACATCAGTGCCTATTTTGCACAATGCCACTGTCTTTTGCTAACTACGCAATCTACAGTTACCTATAGGCTTTGTAAATTGGCCATTTCATGGCCATTGAAAACTATTAATTACATCTGCAACACACACACTGATGCGCCTCCTTACTCAAACCTAATTACGTCAGTTTACTGATTGCCTCAAAAAAGGCCTTCACTCAAATTAAATGCCATGATATGAGGTGAATCTAGAAGAAGAGAATATAGAAAAATACTGAGGTTCATGATGCCCTACTATTATAAATCTGGAGGATATTTGTTGCTAATGTGGTGTGAGTTACCACCGATATTTCATCACCACTTCTTATATTGTATATATAAAATGCTTTAATACATCAACACCTCATGTTTCATAATTGAAATAGATCATGCATGGCTATTGCCTTAAAAGTGACTCTTTGTGTGAAAAAAGAATGCATTTAATTTTCTCCATCAGTTGTGTAATATCAGCAGGTATTTACAGTAGCTGCAAATTAAAGAAAAAAGAGGACAGAAATGTAAATTCAAATGATAAAGGTCAAAGTGTTAAATACTCAGCAATGCATTTCCACAATACGGTTTTCAAATGCTAGAGAAATGTTTGCCGTACATAAGACAATATCTCCAAAATTGAATCTTATGATCTACAGTGTTCTGTTTGAACATATACACGTGAGTAAGCATCACATTTTCAGCTTGCTTACCTTGCAATAGGCATCTACTAATAGAATAAATCTTTATTTTATTATGTTAAGATGTAAGACAGTGCATGTCCTAAGACAATGTCACCAACCCTCTGCTAACACAATTAGGTTTGATTACATTTGAATAGCCATGGAACTTTGAGTTTCAGAGGGATGTTTTATTAAATCAGACCAAGATCAGAGCTTGAAGTACGCATTAAAGAGATGGAGAAATGAGGGAGTGTAACCAAACTTGATCTTGTAGTTTTCCAGACTGTGTGCTCTAAATATCTTTGATAGGTTTGCCAAAAATTGTGCCCCATTCAACCACATTTCAGTTTTTAAGATTTTTGGATTGAGACAAGGCTTATCCCCCTGTTAACAGACTGGGTGTATTCAGGTTTGTGACAGACCATACCCTTAATCAAGGATCTGCACACATACAAACACAAAACCCGTGATGGATAGAAGAGACTGTGTGCTTTTTTCAGATAATAAAGACACAGCAATCAATACCAAATGCAAACACAAATACAAATGACACCAATGTCAGAATGTGCAAGAACCACTGATCTAACCAACGTCCTGACAATTACTTAAGTAACACCCACTGTGGCTACTTACAAAGATTAGAGGCTCAACAGTGTCCTTTAGTGGTAGCTTATCTGTAACCTCAGCCATTTCAATACCTTTGCTATAACACTTTCTTAACTAGTGTAAAATGAGTAGATAAATACCCCATGAACCATGAATTTCAGAACCATCAACAACACTGACATTACCAACTCTGCTAAGCTGATGTTGGGAGACTTTGAGTATAAACTTAATCTTGTCACAGTGTATTTCAAGATATTTCTGCTGCATCCACATCTCCATGTTAGACACCAAACAACAGCATTTTATTTAGTGTGCAAATAAATCTGAGTGTCACTGGCATAGCAATGAAACCAAAGGCCATGATGGTACATGATCGGATCTAGAGATAGCATGGAAATAGTACAAAGTAAAGGGTCCAGCACAGAACCTTGTGGAACACCCTCGATAAGTGGGCCAACATTAGAGTTTATAGTCAAAATTTACAAATTGGCTTAAATAAGAGAAACTTCTTCACACATCTAGCAATATTATTCAGAGAAAAACCATTTGAACCTTTTCATAAAGTTGATCCTCTTTTCTACTTGCAAAGAAACGACTTCATAATTGGGTTGTCTCCTTTAAAGTTCAAAGGAAAAATAGATTGGTTAACACATTTTTAAGACTGTCGAAACTTAAGAGTGAAAACATGGTTGAATACTACATATTATACTGTATACGTTTACACTCAAATGGAACAAATATGTTCATCTTTCCTCAGGAACTGAACACATTTATATTCTTTAACAAGTCTCTATTGTGACAGAAAGCTCCATCAGCTTGAATCAAAGAATACAAAACCTACACACCACCTTAGTGAGGCTACAAAGAAACCTCTTCAGCCTGCTATGAACAACAGCCCACACCTCCCACAGTCTGAGAGTCATGTACACATGTAGGAAGCATGTAAATCAGACAGGTCAATCTCATCGCCGAGGAGACACGTAGGTCAGATGTATAAAACCAACATGCCTCTGTGTGGGTTATTCACTAAACTATTACTGCAAAGTGAGGATCTATATCATTGGTTTAAAACCATTATGATAACCTTATTTTCTCATCTTTGAGCAGTGACAGGCTCGACTATCAGAGAATTTATTCAGGTTTCCTTGTTCTTCCATTTACTGAACCTTCCTTAACTCTGTGTCCTTAGTTATTCTGTGACGCCCTGCCTCTGTGCTCATCTCCAGACAGTAAGTGCATTTCTCGTTCTTGTATAAACTGGCACACCATTTTCCTCTCAGTTTAAATAAACACTCAGATGTCTCATTCTATCTATTCCTGAGCTGTGTTCTCTGAATGCTGCTTGTACTGTACCTTCACCATTTCCTCAGGGTCTACTGGGCAATAACCTCTGCATCTCCTTTGCTGTTTCTTTGCTCTCTCTTAATCCTGGACAACCCTACTGGCATTGTCACGTGTGCTGGGTGATTTCTGTATAAACCTTGTGAAAACACTAATTTCTTGTTTAGTCAGATAAAGAGCCTCGATAGCCTTAGTTGTTATCCTGATTAACTTAAACCATTTTGTTGCACCTCATAACAGTAATTGTATGTAAACATGCCAGGACCACTGTTACTGAAAGCAACCTGCACATAGTCCTTGACAGCTGTCAAGTCCTTAATGCTCTTAATGTTCAGCTGAAATTGTATCTTGTTATGAACCATTATGAATAATTGCACTCCTGTAATGTCATTTGCACAAACAGTGGTTAAGGTTTATGCATTCTTTGAAGGGACTATACTAACAGCTGCCCTAGCACTAGAGGATATTAAAAGCCTATATTATGTGTAAATAAACATACTGGGTGATTATTTGTTAATTAATTAGATATTTGGTAAAGGATTTAGAACTCAAAAGTGGATGCTAGTGATTGCACTCTTGACTGCAGTTTAGGGAGGCTGCTGGAGAGTGCTGTTTGGTATTTTATCTGCAAGGCTCCTGATTCATCCAGTGTCACCAGTATATATTCATTCAACTCTGAGCCACCTTTGTTAAGGGAGGACTATATCACAATGCTATATCATGTTGCATAATGTTTATGAAGGTATTACAGTGGCGTTTTTTAGCTTTAGTCAAGAAAATGTTACCCTAAAGAAGTTAGGTTTCTCCTAGGTAAAGTTGTTGTTGATTCATTTTTATTACATTTTATTGAGGAAGATAAATGCTCTCTCCAAATACAGACAAAACAGAGCATAAAGAAGGATCTTTACTATAAGCATGAGATAAATCCTTTGAGATTAGGCTCAGTGTTTTCCATTAGTAATATCCAATCTACACTTATAAACTGACAACTGGAGATTGCATCTCCTTAACTTGAAAAGCTTTTATTTTAATACACTAGCCAAAAGAATAGATTGAAAACTGTAAGAGTAAATTTAACATGAAGAATTGGATACCCTATGTACTGCTGATCTTTAAGTACTCTTTCCTACAGTCTTTACTGCAATTGATTTTTTACATTACTTCAATTTAAACTTTCAGTCATGATAAGGAATTTCTGTTACACACCTCCAACAAGGTTAAACTTGCAGGACGGAGATACATGATCATGGGTTTAATGCTGAATGTTTGGAGTACATCCCTTGTGAAAGACTACCATGGCAAATCAACATGGGATTTTGACCCTTGTCCAAGGGAGTTATCATATTTAAGACAGATTTACCTTTTTTTTTGCTGTGGTTAACTACTGGTTTGTATCATGCTTCAGTGTGCACACTATTCATTCTGCTGTACTTTTCACATAATTTTATTGTGCTTCACAAAACTGTGCTCTACTTTAATAGTGTCACATTACAGTACATTGTATAAGAAAAATGTCTCTAATTCAAAGATGTCGCCTTCCTTGCCCATCAACAGAGCACATTAGTTATTTAGTCTTTAATCTTTTCACTCAAATTTAACATGCTTGATAGCTAAAATCTTCTGTCAATCCTGAATACCCTCAATGCCAGAACCCCTCCAGCTTGACTCCTTTTCTATAGATTTCCACAACGAACATAATTGGTGTTCTCATGAAAATAAACACCGACAAACTTCTCCCTGTTTCACAGCTAGGAAGGGATTCAAACAGATACACATTAACTCTGCTGTCTTCTTTTGTGCTATAACATGGAAAGAACAGGCTGACAGCTAGTAGTCTAAGGAGGAAAAAGTCTTCAATAACAACTGATTTATCCAAACAAATCCTGACAAAGCAGCTTTCTGTTGAATCAAAACCAACCAAAACCAAACCTAAAACGAACAGTTGTCAAAGTGATATGAAGTCAAAGCTCTTATTCTATAAATCAGTTTGTGAATGTGCTATTAAATTTATTGAATATAAACTAATTTTAAATTATAATAACAAAAAAGGGCCCATGTGTACAGGCTAGAAAAGCCCTGGCTTTTTCCAAGCAATGGCTGGAAGAGATCTTTGAATTGATTAGCTACTAGAGTTGAATTACATAAGTGAGATGGGTTAAATACCCTCATTTGTAATCTTTATTTTGGTATTATTTAACACAAGCACCCTTTCAGTGGTAGTGTTAAATAATAGTGTTAAGAAAATGTGTAGCATTTAATTCTAAACAAGACTTTTGAGCTAAGAATCAAACGAAAAAATAAAATCGAACATTCCAGGAATTAGAGCGATTGCAAATTAGATGGCTCCGCCTAAGCCTTTCATTTTAACATTCAGAACAGCCTGCACCTCATCATCACTTCAGTTATTACTTCTTTTTTTTTCCATTTCAAAAACTACAACACTAGCCCGTGACATACCATAACACCCTGTAGAAGTAGCCACTTGAATTGGCACAAAATGCACCTCAAACCAGATATTAATCAGGTACTCTATGTCAATCTGTACCAGTAGCTACTTGGATGAGTACTAATTCCACTATATCACATGTCTGTCAGGCAGCCTATTCCTGTTGCTGCTCTCTGTCAGTTGTTGCTGCACTTTGCTGTAGTTCAACCCCATTCACTGAGGGAAACTGGTCTTCTCAAGTTGCCACAGACATGAGCTACGTTCTTAACAACAACGTTTTGTTTTAAAATTAGAGGTGTTGGTCTTTTTATAGCTTGGGCTGGACTGGCAGGTACTTCTTTCTGACATTAGCGGAGCTGCTGAATAAATACTCAAAAACAAACTCGTTCCTTATCATCAAACACATTCCCTGGAATCTTGGAGAGGGACTAGGCATCCAAAAGCCTTTCTAAAAAGAGCTGTTAAGAAGACTTAGTGAGTGTCAGTCTATATAGGCCATAAAGTGCCAGGCAGTGAAATAGAGCTGCCATATTCAGGTTTCCAACAGGGATGGAGAGTTGAGAGAAATTATATGCTAATTACCTTGTTTCAGTAAAGCCAGGGCTTTATTTTTTATTCAAATTTTGCAGCATTTACTGTTCCTGTATATTGCTCAACACCCCTTATCCTTAACATTTCTTCTTCTGAATCCAGAAACTTGTAACATTACCTCTACAACACAAGAGGGAAATTAAGATAACATTTTCAATAATGTTCAAGTAGGTAGCTGCGTCAGCATGCGTAGGCTGCAAAGGAACAAAGAAAACGTTTATTCCAGGCTGAAAAGAGAAGAAAGGAAACAGTGTTTCGGCTGTGGAGCCTTCTTCGGGTGTGAGGCTCATACTGCTTTATACCATTATTAATAGCAGGTTAATAGATTGCTCATCTACTATATCAATATAATGGAGACTAAAGTGTGACTGAAATGAATCAGTGTAATATATACAGAAATATGTGATGATATGAATAGTAAATCAATTGTGCTGTTATAAAACTTTATATTTGCATTCAGATAGGTTTCAGATGTAACACCTGAGGTTGAAATTAAATTAATACCCAAAGAATACAGTCAGGATGACTGAGTAAACAGTTTATTTTGTCATGGCTTAAACTGTCAGTCTTAGATTGAATAATTCACAGCTGAATGCAAAATGAGGTGCGGTAAACAATGATATTATTACAAGTCAAAATTATGCACCAGAGCTATTTATTACTACTTCTTGGTTATCTGTGTTAAGAGTAAAATGTTTTAAATGTTATTCTGTTTAAATTAATTCAGTTTGAACTTGTTTGGATGAAAAGATAAACATTTCCTGGATAAGTGGTGCTGGTAAAATACGTCAGGCAAGCTTTGTCAGGGATCCACACACTTCTAAATGAACATAAATTCTGGCAGGTACCACAGTTTCTCCCCCATCTTCCTGAAGCAGGCTTTCAGAAACAAAACAGAAAATTCTTAGTTTGTTTCGGTGTAGTTACTAACTGGACTGGAGTTCAAGCACAAAAAATTAGTACAGTATGTCAGAAGGGTAAGTATATTTTAGGGTCCTTAAAACAGTAAAATAACCATAGCCCTGTATTCCAAAATATTTTTATTTGTGATAAAAATATATTTTAAAAATAGTGTTCCTTTTTCAGTTAAGAATACCATTACAGTAAGTAAAGCCAGCCAGCTCCTAAAGCAATGCTTTCCAGCAACAGTAACTCATACACACGCGGCTTTTGAACAGTGACTGGAAAGCAGTTAAGTGGCCTTGTCACCGCTAAGACATAAATAAAACAAAGTGATTATGTGACATAGTTGAAACCATAGGTCAATGGCTTCTTTTTATAGCTCACCTTTGATTATTAAAAGGGAGTGCTTGCTATTTTTGACCTCACGTCTTGGAAACTTTTGATGGTCCAAAACCACATGACTGACACAACACCCCACTGAATATAGTGTTGAGGGCTGGTTTTCCAATAGCAGAAAGGGTGCTAAGCACGAGTCTCTCCAGCCCTTCCAGAAATATACAGTAGGCAATACATTTTAAAGTTGTGCAAAACTTCATCTTTATCTGTTTATAATTCTTGAGACTGTTAGGATGTCCAGTATATGTTAAGTAGAATGCGAGGATCGTCTCTTTTCTATTTAAATCACTTTAACTCATTTTGGATATTCTGAGGTTCTGCACATCAGGACAATTGTAAAGTTATGCAATCATCTTTAATGTACAGAAGGTATTATTCAAGATTCTAACAGACTCTCCCTGAAACATTTCATGAACCTATTTGCAATCTAGACCCCAAACGTGCAGAAGGGAAGTTGGCAAATATACTATGACTTTGCCAGACTCAGAGACGTTTTTTTCCCCCACACTATCAAACTATTAAACCCCCAGCCTCTCTCACCTATGATCTGTACCCTCACAGTGCCTTCTCCTCATACCAAAACTCAAACACACATTGAAATCTACCTCTACCTCACATGTCAAGAAGCTCACTCCCCATCATTTTCTATCCTTAATTTCATTCTGTTGATGTATGATTGTGCACATCTGATGTTGTTCTGCACATTACCTGTTACCTGTTGTTGTTTTGCACGTTGCCCGTTGTCTATGTCTTTCTTTTCTTATACAATTGTATTGTTGTTGTTTTTTGCACTGCTTACCATGTGAGAGCTAGCTAAATAGCATTTCGTTATACCATATACCCGTATATGAGTATAATGACAGTAAACTTGAACTTGAACTTTAGCTTTATGTTTTGCAACAATGCTTCTGAAACAGTTATTCTTTCTATATTTTAGCCTTAGTTCACAAAGTCTTTAGCAGTGAAATTAATTTTCATGTAAAAGTCTCTGATGGAGGTCAGACACTCAGTTGAAACGCCATCATTGTGATCTCATCTGTGAACTCAACTGTGATTTCTTGCAGCTGAAGCAAAGCTTTTGATGTGAACCAAGCATTTTTTGTGTTGCTTGACTACTTTCATTTTTGGCTGTACCTCAGCTTCTTTATTGTTGGTTGAGCACAGCACCGTTTTGTGAGTCAGCCTAAATAAAATAAAAAAGATCCGAATTATTTGTTATAAACAAAACCATCAAAAGCAAACGAAGCACTTCATTGTGCTTCATTAGTGCACAAAAAAACATTAAACACCAATCAGTGAAAGATGATAAAATCATCTGGTATTTTAGAACCATCAGTTTTATTGTAATATTTTAAGGGGAATTTATCGGGAACTGTATTGTAAAACATTTCTAAAATACTGCTTTGGGGGATAATAATTGAATTGTCAGCCAGAATCATTTACTAGATCCTTGGACTATGATAATAGAAACAAAGGGGTGAGGTGTCAGCATTTTCAGAGAACCCAGTTGCAAAAGTGAGTTCGGGAAATGCTGTATACTGATCACCACATGCCACGCATGCTGACTGATACCACACAGACTTTGGATTCAGCTCGGAAATCTATTCCATTACATAACTAACATAGCAGGTGTGAGCCTAGCAGAACGATCTGGGGTCCAGTGGGTTTCTTTTGCTTGTATCATCATTCGTCACCACTGTTTTGGCGACGCTTATAAGCAAGCCCATCTTCATGAATCATCTTGCTTTGGTAACCATATTACTTTATACAACACCTGCACACAGTCCGACAGCTCCGCTAATGCAAGCTAATGTAATCCCACACCGTCAGAGTGTCACATGACTGAGTGAGTGTTCAACTATAGGGGAGTAGGGCTGATGGCAGGTGGGGGGGTTCCAATGAGCAAGCATTACTAAACAACTCCAGTGGGATAATGGGAAATCTATTTAAAGAAACAGTGGCTACAGTTACTTGCAATCAATGCCTAACTCCATCATTCCAGTACTCTACCCAAGTGTTCCATAATTATATACAACAGACTAGCAGGAAGAAGAGTCCATAAAACTGTAATCATTAATTGTATTTCTTTAGTGATATCTTTGATAAAGATATCTACCTTTTAGGGGGTTTTCAAAGGAAATACTGCATACCCTCATCACACAGTATGTTAAATTAAAAAGGATACATAGATCCCTCAACCTCAGTAACTGTTTTCTTTCACTTCCCATTCCCCTCTCAAAATTATTCTGTCTTCTGTAATCATTTCTCTTTTATTGAGGGGACAGTAATATCCATGCCTTTCCTAACTGCTTCTTCCAGTTCAGGGCCAAGAGGAAGCCAGGGCCTATCCCAGCAAGCAGTGGTCAAGAGGCAGGGTAGACTCTGGACAGCCCACCAATCCGTCGCAGGGCACACACAAACATACACCCACACCTGGGCTGTGGGGGGAAACAGGGGCACCCAAAGGAAACCCACATGAACATGGGGAGAACATACTGTATAAAGTCCACGCAGACAACACGCCAGGGTCAGAACTGAACCCAAGGCACAGGGCTAGGAGGCAGTGAAGCTCAACACTACCAAACTGTCCACACTGTGATATAACAACAGAAACCCATTAGGAATTTGAAGTTCAGATACTTGAAGTCTGGGAAGCCAAACTTTCTTTGCCGGACAGATCAGTATCAAATCTCGCTTACATACATTTTACAGAGAATGGAAATTCGGCAACATGACTGTCAACAGTTAAACATGAAAGACATTAAAGTGCATCTGCATGAGGTATTTTTAAAAGACAGGTGGCAGATATTTTAGGAATGCTCCCGATTTTTGTCAAGATCCCCCATTCAAGAGCGTGTGTGGGGCTGTTGTTCTGTGTTTGGAGCCATAGTAACAGGCCACCATGCCCACTGACACCGCATACTGTAGATAGACTCAGCTGTAGCTCATGCATCCAAATGTCTGATACCAAAGCCATCCAGGTCAATACATTTACTTAAACAAGCAAGTGACTATTTATAAGACTGCGTGAACCTGAAAGTGATCATGTTCTAATTACAGTTTAACTGTCACTTTAAAGTGCAATCCACAAACTAAATGTTCATTTTATAAGTTATTTTTACACCAATAAGTATGATTAAAGCAGAGTCCTACAAACACAGAGCTTGGTTTAACTAGGCCAAAAAGCATTTTTTTCTCATCTGTCAAAATCCTGGATTACAGGTTAAACTCTCCATGCGAAGTCAAAATAAAGTAAATCTATACTATATATAGCAGTTTCTATTACAGGCTATATAATATTGATCACATTTATGAATTATATTAATGTCTTAGCTCAATTCTGAGGAAGCACCCATGCTATTTTGAGAAGCCCATTTCACAGATAATGAAACCGAAAAAAAAAATAGCGGTTGAAAGTGATCACATCAGCATATTTATCGTTTGAGGCTGGCATGGAAAATCTGCTAAACGTGGCATGGGCCAGGCTCTAATTTATTTTTCATGAAGTGCAAATAGAAACTCTGGAAGTATCATGTAGCATGAGCGAGTCAGCTTGCTGGAGAAGCTCCGTTAAAAGTTCTGTTGACCAAAAGCGCGTAGGAAAATCAATACAATATACTTTACATCGATCAGCACCAACGAAGTTAAAAATAGCTTGCAGTCCCCGATTAATGGGGCGAAGACGTGTGACTACGACTAACCATATTTACTAACTTCCTTCAGTATCTTATCGTGAAAATGGACAGATTCAGATTTGAGCTTTTTATTGTTGGGAATTTGTAGAGTTACTGAACGGATTAGTGATTGTAAGACAAAAGAAAATACAAATCCAGAAGTGATAAATGATGAGTGATTTTGTGCAGGTGTCACTTCAATAGGTACTTGACTGAACTCTTGTGTGCAATTTTACAATGAACCTCCACCCCCAATTACATTTTCAGTTAACAATTAACAGACAGCAGATCTTGAAGGCTTCTGGTTGTTTTTCTCTATTATTGTATAATCTGCATAGGTACTAATGCTATAGTTAATGCAATCACGTAAGAATAAACTCAGAGAATAATTAAATGGTCTTTCAGTTAGAAGTCTAACATTACGTAAAACACATTATCCTAGTAAAATGGTCATCTTGAGATCTATAGAGCTGTACCAGTTCACCCCAGCTGCTGAATATATTGTTATATCGCACCTTCCTTGTATCAGTTAAGTTTTATGTTTTTAACCTACTGTATACCTTAATTTATCAGTGGTTATCATTACTGGCCCTGGGGTCATGGGGGACAAAATCTTAATTGGTGTCATTTTTGGACATTCTTATAAGGCACTTATAATACTGTATGCGTCTATTTTCGAGTTTTAACACTCTTCCCAAACTTTCCTATCTGCAATGTAAGTATCTGGATATACGGACATTGCTCATAGTGCAATACATGGTCTTTTTCGCCGATGTCTATTCATCTTAAAATGATCACCTATGAAGAGAAGTTTAAACAGAAAGCAATTGAAGGCTGCAGACGTTGCTTTGATGCTTTAAACAGAATATTTTTGCAACTGGTAACTGAGCTCAGAAGCCAGTAAAGCAAAAGTCTAAGCAAGATCAATTAAGACATCAAAAAACAGCCAACAAAGTAGTTCTCTGGGTTAGGACAAGGACTGGGGTAGAATAGTTTTATCTCCAGTTAAAGTGATTTGAAATCATTAACAGAAATTAAGATTACATGTCTTTGTCTGTTTATTTTGGGAGGTTTTAAGTGTTTTGGATTAACAAACATTAGAGCTTGCAAAAATTGGTCATTGAAGACGGTAAATTATAAAGTCTTGTAACATGCTATTTCGTATTCCTGTTGCATAGATATCTTGAAATAAGCTTCTTTTCAAAATAGGTATTAATGAATGTGATTGTGACACTTTCCCATATGTACTGGAAAAGGCTGCCCTCTTGTGGGTAATATTTTAACTAAATGTGCTTCAAAATTGTTTAGTCCAGAAATTCTTGAATGATCATTTACAATACAGTACTCACATTTTCACTTAGCTTTTTTGCTACTGTGAAGGAAGGTCGTTAGATTGCTAGCTTTGCCCTAGGCTTGTACCCCATTATCCCCGAACTGAGAAAAATTTGAAAGATAATACCTGCATTTATTAGGTCAGAAGACAAATGTTAAGCTTAATATTTAAGCTCAAGATTTAATTTAACACATACATTGCAATGCACTTTGAACAAATAAGATAGGAATGTCTATTTTATTCTAATTAAGCATTAAGAATGTGTTAAAAATGATAACTATTGGATTTAAGGTTCACTATAACATTTAACATTCTTAAAATTCATTATGAGTTTGGTGTAAGAGTTTGGCAACTTAACTGCCCAATACAAATATTCTAATTGCATCGCATGCATGTTAACCTTTGTTTCTATAATACAAAGTCTAATCAAATATGGAAATTAATTTAAAATATTTTCAAAGCAATGTGCATTGTTTCAAAACAATGAGAAAGACAGCATAGTTTGAAAAATATCTTTACTTAGTTACACAGAAGTAAAACAGTTACAATTCACAGAGATGTACAAGACATCTGAAAAGGCTAAGGAATAGTAAAACATTTGATAAAAAAAAAACATTTTAAAAGGTAAAAACCTAAAATTAGTACACCAAAGGAAACTTTTAATCTTATATCCAACACAACATCCCATGTTTTAATTATCTTTTAAATTATGCCAATGGGTTTAATACAGTGCAAAAGAATAGTAATAGATAAGAAAGAAAGAAACATGTTTATGCAGAAATATCTGAATAACACAAGTACCAGATATTTTAGATTTCTGAATGAAGTATTGCCCATTTAGGTAAGTTCTAACAAATTTAAAAAATATTCATAAAAAATACTTAAAATCTTGACACAACACAAATGAAAGCTATACAAACACTTCATCTTTGTATTTCCCCCCTGATGCTTTGAAACCTGTGGGGGCACACACTTTTGATGGTGGTAAAACCAGTTGACATGAAGAGCAACTGCTATAGGTTTGGTGCAAAACTGTCCAAGAGACACCCACTCCTCTTCTACAGTAGGGTACACATTATATGGAATTTGGCATGCAATGTAGCATGTCAGAAAGCTAAAAACATTCAAGAGGTAAAAACTGGCAATGTGCAAGTTTGGCATCATATATAGTGACAAAGTAGCATAGCTATACAATACATAATCAGGGCACTGCTCTTTAAGGGCAAATATTATATAACCCATAACTGCAGATTTTTTTATCGCTCGGGTTAATATTAAATATTATTTGCAGCAGTTTAAATCTCTTCACAGTTAAATTTTAATGGGGTGCACTGTGTAGCATACAGCTGGCGTTTGGGTTTTATTTGGTTCAGACACACTTTCGGGAGAAAGGTTCTTTTTCAGCAGATGTCTTTGCCAGCTGCCAACAGCCCTGTATAAGGAGGCTTTATAAGTCACCTGGTCCTTCTTTAAGACAGAGACTTTATTACATTAAAAACACGGGATACAGGTGGTGTGCCACAATTTGTTCTGAAATATTCCTCCACCTATACTGCAATGTAATACAAATCTTAAAAGGAAAACCATCAGGACAGAGAATTATCAAACTGACCTTAACACCAGGCACTGGAAGGGATGTCTAGTGTCCTTCTTACATTTCCACTTCTTTGAATGCTGGACACAGTCAAGGTACAGTCTACCTTCTGGAAAAGAGGCCTGAAGACCGTTAATAGAAAACTGCACGGGTACCACTGCAGGAGTAAAAAAAAAAAATAACTGTAAAATTATGACAGGCAAGAATCTCAGGACCATCTATGACAAACACCCAATCTCCCAAAACCAAGTAAAAACAAAGACATCTTGTTACTACAGGCCCCATTAAATCTAGGGAATTCCCATCTATCGAACAGCCAGCAAAAATGACCCAGGAGAAGCTCAGCTGCCGTGACCCTCGTGCCGCTTGAAGAGGTCGGAGTTAAAGTAAACGACTGTAACGGTGATGTCGTCCCTGTACATTCTGGCCAGGTCTTCGGGCAGGCTCAGGATGGTTGCCAGCCGCTCCTGGTCCATTTCCCCGTACTCATTGGTGCCGACGGCATGGCGGATGAGGCGCGTGGCGGCGTTGAGATCGAGCGAGGGGACGGCCTTGGCCCTGCGTTTCAGCAGCAGGCTCTGCATCTGCCCCAGGTTTATCTGCCGGTCACCGACTGCCACCCGCTCCTGGAACTGGACCCCCGTTAAGTGCTCAGCCACCAGCTTCACCGCTTCATCGCTACTCATCATGTCCCACAGGCCGTCGGAGGCCAAGATGAGAAATTTGTCTTTGGGCCTCAATCGGTGGTACAGGACCTCCGGTGTCACTTCCAAGTACGGAGGTGTGAGATAATTAGGCGGTGTGTAATGGTAGATATTGAGGGATTCCAGATCATAGCCATTTTCCAAGATGCTCTCCTGAAGATCTTTACTCCATTTGAACCGGACGTCCCCAAAAGCCCTGAAAGGCATCAGGAGACCTAGTAGCCTGTCATCCATCACCACAGAGTTCTCTTCCGACTTGGGGTGCTGCGATCTCACCCGCGCTAGCTCGGCTTCGTTGAGGGCGTTGTGATCGTAGGAAAGCGGGAGGGAAGACCAGCTTCCATCTTCCTCTTGGACCCCCAGGACGGCCCGACTGTCCCCTGTATTGGCCACATGTATGCCTTCAGCGTCCACGTGAGCCACACAGGCGGTGGAGCCAGCAAACGCCACCTGGATGGCGGTGTTCTTCATCAGGTCATTGTCCAGTGGCACCTGCGCTTCCAGGGAAATATCAGAGTCCAGCCTCTTGAAGGCATACTCCAAGGCATCTTTTGTGCCAAGGCCCTCACCATGATCATTACTTAGAAGCTCCTGCCAGAAGACCCTGAGGTGGTCTACGTAGAGAGAAGCAGAATCCCTGTAATTATGATCATTGGGGTGCTTGTACCACTGCAGAATGGGCAGTACTGGCTTCAGGTTCTCCATAGCGCTCTCGATCTCCTGGAGGTCCTTCTCCGACATGAGGGCCACAGCAATGTAGTACAGGAGCCGCTCGCTTACCGCTTGTGCGCAGGAGTAACCGCCGTGGCCGTCAAAGACCCCAAACATCATTCCCTTGGTCTGCAGGCAGGTGGCGGCACTACGGCGGTCTTCAATGGGAGAGTTGGCGGGGAGCTGGTTACTTTCAAATCTGAGCACTGAGCTGACACCCTTCCCATCAAATTCGGGGATTCGGGTAGACTGTTCGTTGGCTCGGAGGACGTTGTTGATCTGCACTGGAGAGAGCTGGAACTGAAGCACCTCCTGGGTGGACGAGTTCCGGACGGAATGGCGTGAGTTGAAGATGCCACGTTTGGCGTCCTTCTGCGAGAAGCAGCTCAGCAGGCTTCTTCTTCTCCATCTGCCTGCAGTGTGGTCAGGGCAGCAACATGTGGAACACAGTCTGCGCTGACCACGGAGGTAGACGGCACGACTCTTCACACACTGCAGGATCCAGCAGGACACACTATTTGACATCTCTGTCCCTGTGACGGGTGCAGCAGGCCAAGAATTTTTCTTAATGTATCCTTTTTCACAGCTACGTTTATACCTATACCCCAACCAACCTAAGAAGAAGAAAAAAAATGTCTAAAATAATTTACACAAATCTCTAACCCAGACACATTAACAGATGTATACAAGATTTCTGTTTTGTTTGCATGCAGTATTTGAGCCATGTCTATCAGATTAAAAGGACAGCAGCTGGATACTCTCTAGGCTGTCTGGTATTAAAGCTTCAGTTTGCTACCAAGGGCTCTAATGCTTTTGCTTGACCCTGGATTGTGTACCTGTAATACTTTCTGATGTATGATTTTTCCTCCACGTATTAACAACTTGATTTAAAATGTGTTTGTTGGAAATGCCACCTATAGTCAATGTTTTAAATTGCACTCTCAAGTAATTCATTTGGATGTAGTACTTTAACGCAGCCAGACAGTTTTAAAAACTAAAATCCCTAAAAAAAAACAATACTGTGATAACATGCAGGCCTTTCAACAGAGATCTCAAAACACATTCAAGAACATTGGAGTCCTACATAACAAGCAAAACAGTGCAAAACAGCAGTAGCAATGGTTAAATGTACAAACAAGATTATATAATTAATCGTAACCTTTATGTAACGATTACAGTTGTTGGGTTGCTTAGTTTACGGAAGCAATTTATTTCGACTAAGCGCGGTTCTTTCATTTACTAACGGCAAAGTAGAAAAAGAAAACATTATTCAGCTGTTGCAATAAAGTCTTCTTATAATAACGAAAAAAAAATGGTTGAATCTAAGCACACGAAAAAAACAAACATAAGAAACAACTTGGCACACTGCGCTCCAAATACCAAGCTATAATTTAACATTGCTGTTTTAAATAAGATGCATTTTGCAAATGTAATATTTGTATGAAAGGCCAGCGAAACACAGCATATTTAACTACCCTTACCTATCACAGACCGCCGAAAAGCAACTCCATCCCCAGCCAATTCTCCCACTTCCTCTCTAGTGCACGCCACTATATTGAAAAGGACCACCCCTTTGCCTTTTCCTGTGATTGGGCGACACCATATTCGTCTTTCTGAGATTGTCATCTGTGATTGGTGTGCTCCGATTGTCAGACGGAGCCTTTCTAATTCATTGCTTGGACCCATCATGTCCGAAATCACCCCAGACGTGACTTTTGTAAGACGCCACTGGTTGCCACCGACCGGTGCAACTGGTTCTCGGTTTTTGCTGGGTGCTGTGGAGGACAAATACCATTTTGTGTTGTTTGCATTGTTTGAGCTCTTTGTCCGTAGGAAAGCAAGATTAAATACTCTTGCAGCGAGCGAAAAACCCTCGAGTAGCCCTGTGAAAGTGGCAATACTACTGTATATCCCAGGCTCGAAGTCATTAGGAGTCTCATATTTAAGTTAGTCATCTACGTTTAAAAATATTTTTTTCTCTCTATTACTTGAAGAATATTGAATACTGAACCTCGCTTATTGCTATTGAGTTGTAGTCTGTCCAAACATAATTATTGGTTGCAGCTTTACAGCTCGTGAAATGTATTTAAAGATGCGAGGTGAAGTCTTTGAAAGCAATGTGTTCTACAGTACATATATACCGTTCCCACATCATAACACACTATTTGTAAATGCCATGTAAATAAGTCTCCAAAACGACGAGTGTGCAGTATACGTGTAAATCTGTCAGAAATCAGAAATAACCAATAATTACAATAATTGTCTTTTACAGCGTCTTCCACAACTTTAATATTCTTTGTGGAATACTGTGTGAACAGATTCTCACTTTTCCTTTCCTTTCCCTTACTCTACACATACTGTACATCTACTTTTTTTTTAAAATAGTGCATGATATTAAATAAGCCCCCACTTTCTGAGCTCTAGGATTTGTTACTGAACTGAACCCAGTACAGAAGGTATTCCCCTTGCTTCAACATAGAGATTTTTTCAGCTTTAGAGAAGTAGTATTAAGTATAAAGTAGTATTTTCAGTATTAAGTTCATATTAATCCACTCAGCCACAAACCAGATATTAACAGTGTGAATTTATGTTTGTGAATATATATACACAGAAATCCTCTGTATTAAAAACCCACAATTATCTCCTTTACAGCTTCCATCTCTTTCCAACCCAAGCATAGTCGAAGCTCTCATCAATTTTCACAGTTCCTCCAATGAGCTACGAGACAGGCGTTAAAGACAAAGCCCTTGAAGTGTCTGTTTGCATTGACGGGGAGTTTTCCGCTCACTGCCCCCACCGGAGCCCAACTCATCCCTCGGAATATCCGCCCCGTGAGGACCTCCTGCACCTGGGATGGCATTCCGCATGTCTTTCCATTCCATCCTTTGTATTCCAAGGACAACTCACTGCCTCTGTGTTACAAGATGAAGCTTCACCCACCAGACCCACCAGCCATTTCAGACCTGCCAGGTCGACAAACATGAATCTATACAGCCTACTTGTCTGCACTGCTCTTTACTAACCACAGGACTCTCTTTTTACTATGATGGAAGCTGCTGTCTCACCAACCAACACATATCACAGAGGCAGCGGTATCACAACAGCGCACATATACAAGGCACCTCTGACAATGTCAAGATCACCCAGAGAGCATCATGTTTGTCCAGCGGTCTCATTTATTGTGCCCTGGATGTCCAAACTTTTCTTTGTTCTTTATTTTTCTGCCGATTACATCTTGTCTCGAAGGTATTGGATGTCTCCGTGAATCATTGCTGAAATATCTTGAGCGGACTTTAGCCATTAATTATATCAGTCTGATTCAGCCCTTAAAACTGTGATCCACCTACAATTTCAGCACTCATGATGTTAGAGAAGAGAGTGCCATTAAATGATTGAGTTTACAGAATTTTGTTATTTCTGACTGCCTGCAGAAAAACAATATAGCTGCCAACTACATCATCACTATCCATGAACTACTGAAGCATCACCTTTTTTTCGAAAACACGCTTAACATTAATTAAATTATGTGCTAGGACCGTGTGTACTTTTAAGGCAGCTGAGTGGACTGAGTACATTCACTGTTGTTGTGCAACTCTTGTTATGGTGATAATGGGGTCATGTGAACAGTTGTAAATCTTTCAAAAAGAGAGAGAGAGTACACAAAGTCCCATGGGCTACTGTCTGAGGGACATCTTTACAGGTAGATTTTTGTTAGCAGGGAAACCAATGAGCCTTGGATTAATGGCTGAATGGAACTTTCCAGTTAGGAATATTCACAACACAATACATGCATGGTAAGCAATTTGAGATTGATGCCTGTTGTTTCCAGGAAACAAGGCAGATAAACAATATTTTTACATTTCCTAATTTTGTACATAGTACATTCCTGATACAGCTTCCTTCTTGGGAACGTCAGTGGTTCCAAATTTGTTTTATTTATTGTAGTAATTAAAAAAAGATGGTACTTGGATTACTTACATTTCAGAAGCTCCACTTATTGATAATTCCAGCACCTCCAAATACAGAACAGGCCCATGTTATTGGTGCGTAACAAAAATGTTGTGTAACAATGTTATTTTAATGTTGTGTTTTTCACCACATAAGAATTGTTATAGCCATGAGTCACATGAAACGTTTTGTATAAATCCTAAATACAGCATTTCTAAATACAGCATACATCCTAAATACAGCATTTCTAAATACAGCATACATCCTAAATACAGCATTTAAATATTGAGCATACTTGGTACTAGAAGGAAATGGTGTCACTGCAAATAAATGAAAGGAAGAACATTCCCATGCTCTACATTTGTAGCTATATCTTTACATGGGGAGAACATACAGTACGAACACTTCATAGGTAGCACCCCACTCCAGAATCAAACCCAGGACTCCAGCCCCACGGCAGAAATGCTAACCATTGCACCACCATGCCACCCATAACATTTATCTAGGAAGTCAATTAATAGATATGTTCACTTCTTGTGAAGTGCAATCTAATTTTATTATTTACAAATTTCGATCTAAAAGAACATGCATCTGATGTAACGTTCAAACTGGTTCTTTAAAAGATGGGATGCTTTGTGCAATAGATGCTGCAAAAAGTAAATTATTTGTACATATTATCCCACAACATACATATTGAAGCAGTCAGTTGTGGTTTAAAGCAAGTGAGATACTAGAGAAATACATTTTCATACAACCAACTTTCACATAGTGAAATGTCATATCTGTTTTCTCGCCAAAGGCAAAACTGTATGTAACAACAATTTCTTGGACAGACTTCACTATATAGTAGGTGTATGGTTTTGTGTGAGATAAGTAATTTTTTTAACATAAGTGCATTGTTATGTAATAACTATGAAAACACTGTTTAAATATGCTTAGTAATTGCAATGACTTCCTCTTGCTTCCAAAAGGTAATACTGAATATCCAAAGCATTATTTCAACTTGAATTACTGCTGCCAAGGTGCACAAACGGAGAACCCACTTTTCAGAAGTGATTTTGGATTCATCAGAAATCTGTCCTCTTGCATATTTGTAATTTGATCGTACTAGACACGGTAGTTTTCAGAAGTTTTATTTTTCTGTCAAAACTTTGATGGAGGTTGAATGACAGAAACAAACAATCGAAAACGCTGAAAACACCTGAAGAAGGCTCCACAGCCAATACATTGTGTTTTCTTTCTTCTTTTTTCAGCAACGAATTAACCTATTACTTGTTACTCTACTGATATTGTTTGTCTCTAGGTCTACTCCTCTGTTTTTGGATAATTCTGTATAATTGGATAATGGATAATTTCTGTAACCAGAAATTTTAAAGTTGTACCATGTATAAAATAGAATTACACATAATTATACTGTTATGGTAATGACTAAGGAAATATACTGTAGCTCTGGGTTAAAGAGGGAGACTCACTGCATTTTAAATTTCATTTGTTCTTAAAGGATCACATAATTCTAATTTCTGTTTTTTTTCCTTTATACTTTCATTCTCATATTTAGAACTACACTTTTCTTTTAAAAATCATGTTGTACTGTTAATAAAATTATTTCTCATTTAAACAACTTTGTATACATTATATAATACCCAGACCTATGCCTTAGGTTCTTTCTTTAAGAGATCAAAAGACACCCACCACTACAATCAATAGACCTGTCAGGTAATCAATAGAATGAGAGCAGATAAGACTTCAGTTGATTGTTGATACCTTTCCACTACCTAGTGTAACCTTTGCTGTCGCTCCCTGAAACCCCTACATGTGAAATTATTATTCTTTTTTACCCTCCATAGTTTCAAAACAACATTATAAGGCTAATATTTTGAATTAATGAACAACATGTTATAAATGCAGGCTTCATGAATTTTATTATTTTAGGGTTTACATTTATGGATGACCTTTTATTTAGAGAAAGAGGAAGTTTCTTTAATGCAAATATGCAATCAAAATAACAGTAATGCAATGTGGGACTGTATTTGAAATTTTAAAACCTTGTGCTTGAAATTGTGCTTGAAAACTGAAAAGAGTCCTTATTATGACAGTGTTCATGGACACAAAGAGGATCTCTAATACTTTTTATCTTTTTAAATACAGCATCTTGTTCAATCAGACATTATGTTACTATGTACCTTACATAGAGTATACCTTTAAGTATTCTTTAATATAGCTTTAATATATATAAATAATATAAAGGACTATTTCCTGGTATTTGTTTGGTAAAGAACTTGCCACGTATATCTATAGCTTCCCCCCTTTGAACACTGAAGAAAAAGAAATACTTTATGAACTGAGTTTCAACCCATAAACTTCAGACTGAATGAAAAATTCAGACGGGCCAGATCAATGTAATATTTAGTACATAGGTAAGTGACTGGAGTCAATGTGAGTCTCATCTCACATCAACTGGCTCTCTTTATATTCCTGCCAATTTAATACAATGCATACAATTTTCACCCATTTTGCAAGTATTTTCACATTGTAATTAATGGGAAACAAAAAGACTTTAACTAGTAGTGATAATTAATAATGAATTAGAATAGTAGAACTAATTATTAAAGAAAAAATACAATGTTCATTACAGATACTTCAAATTATTAGATAAGAAATCATTTGAGCACAAGTACAAACAGTAGTTGGAGTTTATGTAGTAAGGGTTTAAAAAATCAATTCCTACAGTAGTAAATGATCACCTAAAATTGATTGTATTTCTGTTTGTAACTGACTAAATTAAAACCTAACTTGAGCAAGTAGTAAATTTGTAGCTGTTGTTCCTCATTCCCCAGCCCAGTTCAATTGAGTTGGGGTCAAAGTCTAAAGCAGCCGGGGATCACTCACAGAAACAAACACAGAGCCAGACTATGTTCTTCCCTCTCAGAGCTCTGTTTTCGTCATTTTTCTGTGACAGAACAGGACATACAGCACAGGCAGCACATCCCATACACCACAGGACTGATTCAGTCAAAAAAATATGAGAGAGTGCCAGGCCTTTTTTAACTGGGCCCAGGCGTCTGTGAGAAATGGAGTTTCCCTTTGTGGCCTGGGGTTATTCTCTGATTTTAGTGAGGAAAGTTACTGGACACATTTATAAACAAAATACTGTTGTATGTATATATACATATTGTACATCTGTACTGTTGCAAACATACAATAGGTAAGGTAAGGTTGACATTAACGCACACTGGGCACACATATAATGTTATTTATATTATAAGCAGTGAGAATACAGGATTATCAATTGTTTGAGTAGCATTGTTCCATGGGATAACAAAATAGTGAGCTAAGTCTGGTGATTTCAGAAACATACCAGGTTCACTATTGTGTTTAAGTTGTGTTAAAATTGCCCAAACAAACTGATTAAGAATATTTTTAAACAGCCATTCAAAAGAAATGATTTTAATGAAGGCAAGAACAGAAAAATATAGGATTATTCCCCAATGCAGTAACAAAGCTGATACAGGCATAATTAAAGGTGGCCTGTGTTTGAGAACTGGACCCAGAGATTGAGATGTTCTGCTTCAACAATTAATTAGTCCAGGGAAAGAGTAGTCATATCAGCCCAGGACTGTCGCATCTGTCTGATCCAACTTCATATTAATTTGCTGACTGTAATGGCTACAGCTCATGAAGTTTCACGCTGTCTGCATGAAAATGAATCTGAATTCTAAGGTAAAACAGGGTTCGCAGAAAGATGAAATTGCCATCTTTTACGGGCCTGAGGAGGTGGTGGTGGAGAGTTTTGGTGTGTTTTTTTTACCAGTGAAAGCCCCTGACAGAACTGATGAATGATGAGAATGGGTGTGGAGACTTCAATGGCGAGTGTCAGGCAGTGGACGTGTGATATGTGATGATGGGGAGAGGAATGTCCTTTAACAGTGGCACGCCTTTGGTTGCAGATTGACGAAAACCTTATTGCCTTGCAAGGACACTTTGATGAAGGCCTTAAAACAACAGCTCTCCCATTTCTGCAAGCCAGAAATGGCTGATCCAGCAGGACAATGCAAGACCACCCTGTTCTGGGTTTACAGTGGTGAGAATTTGAGAAACCGAGTCCAATAATGTAGTGGTTCTTAACTGTGGGCTTGAAAGACCCTTTTGTCTGCTGATTTTCATTCTAACTGGGCAATTAAGCACTAGTGCTAACAGAGGCAAGTGATCTGTTTTCTTGTTTAAAATTCCTCCTCCACTTAGTCCTTGACTTCAAAAAAGAAAAAGCATAATATTTGCAACATTATACTATCACCTCTCAACTTGCTAAGAATTTGCTCCCTTTTTGCAAAGCTCTTAATAGGCAACTGGTGTATGATGAACACACACAGCTGGAAATGATGTACATCAAGTAATCAAACACCCCAACAATGAATATTTATTTCCTTCTGCTTAAGCTCACTTGGGTACTTAACAGCTAACACCCCTGGATGAGGGGAGATGTGGAAGGAGAAACAGATGACAGAATAAATAAAGCAGAAAATCACCCATGAGACCACCTTACTAACGCCATCAAAAACAGACAGCTTCAACTGCTTAAATTAGATACAGCTGCACAAGAAGAGCGCTGGATTATCCTACAGCAGACTACCTTGGAGCAGATCAAGTCGATATGTATGCAAATCAGGGCTGTGATAATGCTCAGTGAGGTTATACCACTATGACTTGGATGTTTTGTACCCTCGCCAGGTGTTTACCAGGAAGTATATGAGTGGAATGATATACAACAGGCAAGCACAGTGGTGTAGTGGTTAACATTACTGCCAATGGTACTGGGGCTGGGTTCAATTCCCAACCTGAGGCAAAAGCTGTGTGGAGTTTGTCGGTTCTTTGCTTTGTTCTTGTGGCTTTCCTCCCCCAGTTCAAAGACATACTGGTAGGTGAATTGGTCTGTGTGTGTCTGTTTCTGTGTGTGCTCTGTGGCATGTACAGGGTGCATTCTGCCTTGTGTCTGGCCAGGCACTGACTCCTGCATGACCCTCATTTTGAAGAAGCAGCTAGAAAACGGATGGATTGATATACAATATGTTTAAAATATTTGCTAAGGTCCAATGGACCTTCTTGTTGTATATCAGTATACAACCCACGTGTAACAACAGTGGGAAGCTTAGAAGTTGGCAGTTTATTAAATATTCACTTTTTGTTTTTTCATGATATTTTAAGTTTTTTAATCTCTGATTAAACTGGCAATTACAGTGTTTCTTATCCTGCATGGTTGTCAATTATTGGTTATCGTTTTACCCCCGGTTTAGTTTAGAAAACCACGAACTGAATGACTGTATCAAGGCGTTTAAAACGTCAATCCTAAATTTCGTAACCTTTGTCCTCAGTCCACCACAAGATGGCGCCATCAACATTTTACCGACATCCACCTATTTGCAATAAGGGTTTAGTGCAAAGTCTGATACAGTATCAAGGAGAGTCCTTGCTCTGTGGCAGGGAAGCGGAGCACCTGCACAACCGTAGAGAGAACATGAAAATTTGCCCAGGAGCTTGAATCGAAGCCAGGACCCATAACTGTGAGGCTGCGCGCTTACCTTCACAACCCTATACTGACCATTCAACGCGCATACACTTCTCATTTTCTGCCTCAAAGTACTGTACCTTTGAATTTTCTACCCTGCCTTTCAGCAGGTGAAATGCAACAAAAGTACCACACAGCAGAATTTTTATTCTTCTGTGTTTACCCAAGTCAGCAGTCTTAATTCCCATAGGGTGCTCTAGTTTGTTTCAGTTCAGCTCCTTATACGATAAAATGAAATTACCTGCAAACGGATTTTCCCCTCGTCTTCTTGAATGCTTAACATCTGACTACTTTAAAACAAGAGGAGCAAGAAAACATCGCTGACACATTTCCTCCTTATATTGGTTGAGCCTTTTCCGGATTGTGTTTTTGGTTAACAGCCAAAACTATGCGTTTCTCCTTCCTATTTTGTCGGAGTGGAATTAACCTTTATTTGATCCTTTGCAGCCAACGCACGATGACGCAGCTCCAGTATTTGATATGTTTGATTCATCTGACCCTAGGAAGGCTGAGATGGAAACTGAATCATAACAACTAGATTCAAATGCACCTGAAAAGAAGACTCTGAGGGCTCTGTTGTATACAGTATGTTGTTCAGTAAATGGCACACTTACATAAGTAACTGGAATGCCATAATGATAAGTAATTGCATATTCTGGTGTGCAGTCACGCTAAGATCATATAATCACAATCTTGGGTTGTTTTATCCTAGATAGACTAATATTATTTTCAACCATCCAGGTTCACATCAGCACCACCCAACAAATACCCTACCCAGAATTCTGCAAAATCTTTTGTGACACAAGGCAAAATGAGAATTAAGTCATCTTTAACATCATAAAAATTAAGAGGGGTCATAGAACTAGAACCACGTAGAACTGCACACATTGTACTTTCTGATTCATACATTATTTAAATAAAAGAATATAGTTTGTGAAGCATAAGTGCATTGATACCAATAGGAATGTGCTCAGTACTGGTTTATATCCATTTCTTTTAAATCCTTATTTGACATGCCTAATACTTTATACTTTATGTTTAAGGTATCAATTACTGTAAAATCACCCAGAACAAAGCATCCACTTTGTCAGTAAAACTATTAAACTGCTTCATTTAAAATTAATGGCTGCAAGGGGTTCACAAAGCACACTTAATACAATATGAATGTCCATGGCAAGTTGAAATATGACACGCAAATCGGTTATTCTTATTAGTCACTAATAGTTACACATGTTAAATTCCATGTTTAAGGTTTGTCAGAAGCAACTGTGAATTCCATGATACACTGAGACACAGAAAAAGTTTAATTCAATAAATATTTATTATAATTATTGCAAAAACAAAATAATTCCTAATATATTCTATAGAATTGATCAAATTGAGTTTTAAATATTTTTTTTTCCCATCTCGATCCCAATATGAGAAACTAAAATAAAAATATCTTCTCTTTCAGCAGCTAGTGCCCGTGGTGAGAGGGCAGCTCTGCCTAATAACTCCACAGCATTTCTTATAGAACATAATTTAAAATGAAATGCCAAAACGTCCATTACGTGATACAGTATAAAGAATTAAGAAATATTTCTGTCTGAGCTCTTGCGAAATTGCAACACATTTATCATGTTGACCTTCATCTTAACAATGGCCTTCAGTTACTGAGTAACTGCAGCTTTCTGACTACAATGATGAGCTCTTTCAAGTTACAGCATAACTGCACAATTATAACTATGCATTGTGATGATGTCTGCAAACATTGTATGTCAAGGCAATGGAAGATAGTGACACAGTGGCTCTACTCCAGCTCCTTGCCATCAGACTAATAACAAATGATAAGCTGCATACGCTAAAGTCATGCTAAGACCACATTTTAAATGTGACTTTAAGTGATTACAACAAACCATGCTGCCTTGTTTAAAGCAATCAAGTTTTAGTAGCTTTGTTCTTCATTACCTGTTTAACAGAAAATATCTAATCTGCTCCTTAACCTTAGCTATAATAAGTCTTTTCCCATTGTGTTTTATGCTTTACTAATCAATATAATCAATAATATCTCTGACTTGTTGTTCTGAAGACATTTTTATCACCCAAATCTAAAGGAATGCTCACCATGTTCTTCATGTGTATTGAATGTATGGCTTTGCTTAGCAATTTTCAGGAGCATAAACCACAATGCAATAAAGAATGTCAATTCAGGATGAATGGGAATAAGCTGGGTCTGTCAGTATTATAATAATAATAATAATAATAATTACACTTATATAGCACTTTTCTGGACACTCCACTCAAAGCGCTTTACAGGTAATGGGGATCCCTTCCACCACCACCAATGTGCAGCCCCACCTGGATGATGCGACAGCAGCCATAGTGCGCCATGGCTGTCCAGGCTCACCCCTGCTTAGCTTCGTGGGTTGCCAGTTGTGAGTTGCAGGGTGATATGGCTGTATTTTAGTGTAGTCTCAATGTCAATGAGTAGCAAAGGTTAAGGAGTTAATAAAACCTGATCTTGTTAGGCAACATAAGATAAAAAGATAAGGTTGTGTTACAAATTGATGGCGCAAATATTCAAAGACATCCCTTAAAATCAGACAAATGATTAGGGATATAGCACTTAGTACTTTACATGATAAGACCTGTATTTTACACCTTACTATTGCAATGCTTATCTTTAAAGTGAAATATGCATAGTAGTAAAAAGAAAAGAAAAACTACCTATTGTTTTCCAGACTTTAAATTGGTAGCTTCAGAATATAAACCTCAAGGATAATAACGGGCTTGGATCAAACCAAACAATCTACAATCTGCATTGTGAAGCATTATTTGAAGCAGACAAGCAGGGTTTAGAGAATGGCCATCAAAGTTCAGGCATGAGTCTCAGTTAAGTTTCATGTACAGAGTGGCTATTAAGTGACTACATGTATGTAATTTCTCCTTAAGTCCCACACCTTAGGCCATACTAAACACATTGAACACACCACTAGAGTCTGCAGATGTTTTTCACTATGGGGTGCAGCTTTGTTCTCCTAGAACTGAGATCACAGAGCTATCAGGCTTGTCAGATGACCTGAGAAAATGTCCCCAAACAGACATTCTGTCCAGGATTACATCATGTCCATGTAGTTCTACAGCAATTATTGTATTATAGGAGCAGCTTTATATGGCTTTCTTTATGACAAGGTGTCTCAAAGAGTTTCTAGGATTCATGTCACCCAATGACCTTTCTTAATAACCATCCATAAGACCAAGTCTACCATATATTAAAGTGCTTGGAAGCTATTATTAACAACGCCAACTGATAATATAAACATACTACAAGGAGTAAACCTCAGCAAAACGTTAGTGTACATTTTCAGTGCTTAAGTAACACTAAACATTTTATCATTCTCTTGTTAGGGAAACGGTTCTGCTTGACGTTCAGAAGAAAGCTATTTTAAGAACTGTTATGTTTGCCAGACTTCACACACACCATGTTAATGCAGGCTTCCTCAGTGTATGGATGCAGGAAATACACTTGTCATCAGCGCACGTGTGAGCACTGAGGCTTATTATGGTTGGAGCGTTCAGGTCAGAAAGGATGAGGGAACATTTTAATCCCTCAGTATTTAAGAATGATACTGAAGCCATGTGGAGTAAATTACTCTCCCTCCAGAACAGAACTTCCAAAACAAACGTCCCACCATTGCTTTCCTTTAGATGAGGACTTAATCACACTGCGGATATTTCAAATCACACAAGAACACATGTTCACAAATAGGAGGTTTTACCCCATGGGGTAGGCCAAATACAAAAAAACAAGATATAGTACCTGACTTGTCTCAGTAACCCTTACATTAATATGGCTGTTTCAAGCTGATCATATGGCGAGCAGGAGTGTGACCTGCTGGTAAGAGAACAGCTGCCAAATTCAGTTCCACATGTGGGTGAACTGCAGGGCACATTAGGCGGAGCTGTGATGTCATTGTGACTCACGTTGGAGGTCACGAATATGATGAAAGATGTAAGACTGTAGGCCTCAATCACAAAAGACAGTGTGCACCATAGCTAGTAATATGCCCGTGGATATAATGCACTTTACCACATAAAGACATTATGTGAGTCTTGTTTTTGTTGCCGTTGCGAAGCTACTGCATGAAGGGCTGTTCTTTTTCACAATGGAAGGCTCCAGGCCGGAATGCATTACCCAAATAGTGATCGATGTTTGTACAGATCTGGAATTGATGTTGAATGTTCTGATGTGGAATGGAAGAACAAGGTGGAGCCTGCAGGCCCGGGCTTTGGCTGTCCTCTATTTAAAGGAGGCATAGACTTTTCTGCCATTGAGAGGCTGAGGGGGCCTGAAGTTATCTACCATGCGCTGCCTCTCCTCTTCTTCAGATGTGAACAGCAGCATTCTGAACTTTTCCATCTGTGGAGAGAAAGAAGGCATGTGTCTACTGAGCACCAGAAGAAACATTTGACTTTGTATTTTAAATGAAACATACATATTTTGGGTAAATCAGTTGTAATATGTAACGCAAATTACATTTCACAAAGTGGCATCATTTTGATTAATTGATCATTTGTGATACAACACATTTATTTTGACTGTTGCATAAGCACTAGATCACCTCATTAGTGAGAGAGTGGAGAGAGCTCATGTGATGAGGTTTTTTAACCTGTTTTATGTCAAGCCTGGTGAAAGTCAAGAAAGAAAAACATAGAACAAAGTTGAAATGCCCTCCTTATCAAAACAACAATGACTTAATGCCATTGGCCTACTGGAGCAAAACCTCAGGTAGACTCAACAGTTAGTGGAACCAAGTCAGTTTTGGTGATGGATCAAGGTGTTGTAGAAACTGTGGAACAGAATGATATGCCATTTGTTGGTAAAAACAGATTAAACAGATTATTTAAAGTTTTAACTAAGGAAGTGAGTGAAAGCCTCAAGCAATTTTAATTAAATTTGGAAACAGCAACAACTCCAAATAAGAATAACACCAACAATTCCATCTCAAAAACACAAGGAGCTTGTCACAGCTAAAGGCAGGCATGCTGGTCTTTGCACTTTTGTTGGCAAGACACTTGATCCTTCTCAGTCAGAAGATGGATGTCCCACCATCTAAAATAAATTTGATCAAAGAGACTATGATTTCTTTGTGTCTGGAAATAATAAAATATCCAATGAGATTTATACAGTGTGCCATGTTGTCCTTTTTGATTACTATCAGCACTCCAGTCTACAGTAAGCTGTCTATGTGAATTGGTTTCCCTCATTTCTCTTTATGCAGTGTAGATCCTACTATGATATGGATATGGGTAATCAATAAGTCCATTATTAGAAGCCATTATAAAGCACTTTTCTTGTCCTCAAATAGAAAAGCACTGTATAATAAATGTCAACAGGTTGTTGACAACTATCAACAGCACTTGAGTTCAAGTCTATTCTGCTTCACAAAACAACCCAAGCCAAATTCTAAATGCAAATACCACGGATGATTAATATTTAACATGTAAGGAGCAGAGATCTCAGAAAATGAGGAATCAGAATCGTCTTGTACTATTTCATCTTTGAACATCAAAACAGTCATAAAAGTGCTTGTGCAATCTGATTCCTGGAAAACATTTTTGCTTAAGTATCAAGAAATCAGAAGATTGGAGCAGGGAGGATTTAGGCATGGAACCTGTCCAAGACTTACAAGAAACAAATCCACACAGCTAATTTTGAGTCAGGCAACAGAAAACTTTACCTATCACACAAAGTAATGTACAGTATATCAAGCAAACATGTATATTGAAATCCTGATAGATTTTTGCCAACCCAAGGTGAAGAGCTGTAGAGAAGAGCAGGTATTAAAGAAACGTCTTATAGATACCACAGTATAAGGTATTCGCTAATAATGGTACAAATGTTTGCAGAAGGATATGCCACTTCTAACATTCACCGCCTCTGACATATATTGTTGATATGGGACTGTAACTCCATAATTCATATAGTTTTAATAGTCCATTAAACAGCATTACCAAAAAGGACTTCATAGACTATAGTGAGTCCGGAGTGCCTGTAACAGTCATAGGAATATATAAACCTCAAGATGTTAATTAGATTACAGTACATCCACAAGTCCATTAGTCGCAATTACATTTTAGAAAAGAAAGCACTCTGAACCTGCAGCTCTCAGAATCTGATTTGCAAGGGTAGCATTTTACTGTGCTCTCCATGAACTGTAAACAGACATCTCAAAGAGAATTCTGTTTTCCCCCCCATATAATAAGAATCTTGAAAAGAACATCTCTGTGGGTTGCAAACAGGTTTCAATGAAATTAACTGTCTTGGCAGATTTTGAATTTTTATCAAGGGCATTTCGCATTCTAAATTAAACAAGTCCTCATCTGTTTTCAAGAAAGTATAAATTTGAAATGAGACTGTTCAGTGTTACTAATTTGAATAAACCTTTTTAATTAAAACGTATAGATATTCTAATTAAACTACAGATCAATAATTGTACAAGAATAAACAAAATATATGAAAAACGTATTTTTTATTAAAGTTCATGTCCCTGTTCACGTAATGTGCATTTTGTCAGTGCTGTAGCCTCTATCTTGTGTGCAAGATTGCAGAGCTTAGTTGCCGTGTGTGTAAAATCCAGGTTGGTGTTCCTTAAAATGATCGAGGTGCCCACCTGTTTCTCCGAAACGTGGATGGGCTCTTTGAGGACAATCCAGGTGACACTCTCATACAGTGGAGGTGTGGTGAGTGAGCCAGGGTATGTCCAGAAGTTAAGACTGTTTGGCAGAAGGCACTTAGGATTAAAGCCCTTGAATCCTGCAGCTGTTCCCTGAGAAACATAGAAATCCAATCAGATTTTTTGTCTCTGAGTAACAGAATAATGCATTTAGCAGCAGAAAGGAATTCAGAAGGACGAGAAGAAAAAAGAGAAGGTATAAACCTCATTTACATGTAAGAGAAAGCACCTACCTTAAACCTGACCATATATAAAGCATCAGTTAGCTTGTTTAAACTTCTGTGTTCATTCCCAGTCTGAAACAAACAGAAATAAAACCATTAATTCAGAAGGCTCTTTCGCGGTCTCAGTATACATGCAACACATAGCTCCACCTGCTACAGTACAGCCAGAACAGCTCATCCGGCTCATGCAAAGAGAATAAATTAGGGCACTTCCCAGCAACCTCTCCCCCCACCCACCTCCCTGTCAGTGAAGACAATGTGCTTCTCACCTCTAAGAAAATGCCAAGGACAGCCAAACCATCAGGGGCTGATGCTGCCTCCCCGAACGACTTATATTTGGCAGCATTCCAGTGAACTAGATGAAGCTGTGGAGCGAAACGCCACAAATGGGTTAGGAAGGAAGCGTTTTAGAAACAAATAGGTTCAGTGCATTTTAATTGTGTGTAATAAACGAGAAGAAAAACCATATTGCGTGCTGTGAGAATTCTGTAAGATGATGCTTTATTAATACAGTAGGATAATTTTGGGGGATAGGAAAGTGCATCTCTGAAATTGTTTTTTATGCTGTAGATCCCATGTAGAACAGTTGTTCTGCTGTAGTTTATTTCCAGGTCCATTCGTTGCTCTCACCTCAGAGACGTAGGACTTGCCGTTGACAGTGTGCTCGGAGCCATGACTGCCCTTCCCCCCCCAGTGGAAGTGGAACTGCTTCAGTCTGTAGGGGGCATCCAGGGGACCTCCTTTGATCACTGCCAAGACAAATCACAAAGCTGTCCTGTCATTCTTTCGCTCAGCGACAGATAGCACAATAACAATTCAGGGAATCATCAGCAGGAAGGAAGGGTGGCTCAATGCTTAGCATTGCTGCCTCACTGTCCTGGGGCCCCGAGTTCAATTCCTGGGGTGTCATCTGTGTGGATTTTCTGTGTTCTCACTCTGTTTGCATTGGTTTCTTCCAGTTGCTCTGCTTTCGTCCCACAATCCCAAGACATGCTGGTAGGTTAATTGGCTTCTGGGAAAATGGGTCCTGGTCTGAGTGTGTGTGTCTGTGCCTGCCCTGTGATGGCCTCGCCCAGGGTGTATCCTATCTTGTGCCCATTGCTTACTGGGATAGGCTCTGGCTCCCCTGCCACACTGAATTGAAAGAAGCGGTCAGGAAATCGATGGATGGAATCATTATCATGCAGGGGAGTTTTTCTATGGGTTCATTTCAAAGATTCATCACGGTACTCACCGTGTTCAAATAATTATACAAAAAGGTCTCCTTGGAGTCCTCCTAGTCAGCATTTGCAAAGTTTATCTGACAAAAATATTTCAGTATCAACTTACCTTAGTATTTGCACCCTGAAATTGTTTTTCAAGCTCATTGGAAGTATCTTTATAGTTTGGCACAATGATCAACACCAGACAGTCAAGAGAACAACGGAAAGGCAAACGGTCAAAGATCCAAGTACAAGACTGAACATCTTAGACACCTGATCTAAATTCCATTCAAACGCAATGGTTGGCCCTAATGGATACTGGGTTCTCAAGACACACAGCAATCGAAAGGGAATCAAATTAGATTATTCTTTATTGCCACACAACAATAGCTGGTGGAACTTGTTATTGGTACAGCAAGAGCACAGATGAGAAATACAAACAACATATACAGTACAGTATAAATTGAAATAAGACAGAAGACAGATAAACATCACATACATCACATCGCCACATACATATGTAAACAATCACTTCTATTAGACAAAAAAAGCCATGACAAGTATCACTTAGTCCATCGATAGCTCATATAAAAAGTATTATAAAAACTAATATGGACACAGTCAGTAGTAATCTACAGTAAGTCCTTGTGGATGTGCATTGTTTTACTTCATTTAAAAAATATAGCTAATAGTTTTATTAATAGATCTTTTCAGTTAATGTTTTAACAGAATATAATTTTTATGACTGAGTTATTTTAAACAGGTAATACAGAAAGCATGAAGCAGCAAGCTGACACTGAAATCAAGGCCTGCAGAGTTGCCAGCTATTCAACTGCATTTCAAGACTTTTGAGGACATATGTGTGGAATCAGACCAAACCCTCCTGTAAAATACGCCAACACTCTAACATAAGAAAAACCTAGAGTAATCTGCATGCTGGAAGAAAGGTAATAAATAAGATGAGGCCCATCTATCCCATCTGATAGTTAATTGATCCAAGGTTTTCATCCATCTGTCTCTTAAAAGAAGCCAGAGTATTGACTTCAACAACATGGCTCAGAAGCTTTTTCATAACTCCCAACATGCAAAACACTGTTGTTGCTGAAATAAACAAACTGTAGAAGCCAGTATTACCTTATTTAAGGAAAAATACTTCCATACCAAATCAAGACCTTTCAGTGATACGTCTGAACGTCTGATTTTTTATACAGCAGCAACTTAACTTAGCAAACCATGTCAAGACCAGCACTGGTAGCAAGCTTGATCATTCAATTTATCAAAATGTATTACTTTGATATCAAAGCTTACATTAGAAATTTCAAAGCTCTTAGCTCAGTTTCAGCTAAAACCATCTTGTGTTTTAAGTCTGCTCTTCCAGGGACAGGGATTATAGGGTCCAGTTTCACATACATATGTCAGAAGACACAGTCAAAGAGCACAGGAAGGCATCATAGACAGCCACTGAGGGGACAGTGTCTATTGGAGACCCATAACCTTCTCCAGCTCTAGACCCTACGTAATCTTTGCTCAATGAAATTGACGCATGCAAAAAATTTCAATGGTTTTCAATCTTTTCCAGAAACAAGCAGGTCTTATGATTCCTTGCAAACATAGTCTTGTTTAAAATAATATGTATTACAATAATTGATCTTAAAATAGTGTGCTTTATTATGCAGCATGCAAAATGACCAGCCATGTAATTTGAATCCAGTATTAAGAGTGGTTTTGCTAGTTCCTGTTCAAGGCTTAGAATTTGCCTGAACATGCAAATTGTCTGTCTTCTGAACCTGATGATGAAGATTACTGAAATGTGTAATTTCACTGCAATGTAGCAGCAAAGGCATTTGTTTTTTTAAGAAGTCATTAATAAAAATAAATAAATAAGAAAATAAATAAATTGGGTTTAATCACTTAGGTAATGCTTTTTCCTTTTTTAATCAGAAGTTTGGTGTTGTAGATAAAAAGGTAAACAAAGGGACGTGTTACTTCAATTATTGTTGATGTAATGTAAAACACTTTCAGAAAATGCTGTAGTAATTAATATACATGATCAATCCAACTTTCTAGCCCAATCACTTCAGATCTAATTAACGTAGCCAGGCTGCACCGGTTATTACTGGGATGGGTGTATAGCCAGCTTGCTGCTGTACTGGTGTAGATGCTAAACTAAGCTCCTTATTTCTTGATCAGTGAAGATCCCCTGGCACTGATTTTAAGGGTGGAGGTGTTAACACCAGTGAGTTGACTATACTCCACTTTGCGCAGTATGGCCTCCCTGCAAGTCCCCTTTTAATTCAGTTGGTGAAGCAATTTCTCATTTCTCCATCTGATCTGCTGTGTAATGAGGCCACTGATACAGGATGGTGCCCAATCATGTGGGTCCTGCAGTTCAGTGCTGGCAGGTCCCCTCGTTTGGAAAAAACACTTTGGCATCCTTTGGAATGAAGCTATATAAATGTAATGAATTATTATTAATAAGTTATCATATTTTCAGGTACATAATTAGTGGAACAAACAATAGATTCTGTATATATGACGTATTATATTCTGAAAAGTGAATATAACATTTCATCCAATTAATAAAAAATCATCAAACCATGGCCATTAGGATGGGGCATATCTGTGTTTTGACTAGCTAGTCCCCTTTTCCTTTTCTGAGTCTACCCCCCACTCATAGTGCACTAATGTGGTCACGGTTCTATGGTTCTGCTGAAAAAGGGTTATGCAAAGTCATGCACTCAGTAAGCAAATAAAGTTCCTTGTACGCAAAAATTGGCGAACCATGCTTACCATGTGTGAAGACTTTCTTTACATATACAGAAGACTAAATCGGTATAAGGAGAAGTGTTCTTGCACTAAATTCAAAATTGTAAAATGAACACTCTTTTTATTCATTTGATATGGTATTGAGATAGATATAATCATTCAGTGAATTTGTATTTCAGAAGCACAGCTTTTGAGATGGTCTTAAAAATTCCGTAAAAAAGAATTTTGACGTTTTTAAACTATAGCTCTTTTTTACTTTTCTCTCAGCTCAACAATAGTTATACAATTTATAGGCTTTGGATATTTACAAAAGCACCTGTAGGAGTAAAGTTGACATCCACGGTCTTATGCTACTATGGTAACGGTTTTAATCATTATTTCCATGATACACAATGTCCTGGACACTGGACTCAAAATTAGTATTATCATAAGGTTACCTTATGTGGGTTGCATGTGGGATGGATGTGAGTTGAATTTGGATTCTGTTCTGTTTTATGTTGAGCAGATGTTCAATAGGTGCTTCTACCTTCTATCATTCTTTATGGCACAATCTGACATGTAAAACTCACCAGTTTTGTCATCCACATCCTCAAACTCCACCACTACAGAGTGCCCATTGTTTGAGATGTTGAGGGACGTACAACTGTCATAGGACACAGTCAGAGAGGAGAGCCTTGCATCATAGACAGCCTCTGAAGAGACGATGTCTATTGGAGACTGCCGTTTCCCCATGGCAATAGGATAGTCCCTGTGCCATTCAGAGGGACCTAAATGAGAAATTAAAGTATCATTCTTTTACTTTTACATCAAGAGGATCAATAAAGAACAGAAAAATGTTAACAATACGATTGAGAACAGTGCACCATTCACTCCTGTTCTTAGACATTATTGAAGTTTCATCTATCTTTAAGCTGTTTTATAGTTTTAATTATCCCCTTTTTGACTGTTGGACCATGGTGTTGTTCTTGACAGCCTACTGTGTAATTACTGTGAAGCTTCTATTATCAATCATGATCAGGATTGGATAAATGTCCAACTGAGAAACGGGTATGTATTTAACTTATTTAGGCAACATCCTCTTGAAAGGTCACATTGAAAATGCCTGTGTTGTTAAAATGGATCACCTTCCTCACTTAAATTTATTTTTGCCGCTATCATTAGGTTTTCTTAGTCTGTGCATTTTAATAACAGCAAAAGGAAACATTGACTTGTCCATCCATAGTTGTAAAAGGTATTTATGGAGCATAGCAAAAAATAGATAAAAGTACATGTTAATGGACAGATATACTAGAAATGCAACTGCTAGTTTCTTCATAACACTAGAAGACAATGCAGGATAGAAGACGTGTTTAGTTAGCTTCCACCTTCTCATAGAAGTGTTACAATATATTTTTAATTGAGACAATGAGAAGCGTTTACTTGCATTAGCGATCGCATCAAGAACATACATTATAGGGACTTATCAAACTTCTTGTTATTAGTTGTTATTATTTAGTGTCCAATTTTTTTTACAGCTATCATTTTAAATATTGAACCACGTGTTAGAACAAATATTGCCTCGGCACACTTATGCAATGTTAAGAGTCTTTCGGTCTGATTCGTTTGTCTTCAGCGCGTTCTGCTTTGACGTTTTAATTTTAGCATAAAAGTATCCCTACCCCCACAGAGGTTCTCCTGAGATTTTCAAGCTTGATAGGACATCATTGAGTTATCCCTTGAGAAGAACTGGGCTAATCTAGCATTAACTGTTACCTTAAGAAAAAAATAGATTAAATGTCACCTCAAGGTTTCAGTAGGAAGCTAATTTTAAAACGGATTTACTTGTCAGGCTACTGTTTTGTATTAGGGATTGCAGTTACACAGTTCAGGTATTTGCGGTTTGCAGCGACTATAGGTACAATCAAAACACCAAGGCTTGAAAATGTTTTTTTTTAATAAGAATAGTATCGAATAGAAAAGCGTGTGTCATTGCATTTTGTGATGAATCGTATTGTCAAGAACGCGTGAAAGCATAAGCTAATTAATCCGATAACAAGAATTCCTATTGAGTGGATGGAGGGATGCAACATGCCGATATTGTCGCTGATGTTACTCACCGTTTTCCTCTCCATATCCCCAGTGATGGCCAGTCATTTTGGTAATCCCTCTAGATTTCCCAAATCAGAGGCGACGTTCACATATAACTAAAGGCTTTTACAACGTTACGTCTGTGGGATAAGGCTGTGGGATAAAGCTGGAGATAAATGAGGTGTCCCTGTTTTGAGCAGGTTTTTAAAGGCACGGTGCTGATGAAGTTTCAGAGGTGTGGAGTCAGGCTCAGCGAATGAGGACTGTAAAGATCCTTCACTCCGCCCCTCGAAGATACCCTCACAGCTAAGAAGCGATGCTCCTTTTCTCAATTTTTTGTTCATTATCGTGATGCTCTGGTTCGAAAATTTAAAGACTGACCTCCGCGCGTCCTCTTCAGCGCCATACGAGGAATATCTGAAGATTTCAAACCACAGCTTGGTTAAATTTACTGCTGCAGATGCGCATTGTGTCAGCTTTATCAAAAACGCCACATAGGACATAAAGTTGCTCAGACCTTCTAGACAAATCTATTTAATTTACCGTAGCAGCCTCGGTGTGTATAGCTGTATGTTACAGACAATGTTAAACATCGGAACTGCTGTAGATTCTTGCAGTTTCTGGTCATTCAAAATCCTCCATATACAATGTAAGTGTGACAGCTCGGTCAAAATCAATGTCAAATGTCACACGATATCTTCATTCATAACTTGGAAGACTGTATTCTCAACCTTATCTTACCGCAGCTGCTATGCCATACTGATAAATATATATTGTACTCTAAATCAACGTTCTTATCAAGCACAATATAAATCAAGCAAATTACAAATTACAATATTACTCTTTTTTTAGTTCTTTTACTGCTGTTGTTGCAAGATAACTGTAGTAACTGTATAACTGTAACCTAACTACGGTTACTAAAACTTTTTATTGTCTTTCTCAGAAAATGGGTGTAAATGATTACTGGCACATGATTTAGTTTGTCTGTAGGATACATGGAAAATCCTAGCTTGTTTTTAGGAGGCTCAGTTGAGTTAGTGCAGGTTTTACACGGTTCTTGGGTGCTGAGTTCAAAAGTAGGACAACGTCTGTGTGGAGTTCTCATGTTCTCTTTGTGTGGGGAAGTGCTTTGGTTTTAGAATTAGTATTTCCTTTTCAGTAACAGAATATATATATATATTCTATATATACTTTATTTGCATCATAATGGCACTTTTTATGTCAATCATAAACTAAGCACATGGAAACTCAAAACAAATTTTACAAGCTGCCTTACAACTGATTCCTATTAACAAATCTTGCTGTTGAATATATATGTAGTGAACTGCTGATGCCTATACAGTGATTCTCTGTTCATTTTTGCAATTAATGGGTAAACTGGGACTAATTGAAGAGGGGCCAGCAGTGGGCGCTCACCCTGTGGTCCATGTGGATCCTACTGCCCCAGTACAGTGACGGGGACACTATACTGTAAACAGGCGCTGTCCTTCGGATGAGACGTAAAACCGAGGTCCTGACTCTCTGTGGTCATTAAAAATCCCAGGGCGTTTCTCGAAAAGTGTTGGGGTGTAACCCCGCCGTCCTGGTCAAATTTCCCATTGGCCCTTACCAATCATGGCCTCTTAATAACCCCCCTCTATGAACTGGCTACATTACTTTGCTCTCCTCCCCACTGAGAGCTGGTGTGTGGGGAGCGTTCTGGTGCACTATGGCTGCCGTCGCATCATCCAGGTGGATGCTGCACATTGGTGGTGGTGGAGGGGATCCCCATTACCTGTAAAGCGCTTTGAGTGGAGTGTCCAGAAAAGTGCTATATAAGTGTAAGCAATTATTAATTATTATCAATTCTTTCAATTTTGTACTTTTTGGATAAGTGCTAATTTTCAAGCAATCAGACATCCTTCTTAATTAGCTTTGACCAACTGGACAGCACTGAAAACCACTTACTCTAACCTCCAGCGTTCTTAAACTCACTCTGTGTTGAAAATAATTGGAATAGCACAACTTGGCCATGTACAAAATAAGGGATTTCCTATTGTTAATTATTATTAACTTAGAAGTCAATTATTAGAAGTCTTATTGATGTTTTTTGTTAAAAAAAGACCCTGATATGTTTTATCTAGCTATTGCTACAACTTGAATGCTCTTCCAGACCCAGTGAACTGAACTGAATTTCTTTGCTCTACTTCCTTCTCTCTCATAACGTATATGACCTCTTTATATTATGGATACATAACTAACTTTAGATTATTTTCTGATTTTAATTTGTGACCCAGTTTATGGCTTCATGTTTTCAGCTTTTTAAATGATTATTCTGCTTATGCTCCTTGCCTTTCTGTCACCAAGCTCCATGTTTTCTTCTCTTTAATGCTTCTCTATCACTGATTTATCCTCAAGGATTTGTAGAGCAAGAATTCAGTAAGAAAACATTACATTGTAGTTCAGAAGCAAAGCTCAAATGTGCAATTATTTAGCGTACACGTTATCTTTCTATTTGTACACTTACAGGTGAATATGTACCTCATTACCTGTGAAACAGTTTTGAGTAGAATTATTTCCATGTGCATTTTAGAGGTAAAGTCAAAGGATTTTTCTCCAATACAATTTATATAGCAATACTGATTTGTTGAAAAAGAGGAAGGGAAATTTATGACTCATAAAACACTTATTTTATGCAATGAACATGGAGCTGTGTGTGTTTCCCATTCGATATACTGTGTACTGTGTGCAGATAACATTTATAAATTATGTTAACTAACACATTTTCTTTCTAGAGCAATATAGTTTAGTGTGTTCAGAGAATTACCTGAGGTGATGGATGGCTGCAATCAAGTGGTAACTATCCTCTTTACTTTGTAATAAATGGCTATCAGTAATCAAAATTCTTCTCTACTGGTACTGGTTTTTACTTTTCCCACAGTTTTCCTGAGACATTTAGTATCACAGTGTTATTAAGTTTTGGCACTATACAAAACTTATGATAATATATACTTAAAAATAGAAATACATTGTAACATGCTTTAACGTTAGCCATTTCAATTACAATTGTAGAGGATCTCCCCCTGGCGGTACGATTTGTAACGAAACTGCAACAAACGAATACGTTTGTTATTTACCTTAAGCTTGGGTTGCGGGGTGTCGAATCTGCTATCTTGTACTTACGCTCAGGAAACGTGAGTTGTGCAAGCGATAATTATGGCTGAAGTCAATAAAGGAAAAGCAACGAAGGAGCAGAAATACGACAGACAGCTCAGGTAAGGTATCGAAGGCGTGACAAGCAATGTTTTTTTTTTAATCGAAACGGACTTTGAAAGCTTCTTTATCAGCATCGTGTCATGAGGCGTTTGTCTTTGAATACAAATATAGAAAATGATGCCGGTAGGCCCTTAGCACTGTAGACATTAGAATCGTTATTGAACGGTGAAAGTCAAGTTCATTCCAATGATTAAAAGAATACGCAAAGTGTAATCACTTCGATATAAATGCGTTTAAAGGATGATACGGTTTCTAGCGAAACAAAACTCTCTGATGGTCTACTCACTTATAATTAGCTATGCATTTATGGCTATCTCAGGTCTAAGCGCCAAATAGTTCTTATTCACTTTGAAATACACTCAACCTTCTTTTAGTTTTTTTTGGTCACATTTTACTTCTAAAAGGGACAAGTGAGATGTCGTTTGAGTTTGTTCGTGGCACATTCTTCTGCCCGTTTATTTAATAGTCTGGTAGAATTGCGGAAAACACCTGCAGCGAACTGCTGGTATTCTCGTGAAAGCACATAAATATGTGTTTGGGCAATATAAGTCGGTAGGCATTATATTGTTCAAACAAATCAAAACCTTGTAGCAAAGATTGCATTTGTATCATGTACAGTATTAATCAAAATAAGAGCATGTAAAGTGTGAAGCTGTAGAGCCAGGTTAGGTACGTGCTGAAAGATGATGGTGGATGTTCCCTACAGGAATTCAGTCTGACAGGCACTCTGCCGTCAAGTTGTAAATTGATGATAAGTTGATGTAGATATGAAATTTCCATTGTCGCTGTTATTAGGTTCACTGGTTAATAACTTGCCTAAATGTTTTTGACTGCAGCACTTCCAGTTTAAGAATTAAGATCTGGTTAGAGCAGGGTTTTTCGGTCTTCTCCTGACTTCAATGGGTACTTCTTTTTTATTTTATCATATGGACTCTTGGCTGCCTAATTGAACCAGTAATGTGTTTTGATCACACCTTTTTATTATCTTCAATTGAAAAATTGCAGGTTTCAAGTTACTTAAGGATATCTCCAGATGAATAAAAAATACGGTGTCTTGGGGTTACAGGGACCTAGACTGGGGAGACCCTGGTTTGATCTGCTTTTCATCCTTAAGCAAGGTGCTTTACCCGACCAGAATAGTTGTTACAGTACCTTATTTTATATCAAATATTAAAATTCCTCCAAAAATCTATCGGACCTTTTGAAAGTCTCCATTGAGCTGTGTTTTGTTAGAAAGACACCAGGGGGTTGCAGGGGATGCTGTTTAATTGTGCTCACTCTTTCTGTCGAAGACTGTGGGGAGATCATGGTCAGGAAGCACTGGAAAACGCACATGTGTGTCTGATCAATGCCACCGCATCAGGGACAGAAATACTGAAGAATCTGGTGCTGCCAGGTAAGTGCTAAATGGATGGGTGTTTTACTTGCAAAGAAGAAAATACTTCTTTATTTTTCTGTTATAGAAAATTGTCAAATTGAATAGACTGTTGTGGGCTCAGTTACAAAACGTGATCTGCATTTTCTTGGAAGTGAATATAACTTACAGGAAAACTTCATGCATTAGGAATTACAATACAAATAAAGTAGTCTTTCCTATAGCTTAGAATGGAGGTTAAGGTAGCCCTTAAATCTTGATCCTTTGTTATTTGATCAAGAAAAAGTTTGTTTTAAAACCTCATTTGTCGTTTAGGGAACCAGTACAAAGGCATTGAAGCACATGTATGTTGCTGCAGAGCTTGTAATATGTCAAAACATGAATGCCTTAATGGGTGGGGTCTGTCGGCTTTATCTCCTTGTGTGATTACAGAGTCATAATGACCCAGCTGCCAATCTCAAAATGTGTGGTTTCTACAGTAATAAAATATAGTTTGTCAATCTAAATAAAGCTGTGCAATGTACTGATGAAATGCCGTGAACTTGTTACAGCAAAAAATAAAGTATTCTCTTCACTTATATTTGAACATTGCGATCATTGATTGATCTTTGATTTGTTTGAGGGAATACTACTTTAGAATGAATTACTCAAGAGAAACCACTTTTTGCATTATGGAGATGGTGGCTACAATAATCCCGTGTGAATGTTTTTTATTTTCTTTTTCTAAGGCATCGGAGCATTTACCATTGTAGATGGCCACAAAGTCACAGGTGAAGATGTTGGAAACAAGTGAGCTATGACAGCATTTTCCTTGACTCTGTTTTTTTTTTTTTAAATGATAAATCTTTGACAGCTTTGATGTAATTAACTGAAAGATGTCTCTTGATGACAGATGAGAGATGATACATTGGGCAACATGACTTATATTTTGTGTGTTAAGGTCATACATTTGTTGCTGTAAGCGTATTAAGTGAGAATGAAAGGTGAATGCTGGAACGTGCAACAAAACCAACATATGTTGCCTTTCTACTTTCAGTTCAGTGAAGGTTTCTGTCTTTAAATTCTTGCCATCATCGTTCTAAAAGCGTTTCTGCTTCTTTGCCATTTCATGCAAGGGCATTTCAAATCAGAAGGTAAAAAATGTACGTGTGCTATTGCTTTGAAGTTTAGATTTGGGGCATTTCCATGACATATAATGATTACCGGAATAAATCTGCAATTGAAATGTTAATCAGCCCTGCTCAAGTGTCTAATACTTGTATATTTGTATCTCCAGCTTCTTTCTGAACAAGAGCAGCATTGGCAAGGTAAGTACTGTTAAATTATGGGCAGTCTGCATCAATATTTTATCATTCACTGCATGCAACAGTTTAAAAATCAATTCTGGTTGTTTGTTTTAGAATCGGGCCCAGGCATCCACAGAGCTATTGCAGGAGCTGAACAGTGACGTTTCTGGGAATTTTGTGGAGGAGGTCAGTGAATTATGGCAGGATGTGTCACCCAGCATGAATGTCACTTGGATGAAGGCATGAATTACTGCATCATAGTATCCTTAACACTTCAGGATTAAGACAGGCTGTAGCCTGGGAGAACTTGGCATTTTACCTTCAGGTATCCCCTCATATCCTGTAAAATGCCCAATTTAAGTTCCAGGCAAGGAGAGTAAAGGAAAATGGGGAAAAACATTCTTGTCAAGTCATATATATCAATAATAGAAAAGATACTTCATCCAATGAATGAACTGTGTAAATAGTTAATATGTACAGTGAGACTGAAGTTAATGTACAGTGAACACTTACTTTTGTTAAATGATTAAGTGTGTAAATATCTTTGATACATAGTAGAGATCATTTGGTGGTATGGATTGGTAACAGAGTTGTATAATGTCACTGAAAATGTCACTGGAAAGGGGTGTTTAGAAAACATGTAAGAGTGTTGTAACAGATATAGCAATATTTAGACAGAAATGTGTATAAAGGTTTTGTGGGTTGCTGAGCTATGGGGAACCTAAGAGGTACATGCTTACAGCTTCCCATAATTTGTTTTGTCCTTTCCATCAATAGCAGTGTTTCAGCTTTGCTCCCAGTATTTGCTGATGTGACTTGATGTGTTTTGTGTTTTTACTTCTAGTCTCCAGAACAACTCCTAGACAACAATCCTGAGTTTTTCCATAGATTTAGCTTGGTAATTGGTGTCCAGTTACAAGAAAGGTATGCAGTGTTATGAGGTGATCACTCTGTTTCTTTTCCATCTAAATCAAATTAAATATTGTTAAGCCTTGAAGAGGCACAGATTCTGAGTTAAGAGAACATCATTCACATTCTTAAGATTAAGCATTGGCTATCTTTGTTTCTCCAGTACGACTTTACGATTAGGGGCTGTTCTGTGGAATGCTGGAGTTCCGTTTCTGGTCTGCAGGACCTATGGGTTCATTGGGTACATGAGGCTTGTGGTGAAAGAACATTCAGGTACGATACACTGTACAATCTATTTTAATGTAAAGTCCTAAGTGTTTTTTTTACTTGCTAATTTTTTAGGTTTCATACTAAGCCTTTTTTGCAAGGTTGGTGTGCAAAATGTTTGCGCAGAGCATTTTGTCGGAGAAAGCTTTTGAGATAAATCTCAACATTATTTTAGTGCACAATACGAGTTTATCTGTTAAAAAATTAGAAATGCACGAATGTACATTTGTATCTCTAGATACACAAAATTACATTAAGACGGGCGTTCAATTAAAGAAATGATGGATTGGATGGTTTTTCATATTGATAGAGGTTATCTCAATAACAAAGGGACAAGTAAAGGTTTATTCCATGCTGAAAATAGAAGAAAAGAAACACAACCTTTTGGCTGTGGAGCCTTCTTCAGGTGTGAAGGCTGAAGAAGAAGGCTCCACAGAATATTGTATTAGTTTTCACTAGGGCTGGTCAAACAACAGTTCTGTTAAGGCCTGTCTTCCCATTTTTTCAGTTGTAGAATCTCATCCAGATAACACTCTAGAGGACTTGAGGTTGGACTGTCCATTTCCTGAACTCAAAAAGCATATTGAGTGCCATGACCTGGATAACATGGACAGAAAGGTTGGTGTATATATTTTTTTATTTCAGAATGTCCTTCGCATCTGTGTGCATATTTACATTTCTCTCACAACTCATATTTGACTAGAGTCACATTTGTGGTTTTTGAGTGTCCTAGAGATTCTGCAGTATTTTGATAAATGCCATGTACCATGTGTATACTTTGTTTATTCCATTCAGGAGATAAGGACAAGTAATATGTGTCTTGAATGAACGTTTGGAATGTTTTGGCCTTAATGTTTTTGGCTTCAGGGTTTAGACTCTGGTCATGTGGGTGAGGTAGTCAGAACCACCTTTAAAATGAGCTATAGGGTTGCTCCACTGGTAGTGGGGCTGGAGGAGGGGTGTTGGAGCTTAGAATCTTGGGAAAGAAAGTGTGATGTCCCTAGAGAGCATGTGTTTGGTGGGAATTCATCTTTTTCAAAAATATTTGTTATGAATGCTGTTAATACAAATAGGATTGCAGGGTTTATGCAAATTATGTTTGGAGTATTGTATTTTTCTTCAGTTGAAATTAACATTCAAAGAACAATAATACGCTTTTAAACAAAGCTTGGAGCATAATGAAGTTCACAAAGGCGGATGTGAAAATGATAAGTACTTGATTGAGGTGAAAAGACAATGTACATAATGTTCACAACAAGTTGTGTAAATACATTTACAGGCTCACTATACTTGTTAAGCTTTTATAATTCAGCAAAACGATAAGAGCAGAATTTCAGATTGAGAGTAGTAAGGTGAACATGAAGGAAGACACCATTATGGACTTAAATGCTGGCAAGGATTTTCAACAGTTTCAGCTCAGTAACAGTAGTCCTGGTAGGTGTATGTGAAATTGGACTTTGCTGTATGGTTTTATGCCTGTTGTTTTACTGCATTATGTAGTATTTATGAAGGAGTTATGATGATGTTTTTTGCCTCATTCAAAGAAAGCAATACAAAGAAAATGCCCATTCACCAAGGTCAACAAAAATGATTAACTGTGTGGAGCAAAATGCATTAAAATAAAATTCCTGAGATGGTTAGTTTCACAGCAGCTGGTGCTTGAAGAATGCTTTTTATGTCATCTGATACAAGTCTATACATTTTTCTAAAATTCATTTCTTGACAGGACCATAGTCATACTCCTTGGATCATTGTGGTTGCCAAGTATCTGGAAAATTGGTGCAATGAGGTAAAAACGGTTTACCTTAATAATGATAAACTGTACAAGGCATTTAGGAACTCAGATTAAGTTTGCTTTTGTGTTCGTCAGCCTAAAATCTATCAAAGCAGTATCACCTAAGTGTATCAAGATTTTGATTTTGTATTGTGAGTTGTATTTTTTGTCCAGCAATAACATAAATAGATCATTATAATTATTATATATTAGTATATTACAACTGCACTGATGTATGAATATGTTTTATGTACTCAGCACAATTCCCAGCCACCCAAGAATTACAAGGAAAAGGAAGCATTCAGAGAACTCATCCGCCAAGGTTAGATTGCTTTAAATTTGGCTTTGCTTTTTCAGAAAAGTTATGTTTTAAGTCTTAATACATTTTAATTAGCCAATGTCTGAAGTGGACATTTTGTAAATTAACTTTCTTTTTCTCTCCCTGTTTAAAAAAAAAACAGGGATCCGCAAGAAAGAGAACGGGTCTCCTGAGGATGAAGAGAACTTTGATGAAGCAATTAAAAATGTCAATACAGCCCTGAACGCGACAAAGGTGGGGTATTTTCCTTCCTTTACTGATTACACCGGAAGCAGAGCAGTGGAGCATGTACATGGTGAAGGGTGTTTCTGTAACTGCTTATTTCTATTTTTTGTAGATCTCGAGTACAGTAGAGGATATCTTTAATGATGAGCAGTGCAAGAACATTACATCACAGGTGAGGACCAAATGTATACTAGGAAACCGTTTGATAAGAATATAAAATATAAAAGAATATAAAATATTAAGAGTAAACAGCTTGCTGAAAGCATCGGTTTTTGTAGCTTTGGCTATATCCATGACTTTCATTTCTCTATTTTCACATTTTTAGCCACTTTTTTTCTTAGCAGATTTTATGTGGCATCCTACAGCCTTCCAATCAGAATTTTTTCAGACTCTCTGAAGCCCTGGTTAATGTCTGCCTTTGCCTTCCAGAGTCCTTCGTTCTGGATGATGGCGCGGGCTGTCAAGGAGTTTGTGGAGAAGGAAGGTGGAGGAAGCCTTCCGGTCCGTGGCACCATCCCTGACATGATTGCCGATTCTGACAAGTTCATCAGCCTTCAGAACGTGTATGCAGAAAACTCTTTGGCTTTTTTCCGCAAAACACTCGCTTTAAGACAAAAAATAGATCGGCATTCCTTCTTGTTCTGGGTCTGATGGCTCTGTGTTGTTCTTTGATGTGTGTGGTTTTCAGCTACCGAGAGAAGGCAAAACAGGATGCTGCTGCAGTCTCGAAACATGTAGCCTTTCTGCTGCAGTCAGTTGGAAAGGTATGTATTATGCATGGAAAACGTCTGTACAGCTGTATTTCCAAATTAAATGAACAATCAGTATGTTAAATTTGTTTGTGTTGGACCATCTGCCTCTTTCTGTTAAGTAATCCAGTAATGTTCAGGTAGAATTTCAACGGTTTAAAGTAGAGAGACATAATGAGATATGCAATGGATATTCTGGGGTGGATTTAACCGGGTTAAAAAGAAGAGGCTGCTGAAGAACCTATTGATATATGTTAACCTGTATTACCATTTTTCTTTTCTCATTTATAGTGCTCTGAAAGCATTTCTGAGCAGGACATCAGACTTTTCTGTAAGTTCTTTTCAACACAAGAAATATAATATTATTGAGGTGATGTTCGGTCTTGAATTGTGAAGTTCAAAACATAAAGCAGGAAAAAGTGTTATCTACAAAAAAGTAACACGTTTATTCTGTTGTTTCTGAATGAGCAACATGTCTTTGTTTTGAAAGTGTGGAATTGAAGGATTTCTGAGTAGTAACCATTGTGTGCAATTACATAGATACATCACCATGACCACTAAAACATTTTTTTTTAGGTAAAAATGCAGCATTCCTAAGAATTGTACGGTGCAGGTCACTGGCTGAGGAGTACAGTGTTGAATCTTTTAATAAAGATGAAATCAGTAAGTGAAACTTCCTGCATTACAGTACTGTATTGTTTCACAGCAAATGCTTGGTCTCAGCTCAGGGAAAAGTGTGCTTAAATGTGGAAACTTTTACAAATTTTCAGCATCTTGTATGGACAATCCAGACAGCGAAATGGTGCTGTACCTCATGCTACGTGCTGTTGATCGCTTCTATCAGCAACATTCACGATATCCAGGTATGTGTTTTTCACCTAAAATATGTTTAAGACCATTGTAATAAGTATTTATTATGTATATATGAAAGGGAAATAGTAAAAGTAAAGCGACTAAATGCATATGCTACAAATAGGTTACCGCATGTTTGCAAGGTTTGACATTTCTCTTTTAAAAGTCTGTACAGATACTAATTTTCCAGAGTCTGCTTACTCACATACTCTAAAATGTTGGATATCATCACATTGATTCTTAAGTTTCTATTGTTGGATTTACTGCTGTTTTTACTTTTTCTACTTAGAAAGGGATTTGGTGGGTGTTTCATAATTAAAAAAAAAATGCTACCCAACCATTTCAAGGTAACATATGTAATGGATGTTAATGAATCTTGTTTGTTTGCTCCCCCACAACAAGGTGTTTATAATTACCAAGTTGAAGAAGATATTGGCAAGTTGAAGTCTTGTGTCAACAGCCTTCTTCAAGAATATGGCCTGAATGTAAATGTGAAAGATGATTACATTCATGAATTGTAAGTGTCTTTTGTCTTTTTAGATACTGGTTATTGAAAATCATCTCTTTAAATAATTAAATATTAAATAATCCGATGAGAAGTATTGTAAGTGGTTTGCAGTCAAACCTTAGCAGAAAATCCTCATCATACATTAATTAAGGGGTGAGACCCTTTTCTTTCAGATTAAATATTTTAAGAGTACATTCTTGTTAGATGGACTAAGATGTAAGCCACAAGGAACACTTCTAGATGTATGCATCGTAATATGCTGTTATTTGTGTTTTTCAGCTGTCGCTGTGGTGCTGCAGAACCACACACAGTTGCTTCATTCCTGGGAGGTAAGATTAGAAAGAGTTTTAGTTAATTTCGGTGATACCAGTGCTTTTGATACAGCAGCTGAACCACAGTGTTTTATAGAAAATGCAGCAATTTCAAGATGTCAATTTTTGTTTTCAATTCTTTTGTAATTGTCATGAAATAGTTAAAACATGTGGTCTTTTTTCACACATCATATTGAACATATTCTGTAATCATTGCCCTTAAATGTACATTACGTGTTTTAGCTGTACAGAAACCCCTTGGATCAAATTCTGCATGCCATATTGAGATAAGAGTCTTGTAAAATGTTAGATTTTCAGTTACTGAACATTCGCTTTTGTTTTAGTATATTGGAGCACACCTAACGATTTTTATTGCATCTTCTTGTTGCTTTTGCCTATAAAATGCTTTAGACATGTCAGATTTGCATTTTTTTTTTCTTTGTAGGATGTGCTGCTCAGGAGGCGATCAAAACGATAACACACCAGTTCGTACCTTTCAACAACACCTTTATCTACAATGCAATGTCACAGACGTCTGCCACTTTCCAGCTATAAAGGAAAACTACATTTCAGTGTTGTATATGTTATTTAACCCATTGTAAAATATTAGAATGTGTTATCTGTTTCTAAAAAAGGAAAATAAATTATCATTGATGATTGGCTGGTTTGCTGTTCGGTGGTTTTTTGCCGTGTTGACGAACGCTTTTTTATATTTTTGAAAATCGGCAGTTGAGCAGCTAATGGATTTCTCTACGGAGGAGGAAAACTTGCAATGATGATATATGGATGGTGTATTTTCAAGAGGTAAACTACAGTACATGGACCAATCATAAGGAGTCCAATGCATTCTGTCAGCTGTAAATAAACGAAACGGATTGAACCAACCTTTGTGTTTTATTTAAGAACGAACTGTAAACTGAACCTTTATATTCTGGACTGTTTTAATAGGCAAACGTTTTAGGGTACTCGTTATGGGAAAGTAAAAAAAAACCCAGTTGGGCGAAGTCCAAATAAATACGCAAAGAAATTCTTCCGTTCGTGTTCATCGACAAAGCTAATAATAATATGATTTAGATCTACAGTAGGATGACGTTACAGAAACTCCACTGGGCGGGAAACAGACCTGCGCCGTGATGGGTGAGGTTGCGGTTGTGGTCGAAATGGGTTAAGTATTCGAATATTAGATTAATTTAAAAAAACGGCACCTAAATGTTTGAATAAAATACTGTTAATATGCAGCTGATAGCTTTTCTAATTGATTTAAAGAAAAGGTAACCGAAGTGATCAGATGTCGAACTTTCTAACCTTACCAATTAGTTAATTATTTTATTTGTTTTCGGAAATTTCGAGACATTTAAAAGAAGGCCTCGATTTACATAATCACGGTGTGACGTTTTACATCTCGGAGGCTTTCGGTTTATGAAACCCACATTTGGGGAGGGTACAGGTGTCGTGTTGCTTCTTTGTAACGTTTAAAGTCAGGCAGAAAATGCATCGCGAGTTATCGGACTTATGGTAAAAAAGTTCAAAACAATACGTTTTCTGTTTAACTCAGGTTATACCTTTAACATACACTTCTCCGAAGATAAGACCGAGTTGAGTGTATGCGTGTTCCTTAAGTTGTTGAGTGTTTTTATTGTGTACGTTACTTGTAAATAAGCGAGTACTTCGGCTCTAATAACAATGAAGAGTGCGTTTTCACTCTAAACGAGCCTACGCCCGAGGCCATAAGAAAGTGTTAGAAGGGAGACCCTTGGACCCGTTGAGCTCTTATGGGTGCAAGTAGCCAGTTGGTCCGGGATCTTGACGGTCTTCTCTGGGAAGAATACAGGGTATCGGCCCACTTGGCCGACTACAGTAGCTTGTCCCGTACTCCCCCTGCCCCGTACTTTTAAGTGCTACCTCCTCTCGTGTCCATTTGGTTTGAGGTTCTCTGTTGATTCTGAACAAATGAGTAGGCTTGAGTTTTGAACATCTCTGTTCAGTTCTACAAATATTCAAATTCTTCTGGGTTGTTAGAAATTGGACATTCCTTTGTTCTGGGGGAGGTGTATCAGCTGAGTGGCTCATCATTTTTGTAAGGTAGTGACCAAAATAAAATTGGGTAAAGAATCCTAAATTGTAGAATAACATGCGTTGATTTAAAAAGCTACACCAGTTGGATTTTAGATCTTAACTTTATGGAGAGACCAAAAGGTTACAGAAATCAATTAAGATCCAAATTGTAGTTAAATCTTAATCTGTAGTTAAGTCTAATATCTTAACTTTTGGCTCTTTTGAAATATTTTTCTAATACTTCTGATCTTAATCCAAAAACATGATTCATTTGGTATTAGACCATTATAAGGTATATCTGTAATTTTGAAAATGCGACTGACTGCATTGTATTTTTAAACATTAAAAATTCTCTGGTATGTTAAAAGGCTGGATTATGTATGCATTTATAAAATGAAGTTCAAACAAAACATCTATATTCTAGTACTGTAAAGTAAGGGCTTCAGCCTGAAGAGGTGAGGAAGATGGATGTTTCAGACAAAGAGGTGGAACTCAAACTCTGTGGTGAGATCCTGTATTATCTAAATGTTATATTAAAAATATCAATATTCTGTTAACTGGATATTAAAATAAGTAATTGGAGTGTTATCTGTATCAGTTTGAAGTGATACATGTTTCCATATCTTGTCATCACTGACAGAGGCAGATGTCCGTGTTCTTGGTTATTGGATCGTGTTTTTATTTGGTGCTGAGATTAAATCAATAGACTGGCATATGTGTCCATTATATTAAATTGGTTCTTTCACCTCAATTTGTTCAAAAGCCTCCCTAAGCAGGAAGCATCGTGTGATTTGTGAAATAATGTAAATTATGAAGGTGTCTGTGATATAAACTGTTCTGGCAGTGCCACAAGAAAACAGCGACAGCTGAAAGCACCGGACAATAATAGTTAAAATCCAGCTATGAGTTTTACTTAGAGCTGCAGTAATAACAGCTTTTAGTAGACAACATTTAATTCTTGGAAAGGATGTAAATTCTTAGTTCTGTTATTCAGATATGTAAGGCCATTTTGTATACTGGTCTTTTTTGGGATGCTTCAGTGTATGAACTTCCTTCCAGAAGATATATTAAAAAAAATTTAAACCAAAAAGGTACACATATTTATTTCTTGTAGTGTATTTGTTAATTGCAGGGTTGAAGACAGACATTAATTTGCTGATTGAGTGTCTAAAATATCAGATGGATGACCCACATTCTCAAAAGCAAGTTCTAGTTACCATTCATTCCATCTGCCAACAGAACGGTTAGTTTTTTTCTGTTTTTGCTATTTTGCCTTAGTCCTGCATTTTTTAAATCTGCTGTGTTGAAAACTCTTATTATGAACCTTACAGTGTTATAAAAGGACAGCACAATAAATTTGAATGCAAAGTGTATTATTAAATCTGTTTCATTTAATATTTCAGAAGGTACAGGACTTTTTCACTCATTCTTCATTGTCTTCATGTTTTGTGTGGAGATGGAAATTATATTGGAATTGTGAAAGCTTGTGAATATCTTGTCAAAAATAGGAGTATTTGACATTTGTATGTGGATTAGGGACAAAAAAGATTTGGGGTATAAAACACTTTACTGCATCTTAAATTGTTTTTTAGGCGGGATTGTAGATTATGTCCGGGAGATCGGAGGTGTGATGTTTGTGTACAAGCTTTTCAAGTCTGTCCAGAATTCGGAGGTAAAGGAGGCAGCTCTGTTTGCTTTAGGAGGATTTGCGGAGAAGAATGGTATGTGACATGTTCAGTTTGTAAATAGTCTGCTTTACTTTTTAGTCCTTTGTAATGCCTGTTGAGTAATTTTGTAATGTTACTTTTTTGGTTCTTTCTATATTTTTATTTCTATTTTTGACATTTAAAGACAGGAGACAAATTAAGGTTAAATGCATATTAAACTTATTTGAATAGATCCATCCATTTTTTTACTCCTTTATCCAGTACAGGGTTGTGGAGGATTTGGAGCCTGTTCTGGCAAGCAGCAGCTGCAAGGCAGGATACACCCTGAACTGGTGAATGGAAAATGCCAGTCCATCACAGGGCAAACAGACACAGACACGCACACTCATACCAAGGCCAGTTTTCCTAGAAGCCAGTTAACTTACCAGTATGTTTTAGGACTGTAGGAGGAAACAGATGCACACAGAGTAAAATCCACACGAACCTGGGGAGAACATGCAAACTTCACACAGATATTAGCCCCAGAAGTGAACCTGTGGCCCCAGCATTGAGAGGGAGCAATGCAAACCACTGTGGCACCTTGCCACCCTATTTGAATAGATATTTCAGTTAATTATGCTGAGCATCAAAATAACCTCATAACTCATAAAAACCTGTTATTCACATTATCAGGAAAATTATCAAAAACCTTTTGTAGCAAGTGCAGAAGCTTTTTATTGAGCAGACATAGGCAAATTAAATTAGACTTATTAACAGTTTCTATAAAAATCACATACTAGCTCATTTAGCCCCTGTTGGACACAAAACAAGCTGTACATCTACGATGTAGGCTGTGTACCAGTTTGCAGCTGCTGTTTGGTGGACTTCTGTCTTATTCCTCTCTTAGAGCCTGTTCACTGGTCTATTAGCCATAGGTGCCATATGTCATCTCAGCTTATCCCTCAAATTTTCAGTAGTGCTTGTGTCTAGTGCATCAGCATTATTGACATAACTTGCTTGCTAGTCTCGCAAGAAAGCTGTAGTTACATGAGCAGTGTGAGGATGTGCTGGACTGTTGTCATCTCAAGCAGAACCCACAGGAAGAGCTACAAGTTTTCAAACTTTTGTAGTCAGGTTGCCATCTACTACAATGAGGTCTGTAGAAACCTGGCACTCTTGCCCAGAACATCACATGAGGACTGCCCTGTCCATCTTGATGAGATGTCTCTGAGGTCTCCCTGGTCTCCCAGTGGCCTTTCATTGATGCTTTGTTTAACCACAGCATCTTGTCAGGTTATAAAGTTGATAAGTCGGGCATATTGATTCCTTTCTGTATTTTTCTTTCTCACATTTCAGGTTTAGACAGTGAAAAAACGTACATCCTGATAAGTACCATTTTGATCATCAGTATACATAAATCATAATCAAGGTCTAGTTGCATTTGTTTCTAAAGAAAATAAGATAGATGGCACTGTTTCCCATATTAGATAACTAAAACTTATTTATTGAAATAGTAAGGTTTCGGTTTTTCAACACTAGAAATGGAAACTCCTGGGAATTTTGCAACCTTAACTTAAATTGATCTTTATGTACCTGATACTACATATTTATTAAAATTAAAACACATGTGACCTGCTTTAATTTTCTTGCACTGGCTCCCTGTGGAATTTAAAATAAAAGTAAAAAAACGTGCTTCTAATGTTTAAGTTGTTGAATGGTTGGCTCCTCACTACAATAGTAAATTGTTAATTCCATTAACACCTGTACAACATCTGCACTCTGATTCCTGCCTTATTACAGTTACTCAAACAAGGCTTTGAGCACTAGGAAACTGTTCTATTGCTTGAAGGCTGTGGAATGATCTCCCAGCACAGATTAGATGTTGACAGACAACATTTTTAAATGCGGTCTTAAAACTCATTTTGTCATTTTTTACATGTAATTCTGTTTGGTTTATTATATTAATTTGTGTATACTGTCTTTAATGTTTTGTTGAGCACCTTGCAATAATAAGTGTTGCTCTGTAATAACTTGTCATTCAAGTGATAACATTGCATTAGTATTATGCCTTAATAATATCAACAAGGACTACTGGGTACTGTAAATTGAAATAAGAATGATCTGTTATTGTAATTACCTTTAGTTTTGTGATTCTAAATATAAGATTAATCTCATTGGCAGATGGATCTGTTTGCCTTTTGCTTTTTGCAGTATTTTGCCAGCAGGAGTTGTGCAACTCAGAATTTCTTGCAGAATTAGCACAGTCACTCTCACAGGACTCTTCTCTGAACCTCAGAAGGGTAGCAGTCTACATGATTTCAGTACTGGTCTCCAATAACAGTAAGCCACTCTTAAACTGGTGTGTTTCAATTGTTTATTCAGTAAGAATGATTTATTTTGAACATCCATATGCACAGTTTATGTTTAACTTAAAGTAAAAATGTTCTGTTAAAAAAATAAAAATAACAAATGGCAAACAAGCTTTATTTGTGGAAAATAACTCCCTGACCTCTCAATTAATAGGTGTTTGTCCTATCCTATGCTAAATTCATCAGTATTAAATATGAGTTGAAAAGGATTCTGCTCAGATTTGATTCTGGGATTCTGGTCCCAGTATTAAAAAGGATTGTGCCCAGATTATGTAATTATGTTATGTTAATGCCAAAGAGAAGACTATATATCTTGATGTATACTTCATGAACTGTTAAGCCTTTCACTTTTATTTTCAGAATCTGGACAGTCTCTTGTTAAAACTACTGGCTGCATTGATATCCTATTGAACTTATTCAGGTAACTAATATTGTGATAATACTGGATTATGCCAGCAGCTATATCACTCTGCAACTCACAACTGGCAACCTACTGAAGCTAAGCAGGTGTGAGCCTGGTCAGTACCTGGATGGGAGATCTCCTGGAAAAAAACTAAGGTTTCTGCTGGAAGAGGTGTTAGTGGGGCCAGCAGGGGGTGCTCACCCTGCAGTTCATGTGGGTCCTAATGCCCCAGTATAGTGACAGGGATACTATACTGTAAAACAGGCACTGTCCTTCGGATGAGACATAAAACTGAGGTCCTGACTCTCTGTGGTCATTAAAAATCCCAGGTTGTTTCTTGAAAAGAGTAGGGGTGTAACTACTCTTTTCCTGGCGGTGTCCTGGCCAAATTTCCAATTGGCCCTTACGAATCATGGCCTCCTAATAATCCCATCTCTGAACTGGCTTCATCATTCTGCTCTCCTCCCCACTGAGAGCTGATGTGTGGTGAGCGTTCTGGTGCACTATGGCTGCATCATCCAGGTGGGGCTGCACATTGGTGGTGATGGAAGAGAGTCCCCATTACCTGTAAAGCGCTTTGAGTGGAGTGTCCAGAAAAGTGCTATATAAGTGTAAGCAATTATTATTATTATTATTATTATTACTACTCTGATCACATCTCTTTTCAGATGGACTTTTTCTGTTAGTGTAAAGCAAAATGATTACATACAATGCATATTTTATCAATAGTTTTTTCTGCTTCTTAGAACATGCTTTCCAATCTCAGAAAAGAACATAAAACAAGCAACCATCAGCCAGTACTTTTGCCTGTGGACTTCTGTGTCCAGCGCTCTGTGCAGCTGTGTCAATAACCCGCAGAATGGTATGTTAATTTAATAAAGCTTGTTATCCATGAAATGTAGAGAACACTTTTTGAAAAATCATGTTTGACATGTCATTAATACAAGTGACTGTTGTCATTTTTAAATAGAAAATTGTGGAAATGTGCCGTTTTCTGAGTACCGATCTTGTAAAATTATTCTTAGAGACAGAAATGTGATAGTTTATTTAGAGCAGGGGTGTCCAATACTGATCCTAAAGAGATGGCGTGTCTGTAGGTCTTCCAGTTTTCTTTAAAAAGCAGCACTTTAAAGAACCAGTTGTTAAATTGGTCCAATTAAGCTGATATTGGACACCTTGGACACCTCTTGTTGAGTACATTAACTTGATGGTTGCATGGACCTTAACACTTTATAGCTCTTAAATCCTGCATTTGATTTGAAGTGGGGTGCCTGTTGTGTGGAGTTTGCATGTTTTTTGTGGGTGCTTCAGTTTCTTCCCGTTCCTGTCCAGGGCGTAGTCCCAACTTGCACCCGTTGTTTCCTCTTAGACTTTGGGTTGTCGAGACCCATAAACAGCTTTCTGAGAATGACTGGATTGATGTTTATTATTTTTCACCTATATTTATTACATTTTTCCATTTAATTTTATTTATTTGTACAGTATATGTGAATTTTGCCTGTTTTTACTTCAAAAGTAATCAGAATAACATTCCTCTGTGATGACAGAGTTTTCAAGTAATGATACTGCTATTCATTTGATTTTGCTTGTGTTAAAAATATTTTAAAAAGAGAAAATATTTTAAAATACTGTATAGTCCTTTGTTCATGTCCATTTTATCCCTTTGCTGCACCAGGGTCACAGTTGATATTGTGAGATTTTAAATTCAAGTTGACAGCTCTAGTAGAGGTGAATCACAATGTTGTCAATGCAGACATTTCATGCTGCATCCTTCCACATGAATATATTTTGCTCTGGACATCGAAGGTCAAATATGATACATTTTAAGTAGACTGCAGACAAAGCTGCCATGAAGGGTCCCCTTGTGTTTAAGTAAATTATATTTCGTTGCTGCGGTCTTTTAAATTTTTTAACACTTGTAGCCATCGTGTGCTTGCTGGCTGTTCCTGCTGTCACATTTTCCCTTTTAGTTTCTGATTGATTTATAATGCATATGACTTCCCTTACAGGAAAAAGGGCACAGAAAATATTGCTCTTTTTTAACCTTTTAACCTAAATGCCTATGTTTGTCCTGTTGACTTCCCAATAGAAGAGAACCAGCAAATATGCACAGTTGCCTTTCCAGTTTCCAATGAGTGGCTGCAGAAGCATACTAGAAGAGATATATTACAGCCCATTTGTTCATTTATCGGCTTGACTGTTGCAAATAATTGTAAGTATCTCATATACAGATAGTCAGAAGAAATATTTTGTAATTAAAATAAATTCTGAAACAAAATTAGAAGTAGTTTAAGACACAAATATTCTATAAAATAGATCAGTGCAAAATTTCGTATTAACTTGTACTGTTAGCTGATGCTTCTGTACTGTATGTATGGAAAGCATGCTTTCTGACCCAAGAACAAAAATGCTAGTGTTACATTTTATTTTAGTGCTGAGCTGGGGCACCACTGTCTTATTTTCCATTTTGTGTTCCATTCAGGTTTTATCAAGAATACATTAGCCGTAGAGCTGCTTCATCTGACAGCGCTGATGTGGACAAAATTTGATGTTTTTATGTTTGTGTGCTGAACCTGCTAATGCAAAATCAATTTCTAAGTTAGGAACACTCAGTCTACAGAAGGTTTCAGGAAGGATAATATTTTTTTGGCATTCATTAAAGATACTGTTGAAAGAATGACTGTTTCTGCTAATTTATAGTGTAGATTTTGGGAGACTTTCCAATGCTAAAAGAAACATAACCTTCAATGTTTGTAAAGATTTCACAGTTTTCTATTGTACTGGGTTGAACCTCTGAAAGAAGGTAGACAAAATAAGTCTGGGAACTTCCCTGCTGTGCACTGTTGGGATTTTTACATAACATGATTACAGTTTTGTTTGAAAACAGAACCTCTTTTATCTCTCTTTGGAGAGATGTTAGATTGAAATGTATTTTTTTTCTACAGTTAATCTTTGCCATTCCTCTCTCACCCCTGTAGCCTGTGCACAGAGGTGCTTTGCCACATCTGGAGGATTGGTCACTCTGGTACAGGCCCTAGTGCAACAGGCCAGCCAGTCAAACAGGAGCCCCTCTGCCTGTGATCTTGCCATCATGATGACAAAGACCCTGTGCGCTTGCATAGCAGATAATGGTGAGCTGGGAAATAAAATAGCTCAGTAATTTTCACTATATCTTTTGGTGACAGAGACATTATTAAAATAATCTTTTTCAAGCTGTACTTGGGTTTGGATAAATAGTAAAATCAGGAATTTTAGAATTTCTGGATTAGAAAGAAGAAATCCATTGCCTCTTGTTTTGCATTACAAGTTGTGATTAATTCTGTACTGCACTTTGCAACTATGATCAAAGTATCTCTGCATTTTCAGCACTCTGTTTTTAGTTTCACATCTTCAAATACAGTATAGACAAAAGCAGCAGTTTCCTGTTAATTTTTGTTTTAAAATCTTCAGTTTTTAATGTTGGGATTTTTTGCCATTTGCCATCAGCTCCCCTTGGCTCGGGCCTGTCTCAGTATCGGCTGGTTCCCAGGCTTCTGTCCCTGCTTTCATGTACAACGTTGGATCCACAAGACCTGTTATGCATTGTGCTCACTCTTGGTTATTGTGCTGAAGCCTGTGGTAAGTGTGACAGAAAAACTTTCAATTTAGAAGCTTCGAAGAATGAGATTGAACAGGCACATACAGTATGGTGTCACCTGAAGAGTATCATGATAAGCATACCATCTCATGTTTTTTGCATATGTGTTAGAGGCATACCTTTCTCTGAAAAATACTTAATTTGAACTGTGGACCTAATTCTTGGTTGAAATAAAGAGACTGCTGTTATTTGCATTTAATATTGAAAATGTTAACTTGTGCTTCACTGGTTATTGTATGTCATTGTCATTTTGGTAAATAAAAAAGTGTGACAAAGGCTCAGCTTTGCTTTCAGATATCCAGTTGAGTTGTCCATCTTTTTGTCTTCTCAAATCCCCTTTAATGAAATGAGTTATTCTCTTTTGAAGAGGAGCACCAGGTCCAGCTGTTGCAGAGTGGTGGCCTGCCCAAGATGATTCAGTTACTGACTGAGCCTCAGGAAGAGGAAGTGAAAAAGGCTGCTACTTTTGTGCTTCAGACCTGCAAACAAATCAGTAAGCAGAGGGCAAGCAGGATTTTTATAATGTTTTTTAATTGAAACATTGCCTGTGTACCTTATTGTAATAATTTGTAGTATACATTTTTAAAACAATATTAATAGAAATATTAACTTTTAGCTCAGCTGAAATTGATCCTTAGTTCTAAACAAAATATCTGTTTTTTGGACTTTACAGGCATTTCTTGGTATAATATTTTGTAACACTTTTTACACTGTACAGTATTTGCAGTAGAGCATAATTTCCTCATATGGAGACATTTATTATTTTTTCCTTGAAGCTGAAAAACTAGCAGTGGGCCTGAATAGTCAATCCTGGGATAGCAGAAATGAACTGGATAGCTATAAGACGTCAGCAGAAGAAATGTTAAGGAGGTTTGATGCAATAAAAAAGCAGTACTCTGAGGTGAGCCAGCATCTTTTCACCAGTCTATTCAGATGTTTTCAAATGTTTGGTATTCCATATGTATATGACATAGTCAACAAGTTACAGTATGTTTTCAGTAAATAGCTAACATTTTGATAGAAATGTGATAATCCAAAATAATATTGAATCAAATAATATACATCCACCCTACTGCTAACATTGGTCATTTTCTTTCCTTTATTGCTCTGTTTTTGGAAAGGGTTAAAAGGATTTTCAGTTTAGATCAAATAAAATGGGTGAAATCCTTGCATCAGTTAGCTACTAATAAAAAGTGTTAAAGTGTTAACAAATACACTGCTGTCACATCTTATTTTTGAAGATTAATAAGACTAAAATATGTTATTATTAATATAGTCTATAATTATTAATTATGTAAAATAATTTATTTTAATAAGATTAATAGATGTATTGCCTTTTATTCCTTTGAGTAGGGCCTGCACAGGAATGATGAGTCTGTTGAGAGTTTAGGTGATGAATTTTGTAACTCCAGACACCAAAAAACGTCAAGCTGTGGAATGATGGCAGAGGTGAGACAGAACTCTCCCTTGCAGCTGCCTGTGGAGGCCCCGTACAGGACTGCGAAAGGGAGCGATGAGGAGAGGGACAGGCTCTTCCAGTGGTATAAAACCGTGAAGGCGAATAGAGAACGTGCTTCAGATTATACTGCACCAAAAGGCACAGGGAAAGAAACAAATGGAATAATTGGAAGTCAGACAAGGGACCAAAAGGTTCATATGGTAAGGGAACTACAGGATCATATAGTCATATACGTTTTCTATGTGGTACATTGCAGAGAAATTGACATTCTTTCCTGTCATGAAGGTTCTTATCCTTTGGTTGTAACTTTTTTACATTGTGTTCTTCATCTTGGCCATGTTCAGATAACTAGAGCTGTTAAAATAAGCATGTACTTGGCAGTTGTTCTGGTTAGCAGCACAAGATCTCTGTGACAAATGAATTGAGTACTCTAATAGATTGTTACCGAGAGTGGACTTTTAGTTCCAACTAAGGAACTTTTCCAGCATAATACTCACCTGCAATCAAAATTGAATTTTTTTCTTAAACACAATAAATGCAGTTATTCCATAATGTTGTGTAACCAGGACCAAGGCCAAATAATCTGGGCTAACAAAGAACAACAAGGTGCTGCAAGCAACCCTGCAGCACAGCACTATTCTGTGAACAGAGAAGAAGTGGGCAGGAGCAGTGGAACATCAGAGCCACAGGGTGGAGCTGTCTGCTCTGGAGACTATAAGAAACACAACATCAGTTGTGGTGCATTGAAGAGGAAGAGCAGTCTGCCAACCTCACTGCCTGTTTTGGGACAGCCAGAGACATTAAGAGAGCAGGACAGAGATCACAGATACCCTGCTAGGGACTCGCAAAGGTATTCTCACTATAGAAACATAAGCAGCAGCTTGATTATTATTTATGCGGGTACACAGAAGTGCTTATAGATTTGTTGCAGTTCTGAGTAGAGTACTAGTACTGATCTACTAAAATACTGTATAAAGTTAATATATTAAAATTATTTAGTCTTTTATAGATATATTACTTTACCAATATATCTTGCATAACATGAATCATGGGAGTGTTGGTTCATCCCAATTAAACCATGAAGAATTCAAATTGTGATGTTCATTGCAGATGACTGTTTATATCCCATTGTAGTTGAGCAATAGTATAATCTGTATTTAAAATCAGTCAGCATAAATTTATTGAACATGAATGCAGAACAAATTTAACGACCTCAGCTGAATATAGACAGACTGATTGTCTCTGTGAATTATGAAAAACAAGTGTATATATTGTCAACCAGGAGCTATACTCTGCATTAACTTTATTCAGTAATTATCAATAAATGAATGGGAGTTTAATACCTTTCGAATATAAGGTATTATATTCCAATCATAATCGGAGCTCCGCACATTTGACATGTTAGTTGGTCATTCTTTTTAATAATGTGGCCTTCTTAAATAAATGAATCTTCACTAAGGATTTGTCTCAACATTTAACATCTATTTATAGATTAAAGATGTTGTCTGAGCTAGAATATTTTGCTTCTGTTTGGTAGAATTGTATGAAGTGTCATGGTTGTTTTTGAAGGCGCAGCACCGGGTAACGCAGAGTGACCTAAATGTTCTGACAGTTTTGCATTTGAACATTACCTTAAAATTTGGGTTATGTCTCCAGCTGAGTAATGTCTGTCTTACCTGACATAACCTGTCGTTACTTTTGCATGGCTTGATGTGAACAAGATTCTGTAAGTGACATGTTAAGAAAATTATTCAATGCAGCTGTCACTGCAGTTGTATAGTTGTGTAGCTGAATATGCACAGTTCGTTGGGAGGGACTGAAGTTACAGCCTCAGCTTACAGAGAAAATGCTGCTCAACTGCTTGTTCTTCTTTGCAAGCTCAGTGTGCAGTGCAACTGCATTGGCCAGGCCACTCTCTCTCTCCAAACAAGTGTCCAAATATTCCATTTATACTATTGGATGATGAGTAAAAATGTAAAGTGTAAATACAGTAGTTGTATCTTTTTTTGTTAATATTTGTGAAATATGGGCCACCTTTTGAATACTGTGTACATTATACAACATATCAGCAATATTTTCAGTACTATATTTCTGCTATTCCACTTGATATTTTTTAGATCTGCTTAAGAGATTTTAATAGACATGAACAACAAGAGCATTTTAAGGAAATGTATACCTTTGTTCCACCGTGTTTTAGGCAAGTTGTTTTCAAACACCCAGCTCCACTCTTGAATATTGATAAAAAACAGAAGAAAATTGTGTCTGTCAAAGGTAATATTTGTTCCCTAAATAATTATTTTTATGTCAACAATTGTCATTGTGTTTCGTAAAATTCATATTGAATAAATTATTAAATTAAATGTGGTGTATGAACTTGATACTCATCAGTTACTTTCATAACTGACGACATGTCATTTCTGAACACCTGAAGTACCTAGGACACGCATTGACACAGATTTTTGGTTACAGATCCCATTGTCATATGTTCAGAAATTCTTGACAATGAAATAAGCAATATCCTGAAAACACCAGCATCTGTGAATAAATATAAAAACTTTCGATGCTCAGGTAAGTCTTATAAATATAAACAAATAAGAACAATAAGGAGAAGAACAGTGTACCGTTAGTCTTCTATTGAGGTTCTTTACTTCTCAAAAATATGTATTTTTTCCTAAAATATTTTAGAAAGCTTGTGAAGTTTTGTAACTTTATTTTATTTCTGCAAATACATTTTGTACATTTATTTTATTTCTGGACGTTTCACGGACCTCAGAAAATACAATCATAGACTTCAGTGTTATAATACACACTATGGCATTAGAATCCTTTTGTCCAGGTTCAAAAATAACAAATTGTCAGCCTTTTTTAACATAAACAGTATCCTAAGAGTATTGGATAAGTCTTTAGATTCACAACAGGCAAGTAATGGGTCCCACTCTCCTCTAGACACTGCTATTACACTGTACCTTTGAGCAGGGTAATTTAACCCATATTCTCCAGTACACCCAGCTATTCAAGTGGGGACCAGCATCTCTGGGGGCAACCCTTACATGCATGCCACCCAAGGGACAGTCACTCTGCTGGTTACTCATACTGTAACCAGAATTAACTCTGGCCTAGCTGCTGTGGCATGGTCTAAGGTTAGGATATTGTTTTCAGATACAGTTAAGGAAAACGGCCCACTGTTTGTTACACAGATGCCATAACGCCGTAATGTTTACATAACACAGCATGTGGTTGATTTTCGTCTTTCTGCAGCAGACTCATTGAAGTTAAATCCCTAAAGACAGCAGGCTGCGGGAAATAATCCTATTGCCTGTCAGCAAGGGTGCCCGTTGAACACAATTATGTTCATATAAGAAGGTTGTTCTAATATGGGAATGCCTTGTGGTCAGATAGGACTTTCCAGGAAAATACAGCAATATGGGCTAGCAAAATATGTGACTTCATACCATCTGCACCACAACTTGTGACAAAACTTCAGAAGAGTTATGTGATAAAATGCAATTTTAAAAGGGGGAGGGATTTTCAAATGTCTTTAAAGTTATAATTTTTTTAAAGATTAAAAGTGTAAGACTTATATTATGCATAAAGTTGTAATGCAATCGATGTGTAACGTGACTAGTGAGATATTTTTCTAAACTACAAAACAGTGGCAAGATCTTTGTTTGTTTTCCCCATCAGGCTGTGTGACAGGTGTCCGTGCTCTGAACAGTAGGAATTTCAGCCAGATCCTCCGATCGTGCCAGTACAAATGTGAGAGGCATATGGTACTTTTGGAAGCGGAGGATAGATACAAAAAGGGAATCGGAAAGTTATTAGAACAGAAAAGAAACAAATTGGATTCCTATAGACGTAAGGAATGTACAGTATATGCTTGTAGGAGTTTTGAAGTTCCTGTTGTGTTTTAATTGTTCTTTGGTTTCACTTTAGCCTGAGATAGAGCTTTGTAAACTGACACATGAGCTGTTTCACCTCAGCATGGTTTCTAAAGGCAAACATGGGGACTGGTTATTGGTAACAGTGCACTTTAAACAACACTAACCTTTGTGAACATAATATCTACAGGGAACTTAAAACGAGAGCTGTTGAAGTCATTACACTATAAGGCTGTCAGCTTTTACGGAATGGCTGTACCTTTGAATATATTAGTTTCAGTATAGCTAGTAATATTTTTGCAGGAGATTTACATCGGTCACTTGTATATCACTTCAAAGAATGTAAGATGTAGTGGGTTTTATTTTAAAACTGTAGGGTGGGTGCTTACAAAGTGCTTTTGAGCCCTGACTCCAAGTAGAAAGTAGGTCTGCTGTAGTGGATTTGCAATATCAAGTGGAGGATTTCATGCACACTGACATACAAAACTTCAAGGACTTGTATGCTGTGGGTTAACCTAATTGAATGCTGTTCAATAAAATAGAAGCTTGTCTAGAATATGTTCCCATAATTCAATGTACAGTATAAAGTGTCTCTTTCAGAAAATAACTTTTTAGCATTCTATAATGCATTATCATCATGTTTCTCTTATTTTTCTCATGTGTATTGTTGAAAGTTATGGGTAAGGATTTATTACACAGTATACTTTAAAAAATATTCCTGTTGGAACTAAAAGCATTAGTAGACCACAATGAATTTTAATAGTTTTTTTTTAAATCTGCAATGCAACATTGATTCAGCTTTGTAAGTATACATTATTAAATGTAATTCAATTATAGTTACTTAAAATGCTACTCACATTCAAGATGGCTAGTGAAAAATTAGTTCCTGCAGGCTATTTAAAGACAGCTTGTAGTTCAGTTCTGTGGTGGTCTGGTTATTATGCTTCACTGAGAGGATTTGTCATGAAATGACTGGGCTAAAAACTTGAAAAGCAGGAGGTCTTATATTGAGCATGAAGAAAAATAAATTTATTTTAAAAGCATTTAACACTCTTTTGAAACTCAGTGTGATTTGCTTATAATAATGCAATCCAATTTGCGTTTCATCTTTTTCTCCCTAGAAATCTCACTGACACCATTGAAAAAACAGACATCTTTCAAGAAATATCCTAAAAACCTATGTGATAAGGCAGAGGGAAAGTGTAAGAGAGTTATTTTCTCTTTGAATATATGTATACTGTATATTAATATAACATGTAAGTTTTTAGTTTTATTGTTTTACATTTACCATTTGTTTCTTTTTTTCTCCAGGGATTACTTTGACTCCTGTAAAAAAGTCTTTTATTTCCAAAGGTAAAACTAGTTATGTAAGAGCATATATTATTTGTGTATACTGTATCAATTTATTTTAAAATATTATCGAAGAGAATGAATGTTACACCCACACCAAAAGAAAGTTATTGTGTAATCACGCCAGTGATGTAGCAAGACTGGAAACATAAAAAACGTTTTTTATAACACATCACTTTCAGTGTGTCCTGACAGACTTTCACACTAAAACCAGAACTTTAATGTTGTATGACATTTAGATAAGCATTTTATTTAGATTTTTTTCTAAGTCTGTGCTGTATCTGTTTTTCATTAATTTAATTCAGACATGAATATAAGTTTGGAACTTTTATGTCTGTGAATCCTGTGTTTTTTATACTGAATGTATTCAGCAGCATACCTGTGGAAATGTTCCAGACATCCGTAGCTCAGACAGTAGCATGAGAGGCTGAGACAGATTGTAATGCAAAGCCTTCTGAAGCGGACGATCCACATAGCAACACAGGAGCAATCATACTGGGGCTCTTAATTTATAAATTATTCACAATGACAGTTTCAATTTTAAGTAACCAGGATTGTGATTTGCAAGTTTCAATAGTGCCTTGAAAACCAAGGTCAAGGTACAATATTTAGAGTATATTTAGCATTTTACTTATTGTCAATGGTTTTATTAATGTTTCCTATTGATTTCTAATCACTCGTTCTCAGCTCTGATTGATCTACAATTTTAATTACATTAAAAAGAAAAAAAATATATTTAGTTTATTAAAATAAATAGCTGTTGCCATGATTCATTTTGATATGACAAAAGGCCAGGACAAATGATGGGTTAAAGTGCATTAGGGATGTAACTAATGTAATTAGATAGTAAATGCTTTATATTATTAAAAAAAAAATGTAAAAAAATTTAAATCTAAAATTGAAAGCAGTTATGATAATACTGTTGTTTTAGCATGAAATCTATAATTATTTGAATTGTCATAGTTTTCTAATTCTGTCCTGACATTAAGAAATTTCTCCTTTACGGAAGTACACGATTAAACATATTTAATGTACAACAGCACTAATCTGTAACTCTTGGAGCTTTTGAAGGGCACAACTCAAAGTCTTTCCACCAGATATCACAAGTCTGCACATGATCAACTTTATTGGCTCAAGGTGACCTAGGAATACTGGTTTAATCTTTGGCAGTCAATATACAGTATATACAGCGTATGTTATTTACACACATTGTTCATTGCTTTTGCAGCATGTGCTGATAGCAGGCAGATCAGATGATGTAATGTTTTCAGGAAGGGTTTCAAGTAAATTAGTAGTGGATTTTCAATAAGAGTTCCTCTCAAATTGTGTGGGGAGCAGGTGGTCCAAGGGGCCCAGCTGTGATGATGAAAGGATCTTGAATGCCTGCTCTTGGAGAAAGTGCACCCTATTGCATTAAAAAAATCTGCCCATTCTCTTTTATTTTGTTTTGTGCTGTTTTGTATTGTGAGGCACTTATAAACTATGACTTCTGAAGGTGTTATATAAATGCTTTATTTTTATACCTTTACTAATGAAAGGATTGCTATGTCTCAATACAATTTGGTTCAGTTTTATTGTTTTAGCTTATATGCATTCATATATCATTCGTAATCTTAAATTCCCCCCTGGGGATAGATAAAGTATTTTGAACTGAATTGAATCAGACTTAAAATTCAATGGTTTATTTTACTCCCAGTGAATTTCAACTCAAAACAATTATATTTCAGGAATGATTTTATTTGTGACTATATTGATTGATTTTTTTATTATTTGCATAATTAAGTCCAGTGGATTTTTAAATGGAAGGATATAATTTGGTACTGTTCTGAAAACAAGATGCCAGAGTAACACTTCCTTTTTGGCTCCTTCAAGTTTCAGTGTATAGCCAAGAAAATTATTATTATTTTTTGTCTTCTTTACAGACTATGTTGAGGCCATAATTAAGAACTCATAAAGCTTTGGAGCCTTGAACATCAATGAGGTTTTAAGAAAACAAAATTAAGGTTGCCCGATTTGCACTCAGTCTTAAGAAGAAGGTTTTGAAATAAAATGCATTATGCAGTTAAGATGTGATTGCTTCAAAACATGAGTACAGCCCTTAACCAACAATACAGTTTCTATAAGTTTTTTTTAAACCAAAACGCTTTTAGAAGTAGAAAATTGCCGAAATTGAACATAAAGAGTTTTGCTATAACACACGTTTTGAGAATGTAACATACCGTACAGTTTGGTATAAAATATTCTAGAATTTGAAATTGGTCTCTATATGTTATAAAATGTTTATTTTTGTTACTTAAAGTTACTTTAAAACCATGGTTGGTTAAAAATATTTTCCTAAAATGGTTAAAATGGGGTGTCATGGTGGTGCAGTAGTTGGCATTGATGCCTTGTGGCACTGGGGACCTGGGTTCAATTCTGGACCCAGGGTGCTGTCTGTGTGGAGTCTGTATGTCCCCCATGTTCACGTCGGTTTCCTCTGGGGGCTCCACACTTTAAGGACAGACTGGTATGTTAATTGGCATATGGAAAACACTGGCCCTCATGTGAGCGTGTGCACTTGTTGCTTTTCGGTTCAGGGTCTGGTTCCCCCACAACCTTCTATGGATAAAGTTGTTAGAAAATGAATGTATGGGTAAAATAGGTTTTGCTTTTCAATGGCCTCTTCCACCAGGCTCCTTCCCCATTCCTTTCTTTCTGTTTTTTCTAGTTTAATGTGACTGATACAAAATAGTCAATGTTTTGGTTAAGAATTTACTCAGCTTTAAATAGCAAAATAAAATTAATCTTTAGTAAGCTGAATACAATTCCAGGCTTCATTACCATTCTCTGCCATACGCATTTCTTTCCTTAAAGATGAAGACAAAATTCTCAAAGCTGCATTCTATTAGTTAATATTTTCATTTATTCTTTATTAACTTAATGTGATTAGCACACTAAAACAATATTATTCTAAAATAACACATAATGCATAATATGGCAGTTTGTGCCAAAAAGAAGATGTCGGTCATGGTGCTGTCTTCATTTCACGTTCTGTACCTCCAAATTTCAATAAGAATACAGTTATTGCACTATAGCAGAAATTACTATCTGTGATTACACTGTAAACTTAAAATGAAGTTGACAGCTGGGTGTAGAGTTGAAAACGGAAACAAAATTAGTAAACAAAAGTGTTAAATTCAACATGACATCTGTCAAAGATTTGGATCATTTCTGAGAAAAAACTGAAATGTGATCATCTCAAAAATATAATATACATTTGGTGTGTTTTAAACTTCTTGGTATACTTTTATAAAATTACTTTTTAAAATGATTTATTCAGTCCTCACCTAATGTGTCATCAACTTGCCTTGAAGCCTCTAGATAAGCATTTACTTCACTCAGTATCCAATGGAAATGCACATACTATAGTTGGTCATCGGGGTATATCTATCGTTTATACTTGACTTGTTTCTGTAGGTGTATTTTTTATTTTGGAATTCTTGTTTTTTTGTATTTTGTTAAATACAGGCTTGAACTGGATACAAAATGGGAGAAGACCAATTGCTGCTGATTGCCAGGAGAAAGAGAATGGGAACACCTATTCATCTGATGTAATTAATTTAAAATAATTTTAGTATTACTTTTCTTTGTGGCTTGAGAGAGTATTACAAACTTCATTAGTTTTTTTTAGGGAGTGATTTATGAATGTTTTATAATTTTCATACTAGATTCTTTCTGGTCAGCTGGCTTTTCACATTGATATTTAAACACTGAAAGATAAGAGAATTTGGCATGTTTTTTCTTTGCAAATACTAACACATCTTAAAAGAACTTGCAGTAAACTGAAGTACAAAAATCTGAAACTTGAAATGTAAACCAGCATTACAAAAAATCCCAAGAAGTTCTGTTTTGCTTTTTAGAGGTAAGGTATATTCAGAACAACATGAGGCAAGCATGTTAAAGTTTAATACGCCCCCTTTTTGTTAAAAGTATGGCAAAGGAAACTCTAAGGAGAGTTATTTTTGTTAGGAATCGATAGAGCCTTGTTTCAGTGAGTCAGCCAGGACACAGGTAGCTACAAGAAGGCAAAGAAAGAACTTCACTGAGAAGGAAGTGCAGTATTTGTTGGATGGAGTGAAGAAACTGGGTCCTCGCTGGAATTCAATACTTTGGTCCTATCCTTTTCAGAGTGGACGGACAAATGTAGACTTGGCAAAGAAATACAGCAAATTACAAGTAAGTCCACATTATTTCTGTAACAGTCATATTTGTACATTTTAGAAATTTTGTGTTCAAGGTTTGTGATAAATATTAAATATTTACATAGCTTTGCTTTTTTGTTGGATATTTTGGTGCTTTTTCTACCTGTGCAGTATTCAGAAACAAATTATTTCTTAATTAACAGAAAAAATACACATTAAACAGAAATGGTTCATTGACTGGTGGTACTTTAGGGTTTTACAGGAAGAATAAAAACACTGCAGTGCTCAATGATAATGCTTAACAGACTGGAAACGTCTGTGGTAAATTTGGTTGTGATGTTGTTTTGTCTTTTGCAGAAGGAAAAACAAGACTGAAGTCACTTAAAAACATCAGAGAATACTACACTGTAAAGGATATTGCACACTATTTAAAATGGTATGCTTAACCTTGTGAAGTATAATGTCTAGCTTTTAATTGTTTTATACACTTTTAATGGAGGTAAAACTATTCCATTGTTTGAAAGACAACTTCCGTTATCTGATGGTATATAAGATTTGTTTGTGAAGTAGGAAAAACTTTTTTTTTAATAACTAAAGGGGGGATTCCTATTTTAATTAAAAGGTAAGACAGTTGTGGCCAACTCTTTGGATGCTTTTTTCTAGAACAAAGAACATGTGACCTCCCTTTACTCCAGTGTGGCATTGCTATGATCTGATATTTAAACAGCCAGTTGTGCTATGATGTTGTGTTTGACTAAATTCAGTGCAGTGGTTTTAGTCATTTTTACTGGTCAGACCAATGTCTTGTGTGAAAAACGTTTGTTGAAGGTCTTTGTGTAGAATTACATAATTTTCTTCTCCCCAGTGATTTAATTAAAATTCAGTTCATGGTTCCCTAAATAAATGTTCAAGATGTAAATGAAAGGAAAATATTTTAAATGTTTTTTTTTCCCAATTCATAATTAAGAGCAGACCATAGCACACTTTGTGTTCCTTTATGCCAACACAATGCTCTTGAATATTAATTTTCTGTGGTGAACTTTACATAGAAGTTACGATACAAATATTCATTTACTTCCCTTAGGATTATGGGAGTAGAAATGAAGAGGGCAAAGTGGCAAGTTTTGAGTAATCCATTTTAAATTAGCTATATGGAATGAGTGTAAGACTTCAAGGTCTTTGTGGCATCAAACCAGGAGAGCTAGCTTCTAGAGGACAGCATTGGAATTCTATATCCTTCCCCTTGAATATTTCTTCTCAGTAAACACTGTCAGTTCACTCAATTTGTAGGAGGTCTGTAAACACCTAACAGTATTTCCATGACTTTTTTTTCCCATCTGTTTGCATACACCTGTCTTCCAGTACTCGGTCAAGATAACTCTCCAAATGGCTGCTTTCAACTTTAAAGTGTCATTAGTAAAGATTAGACACTCAAGCAGATTACACACAAAGGGCAATGAATGTTTCATTTAAAGAATCTATAAAAGTCACAAGAGAAGCTTTGTTTAATAGTCTTTTATTATTTCAAAAACCACACTTTAAGTTAAAATACACATTCCTAAACAGTTTTGATTCCACTATGAAAATGTGAAAAAGTTGCTTCCTTTTTATTGAATTAACTGAAGGATATGCAAATGTCTAAATTCTATTAGATCCTATTTAAAAACCATACCAATTAATTGTTTTAATAATTACGTAGAAGTTGGTTCACATATACTAGTAAATCCATTCCTCATTCACATTTTTAAATCAACTCTCACTCTTGAAAACATTCCGTCAGCTTCATTCACACCACAAACATCTATTCTGCTGAATAAAACCAGGTAAGGAACAGTCTTATTTTATTCTTAGTTTCTTGCCATTGAGTTCAATGGTTTAATTTTTTTGGTTACCCAGAACATCCAAGAGCTTATGATATACTTTATTATTAAGCTCAAGGTGTCTGTACATTATTTGTTTCACTTTATCTGTTGAGTAACTGTTTTACCTTAAGCCAATTCAATCTCATTTCCAGCAGCTGTACTTAAGGCGTCTGGTATTTCGCTGCTGGGTTCAGAAGCTTCCTCATCATCGGTTAGATTCAAGTTCTTTTTTAATTCACCACCATTCCGAGGGTTCGGCTCTTTGGGGGATTCTTCTTCCTTGTTAATGCTGTTCACACATTCCTCATGTTGGGGCTTGGCAGACATTTCAGTGGCCTGCTCTGCAGGTGGAATCTCAGGAGGACCATTCTGTTGTTGATTCTGTTGCACCTGCTCAGGAAGTTCAGCAGACTCCACTAGCTTTTCTTTGGGCTGCTCTGCAGACTCTGTAGAGATATCTTTTTTGCCTTCTTCATTCTGAACCTCCGTGTCCACTGCCTGAACACTTTTGTTGCTGTTAGCACAAGCGTCCTTTGCATTGACCTCTTGATTAGCTGTGGTTAGTCCGATTTCAGTTTCTGAGGTCATCTCTTTGACTGCCTCACTCTCAGCAGGGGAGGGAGTACTAGATTCTTTTTCATGCATTTCAGAGACCCCATCTGCATGGCTATTGACAGCCTTCTCAGACTCGATGGCATACTCTAAGGTTTCATCTTCAGGGAATTCGTTATTGGAATGAGACTCTGAAATAATTATTTCTGGTATAGTTTCAGTTTTCAGAGCTGGGGTTGTGTTTTCTTTTGGCTGTTCATTTAAAATGGCACAAACAGTATCTTGGTTTTGTGGTTCAGCCTGGGCAAAAGCAGTATCTTTCCCTGCATGTAAACTGGAATTTAACTCATTGTTCTCAACTTCTTGGGACTCACACATGGTTTTTTTGTGCTCGGCATCTGGTACTTCAGATTTACCTGTTTCTGACTTTTTTTCTGCCCCTGTTTGAGCCTCCGTGGAATCAATACAAGTAAAGTGGGCACTGTTGGTGACCTCAGGAGTTGCATCTTGGGCATTTTCAGTAATGCTTTCATTTTTTGTAGCAGATGATTCTTTATCGTCTGTGCTTTCTGACTGTTGCTGGAAAATTTCTTCTGAAATTTCTTTAACAGAAGGGTTTTCATTGAGAGATGAAAGAGCTTCTACTTCAGTTGGTTTTCCATCTTCAGTTTTGTTTTCATCTTCAGCTGTTGGGACAGGTTCTTGTACTGGATCCAAAATAGGCACAGACGTGTGGCTGAGCACAGAATGTGATTCCTCATTTGCAGCCTCTGATTTACTAGCCATTTCCTCAAGGATAACATCCTCTGATTTCACCACAGTTTCCTGTGACTGGGTGTTAATCTCCTTTTGCATGTTTGGAAGTTCAGATTGAGCTTTGGGATATGAACTGCGATCTGCAGTTTTTGGTGCAGCTGGCAGTATGTTCTTTTCTTCTTCTGCTGAGGCCTTGGTGATAGGCTCAGTTTTGTGGATGTCAGTATTTTCCAAACTGGTTTTGGCATTTGAAGTTTCTTCAGATGCTACAGAGGAGCTTTCTGGTGTCACTCCAGTAAGAGGGGAAGCACTTTCCGTTTTTCCAGTCTCCTCCCCTGAACATTTTCCTACTTCCTGGGAGGCTTCTTTATTTTCTAAGTTAGCATCTAAAACTGGGACAACAGTCTCTTGTAGTTTTGGAGTGATTTTCTCCTCTTCTGTTACAGGCATGTCTTTTGACTTTTCCATAGGAGAAATTTCCATACACTGGGAGTCCAACACTGGATTTGGTGAAAGTGGATCTCTTTCTTCTACAGGGGCCTGCTGTTCTATTTTCATGCCATTTGCATATGGGCTTTCCTGTGCTTCTTGGTTGATGGTTTCATCAGATTCCTTTTCCTTCTCTGAGTTTTCTTCTTTCTTTGCAGATTCAGGCACAGTCTCTTTTGATTCGGAAGCAGTTTCCTCTGTAGGTTGAGCTGCCCTATTTTCAGTCTCCTTAGTGTTGTCTGCCTGGCCCATTTCCTGTGTTTGATCAGTTTTGGCCTCCTCGTTTATAGGCTCTTTTTCCTTTTCTTTTTCTTCTGTCATTGTGACTTGTGCCACTCTGTCTTGTAGTTCTGCAGCAGCAGTTTCCTTTGCAGGTTCAGTACATCCATTTTCTGTCTTGGCTTCACCTTCTTGACCCATTTCCTGTCTTTGAACAGCTTGTTCCTCTTCAACTTTAGGTTCCATCTTTGATTTTTCCTCCAGGGTTTCTTTGGAAACATCTAATGTGCTGGTGTCAGCTGGCTGTTCAGCAGAAGCTGCCTGTCCTTCAGTTTCAGTTTTGCTCTCGGGGACCTCATCTTGTTCCACTTGGCCTTCTGCAGTCTCGTTTTTTTTGTTACTTTTTGGGTCACTGACATCGTACCCCTTCTTCTTCTTACTCAGCTTACCTCCCATGTTTCCTAGAAGCATTAAAGCAGAATTATTTCAGAGAGGGAGTTTGTGATTTTGACTGCAGTCCACTGGCATGTTCAAAAATGAACTCTTTATCTGTTAAACACAATGTGTATCTACACAAGCCAGTTTTTGAAGACAAGCCATTCAGGAACTGAAGTGGTACTTCTTTTTGCTTACCATTGACTATTTTAGAATATCATAATAAAGGGAGCTGTATTTGCCTTCTTCTGGAGGATAACTGTCACACACTGGATAGTGACACAAGTGTATCAATTGACATGTGAACTAGGCATAGTTTTAGATAACGTTCTCCACAGAAGAAGCCCTTAAGGGTGTAGAACCAACCATAGTCGTGGCATGTCCCAATACAATTTTTAATTAGTAGTGTTTAATTACTGGCTAAAGATTATCTTCTTATATTAATTTCAGTACCTACTGTATACTTTCAATTAAAGAAAAAAAATCAGAAGAGCTTGCAGCCCCCTAGGACCAGTGCTGGTGACCCTATTATCAGGTAGTGTACCCTGCTGCTGGGACAGTATTACAGTATGTATAAAAGGAAAAAAAAAAAACATGTTTTTCTGGTACTTTTCCTCATTGTAAACCACGAGAGAAAGTGTGGTCAAGTGGAACGAAAGCCTGCTCATGCAGCAGAAAGAAAAAACTGAAACAAGTGGATGTGAAACAGCACGAGGAGCTAGACATCACGTGTTAAGACTCAGGGGTTAGCTTTTCGGTGCCAGTCTCCTGTAAGAGCAGAGCTTATCTATGCCACCTTGTCATTTTTCTACATGCACTTTGACACACTGTTCTAGCATACCTTAGTGCAGTAGAGAAGCCACTTTTCCTCATACCCATACTGTATATACTTTACATTTTATAGATTTTTTTAAAATATATATTTTATCAGTCTAATTTATAGAATTACACGGTTTGGGAACAATTAACAGAAAATTCAAATATATATATATAACCAAAGATGAATATTAGGCTATTGCATTATCTAGATTTTACGTCGCGTAAATTGTTTTATTAACTAATTACCTAATTGGCTTACCACTGCTTTTTCAATCGTAGAAACAGAAATAGCGAAAATTAAAGTAGGGCAAATTGGGATTATAAACCCGAGGAGAAAAAACGCCTTCACAACCCGTCTTGTTTTATGCCCTCAACACGGAGGAGATAGTGGTGTGCATTTGCTTAATTCCGAACTAAAAATAACTAAGATCGGGTTTATAAACGTGCCCGTATCCCAAGCATACCAAAATCGACATTCAGTAACGTATCACGATAGCATGTTTATATTTGACTTTTACTAAATCAAACACTGTCGTTCAACTCAGTATATTATTTCACCATGTAAAGATGCATCGACTTCTGGCTGCGGCAGGAATTGGGCTATGCCATGTGTAATGGGAGCTGTCCCTAGTGCTGCATCGGGACAGTCAAGCTGAGCTACCGAGTATTGAGTGAGCTGTGTGGAAATTACTCCAGATCCTGATATAGCTTAATTACTGCTACAAGTTCCCTATTGTATCCCCAAGAGTTATTATATGCGTAGCTACTCTATTCAAGTGGGACGGCGCTAAAGAGTGCCAATTAATTTAATTGGCTGGTTTGTTTCCCTGGATTGGACATATTGAGTTCAATCGGTTTAGTTAGAATTCTTACAAATTGCAGCCTTAAAACGACATTTTTCACTCCTAAAGCATTAATGGGCTTTATGAACCCAACAGCTAGAGGAGAATGAAATGTCAGCTGCACAAAAGCGCCGGAGCTGAATGCAGCATCAGCTTCCACATTACCAATTCCGCGTCTGCAAACTGGGAGACAGATACTGTACGTGACGAAATAAACAGTTTTTAAATGCATTCACTTTAGTAACGCACACCGCGCTGTCCTGCAAGGTCTGTCCTCCGTTATGTGCTTGTTCTTAAGTGGACGACAAAACAAAGTCTAATACCGCATTAAAGAAATACTTAACAACCCTTAAGAGCGTGCACATTCGTAAGCCAGTACAATGTCTTTAACTTTTTGGTCAGGTTTAAGATGTTGTTCTGCCCAACCATTTTAATTCAAGTTAATTCCTCCAGGTTAAAGACTAATCAGACTTCGCAAACCACCCCAGTTACCGGCGAGTTGTAATGGTAAATTATGAACTTGGTGTTAAAACACTATTCTACATAAAAGGGGCAAACGACACGCCCTAAATCCCCAAGCCGCCCCCCTCCGGAATGAGAAACAAAAACCAAAATCGGCAGTTGTACCAACTGAAACGATAAGCTACTTCAATGTCCCCTCCCCCTCCCGGTTCGCGTTCAACACCCCAGAAGCAAACGACCAGCGGAAGCCCTAAGTAATGCTGGTATGCGCATATAAAAGGTGTGAAGTTTGAAAGCCATCTTAACACTTAAATCCACAGTTATACATAACCCACCAAGGCAGTAGAAACATATCCACTCTTAAAGACAACGGATAATCCAAATTCGGTTTGAACAAGTGGCTTGTTCCATTGATTGGATGGTGTGCATTTGATTAGCTAATCCTCTGACCTAAACGATTAGCGAAATGCATACTGATGTATAAGAGAACCAGGAACGGTCGAGGTTAACATTTTTCCTCATGACTCAGAATAACGCTTTGTAAAACTGGTCAAACCGGTCAAATTCATCAGCTGTGAAAACAACATCTAGCCGTATAGATATAAATTACGTCTCTAAAATTGCCTTCATTGATACCGGATGCCCTCTTCTAATAAATCATGCAGCAGCTGAAATCAGCGTTTCTGTGTTACACAAACATTCGCATGTATTACAACGTTTCACAGAGTTATAAATGTACTGAACGTCTTAAGAAACCCCTTTTCGGTGCTCAGAAGCAGAATACGGCAAGGTATAGCCGGTGGTCACAAAATGCTGAACTGGTAAATCTGCTCATCTGTAAGAAGCGAACACGCATGGCTGGAGAACAAAGGGGCGCTAGTCGGACTCCCCCAGTTCAGTGCCATTATCTGCTACCCCCCAGCCCGCTGCCCCTTTCCTAACTCGCCAAAATGGTATAAAACACAGCCTGTTTTCAATGCCGTTTTTCGCTGAAGAAGAGCTCTGAAACCCCACCTGGTTTGTTGGTTAGGACGAAACGCCGAGGAGAGACCCGAGGCTTTGACGCGCTCCCCAGCAAAGCCGAGCACCGACTGCGAGCGGAGCGGAGTCGAGACTGACAGCTGCACCCGGTCACGCTCCCTCCCTGAGGTACAATCCAGGACTGCGCGGCTTCTCGCAAACTTCCCCTCCTCTTTACTTACTATTTGCTAGACATCTGTCGCTAACAAAATCTCTCCTGCCTTCCCCCCGTTGCACCCCTCCCATTCACTACACTCCCCCCCCTCTCGGTGCATATTTCTCTAGATTAAATGGGGTTTTACTCGTTTTGAGAATAATACCCTCATTTTTTCCCTAAGCAATTGCTATAGCAACAGTCTTTTGTACATCAAAGTTACCGATTTAGTTTTTTTCCACTCCCCCCGTAAGCGTTTGCATAATTTGTCAACGTACTGCGCGACCACCCCCCTTGGCCGAGGAAAAAAAAAAGAGGAGAAACAATTGAACTCTGGAGGACCATGAATAGGTTCGCTGCCATCAAGACTAAAATGAATTTCCTAGGACTTTGTGAGCTATTACAATGTTAAAGAACTTTCATTCTTGTGGAGTTAAAAACGTACATGTGCTGCTTTGCGTAAAATGAATAATTGTATTTCCATCAAGTCATTTCATTCAGATCCCTTGACGAATTATTTCGAATCCCCCCCTCTAAAACTGCTATTAACCGCGCTTTAATAAATTAGAACTTTATTTTTATGAGCCCTTTTACATGTACCTTTACTCTGTCAATATGGGACTCTGGTTAAGTAAGCAAATCCCTATGTCATTAACCTTCAAAGTTTCTGATTTACACACTGTTCAAAACCACTTTCTTCCAATCTTTTGACGTGTTCCAAAAAAAGGCTGGTCTGAAGGCTAAGATAACAGTTCAGATTGGTTTTTTTTGCCGGGCATTCTGGGGGCTTGTTCATCAAAGCAATGCACAACTATAAAAACATGAAACCTGAGCATATCTGAGGATTGTTCCTACAAGAAAAGGCCAAATGTAAAATAAAGATTTAAGTAATAGGAGTGAATCCATGAGCTGCATTTCAAAAGCCTATAAATTAACAGCAATTTATAGGAAGCTCCAGTTAAGCTTAATTTTAAGTTTGAGTGGAGTGTCCAGAAAAGCACTATAGACGTGTAAGCAATTATTATTATCACATAATTATTGCACTGTCTGGGACATATTTCAAGGAGAGCTGTTTTCCAGAACAGCTCCAATTGTAAATAATTGTTTTTGTCTTCAGGCAAAACTGATTTTTGAAAGTGATGTAGTTTTGTTGCGCAGCATTGCTTTTTTATAATGGTGATGCATTCTTACAGAGGGCTGGGCACATCCCCACACCGCAATATTGAACCACCTTTCACTCTCACTTATTTTCCTGGTGGTAATTGACAGCGTTGCTGTCAATAAAGGAATGAAAGGTGGCTCATTTTTGTTATGGCTTTTTGTCTCCAGTATGTCATTTGTTAAAGACGACTTGGCCTGGACCCTGCTTATGAGGGTCTACCCATCTTAAACGTTTCTAAAACCTGGAACGCAATATAAATGGCTGCAGTTTAAAGTCTGGAAATGTTTTATGCTGGTGCTGGATATTTCCAACAATGTTTTTAACTGGTCGACAGGAGGCTTGTCACCTTCAAGCCTGATCTTGTCACGTCTCCAAAGTTACGGAAAGCTTTGCCTGGTGAGGATTAGGGTGGGAGACCATCCATCTATATCCTTTATCCAAGAGCCAAAGGGAAGCCGGAGCCTATCCCAGCAAGCAGCAGGTGCTAGGCAGGATACACCCTGGACTGGACGGGCAAGCATACGCGCACGCACACTCACACCAGGGCCAGATTTTCCCAGAAGCCAACTGACCTACCAGCATGCCAGGCCAGAGCAGTGGCTCTGTGGTTAAGGATCTGCGCCTGTGGCTGGAAGGTTGACGGTTCGTATCCTGCGGCTGGCAGAGGAATCCTACTCCGTTCGGCCCCTGAACCCTTAACCCCAACTGCTCCAGGGGCGCCGTATATATGGCTGACCCTGCGCTCTGACCCCAAGCTTCTCTCTCCCCATCTGTGTGCCTGTGTGTCTCATGGAGAGCAAGCGGGGTATGTGCAAAGACAAATTCCTAATGCAAGAAATTGTATACGACTAATAAAGTGATCTTAAAGTGGGAGGAAACTGGAGCACTCGGAAGTAACCCATGCAAACTCGGGAAGAACATACAAGCTTCACGCAGATAGCAGCCAAGGAATTGAACCCAAGGCCCCAGAGAGGCGAGGCACCAAAACTCACCACTGCACCACTGTGCCAAGGACAGTAGACCTCACAGGAGAACTTTGTTTTAAACAACATAAATATTATCACAATGATAACAGATTGTAACAACTCAAACATCTCTAATTTTCCTCGTCTTCTTCACTATGGTGAAACAGAAAAACCAAATCCGCCCAAAAAAGATGAACAAAGCCCAAAAGGAAATTCATAGTTTCAACAGTTGCATATTGCACCAAAGCTGCATTAAAACTGCCCCATCTTTATATTTCTCATTAGAGAACTGACTAGACCTATTAAATGTAGAAAACAATACTCTTGTCATTAACAAATACAATTAACTAAACATAGTAACATTCTCAAGATGCCAGTAAAATATTTATAATATAACATTCAATAAAATTTTTAATATGCCAAAGTGAATAAAATGTTAGAACTCAGAGAATTCTACCCTGTGTCTCGGTATACTGACCTACTGTAGGAAGTGTTGGAGAAAATACTTTCTTTTTAAATTAAACCTACTATAAATGCACAAAATTATTGTTGGCAATTATTTATGTTTCAGGGCAACAAACCACTATAGATCCTAGATCCTCCAAAAAATGCGTAATTATTTTTGTCAGAATACTTGAAAACCAAATACTTCATCCTACATGTTTGGTTATTATACAGCTCCAAACTCCAGACTTTTATGAAATGAGAAAGTCCTTCCCATGCGAGTTTTCAGTCAATGAGTGTATATAAAAAAAAACTAGGCACTACGCATTCAATAATGAGTTCATTAGCTTTCCAGGGAGGGGAAATGTATGCTTAAAAAATAATATAATTCCCACCATTACCTAGAACAAGACAGGCACATCACCTGAAAAGTGATTTACAGGGGAATATAACAATGTATTACTATTTGGTTTTTGAACAGATTTATTCATTTATAGCTTCTTGTTTAGTATGTTGATCAGTAGTTATGCACTTTACAGTTTTATTCATTTATAGCTTGGTAAGTACTAGGGTTAATTAGTGCAACCAGAAGCTACACTAAGCTAAGTACATCTTTATTCACTTACCTTTGGGCAAAATTAAAATCTATGCTGTAGTGTGTCAGGGGAAAGTGACTGAAAATGAAATAATAATATTAATTGTATTCATGGGATTCCAAAGGCCCCTAAAGGACATTGTGTAGGAGGGGACACCCTAATTCCTCAGTTAACCGTTATGCTCCAGCAGTTCCACTACACAGTAGATCAGGCAAAGTAATTAAATTAACCAATTAAATTAAGAGGCAGACTGGAGGAAACTGGAGTCAACATCCCTTCTCCTCCAAACATGGAAACTTTAAAGACCAAGTAGTCAGGACCACTATTTCCTACAGCAGATCCCCTGGTCACGGCACTGGGGCATTAGTTGGAAATTCAGGTTAAGTGGAGAGAGACCACCTAATGGACCAATAATAGTTAAAGTGGCTTTTCTTGTAAGTCTCTATTCCCAGTACTGACCAGACCCAGCTTTGCTTAGCCTCTCACAAGGCTATCTGACAAGATAAAGACACCAGGATATTGGTGAAATGATAGTCTCTTTTGTCTGAGTTTTATGTAGGTTTCTATTTTAAGATTTCTTGAAAGTAGCAGATTTTTGGAAGAAAACCTGCAATATGATGATAATTTAATATCAACATACTGGCTAGCTAACATTTACAAAAGATCTCCTCCACTCATTCGTTCCATTGTGATTCTTATTTTGGACACACTGCTTTCTGGTGGCTTGTCTGCGTAGTTACACTGAAATGTGAGCTAACATGAGCAACTAAAACATTTTATTGTACCTTATAAAAGATGTAGTATTTTTGCGGAAACAGTTGTGAGGTCCTGCATTAAAGTAGAAAAGAAGGAAAGAGTATGTTGGACCCTTTTAAGGATGAAATTTCTCTTGCATTTTCATTTGGATACCCTAATCCCGGCACATGGCTGCCTCGTTTTTCTTCTTCAGGCAGGATTCTGTCGTGAGGAAGTGTGTGGGATGGTCAAGTTTCAGGAACATGTGCATGACTCCGAGTTCTTGGCATACTAACACTCCCCAGAGAGAATCGGCCATCCACCTTTAGTCGGTAGCCGTGGCAACACTAGGCCATAAGGAAGGCCCTATGGGAATTGTAATAATGGGGTACCACAGCTGTCTGCCACTTTCAGCACAGACAACAGCCTGTGAGGCAGGTGTGTTCAAGTGTCTTTCAGTAATCACAGCATTAATTCTAAGGGTGAGATAATGCACTCTATTCTCTGAGTTGTTTTCTTTTCAGTGTTGGGTTTTTATCAGTTTTTCTTTGTTGGATATAGATGCCAAAGTGGACCAAGCACATACCAGAAACAGTGTTAATGAGAGCGGGGTACATGTGTGGCGTTCATTATGCTTCACAGCTGACTGTACATCAGTGAAGAGAAGACAATATTCCCGATTTATTGTTCAAAAAGAATCCCAACTACTTTATTTTTTCTATTCCATATCATAATTTCATACCATAGTATCATAATAGTGTTACATTTCTGTTTTTTACGATTAAAAGGATTTAACATTATGGACTTTTTTCAGAATCAATACTTGCATCTCTCACAAAATTAGAACTAGTTATCTCTTCATGTTAAGTTACCTACAGTAAACCAATTTATTTGGATGTTTAAAGACTATTAAAATCTTACTATGATAAAAGTATCTGAGTATTAATATTTTGTGTCTAATGTTTTTTTCTCCATATAAAGCACTTTCTCCTCATCTACTATCATTACATATATAGTAAAATGCTTATTTTGTGTTACCATGCCCAGTATACCTATGAAGAATTGACAAAAAGATACTTTAACTGAAAAGAAAAAACACTAACATGTAAAACTAGAAATCTCATTCTTATAATAGGTTGGATGCGTGATTGACTTGCATAAAATGTGTTTTTGAAATAATAATATAGTTAACACGAACATTTTGCAGATAGAGTACTGTGTATATTTACTGGAGAGTCATTCCGCACAACACGTAATTATTCGTGCCACAAGATGGCGGTATTGTGTCCCACTGTACACTCTTAAGGAAAGCAGGAACCAAAGGCAAGCAATTTTATTAGATATTCAATTAGTGGGCACGTTATAGTCTGCCATTATCTTTAATCTTTAGTTACTGGGATCAATGCGATAAAAGGGACAGGAATACTTTCATTACCAAGAAACTAGACGGACCTGGTTGGGAGAGCACCTTTACTCTGAAGTTAATAACTTTTTACTTTAATGCAAGTCCGCCTTACGAATAGTAATTACATAATCTTTATAGTTAGCCCCCCCAATCGTCTTCATTGCAACAAAGCAATATTTTCTTTGTGGTACTATTAGAGCAGTATATTCATTTATATTTCGATATAAATGTCGATACAGCTATAATAGTTAACTACATTCGATTTGCACACACGTTAATGTGCCATTTCATAGATGCCTTCTATGACACTTAAACCCTAGATCAATATTTTAAGAACACAAACAGCACAGAAAACCTTAAGTCCGTGTTTTTCTGTTTAAAAGCCATGCTTAGTAAGGTCGATCTTTTTCGCGTTAACCCGCCTGTTATCAGGATTTGTTGTTGCTTTCTCAGTCACGTTAAGCAGTAACACTCCATAGCTATAAGACCGTTTAAAAAACGGTATTCCACATGAATGCCAATCAAATTTCGTTCATCATTTAATCTGTTAGATCTGCTAAATACTGCACTTGCAAAAATAGGATTTCAACGTTTTAGAAGGTGGAATAAAAGGCTTAAGATCACCTGAATTCCAGTTTATAGAGAAATTATGTCTATGAGCGATATCACTTACAAAGACCAACTCCCAACCAACGTGTCTGAGCATAGATACTTTGCAGATGCACAGTCAGAAATGCAATCGGAATAGTTGTTGAATATGATCAAGACTGTGATTTCCGATGCAACCTGGAGCAAAACGTTGTTTACATTTCCAGTTTCGCCTCTTAAAAAAAAGAAAATCCAGACAGGCACAGTGCGACACACCCATCTGATTCTGCGATCACTGCTTTGCAGAACATTATTTATGGACGGTACTGTACTTAGATAAATGCTCTATTTACGCAGCAGATGGCCTCAGTGCTCCCCTCAGACAAGGGTGGCTCCTCGGGAGGATGACATCATTCTCAGAGAGCAGACGCGTCTTGAACCCTTAGGGCTGTCTACTCTATTGCCTGATAACTAAAAAAATGAAATGGTATTTTAAAAAAATATATATTCTAAATGTATTTTAAAACTAGCGATTTCCTCTTACTTCTGGCTAATGTAATCTTGAGTTTAGGGAGGAGTCCGTTTGAAGTGCTAAAGCGAATTTCGCCGGGGTCCTGAGGTGCCCAGGTGATGCCTCTCTTTGTGGTTGCAGAAACAAGATGGCTCCCGTGCTGGAGAAGAAGCTCCTGGGCGCCGCCGGTGCTGCCGACACCCTGGAAATTAATAACGAGGATGAAGAAGGACAGAACCTATGGCAAGTCAAGTCTCACCTTTCAGTAGCTGCTTATTTCTTTCGCTGAGAACGGCGTCTGTTTAGTAACCTCTTTCTGCTTTGTCACTCCCGGGTGCATTCAATTTCAAAAGTACCGGCCGGGGGTGTTTCCAAATTGTCAAGCAAGCAGACGAAGGTTTGTTTCCCTGCTGAATACGTCAAGATGAATGCTTAGTATTTCGGGTGTTTGACAGATCCCCCGCTGAAAGAGACAAGGGAAATATTATTGGAGTGTCTGTGGTGTCAAATGTCTTGGTTATGTTTTCTCCTTTTCTGTAGGTGTTGGTCTCTGCCAACGAAGCAGGGGCGTTTTAGCATCACATTTCACAATAAAAATAAACAATACACCTAGATGATAAGAGTTTAAGTACAGAAATCGGAAGGGAGTGGAGGGACGAGAATGCAGGCCGTTTTATAGATAATCGTTTTCCTTTCTGTCTGTGATTTTCATCAGCTTCTCGGTTTATTTGTTATTGTTTTGTCAATAATTAGGCTGCCAAACCCATTGAACTCGGCTGTCTAGTTTCTTTTGCTGCAGACGGGTAAAACGTCAGTAAGACCTGTTCTGTGCTACACAGTTACTAGATTCACTTGAAATCACAGTTAGTAACATGAGCTCTGGTCCTTTCACAAAGAGTGAGGGGCAGGCCCTTTCCTGGATGGTTTTGTAAGGAATCGTGTAAAAACGATCATTGTTAATTCCGCTGTGATGTCTCTTCAGGTCCTCTATTTTAAGCGAAGTTTCCACCCGGTCCCGGTCCAAGTTACCGTCAGGAAAAAATATTTTGGTTTTCGGTAAGTGGAAAGTCAGTCTATGATGGTGCATCATGTTTCTGATGTTTAATCTAAGAAACACGTGAATTGAGGCCAGCTGTCAGCTGCTCAAGATTTGACTGAACACGAGCCTTGGTTTTTTTCTAAAGGTGTTTTAGGTTTGAAATGCGACAAATGGTAGGTGAAATACGGTTTTAACTTGTGAGGAGACCACAACTGATGACTGTGATGTTTCTCTAAAGGGTTTTATACCTATGACTGCATTTGGACTGTTCATATGTAGTAGGCCTTGCCCACTTCAGCAAATATTATTTTTGCTATAGTCATTATATTTGTACAAAACTGTTGTGAGTTATATTTTTGTATTTTTTAGTCTTTGTAATTAAAATACCATAAGTATCTGTATAGACAATTATGGCTTTTGAATTGATAGGTTTTTGTGTGTAAGTTGTATACTGTTTATGCTTAACCTGCTTCCGTACAGTAGGTAAATACTCCTGAAAAATACATCCCATGAAGCACCACTGGAAGTGGAAGAAGAATGCAAATGTAGGCCATCATTGAAATAATGTGGTGATTGTGGAGTGGGAATACAATAAAATTAGTTTTAGGTGATTTTCTAGAACCTCAAAGATAATTCCTTATCGTCTCATTAAGGCATGGCTATCAGGAAGCAGTACTAGTTCATGCGTGTGCATGTCAATATCCAGTGCTACCTTGGGTGCAGTGGTTCCTCATTGGTTTCAATCAGTCTTGTGAAAATTGTGAATGTTTCTGTTATTAAAATGGTAAATCTCTAATCAGAAATGCCGTATGTCTTTATATTATATTGGAAATGGTGTATATACATTTCAAGTATAGAAACAAAAGGATTATATTAAGTGTATGCAGCACCCTGTCCGTTTATGCTGGTCTTTGGCATGTTTTTGAAATACAGTATTACTGCTCACATGGAACTGAATGATGACAGAATAGACTCATAACTAATAACTATCATTTGGCTCTTATTTTGCAGGAGAAGATGGCTCAGGAAAGACAACGATTATGGCAAAACTCCAGGGAGCCGAGCACAATAAAAAAGGGAGAGGACTTGAGTATTTGTACTTGAATGTCCATGATGAAGACAGAGATGGTGAATTAACCCTTTTCACATTTTCTTTAGTACTTTATGAATGTGGCCCTCTTTGAATATATATCTGAAGATTTAAGCATTTTTGATCCTTTGAAAAGGGGCAATGTATTTGTTATAAGAATAATAACACAAGAGGTCTTATTCTTCATTTTCCCACTTTAAAGCAAACATATTTTGTTATAAACACCCAATTGGGTATAGGCAGCTGTGTGTTTTTTCATGTTTCAGTTCTGTAAATCCTATAACCACACACATGGGAGGGTGTCTAGGTACACCTGCTCTCCTCTGACCTGCCCCACCTTCAAGCTTCTTATCTTTGATCATGTCACAGACAGCACTGCTGTGTGTCGACTGGAGAGGCACTGTCACCACATGCCTGCAAGCACCTAGGTGACCACAGGGGTCGCTGTGTCACTGAGAGCCCATAGAACCCTGGGCTGCTATCCCAACCTTAGCCTTGTTGGCTCTCAGCCAATTATGCGCCACCAGTTGGGGAATAGTCAGAGTCGGCTAGTGACCAGCTGTAACCCAAAGCAGAGCTTGGCCCGCGCTTGAGGGAGCACTGTCACCGGTTGAGCTATTTAGGATGCCGAATTTCTCTTAAAAAGCTGAATACCACACAGTGTTTCAAAGCATAAACTAAAATGTTTTGCTATATGGTACAAGCCTTGCACTCTGTACCTTAGTTCATAAATCTTACAGATACAAAATTATCTTGATTTGTAAGTATGTTCATAAAATCATCTAGACAGTTTTTTTTATTAAAGCCTTTAAATATTATTGGAAAGGAGATAAAAGCTTAATTTGTGAAACTGATGTAATTTGTATAATTACCATAGAGATAGACATATATCCTCCACACAAAATGACTAAAGTATTCCTCAATTTTAATAAAATCACATGTACTTTCAGTGGTAATTCACAAGGCTTTGGTTAAGATCTTCCTAGTTCTGAATGTAAAGAGCTAGGGCTATTTAAAAGTGTCCATTAATGCCTTGTTTCTGAGCAAAAACTATTTTTCAGGTAGCTTATTTGACATACCTAAAAAGATTAAATGTACTATGCCTTTAGTTGCGAAATATTAATACATATTACTTTCTTTTATTGATTAATGTTGTGGTGCTTCAGGGTTTGTAATCACCTGTAAATGTCTTTGTATATTGCAACAGCTGTGTACTGCTGCAATTTTCAGTTTTCTCTACAACAGTACAGTAATTGATATCATAGTGCTATAATACAAAGTCCATTTTGCTTTACAGCTGCTGACAAGTTCTGCAGAAACTAAAAATCTGTTGTTAGTTTAAAATTAAACTATTTAACATTATTGACTATAAGTTTAATAGTGAATATAGTTTAATGTAGATCAGCAATATGTTCTGTATTGATCATGGAGAGCCACAGCATCTTTTTACTTTCATTGGATATAAGCTTTTCATGATTCAATTTAATCAATAATTGAGTCTAAATTACATTTAATTTAATGTATCTGTTGCATCTGTTTTTGTTAAAACAGAAATAATGAAGTTCCTAGTAAATAAGTTGGTGTTCTCAAAGGGCACATGATAACTTGCATAATGTTCTGTCCTGCACATACAGACATTCTCCGAGGCAAGCACAAAATGTTGTGACTGTAGAGCAGTGATTATTTAGTCACTTGATTTAGTTGACTTTCTTTGTGAAACACATTTATTACATAATTGTTTTGGAGTTGTAGTTCTTTTCATGTAGTAAAGCTTTTATCTTATTATCCCTCCCCTTGACACAGACCAGACCAGATGCAATGTGTGGATTTTGGATGGAGACCTGTACCACAAGGGGCTTCTGAAGTTTGCAGTGTCAGCAGAGTCATTAAAGGATACCTTGGCAGTGTTTGTGGCGGACATGTCTAGGCCGTGGACCATCATGGAGTCAATACAGAAGTGGGCCAGCGTCCTGCGTGAACACATTGACAAACTGAAGATCCCTCCAGAACAGATGAGGGAGCTTGAACAGAAAAGTGAGTGCATTGCAGTTTTAAAGCGCAGGCAAATGGATACTATTCTCTTACCAGCACCCTGTACCAGAAAGGTTCCAATGCAAAACAAGGAAATGCTATCCTGTTGTCAGATGTCTCTTCCCTATTATGGTACGTGTACGGAGGAGCCAAAAAACTGTTCACCGCAATAGTTTTCGTAGTGAACAAAAGACCTTGCAGTAGAGGCCTGTGAGCAAGCTTTTATAGAGATTTCAATTCCTGTTGTATCAAATTGGTACTCCTAAGTTTCAGTTTTGAACAGTAATAGTTTTTAAATGTCGCATTGTTGGCCATCATCTACATGTTACTGAAGCACAAGATTCAAGGCAATTTAAGATTCTTAATTTAATTTCTACAGGTGATTCACATTTTCTAGTTTGTTGCAATTTAGATCTCTCTGCTCCTCGGCTTAATTTTGTTCTTGATTTGCATATCTTTGAAATTTCATCCCAAGAGCCAAGGTTTGTAATAATTTAGCCAGTGTTTGAGGGACTTTTAATAAGGGGCAAATAACAGTTTTGGTTGATAAGGCCTTAAATTGTAATATGACACCAGAAGAAAGTTATACTTCTATCTATAGTTTGAATAGTCTGAATTAATTCAAAGGAATTTAGCTTAATATTTAAAGAAACTGTTGTGCAATGTGCATTAAGTTCCATTTTACTATTGAAATAAATCCAGTAGTTTAATTTGGTGGTAATTTTGTTTTGGTTTTTATTAGTGGCAGTCACAGACCAACTGAAGCAATTTACTTGGTTTGAGCTTAATTGTTGTGCTATCCAATGAAAACTTGTTGCTTCTAAATTTCAAAATATCTCTAAATGTTTTGATTATATTATTTTTTTCTATTATGTGAAGATATATCAGGCATAGAAGTTACTTTCTGAGGAATTTCTCTGTCAGGTCAGATATTTAATACACAGTAGCAGAAAATGTAGTATATTCTCTGTTTAACTGAGTATTGTTTGCTGACGCTAGAGAGAAGCATCTGTGAGATTTGAAACAAACGAGGAACTGGAAGTCCTGTAAATGACATGTTTTAGCACAGTAAATCTTTGTAGACTATTATTTCTCTGATTCAGGAGATGCAAACTCTTTGCTGTGATGAGCTCGATTTGATTTAGATGTAATTGAAGCGGGTCATACCTACCATAAAAGTATCAAAATACTGGTCACGGCCATGAAATATAGTAGCATTTATTTGCAGTAGTGTTCTTATTTTAGTATCTTAAAGTGGTTTTCTAGACTTTGGGAACGAGTTTGAAACATTTACATATGCAGTAATGGAAATGCAATTTTTTTATACAAAACTTCGCATTTCAAACAGAGCTGCAGGACTGAGATGCACGTTATATGGGCTCTGGAATTAGTGGTCAGCATCAGTTATAAAGTCTGCTTGAGAAACTAAGAGAAACATGCCTGTGGTAAGTGAAAAGCAGCTCACTTTCTTTTATGATTAGTAGGATTGTTTTTAACTGGAAAATGGAATTAGAGAAAGTGTCACTACAGTGTCAAGTTTTCCCCCTCCACTTAAGTCCAAAGATGTGCTTTAACCAACAGGGCACCATGGTTGTATAGAGTTCAAGACGGAGAACCCCAGAGAGCACAATGTGCAAAATTATTGTAACATCATCAAGGGCATCTGCTTCCATGTGTGGGCTATGTCCAGCCTTGGACAAGACACCAACTGAATCCAAAAGGCAAAGTTAAATTGATTAAGATTTTTCATTGGATCCAATTATTGCAATCTGGGTCCACAAAGGGACAATCCTTAACATTTTATATAAGCAAAGATCAAATAAGCTGTCATTTTCGTTTCTTTGTTAACAAAGAAAATGAAGTAGATGCATATTTTATGTAACTCTTGCAATAGATCCTGAATCTGATTTTTATTTATTTTGGATTGTCCAACTCTGCAATCTGCATTTTATTTGTTGAAAATATTTTTAGACTAAATGAAAGCCACACATCTTATTTTCTGTGGTGACTAACTTCAGAAGGTAGCTCGAATCCTCTGAATACGTTATGTCTTCATCAAAGATATTGCACACGTACATGTTCTAAAGCTGGCATAAAGCTTGCATAAGGTCATCCTTTTATTATCGTTCATCATGACGATTCTAAATGACAGAACACAGTACACAGAATGTGACATTGGGTGTTTGCTTAGTCTGTCCTTCATTTTTATGTGAACATAATTAGATCATCGCATTTGGGTTTCTGAAGGTTTTGCAACAATGTACTGTATATTGTGATACCACATTTAGTGAAAATACCCTTGAAATCAGTTAAGCAATATGGTGATAAATTAAATACTAAGTATGTTTTTGATTGTGCAATGGATATGCTTCAAACTAAGGACATGCCATTCTTTATTCAGTGCAAAAACATTTGGTACCACCTATATTTGTTTTACAATTAACTACATATAGATAAAAGTGTTAGAGAAATTTAAGAGTATACCTTTTCCTATGAGCTAATCGTAAGCTGAAATTGCTGTAAAGTAATTTAAGGAAAAGGGGAGGATCATATGTTGCTGTAATTATTTTTTCTTTGATTTGATTTGCTGTACTTTGAGTCTTCATGACTGCTTTGCATACAGTGAAATCGCCGGATAACATCTGCCTCTGTTGGATAAAGTTAGCATTTCTCCCTGTAAGAAATGAGTATGATCCCATCATCTGATGCCTTTTAAATAAGAGGAAGAGAGCTGTGTTACCTTGTGTCTGCAGTTTAAAAAGAGACCTGTAACTGTAGGAACCTTCCCAATCACAGCAGATTTCTTGAAGCATTAGAGGAAACAAATCTATCCAGAGTTCTTCTGAACTCTACAATACAATTAATCTCTTGTATAACTACAACCTTTCCGTTGTTCTGAAAAACCACTCCCCAGGAATGTTAGCTGACATTTGTTTCAATGTGAGTAGAATGTTTGTAGCACTTCAGGTTGTTTGAATTCAAATTAAAAATAAATCCATCTATAAGAGCTCCCCAGGCTTGCACTCTATTCACAGTGTACTTGCTGAAGCTGATATCATTCTCCAAATATAGTCCAAGCTAGAAGCACATTACAAAAATGTATGAATAGCAGAGTGGGACTGACTTGGCTTGAATTTTTTTAACCTGGTTATTTCATTCAGTCTTTTCTTGTCCTCCATGAGTCTTTTTGGAGATAATTTTTTAAAGATGTATTCCTTTAAAACCTCAGCTTTTGACATGCATATTATGTTCAGATATCAGGTTGAGACTTGGACTGGATTTTGTAGCAGGGATCATCAGAACTGCACACTGAATTTTTTAGTTTCCCCGGAGCACTGCAGCAGAGCTCCACAGAAGCTGTTGTCAGATCTGCTTACATCAAATCAAAGCACTTTCCAAACGAGAGCTGCCAGTTTTATTTGCGTGCAGCGTGATTGGATTGGACAATGTGTATTTAGGTGCTGTGGACACCAAACAGTTCTTAAAATATTTTTTTCTCCCAAGAAAGTATACATGCATTTTGTGCAGTTAGTATTGTATTGATCATCTCTGCACACATTTATTTGCATTTAAGCTTTCACAGGGTGTGGTAAACTTGAAACAAGCGTGTTCAGTTGTATAACCTGATTGAAGTTAAATCCTCAGAATTGGCTGACTCTATTATCTGCGTAAAGAGTAGTCAGACTCCCACTTAAATCATAAAACCATGCTAACTTTTCACTGTTAATATCTGAATTATCCATGTTTAAAATTCTATAAGATTGAAGATGAACGTAGTTTGCAAATACTTGTTCTTTTTCATTGGTGCTTTCAAAGTAATTTTGAAACTGATGTTTTGAAAGTTTTAAACTTAAACTAAAGAAAGCACATTTCCTTTAAATTTTTAAAAACATCTAGGTTTAAGGCTGGAATGGTGGTGTACTATGAGACTTTCTAAGCCTTAACATATCATGAATCTGTAAAGTACTTAATATTGTTGATGGTTACATTTAATCCAATGATTTTTCCTTGCCTGTACATGCCTGTGATCATACACTACACCCTCTTATTATTCAAACCACATTCTTTGATCTGAAAAGCCTGAGCAGTGTACCTTAATTATTTGGTTATGCACAAGCAGTCCTTTGATCTAACACCCTTTTCAGGCCACGCCGTTTTCTCCCTGTTAGAAACTCTTGACTTGCAGTACATTGAGGAGACTTTCACTTTTTTCAAATAATGTCTCCTCCCAGTTAGGTGCTGTTTATAGGCTTCTCTTGGCAGACATTTACAGCCATGAATTTACGGAGTTCTTCATGCACAGTATTTTCTGTGATTTAATTTTTGTTGTGCGACTTCCCTTTACGTTTGTCTTCAGTTGCTTCCGTTTCCCAGCTAAAAATGTGATAATTCTGAAATAAAGTGAGCTGCTTTTTATTTAATATTGTCCTCCTGCTGATCCCTAATTATATGTGGGTTTGACAGAAGCTAATTTAAAAGTATTATGTGATTTATTGTTTTACACTTTACTGCATTAGTTGTGAACAATATTACAGCAGTCTCATTGTTTGGGGGACAACACCACTTCCTACAGTTCTGATGGGTACGGGAGCTTTTTTTCCCAAATTAATTTGCACTGCCTGAGTGCCTGAGGGCGTGATTTATTCAACAGCCACATTTTATCTGATAGCTTATATTATTATTGTTGCTTTATGTACCTGTTGTATTCTAGCTGAAGGCTCTGGTGAAATTTAAGCCACTTTGCAGGACCTGCATTTTTTCGTGAATGCAATGCTTATAAGGGGGAGAAGATTTCAGATTTTGCATTATTTTTTTAAAAGGAAATAACAAATTTAGAGTCTGATTCACTATTTGAAGTTGTTGCTGGAACGGAGATGTTTTTTTTTTCCTGTAGAAGTTGATAGGGTGTACTGAAAAGTGGAATAGCGGCATCTTCCTCTTATTTGTTGTTGTAGCTCCCTTTTCATTTCTGTTGAGGCGTCTGTGGTGTTAAAAAGAATTTTGTAGCTTTTTTTCCTGTGGCTATTTTCAGTGCTGCTCTCCGCAGAAGGCAATACTGGAGACAGTCCGAGGTACGGAATGCATTCTGTGACACTTGGCTTTCCTTTCGCTTTCTCCCAGTGGTGAAGGACTTCCAGGAGTACACAGAGCCAGAGGAGGCAACCCAGGGCTCTCCACAAAGACGTGGGCCTACAGCGTCTGGGACCGATGACGAGGGGGTCCTTCTGCCTCTTGGAGATAATGTCCTCACACACAATCTGGGCATTCCAGTGCTAGTAGTTTGCACAAAGGTAAATAACCGGAATATTTGTGTGCATCTGTGTGGAAGGCTTTGAACCAAAAGTATGCAAATATCTTGCTCAGATGCGCTAGAGGAAATAAACAGGCCAGGTTCTACAACATTATCGAGTGAAAGTTTTAAGTGTAGATTTCATTATAGACTGTTGATGACTATCAATTTGAATGTTATTAAAATGAATAGAAAATGCCCTTTATACAAATTTGAAAACTTGGGTCTTCCATATCAGCTTTTTCAAATCAGGCCAAAACCTAGTTCTTATTTTGAAAAACATTATATTAATTCATATATAAGCATAGTTAGCCTGTTTAAAAAATGAAAGAAGTAAAAGCAATTTCAGTAGAATTTTCTGTGAACTGTGGTTTTGTGGTTTAGCATGTGATATGGAAGACATCTCGGATCTTGCAGCTGATTGGTGCACATTTCAGCCTTTCAAGCTCTTTTTACCAGATCGTCTTGGGTTGTGTCAGTCTGATTTCTGCCTGCAAGGCAGCTCTGAAGGCAGTGAATGCTGCTTATTATTAAGTGTCCTTGTTCTTATCAAAAACAGCTGCAAGACCAAAATAAAAAATGTCTTTTGGGGTCTCACATGTGATGCAGTAATAATCAGCTCCCTTTTTTAAAACTTGTTTTTTTCCACTGGCTGCTTGAGTGGAATTTGGCATAATATTGTGCAGACTGTCTTATTTTAGTTACTGAATTTCAGCACATCAAATTTGAAATTGTTTTAACAAGGCCTTAAAGGTTTGTGTAGGAATTGCTTGCTATTTCTGTTCTCTATACAGGCCTGTATTTTTCCAACAGTTTTTGCTCAGTGTTAATTTGAACTAGTTAGGCTAATAAGTTCATTATTATAAATAAAAACTTAGCTAGAATCGAAATGAATACACTATTACTCTCTAGACCCAAGGTCGAAAACTGTAGATTACAGTAGAGTGCAACAGATACAATGAGAAGGAGCTGACCACTCTTTCTTGCCTGCTGCAAGGATATAGGATACAGCATTGTAAAATTTGGATTCATTAAAAAAGTAGATTTATAACTTATTCTGAATCGTTTTCAAGCTGAGAAATCTTTAAATGTTTCTGTATTTACCTGGAAAAGGGAAGTATGAATTGAACTACTGACTCTTCTCTTGTGATGTTTATTTCCTTGTGACTGTTTCATGTTTAATTCCTCCTCCTGTGCTCTTGCCTTGTCAGTTCCAGGAAGTGTCCTTGCATTCTCTGAGTCATGCAGGGCCCTGTGTGAGACTTAGTCTCCTGTTGAGGTTTCCATCTTGTGGTCTGTGCGGAGTACTGCAACTCCATGTGACTGGGTGGTGCCTCTTGCATTTTGAGTAGATTGTTTCCATTTTGACATGCTTTCCCTTTTTCTTAAGATATATTAATAAGATTATAAGCGAATAAAGTGTTTTTCCTCCATTATCTCTTTTGATAGTGTGACGCAGTGAGTGTGCTGGAGAAGGAGCATGACTACAGAGAGGAGCACTTTGATTTCATTCAGTCCCACATTCGACGGTTCTGCTTACAGTGTATCCTTCCTATTTCCCCAAAAATTGGGACAAAGACTTTGATGCTGCATTAACTCTTGCCCCTATTTATTTTCCTAGAGACATTTTAATACTTTTTTGTCATAATACATTCATATATTAAGTGTAGAGATTAGTTTGTTCCTTAAGAAGAATCGCAGATGGAGCTGCTTTGATTTACACTTCAGTCAAAGAAGAAAAGAACTTGGACCTTCTTTATAAATACATTGTGCACAAAATGTATGACTTCCAATTTACCACACCTGCCTTAGTGGTGGAAAAAGATGCTGTTTTCATGTAAGTCATTTTTTGCTGATGTCCCTATTCTCTGCTGTGTGAACAACAAAGGTTTCATTCTGTCAGAAAAGGGGGAACTGTATTTTGTCTACACACTATATGTATATTCTAAGCATCAATAGAAACTTTCAACTGCAGCAGATTCAAAAAGTTTTTAAAAAATGAGAATCTTTTCTGGCACAGGTGCAATTACATTATATTGATTTAACTGTGCTGACACAATTTAACAACACAGTTAACAATTCAACTGTGCTGAAATGTAAATGCTAGAAATAGTGTTGGACCAATAGGGTGTCCACTGTGAAAATTGCAGGATATTGCAATTTGTAGTCACTATTGGGAACAGTTGAGCTGTACATCTGAGATGCATATGTTGTACCCACAAACATGTCTGTTCACTGGACTCTGATCAATACGTGTCACACTTCATCCCAGCTTATCCTTAAAAATATTTTATATGGGACTCGGGTCTGGCTAGCTGAACATTTTTTTTACAGTTCTCATCTTGTGAGAAAGTTGTTATTATATGAGCAACATGAGAAAGTGTGTTGTCTTGCTGTGAGGCTGTCCTGTCAGGATGAGCCTGCAGCAGAGGCAGGAAGTGAGATCCCAGGACAGCCAACACTGTGTAACACTGTGAAGTTAGGCTGCCATCAAACACTAAGTAACTCCTACCCACTAAGTCCTACCTATCAGACTTGGACCTCCCCATCAATTAATCTGTTGTCATTCTGCGTGTCTGTGTCACACACTCAGATGTGTACACCTCCCAGATGAGAAAACCTTGAGTTATCAATGGGTTAGCATCACCACTGGTGAGTTAGTTTAGTCAGCAACATGATGGATGCACCAAGGGCATTAACGTGTTCAATTTCTTTTGGTAAGGGGGGCATATTTGTTCATCTTTAAAAAAAAAAAAAAAATTTGGCTAGACATTCAGCACTGCTGAATCTCCTTGTCTCCTGTGCCTAGTCACCTATCTCTCTAATGAAGTGATTTGACTTGTGCAACAGTCAAAGAACTTGGGTGCATCTCTGTCATGAATGAACAGTCAATCATGCAAGAAATAATTAATATCCAAAAGCTTTGTTTTTGTCTAAAAATGTACAAGTGTAATTTCTTTTGATGCTTGGTATGCATTATTTCAAACTGTTCTTTACTTAGAATGCAGTTGTCAGTTTTTTTGGAGAAAAGTCAAGTGCATTTTTAATCTTTCTTAGTCCATCTGGCTGGGACAATGAGAAGAAAATTGCCATTTTGCATGAAAATTTCACAACCGTGAAACCTGAAGATCCATTTGAAGACTTTATCATGAAACCACCTGTAAGAAAGGTAATATTTCAATATCAAGACTTAGAAAGGTATATTGGTAGTAAACTTTTGTATTCAATTTACTCAATCTTCCTAGTTTATATTATAATGTATATACTTTTATAATTGACACTTTTAATTGGTCTTTATACAGCTAGTACATGACAAAGAAGTTGCTGCTGAAGATGAGCAGGTTTTCCTAATGAAACAGCAGGTGAGAGGTTTTACAAAGTTTTTAAGAGAGGTTAGATTAGACTGATACAATTTTGTACTTCAGTAGGGAACTGTTTCAGAACGGATGCCACATACATTTAATTACACAGCTAATAACACAGCACTTTCAATGCCATTTTTGTTCTTGATTTGGGAGATTGAATGAGGCTCAGAGGAGGAGCCAATTATATTTTTATTTGGTTTTCAAAGCACATTTTCAAAGACTGTCACATAAGCTGAAGCAAGAAAGTGATCCATTGAAACCCATTTGGATTTTAATTGCTGAAAGACTAGTGGGGAATAGCGCATTTTACGAGTTAGGTATCAGGGTGCAATGCACATGTATGTCCAGTGCAATATTTTAGTAACTCCTAATAAAATAACCTGCACGGTCTGCTTTTTATCTGCGTTTTGAAAGCCAGAGAATATACAGGTGGTGGACAAAAAATGGAAACGCAAATATAAGGTTGCTTAACAGGGTGATGGGCCACTAAGGCCTGTATGCAAGTGTGGAATTCTGGGGGGGAACATTTACTTAAAGAATTATTAGTTAAGTTTTTTTTATGTAAAGGCTTGCCTTAGTGTTTTCTTGATGATCTTTGAGTTTATGCCTCTGTTTTTCAAAAGAAGTATCTTCTGCTCTTTTCCTAGTCCTTGTTAGCCAAGCAGCCTGCTACGCCTACAAGAGCAACGGTAAGTTTCGTCACTCGACGTCACTGGTACAGTCACCTGTACAGCAGTTGGTGATGGACAGATTATCTCCACTGCAGCTTGTGTCTGTATAGAAAGGACATTTTTATCTGGGCTTTAATTGCTGTCTGTCTTGAAGGAATCTCCAGCACGGGCTCCATCTGGCTCCCCTCGGCCCACAGGCCGCACCGGGCCTGCCAACGTGGCCAGCGTCTCGCCTATGACCGCTGTCAAGAAACCCGATCCCAACATGAAAGGTAGCTGAGATGGCAAAGAGAAACTTCAAAAAGTGTTGTTGTTTTTTTTACAGCGACGAGATCATATAGGTTTGAATGTGAGATATTTCCCTGTAATGGTATATACCGCTTTGCACTCCATGGAGACCACTTTTCCTCCAGTTCATAAACATTGTTTTGTGTGAAATAGGTCTAAGGTTAGCTGTTTTTTAGCTTGGATCTAGTTTGAGGTCTAAGGTCAGGTTAGTGACCTGAGAAGTTCACAAGGGAAGAGTTCTTGACCTCTGAAGGATAAGGCAGTTCCCAGATTGTTGATTTAGAATCAAATTAAGTGTCAAAGTATAGTGTATGAAATATATTCTTAAAGCTTATTTATGTACACAGTACTACCTGTGATCCCTTTGAATATAAGAAGTATTTTCAGCAGTGATTATCCTTATACAAAAAAATGTAGTCTTTTTTTATATGAGAAAGAAAAGGCTACACTTTATTCCAGCATAAGTATCTTTGTTCTAGACCTCTTAAACCTTTATGTAAAGTATTAGTGTGAATTATACAGCTGGGGGCAATTACAGTTTGTTAAAGTGTGTGTGTGTGTGTGTGTGTCGACTGTAACAAGGACTTTGTTTTGTATTAGCATCATTTTGGACATAGAATTATATAAACCTTTAGGTAGTCTCAAGCTTCAACTAAACCTTACAAATATAACATTTCTTATATTTATATTGAGACTAACACCTTCATAGTCTTAATGCATATTAACTATGAGCACAAATTATATCTTTAAACAGATTTAACAGTAAACCTTATTGCATCTGCAAACCTACATGTTTCCTGTTTGTCATTTATTAATTTGTGGTCATCTTATGTATTCCTGATAGTGGTGCACTCACAAGCAAATAAGAGCAGTAGGATAAAATGTTCTCAAGTAGGTTGTGGTTTCTTTAAAGTGGATGATCATGAATTGTACAGGTGCTGCAGCAAATGAGGGGGTCCTGGCAAACTTCTTTAACAGCCTATTGAGTAAAAAGACAGGCTCCCCAGGGAGCCCAGGAGCTGGGGGAGTGCAGAGCACTGCCAAGAAAGCAGGTATGATCTTAAGCTGGCTCTTGCACAGCTCACACTGCTAATAGCTTCCTGTTGTTTCCTTTGGATGTGGCCGTTCTCGAAAGATTTATTCATTGAGCCTGTCAAGAAAGAGCATGCTTCATTCCAAGTTAAAAAAGAGATCCAACCCTGACACAGAAAGAATTTGTAAAAATGATCTGCATGGACCAGCTGGTGGAATATTTCACTTAGCAAAATGCTGGGTGCAGTCGCAAGAAGCACGCCACATAAAACTTTATTCAGCCTCCTTAAATGTAACAGCTTCCCTTAAAATATTTTAGATAATTTCCAGCTTGAGGCAATAACTGAAATACGTTTGTTTTAATGTCTTATTTGTGGCTTGTATATAAGCATTTACTCTGTTTTATAATATGGTATATCTTATAAATAGACAGAGACTTTCCTGTCTTTTTGCATGCAAGAATCTGTAGCCTGATTACAATACTATAACTGCTGGCGCATGGGCTTGCATTCGCTGCATATGATGCCTGACATTAAGACAGGCTAATGTTTTTGTGGTAGCCCTCAGAAGCTACATCAAATTACTGTTTGTGTGCCATATGTTTTTTTTGAAGGGCAGAAGCCGGTTTTGACTGATGTTCAGGCGGAGCTGGACAGAATGACTCGCAAGCCAGACTCCATGGTAACAGCCAACAACACATCACCAACGGAGAATGAAGCCTGAATATGCTTACAGCATTGTCCATAAAAATACCTATAAAAAAGTTCAGAAAACGACCAAATTTCAACTGTGTATATCAGTCAAAAAAACAGACCATGATTTTGTCTAATGTGGCGAGATGCTATCAGGTTTATTTTTGTTATTGGTTCTTTTTTGTTTTGTTGTGAGAAGGGGTAAGTGGGGGGGGGAGCTGGGAGATGCAAACGAGGGCCTAACTTAATTTGTAAAGGCATGTCGGGTCATGTATCATGCACTTCCTGAGAAGCAGCAGAGCAGCCCCCCACATCTAAGAGCTGTGCTATAGTTTTGGAAAGGCCTCTTGATCCTGCCTGCTCATCTTATGGACCAGAAAAGCGGTGTAGCTTTTTGTCTTGACAGGTTGTGTGGAAGGAAAGCAAATACCGGAATATCATAAACTAAACCTGAATATTTCAGTCAAATTTAAAAATACATGGAAGTCTGTAGTATGTAAAAAGTAGATATCCTATGATACTGTTGTATTTATATATAAATCCAAACTTTTCTTTTTTCACTAAAATGTTTTAAAGGAAAAAAAACAATGTAGCTACTTATTGTTAAGCTCCATTAACTTCATGACACTAATGTGGCAAATAAACAGATTGGCTGATAGCATATAAAAATATGCTGTATTTTTTAAAAAAACAGACCAGAGCAGTGAAGGCATATTTCTAAGGTTTCTGTAAATATAAGCAAAATATTGGCAAATGAGCTTCTGTTGCTTATGTATAGAATAATACTAAAAAATCATGAAGAAATACTTCAGATGAGAAAAGTGTTGTCAGGTTTCTGTTGTTTAGATTGCTTTACAAGTTATCCTTTTGGCTACAGAGGGGGATGTTATCTGCTATAACAAGTGCCTGGCACAATTTGCTGTAAGTGTCATTGTAGAGGTGCTTGACTAAAAAAAAAAAAAGATGTGCACTGTAGTACAAATGGTCAGTTATTTTTGGTTTTAAAATTATTTATTGTTTTTTTTTGTACTACAATTCTGTGGTCTTAGCATATTTTACTTCTTAAATCAGCTTATGTTATGGCCTCGCTGAAAACTTCATTAGGCAGCATGCCTTTCTTTTTTTTAAAGTGTAGTAAAGTCACCTGTAAAGTATTTACTGCAACATTTTAGCATTCATAAATTAAAAAAAAAGTTGTTGCTTAGTGATGGTTAACTGCTACATACCAATTGGGTTTTTACAGCTGTGGGATGTGATCACACTCCGTGTGTAAGTTAGCACTAAAAACAGTGTTGTGAAGCCAAATTGATCTCGAAGGTGATGATAATGGCATACTTGGAGAGATATAGGCTGCTTTGTTTTGAAGGTCCATAACAGCAATTCCTTTTATGATTATTAAGAAAGCATAGGTTAAACATTCCCCTTTTTATATTGTACAGTAACCGCAAAACCTGTCCCATTTTAGCAAGTGGTTTCATCTGCTGACTGATAGAGAAGCCTAAATTAAGAGAACTGATTTTTCTCTGCCTTCGAGTAAAGGCCTCACCTTTTGACACTCCTTTTAGACTCCCTTCTTCTCCTCCTCTGGTTGACGTTCTTGTCAGTTTGCCTGAACCTGCAGTAAGTGAGGAAATTATATCAGTCTTTAAATGGGGAAAAATACTTAATTACTAATAACTATATCAATATTAATACTGTGCAATATCGAATTCTTGATTTGTTAAGGTTTACAGAAAGACGAACCACCTGTATGATATTTTTTCAGATGTTGTGGAGGATTGGAAAATCATCTGAGGAAGTTTTATCGGAAATTAAATCACTGTAAAAACCTCCTTTTATGTTAACCTACATTGATATGGTTTAGACATTTAAATGAGCTAATGGCATTCATCCACCTGTTCCTCAAGCTAGGTTCTTAGCAGTGCTATCCATAAACATGCCAGAAGATCAGGTGAGTACTATATAAGTATAGGAAAATTATGAAAATTGGAATTTGGAACCAAAGACTTGAATTTGGTGTGTTCTACCAACCTTCTCACACCTATTTAGCAGATGAAGAATTCACTGGTCAAACCGTGAACTACCCATCACTCTAAAATAGATTCTGTGGTTATGAAAATGGCACATGTACTTAGTTTTTAAACACACTGTGTTTAAGTTTGTGTAATATTGCTGTTTTAAGGGAAAACCACAAGTCATGTTGTGCGGAGTCTTCTTTCTGTTGCATGAACTAATGTACAAAAAAATCGGTCTGGATCAATAATATTGCAAATGGTAGGCAGTAATGTTTACTACTGGTGCAGGGCATATCGTAGCATCTGACATATGAAGGTTATTGCTTGTATTCAAAAGCACAATACTCAGAAATATAAGAGTATGTACTTGCATTTTTAAAGGAACAATCTTATCAGGCAAGCACTTGTAATAACATACCCCTAAAGACATTTTAAAGCATTTCTTTACATTAAGTGTATATGCAGTGAATATTTTTTAGCAAATTCCTCCTGCTCTTAATGTTTACCTACTGAATAACCTGGTGTTATATGCATAATTAATCAAATTGATAATGGGTTATTTTTTTTAATTAACCTAGCGTGTTGCAGCCTAGATAACTGGAGTTTTAGTGAATTAGCTGTGTGCTCCTTTAAAATGTCCTGTTGAAGATGTTCAGAATTTCATGAAGTTGGAAGGGATCATATGTCTGTTTTGAGGAAATGTAAAATTGTTTTTGTTTTTTAAAAAAAGTCCTGCCGTCCCAGCATTGTTTTAGTGTTATTTCAAAAGAGTGGATGCTCCTAGTTCTTCAAAGTTTAAATTAAAACTCCAGTTCATTACAATGCATCACCATTGTCTGATCAGCTCTGGCACGTCGCACGGTTTGGTTACTGGTGTTGCAAGCATTGGAAACCAAAAAAAAAACTAAGTAATTGTAAGAGATTATCTGCTGGGTAGTTGCATTTGCAGACTGATTAGCCCTAAAGTATCTAGATCTCTTTAGTGAGATTATCTTGTTCTTTAAACAACAGCAGATTCTTTCCCAGTGAAACATAGTATTAGATAAAGATCTGGCTACAATAAAGAAAGATGTCCATTTGGTTGAAACGGCAAATAAAATAATTTCCTGCTGCTTGAAATAAAATTTGCACTTCATTTTTTTCAGATTGGCTTTGTAAAAAAGGTGTAATGAACAACAGACATTGTAAAGAACATTAATTTTGCCTAAGTTAATAGTGACTGCTCTGTACATTATAACCCTAACAATATGCTTACATTCTTGTTAAAAATTAAAAAAGGAAAAAAGCTTTGGCTTACAGTCCTTTTATACAGGATTTCAATTTTTTTAAAAAAATTACATTTAGGACTGCGTATGTACCGTGAACATATTAAATTTAGTCTGATTGTATGGCTTTACCCAGATGCAGTATGCTGTCATTTGGAATCTCGCTTTTAGTGCCGGCAAAGATGAGAACGTGTCTTTAACAAGTACTGGCTTCAATAAATATGAATCCAGACTACATGCTCTTTTGTCTGTCTTTATTTACATGAAGCTTTTTAAAATTTACATGAAGCTTTTCATAATGTAATTCCTTGTACTTCACATATCCTGGTAAATGTTCAGTATCGACTTGGTGTACAGACAGTACACTACACTAAAATTTGTTTTGGCATAAATTTTGTTTCTGGGAAGCAGGTTGACTTTTTTGCTTCCAACACTACAGCAAGGGAATGCAGCTTTGAGCCTGAAGCTGTCTTATGCATTCACTGAGTTTTGTAGGTTACCTTTTCTTAAGTGTGTGAACACGTTAAGTTGCTGAATTACGCATGTAATATGTTCAATGTGAGAAACCTGCCCATTAAAGCTGAAGAACACTTGGATTTCAGCCACAAATGATCCCTAAATTATGAAATCACCTACTTAATCAGAACGAAATAGTTTTTAGAAATGTGTGACTTAAGGGTAAGAGCTGGTAGAACCAGTAGGTAACACCTGCTGTAGTGATTGTTTTCTGAGCCATCTTTTCCACAATACATAAGAACACAGAGTATACTGAGCATTAGAAAATAACATCACTTTAAACTGCAACAAAGTTATGCAGAAATGGCAATAAGTTTTGCAGCAGGTGCATTTACTCAACTGAACAGACATGAAACAGGTAAATTTGTTATACTGATTGGTCAAGAGGGGATCAATTGTGAACATCACAGACTGTAAGTATGTACTGTAGGAAGCACAATTTGTTTATCGTCAGAAGCCATATCACCCTGCAACCCACAGCTGGTAACCCATTGAAGCTAAGAAGGTGTGAGCCTGGTCAGTACCTGGATAGGAAAAACCTGGGAAAAATGAAGGAATGAAGGTTGCAGCTGGAAGAGATGTTAGTGGGATCAGTAGGGGGTACTCTCCCTGCAGTCTATGAGTCCTTAACGCCCCAGTATAGTGACGGGGACACTATACTGTAAAACGGCACAAATTGTTTAGATTGTCCAGAGCCATGTTAGGCTTTTTTGGCACTGGGGTAACGGCAGCAGTTTTGAGGACCGTTGGTATGCAGGTGCTCAAGGATTAATTTATAATATTGAGGACAGTGGGACAGAGAGAAGAGAAACAGGGCTGAAATAAAGTGGTGGGAATGGGATCTAAAATAGATGTGGTGGGTTTTGTGTGTGTAAACAGTTTATCGAGGAATGCTGAGTCAAGAAAAGAGAAGTTAGAGAGAAGGGAACCAGAAAAGTTGGATAAGGAAGGAGGACATAAGGAATTTTAATGTGTAGTGGAGAGAATGTGATGCTGGATGTTGTTGATCTTGGGGCTAAAGAAATCTAAGAATGTGTTGCAAAGTTGCGATGAGGCAGGTAATCAGGTGGGGCAGTTTGGCTTGAGCAATTAATGGTTGAGAAAAGATGTCTGGGGTTGTTATGGTGTTGGAGAAATGTGAGAGAAATAGGTGGATCTAGTGGACTCTATTGTAACCTTGTATTTAGACAAGTAATCTCTCCATGCCTGATAATGTACATTTAGGCCACAAAGACAGCACCTGCGCTCAAGTTTGCGGGAAACTGCCTTCATAGATTTCAGATGGTCGTTGTACCAGGGGGCAGGGCGAGAGAAGGAGATGGTTCGAGTTTTTAAAGGAGAAAAGGTGTCAAGTGTAGATAAAATAGCGCTATTAAGTCACTGTATTTTGTCCTCTAGAGGGTCAGAGGAAGAGAAACAAGATAAGGAAGAAAGGACAGAATTTGCCAAACTTGACTGATCGCCAGTTGTGGAAGTTTACAGAGCGTGAGGGGGAAGTGTTAGAAACAGGTAATTCCAGATTGAAGAGAATAGCTAAGTGGTCAGAGAGGCCTAGTTTAGGGGAAGAATGTTGGGAGACAAAAGACATTTGCAATGATTAAATCTGGGGTGTTTTTTGTTGTGTAGGGGTACAAACAAACTGAGTAAGATCAAAGCATCCCAGTAGAGAAGGGAAGTCTTTAGCCAGACTGGAAGACCTTTAGTCAATGTGTATATTAAAGTCCCCTAGAGTAAGCATAGCCTAGTAGTGTACATTAATATAAGCAATGCTTTTTTGAGGGGGTTGTTTGATCCTTATTGTTTATGAAAAGTGGGTTCCACACCAGGTCTGCCATGAAGTGAAAAATACTTAATTTTACTGGGCTTAACAGATCCTACGACAGTGTGCATCACTTACAGCTCACTGTCTTGAATTCAACGCACCTCTGCCCTCTCCACTTTCACTTGATTACCACGTACTTATTGTTCTGTGTTTATTGTTCCGTATTACCCGTTGTTAATTGTTGGTGGGCTGGGACCGTCCTTACTGTTTTTTAACGTACTGTACTCAGTGTGTGTTGTGTTGTCTGTTGTGTCGTGGATTAAAAGACCTAGTGTTCATGTACATATGGCAAATTAACCCAACTCTCTCTAGTTTTACGCAAACGTTTTCCACAGTTCACCTCTGCTAACTGGCCTAGAACACACACTAAAGGAGCGTCTTACAAACTCTAAGCGTTTTGCCAACTAAATACAAAGCATGGTACATCTTGTGTGGAAAACACTTTTCATTAATAATAAGGATGAACCATTATGTTCCGGCGCTTCTCTTCGGCGAATGAGTGTCTGAAGTGTCATGCGTTAACCAATGCCAGCCTGCAGATAGAGGGTGCTCCGAGAACACGGACTCCCTTTGCTAAATAGTCCCTGTTTTTAGACAAAGACCACAGTAAATTCTTAAAACGCCGGCTTGTAAATATAAACACTATTTTATATAACCATTAATATCTAAGAAAGCGAAGAAACGCACCAGGTGAAAACAAATGTAAAATTCCACTCAAAGTGAATTATACTTCATGGTGAGTTCATCTGCAATACATGTGGTCACCATAAAGGCATCAAACTTTTAGATTTTGTTTTTTAGCATAGGCTACCGTAAGGACGGAAATGTACCAACTTGAATAGTTCGGAAGTAAAGTAAAGTGATTTTAAAATGTATTCAATTGTCCTACGTGAAAAGGGGTGATTTCCCAATGGGGTGCACATTCAGTTTAAAGGGAGGATACCTGCCTAAGCGTCACTAGTGCACACCTGTGTAGCACGTCACTGAGCCTAACACAGTCTGCGCCTGCCGCTCTGCTCAGAGCTAGGCTTGAAAGAAGAAAGGGTTGAGTAGATGGTTATTCTTTCACTATTTAATGAGCAACTAGTAAAGAAATATTCCTTTTTAATTCTGAAAACAAAAGGAAAAGTGCAAAGACCGCCTCCCGCATCCCTTTAATTTTCGGGGAAGAGAAAACGAGACTGCAGGCTGGGACTTTGCTGGAATTTTCGCTGTTTTTTGGAAGCAATTTTTCAGGACTTTGTTTAAATATTCCTTTCACTGGGAAGAAAGCGCGTAGTTCGCAGGGCGGAGTGTGGACAGGCTGACATCTGGGTTAACAACATTGCGATTTGCAGTTTAATTTCTAAGTGGAGTACAGTCCCCCTTCAAAAAACGAGACATCAGCGAAAACGACGTCTCACCCACATGAAGGAATATAACAAGTAAAAAAAACTCGCTTTTCGGCAGCTTGCATAAGAATGAATAGGTGAAGAAGCGATCCACTGTATCCGTACTGGAGAACAAGCTTTCTAACTAGCTAAAATACTTCGATTCTACAAGTGTGATTCGTTTAATGGTCAGTTTTAAACCTTTGTGTTTTTGTTTGACAAAAAAGGCAACTGAAGGACATTTGTGATGGGGATTCTTTAACACTATTCTGGATGTGTTGATGCACAAAATCTGTCTGCCGTGGAGCCTTTGCAAAATACCTATACTTCTTATTTTCGCTTTGTACGGTACTGGAACACTTGGGAATTGTTGAAACGCTGCAGATACTGCATATTCTCCGAAGACTTCCTTTAAGGCGATACCGCACTAACAAACCTGCCATCTCGACCGCAGAAGACTTGAAAACATGCGGATTAGCGAGGAGGCGGATGGGTTTGATGGCGAGGCCTCCAACACATCAATGATTTCGGGGGCTAGTAGCCCATATCAGCCGACCACTGAGCCCGTCCATCCAAGACACGGTCTTGGGGGATTGAGATGTGACATAGACTATCTGAAAACAAATTTTGGCATTTTAAAACTCATAGAAGTGGTAAGTGCCGGACGTGCATACACAGAGACGGAAAGGCTGAGGTGGATTTGCATTGGATTCCTAATCGTAATTTAAATTAAATCGTTTTGTGGCAGTCCCAGATGAGCACTGAAATACTTTAAAGCCTACTGGGTTCTCAGTTAATTATTCAGGCTGTTTAGAATTATGCCCATGAAAGACATCTCTGTGCCTTGATTATGAGCTGTTTTCCTTTCATTCTCGTATGAATCCGGAATTCATAAGCAATCTAGGAGTTTAGTAAAAGCCTCTCAAATATGTTTCAGGTAGAAAATGGGTGGTGCAATCTTAAATATAACGATAGTTCATGTTTAATGCAGTATGACCTAAGGCAGATGTAAGTGGACACGAGTTCTTTGTCCTAATGTAATATCTTGTCTATTATTCCGTTCCTTCTCAAATTTATCACTTTTCAAATGTGTTGTTAAACAGGGATTATAGTTCACCAAACCGGGGGGGAGCAAAGAAAGCAATTTGGATAGCAGATTGCCTAAAATGTTCAATGAGCGTCTAAACTTCTTTCTGCTCATCGTGAATCAAAGCGCTTCTTTGGAGCAACAGGCTTCGGAGAGGAGGAACTAACGTGACAAGTGCACATGACTCATCTGTCTTCAGGTTGAACATCAAAACTACTACAAGGATATCGGTATTAATACATCTGACGCCTCTGTCAATGCATATGAAAATAATACAGCATTCTGTACATATTAACACACAGTTCAGAAACCGAGTGCAAGTCGTCTTTGATAAAGGCTGCTGCATTTTCATCTCGTGTAAATCATACACCTGAAGAAGGCTCTGCGGGCGAAGCGTTGATTTTTTTTTACTTTGTGGTGTGTAATTAACCATGTTCTTTTTCAACACACTGACGTAGCTCCCCCTATCAAACCTCATGATAAATTATTAACTCATTTCAATGGAAAAATAACAGCAAAAACCTCCTCCCCCCCAAAAAAAAAAACCCGATATGATCTATTTCACCGCCTTTTCATTTTACGGTACTAGCAATTGTAATAAAAAAAATAGAAAAATACAGTATATACTGGTCCTAACACTTGGTACTGGTCCTAACACTTGGCAGTGTTCGAAACTTTAAGTACCAGCAGCAAACAGCTGTATGGTTAATGTCTGTCTGCTAATTTTTTTGCCACAAACGTTTTTAAAGCACGGTTGTACTTGATTCTCTTGTGCTCGTACATTTTGCTTTTCGGTGCCAATGTAAACTGGGGCACTTGTTATCTCTTCTCACAGACTGCATAAACAATGAAATATATTCATAGCTCCTAATTGGGCATTTTAACCCACAAAACTTTAAACATCTGACCCAGGGAAGCAAAAATGCCCAAAAGTAGAAGGAATCATGTGTCGGTTTTGAAAAGCACACTTGGTAATACAAGTGTATTCAGCACCATAATACCTGCCTTGAAAATTCCAGGTTGCTGCACGGCGTTTACTGTACATGTTGTTTTTGTCTCTTTTCAGCTCACTAGAGCTGCAGAGATGATGTTCGTTTCTGGGAACATTTGTGAAGGAGAGCGTTTTCCTCTGACTAGCAGATATAATCTGAAGTTCGTTTACCATTTCCCATTGGCCACAGCTGGAAGTGCAGTAATCCCAGGAATGCAACAGGCACAGAGAAATAACGGGGTGTGCCTGCTCTGTTTTCCATTTGTATTTTGGCAGAATGGAGTTCAGTGGCTGAAGAGAATGTTTTTTGTTACATCACCAAACCGTTTAGAGTTTGCACATGTGAATATGGGTCAGGTGCCTTTCTGATTGGATTTGGGGGTATTTTGGCCAGTTCTCATTACTACAGTGTCATCAAGGCTCCGGCACTTATCAGTATCTGGTCCATAGGGTGAGATTATGTGGAGCGTGAAGTATTTGAGTGGTGGACAGATCTGACTGGCTAATGCTTCAGGATGCCATTGGTGGTCAAATAAATGACATCCAGTGTCTGTCTGGATGAGTAAGTGAAGAGCTCCTTTTGATCTTTTCTCAAATGAGGTTAACAATGCCTAGAGTTTCATGAAAAAAGTCATGCTTTTTTTTGCATGAGATAAAATGAATTTGGTGTGCATGCTGACTAGACAGTGGTTACATTGTCATGTGATCTTATGTTATCATAATTAAGCTGAGCGATGCTTTATTACTTTATCTTTTGCCAAATGACATATTTTACTGGATGACAAATTATATTATTATTAATAATAATATTAGCAGAAACTTAGATTACATTGTTATACTTGAAGGCAGTTTTATGCTTGAAACTTTATTGACAGAAACATTTCACCATCCGTTTCAGTACAGGATTGCGGAAGAGCCAGAGCCAATCCTGGCAGGCAGCTGGCACCAGGCAGGATACACTCTGGATGTGGTGCCAGGCAATCACAGGGCACACACAGACACAAATACGCACTCACACCATGGCTAGTTTTTTCCATTAGCCAGTTAACCTACTAGTTGTTTTTGCACCTTGGGAGGAAGGCGGATACAGAAAGAAATACAAACTCCCTGCAGGCAGCAGCTCAGGGAACTCAACTCAGGGCCCCAGCACTGCAAGACAGCAATGCTAACAACTGCGCCACCATCTCAATCTTTATTTCACTCTATACAAATGAATATATAAAGATAAATTAAGTGCAAGATGGACAGCCATTTCATGTTATTTACATTCCCTTATTGAAAACGTTTTAACTCCAGTAAATACTATTCATTGTAATAATGAATATTTTTTTGCGAAATTAGCCGAATGTAAATGTAAGGGGACTTTCATACAAGCATGCCTCTTTTTAGGGGCTTAGATGTCTTTGCAAAAAATAGTTTGCAAGAATGCCTCAGTTCAGAAAACATTTGTGTGTTCAAGTGCTTAAATGATAGGCAGGATTTGAATACTATGAAGTATGCTGCCATTAGTAAATAGATGTTATTTGGCGTAGAAAATAGTTCATTTTATATTTTCATGCAAGGTCCTTTATTTTTATCTTTTCAGTTTTGTTAGAGGCATATAAATGTTATTTTGTCGTATGAACAAGCAATTTGCTTGTCACTGACAGTTAGAGGGTTTTATTTAAGTACACAAAGCTGTCTTTACTGTGAACCCAAGTGTGTTTTGTGTTCCATGCTTGGTGGTTTTGTATACAAAAAAATCCCGAAGAGATGTTTGGATGTGGGTTTAGGGCGGTACACCTAAAACAGATGTCTAAGAGGATGAAAACAAAGGAAAATACCAGTTTGCACTGAGGCGGCTCTGCCAGGTTTACTCAGAAAGGAAATAGCTTTGACAAAATCTTCGTGTCTCATGAAAGAACTGTCTGAACTCCACACTCTGGCTCACACTCTGTTTTAAACAAGAAGAAACAGTGTGGAGTGGGAAAAGCAAGAAAATAGACTAAGGAAAACTAAACAGGGGGCTAAATAAAACTAAAATGCTAAAGTGGAAGTAGGTTCCAAAGTAAAATAATCAGTAACTTGGATGTCGGGCTCAGGAATGCACTGTTTAAATGTATCCATGTAGAAACTGAAACAACTTATTGACTTAAATGGGAATTTACCTTAATATTAAATTAATACAGTTAATTTAATATTAGGGTGTTTATGAGCCATCTCTCCCTCTTTCAGGTGTTGCTTATCTGAGGACAATTGCTGTACAACAAGTGGAAACCTAGCAATCAAGTGTCTAGTCTATTGTAGTACTTTCTATGGTTTAACTGTCAGAATGGCATATTCCTTTTGTTTAAATGTATTGGGGCTGCACAATACCAGGACAGCTGCACTACAGGTATGCACCTGTGTACAAAGCAGAAGGTAAAAGATTATCAGCTACCGAGTCTCTGGATAAGCCAGATTCTTTTTTTTTTAATCAGAAAGCTCGTAAATCTTTGTTTTTATCCAAAGGTTGATATGATGTTGGGCTTCTCGGAGATCACCTCGGACAACAGGCAACCACTGCCTGGAAACCATACACCGGGTTCAGCTGAATTCAGAGAATTCTCCTTGCATGTTTGGGACAGGTTATCGACTAGAGATGTTTATGATTCTAGTGAAGGACCCTGTTGTGACCCCTGATGTAGGGACAGACATGCCAACCACACAGTGGTTACATTGTCATGTGGTCTGATGTCATTGTTAAACACATGGTAAATGGCTGCTTTGTATAACTTGTAATAAACATAAACATGTTTCGAGAAAGGCTTTAATTTAGGCTCCTTTTCATGGTTTTGTAGTTCTAATTTTGTTTTTCTGCACTTAAAAATGGCTGTTGCCTCTGATAGAGCAGTTACTTGTTAGTAGGATGTTATCTGCAAAAGGGGAAACTAAACTGTAGAAAGGCAGGTTGCCAAATCTTTTAAAAACAATTACAGGGAAGCTAGAAATCTGAAAAATTGTTACAATTTAAGTTTTTTTTTTCAATTACTGATGTGAACAAGAGATTTTGGATAGCAGTTTAGACAGGACTCAACCTTTCATTGTCCTACAGTGCTTTAAGATTTTGCTCATTTTGACTTCCTTGTTTTCTTTCTCTTGTTAGGATTCTGTGGCTGTTATTAAGTTAGACTGTAAAATTATTTTTTTTTCAACAAGCCTTAAAGGTCTAAAATGCATGTTAGACATTTATCCAATAAATTTCTGATGTTCTCATATGTTAAATAACTGTGTTTTTTAAAAGGTTTCTGTCTCTGCAATACAATTAGTAGAATTAGTCAAATCAACCAAAACATTAATATTCTGACATAGTTAATTGATATATTGCATATACTGTAAATGGTTGATGTTTGTAACTGATTTTATTTAGATTCACTAGTACTGTGTGGAAAAGGGGGAGTATGGAGCAGAGACACACCATCTTAGATTGCTAACATTTATTTATTTTTCCACTTTAATCTAGGTCATTTAGATGCAGTGCTTGTTCTCTTTGTCTGATAAAGTAGGGATATTTCAGCCAGTGTTTTGAATTATTGCTTCCAGTTAATTCTGAGCAGGGAACATCTGAAGAAACAGCATTATACATCAAATTAGGTTTTATTTTATGGTGCAAAGTTGATAGGTCACTCTTGGTATTAGAATTGGTCTATATTTTGTGTTTAATAAAACATTCCAGAACTCCCTCCACTGAAAAATAAATTTGGATTTAACTGAATATGTTTCAGCATTAATCTCAATTGGATAATCTCCAAATAAAAAATAGTCTATATACAGTATATATATATGTGTTTGTGAAAAACAAAAGCAGATGCAGAAGAAACACAATACAGAAGTCTTGATAATATTTCTTCTTACTTGCTGTCCTCTGAAAGTGATAACTCAGCATTTTCCATGTGTTTTCTGAACTCCCTCCTGTTTTCATTCTTAGAGTAGCTCAGTATGTGCTGAGTGGAAATAATTCGTAATTCAGACTGATAAAACAGTTTGTTTGTATCTGTTCTCTGAAGTTTAGAGCAATGGTTTATACGCTTTTTGAGTGTTTGTCCACTTTTTTAGTTTCCAAACATATATTTCCCAGATCACCACGTACTGCTAGTTGTTTTTCACACTTTGTTATATGTGGAAAACTAACACCACAATAAAGTATAAAGTATATCACACTGCACTCCGTAAACATTGTAATGTACACTCCGTACATTCTTATAACTGCAACAGATATATTTGGAAGTGACTTCCCATGTGCAACTAATATAGTCGCAGTACACCAAACCTAATTTAATAAAGCTAGGTGTGTAATAAAGCTTACAGAAAGACAATGTATCTGACTGTTCAATACATTTTAACCTGTCAGATAAATCTGAATTCAGCCGTCCCAGTTATTATAATGAAGAGGTTTAAAAGAGGGTGGCACAGTGGAGCACTGGTTAGCATTACTGCCTCCCAGCACTGGGGACCTGGGGTGCTATCTGTGTGGCGTTTTAATATTCTTCCTGAATCCATGTGGTTTTCTCCCGGTGCTCTGGTTTCTATCCACAGACCAAAGACATAGTTGTAACTTGATTGGCTTCTTGGAGTACTGGCCCTGGTGGGTGTGTGTGTGTGTGTGCCCTGCCGTGTGCTGGTGTCCCATCCAGGGTGTATCCCCTAGCTCCCATGAGACCCTGAATGGCATGAAGTGGTTAGAAATTGGATGGATGGAGGTTTAAAAGAATACATGTTGCTGGAGCAGGAAATAAAATGCTTTTAATGCTGCTGACTTCTTAAGTAATACTGCAGATGTTTTTTCTTTAGCGTTTATTACTCTGCAGATTTATGCCAACTGGAAGTTATGAATGGCTTTCTACTCCTTAAATGTAGCAACTGCTTCTCTTTCATTGATCCAGACAAACAGAAAACAATTATGCAGTTGAAGTGGTTTATTCTTAGAGAAGTGTGCTCAGTTTTGTCTGCTTATTCCCAATAACCAATAACCAAGTGATTGGTTATTACAGGAATGGAGATAATTCTAAGGTGCAAACACCTTCTGATATTAGGCATGTTTGAATTACTCACAAACATTTCAAAAGCCCTATTTTGAAATGCACTATTGGGAGAAATTGGATATTTAGCATTAATCGTTTAACTGGGGTATGTGGCTTTAATATATTTCCTTGTGTACTACAAGAGAAATAGGAGGGAGTCAAAACTTCATTATCAAATTTCACTTGGATTTCTGTCTTATACTCTATACAGTATACATACTGTTTGGCCATGCTGTAATATAGCGAATTAGCCTTCAATGTAGATTTCCACAGCAGGATTTCTAAAGTGTGTTGTTTTGTCTAACTAGTTTATCTACCATGTTACTTCTCAACGTCTCCAAAATCTATAATTTTTACTCTCACTTCAAACTCCAAAAACACTTTGCTTTGGTTAGTAAAGCAAAGTGTGATGCACTAGTTACAGTTTCTTTCCCCCTCCTTGTTTTGGAAAGTAACTGTTGTCAATAGATTTATGCTTTGGAACACTATTCAATAGGAGGAAACTGATTTGCAGTCATGTAAGACCTCAATAGGAATCTGGTTTGAAGAAGAATTTGAGTCTTCATGGCCTTTTTTTAAATAAATAGAATTGAACAGATACCATTTCATGCTTTGTGGGTTTTTCTAAAAAATAATGTAGAAATCATATAATTGATTATTGATTTAAGACCAAATGAAAAAAAATGCAATTTCTTTTGCTATCAGGTCAGTCTCTGCTTCTTGTTTGACATTTTTATTTGTATTTAAATGCACATCATTTTTTTAAAATGACATTTTAATCATGTATTACACAAGAAAGTCATTCAAATCTGTAATTTGGGTTGATCCAGCACAAATTAACGCTGTAAATATATTAATTGTCAGGAGATAGAGAAGTAAACGTTCAGCTCTAGTTTTGGAGAAAATCTGCTACATTTTTGGTTAACCCTAAAAATCCCAGGATAGGGATCTTCTACACTGTGCAGTAAATGTGTCTGTGACAGAAGTACCACTTGAAGAAGTTTTGTTTTTTTAAGCAACCCTGAAACACTGCTAGAAATCGCAATATATCTAATATATTGGAATATAATATATGAATGTTGCAGGGTTTGCAGTCTTTTGTGATTTTGCTAATTAAGATGTGCAAGACTTATAATGTAATAGGTTCTTATATCTTCTCAGAAGAGTAACACATGAAATTAAGCTTTTTTTCACTAGTAAAGTGCTCTTTGTTCTGTATAGGTTACATTTCAATGAAAAAATGTACATTTGCTTACTTGGGTAGTGTTACAAAGCGGAATATCCTCTTTACAATCTAAGCACCTCATAAGAATTTTTTAAAAGCCTCTTTGTTATAATACAATAAATCCAATTTGCATTGCTAAACACTGTAGTAGAACAAAGTGGTCTAACCGGTCTGTAGTTTCAGTTCAAAGCAGTAAAGTCTTGTGACTCTTTTGCACATGAAAGCACATTTTCGCTCTATGTAATTAGTTTTGTAAGTTCATAATTGCTTATGTAAATAAAAGTAGTGAGCCACTATCAATCAGTAGTGTACTAGGCAGCTTATATAGGACATGAATCTATTAAAAAAGCATGTCAGTGAAACAGTTGTCTGGCAGTGTCACCTTTGAGTGGGCGGTCTCCTGACTGTTAAGATGTCAGCTGACCTTGTGCTCATGTCAGAACTGTGAACAGGAGCATCTGGTATAGATATCTGTCAAGCAAAAAAAGCAAATTAAACATGCTGTGGAGAAATAGGAAGGAGAATTCAGTGTGTCTTGCGGCTCCTTGCCAGTGTTGGTGACAAGTCCTGCCAATTCATTTTCTCTGCCCCGGTCTTCCTCAGCCAACGTGGCATTCAGACAGTCGTGTTTGTGTTAGGATGGTTTACATTTGCACAGTACGGAAATGCTAAAGCTGTCAGCAAACCCCATTAGCAAAAAAGCTTTACAAGATTTTAATATGAGCCATTAATTCAGTGATTACATTAGTAGTTCTGCTCATAACTAAATTCATTTTTTTTGTTTTAATGTTAGTGAACATTAACATTGCCCTGCTGAGTTGTTTTGGAATCTTGCAATTCTTAAGAGGCACGGATCATGGATGGAAACCTTCAATCTTATCAATGGCCATGGCGAGAGTGCTATTTACGTAGTTATCCCCAGTGATCCTACTGCAGAATTATACATTTCAAAAAGTTAATTTTCCAGCTTCTATTAAGATGATTCTTTTATTGAAATGACCTTTTTGGAACCCATGTGTATGCAGGAAGGACTGGTCGGTGCAGGTTTTGAACACTGTGAATGGAGTTTACAGCAGATAAAATCAAATCTCTGAAGTAATTTCATTGTATACAGTGTGCTTTCTCAAGCAGTTGATCATACCAGCACTGTTCTATGAGTTAAAAGTGTGAAGAAAGCTCAACAATAGTTATATTTTTAACTCTTCCTCTTTCTTCTTCCTTTAGATTTTGGCACTGATTGGATTTATCTGCATAGAAACCATCATGATGTGCTTGCCATGTGGTGGGGTGTACTTCTTTGAGTTTGTCAGCTGTAGTGCCTTTGTGGTCACAGGAGTCCTGCTCCTGATCTTCAGCCTCAACCTCCACACTAAAGTACCCCACATCAACTGGAACCTCACAGTAAGACATTCTTTCATATCTGTGGTTTGATAAAGAAGTAAAACTTGTATATGAGAGGTGCTGAGCTGTGATTAACATTGTTTTTAAGTCAGGCATGGGGAAAGAGTGAAAACTATGCATTTTCTTAAATTCTTTAGTGTTTATATTGGTAAATATCTTCATAAAAAAACCAACCATGTAATATCAATGTTAATAACGGAGAACAACAGAAGACCAATTATAATATGCCTTGGTTTGGAGACCAAACCAGTTTTAATTAGTAATGCAATTTCAAATCAACTGTGAGTCTCATGAATTTTCTAGTTTTTCTACAGAACATGGCAATTTCAATTTACTAGATTTATGTAGAAATATCTTATTTTAAATATAAAAATAATGTATTGTTATGTATTGTTTATTAATATATATTTAATATTATGTATTATGTCTGTGAAACTTGAACGAAGAACTTTTTTGCAACTTGCTGTTAATCTAAGAAAAGCCTTACAATGCGAAGTCCAGCTGAACCCTTTTTTCACTAACCCATTTTATTTTTATCCTGAAGATCTGCGCTGTGAAGGCTCCCAAATAAACGTTCTCATTAATATCCTGTATATTTTTTTTGCTTTGTAGGGAAAATTGAAAATATTGCTGCCATGGTTCGTTACAGAAGTTAAAAGTTATAGCCTGTGGTTGGGCTGAAGTTAAGATAAACAATGGCTTTTAAGCTTTTTAACAAATAGATACTGCTGCTGCTTGGCAAAGTTCTGTTCCAGGCCAGAGAATGCTAAGTATAACTTTTCATTTGTTCTGGAAAGGAACTCTCTTTTTTTCTGTCTGGATAACTCATTTGAAGACTTTCTGATTGTGTTTATGTCTTTAGGCTTTAAACTTACTGGGTTGAGCACAGAAGCCTGTCTCGGCATTATTTATACAGAATTTATACATGACGCTGCACTTTCAGTGAAAACCGAGAGGGGCTCCTCATTTCAAGTTGTCTTGAAGTACTTTTCTGGTGCGGTTATTGCACGTTGGTGAAGTGTTTTGTAATTCCAGTAACTCCTCTAGTGTGGTTGTAGTAGGGATGCTTATCAAGGGGTCCCTGAGTGCCTGAACCAATTGAGGCACTTGCCCTACTGCAGTTGAGTTTTGGCAACCCGATGTTGTGCGTTTGAGCCCAGATAATGTCATCAGGATTCCCCAAGTGGTGGCACACATTTGGCCAAGTGCCCTTAAGGATTAGTCAGCCAGGGTTCTCTTGGCTCACACCAAGCACAATAGAGGGACCCCTGTTGCTTCCTGAGCTTTGAAGGTCCTGTAAATGAGGCACATTGCGCTTCTCCATTTGGCACCGAGTCTCTTTCACAGTAGTGTGCTGTATTAAAAGATGAGCGGCTTGAAGGCAGTAGTTTAGGGAGTCTCCCTGCCCCTCGTCATTCTCCCCGTGTGCTTGCAGCTTTTATAGTTGCAGTGTTGTGATCCAGTGCGTCAGCATCACACAGCTGGCATTTCTAGATCAGCTAGGCCTTTAACAAAAAAAAAACAGCCATTCTAAATGTAAAAAAAGCAAAAGTGTATGTCATATGGTATCATGTGAATGAGTATTTCTGTTATTTTTGGCAGAAAAAATAAAATTCCCTTCTTCAGCATGAAAAGTTGTTATTTTGGTTTGATTAGAAAGAAACATTTATATGTGTTACATGGATTTAATTAAGAATACAAATTGGGCTAGAAGACATTTCATCCTTCTAAAGGTTTTTGAATAACATCATATTTTAATGGCATTACTTATTTTATTTCTGTCTGTGCAAATGGAGTTGTTGCTAAAAGTACCCTCTTTAGCACATTCATAGAGGTAGTTAATTTTTTCATCTTTGTTATCCTACATCAGGGTACCCCAGTCCTCGTCCTTCTAGAGCAGATTTTCCAGATCTGCTTATAGCACCAGTATCTGAAGAGCTGTGAGAAGCTATTAAACTGGACCTACTAAGTCAATAGTGAGCTGGTTCAGGTTATTAAGAGCTCACCTGGAGTGAAAATCTGTAGACACACCAGCCTTGTCCCCAAGATCCCTGTCTTGCAGGAGCATGGTGCTCAGATGCTATAGTAAGTAGCAGTTAACATTTCTGCATGTCTTTGTCCACACAAATGAATGGTCCTGTTTTTATTTCAGAGGTAAGTGACCTTGAAGAAGTCAGTGTCTACTGCATGAACATCAAAGGTTAGCACCTAATAACTGTTATGGAGGATATTGTTTGTATGGAGCCTTGCACATAATAATATTTTGCACAAAATAATTGGGTGTCTTTTGTGTCCTTATTAGATGTTGATTTTTATGTCTTTCCAAGTACGTGTGGTAGATATGGAAATATTGTACCAAGACTATAATGAAAGAAAACATGAAAGATTCCCAAGAGTTCCAGTTCTAACTTACTCGGTCATGTGAGATGTGTTTCAACCCACATGCTCCAGTTACTGGACAAGATGTTTATCTTGTCAGGCACACTCACTAACAGCACTGACAGGTTCTAGTGACATGCAAGCTTCTCTGATTAATCAAAAAATATAGAATAAAGTCTAACGTTATAAAGGGCACGGAGCAGTTTTTGGAGGTGCATTTATAAAATGTTCTGGGTTAAATGTTGACAAGGATTTTCTAGTTCTCAGAATTTCTAGATCTGGAGACTAGCTTGCATGCCAAGTGCGTCCTAATAGCTGTAACAGATGTGGAGTTTAGCAAAACACACCGGACCAGCTTGCTTTTGCGGCATCGCATAAGCTATGGTGTTTTTGCCGTGTGCTTGGGATTCCTTGTAATTCATCATAAAACCCCTGCAGATTTGTGTTGTTGAGTAAATCCCTCTTCCTATTGCTTATTATATCCTCAAGGGGAAATCAGAGTTAGTCATTGTAATTAAATGGTAGGGAGCATTAGCATTAAATGATCTTCCCTCCAATAAACGACATCAGACGAAATCAAGGCACAGTGTTAAGCTTTCATTTACACATGCTTCAACACAGAATTAGGAAAGTATCAAATATTCATGTTCCAGTGTTTTTTCTTCAGATAAATTCCATGGAGATGAGAATTAATAGCAGTGTGGTTGTGTAAATATTTTGACCTTCCCACGAAGTTCTCCATTGCCATTTAAAGTTTTTTTGCAGAAGCTGGGGGTTTCCTGTTCCCAGTCGTCTTGTGAAACAAAATATGTAGATTAAAAAAAATGACGGTGAAACGTTTCAGTGATCCCTTAAAAAGGCATTTTCAAAGGGTTCTGCAAGTTTGCTCTTGGATGTTTATATTTACATTTTCTGGTTGTGACTGACTCGTTGCATTACTCAAATTAAATTTTGCGTTTTACCATCCTTCTTTTCAATTTTTATTAGGAGAAGCCAAATAATTCTGTAATACCCAACAAGCCAACCACGGAGCCTGCAGGTTCTATTCCAGACTGCAGCTGAACCGTTTCATTCATAGTGGAGGGACGTTGTAGTGATTCCATTACTTTATGGCAAGGTAGTTAGGATCTCCAGCATGCACAAATGGCTAATCTTAAGACATACACTATAAGAGTGGCATTTTGCTATATTTGTTATATACATATATCTTAATTTGTTACGTATTTATGACTATACAATACAGTCAAAAGCTAGCATAAGTAAGATGTGAAATACAAGATAAAAACTGACATATATGCAGTTTTGTTTCTACTTTATAGATGTAGTGGAAAATCTGAGGCATCCTTAAAAAGACCTGTTATAATACCATTTTATTACTTTTTATTATTCTCTTTAAACAGGTACATACCCTGAAAGCACGTGGGTTGCATTGATGGTTGAATGGCTTTTCAGAATATTGATCTGCATACTGAGTGTATAGTACAGATGTGTTGCAGGAATACTTAGTGCTGGAATGAGAGCTCCCTGGAGCTTTTACACCAGCAGGTAATTTCATAAATCAGATGTTCATCTTCCTTCTGTTAGGGGTGACCAAAACAAAAGTGAATATTAATGAGGAACAATACTGTAAATCCTGTGAGAGCTGTATTGACTTTTTAATTGGTGTATATGGCCTTTTCATTTCCGACTGGAATACTTCTCTAAATGAATTAAAGCCTGAATAAACAACAGATATCTTGGGGAGCATTGTGCATTTGAGGTTTTACTGGTTTCGCATGATGGATGTGCAGTTTTTTTTCCTTTGCTTTGTAAAATCACACATACGCACAAAGGAATGTTCAAATACCTGAGAGTTACGAGCTACGTTATTGTAGGTCTCCCTTGGATGTCTTTTCAACAATTCTGTATAGCTTTTCTGCAGCCACAGCATAAGGTAACTGATCTGAAAAGCCCTGTGTTGGGGGGAATATTAGCAAAGTGGGGTGGGGTGTCATGTGAGACAGTATAAGCAATGACTTGCATTATGGCTCCAATCACATGATGATTACCCAAGTCATGCATTAATCCTTATTGCCTAGTTAGTTTTGTATTTAATCAGGAGGTTTCATCAATGCTTAGTGCCAAAGGTCTTTTTGTAACATATTGTTTATAATTGCAGTGAATGTAATGATTTAATTTTCCTGTAAAAACTGTAGAATTAAGGGGTTTTTAAATACAAGTGTTAAGCAGGGTTGGGTTATGTTGCTTTATGGCTTCTTTTATTTTTTTTCCCTCCCCCTCAGATGAAAGTCCAGACATAATTAAATTTTAAAGGCGCTTAGTAAAGGGAGAGAAAGAAGGCACTGCCATTGCAGAGATTATGGCAGCAGAACTGTAAATAACCTGTTGGGAAATGCGCTGTTGTAGCCAAGATTGCCTGTGTGTTAACAAGACAGTCTCACCTGCTGCTTATTTGATTTACACTGGCTTAGCTGAGCACGCTTGGCATTGGTGTAGTTTTTCTTCTTGGACAGAGGATTGACTTTTTTTTTGCTGGTACAGTATTTGCTGAAGCAGAACTTTACTCAAAGCTCTTCCCTCGGACTCGGTGGAGACTACAGCTCAATGCAGTGCCACCCCTGCCCCCTGTCCTTAAACCACATTCACCAGTCCCTCTCATGAGAGAAGGAAAAGATGTCAAATGCAAAGCTAACATGGTTGTCAGCTGGACTTTTTCAGTCTTATGTAATAAAAAGTATCCTACTGTAGGAGTGAACGTGTAAGGGCCTTGAAAAGGTCACTTATCTGCGGTCATATGAATTGCAGTGAATCAATTAATATTTTTCCTGAAATGCTGATACCATATTAAGGTACTGATAAAGATTGAATAATATGTACTTTAAAAGAAATTTTGTTACTGGACAAAAAAAAAACAAATAGGTGATTTGGAGAATACTGGCGATACCAATTTTTTAAATGTTTGTAGAATAGAAAAGCTATTTTTGAATAGCCAGTCATTTTTTTTATTATATCTTACTCCTAGCTGTCAATCAGTGGGCATTAACCAATATACAGTACCCCTCATATGATGATGGAAAGACGAGGGCTTTGTATGCATTCCTCCAAACCAGTCACTGTGAGAGCCATCTGATATTTTTCAAACAGACCTCATCATCTGGAAGAGAGGTTGACCTCTTATTTACAACACTGCAGGCTAATAGGCAGACCGAAGGTCACAGCAGGGCACGGTTACTGACTTTGGTCACCCAGCCCTGGTTGGGCTTGAAGCATTGTGCACCTCTGCTTTAGAAATCCGAGAGATGGTTGGGTCATGGTGTAATCTGCAATATAGAGCACAACCTTCACTCCAAACAAGAGCCTTTCAAATCATGAGCCACCTGATGTGTTTAGATAATGCTAAAAAAAAGTAAGTAGGTATTTTTTAGGAAAGAATAAAGAAACTTTATTACCCTTGTGTATAATGTAGGATGATCAGCAATTGTTAACTTATGTGTTTCTTTGCAGGACCTGGTGAACACTGGAGCCAGTACATTTTTCTTCTTCCTGGCATCAATAGTCCTTGCGGCATTGAATCACAAGACCGGTGCCGAGATCGCAGCAGTGGTAAGAAGGAATTCATTCTTTTATCTTCCTGTAAAGACCCTGTCGCCAGAACAACAAGGTCCTGGAATTCTGAACTTGCTGACCTTTTAGAACGATCTAGTATTAACCTATGCAGTAGCTTTGGAGTTCAACAGCTGTCTGTTAAAAGCTCTGTTACTAATTCACAGGAATTAGTCCACCGGTACACAGGAATAAAGAAAACCTCTTGCTGGTGTTTCATATAGCAGTTTTCAGTCAAAGGCTATCTCTTCTCAAGAGGAAGTATGTTGTATCTCCTAAAGGCGGAACAAAACTCTATGCACATTAACAAAATTTATCATAGGTACATGGCAGATGTTTTCTTTTTTGCAAGTTTTGAATAGATTTGTCATAAGAAAAAGCAAGTGCTGAGGTAAAGGTTTATTTCCAATAATTAATTCATACTAATAAGGTACCCTTTATTAGCTTTAAACAGAAACATAATGAAAAATAACTACGAATCAAATCAAACAGCAACATTTGTGGAACTAAACTCTTCATAAATCTTAGTAACTCCTAAAACTGAAATGCAAAACATAGTAGTGTAATAAAAAATCATGTCCAAGTGTAAATACTGCCCTCTTGTGTGTAAGAAGCTGTATTACTAACAGCTGTACAGTATGTGATTGGAATATAACGTCAGTTGAGCTCCTTCCATAATTTTTTTTAAATATTAAAATATGCCTGAATTAAGTATTCGTGAAAACAAAGTATGTTAAAGACACTGGGAACTGATGACTACTGAAGTTGCCCATATAGAATAAAATCTGTAAACAAATACAAATCTGTATAATCTGCTGATGTAATTTTTTATCAAGCTATAAATTATCCAATTACTTTATTGTTGCTGTTGTTATTTTTTTCTTTTTCTCAGAGTTAGCAGAAGCTTTATTTGTTTGATACTGGGTGTTCTTTAGTTTTGCCAGAATTTGTGCTGAGTTGTTTATTATACAGATGTTCTCAGCAGGACACTGAAGTGTAACAGACTGGAATTTTTGTGCTTGAAAGCTCCCATTAACTTGGAGAACTTTAAAGCATTCCTCCTGCTGTGTCTAGTTCTAATGCAGTTTTTATCAGATATGCAGGTTTTGGTAGGGGAATGGAACTACAAGGTTTATTGCTTTTTTAAAATAATATTTTCCATTCAGAGCTGCCGCAAGGAATCAACATACATCATTTAGTTATGGGGTAACAAAATTAGTGGACTCGGTATTAGAAAATAATGTTTTCTAATTGATCACTGTGCTTACAAATATTCCATTTTACTTACAAAAACCTGCAAGTGACCTATATTATACACTTCTAGGGAAGCGCATTGCTGCTATCAAGAAAAAATGTGCTATCTCATAATTGAGAAATTGTTATTAAGGGATATTACATTCTCAGATACTTTATGTGATAATCACACCATAGCACAATCATCACAATAATTTTGTGGAATTATCATTAGATGGCGTTCAATTTAAAGCAGTGGAATTGATTCCATTGTTAGTCGGGTTGACACCCATTATGTTTGAGAATAAGTTCAACTGTCCTCGTGGTTATGATTGTGTTCGCATTAGGTACAAATTGCAGCATTTCATTATGCCTGAACCCTAGTGGAAAGTCTGTCTGTGTACATTCTGCAGCACTGGACACAGTCACAAACACTAAACCCTCAGTTCCAGCCAAGCTGTCATTGCTGTCATTGCACAATGTAATATAGGTTGTCCATGTACTCAAATAATAATTGCTATCATTGCTAACTACGAGATAATTTTCTCATAACCAGATAGTGCATGAAATATGTTTTTCCTTGATGGCAGCAAATCTCTTCCATACATATTGTAAAACTCACATTTGATATGTGTAAAACCTGCAAGTGAAGCTGTAGAAGCTTTTAAAAAAAGGACACTTTAATTTGTCTGTTGGTTATACTTTTAAAATTATCCTTTAATGAGAAAATAACAAAACAGACTATAAACACACCTTTCATGTGAATTTCTCTTGTAAAAAATCCTGTCATAGCATTAATTTGTCTTTGTAAGGATGTCTTTGATCATCTGTGTTTTCTTAACTTCAATCCTTTCAACATATATGCACTCAGATGCAGTGCTTGGATTACTAAGTAGTCTGGACATCCAGCCAACAGCAATATCACTCTGCAGCTCACAACTGGCAATTCACTGAAGCTCAGCGGGTGTGAACCTGGCCAGTACCTGGATGGGAAAGTTGAAGTTGCTGCTGGAAGAGGCGTTAGTGGGACCAGTTGGGTGTGCTCACCCTGCAGTCTATGTGGGTCCTAATGCCCTAGTACAGTGACCACTGTACTGTAAAAAAAAGCGCTGTCCTTCAGATGAGACGTTAAACTGAGGTGCTCTGTGGTCTTTAAAAATCCTAGGGCTTTTCACGAAAAGTGTTACCTGGCCAAGTTTCCTCCTGGTCTTTCATGGCCTCCTAATATTTTCCATTCTATGAATTGGCTTCATTACTCTGTTCTCCTCCCCATTGATAGCTGGTGTGCGATGAGTGTACTGGCGCAATTTGTTTGCTGACGCATCATCCAGGTGGGGGCTACACACTGGTGGTGGAGGGGAGTCCCCATTACCTGTCAAGTGCTTTGAGTGGAGTGTCCTGCAAAGCACTATAGAAATGTAAGGAATTATTATTATGAGAGCTTACTTGCCAGTGGAATATCGTCCTTGTCTTTTACCTCCGTGGCTCCTATTTATCATTCCTGGCAAAATCTAAAGAATAAAACTGCAGAGATGAAACAATTCTGTAATTACTGTGCTACTTTCCCTAGATATTTGGGTTCCTTGCAACAGCTGTCTACGCCTACAACACCTTCCTTGCTGTAAAGCGATGGCGCCTCAGGGATGTTCGGGCCGGCGCCGTGCAGACCAGTGAGTACACACGTGCTCGGACAGCGTCCCGCGGGGAGATGGAGACCCAGCCGGAGATCCAGTGATGTGACTCCCGAACCCGAGGTGGGCCCGGGGGGGTGAACAGAGAGAGTCTAGCTCTGCCATGGCTACGCGGGCCTCTCTCTGTCTGAAAAGGAGACCCGTCTGAGATCACCAGTGTGTTTGAATGAAAAGAAGAAAAAAAATCTCTCGAGGAACTATATTGTTTTGCCGTTTTGGTAAAAAAAAAACATCTTTATGAAGGAAATCTTGGGAATGCATCAGTTTAATTATACATATTTGGATGTTGCTGTTTTTTCAGTGCTGCTTTAATATATCTTGCTTCGTTACTGTTCAAAGGCATTGCTGCCTGGGCCAGATTCTTTTTATACATTATTCTCCTTCACATGTTTGAAGAAGAGCACGTACACACATGTACAGGGTGCTGCAATGAATATGTATTTTATAGCTGAACTGAATATCCCTGTCCAATTTTAAAAATGGAACTACAAAAGTTTCTTTTTATAAATATGCTTTTATTGCAGTTGATTTGACAGTTTAAAAATTATGCCTTAAGATACTTTTAGTAACAACAGCAGAATGTTTCTCTTGAATAGATATTCTCAAAATGTGGTCTTAATCAGTTTCCCAAGAGAAGAAGACTTATCCGGTAGAAAAAGAACTGTGATGTTAAAGAAAATCATTGAATCTGATTCAGTCATTTGATTGAATCTCTTGGTACCTTATTGTGATGCAAGAGCAAAATGGTACTATGAAAATGTGTGCTGTACATACCAGTCTTTAAAAAAAGGGCACTGATCCAGTGTCTCAGGATGCTCCAGGAGGAGCTAGTAAACTATTTTCTGCTTGGTGAAAAAGAATTTAAGGAGAAAGGTATGACAGATGCCTTATATTAGATGAAACTGCAAGACCATGCCATTAATTATAGGATGTCCATTGGTCCAATCAGGTGCCTTTTCCAAACAAGACAAAATGTCTACTTTACAGCACAAACATTCCCCGTTCAGTTCTTATAATTATAATTTTCACTCTAAAATTACACTCACAGTGACCTATAACATGTATTTCATAGTAGACCATTACACATTGTAGTTGTAATTGAACGGAGAACTATTGCTATTCTTAGATGTGGTTCCCAGCCCTGGTCCTGGTTGAACACCAGCTCTGCTTGTACCCATTCCAGATGAGCTCGAAATCTCCATTGCTAATTTGTTTCTTGTTTTCTTTGGTCAGTCCTGATTGTGACAGATACCCTACTGCAAGGGTGTTGTTTCCAGCAACTTCAGCAAACAGAACTTTACACAGTCTGTCCTCAATTTGCCTGCTATTATTTCTGCTCATATCGTTTTTTTACTAGATGATCAATTAATGATTCACAGACTCAGGTGAGAATGACACTGTTAAGCTACAATAAACGTTGTTTCAAAATGCAGAGCAACAAAATGGTTACACGTCAGGCAGCACACCTAAATGAGGGTAGTTCTGAAACTTAGAAATTGGTACAGGCATGTAGCTGTAGGCACTTTCACAAATATTCCCCAAATAGAAATTAATTAGATAATAATTAAGAACTTGACTAGTACAAAAGGCAGAAAAGAAAGTGTTCCTCTAGGATGAGATTTGGAAACCATTTTTAGGTGATGGCTATTAATGAATCAATCCCAGATAGCTTTTTAGAATATTGTGGAATATGGATGTTTTGGGGGTGTATTAAAAAACAATACTTATTTTCTACTTGGTGATTGGGTATTTTGTATTTGGGTGTTCAAAGCAAATTATTGATGTAAAATTTACATCCAAAGTCTTTCATTAATCCAAGCACAATTTAAAATGTAAAATTTTATTAATAGTTTAGCAGGTGATTTGACAGTACATTCATTAAAATAATTAAATGGAATGGTTATAAGCATTCACTCGAATGAAATGTCAATACTCAATGCCTTTTCTGGACAAATTTAGGAAACACTTGTAATAATAAGTTGTGCGCTCTTGTTTGTACTGATATTTTTTTTAAATTGTATTGTTTTGTTTTTTCTTTTCAATATCCAGTAATACCAGCTTTATGGTAAGATATTTTTGGTAAGTTTTTTTTTTATTATTTTGATTATTTGTATATCTGGAATGTAATAAGGGAGAAGAGTCCCCAATTAGCTCTAGCTGATGTGTATTTATTGCTCTCTGTATAACACAAATATGAAGTCTTTTTTTCATACTTTTTTATGGAAGCATTCTTGAAGGATTCCAGAGATGTCTCTTGCTTCACCTTAGGTGCCTTAAAAACTACAGGCTATATAGGGGAGTTGGTACCAAATTGAACTGACAACTAAAAGTACAGCATGTTATTAACACTATTTAAATTCAGTATCTTGTTATAAAATGTATTTATTTTATTAAATTATATCGCTTTAGGAATACAGCAGACCAAATCTGAAGTTCTATTACCTCTGAAGGCGGTAAATTGTCTACTATGGTTCTAAGCAGCAAATATAATACAAGCACAGGGTTCTCTATATTTAAACCAAAACTAAATTTCTCTTCTGTTATAATGTTTAATGTTCAGTACAAAATGCTGTCTAATAGAACAAATGGCACGTAAATTAGCATACATTCTTGGAATGGTTACAATGTTAACTTTGTACGAAACAATAGTGAAGTGAGCCTTGGTTAGTTAAACTCCACATTCTCAAACATATCATACAGAAAATCATGTGGAAGGACTCTTTGCTGAAAATGGGAAGAGAAATTCTGAAGCCAGCTAATAAACTGGTTGGCTGCTGAAGTCAATTTAGGATCGGTTATGAAGGAGACATTTCATGAGCAGTGTCTTAACAGACAGATGAGGTACTTCTTGTTTGTATAGAAATACTATTAATCAATGAAGGATTTGTTTGCTGCATACAACTGTATCAATTATTTTAAATATATTTTAAATCTGCTTTAAAACATAACATTAATTATCCTGAAATACATCAGGATATGATTTTTCATAACTAAGGGCAGCCTTGCATCTATTCATTAATTGTTTTACAGTAATTGCAGTGCTTTCTAAGACGATGCCAAGATTTGAGGCAAAACAGTTCCAATTCCTTTTGAAGGTTCAGATAACTTAAAAATGCATGTATTACTTTCACATACAGGATTTGATTTCTGCCTCCTAATTAAGGAACCTCATTACCAGCATTTATTGCAGAAAACCTAATTGGTGCTTTAGGATTCATGCTGAAATGTCTGTAGTAGACTCGGTTAAAAAAAAAACCATGAAGAAAATGTATTGATACAATTTTTATTTAAATGTCTGGGTTTAGGATTTTAGATAATATCTTGAACATCATACATAATCTTCCCTCAGTTTAACATGGGATGTAATTTTTTATGTTAAGTATTAAACTGGTACTGATTTCTTTTTCTCTGTCTGACAAATCTGTATTTTTGTATTTATAGAATCGTGTACTTCTATTGACATTAATCACTGGTTATTAAATTGTGATAAAACATTCTCTTTCAATAAACTGATCTGCCATTGTATTTTCTTTTTGCACTGCTTATTTAATGCTTAATTTCTGTGTACTTTACAAGAGCTCACTTTTCTCACGTACAGACCAGCTGTGGTATTTATGCATAATTCAAAATGAAGAGAATATGTCTTTGAAAACTGGAGGTCTGTTTTGCTGCTGGAGTAAAACTGCAAATCCTGAAAAATAACCAGGAGTGAAGAAAGACACAGACAATGATTTTCATAAAAATTATAAGTAATGTTTACTTATTTTTTGGCATTGTGAACAAAGTTTCATTAGTTTTTTGAGTGGCTCTCTAAAACTACTCTACAAGCAGGTCACAAAATAATTCACCGTGACAGTCAGCAAGATGTGGCTCTTGAACCAAAACCACAACATGCAACTTTTTACCAGATTACAGTAGATGAATTGCATGAGAAAAACCTTGATATTCTTGAAACTGTGGGCTTTCAACCATGTGTCTGTGACCCCCATGGGGATTCTGGGAACAAAGATGTTTTGCATTTCAAGTCAATTAGTGTGTCAAATCATTCTTGCCTTCTTAGTCATGGTGGATACATTGAGCTGCAGTTGTGCATTTATATTACTAGTTATAAAAATGTAACTTCTTTTTAAGTTCTGGTCTTTACTGAGGGGGAACACTTGAAAAGAGATCCTCAGTTCAAAAAAAGGCTGGATACCCCAGTTCTAGATCACAGGTGCAGATAGGTGAATAAAATGCAGTTAAATGATAATTCTGACATTTTCTAAACAATCTAATATCTAAATCTAATATTAACTGCATTTTTGGGAAGTGGCATTTCTTTGCAAACATTAGTGGTACTTTTCCCACAGAGAAAAAAATAGTCTCTTACAAACATTCAAAACTATATAAAACAACATTTACAAAACCCTGAAAGTGCTTCAGATAGTATAAAAGGCAGATTAAGGCACCAAGTGGAAGGCAGCAGTTTCTTTAAAAAAACGAAGTATTAAGTACTGAATAACTGGAGAAACGATTAATCACAAGCTTGAAAGCATGACCGTTACTTTCATGAGTTATAAAATGCAAATATATTGTCATAAAAATCATGCCTACCAAGTTTGACAAAAACTGAGTCCTGGATTCAGTTCCAGTCTTTCTATACAGCAGATGGTGAAGCCAGCAAACCAACTGCAAAACATTTTTTTCCTCAAAGTTGACTTTAGTAAGTCAGTTAATAATCAGAATAACACTACATAGCTTATTGGCTTGATCCAACAACAAAGTCGTATCCCTTATTATAGACTGAATTTTATGTTGGGTACTATAGTTTAACAAGTACTTTAATCACTATACAATGCTGGTGGTTTATCAATATGTTTGAAACCTATTACACATCTTATACAAATATAAGAAGGATATATTTAATTGTAAACACATTAGTTAACAAAAGAGTTTGGTTTATATATCTGGCCAACAATGTTTTTGGACACTTTTCACTGTGGTAAATGTATTTTTATATACAATCTATCATACATGTGCCGAAAAACATAATTGGATAACCATGATTGCCTAACATTCATAAGTAAAAGTTATTTAATTAACTTAGTAAATTAGTTCTACCAAGGCTTGATTTTATGAAACATTCAGTCCTGGTGAAATATCTCCCAAATATGTAACTCTAGACTATTACTATTATTAATCAAGTAGAATTACCTTTGGATTAAGGCAAATATCTAAAAATATGTAAACTAGTGTCATCCAACTTTATTCCACCCCCCCCAAAAAAAAACACCTTGACAGTACTGATTACATACTGGAACAGATTCACAGTTTCAAAGCAGGGCGGTTGGCATACAATCAATTTTTCCTCTTCGTCCATGATCCTATTTAACTGGAAAAGCAAACTGTTCTTTGACTAGTGCACTGGGTCAAAGTTGCATATGCAAAATACAGTAAAAGGTGTTTGATCAGGTGTTTTTTTTTACATAGGCTACCAATCAAGAACTGACAATAAACAAAAACGTTTTATTATATCCCATCTTTAACTAGCCATCACAAGAGAAATGGTGCTCTATACCATATGTATTAATGTGCCCTGTTGTAAAATGTTAAACTGTAGCAAGTACCAGTGGCAGGAACTTAAAATAGATTTCATAAGCCCCTGTGGCATGAAACTTGTTTGGACAAGCTTACTGATTTCCTCGTGGATCTGTTTCTGGATCACGACTTTGCCAGGATCGTTCTAATTGAGCTGCGTCTTGGGGATTTTATTGGAAAGCAGGAGGTGGGGGGGGGCAGTAATAGATGGAGTTTAATCCGAATCCGAATCCGAATCTTCATCTGCAACCAAAAAAAAAGAGAAAATGTTCCAAAAGTGAAACCACAAAAAAGTGTGACACTTCTTCCATCCTAATTACTGCGTATCTGCTTTTTGTGGAAATTAAGGAAGTTGCATCACACATACAGTACAATAACTTGTACTACACAGCTGCAGTTTAAAAACACTCCTGAAATTACTGCAAAAAAGCCAAACTTAATAAACATCAGTTTTTACAGGAACTTGTGATACCACAGCTTTTTTTAGACTGCATGATGCTCAATTATTTTTTTAAAAAGGTTATTTTAGAAAGTTATGTGCTGACATAGACTGCATGTGTCTGTGGATTAAATGAGAAATATGATAAATGTGCATTTACAGCACGTGTATTATTAAAATCATCAGCTATTCAATTTTTGTGTTGCTTATCCCATTGAAACAATTTTTGCATATTGTTTTATCGTTCGTTAACTACAAAGGAGTACAGGACTGGTTATATTTAATCACATTAATGGCACAAAGCCTTCCTTTTACATTTGCTGTAGAATAATCGCTACACATTTGCTTTTGTGGTTTTTACGTATGACAGAAGAAGGTTACATGGAGGTTTCCTGATATAATTAGTTTCAGTTTGAGATAATATGTTGGCATTACCATCTGATTGTTATTCTGAGTTTGTCTATACTCCAGATGTAATTTATCCCATACAGCGTTTTAGTGGGGAAATGGAAGCAAATCTTCAACGGTTGTGAAAAAAAAGTTTCTTCCCTCATTTTCATACCCCTGTTTGTATTTCTACTCTTTTTTTAAAAAAAGTAAAATGTTTCCTACCTGCACGGGGCTGCTCTGGGGAATCACCTTGCTTCAGAAAATTAGCCAGCTCATTAAAGATAACATAGAAATGTAACGCAAAAACTATGGTGGCTATGAATCCAAATACCTGCAAAGAGAGCACGCAAGTGAGTTGTAACATCATTGAGAGACATTAAAGGGTCAAAGATGCAAAAAGAAGCACCTTTTATATACAGTCATGCTTGTACAGTCATATATGCTGGCCCACATCACATATTTCCACACAGGAAAATGTATATTTTGATTTGTATACTTAGCACAAAAATCTGTATTGTGTATCATATAAGAAAAAAAAATCAATGTATAAAACAAGGATATTTGTATTAAATTCATTTGTAACTATCAGGCATACTCACCCCACCTGCCTTAGAAGCCCCATCTTTATACTTGGAGACTGAGATTATGGAAATAACAAAATATATAATTGAAGCACTGACACAACGTAGAAAATCCTACAGAGAAAAAAAAAATAAAATAAAATAATGCACCCATTGTAAAAACACCAGATATTAGGTTAGCCATGTAGACTGCATACAAGCCCCTTTGTCTCTCTGCTTTAAATGTAGTAGGCTATCATCTACCCTGAAACATATAGCAATACTGCAGTCACTTGAGGCCTGTATGTACCCAGGTAAATGTATAGAGCAGTCACCTGAGGCCTGTATGTACCAAGGTACAGTAAATGTATAGAGCAGTCACTTGGGGCCTGTATGTGGCCAGATAAATGTATAGAGCAGTCACTTGAGGACTGTATGTGACCAGGTACAGTAAATGTATAGAGCAGTCACTTGAGGCCTGTATGTACCCAGGTAAATGTATAGAGCAGTCACCTGAGGCCTGTATGTACCCAGGTACAGTAAATATATAGAGCAGTCACTTGAGGACTGTATGTGACCAGGTACAGTAAATGTATAGAGCAGTCACCTGAGGCCTGTATGTGACCAGATAAACATATAGAACACTCACTTGAGGCCTGTATGTTACCAGATAAATGTATAGAACCAGCCAAGCATACAGAGATGTCATTTTGACCGTGTACTGTATGTTGCAGTATAAACAGAAAGACTCACCATCAGAGGCCAGTGGAAGCTCTTGAAGCGTTCATTAAACTTGGTGGAGTAGGCGAAGAGAAGAAAAAGTGCCAGGAGGAACTCGATCAGCGGGGCTGTCACAAAGGCCGCGGCTGTTGATGCCACGAAGCAGATGAAGATGATGAAGGACAGAGCCTGAGACAGGAAGAGTCAGTGAACCCATGGTAATGTAAGCTGTAGCTGGGGTGACTGACAAGAGCAATAGTCACACAGATGCAACCTGATACATTAGCACTCTCTTTGTGATTACTGTGCATAAATACTGTTAATATATACTTAATTAATTCTTTCTGATGACTCAATTGTTACACTGGACAGGTATTATTGTAGAGCTGTATTTTTCAGCATGTGGAGTATTTTCTAAAATAATTCTTGGCATTCTAGGTGAAACATCATGACTTGGTCTTCATGGTACATTGAGGATCTGGTGTTTTAAAGCTAATGCCAGAAAACTAAAAAGGTGACCTTAAGATGAATAAAAAAAATAGAAAATATCACAAATAGGTCTTTGTGTATCAGGAAAATGTCAGAATCCCTCTAAAGGGCAAAGCTCAGTCATGAAATCTGCACAGCCTCAAACAATGACAGTTATAATCTGCAAGCTGGTTGATGGTAAACAGTGTACATGTACTGTATGTTGACAACTCTGCAGTTTAAAGCTATGCTTGTGTTTCACTTTGGTGTCACACAATCACTGACTGAATACAAGGCTTATTAAAGCCAAACAAACACTGAACAGATGTTAATAGGCAATGCTGTGTAGTATAACTGCAAAACTACTTCCTCTGTACAAATTTTAAATTGTTACTTTGCAAACAGCATGGAGAATCAGGTAGCAGTAATGAAAATGTGACACCTGAGATTCGATCCACTTTCGGAACGACAAAGGAGAAATATTTTCTGTCATCTTGAGGAAATTCTTCTTATAGAGTTCCTGGCAGAATTCTATCACTAGAGATATTTAGCTTCTTGAACATAATTTAAATGAATTATTGCACCCAAAGACAAAGCAAGCAAAGTGCTTAAGATTGATAGATTTTATATACTAAGATATATTAAGAAAATTAACTATTAAGTAAAAGCTGAACTACATCATTTACAGAATATCCCATGCATTCAAGTTTGTACTACAGTGAAATACATATATATATATATTATTTACTGTGTTTACTTCTTGATTGGGTCTAATTCACATACAGGACTGTTCAGTTTATTACAGCTTTCCTGGTCCTTGAATTATTTCCACTTTTGTCATACAAACCCACCACTACAGATCGCTCAATAATCTGTAGAACAGAAGCAGTGCAACAAAGAAACACAAACAGCAATTTGAAGTGTATCACAGAATTCTATATTTTGTTATAAACACATTAAATATTTACCAAAACAATTTCAAAGTGTTCAAACAAGATACTCAGATTAAAGCAAGGACTTTATCCTGTATCCTTGAATAATTCCACAGTGTGTTTCAGATTTGGAGCTGTAAGCAACAGAATGCATAAACTATATTTATAATTAAGAATTATCAATCTTTTTTAAAAATGCCTGTTGATATTTAACTGTACATAATAAAGTCATAATATGTCATCTCCATCAACACTAGGAATTAGGAATTAATCTTTTTCCTGTTGTTATTTGTCTTTTCCTGTATTGTACTTAGTGCTTTGCAGCTTTACTATAGGACTTTTTTTCCAGTAAAGCCCAGAAGTCATATACTGTAAATCTCTGCTTTGAATGCTCAAATTATTAATGAGAATCTGACTCTGTTGAGGTAACTGGTCAATTTAAGATCTATGCACAAGCAACAGAAGAATAGTGTAGTACACATTGGAGTCAAAAAGAAAAATGATATGAAAGAGCAACGCTGAGGATTTAAACTACTACTTTCACGTGTATTTTGTCAAATCAAAAGCTACATATCGGATAACATATATGACATTTAGAAGACTTCCTTTTCTCTCCTGTCCTCGCTTAATTTGTACATACTATACAAAGAGTACGGTACACAGTATATTTTTTGCAGGTGAAGTGAGATTTTCCTACAGTAAGACAAGCAGACCAACACCTGGCAATCACAGATCTTAAGAAAGCATCGTAAACTTTCTTGGTTACACTTTATTCACATATACTGTGACCACTAACACAGACCATGTGATCTCTAAATACCCCCCCGCCCCCACCAGTTACATTTAAATGTAGCGAAATGGCGTTGTGTAGCACGTAGAAGTTCAGTGAAAAAGGGTTGTAGAACAAGGTAAGGAAAAGGCACCTCTTGAGTGTTTAATTACAGTTATATGGACATTTAAACATCGAGCAAGTGGTACTAAATTCACTGCAACTGCAACATTGTCGCTTCATGTTTTTTTTTGTTTCCTAAAACGTGAACGAGATTGTCAGAAATACCACTGAATATACAACAGGCATTAGTGCTCTAAGAGTGATGAATAATGCCTTTTATAGAAGCAGTAATAAGATAACAATGCAGGATTTAACACAGTTTTCACAGAATGTAAAAGAGATACCCGAGCGCTTTAAGTTTACAAATTGTAAACTGTAATACAATTGTTCTCACATTTACATGTTTTTGTTTCATAGGAAGAGATAATAAATCTGTTCTGCATGTACACTTCGGAATCTTTCTAGAGATCATTAATGATAAGGCGCCACTCCCGATGCTCCAATGGAATAAAAAACCGCAAAAAATAAACTTGACAGAAGAGAAGAAAATTAAGGTCTATCGTGTTTCCAATTAATTTCAGTGTTTTTATTCATGTACGAGTTAGAAAACTATCTTGTGGTTGTAATGTTGATTAGAATGTATTACTAACAGCTATTAGTAGCAACAGTTTAGAAAAGAAAACAAGAAAGGTGACAGAAAACAAGATCTGCTGACAGTATTTTAAAGAAGATTTAAATAAAAAATAAGTTGTACCACTTCAGCTGTAAGGAGCAATCCTCTTCTTGAGGTGACGAAAGCTTTGTCTGGGAGGAGAGCTGATATGCCAGCCTGGCGAGAACTGGTCGAATCGGGAGACTCTATGTCTCCCATAACGGCAGTTCAAAAAAGCAAAACAAAAGTTAAATATTCAAGCGAAGTTGCCTGCTATATAGCAGAGTCGTCTGCAAAGCAACAAATGAATCACTTTCTTCTGAATTTAAGGTGGAAACGGAAATCATGACACTGCGGAAACGTAAAAAAAGCGCAACATCTGCATTCTTCAAATCTGGAGACAGGGCTGTTAAGGATGCCTCATGGCTTGATGGGTAACTGGCCTCTTGTTTTTAACTTAACTGCCTATGGTTGAAATGAAATACAATTATGAAAAAAAATATCACTCTGCTTTGTCACGGACTTCGTGTTAGGGTTCTGCAATCAAATGCAGGTTGAGAATGCAATGGTCTGGCCTCGACACAGAACAGCGTCTTATAATTTTAAAGTCGTCATTGCTATTGATTATTGTTGCAGTTATCCTCATTGTTGTTGTATAAAATGTATACTTGTAACAGACATAAGCAGGGTAAAATGTTGTCTCTATATGTATCACTTCCATATTTCTGAGGGAACTGCAATCTGTTATTGTGTCATTGAATCACCTCAGTTTAAGTATTTACCCTCCTCCATAGTCCTGAACACTTATACATTCATTGAAATGTAGCTGCCTTATAGCTTTTCTGTTCTTTTAAAGCATTAAAATGTTGAAAATGATATAAGTATATATATAACATATATATAAGTTAAAGTTAACAAATTAAAAGAATTAGGTTTAAAATAAATATTAAAGCTTTTTTTAAATATTATGGAATGTTTAAGTCACAACAATGAAGTGTTGCTATCATATACGGAATTATTCATGTTCAGTATTAGGCACAGAATGTACTGTTAAAGACACATAATGTAGCCATTGTGTAGTATGCATTTATTTATGAAGTTGATAATTTGTGCATTTACATTATTATGAAAGAAATAAAACTTATTCACATTCAAAAGACATACAAAGCACCAAGAATATGCACTCCTTCCATTCAAAACATTACAATGCACCACATTAATGCATTGCACAATACCAGGGTAATACAGTAAGTGGATAGTCTTTTATGTTATTATTGACTGAAGTTTACACTGGTTTTGGTCTATTTTAAGATTACCTGCAAAGTTTGATTTCAGGGGAGTTTTCTACATTAGGATGGGGATAATGAAGCCTAATACAAAATTAAAAGAATGGTTCCTCAAATATACCTAACAGATATCATAGATAGTTGACAACTCATGACATAAACACAGGTCTTCCAGACGCTTGGTGCCGATTATTTCACTCCAGAGACTTCAGTAGTTCTTGGCTGGTTGAAAGTTATTCTCTTGAAGAACAGATAAGCATCCACTGACCAGAGAGCTGCTGCTATTAGTCCCACAATCTGCAAAAGTACAATAAATGTCTACTGAACAGGAAACAAAACGTTAGTTTTTTTACTGTACAAACCAAAATACAATAAACTGCATCTGGCAGATCAGAAAACCAAAGGTTCCTAACCTTTAAAATGTGCATTCAGGTTAGTAAGAGATTTAAAAAAAAAGTTTCCATTCACACTTACCCCACCACCCAGGGCTCCTTCCGCTGAGTACGTAGTAAGAGCAATGACACTCAGAATAAACACAAACAGTGCTGCAAAGGCTGAGTTAAAAATATCCTGTAAAAGCACAAGAAATCATGTGTTATTGCTTATTTGCACTGGGGGCAGAAAACTGGACATGACTGCTTTGCAATACGGATATGATCCTTACAATAAGAGGCCAGAAGATAAAAGTGATCTTCTTGTTGAGCTTCAGCAGGAAAAGGAGGAAGAGTGCGAGAGTTATTACGAACTCCATGCAAGTGGCTGCGATGTAGGGAGCTCCACGTGCTGTTGCGAAACACACAAAGGCTACGAAAACAGTCACCTGGCACAAAGAGAACCGACAGTTAGAGGATGCCTTTTTACTCCTCTTTTATATTCTATGCTGAAACCCTAAACAGATGACATAACAACAAATATTTGACATCAGATTTAATTCAAGAGCGTTATGTTAAAATGTCTAATGGCACAGCAAGGCCTCATTTAGAATATTATGTACAATTTCCACATTATATAACGCATATTGCTGCTTTGAGAACCCATCCAGAGAAGAGCAACCAGATAGACTGAGGGACTTAAAGGAATGTCCTACATTGACAGGTCGGTGAAACTGAACTGTTTTAGTTTTGAAAACAGAAGATTACTTGGGGATCTGCTGTAATTCTTCAGGATCAATAGTGAATCCCAAACTAGTGAGAATTGTGTAGAAGTGTATTTAAAACTGAGAACAGGATGTACTTCTGTATCTGGAAGGTCATGGGAGTAATGGAACAAGTTATCCAGTCATGTTGTTAAAGCCAGTAATGTGGTTCCTTTAAAGAAACAGCTGGATAAGTTCCTTGGATAAACCAGCTGCTAACTACAAAACAAGCGGAATGATCTCTCGATTGTAACCTTTCTTATGTTCTTAAATAATGATCTATCTATCTATATATATATAAAATGACAAAGCAAGTTTATCCAAATTAGCCTAATAAAATATGGCTTTTCTTCCACCTAATGAATGTGTACAGTATTATATATGATTCAGCTTATTGTAGGTAACTAATGTATAACACGCATGAAATGTGCTTGAGCTCTCTTTCTTCACAATATGAAATGCCAAGAGCTCCACTAGAGGGCAATATTCTCTGTCACATTTCATTATTAGAAGAATATTATTTTATAACAATACTTTCATTATTAAAATATGGGGAATATTTCGTTGCTGATGTATTTATCAGGCTTTGCTATTTTTATATAATATTAGCTCAGCAAAGCTGCATTATAGATAGGGAAAATAACAATAACTGTGATCAGAATGCTTTATCTGATCACAAAACACAGATAATTACTGTCTCCTAGAATAAAGACATATGTACTTTCATCTTCTTCCATTCTAAAAAAGTAAAAAGAAACACTGGAATTAAAAAAATAATGAAGAAGAGCAAGTTTCAGTATCAGAACATTTTCAGTAGTCTTGTTAGTGTTTACCTTTTTAAATGTCCTGTGAGACCAAGTTAGTAAACCGAATTTTAATGTCTACAGCTTTGTTTTGTGTAGAACAACATAGACATTAATAACGGAATATAATACAAACTGGTAGGGTTGATAAGAAGTTATTAGGAGGCAGAATAAAATATATTTTATAACCCATACGCTTGACAGAGAACAGAAGATTTGTTATACTTGATCTCAAATCACCAAACCTCACTTCACACTTCTATAATCCAGAACATTTTAAACACTTCTTTCTTTAAAGTTAATTTTATTGGTCTTTTAGATGTCAAGAGTTACAAAATAACATAATACATAATGCTCCTGTAACAAAAACTCTCAGATAAAAGATACACAATGACCCTAACAACTATAATTGTAAGCTAGATGACAGCTTGTTTACTTATTGAAAGCAATGCAGATGCCGTTAACTCATCTTTGCCTGCACAGATAAATACTTATAGCTGGGGTAGTTCAAATACTTTATGAAATGCATAATACATGTGTAAAATCTAAAGCGAAAAAAGAAATCGTATTAATTGTATTATTTCTTACCATCTCTGAAACTTTAAGAATACCTCTACGAGATTTAAGAAAGGTAAAATCAATTTCCATGGCGAATAATTTTACTGTAGCACAATAAACTCTTCTCAGAAATATCTGCCTGTCTTAAACCTATTTCCTGATTGTTCAATTTCCTTTATCGCTGCGGTAACAGGAACTTGTGAGCACAATTTTTATTTTTTGTTTCTACAGAGCACGTAGCGTATTTAGTATTTGTGATCTAGTTGTAGGTGTCACATCTTTTACACTTTAGAGCACTGTCGAGGTCTTAGAAAGGAAGACTGTTAACTCGGTTTAGTGGCTGTGGTTGAGCCAGGGAACTTTCTAAAACTGTTTTCCTTAAGCATTTTTTTACGTTGTTAATTAAATTCTAAATATAACCATATGAACTGGTGATCTTAAGTTAGTATGAACAGATTTACCCTCTTTATTATTATTGTGTCAAGCATGAAGAATCTTGAGAAGATTTTATTTGCAAAAACAAGTTCATCTTTGAATGTCAAAATCTCACATCTTCGATTTGTTGAATATTAAATATCAACTTATTTTATTTTTGCAAGACAGAACCACCCTTAATTTATTTATCCTAATGGAAAAAAAGACCGTCTTAATACCCGTATGTACAACACGTTCGTGTGGCTGTAGAAAACGTTTACAGTGCTTGTTGTGACATTACAGAACATAAATCTTCATTTTACATCGCTTCAAGGTGCTCATTTCAAACAGCTTCTGTCCTGCCGTTTGGGTATACTTGCATCTCTCTCCATGGAGCAAAAAATAAATATATAAACCAAATTTGCATGATCTGTAAAACCATTTTTTATAAGCAGCCAGTAACATCCTCTTAGCGTTTCTCGTTAAATTCAGCTTTACAGATTCTCTTAGATGAAACGCTACAACACCTTGATAAAAAAGCCCTTTCACAGTGCTGTCTCTTTAAGGACATTGTTAGCTTGTGGCGTATGCTCAGTAGGAAGCATTTCTTTGACATGCGGAAGTAAAATGCAATGCGTGGCCTTTTAAACCGTGTTGTGGAGAAGTGACTCTAGGGTATCATGGATTTATAAGAGTGTGATCATGTATTTTCTTACAGTATTCACCAGAGTTTGGTCTGACCTTGCCTTGACATATTCCGAACATCTAATTTATGCAAACAGCCGGAGAATTCACTGTCAGGGCGCTGCACACAGAAAATACACATGTCTTTTCAAACATGTGGTGAAACAAGCTACACCGTACTGTACTACTGTCAATGGTGGATCAATACGTAATACAAGTAGGTACACATCTGGTTTACACGTGACATGACTTCCCATTTCTTTACATTAGAAAACGAAAAGGATTGTGCTGATCTACATTTGATCAAGCTACAGATTAGGCAAATCATAAATTGTTATATTTTATCGTTAACAGTTTTTATTGCAGAGAATAGCGGTTGTATTTTGTTGAAGGTTTTTAATAGTGCTTTCAGGCGTCTGCAGCATCACCTGCAAAATTCATGCGAGTCTGAACGCTGGGGTCTGGATTAAAAATACAAGATTTTGCGGTCTCCTTCAACGAATTTAATACCACAGACCTGGCTGGAGTTCAGAGCCATCTGGATTATGTGCCGTGCTTGTCGTTATTGACGGTTACCCTGGGCAGTTAGCATTTTATTATGTTTCTACTTTGATTGTATTAATTTATTTAACTCAACACACCGAGTGAAGCAGTACCAAAACCTAACTACCATGTTTTCTTTTCCCGAAGACAATCTGCTGCGGAACAGGGTGGAGAGAAAGCCTGTAGTAAGTTAGAAAGTAACTAATCTTTATATTTTTGTGTGTGGAGATAATCATATTTAACATAATATTATATTATTATTGTTTACACATATTGGAGAAAAGCAGTATTTATATTGAAGAAAACTTATATTTTTCTTTCAGATTTGCATTGAAGGGAATATTGCAAGTGGAAAGACAACTTGCTTGGAATACTTTAGCAAAACCAGTAACATTGAGGTAAAAGCAAAATGCCTTTGTAGTTTGATTCATTTCTGTCAAATATGAAGATTTGTAATTCCATGTTCATTTCAGTAATAAAACTGAATTTATCAGTTTTCAGAATTATCCATGCGTTTTATTACATTATATTTGCTTTTAAAGAAATCCTCTTTTAGTTTGCTGTGCTTTTTGATAACACCTTGACAGGCTGTGCTTCTCTCTTTGGTTCTTCAAATTATTATCTCATCAATAGACATGCAGTAAATGTATTTGCACATCTTGTCTTTTAGGCATTGACAGAACCAGTTTCCAAATGGAGGAATGTTAGAGGGCACAATCCACTGGTAAGATGTGTGGATATTATTCTAAAATAAAACCTCAAAATCTCAAACACAGCATTACATCTCCCTTAAAAAAAAATATATATATATAAGAAAATAAAAATAAAAATGCAATATTTTTGTGTTTGTAGTCATTGAGAAGTCACTATTGCTTTGGGTAGCTCCCATTTTTTTTCTTCAGGGTGAAAACACAAGACCAGTAATTCTTAATTTGTTATCAGTATTTATTTGTCTGTTGGTAAATCTGTCAGTTCACAGAGCCTTATCGACTGTTGCAAAGTATAACGTGCTGCTACATTTGGCAGGAGTATACATAAGCTACAATAATTTCCAATATATTAAACTTTAAAACACCCATTTCATCTACTAATTGAAATAAAGTGCAAAAATTCTCCTTGAGAGCTGTTTTGGTTCATTGTTCACTGTGCCTTTGGTTTAAATCCCTGGCAGGGATTGATGTATCAGGATCCTACACGCTGGGGGATCACTCTGCAGACCTATGTGCAGCTCACGATGTTAGACCACCACGTCTCGCCAACGGTAGGGGCTACCGATTATCTTACATGGATATTGCTTAGCTTTAAAAATAAATAAAATTTGTATTACATACCAACCAAATTTGGAATCGCCAGTTGTGTCATTACATTTTGGCTTGCTGCTGCGACACTTATACTTGATAATGTGTCTCTAGGCTCCTCTGATCCCCCACTTTAAGACAGGCACTTTAAGACTTTTCTTTTCATGCTACAAACTTGCGAGCTGTGAGATCTCAGGCTGACTAATCGCAACCCTATCCCAACAAAACTGAGCCTATTGTGTGTTGCAGCTTGTGGAATAACTCAATAACATTCAACCAGTGAGCGGACTTGCAACACCAGGATCGGTAAACTCACCTAGCACTCTGGGAGTGTGCTTTTAGTTGAGTCAATTGGAAGTCCACATTCATGTAACTTTTGTGCTTATCTTGAGTGAAGAATTCTTAACATCCAGTTGAAACAGCCTTCTGCATTCCTTGTTTTGTACTGTGTCACCATTCATTCCTAAAAAGTTAAATGTGTTAAATGAACTTCAAGAATGAGCTGAAGTGCCCTCAGCACTTGATAATGCCCATTCTTATGTACGTGCATAGTATAAAAACAAGAGTCCTGAGAGACAATTGGTACAATATCTCCATACTGTACTCCTGTGCTGTTATATATGTAAGCTTATGTATGTTCTTAAAATTCAGTTTGCTTTGAGGTATAGATATGTTTATAGACTGGCATCCTCTCTAGGGTGTAGTCTTGCATTGTAACCTCTACTTCTGTGATAGGCTCTTGGTTACCACTGCCCTTTACAGGAATAAGCATCTTTCAGTTAATGGATGGAAATTGTTTAAAACTGGATGACCAAAAAAATGTGCAAGGGGGTAAAAATTGTTGTGGTCATCCATTAGGATAAACACTGTTTGGATCATAGGATGATGCTTCTGTTGAGCCTGAATAAAAAGTACACTTAAAATAGTGTAATATGAATATTTTTAGCAAAACTGGTAATACTTAATAAAACCCAGTTAATATTTAAGGAATATGTTAATTAAATTAGGTCGCTGAAGCCCATATTCTCAAATAACAATTTTCCCCTTTTAAAACCTGTATTTTAAAAATGAATGATGAAAAGGGAATATAGTTATAGAATAGAAAATAATGTATTAGTGAATATTGCAATATCTGTAAAATATCTGATTTATTAATAAAAAACATGTTTTCATAGCGCTTTGTTAAAGATAAGTGAAGAATGATCATATTTATTGTAAACTATTTTCTGTTCCCCAGATGTCTCAGATAAAAATGATGGAAAGGTCTATATACAGTGCTAAATACATATTTGTGGAAAATCTCTTCAGAAGGTATGTTTTTAACTGAAGCTAAAATATTAGAATCATCTAGAAATTAAAAATCTTAAAATGATACTCTGGGAATGTTTTGAGTGCTGGCATAATTAAACATAATTATTTTCTATATTCACTTCAATTTCTTTATTTCTTTGTAGATCTAATTACTGTATGCTGATGCACTTTTTTGGGGGTTAATTTTTTTAATAGAAGCTTGATACAGAAAACTACAGAAATCTGAAAGATTCCCCTAACATTTGTGGAATTTAAAATACACACACATTGCATGTTACCACTGTGTGGCACTCTTTCTCCAGTGCTCATGTGTTCCTGAGTACTTCCAATAAAATGGAGAATAAAAAGTTAGCAATCTTTTTTTAAACAGTATTAACTGTGTGCAGCTGATCTTAACTGATCTTTATTCTATTTTGTATATGCAGAATAGAATTTATGTGTTCCGCACTCCAGATCTAAAACTGAATATTTTCATTCAAATGTTGAAGTGCAGTAATTTTGAGTACCAATGCCATATTATTGTAACTTGTATTTGTTTGGATAAAGCATAGTGTAGCACCTCTGAACTGTGAGATTTATGGTGTGTTATATTTCTATAGACTCCTGTTTCAATATCAGTCTTTAAAATTAGTGAATTATAAATTCATGTGTACACAATGCAAAAAGGAATAAACCTGCTACTTTATTCGGAGCTTCATTTTTAGAAGGAGGTCAGAAATAGAAATTCTTTTAAGCAGTCACATTCTAAAAATATTACAGCTTTATTGTGGATCAAGGGACTTCACATGTACTGAACACCTTGTGTGCATCAGTGATGCTGCATTTCAGCACTGTAGTGTATTTGCAGACAGGATAGAGTGTGCTAGTAAAATGCATATGTACCTTCTTGCATGTGTTATAGTGGGAAGATGCCTGAGGTGGATTTTGCTGTTTTGACTGAATGGTTTAATTGGATTGTGCAGAAAATTGACATTCCTCTGGATCTTATTGGTGAGTTGATTTGAATCACAGTACATTGTGCTGTTTACAATGAAGTGCAGTTTCTATAGTTTTGTAGATGACAAAAGAGAAATACTTGCTTCTTTTGCATCATGCATCTTATTATAGCATTATTGATGCTTTGCACCGTAAGTGTTTAAACAGCATTATACTGTCTAAAACATGCTTGTGTAGTATGGGATTTAAACATTGCTGCCTGTTCAAAGATTTTGGCAAGCTGCACAGTGTGGTGCAGGGTTGTCCACAAAGGTGTGGTATTTTGGTAAATCTAACCATATTAACTGATCTTAACATGCAGCCTGTCATGCTGGTCTGGTGTTGTCTGTATGTTGTGTTAATGATTTGTATTTCTTTTGTAGGTGAAAGTTCATGAAAGTGCTGGTTATTATCATACAAAGTGGCAGAGTAGCTTGTAGATCATTGTAAAAAAACATATTGGAAGACATTTTGCCATTGGTATGTTTTCAGTAGCGAAGGACAAGAGAATATAATTATTTTTTGTTTGTTGGGTAGTTTACCTGCAGACCTCTCCACAGACCTGCTATGAGAGACTGAAGAAGAGGTGCAGGGAAGAGGAGAAAGTGATACCTTTGGTAAATATACTGAGAAGGATTTAAATGTTGCATTCACATTATCTAGCTCGTGATCAGGAGACTGTTGAACTGGCATTTGGTTTCTTCTTTTTTAAAAGGAATATTTGGAAGCTATCCACCAACTGTATGAAGACTGGCTCATTAAAAAGACATCGTTTGCTGTCCCAGCTCCTGTTCTTGTGAGTTGTTCGGCAAATCCTACTGATGGTGTTGGTTTGGAGCATGATTTAGTGTTATGCTACACACCTTAACAATACAGGCTAAAATGTGTTTTCGTGTGTTTTTAGTCTATCGTAATGGAGGACCTAAAAGAAAAGTATATTTATGCAAAATTCATATTTAATTAAATACAAAATGTAATATTTCACAAAGTTGTATGTTGTATGTTGAATATGTTATATTTAATGTACATGTTTTACTTTAGGTTATTCCTGCAGATCATGACCTCCAAAAGATGCTGAACCAGTATGAAGAGAACAGAGAAAAGATACTGTCTACAAACCACATTTAATCGCTCTTGGAATCGGAGATTTTACTCTCTGGACTGGATCTGAAACTGTGTTTGTATAGTGTCGTGAGTCTTTGCCTTGTTCTGAACTGTATCTGGATTTTTTTATGTTGTCCTGAGTCTTTGCCTTGTTCTGCTGTCTCTCAATGTTTCATAACATTTGCATGGTTGGCTTTCTGGCTGTCTCGCGTGCTATTTCTATTTCTGTGACCAAAAAACTGAGTAATTGTTAAGTATAGCACTTAAGATTCATAAAAGCTAAGCGCACGCAATACATTTAATAGTCTTTCATGTTCATTGGCACTGCTGAACTTGTGTACAGTTGTAGACTACAGTGTTTACTGTACTTTAGATGTGTGATAGAACTGGTGCTAGCGGTTGTTTAATGTGAAGAAAAGAGATGACTGGTCAGATGTAACCTTGGATAAAACGCATGCTGTTAGCTGCATTAGTATTTTTGATCTGGATAGAGGAATCCAGGTGAAGACCAACCTGATTACAATTCTGATACCGAACTGTAATTCCTTAATGTATATTACACTTTGTGGCATTCATTTTTTGCATCTTTTTGGTTACCTTCTACAAGACAAAGTAGACAGATCACAGGCCCTAGTGTCACCTCCTGCATGAATGGGACCAGATCAAATCAGTTGTAAGAAACTCTGGCATGTGATCCAAAAGAAAAAATATTTTTAGCAGGTAACCTGTGTTGTGTTATCTGCTGAAAAAAAATTGAGCCACTCCAAAAAAATTTTTGGATCAAAACATGAGGAATGAATTGGGTGTGTATTAACTGATACAGCTTTGGGTTAACTGACAAATCCAATTAGGTAATGAACATTTTTACAACTTCTAAGCACAGTTTTGAACTACTTGTGATTTTCAGGTGGAAGAGTATAAGTTTATATTTTAAACTGAAGTAGTTTTAATGTATCCAAACTGAGTTGAAAAATGTATAGAAGGCAACATTTAACTTATAGTAAGAATGTTTCTGTTACATTCCAGTTACAGGTTTTTGGTTATTCGGGACCTTTTAGTATTAAAAGTAAATGTAAATTTGAAATAATACAGTGCGGGCTGAATCTAAACTTTTGGAGATAACTATTGGGGGAAGGTAGGAGTTGTGCGGACATGTACACCTTTCATTTTTTCCTTTCTTGCTGTATTCAAAGAAATAAAATGAAAGCATTTTTTATTAGTTCTGTTTCTGTTTTTACAATTTTTGGGGATAGGTGCAGAAAGTTCCTCTCATCTGTTTATCTATACGGCTTCTCTCTGTTATACTACTGTGCAGTATGTCATGAGCTTCATGATAGGTAATAATTAACACAATATGGAAATCCTTGCTTTCACTATACTGTGTTCTTCTCCTTTACCTTTTTGTCCACTTCATGTATTGTCTTATAGAATTTGCTGTCCAGTGAGAAATAGCTGTTACCTGTGTGAATGTTTGGTTGGATTCTGTATCCTCTTACTCAAGACTAAATGTAAAATGATTTTCATCAGTCTTATATTTTACAGTTTCTATGCTTTGCCATTTAATTGACTTTGCACTGTGATAGAATTATGCTGCAGTTGTCACTGTTAATTTGTCATAGAGAAACAGCAACATAGTGCCTTAAAAGTAGAATATATAAAACAGGAAATAATGGAAGACCACCTCAGTATTATTCTAAATACAATACCAAATTATATGTCTTGCACAAGCTAGAATTTAAATCCCAAGTACTATCCATCATCTTGTTTGAGAAGGGATGTATCCATAATGTGAATGAACCCCTAATAACTGATAGTTTTAGAATTAACCTACTCACTAGTACATCATGCACAGCTGAATCTCTTTTTTACTCCCAATCATTTGTCAGGTGGAAGAATGAATCATTCTGCATATTTTTATATATCATGTATTCTATATTAAATCTGGAAACATCAGCTGTTTTCTGTTTGTATTGGTGCCAATCATTTAGCCATATAGCTTAATACTGCACCCCCTTTCTGCAGCACAAAAACAGTGAGGACCTGTGCACATACTCCTGTGATGACTGTCTACTGTGGTGCAGACATACTTAAGAGCGAATTATAGGAGAATTAGGAGTGACTGTAGAAGAAGCTCCTCTCACTAATATCTGACCCAGGAGCTTCTGTTGTGTAGAAGCCCATGAAACTCCAGTGCAATTAGCCCATTGTAAAACCCAGTACATTTTTGACAATCAAAATAAACCTATTAGTCCTTATTACTAATCACTCATGGACACATATCTAATGATAAAAAAGCTTTTAATTTAGCTTTAAATTGACTTTAAACATGTTCAACAACAGCTCTGAAACTGTACATGTACATTCACAACTTTAACGTTATTCTCAATTTTCACAAATAGATTTACATAAAGTCAGTTATATAATGGAATCATGTTAATTCTATCAGTTAAATCTACACTTTTACCTGAACTTTACATGTTACTATAACAGGTAACTAGTACTGGAAAGCTGGCAGTGTATGGCAGTGAACAAAACTAGTCATATGACAAACATGAAGAGCAAAAAGGTTTTAAAAGAAAGGAGTTACTGGGTCTATCTAGCTCATTTGGTTAAGCAAAGTAACAAGTTGCCAAGTTTGCAATGCTTATCTAAAAGTCATAACCTTATTCTTTTGAATTTATTTACACTTTGTTAAAAATGTCATCTTACACATGACATCAATTGTTAGTACAAATGGTAATAATCCTTTGGCATTAATAATATAAGCTTTACAAATGAAACACCTCATTTTACATTGTGTTTTTTTTAAATATACATCACCTGTTATTTTTAGGATGCATGCACTCCTTTTATAAATGTTAAAATTTAAACATTTGGTCTTGTAGCTAAAATATCTGTTATATTAAAGTTCCACTTCTGAGGTTAATACAGAAATGCTCACATTTAACTTATAATGTCCTGTGAGCTTAGATCAGTTCCTTAAAGGAGTGTTACATCTCTCTGTGACATCACTGCAAATCTGTAAGCGCCCAATAGGCCACAGAAGTTGCCAGTCTACTTAAAGCCCTGGCTGACTAATGTCCATTCTATCTCAATAGCACTCTTCCAATTTCCAATTTAAAGAAGTGAAAGAATATGACAGTCCACTGCCAAGACTAGTGTCACCAGACCTAAAGTACTCTTGCTTCAATGAACGCATTTAGGCTGAATTTGGACTCTTCCATCTCCTTTTTCTCAAAGTTCAGACCATTTAAATTTTTACCAGCAGTTATTGTTAGGTTAGGCTCCTACATTTACCCTAGTGACCTTTTTGATAATGATTTCAAGTCTTAAACCTTTTTAAAGGTTTTGCAATGCATTCTTTTGATGCCACAGAAATATTGAACAAATATTGAAAACTGAATTAGTAGGAAGTCGGAATCCTAATTTTTTCCCACTTCTGCACTCCTGTTCATAAACATCACCACTCAGGTGTATCCTGTCATGCACTGGCATTTACACCCCTACCTCCACCCTTTCAGGATCTCCCCAATTCCACTGAGATTTCTGATACATCTCAGTAGCATACATTACACAATTAGTATTCTCAAATATTTGCTTCTTGTCTTATACTCTGTCCTGTTAGTGATTGCTGCATAGCTATTCTTTGTATTTATTTTTTCATGTGTTAAACCAAAACATAGCCTTTCAACAGGTCATCCTCTGTTGCTAATGTGTCTTTCTTACTTGGTGGTTGGCAAGTCTCATTACAGCTGTTTGGGCAGCTGATACTTTCTGCATTTAGTTCCTCAATGGGAATCTGGTTGTCAATGCTTCTGGGTGGGATGTAAAAAGACTGGGGTGGCTCTTTGATGGCATTAGGTGTCAAATTGTCATCAGAGAAGGATGTAGTAGGAACATCAGCCTTTGTGAAGGATTTTCTCCAGTCTGGGTCTGCTGAAACACTGCAGTTGCAGTCAGGTATGTTGCTGACTAAAACTGCAGATGGGTGGCAAACAACGGGCTGTTTTTTAACTTCTGGTAAATAAGGAGGCTTGTGTTTGCCAAGGTCATGGCAAATGCCACCCATCTGAGATGTCTCTTCAATGGGGTATTTCAGACTTTCCTCTGGAAGACTATCTTTAAACCCTAGGTTGTTAAACTTCATAGTTATCTCAGACAAAATGTTATCAGTTGTTGCAGACTGCTCTTCGAGAACCTGTTTGCTTTCAATATGTCCTGTATTGTGCATGGCAGCTGGAGGACTGAATGATTCCAATGCTGCTGAACTTCTGCTGTGTTTGTTCAGAGGTGGATGCTTGACGATGTCTTCTTTTGCTAACTGTGCCGCTTGTAGTTCATTAGGAAGTGCAGAAACTGTGAACATGGCAATAGATTGAGGACCACTCAGATCATGTATTTCAGGCATTCTTTTATCTCCTAAATTGTTACGCTGTGCTGCAGAATGTTCTTGAGTATAACTGAAGATACGTTTCTGCCGGAAAGTAAGGTCAGGGTAATTGGCACGCATCTCTGAGATTGAGCTGTCTTCACTTAGTATGCTCCTGCTAGGTCCCAAATCAGGTGTTTCTGCTTCCTCTGAAATTCTGATCTCTGCATTTAGAGGCTCCTCTTCCAACCTTTGTCCTGGCTCAAACTCCATTTGACTTTCTTCTCTCATGGCTCTTCCTGGGCCTAACAGAGAACTGTCGTTTTCCAGCTTCTCCTCTATGAAGTCTTCCCCAACCAAGGCTTCAGCAATTTCTTTGTGACCACGTAGTGCTGGAAATCTCTGCTTAATGATTAGTAAACACTCTGCTTCTTCCTTTTGACCCATGACTTCTAGCAAGTACTCACATTCCTGCCTGGCCAGAAACAGTTCAAACCCCACTTTCTTTACTTTTGTAAAGTCTATATTCTTGCTCAATCTGTACTCTGTGTCAGTTTCTAGGTAATATCCTATAGTTTCCAGGACGCTCCTGACAGTGTCTGGTGGCAGCACAGGCTGAATTATGTAGACAAAGGGCCCTGTGAAAGTCTGTTAAAAAACAAACAGTTACTGTATTTCAGAATCTATATGATTCAGTTACAATACACATTGACACTTGTGTAACAGTTTAATGCCAACATCTGTATCTAGTTTCACTTCTGGTGCTTTATGATAGTTTGAAGTTGTTTATGATTTCTAAATTTCTTATTTTTCATGCATGATTCCTACTTGCTTAGCAGTATGAAATGTATTTAAAACTGTGGCATATTGTGAGAATTTGCTCATTTAAACCTGTGTTCCCACTCTTAAGCATTTACTAGACTTAAGAAGGCTAAAGTCTTAAGCAGTAAAATGTAAAGAAGCATGTACAGTATGCCAAGTACTGTATTTGTAGAAATACTCTTTTCCAAACATGTCAGAATGTTTGTTTGTTTTTTGCATGCAAGACCATGACGGAAAATAGGAGTGTAGTTACTACTAAATTATCCATTTGAGAATCAAGAGTAAGTGCCTTAATATTTTTAATTCCCTTCTTTATCTCAAGAAGTCGTTATGGCTGGGAACTGCAGCTGTGACAGTACCAGGAAGTGGTTTAACTTTTGTTTCAACTGCTTGGGTGTTTTTTGGTTTCATCTGGTTGGGTATTTTTCCATTTGAAAGCCCCTGCTTTTTAATAATGAGAAAGCAAATCTCATGAATTTGAAAGCACAGAAATGGCTGCCAAGTGAGTGTTTTAGCATACATTAACTAATACCATGCTAAGTATTTTTCTGGTGTAAGCAGAAAGTCTTGTATCTCTCAATAGTATATTAAGGTTTAAATAAACTTTTACTTGCATCTACTGTATAGCACATAATATTTTATCTCTATATTCATATTATGAATTGTAATTTAAGGTAACTAGGAGGGGTTAAATTTATAATGTATACTAACCAAATGCCAAGGCTAAAACAGCCTAGTGTTTTATTATGTCAGATCAATCTGCGAATTACATAGGTATTTGTCCTTTTATCTTAACTGAGAAAATGTATATAACTTTGTAGAATAATTTTAATTGATTGCTGATTATTACCTTCAGTGATCTGATTTCCTTCTTCCACGGAAAAAGAAACAGGTTGACACAAAACATTTCTAAGACTTCGGTGGCTTTTATCAGACCCTCGAACACATCCCGACATTGGTTTTGACGCACTCGTAGGCATTCTGATACAGCCCAGTAAAAGTCAAAAACTTCAAACCTTTCTCCTGGATTAGTTTCTGAAAACAGGAAGCGTTTCGCCTTTTCTGTCACTTCAGTCTCCGTGCAGAGTTTGAGATTACCGTCAAGACAGACTTTTTCGTAGTAGTTCAAATAATCCTGACGAAGGTCTGGAAGTATGCTTAATGATTTTTCACTGCTGGCACTCTTCATGGCTGTCAAATCTGATTTAGGGGGTCAACTTTGCCTGTAGAGCTTTCCTGTAAGAAAGTCAATAACAAGGAAGCTGCAATACATGCAGATGGCGTAATAGTCTTTTTAGACGTTCAGCAATATTGTTCGGGCAGGCGGGGGTTATAGATACCGATATATTATAAATATAGTGTCGATTATATCAACGAAGCCTCAGTTAAGGACGGCAACGGATTCTCTTTGTAGTTGGACATGCTGCGAAAGACGAAACGCAGGTTGCCCTAAAAAAGCGAAAGTGAAAGAATCATGACATTTTTGCAACAAGGAAATGGACTGCTCGGCAAACCATGCGTGTAGGTTTATATACAGTATACGTAGTTTAGGTTTATCGAAGGTGTATACAATTAAGACCTAAGATGCATGGTTATACCGCCATCACTTGCAACAATTCAAATATTTTTGTCAATTTCTGTTGACTTTTCGCAGTATTGAAAAAGATCACTTCATTCCATTATAAATGGGCATTTAAAAAAGTATCCTACTAGCTTTAGTTGTAAATACAGACATCGTAAAATGTATGAGTTACAGATTTAAAAATCCTTTTACATAGGCCTCAACTCGTGGTTACGGAACTGAAATTGCAGAAGCTACTGCACATTAAACATGGCATGGGCTATACCTTTCATGCATGGGGTTCAGGCAAATGAAATTCTTCTAGTAATATTTTTGTGAATGGCATACTACATTTTATTCACTAGTTTTCATTCATATACTGTACAGGGGTCTCAAACTTTTTATAGGGGCAGAGTTGGTCTGATAATATAAATAACTGTGTTAATCTAATTCCACTAACAGCCTGATTAGAAATAACTGTAATTTCTAATGAATTAAGGCTTTGAGTAATCAACTGTAAAAGTCTTAAGAAAAATCACATTTAATTCTAAAAAAATAATGAGGTTTCTTTTTATTGACTTCTTGGACAGTGGCACAGTGGCTAGCAGTGCTGCCTCACAGCGCTGGGGTCCCGAGTTCGGGTCTGGACCTGAGGTGCTGTCTGTGTAGATTTTGTATGTTATCCCAGTGTTTGTGTGGGTTTTCTCCAGGTTCTCCTGTTTCCTCCCTCAGTCCAAAATAAACTGGTAAGTTAATAATTGGCTCTAGGTGGGAGTGTGCGCATGTGCAGTCTATGTCTGTGTATCTGCCTTGTGATGGACTGGCGTCCCACCCAGGGTGTGCCCACCTTGTGCCCATTGCTTGCTGGGACTGTCACCTGCTCCCCCGCAATCCTGAATTGGAAGAAGCGGTCAGGAAATGAATGAATGGATGGGACCAAAAACCAGGAGACATTAGGCCTAACATGAACTAATTCCTAACCTACACTTTATATCCAGACTTTCAAAAAGAAATGCCTTCTTCTCTATTTTAAACTTAAATTACTGTGAGGTTCAAAGCATTATCAATAAAACTCCCATTTTTGCCACTGTGCAGTACATTTCAAAGAAAAGCACTCAACCTATTACAGACCTGGATCGAGTCCTAGACTACTGACGTTTTTAAACAATAAAATACGAATATTCAGGGAAGTGGCAATGCATGAATAAGGAATCAGTTTAGCTTCAATTACAGTAAGTAATAATATACTGGTAATATATACCTGTAGTACTGGTGCAGTGTACTTTTAAGATTTATAAGCAACATAAAAGTTACCACAATTCACAGTTTTATACATGTATTATGTTAACTGCTTTTTTTGTTGATGCAGTTTTAGTCGACTAGAATGTACCACAACAAAACAAATGACAAAGGAATGAACACACCTGCTGATTTTGACTTGAGCAGCTTTCCATACTGGTGTACTGTTGTAGGCAACAGAGGGCACTACAGTGCAGCATCAGGACCGATCCTTGCAAATAAAATAAACACTATGGTATTTCACTGTTCCAATATCTTTTTCAGCTTTATGTTTGTGTTTGTGCAGAATCTTTACCCTACATTTTATAATAAAACATTATAAATGTACTATTATAGAAAATTGTTTAGATACTACAAAAAAATCATACTGTTTTCTGCTTGATGTTCAGGAATGTCTAGTAAGTCTTTTACAGAATTAAAAAATAATTAAAAAAATGCAATTTTATGTACTGTCCACAGATATTTATTTTTCCTGAAACCAGTGGGTGTTGGTTAGGACATTGCTACAATATGAACCATTATAAAAAAATAGTGTTTATTTCAGTGCTTTCTTTTGCCCTGCATAGAGGAGTTCATTTATGCAAACAGAACACTGAACCACAATATATTTCCTACCTTTTGGTTAAAAGAGGCCAACCAAAATCCCACCTGATTGCATGATCTTCCTTCAACAAAAACAGCATTTTCTGTCTGATCTGACTAAGCGATTGCTCAGAAATGCAAGTTGCTATACTCAATTCTTTGTATTCCTCAAAAACTTCTTTGTCTGTGGTATTCTCCGGCTACAACTGCCTCCTTCTCTTAGGCAGTAGAAGCTTGATTAGTTACAAGTCAACATCAATTTAATTATGCTGAGGGAAAACCTATACTGGGACTCTACAATAAAATAAAAATGTGTGTAAAAAATAGGTATATTTTCAGTGAGGCAAATTAGTTAAATACATACACATTACACTGAATCAGAATAATTTGTTATGAACATTAACTTTTAATGATGCAATTTTCGTCATGCAACCAATGACATTAAATATTCAATGGTTTTTTTTCTAAACACCCATTACTACTAGTCAATTTGTATTTCCACAGACTTTCTGCCTTAAAAAGGGTTTCAGACCCATTTCAGCTTCAGGCAATATACAATATATTGTATTTTGAGATCTGCAATATCTTCAAAATTCACCAGACAAAAAAAAAAATTGAATATACACGTAACACAATATACAGTATCTCTAGATACTTACAGAATATGCTGCTGGCATTGAATCCTGATTAAACGTTTCATAGTTCTTTCATAGACTTTGGCATTAGTGTATTTGAGTATATATCTGCTCTGCTGGACTCATTAAAGGAGAATCAAATTTGTTCTTCCTAATATTTTTCTAAGGAATGCCAGTGTACTAGTATTAGTGCTACTATACATTATGTCAGGGAAAGTGCACTTAACAAAACATATTACTTTTGTTGCTTGATAGTATGTTTCAGAATACCTTGCAAAGCCAATTGCTCTAGTGCATTTGTATCACTGGGAATAATTTAGCATTGATCTTTCATCCTTAAAAGAATTAATGTTCCAAATGTTGTCCATGGGTCTTGTTAACTTAAATTGATTGAGCTAATACGTTTTTCTCATAACCCTGACCTACTTTCTGTCTGTAACATTTCATCATGATGTTTTAGCAATGATAATGTGAACACTTTTGCCAGTCTGTACTGTCTGGAAATCAGAGTATTAATCCTAAAGGTTAATGCTACACTTACATACTTAAAACATAAACATGGCATAACATCTACCAAGGGGCTTCAGGAGAATATACATTTTCCAAAGAGTTTAAAAAAGCTATGCACAACAAGAGGTATTTTCAGAGCAACTAGATTACATTCATATTCACCCCAATTCAGAGCCCCAATTTAATATTATGAGCAAGTAGGAACCTCCTAGTATACCCACAATATTTCTTTATCCATGGTATAATTATAAGCCTTTTAAAACCCCTTGTGTATGAGGCACTGCATGATGTACAAGGCATAAACACCAGATACAACTGTTTGCATTTGACCCAGTATGGGGACTCCTTTTCTGCTGGAAAAGGAGTATGAAATATAAAACCAAGCTCACAATGACTTCATCATTAAAGGTCATTAAAGATCACATGGCTCTGTTCATGAACATATGGAGATTAACTCCTGGTGTCCCAGGTTAAATTCCACCCTGGGCCTGTTCAGTGTAACCTACCTTAAGTCCCCCTGTTAATTCAGTTGGTGAAGCAGTTTCTAATTTCTTTATCAGATCTGCCTTGTAGAGGAACTGATGGCATTTAAATGGTTGTTTCGCGTCACTCATGCAGGTGATGTCCTTCAGTGCTAGAGGAAATACTGTAAGTCACTTCTAGTATTTAAAGTGCTTTCGAGTCCTTTGGGATAGATGGAAGGAATTATTATAATCTATATACCATTGTTGTTCTGTAGTTACTGTATATGTTATGGCAATATCATAAGTTGTGCAATACACACTAGAAACACCTATCTTACCAGTCAGTGAATTAAGCATTATGTTTTTAAATCTTGTAGTTTTATGAATTTGCTTGACTAAATGATGAACACATGTGAACTGCTAATCCATGGAATAGCTGAATTCTACAACAGCTCTGGTTTCAAAAGGGGTTTTTGATGTCAGTAAAGGCCCCAGTGGATATTAACCTATGTCTCAGAACCTCAGCATAGTTTGAAATTCAATGACGTGCCCGTGGTATTTACCTAGTTGTGAATGGATGCTTACCATGACCCAGGAGAAGGACTGCTGTGCTCTACGATATGCTTGTGTTGTTCCCATCAAGGACCAGCATCACTGCCTGTCTAATTACAGCATGTGCATCACATGCAAGTGAAAGAAAATCAGTCCTGGAGTTCTTAAGTAGGTCGGTAGTTATAAATCGGCATCTATTGCCAATACAAAATGGGATATAATCTTATGTGCTGCAACTTTATCCTGCAACAATTGCCTACAGTATACTGACCAATTTGAAATGTTAATGCACACACTGTACCAATAAGGTCTTACAGTGTCCAAGCTTATCATTTACATGCAATAGGATTCAATGAAAAAAACTGCCTTTCTGGTACTCAGCAGAACAACTTCATTGTTTTCTGGCATTCCAAGTGATTGATTAACTCCACAGAAAGAAATGTGCACTTCCTTCAGTTAGTACCTGGTTGGCTTTTTTCAATATTCACATACAGGCTAATTCACAACAAAGCTGTCTTTCATGGCAGCTAATTAATCAGGATCCCCTTCCTCATAAACTGATATCTTTCTGATGTATTGCCATGTCCCTGTTTTTTTGCTGTCTGCTGAAATGATAGATGTGACCAGTCTAAGCTTACGTTTCATTTTTTGTGAAATGTCCTGAATGAGGTAAAAAAAAACAAACTCTTTGGATCTTTTTTTCTTCTCAGCAGAGGACATACCCTATCCTTGAAAATATAAATAAGGAAAATACTGTATCTGTATTACATTTTGACTGTTATAAACCAACACTTTAAATGCAAGAGTTTAATTTACACAATATAAGGCATTTGTTAGTTATATACAGTATGATGGGGTTGTCTCTGATATTTAAAGTGCTAGTATGACTGTTTAAATGTGTTAGGTACTAATGACCTTTTCTTGGTAATAATTGGCCATTAACATATTAACATTATGTTATGTAATGTTGTGGCATTATTTCAGTAGTCAATACATTACCAATTTATTAATACATTATATACTGTAAGTATTAATAAAGCATGAATTAGGCATCAATTAGCTCTCATAAAGTTGTGTTTCAGTAACATAGTAGCAATACATACCTGTAAGTCATACCTACTTTGAAATATTACCACTAACTTTCACAAGTCAGCAGTTGTGGTACTGAGTTGAAGTCTTGAAGACTTTCTGCTGTTTATGGAGTAAAGGTTAAAAAGACATTCATTAGATTCAGAGCTAATCTGTGTCACGGGGATGATACCAGGCCCAGCCAAATGTAAGGAAAAAAAAATACCATAGGGAAAACCTGCCCAGTAACAGAGGGAAAATGTTGTAAAGTTAGTCCAATTAGAAGTATAAAAGGAACTAAGCTTTTGAGATTAGCTCATTACCGCTGGTTTTAATGGATTTAGCAATTAAAGTGATAAAAATAATACAGTATGAATGTTCTTGCTAGAAAACTAGTAATTTGCTTGACAGGGAGTGCAGGAGGCTCAGAATACAATTCTTTTTCCATGCTGAATGTAGTGGGACAAGGTATAAAGGTGCGTGTCATTAATTTCATAGACAATGGATACCTGTGCTATGAAAAGCACTTCAGTTAACTCAAAGATGGCAGTTCACTTGTTTAGCATACAGCACTACATCATATAAAATAAATCTGTTCAAGGGGGCCAATGCTATGGGGAATTACATTGGGAAAAATATAGTTCTGTGAATTGAATTTATATTTAGTAAACCATTAGCTTAGTATTCCAATGATCACTGCACACCTAATTTACTGAAGGCAGTGGCACTAGATGCAATTAGGTTTCTCCTGCCACGCTCTAATAGAAGTCAGACACTGGGCAAAGAGGGCAATTAGGAGAACTGTCGTAGCAGCTACCATCTGTTCTAGCTTATTAACAATGAGCTCTTCAGAGAATCAGAAGATAGGTGTCAACAATGCTAGCTTGAATACTGTATATCCTTAAACTCTACACTTTACTTCAGGTCATTTTAGGATTGCGTGGGGGTCTGATATGAACTGTCCATGCTGACTATTGTCGGTTATTCCTCGGGATCCTTGAAGAAGCAGCCAGATAAGATCTTTGGATCATTAAGTTACTAGCAATCAGGTGAGAAAAGACGTAGTAAACGGCTACCTGACAATGGTAATCCAATTTATGTTCTGGACAATAGGAAAGAAGAGTTACCCATTTCTATTTTTTGTTTACCTTTACCTCACAATAATAGTTTTAACTTTATTTTAAACTTGCATTAATATTGTCCACATAAATACTATATTTTATGTGCAATTAAAAAAGAGTGTGAAATGGATGCTCAGAAGCTAGGTTAAGTTATTTGATGTTATTTAAAGTAGAGTACTTACAAACTATTTAGCGGCATCATGCTTGTAAATTGAAATTGTTCACTAATTGGAGCTACCAAGAAGATGGACAGTACTCTTTGCATGTTTTCTGTGTGAACTTGAACTTGAGTTCAACCAGAGCAAAAGCTGAACAAAGCAGTCTTAAATATTTATTTATAAGAAAGAATTAAAGCTCTAATACAAAACATGTAAATACAATTGCAATGGGTAGTAACAAGACTCATTATTACTAAAGACAATCATAGACAACAGAAACAAAGATACATTACATGAGGTGTACATCTTTCTCTTAAGTCTCACAGTTTAATAGGATATGCACAAAAGCAATAACAATGGCAACAAAACTGCATAAAGACATTTAGAACTATACTGCAGTTTTAATTATGGTGTACTGCAAATTCAAAACAAAGCACTATAACTACAATTACAATGCAGTTCTAGTGCTATTTAAAGGCAGCTACATTTGCAGTAGAATTCTAGACCTTCACATTCTGTAATGCACATGTATTAAACTGTTTTGTAATCCACATTCACTGCACTATATAAGTATATAGACTGCAGTTATTTTTTAATGTTTTTAACTCTGGTAATTTAATTAATAATGTGCTCCTTCTTGATGAAAAGGCAGTGAAGTGGTCTAAAAGGTGCAATATGTAAGCAGGGCTTGAGGTTAAAGAAAAAAGATATTATGGAAAATTACAAAAAATGCTTTGGAAATGTGCAGGGTTCAATATATTCCTCAGCAGGCACTGTATAGCCAAATGTCATATATTTAAAAAAATAGCTAAGACATAATTAAGACATTAGGAGGAACATTATTTAGTAGAATAATTGTAATGATTAGACTTGCTGAACTTTACACCATGAGACCTTTTTTTCCTGGAGGGCACTCAGAGCTATTAATATTAGAATACTATGTTCCAACAGGTGAAAGATCCAGAAAAACCCTTTAATGAGTTTTTTAAAAGCTTTTTCAGTTTTGTTCAGCAAATGCCAAGTTCATTTTGATTCTGGTGCAAAAGCAAGTAAATATGAAACGTATTTGGGTTTTAAGTCTTGCTTACTCTTTTTGACACTCTGAATATATGCATTAAAATGTAAACATGTTCATAGATCAATATTCTAATCAGATTACTGCTTTTTATATATCACTTCAGTTTACCCCCTGGGAACTTATCAGAAGAGCAGAAAAAGTGCAGAACAGGGTTTCCGCAGCCTTGAGAAGGTCTGAATTGGATGTTGTTTTTCTGGACATCAAACTTCATTCTACACTAATCAAAAATGTAAGTCCTGAAGCTTCACTCAGTTACTGCTTGACTTTAATGGAACACAATATCCTTCATTGTTTCATTGCATTCTTAATGAAAATACAACAAAACTGATAAAGATTCTGACCATGTCTATCACAAAAACATGTTTGTTTGCAATGAAATGCAGATTAACATTTAGATCCATATTGTACTAATCGGAGGTATTTTTGTTTTTCAGAGAAAAAACTCAATTTTTATTTTAAAAGAATGCTGCCTGATTAACTGTAAAAATGTTGTAAAACTACTAACAATGTAGTTTTATTAACTTTTTTATAATAACAACAGGTATAAATACATAAAAGCAATATTACATTTAGAAACTTAGAAAAATATTAAGTAAAAGCATACTGGGCAATCAATTGCTTTAGTCTTACCCAGCTATTCTCAAAATAGGACAAATAGAATACTTTATGTGTACATATGTTCTGAATTAAATATATGTTTATGTATGTGCAAGTATTCACAGTTAACTGTGTGACAGGAAAACCTGTGGATACAGTGATGCTCATTTTAAGGTTGTGGGCAGGTGATTCATCTTTCAGTGGCATCTGTTGATATATGTACAGTGTATGACTGTGTCGAACACTGTTTTAATGAAAATTACTTCTTATCATATCATATTGTGCATTAATTTTTTGCAGTCTTTCTTCTGCGGTGAAAAAAAGTGGTAAGTCTATTTATTGCTCAGTGAGATTAATTTATAAGTCATAGAACTGTCCACGTCTTTTAAATACACAACAATCTATCTGTGACCAGGATGGGCAGGTCAGTGCAATCAGGCTTCAGTCAGATCACCTGTCCTACTCATTGTGCCTCAGTCTGTTCTATCTCATTCTGCAATTCTTGTTCAGAGGCCAGTGATGACACTTTTGGGTATGAAGACAGGGGACCCCGATGTATTTTGGGGTTAGGGTCCAGTAAGAGCTAAATTATAGCAAAACTACATATATACTGTAGAGGAATAAGTAGTGATAATAACGTTTTCGTTAATAAAGGGAGGCTTATACAATAAGAATCAATGGAGTAGGCTTAGAGACCAGAAATCATAACAAGAGTGTGTTTCACTTGTAGCTACCCAAAAATATGGTACTGTACATTATTATACCTGTACATGTAACATTTTTACTCTAAAAACGGTTTGTGATTTACCAACCATTTTAACATTACATAATTTAAAGCATTTTCATCACTTTTGTAATTGTTAATTGAGTTTTTAATTGATTTAAACCAAACACTCTTTAATATCAACTTACCTTGAGACATGGACAAGTTTTGCTTGATCGTAGATGCTACTGCACTTCTTACATCCAGCACCAGCACTGTGCCATTTCAGGACACTTAGAACTTATCGTTGTAGGTGCAAAGTTAAAAAATGAACAAGATATGAAAATGTCATGCCTTAAATTCTCCATCAGGTATGTGAAATCTGAGATACAAGACTTTCCTAAATAAAAGTCACCAAGTCAAAAACAATGTGAGGGAAATTTGTGTGTTGCATACCCAAAATGGTGTGAGAATTGTTTACATTGTGTTCCTAATATCTCAATGACAATTCTGCCGAAAAATGCATATTTAGGCAACCTATAAAGGGGAACCCCTCTATATTTAAATTAGTATTATTTAATTGGGCAGATTTAATCATCATTTGATCAAATTAAACAGTACTGTATATCATTTTTTTTAACATACACTACATATTTTCAGAATCACTCACAGCAGAGACTAGGGTCACCTTTTTCAATGTTTGTGGCCTCAATAAGTAAATTACAATTGTAAATGAAGTTTGTTCAGGATTATTTGGTAGAGTACAGTTTAATCACAGCCTTTACCTTATTCTTTTGCATATAACCTCTAAGCTACAGCACTTCCACATATTTTTCTAACTATTACTAAAAGGTTTGCACATCACAACACATGTTGGCTGTCTCACCATAATGAGTTTTCTTGTTTGGATATACTTGAGCATACTGACGTCTAGAAGCCAACTAAGGGTGGGATCTTTTACATTGTTTTAAGCTGTACATTTTAGATAGGCTACATATTTTATCAAAAATCACTAGATTGAATGCTACAGTTTTCTGTGAGTAAATGTATGATATGTATAAACTATGGCTACATATTATAGTGTAAGTAGAATATCTGTATGTCTATAAAAGCACAGTTAAAAGTGAAAAACAAAAGAATGCTTTTGGCAGTGCAAGTATGGATGCTAATTGTGGCACCACTGTAATATAGCAGGTATCACAACATTATAAGGTTTTAAGGTCAGCTAGTCTAAACACAGAACATTTTGCTTACAAAACCGTATTGAAATTGTGACACCCAGTATAATATGCAGGTTAAACCTCAATTAAACAAAATGAAAAAAAACAATAGGCCAGGAGATTACTCTAACATAAGCCCATTTGGTAGTTATTAGCTAATTAATATAAGGATCTCATCCAGTCATTTCTTTAAAAAAGCGTATTGTCTCTGATAAAACAGCAGGGTAGCCTGATACACAAACATTTGTGTAAAGAAATGCCTGCTCTTCTCACTTTTAAATGCACTTCCATATTTCTTTTAGCTTGAAAACAAACTGGAAAATCTTAAAATTAGGCCTTGGGTTTATAAGCAATATGATCATGGAGTTGAAAAAACAGACTAAACATACAAATCTTCATAATGAAAATGTAAAGGTAATTTAAATGAACTATATTTAGTGTGGTGATCCTCCGCTGTTTCTGCTTAAATCATTATTTGCTAAATAATTTAATATCTCAACAAAGACTTCTCAGAGTTGAAAAGGAAATAAATATTATATGTAAACAGAGAAACGTGTCCACTCAATTATAAGGATGATGCAATCCTATTTTTCTTTCAGTGCAAACGTCTTGGATTTGAGAAACTTAAGAAGAAACAAAGATTCACTTCACAAGTCATGACTTAGACCAGCATGAACTAAAATAAAAGAAAAAATAATAATTTTTCCACATTCATTCTCAGAATTGTATTGAAACTCCAGTAAATATCACCCTCCTTTGGAAACTGTCAAGAGATTTGGTGAAACACTCGACAAAATGACAGGAACAAAGTCAGATTTGATCTTTTTTTGCATACTGCATAGCTGGTACATGTCCGAGACCAAAAAATTAATAAACAGAGGAAAGCTAACATTCTTCAAAGGCAATTGTTGAAAGCACTGTAGATCTGCTTTGTTTCTGTGGCAGTTACTTTCCTCACTGGCAACGATAACTGAGGGAGCAGTGCATTATGGTTCATGTGGTGTGTACACTATAAAGAAACAATGGCAGTTGATGTGATAGAAGGAAGGGAGGGGTGTGCTGGACACGCTGCTGGAGGTTTCACAGATAAATCCCAGAGATAGAGGGGGTTTACAGCTTAAGCTTTCAAGTGTATTCCAGTCAGTTGCACCATTTCATTTGGCTCTCTGTGAGACATGGTGGGAGTAATAACAACAAAAACCAAGAACCAAAAAACCATCTAAATAAAATTCTTAAAATTAAAAAAAAAACGGAGAACGAACTGCTTCACCTTGTCTCACAGCTGCTGAAAAGGTTCCAGTCTTTGCACAGCGCTTACAGGATTCTATGGCAGATGGGCTGGTGTTGACTGCTCTCCGTGGCTGTGTGCTTAAGGAGGTCCAGCAGTATCAGGGGGATGGGGAGGCTCTGTTCACGGATGACAGTCTCGTATGGGGGTGCTTCTTCCAGGGTGGGAGCTGACAGGGAGATAGAGGAGACTGGCTGCTGCCTAAGCTCCTGCAGGGCGATTTGATACCTGGAAGCACTTCCCATCGCCCAGGACGCTCCGCCCGTCAGCTCCTCCATTTCCAGGCTTGTGTGTGGAAGCGGGAGATCTCCGGCCTGGCAGGGGTCAGTGAGAGAGTAAGGTGGGGGGTCGTCTGTTGGGATGTATATTTGCGTCGCACCAGGCCCCACGCATTCATCATAGCTACAAAAAGAGACACGGTGGATTTTAGTCCATTCACATCAAATGTTTAATTAAACACCAAGATCCATCCATGCTTTATCCAATGCAGGGTCACAAGGGAACCAGAGCCTATCACCTAGGGTGATGGTACACCCTAGACGGGACACCAGTCCATCACAGGGCACACACACTCACAACAGGGACAACAGGGTCACAAGGGAACCAGAGCCTATCCAAGAGCCACCAAGATCCATCCATTTGCTGACTGCTTTATCCAATGCAGGGTCACAAGGGAACCAGAGCCTATCCCCTAGGGTGATGGTACACCCTAGACGGGACACCAGTCCATCACAGGGCACACACACTCACAACAGGGACAACAGGGTCACAAGGGAACCAGAGCCTATCACCTAGGGTGATGGTACACCCTAGACGGGACACCAGTCCATCACAGGGCACACACACTCACAACAGGGACAACAGGGTCACAAGGGAACCAGAGCCTATCCAAGAGCCACCAAGATCCATCCATTTGCTGACTGCTTTATACAATGCAGGGTCACAAGGGAACCAGAGCCTATCCCCTAGGGTGATGGTACACCCTAGACGGGACACCAGTCCATCACAGGGCACACACACTCACAACAGGGACAATTTTCCCAGAAGCCACTTAACCTGCCAGTATGAAGAATAGACTCTATACAAACCTACAAACATCATGCAGATATCACCCCAGGTCTGGGATTGAACCCAGGGCCCCAGTGCTGCAAAGCAGCAAAGCTAACAACTGTGCCACTCAAAAATATCAAAAAGCTGTTCTAAAGCTCTAGAATACAACCCTCCACATATAAAAGCTTTGAAAAGTCACCATTTAGAAATCAATGTACCAGGATTTTTTTTTTTGCATTTTTGTACCATTTATAGAAATGTCTCTTTGACAAATCACTGCAAGGAACTCTTCATTCTGATTCTGGTACACAATGACAAATAAAAAAGCACTCTTGATACAGAAAAGTAAGACAAACTCTCCTGAAAGTCAGGTTTCATTTTTTTTTTGTAGGTTTACAACACATGAATTATTCACTATAATAAATAAAGCTGGAAAAGAGACATGTACCCATTTAACATTAAAATGCAAACTTCAGAAAAGAATTCTCAAGCAAATATTGAAATAGAACAATGTGTCAAATGTATACACTGTCATAAATACAGAAATGTTTTTTTTTGTATTTGCTGCTCTTGCAAATTGTCTGTAGTGGAAAGCTGGTGTCTTGCTGCAGGGAAGGAAGTGTGCCAGGTGCCACTGATTGCCAACTGAGAACAGTGATCACTACATTTGCACAGAACTATAGCACGAATCTGACTACCGCACGGGTACTTCTGCTTTCTAAATCGGATCTGCTGAAAGTTCAGGAGAGTGTTTGCACTGCTGTGGCAGGTGAAAGAATCTGTGTAGCTGGCTCAGAGTTCTGATAGAAAGACAGGGGGTTTGCAAGACCTGTGTCACTGTCTACTTAGGGGATGACACAAAGAAAATACCAAGGGATAATCTGATGCATTCAGATGCTAAAAAGATCATCCTGTTTGATTCAACTACAAGACTACCAAAGGCAATGAACAAAGTCAGCCTTACTTTGGCTTGTGTCACCACCAGAGAAAAGTTAATGAGGGAAAGGGTTTCAGTGGGAAATATGGAATTTGTTCTCATCCTAGAATTAATGTCATGGCCTGTTTATTCTTGTGTTGTGTGTTTTATGGAACACACAAACAGTTTCTGTGTTGAAATGGATATATCGAATGGATATTTCAATAATCAAGGATGTTGAAAGACATCAGAAAACTACCTTTCTTTGCAAGAAAGTTAGTAAATGAATATTTTTTAATTTTACAGATGAATTCAGAAAAAATAAGCAAAGTCATGCTCAGAGGGGCCTCAAATGGCCCACTCCTCTATACTTTAAAAACAGGATCCTCCTCCTCCTCCTCTTTTAGTAATTTCATTGTTCCCAAGTTTGTGATATCTATTCTACATCTTTCTCACATTCAGCAAACCTCTGAATTAAATATAAAATTTACTGCTTTAAATTAAAGTTGAAAGGTTTTTTCAGAATCTTTCCTTATACAAGTTCATCAGAAGTGCAAGGCCTTTATAAGAACAGTCTGAGTGAAGAACCTTGCTAAAAGGCACAACAGTACCACCCCACTTGGGATTTGAATCTATTACCCTTTAGACAAGAGTCCATAGCCCTAGCCAATACTTCATGCTGCTGACCCAAACATATTAAAATATTCCAAACATTACATTTGTAAGTACTAGCATCTTGTCATAGATTATACCTTTCAAAATGTACCTCCATACTAAAGTATTGCTTGTAAATTGCAGTGGAAAGAAATTAAATAGCTGTTATTTTTCAAGCACAATGTTGTGACGTTGAGTATTTTACCTTCGGGTACAATAACTTCATGTGATTCATACCACCTACAAAAAGACGGTATGTTATCTCTAATTTGCCTTTCAAAAAACTTTTCTCTGAGGCAATCTAACTGACTGCTGAATAATTTAAGAACCAAATGATTTTAGTAAAATAAGCCTATGGCACTATGAGAAGTATCTCGATCCTTTTATAACAAGCTTTTAGTTTGAATTAAAATACATTTTCCTTACTGAGTGGATGGAGTAGATGGAAGAAGGATAATTGCTGGCACTAACCTTTGGCATCAAAGTATTTTATGTAAAGCTCTCTGGGATCCTATGGGATAAAAAGTGCTCTACAAATGCAAGCATTTATGAACTAATATTAATGTAATTTGAGGAATTACCACTTGTCCATGGCTCAATTTTGCCCTCAGGAGACCCAGAACTATTTTAGCTGAAGAAACAAATTGTGCACATTCTAGTATTTTCAATTTTAATTTTGACTGTTCACTACAGTGAGTTTTTCATAATTCTAAAAGAGACATAAATTGCATGCTTCAAAATATTTCAGTTCATTTTCAGTGTTAAGACAAAACATGTTTTTGTTCAGAATGTGCATTGTACATTCATTGAATCAAAACACATTGACAACAGTGAAAAATAGATTGTCCATGTAGTTTTTACAAGTGGAATCATTTAAAGGTGATTTAAAATTATTTCTGTGGAAGTTCTTTTGGCTGTATATTTGTTTTCTCTAAGAACCCAGAAATTGCCAAGTTTTAGGTTTCTTAATATTTACAATACTTTTATACAACAGTATGTTTTGCTAAAGAAAATTATGGGAACATAAAATGTATTTTGAGGTGACTTGCAGAGCTCCAATTTAAAACCACAACATTTAAAAGAAATTTGTGTTGGTGTCTGTAGAACAAAATAATAGGGTAAAAGTCTCAACCACACATTCTCTAGTTGTCTTGGCAGTTTTAAAAACTTTACGGAATTTCAACATCACAACATCATAAAGGTCATGGCATGTTATTTTTCAAAGTTATAGTACTGTTGTAAGAAATAAAGGGATCAAGAAAGAGTCCATGTACCGGCTTTGAATGTGTGCAGTCCCCAGTGGCCAAAATCAATTATTTTGAAAGCAGTTCACTTACTGTAGTATTCTTTCTCTAGATTCATAATTTTAACTTTGCATAACAGTTTTCATGCTAAGTTTAATCAAGTGAGACAAATATTACAGACTGCTCGTACAATTTTGTGTGTTGCATTAGCTTATTCTACATGTTTTTGTTACAGAAGCTAAACAGTTCTGTATTATTTTGTCATTTCTCATTGGAATGAAAAATATGATAGCTTTGTTGCCCTGGAAACCTCAAGGAGCATGTTTCCCTTAATGTCACTCATAAATTATAACCACCTTTGTAGAGGAAAGTGGGTGGAACCTAACATTTTTTTTCATTTGGTGAGGAGTATACATTTGCAATAGTTACATATATTACTGAGGAACTACATGATATGCAAGTATAACATTTTAAGACAACAGTTTAATGAAGCCTTTTGGCCAGATCATCATTGTAAATTACAATGTTTTCTCATCTGAGCCATCTACTTAAATAAAGGATTATTATTATAAACATAAAAACTCCAGATCTGCTTTTCACTACTGTTGTTTTTCAGGTTTCTTAAAAGATAAAGTAAATAAATGTAATAAATGTGCCTCATATATCAACTTGTGTGGAGACCTTTAAGAATATTTCTTTTATTTGAGTTTTATAATAAGTTGCAGTGCTCCACTGAGAGATAGTTTATTGTTGTTTTTGCAGGATAATCCTATCTTAGGGAGTAAGTGTGCCTCAGGAAAGCCATTCTTAAAGAGTGGATTTGCTTCTTTCTCTACCTCTAGGCAGTAATTTAAAAACTCCCTGAAATGTAATATTACAGTTCTACAGTTTATTAACTTGTGTTTTTAACAGACCTCCCTTTTAGTGTTCAGTGTCTCCACCACTGTATCTTCCCATTGAAGAATAAGGTTTTAGTAATTGCAGTTTCATCTGCACTCGCTTTGAAATGAAGAGAAATGAAAAGAAGAAGACATGTTGTTTCTGTCACTGGAAAGGAAAACAACCTACTAAAGGCAATTTTTTCTATTTTTAGCTTATATATCCCACCACTTATTTCATGTCATTGTGTGAAATAATAGTAAATAAATCTCTTTTAATTCTAAAAATTAAAAACAATACAGCTCTCCTCATTATGTAAGAGTAGAACAGCAATGTTTAACAGTACCTTTGTAATGTCTATGGCGGCAATAGCCCTGTTACATAGTAACTGGAAACACATATTGGTCAAACTGGGGAGAAGGTACAGCTGGAAGTGGGGGTTGCAGTAATAGTTCGGTGTATGTAGAGCAAAGTTTATATTGCTAGCACACACATACCTATTATGAACCACTCTGAGGCACACTGGAGGGACTGTGCAGCAGAATGTCGAACAGGCTGTCGCTTTTGTTCCGAGATGCCCAGTCCTCCTTCATTCAGAATTCAGCTGGTGTGCGAGGAGCAGTGAGCCGGCGCTTGGCGGAAGGAAGCCTCCGCGAGGGCTCCACAGGTGATTGCTGATTTGCGTGTGATAAGCTAGGAGCCTCCGCCACCATCTGTGACTGCGACAGCCCGTGCACTGTCACACTGTCATCTCCTGTGTACCACGGCTCTCCATCTGCCTCAGCACAATAACCTGCTTTCTCACCACAGAGCCCTGTACCTGAAACCAATCCACTGCTTTTTCAGGGATCACTCATTATGAGCTACATCCTACAATAAAGATCTGATCATTCTGGGACATTACACAGGGGCAAAAGCTAACAAGTTCAATGACTGATTAATGCAGAACAAGGTCCCTTTTTTCCTATATAAAGGGCATCACAGTGTTCTAAGTGTTGCATATCAAAATAACATTCCTTTGAGAACCATACTTTTAGTTATGCAAGTAATTACCTCAATATTGTTTTGAAATGGCTGAGGATTGCATTAGGTATAACATAATAAAGCACTGCAAAATACACTTGTGGGCACATAATGAATGCATGTTATGATGTGATTTAATGTAAGTCTCGCCAACTCTGTTATGAGGAATCACTTTCTATTCCCCCAACTAAGGAGAAGAGATGGATGAAGGCTTGAAAATGCAGGAGCAGTGATGAAGTGCTCTGTTAAACACCCACAGCTCAGCCATAGCAACCTATGTTCTGGAATGCTTTCCCTCTCTTTAATAGCTTTGCACAATACGTCTGAATAAAATACTGTTCTTTTCAAGCTAAATAAAGAAGCCATTTATATGGAAGCTTTATTATAATAATCATTATAATTATATGCAGTATCATGTACAATCTCAATGTTTCTTTTGCAAAATTTGATTGCTTAGGTAAACTAGGTTTGAAAAGGAAGGTTAATTTGTAGCTCCTGCATTTGTAATGAAAACAAAGTTGGCCATTGTAACAAACCACCACAGAAAACAAACTAATGCACAGTACTTGAATATTAAACATTGAAAAAAAGAACAAATTCGCTGTTAATTTAAGAGCTATGCTACAATAAAACCAGACCACCACATCATCAAGAAGGATTCTCTAAAGAAAAATAAAGTTGAAGACAAAGCTGCAAACCTAAGAGAAACATAGCTCTTCAAAGGACCAAGACCTGGATTAAACTGGAAATATTTACCACAAGAAGAAAAAGTATTACAGACTTTGAGATTCAGTATCTGTGTGGGTGTGTAAAAATGGTTAATATATCTAAAGGCAAAAGTGTTTCTGTATTTTTTCTTCATCATCTGTAGTTTAATGGCAATAATCTGGTTTAAATACTGATGATATAATTATTGCAGAATTTATAAGGGCCTTAAATTGAAAGAGGGTGGCAGCTGTTTCATATTTTGTCATAAGTTCCCTTTCTATTAAACCTATAAAAGCTACAGATAAAGCTTATGCTGAAAAAAGTGCGAAAATGAAAATGGGATGGCTAGATATCTCTCACAACTGAATTACAAACTATTCAGTGACACTTAATAGCCTATGACTCTGGAGTAATATTCCATATTCTTCAAAATTTGCTGTTAAACATGACAAGGCCCGCTTTTTCAGATGTGGTCTGGGTGCTAGGAAAAGTAATTTCACCCTCTTTAAAAGCTCTCTTACAGGGCTCAGAGGAAAGGGTCTGGTGTCATAATGGAACTGTCATATAAATGTAAATAATATTGTGACTCAGTGAAACAAGGCATGAAGGGCAAGCAAGCGCCGTTCTGTCTCAGTTCAGTTCATACTTGTCAATATTCTCTGGCCCTCCATGTAAAATAAAACAGACAGAAACTGGAGCACATTTCAGCTTCATTACATTGCCATTAATATTTCTGGAGGGGCATATTATGGCAGTGTGATGATGCACTTTTAAGGCAACTTTGGGACAAGCTGACCATATTTTGGCTGTAACTCATTCTGTTCATGTAAGGAATTGAGATCACAGAGACATGCACTGGTCAAATCAAATCTGAGGTCCTTTACTGCTTATGTTTTTAGAGATGCTGTAGAATTACTCCTCTGACTTGAATTCTGAGTTCTGCTTTGTGCTCATATTTCTAAGAGCTAGTAAGAAAAAGGAAATGTTACCAATGCAATGAAATATGTGAACTTTTTCACTGGCTTAGAGATTTACTAAATTTCTAAATATGAAATGAATAAAACACATTTTGCTTGAGCAAATTGACTAGGTCCATCTGAGTTAGATTATGTTCATACAGTGCAAAACTGAAGTTGTGAATGGTGACCTGTTCTTATTATTAAATCTTCCAGCATAATGGTTTTGTGGGTTAAAAAAATCTATTTTCTGAGGTTTGTCAGAGACCAAGGTACACTTAAATAGAACGTGATGTTATTCATTTGCAGAAATTGTTTCTTTGGACATTAATTTAGACACTGTAAATGACATTTTCCTAGTACAAAAACAGTGAAGCAAGATCACATACCTTTTCTTATGTTAAAACCCTGTATCACATGCTCCCTATAGATTTTTTACCATGTGTGAGGTTTCACTGTTTGCATATGTTCCTTTCCACGTTTATTAGATTTGGAATAAAAATGGTTCAAATATATACAGTAATTTGTTTCAGCATGTTATATTTTGAAGTATTATTATTCCAGTTAATAAACCATTGGACAGTACACATCAAAGTGCTTGTTAACTGCTTCTCAGTCCCTTAAAATCGATATGCTTATTGCGTTTTCTGCATATTTGGCAGTATAGAATTTTTCTGAAATGATCTGCTCTTAATGAATCTATTCATCAATGTCTTTAGCATCCCCAGTGCTGCTATCTTAAGTGCTCTCCAATTTTGTTTATGAAACTGCAAAGCCTGCACTATATGACTTGAAACAGCAGTGTAGCCAAGGGCACTTTGGAGTGAATCATGAATACAGTCCAGCGGCAACATGTGCTTTCACTGCTGCAAGCTGGACCAGCTGGAGAAAGACCTTCACCACCCGCAGTTAAGTTGTGGTTAATCAAGTGATTGAGGGTACATAACTTGGAAAAAGAGATACAAACCTCCATTTTGTCCTGTTACTTGCCATATTATTTCTCCTGTGATTTACTGTACTTTCTTAAAAAAGGGTTTAATCTTTATTAAGATTCTCTATTACAAGGGATACTATATGTATGTTTTTGTTAAATTATTCTCCAGCTCTGAAATGCTACATCAGTATTGAGGCATGCCAAGTCCAAGAATGGTTATAAATGTCTGGGCTTCTATTTTTGAAAACTCCATGTCCATTGTGGCCACTTTCAAAATTAAATAGGCAATGTTCCTCTACTTTTTATAGTCCTTTGTTGATAAAACTAATAGCATTAACAGCTTTTATATCACCATCTTACTTCGGCTTTGAATCAAATTTAGAATCACTAACCATGTTTGTTTTACTCACCCATTTTAGAATAGTAAATTGTTTTTTATCACGTCAGCAAGCATCTACTAATCCTGCAACCAGACACAGGAGTGCATGAGTATTTCTAGGCAGACTCCTCTGATATGGACTGCTGCCTGGCAAATCCCAGGCTTGATCCCCACCATCATAGAGCCCACCCAGCATTTGGAACAGCACTTGTATTGGTTGAGCCATTTCTTTCTTTTGTTTCTGTCTGAATGACAGACAAAATGGCAGGGAAGTCTTTATATTAAGCACCCAAAAGACATCAGTTAAACCCAGTGCTATTTGTATTAATTTGCTCTTCATCAATATCGGTGGGCTGTTAAGGGACTGCTTGTTTAATGCCAACTGAAAAAGCTTCTGATCAAGAGATTCTGTGTAGCTCATGCCCTCTAGAATAAAAGCCGCCTTATGGCAGTGTAATTACTTGTACTGTATAATTCAGTGCTCACTTTTTAACTCAAACAGATGAATAACAGGCTGGGAAAGATGAGGCTCTAGACTCTTTTAAGGGTTACATATAGAGAAAGTTATTGAAATTATTCCTAAATTTTTATTTAAAGCTTCATTATGTCACACATCTAAAAAACAAATTTGTAGATGAAATTATATGCAAGTAAACATTCTGTTTTAGCTTTTGAAAGCAGAAGTCAGATTTGTGCTGGAAGCTCACCATCCTAAGGGTTAAAGATGGAATTAACAAGGGGAAATTACTTCCTTAATGCTAACTTAGAAGACAGTGCTCATTGTCATTAGGGACATATATATGATTTATGGATGAGAATATACTGTAAAGTACCTTGCAAGGCTTTCTTTATTGACCAGCCCTGCTGAAGCATTCTATTTCATAAAAGGAAAAAACTTAAATACTTAAAAAATGTACAATTCTTTACCTAATTTGTGAAGCCATAATCAATCTTCTGAATATATTCAGTATCAAACAATTGCTAGTCTTATTTTGCTAAAGAAAATCTTCTACTGATTAGCCATGGACTCATGCATATATTCCATTACTTTGTCACTGCCAGAAATACTACCCATGTACATATTAGAGACAGCAGAACACAATATATTCCATACATTTGTCTATTCCCAGTTCCCTATCCATTTTACAAAGTACTAGTTTCATTATCAGGGAAAGACAGATTCCTTTAATGTTGAGAAGAGGACAGTTCACGTCAAAACATTAGCTTGTCCGTTCTTGTCACAGTTTTGTGTTCTAGTCCCAACTGTAATATATTTTTATAAGCAGCCTTCTGTGTATGAAGGGCAGAACTTCACACATACACTACCAATGTGTGAGCCTGGAGAAAACACATTACACAGAAACTGGGAAAACAGGAGGGCCTTTAAGAACTCACATTTAACAGGAACATAAGAAAGGGATTTCTAGTCTTTAAAAGAAAAACAATTATAGATCTTTCATTATCTTTATATATTTTTGCATTGGTATCAGCAGCAATGCATACCTTGTAAAAAATATTGGAACCATTATTGTTTTTTTCTGAATGCACAGTACATGCTATGTATATACAATTTTGGTTTCTCTACAAGGGAGGTATTACAATATAAAAATAGCCTTACAAAGTTTAAAAACCACATTTCCCGATCACTAAAAAAGCTATTATTTCTAATCGTATTTAATAACTAACAGGGTAGAGGTCATATTAGAAAATTGTACTAGAAATTCAAATTTTATATGGGAAACAGACCATTCTTTTTGTGCTCTGAAAGACAGGTCCCAAAGTCACTCTACTGATAGGCAAGTAATGAATTGGGAAACCCAGGTGCTTCCTCATGCAGATAAACACAAGGGAAACTTCAGAAGACCTAACGAGAGAAGGCTATTCAACACACTGGCTTTATATATTTAGGGACAAAGTACTGAATGAAGTGGGAATAAATGCCTCACAAATGAAACCATTGTTTAGAGGAGACATGTGCATGTCTTTGGGAGCTAGGAGGCAATTGGTGTACTCATGCAAACATGGAGATAACATGCAGTCTCCACACAGATAGATTCCCCAGCCTGGAATTGAAACTACAGTAGTATCTCTGGAGCTGTGAGGCAGTAGTGCTCCCCACTATGCCTCACTCGGTGAATCTATGAGTAACAATGAAAGTTACTTACTGAGGAGGTGAGTCAGGATACATCACGTTGACTTGAGAGACTGTCTCCACATACGAGTCGAAATCGAAGGCTGGTGGGAATTCCTCAATACACCTTGACCTCAGATCCCCAACAGACCCACTATAGGAGAAGCCATCAGTAGCTGAAAACAAGATGATTGCAAGATTACAGCCAGGCAAACAAAAGATATCAACCACAACTAAGACAATTATTTTCTGATTGAAGCCCCTTCCTTGTTTAGCAAGAAAGGGCTTAAGATGTCAGAAGTCATATGACAGAAAGCTTCTTTTAGCTAACTTTTTTTTTACTATATATTGACTTTTTTATGACAATTTTATTTTATTACCCCAGAAACATTTTATTCCTTATATTTACATATTGTAGTGCTTTTCAAACCAGAGAATCCCCGAGAACTTAATATATAAGAGGGGATCCACTTAATCCTATGTATACAGCTCTTTGTATAAAACTGGCAAAGGATAACTCTCACCTGGGTTAGTGCATGTCAACAATTATACCAGCACCTTCTCTGTCAATTGAATTAAGGCAGGTCTGATAGTGCAAGCCCAGAGTGCATTTGAACCAGAACACCCCTAGTCTCATGAACAATGCAATGGGATCATTAGCAGTCAGGACCTCAGTTTAACATCTTAGTCAGGACAGTGTGTCCTTTTGACAGTATCCTCAGACACGAGACTCATGGATTGACTTGGAAATTCTGGTCCAGGGAAAAGGGGTCACCTTCTGTCTCAAAGACACAGTTTAGAGCAGTAATCTAATTTTTTTTAGAGGTCTTCCATCCTACTACTGAGCAGGCCCATCTTTTAAGATCTAATGAGATCAAGTGAGGAGGTGGTAACACCTTCTATGTTCCGTGACAATAGAACAGCCAAAAAACAACAATGCTTGAAATTCTGTGGGGTTCAAAGAATTATTCTTGGCACATCCTATTTATGTATGTGGTAATGAGATATGTAATTTCTCTACATAAAACAATTTCGTTTCTCAAACACTGAAATTTTAATACACCTGCATACATCTCATTTAACTGTGAATATATTTTTTTAAATTGAAAGATCAAATACTCAATAAAAACACATACTGTATATTCAGCACGGGTGCTACAACATCTTAACTCCTTGAGAAACAATAGCAGGAAGAACAACACTAAGTGTGTTTTATCTTCAGAGTATGCCTTGTGAAAAGGTGTGTGTAAGAATTTTTTTTTTCAAGTGAAAATTGGTATTTTTCACACAGCTTCAGAGAAGATCCTTGCTTTCAGGTACACTGGGGTCACCCCTGTTTAACTGAGTGAGCAAAATGTTTTTTTTTCTTGCTATCCTTTCAAGAACCAGGGAAATCAATAGTGATGCTGCTCCCAACAAAGACTGATATTTGACTGTGTGAAAGACCTTTTACATGATGTCAGTTGGAAGAAAGCTAAATCCACCAGCAAGCACTACCTTTAAGGTTAAGGTCCCTAAGTACTTTGACCAAAGCAGTTTCATCTCACTTTTAATATACTCAATCTGGCAGCAGGTCACAGACTGCAGATTTCTAAGTCAACAACAGATCATGGATGATTTTAATGCCTTGTGCTTGTCAGTGTTTAGAAGCACTGCGCTATCGATACAGGCCAGCTTTTTATATTACGTTCAAGCCAGCAAGTTTGCAAGTCTTAATAATGGAAGAAGCTGCTGTTTATTTTTATTTTTGCTGTATATTAATAGTGAAGTTATGTAAAAAAACAACAACTGTAGCATCCTGGTTATGGTGAAAAAATGTATTAGTAGATTAAATTTTACTCACTACATTCACTTACAGCAATGCCAGTCTGCCTTTCTATTCTGACGGTTTGAAAGTTAACAAATTAATACTGTCTCTATTCTCAAAGACTAGCTGTTTCAAATACCATGGAATGTACTTCTGCATTTCTTTTGTCTTGAGTAGCACTGTGTAGCTGGAATTTCACTATTGCTTTTATTGTTTAAAAGCTGCTTTTCTTCAGCTTCATTGGAGCATGGAAGATGTTTTTACTTATGGTAGTTGTCACTGTTTGCCTAACCTAAAATGTTTCATGTGAGTAACCTTGAGAGACTTCCACTGCCTTTAGCTGATAACCTGTCTGAAATGCTGTGTTAATGCAGGGAAGCAGTACTGTGGTGCAGTACTTTTATTATGCATGCTCTTGTAAGGTAATTGTTGTGGCTTAACCATTAAAGAGAATTGGGGAGGGCTGCTTTATGTTAATTTTGTGGACAGTGCACAACAATGAGTTATGCAGAGAGTTTGAATTTAAAAATGTATAATGTGACTCCTCAAATGAACCATAGTAGGGCTTTTAATCCCTGCATCTCCAGTGTTTCTGATGTGAAAAGTTGTCTATAAATGTTTTCCGGGTTGAGAAGTCTTTCTAGTATACCTTATTATTTTTATTAAAGGTTAAACCAATGCTTTGGAATTCTTTGAATATATTTACTAAATATATGGATAGCATTTTTCCATGTAAAGGTTAAGCCTTGATTTTTTCATGCACAACAGTTGCTTGGTAAAAGTATAATTTTATTTTTAAACCACCACTATGCTAAACTGGTATTTGTGGGAAAATGCGTCTCCACTGGGGAAACAGGGGCATTTTATTGTCCCTCATCATCATCTTTGAAGGACTGCTTCATCACACAATAATCTGGCAAGCGTTTGGAATTTCCCTCAAAATAGTAATTGTAATAGGAAAGGGTTTTGCTTGAATGTATGTAAATACAACAATCACATTGTCTGGGTTATTTCTGTTTCACTTGTGCTGGCTGAATATTTCAAGGAAAGAACTGGAGGTAAATGAAAATGATTTAACTGCTGAATTGAGAGGCTTTTATGCTGAACATACTGTACAGACTTTATTTACACATTTATCACCCTTTAAAGTTATCAATGGAAAGCTGATGGATTATACCAGAAAGTAAGTCACTCCATCATTATAAACAAATGATTTTTCTACCTTGCACGCCAACATAAACACAACGTCTGTCCAGTGTTTTTGTTTCAGGTTTGTAGTTACTGCCACCTTGTTAACACTGCTGTTGCTTGGTTTACTGTAGCTGGACTCAGGATGAAGACGTTCTTATTCTGTGACATGGTGAAATTTGTGCGTAGAAGTGTTTGGGCTATTTCTGTCACACTTCTGCTGATTGATCATTTCAATGAAAGAACTGAAAGTAAAATTTAACTGCTGAATTGGGGAGCTTTTATTCTGAACATCAAGACTTTACAAATGTATCATTTTTTAAAGTTATCAAAGGAATGGTGATGACTTCTGACAGTGTGTGAGGATATTTCTACATTTCTAGATCAGCATAAACGCAGTGTCTGTCCAGAGTTTTTTAATTTACTGTCCCCTTGTCTGCATTACATGTGCTTGGCTCACCGTAGCTGGACTCAGGGCGGAGATGTGGGTTCCGGAGGCGTCCGTCCTTGCGCAGGCTGCCAACAATGATGGTGACACAGGACAGGAAGAGAACCAGACCGATGACGATGCCTGCCACCACCAGGGGAGACACCAGCAGGCTGGCCTCGCTGCCACCCTCCCTGCAGTCAGGAAACTCATTGACTGGACTGCTCTGGTTCGAGCTCACTTCTTATCCACAGGGTGGGGGTTGGGGGGGAGAGACAACATATTAAGTTAAATTTTTGGATTTATGTATCAACACAAGACTAAATGCACTATATTTCTGTTGAAGTACGCTCATACCCCAGCCTTGATGCTATGCCACATGGTCTTGTGAAAAGTTAAAGTAGCAGTTCTTTGTGCTCTGGGGAAATTTACCAAGTAATTTGGAGTGTGGTATGACCACAACTCCTAAAAAGCCTCTCTTCAGAGAGATGGACATATAATGTTATTTTGCAAACAAAGATGTGAATTCACTGTTCACTTCTGTGGCTTTGTGTAGGTGCTTCAGCTATAGAAATAAATCTGCAATTATGTACTGTGCTGTCAGATTTCTGTTTCCGTGACTGGCTTTATAGATTGTGATAGACAAAAACAGCCCAAAGTTTTTAATCAGAGACAATAGATTATGAATTATAAATAGAACGCAAGATGTTTCGTACTGCATCTTGTTCTCACAACTGCAGTGTTTAATATTTAATCTTGCCCTGTTTAAATTTTTAATAGAAAAGAATATTTTCATAATGTTAGCCTTGAAAGCAGTAATTGGAACTATAACTACCACTCTGTGTTTCTCTCTTGTTCTAAAAATATGTTAGCATATACATGCAAATATTCAAGACGCGTGAGAAATGCTCAAGATACAAGATTGTAATGAAAAGATTTAGAAAATTACAAGAACCCAAAGATAATTATGTTATATATCACAATTTTCCTTAGAAAACAAATGAGAACAAAAATTTACAATCAATATATACAGAGAACACAAGATCAAATTCTGCATACTGTCTAAAAAATAATACTGTAACACTTAAGACTATAGACATTTCATTTTCCAATTACTATGCTACACTATGTTATGGATTACAACATGCTGTAAAAGCCCAAACTGGTCTTGATTATGAAAGAAAAAACAGGTGATAAAAAGATGTTAATATGTGGAGAATCACAGTTTTGAAAAAAAATGTGCACATTTACGTTAATATACAAGATATACGGTAAAGGGATTTTATTATTATACAATCTCTGGAATGAACTAATAGGTACAAAGAAAATATAATCATGTTTGAGGACAAGTTGTGTTTCTTACACTGAGATAATTTTCAATATATGTGAGCAAGTTTGAGATTAAAATCTATTTATGGTGAAATAAACATACAAAAACCCAATCAATAGATTCTGAAAGCAATCATGGTTAAAATGCAAATGATATTCTGCAGTCATTCTTTCTCAAATGAGGAAACACTAACATAATAAAGTTAATATGATATTCTTGTTGATTATAATTGCTGATAATCTTTTAATCCTAAATGAATATTCGACTGTCCTCTAGGGCCAGTCTTTCCAAATGCAACTCACGGAAGAAAGTGTTTTAATGTCCTTACTTTATTATTTTCAGGAAACACTTTCATTGGGGGTGTTCTATTCAGAAGCAGCACTACTAATGTTCTAAACAGATTTTAATACTTTGGCTTATTGTTTTTAAAGGTGTAATACTCGGCACAAAGCTTTTTGCCCTACATGGTCATTAGGACACACAAAAGCATCACAATTCTTTTACCATTAAAATAATTGAGTTTCTTTACATTTGCAGAAATTCATCATCAAAAAAATCATAACAGGAACATCAATCTAGCATTATTAAGGTGGCTTGTTAAGGTTAACGGAGATAATCTAATAAAGAAGTCACCTGAGAGAGAAGGAAACAGACCAAATTAAGACGAGGAAGAGACTGCTGTGAATTATGCCCATCCTGTGCCAAGGATGATTAAAAACAGCGATCGGGAAACAAATTCACTGCATCAAGTTTCTAGCACGAAGCACAAAGCATGACATTGTCATTTTGAGTGCACTCGTAAAAAAAATCATTATTGAGTTAACACAAATAAATTTTGATAAGTCTGTTAGGCTCTTGGAGTGTTTTCCAAAATGTACGGTGCAGTCTAAGTATTTGGACAGTGAAACAATTTGTGCTGTTTTGGCTCTGTACTCCAGCACTTTGGATTTGAAATAAAACAATGACTATGGGGTTAAAGTGCAGAAGTCAGCTTTATTTGAGGGTATTTATGTTTATATTGGGTGAACCATATAGGCATCACAGAGCTTTTCATACGTAGTTCTCCCATTTTAGGGGACCAAATGTAATTTAACCTTATAGTCATTGGTTTATTTCAAATCCAATGTGCTGGAGAACAGAGCCAAAACAGCAAAAATTGTGTCACTGTCCAAATACTTATGGACTGCACTATGTAGACTACTGTATATTCAGACTTCACATTTACACATGATGGGTGTTATACCTAAACAAGTCCATCAGATTTGTTCCACTGCACCATTTTTTAAATTAATTTAATAAATATGAAAGATGAAGTAATAAAACCTTTTAAGAATCTTTATAAAGCTCCTCTTTGTTATCATTTTCTTTACAATTACCCTCCCTTAAAAGTCAGGCATTAACTTTGCATTAACTAAGCCACAATAACATTAAGCCACAGCGACGAAGCCCCGTTATCTTTACCAGATTTGGATGAGAATCCAGTCAAGCATTCACTGAGGACTTCAAATCTAGTAAAAAATACAGAAGACTGGTATGGTGAAGGAGTGCCATGAGATCAAAATTAAATCCCTGCCAGTCTAGAAGCTCTCTTAATATGATATGCTTTCCTTTTCTCCTGATGAAAATGGAAACACTATGTGAAACACTGCCTTTGCAAGAGTGAGATGTGACTTCTGCCACTATAGGAATAGTGGATTTTGTTTCCTAGATTGATTCTTTTTTCTCTGGACACTGTGGCGCATCTCATAATCCCTGATTTATCAGCAGCCAATTATTGAAATACTGTTTAAAACGGACCTCCAAAAGTGCAGCCATTTACAGGGCTTGACAGTTCAGCACACATAAGCCAGTAAATGTGTGAAAATGTATCAGTAAGATGACAAAACAGTTTAGTGAAACAAGAGCCAAGATAGAATATAAACACTTTCCGTCATTTATGCTTAACTAATACATTTTATTACAATTCAAATATGACCAAATTATATTTACATATGATTTTTGAAGACTGCTAAGATTTCCTCAGACATTCATGTATAAGAATATATCAGATTACAGATGTCCATCCTGTGCCAAGGAGGACTGAAAACAGCATTCAGGAAACAAATTAATTGCATCAAGTTTCTACCATGAAGCACCAAGCATGACATTGTGCTACAGTTTATATGTGCTATACAATTTGTGCTATATTTTTATACATCTTAAATTATTGTCACAATGTTTCTGGTAGCTCTGTTTTCTTATGAATTCTTCCTTGACGTTCTGTTTTTGTCAAAATGTGTAGATTTTTTACAGACCCACAAGGGATTATCATGGACGGAAACCCTTATTATAATGTGATATTCTTTAATAAACAAGTTTCTGTAGAAATTAATTTAGTGAAATTCTGAGTAACTTCATTATCATCATAAACAACTGAAAGATCATAAAAGAACAAGACCGAACATGCTGAACTCAACACAATTTTAAAAAATAAATGATTGCTTAATTTGCTTAATTTTAAGACTTCAAAACATGTTATGATAAGTTATCTTGCATGTTTGTTGTCGTCTTATGTTGGAAAATGCAGATTTGAAATGAAGATTTCAATGCGTGTCTGAGTTTTGATCATAAATTTGTACTTCTCCCCCAAACAAGCAATCACATTTCATTATTATAAAAATATAAAGGTATATAGATACCATTAATGATACATGGAATATATGGAAATATGGAAAGGGTCAATACACTTTTACTAGAAGGAATTATGTACAGTATATGGGATGGATATGTTTAACCAAGAAGCCTTAAAATTGCAGCAACTGTTTTTTAAGGATACCATTACATTAGATTCAGTTAAACTACTTTAGAATCAGACCAATTAATTAACTGTGTATTAGTTGATATTCTGATATTCTGCTGAGTGATACCAGTTTTAGATAAATATCTGCAGGGGTCAACCTTATTTACTCCTTTCACTTTTTTTGTGGACCTCAAGTCTCCCCCTGCAGCAACTGCTTGCTGGGGCTGAATAAATTTATTGCTTTCTATCTGTCAGCACAGATTTTGCTCTTCTGCCCAGCAATAAGTCTAGGTGCCCTTCTCTGAACCTTATCTGAAGAATCTGTGTCCTTTCTATAACACTGCAACACAGTAGTATTGTAGATAAGGACATACCGGGATATGGGTGCTATTTCTTTATAACATTCCTGGACAGTCTACATGGATATTTACACAATAACTATTTGCCATTTGAACCAATGTGATTTTTTCAGAGAACCTTATCATACTGAGAACCACCTTAATGCAATTCAAGCTATAAACCACTTGTTTCCAATATGCAACCCTGTAAATTTACATTTGCCATGTAGCAATTTCTTATAATACCTAGACAGACAATTCAAACATGTGCACCGATTCAATGTTTATTATGTAAGTATACTGTATACTGTTTTATATGCTCAAAACATAGCAACGTGAGATGTGCAGAACCCTACTTCTAACATTGACCACACCAGGTCATTCTCCGTCTAATATCACATGCTTTGGACAGCTCAGGAACCTCAGTCCAAGAACACCACCAATTCATTACGTTTTAAGAAACTAGAACTAGAGATCTCAGTATGAACTAATTTATGTCTTCTGAAAACCACAACTCAGATTAGGGTTTTTCAAACTTGTAATTGTTCAGTCATAGTAGATACTTTTCTTTTGAAAGCCCACATTTTATTAGAATGTAATTTGTTGTGTAGACGGATTTCCAGTATACCTCATTAATTACTATTATGATTCTACAGGGACATTAAATGGAATGAATAATACAATAAATACTAAAGTATACAGGGATAAATCAGGAACACTAAAACAGTATTTTAGTGTTTGCAGCATTTCAATCTTAAATAAGTCAGATTTTATTCTTCATAGTTGTACACTTACTACGCACTGAAACATCTTACTCACAGGCAGCTTGTAATTGTATTTTACATTAATATGTTTCTTTTCTGATACATCTGATTACTTCATAATGATCTTGCCTGCATCAAGCTTACATACTAACATACTAACCTACTTCTGGAACATATACTTCTCATTTTGAAGGTCCTCAAACACAAAAATGAGAAAGGCAGTTAAATAGCCTCTTCTCTTCCCCTGGAAAACCTAGAGAAAAACTGCTCAGATCACAGCTGCAGTGGTGCAACCTTAATGGCACAGTATCTCAGCACATCAAGCTGGTGTGATAATAGATGGACAGCATGATTTTCACGGGAGAGAAAACAACAACTGCACTGCAACATGGCTATTAACGGCATGCGTTTCAAAAGGAGCAAATTAAATTGGCTCACAGCCACCGTTCCCTTGTATGTAAAGAAAAAAGGCAAAGATCTTTTTGGTCAAAAACTCAATTCCAGCTGTACCCCTATTTTGTGTAGTTTTTCAAAACTACTGCTGAGAGTGTAAGCTAAACCTCTTATCACATTATCCTTCAGCTGAAGAAAAACAAATGCCACACACACAGAAATGCCACACTGAAAAAAAGCAGGACGCTTCAGTACACTAAGATTTAACACACAATAGATTCAAGACTAGAGTGTACAATAAAAACAATTTGAATATGACAATTTCACAACTAGAGTGGCTAAGTGGTCAGGGCTGCTGCTCTTGAATTACTAGGGAATAAGTGGTTTTCTGATAATAGATTTGACAACTATTAATTAAGAATGAAGAACACTACTCTTGATAAGTAGCAATTTATGCAATGATAAGACAGGTGTGGCACAGTAATATTGTTGCTGTAACTGACCCTCGTTTCCAAACAACTATTTATTATATTGTAAAGATAGTTTTCCTAAACCAGTTTTAGTGTTTCACAAAGATTTAGAGAACTGTCTATAACTACAAAATTAATAATTTGAGGAATGTTGGGTAGAGTTGGGAATTCGATTGTAAGAATATTCCTTTTTAAAAGAAAATGTTCCACATTTCAGTGGCTGCAACCAGCACACATCTTTTTCCTGTCCATGAAGATAATACTGAGGTCTAGAGTAAAAATGATTCCAGTACAATGCTAATATTTGGAAATGGATGTCATTTTTTTCCCTTCTTTTTAAAATACAGTACCCAGAGTTCCACTTTGACATAGATTTTTATCAAGGGTTTCTGTTAAATTTATGCTAATGTTTGCAAGATGGGAGCACTCATTTAAATGCATTTCATTTCCAGTAAGTAAGCACTGCTACTTAGCTTTAAAATCTGACAATTCTCCCCTTTCAACCTCATGATGATCAAGAATGTTCTGCTAACCAGAAGATACAGTATGTGAAAATTCCCACTGAACGCTCAGAGCACGGGCTGCTATTTTGTCAAACTTCTTTACCCTCTTTGATGAATGAAAATAAAGATAGATATATACACCTGTATATTATAAAGTGAGAAGGTGTATTTCTAAAAAATATGTTACAACATTGTTTTTTACCTGTCTGTGTGATAGACATGGCAGGGTTGCCACAAAGTCATAATAGCAAAGACATTGTTAATCCCAGTTATTCATATTTTTAGAGGTTAAATTTAAAGAGGATATTGAGCATCTGTTATCTTTAAACACTTTCTCTCCATGAGTACTGTGTCTCACTTTAGATTAGGGGTTGCAAATGCCTTTTCTAAGTGTTTCCTAAATGGAATATGTAAATAAAGTGAGATAAATGTCATTACAACCAATCTCTATTACAGGTTAACTGCATATTAGTAAGAAAAGCCTAATCCTGACCATATTATGAATCAGAGACATATGTTTATTCCTCAAAAACATATTTTTAATATAGACCCATATATAAATACCCTTTCATTAGTTAGAAATTTCACAAAAAAGTAGAAGTGTCACCTCTATCAATGTTTGAAACAGAACAAACGCTTAGGTTTAATGAGCTGCATATTCTCATGTCAGCTGTGAAAATATCTGTGTTTTTCTTCTCTCTTTTGTCCTAGTAAAAAGGCACTGTCAAAGGCAAATTTACCTTATGGGTAGAAGAGTATAATTACTTTGCAAACTTTGAGATATTAAAGAGATGTAACCATCATGCAAGTATTCTAATTTATTTGTCCTGCTAGCTTTAAATTAAATAGCCCGCTCTCTCCCTCACAGAAACATTTTGGTTTTTGACCGATATGTAATCTTCACCAAAAAATTCTATAGGATGAAATGTTAGCTATCACACTTAGCTGGTGAATATTATGCTTCTTACTCTTCCATATCAGCTATAACCAAGGCTTGATATGACATTTGGAGCACAACATTTAGTGTACAGTTTACATCATATGACCTTGAGTATATGAGTAAGTCATCTAGTGAGAAGAACTGTGCTAAGGGAACCCGACATTGTCTAAAATGTTTCTTCTCATTGCTTCCAGAAAAAGGCAGCTCATGCCTTTGTTTTTTTTAACCTTGTATCATTAAGTGGTACACTTGAAAAGAGTGCTGTGTTGGAAAATTAAGAAAAAAATAAAGTTTAATTTGTCTATGTTGTACTGTCATTTGGTGAAAATGTAGGATATGGTGAATTACCTATTAGATTTTTGTTTTGCCCACTCAAGTTATGGAATTACCCATTGATTTTTTTCATGTCACAGCTACGAGCCCTGTGACCGCACACAGGAGAGAATGACAAAGAGTGGGTAGACTACCCTGACCCACCCACCTTCAAGCCACTCGCCTTTTAACACATCACAGGCAGCACAGACCCGTAGATTCAGCGCTGACTGGAGGAGTGGCACATCTCTCACCACCAGCACCGCAAAAGAACAGGACTGCAATACCTGAGTCATACTACTCAACCCTGATTAACCCTGTAACCCAGTGAAATACAGTCACTTACAGTAGTGGATGTAGACTTCAGTACCAAGGTCAACAAGTATAAATACAGACGGGCAGAAAGTAGTTTTTAAAAATGCCTAGGGTGTTCCCCAATAAAGAAATTTGAACAGTGTGCTCTCAAACATGTAGGCAGCAACATTGTCATACCTACTGTGGTTCTTCGACTAGTACCAAAACCTATTCATCTTGAAGATGAAGTAAATGAAACATCCTGCTTGCCCTGCGGCTTTTGGAAACTACAGTCTATTTTGGTAGACCTTCAGTAAACACAAGCTGTTCCTGTTGACTACATATCTGGGTGTGAATGACAGTCAGGACCAGCATCTGGATATCCTCAGAACTGCTTTTATCCACTCTTAAAGATCCGACAGCAGATTTTGCCACTTTAGTACAACCTTAATACCATCCTTGCTTTCATTGTGTCAAATTGTTTAGTATTAGACATGCTGACAGATTCTTTTTCAAAGTAATTATTTACTCACCACGGAACACTATTTCCCTTGCTGGTGCTGTATGAAAGATCCTCAGTGAAGGAAAGCAACACCACCATAGTCAACCTGTAATTTCATGAACCAAAAATCAAATAATTTCTTTTATATCTTAAAGTAGAATAACTTCTGATCCTTGTAATGGGAATCCGAAGAAGCAATTATTTTAAGTTTAGGTCTCCCCGCAACACTATGGTTACATCTCCCAAGTTATTCAAATTAAAATATTGTGGTTATCCCTGCTGAGTTTGCCTAGGTCACTTGATCTTTTGAGTTGGTACAAGATCTTTATGCTACTTCAAGAACCAAAACATTACATCTATAATACCTACAGTATCTAAACATAGATTTTCTATAAATAATATTTTGTGAAATACAGTGCAATGTTTGAAAATGAAGACCATTAACCTCTTTAATTTCCATATATTTCCAAAATCCATGTGTCATGAGACCAAATTACATTAAAAATACTTCAGCACTGAACGATTCTTAAGTATATGATGTAATAAATATCATTCTCGGGATTTGAGGAATCTACTGTACTTTATTGTGTTTTCAATGCCATATTTTGTTGGAATAAGTACTTTGTTCATACTGTATAAACACAGATCTTATATATATTTCTGTCATTTTTTACAGATTTTACCTATGAATACCAAAATAAAAGTAATAAATGTATTTTGCATATTGTAATAGTACTGCAGAAACTAAAGTTTCAAGATTATAGACTTGACTCTTCCACACTTCACCAAGAATAAAAATGCTGTGTCCATTTTAAAACCAGTCTGAAGTTTTATACACTTACTGCATTTACTTTATGTCTGTTTTTATATGATTATATTCTGGGCTGCACAGTACAGCTTGCTTTTTTGTGTAGTTATTTTCCTGTGTTCACATAAAATGCACTGTGGCAGCTTGTTGTGAAGGATGCAATTTTAAATAAAAGTTGACCATAGTGTAGATATGCATCTTGAAATGGAACTGTAGCACACAGTGCAGACCTGGATAAAAACACCAGGAGGGCTACAAGCACACAATAACAAGAATTGACAGCAGCTACCATAACCTTTACCACAAGCCTGTGCACACACCGTGGAATAAAAAAAACAACTAATCTGGGTCTCACTGCATTGTCTCCTCCTTTGAGGAATTTTCAGTTTCCTACAAGTAGAACATGCCTCAAGAGAAACAATTCTTTTATAGAGTGTGTTTTGTTGCTGGGATTATAAATGATCACCATTCTCCACTTACTCTTTCTGTAATGTACCGAGCCATTTTAAATAAATTACTTATCTTGTATATTTATCACTTTTGAGCTTATGTCTGTTTTTGTATTTCAGTATTCTTTAATCACCCTCCCTTTCTCATGTTCCTCTTGATTTTGCTTTGAGTTCAGCTACTGGTTGAAATGCTGAACCTGACGATGTGAGTTTGTGTTCTATAGAGAATGGATAGACCACCTTGAGAGTGGAGGTCACAGACTGGAATTTCCTCTAATGCTTCTTTGGAAACAAAAATAGGGGAATTCAGTTTGGGATTACAGTATACATGCACACTACATCGTATAAATTGTGAATACAATATAAATTGAGTGACTACAATCATTTTTATGGCTATAAATCAGATCTCTATATTCTGTCTCACAATAATAATAATATAATATAATGCTTCTTTATTAGCCCTATACAATTTCTCGCATTAGGAATTCGTCTTTTCGCATACCCCAGCTTTTCTCCATGGAGACACAGACACAGACAGGGAGAGAAGCTTGGGGTCAGAGCGCAGGGTCTGCCATTGTACAGCGCCCCTGGAGCAGTTAGGGTTAAGGGCCTTGCTCAGGGGCCCAACGGAGTAGGATTCCTCTGCCGGCCATGGGATTTGAACCGGCAACCTTCCAGTCACAGGTGCAGATCCTTAGCCACAGAGCCACCGCAATGTATGTGCATTCATGTTTTTAAATGCTGAGTTCATATCCAGGAAGGACAGGGAACAAGATGGAAATTCACTTCGGATGCAAGAATAATCCTCTTCAGGCACACACACTTACATGCCCAATTTAACCTAGCCAGCATGTCAATGGCAGGAAACCAGAGTAACCATACACCATGCACCAATCCTAGTCCCACAGAACTACAAGGTCGCAGTGCTAATCTGGACACTACCATGCTACCCATTTTGAATTCTTTTGAAGAAACATACAGTACACATGTATGGCCAGTATGGCCTTCTATACAGTTCCATAAGTATCCATAAAAAGAGATTATATTGTTTGGTGAAACTTCTCCTACTGTTCATGTCTGTTCTCCTACTGTTCAACACCATTACCATCACTTTCAATAACAATTCCAATTGTTTATTGGAATATTGAAACTTTCTAATAACAATTCCAATTGTTATCGGAATTGGTTAATCCAATTCAGGGACACAATGGCCCAGAGCCTATTTCGGGAAGCACTGGACTTAAGGTGGGATACACCCTGGATGGGATGCCAGTCGACACTTACTACTCATTGACACTTTATAGAAGCCAATTAACCCTCCAACATGTGGACTGTGGGAGGAAACCACAGCACCTGGAGGAAATGCGTGTGAACATGGGGAAAACATACACACTCCCCGTAGATAGCACCCCAGGGCCTAGCACTGCCGGGCTAACCATTTTTCCTCTATCTCACTGTATACTGAATACAGTATATAATATGTATATGTTTTATGTAAGAAAAATAAAACCGTATTCAGAAGTTTACAGAGAGCACAAATAGAACACAGATTATTCATATGCTCTTTTCAAATCAGTTTATTTCTAATGAAATTATGTATTGCAAGCTGGGAATAAGTAACTCTGGTACAGTGATGCTTTGTCCTGCTACTGTTAAAAAATGTGTAAGGAATACAGTCTAACTGAGCCTCATCCTTTGTTCCATTTTTTACTGAATGTTTTGTATGCAGTTAGTGGGCAACATTAACTTGACAGCACAGCTGTGCACAGCAAGGAGAAAAAGGAAAACTAGCTACAGGCTTGCACTAGGGAGAACCTGAAAAGATTATTTCCCTCAGTGTGTCCTGACAGCTTTTCTCTTCTCATCAAAAACATGTTCATTCAGTGCCACTGAGAGATGTACAGTCCAGATAAGGAAAGACAGTAGACTTTTTTATTCAGGAAATAGTTGTTAAAAATAAAAAAAATAACTATGACAAGAAGGCACAATGATGGACAGTATGTCAGACACCATAGCCGCATATCAAAGCATAGAACAAAGCCTATTCAGTGTCTATTTATATATAAATGAGGCTAGACAGGATAAGTATTGATCAGAATCTTACTACAACCTAGATTAAGTTCTTGCCCAGATGAACTTTACTGACAATGTGCGATATGAACAATGCTTTATGACAATTCCCATAGCACTTCCCCAATAAAGTGCTTTGGACATGCAGAATATTCAGCTGAGTCTGTGGCTAATCATATCAATACCTTAACCAGATTAATCATGGCTGTATAGAGCTGATTAGTATTTCCACATTTAAATAGTCCCAGTTGGTCCCATTGATGAGATGAGAAATACTTTGCAGACTTACTGGTGCAGCTGAATATATAATATCCACTGCCTATAGATTCATTCATTCGGCAGTGTTGGTCCATTGCTGTTATTAATGTGAAATTCACTTTTAAATGATTTATCTGCTGTTACCTGCACTGGGTTTTTAAACTCACTAGTAAAATAAGGAGCATGCTTACAAAAGTTAAGTACTAAGGAAACCACATAATAATACAAGTTTAAAATCAATTCTTTCTGTTAATTCAATGTGAAGTAGCTCTCTCTGAAAAAAAACATTCAAATGGAGGGTGCTTCTGTGTGTACAGTACCTTTGTGAAAGTAATTAGCAATGAAATCCTTTAATGGAGTAAAGTCTCTTCACATCCAAGTGACTCACTGGTAGGTATAAGATCTCATAACTCTAGACATGTAAATTCACTGCTGGAAAATGTATGAGTGAAATATCACACTCCAAACAGAGTACAGGTCTGAAATCTGTGCTGACACAGTTGTCTAATGTAATGTTTAGTAAATTATCTTCCTACAAATTAATTAAATTTGTGTTTAATACCAATTGGATTGCTTTGGGAGAAAAAATGAATTTTGGTCATGTGGCATCTGCTACAAATTTATTTTTTACACTTCACTGGGGCTGATGAAATGAGCTCTGTCTAATTTAGCGCCCAAATCCCATCTGAGACCTGTGATTTTTCTTCGTTTTATCCTTGTATTCAGAAGAAGTATATAATCTGGCTTGCCTAATGGGCAGAGACATTCCCATTTGTGAGTGAAGGTGTACAATGTGACTGGCACTCTGCAGCTCCAGAATTAACCTCCAAAATCAATTTTACATTGAGATGATTCAGCATCCCAAGGTCATCTCAAAGCACCATCTGATCTCTGCTATCAAGCGGCACAAGACCTGCCAGGACTGACAGCAGACTGCTCATCTGAGTACAGCATCAAATAGAGAAAGATTCTTCCTCACTTAGGTGTGTAAACATGCACATGACACAGATAAATGATAACACTGTCTGACATTTTACTTCTGCATGATTTTTAATTTCAATGAAGGCTTTTAGCATTCTAATTTACTGATTTTTTACTTTTTTACCCAAAGGAGTCAACAGTTCAACGTGAGATGAAAAAGGAATGGGACTGCAGATAAAGTATTGTCACATAATCAATAATTATGCTGTGACTGAACATTATTTTGAAAGGAAGAGAGCATTAGTCATTATTTATAGATCTTACATTTGTGTGGATTATATTGCAATCAAATTTATGAATGCTAAATGCATTTTCCGGAAAGGGGTTCGTTTGAATTTGGGTGTATGAATATCAGAAAAGCATTGTTGAAAACATGGAAGCTTATATAAATACATGTACTGTATAGTTTCTTTGATTTGAATTTAGTTAGCGTTAAAAAGGCCATTTCTATGTATTCTATTAATTTTAAAAAGGTGCAGCTCAAAGTAATGTTCACAAATGAAGTATCTAGATCACAACACATACCCCAGCACATGGGTTAAGAAGGTGTGCTTTCAGGGTATTATTGCAACTCTTCCAATATGCACACTGCAATTACTTCAAATTCTTATTTCTTGTAATCCCACTGCTTTGATGTTCAAAGCCTATGGGTGAAGCAGAGATACAACCGAGTGGTGTACAAGTTTTTATGTTAATATAGAAGATGATTTTGATTTGTTACGCAACAAATAAGCAAACACACTATTTTGAAATCACCAGTAAACAACTCTGAACACTACATCTAAGATAATAACCAAGAGCAATTTGTTATGATGCATAATTCCAAATGTTCAGTAACCTTGCTTTGAGATTAGCTACATTTTTAAAAAGACCAATATTGGATGCAATGCAATAGAATCTCCTTTATTCTTAAAAAAAAATCAAGTACAGATAAGCGTGATTTATTTTCAAATTGCACTTAATATTTGCATCAATATTTCAGACTATATTCTTAATAATTCTAGAAACAGGTTATTGTTTTTTCTACCATCTGCTGTCACAGAGATTAATCAGGAGCCCCCCCAGCTTTCACACAAGGCTAAATATCTAGGGAAAATGGCTTTTTGGCAAAAACAACTAACCCCACTACCAGGGAGGGAAAATCCCTTTTATCACATGCATTTCCACTGTGAAAATTCCCACAACTAGGTTTTATTGGAAGCAAATCAAAAAGACTAAGAGCCTAATTTTGTCATGAGTCATCAGCACAAATGCTGACCGTGAAAAAATGAAATACATGATCCTTCTCTCTCGGATAGAAATAAGAAATAAAATTAAATGCGATTAACTTTATTCCAGTAGGTGATATGCACAACTGAGATACCATTGTGATTAGTTTAACACCAATTACATTTACACAAAAAAGATGTCAGTTACACTAATATACAGATGAGTTTGCCTGCAGAAGGGCACAGCACACCTGTTGTGTGCTGATCTATGACTAACATATAACACTGATGTGAATTTAATGAATCAGTTTTTGTATTACATTACATTATTATGTTCAGTACAGGCAGTGTTTGTACTCAGTTCAGTATAAGTTCCACAGAATTCCAACTCTAAGCATGTCCTTTAAGTCCACTGAAAGAACTTCTGTGCTGTTTGGTTTAATGGTTTCATATGGCTTTATGCTTTCATGTGGTTCCACCAGTCTGCAATAATTAAATGTTTATCCATCAACCATTTTGTAAAACCTTAAAATGCTTCTCTCCAATCTTCTCCTCAGAACTGGCATTGAGCTGTCAAGAAAATTCAGATTTGAAAAAAGTGCCTGTCAAAAGATATGCCCTAATTAAGGTTGCTAAACTTTGAGGTTGCTAAAAATATAGACTTAATTTCTTATCTTTGCCTTGCAAGGGGCAAAACGTAGAAAATGTTTTAAGGAGCTCTGCAAAGATGCAAATTAGCTCCCGCACACAGAAGTTAAGGCATAATAATTGGACCATTCTGACATCACATTAAACTAGTCTATACAGTGTAGGTGTGCACACCATACAATACTCTTTTTTACCAAAGTTACAAGTGGGTAGGGGTAGCTTTGGCATTTGTAGTGACATAATTTGGAGAATAAGATTTTATACAAGCATAATATTTAACTGAGATATTATTCTATTGCACTACTGAAACCAGCATTAGGCATTTGCCCTGGTGTGACCTTAAGTGGATGTTTCAAGGACAGATTGCAATTAGGTCTTGCTAGAGTGGTGAAGCTTTTCCTCTTCATTAATATTAATCACTTTAACTGTTTTCTGACTGCATGTACTGTAGTAGACATTGTGACAATATACATTGATCATAAATTAAAAACCTCCAATATAATGAACAATAATTAAGTACTTTGAATGGCATGTATAGGATTTTAGTAGCCAGCCCCAGCACCTCTTAATAAAGTCTTATTCTTGTTAATTAAAAAAAAATCCAGACTTTTGCCCCAGTAAAGATTCTGCCCTGGAAATAAAAAGATTATGAGATTAAGATCACACTTATATAAACAAAATGTATGGTTTCAGTGGGGTATGAAAAGCAATACAATGCCCTGTTTTCATGGGATTAACAGGTTTTGATCCAGTACTAAGTGTCATCACTTGCACAGTGCACTGTAAGATAAAATACTTGAGGCTGCACTCCCTTGAGGTTGAACCTTTATAAGACCATTCTGATAAACCTCACATGACTAACCTGCCTAGTGGGGTTCAGCGTCCTGTGCCACAGACAACTGCTGAAAATAAATAAAAAGAATCCAAGAATTCCATAATTACATTTGGAAACAAATATAAAAAGGTAAGCTGTTAATGTAAACCTGGGTGTAGAATCTTCTCAGCAGTAGAATGAAAGTACATAACTATAAAAATATGTATTTGGACAATGTAAGGCAAATTATAATTACAGTGACAGGAAATCATGTTCATGGCTCTAAGAGCTCATGTACTGGGGAAAAGGTTAAAATATTTTCTTCTGAGCACCTTGTGGGCCCTAAGGGGCCTGTTTTATAGCAATATTATTACACGAAAATGATTTTCTGTTTGTAAAAGCGGAACCCTACTCTGCAGTTAGAACTCTCGTCAGAACAGCCAGGACCCACCCACTTTTTTAACTTTCTAAACACAGTCATGTATGTAAATATTTAAAAGGTATTCACACAGAGGAGTGAATTTCAATAATCTCACTGAAGGAGAGATTGTTCCCTTCCCTCCTCTCCCCCCTGCTGCATGCCATAGCAATTAATAGATTCCTATTAGGAAAGCACTGATACTAATTACAAAGAAAATAGCTTTCTTCTAAGAGGCACAGGGAGAATTCACCTGACATCTGCTATCTCAGTTCTGCCACCTGCAATGCCTGTAATTGTTTTTAGTGACAAGCAAACAGACATAATGGGAAATATATACAAACCATTACTGTGAATTAAAATGGTCATATTGTTGACATTGTTGTGTTCATGCTGTGACCATCACAGGGTTTGACTTCATTTACATTACTTACTCTTTAAGTCAGGAAAGAAACATGAAGACAATAGTGCTGAAGAGTTAAAAGTGTTGATTCCAATCTTTGAAACATATTTTATGCTGTGCTTCCTTTTAAAGAAAGTCATGTTACTGCTTGAAAAATATATTGCTTTGTTCAGAAGAATGAAGATTTTAAAACATTAACCTTCTCTTATGGAGGCTGAATACAAAAGGCATTATCCTTGATAAGGTTTAGACTGTATACTTTTTTCTATGACGTATGAAAATATGATTTATTATTCTGATAACACTACTATGTATGGTTTATGCAAAAGCTGCCATGAGTTAATATTTATATTGTTTTTATATTCTTAAGAAACCTGTGTTGTTTTTTTTCTTTTTCGCATTTAGACAAACTGCAACTTGTGAATTGGCGCCTCAGGGTCTTTGGCCTTTTCATTCACTCCAGAATTTGTTCAAATACACATAATGCTGCTTTCTTATTATAATGAAATGAAAACATTTTAAAATAACTGAAACTCAAGGTCATAACAGGAGCACAATTGTATTCATTTTACATGACAGATACATCACCACAATGAATAAAACAGTCTCTCAGCTGTCTGAAGCACAATGCCTCCTGTTGTTCATTTAATTTAAGGCTTTTATGCAGCAACTTGATTAAAAATGCTAATATATGAATTCAAGGACAAATATAAAGCAATCTCTCCTTTAACTTAAAGGTTATTAATGAACTTGCATTGATTTATATTAAAAAAGCCTGCAAAACTAGTACTGGTTCATTCATTCTCATAGTAGCTGCAGAGATTTGACCTGCAGCATATTAATATTCACTTAACTGTACTGCTATGTAATGCTATTAAGTCATAAAATTACCTCAAAGACATTTCCTTGCAGTCCAGCAATATTTTCAAAATGTGAATTGTGTTATTATATGGGCACAAAGACTGGGATCATATATTTATAAGAATGATAAAAATACTTCTTTAAAGTAGCTGAAATTCATTTCATGCATTTGTGAAGTAAAACATATTCTTAAACTGAATTTGGAATTATCAATATTTCATGGTAATTATTGATAAAGTATATTTATTTAAAAGAATATGTATATAATAACCAGGTATTTCACATTAAATTAATGATGTAGAAAAATTATACTAATGTATGTCAACTTTGGCAATGCTTTGCCTTTAATGTTACAAAATGTGCCACCATTTGTTAAACACATCTAGAAATAACATTGTTCTATCTTTGCTTCATCATAGGAGCAGTGTCAACTGCTTGCTGCAATATTTTCTTCATCATTAGTTAAAAATAACACTGTTTTGTCTTGCTCTTGAAGATGTACAGTAATTCGAAATTGGACAAACTTTCTCTTTACAGCCTACATACAATCATGTAATACACATAATATGCACATGCAGTCTACATGTAATAAGTCATCTATACCTGAGAAACAGATGTTGGTGTTGATTATATTAAATAACTCCTGCTGCTGTTGGCAGTGTTGAAGGCTGGAGAAATTTCACCTTCAAAGTGTCAAAAAGACAAAAATAATCTGTACAGTATATAACTATTTCTCCTTAGCGCTTAATCTTGATTTTAACTTTAACTGTAATGTTCTTTTGAATATTTGTGAAATGTAGCTATTATCAATTTGAAGATATTTCTTTTAACAAAGGATTTTTGTTTGTAGTTTGAAGATAAACAAATCTCTCCCCTACTTTATAATGAGTAAGTGAGGACCAATAAAATGGAAGTCTGAAGGGGCCATCCAATGCCAAACATATATGACCATTATTTTATTATATGCTATACTACTGCACCAGAAACTCACACATTCCTCCAAGAAAAAGACAGTGGTACACACAGTCTCTTTCTCTCTATACACAGAGACAGGCAGACACAACAGACAAGCATACTCTGTTCAAGACAGAGATGAAATCTGATCCCTAGAGTTCAAACAGTTGCATTTAGAAGAAAGGCTCTGATGGGATTCAGTCTCAGCACCACTGGAGTGTATCTCACACAAATGAGTTCCACACTGGCAGTGGCTCAGCAGGTATGCCTCTGGGAGGCCAGGACAAGATTCAGAAGACTATGACTAATAGAAAGGTCTCACTAGCTGATGCCTCTGTCAGGCAAGACACACTGCACCTTGAAGGGCAACTGGGGAAAGGTCACCACTAACCTGGAGTGCTATTCATGCACAAGCCAATTAATAAACTGTCAGCATATGCTGCATGTGAGCTTTAAAATTGTTTCAAATGGTGTTGAATGGCTTTAAAAGCACAAAATATCTGTGTAAGCATCTGAATCAGTGGTATCTGTTGCTTTTTAGTAAATAGAAAAACAGTTATAGTGCACTGGATTATAACACCCTGGATCTTATTCAACCCTTAATAACCCTGTTTGAATGCAGCTCCCATGTTATGTGCTCAAGCAATCAAAGCAATTATACGAGACTGTGGATTATTTTTTAGTCATGGACCTGGTTCAATTATTGTTACACTTTGGAACACTGGGCTATGTGCTGCATCTCAGTGCTGATGTGCTGTCCAGTTCAATACTGAAGCAAAGTTAAAACCACATTTACAGTACACTGATATCAGTAAGCAAGGAATTGCATATGATGAACAAGGTCGATTTGAGATAATTTAAAATCTTTTTCTAATTCAATCAATTCTTTGCCTACAATACAAATACCAAGAACACCACAGTAAGAAGCTGCAATAAAAAGTGGAAAATAAACAGGAGAAGGGTCCTTTTTTTCCAACAGATGTGTCCTTAAACAATGTAAACTCCTGCTGGAATACTGTGAGTAAAATACAAATTAGACTTTTCCCACAAAGTTTTCTCTATATTATTCTGTTAAAATGTTAAGATGGCAAAACCTTTTTTTGTAGAAGTTTGGTCATGCCTGCCATCTTGTATAGTACTAAGGTCTGTTGTACATTTGGAAATGACAAGAACACTGTAGCTCCAGCAGTGATGAATTGTGACACATGCTATTTGCTAGGAGTAAACACCCTGGAATTGACAATGATCCTGTCCTTTTCTTTTCTTCCCCCAAACAAGAGAACCTGAAATCAAATGTCCAGTCAAACCAGCCACAGCCTGGGGTTACGGTGACATTTGGAAAATGAGTTAGATGAGTTATGAATTATAGATTAGAGCGGAGGCAGAGATTTAGATAAACAAGTTTCCGAAATACCTCTGACAAGCATAGTGAATTAGAACCACCAGGCACTGGGCTCAGTACTCCTAATGGAGGTTTGTCTTATCATAATTCCCTTGCTTATATTTTCTTCCTTGTTATTACATTGCATTTGGTTTGACTGTATTAAAGCCATCGTCATCTGCTTTTCAACGTCAGCTATAAAACACATTAGAATTTCAAGACAGCAGGATCAAAACAGACCCATTTCCAAGTGATCAATCAAATGACAGATATGCTGTAAAAGGCATCTCTGTGAATGGGGTTCCTGCTTCAATTAAAACAAATTTATTATTGATCATTTGGACTGATAAGATTAAATTTCCCCATAAAGGAATCATCTGCTCTGCCATCAGAGCTAAGAGCTGCATATTAAACCCACTGAGAAATATTTTCATTTTTATATTATAGTTCTTTTTCCCAAAGGGACAGAAACAGGTCACAATCCACAAATACAATATATAACCATCTTCTTAAGTACAGTGGGAGACTTCCAGAAAGGACTATATAAGACACTTTCTTTGCTTCTTAAAAAGAGGAACATTACTATATTTCAACAGAAACTGTAACTTTCACTTCACTTTACAGTGTCTAATGATACAGTGAAATTTAATGTTAAACACAGTAGCATTAGCAATGAACACTTATATGCACATAACTGTCCTTAATTTTGTTTTCCATATACAGAAAATATTTTCATTTTTTTCTTTGCTAACTGCAAACTTCTCTCTACAATATACGAGAGAGTACAGATTTAGAGCTACTGTAGGTCAATCTGACGTTTGCAAATCTGTCACTCAAGGATACAACAGTGCTGACTTGTCTCCTACTGCTAACAATTGACTGAAAGGTCAGGATAAATCAGCAGTAGGCACATAAACACTGTAGCCTGAGGAAAGGTTAATCTCAGTGAGGTGTTTGAAAGAGCTACAATCACTGAGCAAATGAAACAGATTTTAATGATGGAAGTGTTGCATAAGTAAATCTTTGTGTCTTCTTTATAGACTTAAATGAAAATTCATGTCAGCTGCAATCTATCAATGTACTGACATTAAAAAGTTTTTAAATTAACTAGTCACTGATTGAACAAGTGGCAAAACTCACTGTAGGCTAAATCACAGAAATGACAAGTGTGGGTGAATCACTCTTACAGCTGTTGATGAAAACTCTTTGACGTCTTTCCATTAATTGTATAACTATTCATTTTATTCAACTATACTCATACTCACCCTTGAATGTGTCACATTCCTCATAAAAGACTTACTTGTATTAAATCATTTATGTTATTAAAAATATGTTCAATGACAGGGAACCAAACATATACAGTGGCCAACTGTCAATTGATCAACAATGCAATTCAAGTTCAAAATCGTAAGAAACAAGTTACCTATCAAAAACTGGCCTTTAAATGTCATTCTTCACTTATCAAAAGAAGCAATGCAAACTTGCTACACAGCCATTTTATTGCCTACAATAACAGTGAAATGTCATTAAAGACTACAGTTTCAATCAGATTATATGATGATTAACTATTATTTAATTTGCTTAATGCATTTAAAAAGGAAAAGTTCTAAAAATGTACATATTTTTTCCTACACATTATAAATCAAAGATCCATTCTTAAAGCCAATTTAACAAAAATTAGATATTACACATCTCCTATCCTTTTTGTCACAATATTGAAAATAAATTAATAAAATGTGCATTGTATTTTAATTTTATACATTATTGTTATACTCAATTTCTTTGGTTAGATTACTATTTAATTGTTTAAACAGCACATAAATGAACAAGAAGGGTCTCCATTTTGTTTTATCCTGTGAAATTGTTTCAAAGAACCTGATAAGAACATAAGATAACCTCAATATAATTTCATACCCCTAAAATCTCTCAGCACCCAACCTGACAGGTAAAAAATTTACAAGAACTAATTCTGCTTCTACTGTGGCTGAATTTTTTTTTTAATATCTGACGGAAAATGTAACAGTGAGAATTTCACCATTAAATACATGGCAGACAAAAAACTATGAAACATCAATGAACATTATCACTTCATTAAGTTCACACACAGAACGACTTAGCAATGTGTTTTAAAGAAGTAACACCAGTGTGCCTCTGCTGTATATCTACAGAAAGTCTATAGTTGAAAATGTGACACTTTTCCAGGAAAACTACAGTAGATCACAAAAACATGAGAAATTACAGGTAAATAATTAAAGCTCTAAATAAACCTGCAAAACAACATACAGTACAGTGCAAAGCTTGTGCCACTGTCTTTATGTATATTGCCTATTTAAAATCCCTTTAAAAAGTTTTAGTGAAAAAATCTATTTCATTTATATTTTCCACACATATTCTCTGTTCATTCGATGGAGCTTTATACATTTGTAACAACTTTCAGGAATAAAAATAAATTCTGCTCTGAGGCAAAAAACTTCCCTTGCTAATGTTTAGATGAAGGAAAACCTTATATTCCTGGATTCTAAGTAACTGAGGTGCACCAGTCATTTTATGCTAACAAGGGAAGTACTGTCACAGCAGATTAGTCAGAAAGTTATCATAATGCTGAAAAGCAAAAGTAGAGGTGAATGAAAGCTGACCAGATAAAACGCTAATTTTGAGTGATTACATTTTATTAGGTGACTAGAGTGGTATTGCAGTTCCTCTTACCTGAGCAGATCAATTTCATCAACATGTACTCCCTGCCACAGTCCTTCTTATAGTAACATCTCAGCCAGTTAACAAGGCAGTTTCCAAACCTGAGCTCCTCCTTTTGGCAGAGAAGAGTGATTTCCTCATCTGAGAGAAAAATAAGGATCAAAATGACAGCAGCCCCATTGTTCCAAGACCCAAGAATGGTTTGCAGCACATCAGCTACCCATACAGTTCTGTATCCATGTGCTTTTACAGTATTTGGCTATAGGCTCTGAGAAATATTACAGATGAATGCTGTGTGCTTTGAACGTCATGTGTGCTTTATGGCATGTAGAATTAAAGGTATTACTTGTAGGCATGTAATTCACTATTTTTGATTGTGTTAAAATTATCATACAGATGTGCTTAATATTATTATATATAATAAATATAAATTATAATAAAATATTAAAATGTATTTTAATATTAAAAGACCATGTGGGTAACAAGAATTTGCAGTCAATCTGATCGGTCCCTTTTTTTTTCATTGCAGACACCAATGGCTGAAGCCCCAGCTGCTTACAGCAATTTAAGCGTGACTCTTCCTGCTCTTGAATTTCTTTAATTTGGTGTAAAATAAGAAACACAAGAGCTAACAGAGATGCAGCAGGATCCCTTGCATTTTCAAAGCAGTGGTGCATTAACTCACGTTAGGCATCACGGAAACCACAAGGATTACTTACAGGCTTTAGAGTAGTTCCTGCCAACTTCAATTCCACTTGAGCTTCCAGCGACTAAGGGGACATGGAGAAGGAGAGCTGGAAAAAAAAGCAAACACGAAAAAAACCTCACTAATTACATTTTGTGCTCCTGCCAGCTTTGTTTTACTGTAATCAGAGTGTTTCCAGTTCTACCTCTGACAGCTCTGGAGTTCATGTGACATTTCAGTTCAAGCACAATGGGGAAAATACATATATCAGCTGAATTCTGGATTTGTGTAGCACTCATTAGCATGTTCTTGGATAGTTTTCAGCATGTTGTTTAGTTGAAGTACACTCATATGTTGGAATACCTTTACATTCACCAAGCCTTCAATATTCAATAAAAAACAACAGCATAAACCTAATTTCAGCTCAAAGATGACAACAATACACTTGTACTTGACTGATTTGTACCATGAGAATCATCATTTCAGCTTGTTGCATGTTTGGCTGAAAATCACATTGAACAGTACAATGCAGCAGGACGTGCAGAAATACCCCTTTAGAAATGATAAACTTTATCAGATTTAGCATTTGTTTAATTAACTACATTTTCATTTGACTTATGTAGGTGTGAGCTGTAATTTCATTACACATTACTTGTGTAAAATACTAAAAAGCCGCTTCCATTTCCCATGTTTCTCTTTCTGTTTACTTTACAGTATTTGTGGACATGAGTTTTGGAACCACAGCTGGTTATACAGTATACAAGTCCGTCTCTTCATTTCTCAGGGTGCACAGTGGTTATAATCTCAGAATGCCAGAGCTCTACAGCCATTTGGAAGTATAATTTTTCATGAAGTTGGAGGAACCTGCCAAAGCAGAGGAATGTAAAGTGCTTTCTTGTTCTCCCCTGAGTTCAAGTGCTGATTGTAAAGTAATTTTGCAAGAATATCTATTAAAGGCACTAGAAATCATTTAGGAGCACTCTGCCTCTTTCAATAGATTCAGAAAAAAATGTCAACAGCTGTGCTTTCCCATCAATCTAATACAGGAATAGTGCTGCTGTTCATTTTGGGCCTACCCTTCACCAATATATACAGTATAAATGTATATATGTATATTACTTTGCATATAATTTTTGTACATTATCCTTAATACAGTATGCTACAGTGTATATAGCCACAGAAATGCAATATTAACCAAGGAGGAAACAATCTCATCTGAATAAACAGCACTAACAACAATAAAACAATAATGAATTATATAAACATAACATGTGCATGCAAATAAATATGTATGCAAATCATTTCAGTCTTCGCATAACTGAAAGTGAAATACATTGAAAACCTCCAACGAATTCGAAAGACAAATTAGCTAGGTTAAATACGCAATTCGTAGAAAACCTTCGTCAGGTGAACTTCACATTCGAAATCTAGAGACATCCACTGCTTTTCATATCTATCGGGCTAAAGTAAAACACATTTCAAATTCAAAGAGCTTTATTGGCATGATCGAGGAATTACATTGTTGCCACAGCAGAAACAAGTAACAGAACATTTACAGTAAAGATAAGCAAAGCTGAAGTGCCTCACAAGGTGTATAAGGTAGCAAACAGCACGATCTAAAGCCGTGATATTTAAAATATCAACCAAACCTTAAAACTAACTCACTGTAACATTCTCACAAACAGCAGAATTTTACGTGTAAACTACACTAGAGCATACTGCATAAACACACACATACCTGAGGAAAGGTAGAATATCCCCATGCGGTTCAGATGCGTTTATGTCCCTCAGTTTGACATCACAAACTCAATAAAGAAAGCTTTTCTTCAAATTCTCAGTTCCGGTGCGGGTCATGGTTAAGAAACCAGATAAAACAAATAGCAATGGTTTGATCTGTTGCGGCTAAACCTAAATACACCTCCTGAAATCTCGTTTCCTTTGGAGACCAATTGCCATCGGTCATTAAACTGCAAATTAAGGGATTCAGCCCTTTGAATAAAAAATCGTGTTTTTCACATCCCCGCAGTGAAGCGCTTTAAAGATAATCTTATATTTCAGCATCTATAGTTATCTCTTCGCTGTTCTCCTATTTCAATCTTCAGGCTTCTTTGAAGTAAAAAACATGCATTGATCTGAAGCGCCGCACAGAGAGGTTGCTCTGTCTCCGTGTGTTTCAGTGGATCGCTCACGGCAATCTTCTGTTCTCCAAATTACAAAAGCGTGATCCGTAATACTGTTGAAAGGTGGTCATGTGCCGTCACGGCCGTGTTTATAGACGTACTGTATAGGGATAGCATAATTCATGCAACAAAAAATATCACAGGTGAAATCTACAGTACATTTCGAGACGAGACGCGCACAGAAATGTCACCTGTTATGTCTGCTCAGACAAGACGCCCAAATAATAAATGACTGTCTTTTTTTACGGACCAGGTAACAAAGTCACAAAGCACTCGTTGAATCGAAAGTTTCTCCAGCATGATTTTTTTTTTTACCAGGCAATAGATTAGAAACGAATTGTTAACCTAGTATCGTTAAATACCATGATTTATATTTAAAAATTAGGGCTAGAGTGCTAGAATAGACATTATTCACTTAAACCCAAGTGTAAGAATCATAGGAAAAAGTGTTTTCAGCAATAATTGAAGCTGCAAATTAAACAGGGTAAACAAATACACTATATATTGTGTTGTATGCAGGTAGCAACTGATGCTGTATAAAACTCTGTTACAAGTCATTTCATTTTAATCCAGAGTGTCAATATTCCCCAAAAAATCTGATGGTTTAGCATCACTGAATAAAGGGACTTGCAGGTTTGTAGGCCCTAAATAGCAAACATGCAGCTGTATCATATGCTGTTAGAAAGACAAAATACAGGGTGAAAGAATAAGTTCAGAATCCATCCCAATACAATCCAGCTTCTGTTTGCCTATATGCACACACAACGTGGAAATAGGTAAGTGTTGATTAAACTTCAAATGTTAATGTTCTTTAATATTCAGGGTGTGGCTGCACAGCTCCAGGAGAAGAGATGCACTTAAACAGTAGACCGAGAGCAAACAAACACCTGATTAATATTTATGACTCTGTGAAAGATTAAGATGTATTTATTCAGAGCTCTATTTTAAATTATCCAAAAAGGTAAAAAGAAGAAAGGAATACAGAAGCCAAAGGAGTAATGCAAAATGACGCAGTAAATAAAACATTGCACATGAAGAAATTGAGCAGCTAACCTCTGTTTCCTGAGGGACATAAGGTCTCTTATGTAACCTAAAGTCACTGCAATCTAGTAAAGTTGTACAACAAATATTTCAGTACAAAAGAAATGTAGGTTGGGAAATGGCTTTTCTTTTCCAGTTTGACATTTATTTTGCTTTACAGTAAAAGGAAACAATAAAGACTGTTAATTAAGAGAAACACTTTTGAGTGTCTGTACCTTGTATGTTTTTGCTCTTATAAAACATAGGCTTATATCATTTTCATTCTAGGTTGTATCACTTTTCTTGTTATGTTGTTCTATTAAAATAAATAGGTATATTATAAAGGAACTAGGTGGCACAGTGGCTAATATTGCTTAGCATTGCTGCTTTGCAGCACTGGGACCCTGGGCTCTGTTGCAGAACTGGGGTACAAACGATACAGAGTTTGTTGTCATGTTCTCCATGTGTTTATGTGGGTTTCCTCTGGGTGCTCTGGTTCATACTGGTAGGTTAATAAGCTTCTGGGAAACTTGGCCATGGTATGAGTGTGTGCCTGCAGTGGACTGGTGTCCCGTCTAGAGTGTATCCTGCCCTATGCCTGTTGGTTGCTGAGTAAGCTCTGGCTCCACTGCAAGCCTGAACTTGAAGAAGTGATCAGAAATGGGTAGATGGATGAAATTAATGAAGTAGGTTTTAGGTATGAAAGAATTGTTGGATACCTGTAGAATTGCAGTATTATAGGTTATATGATCTATATAAAATGTATTCTCCTCTACTTGAAATATAAATGTACTGTTGACTGTATTAACAATAAATGGATTGGAATTGTTCATTTGTTTTTATTTGATTGCCAGACATCTTCCAGTTTCCTTTTTACTCCTTTATAATTTGTGATTCTGTGCAATAGTTCAGTGATAGCAATGCAGACACTACATTTTTCCAATTTTATAGTATAAAAAATAGTATAATTGCAGTTTTAATTTAATCCAATTGAACTGACACAGGAAGGAACAAGCACAATCAATAGTTTGTAACAACTTTCCAAGGCTAAGGTTAATCTATTCTATTAGGATCAATAATTTTGTTCAACATGCTTAATTGACTGATCCTGCAGCGCAAAAGGAAGAGAGACAAAATCGTCTATAGTCAGTGCTCTACTCTGCAATGTTGCTTTGATATGACAAGCATTGCAAAAAAGTGTTAAAAGGGACAGCTGTGAATCATATGTTATTAATCGACTAGTTGTTAATAGCTGATTGATAAATGTTTAGGTTGTGTGTTATCAAAGACAAGAATAATGATTTATTTTGCATGTCAAATTTCACTGTTCAATTTTAAATTGCATGTGAGCAGTGCTGGAGAGATGACACTGTCAAACACCTTAACACCAGAATATTTTGTCTGTTTTGTATTGCCACATTAGGAATCTGAAGCATTTTTGATCTGTTGTATTTGTTGATTTAAACTATACATCTCTATGTATTTCACCTATTCAGAATGCAGAATGCAAAATGTCTTTTTAAGACCTTCCATTTTTCAAATCTAAAATATGCAGTCTGCACAATATGTCCGAGCAATGACACCACCATTTATATTAGAAATTTCATTTTTTCCAATCAGAAAGCTTCTGGCCCACCCTAAACTTTGTTCTGCAATTGCAAATGGTTATTTTCCATTATCTGCTCTATGGGTATCCCTACACCAGTTTATGTGAAAAGAAAAGCAACCACCTGGAGAAAAAAGAAACCTGAAGGTGACAGGAGCATTGTATGCATTGTATTGTATGTAGGCATGGTGTCTGTCGAAATGACAGGATGCTTTAATTAATACAAGTGAATTCAAAGCAGAAAGATAAGCCTTTAAAAGAAATCACCACCATGATCATTTTTAAAAAGTCTGTTTTGCTTATTGACCTTCTCTGGGTTTTATCTTTCCGTTTAAAGAGCTCTTTTGTTAAATTTCCATTTCTGATAAACAGATTTCTGCTGTGTGTTCAGCTTGACACCCTGGGTAGCTGGCGTCTTGATCTGCAGGGCACAGCATGATTCATCAATAAATATTTTATACTGCTAAACGTTGTGAACATCAGTAGATTTCGGCTTTTCCTTGCCCTCTGCCTTCATAAAATTAAAGGGCATTAGGGAGTAAATGGACGTACTATAGCAAAGGTAAAATGACAGAAATATATTTAGCCACATTTTTGTATTTTGGTTATGTGTAGTTGTATTAAAAATACATGAAATGCAATATTCAATAAAAGAATTAAAAGTTATAAGATGGAGTTTGTAACAAGTTCGTGACGAGTGAAGACAACCAAATGATACCCTTCATCTCTGCTACTCTTAATTGTCATCCTCCATGAGGCCACTTATCAAAATACTATAAAAATCACAGCAAGCTCCTCTCTTCCTCTCATTTTCTTCCTTTTGCTTACCTCCCCCGACCCCATCTTTACCTTTACCTAATAGCTTTATCGTTATTTTGGGAAATTTCACTCTGTGTCGAGTCCTGAAAGCCCAGTGGTTGGCCAGCAAGTAGGTTAAGCCATAACTTTTTCTGCTTAACTTTCTCAATCAACATTCAGAACACATGTTCTGACTGGGTGTCGTTATTCCTCGTAAAGTCAGTTTCATGGTTACGGCAGGGGGCTCTACACCGTTTTATGTTTCCCTTGATAAAATATGAATTTTCTTTCTGTCAGTCTCCACCTAAATTACATCTGGAAGTGTGTGCGTTACGTTCTTTGCATAGTAATGATAATTTTGTCTGACTATAATTTGTACTGTCTGCAGTATTTTATTTTGTTTGTGTATGTTTTTTTTTTCATTTTAAAGTAAAACAAGGACTATATCTTGTGTGGGTGTCAGCTGGAGGGAAAGCAGTGGAGGACTTAAGAAGAATATACCCCTTATAGATTTATTGTATATACATGTATATGCATTGCTGTTTTCATATTGATTGTATTTTGTTCCAAATGAGAGGAAATACAATTTATACTAGATGTGTGGGATACAACTTCACTTAACATTTTGAACAATAAGAGCATCTGATTTCTTTTGGCTCATTACTGATTTATTTATACATTTTCTAATAGTTGGTGCAGAAGCTGGCCAGTTAAAGGGTCCCATCTGTGCTGTGGGTAATGGAGATGGATTGGACTGGTTGCTGGGGAGCCCTGAGGACACAGGAAGAGGCTATGGCTCATCACTTAGCAACCACAGTTTTATCTTATCTTGGGAATTTGGAATCTGGACATACTGTCCTTTCCTCTCACCTCCTTCTTTGTTCACTGGCTGTACTGTATGTTTAATATAAAGGGTTTTCTGTTTTCAGTTTAGAACATTTTATAAAGCAAAAATAATTTTTGCAAACATCAGCAACCAGCAACTGTTAGTTGAAAAAAAAACTTTTAGCTGGGGACTTTACTGGAGGTTATTCTTAGTGGAAAAGGTGTTTTGTAATGATTCAAATAATGAATCTAAACATTCTAGTGAGAATTCTGCTTGTGCCTTATGATAACAAAGACATAAAAATGTTACTGTTATTTTTTGTAGTAGCAACAGCTATGACAATGACAGTAGAAGTCTTGTTAAATTGTAAGAAGCAAACAACACATTTTTACAATTAGTTTTTCTCATTTCCTTATTTTCTGGCTACAGTTAAAAAATCTTCTTTAATAATAACAAATTTATTATTAAACATACAGATAAATGTTTCTTTTGGCAGGAAAGTACAGTAAATACAAAAGTAAAAACATTCTCAATAAAGAACTTAGGAAACATTTTGATCAGGGTTTGAGAGATAAGAAATAAGGCAAGGTATTCAACCGATTTCTCAGAAATTCAAATGATTTCTCAACAAAGAAACCCACAAAGAAACTTACAAAACATACAAACAGTACAGGTACATATTCCATTAAAAATAAATAACATTACACAACAGGCATCAATCCATATATATTAATTTCATACTACTCGCACAGGAATCAGTACAGAACCTTGTAAATTTACTCACTCACAATTTCACTAAGTCCATATAATTACCCCTTCACATTTGTGCATAAACCACTAATTGAACTTGCCCAAAACCTTTAAAACATTTGTTTGAATGCATCTGTTGATATTCTTTTTGCAGAATATGTGAAGAATCAAAGGAAATGCTAACAGTTAGACAGTTTGGAAGTTCTGCTTACACTAAGAATATCTTAGAACACATCCTTAGAACACGTCTGGACATTTGAGCTTTTCATTACACAGAAAGACTTTTATAACAGATGGTTATTCCATACTGCATTACACGTTGTATCACAGAACTGAAAAACACGAACAGAATCTGACTACTATTACCATTAACCCATAACCAAGAAAGTAAGTAAATTTGCTCTTCTGCTGTATTATAAATAAACTCAATTTGTGCCTTCCAAGACAGATTGGCATCTTTGTTTATTCCCAGGACATTCTTCATGTTCAAGTCCAAAGACAAGTTCTTTAATTTCTCTAGTATCATTAGTATATAGAAATGGTATTAGAGATTAAAATCAAGGAATTCTCCTTCTGCTCACACCATGCAACCAAACCACTATTCCGATAAGGAACAAGTACTACTGTAGGTTTATTCCATGCTGAAAAGAGAAGAAAGAAATACAACATTTTGGACGTGGAGCCTTCTTCAGGTGTGATATACAATAGGTTTGGGTCATCATTATCATTCATCAGAGAAAGTAAAGTGGAATTATCAGAACCTTTGATTAGGAATTGGTTTGTACCTGGCTACACAATTTATCTGAATAGATAGTAAAGATCAGTGGTAAACTCACACATCTCTGGGTGCTCCACAGTTAGTTACATCGAAATAAAGGATATTATTAACTTTAACTTGCTGAAATCTTCTTGTTAGGATTCAACTGTGCCAAATATCACATATGGATTGATCTGTAACTGGACCATTTGTGATAATCAAATTAATGGTTGGATTGTGTTAAAGGCTTTTGAAATGTGAAGGGATAGCACCCTAGCATGTTTTACTTTTGTCCAAATGCTATGACATAAGGTCAGTCAGGGTAAATACATAATCTTCTATACAGCACCTCTGTTTATAAGCAAACAGAAATGGATCAAGTTTACAATTTACTGACTGAGATTGTGAACCAAAATCCTTTCCAACATTTTGGTCAAAACTGACATAAGTGCAACTGGCCTAAAACCACTGTGTTGTCTTGGAATTATGTTAATGTTCATTCTGTTGAAAGTATATCTTTATTCCTGATTTTGACCTAATAAATAACAAAGAACTGTCATGAACTGCCCTGAATGCAGAGGACTTCTTGAGGACGCACTGAAACTAAGGGTCTTAAGTGTTTAGGATGATAACAGAACACATTTTGTTACACAACTAATTGTGGAGTTTTCGAAGAACTGCTTGAGTTTTCTAATCTTGAAGATATGCTATTATAAAATCCTTACATCGATAAGTTACTAAAAGTCTAATCAAAATTGTCACTGTTGCTCTAACTAGTTACAGGATATGTTCACATATCGTGAAAGATTCTTGCCCAGGAAGCATGAAAACACAGAGAGGCAAGAGTAGCGAAGCAGCAAAGCACTTACCTCTGATAGTCTTTTGGTTTCCACTCCATAAGTCAAGCAACTCAAGCAGTGAAGTGGAAATCACTAGTCACTTAAGAAAAAAAACAAAGGGGTGGTGATAATGTTTGCATGGGGTTGTTTGAAAGTAATTTTATTTCCTTTATTGTTTTGTCTTTTTAAGCTAAAAAGTCTTGCTTAAACACAGTACAGTAGGTCTTACTGCATCATTTAACTGTTGTGGCTGAGCAGTGTACTTAGCATATGTATCAGTACGTAATAATGACAGAATGGGCCAAGATGTATTAATGTATTTAGAATTTTAATTATTCTTGTTAGTTCACTTATTACTTCTATCACTGTTTAAACGATAGTCTAATTTAATTGGTTCCTCTTTTATTACAGATGTACTATATTAATTAGGTTTTGTGGAAGTTTAATGCAGGGAGGCTTGGAGGTTAACCATATGTGGTACCCATCCTACAAGTGTGTGAGGGGTCAAATGTAGGTTGGTAGCATGTCTTTTATTGGAAATATTCCATTAAAGATGGAAATTCTCCACCTGGGACTTAGGGACTTGCACAAGGAGTAAAATCTTAGTAATGCCTTTGAAAGGTAGGAGTACAAGGTTACTCACAGGGACCAAGGAAAATCGACCAAATGGCAAATGGATTTACTACAGAAAGGGACAGAGAAACATAATGTTTACCCCTCTCCCCCCCAGTACAGAGTGAATTACGAAATTTTACATGGCTGATAATTTGCTCATTTATATGGATTACAGAGCAATTTCAAGGTCCAAAACCTTTTACCAATTTGTTTCTTTATGATATCTGAAACATAAGACAGAACAAGCAGACTCTTCATGTCTAAATAAGTAATCAATTTCTGTTTTTAATAATTTATCTTACTATTATCATTTTTGTTATTGTTCTTAAAAAGGGTGAGAAGAATTCAGTTTGATGAAACTGTGCTGGATTAAAAGTAGCAATATCAGTAGAAGGCCCCTCTGCTGCTTGGATAACCTTCATTTGTCATTTGCTCCTGTCAGTGTCTTAGAGAGATTAAATCAAATCAATTCTTGGTCAAAAGCCATTTGCAAGCATGTAACATCCTGTAAGAAACTGAAGAATGTAGGGCTGAAAAAAGATTATTCAATTACAGAGGGCCATATGGTATGTGTCCACGTAAATAGGTTTGTGTATGCAAAGTTGCTCAAATTACGTTGATATGTACTTCATCTGGATTAACATTTTGATGCTTAAACTAAAATAACAGTGATTACAATATTATTATTTATTAATATTAATGTCATCATTGCCACTGCAACAGGGCCTTTTGTAAATTAATTCCACGGTTAACTCTTACTAGGAATACGGAGCCTTCTGTGAATGGATAGTTTCTAACATAATCAAGTACCCAAATTTAGCTTTAATTCTACATGAATACTGAAATTATCTTAATGTTTCTGTTAATGCAGGCATTCTTTATATGTATACAGTATGACTTCCCAAATTTGAATATTTACAATGATAGAAATTTCAAATAACAAAGAAAAGAGAACCACAAGGGTTTTTAAAATAAATGTCAGAGTTTGATGAATGAGCGATCCTTCTCAAAGATGAAAACAAGCAAAACTCTCAGCTCTGCAAACACAGGAAATGTGTTTGCTCTGCATTCGTTTTTGTCCTATGAAAACATGGATACTGTAGCATTTCACCCATTCATTTTTACTGTGTTTGTCAAGTAAACCACCATTTTACCCCTTTTAACTGAAAAGCCAGTCTTTAAGCTTTAAAAATGTTCCTTAGGAATCAGTTTGTATTTTCAAAGTAACAAACACAGTTATGAAGAATTCTTATACTTGTTGATAATCTGAAAGGCAACAGCTTTAAGGAATACTTTCCCTTTTTTTCATTCTTTCATATAAGAATATGCTTTATATCAATGTTTAGTCAAGTAAATGACAAGAACAATATACCAAACATGGAAGAAGTTCGAGTAGGTGGCTGCGTCACCATGTGTAGGCTGCAAAGGAACAAGTAGAGGTTTATTCCATGCTGTGTCACACCTGAAGTAGGATACACAACAGAAACCCTGTTTCTTTTCTTCTTTTCAGAATGGAATAAACCTTTACTTGTTCCTTTGTACCAGACATATTTTTCAATTGCAGTTTTATCCCTCAGATCACTTTTTAAATGATAGAATTCTGGATCATTCCCCTAAAATATTTATATTATGTAAAAGTAGATCTGTATATATACTAAAGAAATACAAAAACACTTAATCATCTTATTTTCTGTTCATTTTATGAAAAATGTCTTTGGTGGAACTTAAAACCATTACCTTGTTTGGTGCTGTTTGAATTTGCTTACTTTTACAAGTGGAAGGCAATCATCTTGGTCACAGTTCAATATTACACTCTCTTCACTCTGTAGTACTGAAGTTGCATCTATTTCACAGGCATGATTTGTCAGATTTTCTGGAGAGGGAGGCTTGGATGTCTTGATACATTACATATTTTCAGAGCCAAAGTTAAACAGAAAGGAGGATCATGTTTCTTATTATCTATACCAGCATGACATCAAAGATTTAAAAGAAGCTACTGTACTGTATATGAATCACTATTTTGCTACATTACTATGCCTCTGCAAGCATATCAATAATAATTGTTCATTTTGCAATCCATAAATAAATAATTATTTTTATTGGGATAAACTATTACTTTATAAACCTTTACTGTTACTTTTATAGAATCATAAAATAACTTGAATTTCAGGAGGTTTCTTAGAAACAACACCTATTCATAATGGCAAGTTATTACAGGAGTAACTTCAGATTTAAGGCAAAACAATACAATAAAGCAAATATTTAGGGTTCAGGAAAATTCACAACAATTAATACAGTACATTGTGGATTAATGTTCAGGTTCCTTTTTTTTTGGAAATTAAACAGAAAAATGCCAGATGCATTGTGTAAACTAGAGCATCACATGGAGAATAGTTATTGGTATTAAATGTGAAAGGCTATTATAGGAAAGACATCTATACTGTAGGATACCAGACTGACAATAAAATGATACTAGCTGGGGCTGAACATTCCCTATAACTCTATTTGTATGATAATGGTCATTGAACAGTCAGAAAAAAGATGGAAGCTATGGCTAGAAACACATCATTAAACCCTTTTTTAAACATATAATTTAGTAAACGTTTATGGGGAATTTCTAGGAACACGAAATTAGTGCCAAAAGCAATAATCACTGGACTTTGCAGCGTACACTGCTTAAGGAAACATCTGCTGCTAAAACAATAATCTGTCCAATATAAGAAACCTTTTTCTCTTTTTTTGGAAATTTCATAGATCATATTTATTTCAGGGACCAATGATCTGAATTGCTAAAAGTTCTGAAAACCTCTAGAGGATTAATCTTTGAATGCCCGTGGTTTAAAGAGCAGTGGCAAAGTTAACATATTTCTTGAACTTATACAGCACATACAGTATTCAGAGAACCCTTTGAATCTCTTTTTGGATGAAAAGTAAATCCTATTGTGTCATGATATTTGTGAAAGGTCAGCGGGAATTTTTGGGTCATATGGAACAGACAAACAGAACAATGTCTTTGTCTCTCTGTACTCTCATGTGATTGGAGAAACAGAATTTTCCTAAGTGTATAACAAACCTGTAATAGCCCAGTACAGAGATTAAAATGGCACAATAACCACCGCCATTAATTTCACCATTAGCTCTGAGTTGTTTGTGTTTGGGTTATTCATTCTCAGTCTGAGAAAGTATGGGTACCAATCTATGGGTCCAGAAAATGGTAAGTTCAGATCAGTCATTCAGCTAAATTAAGTATTATTTTAATAATTAATTTAACAATTCTTATACTTCGGCAGACCCATGAAACTAAAACTTTAAATCTATTAGTTTAAAGAATATAACACTACCACTGTTTTGTGTTGCAATACTTTCTCTCTTGTTATTTTAAGTTTTATGCTCTGCATTTTAGACACAATAGTGATGTAGTCCCCAGATGTACAGATGTTTCCTGTTAATAACTTAAGGAAGCAGTAATATTGTAGCATGGCAATTCAACAGCATTCCAGACGTGTTTTTTACTGCACATATGTTTGTTTATAAAGAAAGGCACATGCAAGGAAATTCAAATATTTAACGTTTCGAACTGACCTGAAAATTCAAGTTTTTTAATTAATTTTCTCAAGGCAAACGAGGACATAAATTTGAGGGCAGGAGTCTTTTGAAGCAACATCTTAATTTGTTGGAATGGACATAAATTGTGCAAATGGGTACTTTGAAATTGATAAAGATGCATTGTCTCAGATAAAGTTTTTTAAATTCATTTGTACCAACCGATTTCTTTAAATTGCTGATGAATGTACATTTTTCTAGTCAGAAGGTGAACATAAACGATGGATTTGGAAGACTGATTCTGAAATATGCCCTCATCTGCTTGGTCCCAAGGTATGACCTCTCAAGAGAGTGACAAGCCATCTCATATTTTTTAATCTGTAATGTCACACTTAATAATACAAGTCAGGATGAAACTTCAACATAGCAGTTGTGGCATGAACAATTCCCTATGTGAGGATACTTGGGCTCTGAATAGTCCTGTTTCAGCTCAGGCACTAGGTCTTCCTTTGTTCCAGTGTCAAACCCAACCCGCATACAGCTTTACTGATGATACAGACCACAGGGCAATGGTACATATTGGTTTAGGGAATTGCTAACATGCTAAATACATTTAAGAAATACTTCTGCCATGGTTAAATTAATTAAAGCCAGATAATAAACTATTTCCTTTTTTCAGTTGTTTGACTGAAACAAGAAAATGTAAGCCACACTGAAGTTAGCTGTTTTCCCCGTATACTGTAAATGTGTTTAAATGCATAAAATCAGCATTGTTCTCAATTTTGTTATATAAGATCATGTAACAGTTTACTTGCAATACTTGCAAATCAAATGTGCAGTCTTTGTAGTCCATTAATTGATCTCTGCCCATGCATGTAAAAAGGAAGCTTTAAAAGTGAAGGTATTTAGTGGGGACACGGGCTAAGCCCAACAGTCGTTGACAGCTGCAGTCAGTTTTGCCCTTAGCCGAGTGTGACTGGGCAGCATATAGTTGGTCAAGCATCACAAGCTGATATTCCAAGCGTGTACTTGGCCTGCTGCCATTCGCACAATGGAATATGGTGCAAAGCTATGACAAAAACAAGGGAGAGAGTATGAACTGTCCTGTTTTCTACATATCAATGTGACGAGTTAAAGTGGTGAACTGACTGGTAATCTGTTTGCTGTATATACAATGCTGCTTGAATATATGTGAACCCTTATTCTTTCATATGACTTAGACAAATTATCTTTAAAAACTGTTATCTGAACTCCAAAATTTAATGAAGGTAACAGGACAAACATAATGGACATGCATAACATACAGTATATATAGTTTCAATATTTATTAAATAAACCATATTTGTGTGCAAAAGTAAGTTTTAAAACTTTTTTAATTTAATAAGCAGCGGCACATCCTTTAGCAGAAATATCAGCAGCCAAACATTTCCTATAGTAACTAATCAGTCTCTCACATCTACTTTGAAGAATTTTTGCATATTCTTCCAAAACGTCATGTGCTCCAGATTTGTTGATCTGCCCACTTTAGGTCTTGCCACAACATTTCTGTTGGGTTGAGATCTGGACTTAGATTTGGCCATCCCAAAACTCAATTTTTTTCCCTAATAATACATTCCTTTGGAGATTTACTGGAATATTAAAGGTCATTGTTATGTTGGAGAGCACATTTGCGGCTCAACTCTAACACATGGACAGAGTGTCTTATGTTCTCCTCCAGAATATTTTGGTATGACTCTGAATTCATAGCTCTCTCAATCATGGCTAGTCAATTTTAGACTCATCTGTCCAGACAACATTATTCCAAACATCTACAGGATCATCCACATAGTCTTTTGCAAACCAAGATGAACAACAATGTTCATTTTTCAGAGCAAAAGCTTTCTCCTGGCTACCATCCCATGAATGCCATTGCTATTCAGCTTACATTGTATTGTTGAGATATGAACATGGACATCAGCTGCAGCAGGAGAGACCTGGATCCTTGGATATGGACCTCGGGTTCTTTACAACATCCAGTATGTGTTTACCTGCTGCTCAGTGCGATAATTTTGAAAGACGTCCACATCCAGGTAAAGTCACTGTGGACTTACATTTTCTCCATTTGTATACTATTTGTCTTACAGTAGATTTATGAATTCCAAAACATTCTGCTATGGTTTTATAAAACTCTCCAGACTGAGAGCACTTACAATACTTTTTTCTAATGTTCCTGTAGATTGTGGCATGTCATATTACACTAACCTGTATGGGTAATTTACTTGGTTTCCTTAATTTATATGGTAGAGAACCTCCCAGACTTTGTCCTGGTGATTGGCTCTTTGATTGGTTAACTTGGTAGCCAATTATTTTAGCAGCTGGTTATATGTAACTTGTTGACTGTGCTAATGAAACTTTTGGTGCATATACTTTTGCACTTTTGTACTTTTTTATTTACCTATTTCTTTTCCTATTCCATGCATCAGTTCCTCTAAACAATACATAGCATCTGCGAATATCAACCCTTCGTTTAGCAAAGTAAAGACTAGTTTTGATTAAACAAGGATTTCATAATAAAAATGGAACATTTAAAGAACTATGATAGGGATTCAGAAAATATATATTTTTTTCAATTCTAAATTTTAAAATAAAATTGTTCACCTCCCACAGTGTTCATGTATCACACTTGTCCTGCTCTGCTACGTTTTTCTATAAGACACCAGTTTTAGAGACTCTTACCCGGCTGAATTACAATGTAGAAGCTTGGAAAAAGGAAGGATTTTTTTTTGTTTTCTGAACACTAATTATGTTGTTGGAATTTCAAAGCAAAGGAAAACCAAGATAATAAAATGGTATACACCTGTCCTTCTCTACAGGACAAGTGTGTGACCTAGTTTTATCCTAGTACAGTATATATTACATAACTTGGTCATGGGTTATTGCAGTGATGTACGCTCACCTGTGTTTCCATTCCAGGAGGTAGTTCTCTGGAAAAGACCAATTGTTAATGTGATATTGATGTTCATTGTTTGAGCACCAAGCCTCTTAAAAGGTCACAGAAGGGGGGAAACTTTGGTGGAAGCAAGATAGTGTCAGTGTGAAAAAACATTCATAGTGGAAATGTTCATTTTGTGGGGTTTTGAAGTGTAAGGACCATAAAAAACTAAACATCTGAATAATACAAGTAAAATATGACTCAAGCTGTATAAAATAAGGTCAAGCAGTTTGTGACTATCATGTACTGATTGTCATATGTGTTTCACATAAGCGTGTGTGGAATTTTCCAGCAAGGAATTTGAAACATTTGGAGCTACGAGCTGCATTGTAGGGTACTGTAATATATCTGTATTCCATATATTTGATGGAAAAGATGGTATATTATACACATTAATATACAGTACACTGTAGATGTTGTATACTTTCAAGCACAGCTTAATACTATCAGTAAGCTACTGCAAATAATCATATTGTAGTGTTGTTCTCTTTTATGGCATTTTAAAAAAACTGAAAAAAGCAGAATTACACGCAGATATGAAATATGCTGAATATATTGCACTCTTTAGCTTCACTTTAAAATGAATGTGACCTAATGGCTAATACTGTTCTATTTTATAATAAGTGAGTGTCTCCCAGTGTTCATTTATGCTCATTGCACCTGTGCAAAAAATATACCTCAGTGTTTATCACTGAAATGTATTTGTAGACATTTGAACTATGAGTGTCCTGTTTCTAAGTCCTACAAATTTGATTTTGTTAAGAGGTTTGAAATTACGGGGTTACAAGTATTCTAACTGTTTCATTCATATGAATCGTAGTTCAAAAGTTTTATTGAAGTGGACGTTTTAAATGATGTAAAGGTGGGCCCTGTATTGTACAAAGCAGTTACAATACGTATGTATGAATGGATATATTATTAAAATGCATTCTTGGAAAACGCTGATGACAAAACAAAACGTGATTTTTAAAAATATTTTGGAGTCTGAAGCAGACCTTCCTGTCTTGGATGTAAGGTGACCTTGATTAGGGTTATATGGCCATAAATTAGATCATTTTCAAATATATAATATTTGTAATAATATATTAAACCACTCTTTCCTACTCAATCAGGGGACATAGCTGTTGAACACAAATTCAAACAGAACTGAACAAAAAGAATTGCAACAGACTGAAATAATTTGTATTTCTCAGTATGAGAATCTAGATATTTTCATCCTCACAATGATTTAAACATGTATCTTTTAGTATTTATCCCATTCTGTGTTGTTTAACTGTTGTTTGAAGCTGATACAAAATATGCAAGGATAAAATTCCACAGAGGAGGACACAAAACATGATACCGGGAGTCACATGGCTAGGGTCACATGTGAAGAAACTAATAAACAGAATTTAAGATAGTAGAGCTGAAACTGTACTTAAATCTTTGGCAACTGAAAGAGCTACATGAAGAAATAATACCCCGCTGAAAGTTCATAACCGATATTGCAGCCGATATTGCAAGGCCTCTTGGAATCTCTGTAACTACATTAGAAATTCATATACCAAGAATAGTGGGGAATGTGTTGTGATCTGAGAAAGCTGTGAAGGCTACAGTACAGTATATACCCAACAATAGGTTGGTAAATGAACTAATTATATTTAACAAGAAAACTATGTAAAGAACTTCATAAAAGCAATATCCAAAGCTTATAAACGTCTTGATGAAAACAAAGTTTAAAAAGATAGCATTCACTTAAAATCAGGCCGATTTAAGGGACACCTCTTCTGAAATTTACAGAGATTTTACGGGGCAGCTGTTTCTTCTTTTAATCCTTTTTTACACTTTGTTTCTTCACTTTGCGATTGCTTGGGTAATGCAAATGATGCCTTGTGATCTCGTAAGGAAGTCCCTGCAGGGTGTTTATCAGTAAGCTTTCTCTGGGATTTTGATTGTTCTGGGATTTCCTCTGGTGGTTCTTGACAAGTATGTCTCTTATCTCTCCAGTGCTGTGTTTTGGGTGTATCTCATCAACATCATCATCTGCAAACTTCAAAAATACTCTTTCATCAATTTAATAAATTTAGACCTGATAGATTAGAATGGCTTTCCACTAGCTGTTATAAGGAAATAAGACACTATTATAAGAATATCAGCCACATTTATCTCTAAAAGCTTATTTTCTCAATAAGTGTTATTCTGTGCCACCCTCCCTAATCTGAAGGGCATCGCTAGGAGGCCATGAAAGCATTTAAAAGTGGTTTTCAGAGTTACCAGAAGCACAATACAGGTGCAGATTGCACATTGGTTCTGTTCTATGGAAAAACAACCTACTGTAAGAACACAAATAGGTACCGTAGTTTTACCTGACATAATGCAGTTCTGTGAAGAAAAAAAAATATTTCAAAGCTAAAACCAAGAAGATTTTAAGAGACAAACTTCCAAAGGTATCTCATTAAGTTCAATATCCTCAAATGATATTGCCATTTTTCTTCCTCTGAAAAAAAAAATATTTCTCATGAACAGGATCACAACCGGTCATGCACTTAGTGCGAGGTTTATTGAAAAAAAAGTATATAAAATCCACAGTTGGGAAAAAAGTTATTTTACACGTTACTAATAGTTTAAAAAATACATGTCATTTGTGATACAAATGAAGGCACAAATTACTAATCCCTTCAGAATTTTTATTACAGTATGGTCTAATCCAAACGTTGCTCACATATTTTACACACTCACCAATCTAAGCCTGACACCTTGTGGATTGTAGACAGACCATATTTTCGCATGGATACAAGTACATTTTCTTTACCCTGTTGATACTTCCTACAACAATTGTGACATCTAAAACAAAAGTCACAATGATCTGAATCATTGACCTTCAACACAAGGAATATGCCATGAATTAAAATGTAGGCACACTCTTTATAATGTCTTTCATCATTCATTAATCAGTGCTTAGATGTTATAAAGTTAGTACAAAAAAAATCACAGATTGTTATTATATATTCATTTCTGTATTTGAAACATAAAATATTGAAATTAAAACTATGATCCTTCTACTCCATGTTAGAAAACAAACTTAAAACTTTGTACTTCTTCCATTTCACTGAAATTTCAGTTTTACTGTAGGTATATGGGATGATATTTCAAATGATAAAATGTGTGGATGAATAAGCATTTAATTTGCACTGAAATTTCATTTCACTGTGAGCAAGTCATCTTATGTTATAAAATTCACAATGCCTTCTTGTTTACCATATAATTAAATAAGGATGAATTGTGAAGCAAAAATGAAACTAAAATTACACAATTTAAAATATGGCGTTTAGTATCTGTAAAATATAAAACAGCCTGTGTATGATTAGTGCTATCGTTGTGGCTCATTATATACTGTATCTATGTTTATGAATTTGACTTATGAAATACATATACAGTATACAGTATATATAGACCATTGGCTTTACAAACATTGAACCAAAGGCACATGAATAACTGCCACATGATTTTGTTAGTCACATTTGTAGGGAAACAGTGGACCTCTGTTGCTCTATATGCAAAATAAGTCAAATATTTGAACTAAAGGCATTATCGTCCACTTTCTTAATTAGCAGATCAATAATCTGTACAGTATGTATCCATGTAATATAGAAAAGCACAATTCTGTCCATAATAATGTAATAATATTTACAAAATTGTTACACAGGTTCAAAACAAATGTTCGATCACATTGTTCAAAGAAACCTGAAGTTCGATACAGGATTATATTAAACTGCAGAATCCCTTCTGAACTACCTTGCTACTGTAGAATATTATTCTGTACTGTAGCACACAATTTTATTGGCCCCTACATTGGTTAACTACTGTAGGCACTTCACGGAGGCAAGGTGAGTAATTGCAGACCTAAGGCTTTGGGAGTATCTGATTGAGACTAGTAATGGCACAGAGTAATTCAGGGTTTCCATAAGCAGGGAGGTGGCTCTGTAGCTGCACCAGTGGCTGGGAGGTTGCTGGTTCAAATCCCATGGCTGGCAGAGGAATCCTACTCTGTTGGGCCCCTGAGCAAGGCCCTTAACCCCAACTGCTCCAGGTGTGCTGTACAATGGATGACCCTGCCCTCTGACCCCAAGCTTCTCTCCCTGTCTGTGTGCCTGTGTGTCTCACGGAGATCAAGCTGGGGTATATAAAAAAGACAATTCCTAATGCAAGAAATTGTATATGCATTAGACAAATAAAGTAATCTTATAAATTTGCCTTGATGAAAGCATCCTCTTGCCCCAGATGTCATGCATTGTCCCTTATACTGTAACTTACCAGATTCTCAATGCGAGACTGTCATTTTTAGCAGCTGTTCATTCATTACTACCCCTGATAAGCTATTTTCTTGAGCCACCACCATTTATCAGCCTCCCTATTGAGGTGTAAGGCTGCCGTGAAAATGCATGATAGTTAATTTTATGCGTTAAAACATTTGTTTCTTATTAGCAAATTTTTCTCAGCCTTCAAAACAGGAAAGCAACAACAATGTGTTAAACTTTTGCGATAACAGCGCAGGAAATATGTTTCCTTTTAAACATATGTGCAGGAAGCAGATCTCAGATTTTTTGTTGTTTTTGATAAAGGTGGTGGGGGTGGAGAAGACTTGGAGCTTAAATTTAAGCTCTGGATTCATATGAGCTCAACAGGAAAGCAACAAATAAGCTTCCACTAATTGTATCCATACTTTACAGGACTCATTATTCAAGCAGATCATACTACCATTTAGATGAAAAATAATAAATTAAAATGATTTTGTCTTAAAACCTTCAAGAATGAGAGTTTAAATTAAAAAAATAGCGTAGAGGAGGTCTGATCAAGGAAAGCTTTAAGTGTGTAGGAAATACTGTATGTTCTGTTAAATGCTGGTATTAAAACAGGGGAAAAAATCAAGGTAGATGAGTTAATTAACAGTGTGTTTCTAACTCCAAAAATGCAAGATTAAAGGTTAAACTTATTCAGACAGAATTTTTGTTACATATGGGATTATACTCCTCATATGTGGCTTTTGAATATTTCCGGAGTTAATTGTATTACTTTTGTTATGACTACCCTTAGGGACAGTCACTTTGTCTTTCTACATTTTATGTGTCAAAGAAATCTGTCAAACAAAAGTGGGAATTGACTCAAAGTCTTTCAAACTTCTTCTGCCTATGTTTCCGGCAAAGATCCTTTGGTAATTGTGTATTTTTCCTGATTTTTTTGACTGTGCATAGCAGCTGCACTTAGTTTCAGACATTATGGCTATCCACAGCCATAACTAAATATAAACATATAAACAAGCCTCATGTACTACTTACTGTTTTCATAAAATAAAATGGAACATGTTATTTCTCTTTTCCCAATTCTTTTTACTATTATAAACGGTAGTTGGTAATTTGTATTATCCTGAAAAGAGAATGGCTTTATACTGTCTGTATGAGCCGAGATTGCCTACTTGGAAAATTCGGAATAATTCGGAAAAGCTACTGATTTTGACCAGGAAAATTACAGAAATAAAAAAAAATATTATGGAATGTAACCAAAGTAATGTAATATAATCATTCTCTAAATATTCTCAACCGAACCAATGATCAGCAAGGTACGCTCTTCAAAAGTTAACCTTAAGTTTCAAATCACTTTAAATCGCTTTTCACTTAAGTACAGTATTTTGTAAAAATAAGCTCCAAAGTATGTTCTAGAAAAATTAATCACAATAAAAGAGCAAGTCAAACCATGTGTAAAAAAAACAAGCAAAAAGTATAATAAAAAGTTTTAAAAGGTCAACAAATCAATGAATGATTGTATAATTTGAATCTGAAAAAAGGAAAAAAAGCAAGACTTGGTATATGTCAGAAATGGCCCTTCTCAATAAACCTCATGATTACAGCTACTTTTTGAGGAAGTGGAAAGGTTTTGCCCTAAACTGAATACACTTAAAAAATTCCAGCATATTGGCATTAGATTTAACATTCAAAGTCATCTTCGGACCCATCTACTCCGTAGAGTTCAGCTAAGGTTTTGAAACGGGGACCCCAGTCGTTAAGGAAGTCATAATCCAGGTTGGAGTCTGAGGAAGAGGTTTCCAGAGAGCTGAGACTCCCTGCCAGTGACTCAGGACCCTCATAACCATATATATGAAGGGTATCATAGGGAATACCATCTTTGTCATGATCTGCTTCATCCTTCTTGACTTCAATCATAATAGCCATATCTGCCTTTCCAGTGGGTTTTTGTACTTTTGCGTACAAGGATGGCTCTGGCCTCACGTTGTTGTGACGGGCTGAATTCAAAACAGAAACATCATAGCCGTTGGTGTCCATTTCCCCACCCCCTTCTTCATCGTAGCTTACCAACTGCTCGTGAATTTCTCCACTGCCTTTGCTCAGGTTGACCAATGCGTCTTTTCTATACCTTTTTCTCAGTACAAACAATAACACAATGACTGAAAAGGAAAAAACAACAAACACAATAGTTACATACAGTTTAAAGAAAATATATAATCTGAAGTATCATTACTAGTTTGTGAGAGACACTGCAGGTGAAGCATTCATGTGCAGGATGGTAAGAAATAGTACATTTTCTATTCCAGAATCTCAGTTTAGCAGACACATGTGTGTCATGTGTGAAACAACTGAATTTTAGAGTGCTATGTTACATTTTTCATTACTGCAATGTTTTATGCATATTTTTTCATTCAATGCATCAAATATACTGCATTCTAAGTTTAAAAGTACAGTAGCTGTAAGAGTTCATGTAGAATTAAAATATATTTATATAATCATTTTATATTAAGAGATTAATATAATCTCTTAATATATCTAATGTTATATTATATTATATAATCAATATAATAAAACTTAGAAGAATGATATTTTGCTCATATTGTTTCAATAAAATACCTTCACTTTTACTTAGTTGAGTGCTAATTATGCAATTAGACCAAGTGTGTCTCCCTTTATCAAATGGCTGTTTCAAAATAACAATGGGTACAAATGTGTCTTAACCCATTACTGTGCTGCTGTACCGGAGCCCATTTAGCATCACAAAAAATATTACAGTATTTGAATATCATTTACTAATACTTTTGAATTGCAGTTCTTTCAGATTCCGGACATGTTTAAAATGAAAGAGACATTATGGATTTAGTTTTGGGCAACTCACCTATGATAGTAATAATGCAGAGGAGAATAACAATAATGGCGGGGACACTGACTCCCGCCCCTTTGTAATGACTCCTGCAGTGATGATTTTCTCTGTTGACATCACACTTGCAGACTGTGATTGTCAGGGTGGTCGTGCTGCTTTGTGGAGGGATGCCATTATCTCTGACCACAACAGACAGGACATACTTTTCAGTTTCTTTATCTGTAAAGCCGCCCTGCTTTACAGTAATATTGGCTGTGCCATCTGGTTGAAGAAAACAAAACCATATGAAATCTGAAAAAATACATTTATTAACACTAAATAATGATTCTAGAAACGGTAATGAGAACAAAACAATTAATCCCTCTGTGAGTTTGTAATCGCAGCTTTCCAATTTAAAACCTTTTAGAGTTTTTACAATTTTTGTGATTTGTTCCCCCTTATCTCTAGATGTCTCTAGTCATAATTTAGGATATGTGCATTTTTAAAACTTTAATGTTCAAAATTCAGAATTTAAAAATGCATATACTGTAGGACCTATATGCTTCATGAACAGATGTAGGGCTGGAAAGGATTTGTTATTGTTTTTTCAAATAAAAATGTGTTCTTTGAAAGCATAGTATGGATTTTTAAATCTTGTAGCAATAGTAGGTGATCAAATTATGACTGTTTCCTAGGGCAGATACAAGTACATTATTGTCATATTTACGGCTTTCTGGTTACATACATTTAATTTTAATAATCCCCTGATTTAAGGTTGACATGAGCTTACCTCAATAATTCCACAATACTTTAAGTATTGGTGTTTCTAATATCTGTTGCTTTAAGGTCTCATGTGGTAACATTCATCCCTGGTAGCATTATGACATTTTTGAACACTTTAAAATTTAATCACTGTCACCTCTGAACTTGGATTTTAGAAAGATGTACAAGTAAGTGGGATGAGTGTGTGAACAGTGCTAGAAAAGCTCTAAACAAACAGGAAAAAAACTGTAAGAGGCAGCTTTAGTTTGCCTTGGATATATGTAGACAACTACAAAGTGTAATTAGGGGATGAGGGTCTGTTTGTTATGTCTTATTTGTAGCCTGCTGATTAATACTGTAACGACTGCGGGTTTTGGTACGGAATGGAGCAGGCATGGGACTCAGGGGTTGAACAACACATTTATTAACTCGAACCAGGGAAAAGTACACACACAGGGACAGGCGTTACAGCGCTGCACCTACACTAACACACACACAAGACGGGAAGGCTGTGTTCCAACCTCCGTCCAACTCTATACAGTCCCGTAGCCTGGCCCCCAGGTGCTGTTCTCAGCCCGCCTTGCTTGCACATGGCTAAAGCACCCTGCATGGTGCTACAATACACAGAAAGTGTTAATATTTTTATGTGAAAAATAATTACAGAGGCAAGATATTCAGAATAAAAAGTGCTTTCCAGTCTTGGTCCCAGGGCATCCCTGTCTCTGTTTGACTAGTGGAGTTTTAAATTGTAAGCTAATTAATTTTCAGCTTTCTATTGAGGCATATTATTAAATTTGTTTGCAGCTCTTAACATGGGATTTGTAAGGGCTATCATCCCCGCACCAATTTCTAAACTTCAAAACGTCCCTCAGATGTAGCTGCTGAAAGATTACCATCTGCAGAAGGAAAACAACACTCATTGTGGAAATGTAATGTTTCGTACAATGTCATTCCCAAATGTGTCAGTTGAGACCTGAAGTAGAAATAAGGAATCCAACTCTTAAGAAGCGGAGGAGGGACTACGTAACTTTCTGTATGCTGACGTTGTTACAGTACATTCAATGTTTTTGAAGTGGGTTATTTGGTTATTGTGTTACTGTATGACACCAAGAACTGAGTGCAGAATCAATAAGCCTGAACAAGCAAGAAGATCAATTATCATTTGGCACCAGCTGTAATGAAATCCTCAAGAACCACTGGCATAGACAAGACCACATGGTATGACTGATTACTGTATTATTGAGCATAACTTTCACCTACATAATGCATCTTAAATTCTAATTGCTTTAAAAGGTGTGTGCACATTCACTATTTTTGATTTTTTCTTCTTCAGCCTGTAGGTTTTTTTTCCACCTTTTTGTGGACTTTCCAGGAATGGTAAGAGCAGGGGCACCCCCACCACTGGTCCTCAAGGGCTGTGATAGAGCTGTTTTTATAGGTGTCTTAACATATTCGGCTTCTTAAGACCAAGGACAGGCTTTAGCTTGTTCAATTAAACAAATAATGAGCTAGTTAAGGACTCAGCTTGCCTCATAGAGGTCGCTATAGATGTACCAGTATATACAGTATTAAGCAGTATCTTCTGCTGCAGGTGAAATGCATGTGGAATTAATGAAATGATTGCAGCTAATATGGCATCATTAGCTTTCACGCACATTCTCTTCTTTACCCCATTATATTAATTCTAAATGGAAGTGCAAATATTGAACCATAATACTAAAGTACTACTAAGATACTGTTTATGGCATGTTTAAGGCTAGAGGATTCTGTTACTATATGAAAACAGGAATGGTAAGGAATGAGTAAGTTAGTGTTCTGTTTTGATTTTTAGTTATATTTTAAAAAATACTTCTAAATGAATTTAACTTACCATGATTGTCAGTGAGTGAAAAGTTTGCACTTGGCTCCGCCAAAGAAAAACTGATTTTTGCATCGGGTGTCTGTTCATCTTTGTCCGTTGCTCTGATTCTCTGTATTAGCTTCAATAGGGATGAATAAATTGTTAAATTTGCAAGTGAATACATCAATCTAAGTAACTGCATACAATATTTTGTGTCGCGTTAACAAATCTTTTTTCTTTCAAAATGACAAATTAAAGAAATAGTGTCTAATGCTTTGTTTCTGTGTTTTTTCACATTCTTAAAAAGTAAAACAGCCCATGATGAACCAAATTATAATTTCAGTAGGTCATTACAATTATATCTTTTCAAATTCTGAATTGCTAAAGAAAGAGGTATAAAAGGAAAAAAGAAATTAAAACAAATAAAGTACCATGCCAGGTCCATCATTTTCACACACAATGGGATTATAAGGCATATCCAATTCTGGAGGATTGTCATTAACATCAAGAACATTCAATGTCACAGTAACATGGGATTTTAGACCTAGAAAAAAATCAATTATTATTATTTGTAGTAATAGCACAGTATAATCACAGAATGAAAATAAATTTCACATCAATGTCATATAATATTGGTATGCTCTTCAGTTAGATCATTCTTACAGTTAATTTAACAAGCAGCCCTTACTTCTTGGTTTTGCAAAGTTATACAGTATTTTAAGCCTGCCAATATGTGTATGATAGATCATCCTCAGAGAGGAGCATGATCCTTGCTAGCTCTAAAGATACACTGTACCTCTTTCACAAATCCATCTTTTAATCAAGCTGCTGAGCTTAAACCTCACAGGCAAATCTCCCAGAGACATATGCTTTCTATCACATCAGTCAGTAAAGGGGAATAGCTGAATGAAAACATTTCTTCTGCAAGTGCAAAGATAACACTCATTTATTTTTGCATTTGACTTTTTAACAATGCCCTAAAAATAGCAGGTTTGTTTCTTTTGTTTATAGAAGGAAAGACAGAGAATTATGTTTTTCAGGATTTTCAGCCTTCTCATATACTTTTTGACATATATTTATCATGGCAATAGTTCTTAAAATACAAACAATGGACATCCAGGTTTGATGAATTAGGAATTTTTGGTATTGTGCACAAATATGTAAAGCCTGTGAATGAAGAAAATATTAGAGTTCTTGTGAGAAACATGATCAGCTTGTATGCTGCAAATAATATAAGGACAGGTATTTGTAAAGATGTTTACAAAACTAAAATGTAGTTAGGTGAAACATTCCATGAATCCACAGATAATTGTTTCTTTGTGTAAAATCACAATTTCAGAGTAGTCTCCTAAAAAAATAAATTTTCAGAAAAGTTTCTTAAAGTTTCCTAAATATATCTTCTAAATTTCATTAGCTGAAAATTAAGATGGACTTATGCACTATCATAAATTATGCACTATAATAAAAGATTGGAGTTATATACGCTATAATCAGGGACCTAAAGTCTTACAACACAGATCAATGCTATGATGAAACCAAGTCTTGCAAGTATTTCATGTTGAATTATATTATTACCTTCAGGATAATATTCAACTGCTGTTACAATAAGCTGATGTAAAGCGTTAAGTTCTCGGTCCAATTCTTTAGCTGTCAACAACTCTCCAGTCTCTTCGTTAATTCTTACTGGGAATCCTTTATTTATCTCATACCTGTATAAGAAATAGTGTTATTGAATAATTAAAATTTATGTTAAAACCCACAGGATATCATTAAAATTGATTGTTTAATTCTACAGAAAAGTATTAAAAAGATTAGAAATCAGAGACTTCCACCTATTAAACAAGGAAATACTAAAAGCTCCCACTGAGCAACTCTCCAAATTTTGTCTTCAGTGTTTACAACCCACAACAATAGCACAATGGATAAATAGATTTCAAAGAAATAAGGAAGAATAGTAAAAATAAGGAGTGACAACTATACCTAATAGTTTTATTCGCTTTATCAGGATCCCATGCTGAGACTCTTCCAATTATAGTGTTAACTGGGACATTTTCTTTGACATGGAATCTGTAGGTTTCATTTGTAAAAACTGGAGGTTCATCAACATCCAATACATTGACTGTGACTCGTGCTTTGTCATTCTTGTGTGACCTGACTTGAGCAGAAGGAACTGTTTCTTCACTCACCGCAACCTCAAAAGTATAACGCTGTTTATTTTCATAATCCAGAGGCTGAAAAAGTAAATGCATGCATTAGATGACCTTAAGACAAAATATGAAATCTACACACATACAGTATGGTTTCTAGTGGAAAATTTTCCCAGTTGCATCATTTTTAATAGTACATGTACATTAAGGAAGAACAATGACACCCAAGATGCAGTTGAGGATGTTTATTGAGTATTTAGGTGTTGTGATAACTGTCTTAACCTGCTTGGCTGAGGGCCAGCCTCTTGGCCTTAGGATAAAGAGGATACAACCCCCTTGCAGAGTGAGGAGTTAAAGAGGGGCAGCGGCAGAGGAGATGGATTTGGAAGGAAGTGTGAAGTGAGGGATTTGCAGATTATATATCTGGTACAGTATATTTAGCTTTGAGAAAAGAGATTGAGAAAAATTATGGTTAACAGCAGATGGGGCAAAAGACTTGGTTGTCATTAGCCCCCCTGAACATCAGTTAAAAACTTCCCCATAATTGTATGCCCTTGTACTACACATTTTCATTTATGCTTCATTATGTCTGATTTTGTTAAACTCATGGACCTGTATGTGCACTTGTATTTGCTGAATAGGCTGTCTATGACATTAGTTTAGCTTAATATTTATACAGTATATCACAAACTTATCTTAATGTTATTCACTACTGCATACGGTATTGATTGCTGTTGATAATACAGTACCACATCAGACAGCAGTCAAAAGTCAAGGATTGTGTTACATTGTTTGTTACATTATATGCTGGTCAAATGTATTTGACAGTATAAAGCAATACATTGGAAATGTATGAAACAAAAACAATCATAAAAATAAAACATTAGAGGCACTTTATTGTTTCTTATCTGCAACATTCTACATTACCTTGTCTATTCTAAAATTCCTGATGCAATTCATTTTAAAGTATGCTCTTTTGTGCTGTATGTCTATCTATGATCAGAAAGAACAAGGATACCTGCAGGAGAAAGATGGCTCCATCTTTCTGGAGATCTGTCTTAATATCAAATATTTTTCTGCATTCAGAATCTTCAATATTAAAAACTGGATTTTTGTTCTGTGGTTCATCTTTGTCTTCAATTTGCATTTTCCCAACAGTAAACCTAGCGGGTTCATTTTCTTTTATTTCAAACTCATATTGTGCTGTGAAGAAATGTTATAACAGAGTAAAGACACAACTTAGTTTCAGAGGTCCTATGTTGAATACTACAAAATCAAATTGCTTTGGAAGTAACATTAGACATAGCCTATTTCATTGGGATTTATTTTTTTCTTGAACTGCAGCAGAATTTATGATCATACATCTTTTAACATGTATTGTACAGAATTTAAATTATGATCCCCTATATTTAAGCATTCATAGTCATAATGTTACTCTGCATTTTTTCAGAGTAATGCTTTCAGTTAGAATAGTTAATATTGTTTGAATTACAGGAGACCATACTCAACAGTTGCATATTATATAGTTCTAAAACAGATAAGTCTACCATTTTACACCTCAGATGTTACTTTTTTAATGCTTACGGTATTTGAATGTTGCCTTGTTGTCATTTTCATCTTCCAGTGTGATTGCCACAGTGGTGGTGGTGCTTCCTCCAGTGCTGAAGTTTGGCATATCCTTTGCTCGCACGGTCAGCTTATAGCTGCTCTTTTTCTCGCGGTCCAAGGAGCTAACTTTCGTTTTAATGGTTCCTGAAAGGAATTTCCAAAACAAATATAAAAATCATTCACTGATTCTTTCAGAGAGACACACTTTGTCCTGTCGTCATTCCCTTCCATTGTGGTTTTTTCTCCTTCATTTACTTTGTGCACCTGGAATACGTACAGTATAGGCCACAAAACAAAAGTATAATCCTTTTTGTTACCTAACTATAATAGGTGTTTTGGTGGAAAAAAACAAGATGTAAACTGCTGATCTCAAATGAAGCAACTCCAAACTGCAAAGACAATAAAATACCATGTGGTTTTAAGATGACTCTTGTGGAACAGTGGCAGACAAGTGGGCATGAGCAGTGAAAGCTCCGGATATTAGCATGATCAGTGCTCAAAAGATACCAAGAAGAGATTCAGCACTGGAGCATAAGCACCCTTTGCTCTTACTGTCAAGTTTTCAGTAAGCATCCAAAGTAAAATACTCTTAAATCATGTGATTTAATGATTTAGTCAGTGTGCCTGTGAGAGAAAATTGCATTTTGTTCAACAATAATCAAGTAGACAATAGCTGACTGTGATCGGGATTCGCTAAAGCGTTGATGCTCACTTTTCGGAGCTCTGTCAGGGGTGCAGTGAGATTAGTTAGCCAGGGCTCTCTTAATTTCATATACTGTACCCCTGCAGCCTCCCTAGGATTCATTCTCAAGATTATTTTTTTTTATTTTGGCAATATACTGTGACAATATCCTAACTTTCAAAAGCCATTTTGTCAAAAGTAATAACGGATATTAAAATGTTGAAACCTTTAAAAGTTATTACGAGTATGGCAGAGGGATAAATAGACTCTTGAGAGCAAATCCCAAAGAGCTTGCAATAGGAAGATCAGATTACATTCATCGTGTTTTGTAGTTATTCTTTTCACAGCTGTATACTCCACTAGCGCATTGCTAAATCTATCTTTTATATATTTCATTACTTTTAAATCTTTGCTGAAGTCTTTCATCACCCCTGTATCTATAATCCTCAACAACAAACCATTTACTACAGTAACTTCATTTAAATATCTTTTTCTCAGTATCAATCCTCATCTCACCTACAAAAAACATATCAACAGACTTGTCAACAAACTAAAAATTTTATGTTTACTGTAAAAAGCCATGATGGTAAAACTAATATACATTTAAGATAATGTATTATAATGAATAGGACTGGCATTGATTAAGATTGATTTTCTTGACTAACTACTGAAGAAAGACTAACAACAGTCATTAAATTATACAATCTTAACAGAAATCATCTATAAGCATTTTCTCAAATTCAGCATTTTCAAGACCTTCCCAGTTCTTTATTTTGACAGTCTGAGAACACAAAAATAATATGCAACATGACCTTCTCTCTTTTCACTTATTTATAACCAGTTACTCATACAGTATATAAAGTTGACCTTCCTACACAACCAGATCCATCTCACTAGACCAAAACATTGTTTGTAGACAAAGACTCATATAGCCAAAGACTCACTAGACACCCAATACACTTACTGCTCAATACACACATTTTAAAGGGCTTATAAGAAATACATTTTCTCAAAAACTCATTTATATAGTGACAGACGATAATGTGGACCTCCTTTTTGTCTCTAGTGTCGGTTCATATTTTCTTTTTTCCTTTTGAATTTGAATTATTTATTGGACAGATCCGTGTTGTAAATCTTTCATTTTGTGACAGGCTAGAGGATATTTGTTAAATATGAACATGTATCCCATTTCTCTGTGTAAAGGAATGTGTAAATACCTGTGGTTCTATCAATATAGAATGCATCTGTTCCTTCTATGAGCTCATAAACAACTTTGCCATTTTCAGTTGTTGCATCATCTGGATCCAGGGCTTTTACTGTTAACACACTAGTTCCTGCAAAAAAGAAATGGTGAGCAAATGTTTCATTGAGTCTTTCCTGAATTGTGTAATATTTTATCTTAGAATGGGGTTTCATTTCTCTATTGCTTCCTAATGTCATGTATGTATATTTTTTAAATATTTTGGACATATTTGGAAATTTCAATATGCTGAACATTATAAAGAACATTTTTCATGCTGCACTAATACTGAGCCAAATTGGAACATCACTCTTTTGAAGGTCATTCGAGATAGTACTAAAGATGAAAATGTGCCCCATAAAATAAATATTGACTAAATACAAACCATGATTGCACTTTTAAACAGTGAACCATCTCTTAAGCTGCCTAATTAAAACCTTTGGTTGGTGCTGAAATGTGTGACATGAATTCTAAGGCAGAACATTATTTGACAATTTGAGACGTGGACTTCTAGAACACTGAAAGGAGTTTGTGATTGATGTGGACAATAAAAGTCAGAAAATAAGAAAATGTATGTTTGCGTTAGTGAAAGCTACTGCAAGAGACTTATTTTTAATTTGTTGTTTTTATTGAATGAAATATTTATATATATTTATAGATAAATAAATATCAATAGCAGGGGAGAAAGGGTGTACTGTAGGTAGAATCTATTGAGTGAAGATTCATTCTACTGTTTGTTAAAAATTAGTACCATTTTTTTGTCTCCTTAAAGAATATCATGTGCCACCATTGTACTTTCAGGAAAATTGCCTTAATCTCTAAAACTCCTGTTCAAAACTATTTAGTGTAAATATTTTAAAATAATATGTAGACATTTAGGGTATTAACTTAAAAAAAACACTTTTCATAACACCAAATCAACTATTACCAGTTCCTCAAAACATCTTTTCCACACCTACATTGAGCTTTACTAGTTTTTCACTATTAATCTTTTACTGATACTTTAATCTTTGAACATCATCCTGCCTATTGTCAATGTTTCCTCAGAGCCATTGATAGAAACCTTTGGCAAACCCATCTGATTTTAAAGAATAGACTAATCACATTCTGAATAACGTTCTAAGTGGCAGGTTTGATCTAAAGATTTCTTTTGTAAGAGTGTTATTGTACTGTACATGCTTCGCTCACTTTGCTTTTTCAAGAAATGTGTGAAGTACCTACCTTCTGGAGACCCCTCTTTAACAGAGCCTTTGTACTGACTTTGCTCAAACTTTGGAGCATTGTCATTTATGTCAAGGACTTTTATATAAAAATGGTCTGCTTCTTCCAGCACAACCCCAGTTAAATTTTCACGGATTTCAGCTTGCAGCTTATATATTTCTTTTTCTTCACGATCCAAAGGCTGGTTGACAAAAAGATCACCTTGAGCATCAACATTAAAAATGGTGTTTGCCCCCTCTCCTTGGATGATAAACATTGCGTTTTTGTTGAACCTGGTACTTTTCAGCTGAAAATAAACAGATACAACAGGTTACCTACTTCATTCTACTTTCTTATTGAAGAATAAGATAAAGTCTATAGATAAAAAAAAAAACGTAGGTTCTTACATTTCAGATTGTTTTCAAGGGACATACAGTGTAACTGTTATAAATATGTTATAAATATAGGACCAAAGTAATATAACAGCAATTATACTTATGATTATTTGAATTTAGTTTAAATGCTTGATGAAAATAGATGGATAGATAGAGTTTGATTTATTTTTCAAAAGCTATATAATAGTCATACTATTAATTAAAAATTCTTATGCAGTGTGATATACTGTATGAAGTGTCATTTTGTTACTGAGGTAAACTAGAATCTTGAAGGATTTTCAGGTTGTCAGCATTATTTTCTTATATTATTAAAAGATTATTCTTGTTTTGTGATGTTAAATACAAATAAATGCTAATTTTAAATTGCATTGGTATGATACACAGTACATTATATACATGTATACAGTATATAAAAACAACATTGTATCAAAATGGCAGAATCCCACTTCTCACTTTTAACTTTCTTCATCAAATGTATTAAAATGGTGTATAATATACGATAATCTTCAGAATGTTGATTTTTTCCAGATTTGTTGCCATTGTTAGCACAAAGTAGCTTGGGATGTGCTGTGCATACTTGTATGTACTGTATGTAGTGTAAAATTATCCATGCATAGTTGTGATAGTGTTTCATTTTGTTGGACTTTTTTTTTCTAAATTTGAATTTCATCAGGGAAATCTGATATCATTTCTTTAAGACTGAAATTAGAAATTTTATTTCTCAACAATATGACATAAACACAAGAAAATCATTTTGCATAATCTGCTCCCCATCAGGCTGTAGTAACATTATTATGGGATACTAAATAGAATAAACTATAACTACTGTACATTACCTTTCCAATTTTATGCGGGAATGGTGGAGTTTGTTCTTCTTGAACAAATATTGAATTCCACTGCCATTCTCGTTTATGTCTGTGATGAGCAAAACTGTTCTCAAGTGAAGTGCCCATCCACAGCTGTTCAGGGCTGGATGAGGCAAGGATTAGGAAAAAGGAAGACACCGCCACCCATTGTAAAAAATCCATTGCCTGCTTCACCGATGAGCGGCCTGAAATAAAACTACAATGAATATCCTAGGATCGCTGTTTATCCATTCTTTATCCCCTTCATCCTATGGAGTCTCTAGGAACACCATGGCCTTGCACAGCAGACACAAGGCTTAAGACCCTCTCTGGGATTCTGGTCCAAACCAGGCAACACAAAAGTACTGTACACATAGTGAGACAAATTCAGATACAAGGATTTACCTAGTAAACGTGTGTTTGGAAGGTTAGAGGAAACAGGAGCTTGTAAAGAACACCTACATAGACATACTGTAAGAGAACTTAGGAAGCTTTTCTCAACTCTACTTTTCTCAGAGTACATTGTGGACTGATCTCAGTTTAATTGGACTATTCTAATTGTCTTTACAAAAAAGAAATGTGATTCATGTCTATATCAAGCCGTGCTCCTAAAATGTGAGCCAAAGCATAATGGGTGACTGATTAATCTGCGAAACAGGATATGTAAATATAAACCTTGAGGAAATAACATGCATGTTTCTAATGTGTGTGCTTAAAAGTCATCATTAGCGTAATTTTGTTGTTTTTCACTCCCTTCCTGCGATTCAAATTCCAGCTTTTTTCTCAAAGCCTCCAAGTATATTGTAAGTCAGTGAGACTAGTTGCTGTAAAAATGTTTAACACAATGACCCCAGATCTGGAATATCCATTTTTATCTGCTTTTGTTCTTAATCAGTCAGTTTTACAAAAATACAGATTTCACAGGCAATTATCTCTATTTTTTACTTACATAAAAATAGAAAAAAAATACTGTAATAAAAAGGGTTACAGTGGACCATATTTTTACAATGAATAGTATGATCTTAATTGTAGCATATAGCAATATGCATGACAGTATAATTGATACATTGGTTTTAATTCATATAAGATATTTATTTTAATAATGATTATCCAGAAATCAAATACATGCCAGAGTTTCAATCCATCACTTTTAAAATTAGTTCATATTCGTCATTCAATAGTTCTCATTGCAGGAGTGTACAGTACATATACCAGTCTTCCGAATATTAAGAATGAATTATAGAAATCCCTCTTTCCTCATGTTATTTCAAGAATCTCATTTCCAATTAATATGAAACATTAAAAAGCAGACGCTGTATTAAAAAGAACAGAACACTGTTTTCAGAACAGAACAAAAATAATACCAAAAAATAAAAACAAATGCTGTACCTTAACACATACACACCCATTTAGCTTTGGAACAAAATGGGATTTAATTACCATATATGGTCTGACAAAAAATATTTCTAAATGGGTGGTAATTTCTATCACTAACACAGTGACCTATTTGATCAGAGCCCTCTGGCCACTGGAATTTTATTTTCTAGTCCCCCAAGCAACCCACTACAACATGTTTTAGCCAAGAATAATACTCAGAAATTGTTGAAAACAATAGAGTATTTTATTACTGCTAAGCTTGTACAACAGATGTTATTTAAACATTTTGGGCTAGCCACAGAGGATCAGTCCATTGTTGTTTTGAAAGCTTACTAGGTGGTTGGAATTTTATGATTAATATATTTTTTAGCAAGACTAAAAAGATTTGAAAAGACAAATGAGAACACTTTATTCCTGGCCTAAATAAAGTGATGTCCAGCTCTTGACTGGCTTTGGATATGCTGAACAAAATGCACTTATAATACACAAACTCTCATTTCAAAAATCTTATTCAGCCTAAGAAGTTACAAGCTATTGATGAGTCTAGAGCTGCCAGACAAGTCATTCTTAAAATGTAAATAACATGTAATGTCCGCTGTACTGTATATTATTGACCTACTGAACCATATACACACTGAATGGTATAAAGTGGTTTGGTAAATGACATGACATGAACCATATACATTGAAATCAAGCCACCCAAATGGTATATTTTAAACTAATCTTCACGCTAAGGTCTTTGTTACTAACAAAACAAATCAGTTTCATTTGGTCTATGTTTACCAGGGTTTTTCACGCAGAAAACAGTGTGCAGTCACATAATGACTAAAATGTCCTTAGAGTAAAGTAATCAGGTGACTGATTCATGATATACAGGTAGCTAAAAATGAGATTAATGAGATAAAATGAGATTGTTATCATAGGATACTATATAAAGACACAAAGTGACAATTTTATATTTACAGTATATCTTTAAAGCCAAGTAGAAGAGACAAAAATAAATGTCATTATTATACTGATCTCTGATCAGTCTTAGTTATCCTAGTCAAGAGTTTCTTGTTTTGGCAAGAGTGCTGATGTAGTCTGTTTCCAGTATATTTTAGGAAGACAATTTTTATTAGTTAATGCCTAGAAAACACTAAGAGTTTCTATAAGAGTGAAGAATGGTTTACATATAAGAAGAATGGTTACACATGGAATTTTAGTAACTTTATAGGTTTCTGATTAATAAAATATGTATAATTAAGCATCCAATGTCATCTTACACTGATAGGATGTTATAAATACATATGTGCATTACTTTCTTTATTCTTTAAGTTCTTTATATTCAGTTATGGTACAAGTTTTTCAGCTTAATATTTCCTTTCCTTTCTTAGAATTTAAACAAACACAGTGGATGTCAATTCTGTTCAGTCTGAAAACACAATAAACACTTGAACCTCTGGACTGATCAATCCACTTTTTTCCTTCAAGCAACAATATCAGCTTCAGGAGTAAAGTCCACTAAAATTAGTCTTGAAGGTAGTGTATATTACACAGTTGCTGAGGAGAAGTTCAGAAATAAAAATGAATCTATGAAAAGAATTATGCTTTTTATACAAACTAAACCATTTTCTCGAAATTCAGAAATGCAACATGAATTAAACATTGTAATGAACATTCCTCCAACAAAAACCCAGGCACATCCATGATAACAGCATAGCCTAATTTTGCTGTGTTATTTCCAGCTTTAACTTATTTTAAAAGTCTAATTTAACATTACTGGATACAACTGTAAATATCAGGGGAAAAGCGAGTCCCAGCTGGTAAATCACTCGACATTTAACTCCACGGAGTGGAGTTCTTTGAGTTTGTTTCAGACCAAACTAAACCACCTGCCACAACTGCATAAGAAATGCCGAGTTATTAACACCTACCTATTAACAACCTTTTCATTTCTTCCTTTTTTTATTTTCTTCACATAATTAAAAATTAAACAATCAGAACAGGAAAAAACAAATGGTAACATTGTAACACTTGTTTCAGCTTTACATATTGTTCAGGATCAGGGTAGTGTTATGACCACCTCTGACTGTTAAGAGTCTCCTCATATGTCAATTATAGCACTTAATCCAAATTCTAGTAACAAAAAACCTTTTTTTATGAAAACAATTTTAAAAAAAATGCCTTAATACTCAAGCACCTGCAACTTGATATCCATACTTACAGAATTTAATTACATTGTTCTCAGAGCGCTATTTCAGTATTCATTTATTAAAGACAGTACTAAAAAAAGCACTTTCAATCAGAAATAAATGACTAATGTAAAGTTTGTCGTTTTCTTACCTGATGTTGATTTCTCCTTTTGCTTTATTACTTATTATTCCTCAGAAAACTGTATTCCTTAAAAACAAATTAATAAAAGGAAATAGTTATATATCCTTTGATTATGTCTTTCATAAACAGGGGTAAAAATGTACGGTAGTCACACTTAGCAGATATAAACCTGTCTGAGCTGTAACACTTGGGTTCAGCATTCCCAGCTGACCATGTTTCCCAAAACTAGTGACCTGCCTATTTCCTTTTGGCAGGCTTCCTGTAATTGTCCTTCTCTTCTGTAGGATCCAAAAGTTACTAATAGTGGAAACCAGATAAATTCAGCCTAATTACCAGTAGAACAGCATGTCCATCAGGGAACAGTTGAAAGAGGCTGGAAAAAAACCCCTGTCTATTGCATCCAAAGAAGCTAGAAAATCATGTTGGAGCAGCTGAAGCATGTTAAGCATTTGCGTTGTAGCAGAAAACTGAGAGTGTGGCAGACATCATCACATTTCTGTGCTGAGTTCCATGATGAAAACAAAGAGAAGGAAAGTAAAGCAGAGATTCATTATTCATACCTAAGAGATAAAGATTATGATAAATAGGTTATCGAAGTTAATCCCATGAGATTCCCACATAGTGGTATTACATTTTTCAGGAAACTGGAGTATTTGATAAAGAAATCTTGTATAAGCTGGTAAGTGAGATGAATGCGTTTTCCCGGCTACTGAGTGTTTCCCTTGAGTACCATCAGTAATTTAGGGAATTGGTTTTCCAGCTTGATGTGTGTACTATCAAAGCCCTTCTCCATCTCAATGCATTTACCTACTCCAGTTAGTCAGATCAGTCCTGTGAGCACTACAAGTTTATTTAACTGGGATCTCTGTGAAATATACCATGGCTGATAGAGACAGTGTAGTTAGTGTGTATGTAAGAGTGGAAAAGAAAATCTTTATCAAACACTAGAAAGACTAGATGTTGAGAATGTACAGTTATTTTGTGATTTTTTCCCTTGTAATACTGACATGCACTATTGCATTGTGCCAAAATATAATAATTTGTACTCATGTCTGCAAGATACAACGACTTTATTCCAGATTTTTTTGGTATCTGTACATTTTCTGTTCCAGAGCAACACTTAAGATTTTAAAGCATTAAGGTAATAGTTTGATTTTCAATCTTGAAATATGAGGTTATGTCTAAAACTAAAACTGTATACTATACTGTATACTAAAACTGTACAGTAGGTAAAGTCAAAAATCAATTGTTTTTAACAGAATGAGATACTCTTCTGTGTTATGTTTTATGGATGCATTAGGGTATTCTGTTACAATTTAAGTTAAATTGTGTCCTGTGTCCATAAGTGTCAATATCATATACTGAAAAAAAATTGTTGACACTCCATTTAGACCCTTTCATGACTTCTGAATTTAATCAATTTTAAAATGTTTAGTTTTGAAAAGGTTTAGGCTGAAAAGATTTTTAAAGTTTTGGATTTTGTAACATTCTGACATCTTAATAGTGTACTTAAAACATTTCCGTGACATTGCAAAAACTTTTCTGAAAATCTAAATTAACCCAACCTCATCTTTACAGCAACTTTTGGAAAGGTTGTTGTCTTGTATTAGCTACATTACCTACTGTACAGGCCGCCAGTTGTGATTTTCAAAGATGTTCATTTTACACAGCCCTTGTGACTTTCATAGATAGTAAACTATACAATACCGAGCAGATACCCCCAAACAAAATACATGAAAAGTTAGATATTCATCCATCTTTTTCCTAACCATTTCATCCAATTCAGGGCAGCAGGTGAGCTGCAGCCTATCCTAGCAAGCAACTGGCGCAAGGCAGGATACACCCTAGACAGGATGCCACTGCATCTCAGGGCACACAGACACAAAAGCAGACACTCATGCCAGGTCTGAGTTTCCCAGAAGCCAATTAACCGGTATGTCTTTGGACTGTGGGAAGAAACCCACTGAACATGGGGAGAACATACAAATGGCATACAGATAGCACCTCAGGTCCAGAATTGAATCCAGGGCTCCAGAACTGCCAGGCAGTAATACTAACCACAGTGCCCACTAATACATTATTTTCTATGTGCAAGTTGATGAGGAGCTACCAGTAACAGGGGTGTAGGTGTAACCCCGATGTCCTGGCCACATTTCCCATTAGGCCTTACCAATCATGGCCTCCTAATAATCTCCCTCTATGAATTGGCTACATTACTCTGATGTGTGGTGAGCGTTCTGGTGCACTATGGCTGCCGTCACATCATCCAGGTGGATTGCTGCACAGTGATGGAGGGGTGTCCTCATTACCTGTAAAGCGCTTTGAGTGGAGTGTCCAGAAAAGCGCTATATAAGTGTAAGCAATTATTATTATTAATTATTATTATTATTAACAGATATCTACAATAAATGTTCACAATAAATGAGGCCAACTCAGGTTTCTCATACAATGTAGAGTACTTGTAAACTACAGTATTTGGATCCCTGTACTAAATATTGCACCAACATTCTTCATGTCATTATATTTGTATACCACAGTCTGAATATTGCAGTGCTTTCAACAGTTCATTGGTTTTAATTGCTTGGGGCTTCTAAGGTGTAAATCAACCAGAACTTACTTAAACACTGTGTTTTTATTAGAAATAAAGTTGTTTACATTATTAAAATTACATATTTAAGATCTTTTGGGGGTAATTTTAAAAATGAGCACACATGCATTTCTTTTACAGCTCAATGACTGAGAGCAATTACATGAAAGATAAAAGCAGATCTTATTTGCAATGAAATAACACCAGGGTGCTTTATATCTATACATTACATTTTATTTTTCTTTTGGAGCATACATTAACCTGTCATTTTAATGAGAAGATAGGTCATTCATTTTCCTTTACATTTTTTTCCATTCAATTTCTATTCCGTTTCCAAGTTTACATATTTATTTTAAGTGTGCACACTGCAATCCCATTTAATGCATTTTTGATATTCTTCTGAAATGTTAAAACTCTATCTCTGCATCCTTGCTCATCCTTTATTCACACTGGAATTATTCATTTGATTTTGGTATTTGTTTTCTTTGGGCCTCAAAAAAACTAACAAGCATGGTAGGACAATCGTTGGAAAATTAGATTTGACCTGGTCAGGCAGCATACAGTGAGTGAACACATTTAAAATTCCTTTTAGTGATCTACTGTATATTGTCAAATGGTGGAGAGTTTTTTTTGCTTGTCCTTGGTAGCCTTGACAAAAAGTTATTGCATCAAATGTCATATTTATATGATGTTTCCTCTAGGGATCAAAATGAAAAACAAAGATTTTCTAATAGCAAAGCAAAGCAGCCACATTCAAGATCAGTACTGCTTTTTCCATTCTCCTGGTGACATCCTGTTATGATACAAATGATACAAATGAATGCTGACATTCATACACCTAATCCAGGGCAGGAATGAGCTGGGTTTATGTTGATCGAAACAACCAATAAAATGTAACATTTAATTCTATGCATAGTTACAGTAAATTAACCATGAACATTAATTTAGTAAAAACATGAAAACAAGTCACCTCCACTGTTCAAATAAAAAAAATATTTAAAACTTTAAGCCTTGAATGGAAAACAGGAGGATTTCAGCCAAACATCAGCACAACTATAATTGTAAACTTTAATCATTTCATTTTTTAAAGTAATTTTAATTTGAAAAGAAATGCTCTCAATTAATAAATATGAAGTTAGAATTCACAGGATATGTAGATTCAGCTGTCCTTTGTATATTGTAACTTCTTCAGACTGCTTTTAAAAGTATATTTTAGAGTTATGGTCCTGTGAGTCGGTGTCATATTTTATGACATCACTGTTAGAGACTGCTTTGTGTATGCACTGATTCATTTATGGAATTTTCTAAATCACCTACTGTGCAATATGAAGCATGTTTATTTTATGTGTAAAATGTCAGAGCCTCTGGTATTCTAATATGACCAGTCTTTATCAAATACATCAAGTCCTTTGAGTCATTTCCATCTGTCCACACATCCTTTAAAGCCACAAGTAATCTCAACTAATCTCACATTCACTTCCTGTGGTTGTATTTCAAAGGGATGAGAGAGAAAGGGTTGTGAACCAGAATCAGAAACCTTACATCTTCCAGGAAAAAAAAAATCTTGTTCCTACCTTATCTATAAACTATACAGATGTATTCTTTAAAGGCATTTGCATTTCATACCAGATCATTTGCATTGCCATTTTGGATAGGGCACTGTTTTCTGGTTGTGGTGATGAAACTGTCAATTGTCAGCAAAAGTGTTGCACATACAGTAAGTAATATGACTACATAAAGTACAATTACCTGGGGCCATATGTAAATTTTCAAAGGGGAGTAAGGACTTGGATAACTCCAATTTTAGACATGTTAAGAAGTCTAATAAAACCTGTTCTAATCTGTGCAATTTATTGATTTATAGTAGATGTGACTTTTAGCACATTTATAGGTCTAAAATTAGCAACACAGACGTCAGAAGATACATCCTAGTTCAAAGGAGAGGTATGAACATCTGAGTCACTGAAATCCTAAGTGTTTCCCCTAAAATCTCAAGGCATATTAGGGCATGTTTTTTTTATCAGAAAAGACTTCCATATGAGCTGCACGAACAAGAAATAACAGAAGACAATTTTGGGCATATACAGTATTAAAGGATCTACTATCTCATGCAGACATTTTTAAACTGACCAGTACAGAAAATCATCAGGTGTTTCTGTCTTAACAGAAACATGTGATAATGCAAATGTCTCCTTGTGTCAAAGCAAAAGTACGAAAATAATATCAACTGGTTTTGTCTTTTTCTTATGTTGGCCTCACATCGGGCAGTATAGGATGGTGAGTAATTCTCTTGACTCATACTGTACAGTATATGAGGTTTTGTGGGTTTTAAGTCCTTGCTGCAGATATTGCTGTTGTACCTTAAGTGACTGTGTATTGTACCCCAATTGCTCCATTCCACATAGCTGAAAAAACAGAGACTAACATTTGCTGGGTTAAGGCTGCGCAATACACTGGTGTTCTATTCAGGGCTGAAATTATGTGCTCTCTGTTAACTTAACACCATGAAAACAGGATAAGCCCTGCCCTTATGAGACATCGTGAATTGAGTATGATACAAAGTTAACAGCATGTGATACTTTCAGTTTGCCTCTAAACACAATTAATCAATCAGAGGCTGCATTGAAACAGTTGATTACTGACATCTTTTTGCCAAACATTTGTAAAATGAACTGACAGGAAACCTAGTAAATAATTGGTTAAGAAAATGTAATTTCTTGTAGGACAATTCAGATATATGTGATCCTCATTTATTGTTAGCCTTCCATGTACCATTAAGCTCTTCAAAAACTGAGATTTTTTCAATCTTTCTGTCAATAGAAAGGCTACTGTTCTTCAGGTATTTGGTTTAGGTATTTTATTTGTTATAACAGGCCTCATCTGCCGTGTGAACTGCATGTGGTGATCCCTGCCACACAGAGGAATTCATTATTCAAAAGGAGCTGTGCTGCTGGGAGACAACTATCAGTTTCTGGCCTAGATTGAGTACACCACACTGGTACATCACTTGAAAGAAAGTAGGGAATTTTGAATAACAAAACCTTCTTAAATATGATCCCATTTGTTAAACAACATAGATGTATTACTCAGTAACACTATGAACTAAATAAACCTGGAAAAATAATGTCAAAGAATTTGTTGAGGGAAGATATGGTTTTTATCCATTACTGAGTACAGAAGAGGTTCTGATGAGCTACAAGGTGCCTGTTTCAACATTCAAATTTGGAGTATTTTAGTAAAACAAATCTCTCATTTATTTTATTCTTAGCTGAAGGTTAATAGACATTAATGGTTGCTATCTTTCCAACACATTCTTCTTTTTACCAACACAAGAGCTCCAGATCATATGTCAAGGTAGATGAAGGAAGATCCATTATAGATTTCTTTGATATTTATACATATAAAAAACAGAATGAAGTTGAAACATCCATATTCTGTACTGGGGCAAACTGTCCACTTCTTCATTAATCAGACCGGCAGTTTTTCCACAATGAAGCACATCTTTGGAAGGTGAACGAAAGACTCGTATTTCTCCCAAACAGCAAATCCCTATCTCCCTATGTATGTTCACATGGCTGGCCAGCTGCACAGGCATTCAAGAGATTTCCTCAGCAGGAAGCACATTGCAATTAAAGGTTTTGTTGAGGATGCTGCTACTGTTTCAGCTTACAGGAACTGTATTATTTAGTTCACAATATATGTGTGGTTTATAGGGATAGTGCAAAAAGGAAAGTGCAAAACACAAAGGGAGCTTTTAAGAAATTTTCAGATTAAAACTTGCAGTATGTACTGTAATGTTTCAGTTTTGCAGGTTATCAGCATTTTGTTTCATTTGTTTGCTTTCTGTTTCAGCTCTTCATTTTGGGATGCCAGATAATAAGCGGTTGAGATATGAAACTCTGTAACATCAGTCTTGCCCCGATGCAAAGTGATGAAACATTCTAAACCTTTTAAAGGTCTATCTTGTTATTTGTAATAAGAATATAGATGGCATTTGTTAACGGGAAATAATTAAGAAAATTTAGAAATGCAAAAATTAAATCTAAAGTGAATGGAACACTTCCACTGCAGTACAAATAACATTGCAAAACACAAAACATTCTGAAATTTAATTTTTAGTGTATTAAAAATGTATTATTCTGCTTATATGAACTGCTAGAACTAAATGAAAATGTTAGGGTTCATTTGAGCCGAAAGTGTTCTTGTTCTAGTTGAGCTATTTTCACCGTTAAATTAATATTATAACTATTCCTGCTGAATAGTGCACCACAAGAAGGGATTACCAGACTATTAAAAAAGATTGAATCAAGATTGAAAGACTTACTCTAGCTTTTATCCCAGCATGTTACTGATGTTATCTGTTAGGCCATCATGGGTGGGTTTAGAATAATCTTCAAGTTTAAAACCCAATTAAGAGGTCCAGTTGAATAAAATATAGAGCAGGCACAGGATTCAATCTGAATATGGAGAAGCATGTTGAAAGATTGCTGCCGCTCTAAAATGTAAATCTGTATCAAATTCTGAGAGAAACTTGAATGCATGTTTCATTAACAATACTTTGGAAAATTAAGTATAAAAATGTTAGTTCAAACATTGATGTTGGTAAGTTTTCATTGTTATCAAGGACATTTATAATAATGTAGTGCTCTTGGGTTCACGTGGGTATGCGCCCTCACCGCTGCCGCCTCAGGTTGGCCCCCCCACTGCTGGGAACTCAAACCTGGGCCTCCGGCATCACTCAACAGGGACCCAGCCAGTTGAGCTAAAGGGAGATCTCCCTTCAGCTCGACGGCTGCGGTCCCTGCTATTCACAGGGAAGGGCAGTGATGTCACTGCATTGGTAAGATGGCTCGCACAACCTGTAATGACGGCCGTATGCGTTACAATAATATATATGTTTATTTTTACATGTTTCATTTCAATATAGAACACTTACAAGCTGAAAATCAAACTGCCTCATGTATTCAAGGCCCAGTGGATTCCATTAACTCAATTAAGGATTACAAAAAAAAGCTTTAATTGTTTATACTTATTCTTTATGTTGACTTAAAAAATTGAGCTTCTTCTTTAGCTGCAATTGTTCTCAAGAAAGCTGAAATTTGATAAAGCCCTAGAGACATGAGGTTGGACAAATTTAGGTGATTGATTGAAAAGAACGGTGATGATTTTCTTCAGTTTATGCACTATCCTGTAAATCCAAAACATTTACAAATGCAAATTTAGTGGTGTGGCCTAGATGAAAACAGATATGCAATGAATATTATCGTCATTTATTCTATTGCTCATTTTTTGTATTTCTTATTCTTGGGCTACACCATTGATAGGTGTAACCAATAACAGATGGTTCTAGTCCTAGTACTACATTATACAGTATACAGCTAAAAATATACTGTACAAAGCATGAAAAGGTTGGTAAATGCAATGGAGGAAACATCTGGAATTCCTTTTACTAGACAGCAGCTGGTGATTCTTAGAAAGGGTATAATTTTGTTACAGAAGGTTCTGATGTAGCATTAAGAGGGATGGGATCAAACACATTATCCATCAGAAAATACTTTCTAAGCCAGTTATTAGCAGAGAAATCCGTAGGTGAATATCTTAAAAATTATTGTATGGAGGATTTTATTGTCCCCTACAGCTATGTACTGTATATTGCACCCCGATATCATTAGAAGAATTTAATTTTCTAGGGATTTCAGCTTACATACCACGACTAAAGTAGATACAGTATACAAGCGCATTTCAAACACATTAAATTAAATGTACTGAACATCTGCAAACAGAACACAGAACAGATTCCATATTTGACTTGAGTAATGTGTAACATTCTTATATTGGTTTAATTTATTTCTAAAAATGTCTAAAATTAAATCTAAAAATCTAGATGATCAAAATGGCCTGCATCTGTTTCGTAATATTCTTAAAAAATAAATGTTCTTGTGTTATTACTTTTTTCAACACTAGAGATGGTACTTAACAAGAAAAGTCATCTCAGAAAAAAACAGATCATTTTACCTTTGAGCACTGAGAAATATTCAAACTTCTGTTAAAAACTGTACATGAAGTAATACTGTATGGGTCCAAATGATTATGGACTGACTATAGAAATTTCTTTCTAGGCTTTTATTAAAAAGACATACAGAACACAGACTTATAGTATTTATAGGCACTGCCATTAACCTCTGGAAATTCTGGAATGGTTCATCCAGAAAGTGCCTCAGCACAAAGAGCAGAGTAAGCCTAAAGCCTAGGGTTTCTTGGTTCTAGTCCAGGCTGTAGCACTGGTTGGCAGGTTAGGAACAGGTCTAGTGCAAATGATCACATTACTCCTATCCTGGAGTCCTTGCACTGGCTTCTGGTCAGATTCCGTGTAGACTTTAAAATCCTCATGCTCACCTATAAGGCTCTACATGGCTTGGCACCTCAGTACCTGTCTGAACTATTATCGCCCTACTCCCCACCTTGCAACCTTTTCTCTTCTAATTCTGCTCTCCTTACTGTCCCCCACATTGAATGGGTGACAGGGCCTTCTCCTGTTATGCCCCCAAGCTCTGGAACTCTCTCCCCAAGGATATCAGAGAGTCACCTTCTCTAAACTCCTTCAAATCTTCTTCTTTAGAAAAGCCTTTACTTAACTGGTTCCATTCTTCACCCCTCTGCTTTTCTTAGTACCACCATCCATGGTCTCCTCTATATATTGTAATTGTGTTTTATCTTGTATATTATTTTTATTTCACTGTTGTTGTCATTTTGTAAAGCGCTTTGAGAAGCCACCTTTAAAGGCGCTATATAAAATAAAGATTATTATTATTATTATTATTATTATTATTATTATTATTATTATTATTATAGGAACACTAAGAAGGGGACAAGGAACCCTTGTTTGGCTGCCTCAGTGAGGTGTGTATGAGTTCTCCACCTAAGACAAACACCTTTTTGTTATTTTTCAATGGTGTGAAAACAAGCATGTACCATTGATCATTAAGCATGTGCATTTTCAAGGTACCATAAACATGCCAGGTGATAAATTGAAAATTGTATTTTTTAATTAGTATTGTCAAATAGCACGATCAAACTGTATGCCATTAGTTGTGTCAGGTTGCGTAGGGTGCAAGGGAACAGGTAATGGTTCATTCCATTCTTCAGATTGACGGCTCCATAGCCAAAACATTTTGTTTCTTTTCTTTACCTTTCAGCATGGAATAAACCTTTGCCTGTTCCTCTTTATGCTGTTAGGCCTGCTTTTTTTAAACTATTTTATTTCAACTCTGATGAACTTTTTGAGTTTTTGTCCATAGGGTTTCAGAATCTGACTCTCTACTCCCCTTAGCTTATATCCAATATATAACAGACCGTACTGCACTAAACATGTTACAAAAGTCATATCACCTCCTTGAAACTCAGAGAGTGTTAAATTTTGCTGTGTATAGTGGTGCTGTGTGGCTCTAAACCCACCAGTGACTGTGATTAAGTCCTGGCAGAGGCAGGGCTGAGCTGTGCTCATTATATATAAAGCCCATAGGCAACCATATAGATAAAAAACATATAATTTTGTTTAGGGATACTATTCTTATTTTTCATTCTTTTAATAAAATAATGCTTTAATCACATATTTTATTAAAAAGTATTTTTCTAAGGTACTTAGTCAACAACTAAGGATTTTTAGTGGAACTCTAATCAAGTCAACAAAAACCAGAGACCATCTTCTCTTAAAAATATATATTTCATGATGTAATCATGCAAATTTAAGATTTCATGTCAGTTTCACATGCTGTACTTAAAGGTCCTGGTGTGTAGATAGTGTAGAGTCTCACATTGAGTGGTGCCAGAGCTGAGCTCCAGTGAATCCTGGCACAAATTAAGCACACATCATTTCTAATTAGGCTGCTTACAAACTGTCTGCAAATTAATACAAATTGTCTGCTTGTATTTATTGAATTATATATGCAAACTGTGAAACACAGGTTTTTCGTGGTGAGAAGTGGATCTTAATCTGCTTTATTTTAGGCAATTAACTTGATCCATACCACCTCACATATTGGGCAAATAAACTTCTGTCTTTATAGGGATTCAGCTTACTTAAAATTCATGAAGAAGATTTCTATTTTATATTTTCAGAAAATGCATTTCACAATATCAGTGAGTAGCATTCTGACTGAAATCAATGCATGTAGTGAAATGAAGGAAAATGTGCTAAATCATGTCTTACAATTAACATATTAGCAACACATATCCTTGTACAGTACATATGTGTTTAAAAGTTGTTTAAAGGGTCCAAGTTGCAATATTTTGAGCGCATGTCTTATCAATAGTCACTGCATGCTACAGATAAAGGCTGATACTAAATCACAATAAATAAACACAAACCCTCCATCAGTTTTCTAATGAAGGAGCTGTTACATCTCTCAGTAGGTTTCAAAATTAAATTTTTAAGTAATGTGTGTAAAAATGAATCGGAAATTTCGGGCTCCTTACTAAGGTGCCTTGGAACAATAAACAAAGCCATAATGAATTGTCACAAAATTACATATGATACATGTAATGTCTCAATGGTTTTGTTTTTGATCCTTTTTAATTTTGAAACAAGCAATTAAAAACTGTTTGATACATACTTTATGTATAGTATGCACTGCACTGTATATCATGTCTGTTTAAATGAGGTCAAAGTTGGAATAATTGGAATTGAGCTTCAAAGGCACAGGTGGTTAAGACAGCCTGCTCACATATTCAAAGGATAACAAGGTTCACAAACTAAATGCACAAACTGTTAATGTCACGTACTATACAGGCATACTACAATGAAGGAATCACATTATTTACTGTCAATCATACTAATGGCTATGTTCACAAACTGAACATTATAAGTACAACATCTTAACTCAATTATGCTCACATTTTACCTGAACATACAATCTTAATATGAGCAATTAAATATCAGAAGGCTTGTTTGAACCTTTAGAAGTTTTTAAAACGTTCTGAAGATGGCATCAGTCCATTTCCGAGACTGGGATTTGACTTACTAATCTTTTCTTAAACAATACAACATTAAATGAACTATACTGTAGTTCAGAAAGCAAAAAACTTGCAAATCCATGAAATAAAGATTCGACAGTAACAATAAGCACAATGCATCATTTTTGTTTTGTTCTGATGAGTCATAACTATAGCAGAATTAAGACTGAAGTGGCACTTAAGTCCAATTTATTCAGTCACCATGAACAAACGCAAAACACACACAGATTCAAAATGAATATAAACATGGGAATACATTTAAACTCACTTTCTGAAAAAAACCCATTGTTTTTTCACTTTTGAAATATGCAATGCACTAGAATGATGAGAAAGGTTAGAAACTAACCACATCAATAAAATAAAGAAAAAAGGAAGGTAATAATAAATGAACATTTACCAACTGCGTAGCACGAGATTGCATTTCTTGCTGTGTGTCTTTCTTTGCCCATTTCCAAAATGACCTTTCTTAATGCATCTTTGTAAGAAGGTCTTCCTCCTTACCAAGTGCTTGGTCAGGATTCTCTGTTTGTTTCTACTGCCTATTTTGGTATAACTTAGCTATTCCATGCAATTTTCATTTTACACAGCATTCTCCACTTTTAAGTAGTTTTTGAGCTGTTGTTCATCCTGATAAATTAGATCAATCCATAAGTTAAATAAAACCCTGCATCTTTGAATCATATATACTAAGAGCCTGAATGCTAAAAGTTTCTCCATTACAGAACACTTTTTAATGAAATACAGTACAATTAAGGTCAATAAGTATTAACCTACTCATAGAAGTACAAAACAACCCTGGATATATTGACATTCTAATACTGTATAGATCAATATAAAATAAACACATATGCATCCTCAATGTGATTTTAATTAATATAGTTAATCTTTTTTGTTTAATGTTTTAGAAATGCTTTTTGGATAAGATGCAATATCAACATTATATTAGGACCAGTTAGCACGTATTGACAATATTGTGCAAATAAAAGTCCCATGGCACAGTTGAAAGCAGAGTTAACAGTGATAAGTTCAGTAGCCCATTTGGTAAGATGCCAAAATCAAATACATTTAAAATAAGATGTTTTTTGTACAACACAAAGTGTTAAACTGTTACAGTTATAACACTAAACAACCTAAATTAAGAGGTCAAAAGGGATCATGGGGAGTTCAAAAACAGGAACCGAAAGAAGCTTAATTGCACATTAATAAAAAAAATACAAGAATATATATAGTGCCCATGTTTTTTTTTTAAGATAACTAAAGCTTAAATAAAATATACAACTGAACTTTGCTAACAAAAAAGTTTGGCGGTCATTTGCTATCTATGGTATAACATATTGCATGGTACAAATGTCTACTCAGTTAACTGGCATTAACTATAGTAAATCTGTTCTTTAGCAATACAGCTTTCCAACTTCCTCCAGTCTGTATCTGAGCTGAGAGATGACCTTTGATAAATACCACTGCAAGCATTTAGTTATTTTATTGCTTAAAGGTTTTTAAATGTCATCCTGCCTTACAGTATATGTTGAGCCTGGAATTTTTCTTGATCACATGACCTTCAGGACTCCTAACCTGCAGTTCAATTGCTACCCTCTAGGTGTCTCTGTAGGAACTGTAATCTGAACAATCATTAGGTAAGTGGCACAGAAAATGCTATTAAGTACAGTATAAAGTTGGAAACTAATTATGATTAGCTTATTAGAGCAAATAAATAAAATGGAGCTATTAAACAAATGTGTAAAAGAAAATTACATGGGTGGATGGATGACATCTAAAAGCATCTTGTGCATGAGTGGAACAATATTTGCCTGCACTGCACACCAGTGGAAGTAATTTATTTGGAAAAATCCACAATTTCTCATTTAATTAATTAATTTATCAATTGACACACAAAGTATAGCAAAAGAAGGACACGCAAAACAAAAGGCTAATATTGACACTGGTCAGAGGGAGTTCACTTGGAAAAAGTGTACCATTCCAAGATACAGGCATTTCTCAGAAAGGAGTATTTACAGCAGATTACTGATTGACACAAAACAAAATTAAAGAACTGATCAAAATGTCTGATGAATCTATGAATGTAAAATAATCTATGCTTATGCACATTAACTGTAGCAATTACATTATATATTGATATGATTAAGCTAGTGTGGTGGAATGATAATTTAATAAATTGTTTTAAAAGACGATATACAGTATCAACCTTCTTGTGCTGGAGAACGTAGACACCAAACAGAAAATCAGTAACTAAAAATTCCAGGCCCTATTTATATCAAATTTAAAATTTTGCTTTGTATGTTGCATTTAATTTTGTCTTATGTCATAGTTGCTTAAGGATTAAACTATGCATATAAATGACTGAAATATTGCATATATACAGTATACAGTATGCATATATATATATTGCAGCTGTATTTCGGTCTTGAGAGTGACCTACTGTACTACTTTATACAGTAGATGTAATTTAGCAATTCTAGTGTTTTGCAATGTACCTGTAAGTTGTTGTAGTCATAATTCTAAGTTTTTGATTAATTGTATTTATAAGCTAATTTAATAACATTGGACAGTTATTTAACTATATTTTAACAATTACTATTATTCAATTATTGTATATGTATTGAAGGTATAATTTAATGTGGTGACCTAATATGTACACTTTTAGCATTCTAAATACTACCTACACTTGACTGTTTTGCTGTAATTATTTAGTAGAAATAATGACTCAATTTTTTTCTTTTAATAGTAAGAGGAGCGCAGCAGGATTTGAAGCAGCATCTCTTAGCTGCTCTTTAGTGATTCAGTCCCATTCACAGAGGGCAGACATTTCTAATTCATATAGGTGGAGATTGTCAGTGCTATTGGAGATGTCAGCCAAGCACACTCTAGACATATTACAGGTAACAGGTTCAGTAACATTGTAAACAACAGAAAGTATCTACTGGTTAAAATACTGTAAGTGGTATTGCTAAAACATTTGTATTTTAAAGGACATGATTTTAGTTATCCAAAGAGAAGTTAAATTGCATAATTGCATAGAGTCAACATACATTATCATCATTTTAACATTATTTCATATTGTTGTATAATTCAAGAACTCAACATTGTCTATTGTATATAGGATATAGTTTAATGTGGGGAACAGGTTTGAGGCATGATGGCAAGTTTCTCCACACTACTGCATTGCAGCTTCTGGGTTGGATTCCATTTGGTAATTTTATCAGCATTTATTGGGAGCACTGTGGTGTAATGGCTAGGCCTGTAAAATTATAACTGGAAGATTGTGGGCTCAAATCCTGAGCGAGCCATTACTGCTGTGTCCTTCAGCACCACATTTTACTCAGATTGAGCCCATAAAATGCCCTGTTGTAATAAAGGGGACTGTCCGGGTTGTCATTGTAAATGAGAATTTGTTCTCAATTGACGTATCTGGTAAAATAAAAGTTTATTATTTGATTGTGTTTATAATACCTCTCTTCAAAATGATCGCTTGTTTTTTACACAGCTTTATTTCCTTTCATGAAGACAACAATAATAATAAAAAGCAAAGTGAATGTGAAATGCAGGATTAAGTTCTTGTTTTAATCCTTTTATCTTTTCATCTCTTGAATGCTTTATAAAAGCCACTGCTAACACTTAGTGGCATACACACCTTCCACCCTGTTTATCTGTCGGTATTATTTTAGATTAAGTGCCTCTAATCCCATTGAAGAAATCTGATTAAACCTGTGCATGAAACATGACTGTGAAGCTTAAGTGATTTTCTTTGTTCCATCTGATTGCTTGTATGGATTTACAAGAAAGAAAACCAGTTCTGCTCTATAAAGTACACACATCTTACTCTATTTCATGGAAAATTATGGAAATATTTCAGAATACCTGAAATTTAAGTTAATATTTTAGCACAGCTTTCCTCTTTTCTGTAACTTTAACAGATTTATAGTTTAAAGAATTTATGAGCCTTTTCTTTTTTTAAAACATAATACATGCTGATATAAATTTGCTTATTTAACTCAAGGATGCTAAAAACAAATCTAAATGTGTTTGCTCAGCATTGAAGGATAATAATAACACTTTAAAAATAAAATGGTTTTATTGGGGTTATCATTCAAGTTATCAAACCATACACATTTTTTCCAGAAACCTGGCCTGTATTATTCTGAGTACATTAAAGTCAGCTATATTTACATTCTGTGCACCTAAAATATGACTAAACGTCATCTTGATTTACTTTCTGTGTACATGTTAGCATTTGTAAATCAACCAAGGCCTTATAAATATTTTAGAGTGCAGGGAAACCAAACACCAGTAGTCTTCTCTGAAAGTCATTAAAAATGAAATTATGGATTGCTTGTAGCTGCATTCCCCACTTTCAATGATGAAATACTGCTACTTCCATCTAGCGAAGAAATGAAATATTGCTTTGTTTGAAATGTTCAGCACTATATGTCAATGATATTAAAGGCCATCTTGTGGTAGGATTTAAGATTACAGCTCTCGTCATCTCCAGCTGTTTTTATGCAGCACAGCACAGAAACCAAATTCTGAGAATTCATTTACATTATATATGTGATCATAAAAATGTATCAAATAAGGAAATATGTGATATCACTTGGCTGACAATGTTACGTAACTTAGATTTTGTTTCACAGCCACAATAGAAATTTTCCAAATGGCAATCAGTGATTTATTTTTTGAAGAGGCAGTGCACTGGCTAGGGTAAACCCAACAGATATGTTTGTCTGAAGAAGAGTGGCACATGAGACTTAGAAAGATGTAGACAAACAGTTAATACCCCATTCCTGAGAGTCACAAGGTAGCCAAGTCTAAAGACATGACAAAAGCTCTAATATGTGATAGATGGTATTTTAGTTGGAATTGCCACAGCGCTCTGTTAAATCCTTAAGACTGTTCTTTAGAATGAGAGAGGCACTGAAAACTGAACAACTGATTAGTTACAAGATCAAATTAATCTGACTAATTTGTCACACAACTCACAGTTATGTGAGTGAAAACAACTCATTAAATAAGTTAAATATTCATTTAAAAGGAAAAATGCAGTAGGCTGACAGGTTTGAACTTTCATATCTGCCATTTTAATTAATAGAAACAGAAAAGATACTCAGATACTCATTTTCTTATAAATTCTGAATAAAATGCCTTATGCAGAGCAAATAAAGAAGCGGATATCTGCTGAAACTACATAAAGGACTTCCAGAGGCACTCCAAAACTGATTTGACCGTTCTATATAAAAAGAGATTTAAATGCGCCATTCCAAGCAGTACTGCTGCCACCTTATGTGACTTCGATGATTAAAAGAATTACAACATCAAGTTAAGCGTCTAAAAATGAATTACAGTATATACAGTATGGTTTATACTACAGAAGACTCTGAAGCATCGAGCTTCTTCTCTTCCTGTTCACCCAGCTATGCACCTTCACTCTCGCTTTGAAGTTTCCAACTATTTCTCTTTTAATCACTCTCAGCTAATTCTTCCCTAACACAGGATACATGTACACCCAGTTCAACACAACACTCCCCCCACTTCTACAGGTCTGGTCAATTACAAATTCATTGGCTGATATTTAAATCCGAAGCAAGAGGAGCTCTGCAATGACTGATAACACAAAAAACACACACTCTTGGCCAGAATATTACAAGTAAGACAAAACATGACTGTTACAATATTTCCTAGTGGTTGGAGATTTGTGCTAGCGTAAAAATGTATTTTAGTCAGATTTGATTTTGTCTGTTGCCAATAGTGTGCTTCCTCCTTTACCTGCATGTCTTTGTCTACCGGTATCGAATCAATGATGATGTGGGATTTGTGAGTTTGTTTTGTCTGTCTATCCATGTGCATTAATGGGAAAACTTGAGTTTGAACAGGGACAATTCATGACTAGTACAGTACATTTCAATAGTCCAAAAGGCCTGTCACGATTATAGTCCCCCCTCCTTAAGGGTGCTCCAGCCCTTTCACTTGTGACTTTATTCTGTGCACTTGCTCCCTATCCCCAGCCCACCTTAAAAGCCAGGCGCTGACGCTCATCCGGGCTCTGCATCTGATTTCCGTATCGTGCGAGTCCGGGACCTGGAAGCGCCTGGTCCCGTTAAGGTTTTAACCTCTGTTCCCGTTCCTGTTCCCCGTCCGCCGGTTCCGACCCGGCCTTTGTGGTTTTTAATTCTTGTTCTGATGGATCTCCTGGTTTTGGACTTACCCTTGCATTTTGGATTTTCCCTAAGGACTACTCTCGGATTGTTCGCCTCGGCCACACCTCCCCCGTGCACCAGCGCACCTTGGACACGCCCCCTTGTCTTCAGCCCCGTTTTCCTGCATGACGTTTCCCTAGTGTTTCCCCACTCTGTTGGACTGTGTCGTCCGCATAGGGTCCGGAAAGAACTGTTCGTTACAGGCCCCTCCAGCATTGGATGATATTGATTGTCAGAGAAGCAAGAGCTTTTGTACTTAATATTGTACTATGTACATTTATCTACTGTGTTGTCATTTTCCGCACATTTACTAAAAACCATATTCGAATTTTCAAAATACTGTGATCCTTTTTGATTAGCTTCAAAGATGTAGGACTATGCAATGAAAAATATTCAATTATATTTAAAAACTGTTTATTCTAAATTTCTTTTTTTTCTGAATCTAAAACTCTTGCTATTTTCCATTCTCACACTTAATCCTTTGGGGGGAAATAAAAACAAATATTTAGTAGGAAAAGGTGACTAATAGCTAATGTCTTGTCTTACTTTAAATGTCTTAAATTAACTTGTAAGACTAAAATAATTCATTCTCAGATGGGTTAATAAAAGTGAAAGCGGTAGAAATGCAGCAGAGAAAAAAAATCTCACTAGCAGGACTTTTCTTTTTCTTTGCACTTTATTTTTAGGTTATAATAAGTCCTGCTAATGAGTGCAGTATTTAAAAAAGGTTTAATGTTCCAGTCAGTGCTGAATTTCTTCTTGGTTTGTTTTCACAGGTGAATTCCCCATTGTGAAAAAAAAAGAACCATAACATCATGAAGTAATAAGAATGATGTCTTTTAATATGAGAGAGGAAACATGGCTTTCCTCGGGAACACTAGAGGAGACAAAATGGATCTGTCTCCTGGCAAGTTCAGTCTTTGGAGAGATATAGAAGGTCACAGAAATCACTATGCTCCATATTTTTGTTTTTTATTTTTGAAATGTACGCCATATTCATTATTATTTGTTGCAGATGTAGGACACACAGCTTGGCAAAACCATCAATCATAATCAATAAAACATTTAGATAGCTTATTGTTTTTCTGAAAAGAATGACACACCTTATGCTGGATCTGGGTGTATATGCAGCAATGAATAAAACTTTGTGTCATCCCTTTAATATATGAATGAATTTCAGTAATTTGATTTCACTATTTGTAGCTTGAGGGAAATAAAAGCTTGTCTTTGGTATGCAGAGCTATGGGAATTTAAGCTTCATTTACTGTATACACAAAAATGTGCTAGTAATTATTTGCTTGTCACCAAGACATTCTTTTTCACAGGCAACATATCAGATTTAGAGAAGTATACATAGTACACATTGTTAGGAACGCATCCCTGTGTATCATAAGAATGCATTGCACTTTCATTCCTCCTGAGGTTTTTTTTGGACTGTCTTCAGTTGATTTGTTGGTCTCTACAGATGACACGAACTACCACGGGCTAAATCCAGTTGAAATTTTTATGAGCATTCTCCATCTGTCAACCTTTTCACATTTGTTTTCTTCAGAAAACCAAGAACAAACTGCATTTTTATCTTCTCTAAACTTGGGCAAGCAGCTGTTGAGTCAACCATTGTTTATGGTCAGGAAGTCTCGTCAAAGATCACAAAAGATTCTCAAAGAAGAATAGAAACTTCTTACAGGATCAAAGGCTGAATGGCAAGCACACAATGTACTCAATTAAAAAAAAATGTTGGAAGTGACTAAAACAGATGGCAGAAATCCGAAATTTCATAGAACTGTGGAGGATTCATGGTTGCTAGTCAATGCAAACAGCCTGTTTACCCTCATTGTGATGAAAGACTCCAAATGTGATTCAGGGAAATGTGTGCCACAGCATGTGCTTACATGATGACATTAGATAACACTTGGCAGATAATTCAAGTGACAGAATGTTTTGCATCCTAAGCATTTAAATTTGAATGCACATTAATGCAAGCATCACTGTCATTGTGAGACTACTTGCATGTCAGGTAACAAGACTCAAGACACATTTCATTCCATCACATTCTACAGCATATCCAAGCCTCTTGCCTTAGGTTACCATAGTGGCTATTAATATTGAGTTCCTTAATTTAATCTCTAATATTTCTAAATGAACCCAGCAATTAAAGATTTATCTTATAAATAATGTATAATAATGTGTTGCATTATTATACTGTATTCCCACAGTATTAAGAGTTTTTAAATGTTTAAATGTCCACACAGTAGTATCAAGAAAAACTGATACTCATTATAGAAAATGCATGGATTCAAGTCATTTTGAGCTGCTGTCAGGGTAAAATCAAGATTAACGTGTGTAGTTTGCATCTTGAAAGTATATAAGGTTTTCTTCGACCGACACACGAGTGCTTCGAGCCCATTTTAATTATTTATGCTATTTATCTGGCTGTGCATGTTTACTTGAAAGATTCCCAAAATAATACCAAACAGCTGTGGTCTATAAAGTATCTTACAAGACAGCTGGTTATTGTCACTAGGTTCAACAAATCTAATTTCATTTACATTTTCAGAGAGCAAAAGGCAAAATAAAAATGCTGGACCATATTTGAGAAGTGTAAAAAATCATTTCCTCATGGCAATCAAGCCAGAACTAAAAACCATAGATGTTCAAGGATCCAAATTAATACTCTGACATACATTAATGGAGAAGTCCCAGCATATCTGAAGCTATGGGTTTAAAATGTATTGTACAGTATCTTGATTCAGTGAAGTAAAAATGCAGCAAAATTCAATAAACTCTCTGATTTATTGATTTGACTCTGTGGTTCACAGATTCATTCAAATTGTAGCTTTTGAACTTTTGTATAAATCATAGAATACTGCACGCCACTGATGTGTATTATTGTGAATCGGGCAAAGTGAAACGTCTACATCCAGTATAAAGAATGGTAGTGAAATGATCACCTGCTCTATTCATTTAAAGAAGCTGATTGGTAAACACAAATGCTAATCATATAACTGATGCAACCCATACTTGATCCTGAGCGCAGGGCACAGATGCACCACAGCCACTCTTGATAGGGTTGAGTACTCAGGCAGAGGGTCCTGCTACCTCTCATAGTAGCAGTATAAGGGATCAGAACTGGAGAATTTGAAGCAGCCAATTGAACATTACTAGCACATCTTTGGGATGTGAGACAAAAACTGGGGAAACTGGATTTGAATGCAGGATACCTGGAGTGTGTGAAACAGTAGCACTCACCCTAGCTATATTAAACTGGTTTAATTCTCTAATTTGATCACTGCATTATTAAGTTATACTAACATTCTAATGCACTGTATCATACTTTACAGTGCATTAGTGTTAGAAAATATGCTTCTACAGTAAAATGCTTTAGCCTTGCTACATACAGTACCTTTATTTCTTCTTTTTAAATGAGGAAGGGGAAACTATTCATTTCAATTAGTTTTCAAGGCCATACTATCCAGACTCAGAAAAGTAAAGAAGAGCTTTGTGTTGGTGCAACAAAAAATTAGCAACAGTTTATACAGATTGTACATTTTTTTGAGAAATCATGTTTTAAGATGTCATATAGTAAAATAATGAGATGGTAAAGCAAAATGGAAACTCTGGCTTATGTGTACTACCAAAAATCATAGAAGTACATTGTACAATACTAAAATTAATGGTGGGCAGTGAGCTATTATTCTTACAATGGAAGGTAACATACAAATATTACAACATCAAGTTAAAAACAGGACGAGGGAATGTTTTAATGGCATCAAGACAAGCTGTTCCCAATTAACCACCAGAACATTTAATCCAATGAGCTTTTCCAGCAGAGATCTCTAGGGAATCCTCATGTACAACCACATACATACCTCCAAATAAGTTGAGAGGAAAATTAAAAGCTGGAAAATATAATTGCGTATTAACAAGCTTAGACCTCTCATCCCTGTGGGTACTGTTAATTCAGAGTAACCAATTTAGTTTCTGCTGCTGTCTAATAAGCCTAATGAAAGGCTTTTTTCTTGCAGCTTAACAAAACGTGTCTGTGAAAGCTAAAGGTGCGGCATTAGGTAAAAAATAAAATGGGAAAAAGACTGTGGAGGATGTTCTCCTCTGTCACGTGACCATGTATCCATCAGTCAAGTCTTAATTAAAAAGTGGAAATTTTGCCAAAAAGTTTTCTTCTGAATATTAAGCATGTACTGTAGAAATACTTTACATATGAATAGCTGAATAAACCAAGATCACATTCCACTGTACTTTTGAGAATTGTGCAAACAATTCAAAAGTCTTTAAATGGGTGCTTTTGTGCCATTATTTCCTTTCAGTATCTGAACTATTAGAGTGATGGCCTGCGATAAATAAAGTCAAATTACAGATCCAATACCTAGGTACTGTAACTGTTAGGTAGACAAAAGCTTCCATTGGCAGACAAAATCCTCATCGTGGAAGGGGTTTATAACTTTCCATATGAAAGTGTGCCTGTGTTCTGATTTCATCATTGCCTGAATCATGCTCTGTTTTTAAAAGCATCAATTTCTAAGCCTTAAAAATGCATATACAGTAATTCAATCTTTTTTTTTCAGACCTCATCCATTTCCTGCTTCAGCATCTCACCAATTTCAAGAACTTTCAAATCATTCTCTTGGCAAGCAGTGAAAACCCTCTTCATAAACACTCTGCATTCATAAAGTTTTACGTCACATCATTCTAGTGCTAAAGACATTAAGTAATTCTTTTAATTGCTTGCTATCAAATTGGGTGATAACTATCGCTTCTCAGAATATAATCTGGATGTTATTTAATAATGTATTAATTTTGGCTGAAGTTTTTATCCAATGCAATTTTTGTTAAAACAGCTTTACAGCTGGGCATTTTACAGAAGCAGTCTTTTTTTTGCTCAAAGATACAACAACAGTGTTCTGCTGTCATAGTATTCCTACTTTACATCTAGAGCCATGACTGCTGCCACCTCATTGCTTAGACCAAATACAGTACAAAGTTTCACACATCAAAAGTAATAAATTTAATATTTTTTATACTCTTTCAAAATCATATGTATGATAGTCATCGCTAACTTTTTTCTGTAATATTGTTAAAATAGTGCTAGAAGAAAAAATGTATGTGCACAGTCTGCCCACAGTTTGAAAGCGTTTAGTGTTTCCTTTAATCATCCAGATGGATACTACAATAAGTCAGCACATGAGAAAGAGTAAAAAATGCCCCACTATTGGAAAGTTTATGGAAAGCTACAATTCTACTTCCTAGGCCAGTGCTTGAGTTAAAGTGAATAAAGAGGAAAAAATCAATAAGCTCTAAACCAGGGGATGCCATTCATTTTGAAATGCTTACCTTACTCTTAAATATTGTTGCTTTTAAGAGCAAAGAAAGGAATTCCCCAGAGACAGGCCTTTTTGTGTGGGGACTGAGACATGAGACATGTCAAAATGAAAAATGAAAACAAAACGATTCGAGTCTGTCACAAGGTGTTTTCAACATTTTTTGCCATTGATTTGAGCCTTAAATCATAATTGGAATTTGTAAGTACAGCAGGGGTGTCAAGCAGAAGAAAAGAAGATCGAAACAGACCTTAGCTACAACAGCAGACATTATGTGATGTCACTGTAGTCTATAATAAAACGGATGTTGACTCATTAAGCAGAATATAATGCAAACAGGAAATGAAGAGTCTTCAGCTGAAAGTATTTTCAAATTTGCTAAAAACAAATGTAATAACCCTGGAAATTTACTGTAATGAACTTGCACTGTAGTTTTGTACCTTTCTCATAGTCTTACAAGACTTACTGTATGCTATGTATTTGTTTTGTTTGGTGTTTTATGTTGTACACAGATGCACAAAACAAATGTGACAGTAAGGTGTAATGGATTTATTCAAAACTAATTTAAACACAGATATACTGTACAACAAAACCCAAGAAAAAGTGAACGCAAAAGTGTCATGTTTCACACTTAAACCCCTGGCAAAAAGAAAATGTTCCAATGCTGGCGAGAGGTGTGATCTATATTAAGTTTAACACATACCTTTCAACAGTTTAGTAGATCAAGCTGGCCACAGCAAGCTTTGTTGTTTCTTATTGTGCTTCATGTTGCTTTCTGGAAGATGTGTCATTGTAATCCTTACACATTGTGTTCTTGAATTGTTTTTGAGGAAAATCAACATTTTCTTATTGGCTAGAGGAATGGATAACTGTTAGTTCAACAATGTTGTCATATTACCAGGCAGTATTTGCTTTCATTCTACATTTAAGGTGTTCCCATGTTAAAGATTCCTTTCTATCCCATCATCACATCTCCCCCAGGTTAATTGCTTCCTTAAATTTGCAGTTTGATCAGAGTGATGTAACATTCTGGCTGGGACAGAGACACTATGTTTTCTCGATCTGTCCCTCAAAGACACAGTTGGACCAGTCCGTTTCTTATTGAAGCAACATTTCATTCTCTGGACATCTTCTCTCACACACAAGCAGCTTTCAATCACGCTGATAGCAACCTGCTTCATTACTCAAGCGGAATATGGTTGTAACGTTTGCTGTTCTTGCATTTATTAAAAACATGTCTGAGTAGTCATGACATTTCAACCGTTTTCTCTGAGAATCTGGTTATTGTATAAAATCACATACTGTAACTTGAATTACTTGAGCTCAATATTGTTATTCCAAGCAAGTGCCCAACAAGCAATTGATTTTAAACCAAGACCATTGTGTTTTTGTTTTATTCAGTGTACATTACTATACTTCCATGAGCCTCATACATTTACTATGATTTCACTATGTTGTGATACATTAGTTTCCACATTTTTATACAGTACACTTCATAGAAGAACAACAGGATTCTATAATACACAATAAAAATCTACAAATCAATACAATGACCGTAGCACAGCACCTGCATGAAGGTCATTCGAATGCTCAGTGACTATACAGGGTAATGTCCCGATAGTTGACGGTTGATATCACCATATTTTGTTAGCAAGGCAGCATCTAGCAGATTCTGTTACTGAATTTTATTTGCTGATGAATGTCATTTTTCTGAATAATAATAATGTTTAGCTTGATGGCCCTTTAATGCAGCCTAACACAAGTTGAACCATCAATTTAGGTCTTGTTTTTGTGACGCAGAAAGTATGCTTTTTGTTTATTTGAAAAATTGCAATGAAATAGCTATATATCAGCTTATTTTAAACCTGATTATGTTAAAAAATATGTGGTATTGACTTTTAATTTTATAGTTCTATGCATCATCTATTCTAATGAAAAATTCGAGACACACCTGATGAATAAACATGTTTCATAATCAAAATGGATAAGCACTAACAGTCTTCCCCCTTTACCCTTTGTTTAATCATAAAAAACTTGGTGTCATTACAGAAAACAGTAGTATATTTTAATCTCAGACTTATTTGCCTTAAAAGAGTTAATTATTTTTAGGTTTTATGTTTTATACTACTTATAAATTTGTGTGTTTTGAGTCCAGTTATTGTTACTAACTTCAGCTAATGCTTCTGGGAAAGGGGCATTAAAGTGCTTAGTTTTCATTATTGTTATCAGTAAGCGCTGTGAGATAATATATCACAGGCACTTAACGAGTGAATTCATGAAATGAAATGGCATTGGGTTGTGGACAATGGATTCTTAATGGCACTGGGCTTCCTCTTAACACCAAGCTGAGCAGGCATTATGCCATGAGATGAAATCTTTAGAGAGCCATTCATGCAGGCTTAGAAAGTCCTTGATAACCTAGCAACTCTTTGGAAAGTGGAAAAAACACCAAATAATCTCCTCTTTAAAAGTCACAAAAGCCAGTCAATTAATATACTAAGTCATATCAAATGCAATGGTGTGAGATTCACAATTTCTAAAGCCTATAAAAAGATGCTGGTATCAGATCAGCCTTATGTATATATGGATAGATAGATCAAGGAAGCAATATCTATACTGTATACTGAATTTAGTTTACAGGAACTGCTCATGTTGAAATTGCTCATAAAATGGTTCATGTTTTTCTATTTTGTTTAAATTTTAAGTGGTGCCTTACTTAACAGTCAAGTACTGTATTATCATGGCAATTCTAGGTTTCTGTCCTGTTAGAGGGGATTTGCAGTATGACCATTAGAAACCCGATCTTGCCTCTTTCATACAGTAAATCTTAATAAATATTTGTTGAAGCTTAGTAAGTCTTCACACAAACTACTCATACAGTGGTGCGTAGTGCGATTCATGCCACTGAGTCATGGGAGCTGCACAGAAACACAGAGATCCACTTCTTTGGACCCATATTTTCAAATTATTGAAAGCTCTAGATCATTCAGTTAACTAAGGTCTTATTATATTAACAACAACAGATGCAGCACTGCTTGATCTGACGCATTAATTGATGTAATAAATTGTGAACAAATATATGATTTCATTTTTTACTCCAACATCTGTAACTCATTGAAGAGTCATTTTAATTTCACAGTTATCAATAATTTATTGTGAATGCTGTGCTTTTCAAAAGTAGGCTTAGTAGAATTAATTACCATTTGTTCTTTGATCAATTTTAATGCAAACCTGGAATATTTTAAAGTCAAATTGCCTAGAAAGTAAGAAAGAATTAAAGTTATGCTTGGATGATGTAAGGCATGCAATGAATTATTGTGACTCTGAACCAAGAGATCAATGAATAAACTAGAAAGGTTTCTGCAAGGCATGTTTGCAACTACTGTATTAAAACTAAAAAAAACAGAGCACTTTTGTTTTAGTCTGTCTTTCTAATTATAATCACACACAAAGACAAGTTTATAAAGATACAATATATTATGAAATCAAACAGTAAATATGAAAACATTATAAAGGTGTATTTGCTGTGTGCGAATAGGGTTATTGTTTCCTGTCTTATGCAAATACTGTACCATATGGTTTCTCATTGAACACAGATCAGGTTTGTGACTTGAACTTCAATTTAAGGGCGAGATGGATCCCGCTGCCACTGACTCTTCTTGCATTACTTCTTGCCTTCATTTAATCATGATGCAATTACATTTTTTAAAGTATGAAGTTAGATGGTCCTAGCCCTGCATTTAATTCTTCTTACCACTTTGCAAATGCTTTCATGTTTGTGTGTTCCTATCAGGACCATAATGTAGGTTATAGTTTAGAATAGGTACTGGAAATGAAATGTGTATTGCCATTTTTATTAGGTGACATTTTTCAAGTACAAGACTGAAATAATCCACACGTGGGTGTTAAGTGACCATTTATGGTCTTTTGTTAAAAGGCTGTACATTAATATCAATGCATGCTTTCTGTATTGACTGCCTTGATCTTCTTGTTTATCTGTACATCCTGCTGTGGTCTGTCACAGTAGCTACCATTCTCCTAAGGTTCATTAAGGTGTACTGTACCCTTCCTTAAAAGCTCAGTTGTCATCAAATCCTGTTTGTCAGGAGACATCTCCCCGCTGTGATGAAAGAATATTCAAGGAAAACGTCAGAGGATGAATCACAGATATGGTGTCAAACTTGTGAATTTATATTTAGATCAATAATTGAGGGCATGTGGGAAATTTCTATTATGTTTATTCATCATGTCATTTCACTGCAAATGACTGCTGTGGTGATGAGTGAAACAAAAGATGTATTGTGTCACTTACTCTTGGCCTTGTTCTGTTAAACAAATATAGAAATCAATAATCTGAAAAAACATGTAAAGCATGGCCAAAGAACCCCATTCAGTCCACTTTGACAAGCCTCTCTTCTGAACACAACCCCTAGGCGGAGAAATGCTATAAAGTACATTCTGTGAAAAATCTGCTCAAACTTACCACCAAAGAATTTGGATTCCACTTTGATTAAGTATACAGCCCCATGGGGGATTTCCAAAGTTTATGATGTTGATGCTTCTATCCTTGTGGCAGGCAGAACTGCTTCATCTAGAATGACTACCACCCACCCAGTATTCCTGTTAGTTGGCATATTTATGTAGACTAGTAACCCTTTTTTATTTATTCAAATGATTGCAGCTTGAGGTACTGCACTTCTGTGGGAATGTCTGATATTCAAGAAACTTTTGAGGTGATGACACAAGAAGAAACACTTTTCATATACACATTTTTAAAAATATCTTGATTCAGATGTGGTTATGCATACTATTTCTGACAAACATCCATGAATTTATACATTAAATCATAAACTAATTGATACAAAATGCTATTTTTCTTGCTGAATGCAATATGGGGAAGAATCTACCATAAGTAATATAATTTAATCTCAAATGAAACCATTATAAAACAACTAGGATTAAATATAACAGACAAGTTACTTTACCAGTAGATGCTTATCTAAAGTAATTTAGGCTATGAGATGAGCTACAAATCAACAATAAAACCTCAGTTTTATATTTTGTCAGATTAATAGAAATTGGAACCAGGAATCTCCTAGAAAGTGAACTACCAAGTGAATTTTAATGTACTGTATTTGTTTAAATTTAACAAAAATGTACACAGAAAACAGAAAGGGTGTTTTCAATACTAATGTATTGCATCCCATATAACCATAACCAATTCATCAATTTCCCTACGGGATTAATAAAGTATTATCTATCTATCATACAGTATGTGCTTTCATTATGTGCTCAGAAGACTATATCCAGTTAAATGTACAACATAGAAAATTTATACAGTGTAAATAGATGGTAAATCAATGCAGGTAAAACAGGATCAAATTAAATGTAATTATCTAAATTAAAATAGACTCCAGCTCCCCCACAACCCTGTATTGGACAAAAAAACTCATAGAAAAAGGATGGATGGGCAGGTGGGTGGATCTACACACAAATAATGCCATGGAGATTGAAAACTGAAATTATCCAGTTTGGAGATCTGTCCTTCAATAGAAGACAAAATTAGCATTGTTTTTTGGGGAAATACTGTATAATTATGCAATTGTTTTTTTTTAAATGTGAAATATTTCATAGTGCACAACAACATAATAATCACCTATTCAGTGCCCCCAAAGCTTTTGTCAAAAATGGAAGTCTTAAACAGAATTATTATAAAGACACTTAAATTAAAGTGTTTTATCTTTCAAGACATTCAGATGCAAGCCTAAAAATACATTTTATCCAAAGTGACTCATTAGATGGAGACATCAATAGGTGGACAAAAAAGGATCACAGTGATACATATTTAACTAAACATTAAAAAAATTGAAAAAATAGATAAAACACCCCTCTTCAAGAACTGCTACTTTAAGGGGCAATAGCCTTCTGCTGCTGCAAGCACTCAAACAACAAGTAAAAAACAAGTTGAATCAAGTTCCAGAATGTACTGTAATTTATCTTTTTGGTGAACAAAACTAAAAAAAAAGATGAATTACAGTACATTGTGGAACTTGATTCTGTTTTTTTGGTTGCAAGGAAACTTAACCAATACTTTGGTCTCTTTGTATAACCAAGCCTTGTTATCAGTAAAACATAGTTTCTTGAATATTTTATCTAATTTATTGACAGCTTTGAAGGGACTACCCACCGTCCATATCTTGCTCCTTGGAAAATCTACATATGTATTTCCTACTTTGGCTGACACCAAGTTAACATTTTGCCCATCGTGGTGAAAGGCCTATCAACAATTTACTACTTGATCTACACAATGCACAAAAATACAACCTTCTGATATGACGCCCATCATATTTATTGTCAGATGTAGCTTTTGATTGCTTGGAACACCACCAGTTTTGCATCCTGTTATACCTAGCACATCACTACATGATGTGTTAAGCAGATGAAGAACCTTCAATGACAATTAGGTTTTGTTATGTATACACCTATATATACACCTAGTCATCGCATTTTCACCTTGAGGCATTTAGGATATCTGTAATTTAGCAATGCTTTTTAGTGTATACCTGTGAGATTAAGTACGCTGTTATAATTAATAGATATAAGTAAATATTTGGAGATGATAACCAATATGGAAACATATAGCTTGGCCTTTAAAATACATTGTGTTTATATCAGAAATTCAATGACAGACTATGCGGGGGTATTGTATGTCTGTGAGAGAACAAATCAACAGAATAACAGATGACTACAGCATGACATGTGTTGTGTTCTTGTTTGTGTGCTTGCTGAGAAAGATGTCACCCTGACTGGAATGATCACGTTCCAGAAACTATCCTCTACTGAGATTTGCAGCATATAGACAGTCGATGTAAGCAAAGACAATATCTTCCAGGCTTCTCTTCATAGCAGGAAAAAAAACTACGTAAAATGTCACCTGATTTATAAAGAATTTGGCACTGACATCTGTAGAGCAGTAGAAGAAAATGAAATAGTCCTTTACTGACGGCCTCATTCACTATCCTGCCTCAGTTCTGAAGTTGGGACTAGCAACAAACTGCATATCAACAGCACTGGCAGTTAGAATACCACATAGCAAATCACTTTAGAGTCTTTTTATCACCAGAGAATGAAAAAGATAAAACCTTAAAACAAAAGCTAATATCTGGAGAATGTGTGAAGTATGTGAGTATTGCTCATAGTTACAGGATGTCCATTTTGCATTAGCATATTATTTTTTCTTTAACATGAGTGCCTGGGCTTCTATTGTAATGTTCTGTGCTTTATACTAATTATTCCGATTGTTATAATTCTATTACTGGGCCACTTTTTCGGGGTATAATATTATGTATAAGAAATTATCTTGGCCCTTATCACTTACAGTACATCATCAAAGGTAAATACATTTATAATTAAAGTAGTATTCTACTACTGTACATATAGATTCTTAGAAATAATGTTTGCTCATAGAATTTTAAAAACATAGAAAGATGATTAAATCAGGTTAAAGACATACTGTAAGAAAGCTGTAACTATGCTTAAATAACACATTAAATGATTGCTTTCCCTATGAAAAATGTATGTGTGGTATTCTCTACTACCTGTACAGAGCACTGTTAGACAAATTAAAAGCACAGTTTTTTGCAGTTTTAGCACAATGCCAATATCTGTAGATCAACCAAATAGTGTAATCATTAGCAAACCTTAAAATTTACGACTTTCTTTTTTAAAGACCGTTTGCATTGTTAGCATCCACTTCCAACCTTTATTTAAAATATTCAATGATCTTTACTCTGCTACTGCATAATCCCCAAGTTACCAAGCAGCTGTGACATTTGTTTATTTTTATAAATATGGATTTTACAGGTCTTAGTGCTTTTGCAAGATCTGACATTTAAGAGAAGAGAGAATTGTCAGATGCATTTTCAGGGATTGGGTGGAAAGCCAGCACTGGTATGCAAAATTCAGTAACGAGTAAAATTCAGTAAATTCCCCTGAAGGGGGCAGCACCTCTCTACATTTGAACTGAAGGAGTTTCCCTCCTTTGTATTTTCCATTCTGCCTCCCTTTGTCCCAACAAAATTTGGAAAGGTATGACAGGGCAACATTCAGTGATTTATCAATCCGATCAAAAACCTGTTTAACAATTTCACTCTAGCCATATTGCAGAGCATCAAGTTTCACTGCCCCCAACCTTCCAGCACTCTAATAGACCTTGAATTACAATTAATCCTATCCTGCTCCACTTGCCAATAGTGATTTTATTTTTCAGTGTGAGCAACTTGATCTTGCTTGGTGGAGGAGTGTACAGGGACTGGAGAGGGAATGTGTGAGAGAGAAGGAATGATTTAAGACGATGTAGCCTGTCGTTCAAGCAAAATTACAGCCTGGTTATGGCCTCTGTACCAGACTGAGCTGTTAGTTTTGACATGGTTATTTTTCTTCTTCCACTGTTATGGAGAAAGATTCTTTGTTAGCAATAAAGCCTCCACATCCCTGTAGCATTTTAGATATGAACAAAATCTACAAATGACCATGTTTTTTTCACCTTGTACTGTAAATGCATTTTTTTAATACTGATGAAAGTTGAGAACATTCTGCAAATAAGCAGTTGCATAACACTGTAGGTAAACATCATTGAGAAATAAATATTGCTGTTAATGTATTCTTAAATAACTGTCAGCTAATGTGAAATACTGTAGGAGTCACATCTCTCAAAAGGACGTAAGAGGTGCAACTGGCTGGTAGAATTCCAAATCCTGTTGAAATGCTGTAGGTATACAGCAGTGTTTAAGTTAGGAGACACGTGGGATTCCATTAGTATAGATCAAGTCTTTAAAAGCATTAGCTGCTTATTAAAAAGCACAGTGGCTTGGAGGTTTACGGGTCATAGGTTCAGATCTTGGTTTGGAATAGCTGTTCCAGCTGCATAACCACCTCCACCCCCACCCCCTTCCCCTTACTGTCAAAGATGACAAAGATGTACAGTAGCCCCAAGCAGATGAGACTCAGTCCATAGGTAAATATAGTAGTAGTGATCTCCAGCTATTCGAAATTGCCACAATTAAAAGAGGTGTGCATGGGAACTTCTCAAAAGTACTCCTATTATTTTTCAAATTGATTTCAGTTTCTTTTGGACGTGTGTGCAAGTCTTTTCTCCTTACCCCTTCTACTGCATGTTAAAAAGGGTCCAGAGACACTGTTGTAATTTGGGAATGAACAAGGAAGCTTTGGATACAAAGCACGAAAAATACCTCAACAGATCTCGTAGTGGGCAATTGTAGGAATTTAACTAAATGTGCTGGTGGTGGTGATGAACTGTTAAACTGAGGATGGCTCTTATTTATAGGACTGAGGTCAAATGCACCTTTTCTTTTTTAAATAAAAATGAAGTACAGACATATGTACTGCGTTTCTTAATTACATACTACCTACCGCGGATGTGAGAAGAAGTTATTTGATGTTCCCTTTAAGGAAAGTGATAAAGTTTACTGCTGAGAAGAGATTACTCCTACGAAAAATTAATATATTTTAAAATACGTTTTTAACAGTTCAACAGATTTAAAAATATAAACATCTATATATTTATTTAAATACTATTTTAAATTAGAGAGGGCAGCTGTGTCAGCTTGCCAAGGAACAACTAGGGGTTAATTTCACACTGAAAAGAAGAACGAACAAAATATTTCATTTTAATTGGACAGCTTAAAACTATTTTTCATATATACACAATAGACCAAAACCAAGTTGCTCAAAATTTAATTTTTATAGATATTCACTTTAATTTTGCTAGAAGTATTCATATATCAATTCATACAGTATATTCATTTATAGGATGTTTTAGAATATATGAAAAAAATATTTGTATGCATACTTAGCTTAAATTTATTACAGTAAAATCTATTACTGCTTACTTCAACATACAGTAGCTCATTTCATTCTCAGTGGAATCCCAAAGTGCATCAGAGAGATTAAGGTATACACAGCTCTGCCATTTAACAATATTATTGGGGCTTTCACTTACTGTATCATCCAAAGGAAATGATCACAAGAGGGTTATATCACACTAATGACTAAACTAGTTCACTTACAGTAGCAAGAGCCTTTGCATGCAGCTTCTGTTGCTTTAACTGCCAGACCACTATACTTCCTGAAAGTGATTTACATTCACTGCAAATAAAACTAATTCTGGTTAATGTTTCTTTTTAGGAACTGTATAGTACCCTAAATTTAAATAAAACTTACAAACTTCAGAGGTAATAAAAAATGTTATATGCAAATATTTCCAAATAGAAAGTTTCAAAAACCCAAACGTCTACAGTATATCAATTTCAATGGTACCTTAAATTCACTTCGAGCCTCAGATTTGGACGAATATTCCACAAATAATGCATCATCAAATGAATACTGTAAATATTTTAATACGCATTATTAATAATTAGAGATATGCAATAATAAATTACTGCATAATAATCGCACTGAAAAATTGTGCACTTTATTGGACTTTATAATGAAAGTCTAGGAGGGATGACAACAGCCACGTTCAATCAGACTTGACTGTCAGTAATGAGCAATCACTCCCGATGTCATTTCCTCTCCTGAAATGATCGTGATCGACTTTTTCCCCTCACATCCGTCTTTTTGCATCCCACCTCCACACCATCTCCACCTATGCAGCTGCCGCTTGGTCACTCCTCACTCTTCTTGGGGATCTGAGCCTCCTTATCTCTGGCCAGGAGGTCAGCCCTCAGCCAAGCGGTTTAAGCCAAATTTTGACTAAAACACCATAATCCTTTCAGTACACTTAATCCTTGGGTGTTGTTATTCCTAACAGCAGTCATATCACCCTGCAGCTCACAACTGGCAACCCACTGAACTGAGCAGATTTGAGCCTGACCAGTACCTGGGTGGGACACTGGCTGGGAAAAACTAAAGTTGCTGCTGGAAGAGGTGTTAGTAGGGTCAGTAGGAGGTCTGCGTGGGTCCTTATGCCCCAGTATAGTGACTGGACACTATACTGTAAAAAGGCACCGTCTTTTTGATGAGACGTAAAATCAAGGTCCTGACTCTCTGTGGTCATTAAAATTCCCAGGGTGTTTCTTGAAAAGAATAGGGGTATTTCCTCTTGTCGTCCTGCCCAAATTTCCCCCTGGCCTCCTAAAATCTATTAATTCAATCTATGGCTTCATCACTCTGCTATCCTACCCGCTGATAGCTGATGTGTGGTGAGTGTTCTGGCGCACTATGGCTGCCGTCGCATCATCCAGGTGGATGCTGCACATTGATTGTGGTTGCGGAGATCCCCATTACCCGTGTCCAGAAAAGCGCTATATAAGTATAAGGAATTTTTTATTGAAAATTATGGTAAAATCGTATCACATAACTTTAGATCCATCCTGTCCTTCATACAGTATGCTAATAAACAGAAAAAGTATAAGTATAGTATAATACCACAAAAAAGCAAGTCAGAAATCCATGTTTTATTTTTATACCCACATACTTCACATGTTTATTTTCTCTGCGGTACTAATTCAATTTGATATCAATCCTTTCATAACTTATCAAGCTATGAAGGACAATCTACCTGATGAAAACAAGTGTGCCATATGTTTTTTGGCTTTATTTTCCTTTAGACTTGAGCTCTTTATGGAACTTTTGGACCCGAGTTTCAGTGAATTTCACTTATTGTAGATGTTTAGAAAATTTCAGAAGCAGACGTTTTTTGTTACCTGGTGTTTTGGTGATCTTATTTAAAAATTAAAAAGGGTCTCTTTTCTTGTGACAGGGAAGAGGAGAGGAAAATCTTGGGTCTCTTTCTTTTCTTGTTATACAGCAGGTCTTCCAATGCCTGTCTTAAGAGCACAACTGAATGCAGGACTACACTAGGAAATGGCTTGTTCCCAGGGTGACCTGGTAAATGTTAGAAGCCAAACAGAATTTAAAGCCCAAATCCTTTTAGCTGCAAAACCTAAGATCCAATTTCCGAATCATGTTGATTTCAAGGCTGACATCTGGATACTCATCCCACTATAAGACCTGCTAGTAAAGTTCTTCAAGCCCTGAAACATCCTTTGGCTTTTAAGAAAGGTTCAAATCAAACCAAATCAGGAAGCACCTTCCCTCTTGATGACCTTGTATCCCATGTGTATAGTCTTCAAATATGGAAAAAAAGTTCATGTATTTTGAGTCCTACTTAATGTTTCTCTTGGGAGAAACAAAATTATATGGTTTCTTTTTCTGCACAAAGTAAGAACATTGTAGGGGAATAGCCACATAAATAAAGTAATTGCCTTTCTATTTAGGTTAAAGACAATAACAAAAATACCAAAAATCTGGAAATAAACCAGAAGAGACTGGAATGTGGAAATAAGAACTTTTTTTTTTACCACCAATAACCACTAACCAGTGACTCAATCTTGAAACATTACAATGCACTTTGATATTTGAGTTCCAAAAGAAATAATTGCTTACTGCTGTTTTTATAAACCTCCCAGCTTAAGCTGAGATGGTCTAAGATGGTCCTCTGTGATTTACCAGTTGAAGAAATATAGCCTGCTGTTTGCAGTAAGTGATCTGCAGTGTCTGCTTTGATTCTTGGTGAGGGTGATTGCTGTGGTTTTGACAGTGAGGACTAAAGTTATGTTTTGTGATTTTCATGATCAATGTGGAAAGTGACATAGACCCTACTTCACAACAGGGACCAGTAGGGACAGAATGTGTATTGAGCTCTGTTTATGGTACAGAGAAATAACAATCCTTTTTCAACCTTTCCAAAATATTAACATGGTAAGGAAAAAATAAAGAATAATGATCCGCAATTCTTAGTTCAGAGTCTTTAAACTGAACAATAAGAAAATATAATAGTAACGACAACCCCTGATTGTTTTATGACTTAGACACATTTAACAAAACATGCAATAAACTTGGAAGACTGTAAATAGTGACAAGCCAACCTCTCCACAGGTGGCTCATGAGGCCTAAGCACATAAAAATCATGATGGACAGCAAAGATACTTGTGCAGCTATTTATTTTGCCAAAACATCTGTACTGCACATACAAAACCTTGCTCTAAACTAACCTGGAACTAGCTCACACAGTGAGTCCTTTTATAAACTAATAAAAATTAACTCCATGTGAAAATGTGGGTCTTCAACTTTTGCCAATGAATTAATCAATCAATTAATTGATTTACTGATCAATTAATGTTTTAATGCACCACATGTGGATCTATACACGAACAGCAGAGGCCTTAATGATCTCTAGTGGCTGAAAGGATTATCCTCATTATTGCTGGCCTGCTACATAAATTAATAAAAAATAATTAATAATGTGAAATGTATCCTTATGTTAATTAAAACATAGCAACAATTCTGCACATACACATCACCCAAAAGCTCCACCTACTGTACATTGCTGAAGCAGGCTGAAACAAGTTTTTGAATATTCTCTTTATTTTAGACGCATCCAGAACTGAAGGGTTAGAACCCTTTTATCTGAAGAGTCTTGTATTATCTTTACCATGCCCAATATAAAGATAACTTCAGTCTGATTTGCCTTTTGAAAGACTTTTTGATCGTCTCTTCTATCACTGATGATGCCATTTTAAAAGCAGCACCGAAGCTTTGCTTAACATTCTTTGTATGAGTGTGTAGAGCCAAGTGTGACCGAAACAAAATCTTATAGCTTGGCATGTATATTTATATCTTGCTCTCCAGTTTATACATTCTCAATGGATTCACAAATTCATTGTTTTTGATTGATATTGTCTAAAAAACAAAATTCAAGTACAAAATGTTTAATATTGTATAGGTTCATAGGATGTGTTCTAAGATTTAGTTGTTATATACTTGACAATTTAATTCAATGCTAGAGGATGAGAATCCTAGAATGGGAAAAGGGTTTCATCAAAGTCAGAGATCAGATTGATTAGAAAATACTTACATTTACTGGATCACCATACTCTCATTTAAATAAACAGTTTCTTAGTCAAGAACCTGTTTTGATCTCCAAGCCCCCTGCGGAACTTACAGTAAGTGAGCAATTAGTGAATAAGCTATATTAGTGCTCTTCCTTTAAGTTGGGATAGCTAAAGATAATTGTTTATTGGATTACAAATGCACCATTTTGTCTAACTCCATTTCATAAACGTTATGTCTCAAATAATTTAAATATTAAATTGAAATGTATTCCCTGACATTGATCAATCTCTTGTAATCTGTAATTACAATGTCGGTGAAATTCAACAGCTATTAAGTAATTAATTTCTGATTTTAATATGCAGTTAACAGTAATTGTTATTCACATGGGTAGCCAGAAACACTCAAATGATGAGCAAAATCTGATGACTTTTTAGCCTTGATGCCAACAGTGATGACATCTTTAACTTTTAACCTTTCTGACAGTTTCCTTGAAAATGCCAACTGTTCTCTACTTGGTTTAGATACAATTATGGGTATGCATCCTGAATAGGTTAGTACTGTAGATATCTGAATTAAAAGAACACAGTTAAGTTATTACCTAACCTGTCATGATGAAAAGCAATAACCAGTAGCAGGGATTTTTAGTACTGAGTAATTGAAGTTATTCTCCATAATCAGTAGAGATAGCCAGATAAATACCATATTTAAGCAGCACACAAAATGTATACAGCAACAAAACAATTTATTTGTATTAAGCTCGTTCTTCTAGTATGAACATAACTATATTTGACATATTGCAAGGTTAAAAAAATCTGTGAAATTTATTATGATATTGTCTCAACAGAGACACATACATCCTTTTCTGCACATGCATCTAGTCAGATACACTCATTGGTTTCATTTTCTTTGCTTCTATAGATGAATGCATTTCAATTGCGTGTTTAAGATTCCTGTCGAGTGTGCAAACCTCAGAGGATCACTGACATCACAGGTAAACATACGCTGTAATTTCTTACAGAAAATATTACGATTTTTCATTGCATGAGATAATTCTCCAAGCATGAGTCCTTGAAAGGGATTGAATGCCGCTATAGAGATTCTAGAAGCATGATTGTCTGAAACATGGCCCATTCCTTTATGAAAACAATGAGAAAATGGGCTACTTCAATCTATCACATTTGTTTCTTTGCTTGAAATGGAACATGCGCCCTTCTCATTAAAGGACATTGAATTCATTTTCCCATGGCTAGTGCCTTCGGTTAAAATCAAAACTTAGGAGCAGTATAGGGCCGCTTTTGAAATTACATAATCAAAACAGAATGAAAGTCTAGCTCTTACCTGCATGTTAATGACTTGCAATTGTAATTATGAAGGGGAAAATGAAGTTTTATGTTTTGAAGTGTAATGATCATTTCTTTTCATTCCACCTGTCCCTGTGTAATGAGCAGAAAGGGGGCTGTAAAAACAGTTCATTTCCATAATGACTTTTCTTCTATAATATTGTCAAATCTTGTTTAGTCTTTTGTGGAGAAAAAGAAAAAAACAGCATTAAAAATAAATGAGAAATAAACACCTAGAACACTTCATCAACCACAGCAAAAATGGGACAGGAATATGAAATCCAATGATTAAAGTGTTCCATACAAATAAAAAAGGAACAAATACTTTACATTGAAATGTGAAAGCCACTGACTTATTTTTGGAAAACAAGTTAGAAAAAAGTCATACAGTACCAAGAATTATTCATTTTTAAATGATATAAAAAAACTCTCCAGAAGAAGGTTTATTTTTATAACTTTTTTAAAACATGTTGCACCTTCTGTTCTTTATAAATGCACAGGCTGTCACTTTAAGGCTGCTTGGTCTATATCCACATTCTGATCAGGTCAGAGGCACCTAACTCGAATACTTTCAGATGAGAAAGAAATACCCGCAGGGCTTGATTTACAAAAAGAACACATAATCCCCGTAAGTTTTCTTTCTGTTACCAAGCCCAGTATTACAAAAATTGGGATGGTCCTCTGTGACAGATAAAATACTAAACACAGCTCCCTCCAACCTTTGTGATCTAGTACAAGATACAGTAGTGCACTAACATCCTGCTTTACTCTGAAAGCTACAATTCACTATTGATTTTTTTTTATTGCAGAATGCATATTTTTTGTTGACGGTAGTCAGACATATCTGGTGAATTGTAAAGACATTTTTTCTGGCCTGTATGTGACAGAATTCACACTCTAAAGCCTCCTTGTATCCTTGTAATGAAGCTGCCCTATTTTTTAATCCATTGTGGCTCTGCGATCACTTGTAACGATTTAACATCTAAAAATGTATGTAACAGCAAGATTCTTCTGCAGAATTTTTTATTTCCCATTTATCCGTTTCCCTAGGTCTCTAAATTATTTCAACTATTACAGATGGTTTAAGTGTGCTTGTGAAGTAAATAGCTTTTTATAAGATGTACAGTATAAACTTTGTTGAAAACAATGGCTTTTTAAACCAGAATGTCACCCATTTTCTTGTGGTTAGACAAACCACAATCAATGACAATGCCATTGAAAAATAAAACCGTGCATTGGACTGAATAAAACCAAAATGCCCCTACTATGAACTTGAGGTCTGAGTTTATTTTACAAAAGAAAAAGATCTATTTTCACCAATACAACTGACACAGAGGACCTCTAAAACATTAGGTCAATTGATTCAAGTTATTCCACCTTTGCTTCAATGGACACTAATATATTGCCTTCACTTCCAGCAAAGTCTAATCTGTTAACATGAAGACATGCTTAAACAATGAAGTTGGCATGGGACTGTATTAGAAATGTTGGGAGACAGGTGTCAGGTGAAAATTGAGTCACATTGGGTTTGCAACATATCAAACTGTATTTCATACCCAGTCTGTCACAAATTCAATTCTTGACATGAATAAAAACAGCGGAATTCTCCTTCAAAACAAATCCAATTTAAACAACCGACTCACAAAACAATAGTTATATTCAGGGTAACACCATCTGATGGATCAAATGTTAAGAAATGCATAAAACATCACCCACCTGTAAGCAATTGCAAGACATCTGTTTCGAAAAAGACATTATTAGCCATGTATTAAAAACAAAGAAAATAACTCTTAATACTTATTAATATTTATATCTCTACATATTATTACTAGAAATTTCTCTATTTTTTTCTGTACCGGACATTTTTGTTGTTTTTCAGGAAGGAAATTCAATAATCTGAACTGAATCTTTGAACTGAAAGGAATACTCAAAGGTATAAAGGCTTTACAAGCTTTCCCTAAACTGAAAAAATCCAGAAACTCTTATTTTAGCATGAACAAAGCTTGACAAATTCTCCTGCGTATAAAGAGAAACATCTTCATTGAATTTGTAATTTAAAATCTCTTGGAAAAAAAACACCAGTAATGACATTACATCTGTGCCAAAACTCAGCAGAATTCAGCCAGCAGCAGCTGAGAAAAATCACTACTACAAGTGAATTAACAAATACAGCAGGTTCACATTCGTTCAGACCACTGAAAATAATTGCATCACGAAAAAAAAAGAACAAAACTTTTCAACAACAAAAGTTAGGACATTCTATATAGGCTTTCATTCTGTATTTTGCTCATCGTATTTTAAGAGAATGTTGATGACTTTTTTTTGTCTTCCCCAGGACAATATATGAATCTCAAATATCATCCATGAAATACAACAGAATTGGATGATGAAACCAGTCCCATTTGTGCTTGGAAATGGCCCATAAAAGTACAGAGTGGTTCAAAATCCTTTATAGTTTTCAGATCAGATTTAAACACATTACAGAGTGTAACCAGTGCACAACATGACAGCCATTGACAAGTAGCAGACAAGAGCAACTTGTTCCCCTTATAAGTGTAACATTTCCAGTTGATAACATGGTTGACACATAAAAAAATACCTTAAAAAACAACATTTAAAAAAAATCTTTTTAAAACTGGACTGGGTGTTAGTGGTGTTCCAGTGATACCAATTAATTTAAAAAAGTCAATTAAACTATGAAGCACAAATATACTTTTGTATCAAAGAGGCATGATACATCATTTATTAAGCACTTTCTGTGTGCTCTCCCTTTCTGTCAAACCCTTGAATTGTAAATCTCTTACAGAGTAAAATAAGTGTTGCAAAGTTTTCAACACATGTGTGTATATAACCTTTAACCCACTTGCTTTCTCTTTCCCATTTTTGTAGTAGAAGAGCAGATGGGACTCATTTAATTAAATTATTTATTAATGAAATCTCAAAGCATATGCCAGACATTAAGAACACCCTGGCCTGTTCCACTAGCCACGCCAGTAGGTCTCAGGCTGCCATCACTGCTCAGTTCTTTCCATATGTATTGCAAAACATAATCAAATCACCTACTAAGAAATTTTAATAGTATTGCAATATACTGTCCTGGGAAATGTCAGGCTGGAGAAGACATGTTGACCCATCAGCCATTTCTAAGTTAGCAAAGATAAAAGGCATGCTATGAACTTTAACGCAAGGGTATTTGAAGCCTATATGAGTGTGAGGATATGAAAATTGAATTTGTGTTACCGCTTATTAGTTCCTTTTATTCTAGCAATGTGACATGCATAATTTATTTCTTTTTTGTCATATTGATACATGTATATGAGAAACACTACCTGTTTTTTGGTGAGTCTGTGTTGTTTTCAACATGGCAATTTTGTGAAAGGATGTTTTTTAAAAATATTCGACAGCACTGCAGTTCAGGGAAGACTTTGAATTGAAGTAACAAGAGACGTTACTATAACCTACATGAAGGCATTGGGAACTTCATGCATCCACCCACTTGATAAATGTAGAATGTGAATGCGAGGTGTCTCTTCCACGGAGAAGAAATAGTGTTAGGTCTAACACTTGAGAAAGATAGCTAAGGTGGAAAGCTGTGTCAGCATGCATAGGCTGCAAAGGAACAAATAGAGTACATGTAATAGGTTTATTCCATGTTGAAAAGAGTAGAAAGGAAACACAAACGTTGACTGTGGAGCCTTCTTCGGGTGTAACACCCAAAGTAGGCTCCATAGCCAAAACATTTTCCCCTTCTTCTCATTTCAGCATGGAATAAACCTATGACTTGATCCTTACAAAAGATGTTTGGTTTTCCAATAATGAGATATTTGTATGAAGGAACATAGTACTCAGGACACTCATGTCTCATGTCAGATTATTTAGTTCTTAGAACAGATAGCAATGGAAAACTGTACCTTTTCTAATAAAATATAACAATACAATTTCTCCTTATCTCACCAGCCAAATCTGGGTCCAGAGTGAGTTTGTATTATCCTTATATACTTGGTATATACTTATATACTTTTTTTCTCCATAATCTAAAGAATTTAGATACAATCCTAGGAAATTATTTTAAGTAAAATATGGTAGAATCTAGACTTGGTTCAAGAGCAGCATGTTTTTCAAATGCTTGGGTATTTCATGCACTTTATTGCCTTGACAAAGCAATAATGTGGGCCTTATTCTACACTTGCTATATAGAATAAATATATAAATCTGTATACATTCCCTTAACATAGTGGGGAAAGAGTAGTGTAAAAAGTCATATTAATTAAAAGCCATACTAAAGGCTGGAGAGCATGTAACCAAGACATGTACACAGTGTGGTGTTTGAAAACCATAGCTAAAAGTTTAATATTCATGTGAGAGCACCTGGTCTTAAAAGGATAACATTGGCAAATCTAAATTCTATTACATTAATATAACTGACAAAACTCACATCAAATGAAACAGCTGGGAAAGTTGTGGTGGAGAAATTGGTAACTCAGACCTAAGCTTCAATTCTTCAGCACCCCTAGGTTCTGGAAAAAGTAAAATATTCACTGTAAAGTGAAGGATGTGCTCTATAATATTCATTATATTATGCATGGCAAAATCCGTGCTCACATCCCAAGTCAAATAAAGAGAGATTGTCTTTGATCTTCTTGAATCAGGGAGCTTTGCTTAATTTCTAGTCAGAAAGAAGATGGCCGTGTTTGTGTATTTGTTAGCCTTCTGTAATGTGTATTTGGAAGGGATTGGCCTGTGCAATAGTTTTATGAACTCGTCACTATAGCTCTGAGCACTCCCTGCAAATAAAGAGTCGAATTTCTCTGTGGAGGAAGAAGGAGACAAACAAAAAGAAGCAAAAGACTTGTCCAAATCAATTAACTAGCCAGGTCATTTGAGCCCATCCTTGAAAAACAGAACTGAAGAGACAAACAAACAAAAGGAAAAGAAGAAATAGGCAGTAAATTAATACTAACAAACAAATAAGATAGGAAACCATATACATTTCTTTACTTTGGTGTCCTTTGATTGTGTATTATTCATCTCTAAAGCTGTAGATGAAAATTAAGTGTAAAAGCAAGCTCAAGCTTATTTTAAGAACCCTTGAAGCTCGGCAGTTATACTGTAGATGTAAGGTTCCTTTTAGAGAACAAAAGATGTCTGTGAATTGGACAGAAAAAAGTAGGAAGTAAACATGACAATTTTATGCAGTTTATTGTTGTTTCATCATGCATCCTTAGCTGTCTTTCTCCCAGAAAAGGGATTGTGGGGCCAATTAAAATAAAACATTACTAGGTTAATATATTCTATAGTTGACGACTTAACTCTAAACCCCTATAGACAATAAAAGATAAAGTGAACAGAGGAGAGAACAACATATTTTCAATATTACAAAGAGTGTTATTACAGTACTGTGAAGCCAAGAAATGTAACACATTAGCAGTGATTAGGGAGAATAAAAATCATGACTTGCCCCAGAGCTCTCTCCAGAAATATTGTCTTTTCGAATTAGGTCTTCCAGAAGCCATTTATAAACAGTGTTCCTGTCCAACAATGATCTCATTCATGTCTACAGCCATCATGATTTGGATAACGGGAACTGCTTGGCATTCTAAATTACTACATATTTAAAAAAAATCAATTAATAATTTACTGCTCCAGCTGCAAGTGCAGATTTTATTTATCACATGTATATATCATTCCTGGTTACTGGATCACTGTTCCTGTAAAATACCCCCTTTTTGATTTAAAAAAAGCAGCACATACCATCAAATGAGAATAGAAAGCAATAGGGTCAAAGAAAGGGCAATGTTAAAGGAATTTCAGAAAACCATATTGAAAATGAGAGAATAACAATGTTAAAAAACTTCCTGCCAGATTAAAGAAAGACCAACATTCCTGGGCTCCAGCTCACATTTTGCCAGTTTTTTTTATGCTTTATTAAGTAACAAGTTTCCATCCATAATTCCTCAAAAAAGCTATTGGTATAAACAATGATAGTGCAGTTCCACGTAAACCCATCACGCTGCTTTTCCATTTGCAAAAAAATATTAACATCCTTTTCATTTCATATCTAATTAAATTTTGTTGTTTCTAAAGGGCAAGCAAACATGACATGATATCGACATTACTGACATTATCTACTGTACATGACTCATTTTCCCCTTGTGAGAGCATAGATTGTTAATTGTGGGGCAAAGCTTTTACTGTAATAAAGACAATAGGCATTTGGTCCTTAGTATAACACTGCTCTGCTCCGGGTAATACACATAAATGTTGTTTTTACAATATATATGTCAGCAATTTTGGTTATGGAATTCCTAGGAATGTCAGTCACAAATACACAAAAAGCAACCAACCATTTGACTTTAATATCAGGATTTGCTAAATGTATTGAATACTATGAGATGGTACGAGCGGAGAAACCTTAGAGACTTAAAAATGTTAATTTTATACACATTTGATACTACAAAATTATTTCCTAGACCATGTGTATACACACTTTTAGATTGTTAATTTCATTATCTTCAAACATGATCTAAAAAAGGTTTTCAACACTTTTAGATTGTTTCAAGAATTATTGGGGTAGGAAGGTACAGCGCTCAATTTGTGTAGAAATTAGAAATGTAATTATAAATTGTCGTGCTGCAGCTTTGTGTAGAAAAACTAATGGATGGTGGAATAAATGAATCAATTTGCGTGACTCAGTGTAAAAGATGGAAAAGAAGGCTGGCCTTGGAGATTAACCAAGCCTAGGGGGTGGAGCCGATGGTCTGGAGGGGAGGGCTAATGGAGAACGCAGGGGCTCTGCAGGCGAGGGCTAACAGAGAAAGCTGAGGTTTTTCAGTTAGGGCTGGAGAACCTCTGGATCCACAGAACTTCCACTATCCCCATGTGGACAGTCAGCAACAAGGCTTACAAGGATAAGAAAATCTAGGAAAAGCCAAGGACAGGAATAGGCTGGGCAGAAATGGGTACTGGCGAATGCAACTTTGTTTTGTATACAAAAGTGGAACTGTTAGTGTTGTGAGCAAGTGGGGGTTTAGCTATCTAGTCGATTGCTAATTAATTTTTGATAGGTTCCTGAGACGGCCTGCTATAATGTGTCCAGGTGACACTGGGTGTTTCCAAGCTCTTCATGTGAATACGATTCCACAAGCTGTGACCTAATCGGATACGACATACACATTTTAGAATATTTTGCATTACCAGGGTTTCAGAGGAATCTATTTCCCAAAGCATTGTCTTGTTTTTTTGATGCTGAACAAGCATTTCAGTAGTCTAGGTGTTTGGTGTTTCATTGTCAAGTTGGGTAAGGTTAAAAGTCAATAAAAAAATGAAACCGTAGGGCAGGTTCTGATAAAAAATTCTGATTCCTCTTATTTACACAAAACATGCACTAATGTCCCTCCATCCAACCATTTCTTCCAATCCAGGGTTACAGGGGAGCTAGAGCCTACACTGGCAAGCCACAGGCACAAGGCCGGGTACACCCTGGATGGGATGCTAATCCATCACAGGGCAGACACAAGCACAGACACACATGCACTCACAACTAGGGCCAATTTTCCCAGAACCCAATTAACCTACTAGTATGTTTTTGGACTGTGGGAGAAAACCCACGCCAACACGAGGAAAACATACAAACTCCATGCAGATACTACCCCAGATCAAGAACTGACCCCAGGGCCCCAGTGCTGCGATTCAGCAATGCTTGCCACTGTGCCCCATGTTGCACACTACACGAATGTGCTTAAGGAAATTCCTTACAGTTTTATAATACAGGAGGAACTTCAAACCAAATATATTAAGCACTTATTAAAATGCAACCATTGTATAAATCTCTCCCAGTACACATGTCCCTCAGGCACTGCAGCTCAACATAGTGTGTATCAGATTATATTGCAAGCACACAGTAGAAACTGGCTTTTGGCTGTCAGCCAGTGATATTAGTTGGTTTACTCTTTTTTAAAGACAGTTCATAGAGTTGTGCAGGAGTGCCTTGATTTAAGTTGACTTCAGGGAAATGAATTATGAATTAAAAACAACTGGGCAATAACAGACAGACCAGACTACACAAACCGTATCAGCTTTTATTATCCCTTTTCATTAGCATTTGAACCAATCAGTACCATAAAATTAACAATTTCAGCACTGCCAGTGAACTTTCTTTTTTTCTCATGTTATTCTCAGCATGCAAGTGAGTGAAAATATAGTATCATAAATTCAAGACCCAGAAACATTTTGCTATTTCAATTTCTCAGATCTTTAAATGTAATGTCAACTGGTAGATGTAAAATCTTAAAACTTGTGTATGTGTATTTTAATGGTCTTTCATAACATGTTTTCATTTATAAAATTATATTTTGGACAAAGAAAAATGTATCAGTTAACATTTATAAAATTACACATGTTCAAGAGTGTATAGTGTAAATGGTAATTTGATTTTAAAAAAGTCAAAATACTCCTAGGTCTGTTATCAGACACACTTGTCTTTGAAAGTAAGATAGTAAGGTTTTCAGTGGGCATGCAATAATCTATCATGGATTAACAGGAGTTTTGATGTCTTCCCTGTCAGTGGATGTTCATCCCCTGAGTGTTTTGCTTTCCTTAATGAGAATTACAAGAGAGCCATTCCAAGGCTTTTTAAGTTTCTTTTTATCAAAGCATTATCTTTGTCCCTTAAGATTCAGAGACATACAACATGGTTGATTAGTAAAATACCACACAACACACATTAAAATCCTCTTTTGACAAGCATAGTTTGCATTATTGAGTTGATAATAGGTGGAGAAAGTTTAGAGGTATTTAGTAGTGTTTCAATGGGCAAATCAGGAAAGTCAGTCTTGCTCAAATTTGAATTTGAACTAAATTTGAATGTGAATCAGAAACTATTGTGAATTAAAAAAAAAATAACATCCAGAATTTGAATATTCAACATTTTGGTTTAATTAAAATAACTAAGGAAAATGAAGAGTGTACTACAAGAAAGAGGTTGATTCAATAACAATGTAAATGTAAAGTGAACAGCCTAATCTGACTATCTGATTAACTGATTGTTGTTATCTGATAATTCCTCTGGAACCTTCTGTTTACCTATAGTCAAAATATAATTAGTATTCTCTTTGTGATTTGTGATTTTTAATAAACTGCACAGAATGATCTACGTATCTCAGGACAACTGACTGTTAAATGGAACTTAAATTTGCCCATTGCCCTTTTTTGTTCTTTTGGCACAGATTTCAATTTCAGAAACTATTCCTTTCTTCCACAAATGCTTTGTTAAATAATTTACAGATAAAATTTCCTCTGTGCAATGTTTACCCATTCTATTATTTGCAAAGTGATTTTTCCACTAAAATCCAACTTTCTCCTAATCCGAGTTCAGTAAAACATGTGTAACCAATTTACTAGTGGCAATGACAGAGACTATTGTGACCAGCCACTGCCCGCCAGATACACTGGAAGAGTGATGAAATATCCCAAAGCAGTCTATCAAGATTCTGATCAAAAATATATGTCAGCGCTGCTTTGAATAAGTTCATGTTTAGCAAATCCATACCCTACACCCCAAAATAGCTTTGCTATATTTTCTTTTTTACAGTGATTCACATTTTCTTAATTATCTGTGATTTTGTCATCAGTGTTTAAAATATGTTGACTCTATCAGACATGGGTGTTGCAGCTCTTTTGAATGTTAGTATATAAAAATGAGTGGCAGAATATATAGTATAAGTATTTTAAAGGGATAATACATGTTTTAGCAGATGTCACATTTGAAAAGGCTTTGAAAAGAAGACTCTTCACTTCTCTGTGCTGAACTGGAATACAGTTTTTGTGATATTTTCCATGGTTTAGTGAGTCACAGTTTTATTATAGACTACACTTGTCACAAGTGATCATGATTTGTAGATTAGATTTCTGCTTCACACAGAATTTATTTTTTAGCCTTGTCCCAAAAATATACTCACAGCTCACTCCCGTATCATGTGAAAAAAAATCATTTTCTGAAGACAGGATATACAGCGAGAATTCAAATAGGTTCGGTTAATAAAGAAGATCAACTTCAAATTATTGCAGACATTATCCCAAGAGATATCTGCATTTATCAGTTGTGTATTTCTAAATTAGTTAGCACTAATCACCAGTGGTTTATCTGAGGCTCTCAGTAGTTGTGTATAGAGTGAACAGACCCCATTGTTCTGCCCCTTACTGTATGTTCAATATTTCTTTGCAAGGAGTGAGACAGAAACTCTTTGCCCCAGAGAACCCCATAGGCATGCATTACCAAATGAAGACACCAATGAAAAAAGAAAGGTGTAATGATAAAAGATAACTGTCTTCTGTGAAATCTGTCAAAGACTGAATTCCCAGATCACACCACTGTGGGAAAGCAAAGGGTTGGTTTCTAGATAGATGGGCTGCATGAAAGTAGGCTAATGCAAATAATACTTTAATTCAACTTGGTGTTAGTGGATTTTTCCCATCAAGTGCCATACTGTGATCCGATAAAAAATAATAGGACCATGCTGTTATTCACATTGTTTTAGTGAAATTCCAGAGTAAACTACATTGTTTAATCGTGAGGAAAGACTACATTTGTTTCCCCAAAACAAGAGCATTAGTCGCAAACTAAACAATGTGAATGACCAAAAGTGTTAAAAGTCCATAGGGTGTGACAAATGGATGTACTCCTGTTCCTTTCCAGGCTGTCTCCAGGGATGCTCCCCTTCAGCCTAGTCCAATCAGGAGAGCTTCCTCATCACTGGATTGCACCTTGTTCCCCTATCACTTAGGATGGATGTAATTAACTAAAAAAAATCTTTATTGAGGTCAAATTGGAGTTATTAATACCACTTCCATCACTGCATGGATTATGCCCTTTAGCTAAGCAAAAACTGATCTCCTTTCAAGCTATTTTAGATGTAAATAAAAATGTTTTTGTATTGCTGATTTTGGTGTCTGTGCTGGTGGTAAAATAACCTTCTAGGAAACAGAATAAGATTTGAGGTTCTACACAACTTTTAAATGTTGGTGTGGTAAGCCTTGCAAAAAAACCCTGTCTCATAGCTGGGGACATATGGAAATCATGTAGCATTCATTGTTGTGCCTAAGGTTTGATTCAATGTTTTTTCTTTTAAATCAGTAACTACTGCTTTTCTGGGCGACACGTTGGGATGTTTGCTGTATCACAGTGCACAGGCCTGGGCTTCTGTATGTGAATTTCTTCCAGGAGCTCTGGTTTCTTCCTATAGTCCAAAGACATATTGATTGAAAAAATGGAGCTGCTGTGAATGTGTGTGTGTTTGTGTCTAGGTATAGCCTGCAATGGACTGATGTGCTGTCCATGGTGTACCTTCCTTGTGTCCGTTGCTTGCAAAGATAAGCTCTGGCTCCCCTGTGACCCCAAACTGGAAGAAGAGGTTAGAAAATGGAAGTTTCAACTACTACTTTTCACACTTCCCCCTGGAAATTGTTTCCCACCGTTTCCCTTTTTGTTACCATTCTCACATTTTTGTCCTTCCCCACCATCACATTTCTGCCCCCTCCCTCTCTCTTTACAATTCCCAAACTATCGGAGATGTCTTCACGTGTGAGCTCCGAGACTAAATTCATAGACTTTGGTGTCATCAGGCTGCCAACCTGAAACTTGACGATTTGGCTGAGTGGAAAAAAAGCACGTTCTTTGGATTAGATCAGGAATGCTTCTCAACACTCTTATACAAGAGTCAGCTCTAGACCTCTAATTGAATGTATGTGGGTTCTAATCACAGGTAAAACACTACTATTGTAACCTTTAGCATGGTCCTTCACCCAAATTGTTGCAGGTAAATCCTAAATCCCCAGCTGTATTAGTGCAAATGTTTGGTGCTTTAGATACTGTAAAAGTCTAGTGAAATAATGCATTTGTTTTCCAGACTCTGTGGTAACATTCCAAGCTCTGTAAGGTTATTTTAATTATTTTTCTGAAAATAATACATCTGAAAAATACTAGCTACCGTATCTGTTGTTTCATTTTTATTTTTTGAGACCGATCTCATTTTGTTTTACCACTATCACCCCTGCATTACCACTATACTGTATACTTCTTAGAAGTCATCATCACTCATCTGTGCATTTATCTATCCATTTCTCACTGTATTTTTAGACATACATTTCTGTAGAGCAGAGGTTCCTAAAGCCACTGATGCAAGTGTATTGATTCTAAAACATACCCATATGCTGTCAGGACACTAGTGACCTTGTTTAATGAGCAAAAGGGATGTAGTTGCAGAGACCAGCTGTGCTGGCAGTCTGGTCCAGCACTTATCCTTGCAGTAGTATTGCCCAACACACCACTGACTGTGTGATGAACACATGCAATAAATATGAAAGACTTGTGCTTCATCCTTTGTTGTTATTGTTGAGGCTGTTACCTGACAGTCAGACTGTGTGATGAATACAGACTTTTTATTGATTTCTCTCCCGATACGATAGAAAATAATATCCACACTCAAGTAAGCAGATGGTGAGTATTTTGTACTAAGGTTGCATATTAGGTGGTGGCAGAACCCATATTGTCTCCAATTTGATTAGAATAAAAAACCTCACAAAATTAATTCCAAAAATAACTCAGGCGACTGCAAGTTATCTACAAATACTGCATCTACAGTAATACCAGATTCAATAAAAAAAAAACATCTGACCTGCACCATATTATTAAAGATAGATTCAAACACAAAACAGATTTATTCTGCAAGTACTGTAAAGGAGATCAAAGTAAAAGTAACACTGGTCCAAAAGTACTTTATAAAATTATTAAATAAATTAGAGGATCCAGTTAAAGAAAAATAATACGAAGAACTGCAATCACAGGCAAAAAAGGATATCAGACAAATAAAGAAAGAGAAATAGAAATGATAAAGGATTAGTGTTTTTACAGACACAATTAAAAATACAGACACAGTAATAGTAGGAAAACCTTAGCCAATGAAAGGGAAATGACTAATTTATTACATACATTCTTCACAGTTTACCAAGGAAGAAGTCAACGACATTCCCCTGACTGAGGAAACCCTAGATTCTATATGAAACAATAATAAAATTGATAGAAGAAAAAGCTCAACAAGTACTTGAAACACTTGCAATAAACAAAGCTCCAATAACTGATGGTATTCTACCAAGTATTTTGGTCTAGAGCAGACAACATATACTGAAGCTTCTTAACAAAAAGGGTTGTGGGAGCATCTAAAGAGCTTCCTGGCAATGTTGTTAATAAATACAAAGCTTCTTACAAGAAACAACTGGACATGATTCTGGTCCAGACGGTACCTTCTTATTTAAACCTCTTTTGTGTATTCTATAACTACTGTATGTACAGAACAGGTCAAAAACTTTTTTTGGGGTCTTTTCAAAACATTCAAGTTCACTATTGTATATAGTACATGTATGTTCCTGTTGTTGAAATTTACTTTAGCATTTCCTAGAGTTTCCCCCAACGTCAATGTAACAAAAAAACAAAAGAAACTCCGAGCACCAGAGCTGTCAAATACAGTACAATTGCCTACCATCTCTAGGAACTCCTGAGCTAAAACTACAGTGTTATTTTATTTATAAGATTATAATAGCAACCACACCACTTGTAAGAGCTATGCATGTAACAAGAAATATAGCCTTCTCAGGGGAATGTAACCATAGGAAAAGAATCTGCATATGAGATGTACTGTACATCTATGTGTAATTAAACAATCAGGAAAGCATGTGCATTTATTGTAATCAGGTTTTATAATCACATTATTTAGTTTTCATTAGGCATACTTTAGATCCCTTGGTGTATGTACATATCCACAAGAATATCATCCTTTCAATTACTGCAATATGCTTTTCAAATAAATTGAGCATTTGTTTTGTTTGTTCCCATGGTAGCCACCTGTCACACTTGCTCTATTATGAAAAGTGTTATACTGCAATATATGATACATATAAACCTTTAAGTCAATTTACTATGATTTTCTAAGACCAGATTGTTGGAAAGATGTGACAGAATGAATCTCACAAAATAAATAAATTCAAGGAAAACAATTTTGAAGCAATTCAAATATGTTTGTGATAGACGAAATAGAAAGCAGGATTTAACTCTTTAGTATGCTCAACTCATAAGACATTATTTCATAGGTTTTGTTCAGATGTAAACCTACAGTATATCTTCATTTCATCAGAAAGTCACAGTGTTTTATCTTTGCAGTCTCTTAAAAATCATCTGAGAGAAAAAAAATGCTTAATGGATTAATCAAATGGTGATTGGTATACAAGTATAAGCTAGGCGGAAAGAACTTATTGTGAAAACTTAAACAGAATGTGATGCCAAAATGAAGTCAGGCATATCAGTTATAATGAGAAACATGGCTAGGAAAATATCATGTTAAATGAGCAAATTACATGATGAAATGTGTTTTCCTTCAGGTTTAGGAAAAACAACAGCAGTGGTAGAAAGCAAAATTAACTCACAATACTTCACTTATATATTTTTTTCCTAAGAAAGCAATTGCAAATGATTTTTAATGCTGGCATCTAAGCAATCTAGTTTAAAAGCACTGAAGAGCCTTCACCTTTTAGGGTTAGTGATCATGCATGCAGCTTGACCCAGAAAAACAGCATATGGAAAGTTGTTTAGGAATAAAGAATTGAAAATTATTTTTCACCGCCTTACGCCAAGCTATAAAGTCTTTCTTTTTTTGTTTACAAATGGTGCTACAAAATAATGACAATAGCCCCTACTGAGAGTTTGAAAGGAATACTATTTGCTAAAAATTTCAAATGAGACAATGCTACCTGGGGACTGATACAAACATAATGCAAACAAAGAGTTAAATACACTTTTAAACCTCAATAAAGTGAAAGTATTATCTTCACTGAAATTTAGAGTAAAGTTCTAGGACATGGTTAGAGAACTGAATTTATTTTATGTGACTAGACTTTCATTATAACCTGAGAGCCCAAGCCAAGATCAAGAAAATATGTCTTTGTATTACTGAATAATACTGTTGAATATAAACGTATAATTCATATTTCTCTGGTATGTTTTTTGATAAATTGTGAAGTTTCATAACAGCCTGGATATTTTGAAATTACCTGGAAAATAAAGCAGCAATAATAATGAGAGAACTTCTAATAATAATGACTATTTTAATATCACTTAATGATATGGTTCCAATTATTTGTTTCCCTGTTGTATATGTATATGGTAATGTGGACAGTTCTGTTGTTTTTACATGCAAATTCAAAATCAACTAACATCTAATCATCTAGAGACTATAGTAATTTGTTTAACATTAATGCAAAGTTTGGATGATGGATGAAGGATTCTCTATGTATTATTAAATATTCTATAACAAAAAAACATAAGAAGTGATAAGAAGTGTTTTTTTTCTGTGGCAATTACAATTCCCTTTTGTCTGAAGATCAAATGCGTAATTTCTCAGTGGTAAAATGATAGCGAATTACTTTAATCTAAGGGGGTGGAAAGGTTACTAGTTCAAAGGTTGAAGTCTATGCTTGATCCATTCCTGAAGTGTACATCTGACTTTCCCAGAACCAGTCAGCAACTCCTTCTTTGAATGCCCCAAACTAACCCTGGTCTTTGGAGACCTATCCTTATCTGATTGAGGGGGAGCTGGTAGTGGTGTAGACAGTGGTGTGCTGTAACAGCCCTGATTATCTTTGTTTAGTGAAAGAGGATAAGACCAGAACAGAATTAGTTCTTAACATTCCTGACACATTACCATTGCCTGTATTTTCAGATTATTCATACAAATGATTTGATTTTCCTTGCCAATTCTGTTAAATTAATGTATTTGCATATTGGCTATAGAGTAGGTAGGTGCAACATGGATCCTCCGTATATGTATGCAAACAAAATACGTCTCATTACAATACCTGCTGTAGAGTAGATTAACATTTTTTTTTACACAATGTACACACATACAGTATAATAATAAACTATTGCATTTGTGGACAACTGAAACATTATCAATTCATGAGAAGTGACAGTAAGTGAATGCAAAATTTATTTATTAGAAATATACGACTAAAGGGAGCCATGATGAATGGTAAAGTCTCCTGTATTAATGAAATTGTGTTACCTCAGGGTTAAACATTTGCTTAGTACAATCTGCTTCAACAGAACAGGGAAACCCCACAACTATTGTCTGACTGAATTTTTAGAGCAAAACCAAGTCTGATGTTGACCAGTCAGTGATCTAGTGAAACTCCTCAAGAAAAAGAAAGGTTTTTGCAGTATTGAGTATCACCTGTACTTAATGCCCCATAAGTCTCAGAAACATAAACCAAGTGAAAGCCCTCAATCGGTAGCTTCAAGGGAAATGGAGAATGTGTTATGACCAGAAGCAGGTGGGAGATGAATTGTCAAATTATATTAGTGAGGGCTTATCTGTTTATCAGTTATTCTCTGGTGCATCTGTTCAACAGAATCACATCTGTATTAAGGCTGGCACTGAGGAAGGTATGTGTGAGTAATAAAACATGCTATTTTATTACAGCATTACCTTTCAAAAAGTGATATTGACTACTCACTGTTGTACCTCACAGGAGGGGGGTTCTCTCTTGATGTCCCCAAACAAAAAAGACAGGAAAGAAATTGAAAGAAACTCTTGTAAGAGTGACTGCTTGCTTTGAGGAGTGAAAAAAAGAACAGAAGATAAAAAGAAAAAAAATCTGATTGCAATATCTTGTTCATTTGGGGAAAGGAAAGAAGTAAAGAAAAAAAAAACAGTATTGCAGTTAAGGTGTCCCATGACAAATTCCAAGGCATTCCATTTCATGAAGCTTGCTGCTGGTATAGCAGCTTTGTGACATTTCATATCAAATATGACAGGCTTTATTGTGGTTTGAAATTGAAGTTTAGAGGAGCAGGTTGGTTGTTAGGGAGCGAGAGTAGAAGGTGATTGCTGTAGAGCCTGTCACTTTGAGTTGCAATGAAGGCTGTAAATATTAGTGTCTGTTTTCCTTGACAGTCCCAGCAAACAATGTACTCTCTTATCTCTGAGCTGACTGGTATAGCCCCTAGCCCTGTTGTCAAAGGGCTTTGTCTGGGAAAATGTGGATTTACCAATTGGGTTGATGTATAGGTGCATTCTGCACTATTTTTAACCTAACGTCTATAAAAGTGAATGTTAACATTACATCTATAACAACAGAAAGTAGTGGGGTTTTAGAAACTATTTTAAATTGAAAATATATGGTGAGCATTATTAACAATACATGAAGATTCAGTAAAATTATGGTACCCCTTTGATATCTGCACTTATTCAAATTAGTGACTTACCTAGATATTTCTAGAATCCACTTGAAGCATGTCTCAAAAACAATGCATACTTAAGGGCAGTACTAACTACAGTGGTCTTGTTATACAATATTACTAATATACCATATAATCTTAAGTATAATAGCAGGACAATCTAGATTTGGTAGTGTAGCTTTGCCTTCTTGTTAATAAAATACTAACTTGGATTGCATTTCAAATAAGAAACAAAATAAACACTACATTTAAAGATATGTTTCATCAGGACACAGTTCATTAGTTCTTTTTGAAACATCTGTTTGGAGAGTTTTGTAAATAACAGGTTTGAAACTTTTACATTCATAGGTTCAGTTAAGATTTTATTTAACCACACTGAAAAAAATACCATTGGATAGGAAACAAAGGGTGTGGCATTCTCTAAATATAAACCAGGCATTTCGCTGGAAAACTCACAATCCACAAGCTACAGTGGAGACTGATGTGAAACATACCCTGTCAGTTTTATCATGCCACATGTTTCCAAACAAAATCTTCTGTGTAAGCAATCCATAACCTTCCTGACACAATTCTCTTAACTTATTTTACTGGGGGAAAAAAACTCTGGATGGAAAAAAGTTAGTTTTTTTTTAGCAGCTAAACGATTTAAACAGACCCACAAGATAAATCTGAGCCCTGAAGTGTTAAAAGTAAGTCTACAGCAGTAAAGTATTATTCCATATCCTCACACAAGCAAACCTACACCTACATAATGTATTTGGTTCTGCTAAGATCTGGGGCTCTAGCAAAATTTTCCACAAATCCTTGCAGTTTAATATCCTGAGTGTTTAAAGCACGGCTTTCCCATGTTAGGCTGAAAGTACACAGAAACCTCATCTATACTCCTGTGAAGATCACACTATGAAAGCAACTATACAAGAGTTTTAACTGGGGTTACCAGACACGTATACAGTAACTGCAATTTTTGTAAAGAAGAGAAAAGTTAAGTTACAGGAGTATGTACAATATTGCAACTATGTTTTGCAAAAAGCATGACAGCATTTAGCAATTAGAAATTTAATGATCAGGCTGATAAAAAAAATACATCTGTTAACAGTCATTTTGGCACACAAAATATATTGCGTAATTTACAAGGACAATGTGAACATCATAATGATTTTAAACACATATGCCCAGTTAAATGAACAGTACAAATGAACAAATGCTTTTGATACAAAGCAAATAAGATAATAATAATCAGGGGTGAAAAAGTCAGTTTATTGGGAAAAGTTAATGTTGTAAAGGGTGAAATGAAAATGCTGTCCGTGGAATTGTTGTTTTGATTCAGTGTAATGATGAAATGAGAACTCTGTGCTGCCAAGCAAAATGATTGTTTTAGTGACGTCTGTCAGCCTTTACAGATGCATTTCATCCACTGCCTGTTCCCACTTGTGTTATACTAGTGCCACATAAAAACCATAAAGATGTCCATTTTTAACATGAAACCCCACATGCCATAGATTTCTGTTCCAGTTATTGGTCTTCACTACAGGAAGACCAATGCTAAATACAGCAATATGTCCTTTTTTCTTGACTGTGATCCTGATTCTGCAACATTTACTACCAAGAAAACTAAAGGAATAAATACTTTCACTCTAAAAATTTAACAAAAGTTTGTGAACGCGTTTTAAATGTATCTGTTCCTCTGAGACCTCAAAGTTACAGTATCAGATTCATCTACTGTAATGTTTTTATTTGAATATACTGTATGGGTTTCCTTCTTTAGTATTCAGTAAAATCAGATTTGAAATGTCAAAGCTTAAATACATAATGTATTAAAGTTACATTATACTCTAGTAGCAGACAACATTGTTTTATTTGACATCCTTACACCTATAGTCTACAAAGAGTAGAGTTTAAATACACTGGTATTGGATGATCCAGTTAATTTGAAGATAAAATGTAACATGTGCCCTGGAGTAGGCTCAATTAAGTAAAGGAGAAAGTGGTTTTAAAACCCTTATAATCATGCATTGGTGTATTTCTGCTTCAGAATCTGTGACTGATGCCTTCGTTGACTGAGAAAATAAATCTTGCTTAAAAACCAAAGGCATTTTTCTCACAAATACTCCCATTGCTTGGCTACCAAGTGCTGATGCAGCTGAACATATTGCTGCTAATGCAAAATCATGCAGAAACAAAACAGAGAAAAACAATACGGTATAGTTAGAAAATGACACTATTTTTGTCGTCATCAAAAAAAAAGATTTAATGAAGAGTATTAAAGTACCATTTAAAGAATGCAGTAATAGTTTTTTTCTCCTGTCTAATGTAATAACAAAACACAGCTGTTCCATTTAAATGGTGATTTTTATACAATCAATATTAAGTTTATCCCCTCTGTGCTGAGGCCAGGCATTGGATTGTAATTAGCTGTACAGTGATGATTTGTTCAGTTGATTAAATAATATCCATCTTCAGTCTCACATGATAATGTAATCTCCGTTATCTTTGAAAACTGAACAGTTCTCTCCATTTTTCAGTAAGCAGCCCCAGTGGCAATGAATATTCCATAAATGATTAGTCTTCCAGACTTTCCACAATGCCCATGGAAACCAATACTCTTTTGTGTTCTTTCATTACAAGTTTCTCTGCAAGGTCAGTGACATAACTATAATGTAGTACATCTCTGAACTATCGTAGGAGCCAGTGGTTTTAATTGGACTTTAATGTGTGCTTGGAATTCTGTGTAGGCTGAATCCATTGCAATTTTGTGCTCCTCATTCTTTCCAAATTCAGAAATGTAAATCCAACTCGGTAATCCAAACGTGTTTTAAATTGAATCTTTTGAACTTTGGGAAATTGAGAAAAGGGCTATGACACAGCAACAAATCTTCCCCTAAAAAAGTTCATATTTTATTTCAATTTATAATTATTTAAATCATATTTTTGTAATGATATCTCTGACTAATTTTAACTCTTAAGTTGTGATAAAGTGAAATATCTGCTCCAGAAAACATATAAAAGATTTTACACATCTTTAAGTGAACTGTCACTCTCTATTACTTGAAACAATTAACATTTATTTTCTGAAAAATACAGTAGGAATAATTCATTATTTTAATTCATTTGGTACTGTAAATATTTTGATGAATCAAACTTTGTTCTTTTAAGCCTTATGAAGCTTCATGGGTAGGCAATGCTTCTGAGATAGAAGAAACTGTAGCAATTACAAAATATTATACAGCCTATTATTCTTGGAAAAATATTTCCTCCAACTCATGTCAGTAGAGACTTAACCCTGGTCACATTTCTCAACAGGGCGAGTTGCTCTTGTTTGTTAAGTTTACTGATAGTCTTGTGATTCAAACGTGAATCACACCTTTACTTAAAGCTGAACAGTAGCATTTTTGAATTTTAAATGAAGGTTAAGTAGGGCGATTGTATCAAACATCAGCTTAAAGCAGTGATATGCATTCTGATGAGATCTCCAATGGTGCAAACAGAAATGACCTTGGTCTCCAAAGGACATATTGCCCACTAGCATTCCAAATGGATTTTGGATAGTTTTCAGATAATTTACAAGAAGCATCCATAACATATCCATTCCAGGTTTCGCAAGCAAAGACTCGGCAGTATTATCAGAAAATAAATCTTAAATCTTCACTATTTGATTGAGCTCTTAACTCTTAACAGCATACATTTATGATCCACAAAAATAAACAATAAGTAATGAAAAAAATTAAAGTTTGTGTGTAGAAAAGACACCATAAGATGACCTAAAATAAGAAAATGACACAGGATTGGCTAAATTGTTGTATTTGACGTACTGTAAGTTGAGCTTGTCCTTGAATTTAGAAACATCCAAAGGATTGTTGTTTGAAAGTGATTTTTCAGCATTGTTATTATTAGTATTATTTCAGAAGCATATATTTCAGTAACTTTTTATATCCTTCTTAAAAAGATGTTTGCCATACCTTTAGACAAAATGGTGATGCAAGGCTCCTTTTGTCAAACATTTCACCTCTCTGGTTTAGCAGCAAATTATCCTGAACTACTAAAAACATGTGGCAGCCTTTCCCCAGCACTAATCCTGGGAGACCACACACCTGCTAGTTTTCATTCCAGCTGAGCTTAATTACCTAATTGAAGCCTTAATTGAACTAACAAGTGGCTTGATTGGAATATTTGCAACTTCTTTTTCTCAACTCAAAAGTTTGAGATTTTATTTGAAATGTAATAGTTCAAATAAATTCTGACTAACAGACTCATACCAAAAACTGAAACTCATAGCTTGGCTAGAACAAAAGCCAGCAGGTGTATGGTCCTTCAGGATCGCAGCACCTTTGAAATATTCTTCCATTCATTTTTAACTGCTTCATCCAAAACAGGGTTGTGAGGGAGCCATAGCAAATCCCAGCAAGCGAGGTGTAAGGCAGGATAAAATCTGGATGGAATGCCAGCCCATTGCAGGGCTCACAGAGACACAAACACAGACATGCACACATGCACGCCATGGTTTATTTTCCCAGAAGCCAATTAACCTAACGGTATATCTTTGAACCCAGAGGAATCTCCAGTGAAAATGGGGAGAACATGTAAACTCCATGCAGATAGCACTGTAGAAAATGAACCCTCCACCATTTCTGTGTTTCTGTGCCATCATGAAACCCATCACTGCAATATTCTAAAAAAAAAATGAAAACATCTCTGAATATGTTTTATTTAAGACTTTAAGGCCATTTATAAACAAAGACTCTTAAACAGGAGTTTCACAGTCAGTTCTTGGAGGGCGTTGTATCTACTGGTCACATGTAAGCATGCCCAGAGGGGTTGCACAGCCAGTTGACCTTGGTTTTCTTTCTCCTTACAGAGGAGTTTTTGGTTCATCTCCTCCATTGTCTTCTGGCTTTGTAATGTCATGTACTGTAACACAGCTTTGTTAAGTGCCGTGGGGTAACCTTGTTGTGAAAGGCGCTATATAAAAATAAATTGAATTGACAATTGAAATGAATAAACAGTTAATTAAACAATTTTCTAAATTATATACTGTATGGGCTGTTAGCTATTACACAGGTAATTAATTAAGCCATCTACAGTATTGTACAGAAACTAAACATAAGCCATAAGACACTAGGAACTCCAGGAATTGTTTGAGACCTCTGCTCTAGGAAAGCCTTTCAAAAACTACAAAAAAATCTCAAGCTTATCACCCCTATCTGTCTTCTAACCCAACTACCAGCTTTATAATTGAGGCCCTTTTTATACCCAAATGCAATAATAATTACAGTACACCCATGTGAGAACGTACAGTATTTGAATGCATTTCAACCTCTTAACCAATTATCCAACAATTAACTAGTATACACCCCATGAGACTACTTACAAGACTTACTGAATTCTTTTGAAGAAGCAGTTTGCCACAATCTAATTTTCTACACATTTTAAAAACTTTCCCTTCTATTATGATCAACCCCCCTTGATCAAAAGGGAATACACTGTGGGGAACTTTAGCTAAGACTATTTAAAAGAAGTGCAAATTAAATTATTGTTATTATTTTTTATTTGCCTAGCAGGCCCCCTTACTTAACAGTAGGGCAACATCCAATGTACTGTATAAATACCTTTACTTCATGACTAAATACAAAATAATGCAGGTACAGTAAAGTAAAAATAATAAAACGACAATAAAGCTGGAACAAAACAGTGTAGAAAGGACCTTCAAAAGAAAAATCAGTTTGTATACAATACTTATGTAAAGTAACATAAATGTAAATTCCCTGCTGGTATGTATTCTATATTTATAGGAAATTAGTGCAAATAGAAAATTACATGGCCAATTTGATAATTAAACACATTTTAGTGCAAAAACAGTGTAAAAGTCTGGGTGGCAGAGTAACAGGGCTTCCTGAGATGGCGGAGTCAAGAGTGACACTGAGCTTCTTAGCAGTTGAATAGAATTGTGGTGGATTCAAGGGGTCAGAAGTTGATTTTAAGATGTTGAGACCAAGAGGACATGGCTGTGAGACTGTATGAATAAGAATCAGAATCACCTTTAGTCGCCAAGTACATTTCGTGTACAAGGAAACTACTCTTGTGTACTTGGTGTTGCAAAAATTCTGTTCAGTTTATGTGGAGATATTAACTGATCCATAGGTCATCACTCAGATCAATATGGTTGAAGTCCCCCATAAAAGCATGGTTAAAGTTCCTCATAGTAATAATGGGAGAATTTGAATGTTTTTTTCTCTAGTTCTTTAATTAGGTCTTTATTTTGATCAGCTGACAACTGTCATGCTAACTGTACCTTAACTTGTAGGAAAATAAATATTCCAGCCAGAATAATGGATATAAATTATCTGGGAGAACAGAAGAGTTCACTGTTTATACACAGTTTTTCCAACAAAACAGATCAGTTTTGGGTAAGAACAGTGACATTGTTGCTTCTGTTTTAGTTCAAAGTAAAATGCACACTCTTACTTTATATTTATAGCTGAGGTTAGCATCAATATCTGCACTTATCATTTAATAACTTGGTACCTCCACAATTAAATCTGGAGTGGAGGTTCCAAGCCGCATTTCAGTAAAACAAAGTGCGGACATAAGAGAGTAATCACAGTTTGTCTGGAGAAGTAGTTGTAGATCTTTCATTTTGTTACTAAGACACAGTGCATTGGAGAGAAGCACACCAGACAGTGCCCCTCAAAAAACTGCTCCTTCTAAAATGCACGAGTGACACTGTGAATCTCCATCATACTATACATACAGTCATTTTGTCTAGGTCAGAGTCCTCCATTTTATAAGCTCTCACATAATATCTCTGCTAATAGGTGTCCACAATCAGAGTGAAAATTCATTGAAACAAAAAAACCTGTCAGGAATATTAAGGAATTTATGCTGTGAAACTGTTGTACGAACATTAAACCACAAAACAAAGTTAAGCAACAAAAAAGAACAAACACAAACAGTGACCAAACTCCATGGTTGCCTTAATTGGCACCATCTTAGGAACATGAAGACATGACTAACAGTGGAAAAAAAGAAAGCATGATTTCTGTATCATCAACATAAAAAAATACATAAAGCTGTTGGAAGAGAAGAGAGAAAATAGAGGGTGGGTGCAGAGAGAGAATGGTAGGGGGCCCAGGACAGAACCATGGTGGACACCATGGTAGACAGGTTAGTGAGTAAGAAGCAGAAAATGAGACTCAACAGGAGGCACTGTATGCGCAGTCATTAAAGCAGGTGTGAGCAGTGCCAGAAATTCCTGTGTCAGCCAATGTTGACAAGATAATTAATTTAACCATAGCAGTATATAGATCTACATGGATTAAGATAGAGAACAGGGAGGCAGCGTGAGCTGAATGAAGAAGATCAGTAGCAGGTGAGAACAGTTTCTGTTGAGTACACTGAGCAAAAGCCAGACCGGAGAGCATCAAGCAGGGGGTGTTGGAAGAGAAAAGCAGAAAGCTCATGATGTACCTCCTGCTTGAGGGTATTGGAGAGGAGGGAAGGGAGGACGAAAGGGAGATAATTCTGTATTGGTAAGCAAGATTTGTTTCAAATAGATTTTACAGTAGAAAGGGGTAGCTTATCCTGAACCTGGAAAGCCACTATCCAGAACACAGGTCATCTTTACATCACTTGGTAAAGACCTAGAATACATTTGAGACCTGATTCATGATAACCTGATTTGGTTAATCAGCTGATTAAATGATCTCTAAACCACTTAAGGTGAGCACATCATTTGATTAAGAGTTAAAAGAAAAATTGCACAAATAGTTTTAAAATCTGATTATTTCAGAGGGGGACCTACATTATGAAATCTGCTGGATTGTAGCTCTCTCGAATCATGGCTAGCTACACCTGCAAAGGTGCAACAATACAATGTCTTCATCAAGCTAAATGACCAATTGGTCGAGAAAGCATTAAAATCAGTGTTCTTGATTGGTCATCATAGTCTCTAGTAAACCGTTTATGGTATGAGCTGAAGTCTAGTATCACTCATGAACTGATGATATACAGTAATAATTTAGGATTCTATTCAGAGACTAAAGGCAGAAAAGAACCATCCAAAGGAGAGTTCACAACATATTGATTGCTAGAGCATGAATAAATCTGTGTATCAAGCATTTCTAACACAACTAGTGTAAGTCTGGAGTCTTCTGATTTTTTGTATTATACAACATTGAATGTGTATCTGGATTTTTGTGATAAATCAGCTTTTAGGCTACCATGTTTACAACATTTTCTCATTTCACAATTAAAACTCAATATTTTAACAATTTGATAAATATGAAAACAAAACCTGTTTGATCTGAGTAAAACAACAAAACTGAAAAGACCACAATTATTCATCAACCATTAAGAATTCATTCTGAGTGTACAATGTCACTGTCAGGATTTGGAAAACTAGGTCAATAGACCAAGATAACTAATACAAACTATTATCTTCAGTTAACAAAACATACATCTTAGTCAGGTGAAGTGACCATCTTCTCAGGACATGATTTTTGAGCTTTGTGTCTCTGAAAAGCACCCCAACCTCACGAGAAATTTTGCTCATAAAACATCTCTGGAAATTCCAGAAATTAATTCATGTGCATTAATAATAAATGAAAAACTATATCCTGGCAAAACATACAGTATCAGACACTTATGAAATGAATCGTCTTTAGATTAAAACATCAAAACAGAACACCCACTTGGCTTCTTGTTATCTTCTACAATGATAAAAAAATAACATTAGGAGCTGCCAAAAGGCATAATCATTGTCTTTAATTTTTACTGTATGCTTTTCAAAAATAGTCTTGTTTTCAGCAGTTTTTTTTCTCCCATTGACATTGGTGATTTACAGTAAATGTAGGTGGAGTTGGATACAGATACTGTATTAGACATACACTTTGAAAAATATGCATACAACCACCTAATTAAAAATGCAACATTACCCTTAACATTCACTTTTTAACATCAATTATTAGGATTATGTGCTGTCAATTCCTTAAGATAAATTTAAATATTGGGGGGCTACACTAATTTGAGGTTTATACATTGACAGTTAACATAGCTGTTTTCTGCTTCTTCTGATACTAATGTCTGCACTGGTATACATTTCAAGACCTAAAACTTTGTTTATGACTTAATGCTTATCTCTTAATGTTTTCTGTGCTTGTGAATAAATTGTGAGGCTTTTGCAGAAGAAAGTAAAAATATATTTAATAGAGAACGCCCACAGTGTTTAATTTCATGCTTCAGGACATTTGAATGTAGCTCTCTCTAACACAATAAACACAAATCGCAAAAAAAAAACTCTCTAGCCTTCCATGCTTATGTTCGGAGAGTGTTTAATTGACTGCACACTTTACTAAGAGCACATGATGCAACATTGTGATGTAACAAAGGAGTATTTGTAGGTCACTTTATTCTCATTGCACCCATCCACTGATATTCATTTGAAGTGCAAAAACTGTTTAAATCCCTAGAGGTAGTACAGTAGCTTCCACAATTAGCAGAGACTTCAGAGACAAAGCCTTTACTAGCATATACTGTACAGTACTTACAATTATTTAACATTTGCATTTGCAAAAGAGCCCAATTCACTGATTTTAAACAAGGCTTTGATAGCATAATTATAGGTTAACACAATGAATCCATCTGATAGGTGTGCTACTGTGATTCAAAAGGATCTGCTATTTTGCAGTACCCTATGCTTTTGTCTTCCATGCAACTAGAGCAGCCTGTTGAAATGAAGGCCAAAACAGCAACAAGAACACAATCAAGCTGTTACCACACCACACAACACTTTAAATGAAGATACAGTACATGTTTAAGGTCAGTATTAACATGAGCGCTCTAGTTTTTTTTTAATGTCATAATCTTATAAAAATATAGGGTCCTATTGCCTTTAATGTGTTAATGTGTTACTTGTTCAAGTGGTTTATGAACTTTGCATCAGCCCTTAGCTTATATAAAAAATGCAGAATTAAACAATTTTCATGACAATTAAGAAATTGATTAAAATATTGTAATGTAACAACAAGTGTAGGAAGACCTATTAAGACATTCAGGTCAACATACAGTAGATATCTCCAGCCATCTGTCTCCCTATACAGGGGTTAGGAGCTGTTGTATAATGAGTGCACTGCTGCCTTAGTTTTACCAATCCTTAGGCCAAACGTGATCCCTTTAGTTGTTTGGACCTAAATCTGCCTATCTCTCAACTCCAGTGAGGTAAACACAGCAGGCCTGCAGCAGGCTCCAGTGCACTTACTGTCATTTTAAGTACTGCTCATGTAAACACGGACGAATTTCAAGGCGTGTTTGTGTCCATGTGGGGAATGAAAATGACAAGAAACTAAATTGTTTTCTCCTTTCCTTCGAGAGTGTGTATGGTTCAAAGTGACCTTCATGTTACAAAGAAAACTGTCATTATCCACTGAGTTTCTCCAGTCTCCAGTCAAGCCATATGAAAAGGAATATTTCAAATTTCAAGGCTCCATCATCAAGTATTGTTTATTGAGGATAGGGGTCAGGCTATTAAAGTGATGGTCCCCTAAGCAGTCATTAAAGGGCAATTCACATCTGACTCTTGCTAGGTGATTCAATTTCTGACATATGACTCTTAAAATTCCAATTTTTCATCTAGTTAAGGGACCACAAACAAGTCATAATATACTGCCACTTGACTGCTGGCCCTTGAACCTTTTGTAACTACTGATGTTTCAAGGAAGGATGTATTTAATATCTTACAGACCCAGTGTGAAGGGGTCCTGAGCTTTTTAGGTTAGGATGTACTGCCCATTTAGTAAACACCCATGTTGTAGCAGCAAAGGTAACACATTTGTTTCCACCTTTACACTATGTAGGCAATAATTGGACAAGCCTGTATTGCCTGCAAATGTGCTTTGGTTTTTGATTTATAAATAACCAACAAATATCTAAAAAAGCTCTTCTTCTTTAGTTCTGAAAAAATATAGCAAGAAACCTGGTGTCATGATACATTATGACATAAATGTCACAGATGTCCGAAAGGGCATGCCGTGGAACGTCAGGAGAGCAAAAAAGACCCTATGCATAGCGGCAAAACAGGGATTAGCTCAGCAGGTCAGACGATGTTGGGTAGAAACTTATGCCCTCAGGCCGCGGAGGAGCAACCTGGTGCTAGACGGGTCTCAAGACATCCGAACCTTCAATGCTGAGCCAGGAGGAAATATATAGCTCCAAACAAAGACACACCTGAAGGACAAGCAAAGCACAGAGAAACTTGGAATAGGACAGAGTAAGAGCGCCCTCTAGCTGTAGAGGGCTTGACAGTAGCCTCCCCTTCATGAGCGGCTCCTGACGCCCAATAAACAAATGAGCTACACAAAGGAGGAAAAACCTAATTTAACTGAAAGGAAACCTCCGGGAGTCCACAGCTGAGAGCTACCTCCTCCTCCAACCTTTATTGGGTAGAGAAAGGGGGAGCTGGGCGGGGCTCCGGGAAGCGAGACAAAAAACACGTACAAAAGCAAACACAACAAAAATAAAACTGGGAGACAAGGGCAACAAATCACAACAGATAGGGACCAAGAGTCCAGGGAAAAAGGGTCAGGGAGACTCAGTGAGAAACCAAAACACCAAGAGAAAGAAAACAAAGTAACAACAAAAAGCCCAGGAACAAAAAATAGAAAAACACTGCACACAGGGCAAAAAACATGCTCAACATTCTGTCATGGATGCCGGGAGTGACTTCCCATGGAAAGCCAGGTATTCGAACGGGGATGTCGGAAAGGCATACTGTAGAATGACCCGCTCACAGGCATGGAAGTCGGAAGTGGCATCCCGCAACAAGAATAGGAGAAAATAAAAAAGTTCAACATTCTATCGCGGATGCAGGGAGTGACAACCCGAGGAAAGCCAGGTATTCATACGCGGATGTCGGAAAGGCATAACGCTGAATGAGGCATTGATGTCAGGAGTGGCATCCTGCAATTAGAATAGGAGAACTGAAAAGAAAAAGGCCCAAAGCGATGCAAAAAAACAAATAATACTGTTCGCAGGGTCAAAGTAGGGCTCAGCATTCTGTCACGGATGTCGGAAAGGGCATGCCGTAGAATGGCAGGAGAGCAAAAACTTGTCAGAAACTTGGAACAAGACAGAGTAGGAGCGCCTTCTAGCTGTAGAGGGCGTGACAATAAATGTGTACAGCAAAGGTGGTGACTCAAGGTACAGTACATAACACAATTATTTTTTTCAAAATTTAGTTCTAAAGAACTCTCATAGCCTGGAAACATTCAATTTGAATTTATTCTAGGCAACTAACAGTGTGGGTTGCAGTGAGTAAACTGCATACACCTACATTACAATACACCCTGGACCTTTTAAAAAAACTTTATCAATAAGAGCTACTGTATGTTCCATTTGGAATTTGAATCCTGTTCTTTCTGACATAGGACTGAAGTACGTACAGACATATTTGTTTTAGTGAAGCACATTGGAGTAAAGGAAAAATAAAGTATAGCCTTCTCCTCTTCAAGGCCAGCACAGCATGAAGTCAAGTATGAACAATAATTAGTTACTCCAAAAAGGGTTATAATAGATGAAAAACAAATTATTAATACAATAAAGAAAAATATTATCTGCCATTTTTGTGGCTAACTGCTTGACATTACAGTAGCTTATTAAAATGAGCATTCTGTTAATGATAAACTTCTAATAACTATTATAACTTGTGTATTGTGGGTTATTTCACTCTAAGGTCATTGCAATCCATATAATCACTTTTTCTGGTACAAGCTTTCTCTAATTCCTAGGCAACATTCTAATTTCTGACCTTGTCACTACAAGACAAACCAGCTGCCTAATGACCTTATACTAGCCTACAGAAACATATAGAAACCATCAGTGCTTGTCTTTCGGTCGATTGATTTCAGATCAGGCAGTTGCAAAATTTCAAAGACTTCCTTTGCTCCCAGCAGGAGGGTTAAGCAAGACTTTAGCTGCACAAGACGACTCTGATGAAAAGCAAACAAACGAAAAAAAAAACAATGGTAAAAGAAACATCGCTTGCATAGTTGATTTGCAGACCCATCTAAAACAGCCCAAGGGGGAGGCAAGTAAATAAATATGCACAAATTAAAAATGCGGAAAGTTTTTTTTTCTCTTAGAAGGCCACATGCAGCAAACAGAAGGGAAGCCACTTCTTATATCCCCGAGAAACTTCTGAACCCAGTCTAATGTATTCCTGCAGCCTACCATTTTCTAGACATTCCTCTAACCACTTCAATGGTGAATGGAAAAAAAAAGTTCCCGAATGTGTTTGTCTTAGACTTCTGATTTTAGCTTGAAATGTGGGCTTGGTGACTAAAGCATTCACCACACAAGCTGCACACATGTTTCCATAATGGTCTGATTACTGCTTTTACCAAGTTAAGAGCTCCAGCTCAGAAAGTTCCTGTTATCACACGTGCTGCGGATGTCTAGATCCCACGCATATTTAATAAAAGCTGCTATCAGGCTTCCTTAAAGCCATATGGTAATCCAGCTTTCTGGTAAAAACTTACAAATTAACTTCTTGTTTGCTGTTTTTTTGTGCAGATTTTATTTTCTCTGATGATCCTTATTTATTCATCTCCTTCCTGGCCAAATTTCCCTCTGGCCTTTACCAATCATGACTTCCTAATAATTCCCATTTATGAATTTACTTCATCACTCTTTTCTCCTCCACTCTGATAATTGATGGCTGCCACCGCATCATCCATGTGGGTGGTCCACATTGGTGGTGGTGGAGGGGAGTCCCCATGACCTGTAAAGTGATTTGAGTGGATTTTCCATAAACGTGCAATATACTGGTATTGTTATATTCTAATATGAGGTACTGGCAACATCGCTTATGGGAGATTTTTGACCATTCCTCCAGGCAGAATTGATCTAGAATCTTCAGACCCTTTATTCTCTATGTGTGAGTTACAGTACCCTATTGAGTTCAAATCATGATTTGAATGATGGATTTGAATGAAGTGAACTGTAAACTGGGCGTTAAAGTTTACCACATTTTTGTCTACTTTGATGTGTGCTTTGGACCATTATCATGCTGAAATGTCCATTTTTGTCCAACTTCTTGTATTTCTTGATAGAGGGAACCACATGTTTGGCCACAACGTTCTGGTGCATGTTGAAGTTTGTGTGTATGTCCTGAAGATGCCACTTTATACTGTAGATCTCCAGCAGTTGCCTTTGGATCACAGTTGTACTGTACCTGAACTATTTGTTTCACTGACTTGTGGCAAGATTGCCTGCAGTGTTTGGGAAGCTCTCTGACTTTGACAATGATGCTGCTGCTACTACCAAATATTGTCTCCTTTTATACTCCAGGGAAACAGGAAATCTTCAATGACCTCTACTAGATCCAGTGGCTTTCATTGCACTTCAAAAGACCAGAATAAGATCATATACTTGCTTTTATGTAAAGGATTTGTTAAATAAAGAGGTGTACAGAAATTTGACCTTTGTGTTTTATGGAATTTTTTTAATATTTTATGACAAATATAATGTTTCGCTGTACAATGCTCTTACAATTATAATATAATATTTTTTGAGTTTTTTAAGTAAGATACATTATCTTCTACATAATTCATTCAGCTATATGATGTTTTTTTGTAGGGTGCTAAATATAATTTAGTCACACATGGAATTTTTATCACAGTAAAAGGAAACATTTTATTTAGGTCTTATTTCCATAGTATACAGTATTATGTATGTGTACAAATATAAGGTACTCATTACAGCCTTTGCTAAGTTATACAAAATGCGGTGTTGTACCTTAGAAGTAATTTTATCAATTGAATAAAGAGTGTCAGATTTGAGTCCATTAAGAAAGAATATGAAAAAGGAAAAGGAAAAAAAAGGAAAAAGTAACTTAATTTTCATAGGGAGGCTCTGTTTATTAGAAGATAAAACTATTATTTTTGCCTTGAAATTTGTCATTGTGGAACGCACACGTGGTATCTTTAGTATTTGTATGATTTAAAGCGTGTTTTTGCATGAGTCTGTAGGTGTGTTACAACAGTATTTAAATGTTATACGAAGCAATTAAAAAACAACTTTTTGACAGAATCGACAAACATATTCGGACTGTATCCCTTGACCTCATTAACATTTCCAGCAGTGAGCTGGTATGACCTTGTTAACATTTCAGGAGTTATTAATTAGTCTGCACAAGAGCAGGATCTCCTACAATTCCTGCAAGAGAAACACCTACTGCTGCAAAGTGAGTGATATATTGAGTGGTTAAAAACACTGGATGGTTGTCAGATCCCTAGGTCATAATGTAGGGGTATAGCTGACAGCAGTTAGCAAAAAGATTTATCAGGAATAATTTCCAACAACTTTGTAGATGGTTCTATTTAAGGCTAATGAATGCTGTGTTTTCATTATATGAAAAACTTGAAAAACAAAAGTATTAGCAAAGCATGAATTAATATACAGTATCTGAACTATACATGGGTCCACCTAATTCATCTTCATGTTATTAAATAAGATATGCATCCTGTTATAACACCAATGAAGCAAGTTATTTTCTACTACTTGCTTCATTGGTAATATAAAACAATTCATTTATCTTTCATCAGTGTATATATTTGATCACAGAATACTATTAGATTTTTTTACATTCCTAAAATACAGTGCACCATTATGACTTTTTGTGAGTACATTAACAAAAGAGGTTATCCATTTTCACATATTCTGTGGTGTGAAGAGTAAGTGAACATTATTTCTGTGTTTTGGAAATCCACTCCATTTTAAATCAACACAAAGTAAATAGAAAATTACTGGGAAAAAGTCCAGATTGTATTTTCCAGAGTAATAGTCCACAAAAAAAACAACAACATATAAATAGAAATGTTTTTATTCAGCAGTGTATGGTTGTCAAAACGATAGTTTGGAACACTTGATTCTGAAACTTCTTTATAAACTTTAAAGGATTTAAAACATTTAAAAAATACTAAAGTCAGAAATGCTCCAAATGTGATTTGCCATCCAAACCCTCCATTCCTTACCACACTCGCAGTACAGCTGATTGCTCTGATTGTGCACTTTCCTAAAATACAGAGATTAAATCTCATGACTGACATCAGCTGCTGACTTGATTGGGCCCATATGGACTCTGAATTACATTAGGGTTTCTGCTTCAAAAGACTTTTAAATTTCTTTTTAAGTCTTTCCCTCAACATAGTTTCAGGACTGCATTATTATTTTTACATTTTATTTTCAACATTAAGCCACTTGAAAGATATTTGAGAAAACATCTTTTGAGAATAATCACGAAAAATTAAAAACAAGCAGAATCCAATGTATCTAAAGTACTATTTTATAGGAAACCACAGAATTCAAAGTTATATACATTTATAGTGTACTTGCCCATAAATTGCAAATTTAAAGCTTTGTTTGAAGGGGGGGGGGGGGGGGTAGGGAGATTGGGTGTGTACACCATGTGGTTTAAAAGCAAGATTTTTTATTGACTAAGTTGAAAACCTTGGAGTAAACAACTTGTGGCCTGAACTCTTAAAAATGTCAACGTCAGCAATGAACTAGCCAAGTATGTTATTTAAAGGAGCACAACGTCTGCCAAACTGAATATACAATTTTACAAATTTTTTTTCCAGTTGGAAATGGTACTAGCATAAAAATAATTTACAAAACAGAAGTACCAGTATCAAGTGCAACTTTGAACTTGAACTTACAAATTCACCTCTCTCGGTTGTGATATTTTGCAATAATGCTCATGTATCTTCATTTAATAAAACTGGTGCAAATTGCATCTTGGAGTAAACAGCTCTGATAAATTGAAGCCATTGTATAAACAGCTGCAGCTGTAATGTGAGTTGTTACACCGTGCTGAGCTTCGTATAGTGATCGATTTAGACACAGACAATTTAATATACATAAAAACGTGGAGCACAGCACAGTAATTTATGCTTATGAAATTTTATGACAGGAATTGTACTGATGAATGTGGATCCAAATGACACATCACTGTACCTCTGCTGAGTGCTAAAGCTTTGTTCCCAGAAAAAAAATATGAATGTAGTGGTAAATGGACATTTCAAAAGCATAAGCTGGATAAAAAAAATCAGTAATTCTTAGCATTTTTATACAGCCAGCAAGCTTCTTCTGCTATATCCAATAGCCACCACCTTGTAGCCTCAACTTCTTAGATTTCAGAAACTTTGTAAAGTTGAGCCTGGACAGTACAGGGATGGGAGACCTCTGACACAACGCTATCTCAACATGGGTAGTGTTGTTGGAGCCATACTTTTACCTCTGAACTAGAATTTCCAAACCAATGCTCCAGCACAATCCCAGGGGACATTGTGCTGTAAAACTACATCCCTCAGATCACATATTAAACTTTTCCTGACTTACTGGTCATTAAAGATCCCATGGGACTATTTGTAGAAATAGGGGTGTGAACCCACGTGTCCTGAGTAAATTCCACTTTGAGCTTATACAATTGGCAAATTTCATTCAATTTCCATGTGTTTCTTTAAACTTTTCCACCGTATCTGCTGTGCAGAGTGTAGCTTCTAGATACATAATTCTTTCTGCAAATCAATGTGTTTGGTTTTAGTTTCTTGATATGGTATTTTTAGATTAAGAATAAACAATTAAATGTTCTTACACAACATGCCATTGTGATATTATTTACTTATAAAACAGAAGGTTTCTTCTTTTTGAAACAAATATAAAAACTCTCCAACAACTTATCTCTCCAACAAAGTTATTTCTGTTTGAGAAACAGCTTTATCCATGACAAATGAGGAAATCAATCAGCATTGAAGCGGTCAATTAGAATACTAATCTCAGGTTGTTTTAACTGAGGATATCTAAACTAGTGTATCATCAGATGTTAAGGGATTAGGACTTTCTGGCTCGTATGTTGCTTCATTTAGATAAATTTAATGTCAAACTACAAGGTAAAGTCGAATCTTGCATAAAGTGTATGTGCATTCATATAAGTTGTTTCAGTGACAATTACAAAGATTGTTAATATTTCCTTGAGTAGTCCAGTCAAAGTCCTGACCTGAATATGAAAATCTGTAGTAAGGTTTGAAGACTTCTGTCCATCAACAATCCCCTACATACCTGACAGATCTTGAGCAAGTTTGCAAAGAAGGATGGGTGAAAATTGCATCACCCCAGTGTAGAGACTTGTGGAGACATGCAGCTGTAATTACTGTTAATTTGAAATCTGGAGGTCTACTTCATTGTGATATACTGTATCTGTGATATAGATAACTTTGCAACGATAATTTCCACAATCTTCAAAGGTTTAGTCTTTTGAAATTCACTTTTTTCAAACTATCCCAAACACTTGCCTCTTACCAAAGGGGCCTGAGTCATTGTTTATCTGGCCACTGAATAGGCTATCTCTTTACATTTAATTCCAATATGTCGTGGAATCCACAGGTAAATAATTAGAAACCCAAAGTGCTGCATATTGTGAAGAATGAGATCAGGTCTAGAAGTAACATTCTTGAACTGATGTCAAAGCAGCCAAAGAATCTGAACAAATGACATTTTAATGGCTTAACCTTCTCAATCCATGTCAATACAAGTACATTTGTCATATGTTCGACAGCAAAAACAGACAAATGATCAGTAAATCATCTCCCCATCTCAATATCAAATTTCAATATGTAATCATCTGATCCAAATACTGTATACACATTAAAGGTTTTAGAGAAACTTCTCTATATATCTACCTGTAAATATATTTATCCACAATAGCGCAAGGCCAGTCTCACTTACTTTAATATTTTTGTGTTTATCACAGTTCCAAGAGCTCTGTTTTTACTGACAAAGAGTTGCATGTGTCTTGCAAGACTGTGATTGGGCTATTAGTGCTTAATTGATGCATTAACAAACTGTTTAGATAAGATAACACTCTACCATTTGTTATGCAATTAGTCATTAACAAGGGTCAGTTACCACAGTTACTGACAGGCTATTAATACTCTAGCAATAGATTGCAAATAACGTATAGCTGTAATTTTCAAACCCTTAATCTATAGAGTTAGTAACATCACGACAATGTAACACTTCTGCATGCATTTTCCCTCAGAGCCGATGCAACCATAACAAACTTTACACGTACAGTACACGGACACAAACATTTTATATGAGCAATTGCTGAGATGGCAGAGCACTCAGATTTCAAAATAACTGTTGATATTTCTATTTTTGCACCAAACACAGGCTCTTGGTTATAATTAAAATGTTGCAATGTAAACAGATTAGTCTTGAAAGGGAAATGATTAATGTGTATCTCAATAAAGCATTTAGGCATGAACAACATTTCTGACCCTTTAAAAAATTTCCAAGTCATCTTTGGAAAATGTCATTCAGGCGAGCAGGACAATACTATGTTTTGGAACACTGCCGGAGGGCCAGAACTAAAAGATCAGCATCCCTTGCTGAAGTTGCACAAAGCTCTGTGTGGTGCCTACTTCAGCACTTATCAGTAAATAATAGGTACTAACCAGAATGAGTAACACAACAAACATACATTAGAATAATGTTGCATACTTGTTTTGAATGCATTTTAACAAACAGTATCGATATCTTTCTGTTGTCAGTATTATACTTGCTATTTGGTTTTTCAAAACTACAGTAAACTGTGCATTTCCAATTTTTACTTAGTGAATTCAATTTAATAAAAAAAGGTCTAAAATTTCTTCTAAATGAATTATTCTAGTTCACGGAGCCCCATTTATATCACTATTAACAGTATTATTATGATAACAATACAATTTGAAAGTAGTCGAATCAGTAATCTGCCTGGGAGATTTTTGTACATTTTATTACAATATCAATTCAATCTTTTCTCAGTTTGCCATTTAGTGAACAGCTTTTATACCATTAAAGTTCTAATGGCTGTGCTGGTTAATAATTTAAACAAGTTTCCTTTTGCTGTGACTGGTATTAAAAAGTGCTCACATTTTCCTGGAATTGACCACCCTTTGACACTTTGCCAACTGTGAAGTGAAAGGATGCAGTCTATAGATGGGGCGATGAATTTAACAAATGACTTCCAAAGGCTGTTTTCCTTTCACCCTATCAGGCATGATTTAGTGATCACTGGAGGGAAGCCTGAGACATTGTATTAGAGGCTTTTATCTTGTAAAAGGATACAATCTATTTGTGTTTTTCCTATAAATGGTCAATTACAACCTAGTTCACTTAAAACAACAGAGTTTTAAACTTGATCACTTAGTATTACTTGTTGAAATACAGTAAATCTGTTAAAGCATAATATGAAATCTATACTTTTATTAAGGATATTTTCGGGGAAAGGAAAATTAATGTTGAGGAACACATTTCTTTTTCTTTTTCTTTTTACTTTAAAGGACATTCCTTCTCTCTGTTTTATCCTTTGCTTCGTGTGACATTAATAGGCTGGTACAGCAAGACAAATGCCCTTCTGTGCCTCCCATGCTGAAAGTACCAATTTTCAAATAATTGCAGCGCTTAAAAATCTTTCAGAACTCGCAAACATGCACAAAATACCAGCATTTATGCTGACAAATACTGGAGTGAACAGAAAAAATGTCTATCCTGAGTTTCTTCTGCTGTATACCAGTTCATACAGAACAGTTTTGAGTACAACAAAAAAAATGATTTTAATATTTTTATTTTTGGATTCTCCTCCCAGAAAACACATCTGGTCCAATCATCTGCTCGATACTGGCTCAAGTCAATATCAAAAGGTTTACAGATAAGCACTAAAGACGGGACTAATTTTCATTATAACTTTTTTATTATACAAACTAGTAAAATTGAACTTTACTCTTAATGATTTAGACAAAATTGATATTACTTACAATATTTGTTATGCAATAAATCACTGTTGTTTTACTCAGCAGGACCAGATGTTTTTAGACAAAAAAAAGAGTAGCATGAAGTTTTGTGACAATCGGTGCAGCATTATTATTTTGAAAAGTTTTATCGTTGCATTTAAGGTTGCATACAAATGCAACAAGTGTTATAATATTGTGTCAGCATGTGTTCCAGTGTCACACAGATGCTTTATCATAAAAATGTCTTCCTGAATGTGAAATGTACAAATCTATGTATCATGTCCAAACTGCTTTTTGGAACATGCAAACAAACTGTGGATAGAATTGCAACTAAAGAAATGTGATTGATTTTAGAAAGTCAGAAAGAATTTCAACAGAAAAAGTGGCTCCCCCAAGGGCATTAGACTCTCTAGAGTCTCTAGAGAATTATAGCCCTTTCACACCTCTAAAATAGCCTTCTTAATGTGGCATTTCCCATTTTTTATTTTCATCTGTCTTTCAGTCGTTACGAATGTTGCACCTTTCCCCAGTGCCTCCTAGCTCCAAACAACTAAGCAAAAATAAGAAAGGCAAAAACACAATGAAAAACGTGTCACTCTTCCAGGAGACATCGTCTTATGCTTTTCTGCCACAACGTCTCTTGTTCTCTGGTTAAGCAGAAACTGTTTAACTTCACTGTTTTCCTGAATTGATCAATCTCACATTGTTTATTGCTGCCTGTCATGGAACAACTGACAGTAATGATTTTTATCTGTGCTGGTTTCATTGGGGTGCCCTACACTTTGCTGTGTTTACCCCAAAGTTTCCCTGCTGCTTTTCTTTCCCAGGTATCAGTAGATTGTAGTCAAAAATCTCTTCTATGAATTAAACCATTTTTAGAAAGCAATAATAAAAAAACAAAGGATTTTGTACCAAGAATGTAACTGTATCTACTGCACCTACTGTAAGTTCTTTTGAATAACCAAGGTCGTGATATCAGACTAACAGTATTTTCATGGACCGACAACAGATTTCTTTAAAAATTGTTTTTGACAACCAACAGACAACACAAACACCAGTTCTTCAAATACTATACTGAACTGTTGAACTGAAGTGCTGTGGAGAGTGCAAACTGTCTATTATAGTAATTGAAATCTAATTAGATAAAAAAATCAAAGTAGTATGGTTAGTCACACACACATATGCTGTGGAGTCAAAAGATTGTCCTTGTTATATTTAATATAATTTAATAGTTATTTCTCAGCTAAAACTACAATAAATGTTATACATGTGAATTAAATACAACAGGAATACAGAAGAAACAGTATCTATTTAAATTTAGTAGAAATAAGTAGAAAGTAGTGAAACTCTTGAAATCAGTGTAACGAAAGCGTTCTTTCAGGACCCTATGCAGATGACACGATCTGGGGTAGAGTGAGGAAAACACAAGGAAAAAGCATGTGGGAGTCAGGAATGAAAAGAGGGGGCGTGTCCATGGTGCGCTGGAGTTCGGGGGAGGTGTGGCCGAGGCAAACAATCCAGAAATAAATCCAAGGGGGAATCCAAGCAGAGGCAAAAGTCCAAAGCCGGGCGGTCCATCCGTGACAAACGAGGTTAAAAACAGGAACCGGGTTGGGAACAGCACAGGAATAGGAACAGGAACAGGAACTAAAAACGTGACAGGACCAGGGGCTTCCAGGTCCCGGACTCGCCTGGTATGGAAACCAATGCAGAGCCCAGAATAGAGTGAGCGCCTGGCTTTTAAGGAGAACTGAAAAGGGGGTTGGAACAGGGAGCAGGTGCGGTGGATGAGTAGAAAACAAGGAAGGGCTGGAGAAGAGGGGATTAGCATGAGAAACAGTAAATATTGCATTTTAAATTATTTATTTTGCATTAATTAAAAACATAGCCTATTAAATGCTAAAGATGTAGCACATATATACTGTACTTTTATACTGCCAAAATAAATTTCCCCATTAGCCTTGCTTTCTTTGAGTTACTTTTGAGTAGTTCTGTATGTAACCAAAGTACAGTACTGAAAGTTATATGGCTGGAACAATGAAAAATACAGTATCTATGCACCAAACCAGAGGACCAAAAATGTTTGTGTAAAGTAGGTATCATTTGAGTGATACCATTAAGCAAAGTTTGATGAGAGAAGGTGGTTGATAGAATAGATATTAACATGTGGTGGCTCATAGGAATATGAAGTTTTATTCTCGTTGTGGACATTTTGAAACTTTGACACAAGCAAGGCCATTAGGGGCTCTCAGCTTTAGAATTACTGTCAACATATAGTAACCCTACTTGTCATAATAGCCTGTTTAACATACAATGATTCTCACGTTAATGTTTGAAATAACTACAAGTTAGAACTTTGCAAAATAGACTAATGTAATCAAAAGTTTTAAAAAAATAATGATGCAGAAAAACTGTATTTTAATTATACGTAATAATATAAAAATATTCATGTATAAAATGTTATAACGCATTAGTTAATTATATTTCATACACACTGCACACAAGAATACAATGTGCTATAAAGGTAAATGTTTGAATGTGTGTGCTTTGTATGATATTTTTATGATACGCAAGAATCCTTTTATGGTAATAAGGATAATTACTATATAAGATACTGTATGTTACAAAACACTTTATTGACTAGTCCATTATTGACCTCAGGTTACAAATAATAATTTCATTATAACAAAACTACCTTTACTGAGATCAGTGATTTGAAATACCTTGGTAAATTTAAAAGAATACTGAAGCTGTGAAAATGTTTTCTAACTTACCAAACTTGTCACTATTATTTATCCTTCTGGTGATCTTGAAGAACAGGCAATGCAAAACCATTTTTCAAGTTAAATTGTCTTATTATCATTTTCATCTCAAACTGTGCAATGCTGCTGCTCAGCATCAAGCTTGAGAGGTAGGTGTATGATGAAAGGGCACTTTACCTTGCTTTTAATAGTACTCCATCTGCCAAGGTATATATAAAAAATAAAGTGGCTGCATTTACACATACTCATGTTTCAATATTTGATCTTTACTGTAAGTCCAACTTAAGTACTAATTTAAAATTTCACATTAATTGGATTTAATGATTTTGTTTGTGAGTACCATTATAATTTCTAAATTGTAAAAAAAAATATGTTTTATATTCTGATATTTTTCTTATCAGTATATTTTATTAACATGAATGTTCATGTACTAATATTTGTTTTTCACTCGTTTTTCAAAAGATATTTAATGTTTCGCCCTCTGTACACTGTATATAAATGCATTTTTTTACCAGTTTTACCAAGAAAGAGTTAGTTACAAAATGAGTCTATACAGAAATTCATCTGTCATATCAACACATTTCTATCAAAGATAGACATTTTCTGTTAGTATTAAAATCTTTCCTGTGTCATAATGTTTCAAACAGAATATGAACCAAGAATTACACTTTGCACACCCAGTACTTTATGGCAAACCTTTTGTGCTAAAGACTGTTTTCTTCAAATCATCTTTCATGCAGGACGTCCTTTAATTAGTTTGTGGAGCAAAAGTTTGGTTTAGTCATGGCCTGATTGTGTTAGAATGCTAGCACATTTAGTTTCCTAATAATACTCATAATCTGTAATATAATCTGTAATTTCATGGAGCAACCCTATGACAGCCTATTGTGAAGGCTAGAGAAAGCAGTGTTCTTCAAAAAGCAGAACAGAACAAGCTTTTCTCCATTCATGGTTAAAACACAAAATCAGTCCATCATGCTGTTAAAGCATCTAACATGAACTGAGAGTACATCTGCTTCAACGCCAGGATGTAGGAATAGAAAACACTCAAAATGCATTAGGCGACCCAGTTCAGAAGGGCAGTGGGGATTTGGCTTTTACAGGTCTAAAGTAAGATTGACTCCTCTCTGTCCTCTATGAAATGCAAGGTTACGATGCAACAGTAATCTTAAAGTATGTGTTATATGTACTACCGGAGGATTATAAATAATGCAGGACTGTATAATGTGTGACAATTTAAATATCATACGAGCTGGCTACAAAAGGTGAGTCCTGTAAGTTGTTAAATTGACTGAAAAGAGCAGATGGAGTGAGAAAACAAAACATTGCTGAATAATTTAGTATGAAATAAAAACAATCGATGAATACAGAAACATACTGTTTTCGTATGTTTTCGGTATGGTTTAGGTCCTCTTAATTATAGCTTTTCAAATTTATATTTGATAAAATCACAGCCTGTGTAATGTATCTGTGAGATCAAGTAACATTTTATATTACAGACTTCACATTCCACTATACTATACTGCAAATTCACACATCTTCATAATGTGTGAAGAACAGACCATTAACAAAATAAATTATCAGTTAGGAATATCCTCCACTAATGATTATTCACATGCATATTAAAAAGCACAGGTTGTTCTCATATATAAATGGCATATTAATGCACAATTGAGTGCTAATAACATGTTTGTCATGAACTTATAAAGTGTATTTTGAAGCACTTAAACTAAAAGGGTACCAGAGAGTGCATATATTTCATTTTTAGCATAAATACATTTATGTCATTTATCTTTGACATTTTACACTTTATTACATACACAATCACATTGGTATTTGTCAATGTGAGCATAAGAGAAGTGAATAGTTTAGTGTATACTAAAGTCAATACTTTATACTAAGTACTGTATAAGCCCATCAAAACCTGTCATCATACGGTATTTACCCATGAACACTGAATTGATACTCATGCCAAAAAATGATGATAAAAAGGAACTTCTGTTTTCTACAATGCAATATAGGCCTGCAAGTATACTGTACATGCTATGATTTTTTGGCTATAGTTTTCTACCCTGAAAATACTACCTTTTAGAAAATTCTTTCCAATAAAATTCATTTCTTAATGGGACGTGATTTATTTTTTATATGAAATTCCGCAGCAGGGTTTAAAACAAAGAAAAAAAATATAATGAGATTGATACGAAAACGAAATAACATGAAATATACACTAAACAGTACAAAGTATTTTTAAATGTGGAAATAGTAACTGTAAAAAAAAGAAAATGAAAACAGATTAATTTTCACTCAGCAGGTGTGGCACAGACGCTTCCTGTGTAAAGTATTAAAATTAAAAGGGGAAAAACAGATTGCAGATTAAATTATTATTTAATAAAAATATTATTAGTTATAATGAACCAAAATCTCATTATATTTAACAGTACAAGTACTTTAAGTATTAAATAAATACTTGTAAGTATTTATTTTTGCATATAATTTCTAAGTCATAAAAACATACACAGTGGTAGCATATAATTATAGAAAATATCCCTCAACAAAAAGGAGAAGGAAGTTTAGAACAAATGGTCAAATGTTAAAATATTATTAAATCTAGAATTAATCTAGTAATCTTATTCTTTAATAAATAAGAAGCCTAATGTTTATTTTTAATGTGAATGTGATATTTTTCATACCGTTAAACCATTATATGCATCTACACTGCCAGTTGAAAGACAAATTATATTTTAGTATATTCTGTGTCTTTTCACCTTTGAAGTGTCACAACTGTGCCGAAATTGAACATTAACACACCTATAGAGAGAGAAACAAACAAAGAAGGCAGGAAACTGGCTTCTTTCTACCGGTTGTCATTAAAGTGCACTTAAGTGTGACTGAAAAAAGTGTGGTCCTCTTATTTGTCTGTGTGCGTTTGTTGAAGGGGCACAGGAGGTGACCCAGATTCTATCAGGTTATACAGACACCACTGAACCTTTTCAGAGATGATGCCCCTGAGGTAATTCAACATTTCCTTTTTCAAGACTGCAAGGTGCTCCCTGTGCATCAAGGGGCTCAGCATTACTCTTTATTTTCTGCCCCTTTATATCCCTGCACACTGTCTCCTTGCTTTGTGACACATTTCCCTAAAAAAAACGAAATCTCAATCATCTCAATCTGGATCTCAGTAGCTAATTGTTGAGCAGGTTGAATCAAGTCTATAAACACTTGATATTTACTTACTAAATGTTGCCATTCTGTATTTTATATATTTCAACAGAGAGTTTAAAGTACCAGTATTATATTTTATTCCATGATGTTATTCCTCCTAGAAAAGAATAGGTTCTTTGTGAACAACAGACATTAAAAACATCAACAAGGAAATCATATGGATCATTTTGTTTCAGAAAACACATCAAACCAGAGAGCATACCTTTAAGGTATCGTGCAGGAAATTCAGTACTTAAAATGACAGGAAATTATTTAATTTGGTATTAATAGGCATGGAACCTATTACTACCTATTTTGCATAAAATCTAATGTATTGTGAAATATTTCCTGAATGATGCAGACACTGAGGATATGTTTTGATGAATTTCGGGATGGACTGTGAGATTCTTTCTCTATATACTTGTTAAGGGTTAGCTCATTTAGAATGCTGATTATAAGCTCATTAAGAATGTTGATTATAGTAAGTTATTGAAGGCAATTTGTGTGGATTTAAATCCAAGTAAATGCATCACAAGAGGCAATCTGGGACAGTATGTTACCATATCAAAGAGTGAAACCTGATGCCTAAGTATATAGATGAGTTAGATCGCAGACTGGCACTTCATTTATTTGTGCAAATCAATGCTGAAAGTGTCTGGAGCACCACGCACAGCCTTGCATTCTAAAGTAGTGACTCAGAATTCCCCCAAAAAGACAGAGTAATGTAAAACAGCTCTCTGAAGCCTCTCACTATGATTTGCCTTCTAAAACCGTATTACTAGGAATAAAGTACAGTAAAACCCTAGTTTATTCAGTTTAAAGGGTATATTGAAACAATTAAAATTTGAGACACATGTCTCCTTAGACCACTCTTTCTTCAGGCCACAGACTGTGACATACTGAAGAATGAAGCCAAGGACAAATGTATCTGACCTATTTTCTCTGCTCTTTATTGCATATCTTCATCTGACTGCTAAATTCTAGGAAAAACGGGGCTTTAAAAAATGAGAACATACTGTACATTGACTTTTAGAACAACAACCACAAACATTAGTTACAATACTGTAGATGTTCTGAATATCTACACTTCACTCTACTACTCTAATAGTAGTGATTTCTACTATAATAACAATTGTGATTTTTATTTTTACAGCTTAGTTTATCTGGTACAAACCAAGCTTAATATTAGCTAAACTTACATTCACACTGATAAGAATCAACGTAAACTTGACAGTATATTAAGAGACAATACGAAGTGTTTTAGTGGTGAATCATATATTCCACATTTTGTTTACTTTCTAGAATCACCAGTAATTTTTTTAAACCCACCCTATTTAGGAAAACCAGTTGTGTGTAATCTTGCTTCAGCTCAACTATAACACCTGCAACCACCTTTTGCCTATCCTTCACTGACAGTAAGGCACATTTACAAGCACCCAGGAAACCATAGAGATCACTTTCCTGTTATGTACAATGACAGTCCTGGCTAAATAATCTCATCCCCTCCCTTACTGGCACTCAGTCACTTGTCTTTCGGCTGTTTTGGAAATCATACCTCTTTTAGACAGTTAACATGACTTGGGCTGGGCTCTTTTAGACAGTTAACATGACTTGGGCTGGAACCAGTGATGCCTGGAATATAGAGCTCAGCTCTTGTCAGTGTGAGAAAAAAAAAGCTCTCCAAGCCCTGCTGGGATTTGATCTTGGTCATCCGTGGGCTCTAGGCAGGCACTAATCACTTCCTAGATAATGCCCGAAGATAATGCTCTTCTGTTAGCTTATAACTCTAAGTTTATAACTAAGCCAGATGGTTAAGTTGAGTATTGTTAAGTATTGAATTTCTTCAATACTCTTCCAAAAACTTCTCTCAAACTCTTTCAAACGCTCTCTTCTCACAAAAACGTACACCACTTTCATGTCTCTAACTTCCCAGCTCCCTACTTCCTTTGGTGCTGTGCACAATAGAGACTTTTTTACCAAGGGCAGAGGTAGACATCCCTACTAAGGTAGCAATTCATTTCGATTTACGCTGGACTGTCCAGAATTTGGGGAACTCATTCAGTTGTTCTCAGATGAGTTGTTCATTTGATTCACTAAGTCATTCAGCTCACAGAGACCATTTGAACATCAAGTCAAATGAATCAACACGAGATAATTTAGTTCTAATCTTAGATCTCAGAGAACAAAGAGGCAAACTTGGAAACTTGATGTGAATGCTATTCAGTAAACATTAAGCAACTGTAAATGGTCATACTGCAGAAAATCACACATTGCCTTAGTATTAATAACATGTGTGAATATGATACTAAACAAGAAGAATTATTTCGCTGGTTCTTTCAGATGACTCAAATATAAATACACTATTTGTGGTACGAAGTAAAGAAAGCAGAATGCAAGTGAAATCTGAGTAAGCTGGAGAAGTTTTACATAAAGGATTTATCAAAAATACCTCCTGAGAGCTCAGTGAACCTATTACAAAGAAGTGCCTTCTTTATGTTATAAAAGACAAATGATGATTACTGAAATGCTGATTGCTGGGGTATGAATAATTTTAAACATTGTAGTGGCTTGCCAGCAAACTAAAGGGCAGTAATTGCAGATAACTTACCAGTGGAGGTCTGTACTCAGCCTCAGGTCTTTGTACACAGTCTCACAGTGGGAGATAATTAGCTAATTGATTAGATATAGTAAATGGTGAAGTTCTTGCAGAGGTAAGGTATTTAAGGGGTGAGTATGGGGCTAGTGGTGGCTGCAATTTATGAATGCTGTTTTGTTGTGACCTGTAAAGGCATAAAGTAAAGCCTTCTGTTTTTTATGTCTCGTGTCCATCACTTGTCTGTACTGACCCTTGGGACCACCCTGCTTGAGGGTAGAGTCTGTCACAGTTGTATATTTAGAGAAATCTTAAAGATGACAGATTTATTTTTGTGACATTCAATACTGGTACTTTATACATTTTCTTGTATTTATTCAACTAATACTGTTTGTACACTTGCATTTTTGCTTGGCTAGAACCAACTTCCAACTACTGTATATTCTACCAGTGCAAATAAAATATTAAGATACATAAAATTTGGAGCTAGCTGAATTATAATAGTGAAGAAGTGATTTGAGAGTGAACATTATTTTTGACGCACAGCACAGCTCAAAGAATTTATAGAACAACATAGAATGGAGTGATTCATTTTTCACGAAACATAGAATGCAGTTGTTTTTTTTATTGATGTGACATTTTGTGAGGTTCTTCAAGCGTACCTTTACTTATTAGTGTTCATTGTGCTGATATGGGATCAATATATTATTTTGACTGACTATATTAGTTTATGTTGCTCTTTTTGTTGCAATAATCTGGCTAGTTTAATTTGTGATATTTGCACATTCTGCTCTGGAATATGGTCCACTTTAAATCAGAACTTTAGGAAATCTATTAATCAAAACCCATTGCTTGAAGAAGGGAGGAAAAAAGCAACAGGCCTCTGATAGACAAAAAGTCACCATGAAATACTAGTCTTGTATTTTTACACTTACTGTACCAGGTGGATTGAGGTGATTTGATTTGATTCTCATCTTTTTTCAATGCATCTTTCTAGAAATGTTAAAAAATGATATGATACCATTGATTTTATCACAAAGTTATCTTGTACTCTTAAATATAAAGTACTGTACAAGAATGATTCACAGTAGCTAGTATTGTAAATGTATTATTTAATTTTAACAGGAAAGTGGTAATACTGAAATATTTTTTTTTGATTTTGAGAACATTAATTAATCACGTACAATGCTGTGCAAAAGTAACTCCTTCTAGCGATGTCTCATTTTGTTTAATTAAAATTGATGTACAGTATACAGTATGCATTGGCCTTAAGTGAATATATTTGATCAAAACATTAAGCATTCTAAACCCTTTTATGGGAAATGGAGGTTAAATGGCAGCACATATTCTCACTCCCTTTCTGCTTCTCCCTCTGACCTGAAGAACCTACAGTAGAGCTGAAACACTGTGCTCTTCTTCTTCCTACTTTTCAGCCTGGAACTAACATTTACTTACTTTCCTTGCAGTTCCCATGCAGACACAGATCCCTATTTGAACCTCCCATGTGAAAATGTGCCTATAGCACCATTTACACAAGGGCAAAGCTTCATGTCAATGACTAGTCAAGTACTTTGTCTTGTGATTTGAGGGGATATACTTGTTTTATATCACTAACATTATACATTTTTACAGGTGAAGATTTATTTCAGGGGGCACTTATTGGTAAAACAGATTCTTTTGATAGGTAAACCAAATTTGCACAGTTGCTTTAATTGTAATTTCTTATTAACATATGGCCCTATCATTAATCTGGAAAGCCAGATATATTAGTTAGTTGCATTCTTCATTTTGTTTTTAGAGGGATAGGCATCCAAGTTTACTTAAGTCAAGAAACTGACAAAGTCTGAATTCAGAGAATATAAACACTGAATAAAAAGAAAAAAAATAATGCTTTTAAATTTCTTAATGTACTTTATTTTACCTTATCTCGACTTTACTTTGTAATCAGCTGAATGCCTTTCTTTCTGCTTCTGTGGAAATCAATTCACTCAATTCACTATCTGGAGGCAGTCAAGCAGTTTTGCTGAAGGTATCCGAGTGTTCCAATCTCTGCATTTACAAACATGTCATATTTCAAATAAGCAAAAACAGAAATGGCATTATGTGAATAGAATAACACAAAGCTTCTTTATTCATTTCTCACAGCTGCTTGCCGTATGTGCTAATATGACATTTCTATTTCAGGTTATCGAATGCCATTGGAAAAAAAATACTGTGGAATTCATTCAATAAATACAAGGCTGTACATCTTCTCCAGAAAATATATTAAAGCCACTGAGACAAGAAAAAAACTGAAATAGCAATGTATAATTCAAATAGATTATAACTGAATGAGAGAATTAGTTAGTACTTGTAGAAAACAGCAATCATTTTAAAATCTAACATGAGCAATTTTGCCTGTACTTTTGTAAAAAAAAGTACAGAAATGAATCGCAGAATACATAGTAGGTTTATTATATTGAAGTACAACAAACAGCAATAAAAGAGAATTGTGCAGTAGTGCAGGTGTGAGAATAAATTTCTAATAATAAAATATAACTTATTAAATATAAATATAATGTGTGTAGCCAGGTGTGGCGCTGTGCAAGCTGCAAAGTAACAGGCAGAGGTTAATTCTACACTAAGAAACTAAATGGAAAGAGATTGAAAAATTCCTCAGAAACTCAATGTATGTGTATTTCGAAGTGCTTCTTAAATATGAGCAAATGCTAATACATGTATAAAATGTATTTCACAAAGACTCTTCTTGAAGAAAAACATGACATGTCCAGAATACTCTTAATTTATCCACACTCTGTCATGTTGGGGAAGAGTTAATAGCAATTCCAAGACCTTTTTTGTTTTTTGTCAGCCCTGACTAAGTGAGTCAGACAAGCTGCAAAATCCAATTTGAAGTTTAATGAATACCGCCACTCCTGAAATTATGGATTCTCACAATTTAATTTATGGCCTGGCTATCCCTCCCCTCCACTGACACTGGCCTAATCAGAGGTGCTGGCTTTCCCACTGAGACCAGCTGAAGGGTGACCCATCGTATGTCCCAGCATGGTGCCTTCACTGATTTGGAAGCCTGTCACACGCCAGTGGGAACTTGCACAGTGTGCCCTCACACTAACCACAGGACTCACACTCGTGAGCACCAGTGAGCGTACACCAACGCTGCAGACCAGCATCCCTGCACAACAACTCACAGTACACAGGAATATTCTTTCACAAATACACAAACAGGAAGAATAACTTTGCCAAATGCATACGGAAGAAATTAATTTTTTTATAATTTTTCTTTTAAATGCATCACTGAACCTGTGGCGGGCTTTTCATAGAAAGTACAGTATTTTCCACATTATAAGTGGCAAGGAAAATTATGTTTTCAATTACATTTGTTAATCCTGAACATCAGTTATTTTGTAATAAATGTTGCACTAAGTTTACTATTTCAGCATATTTATGTGCGGTAATATAACCTGGACTTTGAAATGTATCTATCGATCTTTTCTTGGCTTTTTAATTATTGTTTGCTTGGTAATGTGTGAAGTGTGTGAAAATTAAACTTTTTTTTGTATCCAGTGTAATATAAACAAAGTACTGGCATCGAATCACAGATGGTTACAGGATCATCTGCAACACCAACCAATCAAAATGTACCACCAGCGGTCTCATCTTTGCAGTCTACGGTTTCACAAACAATTTAACTGAGGGGGTGGGTATGTGATTTGCACAGAGAGATAGCCATCTACTTGTAAACGTCCCTGTTACAACCCCATAACTTATTTTTTATGTATTACTGTATTTTAGTCTTCTTTATTGATTCCCAATTAACAATCACTTCCAAACATAAGGAGGCAGCTCCTTCCTTACTACACCAGATGGGAAGTTTAAACAGGCATCTACTGCAGAAAGGAGGAGATGACACTGGTACTGTAACTCAGGGGGTTCTTGCTGCTCAGAGTGAGAGGATCTGCAGCATGGTAGTGCAAATGTTGACTGAGGTTTTGAGGCTGATCGGTGAGGCAATGTAAGAGAGCAGCACAGTTTTCCACTCAGACAAAACAAGTTGATGGAAAACCTTACTGCTTGTATCGATACACTGAAAGCAGTACCGCATCAGGCTAAGAAATCCACTGTATTTCTATGGTTGACTGATTCCCAGGCAAAGTAAATGAGCTGGAACTCAGGATCAACACCCAACTGGTCAGTGTGCATGAGGGGCTTGAGGAGAATAATCATAACAAGTATTTACAGATCCCCAATCTTACCTCCTGCCTTGTTTCTACTATTGATATTGACAGATCTCACCACATGAATTATGAAGACACTCCCAGCAGATCCAATAAAGCCCACATGCTACTCTTTAAGCATCTCCATTGTACTGACAGACAGACCAATGCTTCAGTTTCCTGACAGATCAGCAAGCAGTGACCAAATGTAACACTGTCTGCGCAGTCAGGGCCAGGCATAGTGTAATTGCATAATTGTGATTTACATTATGTTCACATATGTGGGTCTTGTTCTTTCCTCAAGGAAGCCAGCGTGGGGACCAGAGTATCTGCTAGAAGAGAGTTCCACTGTGATCTGCTCTGCTTGGATGACGGCATGGCAACAGCATTGTTTTTGACATGTTCTAATTAGATATACAGTATATCTCAGTATATCTGTCAGTATTTTATATGTCAATCTTTGGATTGTCATGTGTTTTGGTCTCCATTTCTTAAATCTTTAATACTAATGACTAATTTAAATTTAGTCTCTTGAAATGTACTCGATTTATACTGTCTTAATAAGTGTGGTAGTTGCTTTGACTTTTTGTACAGTAAAAGTGGATGTTCTTATGGTACAACAGTCCCATGTCACAGAAAATGTTTGTAGACATGTATTATCATTTTGCTGCTGCCTACTATGTTAATAAGAAAATGTTGTGTGCTTTTGTTCTGTTGCTCTCTAACTCTGCTCTGTTTTGAGTGAAGAGAGTAATTGAATAGGGAGGATTGCTTTTTTAAAACAAGCCTAATGGATAAAAAATGCTGTTATTTTACTTTATGCCCCACTGGCTTTAAACTCGGGTTTCTTTACTTCACTAATCAAACTGTTATCGGACCTCTCTGAATATAGTTTAATTATTGGCATTGAAATAAATGTTGTATTTAACCCAGCTCTTGATCGATTCTGTGCTCTGCTCTCAGAGTGCTGCATCTGTTGCTCAATTTTACAATGTGGAAATTCTACCAAGCATTCTTTTAGATCACGATGCAAAGTAATATAACTATGCTTGAAGCTTTCCCCAGTAAAATCAGTGTATTAAATCAAACTGAATTAAAAGCAAGTACATAAAAGTGAATTTACATTCTAATTTTGAAAAAGCTGACTCATTTGTAAGATCTAATATGAGGTGGGAGGCCACTTCACAGTGTTGAAACAGATCAGAAAGCATGGTCTCCCAGTATACAGAGCTCCATATTGGGAACTGAAAAGGACAGATTCTTTGCAAATAAAGTGTAGGTGTATAGGGAGTTAATATTTAACAAATGTAACCAGGAGCCATACTCCTCAAGCTGCTTAAGGTGAGCAGAGGTATTTTGAATTTTATTCAGAAATCCATAGGGAGCCAGTGCAAGGAAACTAAAAGAGACTATGTGCTATATGGATTTAGGGACTGAATTCATTAAAATGATAAAATATGTTTAAATGCAAACTCCTTCATGTTGGTGTGCTCAGGCACTAAGCGCACTCCAGTTTTTTATCTACTTTATCTCTAGGGGCCCTTGTCGAGGAATGCTGTTTGGTATTCCGTTAGAACCCCCTTCTGCAAGCACTGTGCCAGTCTAATACTTTTGTCCCTCTGTAACATTGCATTTCACTTTACATTGATAAAAAGGTTTTAATTTTTACAACATTGGCCTATCATTCTCTTTCTTAATCTATAGTTTCAATAGGTTTAGCAGACTCTTGAGATATAAATTAAACAGCCCTGTGTCTGTCTTACCACCTCTGAAATTCCACTGTTAAATACAATGCCATGTGTACCAATACCAATGCCAATAACAATGGTCAGGCATTTTAAAGATCTTATTGATGACATCCATCCTTGTGCTAACTTATTTCAATACCATATTTAGAAAATTTGAGACAGACCTAACTGGAACATAAATGTATCGTAACCGCCCAATGAAAACCAGACATTTTTACAATAAAAAATAATGTACTCATGCCATTTATTTTTAAGATGGAAGCTTTAATGCTTTGCTCCTCCTCAGTACTGCTCTAAGCTGTGCTCTTTATTAAATAAATTATGCATGTTAGGATTCAGTTGTGTTTCAAATCCCATACACCCCACTGCAAGGCATTTCTTAGTGAATCATTGTTATCGTATTGTACTTTCTAATGTTGGTTGTTGACAATTTGTGTTATTAGTTATTGCTTGGTTTGATGTTTCCTTTTTGTGGTGACACATTGAAGAAAATACTTTTAGATGACAAGATTTCCCTCAGTGTAAACTACGATCTGGTTGTATTCTTGTCTGATAGTGTCTTGTCTGATATTGTCTGACAGAATAGTGATTGCCCGAAAAATGCACTAATATTAGAACAAAGTTATATTTGAACTCACCTATTTTCCTTAAGACAGCCCGTTTGCCTTGGAGCTGTCCCTTCGCTTTCCCCCAGTGGTCTGATTTAAGAATTCGCACTTTGGCTAATGTCATGAAAGACAACTGGCTCTGTACAGTACATCTCCAGATTTACAATTACAATTATACTGGGTACTTTGTAGTTTTTATATACTTTTTAACATCTAATGATTTTGATGCTTGCTTATAGGGTTCCCTGGAGCACAGAGGTTTTGTTTCACCACTTACTTTAAATACTGAACATTGTGCACAGAACAATATTATGGTTTCTTTACTCTATATTTGTAACTATCTATTCAGATATGCATATAAACCTCTAGTGATCAGTACTGTCTGGGATAGGGATATAGCTCTTCCTGGTATCTCCTGGGATATTGTTAAGAATAATTTGAAGTCTGACTCTAAAAATTCTGACCATTGTTAATTCAAAATTGATAATTAATTTTATTCACAGTACATATTTGACTTGTCTTACACATTTCTTAAAGGTTCTAAATGAGCTTTGGGCATCCAGGGTGAATATGCTCCCTTTTCTTCCATTCAAGTTTGTTGACTATTGTGGTGCAAAATATTCCTCATTCTTTAATATTTCTTTTGTTGAACGACAACTCCTCACAATATTAATCTGTGTAGCAGATGCAGATTGAGTTGGCTGGCATTTCTGCTGCTAAAAGGATGTGTATTCATCTGGAAACTCCTGTATTCCATTCCTAGGCCCAGTGAACTAGTTCCTTTCTTGATGTTACTGTATGTTATCTCTCCATTGTGTGGACGCACTAGACAAGTGAGGAGACAGAGTGAGGCCGGGGTGTGGTGGTAAACACCATCATTATTGCTTCCTTCTGGAGATTCCTAAGGTCCTCTGTTGTCTGGGTGGAAGGAGTTTGTCACCTGGGAGGAAAATATTGGATGAGGCTCTTGAGGTGGAAGAAGAAGGCCCTGGAGAAAATGAAACTGATCGTTGGTCATATTATTGCATCCCCCCCAAAAAAGAAAACAACAACAACTGGATGATCTAAAACATTTGATTGCAAAAAGCAAAAAAAAAAAATGTGTAGTGTAAAATTGTATTACAGGTGTTACTCTTCCAAATGTGGGTCTTCAACTAGAAATGTATTATCTCCTTTGCAAATGAGAAATGCTGAGCAATGAGTGCTTTTTCTGTTTCTTTTTTAAGCTGAGTATTTTTCACTCAGAAAAATAGATTTATCAGTACAGAATTGTGGTTAGATTTTGTATTAAAAATCATGTTAGATCTGAAGTGTCAAAAACTAAGTCATGAAGCTATGGTGGAAAGAAAATCTATATAAAAAGCCTATTACTGGTTGGCGCCATTCCTTTTAATACCAAGCTAATGGAGGTATAAGTCAAAACCTGACATTCAGTGCAAAGCAGGAGACATGAAGTGATAATTGGAATGAGTCACTGTGCATGAAGGAGCTCTCTCTTTCACAAACTCATCAACTCCATATGTAATATCAAAATCTCAGTATGATAGAGGTGTTACAGATATGCAATCAACATAAAGTAATTAAAGATTTGAGAGTCCCTTTTACAGGAAACAGAAGAATGGGATTGGAGATTCCAGGCTGATTTCATGCTTTGCTCTGTTTACCACTTTGATAAGAGAAATAAAACCACTCAGGGACATTTTAAATACAATTGCTTGACAACAGAATGAAAATGTGTGAATTGTTAACTGCATTTTGAGCACACTTAATATACAATTTTTATCCAATTTGTATTTTCGGCTGCAAGGCGGTACAATGGTTAGCATTGCTGCCTTGCAGTTTTGGGATCCTTGCTTCAGATCCAGATCTGGGGTGCCCTTTTTATGTTCTCCCTGTGTTTGTGTGAGCTTCCTCCGGGTATTTCCGGTTTTCTCCCACATTCCAAAGACATACTGATAATTTAATTGGCCTCTGGGAAAATTGGCCCTGGTGTGAGTGTGCGTCTGTGTCTATGTGTGCCATGCCTTGTGCCAGCTTGACAAGATACAGTAGACTCTGGCTCCCCCACAACCCTGAATTGGATGAATCAGTTAGAAAACGGATGGATAGATGTTTATATTTTTTACGATTGAACTGGATTTCTTAATATTTTCTGTATTTTTTATGTTGCATAGTGAGGTTTGAAATTCAAATTAATTTCATTAGTTTGTTTGACAAATAAATAGAGCCAGCATAATGGGAACATCAGCAAATATGAGCACAGAAACACACTAAGACGACTTCTAATTATAAAGATCAGTTATCTGTATCCTGAATTACAGGTTGCATGGTCATATTAAAGTCTAAAAAGACGGGAAATGATTCATAAAAATTCTATGTATCAAATTATAGCAAAATGTTGATGATTTTAATAATAATGATCAAATTATTTTAAATACTGTAATTAAAACAGCTTTTTAATGGAATATCAATCCATTAAATTATAAAGGCTTTCACTTAGCTTCAGTAACAAAACCTCCAACCATAATAGATAATGGCCAGATACTGTACTATATACTTCAATACCAAATCATTTATTCTGAATATGACAGTAAAAATACAAATTTCATTAAATATATTTATAATAATAGATGGCACAGATATTCTTAAATAAAACTGTATTTGTTTTACAATTTTATCCATTTTGTGTGCCACATTGTACTATAATTTGCTGTGTGAAAGAATGCAGAGGGCTGTTCTATTTTAACACTGCATGTACTAAAAAAGGTTGGTGATATCTGTAATCACTAAAAGAATAGCAAATGTGCATGGGTGTGCATTTTAATGACTTCATTAAAGTTCACAGTAAAAAATGAGACTTTTCTCTTGGGGGTTCTTTGTTTCTCTCTTTTGTTAGTGCATTTAGTGCTCATGAAAAACACAGAACTTGTTATAAGCAATCACACAAAAGTCAGGAGCCTTTTGCAACCATCCTAGATTCTTTGCATGAATAAACCTGCCTTTTAGCTTCAGTGACACTAATTTGTTGAACGAAATTGTGCTGAATCATATTCTTGTGTCTTGGTACTGTAAACAGAGAATAAATCTCAATCATCTCAATTTCATAAATCTCAGGGAATAAATCTCAAGAAATTGAAAATTGGAGTTCTAGAACAGCATTGTCCAGACAAATCCAGTAATTGTTCAGTCATTCCTTAATTCAATGTTTTGGTGATTTTGGCGGGAATGTTTCTAAGCATAAGCCTACAAAGAAGTAAACAAATTGTGTCCATTAGCAAAAAAATCAAGGTATTAATATTAATGAAATCCATGCTCTGCTGGATGATGACCATGCTACACTACATGAGATGCAAGACAATACTGTGGTTGCAGGCTTTCATTATAACTATCTAAGCTACACTGTCAAAATGTATGTTTCCATAGACAAGAACTTTGAATCAAAAATTGTAAAGAACACAAGTTAGTGAAAACTACTATTAACCTTTGCACAAAGGACTATACTTCTTACAGTATGTAAAGAACATCCGTCCATTTTCTAACTGCTTCATTCAATTCAGGGTTGCGTGGGAGTCAGACAACTGGTGCAAGGTGTGTCACGGTTGACATCCTTCCCCTAGAGGGCGCTCCACTACTTTCTTGTCACAAGGTCCTGGTCATTGTTCATATCCTCCCAGGGTGTCTTGTTTGTTGCTTCCTATTTAATCCTAGAGCCTCCAATGCTCAGAGCTCAGCATTAGGGTATGGATGTCGTGAGGCCTGCCTACCACCAGGCTGCTGGATGCCTGAGGGCACATTTCCCGCTTCCTGAGCCCGGGGCTTGGAGGACCTCGTCCCATGATTCCAAGGTCATGTCGTGTCTGTATTTCCCCTTTCCAGGGATTTTAACCTCGAGTTGTCGCTGGATGGATTTCTCAGATTCGGACCCCTGGACTGTGCACTGACTCTCCTATGAACTCGTTTGGATTTGGATACCTGTGTCCCTTCTCCCGTTACCCCCTGCACAAACTGTCCTTGTTTGCTGCACGAATAAACCCCTGTTTGTTTTCACCTCAGCACGTCTCCCTTTCCTCCAGACTATACTGCTTGCATAGGGTCTTATTAATAACCCTAGATGGAGTGCAGGAGTTATTCCATGACAGCTGGGATACACCCTAGAAGGGACATCCATTACTCATAACGTCTTATGTGTAGCACAGCATAAATACGAAAATAAAATGTTTTTTTTATTTCTCTATTTTCATTCCTTCAAAATACTGTACATAACATACATTTTACAATTGTATATCTTTCATAATTGTTTCATAATTCTATATTAATATATATTAATAGAATATTCTATATAAATTCTATACGTTTTGTATCCTTTAGGTAACAAACAGAGGTCCTGTTTTAAAGTACTAAGACTAAGACTTACTAAGACTATAAATAACTGTATTTGTATGTGTATTAGTAAAACATGTATCCGAACCAAGGAACTCAGAATATAAAATATGTAACATGAAAACTTGAAGGTGTACTTAAAAAATAAGTTAAACATCACAAAGTGGCACTTTTGATTCTAATGGATTTAAAAATCTGCTGATTTCAGAAAACAGGCCTCCTTATATGAATACCATGCTGTCATAGAAGGAACATCTGCTTTTAACAAAAAAGAGTCTCACTTTGTTCCATTAAACTAAGTATGTATCCTTTAATAATGTATATCATTTTATGTCCATATTAATTTTGAAGTAAGAAGATGACAAAACATCCTTAAAAGCTACAACAGTTACTTTCATCTTGGTTGGTAAGGCTTGTCATATGCAGCAGCTTTTAACTTGCACTGTCTTCCTTTTTTAGTAAAATGGCAACAATCCTCTTGGCCTTAAGATGAAAATTTCAGACCTGTTTTATCAAATATTTAATCTGTTTGCCATGTTCTTATGGACTGCCGTGACAATTCGTGTTGGGTGGCCTTTACAGCTTCCTCTCTGGAGATGTATTGTCACATGTCACAAGATGGAAATCTCTGCAGCTAAGCACTTGTTGGCTTTCAATCACACAAGGTAAAAAGGTCCTTCTAAAAAAAGCAGGATTTTATTAGGTCCTCTTCAACAGCCAATGAAAGTCTCATACTTAATTCATGGCACTTTGAAAGCTGCTGATAGCTTTATATATGAATACAAAAGAGTGAACTTTCCGAATAAGCAATGCATAGTGCTTGGTCACTGTTTCCATAAACCTTGACATTAATCTTTATTAAACTATGGCTGCACAGATGGTAGAGTTCATCTACATTGTATAGGTTTATATGCAGTGTCAATAAATCTACAATATGAATCAATTAAGGCCAAATGAGAACAATAGGGCATGCTTTAGCTTAGGGGTTGTAACATTGCATGTTATAAATAGATAATAAGGCTGCTTTATTACATTTGTACAGATAGAGCAAATTATATTCTGCAAAGGGTGCCTTTTTCTAAGGTTAGGAGTGTGGTTCAGGCTATGGTCAGGATTAAGGTTCTATTACTATCATGTTGTTAATCTACAATAGAGGTACATAGAGGTACCACATTTCTGTCACTGTATTAATAATTTACTAATATATTCCATTTATAAAATATTTATAAATGACATATGCAACCCCTAGTGTTTTAGAATAATACAAAATATATAGATATGTACAGTATATAATTTTCTTTAAAAACGTCCTTGACATAGCAATCTTGTATTCAACATCAGGTCAGGTCTCAAATGAAAAATAACCTTGAAGCAGTGCACACAAGGCAATCTTTAATGTTTTGATAGTTTGATTTCTGCCATTTCACTTTCCTGGAAACAGTCTACTTGTTAAGTCAATGACACTGCAAATGTATTCGGATTTTTCTCAGCATAATTCAAAGTAGAATATTTTTCCTCCATGTGTCATGGAGATATGTGTCAAACTCTAAAAACACAAAGATTAAAGTAGAGAATATTTTGTAAGCAGAACTGGCATAATGGAAGACATTTGGCAATATTGATAACATGAAAATGCAACTGCAGCATGACAATGAAAATGATAGGTCATACAGTATATTGTAGAGAAAAATAACAAAAAGTATTTTTCCTCTGATAAGTCCTTCTAATTAAATATTTAGAGTATTAATCACATGAATGAGGCCAATGTAGAATCATTTTATTAAGATATTGACCCATTGTAGACAGTAAAATAGATAGTAATGCTAGTCAATTGGCTTGTCATCAATCCTTCTTGGACTTCTTGTCCATTAACAACAAGGTAATTAGAATGAGTGTAGTAGCTATAGAAATAGATGAGTGTTATCTGTAAAACTAATGTTTTAGCATTTTTTAGCATATGAGCCTTAGTGAGATTTTTTTACAAAGAATATTAACACAGAATAATTTCCTCTCTGGCAATAAGGCATAATTAAATTACTTTTAAAAATGGTCTTTTACAGCTAATACTCAAAAGCCAGAGAAATTGCCTATATCCACGCATTTTGCATGTCTATTAAATAATCCAATATTCATTTAAGCACAGGGAAAGTTCATTATAGAATGTTAGAGTACACATAGCTGCTTATACTTTTCAGACACACAGGCTTGCTCACAAATCAATTTTACTAGAAAACAAAAATGTACAATTTCAGCTACTGTTTCTTTTTATCTCATTATTACACTTATTGTGGAAGCAGAGAAAGTCAGTTATTGTTAAATCATAAAAGTTGATTAAAGATACTTAAATCTTGGTCACATTGGTTGAACAGAATGGAAGCATTATAGTATCAGGCTGCTATACGTCTCCCATTCTACAATGACTTCAGAAATTGCTCCGTAAAGAATGTTAGGTCTGGGAATTGAAAGTGCTTATTTGAAAGAAAGTGCCATCAAAAGATAAATAACTGTCAAACCATGCTGTTTCAGTTCCTAAACAAAATATCACACTATAGTGCTCATCAAGGAGCACTTCTTTTGAGATTGGTAATGGATTGGAGTGGAATAAATACAATATCGTAATTCGCTACCTGTTGGTTGGGGTAAATACCCACTACTATTGCAGCACCCACCTGTCACTTTTAATGCAAACCCAGACAACACAATTCATTCTCACTAACCCTCTACTGATGGGATCTCCAGATATGCTCCTTGAGACCCCAGTACAGGAGGTTTTAGAGGTAAGCACTTAATCATAAATTTAACTGTGAACAATCAAATGGGTGAGTTGTTAAATGTCATTTAGATATTACTGGGAACACAAATTAGAATGTGTTTCTGCCCTAAAAAGTGTTGTTTCCTTTCTTGAACAAAAGACTTGCTTAAATAATCCATTACTTCCAGGTGTTCATACCACATATATAGTCATACCACAGATAATGTTAGGGTGACCTATATGACTAACTGGGATGTGTCCTGGGGCTATCCAGGACCGAGGCTGGAGACCAATCTATCAAGTCCATTTTCTCCAAGTAATTAGATATCCAGAATGGTTCATGACAATATCACACTCTACACCATTGATTACTTTAAAAGTATCCAACCATGTTTTCTTCTGTGTGATTTTAGATGTCACCTACCAGCTCAGTTGATATAAATTTGCCTCAGCTATTGTTGTACTTATGAAGCCTTAGAGTGTGTTGGAATGACTAGATTAAAAGTTAAATGCTTTCTTAATTATCTCATTTTAGTTTGAGGCTAATAAGATACCATACATTTCCGTTAAGGGTGATGGTAGTCAGTCCCTTAGGAGCAAGATGGGACTGATCCAGGAAGAGATGCCAATCAACGGCACTGCACATGAACAAACACACAGGGACAATATAGAGTCTCCAGTTAACCTTGTCAGCATGTCTGTGGAAGGTGAAAGGAAACAGGAACACCCACAGAAAATAAACAGAACAGTAGCATTATTGTGAATGCTGATCAAACATAACAGAGTAAATCTTCTCATATACTCCTAATTAAAGTACTGTATAGCAGAACTGATAGGAACTTGATAATTTTACATTTTTTAAACACCTTTCATGTGATTACATAGCTGTAAGCACTATAGTGCGTATAAATGTGCTATGCTAGTAAGCCAAACAATTTCACATTGGCAGAGATTCTCCAGTGTAACCAATAAGCCCCCAGCACCTTGAAAAATGTATTTGTCAATTATCTACATTTAAAATTACAATTTTGCATGAAACAACCAAAATGTCCAGAGAAAGAGCTGACATGCTGCTCAGACATTCAGAGGACCCCTGATGTGTTAATCAGACAGGTTTATAACAGTTCAGTACAGTATACAGTACATGCTTTTTCCATACTTCTTAAGCCCCAAATACATTTTCTTTCAAAAAGCTTTTACCCTAAAAAACACCCAGTGGGCCCCAACATTGTAACTGAAGGAAAATGCAGCCTGAAGTAAGATCAACATCGTTCTTCATTAGCACGTCAGGAGGGAGGGCAGGTCAGTTAATCATAATATTTCTAAGTGATTCAAACTAGCTGGTAGGATCATATTAAAGTAATAAAACAGGTGAAAATACACACTGTGACAAGCCTGAGGGACTCGTGCAGGACTCTGAGCGGTGGAGTTATTACTACGTTCTCACTTTGAAACAATCACTCTTAACTACATCTCATAATCTGTGCTGTTATTGCTTCAGCCCTTTAGAATCAAACTGTCAATCTCTCTATGAAGCTTTATTTTTAGAAAAAAATATAATCTTAAATCAGTAATATTCCAAAGGTGAAGGAAGGGGGTGAAAATGACCTTCAATTGGACAAATAGTGTGGTATTATGGGTATCATAGATAAACAGTGCAAGCAAGCATTTTCTCCATTGTATCGAGTACTTGGCAAATAAGACATTATGCCTGTGCCTAAGATGTGTATTACTGTACATCAAGTTAGTAAAAAAAAGTGAAATCCAACGTAAACAGTAGTAATTCATTGCACTGAATAATGATTTATCTTACAGAAATCTGACTGCACCTGGACTAATGCTACAGTAGTTAAAATGAAATATCCGAAAAATAACATAGGATGCTTATCTTGAAAATAAAACATCAGTATAGTTTTTATATAAGAAAAAATGTATTGCAATTTGTAGCTTTTCCTATTGGTAATGATTTTTAAATTATGGGGTTTATCTGTTCTTTCAAATGTATGAACTGCTATAAACAAATTAGATTTTAATAAACTTTACTATTTAATATTACATTTATTAAACATAAAATCCTCGATATTTTTGCAAACAACCTGAATTTTAAGATTAAACTTTAAATTGAATATGCTGTCACTATATCTTAAGAGGGAATGCTGAAATAATGGAAAAAGTGACTAAAATAGGACAATGCTGTTAGCAGCCTATGCACTCCACTGGCTCTAAAATGTCCTCTCTGTGATGACATTCCTTTTAAGCTTTTGTGTTTGCTTTTGAGGATTTATTTTTAGCTTATAGATTTGTATTGAAGCTCACACTTCAAAGTGGTAAGCATAACCATTCTAAAATCATGCAGTAAAATGAACTATGTTGTTATTATGTTTCATTACAGGTACAGTAAATCTGCAAACAACAAGCATTCTTTTAGAAAAATGGACAGACGGACTCTTCCAAACATTACCATTGCCTCAATTAAAGCTGATCTTCCTGTAAATAATTGTTTCTATCATTTAATCCTGATGTTGACATCCAACTGGGCCCTTGTCTTTGCAACACATGCTATCACATGAATGTAACTCTCCGTGTGAAGGCTCCAATTCTTCAGAAAATTCTTGCACATCAATAATGCAATCTACTGTACTGTGTGGTGATGGAAGACAGGGTCATGTATTTTGCAATGCAGAAGATTAATTGTACAAGATGCTGTGTGATCTACTACCCAGTAAAATAAAATATTAGCAAACTCTTCCTCTGGCGGTATATTTACCAAATTGATGCAGCCAAGCAAAAAGGTGACAGTCTGTGCAGCAGGGGAGCAAAAAGGCCAGCATGCTGTTCTTCTTCGTAGGAATTTGCAGATTCTGTATTCAAATTAGGTATGGAAAACAAGCACGCCAGGTGGGAGAACACACAACTGTAGTTTTTGTTTTCCTGGTTAAAAAAAAATAGATTGTTGCTGAGTGAAGATGCTGCATAAAAAAGGACAGAGAGCAAACAGAAAATATTTCTGCAGATTTCTTACTGTGCACCAAAAAACTGTGAAGACAAATCTCAGCCTTTATTCGTATATTATTTGCTTGTTTCACAAAAGCATCCATAGCATTTATGTTCTATACTGTACAATACATATATATGTTACTTTTTCAAGACAGATTATGGAATGTGAAAATGGATAAGATAGGAATAAAAATGAAAAGCTATGGTAATGGCAAATTGAAAATTAAGATGGAATGACCTGCTATACAATGCTAACAGTTTTTTCCTGTTCTTTTGTAATCAAGTAGCTCATACTGTCATTAAAAAGAGAGTATTGCAGAACATGAACCTGTGTTAGGAAAAATAACCAATGACCGATTGTAATGACCACAGCCTAATTTATCTCCTATCTGGAGAAACCCATAGCAGGCAATGAATAAGAAAAAGATGGATCGATTGCTTGAGATCATATTGTTTTGTATTGATGTACAGTAATACTTGAAAAGGTGTTTTTTTCATAGATACATTATTTAAAAAAAAAGCATAATAAAATAAAAAAATGGATGTTTGCAACCAAAAAGTCCCAATTTTCAACGAGACACTGTTGAAAACAGTTTTCTATCCTTGTGCATTCCCACTGGACTGTATATATATATATAAATATATATATATACAGTCCAGTGGGGGAGGTAGATGAGAATTTCTTTCAGATTGAAAGTCTTAGAAATAAGGTAAAAAATAAACACACAGTGGCATCTTGTTACTTTGAAATCTTAAAGAGATCTGTATGATAGTTATTTTCAGAATATTCAAAATTCCTAATTGATATGAGTGCAATGTGCAAAATAAGAACCAAATATTCTATTGGTCTTATTAATTGTCTATATAAATGACATTCTAAAATGTTAATAGTATTACGCATATCTCAGTTTCCTTGTTATTTTATATGTTCTTTTAGTTAGTACTGTCACATTATTTACATCATCTAGACCAGTGGTTCTCAAACGGTTCCGCGGGACATCCACAGGTGTTCCTTGAGCTCTCACATAGGCTACAAGAAAAATAAAAATTTGCTATCAGTAAAAAAATTAAAAAAAAATGTGAGTTATGAAGGTTTTGCATGGCTCCAAGAGTCAGAAAAATTAGGCATATCATCAGAAACATCATCTTCAAATTCACTCTCTGAATTCATTTCTGTACTTTCGCTGCTAGAGCCAGAAGGTACCTCAAAGCTGTGGGATGAAATTTCCTCTTCCATCTGCTCTTCTATCTCGTTTGGAGATCAAAATGTTTCGCCATACGGCAAAGCTCAAAAACTCTTGCAATGAGAGATAGAAAATAGCGTGTTACTAGGTAGAAAAATTTCGAAGAAATGACTGCAACCACAACAGAAAAAAAAGAAAAAGAAAAAATGTGGAAAAAAAAGGGAAAGCCATCTTGGAGCTCTCTTGCTTACCATGGGCGTCAGCAGAAATTTTTTTTTGAGGGGGGCGGCGAAAGTTATACAAATTAAAAAGTACTACCATCATAAGAAACAATATTATTCTGCTATTAACAGGTGGCCCTGTCAAACGGCCCCCAGAACGTAAACAGAACTCTTTCCTGTCGACAGATAATAAACATACGCATTGAACGTGTTTAAACTATCACTATATCGCACTGCATTTATTTACTCACATAAGCTAAAAATCCATAAATTGCATGTAGTTGATAGATTTTCCTCTTTACGCTCGAATCAAGCGTAATTTCTGCTCAAATTATTGTTTCATTACTTGCTCAGAAAATATGTATTTTTAAGAAATTCGTAGAAATAAGTAGAACTTTCCAGGGTTGAGGCAGTACCATGTTTTGTGATGACACGTCTTAACGAACCAATCAGAATCAATAACCAATCAGACTCAATGTTAATGTCAGCCATATTGATATTAGGCATGTCTATTTGCTTCTGCAACCAATTATACTTTCTTTGTTTCTTGTGCATTCACAAATGTTCCAGAGCATGTATCAATCTTATAAAAAGAGAAGAGGTAGCCTTTATTTTTTCAGTTGGTTTTTGAGTTCTTGAGTTTTGACTTGTGAATTTGTAGAAGAGGCAAACTCACTCATCACACTGAGATTGTTCTGTACCTGCTGGTTTGAAGTCAATGTTGATTAAAAATTGATCAGTACTCTTTTTTAAAAACCTCATGTATTGTTGTCTCACTGTGTTTTACTGTACTTACTCATTTTGCTTCCAACTCTTTTCCTATTTGCACCTGGTTAGACCACGGAAAGTGTCGTCTAGTTCTCTAAATCTATGAGTTTTTTTCCCCTTTATTAACAATGTAAAAAAATAAAAAGTTTTCAAACCAGAAGAAATCCCTAACTTGGCGGTTAGAACGTCGATTCTTTTATTCTCAAAGAGTACTTCAGTGATTAAGCGTTATTGAACTCTAGGGGTGCTAATCGTAGACAAGGTATCATGTGATTAATACTTGACCGAAATAAACTCAAAACTCAAACTCAATCTATAGTTTTATAGTATTAAGTATTTTCGAATAGGTACAATAATAACTAATAAACAACCTCTCTTCCAAACTGCCAACAGCTTTATACTGTACAACCTTTTGAGAAGCAGCATTAAAAAGTCTTAAGCTACAAAAAGGTTAATATTATGCAAAAAAAGTAAATCACAGCTCAGCTTGGTTTGCGCATGGAAATAGTTATAGCAGCACTTAACAAGGGACACTGTTATATATAGAACATGCAGAATTGTTGTTTCACTGCTAATTAAGATTAATATAAATCATACCCTCAAGTGCAGGGGATGTAGAAACACCTACTATATATCTAAACAAGAATGCATTATCAGTCTTTCCAGATAATTGAACACCCTATATTCAAACAAATAGACATGTAAATCCTCACTCATCCCAATGGGTATTTAAGTACCTAAGTGTTTTGAATATACTGTACTGTAGATCCCAGAATGTTGAAATGCATGAGTGTGCTCACATTTTCTACACTGACCTACATCACAAACAGTTCTACATTAAGATTGTGTTTTGCAGAATGTTCAAACATTCAGCTATAGTCATTACTTCATTCATTAGTTCACACCAGTTCAAACCCAACAAATCTGGATATAATGTTACTCAATTTTACTTGATTATTAATTAATTTGATGTGTTTGCATTTTAGAATGTATGCGCTCTCTCCCCCCATATTAATTTGACTTGAACAACTGATTAATATAATTTTTAAAAACCTGTGTGTTGCCAGTTTTGGGAATGCCCCCCCCCAAAGTCCAGGTAAAAGGAAGAATGCTCAGAGTCTGAGAGATGAGACTGGGAATAAAAAAGCACTGTAGAGGCTTGTGGCTGTAGCTGTGGTAAATATAGAAGAAAAATGTTTCAAAGTTTAGAATCTCTCTTGCTGCCTCTACTCGCTTGCCTTGATAGCTGGCTCTTTGTTTAGTCTGTTTTTTTTGTGACTGACGTCCTTTGTGGTTTCTTATTTTCTGACTTAATAGAAATAGAAATCATAAATATTAAGGAACAGAAAAAAAACATCAATATTTAGGTGTATTAAGTTAATTACTCTGTCCACACAATGTTGCACATGCAAATTAAATAGCCACTTGTGCTTTCCAGGTTAGGCTCTGGCTCCACTGTGGCCCAGCATTAAATAAAGAGATTAGAAAATTGATGAATATGTGTTTGACTACAACAATCACTACAGTGAAAAACAAGATTTAATTTGTATAACACCTTAGCTTCTCTTGTTTTACAAAAGCAAAATGCTGGGCTGCTTTTGGTCCAGTCATACCAGAACACAGACTTTCCATAGAATACTTGAAGAGAAAAAATTATGGTAGGCATAAATAAGCACTCAATGTGTAAGAAAAGACATAAATGTGCACAGATTTCAAGAAAGAGCTGTAAAGAATATGTGAGTAGAGGAAAGAATTCTGTTTGTAAATGCAGAGAGCAGCAAGTGGAGCTGAAAATCAGATTCAAAATTGATTTGGCAAGCTCTCTGTGAAGCCTGATGAGGAAGTAGCTAGCTGCAAATGACGCATTTCTACGCAGAGCACGCAAATTTTACTTTTTTATTTTCAGGATTCAATTGTAAACTATAATAAAATACACGACCACTGTTGGAGAAAAACAACACTCTCATGCTCACTTTATAATATATATGGACAGCGGAAACACTGGACCTTCACTGACAATGCAAAAAGGTAATATTCAAAATGTAATAAATAACAATAAAGTTGATTAGTCTTTTTGAGACTGTCATTCATTTTTCAAAATGTAATTTTAGAAACTACAGTTCAAGCAATTGCTGTCATCACTCATTCTAAACTACTCAGTTGTTAAAACACAAGAATCCCTGTATGCACCAAAGCACTAGTTGTTGATATAAATAAGTAATGAAGGGAATAAATGCAAATCAGAAAGCAGAAATCATAATACTCTGCAGTTAATTATAGTAACCTCATTCTTTTCACTTTTCTTTCAGCAAGGTGATTCTGCTATTTACATATTCATCTGCATTATATTGTACTGAGAACCTTAAATCTTCTCTTTGGAGTAGGCAGTTTAAACAATTGAACCTCTGGATATCCTAGTAGAGACTAAATTGGATCACACAATTGCACTGCCGGTTAAAGTTTTAGCTGAAAGAACAAGGGTAATTTTCTCACAATGGAATTATATTTGTACCTATAGGCTCAGTGATATAAAGGAGACAAGCTGTAATTTCCAGAACCCTACAGAGAGTAAACAGGGAGATAATGATACCACCACCATGGATATTGTGTCTACTCTGACTTTTATGAAGAGGTAATTAGTTATAGCAGAGGTGGTCTCATTCCACTTTACAATTTAAATGTCACTCAGAATGTATGCCGATATGCCACTGATTAATAAAAGCCTTTAGAACCAAATTAATTAGACTTTCATCTGGCTGTGTGATATGAGTCCAAAAAAGTTTGTTGTTTAAGATGTGTCTCTTGATTAAAATGCCACAATTCATATTCATTTAGAGGTAATTTGAATAGCTTTGTCCAGTGTCTTGGGGGGCAGCTCTCTTTGAAAGAATGCTCATAACACTTTTTAAAAGTCCTTGAAAGATCAAATATTACACGAGACTAATATACATATAAAACACATCTAAACAATGTGAATAAACAGTGTATACTGTATACAGTATATGTCCCATGGAAAAAATTGACATACATTATTGTAGTTCCAAAAATGATCTGCAACTGTTACAATTGAAAGAAAACTCAGCACCTTCCTTTGTTCAACTTGATCAATATGAAGTGCATTGGATTAAAATTGATTATAAAAGTTACATATGAACATTAAAAGATAAGTGATGAGCACTAAAATAAGCATAAACAGCTGAAGTAATAATTAAATTTAAATTATAAACCACACAAGTAAATTATAATCCTCTATCTAAATTTAGATAATTGATTTCAAGCCAGTGTAGGAAGTAATTAAAATGAACTTTAATTATTTACTTGCCTACATGTCTGTTCCTCTCTAAGGAATTAATGTTTAATCATCTAGAAACTGACTATTTATTTATTTGATGTATGATGGAGATATGACTTTGTATTTCAGTCTTTGATTGATGCATACTGTACAAGTTCAGGAATTAGATACAATCAACTCAGACTTTCAAAATGTAAAACTTTGTCATCTTTAACTCAAATGTATTCCACTATATCAAACAAATCAAATTTCTTAAGTAGTGGTATTTGAATATAATTTCCTTTTTGGCACAATGATTTCAGGGCTGTCCACTTCTGAAAAAAAAAAGGAACTGAAACTGTTGATTCAGTGGTTAGTACTGCTACCAGTTTCACCTTGGTAAGTGTTTGGCCTTACCAAGGTAGTATGGTAAGCAATGTTTAGCATTACTCTCTCACAGAGGTTCTGGGTTCCTGAGTTCAGTTCTGGACCTGGGGTACTATCTACGTGAAGGTAGCATATGTTCTTCCCATATTTTATTGTGTTTCCTCCAGGTGCTTTCATTTTCTCCCACAGTCCAAAAGCATACAGGTAGGGTAAATGGCTTCTGGGAAAACGGGCCTTGGTTTTAAATGTGTGTGTACCTGCATTTGTGTTTGTGTGTTCTCCCTGCGGTAGACTGGTGTCCTGTCCAGAGTGTACAGTACCCTGCTGAAGTAGGACCTATATCTATACTGCACATATCCAGCACGACAGTATTAGTACTGAACCATATTATAGAAGTCATTAGAATGATTGCTGAGACCTGTTAACTTACATGTAGGCCATCTCAAAATATTTGTTAGAGCAAACAAAGGTGACTTGTACCAACCACTGCTACAATAAATGCCCTGCTGCAAGTGTAAAAGGAGGAAAATAAACAGAAGAAGCCATAAACAAGGAGAACACACCATAAACAAGGGGAAAACACTAAAAGAGTCAAGCCAACTCCCGTCACATGTTAAAGCATGAAGTAGTAGTAACTTTTGTCTCTCAGTCCATACCGAGCTGGGAAACCCTTGTAGTTTGTCTGTTCTGCGGCGTAGACCCAGCGCGCATTGCTGTACTTATTGAGGCTCAGTAAAACTGAATCTGCACAAGACTGTGCCCTGCTCCTCTTATGAAGAATCTCCCACAACACTTGCCTTCTGCCCGTTGCTTGCTGGAATAGACTGAAGCTCCCCAGCTAGCCTGAATAGGAAGAAGTGGTTAGAAAATGGATGGGTTGAAGTTTTTGGCCTAGGATGGTTGCCTGATTGGGATTTGTATGTTCCCCTTCTGGTCATACGAGTTTTTATGGTATAAAGTAGTGGCTATGGCGGGTTCGAATCCCCCACATGAGGTGCACTGTATACCTTTGAGCAACATACAGTATTTTGCTTATATTTCCTCAGTAAATGCCTTGATGTATAAATAGGTAGGCCTAATCTCTAAGTCAGCATTGTATATTTGTTCTCCATTAATCCATCTGGTTAAATAAAGCATTAAATACATAATTAGAGTATTGTAGTTAATAATTCCTGGTTCAAATGCCTGTCTGCTCATAATCTTGTACATGCTGCATAGCTAGATTTTTAATAATTCTATCAAGATCAAGTCCATATAGAAACAGCTGATATCTAAATAAAACTGTTATTGGTGTAGAACATCTCATTTTAATTAGGTATGTAAATTGTTGTGAACACTAAGTTTCTTTTTAAATTCCAGACCCCTTATTTGGAACTGAGATGTGAACAAAGGTATATCAAGTGGGTAGCTGCGTCAGCATGTGTAGGCTGCAAAGGAACACGTAATAGGTTTATTCCATGCTGAAAAAAAGAAGAAAGAGAACATAACATTTCGGCCGTGGAGCCTTCTTCAGCCACCTGAAGAAGGCTCCACGGCCGAAATGTTGTGTTCTCTTTCTTCTTTTTTTCAGCATGGAATAAAGGTATATCAATACACACATACGTCTGCAAAACCATTTGCCAGAAAACTTATGTAAAATAGGTATAAAAGAGCAGGTTTGCAATTCAGCACATTTTCTATTTTTGTAAGAAACAGTCAATGATTTGTATTTTATTTGGTTTGCACATTTGTTTCTTTTGAAAGGAACAGGAGACATGATAAACGAGAGAGAAGTCACATCTTCTCACTCTGCTGTCAATGGTTAATAATTACTGTTCTAATGTTATAATAAATGTAATGAATTGTCAATTGTTAGTGAAAACAGAAATTGTGTGAAATGAATTGTGTGGCCGCAAGCAAATAATACAGGGAAAGCAGCTGTAAAGAAAGATCTGGACTGATAGAGCAGTGATATCACAGGATTACACCACTTGATTGTTGTTTTTCTTCACTTCAATACAAGAGAACAATCAAATTATCTTAGTATAAATGTAGTGTTTGGCTCTTCTCGTAATTAACTTTGTGTGTTGCAGTTTTTAGTTTAAATTTGACACCAGCTGTGGATATTTATAGTTCTGGTGCTTTTCTTATTAAGAAAAGACACTTTCCATGCTCTTTCATGATAAGAACCATACTACTTTAACCTGTTAGTGGCCATTACATTAAATGGCCAATAGCCCTAAACTAAAAGAAGAGACACTTAAGACTTAATCCTTTTTGAATTTTGAAAAGAATTTAAAAGAAAGTAAAGTACTTGCAAACTGTTCAACTGAAATTAAATGTTATTATTTAGTTTTGCTATACTGTATAATCAATATTTTTCTTTTATTTTAACATTATAAAGTATACCTAAAATTGTTAATGTTGACAAGACATGCACTAATACACGGATAAACTAATATAAGTGCATTACAGCATTTACGCAGTGCTGAAGCGATTACTGGAAAAAATGTTTTTTTAGTAAAATCTGTTTACATATTTAATTAATTGCAGGGGGGCTGAAGAGCCTGGCAGGTCTACCAGACGATTTCATATTTTGACTTTGAGCCAATAATTTTAAGCTGTATTTGAAAGGTCATATTCTCCACAGTTTCTTTGTTATATTAGTGCTGCAAATAACAGGAAACTGCCAACATGTCAGAGTGTTTGAGGTGAAAAGGCACTTTAAACCTTAGATTTCATCCTTGATCAGAGAGAAAGCAACTCCCTGTTGTCATTTTTTAACAGAAAAAAAAACAGAAAGACAGTTGTTTGGATGTCAAAAATGACATTTAATGCAGCAATAGGATGGAATATTTTATCATTTTCTTTCCAACAACAACTTTCTAGGTGATGGCAATTTATTAAAATAGATTAAGTTAATTCGAGTCAGAAATTGTGGATCAAAATCAGATTTTATATTATTTCCATGTTTTCTAAAAAAATCTGGTATGCAAAGGCCAACTTTTGCTGTCAGTATTTTTACACATACTAGAGCACATAAGCACACATGCAGTTTAGATATTCAGCACATTGTCTGTAGTACTTGCCAATTTATTGGATAATCAGGATAGAGTCTGGATTTGAAAGACTGGAAACATCCGCTTGACATGTTCCCTAGTCAATTCAAACACTTCTTTATATCTTGCTGTTTCAGAGGTACAAGGATTAAGTCTTCTCAGTACTCATGCCAGCCTACTGAAGATATCTGCCAACAACATTTAACCTTGTTACTTTCTTCCTTGTAGTATTTTTTTAATTGTCTGGGACACCAACAACACAATACAACAACATAAAAAAGAACAATGGAATTTTCTCATATGCCCATTTCCTTCCACAAAACTCTCACCAGGTAGTATACCTCCTTAAGTCTTAAGAATATAACAAACGAGTAGAAAAATCTGCCATTAAATAAAATGTTAAAATTCAAAAACACAAAAAAATGAGTGTTATCAAAAAACAATATTTTAATAACCTGTTGGTGTTAAATTCAAAATATCAGGCAAACACTAACAAATTATTGGCTTAGTGGTCACAGCCTGGCCATATACTGTATCTTGACAGGCACACAAAATCCACACATTAGGGGTGGAGTGGGGGCTCTGTAGCCAAGGATCTGTGCCCGTGGCTGGAAGGTTGCTGGCTCAAATCCCACAGCTGGAAGAGGAATCCTAAACTGTTGGGCCCCTGAGCAAGGCCCTTAACCCCAACTGCTCCAGGGGTGCTGTACAATAGCTGACCCTGCACTCTGACCCCAGGCTTCTCTCCCTGTCTGTGTGTCTCATGGAGAGCAAACTGGGGTATGCTAAAAAAACAATTCCTAATACAAGAAATTGTATTGGGCTAATAAAGTGATGTTATGTTATGTTATGTTATGTTATGTTATGTTATGTTATGTTATGTTATGTTATGTTATGTTATGTTATGTTATGTTATGTTATGTTATGTTATGTTATGTTATGTTATGTTATGTTATGTTATCTTACAGAGGACAGGCTGTGTGGTCATTTTGAGCTGGCACAAGTCAAGACAGAGATGCATTTCCTGCTAAACGGCCCTAAATATACAAAAATAGAATAGAAAAATATACAAGGACAGAAACCTACTTTCTTAAGGTTTTGTATTAAAAAATACTATTAATACAAGTCTCTGACTCTGTAGTCAGTAGCTTGCTAGGAGTGAATGATTATAAAATAGTGAGATGAGAGGATAAAAAAACGGGAGAACATAAACAGTGCAACTGTCGGTAGTCGTTAGTACAAGTGAAGTCTCCCTGTCACTACATGTCTGCCTGTCGCAATCTTAGGGACAATAGTTGGACATACTCTGGACATTGAAATTCCCAACCCCTAAATGAGGAAACAGTGAAAATTACACATATTATGGTATATTCTACTGGGAGGGATTCTTAAGTTCCACATGGTACTGTGTTACAGTATGTTGCACTCTTACATGTTATGCTATATTATACTGCACTGCATTCACTCCAGCATATTGTAGACAGCGCTAATATAATTTTAATATAGAGTACTTGTATAGCATTGGTAGTATCTGTGATACTAGGTGTTAATGCATTGTCAATACCTGTATAATATGCAATATCAATAAAATGTATTTGATATTATTTATTATTTTGTCTATAGATGCAAACAGGCAAATAAAAATACCACTTTTTAATTTTAGTGTATATTTCCACTGTTATATTGTGATCGTATACAGATGCAGCCATTCAAAATACACGGTAAAACCTCATACCGCATGCAATTACCCACAGTGCACCTCGGTGTACCGTGGTACGTGATATGGCTGGCCAAAATGACCGACAGGGGCACTTGTGGTTCATTGGTTATTAGTGAAACGATTTAATCATTTAATCTCTTTACTGTGCATGTTTTAATCCACTTAATATTGAATATTTATATGGACTTTTAAAACTAAAAGGAAATTTTAGTAGCTGAGAATAAAAAAAAGAGGAGTATAATGCATCATAAACAATATTAATTTAGGAACATGAACATATTATGTCAACTGTATATGGCTGGTATAGGTAGTTTAAATAAACATACACACCAATATTCCACTTATTTCATAAACATTTTAAGCATCAAAGTCTTGCATTCGGTTAAATACTGTGGTTAATTGGGAAAAGTTTTTACGTGCTCCTTCTGACTATTTTAAGTTTATATAATTTGTTTTAACCTTTTCTGCGAATACGCTCGTAATCGCAGTAAAAAAAAAATTAGAATCTGTTTAATAGGGAATATAAAATGGAATCGAGTATCTAAGGAAATTAGTAACAATATAATTATATCCATATACTGTAGCTCAAATTATCACAGTAGTACAGTTTCTTATGAAATGTCTGCTTCAGTTTCAATCCTTTCCATTGATTGCGTCTGTGGAGTAATGCGTTATGCGTGTGCTTTCCGAACTGTAAGTCTGACGTTAGGGTTCAGATATTTGCCAGAGACTTTTCACAATCTACTTTTCATTTGAATGGAAAAGTTGCTTGTCTAAATAAAAAGATTAATCTGAAAAGATAAAACAATCTTGCAAAAACCATAAGAAAGTATCAAGAATGGTAAAATTAATTAAAATTAATTTTTGACAGGTAATCTTTCATTGGAAATTTTGTGTTGAATGGAGTGCTGAATGAGTATGGGTTGAGGCTTATGTGGCCTAAGAGTCAGAAACAACTAATACATTTCTGTTTTATTTGTTAATATGCCTTTGTATTCAATGCCCATTGCAAGAGTTGGAAAAGTTAAACCATTATCTTTCAAACTTTCGCTTCTAATGCAACTTAGACACCATTCAGTTCTGGGGCAAAGCACTGTACAGTATGAAATAATATGACCAAATCACACTGTAGTTTACATTTTTAAAGGAAATTCCAGAGTACACTCAATATTGTAATCCTTAAGAAAAGAATTTCTTTGAGATGTTGATAAAACACAAGATCCTTATCCTCCAGGCAGTCAATTTCAAGTCTGAAATTTTGTAGAGATAATAGATGCCCAGAATTTTTTACAATGCAATGTATGAGCCTTGACACATCTGCTTCCGCTTAAACACAAATTTATAGAGACTGAGTGCAATTTAGTTCAATACATAGGATGAGGGAGGGAGTGGAAGTATTGAGCTGAAAAATGTGATTTTCAGGGGAGTACATTCATTTTTATTATAGAAATGTGCACCTGGAGCAAATTAGGAAGTTACTTCCATCTGTTTAAATCTGTCTCAGTTTTTAGAAGCATGGTATTAAAATTCGTTAATACAGTCATGTGTAACAATGGGTAGATTTCAATCATAACCATCAGTATGATTACAGGTGGAATTATATCTGTCAGTGGAGTATTCAAAAGCTGCGGGGCAGACATACAGTGTCCAGTTAATTTTATATCCCAAAAGTGTGCTAAAACCATTAAAAAATGAATAAGAAAGGTAGTGATTGGGCAATGTCCTCAAAAATAATAGGATTTCATCAGCATAAAGTGAGAAGCAATGCTGCTTATTTCTAATGCTGATGAGGACAAAGGTGTCAGACTGGCAAGTGATTGTGCAAAGATGCTCTAATGAAATGGTAAACAGCAGAGGGAACAGTGAACACCTCTGGTGAGTGCTCCTGGAAACAGATCTGTGGGGAACATTTGGTGCCTGAAATTACCATTGCCAAGGGGTTTTCACAAAGCATTTTTATCAATTTAAAAAACTCTCTTCCAAACCCATATGCTCTAACACTTACCAGAGTCCAATTCACACAATTTCCTTTTTGTACAAAAACTCAATTTGACAATTTGACACACACACACACATTTGGACATTTTAAATCTGTATGGTAGAAGATTAAATTAATTAAATTGAGTGATAAATATTGCTCTTGAAAAGACTGTATTGAAATGCAACATGGCACCAATCATGTTCAACAATCCCCTTTAACAATTCCCTCCCATAGGCTTCACCACCCAAAGCCTGTGATGTCAAACAGTGGCACTCTGACCACTCCACACCACCCCTGCCATACAAAATATCATATATTTACAATAATTACAATCCCCCACTGCAAACAGGGGTAAATCACACAGATTCATCTTATAAAAGCAGAGTCCTCTTCCTGTTCCTGTGGCTGTGCCAGGAACAAGACTAACATCCATACAGAAAGGATCATAACAGAGGGCACTTTCTAGTAGATCCTCTGGAGCTCAGGGTAGCTTTACACCTATGAGACCCTCAATACTGGAGGGCAGATCAATATATTATCCACCCCTTTATGGACAGAGTCCAACTCTGACTTTAGAAAAAGCTTTACGCTAATCAGAAAGGATTTACAAAAGTAATGCGCAAAGAAACTAAATCGATAGTCACCACGTTGGATCTGCTGGGATTTACAAGCACCTGTAATGTGGCCTGTTAATCTGTATAGTGAAGGAGCTTGAAGATCAGAGTGTGTGTTCTATTAGATCCTGCCAAAAAGTCAGTTTGCATGAAGATACAGAACATACAGTGTCTTCTGTCAGTTTTAATCAGAGTTGGCTAGTTAGAGGAGAGAGTGGGGTTCTAGCACAGAAGCCTTTTTGTGCAGGTAGTGGAAAGGATTGTCACTCTCCAATCCTTCATGTAAGTTGACCGAAGGATGTCACAGCAATGTGATCTGTTCTCAAGGTCAGTCAACTTGTCTTGAAATTTGTCAACCATTTGAAGGCAGTGACTGAAGTCTTTTTTATCCTGACGCAACTCTGCTTTCAGGTGTGTCAATACAGACAGGAAACATTTCCATCATCTTTAGCTGAGTGGTGAAATTTTGTCTCAGAGAGCAAAGCGTAATGCTCTTATCCTAATTCTCTTGTTGAATGGAACAACTCCTTGATGAATATTTGCACTACTATGCCATAGATAGTGTCTCTCTGTGCTGCAAGGGCTCACTTGATCACTGCTGATAGCTCTGCCTGAATTGAAGCCTGTCTGCAATGCTTTCCCTATGGTGTACAATGAGACAGTATTTTTCAGATACTGTATCACCACACAGAGGGGAAAGAACAGTAAAACAGGAACTATACCGAAACAGTCCTATCATTTTTATCATGAATTTTAATATATGATCTGTTCCAAAAGATATACATTTGGGATTTTTTTGTGGGTTTTTCACATGACAGCTGTAATGTCATGTTTGGAAGAAAACATTCAGTTCACTCACATAGCAAAAAGCAATCAAATGTTTCCAAAATCAGGTCCATATGCCACTTTGCAAACCTGTTACTTGATGATTGTAACACATCTTTTATTTATATGTACTGGATAGCTTATAAACTAGATTTCTTTACTTTTTTTATGTCCATTGTTCAGTGTTGTAATTCACAAGTTTGGTTTCCTTCTTCTAGCAAACTTCTGTATTGTATCATGTATTGTTAAAAATATGGTTGATTTAAATTATTAACATTTTCAATTGTCTAACACTTTCATAATAAGCAATTCTTAATTTCTTTTCTCTGCTGTGTTTGCTTCTTCTGCTCAGATACAAACGGATGGAAGTCTGCACAGAGATTTTGAACATTAAACAATCGATTGACTGCCTCTTCAAAGGGTGATACACAGTAAAGTTACTAATATCCAGATCTGAAATGTTACCTTACCAGCAATGAAGAGGTTGAAAATCAAGGCTGGGTAAAATACATCAGTTAAATACTGAGAACCTTTACCTCCCTGGGAGTTGATATTGATGTTCCCCGAGTACATTTTACCACTGTCAAACAATTTTAACAACCTTTTCCAGATAATATGAGTAGTCATAATCATTATCTTTAGTCAAAAGTGGTAGGGCAAGTAAATCAACATTTTATATTTAAGTACAGGGTTCAGAAAACTGTAAGGAAAGGGAGAAAGTGAATTATTAAATTCTTAGGGTAGCTATAATATCAGAATGTTTTGTATTAATTACGCAAAGCTGACGAAAAATAAATATGAACTATAATTCCACAGATGGACCACATGATAAGGAAGCTGCTTTTGAAATGTGTTCCTATGAGGCATATCAGAGGTTATGCACCACTGACCTGGAGTACTTTTCCAGCAGAATAAACATGGTAATGACAGTTATCTTTGTTATGATTTTGTTTTGTATTTATTATGTACTGCAAATATACAAATATTTCTCCAAAACCTGATTTGAGTGGTATATTTTTATTGTGATTTTATTGTTTGGATGACGTTAGAGGAAGACCGTGGTTAGCAGTGTTGCATCACAGCTCTGGGGCCCTGAGTTCGACTCCAGAATGGGGGTGCAATCTGTATGGGGTTTGTATGTTTTACCTGTGTTTGCTTCGGTTTCCTCTCACAGTCCAAAGACATACTGAAAGGTTAATTGGCAGCTGGGAAAATTGGCCCTAACTGTGAGTGTGTATAAGGTGGTGTGTGTGTGCCCTGTGATGGACTGGCCCATTGCTTGCCAAGAGAGGTTCCAGCTCTCCCCCACCGCGAATTGGAAGAAGTGATTAGAAAATGAATGGATGGATGTTAGAGGATTCTGCTGTGCCGTTGTTGAAAAAGATGCTCAAAGACTTAACTTTTGATGACAGGAGGTAGAATGATCTAGGTTTCCTGGATCCTGCTAGAACATAACAACATACTGTGATAAAGGATGCAAGGGAAATGAGAGTGTCTTGCTTTTTTGACAGTTTGCTTTTTGGATGCATCTAAATCTCATCCAGCTGTTTCTTGAGCTGTTCCAGATACACACAACTTTTTGTATATAGATGTGCTTCCTATTCTCCAACTTAAACTATTTTAGTTTCCAATTGTGACACTGTGTCCTTGTTTCACTGCTCAGTGTAAAATCATCCACTGGCTTAACCCTATCAATATCCCTTAGGACCTTATATACTGAATCAAATTTCCTGTCTTTTATTTTAAACTAAAGAGATTTATTTCCCTTATGCTGTCTGTGTATCCTTATATGACAATCTCCTGAGACCCGTCATCATTCTTGTTGCTCTTCTTTAAACTCTTTTAAGGCTGTAATAACCTACTTGTGCTATGGTGATGGAAACTAAACACAATAATCTAAGTGGTCTTACTAGTGCATTATAAAATGTAAGCTTAGCTTTCCATTTATATATTGTTTTCCATATAACCAAGCATTGTGTGGCACATAAATTTGCTAATTATCCTGGCATGAAATTTACTACAACTTTACTGTTCTTTCAGTTTCTTGTGCAAGTCTGTGAACAGTATATGATGTTAACTTTGAAATTAATTTCTCTAAATGATAATTGTACCAAGGTAGTTCTGTAGATACCTCTTACAATGCAACAAAAATATTACAATATTTAAGGAAAAACCTAGCATGGTAGAAAATCAAAATGTGAGGATTGGATCTGGGATCATGTGGTCTGGATGAAAATAGTTGCCGGTCAACTTTGATGAGAGTCGTGTTGAGTTTACTTACAAGTTGAGTGAACCGCTTCCTCACCATGATGAGAAAAATCCCCACAGATGGTAAGAAGAACATCATAGCAGATAAAATAGACCCTACATTTATACAGTGCAAGCATAAATTGTGCTTTATTGAGGACTATTGCCACTTCAGAGAGTCTTAAAAGAGCTGCTCATCTCATGTACAGTATATCATTTATTACCTGTGTAATAATGTTATAACAAATTTTGGAAAACACTTATACTGAACAAAATGTAAAAAGAAAATGAAAATAAAAACACTTGATATATTTTTGCTATTAACAGAGATTAGGTATAATTGATAAATTTGTTTTTAATGTTGCTTAAAATATTTGAATATGATTAATTTTCATACAACGTTTGTATAATTGTTTGCATATATTTATTTTGTATTGATTTATGGGGACATTATGTTTGACTAGTGATGAACATCTCAATCTGTCTCAGGAAAGAATTAATCTGAAATAGGAATTCCTAGGAAGTGGGTTTGCCCAAATGGATTCTTTTAGTGGGTTTCACACCAATGGATCTGTCAGACTGTAACAGAGTTGCGATGTCCTAGACCATGTTCCATTTTCCATTGTAGTGAGCATTTTTATATGAAAACTAGAAGACGGTGTCTAAGGTACTGTAATTAAAGGTATATGAACTTTAACTTGTAAGTTTATATTTCCGTATACAATTTTCATACAACTGGATTGTTGTTATCTATTTATTGCTTTTCTTTTAAATATAATACTATCCGGGAAAAAAAGAAAAGTAAAACAAGTTAAGTCAGTTGGACACATAGAAACCTGCAACATTAGGTATTGTGGTGCCATGGGGGTAGTTGACACTGCATTGGGCATGGACAGGCTCTCACTCTCCCCTGTCACACCCCTTTATAAGCTCTTTTGTGTTCTTTTTCTTACACACAAGTCTCAAGTTCACCAAATTCATCCCGTTGTCCTCACTGCTAGGAACCTCCTGCTCCTACTCCATTAAGCCACTGTTTCATACTCAACCAGTGCCTCGGACTCCCAGGTCCGCCTCCAGCCCTGACGTACTCTTCCCGACGCCACCAGGTTAGGTTACACAAACACACTACCTACATCACCGAGTCTCTTCCGCACTACACACCGTGCCGAGACCCAACACACTGTCCCTCTCTAACACACACTCACTCTCATGCCCTTAGGCTGTGAACTACCAGCTGCCAACTCACCTCACATCGTACCCAGCCACCACTGCACTCTCCCAGGGAGTGCAGCTAGATAGACCCCACTCGCTTCCCCGATACCAATGTATTGCTAGGGGGAGGGTCCCTCTACCACACAACCCACTCTGGTCCACACACACTAATCGAATCACAACTCACTCATACAGCGGACACAACAGCCCTGCTCTCACAACCTAGCAGGATGCTGTCCCTTTAAATCTTTAGACGATCTCATAAAGCTCTGTTTCTTCTGTCAGTCTCTTCACAGACTGACGTTTTCACTCTTTTCCTCGCAGGTTATTCCTCTTACAAGCCCTTCCAGGATTGTCGTTCTCCCCCACCCCCTTACGGGGTTACTGGAGCGACTAGTCAAGTCTTTGCACACTCATACTATACTGTACATGGGGGCACGACCTTCTAACATCGCCACTGACTAGTAGGATCTCAAACCCGCTACTGTCATGCTTCTGCCTGGCTCTCTCACAGCACAGCCGCATTCGTCCTCTCACCACTGCAGCCACAACAAGAGCGAGGTCTTGCAGGATCTTTCCCCCCTTTAAACCACTTCTACATCTACCATTCATTCACTTATTCACGTCAGGTGTGGTTTCCACGGCAACGCGTCTTCCTTAATCCGGGGCTCCGCCCCCCACAGCAGACACTCCCTGCATTATACCACAGTTCTCTTTCAACCACTCTTACGTGGATTTATTCAAATCAAGTCATTCAGATTTTGTTAAGATCAGGTTGACTGAAAACTAATAATCTTTAAAAAACAGAAAACAAGTGGCCTTGTGAGTTTTACAAAACAGTGAATGACATGGATGAAAGCTATCTTTAAATATCTGCATTTCAGATAAGCTTGATTACCCATTCAATAAGTAATGGAACAAAAACATTTATTTTATAGAATTCCATCTTACTTCCATTCCAGCTTGAAAAATCTTTAAATAACAGCAATGCTATGATTATTCTATTCTTGTAGGCATAATGGGAATTTTATACCAATTGCTGAATAATATCCCTGAACTAACCATATCTAACCACATGCTTTTCACAGTTGAGGAAATCTCCTAATAACTTTTTTATTTTAAATTGAATTAGATTCTGAACAATGTAATCATCTGAAGCATAACATATATGAAGGTGTAGACTTCTTAGAGAAAGGATTATTGGAGGTTAAAAAGACAACAGGAAAATGTGATAGAATGTTTGTTCAGTTTTTACATCACAGGCTAAATCAGAAACTATTTTATTCAGACAGCACAATATACTTGCATATCATGAAGTTACAGTATTTCTTGACAATCAATCCTGGCGTTGTTTCACAAGGTATTACACTAGGCAGCCACTGTTACCCTTGTCATACAATTAATTATAATCAAGAAAAAAATCAAGTATACTGTATTGTAGCAAAAATGTTATTCTGGATGCCATGCAGAAGAAGCTGAACACTTATATCTAATTTTTTTAAACATTATTACGTAATTAAACTGAATGCAAATGCAGTTTATTGTAAGTGTGATACAAAGTCATAAATGACACTGGAAATGCTTACACCCTTTTTATTAGTAGTAGTACTGCTTTTGCCTTGGAGTTTAGAGTTTACACTAAGCAAAAACTGCCATAATCATGCTTCTTCTTCAGCAGCATGAGCATGGTTGACAAAAATAAATGTGGTATGGCTGGAGACATAGAAGCAAAGTCCTTGAGATGATACAGTATCATTAAAAAACTGCCAAAAATCTGAAATTGCTTATTGTATTCATAACATGCAGGAAAATAAGAAGATATGAACTGTAAGCAAACAATTGCAGCAGACTAAAAATATAATCAGCAATATACACTAATAGCTCTCCTCATTGCTTAATTTGAGGAATTATTGCCATAAAACTGTAAACAGCAGTCTAAGGCCAGAAGCCTTTCAGAAGCTGAAAGGCTCAGCAGTCTACTCAGGCATCTTTTGAAAGAAGGAGGTCATTAGAACAAGGATGGGGAGGCTGGCTCTCTGGTCACAGCTCACTTCCCTCACATGGTAGTCTGGAATGAGCTATTGAGCTGGCAAAATGTCAGCCTGGCAGGTGAATCACAGTTGCGGAAGAAAACGATCCTCTCTCTCCATGGCCACTAGAATCAGCCACGGACCCCCACAGCTCCTGCTAAAGTGTGGAGGTGGGCACTACAACTTTATCTAAGCCATTGAAAGCCTTCATGATAACAGTATAGTTTACTGTCCAGAATTCACAGATGGCAATTTACTGTACTGTATATTATGCTTGTATAAATAGTAAAATAATTTTATCTTGAATGCCCTCAACAGGTTTGAGTTACTCTAAAACAAGAATTATGTTTAGAATTAAATGATATAACATGTTTTCATTGATCTTCAATTGTACAACGCCTGTGTTTCAAGGAGTTTTTTAAATTAAAATTCTAAAAAAAAACATTGTACAGTAATTGTTTCCTTATGTTTGTTGAATGTTGAATAAAATATTCATTTGGTGGTATTATCCCTGTCTTACAAACTCGTTTTACTATCTTATTACTTATTGTTATTTTATATTGTAGACTTTTGCATAATAATTTGGATTTTGTATGTTGCATTAATATTTTGATTATTTATTAGTAGTTACTACTGTGTTTAATTAGGAATATTAGTGACTTAATGAGAGTTTATTACAGCTTTGAAAACAGCAAGACAAATGGAAAACAGACATTAAAACATTAATTGGAAATGAATATTGAAAGAGATTTAAGTTATTGGATAGCTAGGACCACCTCACTCACATGATCAAAATACTTTTGCTTTTGGCTGTAGAGACCATGGAGGTGCTTGCTAAAGAGAAATGACTGTAACTGTGAGATAACACAGAAGTAATAAGGCAGTGATTACTGCTTAAAATGTGTAGAAAAGCTACTTGCATGAAGTCTGGTCAAGACTGATTTGCAAAGAACTGTGGCTCTCTCTAGAGAACTGTAATGCCATTATGATACACTAATCTGAACTACATAGCAGTATTTCTATTGCCACTTCATCTATTGGTATTCTTCACTTTTTTGTATTAGTGTATGTGCTGTGTTTTGTTAGTGTTTTGTCTTCATCCAAAAATGTGGTGCTTTTAATTGTGGTTTATTACAGAATTTACTACACCATTTTGAACAGAAATCATCACCTGCTCCCACCTTGCTGTATCTGCATATATTGTACACTGAACACTGCATATACTGTATTTCTTGACAATCCCCAATGTAAACAGATAAAGTAGCCTTTATTGTTTTCAACAAGGAACTATTTAAAATGCACATCACAGAGATGTTACATTTCCAGCCCAAATTTTGACACTTGTGCAAAGACCATCTGGGACTGATTGGGTGCAACATATGTAACTGTATCACTGAAGACATAATTGGGACATGTTAGGATGCACCTCAGCATAAGCACAAATGCCCTTAACTCAGATGGCCCAGACAGTTTGCCCCCAGGTATGGCTAGACTCCAAATATAATTAGAAATTCCCTGATAAATCATTATTAAGTGTATCTCTAGTCTTTACACCATATAAACCACTCTGCCTTCCTGCAACATAGCCCAGCACCAAAAAATGGGCTAGCTCCTACAGATCACCAAATCGACTTGCAAAAATAAAAAGAACAATAGAGCCTGTATACTGCAGTTAATAGTCTGCAATGAAAAACAAAATGACATAAGAAGGACACAACCCATGGAGTGAAGAACCCCACAAAAAATTTATCAACAAAAGAAAGTGTCAAAATTAATATTTATGAAGTCTATGAGCTTCATCCGCCAGTGGATGTTTGACTGGTGGATCCACACCTTCAACTAACATCTTCACCCAAAGCTGGTCATTTGGGCAGTTTAACATCTATTGCTGTACTGGAAAGTTTATTTTCTATTGCAGTTTAGGGCATAAATAGCAAAGCAGTTAAAAGCAAAGCAGCAAAGCATTTGTTCTACCAATCTAAGGTGTCAACTCTGCTGTTACCAAAATAACAAGAGATGCAGTGCAAGATAAAATCATGTGATTGTTTATGAAGGATCACCTTATTAGATTTCTGAAGAGACTGCCAGAGTCATGCAGTCTAGTATGAATGATGAAAACTGGAACCCTGCAAGTATTACAAGATTTATCCCTCTTTAAATATCTAGGGCCTTCCTCATGTGTCTGTTTGTTTCTTTTCATCCCCTGACCATTCTAAGGGCCCCTGCTCAGGGACTGACAAATTCAATAATGAAAATCTAATATCTGGGAAAGACATTAATGGTCCTCAACTGAGCACCCGGTGAGTTCTTTGATCACACACAGCTGGTCGTGTAGGCTCTGAGGGGAAAAAAAAGAAAATGGAGATAAAAGAGTGCTTCAAAATACACACTAAAACTACAAGGAAAAGGAAGAAAAATTGTTTTTCAAAGGTTTTTATTCATAAAATAAGGACAACACAGTGTTAGCCTAATTACCATTGAAGAATATATTACTTTTAGGGCTGTCAGATTTTGACACATCATTAGTCTTACTTGACTAGTATGTTTCTTCTGACATTACATTTTCTCTGAATTAACACCTATAGGTAAAGTCAGCAAATTAATACATATGTAGAATAGCTAAGTGGAACAAATGGGGGAGATGATTTTATTAAAAAATGAATTGATTTTCCTTTAGTTGTCACTCATGGATGCCTGATAGAATAATGAAATATTGGTCTTTTTGAAGATTTATTTCTTATTTGTTTACATGAGTGTAAATATACTGTACAAACCTCCTACTTGTTTAAATGCAGTTTAAAAAAAGAAAATGTGTATTCCTTACAGTTAACTAGCATAAAAATGTAAAAACCAAATGCATTCATTTGTTGGACTGTTTCATAAATGTATTTTGAGCTTTACATTTGCAAACACGAGAACTTGGATAGTAATGAAGGGAGAAAAGAGAGCACTGGTTTTGAAGGAGTCTAATTAGAACTTAATAAGAACAAGTTTAGATAATTAAAATGAGTACTGTGTACTGTATGTCTTACAATTTCAACAAATATCATGGTTGCACATTGAGTAATATTGGGCTTCGCAGTTGGTTTCCTGAAGACAAGAGGAGATTAACTTTTAATTACAGGCTTTTACTCCATTTTGTATTGGACAAAATGGCCTTTAAAAACAGTGCTTTTGAGCTAAATACTTGCTAAATGCTGTAGTTAATACTTGTATATTTACACTCTGTTTCAATGAATAAAGTCTTTTTATCAAAAGATTATTTTTATAGCAGTACTGTATATTGGTCATTCCTTTTTTCTTCTACGTATATTGTAACTGAAAAGCATACATCTAAGTCTTCAGGACTGACATAGCTTAGTTTATTTTCAGCATGGAGACACACAGAACCAGTTATACTGCAGCAGAACATATTTATGAATCCCTTTAAAAGTACCGTACTTATAAACATAAAAACATTATTTAATAATTTTTACATCTTAAATGTCATGTACAAACCACTTAGCTGGACACACATGTTCCACAAATCAAGTAAATAGCTTTTTTTTCTATTACATGCCGTATTGATTAGATGTTGATCTTTAACGTATCCAGATGTGACATCCACAGTAAAGACACAAATGTCCACCACTTCTGTCTCCTAAAAGTGAACCTAAATTTTTGGAATAGGAATTCAATAACCTAAGATTGCACTGCTCTTTTTCACATTACCAAATGTTTCTGCTGAAATTGCAGTCTTTCCTGTTCAGTAGACTAGAAACAGCAAGAACATTTTGAAGTTGGGGGGGGGAGGCTTTGAATGGGGAAAAAAATCAATTGCTGCACCACAGTATCTGATCTGCAATGAAAATCCTGAAAAGAGATAAAAGACTCAAGGCCTTCAGAGGCTTAAATGTGCTGTAAGATATGCTTTTTGTGTTTCTTGTGTAGACAAGTGAATATAGTCACTGGGTCGTTGCTTTTGACTTAAAGATTTGCTAACAATTAACTCCCTTACAGGATTTAAAGGAAATAATGCCCCATCATAGATTTTTGTTCAGAAGCAGCCATGAAGCATTCTGAATTTTGGTAGGGGGGCCCAGTTTATGTCTCATGTTTTTTTAGGAACTCTTTCATTTACCTCAAATGTCCTAAATAGTTAATAGTTACATTCAACTTGTGTGATCAATATTAAAGTTAGCAAAGAAACGATCAAATTATTGTACAGAAGATTTGCTTTGAAGGCATGGATGCAATCCATTGCACTTTATTTTTAGAAGATATTAGACTTGCTTGGCTAGCATGAGAAGCATGCTATTAAACCTACATTAAACACACATTTGTGTGTGAATTTTTTGCAAGATCACAGAGAGTAGAAAAATGTTTTACTGGCCAATTATTAAATAATTATCTGCACACAGAATATAGGACCATAAGAAAGGTTACAAATGTGAGGAAGCCAGTCAACCAATTTAGCCCTTTTGGTAATGTTACCTCACTTGAAAGAAGCCAGGCTTCCACATTCAACAAAATGGCTGGGAAGAGTATTCTGTACTCACATAATGCTTTGGATAATTTAATCATTTAATATTTTCCTTTGATTTTTTTTCAGATAGATTTGTTAAATCACTTTGATTTTGATTTACTATCTGATATGGTAAATCTATTTGGTACTTCATGCATTATCTGTTTAAACTGTTTTTAGCCTTTTTTCACCGATTCCAAATCTATCCCATTGCATTTACTTCTCTTAAAGTGTATCTCATTCCTTCAAAGCCTTCTTTTAAGAAATTTTAAGCTTTTGCTTCAGATTCAATTGCTCTATTTCTAAATATGTTGTACTTCAAAACACACTATAGTATGATCAAAGTTCCCTAATAGTTTTCGCTTATCTGTTTACCTTACTTGATCTTGGCTTCTAATGAGAACTGGGAAAACATTTTATTAAACAGGTTTGCCATTTCCTTTCCTGATATTCCTATAGGTTTTTCCCAGTCCATCTGGGGAAAGTTGGGGTTGCCCACTAAGACTACTTCTCACAGAAATTCTTTGTTTGATTATTTTTTATTTGAATATGTTTTGAATTATGAATAGCATCAGCATTGTTCTAAAACGATATCTTTAGAGCATTTTTGTCTGACATGTAGAGATTCAAGACTATTGTTTCTCTAGCTTTAGTTCCTAAGCCTGGATACTCTTTTTGTTATACAGTGCTATAGCTCCTTTGATCTTTATTGTCTCCACTAATGTTACATTCATCTTTTTTGGTTAGCCATGATTCTATTTACTGTTAATGTGGCAAAATATATTTTTGTATACTCTGCAAGAGGAATTTCGTAACACTTTATTAGCAATCTATATTATCTCCCCATCTAATCATGTCTTTTTATAGATTCAAATGGAGATTTGTCACACAAAAAATCAAATCAGTTTCTTTAGTTTTCTTTAAAAATGTCCTTTAACCACTGTGACAGGCTGACGAAGAAGAACTCAAAATATCTTTTAGTTTACAAAAAAGGTTGAGCGTGGAACAGACTGTCCATCTTGTTCAGATACTATGGCTCTGATATGAACATTCTGGTTATGACTCATTCAGTCTTCTTGTGCAGACCAGTTCCTCAGCACCCTACTGAAGATAAAGCACTGTTTAAATACAGTAGACAAGGACACAGCTGCAACTTGTCTAGTGGCTTTTATTACCCACAGTTGTTGTCCCTCCAGATGGGTAAGATTCTGAAGACCTGTCTCAACCACAAATACATTTACAGTAGACTGACCAATGGATGACAATGATAATCATTATTATCTAATAGTGGTTTAAATAATATAGCCCCATTTAATATTACCATACCTCTCCAAACAAAGATTGACCTCTCTTAAGAACTTAGAGAACACTGATATTCATTTTTTATTTGCCAAATGAGTTAGGAATTAACAAAATCATGTTTAGATGTTCATTTGAGTTTTCAGCACTATAACTGCATGGAAATTGAACAGATAAGAAATCTCATTATATAAGAGAAGGGATGTAAAAAGACCCATGTGAAACAAGCAAGACTCTTGTTTAATTCTCTAAAATCAATTAATCTTCTTTTAATAAAAACCTTCTTCACTTTGCATTATGGTAGTCATCTTCTTGTAATCACGTTAAAAAAGCTAATCATTTCAAATATATACAGTATGTACAGTATGGGCCAATAAAATGATAGCGTGTATTTACTTACTGTATATTGTTATCCACATAATAATATCCATCGATATGCCAGTTACAAAGCATACACTCATCAAGGTAACATGAGTTTGTGACTACACATCTTAAAACTAGAATCACATTCTTAAAAACAAGTCTTAAAATATGTTCATTCTAAGAAAAGAGATATTCATTAGAACTATTATAGCCTATTGTTATTGGCATCTGTTTTATAGTGTTTTTGTGTCATTAGGACCCCTGTGCAGTTTGCAGCTGCTTTCTCATAACCCTATATAGTTGATTTATTCTGAATTGTTAAGTGTACTGATACTAATGCACTTCAACAATTAAACGAACAATTTAATAAATGGTGAGTATTGCAGCATTGCACATTTTATAAATACAGCACCATTCACAAGTTTGGAAACAGCAAGTTTAGTGAGGCTGAGAGAGCAGCAATTAAGGGGTTGAAAGTGACACTGGATATTATACATAAATGCATAATAAAGCATGGACTTTATTATATCTACTAAAAATACATTTTAATGAGATCAATCTGCATTTAAATAATCATACAAATAATCATTAGTAGGGATCAGTTTAATTAATAGATTACAAAATAACCAGCAGGTTTAAGTGCTCCATTTATATAACGGAGGTCATAAAATACTTGTAAATGGAATTTTCCATCCCTGATGTGAAGTGTTAATATCCATTCTTCTTCTGCATAATCTATAAATTCACTATTCTTTGTATTCCATATTAGATGGGTGTCTCCTCCTCTACAGCATTAATTGTTTAGCTGTGCTGACAAAATGGATATGTTCTCATTTAACAAGTAAAACTGCAATGAAATGTCCTGGAGCTGGAGACTGAGATGGTTGGTGGCTGATATACAGTAGCCTAAGTATAGTACTGCACTGTACAATAACCTCTTCATTTGCTTTTTGTATAATTACAGTACATATAAGTATAAGTACAGTGAGTGTGTATGTACTGTATAAGTACAGTACATACACACTCACAATTTTCATTTTCTTAGCACATTTACTCTCCAAGATAAAGTCTAAACCACAAATATTCTTAGAAAAATAGCAAACGATGCACAAAGCAAGACGATGTAAGCTGTATCACACAAGTCTCTCATGCCAGTCTGTAGGCTCTGTGCTACTATAGCTCTCACCCATACTACAGTAGTTAGTGGAATGTGATGTGTACACTGAAAAATGAAACAAGTTATATAGTGTCTTCCTCTCTATCCTCTACATTTGGCGGAAGTTTAGAAATCTTCCTTTGGATTGCTTCTTCATTGTTTCGAAGTTGGCTTTCATTATTCAAAATATGGGTAACAATTTACTTGTTTCATAGCATCGAATTGTCATGAAAAGAACATCCATAAAAAGAGGTACTGGAGTATTACATTTCACTAGTCAAATCAAATGCCTTTCATGCCCCTCATGCTATCTGCATATGTCAGGAAATATACAGTTAGTGTGAGAACATGAGACAGACATCCACCACCTTTCCTGATCAGAAAAATCTTCAGATCTCAATTCTTTTGAAAACTGTAAAATGAAAGGAATATGCAGCTTGATTCCACAATCGCATTATTCTCATCATAGCCTCAGCTGAAGGTGATTCTGGTAGACATACAGTACAGTATTGGGCTGCTGGCTGCCTAAACCTATATAATAAATGTAAAAATATGTTGTGTCCTGTTTAAACTTTTACAACACAGCACATTTAGTTTATGCACAGTTATAACAAACAGAATGTATCCATTCGTTTTCAGAAAGGGATGTGTCCTTAGAGGATCATGGTGAATCGGAACCTAACCTGGAATGCACAGAGCACAAAGTGAGACTACAATTCAACAGATCACACACACATTTGCCCAGTTTTCAGTCTTCACTTCAGTACTCACTGCAACAAGTCTAATCCACTTTTCAGCATATACCAGATCTTCATTAACAATCCCTAGTTTCTTCCCCATCATTAATTTTTTTGGGATGATCCTGTTTAGCCATGGGCACTTATTTAATGAAAACTTGTGCTCCTAACGCCATAGCAGACATAGCAGTTTGTTGTTTTGTAGCTTTGTCATCACGCATCCAATACCCATGATACCTCTTATTACAGACCTAAGACATATTGATTTGAGTATCATTAACTCACTGACTTGTAAAGGACTGTAAACCAACTCATTCCATTACTAATGAGACCTCTCCACAGTACAGTCCTCAATCTCCCTCTGCTACCATCCTGAAGTCTAAACAGTCTGAAAACATATTCTGCTTAGCTATATTTATAAGAATCTTAATTAGCCCAGTGTAGAGACTAATTCCACGCAGAGCCTATGCTATCAGCTCTTTCCATCATGTGGAATTTCACCTCCTCTGCTTATTATTCAGTGAGACCAGGTTCCCAATTCTACAGGTCTTATTTTATTATCAGGTGGTTCTCTCACACAGCCATCTCTCAGCACCTCACCAGATTACCCATAGAAAAACCCACAAGGACAAGAGGGAAACATGGAAACACAGAAAGCACCCTAGACCAAAATAGAACCCAGGACCCAAAAGCTGTGAGGCAGCAGCATTAACCACCTCTCCACCATTCTGTCCTACAGTGTGTATATGTATAAATTATATAGTAATATATGTGTATAATTTACTGAATTTTCCCATTGCACAAAAATTAAATAAAGTAATCATAATTTGCAATCATGCAGAAAATGGTTAAGACACAAGCTGTATCAGTCTTACTGGCATTAATGCAACAGAGCTACAACTTTTTATTTATAAGACTAATGAACTGGCGATATTTGCATTTTAATAGACTTTCTTGTATTGTACTAAAATTATTTTAGGCTGTCATCATTTAAGCATGTTAAATGCTTTTATAAGCATCCATAATGATTAGGATCTACTCCAGATAAATGTTAGGGATGCAATGCTTTTTCTTCTGTTTTTAATCAGGATTTGTAAATGGAATGCAAGATGAGCAACTTCCCAGGGAGACCTTTTAGCAATTCATGCAATGTATGGTAATAATGGACAAAAAAGGTGATTTATGCAAATTGGAATATTTCAACAAAAATGCAAAATTTTCTTTTAACATGGACCATTAACTTCAGAGACCCCCACCTCACACAAATTCAAATATACAATTAAGGGAGTAACAAGTGCTAAAGAAGAATCAAAGGAGATTAATTCCTAGTTCTTTACTAACATTTACCTAGTCAGAAGCAGTAGTAAATTAATTTTACAATGAGTAAGCTTAAGGTCCAGCAACTGCATATTTCAGATTTACTAACATTTACTGATTTAGGACTAAAATAGGTCACTGTGAAGAATACTAATGTGTAATAGTATTTACTGGTATAAATATTATATATTGTCACAGAACATAGGGCAAGATGAGGGTGTATTATAGACAAAAGGGCTAAATTCCCTGCAATCTTTGTCAGTAATGTTCTCAGTCCTCCCAATCTAAGATAGGATAGAGAAAGTTATATTGTCCATGACTGTAGGCATGGAAAATAGGAAACTGAACTTCAACTTTGGGTTCATGAAGCACAACAGTTTTCAGTTTTTTTTTCTGTTCTATTTGTGCTATAGCTTTCATTGCTACACAAGACTGAACCTAAAAGATTGACTGCTGATGAAGTATCCATCTGTTTTCTAAACACTTTATTCAATACATGGTCACAACAGCAAGCAATGTGCACAAGGCAGGATACGCCCTGGATGGGATGTTATTCCATCGCAGGACACACACAGACACAAACACACACATACACACCATGGTTTGGTGCGAGGAAACCAGAGCACCAGGAAGAAAATCAAGTGAACATGGCACACACCAACATGCCCTTGAAACAACAAGTTTCTTGTGAGATGATTATATGACAGTTTTGCCTCTGAGATTCTATCCACCAGACTTGAGTCAGTGAATATGAGCTAGGGTAAGCAGGTTACATCAAGTACTCAGAAACCAATGAAGAGGCACATGCTTGTCCATGCTCTACAAAAGCAATGGGAAATAATCCCACAAGACATTATCTTCAACCTGGTGCAAAGCATGCATTACAGATGTACAGCTTGTATTGTTTCCATTGGTGACACAACACACTACTAGCCTGTGACTTTCACAGTAGACCGCCCTGTTGATAACAAACATTAATCAGCATAATGAATCTACCTACAGCGCCCTCCAAAAGTATTAGGACAGCAAAGTCAAACCTGTTATTTTTGTTGTACCGTCAAGCAATTTGTAATTGTGATCATGAGATTAATATGAATGAGACTTACAATATAATATACATTTTATAATTGGCAGCTTCCAGAAATGGATCTCCTGCCATTATTGCTAATATTTTTGAGGGCACTATACAGGTATGTCATATCTGATCAATACAGCCACTACAAAAATTGTATTTCCCTAGTATTGCATGTGAATTTTTTGTTTTAAGATCTATGTTTCTTTCAAGGCAGAGTATACGGTTGTACACACATACAGATACATTTAAACACAAAATCTACTCTTCTATAAAAAAAGTCTAAATATTTTAGGTAGTAGTCTTTACTTTTAAATATTGCATTTTTAAAGAGCGCAATTTAAACTCCTAGGCAAAAGCCTCCTGGATATTTAATTAAATATTTCAATTAAATACTCTGTTTTATCTTTTCATTTTATCACCTCATAAGCTTAGAAGCCCAGTGTGGATGTGTTCCAAAAACTTTCCCATTAGGCATCATTACCCACAGACACATTTCCTCAGTTTCTATGATCGGCAAGCCAATTCTTTAACTAACCCCTTGTCACCCAAAATGTTTGATCCAATGTTCCTTGATGTTTATACAGTATAACAAGGTATAGTTATTTTTTCTTTAGGTAGATAATGTCACTTTTAATAAATTTGTAGACAATAAATTCAAAAACATTTTCTACCATGAAAATTAAGTAAATAAATCAGTACTCTACAATAAAAAATCTACCTTTCGTTAACCTCAGTCAATACGTTTGTTTTCTTCCAGAAAATCCACAGTTCTGACAAAGACTAACAGTTTCTTTTCTGACAAAGCTGCAGACTGTATTATTTTCTTTGATCCACTTCTTCACAGCAATCCTAAGCAGGTAATTTACTGATCTGTCAATGAGGAACCCCATATCGTCCTGCAGATCAATCAGACAATTAGACGCCCATCAGAGAATCATCAGAGGTATCTGTGGAATTTTGTTCCACTGCAGGCAGGGAGTCTTCAACCTGCCTGCAAGAGTTTTATTTCTTCAAACATGGTGTGTTGGCATCCCTCCTTTATTAAAGAGGTTCAGAAAACACATACTGTACATCAGTGAATACAAATGCTTTTCTACTGATACTTTAATAATAAGAATAGGAATAAGAATAATAAAAGTTACAGCTTTTGAAGTGGCTATTAAAATGTCTCAGTATCTATAAACAATTAATAGAAAAGTTGGACTGTAGGTAGCTAAGTATTTGAACCTTGTTTAAGACACCGTGTCATTCTGGTTAGTGGATGCAATTATAGAATTAGAAAAGATTCCCAGTCACTTTGGAGCATCCAGAGTTTAGGAGGAGAGATTGAGCTCTGGGTTGTATTCTCTTTTATTTATGAAGCAGGATCAGCTCTCTTGTGGGCCAGTTGAGGCATTATACAGGACTTTTGAGTAATGGGTCAGCAGTCTGGGTTTTTTGGTCGGTCAGGATGTAGGCCTTTACAATTTAGGGTTTGTGATTATTCATATTAATTATTGATTATCCCACTCAGTATTCTGTTTTCTTAATCCCTCTATATTTGTAATAACAAAAATACATCTAGTTGTATTGGTATAGATTTCACAACTGTGTTCTCATTCTGTTAACCAGCTGACAGAAACAACGAATGTTTGTGTTAATTTATAATATTAACAAAGATAATTCATCAACAGGTTCAAAACTACCATTGGAAGCCATTACAAGGAAATGTGACATGGAAAAGTGTTCAAGTGTTCAAGCTTATTAGTATTGACATTGCATAGTAAATACTGTATTCTGTAAGAGGCATTACAAATACTGTATAACAAATGCTACAAGTTGCAATACCAAACTGCATCTGTTTTCAGCAACAACTGCATGCCCACTGATCAGGATATTCAAATAGGCAAAACACACATTGCTCTAATTTTAAAATATAAAAAGGTTCTATTTTAAAATAATTTGACTTAGTCTAGTTTTCAAAGGGTTTATATGAAATGTGCCACTATCAACTTGTTAAACCTTCCGTAAATAAAGATATTAGTCAGCACAAATCTGACTTTAAAAGTCACTTTGCAGCGTAGCTTCTAGTTTTGCCTGCTTTGTTCATTGTGTTGAAAATGTCTAAATGATGTTTCCTTTTAAAGTGAAAACTTATCAATTTAGATTTTTTGAAACAAAATAAATGCAAAGTAAAATACAATCCAAAACTAAAATATCCAGATATTAGAAATCTCTCTTGTGTTTACTGACTCCTTCTCCAGGAGCTATTGTACAATCAAAACAGACAACTGACTGTTCAAATTAAATCACAAAGGTCTGTGTGTTCAGAAAAATCCAGTTGCTAAAATATTTTAGGATCGTATTAATAACTCTGTTTTCAGTTATACTATGCTAATTTAATTATTATTTTAATAAGGGGAGTAATTTTTAATTGTGTTTTAAACAGTTTCAGAGGAGAACATATTGCTTTATAATCTTCTCAACTTTCTCTGTCATATACTTTCCTGCTGAGCACCATTTTTGTCCTTTTTTCTCTCACTCCTTCCTCCACCCCATCCTCACCCTTGTAACAGCTCCCTGGCTTATTCTTCACAAAGAAGGGGAGGGGCACCTATCTTGTCCTCACAGGCAGGCTTTCAATATGTTTTATACTCTTAAAACATTTAATCTCCAAATTGAATTAATTAGAACTCGGGAAACTACTGAGCCGATTGCATCCACAGATATTTTTAATCCCTGAAATACAATTGGTTTGTCTGCCCTTTCTTAAAATCTTTGAAACATTGGTTTCTTGGAAATGAGCTAAGGATATTTAATTTGATTTAAGAATCTTTTGAAATGATATACAGTAGCTGAACGTAAAGTATCCTCTTTTAATTATTGATGCACTCTCAAACCTGTTGACAATCATATTTGTAATGAATGTGATCAGTCATTAAGGTGTGATAGATTTTGAAGTTAGTGTTTTAATTTGCTGGGATGCCAGAACTGCCACAGTAAAAGACATATAAAGCAAGAGGATGCAACCTATCTGAAGTGACAAGAAAATCTACAGCTTTTAATCTTTGTTCAAAGACCTCTATGAAAAGGTTTAAGACAGCTGGTGTTGTAGAAAGGAATATTGTTAATGCAAGAAGCACACCAGTTTATTACCTTGTATATCACATTTTTTTTCTTTTCCTTTTCTTTGTCTGCGAGACATGAAGGACACAACACAGAAAAAAATAGTATTTCTCTTTACATAAACAGCAGCTTACCGTGTTCTTTCAAAACTTAGATAGGCAACTGGAATGCTGTCAGTATAAAATACCTGAGAATTGTATCCTCGGTTAACATTTATATTAAGTTGAAAGGCTATCGTACCCCTTCATATTCTTATTTCAATACTAATAACATACGTTCTACATCTCAGCATGCTCAGATCAAGTCTATCACTCCATTCTCAGATCGTAGAAGAACGTTAATGCAACCTTCGTGTCTTTTTGCTTTGTTTCATCTATGAGCAACAGGAGAATAGACCACTGTTTGAAAAATACAATGTTCCCCAGCCAGCAAGTCCAAAGGCACCGATACTGCAGACAGCTAGAGTCAGAAAAGCAGCACATTCGGGACAGGGCTTTGATACAGCAGGTAATGATTCTGACCTCTGGTTATCTAAACGGAGTGTGTGGTTTCAAGCTGTCTGCTGATTGGAGAGGAGATAAATCCTCCGTGGTGAAAACCATACCCAGGGGGAACAAGGTCAGATGCTCAGCCAAAGCACTCCTGCTGCTGGGAAGCAGGTGCTGCCAGCTTTGTAAGCCAACTGAGCAGCACCATATGAACTCCTGCAGAATCCCTGCTCAGTTGACAGGAATAGCATTAGGCAGATTGACAGCACTCTCCTGACTTCTCTAGTCTTTGAGATGCTCTATAGTGACACCTGCTAGAAAACGCCGGAATCACATCTAATTCTTTACATCCTCTCTTGTCAACCAAAATATTTCTAAGCGCCAACCACAGGATGACACGTTCATCTTGCATCTAAATTTGGTCATCTAAAAGGTACAATGATGGTAAAAAAAACTATTAATAATAAAACTTGTGAGCTAAGGGCCTGTATTGCGCATCTCACATCTACAGTAAATCTGACAGCTGTTGTACAGTATGAGATGTAAAAGTGAAGGGTTTTAATTAATTCCAGATTGATTCTGGATTGTAGTCACCTGGTCTAGGATATACAAATCTGTACATTTCACCATAAATGCTTTTGTGTTTTACTATTGGGCTGCAGAAATATTTCCCTGCATCATTCAAGAGTGTTACCCAGGAGGAACATGTACTATAGATGGAAATCAGCAATGGATATGGAATCAATTCCCTAAGGGAGGCAGACATAGCTGATGGATTATTATTTACACTGTATTATACAAAACATGATGTATTACACTGTGGCTACAGGGTAAATATGATAAGTCATTATAGCTGTAAGTTATTGAATATTGAGAAAATGATTTTATTTTATTAGGTTACAAGAATAATTTTAAATAATAAAATGCTCCATTAGATTTACAAAGACTGGCACCAAGAACAAAGTACTATCCAGCAATGACATTCCCTTTTAAAGCTAAAAAAGAAGAAATGCATTTCTAATAATTTTAGAAACCCCATGTAAAATAAAATGAAAATTGAATTGTTTCTGTGAATACGCTGCCGATTTTTGTTTTATAACCATTAATTCAGACTTTTTTAGCTGAATTCTAGTGCTGTGTTACTGTGATAGCTTTATACACTGTACATTAGATGCAAGACTTTTTACAAACAGGAAGAAACTATATGGCCCGTCTAGCCCTTTAGCTGGTAGTTACTATGTAATTGATCTGAGGATCTCATCCAGTTGTTTTTTGAAAGAAGAGGGTATCACCTTTGAGAACAAGTTGGGTCACTGGTTCCATTATCCCACAACCATTTGAGAAAAGAGGTGCCTCCTGTTTCCAGTTGTAAATGCATTTCCACTTACTGTGGTGTCTGTAGCTTCTGTTTCACGTTTCATTATTGATTCTGAAATATCTCTATGGTAGGTTTGGAAACGTTTATTAGAAGATCTTGAAGACCAATCTTGTTAGTTAGGTATTAAATATACTAAGATAGTAAATTAGATTTTTGCTAGTTTACTTGTCAAGGTGTAATTTATCAGCATCAGAAAATTTCATTTTTCATTCCCATCATAACTTTTATTCATTCAAAATATGCCTGAATTACTCAATTATAAAATGCATATCCGTAGTCTTCATTTTGTAAATGTAAAGGTTCAGGTTTTCACTAAAAGTATCATACTAAAAAAAAACTTCTATAGCCTTCGCGGAACCTGACTTTCCAGTTTTTCATGCATAATCTTGATGAAATTGTATTCAATGCCCTGGGGCTTTTACAGTCAATACCCCATGGGATGTGGAGTTGGTATTAAGATAAAAGTAATGGGAAGGTTCATTGACTCTCAGAGATGTGACATTCCAGGCACATTGTAGTTTCATTATTTGAATTACTTTTTCATAGTTTATTAAAGATGAAGGAAATCCAGTAAGAAAAATTTAAGAATATTTCTATATTGAAAACTGGACTTATGCTCAGGAATAATGCTCAAAGAGTACATGCTTTCAGATAAAAAATAGGTAGCTTAGAAATACTGTTTAAATTGTTATAAAGTCAACACCAACATACGGCACAGTATCATGGAAACATTAAAAAATAGCTAAATCAAAATATATATATAATATAGAAAAATATATTTAACCCACATTAAAAGTGATTATTTAGAAGTTCTTGCCCTCTAGAAGAGAAGAGTTCTTGCTCTTGTTCACTGCATAGAACAACATTGGGTTAATGCTCCAGATTAAGGCTGTCTGGTTTGGGTATCCTGTATCACTGTCACTGCATCCAAACTCAGAACTGCACTGCCAAAAGGTCTGGGCCACGTGGCAAAGTGATAATCAGCTGTTACAGACAGGCAGCCTGTCTGGAACACTAGCAGGGGCATACAGTATTTGATTCTATGCAAGTGTACTGTGATATGTCCCCTCAGGCACTATTTTCTGCATGCTAAAAATTGGAGAACAACAAAAAAAGTTGACTTACAGCTGAAAGCTTAGGGAAGGAGGGCATTGGCTTAACAGAATCAAGTACCATATGTGAATATAATCGCTGTTGAGGAAAGTTACTTATGAAAGAGAGTAATTTTCCAAAATAATAATAAGAAGCTCAAGTAAATTGCCTTTAAGCACTACTGTTTAACATTACACAGTACCTACTGTACACACACTACACAGATCCCTGTAACAATTTTTTCTACAAAAACCTTTTGTTAATTTAAAGAAATAAGTTAAATCAGTTTATCAAAAGTAGAATGGGAACGAAACACCAGTGGATGCTTAAAAATAATACATACCGTATTTTTCAGGAGTTGTTTAGAAGCAGTTGGAAAGCAGTGAAAAAATTAAGGACCAAAAGTCATGCTTTGGCTGAAGATTGGGACAATGGATTTTCATCCCACATGCTTTATTTCCTAAGGCTATTTATGTTTTTTGTTTACCCTGAAAAAAGAAGGTTGAGTTCTTTCTTAGGTGCAATGCCACACAGCAAGTACAAATTCTCTTAACTGATAGAAAAACTAAATAAGAGAGAAAGCTCATAATAGAAGTAATCTGTATATACCCTGCTCAACAGCCCCCTGCTCATAGTGTGTGAAAAGCTTGCTTCATTTCTAATATGGGCAGTAGCAGAGAGAAGCAAGAGGTAGGATTCTCAGGGGAATGTTTTTAGAGCTGAAGTCAAACAGACTCAAAGAAGAAGACACTCACTGTCTTGTGAGCTGTCCTCTCACGTACTTGCTTTCCCTTTGCTGCCAGCCCATTTAGATGTAAATTCAAGGTTCAGAGGGAACTGGGCAGAAATATTAGTGGAGAATGACTGGGGCACCCGAGCAGAACAATGAGGCAACCAACAGCTTTGAACTGATGAAAGCTCAATGGGTGGATGAAAGCAGCCTTTGAAAACTTCTGTTAAATATTAAAATGGCAAGACGTGGAACTTTGTGTCGCCTGTTTTCATTGTCTGCATTGCAAAATGTTCATCCAGCTTCCTGGTAAACACAGTGTCTGGCGGGTCTCTAGTAAAACGTGGAATGATTTTTAAGTGCTAACCTGCATGCAGCGAGATGGTATTTTGTAGATTGGTGCTCCCTTTGCCTGACTCTTCACCCTTGGGCAATAGGATCAGATTCGCCTTAGAAAGGATTGAATGAAATAATCTGGTTTGTACCTGTGAAGGTCTTGCTTGGCTGATTAAAACCAACCACAGAATGTAGGCTTTAAACTTGTCACACATTTGAAGCTAAAGTTGGGCAGGTTTGATTGGAACCTAGATTAAGGCAATCTGGCCACAAAAATTCTATGCTTAAATACAGAATATACTGTGAATTTAATGTCTCAGTGCAACTGGCTACTAGGACTCAGATTAAGTTTTTTTTAAACCTTCCCCTTTGATTCCCATCAAAGCTAAAGTAATAGCTAGACTGATTGCTTTGGTACAGGATATGGCTTATTCTATAGAAACATATAATTCCATTTGTGTCTTGCTTACAGAAGAAGTAAATAAGAAAACAAAATGGTAATTTTGAGAATCAGATATAAAAAATGTTTTTTCATTCAGCCTTTTGAAATTTTATTTTACAGGGTACCATAAATGGATCTTTACATACAGTAGGTTAACGTAGGTTAAAAAAACACAAAAATGTCACCATAAAGTTTTAAATCTCTGTCTGCGACTCTTTAAAAACTCACAAGGTCAATGGGTCTATCCTTCGTCTTGCTCTCTTCTCTTATACAGTACATTGCATTTTCAGAGACTCTGCTCTCCTTCCCTAATAGTAGAGCTTGTAAGACCCCTGCTTACAATGAAGACTAAATGTCACCCCTACCAATTGTCTTACTACAATTGCTCAGCTGACAGGTCCCCACTGCCTTCTGGGGAATGTGCTTCTGACATCATGTCTTGATCCACTGCCATCTTATAGTGTAAAATCCTAAAACACTACTATGAAAGTAATTGATATAAGAAACAACAAAAATTAAAGTTGCCTTTTAAATATCAGATTTGAAAAGGGGAGTAGTTGTTTTTTTATATATTATTTCAACAATGCCATGGTTTTTGCACAGACACTTTATTTGACTTTAGCACAAGCACAAACCCAGTTGTTCATTCAATTCAAAAGAAAACAAAGATTGACACTCATTTGATTGCTTTTCAATAGTTTATGGATTTTTTGCACAGTTGACCGGTTAACCTGGCCATGGTCCATTGAGTTGGTTTGACTCAAACTCTGCAATTCTTTTACAGCAAACATTTCCAAAAGTAATTTCGGATCAATGGAATGGATAGGGAACAAAAAACGAAAAAAAATAAAATAACATTAATAATGCAAATGATAAAAACTGAAGATCAATAAAGTGCGAAGGAGGTTTGGGAAAACTTAGGAATACTTAAGTACCCTTTTGCTACAGGGCCATCTGTAATAAATCTAATATTTCTGCATGCTTCTTCTAGTGCCATAATAATGTGCACATTACCTACACAATATCAAAGAGAAAATTGTTCTTTGAATGATATGAAAATCCAAATTGACAGACAGTCAAGGAATACTGTAGTGAAATACTAATTATGAACTTGAAGGGCAAAGGAAAGTTCTAAGCTTTGGGGCTAAAAAAGGAATTTAAGCATATAGCCCCTCAGCAGGACAAGTGGACTGAAAATGGGAGGATGAATAAGACCTTTTAAGTGCACATCTTTTACTGTAGGACATGATAATACCATTTTGAAATGTGTGATATTTTCAGAAAGCAAAAACAGTGTGGGTTGTATTTCACTCTTGAGCTGTCTTCTTGTATTTCAAATGTGGGACTCAAATCATTACAATTCTTAAATATATAAAGATTATATTTAGATGCTTTTACCATGAGGTATGGGAGATTCTAAAACTGTTTTCTTGTTTTTAGGTTGATCACTTGAAAATTGATTAAATGGAATGACTTCGTTTTACCACTTGCACATGAGTACAGTATATATTGATATGTTTCAATTTATTATTTTTAATACCTTAGTGAATTGTCTAGAACTCGGGGCCATACAATACTGTATACAGTATATAGTCAGTTGGAGTTATTAATCCCTTGATTTAATCACAACTCGGTGTATTTGTCATTTTGCTATTCTATCTTGAAATCTAAATGCACATATATACTCTACTATATAGTACTGTCCATAGTAATTTTTTTAATTAACTTGTTCAAAGTAAGCTGCCAATGAACAAAATAGGATATTAGCAACAACTGAGTGCTAGATGAAGATTTGGATGTGAAAAGAATTCTGTAAGCTATTTTTCAGCTGCCATATATCATCATTCATTCTCTTTACTCCTTCATTCTATAGCTTTAAATTTTCTTTTGGCAAACAGAATAAAGCATTTTAACACAGTTTTTTTCTGTCATTAAACCTTTGAAGGATTGTTCTAAAATCATATTCAGAGTTATAATATAATATATAGTATAGTGTTTTGCTTGATAATGCTTTTCCCGGCTGTATAGTATATCACTATTCTTTAAAAGAAGAGAAAAAAACAATTTGTCATGTTCACGTCATGTTCATTAATGTAACTTAAAAATGCCAGGCTAAAGGAATAAATGTAGCATCTGAAACATCACCCAGTTTTGTTTCAAAATTTTAATGACTTGTTCTCATAAATTAGTTACAAAATAGCACTGCATTTCAAGTTTTTATATAGTCACCTGTCAATTTCAAGTTTAATTTCTGGTAATATGATCACATACTTCCCATTTCTCTGAAAAGTAAGCCTTCAATGTTTTCTATATGAAAAAGTGTATCCATTAAAAAGAACAAAACCTAGCTTATTTTAACATTTGCCCATGATCTTACCAAAGGCACTCATTAAAAATTCTTTTAATGCACAGTGAATTATTAATATACCAATTTATACTGATATATTAAATACATGCTTCAGTGATCATAGCTGTAAGTATGACCAATTCAATTCATCATTGTAAGTTTGGTCTACGTGAGCTTAACTGTCAGGATAAATTAAATGAGGTACCTACTGCAAAGGACCATAAACAATATTTATAATTTATTTAGAATTGCTTTATGTTTTGCCCTTTACCTGTAATTCCTTACACTAATGAGCTGTGCAAGAAACTGTAATACCTTTTTACTGCTGCCCAGATAACAAGCAGGATCAATTGAAGCCTTTTGTTTAGAAGTCCTTGTGAAAGTCATTAATTTTAGGCATTTCACTGATAGTGCCTATCTAAAATAATGAAAGATTAATGTAGGTGACAATTGTTGTAAGTACTCTAGGTTCTTCTAGGTATCAAAGAATTACCAGAAACTAGGAAGAGTACATTTCACAGGATCAAAGATCCGAGTTCAGATCCTATGTTTGGAAATATAGTACCTCACAGAAGTGTTGGGCACATGTAAAACATTCATTCCAACTCCCCCTATACAGACTAAAGAAAAACTAAAGAAACAGGTGACATGAGCTTGAAACAAATGGTTCTTCTGCTAGTTTAGGTATATCAATTAGATAACAACTATTCAACAGCTGTATATGATATCTCTGAAAAGCAAATAAGAGAGGTTTCTATTTGGTCATTTTAATATGATGTTGTATTGACAGTTATTTTTAAAATTTTTGATATCCCATAATCATGTTAGCATTAATAATTCACTATCGTTTCAGAACAAGTCTCTCACATATTATGGCTGGAATACTCGTATTTTAGTTAATCATTGTCCTCAGCCAGTGGTTGTGCCTCAGGCTTTACTTTCAATTTCAATACTTGACATGTGCCCTTTTAAGTTTCAAACAAGTTATGGGGCTGGTCACACAAGGCTTCTAATTGATAAATAAACCAATTATTTTTTTTAAACCCAATTTTAGAAGTGAAATACTAATTCAAAACCTAAAGGCATGCTTTCCTCTAGGACCTATATCTAGTGTTATGCACTGATATATTTTTACAGCAGTGCCTACATACCATTTTTTAAAATATGCAACTAACTGTACGTGCAATTTTGAAAGTGCAGCTGTGCACTGGCTTACCACATTTAAAATTGCAGGAGATTATATTAAGCTTTTTACAACCAGTCATGAAGTTTAATTCTTTACTATTTTTAAGTCAGTAAATGCTCATTCATGATGTTTTAATTTTTTTGTTGAATTAAAAAACTGAAAATTCAACAAATTAACATTTATATTGAATTTGCAATCACAGAGTATGCCGCTGTTTTCAAGAAGAACATGACATGGGTGAACCATTGAAAAGAAAAAAAAGGTAATATTTTAATTATTTTTGAGCCATACCCTATTTGTGAAGTTATAAAGACACATTCCATGTGGTGTGCAACTTATGCACAAATAAAAATAAAATAAAAAATAATAAAAAAAGATCTGAGAAAATACAGCAAACTACATGACACCAATAAACTCATAAACATACAGTATAAGCAAGCAAAGTGATAGTTTACACAATGAATTAACTTCTAGTATTTAGCATTTAAGAAAGGTTGTTTTCAAATTATAAACTACTGTATACATGTCTAAACCTTTGTACCCACACAATATGCTTTAAGATTGATAATCAGAAAACTCACTAGCAAGACTTAGACAGAAATGGTTTGGAAATTATTTGAAAGTTCTCTACACTGATCTGAATTTGAAATGATAAATTCCAGTAATCATAAGATTACATTACTGTCCAGGTTACATCAAGGGGCACACACAAACATGCATTAAATTGCAATGATTAAAGAAAAAAAAGATGTGTAACATATATTTTATATCTGCAGTCTTAATAATAGTGATACAAAAATCTGTTATAAGCTCTGCTGTCTCAATGGACCATTCACATCTTACAGGAAGTAAAAACATTAAAAAAAATCTATCTATATATTTTGGAGCTGGAGCTCTGCTTTTTATTCTTTCTCCAAACTCGTAAAACTCTGTCAATATTTAAAAGTTAATCCCTGAAAAGACAACCAGACTTTAGATTTTAGAAGGTACATTGTGTAAAGCAGGAAGATTTCACTGGGGCTATGTTGGCAAGAAATGAAAGCACATCTTTTGGCTTAGTGAGTTTATGTCATGAATACTTCCAATAGTCTTTCAGCTGTTGAGTTGTTTAATCTGTTGAAGTTATGTAATGTGGTTACTTCTTGAATTCCTAACAAGTAGTCCTATCTCCTGGAGCTAAACCTACGTGTTACCTGACAGAGTCGAAAAAAGTAACTGTTTACAATAAGTTTCTCACATGTTAAGATATTCTAATTCTCAGTTTCTGAAGTAAGTTAGCTACTTTACAATTAAATTGTCTAGACCACATGCTCATTGTTGATTTTAATTTATTTAATTTTAAACATTTGCTGTCTTAATCAAGTTTGTTATTGCTGCAAAGAAAATAATTTCATTATTTCAAAATTGCTAGAGAGGGATTTGCTTTAATATAATATGTTTAATATGTTTATATAATTGTTTCAAAGCATTTGCTCAGAAATTCCTCTGGGTCTTTGCTTAGTAAAAAAAAACACTAAGAATCTTAACATTTAACTTAAAATTGATGAGTCCACAGGCACATGAAACATTTAACCTACAGTATGAGAAAATCCATTTTCTGTGGTTAAATTCACTTCTCCAGTATAAGGATAACTAAGATAAATTAATTTTGTATACAGTACCTATCTTACGTACAAGAATCACAAATGTGTAGCAGAGAAGATTTATAGTTAATTGTAAGCACTATTATGGCTCTCAACATCATTTACCCTGCGCCTTAACTCCAGAATTTGAGCTCCCGTATTGCATACTCCACTGCTGTATTATTAAGCAGAAATACTCTCAAAATGTACACTTATTGTTAATTTTAGTACAACATTAGATAGCTGACTACAGAGTCATTTTCTACTCCAATGAGAGCCAGGGCTAGTTTTCAAGGAGGTTTTTAAGGACATATTGATTAATTGGGAAAATTTCCAAACTGCCAGAAGTAATACTCATGTCTAGGGCTACCAGCTGTCATCTGGACAGCATGCACCTAAGTACATGTGACAGTCTTGGTCAAAGGGTTATCTGTTTATCAGGGAAAGCATTTTCATAGCTTTTGACACAACATATTAGTTGCATGCAAATAAATCACAAATCAAATGAAATTATTCTTTGCTTGTTTCAAACAAAAATGATTCCGCATGGAATGTTTAGAAAGTATCAAATTATCTGAATATCTTTTTTTTAAAAAGGAAATATTCATGAAATGCACACAACATCTTACCAGCAGAATATGTGAATCTCAGGTGTAACTGACTCTCTATACATTAGAACGCGTTTGTTTCAAGGATAAAATTGGCATTGCAATGAAAAGTATGTTTTGTCAAAGAACGCAAAAAGGAGATGGACATTTAATAAAGGGTGTAATAAATCATGAGTAAGAGCATGTAGACTGGTGCTGTGTGTTTAAGTGCATGAATTTTAAGTACTGGGAACAATGATTCGGTGTACTAATGTTTGTTTGAAGAGGTAAACTATAGATTTCATAAATGGCTAAGACTAATCTTAATCTAATCAGAAGCATTACAAGATTTGTATTATTCAAATATTGAAACTGAATAATAAGCTGGTGCTATTTATTTTGGGCTCTTCAATATACATTAATTAATTATAATACATTTAAAAGGCTTTGCTTTGTATATTTATATACTTTTTTAATTTTATTCAACTAAAATACCTTCTGATTGTTTTCCTATTTTTCCCTCTTGTTTGATGAACTTTAATGTTATTAGGAACCATGGTCTAAACACACAGCCCCATCTCAATGGGAAATCCTAGACAAATACATTGAAATTAAAAATAAATAATTTCTAAATTGAAACAGTACATTATTAGGATTTTAATTCCTTTGTTAATGGCAGTCCCCCAGACTCATCTTAATTCTCACATGCACGTAACTACCCTGTTCGCCAAACAAAGTCTGTCCATAATTTAAAATGTACCAGATGCAAAGGTACATAAAATAAAATTGATTCAGATCGTAAAATCCTGCACATCAATTGGAGGATATTTGAATATTTGAATAGCCTTACTATACTATTACTCCGAAACCCTCTTAAAGTTCTGAACGTGCTTTCATTAAAAAAACAATAGCATCTAGTTGCCTTTTATTGGGGAGATGACAAAACATACTAAACATCAAAAGACGTGTACTGTATCACTTATAACTGCAATAATTTAACAAAGTTATTATCAGGAAAATGACAAAAACGTTTCTGAGGCTTTAATGAAACAGAATGACAAAGTAAATGTATTATGCTGAGTAACATTTTGTGGTAGGCCTGTCTTTGAAGGTACTGTTTAACAGCCTAACCACCACTAGGCCATTAAAGGTCCTGCTATTTGTAAATAAACACAGTGGGTGATAATGAATCAATTAGATCATTGCTGAATGGTTTAGAAGTCATATACTCACAGGGATGTAATTAGTGGAATGGTTGATATATAATGGGCCTCATGGTGTTGGTTGGTGTTGGGTATTTAATTTTTGTTATGTAACGTGAAACTCTAAAACAAAGCCTCATGTAAAGTACAGGGTCATAATTGTGGATTTTCATATGTTCAGACACATTGAACCACCAAAGTGAATGCTGGAGTCTGTCAAATCTTTGTCATATCTTTATCCACAGGTGGTTTATTGTTAAGGTCACAAGCTAGTATTATGTGTTGCTATTATGGAAAACAATAAAAGTTGCCTCATAAACCCATTCCAGGCATGTGCTTGTTTATTGATTTCTGAGTTCTAGTTGTCACATGTTATCCCTGCTCATTCCACATATGTTCAAATAAGGGCATTTGCTCTGCTGAGTAGGGAAGGCATCCATGGTATTATTACATTTTCATCTTTCAAGAAAGCTACATGAACAACATGAGGAGTGCGTTGAACATTATCATATCAGGATAAACCAGCAAGAAGAGCAGATTGAACCTAAACCTAACAATTCACCTCATGTAGAGTTCTGTAGTTCTGTGTGTCTACACAACACATGCTGACACACATGAATGTATCCTTCACAAACTTTGATTCACTGCTATATGTATTATCCACAGTACTACACCCCTGAAGTTTATACCTCAGGTTACCTAACATACAGTACTTTATGTTCCAACAGATACAATTGAACCCCCATGCAATAAGGCTTTGACTGTGCAAAATCAGCCCCAAGCTTCTATCATCTCTTCAGCTGACACCATGGACTCTATCTGTCAAGATTTCCAAATAAATAAAAACAATATTGGTCTGGATGCCAGGAGAAGGAATACAGAGGCTCCCAATGGTGGTCAAGTACTAGTTTACCTGCAATTAGACCAAAAAGCCAGTTAATTTTATTATGCCATTGTGAGAGGTCAAGATTATAGTTGTCATTCAGCAAGAGTACCAAATGTAAACAGGAAATATCTCTATTTAAAAAAATGATTTCCAGAATTTAAACACCTCTGGACACATGTAAGAAAAGGCACTCATTATCTTCCCTGATTGGGAGTACACAAGTGGCTAGAATCTAGCTTCTCATAATATCCTCTACTGGAGATCTATGAAGGAAATCTGAGCAGTTTTGGAGGTAGAAGTTGTATCTTAACAGGACACAACCTCATCTATAACATTCTTTATTCCAACAAGTCCTTATTGCAGGTTATAATGACTTGGTGTTTGTAATGCAATGAACCTGATAGTGCAAAACGTATCTCTAAACAGAGTGTGATGTAGATCTGTTGTGGTTCACATAATGGTTTCTGTATCTTCCAGGTGAGTGCAGCATTTCAGTGCTGAATAGATGTGTCCCCTCCTATGTGTAAAGTGTTTTGGAATGATCTGGAATAAAAGCAATATACAAATAGAACAAATAACTATCAATTATTATCATTGTTTGAGCCATTGAGGAACCCCTGAGATATGGCCTTCAAATATTTCTATAACTAAAGTTTTCAATGTATATTTTCAAAAGAATGGTATGCTCACTTTTTTCAGGATGTTTCAAAATACAGGCTACTTTCATTTACTTTTGTCACAGAAACAGATACTCACAATAATTTTTTAGCAATGTCTTCAGCCATTCTGTACAACATGTGTTGTCTGGGTGTTGGAGGAAAGTAAGCAAAAACATTAAGTAAAATCATTGAATTATCTTGGGTCCAACTTCAGTTTCAATTCAATTACTTTCTATGTTAATATTTCTGTAAAGATGCCAGAATAATGAAGAAGCAGTTTTGCTATTTTGCCAAAGGATTCATGTTGCTCTTAGCCATAGAAAAACTATTTCATATGCAGTACCATTCTTGGAAAAACCTTGTTATCAGTATTCTTTTCCACACTTCATTATGCTTTCACCATTCCAACAGTAAACTAGAATGGGGAAAGCTTTGCTCTTCTTACAGCAATTACAGGATGGTGAAACACTGCTTGATTTAATTCAAAGTGGCACTACATTGTTCAGAACAGTTGAACACGGAGAAACAAAGCAAGAAGTAGGATAATGTAATTACACAAAACCTTTCAAAAAGAATTCATGGAGTCTTTTGGGAGTATTATCTTGTTTTTAAAAGGATCACTTCATAATAACCCTAAATAATCTTGAGAAAAAACTATGAAAGAAAAAATGAAAATGAAATGAAAATGAACCACCAAGAGAAAAAATGTTAACAATTGAGCAGTTGGAAAAGGTTGCTGTTGAACCTTGCAGGACAAAGAAAAAGAGAATGATTTTTTAAAAAGGCATTGAAATGTCCCTGTGCACTGTTAATACACTGAAAATGAACTGGGACTTTGCTAAGAGAGGCAGGATATGAAATAAAGAAGAAATTAATTGGTTTGAGCAAAAAAATTTTTCAAATTACATTCTTCACAACTAGTGCAGCATATTCTCCTGGCTCCTAGCCCTGTACAGAATGTGTGTGTGTGTATGTTATAGGGAAAATTAGGGAGAATATTTTAATTCTGATTAAAAAGTTCAGTCAAAGTTTTTTTCATATACTGTACCATTTTAATGCCTTCAGTCTATATCTATACTTTTGTATTGTATATCTGGGTAAGCAAAAAGAAGTTTGTTATGTGGCATAATCTTGTAAAATAAGGTAAGCAAAGTTCAGGAATTATTGTTTTCTAAAAAACAACAACCACTTCATTAGTCTTGCTCCCAGGTTATAAAAGGGAGAAAAGTCTGTATTAATTATTTCCAGGCACATGGAAAGCTAATCACTATTTTCTCTCTCATAAAACAAAAAACCTGCAATTTGTCTCATTGTTCCTACAGTATGTGTCTCTTGTCATCCCATGGTCAGTGGTTGAAATGTGAATTAAGAATTAAGAATGGCTGCAAGACAAGATGATATGTTTCAACAATTAAATATTGATTTGCAATGTGACATGTGGTAAAAATCTAATTTTCTGTTTTATTGGGCTCCTGATTGTATAGTACACACTCTAAAGTTATGACTTGCTGTCAGGGTAGTTTTGCATAGGCTTGTTTACCCATTAAACATGACAATTCCTCTGCTGTATAACCTTAGTGCTCTGTGATGGTCATTTATGTCTGGCTAAACTGTAGTGCCAGTGAAAAAGACAGAAAATGAATCAGCAGAACATAAATCACAAGGTTTGAATCAGATCATATAACCTAGGGTGGAGAAACAAAAAAGTATTTTTCTGATTACAGGGTAATGCCAGCGGAGACTGCAATTGAGACTAATAAACCATCCATTATTTCAGCTTATTTAAAAAGTAATCTATTCATTTTCAGACATCATTATCAGGTTGAAATGGTGATCAAATTTCACCACTGCAATGCAGAAGGAAATGTTAACACTGCTTTTGAAAGATGACCTCAGGCAGAGACTAAAGTCTGTCATAATTATTTCCGGACATATGTGAAGCTTATCACTGATCTTTTTGCCCCCCTTCAAAAAAGAAAAAATACATTCAGACATAAGTGTTTATGCTTGGAAATGCCCCACTCCCACCACCACTAAAGGCTTCATTTGAGCATAAACAATATATGTCATATTTTATATAAAAGGCATAATTTAAGGTACAGCCATTTGCCTACAAATTTTGATTATGTATAACTAATAGTGCAATAACCATACAATGCTTATGTAGTAGGTTGTGTTAGAATAATCTGTAGATTTTAATGTATGAATAATAATTCTTGAATCTATACTATATATCAGTAGTATAGCAGTAGTATTATTATTATTTTTTTAATTGTGTGAGATTTCCTGCACAGGATCACATATTCAAAACGTCTCTTGTAGTTTCAGAGCATGTCAGTTTCTTTGCCAAGAGAAGGTGAATAATAAAGTGACAAGAAAATTTATATGGAAGCCTGCACTAATAGTTCTGTGTGTTCCCCTATATGAAAAAAAAGGAAATTGTTAACAATAATATATATATGTCTGCTTTTATTCATCTATGTCAATAGTAAAATCAGTAGATAAGTACTGTAATCTATGTGTGTATTCATTATTGGATTCCAGACAAAAGACAGCAGGAGAGTATGTATTGTATTCTAGATATTAATTTGCTGTGTATTTGTGAGAGAGACTCAATACAAAATGCAATGTGAGGAATGTAGAACTGGTGTGTTAAGGATAATTTGTGATTTATGTTTGAAAATCTAATCCATTCTGTGGTTAAAGTAAGGGGAAGTCCTTTAAATGTCAAAGCCCAAATCTTTAAGTACCTTCTAGGAGAAGAGTAAATGAAACAATTTTTGTTATTGTGTTCCTATACTGGCTGAATGGATTTAATTGAATTTGGAGTGTTACTGGTATTTTAATGTGGTAAATAATATTGTTACCTTTTTTCAAATAGAATATGTCATTGCAGACTTTGATATTGATTTGTCTGTGTTTCCAAGCTACTAACACTGACTGACAATGATTTCCTATCCTCTCCTTTTCTAAATATATCAGCATATAACACAGCAAAATTAACTTTACTCAATTAAACTCAATCAAATTTGATCTAAACATAGATCAGAGTTCTTATTGTTGAATTACTGTATTCTATTCAGAAATAATCTCAAATGTTGTTCATTATCTGGTCAATTCAACAGATTATATAAAAAATCTTCTGGATCTTATTAATCAAAACATTTGTTTTTCTATGTTCCTTTTTTGTTTGTTTTTTCCTTTCTTGTATTTTTATGCTTCTGGTGTGTTTGCCGACCAATTTATTTATACTTATTCTTTAGCTCAATTCTTGTTTCATGTTAACCCTACAGTGTATACAGTGCAGGTTACATCAAGAAAATGATCCTTAACCAGTTATTTCTTTTTTACTTTTAAAAACAAAACAAAAGGGCAAGCATTTTTTCCTAAGACTAAAAAACTCCATTTATAAGTCCATAAACAAAGTTAAAAGAGAGGACACCTGTGAGTTAATTTTTTTCCATTGTTCCATAGATTTTTGCTTGAATATGAAAATGTATGTTTGCGTGTGAAAACACACCAGTAAAGACTGACAGTGTCAATACATCTTTAATATAAAGTAAGTAGTAATATATCTTTTTACTTTCCCTAGAATAACATCTTTCGAGCTCTAACAGATGTTTTTTTTCTGTTAAACATTCACTTCCACGTGTCTGCTTTCACATACTACAGTATGTGACAAAAAGGCAAATTATGCTATAAAATGCCTTATTACCCATGCAGTAATTATATAAGGATTTTACCCCCAAGTGACATGACTATGTGCTATTGTTCATATTCAATACACTTCAGGATTTATGGGGTGAAACTATTACTGGATTTTAATATGGTTAATTGAATATGGTATGTCATGACAAGTTAGTAATTGAACAGTACCAAGGTATCCAAACAGTGTTAACAAATGATTATCAATATGATTAAATAACACAATCAGCAATAAAACCTCATCTTTAAATGTATAAACCGATCCTAGTAATGGCTCCTCTCCAAGTCCACTACAAATGCAGTGATAAAAAGTAAATGCCATAGAGTATACAGAGGTTTAAAAAAACATTAAATGGATAATGGTCACTGAAGAGCTACTTCTCTTAAAGGATGTGGTTTTGTCTAATCTAATGCTGCCAATTTTATTGATCAATGCTATACAGTAACTCCATCAGTGCAATACGAGGAATGTCTGACAATCTCACAAAATGGGCATTATTAGGATGTGTATTGAGCTGCCTGAACGTGGTGATGTACATTTGCATTTAAATTAGAAGCAGTATTGAAGAATGTTTTTCCTATCGTTTTCTATACAGAACATATATTGAGTTTTAGTGATTGTACTAAAGACTATACAAAATCCATGCTTTGATCTTTTTTGGTAAGATACTAGTCTTAATATATTCAGAAAATTAATCTTAAAGCACAACACTCTTTGTGTAATATTTATACATGTACAGTATACTGTACATATGTATTTGTATCCTCATCTCGATTCAAGCAACTACATTTCTTTTAACATGCCTCACACCAGAAAAAAAATTACTTTTTAATTAAATGTAGTCTTTCACTGCAAAATAACAATTATGCAGTGTAATTGCACATTAGGGAGTGGGTTCCTTTCTATAGTATATCCTCACTTTCAGTTTGAATTTACAAATGTCCCTGTTTATGATGTGTTTGTCTTACAGCCTTATCCCAAGTGAATGCAAACATACCATATTAGTTCACCTCTGTTCATTTAAGGTTTATTACCAAAGTCAAGTGGGACAACTGTCTACATACAGTATGCTGAGCAGGCACTAAAGTGTTAAAAATAAAATCCTGGTTGCACACCTTTACAAAAGACTGGCAAATAGAATTTCCTTTACATAAGTTTACACAGCCAAGTTATGAATATTTTTCAAATTGCATTTCAGAGAAATACTGGAAGTTTTTTATGGCTGCCATAAATATTTTAATGTAGAGTAGAATAAATTGTATTAAAATTGTATATTAAACTTCACTTTATGGAAGCTTTTGATGCCAAGAATGTAAAACAGTGTCTAACTAAACAGGTTCAACAGCAGACAGTACAGTCTCATACAGCATATGCACAACCATGCATCTTCTAACCACTTTATCCAATACAGGGTAGCAGCAGGGTTGGTGCCTATCCTGGCAAGAATGGGCTCAAGGAAGAATACACCCTAGACTGGATGCCAGTCCACCTCAGGACACATATAATTATAATAATAATAATAATAATAATAATAATGTAATGTTTCTTTATTAGCCCTATACAATTTCTTGCATTATGAATTCATCTTTTTGCATACCCCAGCTTTTCTCCATGGAGACACAGACAGGGAGAGAAGCTTGGGGTCAGAGCACAGGGTCAGCCATTGTACGGCACCCCTGGAGCAGTTAGGGTTAAGGGCCTTGCTCAGGGGCCCAACGGAGTAGGATTCCTCTGCCGGCCCCGGGATTTGAACTGGCAACCTTCCAGTCACAGGCGCAGATCCTTAGCCACAGAGCCACCGCTCCGCCCCAGAGGACACACTCTATGGACACACTCTAGCACCAGGACCAATTTTCCCAGAAAGTAATGAATCTACCAGTATGTCTTTAGACTGTGGGAGGAAAGCAGATCACCTGGAGGAAGCCCACGTGAAGACGGGGAGAACATTCAAATGCCACACAGACAGCACCCCAGGTCCACCACTGAACTTAGGAACCGAGCGCTGCAAGGCAGGGATGCTCACCACTGTTCCACCATGCCACCCAGGTACATACAGTACATTGCAAAGATGATTAGAAAAAGAACGAACACAACTTAATGGCATCTTGGACCACATATATGATATTTTAAAATCAAAGAACTTGCTGGTGTTAGTGCAATCAAAGGATTAGGTTTCAGCTTTCAGTTATATAGTACTTTACACTAGCAATAACCCTCATTTGTCCTAAAAGGGTAATTTGGCTATTCAGTTTTCTGTAAGCTAACTCTATAAAGTATGCATATATGGTATATACTGTATAACAATTTGTCACTTCTATACTTCTCTCTGTTTGGAGCTCTAAAGTACAGTATAATCATTTCTATCAGCACTATTTATAGACAGGAACGAAACACTAGATAATGGGCTTTTAGCTCAGATGCAGAGATTGAATCATGTTTTAGTGCCTTTCATACCTCATTTGAGCTAACATGTTTTTATTTTAATTTGTATAAAACTGGAATAATGACTTTGTCATGACCATGGTTTTCACTACACCCGTCCAATATGATAAAAAAAAAACATGATTGCAAAAGAAAATTAATAAAAAAAGAGAGAAGCAAATAGTGTTTCAGGTGGGCTGAAATGCTGGAGCTGCCTTTGAAACACCTGGTCTTCATCAAATACCACTCTATAAAATACATTATATTGGTATTTTCTTACATTGTAGTATCACGGCTGTCAGCAGCTGCCATGCTGTCAGTTGTCTCAATTAGGACTAACATAGGAAAATGTCTCTTTATGTCCTTGTTACTAAATAACACATCCTAATGCAACACAGGAACACAGTTCCTACAATTGAAAGTCTACACATATTGAGTGGATATACTGGATTAGGTTTGCTCATATGTTTTATGAGCACAAATGCAATGCACACTGTATCTTCTGTATCTAGGGATGTAGGGGATGATAGATTTATCTCCTTCTATTTTGTATTTGGCTAGGGCATGTGCTGCAGAAACAAGATAAAGTGAGGCTCTATTACTTAGTATAAAGGCATAACACAGCTGGAGAACTCTCTAGGAAAAGGGTCTGACAGTAACATGGGTTTAATTTAATCTGCACAAAGGTATGCAACCCACTGAAGCTAAGCAGGTGTGAGCCTGGTCAGTACCTGGATGGGAGACCTCCTGGGAAAAACTAAGGTTGCTGCTGGAAGAGTTGTTAGTGGGGCCAGCAGGGGGCGCTCACCCTGCGGTTCATGTGGGTCCTAATGCCCCAGTGTAGTGATGGGGACACTATACTGTAAACAGGCGCCGTCCTTCAGATGAGACATAAAACCAAGGTCCTGACTCTCTGTGGTCATTTAAAATCCCAGGGCGTTTCTCGAAAAAGAGTAGGGGTGTAACCCCAGCGTCCTGGCCAAAATTTCCAATTGGCCCTTACCAATCATGGCCTCCTAATAATCCCCCTCTATGAATTGGCTACATTACTCTGCTCTCCTCCCTACTGATAGCTGATGTGTGGTGAGCGTTCTGGCGCACTATGGCTGCCGTCGCATCATCCAGGTGGATGCTGCACATTGGTGGTGGTGGAGGGGAGTCCCTATTACCTGTAAAGTGCTTTGAGTGGAGTGTCCAGAAAAGTGCTATATAAGTGTAAGCAATTATTAATTAATTATTATTACTGGTGATAGTGGTCTGTTGCTAATTTGTATAGGTGCCACAAGTACATATGCCAATTTATATATCCTGATCTATAAGAAAAATGCATAATTTTGATTTTTACTTCATTAGTTCATTGAAAAAATACATAATGTTACTGTATTTACACTTTAAAATAGTGAGTAGATAGGTTTATTGTCTGAATCATATTGTTTCTTGGGATAACAAGATACTGAGCTAATTTTGTATGAAAGTATTTTCATAAAAACGCCTGGTACTCAGTGTTTGGTATGTGAGTCAAATTTGCCAAAAGGAGCTTATGAATCTGTGTCAACTAGTGGTATAGAACTCAAGCCCTGGAGGGTTAGTGTCTGCAGGTTTTTGGTATACCTCTGCACTTAATAATATAATTGAGCTCATCATTAGCTTAATTGGAGTTTAGTTTAACACTTTTCAAAGGTCTTCAACTGTTCAATTCAAATAAAAAAACCTAGAAAATCTGCTGAATTATGGCCCTCAAGGACTGCAATTGTGCACCTATGGTATAAATGGTCATTCAGAAAGGCATATATTAATTAATGCAAGAACAAGGAACAATAAAACAATGCTTTGCTTAAGTAAGGAAGTAATCATATTATACAGTAGCTATCAGCATGATTGAGTGTGGCTAGTCTGCAAGAGATGATGTGTTATGCTTTGAAAAAATACTTGTGGACTTGTCATGGTGAAAACTAAATGCTACTGTATATTGTTCAAGTCAACTGTTGAACCATTAAAACGTAATGACAAGGTGAGGAATCTCCTTCGACGCAAGAACAAATTGGGTGCAGACTGAGGGAAACATTACAACTTACTGTAGTAATACAATAACAATGTCCTTGGGCCAACTGTTTTTCCATTCCTGCAAGCCAATCCTGAATTGTTATTTTTCCTCCAGGACAAAGGAAGAGCTCACAGTGTGGGGTTGCAATGGAAGGACTTCATGGTCTTCTTGTGGCCAGCATTTTCTCCTGACTGTAAAACACCAATATCCTCCAATACCTACCATTGCCAGCTGGTTGGCAGTCCATAAAGCTGGACTATAAAGTGGGCCTGATTCAAGTATTCAAAATCCTCAAAGACACTTAAGAAGTCTGGCTTCTTTCAAGAAATGGCTGGTTTAGTTCGGTACTCAAAACCAAAAACTGCATTAGCAGATGAACCAAATGGCTGTTTCTCATTTTAAAACATTCTTATGTTCTTAGTTTATTTAGAGGCTTATCAGGGCTATGAATCAGTGTTCCCAGATTTAAAGCACTGGGAGATCGTGCCTGATACTACCTTTGTAATTTCTTCATTTTGCTATGTGAAATTTATAATTGAAAATGTATTATGATTCTGTTTGATATATTTTGTTAAATATTTCATTAAATCCATTACACATAGGTGTTTTTCTTCTTTTGTGCACTAGGGTATGTAGTAATCACTTCATTGTATCCTCGTTACCGGCATTTTTTTATTTTTTGAAAATGTGTGCCTAAATTGGCTTTTCCATATGGTATACTAGCATTTCTGGCACACTGCAATTAAGTGATAAATGTATTATACTGTATGGTGATAATGGATGTATGCACTGTAATTAGCTTTGTTTTGATCATTTTACAGTTGTGTACCTTTGTCACCTCATTAACAAAATCATGAGACAGAGTGTGAAAAGGTTTGGCGCAAAAGGTAGACATTGTTTTTAGATTCAGCTTAATTTAAGAAAGAACATTTCTGTTTTGTTTAATTTATCAGACATAGAAATTGCACATTCAGTTCATGTCACATTTTCATAGGGGTATGAAAACAAACCCCCCAAAACAGCCATCAAACAGCACATCCGGTTCTTGTTAGTGTAGGTTTGGAAATGAAATGTCTTTGTGTTTTGTCTTTTTTCTTGTTACTACCTTTTAAATTGTATGGTGTCTATGGTAAAAACAGACTGTAGTTTGTTCACTTTACGTTTTTGGGTTTTATATGTAGTGCTGCTTTGGCAAATAAAAAAAAATAAAAATACATAAACGCTACTTATAACATATAACATGAAAAAAATCCAGCATTTGTTTCTTAATAATTAAGAGTGCTGTCACCCATATGACTACCTTTGATGTTTATTATTCTGGCAGTATTTCTAGCCATGACCGCAATTAAGAGTAATGAAAACTTAACTAAGTGCATCCCTTTGCCATATGATCAAACTGAGATGAGTGGTGAGTGGGTGTGCATGATTGAATCATGTTGTTTCTTGACCCAAGAGAGGCCATACACAAAGGAGAGTTACTACCACATGAAGTCTTAGATTCAGTAATGCTGTTGTGATAGCTGTCCCGTCTCAGATTTAATACATTTTATTGAGGAAGAGACAGTTTTTATTTTAAAAAAAACACATCCATATTCCGTTCTTATTCTCTGTGTACTAGGATGCTTTTATACAATATTACTACAGTACTTTTATATACAGTGCCTTGCGAAAGTATTCGGCCCCCTTGAACTTTTCAACCTTTTGCCACATTTCAGGCTTCAAACATAAAGATATAAATTTTTTATTTTATGTGAAGAATCACCAACAAGTGGGACACAATTGTGAAGTGGAACGAAATCTATTGGATTTTTGAAACTTTTTTAACTAATAAAAAAATGAAAAGTGGGGCGTGCAAAATTATTCGGCCCCCTTGCGTTAATACTTTGTAGAGCCACCTTTTGCTGCGATTACAGCTGCAAGTCGCTTGGGGTATGTCTCTATCAGTTTTGCACATCGAGAGACTGAAATTCTTGCCCATTCTTCCTTGCAAAACAGCTCGAGCTCAGTGAGGTTGGATGGAGAGCGTTTGTGAACAGCAGTTTTCAGCTCTTTCCACAGATTCTCGATTGGATTCAGGTCTGGACTTTGACTTGGCCATTCAAACACCTGGATACGTTTATTTGTGAACCATTCCTTTGTAGATTTTGCTGTATGTTTGGGATCATTGTCTTGTTGGAAGATAAATCTCCGTCCCAGTTTCAGGTCTTTTGCAGACTCCAACAGGTTTTCATCCAGAATGGTCCTGTATTTGGCTGCATCCATCTTCCCCTCAATTTTAACCATCTTCCCTGTCCCTGCTGAAGAAAAGCAGGCCCAAACCATGATGCTGCCACCACCATGTTTGACAGTGGGGATGGTGTGTTGAGGGTGATAAGCTGTGTTACTTTTACGCCAAACATATCGTTTTGCATTGTGGCCAAAAAGTTCGATTTTGGTTTCATCTGACCAGAGCACCTTCTTCCACATGTTTGGGGTGTCTCCCAGGTGGCTTGTGGCAAACTTTAGACGAGACTTTTTATGGATATCTTTGAGAAATGGCTTTCATATTGCCACTCTTCCATAAAGGCCAGATTTGTGCAGTGTAAGACTGATTGTTGTCCTATGGACAGACTCTCCCACCTCAGCTGTAGTTCTCTGCAGTTCATCCAGAGTGATCATGGGCCTCTTGGCTGCATCTCTGATCAGTCTTCTCCTTGTCTGAGCTGAAAGTTTAGAGGGACGGCCAGGTCTTGGTAGATTTGCAGTGGTCTGATACTCCTTCCATTTCAAGATGATCGCTTGCACAGTGCTCCTTGGGATGTTTGAAGCTTGGGAAATCTTTTTGTATCCAAATCCGGCTTTAAACTTCTCCACAACAGTATTACGGACCTGCCTGGTGTGTTCCTTGGTCTTCATGATGCTCTCTGCGCTTTCAACAGAACCTTGAGACTATCACAGAGCAGGTGCATTTATACAGAGACTTGATTACACACAGGTGGATTCAATTTATCACCATCAGTCATTTAGGACAACATTGGATCATTCAGAGATCCTCGCTGAACTTCTGGAGTGAGTTTGCTGCACTGAAAGTAAAGGGGCCGAATAATTTTGCACGCCCCACTTTTCATTTTTTTATTAGTTAAAAAAGTTTCAAAAATCCAATAGATTTCGTTCCACTTCACAATTGTGTCCCACTTGTTGGTGATTCTTCACATAAAATAAAAAATTTATATCTTTATGTTTGAAGCCTGAAATGTGGCAAAAGGTTGAAAAGTTCAAGGGGGCCGAATACTTTCGCAAGGCACTGTAGTTCCTGAAAAAGTCATAAGGTGAGGAAAAAATCTTTACATTTAATTTTTTTCTCTCAATTAAACACACATTAAGGTAATATTTAGGTACTGTAGTATATTGTTATACCTACAGTAGCTATGTAAGTAATTATCTGAGAATAAATGGGCTGGTATAGCCAAAATTAATTAAACAGTCATAAAGCTGTATGCTCAAGTAAATGATTACAGGTGTAAATGGAGATCACAATCTCTAGACCTCATATTTCAATCTCATAGATCCTAGTGATTAAAGATCCTTTTGAATTTACAGTAAATGATATTTTAATGGACAACAATCAATAGCTGTCCAGATGTGGATTTATTTTACTGTATGTTGGACCTCTTTCAGTTTGAATTCAGATTTAAATAATCCAGTAGAGAAAGTTGTTCTAGTGAGCTGACAATCTTATTGTGGAAATAATTTATATTTCCAACAGGAAGTGTATTTGAAAGAATTTTGAGAATTTGCTGTGAGAAAGTATTACGTTCCTGTTTTAATTTGTGTGGGCTGAGGCCGTGAAGTGTTTCCAATCTCATTTTAGTATAGGTTATTTTTGGTGGTCAAGTGCCAATCCTGCATGAAGGGGTTAGCTGAAGTACTAGAAACACACAGCCGCATATTTATTTCTATATTATGTTAACAAGGTAGATAATGAAATAAAATGCTCCTTTCCCAACTGATCGTGGGGGCAGAAAGTTCATCTCTGAACAATTATTATTAATAATAGAGGTAATTGTTAGCCTTTAGGAAAAAAGTACAAAACATACAATTTACATGGTCATGAAGCATTCCAATTCAGAAATTTAGATTTCAGAATAAAATCTTCTATAATTAATGAAAGCTGTCTAGCTAATTGCTATGCATTTTAATTGCTTTCTATGTATTGTAACCCAGATAGGTGAACTACATTAGTAGTAATACTGCACTGCTACCAAAAAAACATATTAAAAATAAATTTTATTAAAAATAAGCGTTTAATCCACCTGCTTTTTGTATTCCAAAGGTATTTTTAATCTTGGAATGTTACATATTGGACTACTTTGTAAATAAAGGCTTGTTGAGGAATATTATATATCAGCATCCATCATGTTCTGCATTCTAATGAAGAGATGTATAAAGGTCTTTATGAATTGACCTTTTCAGTAAAGAAAGACATGTGTACAAAACAACGAGCTTATTCACTAGCCATCTTGTTGATGACACATTGCTCTTTTTATATTAATGAACTCAGCATAATATCCTGCATACTGTAGGTCACACATGTAGCTTCCTTATCAGTGCTATTAACTTATCAGTTAATATCTAAGTTTTATATTGACACACACTATAGGAAACATTTTCAACAATGACCTTTTAAGTCTGTGTATGAGCATCCTGCAATTTATTTTGCAAATTGAAATATTTATGATGCATTTGTTGACAGAGGACTAGGTTTAAAAATGAACATTGTGCTTACAATGAAATATTGTCATGAAGTTACAGTTGACACGAAACAATTTATCCCGCAAAAAAGGTTTACATCTATACAGTATATCTATTTAATTATGTCCAAGAACTGCATTTATTTTTCACTTAATAACGTAAATGTACATGAAAGATGATGGAGTGAACAGCAACCTTTAGTATTAATTGAAAGCATTAGGAATAAGATGTTTGCTGAAAATTATTGCAGGTGTTAAACTGGTGGGCGATCATTATTCATTCATTTTCTAACCACAACCTTCACCAGGGCGATCATTAGTTCTAATATATTAGTGAATAAAGGACACTAGAAAGGTGTCAGGAAGAGCTCATGGAAGTCAATAAACATGATGTGCAAAGGCCACCCTAGAATTAGCTGTCAGATCCTCAGGTTACCATATGTTGAAAGATTTAAATTATGCTAAAAACAAGACCTAATTATAAGATGCATGCATTGAGATGTTACTTCAGTACTCTTTTGCATATTTTTATGTCAGTATGATGCTAAATAAACCTACTTTTCTGTCTATCTTTGCAGCATAGTTTTAGGGAATTTGGAATTGCCTGTTTCTTTTATTATATATCGATTAAAATAAAAATCACCAACCATTTAAGATTTAGCATACAGTTACCACTTCTGTAGTGGATGGAAAGAACAAGGACCTGTAACCTGCAGAGATCAACATACCCATTCATCTTTTGACCCACTGCAAGATACAGTTTAGATCCTAATAGAAGATTCACAGACAATCAGATGAACAGTATAGCCTCTCTTAGTGACATAATTGCAAGCCTGCAGGTGCAGGGTACAAACCCTGCAAAAAAAAAAAAAAACAACAACAATCCAATAGTCAAATTAAATAGTCAAAACAAGAGAACAGCCCTCAGAAACAATGTAAGGGATTTTTAAATTTTCACCAGTTTCATATCATTTGGTTAAAGTAAATAATACTTCACACAGCACCATTTGTGAATGGTGGGACACCTGACTTTATCACATTTTCACAGCATGAAATTCATCAGTCTATAATTTACTTAGGCCAATTCTGAATTAAAATTGATCACCACTTTAATATGTTCATTGAAAAACTCAAAAGAGAATGTGCTTTATATTGAGCTACTGTACATGAATCTTAAACTTAAGTACATGGTGCCTATCAATTGTATCTGAAGTAGACAAGCATTGATATGAATAATAAATGACTAACTGTCAATAAGCTGTCGGTAAATTATTTTATTCAATTGTCAAATATATTACCTAGGAAATAATTACTTAAAGAATAAAAGATTTTTACTTCCATCCAAAAATATATTAGGAAATGAGATGATCTGGGTGTATAAATACTTTACCAACCAAATTATATTAAAATACATTTCTACCCACTGTATAAAAAAGGTATATAGAATAGTTTATAGGATATATTTTCCAAATGTATTAATTCTTTTGATTAAAAATACCTAAAAAAAATATTTATTATTTAAAATGTGATAAAAAAGTATGACTGTGTGAGATGTAGTGCATATATCAACAGAGTAACACTTGCATGATAATTACTTAAAAAAAATATTACTGGGAAAGTCAGAGAATTGTCAAAAGTCTAAGGTAAATGATTACTGGCCTAAACAACTCTAGTGAGAGCTAAAAATAAATCCTTAAGACTGTTGTGCCACCGATGTGAGGTAACGTTGCCTAAGTGGGTCCCCAAATTCTCCCTCTCCAAAAGGGTAACAAAAATGACTCAGCCGCAAAGCACTTTAGTGCAAGGTGTTTATTCAGAGTTGCTCCCAACTATCGCCCGTTTGTGAAAAATAATGAAACAGTTTATGATAACAAATTGGACAAAACATCACAATGACAATACCCAAAAGGTATTAACACAATAACACGCAAATTCACACCAATACAAATTATAACACTTGGTTCACTATCATAAACATGAACAAAACAATGAAACTAGACAGAGTTCATTTTAACTATAATTTTAAACAATGTACATGCCAACCCTTCTTTTTAAATGGTTGCGTCTGTACTTATGGCAGTGCGCATGTACGTCTTCAGGCATTATATATACAGTAGCTGCCCCAATACCTGAGGTTTGGCTTAGGTCCTTCAGCAGAAAAGCACTGAAGCGTGTCTGCACTCCCAAACCCACCTGACTAATAAACAAACAAGGAAAGAAAGATAGAGCGCTCCACACACAAACAGACAACTACAATAAAAATGAATAATCTAATATAGTGTGTGTTTTATCCTTTAAAGAATTAAATTGTTTGGGATCTAATATGAAGTGAAATACAGGTACAGTAGGGTGCATGAATGGATGCAAACTAGATTAACAGTGTGTGCATCCACGGCTAATAGTACTGTGGAAAAAATAGATAATGTATAGGTGACTGTCACACCCATTTTCAAGAAATCCAAGGCTAATGGGATGGTTTCTTCTTCCTGTAGGAAAAGGACATGAGAAAGATTACCCTCAAGAATCTGATGTTGGCTGAGCAGGTACTGTAAGTCCCATGGCAACATACAAAACATAAAACAGACACACAATTGCAAAATACAAACCAATTTTGTTAGCCGGTCAAACAGGACCAGATTTAGTGTGAACTAGTGGTTGTACAGTATCTTTATCATGTTTAAGGCCCACTAAAAAATCTTCACAAAGAGCCTCCTGAATGTCATTAAAGCCTGATGAAGGGTTCACAAAATACTGATTAATGGGATATAGTAAACATTAACATATTCCACATACTGTATAAATATGTACAACAAAAGTTTATTTTTGAACTGACATTAGTTTTCACATTAAATCAGCTTTTAAAAGTGACGAATAAATGTGGAGGCTACTGCATATATAGTACAATGGTTATTATCATACAAACATTACAATGCAAAAGCTGTTATAATGTCAGTGTGCACATTTTCTTTTATGTATGTCAAAGTTATAGTGTCCAAAGAGTTTCTCATGCACCGGTTAAACAGTTCAGTGCAAAACTGCATTTTTACACCAAGTGTAGTTTTCAGCTTTTAGTTTAGCAGAGGGATTTCACATTTGATGTACTGCCCTCCTTTTACATGCATAAATGGAGGATTGTCTCTTCCATGATAGGCATGGCTATGTATTTGGCTATGTATTGTGTTCCCCGTGGAATCAATTAAAAAATGAACTCCAAATTCAAGTAAATTTATGCTCCTCCTTGATAGCTTTAATGACTATTCTATGTTGTCTTCAGGAAAAAAAAATCCTCCAGGACTATCCATCAAACTTTTATCACCACAAGAGCCTTATTTATATATATAATTAAAATAACAAAATAAATAAACCATAGGCATTTATGAAAGGCACTAGAGATGAACTATTCTGTTTCTGTACTGGCACTATTATTTTTATGTGAAATTATAATATTAATAATTTTATTTAAATGTTTTTTTTTATATTGCAGTCTTGAGAGGTGTTATGACTCAAGGTGTAGAAGATAGTGGCATATTATTGTTAGACTGTACTTCACTGTAATGTATCATCCATTTAGAAATGGCTGGCTGTGAAGACTCCAATGTTCAAAAAGTGACGTAAATGCTCTGAATGAGTCTAAAAAGCCCAACAAACCATTGGCTTAAATACAGGGTTGTTTTGATATGTGGTGGCATATTTGTTCTTTCTATATTTTCTTATAATCTCTCTTAATAATTTTCGTGTTATTTAGTGTTTACGCAAAAGTTAGTTAGTTGATTGTGTCCCAATCAGTAAGCAGAACCAATCACGGCAAAATTGTATCAAAACTCCGCACACGTTCAGTATTACATTACTATGTCTAGCTGACTGTAACAGTCTTCTTCTTCTTCTTTTTCACAGCCTTAGTCCCAGACTGTCCTGGGGTCAGCTGCTTTGGTTGCTCTTCTCCATTTGTCTCTGTCGAGCACATCTTCCTCACTCACTTCACATACCTCCATATCTTTTCTCACACAATCTATCCATCTCTTTCTAGGCCTGCCTCTTTCTCTGTTACCTTCCACCTCAAATTCAGTAAAATGACATATTGTACAGTATAGGAACAATTAATAAGTTTACTCCATGCCGAAAAAAGAAGAAAGAAAACACAACGATTCGGCTGTGGAGCCTTCTTCAGGTGTGAGAAAGACAAGGCAGTAAGCAAAAGTAAAGTAGCGGGAGAACAAAGGCTGGGAGAGAGGAGGAGCGAGAGGCGGGAGCAGGGGACAGACAGAGTGGCCAATCAAGAGGTGTGGAGTCATAATAGGTGTAGAGAGGTGTGAAATGAAACCTCCAATGAATAGAGAAAATTTAGAAGAAAAGTAGTCTGTTGTTAAGAGAAGGGGGAAGGTGTGATCCCAGCTGCAGGATAATTTTGGTTTCTGTAGTTTTTCTGATGTATAAGTTCGGAAAACTGTCTTTGAGAACACAGATGGAGAGATTAGAGTGGTCATGGCCGTCATATTGTACAGTATATTCTTCTGATTTCCATTTGATGATTTTCATGTTCCAAATTCCTTCAAAAATGTCTAGCATTCTTACAAGTTATCAGTACCCCCAAGAGGAAAGGAAGACAAAGTATGTTTTTAATGTGCTTATCTCAGAAAAAGTATGTGCATTTTATTTCTGATGTTATAAACAAGTTAGATTATCTTAGGTGCAGTGGGAATAATCAGCTTAATATCATATCAAGTTTTATAAATCCTTTCCAACTGAGAAGGAAAAAATATCATTTATCAAGTATGTACACATCCGCTTTTTTATGACAAATTACATACTAGATCTCTTTATTACCTCAACTTATTAACTGTCAAACTAATTTAAATTAAATTTAAACATGAAAAATGTTAAAACCTGTACCTATAAAATGAGACTTTGAAAACTATTTGAATGTTGTGCTATGAAATAATCTATTTCAACACAAACCCTGACATGAGACAATGTTTATTAGGAACTTATACTGTAGAACAGTATATTTAAGAGAACCCAACATACAATAGCTATGACCTCAATCAATCACTGTATTTCATCTGCCATTTTGAATATGTACAAAATTGAGTAGTTCAAGTATTTCTGTATTTGTATTTTTTCCATTATTTTCAAACTATGAGAAATAGGAACATACAGAAAAAATATGTTATCCCTGAATTTAAAATAAACTACATTATTAACCTGATTTTTTTCTTTCTGGCAGTGTCTGTGTGTATTGGTATGTGAGTGAAAATTGTTAAAATTCAAGGACCAAGCTAAAATCCAAAATAAATTATGTAACATAACATCTATCTATAAAAGATCTAAGACTTGATAGGAAAATATAGAAAATAGTGTGTAGTTATTTATTTGAAACTTGGCAAATCCTTGGAAACTCTCCAGAGTCTAGGCATTTTATTTAAGTACTGAGTCAAAACACACTCTTGATTTTCTTTCAAGATGAGCTTTTATATATGTGACCAGGATAAATTGGCAATTGATTATCCAATTTGACCTGAAAGCATTCTGTCCTAGCTGTAAACCCTAGGAAAGGCCTGTATCCTGTCACAATAAATTGTCCATTTTATGTTGCTTGGTTGCTGGGGCATGCAGTACTTCAGGAAAACGATAGGAATACTTGTGACAACTCTTTTATTTCACTAGAAATTGCCGTAATTCCTAGTGGGATCTATGATGAAGAAAACAAAACTAAAATTTGATTTAATAATGGTCCAAAATATACACAACACTCTTATTGTTAAATGTATAATTTAATTCAAATAAAATTGAATTAATCAGATTTGTCTAATGTAATTATAACAGAATTATTATTTTAATAGAAGTGGTTAATTGGTTAATTAACTGATTTTGATGGCTCTTCAGCCAGGACAGTTTGTCATAAGAAGTGAAATATATCCTAGACACATTTTGTAAGTCATAGATTCTTACAATGCATGGTGTTATTGTCCAGACTATAGCCTTTTCAAGATTTCTCTTACAAAATGCCAGCAAGCCCAGTGATTTTTACATCATTGTAGTCACATTAGACATTCAAGTAGACCTACTTTAGACTATGTCGATGTGCACAACTTTCACCACAAACAACAAAGATCAGGATTATGCATGCAAACTAAGTCAAACTCTCTCAAACAATGCTTAAAAAATGTAGCAAAAACATATTATAGTTAAATACAATTAAATCAAACAAAAGCTCAATATTTGGCTTATGCCTAATACCTCTCCAACAATAATCAAATTCCATATTTACGAACACAATTAAAATACAAAATAACAAAACAGTAATTCAATATATATATCTATCTAAAAGAAAATAATTAAATATTGTTGACAGTTTGTAAAAAATGAACACTCTTTAACGTGAACTTGGATAAGTTATCATTAAAAAATTGACGTGAGGATTGTATTTCATTTTATTTCACCAGCATTCATTGTCCTCTTGACTGATACCTAAGGATGTTTTGGAAATGTTTGGAATATGAAACCACGAAGTGCCTCTTCTGAAATACTATCAAAAATGTTATATTTACAGTATGTTTTTAATATACATTTTTATAGTGCATGGCATCATATTTAAACCACTTGTATCCTGCAGTGTCAGATTGCTTCTTATAATCATATGACAGGGCAAACGGTGTTGTAGAGTAAGTAAAAGCTGTGGCACTGCTGACTCATCTGTGCTCATTAATAATGTTCTGCCTTCACATCAACATAGAGAAGAAATTTTCACAGGTTTAATTAGGTGCACAGGAAATTGATTATCTAATATAGGTATTTCATACTTTAAGGTAGAACATTTTTGGACTTTCAATTACTTCTATAAATGTTCAATTGTTATTACACTAAAAATTAAGATACAAAATGTAATTGCTTGTGTACAGGTAAGCACTTTCTGTTCAGTTCAGTTGTTGTCTGCAGCAGTTCTTCTTTTTTTTTAATTCTATGGATTTAAATGGGATCAACAACGTTCAATACTGTAACTCATTTTGCTTTCATTTTGTTTAGCCTCCTTCGTCTGAATGAGCCATGGAGAATGAGAAGGTGAAAGCTCATGAGCAGGGTCTGCTCCATTTCCAAACCAATTGCAAATGCCAGTTACAAGAAAGCACTTTCATAGCCTTCCACAGACTGGGAACAGAAACTGGTGAAATTTCCAGCCTCCCATAACTTACGAACATGCCTTGCACAAAACAAAAAACAAACAAGCACTTTGTATATAATTATAACGATTTTAACATCAATTTTGAAACCTCACCGGAAAGCAATGCAGGGAGATATTCCAATCAAATAATCACACATCCACGTTCTGAAAAAAATGTAAGTATTAAGCATACCAATAAATAAAGAGTAGTGAAAGTATAGGTGAGAACTTATGAATGTGTGTTCATACTGTATGTAGACTGCAGATGTTACATATTAACAGGGTGCATCTGTTTCATTTATTCAGAACAGTGTAACGTATGCTAAAACTAATTATTTTTTTCTCTAATCTTTATTAAATCTGCCACAGTCTCAAACATGTCAGTTTGAAAAGAATTATTAAAAGCTGGCTTTGTAGAGGATTTAGTAGCAGTTTTTTTCCCCCAGATCTTTCAACCCTGTAAGCCTGGCTTAACATTCCATTCTGTTTGTTGGCTTTGCTGTAGTCACATGTAAACATAACTTTACAAAACTAATATTCAGTGCTGTAGAACATGGGATTTAGGTCAATCATGATGACCATGGGGATTCATATACCATGTCATCTATTAAGCAGGTATTGATCAATAAGGCTTTTAAGAGAGCAGTGAAATCAAATTGTCACATGCTTTAAATAACATGTCACAGTCTCATACAGCCTGTTTCTACTTGGCCAGCAAGATCTCTTTAATCAAGCCTGCCAGTTTGAAATGCTTCTTCTTTGAGGGCATACAACAGAACATGGAAAATAGTATCTATTTACTGAAGCTCTCAGAATCAGGGGTAGAATAATAAAGCACATTGAGCTGTGAGAGACTAAATATATGAAAGACTAAAATGTTAAATACATCTAAAACTATAGACACACACAGCAGAACTGGATAATGCAGTCACAAAAATAAGATTGTGTGACGATTAAAAGAAGACAAAAAAATCTGTGTAAGAATGTAAAGTAAGAAAAATAGTGACATTATTTAATAAACAAGAAGGAAAAAGTAATGTTTTTCAATTTTTCTGAAATGACTGAAAGTGATATTACTATTATTCTTAAAAAGTATATATAGTAATTGTAAGGTGTATTATACAGTACTGTATATGCCACTTATTCAAGTTGGAACAGAAAAAGTAAGTAAATAAAAACGTGGTTAATGTCATTGTCAGAGGTCATTTCACACACTTTGAATACAAGCTATAAGCCTCTAGATATATGGCAAGTAAATCCAGTGTAGCAATAATTGAAATTCCTTGGACTAGTAGGAGAAATGAGCCTTCAATTAACAACAGGGCTGCTGAGGTTCACCCCATGACTTCCAGAGCATGAGTGCTTTTAGCAAGAGGGAAACCATATGAAAGTTTGAAAGTCATATTATTTTCTTGATTTCAAATAATTGAGTACAGTTAAGAAGCATTTGTTCATCTAAAATGATTTTACTTTTCTCAGCTGTTGAACTTCTGATTGAGCTCACCTTTGCCTGCCTAGCACATGACTGATATGGAATCTGTGTCAAGTGAGATTGATAACTTGTACCCAAACCAAGTGAGAATGTGATGTTTTTGAACAAATTGCATTTCATATCTGCATTTCTGTCTTTTAATTTTTTTTTATGTCAACATATGACTTAATCATTTATTTCATTGGAAACCTTACATAAAACACCACTAAAATAGGGCTCTGCTATAATATCTCTTTGATAGCATTAAAATGAAATGTGTTCCCTTATGGTTCCATAAATGAGAAACACAACAGCTCTACAAACCTACATGCAAGCTGCTAGAAATTATTTGCACACAATGGATTTAATGTACTTTTTTTAATATTTGAATTTAATTATAAATCTCATAATTTAATTCTGGCAGAAAAAAAAGTTAATTGTAATTATTAAAGTTCTCCACTTTCTCCAGCTCAAAACTCAATTTCCCAAAACTCAATCCTATATTTCTGTAAAAGTACAAAAATCTCCACTTAATAAAGATGTAAAGTCTTTCAAGAGAGCTTTTAATTTTAAGGACCGACCACAGGATGGATTTAAATATGTTAATGTCTTGACACAGATTGTATTTTTGTAGGCTACACTTGAACTCCATGTGTCCTCTGTGTTAAAGGTAATGTAATTTCTAATTAAATGGTGCTCTGCAATGGTGATGTAAATATATGCAAATATATTAATAGACAAAGGTTATCTTGTCTTGTCCAGTACCAGGTCCCTCTGAGGTGATAACTGTATGAAGAGACCATCGCAGGATGTCTAGTTAAAACTATGCAGCATTAACAGCATTGGAAGAGGCAAAGCGGTTCACCTGGAAATGCAAACAAGGCAAATTTGACCACCTAGACATACTGTAGCATGCCAAGGACATTAACCTATTTTAGATTCTGAGGAGGGCTGAAGTCAGCAAAGGATTAGAAGTCTATGGGATGATCAGTGATTCTTTTTTTATGATATATTCTACATTTATGCTTTACTGGAATACCCATCTGCTCTCACTACAGAATTTGGATATTAAAAAAATCAAGTAATTCTGCCTTTTTTAAATTAGATCCATAACAACCCTAAACAATTTCCTTTGCTTTCTTTAGCATTTTCTTTACTGGTTTAAGTGGTCAGCGTTTTTATTTGTTTTTCTGATGGATGCAATACGGCATCTGATGTTTCACTGCTCGTCCATTCAACAATCTTGTTCAATTACTCTATTTTCTTACATTATAGAACTCTATGATTTGGACTTCTAAAAGGAACACATGCTGTGACCGTATTAACAATAATTTTTTATTTTTGTCCTTTCAGCTGCAGAGTGGTTTCATTCTTTGCTTGGCTGTCTTATCTTTGCTCTCAGAGTGAAACTTAATTACGCAAAAATCACAATACAATACAAATACATTAGGTACAACACATTATTCTTTAAAGTTCCCTTTGCACATCTCTTGACAATGTTTCCCACTCTGTTTCTAATTTCTCTACATGCCTCATTTATATCAGTTTCTTAGAATCATTTAGCAAGAGTGTAATGACTGGAAGATAAATCAGCAAGAGAACAAAGAGGATATGGTTCATTCTGATCTTTTCCCTGTAGCTGGTTCTATGTGCATTGTGGGGCAGGCTGCTTGTTTGTGATTAAAAATCCTCATAATATGTGACAGAAATTTTAAATATGATCATTTTGCTTTTTTGTGCTCTTTCAAGGCTTTAATCCTCCTTGGGAGAGAACAATGCTGGCAATGCAGGACTGTAATGAGTGACAAACAGCACAGATGGGTTGTTATAAGCTGAAGTGTGGATAATAATGCACCCGTTAATAGCTTGTTTTTCTAGTTAATCTCAATTAGCTGAGGCTTGTGCCAGAGTCTCTTGTAGACTCATTTGGATGGTTTGGTCTCACCAGATAAACATGTCTTTTAGAAAAGAAATGGGGATGTGACGTACTCTGCTCTCTACCTCATGTTAGTGTTCTTAATAAAGCAGTAATATGGTATGCATAGGAAGTGCAGACAATTTACAAATTCCATTGCTGCACTTAGATGATATAGTGGAGTTGTATCTTTTCTCCAGGTGCCTGCTGTAATTGATGTAGCTGTACTATAGTCTGACACTACAGGAGATTTAAGGGTAAGAGCTGTGACTCTCTCCCTTTCTTATCAAGCTGTTTTAAAAGCATTTTGAAAAATTTGTCCAATTCTCATATTTTTCCCAGTGACAAATAGCTTTTCAGTTCTGACTATTGTATATCACACAATGTTGTCGAATTATCAGCATGTTTCCATTTTGTTGAAAGAAAACCCAGTAAAGTATAGAAAGTAGACAACAGAAAAGAGTAAGTCATACTAAAGCAATTTATAGTACAAACAGCAAACTGTTTCCTATTGAAGCTATTCACCTTATAGATTACTCACTGCAGTACAGTAGGTTTTGTAAAAAAAAAATATATATATATAAATAACTGATAAAGAAGTTTTGCTTCTTGGGTGGCCTGATATCTGTATACCAGCTGACAGTTTGGGAGTATACAGAGGCAAACCTATTCCTCTAAAATATATATTTAAATGAATTAATCATCCCCTTCTTACTTACAGTAAATGTACCATATTACTGTTTTCATTATCCCCTGTTGTCTTGCTAAACTGTCAGACAAATGCAGTGAAGAGTCATAAAATATTTACAACACAGGTCCTGTACTTGATGTCCCTGATGTCCCTATATCTGCTTAAAATTCTACTTTATCAACAGCCATGGTGATCACAAACAAAATCATTATTAGCAGTATACTCCAGTAACCCAAGTCATGGAGGCTCAAGTGAAAAGGGAGCTCAGAGTAATTAATGCTGCATTGTCTTTTCTCTTTTTCTTTGTCCTGTGTGTTCATGCAGTCATACAAAAACTTTGAAGATTACCCTTTGATGGGAAAGAGAACCTCATCGTTTTGTTTTTCAAAGGCTAGAATATTGTGTGTACTTGAGAAACAGGCTGAAATGTCCAAAACCTTTTTACTCATGGAAGCGGCTAGTTTATTATGCTTCTAATCAATATTTAAAGCAAGCGTTGGAAAATATGAGACAATAGATGCAATAAAAATGTTTTTTTTTCAGCTTCTGTGATAGTTTGTTGATGTAATCAATTCTTATTTTGCAAAATTTGAATCTACCAATACACTTAGTAAATCCGCTGTTGTGATTTTGATTTTTGAGGGCCTGCATCAAAAACCTCTCTTTACTGGAGTGTGTGTGTTTTTGTGAGCGTTTTCCTCTCTGGTGTCCTTTAGCACTTGTGCACAGGAGGGTTCTGTCTGCTAAGTAAACAGCAGCTGACAGGGAAGGTCATGTTGTTCAGTTGTGAGCAACAGCATACAAATTTGCCTTTCTGACTGGCCTGATAGAAAGGTGTCATTCACACACTGTGAACTTCCCTTGTTTCTTTCACATTTAATTGTGCCCTGTCTTTCAGCCAGCGTCCTTCTTTAAACAGGGAAAACCTTTACACACTCAGGACTCTGGAATATGAAACTGAATAAACAGTGCTCATTCTTCTTTATTTTAAATTGTTTTAGAGCCTGGATTACATAACAACTATAAGATCAGATCATGCACTCAAGTAAAAGGCAGGTGTTAACTACTGTATATACTGTATAGAATAAATATTTCACAGTAAAGATCAGGGGCTTGCCCCACACAGACATATAAAGGCAGGGCCACATTTCTAATTTGTGTGAAGATATGATCCTAGTCCATTCTCAATGGAAATCCACAGAGAAGACAATATCCGCCAAAGTGTACCATAGCTTCAGTAATGATTCTTTTATTTTTATCTGATACAAAATTTGCAAAATTGCCTTTTTGGCAGCTTTAGTGTATCTGAAAGTGAAGGAGGGTTAGATCCTTATTTGTTATAGCAATTCTTTGCATGCCCTTCAAAGAAGGCTAAAGGAACATTTCCCTTTTCTCCATGATAGATTAAGGTAACTCTGCATAGAGTTAGTTAAATTCAAAAGTAAAAGACAGCATCCACTTTATTATAAAAGCAGTTTTATCCAGTATTGGGTGACCTTTCAAAGTCTGCTGAAGGATTTATACACATTCATGCACATTGAATTAATCAAAGATTTATTTTTTTTCAAGATCACTTCACAGTGGTAGCCCTAAATGTTCTGTGTGAACATATTTTGGGAGGAACAGGGCTGGCCCTAGATTTTTGGGGTCCACAGGCAGAATCTAGGAAAGGGGCCCCTCCAGATTAAGACTTGTGCTCACACTTCTATTACCAGCTCCAACCCCCAAAGTTATTTTACTATTTAGAACAGTGAAATAAATGAATTACATAACAAGAAAACTTTTATTAAACAGCTTTGATGAACACATAATAAATAACTTACAAACAAGAACAAGAAGCACCCATTTTAGGAAGATAACATGCATTTTAACATTAAAATTATAATGTGAAATGTAAATCTGTTAACTTACAGTAAAACACCTAAACTAGTCTGCGTGTCTAGCTAGAAAATGTGACTTGTCTACCATTCACTATTTAAATGGATCTGACCAAATGGCTCAAAATTAAATGAAATACAAATGCATTATTATAACGGCTCGATCTAGTGTACCACTGGTTTGAGATTGCTTATCATGCCCTTCTTTTCTGCGCTTCGTTTACTTAACGCCTGATAGCTAAGTGCTTTTGGAGGACGATCTGCATTTACGAATTGTAACTGCATGACTTTAATTTTTAAAACATAACATAGATTGCAACACAGGTAAAAGGTCACTTTTCATTACATGTTAGATCTAATGAAAGATTAATAAAACATTTATTACTTTCAGAAATTAAACAAACAGCATGGGGTGTAGCAGCAGCTGAAACTGCACTGAAATCGTCATCTTACAGAGAAGATAAAAGTCATTTACTACATCCACGATGAAATAAACCACTACATTTACATTCACAACTAATAATACTATAAATTGTAACTAGCAAACTTTAACAGCATAGATTAGCACAGTAGCAACAGAAAGAGCCACTGGCGGGAATTTTTCACATTTGAACATAGCGATTAAAAAAATGTTGTGTTGCACATTGTGGCCTCGGGGCTCTAGGCAGTCGCCTTGTTTGCCTAATCCAAGAGCCAGCACTGCGGGCCAATCTACTTTAAAATTTCATGAAAAGAAACTTGTTAATGTGTAAAAATCACTTTTTTGTTTTATTTTTAGATTTCACATGTAGCTGTTTGGTGTGCTTTTGGCTACAAGCTTTTAGTCCACTCTGAAAATTTACATAACTGGGATTCAGTTTACAGAATTACATCATGCAAACATAATCATAACAATCATAATTGCCAGTCTATGAATTAAGTAACTGGTTTTCTGATTCAGCTGCAGTTAGTTGATACAGTACTTTCTACTCAAGGCTGCATTTACTTTGTTTATGAACAATCCATTTTGCCATTATCTGTCACATTGCAGAAGTTCAAGGAAATTGGTCAAATTAACAGAAATATGGAGATTTCCAAGCCTTCTTACTGGGAGCTTAATAATGTTGTGTTCCTATGAGTTAGGCTGCACTAAAGCAGCCCATAGAACTTTGAATTTTGAAGCTGATGGAACCAAGTGCAGATCACTAACATGTGAAGTCTGAAGTTCTGCATTTTTATTAGAATCAGACAGTTTTCTTTTAAGTATAGCTGTATAGGAAAAAGAGGAATATAAAAGGAAAAGATAATGTGTTATTAATCTATAATGCCTCATATAGTAAATGAGAAATATTACTGAAACAATAGGCTGTAAGACAAGGACTGTAGCATTTTGGTAAGATATTTTTTGCATTACATGATAGACTACAGACACCTGTATATCTGGTTAATTTACAAAGGAGAAAACTGGACAGACTAATGGACTCAATAATGTTCATTAGTATAGAGTAATCAGATGGCATTTTGGGAATGTAAGTTTTCTCAAACCAGAAAATATTGCTTCAACATGTTTATTGGCTGAATGAATACCACCCTTACATTCCAACCCACTAATTTATTACATTTTATTCCATTGTCATGGTAATGTCTGCCTCTTAAAGTCAGGGAAAAAAAAAACCTTCTATTTGGATTTAATCAAATGGACTTACACTTTGAAGTTTAGCTTTGCTGGTTTTAATATATTTAACATTAAAATTAATGGCAGATATTTTAATATACAAGAGTCCTAATTTTGGGTTGCTATCACTCTGATTTTACTTTTGGATCAAGCTCTTCTGTGAACATTTGATAAATACCATGTATTGTATAGCAATGGACTTAATCTGTGTTCCTAAAACCAACATTTTACTTTACAGTTTTACTGTAGATCAAAATCTTATCAAACCCCTTGCAACTCAATCACTTACTGTACATCAACTCCTAATTCAATCTTTTGATTAAATCTATGAATATACTGAAAACAGTAAATCAATTAATATAAAAGAAATCCTAAAAGTCATACTTGACTAACAGGAACCTAAGCATTTGTTGGATTTGTATATGTAATCCAAAATGTTTTTACTTTATATCAAAAAGCCAAACAAATTATCAGTTGTTAACAGTCTATTGTAGTTATTTTATACTTTTATGATAATATTATTATATCAAGGTTTTCTTTTAAAAAAGTAGGTTTCTCATTATGGTTGTTTTGAGGAGTCATGGAATGAGGAATAACACTGAACTAAACTGAATTGAATTGTTTTAACTAATTCAAGCCCATGTGATAAGCAATATATGCATACATATAAAACCTTATATTTTTATGGTCTAGATGAAAGTTCATATACAGTACTGTATGTATTAGCAAAGATCAAGCCATCAAACTGTGAATTATGAAGAAAACAATAGATGTCGCAGGATGGATACATTTAATGTACAGCATGTATTATAACTGTATCAATACTTATTGTTTTAAGATGTGGATTTATAATTTTGTTGTGTCCGACAGGAATTAAGTTCTGAGAAGAAGTATGTCTGGATTGTTAACAGAATCAGTAATGAAGAGTGGTGACACAGACCAGTTTGTAGATAAAAGACCTTGCTTATTATTCTCTCCACAGCAGTAACACACTAAGAAAGGCATCCAAAACCCAAAGGGATCTCTAAAAGCTGTTTTCACAATTCAGTAGTTTCTACTATCGATGCTCTTCTCTGGTTGTTATGGATAATAAAGGCTCTCTTCATCAACAGTGCATTGATTTTCAATTAATTTTTCACGTGGTTCTTCAACAATACAGTGTCACCTGGTCTAAGTACTAGACCGATTTAATTTAACAGCACTGTTTTTACTACTTGGTAGACTGCTCAGAATCCTTTTCACTAACAAATATCCTCCTATTTTATCTTAAAATCTTTTATGGGATTAAGGTCGATCTGTGTAGCATATTTTTGTTTAGCAAGTAATTTCAATAAATTTTCCATACATATTTTTTTTTCTACCAATACACCAAAGTAGTAATCTTCATTTCCATTGTTACTTTGGTACCTTACTCTAAAAAATTAATTTGCAAGATGCAAGACATCCATTATACATGGTTGGTTATATGGTTTTGTCTGAATATAATAAGTATATTCTGTATATACTGTTTAAAACTCACATTTACTCAAAAAGAGTTTATAACCTTATGTTCTGTTGAGATAATCTTTATGTCTGAGTGTTCTAAAATGAGAAAAATTGACAATCATACCTCATGCAACGAAATGCGGATTTGTATTCATAGTCTTGCAGATGTGTTTGATATTTGTATTTTGTGTGAAAGCAAGCGGAAATGATTAACTGGTTTACTGTATATGCTAAAGTTTGGAGAACTGTTTTGAAAATGTGAACAAACTGAACGAGGATAGGTGGGAACACAGAAGCACAAAAATTGATCAAGAATGATTGGGATTCAAAACCAAATTAAAGTTCTTATAAACTAGTAAAGGGTTTTAACCAGCGACAAGACAATTAGCCTAACTGAAAAAAAAAAAAATTAACTGGAATGTAAAACACCTAACAAAAGGACCAGGGGTTGGATCGAGCATTTTAATGGGTGAGTTTTTCACCTTTGCAATTAGTAGTCTAACCATAGTGCACCATTTTGTTTTATCCTTGAAGTTGTAGCCCATTTTAATTGCAATTTCCCTAATTCCATATAATTTGTACAGTATGTAGGTGGAGCAAATAGAGTTCATCCTGTCAAAATATATCTGATGTCTATTTTGTAGATTGCCATTTGTCAGTTTTATTTCCATTATCTGCAACTGAAGCATTTATTACAATATCTTTGTTCGTCTACATTGTTGTCCATGTGTTCTTCATCATTCTGGATGTCTTGCTTCTTCTTAAACTCACCTTATTACCTTGTTCTTGACAGAAAATAGTCCACCAACTTGTTTTCCCTGCCAGCTCCTGTGTCTGGTTCATGGCTCCTACTGAGACTTACATGCCAACCATACAGGCAGGATTCCACATCAATCTACCACTTAGGAGTTTTTGACAAAAATGGTTTAACAATAATATTTCTCTTTCTTTCCACAGAAGGCAGTGAAGTATTCCTTCCTTTGAAAATATCTACTACAGCGACTGTGTCAAAGGTTCAATAAGTCCTATGAATCTGATCCTTCAGTAATAGGTTGAATGTGGAGGTATGTAACAAGTTAATATTTTGAAGCCAGCAGGAACAGCTCCTCAGGCTTAGTAACAACAGTGGCAGGTTCACTGAGGCGTGATCAGGAACAGCTATATTTCCAATAACCTAGTTTATAGCCAGTCTGCCAGAATTCAGAAACGTGAGTATTTGTTTTTTGCTTCATCGCCATCTAGAAATACATACTCACTTGCTAATAAACATACATTTTACACTTCTTAAACCACTGCTGTGAATTATTTTGCATGAACTTGGTCTTTGTGAAGAAACCATTTTTTAAAATAATTTGATTGTGAGGCCAAAGGTTGAAGCATTCATTGTGTATCGTGTTCACTTCCCAACATTCCAAGAGTTTAACGTGCAATATTTCTCAACTCTTTCAAGTTGAATTATAACATCTATGTCATTTGCTATGAAGTGAAAGCAAGCCACAGAGCAAAAATGATTTGCACCCTGTGTCCTTTATGTATTTCAGTAATATAAGCAGTCAGCAATATAAACACTCAGTATTGTCATTGCACAGTGATCTTGTCTTGTCTCATACTGTACTGTATGTTGCTGAGGTTGCTAAAGGCCTATGCTGTTGCCAAAGATATAGCACTCGGTTCCCCAGTGATATTGCCATCTGCAGCTGTCTTGCTGTTCAGGTGGATACTTTAAGGCAGTACATTCTGGATTTCCTTGTTCACAGTGTCTGCATGATTAGATTTCATCACTCATTGCCTAAGATTTTGTCAGTGTAGTATATCCTTATTGTAGACTAGGGATGCCAGTGACAAAAAAGAAATCTACTGACCTCTAAATCCTTAGTGTCCTCATTCACATTAGGACAGGTATTCAAGCTTAAAGGAATTTGACATCTTAAATGGTATTTTAGTTTGCAGTTTTATGCATTTCCTGTTTTATCGCATTATGTAATAAATTTAATAGCTTTATTCCATGCTGAGAAGAGAAGAGAGAAAACACAACATTTCGGCTGTGAACCCTTCTTCTTCTCACACCTGAAGAAGGCTTTACAGCCAAAACATTGTGTTTTCTCTCTTCTCTTTTCAGCATGGAATAAAGCTATTACTTGTTCCTTTCCAGGCTACGCATGCTGATGCAGCTACCCACCTGAGCTACTGTAATACATGTACTCTAAATCAAACTATATAAAATAAACCATTTTTAAAATTTTCATGTCATTTGTTGCTCTATGTAACCTACAGCTACAGTATGTGTTTGTAATATGCATTGTTAGTAATTTTGGATAACCTGCTAAATTAATGATCAATCAATCAAAATAGCCCAAGTATTTAACTGAAAAAGATATACTATTGACTGAAATATACCATTTTTAGACCCATACAAAAAAATACAAAGAAAGTAGAAACTATGCTTTCAATGTCGCGATTTCTTTTAAAGCATCAATAGGGATAGTGCGTGACTACAATTCTCACTCATAACCAATGCCATACAAGGAGGATTTGCCTCACTGCGTAGAATTTCGCTTCATTCAGTAGATTATTTTCAGTGGGAATGGAATAGTAACTTCTTTCAGTAACTTGTTTGACTCTAAAACACACTACTTGGAAAACGTTTAAAATGAAAGAGAAATATACGGTTTGACCTCTTCTTAGCAAGTGCCCATAATCACTTGGTAACGTAGTGTACTGTAGGTGGTAGTATTAAGCATTTATGCTGATTACTGTATTGAAAGCACTGTGGTGTTTTCAGGTCAGTCTTATTTCTAGATAATTAAATAAATATTTGACATTGTTCTAATTATGAACAAGTAAAAGTATGCTTCATACTGAATAGATGAGAAAAGAAACATGACATTTCGGCTGTGGAGCCTTCTTCTTCGTGCATGATGATCCAGCTCCCTACTTGAACTAACAAACAGCGATTTGATTTTAAGAATGCCATGTAAAACAAAATGTTTTTTTTTTTTACATAAGTTATATGTTTGACATGCCTGTAAATAGAATATTATAGGCTTAGATCTTTTTCATGTGCTGCTTCATTACTTGTTGTGTAAGTGGGATGACTCCATGGAGAAGCTGTCCTTTCTGTAGTTGCACATAGAGAGATTTATTTTTCTAAAAAACTAAATGATGCTTTTAACTTTTTTTTTTTGGTATAAATTATACAAATACTACCTCTAAAACTGAAGCATATTCAAACTGACTTTCTGAACTAAATACCAGTATAAGCAATACAGTATATTTGCCAAGTAAAACATTTCCTATGCCTCTTTCATTGTAATTGAAGGCTGAAATAAATAGTAATTGTTTAAGTCATCAATGGTATGACAGGTACAACTTTATCCAATAATAGAGTGAGAAAAATACATGCTTTCATTGACCAAAACAAACACCTCTGGCTGTAATATGTTTGTGGTTTCCGAATGCATGTTGACTTGGGTCAAACAGAGTAACTGCAAAGCCTACCCAGCTAAAAAAAAATCTCAAATGTCATAGCATTTTACCCGTGTTTTACTCTCAGTCAACAGGGATGTTTTTTTTCTCATAGATAAAAATATCTTAAGGCTATTTATATACATTTTTCCAATTACATAAAGCAAAGAAAAGTGGTCTGAAATTAGACAGGTTTCAAAGGTCAGCTCGACAACAATAACCTTGCCTCATTTAATAACAGCCCCTCTCTGAAATTAGAAACCTTCATGTGATGCTTCATGCACATTCCAGTCTATTTAGTCTGCATGTAAGAGTTAAAAGTGTAAAATAACAATCAGTAAATCACTAAAGTAAAAATAAACGGCCTGGGCTGGACATTTTCTACCTCCTCTTTCTTCTCTTCAAAAGTGACAGCAAAGGCTGTTTGACTTGGGACCATTCCAGGAGAAAAAACATTCTGCACATTTTCATCAGGAAACGGCAGCAGCTGACATCCATTAAGAAAATTCTGAGGACTTTCAAATGAACAATCCCGTATTGTCAGGTACGATTACATATTTAACGCAACACGTTGGCCTGAAAAGTCAAATAATTAAATACTGATCCATTTTTTCCTCCATACATTTAGTTTACTAATGGGTTCGGAAGCCCTAGCAGAAAGATAACATTCAAATACATTTTCTCACAGGGCATTAAAAGGAACAAAGATATCCAAAAGGACAAAGGGCCTTTTAAAAGTATTAAAATTTGGGTCACCAATGAACATCCATTTCAATATTTGTCTAATTGTCACTAAAAACCCTGAGAAAAGGTATGTACTTAGTCAAATGCATATATTTAATTGACTGATTATGTTTTTATGATTGTTTCGAGTGATGTTCTTAGGAACCTTTCTTTACTAACATTGAGAGGGATAGGCAGTTTAAGCAAGAATCCATTGTAAGAAATTACCTTTTCTTCTGTCATGTAAGGAGATGAGCTAGAAATGCAAAGATGACAAAAAGAAATGCATTTAAAATGTTAGCAAATTAGCAAAGTTTAGATTGCCCCCTGGAATGTGGGTTTCCTTTAAAGATTCATCTTGGCCTCTCCTTCACTTTATCTATCTGACAGTGCCTAACAGAGATAATATTAAATCTAATTCCCATATACACTTCCACAGTTTGTTTTTCTTATTTGCAGTAAAGACTAGTTAAATATCCTTTTATCTGCCATTACATAGAATTATTAGGAAAAGTCACATTTATTTATTTTACTCGAGAGAGTTTCTGCTTATGAATCAAAGTTCTTGCTTAAATAATCCTCATTAACTGAGACATAACAGCATCCTCAGAATCCATTAAAATAAACAATGGAATAATGTGTGAAAAGGTAGGATAGCAATGTAAATTTATTCAGAGCTTGATGTCAAGCTATTAGTAGGGACTTTGTTGGTACTAAACTAAAGTATTTCAAACATAATGGCATTTAAAAAGACGTGTACCTATTGTACAAAGTAAAAATGGGATTTCCACAATATTCACAATATTTAGACAGATAAAACACATTTGCTAAACCTTTAACAGGGTTTTCTCCAGGACTTCTCTTGAAAGGTGTCCTCATTTGTAACCACAAATAACATTTTCTTTTTTATCATGCAGTGTCATTTGCTTCCAGACAAAACCAGTGGATGTTTCTTTCAACCTGTCCCTGATATATGCAGAAATGCATAAACACGCAAAAATGCATTAACATTTTTTTTAGGTTGAACTTTTCCTGTTGTTATTTTACATCATTTATTCTTCTCAATAGCTCCTGTAAAAGTGCCTTCCCATTTATATTAAAAAATATACTGACAATATACATGTACCATACTTTTCCAATACATTTTCAGAAGAAGCCTAAATTTCAAACCAGTGTGGCAGTGAGCATTTACTTCACTGAGATGAAAATAAATTGTAGCATAAGTAAAATTATGCAATTTAATTGCTGTCATCTGTCTTAAATACACAGCATCACAACTTTCAAGACTGGGCAAACACTTGACAGATGGCATTAAATGTAGACAAGTGAAGAGTATTATAGTGAGATAACTAGAATGGTTACTATATGAGAATTGTAAATATGAAATCAGAAGCACTGAGCTTGAAGAAGATAATTATGAAAAAAATGTTTTTATGTGTTTATATTGGCACATCATTTTCATTATCCGAACAAATGTGGGGAAGCAATAAAAAGGCAAACAACAAAACGTTAAGTGTAGGATTTAAATCAAGGAATGTTATGTTAAAATAGGCCAAAGCACTAGTAAGCCCTCATTTAGAATATTCTGTACAATTTCAGTCACCATCGTACGAAAAACAAACATTGCCACTATCTTCAAAATTGACAATAATGCAGAAAACTATGAGGAAATTGATTTATAACTAAGAATAGTAGGTACAGTATTTAACACAAACAGACACATGGCACATGGTGTAACTGACACTCCTAGTTCTTTAAAATCAATTAGCAATTAGTAACCAAATAAGCTAGATGGGCTCAATTTACTCCTCATGCTCTTATGTGCTTATTCAGTATGACTTTTAATAATTTGTCAAAGGAGCACAAGTGGCACATTCATTGATTTATTTTACAGAATGTCCTATATTTCCTCATTTGCCCCTAAACTAGTATAGCAAAGGGATAAATAAAGGGGGAAGAATTTCAGTAATAATTTGATGTTGAAAATTGATTATTATTTAAGATGAGTATTATTTTAGATGTGTGGAGGATTTTCAGTGACATTTCAGAATAGAGAACTAAGGTATCTAGCATTGCATTTTGTTACTGAAACATCTTGTTGAGTGTTGGAACTGAAACATGACTAAAACTCTATACAGTATGAATTATTGAATCCTGACAAACACCTTATAATTGAAATTTGACTAAAAGTTAAGTGCCAATCTGACCTTTATTCAGGGTTATTTCACCATTTGCTAAATGCTAGTGTAAGTTATTCATCCATCATTAGCACGTGTTTTGGTGGTGAATCCTATTCTAAAGAATTACTGCACTTTCCATTGTTTTTACTAAAACAGTTTTATCCATAAGGTGCCCATATTTAAAAATGGATATACAGTAGCTGGGATTTTACAGTGCTTGAGAAAAACACAGAAGCATTTTATTATTACTTTACACTGAAGCCATTTGTTTCCCCTTTAAAATGTAATTAGAAAATTCAATACCATTTTTTTCTTTCAATAGGCCATTCTAATGGTAAGCAAAATTAAAATGATAATGCTCAGATGACACTACCCAGATATAATGGAGGATGATTTATTGAATGGTGCTGTTGTACAATTGGCCCAAGACCTCATTCCTAATAGAGCACCTGGTGCTGTTTCTAAAAGTTAATATGATATAAATTGATATGCTGGCAGTGCAGGGGAATGCCAGCAAAGCAGCATATAGGCCAAGCTCACTTCCCAGTGGAGTGAGGCCAGCTGCTGCTGGAAGCTTGGGAGGTGGAAGTCTGGGCAATGAGGTGACAGGTAAGCTTAATACTTGAGCTCAAAGGCACACAAAAGTGTAACCCTACTCACTATGGTTAGATCCAGAGCCAAAGCAATTGGCAAGAATGTAAATCATATCAAAGGTGAACTCCATACATACAGTACTGTAAGCAGCAATTAAAATAATATTTGATGCACCTTGTTTTTTTTTGGGGGGGGGGGGGGGGGGGATATTTGTGCAATTCTCAGGATTTTATAAATAACTGCCATGGTTCTTTTAATTCAATTTCAATTAAAAAACAAATTAACAGAGCTTTTTCAAAATAGATACACCATAATGTTAGACACTTTGGTGATGGCCATCGTAGCAACCAGACATCTCTGATGGAAATGGTAGCCTTTTGCCGATAGTTAAAATTTCTACTATCTTTAAGAACAGATTAAAAGGTTTATTAAAATGTGCACTATTATGCATACTGTAGCTCTTCCATGTACCTGTATAGTCAGCACTGAAAAGTAATTTCTTATTCTCACCAGCTTTTGTATGAGGTTCAGAAAATACAAAATCCCACCTCCCAAAGCAGATCTACCTTTAGCCTCTGATGAAAGCCAGATGTAAACTGTTTTCATGTCAGTGGCTTTCACATAATGGATGGCTAGTCAATGCTTCTATTTATCCTTCAGGCCGGAAGAAGAGGAGATCTCTACAGGAGACGTTGCTGATTTATTTCATTTGGAAGAGTGGCAGCTCTCTTGCAGTAGTGTTTATGACAATCCATTTGTCTGCATTGCTGCAAGACAAATGAAAATTTCTTTGCTACCTTACACAAATTAGGTTCGTTTAAGGGTCTGTCCCCTTTCCCAGCCTCTGGAATGAAAAAAAAGGGAGGAAAGAATGAACTGATTCTTTTTAGATCCCCTGGGACCTCTCTTTCTTGACAGCTCACTCTTACAAATAAGACTGCCTGGCAGCTCCACTGTGCTCCCCCAATCCAGCAAATCAGGTGTTGAATAAACAAAGCCCACTGATGTTGGCAGCTTGACTGAAGATCGATGAAAAACAATCTGGTAAAACTCCTGTCCAAAAAAGCTCTCCTTTTCTGATGCGGTTTGTTCTGCCAAACCAAACCAGAAGTGCACAGCTTATCCTAAATAATCTAAACAGGACCCTACTTCATAACTCTTCATACTTTTCCCAGATCAGTATCATCTGTCTGTGTTTGCAGAACAAAGAATAAAAAGTTTAGTCTGCAAAGATATTGTCCTTGCATATGCCCAACCCCAAAAAAAAAACTTTCCAAATTTTAAGTAAAGGTCACCTGATTAATTACCTAATTTTGTTTTAATTGAAAAAGGGAGACCTTTTTCACTTTTTAAATCAGAAAGATAACAATTTTGTTACTTTGAGAAAAACAATGCACACATTTGTTTCTACAGCTGTATTATATAGCATTTTCTTTCTTCTCAAGCCTGATTTTCATTTTGAATTTCTTTTCAGGTACTGTAAATTATTGCAGCATTGTATTTAAAATAGATCAGAAATGGTTTAAGAAAGTAATATCAAAGCGATGTGAGAGTAAACCTTATTCAAATAAGAGCTCATGAAATATGTTGCATCTGATAAAAACAGTCCAGCATTAAGATATACTACACCTTGTCTTATTGGCTTTTGGCATCTATTTGTTTCAAACCTTTTGTGACTGCCAGTGTAACTAAATAAGAATGATGATGGGTACTAACTCATGGATTAGAGATCATGAGTTCTAATTCATAGATATATTTTTTATCTACTTTTGGCTATTCATTACTTTTAAAATCTGTAGGCTTACTGTTTTTATTTTTTGCCGCTGAGTTCAAGTTTAAATTCAGTATCAAGACTCATATCCCAAAACAATCTAAATCAGCACAAGCAGAGTTTACACAAAGTCACAGGAGCTACTAAAGATTTCAGGTTGAAACTACAACTTGTGATATTCAAAATTCTTTATCCAATAGGAATTCAAAAGGCCAGAAGATTTTTAGCTTACATTGCTAAAGTGCACTAAACCATAAATTCAGAAAAAAAAGCTTAGCAATTGAGATATAGCCCATTTTTCCAGTCATATACTGTAGCTTGATGGGCTCTGACAGGAAATTCACCAAAGGCCTGCAGAGTATTCTCAGTGAGTGCACTTCTTTGTTACAAATTTCATTCATGGAGAAGAAAAGGCTGGCTAACAATTCTAGCCATTTAATTTGTCTTAACGTTAATCCTTTCTTTAGTTGTACTTGTATGCACAAAAGGCACAAACAGATTTTTTAAAGGAAACAGGATAAACAATCAAGAAACCCCCCAAAAAAGTTAAATGTTGTAAAACCACATAACCAAAATTTTAAACAATTAATAAGCTTTCACTAAGAATGGTTGAAACAGTATGAATTGTTAGAAAATATGCATGTTTAATGCTAATAATGATTACATTAATTTTGCAATATGATTAAGTAACATACAGTATTATTTAACAATTTAGAAAACTATGTACTATTTGTTTCTACTGTACATTTAACAGTCAGAATTTTTCTGTACAAATTAAACTCTCTGAAAGAGGTCGTACAGAATCTGCTCCTTGTTTTACCAATTCATGATGTCTTCCTCTAACATTTCCAGATCATCAGGTTTGATTCAAGTCCCAAATGAGATAGTGAAACTGCAAACTCTGCAAAGCTGGGACTGAGCCATTGTGATTCTCCTTTGGGGGATCTCGTTATCAAAAGGAGAAGAGAGATCAGAGGGCAAAACAATAGTAAAAAAAGTCAGAATAGCAACGTTAGTGAAATAACTTTAAGTTCAGCATTGGAGAATAATATTGTATACAGTATAGTAGTACAAAGCTAGGAAATGCCAGATTAGATTGAAGAACATATATTGTGATGATCCACATTAACTTTGGTATTGGACATTCGTAGCACCTGCGCTCTTAAAATACACCAAATGAGAAAAGAGCACAGATAGATGCATCTTAAAATGATTACTTTTCAGGCTTTTGTATATTTTAAGATTGCATACTTTGTTATGAGTTATGGAAATACACTCTAATCACCTGCTGTACATTATGCACAGAACTTCATTGACCATAGGTACAGTAAGTGTTCCCTGCTCATGAGCAAATTAGCTGTCTGTGGAATTAGGTGCTTTAGACTGTTCTAATTTTCAGCAATATAAAAAAAATCATGGCTAATTCATATTCAATAGATTTTTAGTATCAGTATTTTTATTTATTATGACTACATTTAATTTAATTTCCAGGTAAATGTTCAGATTGTACAAGGAGGCAACTGAAATGTGTATCAATTCCCAGTATACCAGGAGGCCATGTTATAGGAAATAAAAAAAAGGTCAAAACCCTTTTACAAGTAAGTATAAATGCCTTTGTCCTGTTGTTTTCAAACTAAACACAGGTCTCTGCAAATCTCATCACAGCTTATATCAGGGGACTCCCTGTCTAGTGTAGACACATGTACAGTATAAATGTAATGTCAAAAATGTTATATACAGTACCTATCGGGAAACATTCATGATTCAGTTCCATGACTTTGGAAGAACTACTTCTTGTTAATGCAAAGAAATTGAAAACTGTACAAGTAGCTGGAAAGTAGAAATACATGTAAATAAATTTGCTCTAACGGCCAAGGCATGAACTGTATTGTTTTAAGAAAATGTTAAAAAAAAGTTATCCTGGTTCCATTCCCAAGTTACCATTTTGAACACATTTTCAAGTAATTAAATCTTTCCATCATCTCTCTAAACATTCTATCACTTTTATCTCAGAAGAGCTTGACAATGACATATTTGGGGACCATTTGTTTGGACCACACTATTTCTCCATGTCTGGACAATTTAGAATCCAGCATTGGTTCCTTGTTCTAATGTACTTTTCTTGATTTACTTCCTTACGTTCAAAGATTTGGCTTGCACTTTATATACGCATTTACTTCCATAAAAGTAAAGATGAGTTATTAAATATACTGGGATATGTATATTAATCTATGACCCTAAAATGCCTCTGTTTTTGCATACTCACATAACTAAATGTGAGTCTTCTGAGTTAATTTATATGTCAGTTTCCCTCTACATTTAAGCTGCGGGGCATGGGAAATTTTTTCCTCATGACAAAATTAAAAGAACTGAGTTTGTGCTGAACTTATAAGTTTTGATAAAATTGGCAGCATGTTTTCAGTTCAGAGTTCACACTAAATTAAGCAATTTTGTGAGTCTCAGTGGGATAGCAGTAAAACAAATAATCATTTTCCTCAGTCTTGCCTAGACTGCAGCACTAACCTCATATCACAGTTATTAAAGCCTAGTCAATGGCCTGTAAGTGCTAACAGCCGCTTTCCAAGGAGCAATTGCTTCTTTCACAAATTATTTCCAGAATTAAGAAAAGAAAGCAACAGTTCACAGGCTTGGGGTATTTGACAGCCATTGACCTTGCAGAAAATGTTCTGTTTCAACAGTTTTTCAGCAGGAAAGCTGTACCTGAGTGAAGGTCCAGCTGTGAAAGCTGTCAAAGTCGATACCCACTGGACATAAATAAAAAAGGAAAATGCATATTTTTATTTCCTCATCTATATGTACCAAATATATAAATAAATAAAATTCCATGTATGCTTTTAGGACGGTAAAGAAGTTTTGGACAAGGGTTGTTTTGGGTGTCATTTTGATGAACTAGCCATTCACAAATTATCATGATATACTCCTCTGATGTTGAGTGTTGCATACACATTAAATCACCTCATTAGTGTGAGAGTTGGTTGGGCACAAGGGATAAGGGGATTTAGCTTGAGTGTAAAGCCTTGTGAAAATTAAAAATGAAAAAAAGAGAAAAAAGTATGAAAAACATATCAAATAAACAACGTATTTGTTCAATGTTGGAGGCTGTTCTAAGTTACCCCAGGTGGTCATGCTAGCAGTGGAGACAAGTCCTCTTTGACAGTAAACCCAGGCTTTGGGTTGACCATTGAGGATGTAATCCCTTGTCTGGGCTTATAGGACAAAATCCCATGTCTAGATGGAATGCACAGATAATACTTCATACAAGGCATGTGTCACAGATGTATAGCTTGTGTTTCTCATAAAGGTGGTTACAAGTCTATGACTTTCACAATAGACTCCCTGCCTTGTTGCTGACATATGTTAATTGGCATAATGAAATTACCTATGCCACATCTGTTCAATAAAATGTCAGTAAATCTGCTACAAAGAATAGTTTGAAATTTTCCTGGTAAATTTGCGCAGTTGGAAGCAATGCAACTGCTGATACTGAGCATGTAAATGTTTGTATGTACTTGTATGTTTTAGTGGTATTCATTTATTATTCAACAACTTGAGAATGTGGAGAAATCTTCCTCTGCAAAATGCCTGACCTGAGTGGTATAGGGGAGCTCAACACTCACTATGGGTGTAGCCTGCAAGCGATAGAGTCCTGGGGTTGAGCAGAACTGCACTCATCACATAGGGTAACCCAATCACAGTTACACTGGCAGTGTAAAAGATGAAAAGCATGTATCACCATCATATCCATGGATTCATGAATGGCATTTGGAAGATTTACAGTACTTTACATTTAAAGAACCACAGAAGAATGATAACTGGTATGTAATTCCAAATGATTTTGAGGATAAATTAATTGGGATAGGACCAATGACCTATCAAGCAGCTGCTCTATTGCAATGACAGCACAAGTTTTTCTGTACATTCAAAACACTGTTGAAACCCTATTTTAAAAGGGAAAGGTTCCCTAAACATCAACATCCCCATCTTTATACAGGAAATCTCTTAAGGAAGAAGGAAGTCCTAATCTTCCTTAGAGTGTTAGCAGTGGATTTGGTCACCACTATTATCCTATCTTAGTAATCATTAAGATCATGTTTATGGTGTTTTTCCTTGATTTAAACATGATTGAAATAATTTTAATCTATTGAACATAGTACTTAGCTGACATTGAAAAAGAGGTTTTAGAACAGGTAGAGTTAAGGATCATGTCATTGTCTTCTTTAATAAAGCTCATTTGAAAGGATGTTCCATAGCAACTAGCAGCAGTGTCCCAGTCTGGCATTCACCAGTCTTAGAGTTATGGTTCTTCTTTTGCTTGATAGACATGTCAATATATAGACACATCTCCTTGATTCCCCATCTACACTGTGGGACCACCAGCACATACTGTAGGGCATGGGAAGCCCAGCTTTTAAGGGGATAGACAGACAGCATATTCCCTTAGTTCTTATATTTTAAGTGGGCAGGCTTGTTTTCAATCCCCTCCAGGTGCCTAGTCCTTTCACAGTGTTCCCCTCTCAGTGGCTCCTCACTTGGTTCTACTCACACAAATCATTAGACCATCTGTCTTCATTTACAGCTAAGCACCACACATGCCAACATTATCATGAAGTCTTGATTAAAAAGACTTAAAACATTCAGCTTGATTGGGTGACTGACTGACTGACTGACTGACTGACTGACTGACTGACTGACTGACTGACTGACTGACTGACTGACTGACTGACTGACTGACTGACTGACTGACTGACTGACTGACTGACTGACTGACTGACTGACTGACTGACTGACTGACTGACTGACTGACTGACTGACTCTTCCCTAGCTATAGGCCTAGAAACCTAAGGAAGGCTCCTCCTAGCTGTTCTTATAAGCATCTTAATTAGCCCAGAGGTGTGACTAATTCCACACAAAGCCTATCCTGTCAGTTCTTTTCCTTCATGTGGAATTTCACTCCCTATACATGCTAATTAATCAACCAGGCCAGCTGTGCCTCATTCTACAGGTTTTTCCAATTAACAGATCACTCGCTCTCAAGGCCACTACCTCACACATCCCTAATATTTGATTCTAAGACATTTTCAATAACTTCTGATCTTTGCTGTGGGATCAAAAAGCCTACTTATCACTTTTGCTTTGAGTCCTATTCCCACTTACCTCATTCCAACCCATAAGATCTTATTTTATCCTTTACATTCTCATTTCACATTTAAGATTTGGTCATTTTCCTAAGTTTTTTTAATCCCAAAAAGGCCTTTTTCTGACCTCTCCTCTCACAAGACATATCACCTGATTTCATTACTACCTTTACTCACTAAAAATGTTCTGCTTGACCCTTTCCCTTACATTGATAATACATGTTTTTATTTTATTTCTTTAACTCAGTCATAGTTTTTTAGAAATGTTATTTACATAACAAATGCAAACTTCATGTGAAGATCATTCATCATTATCATAAGTGAAATATTGTTAAATATTTCTCTGACCTTGAACACTGGATGTACTGTATATTATGGAGGATGCAATAATGTATGAGTTGTTTGCATGGGTCAGGTGAATTTTTCAGTTTTATTTTAGTAATTCAGTTTTATTTTATTTTTTATCAATTCATTATAGTATATATTTCATTAAACTAAATCAATTAGAGACAATATTGTTCTAATTAACTAAATACTTTTTATATAGTAAACTGAAGAATTCTGTTTAAGCTTCAGGCATAATATTGAACCATGGAAATGTTTGTTGGTCATTATTTAGATTACAAAAAAGTCTGGGTATGCAGAACAAAACTTGACTTCTTAAACCATTCATGTTACTTTTAGTTCCAATTAAACAGGAAATAAAACAAACTTTTTAAACAGTACAAAGATATTTTCAAGCTTGGGCTGCAGATTAAGAGCACTTAAGAGCACTTAAGTAAACTAGCTCTTATCTAAAGAAAAGAAAATCCCGAATTAATATTCGTATGCACTTTGTGACTAACCATGGGGGAAAGAAAACAAATAAACATCATGTTGCAAAGAAATGTGGAGCTGCAATTTAAAGATGCTGGTATCAAGAGTATATTATATGACCTCAGGATGTTCCTACAGCACCCATATGCTTTTCAGTTTTGTATCTCATTTATATTTAACTCTTGTTTAGCTACATAATGCTTTTCTATAATGTATTATATGACCTGGGGATGCTACTGCAGGACCCACATCTTTCTTTTTTGCATCTCATTCATATTTAACTCCTTTTTATCTAAATGTTACAATGTACTCTATGTTTGTCTTTTAGGTTTGTACCTTTCTTATTATTTATCGTGTTTGAAAATATTTTATAAAAGAATGTTAGTTCTTACAGTGGTATAATATTTTATAGGGCCACAAAAAATGTTTTTTGAGAATCTGGGCAGATGTCTTATAACCTTATTCTCTCTTAACAGGAGACGTGGGACCTTTTTTATTGAAACAAAGCAGATTGCAGTCTCAGTTTTGCATCTAATCTGAATAATTAAAAGGCTCATTCTGATAATGGAATTTGCCTTCTCACTTCTTCATTATTTGCCAGAAGGGGGGGTTTGCTCATGGTTAACCAAATTACATCTGAATTTCTCAGGCAAATTGCACTCTGAAGTACTTTTGGTAATTATCGTGGTAAAAGTTTTTTTTGTATGTCGCATACAACATATAATTTTACCTTATTACATTGCCATCTCTCTGACGAAAGCAGTTATCTCCAAGTACAATGCCCCATTACACATTTTTCTTTCATTTATTTTTTACCATGAAGTTGCAGCATGCACGGCAATCTTTTCCTCCATTTACAGCTTCAATAATGTGCTGAGATGCTTTGAATATTAATGGCCTCATTCTCCTGGCCCCTCTGTGTGCCAGGAATATGAAATGTCTGCAAAATCTAATAATGCCTGATTGTCAACATGACACTGTTTATTGTTTTGACTGCAATTAGACTCACAAGCTACATCACATGCTGCGGAAAATGAGGAACACTACAGCACCAAATTATTGGGACATGAAGGAATGAAGGTCAAATGGTTTGTGGAAAAGGCAATTAAAGTATAACAAGGAGTATTATTTCCTTTTGTATCACTAAGATATAATGAGAATAGGTAGCTCCGGATATCAGCCATGCAATTCACTATGATCTTGAATAGTTCCTCAAAATCCTAGTGTCTTTTCTTTTTATCTTTTTTACTACAACATTGCTATTGTAATTTTGAGTGCCTTTGAATATGCTTTTTATCATAAAATGTGAGGTAAACACATATAGTTTTCTCTTTAAATATGTCAAATTAATCCCTGTAAACAACAAAGCCTTATCATTCTCAGCCAGGCTAACCTTTGAGGAAAAAACAACAACAAATAAACTCATGGTCTAAATGACCACATACATGCAAGACTCACTTTTCACATGTGAGTATGTTCTGTGAAGAGAATAAGATGATTGTAAGTATATTCGCTTTGAGCACAAATGATGGTACAAAAGCGAATGTCTTTTACACATGCATTTGAAAAGAAAAATGTGAGATTCCTGTACACATTTACCAGAAAACCCATCTTTTTCAAGACCTTTATAGATGATCTTTAAGAGTACTTTGGCAACATTTTTGTTTTACGGGAATCGACAGTCTCTACACAGGCACAATATGTTAAAATAAGGTTTTACAGGATTCAAGTTCCCCAAATAGATTGTATTAAGTGGAATTCTGTCTCTGATTTGTGTCTTGAAATCAATTATCCCAAACATTAAATTATTTTAAAGATAACCTCCCATCAATGATGCTAGATATTAGTTTAAACAACACATTGCAATATAGTTAAAAAAAACAGAATGCATATACAGTATCTTACATTATACATTTTTGTTTCATTACCTACAGTATCTAGTCATTTTTTGATCAACCCTCGTACAAAAACACATTTCTAAATTTCATACTGAAAAATAAATATAAATGGTAAATGTTGTGAATTGTATTTGTTTTATATTAATTCTTTGTATTATCTATATAATCCTGGTAATCCTCATAATCAAAAACAGTTTTATGAGGTTTGTTCACCAAGCTTCCTGCAAAATGTGTGAGAACAGCTTTAGGGATTTTTAGTTGTAAGAAACAAAGACATTATTACTGATTTTTGAGACTGAATCTTCTGTCCTATGCCCATAGATACATTCAATTCTTTTACTGGAGTATTTCATTACCACTTTTTATTGCAGAAGCATAACTGTGGAGTATAAACATTTCGAAGAAAATCTATACCTGTTTTTAACACCTATACCTATCTAACACCTAATAATCTTTAATCGTGCTTTCAAAAATGAAATAATATTTGAAAGCAATAATATCAAAAGGACATGGTTTTCTCTTTGTTTATATGCCTTGGTCTCCAAAGTTCCAAAAAAAGTGATGTAAATGCTTTTTTGTTACAATTTTCCATTTTCTTATATACTTTTTCTCTCCAGAATTGAAACTCATATGGCTGTTGTGTTACTTAAAGTACTCACATCTGTATTTTGAAGGGCCTTTTACATAAGGCAGATAAGACAATGGTCATGTCTGCTCCGGCGTACTACAGGAGAGCTCTCCACTGGCTCTGACCCTTAAAAATCTACCCATCAGTAAAACACTATTCACCGCACTTTCCTACTTTCCCTTGACCCCCCCCACCCTCCTTTCTCAAATGTCAAATGCAACTGGCCGGCTACTTAAATCTCAGCCTTTCTCGATAGCCTTATGAGACCTCTGGTTGAAGGTCTTCCCTCATACATCAAGGACACTAACCACGCGCTCCAACTTTTTAATGATTTCCATTTTCAGGGCCCCGAATGCTACATTTTTACCATGGACATCTCTTTACACCGTCATTCCCCAACATGACAGTTTTACAGCCCTCAAGCACACGCTGGACAAACACACAGTGCTTGATCTACCCACCCACACACTGGTACGCCTTGCAGAATTGGTTCTCACACTAAATACTTTCTTATTCAATAACATTTTTTTACCAACAGGTTAGTGGAGTCTCCATGGGCACCATCAACAGAGGATACCCTAACAATGTTATTGACAGGGCCCTTGCCCGAGCCAAAAACACCCCTCGGACCATCAACTCAAGCAGTAACTCCTGCCTTAACAACTGCATTCCTTTGGTGCTTCCCTACCACCCCAACACACTTCCTATCCCCAGGACTATTAACAACAACTTTTCCATCCTACAGGATGATCCCTCTGTTGGGGCCCTCTGACCACCCCATCCTCTCATATCGTCGACCACCTAATCTGCGTAACCTTCTTGTTCACAACTCCCTTGACCGCCCTCTGCAATCATCCACACGAGGCACTTTCCCCTGCAACAAAGCTTGCTGTATCCCCTGCAGGTACATATCTAACACCACATTCATTCAAGGCCCCTCATGACAATTCCTGATCACTCAGATGGCATCTTGTACCTCCAGCAACCTTATTTACTGAATCTGTTGCAGTAAATGCCCAGCCATCTACATTGGGGAAACAGGAAGGAGACTCGAGGACCGGTTCAGAGAAACTGTTACGGCTGTGAAGATTAAAAATTTCTCCAAGCCTTTTGTTTCTCATTTCGCCTCTGACACTTCACCTATCTTGACTTTACACTACCTGATTGGCTGCTCTGTCTGTACCCTTCTCCATCCTCCTGCCCCTCCTCTCTCCCAGCTTTTGTTCTCCTGCTACATTACCTTTGCTTCCTGCACTGTCTTTCTTCTTCTTCTTATTATTATTATTGCTTACACTTATATAGCACTTTTCTGGACACTCCACTCAAAGCCCTTTACAGATAATGGGGACTCCCCTCCACCACCACCAATGTGCAGCCCCACCTGGATGATGCGACGGCAGCCATAGTGCGCCAGAACGCTAACCACACATCAGCTATCAGTGGGGAGGAGAGCAGAGTAATGTAGCCAATTCATAGAGGGGGATTATTAGGAGGCAATGAGTGGTAAGGGCCAATTGGAAATTTGGCCAGGACACCGGGGTTACACACCTACTCTTTTCGAGAAGCACCCTGGGATTTTTAATGACCACAGAGAGTGAGGACCTCGGTTTTACGTCTCATCTGAAGGACGGCGCCTGTTTACAGTATAGTGTCCCCGTCACTATACTGGGGCATTAGGACCCACATGGACCGCAGGGTGAGCGCCCCCCTGCTGGCCCCACTAACACCTCTTCCAGCAGCAACCTTAGTTTTCTTCCACCTAAAGAAGGCCCCACGGCCGAAATGTTATGTTTTCTTTCTTCTCTTCTCTGCATGGAATAAACCTATTACTTGTTCCTTTGCATTCTAGAACAAAGATGTAAAAGTAAGTAATCGGTACAGTATATATTTTGGGATATATTTGGTATATGCAGTATGTATTAAAGATTCTGGATAGTAAACAAAGAGCATATCAATGTCCGAAAATGTTAATGTTAATGGGATGAACAATCCCATTAGGAACAGGTAAAGGTTTATTTCATGGTGAAAAGAAGAGACACAACCTTCAGCTGTGGAGAAATCTTCAGGTGTGTCCCTTTTCTTTTTTTCTAAATAATAGAGATTTACCTGTTCCTTTGCAGTCTATGCATGCTGACACAGCCAACTACATGAACAATTCCCTTATTTGACTACAGCAGAAAGATGAAGGGGAACCCACCAAATAAGAAACCAACTTCATGAAAAGTATCTGTCTAGTGATATGAACAACAAAGTCTGAGAAGGGAGCTGTAGTATTACCTAGTGATTTCCATCTTGCAAACAGAAAGTCTCTGAAAAGTTGCTTTTCAAGTCTGTTTGAGAAGAGCTAGTTTAGATTCCAATTCCTAATTATTCTTAGGTGGGATTTTATTAAGATTGGAGGCAAACAGAGTGACAGGACTCTTTATAAAATAAAATGTTTTCATCGGGTATCAAGCAGAGCAAAGTTCGACAAGCATATGAAGTGCAGTGGAATATTGTTGTGTATTGTGAAATGCCCTGTAATTCAGACAATCTATTTAAAAACCGGTTTATGACATACTGTATCAGCACCTTCGATTCCATTATATTTGGAAAGGTCTGATAATATTTTGGCAGCAGACCTAAAGAATTCAGCATATTTTGTATTTGGAGTATGAAGTGAAACAAAAACAATTTTTGCCAGAGTTTCTTGTCTTCGAAAAAGAAGTTCTGACATGTCATGTTCTGATATGTCTCAAATGTGACTCCTGCATCATGGTAAAATCTTTCATTTTGCAAAACATAATATCAAGGTTATATTCCATGATAACAGATTAAAATTTAATATAAAAAATAAAGGGAGGCACAGTGGTGCAGTTGTTAACATTGATGTCTTGGGTTTAATTCTAGTCCTAAGGTTCTACCTGCATGAAGTCTGTATCTTCTCCCTGTGTCCCTATGGGTTTCCTCCTGGTGCTCTGGTGCATTTGCTACTGGGAAAACTGGTCCTAGGCATGAGTTTGTGGGTGTCTGTGTCTGTGTTTCTAGCCTGCAATGACCTGGCATTCCACCCACTGCTTGGGATAAGCTCTGGCTCCCCCATGACCCTGAATTGGAATAAGCGATTGGAAAATAGATGGATGAATAAAAAATAAAATCAAAGTCTAGAAAAAAGCATACAACACAGAACAAGGAAGTATTCTATAAAGTGTCAACAGAAGGTGTTAATTTTTTGACGGTTTGATACTTGTTTCCCGGAGTACTGGCCACGGCTGTGTGTAACAAATTGTTCTGTTGAGCTAAAGCTCTCTCCGTAATGGGCACAATCTCATTTTGGTCAGGGTTGAAGCACTTCCCTCTGGTATTCCAGCTCTCCTTCTTCTCCTTGGAGTTAAACCCAACAGACAAAGAGAGACAAATACAGAAAATGAATCTATGGATGGACAAAAAATAGTTGCAGCTCCCACATACTGAGTGTCATCTTAATTTTGGTTGAAGGTAATATTAAAACCTAATTTTAGACCATGGACTTCTGAACTCAGTCCTAGAAAGTCCAGTCCAGCAGGTTTAAAAAGTAACCAATAAATTATCAAGTTCCTAAGAACTTACAACAAAAGAATCAAATTCCGATCAGTTAAGCAGCTGTTGTGTTAATACTCAATCCCATTTTTGATTACATTTGGCTCACAGTCTATCTTGTATTCATTTATGATTTTCTTTGTGACATAGAAAGCATTAATTGGTTTGGCTTCTTTTTACCTGTAAGACTTGCTGTCACTAGGCACCACATCTTGAAGCTCATTTTCCAGGACTCACACATTTAAGTTAAATTGGGGCTTTTAGTTACAATGAAAACTCCAGATGATGGAAGTACCATGATCGCATTTTGTATGATTCCCTGAATTACTTGTATTTCAAAGCCTTATTTCATTGGATTGGCAATATACCTTTGTAAATATTGCCATGGATTAAATTCTTGTCTACTGATCTTGTAGAAGTTTGGATTATATTATAAACTCGTCCCAAGGAATCAATTGTGTTAAATAACATATTATGTACAGTAGCTTTTTGCACACCCTTGACTTTCAAATTGAATTGTATCAAATAATATTTTTCACATATATTTATATATGTGTTATTTGTACAAAGAAAATTTGTTTTTTATTGTATAATCCTGAATCATCATATTTAGAAAGCTATCTGTATTCTCTTTCTAAAGTCTTAAGTACAATTTGATTTATACGTTATCAAAAGCTCATAAGACTGCTGAGAGTAAATTAATTCTGGCCTGTAGGGGTCCCCTATCTTGAATTATATCAGGGCTTAATAACATGTAGCCACTCATAAGACCAATGTGCTTTCTGGACCTTTTATATTAGCTGAGATTATTTTGTTTTACACTATACAGTAAATTGGTGTCACTAAAAATACAATTTAATACAGGGAGTATTGATGCAATATCATGTCATAATAGAATGTCTAAATGTAAAAAAAAACGGATGAAATGAAATAAAAGCTATATTACTGATACATTATTAATTATTATATATTAATTATATATATATTACTGATGTATACTGATTACTGATCTATATGAATATAGATATATTATTAATATAAATACTTGTATTACTAAAATGTTAAGTTAAATTACAAAATATGCGTACCTTCAAAAAACATTTATGTAGCATCACAAATCAATTTACAGAGATTACAATATTGTTCCATGCTTTGAGTTGATATGAGAAATGGTTAAATGTTGCATAAAAACTATAAGCAGGTGAATTATAATAGAACTTTGACAAAAGAAAATACCTCTGCACCTTTATTTAGAGATATATAACAGAAACCGAATAAAAACAAACTTTCAGATGTAGAAAAAATACATAAGTAACTATTTAGGTAGCAACTGAAAAGGAACAGCATCTCGCTCATAACTGGCAAGGAAAATCTAGATCTCTAGATCTGCAAAAGAAGTGATGAATTAAATCACAATAAGAAATATTGATGTAGGAGGTGAGGGAGAGAATGCAGCAACACATTTTTATGATTGGTGCTGCTAAAATGGTATATTATTAACCCAGTTTTAACTAAAAATAACATTAAGGATTAAAACACAGTAAATTAAAAAGTGGCCTATCAGCAACAGACTTCATTCGATAATTTATTACCTTTCAGTTGTGCTATTTATTAGTATGGAATCAACCAGTAAAAAAAGGCCTTTTTGGCTAGACATTTTGCAGTTAGAATATGGGTCATTGAAATTATGGAGTTGCATTACACGGTCTTAAATATAAGAAAGTACAATTACTTCATTAGTTGCTGCATTTCGGTGACCTTGAAATGTTGGTGGAAAGTGAATGAAATTCTGAAATATGACCTCAATCCCAGTACACATTTTCCTATTTGGCACAAACAGGATCTTTTATTTGGTGGTAGGCCCTTCTTATTTCAGAGAAAGAGAAAGATCCCACACTTAAAACACATCTTCAACAGAGGCACTCTATTACATTTTGAAAAACTACAAGAGAAATGTTCTATGCTAGGAAGTGCACCTTTTTAGTATCTTTAATGGGGGCAAGCTGTAAAGACAATAATCAAGACTCAGTCTTTACTCTTATTACCATCTCTTTCAGCTGATGGGCTGAGGAAAGTCAAAGGAAACAAATACACCACTTCTAAGATTTATAGATTACTTTCCTCCCTAGATGAGAAGATTTATGTTCCAAAGGATAGATGTGAAAGGGATTTAAAGTCTGACCTCAATACAATTGGAAATCTATTTCAATACTTTTAATTTTACTTACAACACTAAACCCCTACTTATTCTATATAACTTACTGTACAAAAAGACTAACGTACTAAAAGACTATTCTCCATTTCTCCAGGAGTCTAATAGGTTCTTATACTTGTCAATACTGTAATGATGGCACAATGGTTGGCTACATTTCTGCTTTCCAGTATTGTCCAGTCAGCTTTGTATTAAACTTTTCCATGTTTTATCTTTCATTTTGGGTTGTAAAAAGATTTCTCAGTATTGATTCAAGTGTTCGTCGTCTTCTCAAAATAATTAGAAAGGTACAGTAATCTTACTTAATTGCAAACAGAGCCCAAGGATCTCTGTTTACCAATGGTTTAGCCTAATGCTCCTTGAAATACTGGCTTTGTCTCTTCAGTAAGGATGAACTTAGAAATTGATCGAATGGTATCTGAAGTCCTTTATAATGTTTTTCTTTTGAGTAATGCTGATTCCACAGATGTGAAGCAACAACTTATCCAATTAATTTATGTGCAGATTTATTTTGAATTTATAAGTACATGTATTCTTAAAATGGTAGAAGTCATAACTTAAAAGCATCTTTGTAACTACCGGCAAGTCAGGTGCACTTATTATTATTACTATTATTATTATGTTCATAAAAAGTACTTATACCTGTAAATCAAATAACCTTTGAATTTAGCATTTTTTTTATTAGAGATGTTGATTGGGGTGTCTAATTTAACTTAAACACATCAAAAGAATATTTAATGTTAATAGTATTATAGTTTTAGATGCACTTGTTTTGCTTAAATACAATCTAGTGGAATTTATAAAACTTTTAATTCACAGAAAACAGAATAGAACTGCAGTAATGTACAGTAATGTAAAGCCAAATCACTTTTTTATTAAACTGAATCATGTTTTTACTCATGTTAACTTCACAGTATTTAGTTCCTTCTTTTCCTCATCGGATTATAATGTTCCAAAGTATCCCCTCCAGGGTAATGTTCTAGATATGTGAAAGGATCAAATGATAAGAAGATTTGATTGGAAAATCTGAAAAAAAAAATCTCCAAATGAAAAGTAGGGAAAAACAACACTGAATGTCGAAATTTCTTGGATCTCATGCATTTTTCATTTCTGCATTTAACAATTGTGATCCTGGCAGGTGGGTCCCTTTCTAGGTATATGCTTTTTAGCTAACAGTTATTGCTTTTATGTAGCAGAAATATCATAGTGTTATCAGTAATTGCTTTTTAATACATTGCAGTCTTACTTTTTCTGCCCTCTGTGTGACTACAAAACACTAGAATTGCTTATGACAACAATTAGCTTGTATTAAATTCCCTTTTATTGTATTTAGTAACATTATTAGAGCTGTACATTCTTTGAGGCATAAACTTATGAGGTGCATATTTCTTTTCTGAAAATTGCCAGAGTACAAAATAAAAGCACAGGAAAAAACAAGCGTCTCTGATAATAATTTTAAACTAATGAAATATTAAGGTCTTGCACCATCTTAGTGATGCTGTGTTATTTATTATTAGCTAATAAACCTCTTACTGCCAAATATGATTTGGGTAAATCCACATGAAAGAACTGAGAAAGAAAATAGCCAAGTTGGAGCTAGGCTACATGCTGCTGCCATGGTGTTTATAATTCTGTAAGGATGCTGCCGGCAATGCAGGAGAAAGGCCAGTGTTTTAATAATCTAATGTATCAGGTTGTATACTGCTATTTTGAATTATGGGGGAAACTGTAAAAATTTACTTTACTATATAATACTATGAAATTTTCATTAACAATACAAATCTGCATTTTCTACTTCTTTCAGTTCTTGTTTTTAATTTGAGCTGATCTTTATTTTATATTTTAAACATACAGTATAATGTTGTAAAGGTATTTTAAAATGTATTTACGTTGTATTAGTCTTAAATTAAATTAGTCTTAAAGTGCCTAATATTTAGATGGACACTGAATGATTTCTTTTTAATCATATAAAATCTTCTCAAAATGCACAGTCCTCACTTCACCCAGGTTTTTTATGTCTGTTTTTCACCTCATTCTATCTATGGGTGTTCACCAAGGAACAGAACTGGGTCCCATTTTCTCTTTTTATCCTGTATAATCTGTTAACTATCTATTACATTATCTTCTACCTCCACTAACAAGAACCCTGATGCTATCAAAACTATCCTTTGATCCAATTCTTTCCTTCTCACATCATATAGCTCATTTGGGAAGTCTATAGAGTCTTCTTGCATGGGAACCAGTCTTCATTTTATTTCTTCATCAAAAAGCAGAACAGAATTATCATGCCCTGTGATGGACTGGGATCCAATCCAGGGTGTATCCTGTCTCGCAAGGGAGCTGGAACAGGTTTTGGCTTCCCTGCACCATTGAATTAGCAGAAGGAGTTAGCAAATGGATGGATGGAACAGAATAAGCACAAGATAATACAACATTTTACAATAATTTTAAAAATCCAGATCCTCTGAATGAGATTGCATCCAGCAAATGAGCGAAGATCACACTCATTAAAAACATCTCCTAGAAGGTAAATCTAGTATTTCTCCAAAGAACAGAAGAGAAAGGGGGATTACCTGCAGGGAGTGTCTGATTATGGAAAATAGGAGAATGGGCATGCCGTGTCTTCAGAGACTTCATGAATCATTCTACTAAATGTCAAGATATAATTAAGTATATAATTAGAGGTCCAAATACAACCTGCAATGTCTAAGGGGAATGCAAGTGTAAATTAAATATTCAAGTCTATGTGAAGAGACCAGACTTTCTTATCTTAAGGATAAGGATAGAAATTCAAATATGTAATCTATCCCAATACTATACATCTTATGATATAAAGTCATAACTTATCTCTGAATGGGCAGAAAGAGGAACCATAGAACTTTCACAATTCAAATGAGGAATCACATTTATTTTATTATGATGTCCCACACTGGATGACAGCTTTATGTTCATCAGTTCAAGTCAGTGCTGATCTATTAAATGATTGTTTAGTTGTTTATTGCAATGACAAGGATTTGATCCCAATACCAAAGCATGTAAAGAGCTTGAATAGTGGCAAGACTGGAGGCAAGCTGGTTTTCTACATTCCAAATTATTATACAAAACAAATATAATAAAAATAAGTAGGGGCTTAAATACAAGAACACAAAGGAATGTTAGGCATTGGTAGATACAAATCCTAGTTGCCATTCCAGAATATTGATCATATTATCTTACAATATTTGCTTTTTTAACATAGTACTACACTCAGCTCCTGGCCTATGCCCTTGTTGGCTCTATACTGGACTACTGCATATCTAGTATTGTTGACCTCTGTACTGTAGCATTTCTTCTTCTTTAGTTCATTCAAAAAGTGAACGAGTTGCTTACAATCCTTTCTGTACACTTGTTACTGGCTGCCTATCTTTACTTGCAGCTGATATAAGATCCTTATCATTATCCATTGCTTTCTCCATCATTCTGCTCTCTTTGATCTTTAATCTTACATTTCTCCTTATGCTGCTTCTCATCTTTGGCTGTTGCCTTAGCTGATCCTTCTCCTCACCTTTCTGCCCCTTTTTTTCCTTGTTCTTTCTCATCATTTACAACCCTTTGGTGGAACTAGATACTGTACAAAGAAACATCAGGACTGCAACACCTCTACCTATTTTCATTCTGTTAACATTTGTTGTATTGTTTTTGTTTCACTTAACTAACATATGGACAGCATGGTGGTGCAGTGGTTAGCCTTGCAGTTCTGCTTCAGTTCAAGGGGTGCGATCTACATGGATTTTGTATGTTCTTGTAGTTTCCAAATACATATTGGTAGGTTAATTGGCATCTGGGAAAATTGGACCTTGTGTCTGTGTGTGCCCTGTGATAGACTGGCATCCTGTCCAAGGTATATCTTGCCCTGTGCCTCTTGCTTGCCAGGATACGTTCTGACTCCCAAGCAACTCTTTATTGGATAAAGCATAAAAATATATCTGTAATGGTTTGCACATTTGAAGTCAGTAAGCCCTGAAAGGCTCTGTCACTGTGGTTAAGCTTAAACATTCTGTTATTCTATGATCAGGGCATTAGATGTTTTCACTATGTGAGTGAATATACTATATATACATACTGTATACATTTCTAAAAAAAAACAATATTACTTAGAAATAAGAAACATACATGTATGATGAATAAATAAATATAAAAATAAAATGAAACATACATTCAATTGTGAAAATTAAGCATAAATAATGGGAATGAAGGATTGCGTAGTTGTGTCATTTCAATAATCAGAAACATTGCTCTTAATGTTGATTATGATTAAAAACTGTACTTTGTTGATGAACATAAAGTAATTTAAGCAATGCACAACTATTTAAATACACTGGTGATGAAACCACTTGAAAGCAGATCCAGGGCTGATTATAGAAGTCATAAGAAACAGACAAAAAAAAGATTCAGCAAAATGGTGTTTGTTCATTTGAAGTGCTCTGTGCAAGAAAAAAGACATCCAACAACAGTAACCGGGAGTCTTTCAAGAAAGGTTCCCACTAGCAGTTTTAAAGATTTAGTGCACACCAAGCTGTGTTATTCACAGAGACATGGTCAATACATAAGCCAAATTTAGACAAAAAAGAACTTGCTGCATCACGAGTGTCAGCTTAAAAACCCTGAACTACATCCAGCAGTCCTGTTGATGGACAGGGAGCCTGCATTTAAACTAAGGGGGAGACAGGCTCTGTAACTTTGACATAGCATTGTGGAACACACAGATAAGAACAAGACTGTGGATCCTCAACAGATACAGGTAAGGCGATTACAGTACATAACCATAACCTAGATTATACACAATAATTACACTAATATAAAGTACAAAGAAAGTACCTGTAACAACTCACTCGATCCTCATTGTACAACTCACCAATTGATCCTAATGATCTCGCCATGCTCCTTCTTCCGCTATTTAAACCTTCACCCACACTGCACTGGTGCTCGGCTTTAGGAGAAACTCCAATCTCTTCAAGACTTCTCGGCTGTTTGACCTCGACCTGCTCCTACTCGACCATGCTTTTTGTATCTAGTCCTTAGGATCTGTTTGCCTCGATACACACCCCGACCTCTAACTTGCATACAGATGCAGCCATTCAAAATGCCCGGTAAAACCCCGGACTGCAGATTTATCTGCAGATTAGCGCGTTATACCGCAGTACGTGATTGGCTGGCCAAAATGACTGACAGGTGGCACTTGTGGTTCATTGGTTGTTAGTGAAATGATTACTTTATTTATGTTTAAATGCATGCACCGTGCATGAAGATATTATTAATAATAAATTACCTTGAAAGGTCTGTAAACTGAAGATTTATAGAGGAGACCCTTGTCTTTTCTTTCCAGTTAACAGCTGGAACTTACAGCTTACACAAAGACTCTAAGATGATTGTGTGGAAGAAAAAACACCCATTTCATGCATAAAAAATGTGTTTTTAACTGATTTATTGTCCAATAATGCTCTTCCTGTGCTAAAGTGTTCACTTTTCTGTAATCTTTAACTCTGTAACAGAACCGTGACGTCTCATCAATGTGTGGTACCAATAAACAGGGGGGCTTCACAGACTTCCTTCTTTGAGCTCAACTGTATACCAGGAAATAATGTACAGTTTCTCACCTTCTACAATGCTTCTAGTTTAGCAGGATTTGCGCAAAAGGCACATTGTTTAATGGGGATGACATTAACCACGTCTATCACTGTATGACACAGGTTTGAGTTGGACTGTCTGTTAATAAAATAGAGTGCCTTCCAATACAAATAACTACTACATGGTTCCTTTATCTGTTTCAGCTAAATGAGGGGAATTAAATCAGTCAGAATCTCAGATGCCAAATGTAAAAATAACCCTTCTTCCCTCCTTTGTTTGACTTAAAGAATTTCACAAAGAAATCCTGAATCACAAAACCATCACTTTATTTATCCAGATACACAAATTCACCCCAGAGCCAACAACAAGGTATAATAGTGGACTATTTTTATGTATTCAATATATAAGAAATAAACCAAAAGTAATACTCTGATCATGCTTTGAACCATTGGGTGCAATGCTTTGTCTATTACCACTATAAGGACAATGTCACAGAACCTATACGTGGAATAGAAGGATCCTTATGCGTGACCAGAATCCCACAGGACACAGAGTAGCAAAGGGACAAACCAAAAGACAAAATCCAAAGGCTGGGTCGATAAGGGAGGCAGAGGGTCCAGTAACAAGAGAAATCCAGAACAATTCAAAGGCAAAATCCAGAAGGCAAGGTCAAGAGGCGGAAGCAGAAGATCCATAACGGGAGATCAGTCAAACGTTTTGGAAACACACACTGGAGAATACTAAGAAAGGCTTCTCAATAGTGAGCATGGGAAGGTGTGCGAAGGGGGTTTAAATACTGAAAGGAAAGGGGTGTGATTGGATGATTGGTTAGGGAGTGAGAATTTGAGGAATCTGATGCATGTGAGAATGTGCTGGGTTCAATCAGGGATGAGATTGGGAAGCAGAGGTTCCGGGAATGTAACGTCGTTTGCGAGGGAGAGTGTGGGGCGTGACAGACAATAGAAGTTTTTTTTTTAAAGAAACAAATGTCAAAATGTTTCCAAAATGTCCACTTATGATACTTTAGCTGTTTAGTTATATGATTCCATATTCATATAACTATCAAGTGATGTTAAATCACTACAACATTTGTCTTTTTACAATAACAGCAAGTGGTGTTCTTACTACGCAATCTTAGAAAACGATAAAAGGTTATAAGTTTTTATGAAATACAGAATATATCCTTAACAATGTTAGAACAAGCACGTTAAAACCAGAACCCACTGTAAGTTACCAAGTTAAAGACATTGACGCATAAAATATTTATGCATAATTAAATTATTTCTGGTAAAGGTGGTAGGTTGTGTACTTTTGAGCAATCTTGCTTTTATAGAATATACAGACTTTTTAATGTTTAATGTTTAACATGCTGTAATACACAGTTTAAAATTATTAAAAGTCTAAAGGGTATACAACTTAAATTCTTAATTGGGAAAAGATTGTCCCTCAGCACTGACCGGGATTCAAAACTGGGTGTTTTCTGGCAACAACTCAAATGCTGTACATAAGACGTTAAGCTTTATCAGCTCCACCTGGTGGTTTTACAAGGTACAATTATCCTATTTAAAAAATCATGCGATATTTTGCGGTATGAGGCGGTATGTTGTGCATCATTCACCGCGTTTTAATGCAGCATACCTCTCTCATTTTGAATGGCTGGATCTGTAGGGTTGTAACCACTTACTCTTAACAGTCAAGCAAGTAAATAAAACTTGGTGATAGACCACAGAGGTCATGAGGTCAAGAGAAGACGGTGTGCATTACATCAAAATAAGCTTTTTTGCTGTCATGGACTGATCAGTCTATGAGTGTGTCTTGAAAACTTAACATTGAATGTCTTATACTTTATTCAGTTTTCAACAAAAAAAAAATACATGTAGGTACATATCGGAGTGTGGGGAAGAAAAACTCAACTTCAGTTTGTTTTATATTGGGCAAAGAGTTATTTTGAGATCTGTGTTCTGTTATTTAAAGTATTTTATGAAAATGCTGGTAAGTTCCCAAAATCTCTGTGGAATTCTCTTATTTATTCTTGATCTAGAATTCATTCAATTGCAAATACAATTGGTCTTGGCAGGAGTACGAATTGCATTTATGTCCATTTGTGACATTGAAAAGGTACTGTTGTTGTAACAAAATGTAAAGTTTCTACAGAAATATATGTCCTATATCAGTTAAATGGAAACTGTTAGCTTAGCCCGAGAGATTGTCTTCTTTTTATAAATGGTGATGGATTATTCTAGCAGGATGCATCCCTCAGAAGGACACATGCCTTTCATCCCGATAAAAATAAAGGGAGTTTATAGATCACAACCCCTTGTGTTTACCCTATAGGTTATATTTGGCAGTTACATTATAGATTTTTCTTCAATAGAGGACTCTCCTTCTATTACCAAGATTAGTCAATGGATCTAATAGTTGGTTGTCTAGCTTCTGCAGCAACATGTCAATTCAGCTATACAGTAGATGTTCACAGATATAAGAAAAACTAACATGAACAGCATAAAACTAGTGATCTACTAAATAGTGCCTGAAAACAGGTGACCTGTTCTTGTCAAAGATGCACCATACTCACATTCAATAACAATCATGTCTCATAAGAGGCCCCTAAAATCAGACAGATGGTTGTGAATGCATAATGATAGACAGGATAGCACACTCCATATGTAGTGTACCATAGTGTACCATATGTACAGTAGATAGAATCTTAGTAATATATTAGTATTGCCTTGCAAAACTATTCACAAGTATTGAATTTGAAAGTATTCAAAGGTATCAAAACGACCCTACCTCAGGGGTACTTTTTCAGGACTATTGATGATGAAGCAACACAGGTGGGAATGACACTATATCAGACACTCCCATTATGAGTGTTTGTTTCCTTCTGTAGAGGTCTAATTGGTTAAACTTCATTGATTGTTATACTGTATGTTTCATGTTATTTTAACATAATAATTACAATCATATTTTTATATTCTGCATCATAATTAAGACAGATTTTCACATTTTATTTCTTCTGCAAAACACTGAGATATAAGATTTCTTTGTGGTTTTTTATCTTCTCTAAAAATGGTAATTTTATGCTGTAAGATGAATTTATCAGGACATCTCATATTAAACTAGTGGAAAACAACAGGAGCACATTAATATACTGTCCCACTGGATGCTAAAGTTGGCAACTGTAACAATAATTTGTTAGAATTGCGTTCATGAAGAGTAATTAATGCACTTTGTCTTTGAGTGAAAAAAATAAAAGGTTACATGTGTTTTACTCTATTTATGTGAGATAAGGAAAGAAAATCAACTTAGGAAAAATTAAAGGGAAAACCAGCAAACAAAACATATAAATGTTGCAGTATGTTGTTAAAGTATAAAAAAAACTTTGTCTTTGGAAATATGCTTTATACTTTAATATTAATATAGCCTTATAGTCTTTGCTAAACATCAGTGTCTTCATTTTGATCTATATTATTTAATCTCACTGAAACATTCTCAGTTCATCAGTAGTACACAAAGCAATTGCTGTCACCACATTTTAAAAATAACTTGTGAAAATGTACTGTTTCTTGCTTTGAACGACCATACTAAGCGTGAAGTTGATTAAGTATTTTGTTTTGACATGTTCACAGCCGATATGAGAGCTAGTCATAATACCTCCTTAATTAAAATTTTAGTCATATTAAATAGTCATGTTTTATCTTGAGTTTTATCTTTTATCTTTTTTACACACCTTCTGTGGAAAAAATATATATATTTCAAGTCATGCAGTGGTTAGCATTGCTGCCTCACAGAGCTGTTGCAGTGGATTCAATTCTGGTCCTGGTGTGTTGTCTGCATGGATTTTGTATGTTCTACCCAGTCTTCAAGTGTGTTTCCTTTGAATTTTTCCATTTCTACCCAAAGCCCAAAAATATACTGGTACTGTAGGTTAATTGGCTGACTGTGTCCAGGGTGTATCCTGCCTTGTGCCCCTTGCTTGCCAGGATGGATAATATTCTGAGCCCTCCCTTTCCACAAACACACACATATTTTATTAATTTTCTTAAATAAATTTGGGGTGTACACAAAAACCTTTTGTTTATCACTCTGAGGAAGAAATGTAAGTTATAGAAAAAATAATGTTGATGACTGAATACAAAGTATAAAGGCTTGCTGGCTTCATTTTAAAAAAATACAATATTATACTAAAGGTTGTTATCAAGTGAAACTATTCTCCACAACCATAGGTTCTTTAAACAGTGAATACTCCAGGAAAAATTAACATAGGAATGAAAACATTTGTACAGGCCCCAGAGGTCTAAACTGACCACACCTTATCTACTTTTAGCTACAACAAGAGGATTTACCTTACTTAGATTTCAGGTACTCAACACCATTTAGTTTTGCTGGTATTAGGACTCATGTTAATTTTTTGGGATAGCTTTTTTCCATTCATATAGTCATGCCCAATTAACATTGTATAAAACATTTAACTATACTGTAATAGAAGTCATGTGCCAGTTGTGCAGAACATTTTGAAGTTGATTAAATTTGCTCTCCATAGGCATAGTATACTCTCTGAAGACAGAATTAAATAAAAAAAACTGAGAAAAATACGGAGAACAATGGAGAAATAAAATCTTATTTTTGATCTCTAATACCAAAAAAGAAAACACAAACTTCATCTTGATATAGGCTACCAGTACCTTCTTGCTACACATCTAGAATTTGGATATTACAGCACTAGCTAATGGCACCTTTGAGGTCAAAGTGATGGTTTGTGTCATTAAGTGTCAAAAGAAATCTCCTATAACCCCTTAAAATAATATAATGGAAATATGATTGACAAAAAGCAACACTGAATAAAAAATACATCTAAATTTACCCATTCATTAAGATGTCCTGGCACTGATCAATATTGATCTCAATATTGCATTCCATAAATGCTTATATGAAAATAGGTATATTCTGAATGATTCATATACCCATCTGTAAATCATGAGCAAGTAGCTATTAACTTTGGATCTTTTTTGTTAACTGAATAAAGTAAAATGTAATTTTCATTGTATCCAGATGGGTCTAGCTCCAGTGTAAATTTCAGAATGCACTGCACTTTCTGTATGTAATTTATCACTGTGTAGGTAGAGTAGATATGATTCTCAGGGGTCCCCAGCTGTTCCTGTAGGAAAAAGCAGTCTGAGATACGAGGCATAGCTGCAGCTGGGCTTCCAGTATGAGGTGGAGTTCTTGTACAGTACCTCAGAGGACACACAATTGCAAATGTGAGTGAATCAGTGAGAGGTTTAGCTTAAATTCCTACCACATCATTAGCACTAACCCTAATGACAGCCCAGTGATATACAGTACTAGAAATAGTTATAAGAAGAAAGGACAAAGTACATACTAAGGAATAATCTATTCATATAATAAAATATGAGCCCATTTTTCAGGACAAAACAGCAATATTGCAAGTGAAGAAAGAACACCCTTATAGTGTCTCAGCATGAGTTTCAAAAGTTAAACTGACGTTAAGAAGAACACTAATATTTTTCACCTGGGTAGCTGGCATTTTCTTTAAACTATCGATTTGAAAGACATCTACTTTAGAGTCATCCATGTTCTGGAGCTTGTGTGGAGATCCCAATATCTTCACTGCTATGATTGCACTCAAATAGTAATGTCTGACAAAACGTTTATCAGAATGGGGACTACCAGATGAGTGTTACACTAAGTCTGAGAATGTTGATGAAGTAATTGATGAAAGTCTCAACATTTTTAAGATGTGGTTTTATGCTGTTTATTACATTTATTACTAATACATTAAGACAATATTATAAATAATTGAGAAGTTGACTTGAATATATCTCTTGATCACAAATTCTGAATAAAATTAATGTGTTCTATTATTTTTATAGAAATAATACAGAGCTCGAAAAGGACCCTAATGCTGTGCTTCTTTTCAACAGCATAATGTATGATATTGTATAATAGCATTCTTGTTAAATTCAAATGACAGCAAGCCGTGAAGAAGAAATCCATTTAAACATCATTAAGTAATTAAAATGATCAGACACTGGGAGATGTGAAACAAACTGCATTTAGATTTTAAAGTAACTAATTAATTCACAACCAATTATCTAAATTGAGGAACAAATTAGCAAAGCTCAATAAATGCTGACATGTTGCACCTAGAGTATAAAAGTGCAATAGAACTTCTGGTAATTGAGATGTACTTTGTGGATGACTTTAGTTTCTTTTGATGAGGAGGATAACAAAAATACTACTACTACTACTACTACTACTACTACTACTACTAATAATAATAATAATAATAATGAATAATAATAACATTCTAATTACAATTTTCAAACTGCTTGAATGCACATGTTGAGTACACATAATTGTAGAATGGGCTTTTAAATATTATTTTCAAAATATGTAATTAGGATTAGATCATATTTTCTCTCCAGATATCTCTAACTCTGAAACTGTGAAGACCTTTGAGTAACCTGGGAAGAATACATGGAAATTTGAACCCTTTATCGATTTATCAAAGGCAGTTCCCTTTACATAACAAATTATCTGTCTATATTTGAAAATGAAAGATTTAGTCATCATATTTTTAAATGTGTTATTATCCATTGCTGACTTAGCTTTTCCACTCACTCCCTCATTCCATAAGCAGTAGGGACTGTACTTGCTTTACTCTATAATGTGTGCTTGTGGGAACCATTCACCATTGTTCACGTCCCACAGTACTTGTGCTTAACATCGAATGTAAGATGTGACTGCTACAGAGGTCGATGTTGCACTATAAACTAAGGATAAGCCCACTGTACTTCTGCATCACTTAGCCAATTGTGAGCAAACATGGTGTGAACTCAAGCCTATGGTGTTTGAACTATAGATCTTAGTCCATGCCCCTAATAAACAGCTTTAATTACTGAGATTTGCTTACTCTAATAGCTCCTGGTACCTTTAAACATGCTGTTCATCTCATAGAATACTGATATCATATTAATGAAGATTCAGACTTAATGTGAGAAAGCACTTTTAAAAAAAGAGCACACATTTTTTGTTTTGTTTTTTTACATTTTTTACATTTGCAGTGACATGCAAATCATATACAGTACACTGGGATCATTTTAGAGTTAGTGACATGTTATACTTCAGTTAATTCAATTTATAGAGCACAGTTAGCTCAGATGATTCAGAGGCCCTTTTCTTGATTTGGACTTCTTGTGTTCTAAAATGCATCATATTAAATCCATAGCTTTAGGAATTTACTAAATATCAGACACCCACCAGAGCTGCTTTCCAGAATGAGTGCTTTTTTCATGCGTTTGACATTTTGACTCATTAAAAAAAATAATGTCAATTTAAGTCGAGTTTGCACTACACCCTCTTACATTTGTGACAAATCCCTCTAGTGTAGACTGAATTCAAACAGAGAGACATTGTTCTTGTGCAATTAGCAGAGCTCAACAGAGATGGAGCTAGGAGGAAGGATTAATTGTGAATCAGACTGCTCTTTAGAAATGAAAAAAATACTGCAGTTTTATGCACTGTAATTATAATCAGCTTATGTGAAAGGATAATATCTTCTTAGAATTAACTAATGAACAACAATACTTTGTAATACATTTTAATGTAAACTTTCATATGTGCTATTTGTCCACAACAAAAGATTAAATTTGTATATAAAAAGACATAGTAGATGTACTGTACCGTAATTCCCAAATCACTAAAACTTTTGCTATTTTTAAATTTTTATGAAATCATACAATTCTCCTCAATGCTCTTCTTTCTTTTCTTTTTATATCTTCAAAAAAAGTCCAGATTATATACCTGTATGAATCTATCTAAAATATTACGTTTAAGAAAAGTGTTCCCACTTCCTACTGCATTCTAATCATAATTTTGTCCTTGCTATGAATTAGAAAATAATTTGTCAGGTCTTCGTGTCCTAATAATATACGTTGTACTGGTGTGATCTTTTATTTAGATTAGTGAGCATCATGAAATAATGATTTACAGTTAAGATTTTGGATTTAGAAATACAGGTATGTTTCAAATGTATCATGCAAATAGAACCCTTTAGTGAATGTGTTTATTGCATGGCATTTATTTGTAATATTGAGCCTCTTAAAATGTTTCTGATAAAGTGGGTACATATTTCTCAAGTATTATCTAGTGTAAGTGATTTCCATTTTGAAAAGGTGAGCTGGATGCAATGAAGCATCACATTATCTGTACAATCATGTTAAACGGACAAACCTAAATACTGGCAAGACACAAAAATACCAGCATTGGATTGTTATATTTCAGTGCCAGATTTATTTTACCTTATGATTTACCTCTCTAATCAGAACAATAGGTGAGAAAGTGAAATTACATTTAAAGTTTGAACAAGTGTAAATGTTTATTCCCTATAAATGAATATGTTCCAGACTGCACATGATGATGACATGGAACAAGGAACTCTGTGGTAGGAGGAAATCTTCAATGAATTATACTGAAGACAATCAGAAATGTGTTGGATTTTTGTTCTGTATTTAAAAACAGTGTTTAAAAACAAAACTGATGCCATCAGAGAACTTCTTACTCCTCTTTTGCCTCTTGTAGATTGCAAGACTGTTTCTTCATGCTCAGTCCTTGATATCATATGTACAGGTATGAGGATCATTGAATTCATTGAATTTTCTTAAGAATTAGGATCTGAATTTAAAATTGTTGGCGTTCTCTTGTTGGTGGAAGCAAAATATGTCAACACTGCAGTTTGGAATTCTTTCCTTTGAAATGCACATAAAAGGACTAGGAACATTATGTTCAGTTTTATTTTAATGATTGAACCGAGCATTGTTTCAATATTTATTTTCATATAAAAAATATTGATTATCCTATTCACTCAATCCTGTTCATTCAATACAGAACCTCAGCAATCATTAGTTTAATCTGATATGTGGATTGATATGAGAACTCTGTTTTCATAGCTTTGCTTCACTATAGACCATCCATACATATTTTCTAAACAGCAGTTCAAACAAAATTTTTGTTTGTGCTATGCAAATAAGTTGCACTTATTAATTAAAACATTACACAGTCTGTAGCACTTTTTCAAGGCATTCATAGTGATCTTTGTAATTCAGAGCAATACATCTGTAGCAACAATGTCTTTCCTCTATGCCTGATAGCCTTACCGTCACTATCAATTGTGCTGATGAAACTGACCTCCGGCAAAATAATCCAAAAACTTGGCTGAGCTCTGGAATGGTGTCTGGATATCAGCCCATTTGTGACAAGTGGGATGTGACCTAGGACTTATCCTCGAAACTCTGATAACAAGGGCCAACATGCCTGACTTTGTGACATACTATTATTTGTTAGCCAGTAATGGTAAGACTTGCTTTCCATGGCCTGCAGCAAAGTTATCAGAACAGACATTCTGAAGCTTTGTAATGTGCCAGCCCTCACAATAAAAGGAGCCATTGGTATCTACTGTGAAGAAACAGTGTTTTCAACTCTGGGGATTCTTCATACAGTACTTTCTCTTCCTTTAAGAAACTGGTGCTTTCTTTAGGGTTATTTAAGGTTATAAGAAGGTACTGCATTCTTACAATAAGTGAAGTTATCTTTTTCTACATCACTGAGATACTCAGTGGAATAAAGTGAGGCTGAAATATTTTGACAGTATTAGGTAAGGCAACTTTGGGCCTATCCTGAAGTTGTTATTCAGTATTGTCACTTTCCTCTTGAAAGTTCCTGCTACTGAATTGGACATCAATGATGGACTGAACTTTTTACTAGATCATCTTGATCTGGTTTGATTTGTTTCTCAGCTGCTCCAAAGCAGACTGAATGATTTGAGCTTCCAGCGTTAACATTTTGCAGTGCCTCAATCCTGTTTCATGCTAGCTTGTTGGTGTGTGAAGCAAGCAACATGAAAAGCCAAGATGGCATCAAAGGCACATCTACATTGTATTAATCTGTCTACCATTGATTTACAAGTAGGTGTGGGAGTGGTAAATTAAGACAACTGACAACTGAGACCAATTCAATGCTTATAAATTGGTATTTCAATTGTCTGATTTGAAATTGGTTAAGATTATCACAACTAATCTCAATCCTTTTACTCTGCACCTTACAATATAATTCCTGAAGTAATATGAGGTAAACCATTTTAAAGGCTGAGAGTATTATAATTAAGGACATGATCAATTTATATACTGTACATATTCTGGAAACACAAAGTAAGACATGAAATGTTTTCTTAGAAATATTTCACAATATTTGGAATATACTGACAATGAAAAGATAGTTAAAAACCTATGGATGTTGCACTTTGTTGTGCTAATTTTGGTCCCATATTGCTGAGCAATGTGAACATGGCCTATTGATTATTTAATATAGCAGACAGAAACATTCAGGAAAAATGAAAACCAAAACCACTCTTCATCTGAATTACAAAAAAAGTCTAAGCTTAATGTTTCGCATATATTTTTGCAACACATTGTACAGATGTGGCCACCCAGAATACGCATCAAGATTTGTGTCTGCAAACTCTTCATTGCTCAAAGAAGATCAATAGTTAGCAATTGTGCTGTGCTAGTTTTTAATGTTTAATGTAATTTAATGTTTTCTTAGTTTAATAATATTTCTTATTTCTTATAAAATGATTATAATACATATGTTAAGCTACCGTTTTGAAATATAATGAAGCTATACAGTAAATTAGTCTTGGATAATATTTGGGTTTGGCTGGATAGTATTTGGGTTTTTAATGTGCGTGGTTTCACTGAACATTTCCATGAATTGAATGGAGTAACTACAAATCAGTCAAACAACTGAAATTGTTAATATTGCAATTAGCTGTGCAGGGAATGCTTAAAGTGTTTATTAACACATAAAACACAATAAAATGTGTAAATCCAAAGTACAATGTATGTGTTCAATGTATAATATATTTTTATAACCGAAATATAAAAATCTAACTATTTGTTTTCTAATTACTATTTATAGACAATTAGTAATAATTCTGTTTACTGTATGCAATTAAAAACAACAATTTGATTAGTGTTATACAGTATTGTGACATGTCATTTAAAGTTGTGGTTGCAACATGGTAACAACATCCTTTCTCAATGATGTAATCACTGTATTTAAATGACAGTATGATTAACAGAGGAAAGCACCAATGGGTTAACAAACATTTAATACTGAAATGACAACCACACACAGCTACAGTACTTCAGGGGTTCACTGCTCCACCTGGCAGTTTTACAGAGCGGTGCAGTCCTGCGTCAGATTATTCGGGAAAAAAAAAACATCATGCTGCTGGCTGGGATATGGTGATGCCTACAGCAGTATATCAACGAACATCCCTGGCATTCTAGATAACTGCATCTGTATATATGAAGATACATTTTTAAATCAGTAATCTTGTGATGTCTGCTTATCCAAATATTTTCCATTCTTCTGCAGTCAGTCAGGAGAAACAATAACGTCAACAAGAGAACAAAGTCAACAGGGGTCATACAGAACAGTACACACATTCAGAAACAATTAAAAACACAACAACCATACAAAAAACCCGCTATATACAATGAACTGGTCGGACTACAAAATATCTTTTGTTAATGCAATGCATTTTACTTCCAAGCTAAAATGTGAGCCATTTCAGATGGGTCATTTCTTCAATCGATACTACCAGTTCTCTAAAATGAGCTGCAGCACAATAAGTCAGCTTCTATCACAATAAAATATTCAGGATTTGCTCAAATGTATCATTCAGTGAACAATCCAGAATAACACCTGGGTTCACAAAGTACATGTCTGAAACTTGAATGTCGTCAGATCATCTGCCCAATGCCTTTTTGTTATTCTAAATTCACTGCACTGTCTGTAATTGAACTGTTGCAAAGAACAAACCAAAAGAAAATCAGGGTGGAAAGTCTGTTTGTGGAGTGCATGTTCCATTTTCCATAGACCATGATGGGATTAAGTTGCCTTTGATTCCTATTTTCAAAAGAGACAGTTTCTTTGTCACCTTGCCAGAACATGTCTTTGCCTCATGAGCTTCGTGACCAAGCCACTGATCTCTGGAGAATTCATTTGATCATCACAGCACATTCATTTAGCATCTCAAAACAGCTCTTCTAAGGCACTTGAGAAATGAGTATCACATTTAACTGGATTTTATGCTGTAAATAATTTTAACGTTTTCTTTCTTTTTAGACTCCTATTTAAATAACAATCTTATATTGCAAATAGCTAACTGCTGTGCTGTTGGTTTAATTACAATTAGGCTACTTATCATAACACTTTATGTATATCCTTACCAGTGTGAATAGAATACTATGCTTATTTGGACCTCTTATTGATGAATTTGTAAATTGCACGTAGTACAGCATACATAAAGAATAGTATTAATCATTGAATTTAGTCATATGGTTTTATTAAGTACTGTTAACAACAGGAGGTCAGTGTATCAATTACATAGAAATAGAATCCTTATGGACTTGGAAAACCAAAGGTGAAGGAAAGCATGAGAGGGGTCTTACTTGAATTACTTTAAAGTAAAACCCACCTTTATCTTCAATAGTAGCTCTTTTCTAGACATTCTGAGAATTAAACAGGGATTTGTTTTATGTTACAATGACAAAGTCATTGCTGAATATGAGACAGTAACAGTATCTTTCACTGCAGGCCTGTGTTTATTTTGCTATCCTGTGTAATCTGAGCTAAGATAGACGAGCCATAAATGTCAAAGCAAGCTGTATCTCATCACTACTTTCTTGCACAGTATAAACATTTTTTCTAACATTTTTCAGTTAAAGCAGTCCTCCACTTTCAGCTTCATACTGTAGGTATCATATTAATATTCAATCAAATTTTATTAGATGTTTTTTCTCTTTATTTGTAGGGGCTAATTTAATTTAACAAGTAATAGTTTTAGTCCATGCTGAAAAGAGAAGAAAGAAAACACAACAGCTGAGGCTGCTGAGCCTTCTTCAGGTGCAAAACATTTTACTCCTTTACAGTAAAATGTGTCTCTCTCACTATAAAAACACAGAAAACAATATTATGTTCTATTTTCACATCCTGAGTTTTCCATTTTTAGCAAAGTTTTCAATGTAAAGCAAAGTGTTGTTTGTATGATACTTTAAGTAAAAAAGCTCCACAGGAAAAAACTATTATGGAAAATATCAAAATATTTCAGTAACCCAGAACCTATTGCATAAACAGTGCACCTACTGTATTGCAGCTAGACAGGATGACAGTCTGTCACAGGGCACATTTACACAAGCACAATCTATTGACCTTATATAACAAAGCCAACATATCTTTGGAAAGCACCAATAACCTACAGTACAGTATACAGGCAGTTAAAAGACAAACTTCACAAAAAAACTTCAATGTCAATTTCAGACCAGAATGTAACACATGATCCAATGCTAACTGCCAGGCCACTGTGTTGCCCAACTTAAACATTCTATTAGAATTTTCCTATTGTACTGAAATAATCATAATCGCTACCAATCAATGATATCCCATTGGAACAGCAGCATTTATATATTAAATGCTGGTAATTATTGATTTTTAACCTACCATCCTGGTTTGTATTTTTCTCAATTACAGTGAAGGTAAAGTAAAACTGCTCAAGCTACAGACTCCAATGCAAGAAACAAATTTAAATAGCTGCTTATCCCAGAGAGATGCACTTTTATCTTTGTCTCCCACAGATAGCTCTTTTGAACTCCAAAGGAATGTGGAAAAAGAGAATTGGTTTCAAAATCTCAGCTGTGCCTGTAACACATTGCTCATGCACAATGTTTCTTCACTGATGCATTTATGTAACCAAAGGACAGACTTTTCAGATCTCGCAATAAATTGACAATACATTCTGAAGGTCATTAGTGAGGAGCAGTTATGTTGTTTGAATGCAAACTCCTCAGCAGTTTTTATTTTTAACAAACAACCCAAGAATTTTAGTGGATTTTATAAAATAATGTTTTCCACTGTATAAACTGCCCCAATCTCTGTACTTTCTGTTGAAAGTAATCCTACAGTTAAAGATTGCTTTTAGTAAGCAAAATTAGAATGGATTTTTTAAGGTTAACCAAAACAGTAAGCATATACATTTGCCTGTCAATATTTTCATTACTACAGAAAAAGAACACTCCAAAAGAACTAACAATAACACTTGAAATGTCACTTCAAGTTATATGTTTCATTTTTTCAGTCATAGATACAATTCTGCTTTGAAAAGATGTTTCCCAAATCCTTTCTATTCTTTAATTGCTTCTAATTTTCTTTCCAAAAATCCACCACTTTTAAAAAGAAAAGCATGATTTATAGCTGTTTCAGAAGGAAGTAACTGGATTTACACCAATGTAAATATTGTTGCAGCTTGAAAACATGCATTATAATGACATAAAAAAGACATGGATTACTTCACTATTGGGTTGTATCGCCTTGCAGAAAGACAAGCCTTTACTTGCATAAGGTCAAAAGGGCAGAAACCGTTTCTGCAAACTGAAAGAGATCCCCAATGATCCGTTTTGTTTTGACATGCTTGTGAAATTTTTAACTTAAAACTTTCATTTGTGTTTCTTCTTGCTTGAATTTTTATTTTTTGAGAAAATTAGTTCTTTGTACTGAAATTTCTCTGCTTAGTCTAAACTTCATTTTACATAGACATGTCCTATTGTTTTTCGTTTATTCTTAATTGAACAGTCGTGAGGAAATTATGACCAAAAACAGATAAAAACTCCCTACAAAATCTAGAGTCCCAGATAATGTAGTAATTAACCTCACAACAACAAGAAAAAAATGCAAATCTTTACTAATTAGATTCCTTACAAGTGGACTACATATCCTAGAAAAGCATCTCAGGCAAACCAATTTATTTAGAAGATAAAAGAGAGGGCCAAGAGTGGTGGCAGTGACATATATTTGAAGTATAACTGCTATTCACCCGAAAGTCAGGTTATGAGAGTATATAGAGAAAGGAGACATCAATTAAACCAGGTTATAGGAAATCACTCGTCGTCATTAGTCAGGCAAGATTTATGGTGTTTATCTTAGTAATAAATGTATTGATCAACCTTGTTTGACTAATGGAGACATCTTTCAGCTTAATATTCAGTCAAAGTAAACCAATCAGCTTGTCTTGTTTTGTGTCCTAGGTAATTTTCTTAGTGTATGTTTGTGTAATGAATCTCGTCTAATCTGCACACATTCAACACCCTCTTACAATGATACAGGAGGTGTACTGAACGCAGCAGTACTAAGGCAGAAGAGCTCTTACACAGCCCCCTCTTCCCTTGCCTTTAAACTATAAGATAAAGTTTAAATTAATAAAGGTTCACAAGTATTTACATTTCATATTGTACTTGTTATATTCAACTGTTTATTTGAACTTGTTAGACATTATGGGGATTAATATTAATTAGATTTGCAATTTTACACTACTTAGGGAGACAAACAGTCAAAAACATATTTTCCAAATTAGAAATTTCTGCTCCTTCCAACCTTCTCAATGCTGTGTATAGTTTACAGGACTGCATGCTCTTAAAACTCACCATAAAGCTATTTCTTTTTAGATACATATACACATTTGGTGCACTGGTCAAAGCTAGCTGTGTCACACCGATGAGCCCTAACATAAACGGATACAATTCTAACTTTGACTATATTATAGCAACTAAAAACTCTCAAAGCACAGCATAAAAATAAAAAGTGTTCCTAGTTGGATGGGTAGGTGGAAATAGGATTACTTTTACATTTTTAAATTGCTGTCAATTTCAAATTCTAGTAGTTCCACAATATTTTTTATCACTAAAGGCATAATTTCCCTAAATATACTTTAGGAATTGCTTGAATTCCTTGTTAAACAGCTTCTCATTTGTTTACTTAGCCAATACTAATAGACTGTTTGTGCATATTTTCAAATAAAAAGAGATATTTGCCAAGTTCAGAGACAGGAAACAGCTCCAGTGAGAAATTACATGAATTCATGGAATGCTTCTGTATAACTCACTATGAATGCATGGAAAACAAAGTCATAGATATTTTCAAAGCATAACTTTGCAGATTTTTTTTTTATCAATACATTTAAGTAAAAATATCTAATTATTATTGTTGAACTATATTATAATATACAGTATATTTAAACAAAACAATTATTCTTTTCTTTAGACCTATTAAATTTACTTAAAGAATCCGAGTAAGAGCATAAGCTATCAATGAATTACAGCTGTTTCTTTCAAGGTAGCTACAAAAATTGATTTGTTCATGTACACATCTGTCTGCCTGTCTCTCCTTCACATACAAAGAAGGTACTTAATTTATAGGCATATAATGTTCTGCATTCATGGCCAGTGAGTACATTTTCTTCTGTTTCATTCTTGTTAAAATATGAGACTATTATTTATGTACTGTATGTCCTTTTGCTGAGTTTAGAATTCTTAGATGTGACGTGTGGCTTAACATGAAGGCTCTCACTTGTTAAAAACAATTGTCTTCCTCCAAAGACCAAAAATATTCTCATGAAATATTTGTAACACAAATACTATTGCAAAGCGCAATTACTTCCTCTGCAATGGGTTTGTATGGCCCTAAGCCCAGGCTAATTGCTAATTAATGTCATCAAATCTTTTTGTGTCTCAACATATATATGACACAAACACTGAGATCTTAGTTAAAAGGGTGCATAAATGAAATAAAAGCCTTGATTGGAGGTATCAAGTTCCATTAAAAAGATCTGTTGTAACAGAAGTGTTACATTCAGCGGGAACAATCACTTCAGATTTCCAGGAAAGATGGATCTAAAGGGAACTGTAACACGTAAAGAAGCCCTTTTCATCCATCAAATGATGTCTACAGGAAAAAGAGTTCTTTTCTAATCATGTTATCCTTTTATGTCCGCTATGCATCTTACGATGGTGGTTTTAGAACCATCTATCTTGCAGCTGATGGAAAGGTAATGTGTTCCTAAATGAGTTATCCCACATCACAAATTTGATATTAGCTTTAAACATTGCATCACTTTTTATTTTATTTTATTAATTGGCCAGCCTACAATGCTGAACACTATACCATGGCTAATGTTCCTAAGCTGTCCTAAACTCACCTCACTACCTACCCCAGCCCAATCATTATTTTTAAACCTACAGTATATTTGTTGCTATTGATTCATCTTACATGCCCTAAGTTTACAGTACATACAATGTGCATATACTGTATGTATATGTATAAAGCTCTATGTCACTGGTTATATAAAATCAACAAATAGCTGTACATCACAATTATATTTACTTTTCATTATCACATGTTCTGTTGCTAGCTTTTCATAGCAGGCCATTGAGTAGTACTTATATGATAGGCAAATAAGCATACTATAAATAAGATGTACACAATGGCTACAGGCACTGGAAAAAGCAAACAGAATAAGCCACTGTATAAGCTTACTGTCACTAGAGTGCACATTTCATTTCCAGGAAAAAAAGGACAAATTGCATTTACAAAGTGCTTTTATTGAATCTCATAGATACAGCAGGCAACATCTCAATATCTACTTTCACAGGCTAAGCCATGATACAGTCCTGTAACACTTCCCCCTAGAACCAATAAACACCAGACTATTTTGCAGTTTACTGTATGTCATAATCTGCTCCATGAGTAGTCTGTCTATCCATCCATTCATCAATCAATTTTCTAACCAATTTATCCAATACAGGATTGTAAGCAATGGATGTAAGCCACCATACACCCTGAATGGGATGCCAGTCCATCGCAGGGCACACACAGACACAAACATGCACACACTCACACCAGGGATAATTTTCCCAGAAGCCAATTAATCTACTAGTATGTCTTTGTACTATGGGAGAAAACTGGAAAACCCAAATGAAACCCATGCAAACACGAGGAGAACATACAAACTCGAAGAGGATACCACCCCAGGAATTGAACACAGGGACCAGGCACCATGAAGCTGTAATGCCAACCACTGTGCCACCATACCACCCTGATGAGTAGTCATTTCTCTAACACGATTGCTTAAAAAGACCAATATACATTTATGTCACCCTGTTAATACATTTTCAAAGAATTGAAAACAATAACATTTGACAAACAATTTTACTTAATGGAAAAAGTCATTTTTTTCTGTTGCTCTTGGTATCTGTGAGAGATTTTTTATTAAGTTTATTAGGAACAGAGGACTCATTATACTGAGCAATTTTGGTCTATGTCTTCCAACAGGAAAGAAATAGATACAGCTTTGCCATTTAAGAAATTGCCCATTGACAACAGCACTGAAAACTTTATTAGACCATTTCTGAAATGTTGCCTGAGGCTAGAGTTATAAGAAAATATTGAATCTGATGGAGAAATGGTTACATCACCAGATACAAATAAAATTGTACTGTCACATTTAGGGTTACAATCCATGATGAATTTACTGCAAATTGGGGTTATTGGATCCAAGGGTTGAAACATGGACAACCAGCATGTTTATTTTTTAAAATTTGAGACAAACATAAATGTTCTTGCTTACAGGCAAAGATTTATACTGTTCTGCTAAAGAGGTACTGTACAGGAAAGCTTTCATAGTATTTTAAAGCAAGTTGGACTGTAGCAATCTATTGATGTCTCTGAAAGAAAAGAAAGTTTGTATGTTGTGCAAGGTTCAATATTTAAAAATTTATTTCAGACAATAGTCAAAAGTTTATTTCAGACAATAGTCCTCCTTCAACAGGTTAAGAAAGATATATAAGAAGTAAATATAACCAGAAAGATATACAGGTATAACTTGTTATTTACAGTATAACTTGTTTAGTGATGGTGTCACAATGTCAGAATAAAATGTTAATTCCAAAATGTTTCAAAGTCTTTTAATAGAAAATCAATTCTCGTTTTTTAAGTTTGCAGGAAGCACTTGTTCTATTACACGAACTTACTAGACAGATAGTGATGTCTTCAAAATTGCAGTTATCGATATTAAAATGACAATCAACTGGAAATACTGTTATCAATGGTTTTTACAGTATGTGTTCTACAAAGCAGTCATCTAATGATGTTGTTCTCCGAATGTACAGGTGAATATAATCTTTTGGACCTCTGAAGTCAATTTCATCCGTTGCATAGAAATATGTCCTTTAAAATATTCCCAGACACCAAATATATCCCATTAAAAATGAATCCAACTATTTTTTATGTGAAAATCATATTGATTTAGTCATTTTTTATTTTCTACATCCACATTATATCTTAGTTTGAATGTACAGTATGTAACGCATTTATAATATATTTCAGAATATTATGAGCAAATCCTTGACCTAAAAGCTACAGTATACTATTCTGTCCATTGAGATTTTCATAACATTTCTTTAAAAATGTTCCTATAGGGTCAATTTTTATTTTGTTTCTAATTTAAAATATTCATTTTCCTTTTATTTATGGGATTTTGAGAACAAAACAAAAATGAAAGATGGAAAAATACTTCAAAAGTATATGGGCTTCTTACTTGCCAGCTCACCTTTAATCTCCTGAGAAATTCAGAATTCTCAAGCCTCTTGTAGACTATCTTAGTGATTCCCATTGACATAAAATCTTATTAGGCATCCATGGTGACAAAGCTGCTCAACAATGAAAAGACTTTTAAAAGCAATTTATAGCAAAACGATTGCTCACCAGGTATATGGTCATCCCATCTCCAGTGAGACAATGAAGGTGCTGGCATGCTATTGATTTTTATTGGAAAATTAATGAAGAATGGTATCCTTGAAAAAATAAAATCCAAAGTCTCAGCAATCCTCATACTCTTTTTAAGACACTGCTCTCTGCTCTTTCAGGAATTTGTTGCTCTTCACCATCCTTTTCAATGCTGTATTTGCACTGCTGGAGCTCCAAAGGTGTTCAATAGATAAACAGTTCAAAGCTTTCAAAGATATTCAAAACACATAATGTAATATGCCTTCTTTGAGAACTATCTTAGAAACAGAAAAAATGAAGAAAATGCAGACAGAAAATACTGTGAGTATTATTTGTCCTATGATATTTTTAGATAATTTTTCCCATAAAACATTTAACTTCATCCACAAAACCACAGGTATAGACAAGGTTACACATTTCATTAGATGTCACCTTAATTTATTGTACAAAAAATGGTAAAGTTGATGCTTCTGAAATTTCAAAAATGGGTAATTTTGTTTTGTGTAGGTGGAACTTTTGAGAATTCCCAATGTATGCTGTGTTTCTTCCTTTTAAAGTCATCTGGTAACACACCATCAAAATCCATTAGAGTTTGCAGATGTTTTCTCTAAGACAGGCATGAAGGCAATTATGTGTTAAGCCATTTGACAAGTAAAACAATCTTTTGTGCTTCAGATGGTTTATGGGTGAATCTAAACCTGTATCTTGCTATATCCTTACCCATGGGACACCCTGCTGTGAGACTAATCCCTTTGAAATGAGAACTGAAACTTGTAATAAAAGTCCCTTTCATAATCTAGTTGTTACATTGATGAACATGTTACATTTATAACTGTATGTTAATGTAGGCATTTCCCAAACATAACTGGCCATCAGTGACCTGGGTTACTCTATAGACTCTAATAGGGGGAAAGGTTTAGACAAGATGGCAGAACTACATCCTCCCGAATGTAACAAGTTACCTCGCTTGCTAGCACTTGTAAATCTACATATTTAGTGGTTAGGCAAACCAAAAACAACATAGGCTATTTTTTATGTAACACACACTTAAATACTCATGCATAACTGTGTATAAGTAATGTGAAACCCCGTTTATGGCCCAGAAGCAAAAAGGAGAAATGTCAGAGAGAGGTCTAAAGAAGGAGAAAGGGGGACACGAGTGTAGAAAAGGGTGGAGAATGAGTAGATTGAATTCTGGGAGTGTAGATGTCAATGTTGGTAAAATGATGAAGTGAGGATAGTAGGGACTTTTCAGGAGATGAAGGTAACTGATATAGAGAAAGGCAGAGAGGAGCTTCCATTGTTTGCTAGTAGAAGACTGGATTACTGATAATATGGAAAATTCACAGAGTCTAAGGCTCACCAGCAATTCAGATCTTGTATGGAGGAACTTGTATTATCCAAAACAGAGCATGAAAGAGAGCCAGGGATGGGGAGGTGAGGAGCTGACAGAGTAACAGATTAGTAGACAAAGCGGGGGAAATGAAAGTTCCTGAAAAGGAAGTGAAGGTGGCACAGTCTGTACTTACTTTAGAAAAATTATCAATATGTGGAAATTGGAGACAGGGGAAGCAAAGGTAAACTGAGACAGAGCAGAGGTTATAGTGGAAGGTGTCAAAAATGAGTTGGTAGAGGAGGAAGTCATGGGAGTGTGAGAGAGAAGGAAGAGAACTATTAATCAGGATAGTGAAGAGGGATGACAGAAAGTGTAGGGGAGAGCAGTAGAGGTTGTAGAACAGCCCAGAAGTTATGATTAGAAAAATTGATGTGAAAAATACCAAACAGGATGGGGTAGAGAAAGAAGGAAGAAAAGGAGAAAACCATCATCAAAAGTTGTGAGAAGACCAGGAGGCCAATTGAAAAAAAAAGTAGTGAATTAGCAGACATTACTCCAATAGCATGATTTTCAAAGAGAGATGAAGGGTGAAGTCGGGACAGAGAATATTCAGGAGGTAGATAGCAGGAGTCTAGTGCTGCTACCCCATCGAGAAAGACAACAACAGTGAGATGAGATACTAGAAAGGGAAATAACCTCTGCAACAGTGGAGCTGTCAAAAGAGATTCAGGTCTCGGTGAGAAGTAATTATATTCTAGTATTTAGTTGTTTTATACACAAACACATGACATCAGAACAAATTAAAACATATTGACATAATATAAACACCAAACCTAATATAGAACAGAAATCCTTTTTGTTCAAGGAAAATATTGTTCCAGCGTCATCTTATTTGTTATTGCATCTGACATATCAGTCAAAACATAACTTTAACAATGTTGGAATTGGAATTCACACTCAAATGGAGATGAAGTGGGAATCATGTGATAAATTCATAAAAACTACACAGAGATGTTGCATTAGACAGCTCAATTCTAAGTTGAATGCAATAGAAGCCTCTGTGAAATGGAAACAGCTTCCCAGGAGATGGCAAGCCAGTGTATGCTATTAGAAAACAAGGGCATATCTTGATGACTGACAGCTGTGTCTTTTTTCACTTTGGAAAAATTAAAGTTTTTTGTTTTAAATCTAAAACTACCCCACATTCAGTGTACGACAAAGTCCTAGAAACCTTTCAAAAGCATTTGGATTTCCGTAGTAGAGATAGTTATGGCAAAAAAACTCTGTAACTTGAGGTCCTGCTATGAAGATCCTGATAAAATAACAATGTAAAAATGTGGATTGAAACCAAAGAGTGGAACAAATAAGAAACGGGGCATAAACAAAATAATTACAGTTGATTATTTTTGCTGTTATAGTGAACCCTGCATCACATTACCTGAGCAATGTTTTACTTTCCAGTGACCAGTTTAACAATAATTTTATATAGCTTTTTAATGTTACTTATTCATAATCTTTCACTTTGGTAGCTTGTGGCATACACACAACAACAACAGCAATAATAAGTTTCAAATCACAATTTCCACACCACATAAATGCACATATTGAGTACACATAATTGTAATAATAATTCTGAATATGCTTTTTACACAGTCATTATCATAAGGAAGTGCTGCTGTGTTTCAACTAATGTTATTTCCCATGGCCAAAAACTACTCATCAAAATGTCACATTCAAAATGAACTAACACTGTACATAACCATAGTTAAGGATCTCTTCAACTGGGATTATTTTACAATATCTGAAAACTGTCACTTTTTTGTGGTGCTTCATTTCCCTCAGGCAATACTTTTGAAGGTGTTGGCAATAAGGTTTTGGGAAAGTTACATGGGATTAAGGAAGTTGCAGAAAACCATTTGAACAGGTTTTTATGACTGACATAGTTCAAATAAAAATTGCTCATATCAGTGCTCTTTAATAGATGCTAAAATGAGTCTTCCTGTTACAGTTTAAAGTTAGTTTAAACTAGAAGTGAACATAAACATGAGTTTGTATTAGGAAAATAAATAAGCAGTGAATCCTCTGGAACAAAGTACTATGCCTACCCATGTGGTTGAAGCCGATACCATGGTTTCTTTACTTAAATGACTGGATGAGATCTTGGATCCATTATTTACTAGGAATTAGACAAGATAGATTGAATTACTTTCTCAGATTTGTAACCATTCTTTTGTTCTTAATTAGGACTATACAGCAAGATGACCTTCAGAAACGTATTCTGTATGTGGGTGTCCAACTGACTGAAAATTCCCCAATTAGAAGTCCTTTGAATAAGAAAATAAGAAAATTTGAAGTTTACATGCATTTTGTTTACATAGCCTGCCAACTGAACCCTCCTTGTCAGACCTCCTTGAAAAAGCCGCAGAGCCCAGATGGTATGGATTATAAACAGCAACACTGGGTATCTCATTCCACAAGCCCTTTACATTTGCTCTGCATTACATGCAATTGTATTAAGGTGAAAGTAAAAAAAGCACGAATTCCGGCTGTATTCTGAGTCAAATCAGAATTAGAAGATAAGGAATGCTTTTATCCTCCTTGGGTTTCTTGATGAATGAGTGACAAAAGCAAGGGAGACAGTTAACCTTCCTTGTGTTGTGTTTCAAGGAGACTTTTGATGATTGTTGTCAACTCTACTAACCAGATTAAATGAGTGCTTTAGTGTTCAAGTTAGCTTACCCTTCTATAGGTTTACAATACATCTGTCTCTCATTAAGATTGGTCCTGCTAGTGAAAGAGTAATAATAGAGGTGTCGTAAGGATCTTAGATCATTTAAAGTGTGAATGTGTGTGTCTCAGGTACTTCTGAAATGTCATGAAATGTTAGATGTTTATTTGAGAGGGATGAAACAGGTGGAACAGGTTCCTGAGTCTCCTTCAAGATTATTAACCAAGTTATCAAGGATATCAAGGATAATTGCAAATGTTTTGGTCTCTCTAATTAAGAAAATATCGTTGAAGGGTAATCCTGAATTTAAATCCTTCAGATAAAAAGAGGACATGTGACAAAAGGAATATAGGGGATTCTAGTTTGTATGATTATGTGGAAAAGGTAATGTGATTGACAGAAAATGTGCTTTCTATTTTAATTGATAGAAAGTAATCTAAAAAGACAGTCAATATGGCAGTAACACCTAAAGTTAATAGTCAGCCTGGAGTATTGCTCATGGACTGTATATGTGTGCATACAGATCCAGCCATTCTAAAATGCTCGAGGTACGCTGCATTAAAACGCGGTGGGCTTACTGCAATATACTGCATCATACTGCAAATATGAATATGTATCCGGAAGCACCTTGTAAAACCACCAGGTGGAGCTAATAAAGCTTATCATCTCATGTACAGCATTTGAGCTGTAGCCAGAAAACACCAGTTTTTTAATCCCAGGCACGGCTGAGGGACAATCTTTTTCCAATAAAGAATTTAAGTAGTATACTCTTTAGACTTTTAATAATTTTAAACTGTGTATTAAAGCATGTTAATCATTAAACATTAAAACGTCAGTATATTTTATAAAAGCAAGATTGCTCAGTTGGACAAAAGTACACAACCTTCCACCTTCATCATAAATATTTTAATTATGCATAAATATTTTATGCATGAAAGTCTTTAACTTAGTAACTTACATGGGTTCTGGTGCTTGTTCTAACATTATTAAGCTTATATTCTGAACTTCATAAAAAGTTATAACGTTTTATCCTTTTCTAAGATTATGTACTGTAGTAAGAACACCACTTGCTGTTACTGTAAAAAAATAAAAGTTGTATTTATTTAATACCATTTGATAGTAATATTAATATGCAGTCATGTTACTAAGCATCTCAAATTTATAAAAAAGTAACACCACACTCTCTTGTTTAAATGGATTGTTTTGTTGCTGCACAGACTGTTAAACCAGCGGAAAAGAGCGCCTCTTATTTCGAAGCATTTCATTGATTTTTACTGTGATAATGAGTGCAGGTATTCATAGAAAAGGTTAAAACATTATAATATTTTTATGAAGTATATAAACTTAATATAGTCAGAAGGAACATGTGAAAACTTTTCCAAAATAACCAAATTAAGCAACCAAATTAAAGACTTTGATGTTTAAAATGTTTATGAAGAAAGTGAAATACTGGTGCGTGTGTGTATTTTTTATTTAAACTACCAATACCAGCAAAATACAACTTACATAATATGTTTATATTCCTAAATTAATATCATTTATGACCTTCAGACATGTTATGCTCCTCTTCTTTTTATGCTCAGCTACCAAAATTTCCCTAACTCCATATTAATATTCAATATTAAGCCAATTTAAACATGCACAGTAAAGAGATTAAATGAAGCAATCGTTTCACTAACAACCAATGCACCATGAGTGCCGCCTGTCGGTCAATCACGTATTGCAGTATAATGCTCTAATTTCGCGTTTTAATTTCATTTTACCTTGCATTTTGGCTGCATCTGTATGTGTATAAAACTTCATGAACAACTTCTGTGAAAAGATTATTTCTCATAGACAGTTTTAGTTTTATGTGTAACACACACACAAAACAAGCATTTGTTGCCATCATTCTTCAATATATTTTTCTTTTTCGTAGGTGGAATTGCATTTTACTAAAGCATGCATAAGTGCTTTTTCCAGAATCATGACTGGCAAAGTTCTTATATCATACTCAAAAAAAGCATTCTAATTTATGGATTGTTTGATTTGCAATGGATGACAAACCTAAGAGAAGAGAAAGATGCCCAAGGGGAACACTTAAACATAAAGCCATTAAGTAGTTTTAATCCTGACAATCCACTTAAAATTTAATAAAAATATTCATTATTTTTCTGTATTTACAAAAGTAAAGGGCTATGTCCTTCAGCAGTTCTCTTAAGAATAATGATTATATTAAAAATATTTAGAACCTCTCTTAAACTTCAAATTCTAAATCATTCCATGTGCAATACAGTTGCAGATAATGTTTACGAAAACATTTTCCTCCTGACATATTTTGAGGATTAATTAAACACATGGAAATCCTGTAATTAATCAGTTCCAGTGATAAGTTGTAACTAGTTTTAGATTATGCCAAAATGCTAGTCAAAGCTATTTTTTTCTTTTGAATCTCTTCAGGCTGCATTTTACAAAATGAGGTCGGATGATGCTTTTCTTTGCTTAATGTAGAGGAATGTTAATGAAAAGCAGATTTTAGCCAATGATTTCTTTGCTGTATGCTGCTGTTCTTTAAGTTTCATGTGTGTCTTCATCCTGTTCTGAACACTGTTAACTCATTGCCAGCAGCTAAGTTAATCAGTTAATGTTATTTTTCTCTTCTTACAGCAGGAATGTCTGAAATTTGATTATGACCTCTTGGCATGTGGGCTTTGAATCTAAAATTTGATTTAGATGAACATTTAACCTCTTAATATTAAACACTGTCATTCTAAAGATATGCACACAACTATGTGTGTAATGTAACTGTGTAAAGACTGGTATTTGAATCCCTCTTTACAGAATATTCCATACAGATGGGTGTCTTTGGGCCTAGCATTATCACTACCTTTTAATTTCAGATATTTGATAAACAAAATCTCAAGACAGCTTAATTGCAATGCTATTTCTGGTAGAACTGAGGTCCTGTCATTCTTTATAATTAAAGTGCATTGTTTTGTGACTGTCAAAGAAGCTCACACACACAAAACCTTCATGTTTTAATTTTTCTCAGTTTTATTTTAATCAAAACTGGCAAACTGACCTTTGGCCTATTTGTCAAGACAAGCATCATTAGACAGAAAGGGTTAAATGTTAAGCTTCAGGTAATTTTCGGCCAAAGCAAGATATAACACAAATTGTTGCTTATGCTTTGTCTGACAAACTAAAATGCAGCTGCAAACAATTAGAATCTCAGGGAGGATGGGAAGGCATTTGCATTTGTATAGTTTATGTCAGCAGCAAATGTCACCAATCTTGGTTTTACAAAACCCATGTCTTGTTTGGAGAGAGAATGCATAGACACTACTGTTAACTGCTGAATGATGCAATATCAGCCACAAAAAAACACCAGATGAAAGATCAAACACTAGAAGCCAAACTGTTCAAGTAATCTACAGTCTAGGTTTCACTGTGACTAATGTCTTCTTGTTTATTCATTGTTTTAATAGAAGAGGTTCTTCGCAAATGCAAATAGTAGAATAATATTTAACACTTTAAAATACTTTAGGTGGGTAGCTGCGTCAGCATGCGTAGGTTGCAAAGGAACAAGTAATAGGTTTATTCCATGCTGAAAAAAAGAAGAAAGAGAACACAACGTTTCGGCCGTGGAGCCTTCTTCAGGTGTCATTCAGGAGAAGGCTCCACGGCCGAAACGTTGTGTTCTCTTTCTTCTTTTTTTCAGCATGGAATAAACCTATTACTTGTTCCTTTAAAATACTTTATACTAATATGGAACCAAGTTTAAAGGAGTTGCATGATCACATTTAATAAGAAAAGATAGCACTTATCTATCATCTTTTCATAAGAATATACTGTATACACATCCCATTGGAAAACTCTTTTATCTGAAGAAAATTATGGAAAGACTGTCAATAAGCCAAAAACATGCCTAGGAATCCCTATAGCATTAGATCTTGAATTAATTTTATTTCTGAAAATACAAGGATAGTAAAATATTTTGGAATAAGGGGACTGAAATTGCCCAGATGTTATAAAAATCTAATTCCTCAGTTTTCTATCCATCAGTTTCCAACATTGTATTCATACAATTATTATGTTTTACATACAAATAAACAGAAGCAATTTTTGCATTACTGCACTTGAGCTCAGTTTGTCAAATTTGTGAAGGCACAACAATTGAAGATGAGTCATTAAAATGCGTTTTCCACTGAGAATATAATACAGGGAAAGGTTTATAAATAGTATCCTAACTGATTTCAGATCACATTTGAAAAAGTACCTTCTCACAGTTCATCAGATGAAGAATTTAAATAGTTTTAAGTGATTAAGGAAAATTAAACTGCCTAAGACTATTTTAGCATTCATGTATTGATTGAAAAATGTCGATTGGGAAGCTTTTTATTTTAATTATTGCAAATACTAAGCAACACATCTGCTCCTTTAGCTAATGCATAGATAATATCTTTGAGTCATGTATGAGCACAAGTTAATTGAAAGTATAATTATTAGCTATTTAAATATAGGCAGACCTCTCCTGAATCAGAGAAATTGGCCTGTGTTAACCTAATCAGGTTTAATTGCATTTAATGAAGCTTATATTAGCTTTTTTAATTGATTCCATAATAACAGGTGAAAAAGTGAAATGACTGGGTAGCATGGTTGTTATTGAAAATTTCCTAAAGCTTCCACATATCTTAGATATACCCAACAATAAAATGAAAGAAAAAAAAATAGGGCTTTAGAAACAGAACCCTGCTGCATATTACACCCATGCCAGACATTCTGAGTGGCCAATGACTTGTTGTGGGAAACAAACAAAATCATACAATGGTGAGGTTTCCTTATAATTTAATGTTTAATGGTTGAAGAAGGAATACAGTATGCAAAGTCTGACAGAGGAGGTGAAGTTTTGCTAAAAAGCAATTATATAAATGTGGTTTGTTTAATAGAAGAAATATTAAACTATTGGTGATGAACACCCACATCCAAACAATTAAAAATGAATAGAAATAAAAGCAGAATGCGTGTGGGAACTAATATAAAGTGGGTTAAGCTGCACCCTAAAAAAAGCAGCATAAGGAACCAGTTTTAGTATTTTTGAAACACTGAGTCAGAGATTTAAAAGAGGCTTGGTACATATTATTCAACACACTCAAGAAATCCTGCCATAAATATCTCATTTTCTTTTATTCTGAGCTGTCAGGTCATTACTTTTTTTTAGAAATAGATCATAGGATTTTTAGATATTGTTCTATGCTGTGAAGCAATATATTTACTGAATGCATACAATTGTACTGAAGTAAAATATTGTGCTAGAGAAAAACATTATTTTTATTTTTGCATTCCGTTTCAAGAAGAAACACAATTGTCAAATGTATTCTGTTTTGTTTTCTTAAATGTAATAAATCAACTGTGTAATACAAGTCTGCCCTGTTTTCTTGTTAAGGTTTTGTTATATTGTATATAATAATAATAATAGAAATAATAATTGCTTACACATATTAAGCATTTCTCTGGACACTCTACTGAAAGTGCTTTACAGGATGGAAATCTGGATGATGCGACGGCAGCCATAGTGCGCCAGAACGCTCACCACACACCAGCTCTCAGTGGGGAGGAGAGCAGAATGATAAAGCCAGTTCATAGATATAATTGACTTAAACTATAAACACAGTACAATACCTTAATGGATTTAAAAAAACTGAAATAAATATGAATATCCCCACCCTCTTACACACAGGCTAGTTAATTAACCAATCAATCAATTCTACAAATCATAAATATATTAATTCCAGGGACTGCTACATGGTGTCGTTAAAACAAGAGTTTTAAATAAGACATATATATATATTTTAAGAAATGCTAATCAAAATCATTATTACATCCCTTGGGGTTTAATGTTTCCAGTCCATTTAATTTATTTCCGTTTCCTAATTAAATTATCGTCACCTCCCTGTTTGGAATGGTTTAGTCCAAGGCTGTCTAATCCTGGTCCTGGAGGGCCAATACCGTATGTCAATTCTTAACACGTTAAATCAGCAAGTTACTAGCTTAATCCAATCAGTTGAATAGCTTCTCTCAATTTTCAGGTGCTTCTGCTAGAAACCTAAAGGAGGACTAGAAAACCTGGAGACCTACAGATAAGATTGTTTTTCTCTATTTCATCTATCCATATATAAGCAGAATTCTGTTTATCCTTGTGTGAGTTATACAGTCAATCCTGGAAGTATAAGGTGCTAAGTGTGAGGACTGAGAGCACATGATTACTTTCACCCTAGGCAGGAAGATAAAAAATAAGAAAATCACACAAAAGGTGTCTTACATCATTGAAATGTACTCAACATGTATTATGATTTCCTTTATGGTCATAATATGCTAAAACATAATTGATTTTAAAGTCTCCCAATATCAATAAAGCCACATAAAAATAAGCATATTATGCAAAAAATAACATTTTGTTTTGATTTGCTTCCGAATACATAAAAACAAGACTTAACCTGGAATTTTGAATTCTCAGATTACAAGTTTTTTCCTCTTTTATGAACAAGACCAGGTTTATCTCATAAATGTTTGTTACTGTAGGAACACACTCTGCTTTATTTTTGTTACCATTGATCAGTCTTAAAAAATCAACAATGTCCTTCAAGAATGATAGAAGAGATTCCATAGTGGATCGAAAGTGGTGGTCTACAAATTCAGCTAATTTTTCAGTCAGACATCCAATTCCAGAGACAATTGGCCAGCTAGTTGTTTATTTCAAATATTAGTTATTTTTTGAAGATTATAAAATAGTGCAGTAACTGCATGTTGTACATTTAGATAATCAAGATTTGGTTTGGCCAATTTGGCCTAAAAGTAATATTTTGGGGCTTCCTTAATATAATTTTGATAATTACTGGATCACATTACATTGTTTTAGAGAACACAACTGTTTCAAACAATTCTTATATTTATCTATAGATTGAAGTATAACTCTATTATTTTGTGATATGATGGTACCTTTAGTACAGGTGATGAATTGTCTCTTTTTAGGGACATAATATCAGAGCTGAATTGATGTTATTTAAATAATTTGTTAATAAAGTGATTGTATATGGAAAAACCTTTGACAAAGTCAATTACATCACTCCTGTATGAAGAGTTTTGTCCAAAGTCTATTTGTTGTACAGAAATGTGGAACTATTAAAATTAATTAACTAATTCCCTGTTGTAATTAATTAATCTGAAAATCCTTTACCAAGGAACTATTTATACATCATACTCTGTGTATGTCCTGATTTATATTAAATATATTTACTGTAGGTGCCCTAGTATGTATTTCGATTAGCAAGTATGCTTATATTTAAAGACATGTGCTGTATAAGATGCTGTATGTTTTTTCCCCCCTGCAAATAAAGGCGTTATACCAAGACATAGGAGAGAAATGCTTGTTTTTGTAAAAGTTTTAATAACAAAATGACATTTTAACTTTAATCAACTAGTAATCAATGCAATGAAAAATAGTACTTGTTGTGTCTGTTTCTTTGGAAATCAATAATCTCGAGCGTGGACAATCTCCTTATTGTCTCACTTTATATTAAAGAAAAAAAACAATCTATAACCTGAGCTAGGATTAAGTCTTAATTTTAACTTAATGGAAAGCACGATATGAGTACCTTCAGTGACAGGGAAAAATGAGAATCAAACAAAAATATAAACAAAAAGGCAATAAGGATCCTAGATATTTGAAAAGGATTTTGTTAAACTAAAGCTGCAGAAAAGGGATATGGTTCAGAGAAATGATGCTAGGCTGATTTCAAAAGAGAAGTGGCAAATTGGAATTCATTCCAAGTTACATAGGAATGGGAGATGTACACACATAAAAGTAGAGTGATAAGAGAAACTCACTCCTTTGGTTTTTCAGTGACACTTTGATGGAGTTTATGGAAAAGACTAATTATAACTGTTGTGTTTAATGTTTATGCTTTTACCCATGATTTGTAAAAAGCCAGCATGTGAAAACACACCATTAACACAGAGGCACCATACTCATTAGGAATGGAAATTAATAAACAGAGCATGAACTCTGCAAATTAGACATAGGAGCTAATGTGTGAAGTAAATCACACTGTGGGAATCAGCGCTCATAACACAGCAGAGATTCCATCAAAAACTATATAAATGGCTTCACGAACTTAGTAATTCTGATATTATTTCACTCGATTTGGAAGGAAAAAAAACGCTGTAGTATTCTCATGCTTATACTGTATTATGCAGTACTTTACCTTGATCATCATTTTCTTCTGTGATTTGGCTTTATTTACATTGTCATTATTGACATACAGTACAGGTATGTCACCAACATTCTTTGCTACTTCTTTGCTACTGTATTTTTATACAGAATCTAAAGTCTATTGAGATTATTTGTATATAATACAAATTAGAATATTTGAAAAATGCACTTACAGTACATATCCTGGAATAACCATTTTTTGAAGTCTGCTTTGTATTTAGCTAATTTTGTCATTGATTCATGTTTGCTTGAAGTACTCCACATTGTGAGCTGTACATAAACAAAAGTGCAATCAGAAAATGCAATATTTTTAGAGTGTTTTTTGATCTACTGCAATTCATAGACATTGTCTCAGCCTGAGCAGCAAAAGCAGCAGTTTGATGAATGCTATTAATGATGATGAATGCTAATTAGTACCTTACCTTTCCTGCTGATAGCATAATTTCCACTTGACTCCTTTGGTCTCTAGGGAATGTGGAGTTATGCCTATGGTACCAGTCAAGCAGTAAAGGAATTGCTTTAGCATTCCTTAGGCATTGTTTTCAGAAACATGATTTTTGAATTATGATCCTCATCATAAAGCAAAGTCATAACTCCAATGGAAAATGCTTTCCTTTTCTGGAATTTCACATTTATCTTTCATGATTGAAAGTGGATAATTGTTTAAGCCTAATCACTTTAGAATGCTTAAACATTGCCTAAATAAATTTTAGAATTACTTTGAGAGATTTATTATGTTCTGATTGCAATTGAGGTCATACGTGACTGAAAATGGCACATACTGTAGATAATCCCAAACAAGTCTGAGAGGCAAGGGATATTTAAATTAAAGGGGAATTTCTTATACTTTAAGCACATTCTCCTTTCATTCTCCAAACATGTCTCTTAGTTTAAGACATGTTATTCTGTGCACAAACATTCTTATCAATAATACTGCAGTATTGGAAAAAAGTACTATTATTCTTTGGAAATCAATAATCTGGAGTCTGGACAATTTCCTTATTGTCTCACTTTGTATTAAACTAAAAAATAATCTATAACTTGAGAAGGTTAAGAATAGATTGTAAAGAATAGAAAAGGTCAGGGCATAATGTAAAATATGCAGCATACTGTATATTACTAACTTTTGTTAAAAAAATAAATGTGACCTAATTAACCACTATATTGACTTGCTGTAATGTCATTGTCAGATAACATCATAAAGTGCCATCCCACCTCTAGCCCAGTGAAAGGCAGAGCTAGGCAGTGAAAATATGGTGGGGTTTTAAATATGTGGTTAACACTATGGCAGCCGGGAAGGAAATCTCACATGAAAAAGTATGGAAATCATTCAAGTTTATGATAATGAAAGCTTCTCCTATCAACAGATTAAAACCCAACTTCCTGTTTTATTCACTGTGTGTATGTTTCTTAGGCATGTTCGTAAAAACTGGTACTGTTGAAAATAGAAGAGGTTAAGAACACAGGAACAGTTACAGTTATGAGAAGAGGCCATCCATAAAGTCTGTTTGGTAGTTAATTGCCTATTGATCCAAGGATTACATCCATCTGTTACTTGAAGGAAGTCAGGCTATTGGCTTCAATAATGTGGCTAGGTAAGGATTAGGAATGAAACCCAAACTTTCCAAAGCTGATGCCAAGTTTCTTGGGATAAATTCTGTGGTAGGTGGCAATCCAGTAGAGATGTTTCAAATGACCCTGCTGCAAACACAGGCCTTTCTTAAAGAACAATAAGATATACATTATTACAAAATGAATGGTCTCAACATGTGTGTAGCTTCCTTGAAATCTAGATTTCATCCTTTCTGTTCTATTTCCTTTCCTTTTCAAGCAGCTACAGTACATACCCATTGAGATAATTTAATTAAATATACTTTTCAGAATTTCTATTCAATAACAAGGTTTTGTCTGTCAAGTTCAAGTTCAAGTTTATTGTTATTATACTCATACACAGTTATATGGTATAATGAAATGCTATTTAGCTAGCTCTCAGATGGTAGGCAGACAGAGACAACAGGTAATGTGCAAAACAACAACAGTTGTGCAAAATCATACGTCAACAGAATGAAATAAAGGATACAAAATTATGGGAGTGAACTTCTTGAGATGTGAGGACATGTATCACAGGACATACTAAGTTATCATTGAGCATTTCACAATTCAACAAATCAGAACCATCTAAAAAGACTGCTAATTCTGCTTCATGTATATTACAGTAAGTCAAAGTAAGAAGCCATAGACAACAGTTTCAGGCCTATTTGGGATCATCAGCATTGAATAGCTGTTTTTTGACATTAAGACAGACTTAAGATAACACAGAGTATCTTTCACGGTGTTTTCATGGTTATGGTGTTTTCAGGAGTAAGCAGAAACGATCCTTTTGATCTACAGTACCTGCTATTGTTAGTAAGGCACTAGGAGCAGATGAAATGAAATGAAATGGGATTTCTAGATTAAATATACTAGTTTGTCAACAAAAGTAAATGAACTGATCTAAATGGGTTTCTCCTCTGTAGGAGTCACTGTGACCAAATGATAATGTGTTACAGAAATATAACCACTAATGGTGTAGAAGAGATTTTGTTCTATTTTCAACATTTTTAACAACGGTTCTTCAGTTCAGTGGCAAAAATGGTTTTGGCTAACTATATTAGATTAAATGTAAGGAGGAAACTAACTTAATTTGGGTTTTATTATTTTCTCGAGACTCTAAGCTTTCCAGTTATTAAATTGCTATTTGTGGCAATATGTTTGGCTTCTAAGAAAGTTTAGACAAGAGTTGGCAGCAGTTAACTAGATATTTGAACACACAAAACAAGTTCCAATATTGAATTGGTTGGAGTTGACACGGTTGCTCTTAAAATGATTCTTAAAAACATTAAATCTGAATGTAAATTAATTGAGTTGCTAGATATTTAAATCCCGTAGAGTTTGTCATTACTAATTTTTTCCTATTTATCACCAGAGTTTGCTATGGTATTTCCTTTCTGTAATTCTTCTTGTATAAAATATTACATTTAATAAACAAAAAGGCTTTGCTGTATTCATACTTTGAACAGTCAGCTATATTAAAAAAGGATTACTCCCATATGCATTCACATTAAAGACTACCAGTTTAGATTGTGGTGTTATGTTTTTGTCAGCTGCAGCAGATTTTAATTTTTCTCCTTTTGTGTCCATTTGCAGCTCATTCTTAAATAAATTTAATTTCATTTCGTTTAAGTCACATTCTATTTAAATGTACTGTAGCATGTGGTTCTGTTTTGGTGCAGACAAATCTCCAGTGTTTCCAGTGCAAACTGCCTTTTATGAACAGTTTTATCTGTACTTTTAGAAATCAGACAGTCTGTGTCTGTCTCTGTGTAGGTACAGTATACAGCATATCAAATTACCACATGGAGATGTATAAATATATATTACATAAATTATATTTTAAATTAGGATCTTAAAACATGTTCCAAACATATAATAGCGGAAAAAACAAATATTCTAAAATGATTTTTTCATATACATATTTAATCAATAATATATTTAAACATGAAATGTTTATAGATATCTTAAATCAGTTTTGAGAACTCTAGAAATTATTTACAGGCATCTCTAAATAATAATTTGCCTTGATATATGTAATCACCTCCTTTCTCTACCCATCTATATATAAATTGTTGAAGGGTCGTAAGGTGAGGCAGAAAGATTATTTTTTTCTGCCATAACATGTTTGTATTCGTAAAGTAATTTCATTTTTTCTCATTGAGCTCATGTTATTTTAGAGAAAAGAAGCATGAATTTCAATTAAATTAAATTCAACTACTCACAAATGAGAAATTCGAGAATGCGTTTGTCATCTGAGAATTCAGATTAGAGCCTGCAATGGACAACATAGTTGTGAAAGATTCTTATTGCAGAGCAAATGTGACCACTCCCTTATCATCCTCTAACAGTTTCTGACAATTATATTATATAATTATACAATTTTAAGGGTGCAAATTTATTTTTGGTTCTCGCTCTATATACATATAGTTGATTTTTGTGTTTATTCTTTTATTTTGCATTTGTAGAAAAATGCATGTCTGAGTCCTAAATGTATCATGATTATTCCTTTGAATAATAATGGGATTTCTTACCCTGTGTAAATAGGATACAGCATCAATGAGCAGCAATATTTCTGCCCATATAAACCGTAATACTCTAATCTCAAAAATTGCAGATATAATATGGAGAATGTAATCCCAAGACTGTTAGTTTAGTCATGCCACAGCTATTTTGGAATTATTTTATTGGAACAGGAGTCAACTAAAAAAAAGTGTCAGAGAAGAATATTAGTTCTGCTGGTCACTGCAAGATAAAAATTCAGAAGATTATTACACGAAAGTTAATACAGCAATACTCAGATATATATTGTCCTCCAAGAAAATTTAGAACAATGATTGGCACAATGCAGTTTTTTACCCAAACTTATAAAACAGGCTGGTATATCCATGTACTTTGAAATAATATCAAAGAAAACTAGATACAAAAATCTTTATTTGAGCGAAAGAAAAAAGAGTCCTTTGACTTATGTCTAGTAAGAGAGCTTTGGTGACGCTCTAAGTGTGATCCACAGCCATTAACCACATGTACTTTTAAGGAAGAAAACTCTTGTGTATGTGGACTAACAGATCCTAGGATTGAAATTTTAAATTGAAAGCATACAATGGGATACCACAGGATTTTGGCAAGGGTGAGTATGAAAAACCATGGCTATCTTGATCAATTTTTTGTGTTCTGGGCCTTCATGAAATGCTATTCAGCATAGCACAGGAAGTCTACACTGCAATCCAGGATATTATTCCACACCACATTGTAAGCAACATGATTTCCAGATGAGCTAATCACAAAATGTTATGAGCTGCTATTTTAAGGTCTTTTTCTGGTTTTGGAAAGAATTTCTGTAAATCTCAATAATGGTCACTGAAAGCCACGAGGTTATAACAGCTGCTTGTGACTACATTTTATCCTGATTACAGTCAGAATAGGAAAATGACACTTCATAGCTAAGAGGAAAAAGTGTAATTTGATGTACTTTTAAAAGAAACACCAAGCACTATGAATCCAAAAGCCAAAGTCTGTGTGAATATTTTAAGAATAACATGTATTGTTCTTTTTTAGAAAAATTAGAAGTAAAATTAGATTATAATAATCATAATAAAAGTTCATAATGTGTCAGTAGTTTTGCTTAATATTCCACTGTATTAAATTTCTGTAAATACTGTACAGTATATAGTGCTGCTGTAACCCTTAAAGTAAAACATATTTCTTGGAATTATTGCAAACCAGTATTAAAGAACGGCATAAAATACTTTCAAATAACAGATCTCTGCATTACCCGTTTCTTAGTAAATAGTAACTCTAACTGCTTTTGGGATTGTTCAGTACACTGCAGTTGTGCTGAGAAATCATTCAAAGTTTAGGGGAAATTTAGAAACTTTTATCTTATGCAATCAGGTTTTCCAGAAAGGAGTGACTGTGTTATTGAGAAGTTTCATTCTGCTGAACCTGCCTAATTTACAATGAAACCAACTGTGAGACAGTTTGCATAAATTTAAATAATATCCACTAGGTTCTTGAAAGGTTTACCTAAAAAGGATGCTGTCACTTTAATGAACTCTGCCTTCCATGGTGCATTTTGTCCCCCCCCCCCCCCCCCGATACACACATTAACAACTTAATTACTTCCATGTGCAGATGTTTTCACGTCTGGTATTAATCTTATAATTGCGTTATATTAAAATGAAGATAAATCCATTCTCTCTTTTTACAGTAATTACCTCCAACTGGTTAATTCACTACCAGTTAACTTCCTTTTGAAAGTGTATACAATATAAGAGGCAAAAAGTCTGCTTTAATCAGGGTGTGTCACAGAGCAGCTATATTTTATAAGGGGCTGGAAATTGTGTGCAACTGCTTGTTAAAGTCACTCGAGTGGACTTCTTCAGAATCAGCAATGAATCATGAATCAGAGGACAAAAGTGGAACTGTGGGGAAATTGTATAAAACTGAGAATGAGAGGTACTTTTTATATAAGTTTTGTAGGTATAAATCTATCCAACAATGCTGCTGAAAACAATATCCTAGTTTATTTTGATCATTTAGCTATTATGGGCTGTTAGGCCAAATAACCACCTCTTATTTGTAACCTTTATTTCACATGTTCTTATGTTAAAGAGATAAGAGTCTTTTATGTTCTGCTTTTTAGAAGGCTAGAACATAGGATCCTTTTCTGTAAATCTGAAGTCTACATTTATGGTGTCCTTGTAGTGGAATAAATTGACTCACCCGCAAGCAGAATAATACCTATTCCTCCTTTATTTTATTGATGTTGGAGTGTGACCAACAACAATTTATAGTTAGTTTCACATCATGTTCATAGCAATTTATTTGTTACTAAGAGGATCAGATACAGTACGTACTCTTATAATTTTATCTGCACCTTTTGTAATTTTCCACACTTTGGCTGTTTCAGTATGATAGTTAATTTAGTTTAATGCATAGCAGATTATGTGAGTGTCAAATGAAAGTGGTACCTGACGATAAGTGTATAATGCATATACTGTACAGGTGTTAGAAAATGTATACCTTTTATCTCTGAAAACATTAAAAAACAAGTTAGATTTCAATGCAGCCTTGAGAAACTCTCATTGTATTTTGTATTTCTTTGGAAACAGATCTTATTTTAAAAGTATAAAAATACATATTAAAATTAAAAGATTTTAATATGAAATTAAAAAAGATTTAATTTCAACTAGTTTTAACCATTTATAAGTGTTTTGTTAAACTGAAATTCAATAAAAGATCACTTATTTTTTCTTATCTTTAAGCAGGGCCGGATTTTGGTGTTAGTAGGCCCTAAGCACTTTCACTCCTGAAAAAGAGGGGGAAACGCCAGTTGAAAGACATCGATTGACATGATGCACTTTAAACTATTCTAATATTAAACCGCGTGATTAATGGAGCGAGTCGAGTAACCATCACTTCGATACTTCTAGTTTCTAGAACAGCCGCTAGATAGCGTATGATTATTAATTTGAAGCACCTAGAGTTGCTAGCTAACATGTTGTTTCGACTCATTTTTCGTTAGTCACTAGAGTTTCCCTCCTTCGTAGGCCCTAAAAATTTAATAGACCCTAGGTACTGGGCCTACAGTGCCTAATGGGAAATCCGGCATCATTCATGAGGAGTGTCAGGTAAAACTACAGCAGTAAAAACAATAAATTATGAAGTAAGCATAAATGAAAGATAGATTCAAAATGTGTTTGAAATAGTTAGTAAAAACATAGGATAAATCTGTAATGCAGAGTTAATTAGTGCAGTATGGTCATTTTCAATGCATTTCAGGCTTGCATGGTTTTATATTTATGACATAAAGTGGTATTTTGTTTTTGGGGTAGATGTAAGGCTATTATGGCCCTGATTGTCTAAATTAACTAAATTGAAACCTGCAGAGCATTGAATGTAATTGCTATTCTAATAAAAGAAAACTGTATTTACTGATTTAGTCACAAAAACGAGTAGATGGGTTACTTTCTAAAATCCACCCACATGTTACTGGTTTAAAGCCAACACCTGTAATATGAATATGAATCAAGCAAAGGAACTTTCATTTTAAATGTATTGTATCCTACTTAGCACTTTATTAATCTAATGCCTGCTTTCACTGTTTAGACAGAAATCCTGCATCAGCTAAACTAACGATTTATCAATAGGTTCTTCTTAATCCAGTTTCAAAACGTAAAAACTGAAGATTGAAAAAAGTATCTGTTCTTATTTGATTAAAAATGCAATAAGTATAGACATCAGACATTTAAGACATGTAAGATGTGACAAAGGTCCTGTCACTTTAAAAAGGTTTTAGCCACATCCTAAAGATATCATGGCTTTCTTATAGATTAAAGCAAAAGTTCTCTTAAAAGATATTGATGATACCTTGATATACAGTATAATGCCACTACATGAATATTCTAAAAAGGTTTTAAAACTTTAGTAAATTTCACTTCTGGTATTTGGTATGGACAATGGTATTAGATTCAAATGAGGATGAGCAGCATTATAACAGTTACTATAAAACCGTATTTACAAGTGACTATCAAAGTCTACGCCTCTGTTATTTCTGTTGCATAATCTACATTTAAGTAATATTTTCCTCAAATCCAGTGCAAACTGCTAATATGTGCAATTATGTTATAAAATAAATAGATCCTACAGTATACTGTTTTTATCTCTGACTTTCACTCAGGATGTGAGTGACACTGTTATGATGCAAAAGAGAGAACAAAGTAAACACAATTATTTCTAACTTGACTGCAAGGGAACTGATCAATCAGGTAACAGCTTCACTGCTTGTCATCATAAGAAGCAAAAATTAAAAGACAAGTTCCAAATTAATTTTAAATTGTGTCTTACATGTATGTTCAACCTTGGTTCATGAAAAATAGTTTAATACAAATTAGTTTCATAAAGCAGTAAAATGTTTTGTTGTGGCTCAGAATATATACTTTCTCAAGAATTTGGTACTTTCATTTTTGTCATATGTGTTTGTCATATTCTGATGTAAATGGCAAATGTTGCTGAAAATGGCATTGTATTTAGTATGGATAATAGTATCCTAGGGCATGCCCTCAAACGGATCAAAGAGTTCGCCCCTACTTCTGTCTGATGCCCAGTTACCATATCTAAAAGCATTTACAGACATGGAAGGTAACTTCCTGTATGCCATACTGTACAGTAGATCCCATCACTACCACATTTTTTACAACAGACCTTCAGTTTCTTGGTGTTCCATGCCCAGTGCCCCTCATATACAGTATACAGTACCTAATATTAAGACTGGGTTATTAGAAACGTGTGGCCAAATCATCCCTGACCTGGTTAACTTTTATATAATCAGGAGGATCAAGCAGAAGCAAAATTCTGATGTAGGAGGACAAAAAATCTTTAGAGTTGATATGACAATTAAAATAAACAGTGTGATATTAGGTATCTATGTAAACTGTATGAAAGAAAGCCAGTTTGACATGTTAAAACTATGCAGTATAAACTATTCAACATTATACAAAACGTTGGCTAAAAAACAATTATTGTTTAAAATGGTCACGAAGATTAAAATAAAATACATTTGCCTGTGGTAGATTCTTTGAAGGTGATCAATACAATTGATCAACATGTATATGAGCGCTCAATTTAGTTAAAATCAAAACAGTCAACAGCAAGGCTCTTCTGCAGTAAAACATCAAGTAACATCAATTTAGTGTTTTTGCTTTCAGAGTGATCTAAACACATTTTGCATACAAAACACAGGGTTTGAAGTTGTAAAACAAGTGCTTTAATGTCAAATCAAATTAATGATTTGTTCAGCATGTTAAATTGTAAATATTGTAGATAGGAAGTACATAATTATGTATGAGAACATATATTTAAAAAGTTTTCTTAAAAAGAGTTATTAAATTTCTCCTATTGAATTTTTTTTTTTAATTGGAGACCCTCACATTATTTCCTACCCTACAAAATGTTATTAAAATTGTCTCCTAACAACTTATTTCAGTACTATGCAAATCCTGTGCTATTTGGAGTGCAAGCAGAAGAAATAAAGATGATATACGGCTGAGATTTACAAATCAGCTCCAATAGCACACGACAACTGGAGCAGTAGGGCATGAAATTGCCTACTTTATCATATCCCAGTGGATAATTGTTTTTGTGATGGGTTTTCTATATTTGCAAAGGGCACTGGTTAATGTGAAAGTGTGTTAAGGAGCATTATCTGTGTGGTGTTTGAACGTACCAACAGCTGCAGTTTCTGGGGCCACGTCTGGTTTCTAGCCTTGTTTATTGCTAACTACCTTAATCCGTGAGATTTAAGAGAATTCCCTTTGTGTGATTTTTCTTTAACATCATATGCAATCACTCAGAATTAACCAGGGAAGTGCATTTCTGATGACAAAGAGCTTATCAACACATCATGGGTTTGTTATGACACCTTCCAGAGAGCCTGCTGTGTGTTCATAAAGTCAAGAGGCTTTACCTGGAAGATTTGTTTTTTCTGTGACATAAATGCTTAGGTTTCATTAGAGGCTGAAGATTCTTACTGTGTTGTATTTTCTTGATGGAAACAGCGAAAATTGGCTCTTTTGTCATGCTTAATTGGACTTAATGAGAATGTTTTTCTTCAAGAAATTGTGCGTGCATGATGAACAAGAAGCAATATTTTGAGTAAGTACCGGAACCTCTGAGTATGCAGTTTATAGTGTGTATTTTATTTTTTTATATTAGAAAAATTAAAATTATGTATATTGTAACACAACTGTAACATTTCTCTAAATGAGGCAATGAAAACAAAGACATTTTATAATCACAACATTAACTCATATGGGCCTCAGAAGAAAAGAGATTCCTTTAGCTATTTCTTCTGAGAAATATTTTGAAGATTAACCTCCAATGATGTAAATTGTAGTATTGGACAACTTTCTAAGAAGAAGGTTGCCTGAGTAGAAGCAAAATATCTCACTTAATGTTTGTATGGAGAGTCTAAGGAAATACATGTTTTGGCATGATGGATGTGTGTTTGAGAATGAGTCTATGGAGAGGGCCGCTTCAGGTTTATCATACAGTATACAACTTATCTCAATATAACAATGCATATTAAAAAAAAACAATACAGTCTAAAAAAGCCATTAAGCTGTACATAATGCTGCTAATTATACTTTCACATACATGCACATATTAGAATTTCAGGAATAAGTTGTCTTCTACCACATTCAGGTTTCTTCACTGTAATTGGAAAGGCATGGAGTGGTGACTTCAGCCTTAGAATTGTCATACCACACCTGAATGCTCCAAGCCACTCGTCTGAGCAGTAATGTGTTTTATTGCCACAACCCAGGATATGCAGAGCCTCATCTTCTGACCTAGCAGGTTGCTTGCTGCAAGGCTTGCAAGATGTTTTAATAAATGCATTTAAGTGTAACAGTACCACCACCTGCTTTCGTCACAGAGAATCTGGGTGTGCAGGCAAACGGAAAATAATGTTTATTAAATCAGTTTTACCCCTGATTTATGTTTAACCTGAAATGTGAATGTGAAATGGAAGACTTGTAAAACTTCTGAAGAGCATTTTGTCATCAATACAGACTATGCAGACAAAGAAAAATGAGTGATAATGAATCTTAGGAATCACATATTTATCTTTGAACAACTGAAATTATCTTCATTGAAGCTATAGTGTTAAGCTGTGCTATTCCCTATTTGCTGTCAAACTGTTGATAGTTTACACATCTGAGTAGTGACATTCATGTGTATTATGCATGGAGCCATGAGATCAAAGATCAAAAGCTATACCACTGTGCTTCTATATTATATAAATCCACTGTTTTTTGGAATTTATCATCTGAATCTTTTTCATTCTAAAATTTTGTACATGTAAACCAACTACCAAGCACTGCTCTGCTTAAGTTGCCATCATTGTGCTTTGCTGTCTTCCTAACACGAGTATGAGTACTTTTTTATTTGTACACATTTTTAGTAATCATCTCATGTAATAATAAACTTTATACTGGATATTTTAAGTTATTTCTTGTCCAAAGTGTTAACCTACACTCTTGCATACAATACATAAAAGCATAGTACAGTAGTGGTATCTTTATTTTGTGTTTGGATGTAATGAGTTTATGCATCGCAACTGATGCATTAATATAAAAAGGAAATGCAGTACTCTGACTTTTCCTTTCTTCCATCTTACAATTGCATTATAATTGGTACTCAGATGTCTTTTGTAAAATGCTTTTTGTTCAGAAGGTTAGCACTTTCAAAGACATCCTCTTTCATACTTTCATACAAACTGACATTTGATAGACCTTTGTCTTCTTCAGTGAAAATCTGGAGAATTTGGCAGAAGAACAAGTTTAGTGTGTTAAGAAATCCTTACAAAATAATTCTCTGGTTTGTATTTCAGAAGACTGAATCTTGTATTTTTTGCTTGTGAGAGAGAAAATATGAGCACATAAAAATCTCCTTGATCTGGAGACTATTAAACCAGGAAAAGTCCCATATGCAATCCCAATTTTACATTCATAAAACATTACAAATCATTGTTGTTGGCTGTTCTTCATGTCTAGGATGATTCTCTTTCCTTTAATGCAAAAGGGACTGATGAATCCTATGGGATCTGCAAACTCTGGCAGATTGAGCAGGTGATATCTTGGGAGATATTTGTCCATGATCTGTGCAATTTGAAAATTGTGAGCTCCCATTGATGATTATATTTTGCTTCCTCATTATTAGGATTTTGTTTTTTTCTGTCCCATATATGCATGTGGTTTGGTCAAAGGACATAATCTTTCAGGAGGTATATCAATGTAGCTTTTCTTCAGCTTTCAACAAATGTTGTCCCAGTGTATGATTTCCTTATCTGGGGTGGCAGATGAGAACTGTTTTTAGAGCCTGACATCCAGATGACATGACCAATCCAATAAAGCTGATGTTGACAAAGGAACTCTATTCAATGAATTGTCTTTTTTTTATTCATCATTTGAAAATAAGCTATAGAAGGCTCTAAAAGACATAACAATTTCACTTGAAATATTAATGACACTATATTGAGCATCAAATGAAGCTTGTTGCTTTCGATTGCAAACTCAAATTTAAAATGTTATCATAAGGAACATGACAAAATCTGTCTATGTGTTTTGTATTGTATTTATCACAATGATAAATGCAAGTGAAGCGAGAACCAAAACTGGAAATAAAGAGCTTTTAGAAGTTGAATGCACTTGAAAGATTTTTAAAATCCTGCACTGCTGCCTGTGAAATAACAAAAAGCCAAACATAATAGAATTGCTGAGCACCAAGCAGTATTCAACAGGACTTTTAAAAAATAAGCCAATATTAAAAGATTGATATTGAGATTATTACTTATTCAGTTGTTTAAATAATAATTAATGCAAGGAGATGACTAAACCTTGGGGACAGCATACTTATTTTTGAAATATTTAACCTTGACCACAAGATCAAGGCTGACAAATCCATAGCACTGTAAACGTCTTTAGTGAATGAGCTATCGGATCAAGGTGGTTTGGATAGGTTTGCAAGGTTTCAGAGGAACACCAACTGAAGAATGTGCTCTGTGGCATGAAATGAATATGAATCACATGCAATGTCAGCAGTGGTATGCATGTCATTGAACAGGTAGCAAAAGATCCAACAAAGCCTAGATTGGTGGATACTGAAATTCCATGGTGGGCTGTGGAAGAAGCTGCTGCAACCCAAATAGGATCAACCAAGAAAGTATTGGAGCCAGTAGAGAGTAATCACTTGCTGAAAAGAGGCATGAAGAGTAATAAAAATAATGAAATTCAGAAAGCTAATAGTGGAATTGAGCTTAATGAACAGAATGTGAATTCACTAAGCTGTCCATTAGTTATGACTGAATGAATGAGAATAAATACCATGCAGATTGAGCCACCACAAGAAGAAATATAGCTACTTTATGAAAACAAGACCAAAATGCAGAATGTGAGAAAAGATGCGAAAGCGTCTTCAGAAGAACTGCTAAATTAAAATTTTACCTCCTCCTCAATTTCTGTTTAAAAACTCCATCAACTGAAATACATTTACAAAGTTAAATTAGTTAGCACTAGCAGGCACAGTGACATTTTACTGCACAGAAATGACACAGATAAATTCATTATGTTGAATAGATTTGCTGATCAACAACGAGTTTGTGAAATTTACAATCTAGAGGGGTATGTAGCCACTGTTGGAAGTAATATACAAGCTGTACATCTGCAATACTTGCTTTGCACCAGATTGCACACTGTTTTATGGGATTCTGATCCCATCAAATGTATAGAATATGGACAAGCATTTGCCTATTCACAGGTGTCTGAGCACTAGATTCCACAGCATATCCCACAAATGTTCACTGTGGCTTGACTGCCATCTTATCAAAAAAGCCAGTTACCTGAGCTGCATGAAGACATTGCCATACTCTGCACAAAATTTTATTCATTACTAAATAAAATTTGGCTCAACTCCAGCATACAGATGGCATGAAGGCGTTTGCTTGAAAAGCAAGGCATATTGGTTCCTTTGTGTTGTTTCTCTTGATTTTCATGAGGCTTAACATTCAAAAGGTTAAGTCACCTCATCACCTGCACACATGCTAATGAGGTAAATTAATGCTTATGCAGCAATCAAAGTCACTTGAGTGTATCACGGTCATTCATGAATGGTCAATTAATCAAAACGATGCCCAAAAATGTAATTTGTATGCAGAATTGCTTATTTTTAAAAAAGCATACAAGCATAATTAGAGTGATGCATTTCTTCTAATTCTCTGTATCTTTCCATTTTCAAAAAAAGTAATACAGTAGGCAAAATATCTTATAATCTCCAGGTTAGCCAATAATTTTAATGACATTTTCTTCAAGTATGTGTCATTTAAAGAAGAAAAACATATTTACACTGAATAAGAACCACTTCATAGAAAATTTGAACCTTCCTTTTTGATCTGTTTCCATAAACAGATTTTATTTTCTTCCTTACTTTTTTTATTTCAATCTTTAATGAACTTCCTGCATTTGTCTTGGTATGTTCTTTTGATAAGAGCAAAGTATGATTTTTAAAAATAAAGTAAAGCATTTCTAATTTGCATGTGTTGTGTCCGTATGAAAAACGTAAACAAGTGGTCTTTCAAACTCAAGTTAAAAGAATATTAATACTATGAATTAACAAAGAATAACTTAAAACACCCAAAAGTATGTACCATACTGTAAGTAAATCAAATACATGGTACTGGATTTGATTGCTTTTTGTCAATATTTCTTGGCTTAATTAAATTCAATTCAAGCTTTAATGTCCCCTAGGGGAAATTTGTTTTACAATCTTTGTTTTAACCGAGAAACTTGTTAGAAGTAAAATTCATGATGAGGGTGGTGGTGTGGTTGGAAGGTTGTTGGTTCAAATCATGAGTCCAGCTTGGTTGGTTGGTTGGTTGGGCCCTTGTTCAAGGACCTTAGCTCCAGCTGCTCCAGGGGCACAGTGTAAATGACTGACCCTGCACTCTGACCCCAAGCTTCTCTCTTCCCATTTGTGTGCCTCTGTCTCTCATGAAGAGCAAGCTGGGGTATGCAAAAAGACAAATTCCTAATGCAAAAATTTCTATATGGCTAATAAAGTGATCTTATCTTACCTACATTTATTTTCTAGTGATACAATTTTTCACACTATCCAAATCTGATAGTTTGTAGCATTTTAATAGCTGACAATGGGAGCAAAAATGTTTTGACTTCTTCATGTACAACTATGTTTGTATTTTTGAGGCAGATTTGATTATGAAAACGGGTTTCAGAATCTTGTCTGACTTTAACATAGAGATTTAAAATAAAAGTATGGAAGCAGAAAGTATGCAGGCACCTTAGAATACATGTCAGTTAAACAGTCCTGTTGAGGTGCAGATTAAAATGCCCTTTAGAAACAATAGATAGAAACAAGGTATGAGAAGCTGAACTTGACAAAATGTTGTCACAGTGAAATCATAAATAATTGTAAAATCAAGAAGCTTGTCTTCTTTGATACTCAGTTTTAATGAAATTAAGTTATCAGTATATAAGCTATGGATATAAATCCATATATAAAAAAACACAAAGGGAGGCTATTGGAATTTCTGTTTGGATTGCATTTTCTCAGTTGACTTTTATCATGGTCTGACCACAGACTGTTGGCTGAATGAAAGTGTTTATTCAGTTTGGATGAGGCCTCCTACTTATTCTTCAGATCAGTTTGAAAGAAGTCCCTCCCCTGTGTTTGGTAACTAAAACTTGGACGGAGAACTGGATAATTGAATCCACATGGCTGAAACGCCACGTCATTATATATATTCAGTAATCACTGAAAGGGAAAAGAAAGATTTTATGATGTACACAAGGTTTACACGATTAAAAATAATTTGTTTCAGGATGTTTCAGACAAAAGTCCTTAATCTGTTTAGGAAAAATTAACCACAGTACAGTAATCACAGTGATTGTATTCAGGGTTTTCATATTATACAGTAATCACTTTTATCCTTTGAGGTTCAGTGAGGATAGTCAATTGAATTTAGAAAAGGTAGATCTTACTAAACTAACATGTTAGAGTTGTTTGTTACAATAACAGTAATTGACACAGAACTTTCCATATGGTATGTTTAGATTTTTAGGAAGCTTTTGATAAAGGTAGGATATATAGCTGATAACATACTGTAGAATTTAAACCAAGGGATCTAATGTTAAATTTGTACAATGTACTAGTAATATCTTATTAAGAACATTGTGTACAGTTTAGGTCACCACATTACAAAAAACAAGATTGTGCTGCTCTGGAATCAGTCCACAGCAGACCCACTGGATACATTTAGAGACTTAAAGGAATCTCTTATACTCACAGGCTAAAACAGCTTGTCTTGAACAGAGAAATCTACAAGGGGACCTGAGCCAATTATTTGAAATTCTTAACTGCATTGTCAAAGTTACCTCACCATTCTTCTGATTTATGAGAGAAACATAATGTGGTATATGTACAAATGATTTGGAAGTGCATTTAAAATTGGGATTATAAAGCACATCTTTATGCTGAGGGACTATGAAACAAGCTAAACATGCTCGTTCTCAAGATCAGCTATCCAGCTTCTTGTATGAAATGGCCCAAATGGCTTTCTCTTGATACTAACCATTCATATATTATATACTGTATGTGTTGTGTATATTTCTCAATTGTTTTTTTAGTGGAAACTTCTCATGTATTTAAGGAGGTAAACAAATTATTACAATTTGCAGTATATTACAATGCTTTCCAGATTTCTTCATACCACCAACAAAATGTATCTCTTTCTCTCTTCCCCGTGAAACTTTGGACTCTCCCACAGAACACTTGTGAATTGAGCTGAGTGCTGGAGATTAAAATATCCAGTTGAGTGTGCTTATTTTGTATTTGAAAACAACTTTGTTGATTTAGGTTTTGAATTAATTTAATGTTTTTTCTCTTTTATTCAACAAGATTGTTGATATCTTGAAATGTCTTTTTAGCCAGGTTTTAACGTCTTGACAGAAGGATCGAGGTGTTATGCCAAAAAGACCTAGAACTCATGTTGGATTTCATGATTCTCCTTATCTTAAGAAGGATTCCAGGACTCATAGAAGGCAAACAATCACAAAACATAATAGACTTCATACAATATTACATTGTGGTATGGGCATGAACACGAGCTTCACTTTTTTTCTTTTCTTTTTTACTTCTTTGCATGTTCAAAAAGCAACATTTTCATTTAATCTCACCATAAATTGTAATTGTCAGTTATATGGCTCATTCAGGTACAGTAATCTCTTTTTGTCCCTCAGAAAAGGCTTTTTTCTTGCATCCTGGCCATGAATGCCAAATTTATGAGGACAGCTTTGACTGATAGTTTTTAACACATTGTATTCTGCAGATGTCAGCTTATGTCGGGAATCCCTAAATATTGCTTTTGGATTCATGGTTGCCTCCAGAATCACTGATAATAGATACTGCAGTGGAAATTGGCAAATTCATTTTGGCAAACTTTTTTGTAGATTCTTTTATAGCAATCCCCCAACTTGTGCATGTCAGTAACTGTTTGCCTACTGCCTTCAGAGAGATCTCTGACCATAAAGATGATCATGGTTGCTGATTACTACTGAATGTTTTCTGTGTTACCAAATTTTATACTCCTGGGAAACAAATCTTCAGAGACATCAATATAGTTCAGAAGGTTTCCATTGCAATTACAAGGAGCAGGACATTTTTGTTGGATTTTATTTTAAGGAATACTTCAATGAAGTGGTGTGGATACATGTGTCTTGTGTTTTCTGGAATACAATGAATTATTAATGAGAAATGACTTTTTCTCTGCACAATGCTATAATGATTACTTTATAACATTTTTAGTTCTTTTAAAAGGAAAACACATTATCCAATCTGTTACTCATTCTGATGTATGATGTTTTTTGTTAACTATTTCACTGTAGGTATGAAAAAAAATCTAGAAGATATTGCATGTCTAACTTTTTAAAAACTTAAATTATAATGTCTAGATTTTAGTTTCAAAGCATATCCTGTGCTACAAACTATAGTGGTTTATGGAGTATTTTATATTGTTCCCTAGCCTTCCTCAGCTCAGAGCTGATATTCAGTTCAATTAAACTCATATTTTAGGCTGGCTGTTAGTACTAATCATTTCTTAATCTATCTTAGCCAGTGACAGTAAAATGTATAATAGAAAAGGTTATTCTAATCATTACTATGATTAAACTATTATTTCATATTAGACACATCTGCTATGCAATACCTCATACTCAAAACCACTCATGACTGAATTCAACTGTACAACCCAGATAATTATGTCAGAAATACACATATACAAAAAGAACCACACACACATTACGATAGCAACATCATGTTGAAGGATAAATTACAAGTTATGTTTATAGTTTCATTTAATATAAAACTTGTAAATTAACTATGTGGCACTTTATTTTTATCTACTTAATACATATATTTGAAATGTTTATTTTTACCTAATCACTGACCTATGGTATTTTCTAAACAGTTTTTGGGGCATTACTAATGTGCGCTATGGAATTAACAAAAGCATCTATGGATAGATGATATGAATAGTGATATTGATAAGGAACACATAAAGGATTATTCAATGCTGACAAGAAAAGAGACATGATGACGATTTGGGAGTCGAGCCTTCTTCAGGTGTGACATCTGTTTTTCAGGCTTTTTGTTGGAAAAGAAGAGTTTGGTTTTCACCAAAGTATTTCTCATTGGAGCTAAAGAATTTTAACTTTGACTTGTCTGTCCAGAGAACATTGTTCCAAAAGCCTTGTGAATCACCTACAGAATGTGCTCTTCGGCAAATTTCAGATGAGGAGCAATATTGTTTCGGAAAGCAGTGGTTTTCATCGTTATCCTTCCAAGAACACCTTTCGTGTTCAATCCTTTTCTGATATTTGAATTTCCAATTGTTGCATAAGCTTCCTTGGAAATTGCTCAGGGCTTCTTTGCAACTCACTTGATGATTTCCCAGTTTGTTCTTGTATTGATTTTGGTAGGATAACCACCCCTGGTTGGAGTGACTGTGATCTTAAACTTTCTGCATTTGTATAGTATCTGTCTGATAGTGGATTGGTGGATTTCCAAATCCTTACAAATGGTTTTGTAACCCTTTTATATATTTATATGGATTTAATATGTATTTTATTGTTGGAGCTGTATTTTTATTACATCTTGGACATAATATGTATTGCATTACTATAGCTGTGTAGTTTTATAACAAAACCTGTATGGTAAAAGAGCCCAGATAAATTTTTCATTGTCTTTTACACATGGTAAATACTTAACTAGACAGCTAAACTATTAGAATCATTTTACAAAACAGCTGGATACTGCCCTGAGGTTATCTTTATGTCTGCTAGGCTCATTTATGTTGATGTTGTGCTGATCTAGCCTTCTTTGACCTTGCCTAGTACATGAAAAGTAAAAACACTACTGAGGAGTGCTATCTACAGTACTGCCATTATCCTGCAGCATCAAGACTTACTAAAATGTTATAAACTACTAAAGCTATGAAGTATTCAAAGCCCTGTATTCTATTCTTATTAAAAAATTAAAACAGTTCAGAAATGGTTGCCTCTTACATGTGCATATCTGATTATTGGTTATATCCTTTTGATTTTTACCCAAAGAGATTATAGTTAGCAGGTTAGCAGGTGGTTTGATTTGAAACCGTGGTGTCTTCTTTTTAGTTTGCATGCCCTGTGTTACGTCATTAATAAGGGAACATTAATACTAGCAGCCTGCTTTAAAAGACAGCTGACCTATTGCACAGATCAAACCATCTAGATGGATGAATTGCATAGTGACCCAGAGTGCCTTATATTGTGCATACATACATCAAGCATCATAAAGATGCAGATAGGCAGAAATACCTATATCCACAGTGCTCTCACTGTGTGATATCAGAGGGAGTCCTGCAGGACACTTCCCTAAGGGAGCTAATTGTGTGAACATTATCAGTTATTCTAGGTCACCTTTTTGAAATTACTAAAAACGTGACAATTCAGCTAAACTACAAAATGGAAAGGAATTCTGCGACTTCAGCTATACTAAGATGTGGACTTATAGAGTTTCTGAAATTGACCTATTATCCAATTATTTATTATTTCTAGATGACATATGTTTACTTTGTCATGCCACAGCCATGCATATGCTAGTGGAGAATTTGGGAGAATAGAGAAGAGCTGTTAGGGAGTCTCTGCAATTTTGGTAAAATATTAGCCAACTGAACTTCAAAGGTCTGTTCTCTTTTAGTGTTTTTTTTTTGCATGCAACAGAGTTACAGTGTGATATATATCCTTCATGGAACTTCAAAAGCCACACATAAAAAGGATTTTTGAAAGGCAATTTCAAAATAAGATGCATGATTGACTGCTTTTTATGTGAGCCATGAGTGAATAAAAGGTGTTATGATAGCTATGACATGTCCTTTATTAATAACAGTAAAAAGTCCTTTGGTTTGGCACAATGGGAATGGTAAGTAGGGTGTGACATATTGATAATACTGAAATCATCGAAAACAACTTGTCGATCTTTTCTGTGTTGTGGCTTTGCCAAGAAGTGCCAGTGCAAAAAATCAGAATCTATCAGATGTTTCACAAAAATTGTATATGAATTTGATATAATGTACTCACAATACAAAATGAACAAGAAGCTCACTTAAGAGTTTATTCTAATTAGTCTGATCAAATCAACAGATTTTAAGTTGATGTTGACAGTACAAATGTTTATGAAATGGTCAAGTACAAGACAGACTTGTAACCTGGTAAGGAACAAAGACAACACTGTGCTCTAAAAGGTCCTATCCATCAGATGAGATGTCAAACTAAATTCCTGAGCACTTAGTCATTAAAGATCCAAGGAGAACAAGAGCATGATGTTGACCATAGTTTCCTGACTAAATTGCACTTTGGGCTTTCAAAATCTGACCTGCCTAAAGATAACTTTTAATTTAAATGAAGAAACAACTGATTACTTCACTACCTGACCTGCAGTGTACTAGGGCTGCTACTGCATAAAGGCTGCTGCACATCGTCTAGGTGGGTGCTGCACTTCAGTCCTGTCTTAAATATAAAGTGCTTTGGGATCTTTCAAATTAAAAGCACTCTACATCCCACTTCTACATCATCTTCCTTTTTTTCTCACCACCTTCTATTTGTTGACCTGATCTTATCCTCCCCAGGGGCTGCTTTCTCTCCATCCTCTCTGTCATCTCCCTTGACTGTTCTGATTAGTATTTTCTCCTCACTTCTTACATTCCTATGTCTTCTGCCTTCCACCAGTTCCGTTCCTATCCTTCCTTCTGCTCATATCTCTGAGATTACCCTCCCTCTGCCTTCGTTTCCTCTGTGCTCTCCCATTGTATTGGTGTAGTTTACAAAATAGGTAAGAGAACCTTTAAGCAGCTGTGAACTATGAAACAAACATCCATTAGAAGTAAATGGAACTTAAATATAATTTGAAACTACACAAATGGGGTCCAAAAATTATAAAAATGTTTTTGTTTGCATATTTATACGATGGGAGACATGTTAACACTTTCATCACATTTATCTGTTATACCAAAATTACCTTCAATACACCTGATCTTTGTTTATGACTTACATTTGTGGTAGAATTTCTGCGCTATCCCACAATAGCAAAAAATGTACACCATATGGTACAATACTATGTTTTAAATAATGATTATATAAATTACGTAATAACAATATGAAACAGTCTCTGGGACACATGATTCAGTTTTTGTTCATTACCGTTGAATAAACATTGCTTCTTTTAAAGTAGGATGAAGAGCAAACAATTACAAAACCACTTTTTTCCCAAAAGTGTGTTTAGAATGTTTAGTGTTTTGTTTTTTACACTTAGAAATTTCTCTAAGAATTAACCTCAATCACATACTCAAAATAAGCCTACAAATGAGAATTGCGTAGGAAAGCCAGGGACAAAATCATAGTAAAAATTGCCAAAATAGGAGAGGGAAAATAGAAGCTCAATGAGCCATCTAGATTAAATAAGCTGATTGCTAAATAAATTTAAGTGTGTCATGGTTGAAGTGGTAAAATCTTAAATATAGCCTCTCCTACATTTTTAAAATTCCCTTTCCACAAGTTTAATGATTCTTTCCTGAGCTAAATGACAAAATCTTTTGCCCTCATTTGTTGAATGACAATTTGATTTTTTTCTTCAGGAAGAATGTCTAGAGCATACACAGTTATAAAATAATCTTCATGAAAACCACCTTATGTTATTAACAAGATAATATTTTATATATTTAATTTCAAGATCTATAATATAAGTATAAAATAAATGCAGGATTGAAATGTATTATTTTAATCTTAGTTTATGGATTTGTAAAAATAGAATATTCATTTTATATTTTACAGAAGTGTTTAGAAATGTGGAGACTTTTACAAGGAAGTTCCCCAATGGATCTAACAAAATCCTTTGTTTTAGCTTTAGTTTTCATAGATATTCTCAGTAAATTTAAATTTATTGCAGTCATTTTCCATATAGAAGGGCTGACTAAAAGCACTAAGAGCACTTTGTTTTTTAAGTTACTTTAAATTTGGAAAGCAGACCTTATTAATAATCTCATTTATATCTGAGGAGTGTCTCCACATCTACCCTGTGAACAGCCTATTCTCAGAAGCTGATCAGGTTTAAGGGTGCCATTCATCCATATAAATAAAAACAGCTATATTGTTTGTCAGGAACAGAGCTCTAAACCAAAGAAAATACACTTTTAACAAATTTAACTAATGTTTAGCTTACTTTTAAACAAAAACATCCAAAGAGAAGGGGGAACAGTGATGTAGCCACTCATGCAAGTAGACCATTGTCTGTAGGAATACCTTCTAGAAGGGAATGGAATCATGTGAAATTCATATAGAGTCAGTGCTGGGAGATTCAATATAAATAGTTTGTGCTCAGGCAGAGCTTGCAGTGATCAATGGCTGTGTGTTGGAGACTCACATACGATCTAATCCTTCATAGCTAGCTCGCGTTCATGGAATACTAATTAGAGAATACCCTTACAACTACAGTCGTACTGTAGTCGTAATATGTGTATTGTTTTCTCATAAATCAAATATACAATTGGTAATTAACAATGAACTGTTAAAATACAAAATATAACTCTAAAAGCGTTTTTTTTCTACTCACTATCACCTCATTATATATTTCCTGAAGCTGCTTTACCCAAATTGGGATCAGTTATTTTCTAGCCAGTAACTTTTGATTTATTCTTTTAAAGCAGATGTTGACTTCATAAATCTTTATCTATGAGTCTTAAAAATACTAATCTTTTTATTAAGAAATTAGGCCACACTCAGACAACACCTGCAAATGTATACATGAACACAATAAATTGTGTACAGCACAATACAATCAGTATAGCTAAATAATAGCATCTTTCTCATAATGCATTTTATTTTGTCTTCACCATAGATGTGTAGTCCTTCCAACCTTACATCTTTATACTTCTTAGGATATATTAAATTTGTTCCCAACCCTTGACCAGAACTACAGCTTAAAGCTGTTCAATTATTGCAATTTTCCTTTAATCTTAAATGAAATAAAATATATAACATTTGTAGCCCCAATGTAAGTATTGAAGCTTGAGGCAGTTAAGAGCTCTTGATCACCAATTTTGAAACAGTCATTTAGTAGCATTTGCTCATTGTGGAGTTTACTTGAGAAATCTGAGTTTTCCTTCAGTGAATGTAGTGTTTTGGTATGGACGAAGTAATGCAATTACTACATCATAAGGCGAAATGCATAAGGTTTACAAATTCTAAGTGCAAATATTTGTATAATATTTCAGTAATATTCCTTTTCTTGGCCTTGTGCATGCACTACATTTAAAAAATAAAGTTTGTAAGGTTAGAAAATATCTTTTGGTGATATGTTTCACTTTCTTTCAATTTTACACTCTAAAAGCAAAGATATACTTTTTTAAAGATATAGGTTTAATGGAGCAATGATTTCCCAGTTGTATCAACCAAGGAAAAAGAGTTACCCTGTCATGCAATTCTAAAATATAAATTATGTATGATGTAATTTGATATACAGCGTATGTCATATATATGATCGTAAATTAATCATTTCTCTTTCTGCCTACAGGGAAAGGTGTTTCAGTACACACAGTAATAACTACAAAGCTCTCATATGGAAATATTAATAAACCCTTAATTGTAACCATGATGTACTAGTCATATTGTACAAAAATGACACAAAACTGTTCAATAGGCATATTGCTTGATCCTTAATTTTGACAGAGAAATTCAATTGCAATACTACTCACTTATAAAAGGTTAGTTGTTTTGAGTCAGAATCAAAGCTCCTTTTCAGAGATTTGGAATTTCTAACACAGATTTGAGAACAAAGCTCTCTAACTCTTCTCCACACCACACCTAACTAAGTAGTTGGAACACATTCATCCTTCCATTCTCTAACTGTTTCTTCCAATTCAGGATCATGGGGGGAGGGCATGCTGTCCCAGCAAACAACAGGTGCAAGGCAGGGTACACTCTGGATGGGAGATCAGTCCATCACAAAGCAGAAACACAGACACACACACTCACACCTCAGGCCACGTTTCGCAGAAGCCAAATAACCTACAGGCGTGTTTTTGGACTTTGGCAGGAAACCCTCAAAAAATGGGAAGAACATACACACACCATGTAGATGCTGTAGCACCTCAGCACCAGAATTGAACAGAACTGAGGGCCCCAGCACTGTGAGGCAGCAATGCTAACCACTGCACTACCTTCCTGCCTGCAACATTCACTTTATGTACATTTTGGAAGAGTAAAAGTCAGAATGTAAAACAAAACTAAATGTTTTGATTTTGTTGTCCAAATACTCCTGTACATGTGTAGTGCACATGTTGTGCTTTGGGCACACTGTAAATTTGCTTTGGAAGTTTGCATAGTTTATACACTTTCTACATGAAAGTGTGAAAGATTACAAAATATATTACATTTCATTTTGACTGTTATATGCATAGCTGCGGGTCAAGAAGAGCTACTTCCTCGTAGTGACCTCTGGGCAACGTCTCTGACGGCAAAAAACTCTTCAAATCGAACTTACCATGTAAAGCTGCTTCAAGTTTTGTAACAACAATAATTACAAAAATACAAATGGCTTGGAATTTTAAATTGCTGAATTTAAGTCAGATGCTCATATAGTGTAAATAAGGTTTGCACACTTCACTAAATCTAGAGGTTCTGTAATTTAATCAAGTGTTAGCTTCATGACTTCTATTTAGGGGAGTCTATTCTGAAACCCAGACCGTTGTGACTTTAATTTAATCAGACTACTTGAAAGTCTTAGTTTTTTCACATTTGACCATCCTACAGTGCAGCTAACATACAGGTTCTGAGAAACCAATCTATAGCACTTTGTTTTAGTGTTTTCTTCAGACATTTGATGCTATATTAGGTTAAGCAAAAAATATATAATTTTGTCTTTCCTCTCTCAAGGCCAACACAGCAATTACTTTGCTCTTTCTGTATCAATACTTGCGACTAAGTATATACTATTAAATAAATTAAATTCCAAGTCTTTTACTCATCTAAGTTGTTTTGCTATTAAAGGTCAAAAGCTAATGTCCCCTTTTTAAAAAAATGAAGCAAAGTGGGCAGCGGTTATCACTCTCTTTTCTAAGTCAATTGCTGAATAATTGCCCTTACAGAATCTTACCATTATTATTTAGTTCAGGATAAATGCCTGGAGCATACTGATCTACATAGTGTACAGCACAGCACAGAAACCATAGTTATTTATTGTACAAAGACAGTATAGACATACTGTCTGTAATAGTATAAACAGTATAAACTGCATGATGTAAAAAAGACTGAAATTCTACCATGAAAGACGACAATCTGCATACAATTTTCTTGAGAAAGAGTTTGTTCTTTTTTTAAAAACAAAATGTGTGTTTGTAATTTCCTAATATTAGACGTCAGTTATTCTCATAGAAAATTGTCCCATATGATATAGTGTACACCACACACTGTCTGTTGGCTGTAGACAGCTTTTACAATCTGATACAGCTTGGGCAAGAGAACCAGGCTTTAGATACTGTATGGAATCAGTCAGCAAGGTCCTTTCAGCAGGGTGTGAATAAAAGACAAGAGCATAAGTAAAAATGATTAGTGTAAATAATAGTCTAATTATTGAAAAGTATTAATAATTTTTAAATTAAAAATTAAAGCTAAGTAACATTTGCCTTTTCTGATCCACATTGACTATCCTCTGGAATTCTATTGCCTTGAAATAGAATGTTTAAATGTACCTACAGTATGATTTCCATAACCTAACCTTACATGTCATAAAAATAAGATACTGTATATTGGTCTGTAATGACTTGGTTCAGATTTGTTGTCCTTTTAAGTGAATAAGTGCTACAATAGCAACCCATTAGTTTGGTCAAACTCTAATTATGACAGAGTAGAGGCATAATATGTGTTGGGATGATTTATTGGTTGAAAATGCCTGGCTGAGAGAATGATAACCTTATTGTAAGAGTGAGGATCTCAACCCCCCCCCATTCATTTATTTTATGAGGGATGAGCCAGGGAACTGTTGCAAGGGCAAATATGGGTGGAGAGAGGGATGTGAAAAAAGTGGGTGATATTTATATGTAGGTAGATGGAAGTACAGTAGATGATGCTTGACCTATTCCCAAACATTAATATTAAACTGATTTTTTAAACTGATTCTTCCAGTCAATGATTAAACCAAATGATTAAACTGATTCTTCCAGTCAATGGTTCATACCACTAGTATGAGGGTCTACTGGATAACATCCTTTGATTTCTTAAGTCATAATAAATAATAATAAACTTTATTTTATATAGCGCCTTTAAAGGGGGCTTCTCAGAATGCTTTATAGAATGACAACAGCAACAATTAAAAAGACACAAGATTAACATGATAAGAATATGCAGAGGAGACAGTAGATGGTGGTACTAAATACAGTAGGAGCAGAGGGGTAAATAATGGAACCAGTTAAGTAAATGCTGTTCTAAAGAACAAGGTTTTGAGTCTGTATTTGAAGGAGTTTAGAGAAGTTGAGTCTCTGATATCCCTGGGGAGTTCCAGAGTTTAGGGGCTGTTACGTCCCAGTGTGTGTCCGTATGTTTTGTTTTGTTTATTCCACTTCCTGTATTCAGCTACCCCCCCATTGGTCCATCACTACACCATCTTTGCCGTTGTGACAATCAGCTTCTCGACCAATCAGAACTCAACTTCTTCAGTATTTAACTTAGAGGTTTTCAGAACGAAGGGGCCTTTCGCTTGACTTCAGTTCTGCTCGGCTCAGCTTCGTTTTGCTTTAATTTTGCTTCGGCTTCGCTTCTCTTTGTTTTAGTTTGTTTCGCTTTGTGGTGTTTTCGTATAATTTCGGCTTTGTTGGTTTGTGCTCTTCTCATCCGTGTACTTTTGTTTGTATTATCCTTATTTCACCATTACCTTGCCCTAATGTGTTATATCAACCTCTGTACCCTATTCCTTGTCTACTCTATTTTCTTTCCTTTGGCACCGTTCATGTTCCATTTCCCTGTGTGTTATTGTGTCCTATTTATGTACCAGTCACTTATTCACTTTTAAAATAAATCACTTTTGCACCAAACTTGTTGTCACGCTTCCTAAGTCCCTCACCAGAAACCCACCTGCCTCAAAATCCATCCTAAATGTTACACCCCTTTACCCCTAGACACCTGGGGTGATAATAGAAGCATAACAGGAGAAGGCCCTGTCACTCATAGAGTGTAGACGGGCTTGGGGGACAGATAGGAGACCAGAATTAGAGGAGTGAAGGTTGTGAGATGGGGAGGTGGGCAATAATAGATCAGAGAGGTACTAAGGTGCCAAGCCATGCAGAGTCTTATGGGTGAGCATGAGAATTTTGAAGTCGACACGAAACGTGACAGGAAGCCAATGCAAGGACTCCACAAGAGGTGTAATGTGATCACTTGCACAAAACCTGGTCAGGATTCTGACTGCCAAATTTTGGACATACACATGTGTTGATCAGCTTTTCAGCCACAGTTAGTGATAACATAGGGCATAGTCTAGCAATGTTTCTGAGGTGAAAGACAGATGTTTTAATAATATACTGCACTTACTGGTCGAATGTTAAGCCTGAATCAAATATCACCCCAAGGTTTTTCAATTTAGACTGAAGCTCAAGTACAGTACTATCCACAGACAGGGTTACAGGATCGGCTTTATAAAGTTGATGGGGGTTTGCCAATAAGCATGCCTTTAGTCTTGTCACAGTTAAGATGAAGGAAAGTTTGAGTCATCCAAGTTTTTATGTAAGAGATGCAATAAGATAGAACAGAGACAACCACATCATTGCCAGGTTTGGTATGGATGTATATTTGAGTATCATCAGCATAGAAATGATAGTTGAGGCAATGTGATCTTAAAAGCTGACCAAATGGAAACATGTAAATGCTGAAAAGTAGGGCACCCAATACTGAACCCTGAGGAACACCAGACTTAACTAGACAAATTTCAGACCTAAATGTCACGGTCGTCCAAAGGGACAAACCGTGGGGAGCAGGAGGGCGGAAAAAGAGCCATATGCGTAGCGGCGAGACGGGAAAAAGGCCCGGGCTCATTCGTGCAAAGAGTTCAGGAATGCCGTATAGAAACCTATGCCCTCAGGGAGCGGACGTGGAGCGCCCTGGTGCTAGGCGGGTCTCAGGACATCCGAACGTCAATGCTGAGCGAGGACAGAGTGCAAGACCCGGAAATATATAGCCCAAGGGAAAGAGAGGGACAGGAAGGACAGCAGACCGGAAACTAGGGACAGGACAGAGAAGGAGCGCCCTCTGGCTGCAGAGGGCGTGACACTAAATCCACCAAGAGAGACAAAGTGACAGCGATCAGTGAGGTAAGACTTGACCACTTGAGAGCAGTGTCAGAGACTCCAAACACAGTCTCAAGATGAGAAAGTAAGATGTCATGGTCAACAGTGTCAAAAGCAGCACTGAAATCAAGAAGAATCATTAGTAACGTTGAACAGGGCAGTTTCTGTGCTGTGAAGTTGACGGAAGCCAGATTGAAGGGGTTCAAAAAGTACAAATGTTCTTTTTGTGTAAAATACATGTATTTTAAATCATTCTTCTTAGCGCTGTCTTTCTCCTTATATTTGTATAGTTTCTTATTTTCCTAGTTTCTTAATTTAACAATTTGGGTTTTCTAAACTTTGATTTAGTTATGGATTAAATTTGTTGTGTCCTTCAAGCAGAATATCTTTCAAACGTTGCCATCCATTATCTATGTATTTTACATCTCCTTACCTCTGTCTCATTCATTGGTAATATGTTTTCTTTATTATAAATTATAAATCTATATGTTATTATATTTTGTATTCCCATACTACCTGCCCAGTTTTAAAATATCCTTCAAAGCATAACATATTGTAATCATAGTAACATATGAGAAAAATAATAAATGAATAAATTAAACAGTATTTACAGTATATCTTATTTTTTGTGGAGTTACCAATAGTGTAAAGGTTGGTTTGCATATACACAAGACAGAGATCAAACTCTAAGACTGTTCATGTAAGGTGGTGAGTTTTTCATGTTTGACAGACAAAAAAAAACAGAGAATCTGGGAGCAGCTTAGCAAGAGCTCTACAATATGTTTCACCATCAACAATTTCTGCTAGTATACAGCAAATATGGACTTTGAGGCAATCTCATTAAATGTTTAAATGAGTTTTGTTTATAATATTAATGTGCTCAGGTTGATGATATGTATGTGTTTGTGAGGTGGAGTGGTGTCATACAGAATCTTTAAATTTACTTAGCTGTGCTCTGGGATTGAAAAGTTTGAGAACTATGCCCTATTGGTTTTCTCATCATTGTTTTACTTACTATGTCTGATTCTTTAAGAAGACCAAAACATTACAGACATTGTCTTGTGCGGGTGTTATGACAAACCATGTAGAAAATAAGTAATTAGTCATGTCCTTTATTTCAGTTTAAACTATTCATGTCCCCGATGGTTCTTCCCATCTATGTGAGGAAAATTAAAATATCCCAAGATAGCCAGGTCTCTGGATGGAATACCTATATTTGCTAAAACCGTTATTCGTTTTGAAAGCAATTATGAGACATGGGGAGCAAATATGAATTTTATTTATCTTTCGCAGCAAGGGTCTACTGCAAAATACATTTCTTCCCTGGAAAAAATTAAGGTAGTTTTACTGTGTTTCTAGTGTTTGAATAAAATTACAAATGTGTTTTTTCCCTTGAAGCAGAGCTTCATGCAAGCTCAGGGAGAGATAACTGAATTTACTGTACATCAGCACAGAAAAATCATATGTGTACCTATTATTATTTAAATACTCAATGCCTGACCACTAGTAAACAACCATATTAAGATAATAGGAAAACCTTCGCAAGAGAAGTAGAGGCAACTTCATGTTGACAATTTAATCAACTTTTTTTAAGTTAAATTCCATGAATTATGGAATATTTGGATTTTGAAGGACCCTCTGATAGAGATTTCTTTGGCTGGACTATTTTAATTACCCCAACAATCTGTTTCTGTTTGGGACCTATTTGCTAAGCATTTTTGTTTTTTGAATAAAAAATGCCCTTACTTAAAACAAACCGCAAAACTAATAGAAGTTGGATTTCGTGATTAACTCTCAAAGGCCTGTTGTGAGAAATGTTGAGAGAACATATTATTAAAGTCTTTCAGTGATTGTGTGCATTAAAAAAGTGATAAATTATTTGAGAATCTGATCCTGATTGCTGATTTCTTTTACACAGAAAGCTGTTCTGTAATCTAACTTTGGAAAATGAATTATTTTGTGTGGGCTGGGCTGCTAAAGCTTTGGTTCAGATCAGTTTGACACCTGTCATCGTTGATATAGCATGTGATAATGATGACTGTACCAAATACCAAATTGTGCTGTTTTAACAAGATGTGGGTGAAAATCTATTTTTTGTAAATGATTCTTTATTGTGTAAGACTGAAAAAAATAGTGTCTACTCACCAACACTCATAAGAAACTCAAATTGACTCTCTGTTATACCTGGACAGAATGCTGCATGAAATTTAAAGTGAATAAAAACCAAGAGCTGTCATGTTAACTGTTTTTTGGTGTTCAATTTAAACTGAATATATGGACAGTTAGGCAGGCAGATGTCCTCTCTAACAAAAAGGGAATTTAATGTGAGCTCATTTATAAGTGGTTCATAATAAAGACACATTTCTGTAAATGTCAGTCTAAGTCAGCTAGTACATAAAAATTTGAATGCCACTATTACACTAAGACACAATGAATTGTTCTTTTTTTGGCTGCAAAGGGACATGAGACACAAATTGGAGAACTTTTAAGGCCATTGAAATTAAAATTCTATAAATCTTCATTTACATTCATTCACATTTCTCATAAAATACACATTTTAAGACAGAAGTATTCTATTACTAGAAATTAAACCTAGATAATCTTATGCAATATATTTTCTTTGTAATCATCACTGTCAAATTGAATTTACTTTGTGGAAGCTATTCTTCATAAATCAGCAGACTAGGCCACATAATCCAGGCTACATCCTAGAACACAGGAGGGGATCATGCTTGACCAGTCATCACATCCATCTGATATATCTGTATAGTGGCTACAACATAAGAATTTCCAGCAAGAAATAATCTATATTAAAATTATTAGAAAGCTTGGAGGCCATTCAGGTTTAACACTGGTGCAGTTTACATGTGTATTTTAACTGTACTTGAGACATGTTACTCAAAATAATTTTAAGGTTTTGGCGTGGTCAATCTTTTCTCTTTTTCCATCTATGGATCCAAATCTGAAAAATTGAGATGGAAATTAATCGGCTTTCACTAACTTCACTGAAAGAGTGGCAGAGAATCCCACTATTCTACCTAGAGGCTGACATTTAGAGGCAACATGTTGATGCTTAGGAATTTTAGTCAAACCAGATACTAATATTTAATCACTTTGGGGTGGAGTAAGTTCTAATGACCTTTGAGATTAATGCCATCTTGAGCTCCCACTCCTGGTAGAGCAGCCATAGTGCTAAGATCAAGGTGGGGGTTTCATACAAAAAAAATAACCCAAGAAGTTCTCTATGGTAGAGCAGGCAGTAGTCTTCTGTGGCTCCATAGTTTTAAAGGCAGAAAACGAAATCAGCCATGATGCTGAGTATGGCCAGCAACTGTAATTGTTGTATGGACCCAAGTCCCCATACTAAAAACACCAGAGACAGGCTTCTATTCTATCCAGAGGATTATAAAGGGTTGGCAATGGAGACAGGCTTTGAAACCTGAAGGTCCCAAGCCAAGAATCAACACAGGTGGCAAAAGATTATCATACTATGATAAGAATGGTATTCAAGAGGAAGGAGGAAGAGACCCATCTGGGATAAATCCCACACCCTATGCTACAACATACCTTGACTGCTGAAGGATATGTGCATTCAGAAGTGGCTTCTTCTATTATCTTAATATCCTCCAAATCTGACAGGTGTCATTCTCAACCCTGAGGGACCACAGAGAGATTTATATAGGCTACAATTTGAGCTCTGTTTTTCTAGGAATGTGAAGCTCAAAATGTTGTGAAAAGAAATGAGTGGCATGTGCTATTACCAGCACAGAAGATATTTCTACAGAAATAATCAATGCATTTCAAATTAGAGGTTGTTGCAGGCTTTTTTTTCTCCGACTAGAAATAGTTATTATAATGGCATTGATCATACTATACTCTGAAGGCATCTGGATACCTTATATTTAATAAAGCTTATATATTTAAGTTTATAAATTATTTTGTAACTATTTGGATTTGTTTTAAAAGAAAATATTGTAATTCCAGGTTGGGGTATAAAAAGTCAATGACTCCCCTACATGACTCGCCAATCATTTGTATCATCTGTAGCATTTTAGTTGTACGATTTGTTTTCATGCTCTACTGAGATCAGGGAAATACAATGCACACAAATGTTCCTGTTTAATTCTAATTCATGTAGACTTTCCTCTAACTAAAATTATACTATATAAACTTAGTATTTGAAAAGATCCAAAATATAAGAATTTGTTACCAATCATTACCATTTTAAAACAAATTAGTTGTTATATGAACACAAATTGATCAATCTTAATATTATATTGGTTTCTAAAGCATCTGTACATTTTCTGCTAGTAAACATTAATGCTTGAAAGTCAGCCAAAACATATATAGTAATTTGGTATATGCAGCATGTGAGATGTGAAATTGATTGTTTGGTAAATCTAGTTTCTCACAGGATTCTGGGTTCAAAATTTAATATTATGTAGGGTAAGTTACTTAACCATTTTTATAATTTGAAACTCAAAGTGAAACTGGACTGACCCTTGATAACCTAGATTTGTCAGATCACCTTTGTGCCTTCAATACACACCTAATATAACACATAAAATATATCAAGTAATACATGAAGGAAGAAAAAGAATCTTTTATCACTTTCAGTATTTCTGAGATGGAAGTATGCATTGAATCTATCCGTTTTGAACTTGCTGTTGAGACAAATTCCCTATACCAGTGGCAGCAGTAATAATAGTTTTACTTATTTATTCAGAATCTGATTCACACTGCCATCTTTGATCCACTGAGACAAGCCTCACTTTGTTAACCTTGACACCAACTGACATTTTCTATGCAGGAAAATAACATGGAGAAAAGACACATATTGGATTTTTAAGTAATTAAAATAATGTTTTGAAATCTCTGCATTAATAATATATATATGAATAAGACAATTTGTCCGGCTTGAAATTAAAAATTCATTTTGTGAACATTCTTCAGCAGAAACGTGAAAGTCAGAGGGGGTCTTATCCTTTTGTTTCCAATAGATCAAAATATTCTGAACAAAAAAATTCTCAGTAGTATTCATTTCACTCAACACAACATCCTCCCAAAAGTCTGTTTCTAGGTTTGGTGAAGAGAGATTTTTAAATCAACAACATTTAGTTGAAGTATGGACACATGACAGTATTTTTTAAATTCTTCAGAAGTTGTTACATTTGACTGCTTTTTTTTTGACAGAAGTTGACTGCTTTTTTAATTTGACATTGAGACTTTTTTGGAGATGTGGCAAGCTAACACATATTATTTAACTTACATTGCCATAATGGAATTTTTCTTTTCATTAATCATAGTTAATACTGAGAATTATCTTGTGATGAACCACACATGACCTGTTTTCTTTAATTTGAAAAATTAATTTTGTACAGAGTGTGGTTTTATTTATACATGTTTCAATTAATTGGATAATATTTGAAGTACTGAACCCCACATTTAATGACTTTATTTACTGTAACGGTACAAAGCACTCTTTAAGTGTTTTACAGCAGAACACGGTCAACTGTTTAGTCAAACATTGTCTCATAAAGAGTTAGAGTAAATATTTCACACAAATTATTATCTTAAAGTCTGTCTTTTTATAATACATATATATTTAAGCATACTATAAACATACAATATGTAAGGAGAAGACAGATTTGCACAAAATATACTGTAGTTTTTCAAAGGGAAAAAACTAACTTGGAAATAAAATAATGATGAATCAAACAATACTACTGATGGTTACTGTCTCAAAGACTTTACTGTGAAATCACAGACAAGACAAATGGATTTATTTCTAAACATTGAGGGGAACTTACATGGCATTATTCAGACCAAAATTGCCTGATGAGTCACTTTTGTAGACCTCTTTGGTGGAGCTGTCTTAAATGTTTAAAACTCTAGAGTCATATTCACTGTATAATTACAGATGTACGCTAGGATGTAATTTCATTTTCTTGAGTGTGTAATTTTCCTTGTAGCTTTATGTGTGGAACCTGCTCTAACCAAAGTAGGAGATTCCTTAATTACAAAAAAGTGGTTAGGGATGGATAGCATTTTTTTAGAATTACAGAACTGCATATTATCATAAACACAGAATGAATTACACTTGTAATTGTAGCTTTGTACACAACACAGTGCTTCCTGTCCTATAGTCTTCCTGGAAGGGACAGTTTTTAAGATCATCAGAAGTGTTCCATTTCACCATCCTGAATGTTGTAAAAATAAAAATATTTTATGAAGGAATATGTATTAAATCAAAATGGCATACAGGTATGTGATGGAGCTACATGAACATTGATATGTATATAAGATAGAGTGGCTATTAAAATAGACAACTGTAGTTCTGAAGTTAGTTTAATGAAGTCTGGGTATATATCCAGTAACTGGTCTCTTTGATGTCTTAAGGCTTATAAATTATCACAAGTCAAAAAATTCACATGGCTTTAATTGCATGATCTGAAACAAAGATTTCTTAAACTTCCTCTATCCTGAACACACACATTATTTCACAGGCGATTAGTGGCTGTGCATCTGAGTGACAATTAATTATCATTCCCAAATAATAAATTCATAAAAGTCAACATTACCATCAGCATCATCAAATGAATATTAAATGGCAGCTTGGGGATAATGAGCATTAAAAGCTCTGTGGCAGTAGCTTTATTAAATCGCTGCATTGTATTACAGGCTGTCATTCTTGAGATATACTTAGGTATATATTATTATGGGACTTACTTAGAGGGAATGATGACATTACTTCATGTGACAAGATCTTTAATCGCAGAAATTGCCAAATTCACTGAGATGTAAGAGACAAAAGTCAGAAAGATCAATGAGTTTTATTAACCTTCAGGAAGTTTACTAAAATATACATTTGTATTCTAGCCTCCTGTACCTCCATTTATTCTTTGTCTACATTTGAGCAAAACATTCTGTTATTAATTTAGAATGCAGTTCTGCCAGGCTTTGTTCTTCTAATTTTGATCCTAGGCCAGAGCTGGCAATTTCAATGATTTAAAAACTTCTGGTGGGAAACATTGTGGGGACAGGATGGTTCTGTATGTATGGTTATACAGTATACTGTATATAAGAAAAGCAAAACACTTGTTATCGTGATTTACTTCTGACAGTGGTTTTTATCCATTTCTGTCCTGCAGGACTTCAATGCATCTCTGTTAGTATTAATCCTAATATCTCTCCAAATAAATTACAGTAAGCCATCGCTTTAAAGAACTTCACTTTAACCAACTTCAAGTTTAACAGACAAAACCTGATAAACTGAAGAATTCGTCTTCAAAAGGTAAGTCCGTGATGTTGAATTGGTATCTGCAGCCAATCTGCTGGTCAAACGCGCAAGACGAATCAAACAAATTTGAAATGCGTGACATATCCAGTGACAGGTCGCTCTGGCAATTTTGTAAACATCACTGTATAGTGAATACAAAAAACCTATTGTGAATGTAAAATCAGCAAGGAAAGGATCTCAGTAAATGGCTTACACAGATTGACCCTAGTAGCTTTCCACAAATCACAGAAACTGAGGGTCCTCACGGATATTGTAAACAAGCTTCCATTAGTCTATTTCCATTCCAAAAAAACTCAGTTTACTCCTGTAATGTTTTCTTCTCATATCCTGCATGTCTGTTTTGTTTGGGTTTGAAATATATAATTCATAATTAGCAGCCTTCTGACAAAGTGAGGGTGCATGTTATATAATGTATATTTTGTCTCATATAATAATGTGATTTGAGCTTAAAAAACATAATTTGTGATTTAAAGGACATTAAAGAATAAAAGACAAATCTTCCCCCCTCTAAGCCCATTAAACCTAAGGTTTACTGTACTCAGACTAGGTGATATTACTATAACTTCTTGCTCATGTTTTAAATATCATCTAAATGATAGAAATGATTGGTTAAAGTAAAAAAATTCTTCTTCCTCAACAAAGTAGGTCACATCTGGCATCCTACAAGGCTCTGTTTTTGGTCCCATTCTTTTTAGTACCTACTGTATATGTTACCACTGAATCAGATTCTTTTTCATGTTGATGACCACCAAATTTATAATCACACAAAACGTAGCAAAAAAATGAGAACTATTTGCCTTGTCGCACTGCTTAGAATAAAAAAAATAGTTTCAACAAATGTCAGCTGTAACAAAGTTTACCTTTGTAGTTTGAGAGGGCTTTGTACTCTCTTTGGTATGCTGTTTCTCCTAGAAAAGACACCCGAATGCAACCATGTCAGTTTAAGTTTGACTATTGATAGTTTCTGAATCAGTAAGTACAGTACTTATGTCAGGAATGTTGTTGTCATCTTTGATCTGAGCCTTGCATTTGAAGACTAAGTTTATAAAGTTGTGAAGGTGTTTGTTTTCACCTTCAACATTGCTTGTGTCTGTTATTTTCATTAAATTTTAGTGCAAAAAAGTGATTGAACATTTTTGTATTTTCCAGACTTGTTTAATATAAATACAGCACATACTGGTGTACCCAAACATGTTTTTTTAGTACCTACTGTATTTGTTACTGAAACATGTTTCAGAACTCAACTGCTTGGATCCGAACTAAAATTAAAATGCCCACATCTTTCTTGCTTTATCTTATTTTCACTGGCTCTCCATTGGTTTCAGAATTAAACTGAAAATACCAATGTTCACCTTCTAGTACTGGAATGGTAAAGACACTCATACATACAATAATTCTACATTGAGTATTTAATCTTGAAAATAATTTTCCGGAACATCTCATACTCTGTTGAATTATGTTATAGATTAAATATTAAATATATAATTGTATCTATTAAATGTTTGGGGTATTTAGCATCCAAAAGGCTCTGAAAGATTGTTGCTTTCTAACATTAAAATGTCTTACAATTTTACAAAATGAATATCACAGTGTTTGCTACATAACAACAAAGATGTTTTTAGTTCCAAGAAAACCTTTACTCCGCATCATTGATTGCAAAAGGCTCTTTAAACCTTGTCCATTTCTGCAAATATGTTATTTGAAGATAAGGCTTCTCACTGTAAAATATCAAGTGAAGCAGAAGAATGTGAGACAACTCTATTCTTCAGAAAGAAATGAAAGTTTGACCAGGTAAAGAAAAGTCCTTTGATCAAATTATTTATCATGTAATGAAACAGAAGTATAGATTTTGAATCCTGCTGGCACTAGCTTTCCTTAGTAACTCAGTTTTACAAAGTTATTACCCATCTCATTTGGTTTTGTTGTAATATACAGTATATGAATGCTCTTAAAGGGTTTTATGCCAATAATAGCACAAGCTGATATACCAATGTTTGTATTTTACAATTAAAATTTTATGCCTTCTTTTTATTTTCTTCTTGCTACACAGCTGGCCAAAGCAGCTGTGTTATGCTAGAATGTAAACGATCAGGTAGATGATTTATTTGTATATCATGGATATTTTAAAAATAATAATGAGCATTATCCTTAATTAAAAGATGAATATTCAAGGGAATATTCATCATTCTGTTCTAGGTGTATAAAAGAAAGGTTTGACATGGGGCAACAAACATCTTCTGGTATGAAGAAACAGACTCTTCTAGACGAACACAGATGGCTTGATGGACTGCTAATTCATCTTTAGAACTGTATCAAATGCTGCTATTTAAAGTTAAACGACCCAACTAATCATGCTGTCAGGTGAAATCCCTTTATATCAACTCGCTTCCTTTGGGGCCTAAATACGATTTTAAATACTGGTTGCACATGAGCAGGCCTGTACTTCAGGAAATACTGCAAGAGGGATTTTTTGTAATAAACTTTAGCTCTTTGCAGTAATGTTACAGGGAAACACTGTTTTATACATAAGTGTACAAAGCTGGTTTTCAGTGTCTCCACTTTATACTGGAGAAAATATTGAGATATTTCAGAGTAGACTACAATTTTTTTAGAACCCAATCTTGAGATTGAGAAAGTTGTTAATAATTTTTTATTAACTATTCAAGAAAAACTAAAAACAATGACATTTGGATTTAATAATACACAGAAAATTAAAAGGAACAAATATCTGTTAAACGTAAACAACGGACTATATGAGGCCATACACTATGTGGTGTACCAAAAGTAGTATTTACTTACAGTATGTCTCCAGCACTCCCATATCCTAATACACCATTCTCTTGCTCAATCTTGCATATACTGTTATTGCAAGTAGTTTATTGAAGTCTTGATTGCCTTTTTTGACCATTCTTGTACTTTTGTTTTGGTTAATACCTTTCCTAAGAAGTATAACACCAAAATGCAAGGCATATGAAATCAGGACTGGAGAGAAAAAAAAGTAATGATTCTGGATAAGTGATATGGAGGTATGAGTCTCTTTGCCATTCAAAAGTAAGAATTTAATAAATTTTATTTACAATATGCAAATATCATAAACAGTTATGCTTTTGCTTATACATTATACATTTAATTTATTTTCATACAAAGATCAGTATATGAAGCACTATTCATTAATTTGTAATAATATACATTTATATGTACAGTATTAAAAGCTGACTTTTCCTGGCCACGTTCATATGTCACTAATTATTACATAAGCTTTATTAATTAGGAATGATTACATTCGTTTTTTCCAATGTAAGTTTGCCTGATGTGTAGCTTTGGTACGAAACCCCAATTAGACAAGGGTCAGCTTTAATTTAGAAAAGTTTATTTCAACTGTGCTTGTGTCTCTTCAATTCTAAAGATTTAACAAAAATAAAACTTTATCATGCAAACTGATGTTTCGTAGCAAAATGTTTTTGTATTTTTTTATGTTTCATGTTTACATATTACTTATGCAATCTGTCTCCCCTTGTGACATGCATAAAATGATTTTGGCACAAGTTTTTGCCTCTGGTATTGTTTTTTACAAAAATGACAAAATAGGCCATGCATGAAATTATTATGGTTGTGCTCAGAATAAGAACATTATATTTATAAAGATTGAGCTATTTGAATTAACAATACTTTTGTGTAATCTTGATTTAGGCTGAAATTTAAATAAATGTTTGACACTCTTATCACACATACTATATTCCCAGTATTTGATGATGGGTTTCATTGAGTAGACATTCTGTTGTTGGCAAGTAGATAGTGATTGGTGAGTGGATCAAAATCTTAATTTGATCCAAGCCTTAGTCTGTATTACTTTAAGAGCCAAGTGAACAGAAGGATGGAGCTGTTATTTGTGATTATTAACTTCCTTTGCAAAAAAAAAGAATGGATGAACAAAACACTTGAATGTACATACAGTCTTAAATGTCTGCTAAAACAGATATTTTATACAATTAATCTTTAATCTTTAAAACTGAATTGCAAAGAAATCACCATTGATTTTTTTAAGTGTTTATAAGGAATTTAAAGTTCAGATCTCATGTAATAATAAAAAGCTTTTTTGTTAGTGCTGTACAGTTTAATGTGACACATCCTACCGTACAGCCTCAGTGTACTGCTGGGGTGATTCATATTTGAGTCAGAAATATATTTAAGATATTTATGTTCAAAGTTTGATCTCTGTTTCCTGTCTAGACATTGAGGAAAATTGTACTTCTGAATGCAGAGCCCTGCTGTCATGAACAGTTAACACTGAAGGAGGGAAATGTATGGTAAATAAATAGATCTAAAAATAGCACTGTCTTCTAAAACTATCTGATTAAGAGATGACAGGTATAATAATGAAATCCCTGCACTCACTGCATGTGTGGAGAATCCTCACAGAAGTCCGTGAGCTGTGGCTTCAGACTTGGTGTGTATTTAAATGAGGGGAATGAAACCAATGCAGACTGTGATTAAGGCATAATGCAATCCACCAGTAACCACCGCTGTTGTCAGGAGAAGAAAGAGATGGACAACAGAACTTCAATAGTATGATTTTACCAAAATAAATGAAAGGATTGGTAATTTTAAGTGAAGTTTCCTTCAGTAGAATAAGAATAGTCTGTTTTTTTCCCCATTATAAAACTCAACAATGGAGAGGTGCCAGGTTTTCTTTCTTTTTCGACGTTCTTTTCAGGGAAAAACATCACTATATAGCTGCAGCTGTACAGTATTTGTCCTTGACTTTTTCAAGAGCTTTATGCTGCATTTGAAAATCCCCACCTCTAAAGCAGGCCTAATAATCTGAAGTACCTCCCTTTTCATAATGGGTGATCATAAAATGTAAAATCCATCTGTAAGAGGTCATGGAGTTGGCAGAAGACCCCGAAACCTGTTTTCACTACAGTCATGCGAGTTGAGTAATGCAGAAGTTAAGAGAAACAGTTTCAGGAAGTTTATGTTTAATGTGGAAACCATTAATAAAATGGAATCTGTTCACCGTAGGTCAAAATGCAGAGAGGGAATCGGTTTATAGAGATGTTGGCAGAACTGCAGTCTTGACTCCTTCTAGCAATAAATAGTGCATTTGAGAAGTTAGATCATAAGCCCTATTTGTGAATTGCATTTTTTAAACTGGAAACTGAAGAATAAATGTAGAACATGAAGGTGATACAGATTTAAACATTAAATAAAGTGATTTATTGAAAAATCCCATATACAGTAATAGCAAGGGGAGTTTTTTTTATTAACGTGTATTGGCTCAATTCATAACCTAAAGCTATAATTCTCCTGGCCAGCTGTGTGTATTTTTTTATATTTTTCTGTAGTAAGTGCACAAATCCAGCTGTGTCTCTTATATGTTCAGAATTTTAGAGATAAAGAGACTTGTTATAGAGATTTGTTATTAAAAAATATAAAATGCAGAAAGTTCATTCATATGTAAAGTCCTGGAATTGAAGTGCAGTAAAAAGCCAGGCTTTAGCTAGGACAGTAGTACCACTTATTTCTAAATGGATGGCTGAGAAATATGTTAATATGGGAAGACAGTCTCTATGTTTTTCATATGTGACTTGGATAACAGTCAGCATAGAAAACCGGGGTCAGACTGTACATTTCTTTGAAAAAAGTAGTAATTGTTTTTAACCTAGCCTTCTTAAAACACTGAGCAAACACGTTAGATTAGAACAGTAACAGTAATGTAATTTAATATTTTAATTTATGCTTGTCTGAATTTCTTAAATGAATTATATAATAGCCTGAAAAATGTCCTAAGTGGCATGATAACTAGCACTACTATCATATTTGATTCTGAAGAAGAATGCTAGGTACCCTTTGTCAGTATCTTTAAGGATACTTATATCAGGTCCTCTTAAAGGTTTTTTCTGTTAGAGACTAAAAAGTTTCGGGTCTTTTAGCCTGTAAGAGAAATACATTCCTTTTTTAGTCCATAAATGTATCTTATTCCTTTTCTCTGTACTGATTCTATGGCAACTGATCTTTTGTTATGCTCTGACCAAATGTTTACACAATATTCTAAATGGATTCCTACTATTGCATTGATTTTAACATAATGACCCTTGATTTAAATTCTGTGTTTAACTATATATCATATATCTTTTTTTATTGCTTTTCTACATCATCTCAGAGATGTAAACAACAAACACCTAACTTTTTTATAAGTTAAATTTTATATAATTTCCCTTCTGTCTTTAATGTTAACTAATATCTGAGGCACTATACTTTTATAGATCTGGAAAATTACTTTATTTAGGATTTCTGCCTCACACTGACATTCTGTTCTATCTCTCTCTGGGTCTCTCCAATACCCAGTCCTATATCAAGACAACCTATTTTTATGATACAAACACAGGGAGGTTTATCACCTATTTAGTGTCTCAGTCAGGGTTTCTTTAGACTGAAACTACACAAGGAGCTTAAGTGGAACAATTACCATCTCCAGACTGCAGTATTTGCTCCAACCAGCACTTCAACTGCTGTCACGCTGAATACATATCAAAACTATGTACTCTTTAATATGAAAAATACAGTCCTCAGTAAGACACATTTTATGAAGCCTTGTTAATTTCAAGGAATGTCAACCTCTTTTTTCTATGTTTCATTCTTTATCTTTCCCCAGGTAGGCAAATTCTAACATTACATTGAAAGCTGTCCAGTCAACAGAATGCTCAAATGACAACCACACAGCTATTAACAGTCTTCTAGAGACCGATGTTTGCTCACCTTAGGTCATTAGAAAGATGAAGAGCTTAATCAGCTGTGTTTTCTTTTAACCTTTTCCTCCCCTAATAATCTATAAATAGTTTAAAAAACAATTAACATCATCTAATCAAGACACAGCACTAAGTATGCCAATATCTCAGTACCTGATTGCAGAAATAAGATACATCTGTAGAACCTGTTAAAAAACTCAGAGCTTCAAGCAACACATTAACAGGTTCATTTCAGCAATTCTTCATGCAGAGTAAGTATTATAAAAATGTTCTAATTCTTCCTACCAAGTGAGACATGATTAATCCTTTTAATACTTATATAAGCACATAAAATTATTTATAAATACTGTTTAAAGGCATTAGAAATGTAAGTTTAATGCTGGTAGCTCTGAATGTTAGAATGTTTTTCTAGCCCTTAGGCAATACATGCTCTAATCCTAACCATGGTCCTAGAGCTAACTGTAGCTGATACTGCATTTCATTTCAATTAATATTATACCTCACATTGGCAATTATTACTTAAATGCCATGAATAGTGTCCTTAGTTCAGCACAATCATAACGCAGTCTTTATCCCCATTCAAAGGCTTATTCTAGTTTGTATCCCTGTGGATTTAGTATTGGTAATGTGTTATACTAATGTATGGTTATTGTTTCTTGTCAGTTTAGTTACTGTATGTTGTTTCAGTGCAGCATTTTAGTACGTTTTACTTATTTGTAGAATCATGTTAAACTGGTTGAATGTGTCTTGAGAATAATTTTTTGTCAGCATGGAACAACAAACTCTACTTGTTCCTTTATAGAGTACACACTGACACAGCTCTCCACTCAAGTTGCTTTTCGGCCTTGCAATTGTAAAAAACTAATATCTAGATAACACGAAAGATTGAGACTAATTCCAAACCAAATCTCACACCGTCTTAGTTAATTATTGGGCTTTAGAATACTTAAAAGCCAATATCTAAATTGCATTAAAGTTTGGAGCTCTGCCCAAGCCAAACCTCACGCTAATTTAAAGCACAAGGGAAATGGAAAGAACAATGAAATGGAAAGGAATGCAATAGCATTGGGCAATGACTGCCATAGATCCCAATGTATCAGCCCAGGACATTTCTTTATCCAGGCTTCTTTCTGTGACATGAAGCAGAGCCCAGTCAGGCTGTTTCTTTGAAAGGCTTATCTCCAATGCTGTTCACTGCTGTTGCTAAATATGATAAGATCATACAATATTCAAAGGCCTTCTTGATAAAAGCACTGTAGGATATCCAATTTTTAAGAACAACTTTGCATAGTATAGGGAAACAAATCAGTACGTAAAAACAAATAGCATCATTACTCATGTACAGCACTGGGGCATATCTTTTTAATGGTAGGTAATACCTTAGTTGTTCCCATTTATTTTCCTGCCAGTCTACTTTCTGAATTACTTTTTGGATTAATTTATTTTGTCCTAAGTCTCAGGTTTCAAGGTTTAGCAATCCAACAGAAGCCCACAATCACATAAGTAGCATTATGGTCAATAATGTCAATGATATCAAAGAATATACTGCAGTTAAATACTTTTTTTCAATACTACAAGATGCAAAAATCAGAACTTTTTTGTTTCCATTTTTTTGTTTGTATTGTATTTTAAAATATTTTCCATTCATCTATCCATCCATTTTCTAACTGCTTCATCCAATTCAGGGTCATTTCCTGACAAGCTTTAAATAAATATAACATTTGTAATTCTCAAAAACACTTTTCTCAGTTTTTTTTACTACAGTTTTCACAATATGAAACAAAACAATTTCATTTTTCCTTTATTGTAACATCTCTGTTAAATCTTTTGTAAAGCACTGGATTCATGTTTACATAGAGTCTATGACTCTTTTACATACAGTATGTGCCTTGTCCTTTTACAGACTAGTGTTTCATCCTAATTACATGATTACTGAAAACCTGAAAAAGTCTTAACAAAGCTCCTCTATGACACAAAAAATATTTTTTCTTGATCAGACTTTAATGCTACTGTATTTTCTTGTTTTGCTATTGGTTATTATCATTTTTATATATACAGTATATTAGCGTTGTAATAATGTGCCCATAAATGTGAAATATTTGGATTATTTCCTCAGATTTCTGCAGATTTTAATTGGAGTCCATTTGCTTTCTTTTGATTTTCAAGATACATCTAAACCACGGTCCCCAATTCTGGTCATGGGTTTTCTAATGTATGGCCTTTCAGTCCATCTGGACGGTTAAGAACTTCAAATAGCTAATATCTTGCCCAATTGAACAACTGTATTGGCTTCTGCAAGCACTTCTTGTGCAGATCTTTCAAGGAGACATGGAAATCTTGTAGACACACAGGGACAAAGATCAGGATTAAGAAACCCCAATCTAAACAACACTTTATCTCCATCTACCTTGTCTTCTTATTTTACTACCATTTAAAATATTGAAGGTACTGCAATGAAAGTTCTTACTGTGGGAGTTTGAACCCAACTGACACCGAGCTCCTATTACGTATCAACAGTGATAGTGACAGTGATAAAGCAAGAAAAAATTGATTAGGAGTTTGTTAGTGCTATTTAAAGTATGGTTGTTACTACAGTAGTTATATGAAAATAAAAAAAATATATATTTGAACATAGAGTTGAGATATAGAGTTTGTTAATTTTAAGAGATCAAAACAAAAATTCACTCAATTAATTGGAACGGAAAATCCAATCAGTAAATTCAAAGGCTAATTCTTCTGGGTAATGAAAAAAATACTGCATAGAGAAGCTTAAAGAAAACAAATTTAATATTTATTTTATAAAGAGATTGCCACTTTGTATCATAACCTTATTTAAATTCAAGGCTAGGAATTGGGTCTTTGGTTATTGCATCGTAAAGCTGTTTCTGTATAAGTAGTGAGTAAATTTCAAACATGTCATTAGAATCTTTTTAATACAGCAATATTTGCATTGTGAGTGACCTATGAAACAAATGGGCCACTGAGAGAGAGAGTTGTCAATCATGGAACCAGAACTCATGAGAGGATATTTCACATTCTAATAAATTCAAATGTTGTGACAGAAGGAAAGGCTGGAGTAACAAGTCCTTGATGGTTGCATGGTCCTTTTACTGTTTTTAATTTACTGTTCTTAACTTGTTCATTCATCTTATGTTTTATATATCATTAAAAAATATGAATATTATGTTTCATTTAAATGTGAATGGCATTTACTTGAAAACCAAAGGTTGCATTTTGGACATTATTAAGAAATCGGATATCAGCAAGAAATGTATTCATAGTAAAACGATCTATATATTTCAGTGTTGAGTTTATTACTGTTTGTGTTTTTATTTAGTGTATTCAGGATATGTTCCATAGCATTATCTGTCAAAGTCATGATTCCGTATAAAGATTATCTTGACATTTTTTTAATTGTCCAAAGGCCTATCCAATACTGAATTTAATGAGGATCTTCTAGGATTTGCATATTTTTATAAAATAGTGAAAAGGGAATTCTTTCCATTAAGGGCAATTTTCATAATCTCAGTGTCCAAAAGCTTAATTTAATGATGACAAAAGTAGGGTGTTGCTAGATCCATAGCAATTGAGAAAATAGGGATTGCAATTTAGGATGCTGCTTTTGACAATGCCTCATTATAAACTATAAAGATAAGCATAATAGATCACCAATTGGAATGTAGTATTTGCTCTTTTGAAAACCAGCAGAAACAAAGGAGAAGCTTTGTGTTTTGTTCTGAAGACAAAGTAGATCTTCTGTAACACAGCACTGCTGCCTTACTGAGATCCTCAGGGCTTATTTCAACAGTGGTTTCTGTCTGCTCTCCAGCCATGTCAAAGAGATGGAGCACGAAACTGTGATCCTGGTGACAAAGTCTCTTGACAGAGAAAGAATAAGTCTCGCTCTCCCCACAGGAAGCCAGCTATCCACACAGCAATCTGCAAAGGCTAATTATGCCCAGTCTCTAGTTTGCTTCAACCCTGGAATCATCAATTTTTGTGTAGCTATGATGAAGAATTTTAAAGGTATTCTGCAGGCAAGTAAGCTGTTTCCTAGTGTTAGTCAGTCAAACAACCATAGAAACATGAATGAAGGGGAAGGTCATATGTCAGAGACGGGGGATTAATGCATATTTTGTTACTTGGTGGTGTTATTATTACATATCAGTATATTATAAAATACTTCCTCTTGAGTGTGTATTACATTTAAATACAGCATCACAGAAAAGACCATTTAATAAAATATGAAGAAGTAATAACAGCAATATTACTCTTGACCTCTCTTCGGTCTACATAAAATATTTATTTTGATAAAGGAATTTGAAATTATTGGACCAGTTGCTGGAAACAGCCTGTTGCACATTATTTACTTCCGAAATTTTGTGTATCTGCTAAACCATTCAGGTCATTGCGTTCATGCATGCTCAGATACAAAAATATTTGAGCATGGTTTCTTAAAGGGCACTTTTTAAACTCCTGAGTATCACTAAAGCCACTATGCAGAATCAATGTTGTAATTGATCTGACTTATTAAATAGGTATATAAAATATATAGTATTAAAATTATATAATTAGATAGTATGTGATATAAGAAGACAAGCAAAGCATTTTTCAAAAAGCTAATGTTTCTGGGACCTATATTTTACCTTCATCCAACAGGAAAAAAAGAAAGTCCATTTTGATAGACTGTGCACCCAGAATTGATAACATATTGCTTGGTGATTCTAAAATATTTTTAGATTCTCTTAAAAACAGTTAAACAACTGCACAAGCTATAAAAAGTAATCTTATTTTCTTTGTTCTTTTATGTATCGGTATGTCTGATATTGTATTTAAACTGTGGGCTATATACAGAGCCAGACTTGAATGTTATTAAGATTACTGATGATCTCACAGCATGGACTGCCTGACCCTTTCACCCTCTAAATCCTACTGCCTGAATTGATATCTGAAGCTGGTTATCTGATACTATATTTCTGCAGGAGGTGCTTTTACCTCAATAGTAAAAAGTGACCAGTCATATTTCGCTCAGCTAGATAAAAAAGCTTGTTACACATTCAAGGTGAAGCACTAAAGCTAGCTCAGAACCTATGGAGCCAAGGGCTGGCAATTTTAATCTAGCTGATTCATGAGAACACTACTGATGATGACTTACAAGAACAGAAACATTTTTACAGGGGTCTTTGTGAGCTATAAGTGGGAGTATTTGACAACATGACCTCCATAAAAGCTTTGTTTTTAAAGAAACTACATACAGTACAGAGTTTGTGCTGAAATTTCGAATTTTAAAAACGGGATTTAAGCCACTGATTTTTCTTCCTGACAGTTTAGTACATTGTCAAAATTATTGCAAATGAAAGATTATCAAAAAGCTCTTCCTAATATAATTTCTGAAATTTATGGTTAGTGCACAATTAATGCTGAGACTATTTTACTCCAAACAGTGACACCCTAGTGCAATCTGATATATTAGTGTGCTATTAATTCTAGTAGTAAAAGAGTGTCTGGTTGTGTCTCACAGGGTGGTCATTAAAGAGCAAAATTGAGGCATGCTGAGAGATAGGAGCAGAGTAGTTATGAGAAAGGCTTGCATTTTATAGTCTACTTTCAACTGATATGTAATATGTTTTATTTAAGCAATGTCTTTGTTGTACAGCAGGCATAATTACTTCTCAGTTTGTTAGTTATTTTTCCACACATCAAGCTATATTGTTAATTTGATTATATTTTATGAAAAAACTTCAGAATGGTAGACACCTTTAAGAGTCACTTGTTTGTATTTGTATTTGCAGCCTTTGAACTAAAACACTTATATCACTGTAAATGATTTGAAATGATTATCTATTCATTGGAGTTGCACATTTTGGTCTTGCCACAATAATTTGCTTTTCCAATTAATCAGTTAAAAAAATCTACAATAAAATAAAATAAGCATAATTATAACATTTACCAATCAATCTTAAAAACATAATTCTCTATTCATTTCCTTTGGGCTCCCATTATTAAAATGTTTGTCAGCAAGTGATTTATTCAAGTAGGGAATTAGAAACATTACTATGGCAATGAAGTTTTAAAATTGTCTTCCTTCATACATCTTAGCTATCACTCTCACATAATAAAAAAGGCAATGCAAAAGTTTTATTTCTTCACAACTTTTTTAGAGAAGTATTGAAATAAATAAAATAAACAATAGTTTAGAAAAAGAGAGAATTGTTTAATTTTCAAAGCTGTACTTAAACAGAGCATCAGAAGCATAATAAATTATCTTTGAAATAAAAAAAAATCAAAGTCTAGTTTCAAAGACCAAGAAGACATTATTCTGTTAAAGAAAGACAGAAAGGGAGAACTACTCATACTTCATTTTGTCTTCTAAAGAGACACATGGTCAAAATGCACCCATACATTTTATGTCAAGAGAGACATTTCATTAAAGTACCATGAAAGGCAATTTGTACCATGAACTTTATAGCTATTATGTTTTAATGATATATATTCCTGAAAAAAACACTTATCAAATACATTAAGGTTAACACAGTGAATATGCCTCCCAGATTATGATTTCCTTGACTAGCTTAAAAGCTCTGAAAAATAATTGGGTAACTGGGTACACATATATTTTGTACAAAACCAATGGATTTCTGGGCTTTTCACTATTAATAAATTATAAAGTAATAGCACTATATATTCTGGACTATCACAGGTGCTGTACTGAGTTAAAAAGAAACTGTCAGTATAAATTAATTTCTAAACCACAGTGCTTTTATACTTAGATGCAAATAGTGACAGAAGATGGCTGCACAGTGGTTAGCATTCCTGCCTCAAGTACTGGAGCTCTGGGTAATATTCCTGGGTTGCTATGTGCATCAACTTTGTATGTATCTCCATGTTTGTTTGGGTTTCCTCTGGGAGCTCCTGTTTCCTCCCACAGTCCAAAGGCAGAAAGGGTAGTTGGCTTCTGGGAAAATTGGCCCCTGGTGTGTGTGGGTATTCGTGTCTATGTGTGTGCCCTGCAATGGACTGGTGAATCCTGCCTTGTGTCCATTGCTTGCCGGGATAGGCTCCAGCTCCCCCATGACCTTCTATTGGATAAAGGGGTAAGAAAATGGATGGATGGGTAATGACGGAACAATTTTTTGCTATTACTGTGCTAAACCCAACTTGCATAGTCCATTTGCAATAAAAATAAAAAAAAACTAAGGACAAAACAGAGACGTATTTGTTTTATGTTGCCATTCCTTTTAGACAGTCAAATATATATATATTTCTATATTAATAAACAAACAAGTTTAAGTTTGACACTCAAAGGTTATTCAATAAATTGATATATAATTTACTCATTTTCTTGCTAAACTGAAAAAAATGGAAATTTACCAGGATAACTGGCTTCTGGGAAACTTGGCTCTGATGTGTGTGTGGACATGTCTGTGCCTGTATTTACCCTGTGATGGACTGGAATCCCATCCAGGGTGTACCCTGCCATGCTGGAATAGGCTCAAGTTTCTCTGTGAATTGGAAGAGGTTAGAAAAAGAATGGATGAAATCTACCTAAAGACCAATGAGATGGGAAACAGAAAAATGTTATAAAAAATAAAGTTTGCCTTTCTGATATTACATACCACATTAAAAGGTTTCTGCACATTTCTATAACATTTGTGAGAAAGCAGTTATTAAACAGTGCACATCCCCTATTTGTTGTAATTCTACACACCTCTAAAGCATGTAACTAAAAGTCTGAGTTTTATTACATGCCAGTTTACAAACAAATAGAATTATGTGAATAGTCAATATATCATTTGAGAAACTCACAAATATAAGAAAATATGGAGAAGCCTAAGAAATTCCTGGCCCCAGACTTGTCATGTCCTAAGTTGTCTAAAAGATTAATTCCATAGAATTTATATACTGTAGTTAAGAGGCAGAGTCGAGATCACACTTAGTATGTTTAATATACATTTTTTATTTTTAAAATTATATACGCATATAAAACCTTCAGAATTGTTGGTTGACAGCAGCCTCTTTTGTTTATCCACATTGAGTCAAAAATGTTATTTGAAATATGGAGACCCAAGAAAGACCATTCACAAGGTATCTTTTTAAATGGTTCTTTATAGTACTGTTTCTGTTGTATTTTATTAAAATTCCAACAATGGTAGAACAGTGCAATGAACCATAAAAAGTGTTAGCTATTTGAATGCAGTTAACAGGTGACTTGAAATACAGTATATGTCAGGTACTTGAACTATTTTTTGTGTTGTGCTTTCTTAACTTGTAAGTTATAACATACCTCAAAGAGAATTTTACTAACTTCATATTCGTCTGTGAAATAAATTTTTGCAATATCACCTAACATATCTATAGAGGTAACTGCTTGGTGAAGGTAGTTTCTCTTCAATACTACTTATGAAGACAGTCAACACACGCATATAAAAATGGTCTGTAATCTTTTTGAATGGCTACTGGAGGTGAGAAAGGTTTAATCGAATTTAATCACACAATAGAATAGAAAATAGGCATGGAGAATCTAGGCAACAAAGCAGAAAGAAAGAGACATTTCAAATGCAACTTTGTGGAACCTCACTAACAGACCATATGCACTCTATAAACAAACAATGATCTGAGGTAGAATAATGAAATATTTTCAAGTTTTGAGTTCTGATACTCCCCTGTTGCTGTTTGTAATGGAACTGAGTTAAAAAGATTTTTTGTTTTAGAGAGAGGAGAAATGTCATTACTTGCTACAGTGTTTTTGTCAATGTGAGAAAAATCTTTACTTGCTACGGTGGTGTATATTAACTTAATTGCCTTGTTTTTTTGAAGTCTCAGATGTATCAAAATAATTAAATATCAGATTATTGTTAATTATAATTAAACTCAGTTGTTAGGTGCCTGACAGTTAAGGTTATCATGTATATGCACATATTCATTGTATACTCTGCTCCTCCATAACCATGAAAGTTGTTCCTCATAACATGTACTTATATATCTGTCATTGGACAAAATCACGTTGATGAATTAAAAGCAATGTTTAGGCTTCTCTCAGTGAAAGTTAATTTATATTCATTACATTTTTTCCATATTGACTGCAAGACCTTTAAAGGTACCATAACCCTCAAAGGTGTCTCATGTAAAACATACTGTATATATGCTGATATATGTTATCAAATGTATAAATTTCACATCTCAGCACCCCATTCTCTAAATTAATAAAATAGGTATCATTAAGAATGTTTGCACAGCTGTCAATGATCTGATTATGTCCTTGAAATGGTCAAACTAAGAGTGAACCAATTGCAATTAAATCATTAAGTTAGCCTTATTGGAGGATCAAGAGAGAAAACAGGATCGCAGTTACAAAGATCACACACTCATGAGATCCATCCTTTACAGACAGGACTACAGAATGCCCAGGTAATTGATGTTGTCGAAAGAGCCCAACTTTAGACTTTATGTAAGGAACTGTTCATTTATATTTTTGGAAATACTAATTTCCTATTTCTCCACCTCCAAATGATATCTCTCATTTGTTTAGTGATGCACTATTTGAAGCTGGAAAAAAAGGTTCTCTTTCATTTAGCATCCATTGTAACTTAGTCCTTTTTCCTATACTATATTATTGTCTCAGTTGCTCTGGATTCCTACGTTTGTAAAACACAAGTCCCTGGTACTTGCAGATTTGTAAATATCTGTGCAAAATAGTCATAGACATTGTGTGTTGAAGTTGTAGTAAATTGTAAATAATTTTTTTCTTTATATTTTGCCTCCTAGATACAGTATATTACATTGGTACACTGTGCTTAACTTCTTAACTTGTTAACTTCTAGAATTTGCTTGCAAGTCAAACTAGTTTTAGGACTTGATTTGATTTAATTCTATGATATTAACGCCTTTGTCCTTCATCCAATTATTCAAACCCCCTATTTTGTTACAGTATGTAAGTTCATCTTTAACCATTTCAAACAAGGCTCTATAGCTGAAGAAGTAAAAGGAAATTGAATTTAAAAGTCAACATTTTATAAGCCTTCCTTCCATTTTTTTTAAGGAACAGATTCTTTCTCATATATTGCAATAAACCCATGCCTAGGGATTGCTCCTGTTTGCTTGTGCTCACTGTCTATCCTTTGAATTGAACTGTGGGCATATTAAAGAAGGAGAAGCTTAGCACTTGTGATGACAACAAATGTGGTATTGCAGCTGGGGAAGTCATTAATGCAACCTATATGGGAATAGAAGCTTATTAGTTCAGGGACTTCAGCTTTCAGGACAGATATTACAATCCTACTAGTTACAATGCCTCTGGTCATAACTATGTATTAATGACTTCATTATTGAAAATTTGCTTACCTTTTGTATGTTGCCTAACCCATCTATTAAGCTTTCATTTAGAAATTAAAAAATGTTAAAATATTAATGCATTTTAATCATTTAAAAAAATCAGTAGAAACCCTTATATGAATCTTTAATAAGGTTTTCAACCTGCCGGACATACTATCATGCAGTTATTTTTGCAAACTACATTAATGTTTGTCATAATGATGATTAAGTTCCTGAAATGCATAATATTACATCTACACATTTAATAAAAGTTCAACTTTTTATAAAAGTATTTGTAGCATTCAATGAGGTGAACGTGTTTTTGTTTATAGTTCAAATTGCATAATAAGCAATCCACAACAAGTTTTTAACTTTCAGAACCATCTTGTGGATTTCAGTAAAAAAAAAAACCTTGAGCTGATACAAAATAGAACTATATTTTGTTAATGGGTATTAATGGGTATAAAACACTGATAAACATGTAGTGCTCAAGTAAGCAAAAAAAAAACACCCCAAAATGCAAATATACTGTAGTGCTTTAATGACCTAAGAATGTGTGTTAAATTAAGTTAAATCTTAAATGATATTTAAAAAGTTTATCATTTTCAAAGTTAAATTTGAATGGAAGAATAGTTAGAAGAGAAACCATTTAGAAATAAATATTTTATGGTTATTCTTTCCCTTAATATCTCTAAAGATGAATAAAGTGTGTTAAATGGTTTAATGCTTAAAATATGTACTGAGAATACCGAATTCCAGTGCATGAAATAAACTGCAGAAATTGGATAACGTTTTCAAAAAATAACTATGAATTTGATGACGACAGAGAAAACAAAGAAACTGATCAATTTCCTTCCCCAAAACAGCTCTAAATTGTATTAGACGTTAACACAGTTATTCTTTTATATTCACATGGGGCTTAACTATTAATAAGTATGTATTCAGGCGCAGGGAAAGTGATTTTTAAGAAGACCTATTTCCCCGAGGGAATGAAGGAAGCAGAGCTAGAGAACTAGAAACAAGAGAACTCTGTTCTCTTAAAGAACTATTCTTTGCATCATTACAAAACCCTACGGATAATCATTTAAAGAGTGTGAAATGAGGAGTGCATAATATGTGGGGAGACCACAGTCAATGAGAATTAGTCCGTATGTGTTTGCATTATCTCAAATGAAAGAAACAAAAGCGGACCAAAACTAGCATGAATGCGACAGCTGGTGATCTCACCTGCTAATCACAACTGCAGGAATAAAACACATGACCACGGCATATCAGTGTATAGCTTACCTTCTGATATCATAAGGTCTGCCATTAGTCCCCGTGTAAAACACAGACTGAAGTGTTATCTGTGTGATCAGTCAAGGTGGGGGACGTGGTTTGTCTCCTTTGAAGTATATCAAAATAATGGAGGAGCCAAGGCTCCACAGCATGTGCAAAAACATTCTCAACACATTTGGCTTTCATGTTTTATAGGAGGTCTTAATCCTTCAAATGTTTCAAAATACCACTGAGCTGTTATTTATCATGATCGATCTCAGCCTTAAGTTAGTATTTTCAGCTAACATATTTTTGTCATCGAAAACCTATAATGAAAACTTCAAGAAAATATTTTTCTAGTTTCCTGCTTTCCAGTACTTCAGTCAAATAGTTGCATTTCAATTAAGATTGAGGTTAATCAAAAATAAATAAATATTTATTGTTTAGGCTATGAAAAGATATTTTTTCATGAGTTGGGATCTCTTACCTAATTTGATCATTCTACTTCTAATCTGTAAATTCTACAGATTTACTCACTGTTGTGTTCAGTAGACTTTACTGTATTTTCATAAATATATATATTTATTTTCATTAAGGGAACTTGTGGTCTGCCATTAAGGACTGACACACATGTTAATACTTTCTTTGCATAGTCGCCATGAGCAAAAACATTTTATCAGTCAATGGTGATGCACGTTCAAATGTTACTGTATCTTGTTTTGGATTATTATTAAATCGATTCCTATCATTTCACAGATGTTTTGTGACCTGTTTTACTGAAGTTTCAATTTATAATCTGCTGCAATCTACTGTATTTATTTATTTTCTGAGGACATATAGAACCATTATGATTTACAGGTTGTGAAGTCTCGTAAGTGCAGAGAAATTGGTATTAGGAATGCAATCTACCATTTGATTTACCATCAATTTACTGGCAATCTACCATTTGTGTATCAATGATGCATTAAGGTCTAGCAGGGCGTGATGTCAAAAACATATATTGGCAAAACCCTTTCTTTCTAATTTGTAAACATATTTTTGGCAATAAAAACTGAAAAACTGATTTGCTACACAGTAATAAAGGTCTGTTATATGTTAAGATATTTATTTTTATTAAAGATTTTCATAAAAACACAGCTTCAGCAATTTTGTTGTTCACCTAACAAATGAATATCTTAGAACAGTTAGGAAGCTGTTCCAGTCTTCAGTGCAAAACTATTAAGAGATGTATTTTCTCTAGTACCTGTTTTGAGGATCCTGCCCTTCTAATGGCAGCAACATAAGAAGTTACTGCTTTGACAGCTTTCCTGCAATGTCTGTGACAGGCTATGCCAATAGCAGCCCTGATGGACAGCAACTGGATCTTATCATTTCATGGATATCAAGAGCACAGACAAGAAGGTTTATCTCCAAGCCACACACTTCTCATCTGCTGCCTTGTGGGGGAGAGAAAAAAAATGTCTTTACTTCTCGGATTGTCTGCGTTCTGGGGAAAAATGGTCTTGAACACTTGAAATATTTTGTTATTACACATACTTCCAGCTCTTTTAGAGTTTCATTACATACTGATTTCATATACCGTCTGTAAAACTGAGACAGTTCATATTCGTTTCCATCCACATGGAAAATGTATGCCCATGTTTTGAGAATTAAAATGATTTTTGCCTCAAAGGCACAAAAAAGAACATTTGAGCTACTTTTGGAAATAATCTTGGAAAAAAAAGCAGAGGATTAATGTTTGGAGAATAAAATGCCTCTTCACCAGTTGCAGGGGTGGATCCTGAGTACAGTTAAATCATACTCATTCAATGCAACCAAAAAAGCACATTGATATTAAAAAGCTGGTTCTGTCCTGGAAATGCAAAGACATCACGCTTTCAGTGTGAAAAGTAGGCTACATAAAATGCACACATACACACATATATACTGTACAGATGTGGATCTTACATTGTGGTTGCAATCCTTTCGCTTCCAGTCAGAAAACAAGCAATATTAAAGTTGCAAATATTCTATAATGGCGTTTTCAATGTCAGGTAATGTCATCTTCCAAGACACTGTATTAGGAACTGTTCAAAAGGTTTGTACTTTGTATAGTGGCATTAACTTACTCAGGAATTCCACAGACAGGACACCTCCAGCAAAGGCAATTATCAATATAAAGACTGATACCATTGAGTAAATTCCTAACATTAATATGTAACTAAAATGTTGTCATTAGTGATTACAATAATTTTCCTTGACATTTTTCTAATTTGTGGGAGACATAATTCAGAATTCCCAAGTGAGTGGGTATTATTGCTCCATACTGCTACAGGCATTTCTTGAGAAGTGTGTGAAAACATATAGTTTAACACAATTAAAGATAGGTACAGTACATGACTAACTGTTGCTGTTATTTAAGGTGAAAATATACTTTTCACACTACATGAGAGACAGCACGACATGCTGGTGTGACTTGGGTGGTGTTGAGAAAAATCTAATCATATTTTTCTTTCCTGATTTTGCTGGTTGCTCTTGCAACAGTTAGGGAGCTGGATTTTCAGATAACACATTTAATACCCATCATTATTTATCATTATTAAACAATTAAAAGACACAATTTGGGAGCATTGTAAAGGAATTGGCCTTATGTGTACCCTTCATTTTATTAACAATTATAAACATAATTAAGTTAAAAGAACATTTTTAATGAATATTACCAGATTATAAAAACAAACATTTGAAATGTCTAGCTTCAACAGACTACCTCTAAATTGTTTAACTGCTTAGACAAAGATCTTTCTCAAAGATTTGGCACTTCGTTTTTCACATCTAGTCTGTATTGCCTCTGGCATGAATAACAAATATTGCAGCAAATTTAGTTTTGCCCTGTAATAGTGCAACCTGATTTCTTCAGGTGGTTGTAACAAGAGCAGAGTCACCACATCTACTTTTCATTTTTTTAGCCACACTGACACAGCAGTAGCATACAATTTTCTGTCTGGACTAAATTATCTGAGATACACTATTTTCTCACACTCTTTATATAATCTTCATGATTACAGACATAGAATCCAGTCCTTTTGTTATTCTACATGAAATAGAATGCATTGTGTGATAGGAAGCAGAAAGCCCAGATATTTGTGGTTCCCATTTTGATATCTGATAAAAAGGTTTACATCAACAAATAGCACACTTTACTGCATGGGGCAATATCTTTTGTTTCTAAAATACACCCAATGTGCTCCTTAAAGCTCCAAATTTTGATTTGGAACTAAAGTAGGATCACAGGTTTTCTGTATAGCATATAAACAAAGTTCTAATCAATGTTCCTCATAAACATTCCTCATATCCAAACTTACAATAACAAGTTTTATGTACAACCTTTAAAAATTAATAGATTGGTTATAGGCAGCTTATAGGACTATATATTAATGTATTTATACAGGTATATTAAATATCCTTTTTTCAGCCATTTAAAATGTCTGCATTTTTTCTTCTTAATAACACCATTGCTGCAATTTTAGTTGTGGTGCTTATCCAAGCGAGAAAGACTGTTTATCTCCCAGGACACACTATGCACCCTGTTGTTACATCTATTTTATGACAAATGCTTTTAACATATTTTTTTATATTTTTTTATGGAGGAAAGCTTCTGTGTTCTTGTGATTCTAACAGTCTGAATTCAATTTTTGATATGATTCATTTGTCATATGATTTCATCAAAGCAATTTTTTATGTATCACAAAAGTAGGCTGCTCAGGACTATAAATATTTTCTACATAATTTGCTTTATAGGGGAAATGAAAAGAAAAAATCTCATAAAGAGAAATGCATATCTCAAAACTTTGCTTACTTCTGCTTACTTAAGACACTGCGTTTTTTTAACATTGTATTCTTGTTTTAGTTTATAAGGTAACTTTGTAATGTAACATACTGCAAAATACTAAGTAATTACAGATGAATGATGGTCAGTAAGCAAAATAATCATTGAAGCAATTGATAGAATACATATTACTGTCATGCAGCTGTTACAAACATTACTGTTAGAACAGTACATTGCATTAACAATGTACTGGCTACTTAAGAAACAGAAATGGTAATATCATAAATGTATAAAGTCAATATACACAGTAGATATAATTAACTGATTATGTATTAATATCTAATTTATCTCTAGGGTGATCCACTTGTAGATGTTATGGACATTAAACATAGATTTAATTATGTTAGTTTCCATTAATTAAGTACATGTTTAATCCCTTAGCTGTTATTTAATTAAATAATGAACCAGGACATCTTTACAATTTTGGATGGTGTCTTGATATTATTTTTAAAATCTATAAGGTGCCTTATTTACATTAGGTTGTTCTCTTAGTTACAGCGGAGTGGAAAAATGTTCTTGTTATATTGATCTGATTCTCTGCACACAGTATTGGGCAAGCTGTAGGTCAATTAATGTAGACTAAACTGCTACAATTTATTTATGGCTGAATGAATATGAAAAGGATTCATTTATGAAAAGGTTAATCATCCTCCCACATTGAAGAGCAAGAAGGCCTCCCTTGAAGAATTACAGGTGAGAAATTAATTGTACAGATATATATATATATTTGTGTGCCATCAGACTGAGAATGGGCAGGGAAATAAGCTATTGTGGCTATTATTGTACATGACTCAAATGGACCTTCACATTGTACCATATTATTGCAGTGAAAAAGATGATAACAGTTTTATACAACTTTTTTGTACATTTGAGACTGCTGCAAAATACGAACAAACTGTTTATGCAGTAATTTTAGATTTTGGAGTAATATATATATATATGTTACAACAAACAATGGAAAAAATAGTTAATGCAGGGCACAGCTGTAATAATGATAAATGTTTTAGTAACACGTCATAAAAGTTACAGACTAAAACCATTTATTAATCCTTTAATAAACTTTGTGTGTAATAAATATAAAGGAATGTATGAAAGGTTACATCTAGCCTTTTGGTAGTTCGTAATTAATTTCCCCATAATGTCGTCCTTTCGCCAACTGAAAGAAGCCAGAGTATGGGCTTCAACAACATAGCTGAGTAGCTCATTCCATACTTACACAACCCTTTGGTTCTTCATGTTCTCTGCACTTCCACATAGTTTTTACTAGTTTTTATTTGTGTCCTTCTGTCTGGACACACTGTTCATTCTGAAGAAATCCACTGAGTTTGTTTTGCCTTTAAGGATCTGTTAATACAGTACTTCAATTGGATACCATAATCTTCTCCATTCAAGACTAAAAATATTCTGTTCCTTCAGTCTGTAAGTGCAGGACATGCCCTCAAGCCCTGGGATGTATCTAGTTGATCTTCTCTGGAATGATTCCAGAGCAGCAATACATTTTCTATAATTTGGTGACCAAAATGTAATAACTTATTATATTAACTATTGCTGTATTGGATAAATTGGTTAGAAAATGGGTGGATATGTAATGTTATATAGTTATAATGGTAGTTGTTAATGTCAAGTAATGTAGTTTTCCTATAATATGCATTTCTTAATATATAAATACTTAATATTTGTGCTTGTAGGGGTTGTGAACAAGCTTCATGTTGAACATGAAGCCCCTAGCTTTTTGGAGGATCGCTGCAATGTCTTGCCTTTGATTTTAATACGGTGAATATTTTTGTAGTTTTATTCTCTGCATTTTTTAGATAACAATAATGCTTATACATATCTGCAACTACATTATTAAAATGCATTATTCCTGACACTAAAGTACAAGGGATCAGGGACATGGTACTTCAGTATGCCATTTCCCAGCTTGATTTGTGTTGTGCCTCTGAGTTCATATACAGTAGTTGTTGCAGACTCTCAGAAAAACATGTTCAGATATTACTGTGTGGCCAACCTTCCACATATTTTATCCTGGACTTACATGATTCAAGATGGATCCATTTACTGACATAAAAACACTAAATTCTGAAGACACTCATCAATAATATCTAATATCTAATAAAAATATGATATCTGCAAGTGAATGATAATAGGTAGAATTAAAAAAACTGCATCAATCCTCAGCTGTTAGTATAGACACATGTGATGTTGAGTTCACTCATTATAAAAACCATAAGCATTATTATTGGTTGCTGAACTGAACAAAGTTTCAGGAAGGATATTCCTACCCGAATTCATTATATTGTCTGAAATGTATTCAAATAAGTATACTGTATAACTTCATATAAACTAAAATGAGTTAATTAAACATAAAAAAACATTTGGACATTTACACAAACAACAGTTAAATCCAAATGAAAAACCCCTAGTATCTCTGTACTTTTATTTGAGACGTTAATGTGAGTAGGCAGTATTTCCAGTTGAGAACTTCATATAAATCATCATCCAGACTTAAACTTGTTGAACAACATGGAATTTAACAGTATACTTGAAATATACTGAAGGCTACAAATCTAATGTATTTTCCTATTTTCCTCTAATTAGGGAAATGGGGAATTTCCGTGAACAGCAACAGCTCCTGAGGTAAGTTGGTTTAAAATGTATGGAATTACATAACTTAAAGAGAGAAGTCTGATTCTGCATCTGAAAATTAAAGCCAAGACAATTTGATGCTCTATTTAAATGTATTGATCCCTAATTAGAATGTTATCAAAAGTATGAAAATTAATTGTAAAAGTGTGAGCAAAGTAAAGCTCATTTGAATTATTTTTACCCATGATGCACAATATATTTTTGTATGTCTGTGGCCTAGATTCAAAATGACTCACCCCCAATTAATATTTACTGTGAATATATTTAGAGTGGTGTACCCTATGGACTTGCTTCTATGCTTAGGATTTTTATTGGCATACATACGTGTCTGTAGCATTCAACAGTTGAGTTAAAACACTGTTTTAAAGTCATTTGGGGACCATAAATGTTACAAAATACTACATCAACATGAGAGCAATTCAATTCCTACTTTGTACTGATAACATTTTTTTTAAAAAGCAAAAAATAAATCAGTTGCATTAAAATACAGTTTAAACCCCTTTATGGTACCATTAAGGTTTATTTCTGTTTCTTTCATTGTGCTTTTAATCTGTAGGTCTTTGTATGATTGTAATCCTAATTAAATGGGTTTTTTTTATAAAAAGGGAAGTATTACTCAACGAGAGAAACAGATCAGTAACTTGATAATTCAATGTGTAGATTACAAAAATAAATACACCAGGAAAATATATCTGTGTGAATACAGCAGTTTTCCACACATAAAATTCCTGAATATGCATACGCTAACTAAAATGGAAAATTTGGATATTTCCTGTAACACAAACCATATAATGGGAAAACAACTCTGATTTTCATTTAGAACAGAAGTCCTTTTTCCCTTTCAATATCACAGATGCAAGTATTACAATTATGATTTAACATTCTTTCATTATGTGGGATTTAAAAAATCTTTGTAATACTTTTAATATTATAATAAATACACTACAACACTATGTTATGATATATATATATACTGTGTAATGTAAGTGCCTGCAAGTGTTAGGTAGTAATAAAGACTACAGTATAATGTTAGTATACAGTCTATAAATTAAAAGATCAATATTGAGAACAACGAAATGTTGAGTTTCCAACTTTAATTTTCCACACTTTTACTTAACGAGTAATTGCTGGAACTGCAAAAAAGAGGGAAGTAGAGAGATCTGGCTGAAGTAGATTGTTAAAAGGTTTATTCACTGTCATAAAGCAAATTGAATTTGAAGGCTAAATGATGTTTTCTATGAAAAAACATGTAATGTTTCAGATTTATGTTACTTGCACAGCCTGCCTGAGCCTGAGAATGGAAAGACATGCTCCTGAATTGCCACATATTCCACATGGGGCCGTTATGTCACGTGTTTGTTGATTTTGTTGTCTGCAATTTTCACTGAATGTCCTACTGTGTTTCAGTGCTGCAGTCATTTTAAGCTAGATAAAGCTAAAATGGTCAAAACCATTTTTTCATGGATCAATGCAAGGTGTTAATATCACACTTTTTGTCTTCTTGTTGTGTCCCTGTTGCGATGCAGTGTGAAGCATCTATGTCTCACTTGCTTGTTTTGAGACGGAAAACTGATGAAAAAACTGTCATCTTGGAATTTGGAATTGGAGATGAACAACATAAATAAAATGTACCTTACTTCAACCTGAATGCTCAAGCTCTTGGGCCACAGTACAGGCAAAACTGTTTCTCTGTTCTGTTTAATGGGAGAATGCATCTGTATTATGGTAGTCATTGCTGCTGCCATGCTGTTCTGGGGTTTGGGGGCTAATTTTGCCCCTTGGTACCTTGCATGGGGTGTTTGCAGGCTCATTCCATATCTGTGTGGTCTTTATTAGATGCTTCAGTCTCCATTTGTCTCAAAGACCTGCTGGCTATGTTCATTGGTCACTAGAGTTTCCCTGTGTGTGCATCCTGTAAACATGTGTCCTCGCTACATTGTAGATTCGCCTTGTGACCCTTGCCAGGGATAAGCAGCTTTCTAATTGTTGTACGGATGTCTAGCAAGATCCACAGAATAAAATTACTTTAATTTAATCGGTTTACTTTGCTGAGCTGTTTATGTCTACAGAACACAATTAGGTGAACTGAAATCAAATCTCTCTCAACATTTAAATATATATAAAAGAAAATTACTGTAACAGATAAAACAGATGGAGATGGTGTGACTAAAAACATTGTTCTACTATTGTTTAAGCAACTAGCATGATCAGAAAGAGTGCTCTAATATGCCAAATAATATTTGAAACTATGCAATTATCTGGAACACAGTGTTAAGCATTCTTAATTGGAGAGTGTTATGGTCTATATATAATTCAGTGACAATATTTACAGATTCATTGTTTTGATTTCCCACTTAGCTTATGCAGTGTGCAATTCAAAGTGTAATTTGAAATGATTCTCTTCTTCTAAGAGAGGTTTGAAGAAATACACATCTGCATATACTTCACATTAGAAAATAATACAATACAATATTAACGACCGATTCATGAGTTATTAAACTGCTATAATGTTTTTTTTTATTTTTGTACAATTAGTATTGCTTTCTTTTTGCTTTAGAGAATAAAATGTTAATTCTGCCTTTGCCATTATAGATTAAACAAAAGGGGTTGGGGGTGGTATAGATTAGTTTTCAGAATTCCTTTACTGGAAAAGTTTGAAACCCTTGATGAATTCACCTCAATTAGCCTTTAATTAAATACCATGTTAAAATCACATTTGAATAATGTAAAGGAACGTTTTTTTTTATATATTTTCTTTGTTAAATAATAGAAAGGCTATAAATTAAGTTCACCGGGAACTGTTTAAGCGCAACATAAGAACATAAGTGCTGGGCTTTCTTACTGGTACTCAGATGAATAGAACCTTTATACAATTTCCCTCTATTCCATTTTTTGCCCTCTATGAAAACACATTCTGTGTCATCTGACTAGAAAAATACTTACTTGAGGAGCTGAGACATTTTGAAAATATGTATGCAGTCACTGTTTAAACTGCTTCATTGTGAAGTCAGAGTATATGATATTATATTATTTATTTTGGCAAGCACAATACATTTTTGTATTTGTTTAACAGTTGCCTTTAACCAGGTGTCATGCAATACAGCAAACATAGATTACGTATCTATAGAAGGAACAATCACGTGGGTAAATTAAGGAAAAATAAATTAATTAAATATTAATATAATTAATTAATTCTATGAAAATATAACTCATTAATTGCTTACAGTGATTGGCAAGTTACTTTACAAATTTGATAATGAAAACCATTAGTGAGGTACAGTGAAAGTTTCTAATTTATTAAATAATTTGCTTTCTGGGCTTTCATGGGCGAGGCACGAACTAGGGTGGGAGCGGCGAGGGCACAAGCCCTAGAACCCGAATCCGTTACAATAACAAAAGGACAGACAATGAAATATGGCTATTTCGAAGTCACAAATGTGAGATATAAAGTCGGAATTCTGAGTTACTAAGTCGCAATTCTGAGATACTAAGTCGGAATTCTGAGATACTAAGTCGGAATTCTGAGTTGCTAAGTCGCAATTCTGAGATACTAAGTCGGAATTCCGACTTACTAAGTTGCAATTCCGAGTTACTAAGTCGGAATTCCGAGTTACTAAGTCGGAATTCCGACTTACTAAGTCGGAATTCTGAGTTGCTAAGTCGCAATTCTGAGATACTAAGTCGGAATTCTGAGTTGCTAAGTCGGAATTCTGAGATACTAAGTCGGAATTCTGACTTACTAAGTCGGAATTCTGAGTTGCTAAGTCACAATTCTGAGTTGCTGAGTCGCAATTCTGAGATACTAAGTCGGAATTCTGACTTACTAAGTCGGAATTCTGACTTACTAAGTCGGAATTCTGAGATACCATAGCGCGTTTTTTTTTTACTCCCTGGCGGAAACGGGCTTCCATAAGATTTAGCACAATGTGAGGAAAATTAAAATCTCCCATGATAACCACTTCTACTTCTACATATACATTTCTGATTTCATTATATTTGACAAGTCATCCATTTTCTTATGTTTTCAATTAAACGTTTTTACTTATTATAGTGATGTTGGAAAAACCCTGTTCTTGGTTACTCTTTAGAATCCTTTAAATCTATAAATAATTAGTTTTATATAAAATCAAATTTTAGTCATTATTAATTAAAACTTCCCTTTTGATCTACTTAAAGATAAAAAATCCAGGGTACTTTTGGATACCTTTCATAATTTCACATGACCCCTCTTTTAAATATACTTACTGTATGTGAAAAACAGTAATACTAGGATCTAGATATTCAGAATGTTGCCCACTCAATCAGCAAAATATCTTGTTTGGAAGCTAAAAAAAGAACAAAGGTTAAATGATCACAGCTGTTATTTGTTGCAAAGATGTTAATTTTTCTCAGTTCAGTCTCCACTTCGGCGTGCTTCAGTTGGCTTACTTTCACATCACATTTACACTTCACTGTCAACAGAGCCACCTGCAGAGCTGATCAAAGGAAAGAGAAATGTTTCACTCTTGCTGGCTGTTACACCTAACATATAGGCAAGTCATTCCCTACACCTTGCTTTGGAACTGAATGATGTTATTACTTTATTGCATTTCTCTTTTTCTTGTTCTGTCATTATTTTCTGTTGATTTTTTATGCGAATACGTTTTTTTTAGGTGACAAATGAAAAGCCTTTTCTCTTGAGAAACTGACTACTTTTCTAGTTTTCTTAATATGAATGAATATGAATAGAATCTCTTCTTTTAACTATAAATGAAGATGCTGGTCTGCCGCTCATGACAGAATAATTTAGCATCCAATTTAGAGATGCTTCTTTTGGTCTTCACTAACAATCTCTCAATGAGCATTGCATCTACTTCTTCACAGGAGAATGAAGATACTTTTTCTTAAATGAGGACTACATAAACAGAGGCTAACTGCTGAGCATGACAGAATCAAACCAGATTTTTTCCTTACTGTCATTCCCTATTTTTACCTGGCTGTCACAAAGCATTTTGAGATTATTGATGAAGAGCTAGAGACAGTTCTTCAAAAGTCCTCACATTGTTTTATTCTAGTGACAAGGAGTCCTTATGAAGGAACCTCTCCTGTTATGTGGGAGTTCTTTCACTAAGTAAAAATCTTGACTTAACTTGTGCGTAACATATTGTTGTGCAAAAATTCATAGGGTTAATCCAAACTTGAATTAAGATCACCAGCTTTATTTCATTATCACTTTTTCATTTATTTTTCATCACCTGTTTGACAGCAGATAATCATTCTAATGAAGTGATGATAAAGTAAATTAGGAAGACTGATAGAAGATGTAGAAAATACACATACACATTTATATCACCAGAATTTCGCAAATGTTTTCTTAAAAGACACTGAGTAATGATTTCATCTTACAACTGCTAAGTTCTATTTTAATGTGAAATGCTTCTCAATTAATAGGAAACCTACAGTATAGAGATATTACATATCACTTAAATGATATTAGATGAGGAAAATAATAATTAATAACCTAATCAAGTAATTATGATAAATTACCTCATTTATAATTTACCAGTTTCTTCTTACCTTATAGTGTCAGGTCAGTGATTAAATCAGGAAGTATATTCATTCTAAACATATGTGTCTATGATTTGATGCAATATAGCAGCTTCAACTGGTTAAAATAAAACAATGTACAATTTCCTTAATCCATCCATCCATTTTCTAGCCACTTTATCCAATACAGGGTCTCAGAGGAACCACAGCCTATCCCAGGAAGCAATGGGCACAAGGCAGGATATATCCTGGTCAGGACACCAGTCCATCATTGGGACTATTTTCTCAGAAGATAACTGCCATACCAGTATGTCCTTGGACTGTGAGAGAAAACTTAAGCACCCGATGGGTACTCACGCATACACAGGGATAGCATACAAAATTAACTGTTACAAGGGCCCAGTGTGGTCCTTGTGTTTATTTTGATGTTATGTTCCACCCTTCCTGGCTTTGGTTGTTATCCCTCCCCATTAGTTCATTAATTCATCTACTTTGCTGTAATACGTCATTCATAATCAGCTTCTTGACCAATCAGAACTCAACTTCTTCAGTATTTAACTTGGAGGTTTTCAGAACAAAGGGGCCTTTCACTCGACTTTGGTTCAGTTCAGCTTCGCTTCGCTTTAGTTTTGCTTCGTCTCCATCTCTCTTCATTTTTGTTCATTTTGCTTTGTGTGTGTTTCCGTATAGCTTCGGCTTTGTTGGTCTGTGTTCATCTCCTTGTACTTTCGTTTGTTTGTATGTTCCTTTATTTCGCCATTACCTTGCCCAAACGTGTCATATCATCCTCGGTGCTCTTTTGTACCCTATACCTTGTGTCTACTCTTTTCCTCTTGTTTGTATTCGCAATTTACTTGTGTATTTGTGTGAACGTTTGTGTAAAGGGTTAGTTTAGGTTGTCGGGTACATTCTGCACATGTAGTTGGTCTTTGTATTAGTAACAGTAGTTTAGGACAGGTGAGTGCCTTTTGTCTTGTATGGTTTTGGGTAGTTAGTGAAGGTTAGCAGGGAGTTAGAAGATGCTGAAGACCGAGTGTTTCAAGTGTTTCACCGTAACTTCCTTAATGTGAAGTTAAAATCATATTTGGTGCATATAGGTGTAGAATATAGGAATTACCTACAAACAGCACAAATTCCATTCTGTGCCTGTCTTCAACCTATCTAAATCTCAATTCTTTGTAAGATTAAAAGAAATGCTGTAAGAACAAAAAGAAGAAAAAAAGAGAACTCCCTGTGGTCACCACATGATGTTGTTCAGAGTGAGCATGTTATTTTTTTAACCAGCAGATAAAATCTGAAACAGGAAAACTGTGACATGTCTTGTGCCAGGCTGCAAAAAGCTTTCTCCTTGCGTGAACAAACTGATTATAATCCTCTGTGGGAGGCTGAACCTGGGCACTAACTGTGCACTGTCTGCTGTTGCACTGCATAATGACTGCACACCTTAGAGAATCGTAATTTTTCAATTTCGGTTTCCTTCTTTTGCTTTATGCTTTTACATTAACGCAAGTGCATGAAATAAAGTACATTTAAAATTTCTGAAAATGTATGTTTTTATAGTAAAACCCATGATATTCTAAACATGGATGACGGGTAAAACATGTAGCTTACATGAGTCAATGAACAGGGATTACAGAGGTGGTAGCAGTTTTTATTATACCTCAATCAACCAAAATCATCTCCCTTTCCATTTTACATAACCCCTATAACTTGTAAGCATCTCTGGGTTCTAAAAAATTATTATACGTGCTTTCTAAAGATGCAAAAATACTGCAAATCACAACAGAATGAGAGGGACTTATGCTCTTGATTGTAAAAAGGCATACAAGGAAAACAGTAACTTAAAACAACTGTAAAACAGTCACATAAATAAATATGCATTTATATAATTTAAGTGATAATGTTAATAAACCCTGATGTACGACCTTAATATATATTACACCTCTCAATAAATGTGTTGTGAAGTTAAATGATTAAATGTGTACTATTCTCGAATGGAACAAATGCATTGATGTCTTTGATAAACACCGAAAAGGTTCAATACCTGACAATGTCTAGTAGAGCTTACTAAATATTTTTTTATGAAGGTATAAATGTCAGGATGTTTGTGTATCTGTTGTGTAGACCAATATTATTTATTACTTTAGTATAAACTGAGTCACCAATATTTATTAAGTCACTGCCTGTAGTTTTGGTGAGACTTTTATTTTAATGATTTCATGAACTTATTTTACTATGTGAATTTTACTAAATTCTTTTGCAGGCTAAATTCTGCTTTTAATTATTGATATTCCACCCCCTGTTGGTACTACATAATCAAATCTAGTTTAACGTCATTATTATTTATCAATTGCACTCATGGATGTCTCTAAAAAATATTCTCAAACTCAGGATATTACCCACAGCGTCAAGTTGTTTGTTTTGGGGTTTGCTGTTTTGAATGAATAGCATGGGGACAGTCTCAGCTCTTCCAGCAATAAGGCTTCAAAGAAGCCTACTTCACATTTGAGAACAGATGAAGTCATGGTACACTATGGACAAAGAAAACTACAAGACTGAGCCTCATTGCTATTAAATTAATCATGCATCGCTCTGTGTGTATCTGTTGTATGTGCTCATAATGGGCTCAGTGATAAAACATGCTTTTTATATCATTGCTATATTTACATGGTACAGAAAAGAAATACATGATGAACCTGATTATACACAAAGAATTTTCAAAAGTATTTACTGATCAGTTTAATTTTGTACAGTTCGCATTACATTTAAAACACTGTGTTGAGCAGAATTAACTGTATGGTAGTAAGTTGGCACATTCTGCCTGTGTCTTGTGCTGGACTCACATCCTGTTCTTGGTGTACACTCACCCTGGGCCCAAGGTGTCTAGAAAAGACTATTACTCCTATTCCTGCTAACCTTAAAAGGAATAAGTTGCTTCCTGAACATGTGGAGGAGGATGATTATTACTATTGTGTTCAAATTCATTTTTTCACATTTTACTATAGTATATGAAAAAAATGAAGCAGCTTTTCATTGAAAGGTCATTCACATTGTGTTTATTGATCCTGGATCCAATCTGGTTTTGACCAGCATATCATCTCTATTTTTTTCTATCAGGCATCGCTGCAGCTTGTTAGTAATCTTGTAAGAAAAAAAAAATCAAAATGGCCTCTGCAAAACGTTTACATACAACTTAATAACTGATAATTAATGAGGCAGTTCTGTTATTAGAACTTAAGGACATGTACAGTACAAACAGGTAGAAAGGACTCTTCTCATCCAGCTCATTTTTTCAGTAGCCAGTTGGTCAGAGCTTCTCATCATACCGTTGAAGAGAAACTAGGGGAAACTAGGCTGTACCTTTGATAACATAGCTAGATGACTTTCTTCAGACTCAATCCCATTGTGTAAAAAAGTGCCTCATGTGCACTAATTTAGTTCCCACTTCGGTCCTCTAGTTCATGTTTCTTATCATTTAAGTCCATAGGGCTGCCTTTTTTATACTTATGATGGTTCACACTTTAATCAGAATACTTCGTAGTATAAGAAAAAAAATGTTTAGAGGGAATAATCGTATTAATGCATTTATAGAAGAAACTGTATTATTGTATTTCTGCAGGAGATCGGAAACGATTCTGCAGCAGTAGACGCTGTCGAAGCCCAAACGCAGGACTCGTTACACTTTTAGATGTCAAGTGGTCATTAGAAAATAAGCGAGTTGGATTCACTCTCACGCGGAATTGGAAACTGAACGAAAGGGGAAAGAAATAGCCTTCTTAGTCGTAGTACCAAGACTTTTAGTTGAATACACGGCTAGATTCACACACTTAGGCTCTAATGCGAAGCAAAAATTCAACTGTCTGAACAGACTTAAATAAAGAAACTAATTAGCGTGATTGGGAACAACTGCAGGTCGGGAGCCGGTGCCTGAAAACTGAAGGTTGAACTGAAAGACGTCCCGACCTAATTTGAATGACAGGTTGAGAGCTCGTGGGAATGTTGCTGTTGCCAGAGGCGAAAGCAGAACGCGAGTCAGCCCCACCCAGGGCATTACATCTATGGAAAGGTCATCAATTTACACACATAGTCTATTTTAAATATAAGAAATTTGTTAGATATGAAATTCCGATTGATACGCTATATTGCATTGCCTGCGTCTGGCACCCCATCCACAGTATATCCTGGCTTGAGCCTGTTGCTTGCTGCGACAGGCTTCAGCTCCCCGTGACCTCGTATTGGATAAAGCTGTTAGAAAATAGATTGATGGATATTTTATTGCATAGCATATTTCGATGCATACAGTATGTGCTACTTTGAATTTATTTAGAACAGGTACATCTTCTAATTAATACATATTTTTAAATGTAAATTTAAAGTCTTAATTTCAGGATCACAATTTTTTGCTGCTCAGTTTTTTTTTCTTTACATCCTCTACAGGAGAAAACTTAAAAAAGGCTTCTTGAACTATGCTCTAACTTCTGACACACACCTCATCAATTTGAAAAACTCCTCTTCAGCAGTCTCTGAAACATTGGAAAGCTCTGTCTCCTTTCCGGTATCTGAAATCCACAATCACACCATAAGCTCTTCTGACCCGGGCTGCAATGCTCCACTGCAATCTTCAAAAAGTTTTTTCAGCTGGCTCAGTATAAAGACTTAAAAGGGAACTTCTTACTTGCTCAGCTGCACCAGCTTCCTATCAAAATATTACAACAGAAACAAAATAAGTCTTTAACTATTTATTTTCTTATAACCACTGTGATATTGACATAAGTATAATCAATGATTGCCCTGCTTTGTTAAGAATTGTTAATATTATCTGCCTTGAATAATAGACTGCAAATATTACCCTAGTATATCCATAACCTGACGTTATCTGACCTATGTTTATTAGGCACAATGCATTTTTTTTTAAATATTACTGCTCACCTTTCAATTTTAATGTTTCCCTTTTAACAGGTTCTTTACTCATTTTTCTACAGTAGCATGACAATTTTAAATGACTTTGCATCTTAACAAATTATTATCAAATAAAAATTGAATGACTCATAAAAATACCCATTTCACATACCTTTTATTGTGATTGTATGACCCTGCTTCTGTAATTCGAGGCTGAACACTGCCCCTTGTTTTTAAATTTGACCAAGATAAATAGTTTAACACATCTATCATCTTCTTAGACATTTTGAAAACGAGCAAAATTAAATTAATGCTGATGTTTTGAGATGATATAGGCTGTTGTCTAGGTAGTTATCATTATGAAAAATTCAGGCTAAAACATATTTGGGTAGAAGGCTAAATCAAATTTAGAATGATATAAGAATATAGGAGAGGCATGAATAATTACTCAGTAAAAATGAACAAAGACTTGCACATGAATTGTCAGCATATTTATGCACAAAAAAACCAAAAAGATAGATTTTGTATTCTCATAGACTTCAGCTACAATTAAATAATTTAAATGAATTTACCTCGCAGAGCATCAGCCTTCTGCATCAATTTTACATTGTGGGAGCTCCTAAATTTTCAGGTCACAAGAAAAACTTTGTTTTGTTTTTTTTGTAGGTACAGCCAATTGAGATTAGAATAGAGTGCCTGAGTTCCTGTAAATCAACAGACAGGGACAATAGATCCATGGATAATATCCTTCACAATAATATGTAATTTTGTACATTATGTTGGTTTAGGAAACATTTATATGTTGTCTATTTTAAATCAAAAGGTTAACATTATGGTTAATTTTAAACCACAGGTGGTTATGGATAGATCTCATTTGAACAATGAGAACAGCATTTGAACAGCATGAAAGATGTTCACTGTTTCCTAACTGGTGATAGATGAAAGTTGGAACTTCCGTATAGTTTTCTTTTCTGTCTTCTGGTAAATGTTCACTGTTAAATCTGAAGATGTCCTCTGAGACTTAGACTTTCTCAATGCTGTTGATAATTTTGAATATTTGGATTAGGTCAACTTGTAGTCTTCTCTGTTCAAGACTGGAAATGTTAAACTCTTTTAGTCTTTCAGGGCATTCCTTTAAGCTAGAGAAAATATCTTGTTCCTCTTCTCAAGATTCAGCAGCAATGTGTTTTTTATATTGGTTACCAAATCTGTACACAATACAGGTATGTAACATATATTATTACAGATAATAATACAGAGTTACAGAGTACCGAGCCTGATTATGGATCCTACGGACGCACAAGCTCTTCGTTTCCTTCTCCCGCAGCATTCCCAAACTATCACCCAGCTTCAATCTTCACACCAACAGCTCACTAAACAGGTCACCTGGCTTTTTTCTCCCCCCATTTTGCCGGCTCCCTCACCGATTCCCGCATCGCCTTTTGCACAAGCACCTGCTCCGACCCCCGAGGCCCCGCCCACCACTCCCACAACCTTACCATTTGTTCTCCCGAAGGAGTATGACAGCAACCCTGCAGGCTGCAGGGGCTTTATTGCTCAATGCTCCCTGGCTTTTAAGCTGCAGCCTGAGCGCTTTTCTACTCCCCGGGAGCAGATCATATTCGCCCTTTCCTTGCTCACAGGCAAAGCATTGGATTGGGCAGCAGTATTGCTTGCTAGGGGAGATCCGCTGTTCTCTGACTTTCAGCTTTTTGCTTATCGTCTCCAGGCGCGTTTTTCTCAAAGCAACCCGGACTTGACTTGCCTTCGGCTTTTCTCCCTTCGCCAGGGCGACAGACCACTTCAAGATTATGTGGCTGAATTCCAAGCCCTCGCCACAGAGTCTACCTGGAACCCTGAATCCCTGGTTTGCCTCTTCTCTAAGGGTCTCTCTGAGTATCTAAAGGACCACCTGGTGCTCATGCCTCTACCCACCTGGTCTCTAGAGGTGGCGATCGCTCAGGTGGTTGAATTGGACACCCGCATTTGGCTTCGGAGAGCAGAGAGACACCCAGGAAGCAGACCTGTGTGCCCCATGGGCCCTCCCCCCTTGGCGCCCACTCTGCCACATGCACTCCTGTCCTTGGAGGAAAAGGAAAGGCGCCGTCGGGAGGGGCTGTGTCTGTACTGCTCTGCATCATATCACTTTCTTGCTGCTTGTCCTTCAAGACCCCCATATCCATCTCGAGCTCCCCCACTGCCTACTGTTAGAGTCAGTAGTGCTGTTTTTTCACAATCCTCTTCGGGGCCTTTATTCCCAGCTTTCATGGATGGACACACACCTTCCCTTTACGGTTTTGGTGGATTCAGGGGCAGCGGGGAACTTTGTGGATGCCACTTTTGCAAAGAAGTGGGATATTCCTCTTGTTCCAGTCTCACCCCCGGTCTGCATTCAAGCTTTGGATGGGTCACCGATTGCTCCTGGACGTATTACCTGGCAGACCATTCCTCTATCCCTTACTGTTGGTGTCACATACGTGGAGAACATTTCACTCCTTCTCCTGGATTCCCCTGCTTACCCGGTTATCATGGACCTTCCCTGGCAGAAGAAGCATGATCCCCACATCTCCTGGGCCAAGAATGAGATCATCGCCTGGAGCCACGCCTGTCGTGACAACTGTTGTCGCCCACCGCTCAAGGTTGCTGCTGCAGTAATCCCCTTGGAAGAGCAGTCTATTATTCCCCACCAAACAAAGCCACCTGACCTTTTTGAGAGCCTTCACCTCCAACTCACAGGATGATTGGTCACCGCTGCTTCCCTGGGTGGAGTATGCCCACAATTCTCTTACCTCCTCCTCGAAAGGTCTCTCTCCCTTCCTCTGTTCATTAGGATATCAACCCACTCTCATCCCTGTCACACCTCTGGACACGACAGTGCCGTCAGTGCGACATTATATTTCAAAGCTGTGAAGGACCTGGAGAATGGCGAGGACAGCTCTCACCAAGTCGACCCAGCGCCACGTCAAATTTGTCAACTGACACCGCAGACCAGCCCCTTGTTTTCAGAGAGGACAGTTTGTTTGCCTATCTTCACGGAACCTACCTCTACATCAGCCTTCCAAGAAGCTTGGGCCTAGGTATATCGGCCCCTTCTGGATTCTCTCCCGGATCACCCCGGTTATCTTCCATCTTGCTCTTCCCCTACCCTCAGAATCCAGTCCTCACTCTACATCTCCCTCCTGAAACCCTTTTACCGTTCGCCCCTTGCGGCTCCCCAACGTCTCCCGCCACCTCCTCGTCGCATTCAGGGGCGCCCGGGGTATACGGTCCACAAGATCATCAGCTCCAGATGGAACCGTGGTACCCTTCAGTATCTAACCGACTGGGAGGGTTATGGCCCAGAGGAGAGATCTTGGGTTCCGGAGAAGGATATTTTGGACCCTATACTAATCAGTGACTTTCACAGGGACTATTCCGATTGGCCGTCTCGGATTGCTAGTTGCCGAGTCTGCGTAGCATCCCTGTCTCCTCTCCAGAGTAGCGTTACAGGTGGAGCAAGAAGAACAGTTTTTTTGGGCGGAGCAGTGGCTCTGTGGCTAAGGAACTGCACCTGTGGCTGGAAGGTTGCTGGTTCACATCCTGCATCCGACAGAGGAATCCTATTCTGTTGGGCCCCTGAGCAAGCCCTTAACCCCAACTGCTCCAGGAGTGCTGTACAATGGTTGACCCTAAGCCTCTCTCTCCCTGTCTGTGTCTCATGGAGAGCAAGCTGGGTTATGCGAAAAGATGAATTCCTAATACAAGAAATTGTATAGGGCTAATAAAGTGATGTTATGTTATGTTTTCTCATGTTCTAATCATTTGTTGAACTAAAATTATAATTTTACAAGATCTCCAAGTCCTTCCAAAGTGCTGTGAATCTCAACATTTGCTTAACTGCTACAAGAGGGACAATATTCTTCACCTTTACTGCACCTTCTTCTACTGAGGGAAGACACCATACAATTCTTGGAGCATAACAAATGTCCATTGCCAATGCAGCATTTCAGCTCTCTTCCTGATACCTATACATTCAACAAGAACGGAATGTTAGTTAATCTAAATCTAGCGAATGAAATGATTATGAATTTTTACTGCAATTGTATTATTAAGCAACTTTTAATAATGATTAATAATTCTGTGTTATGTGTAAAGTCCAAATAAAATTTGTTTTATTTGGTTGTTTTCTTTTGTTGATAAGATTTTTTTTCATAAGTAGAGTGTATTTATATAGGCCTTACTGCTTAAAATACTTTATCCTTTAAATCTGTTCCACTTTAAATCATTTGTACCAAAATTGCAAAGTTGCAATTGCAAAAATTACTGTGGCAGCAGTACAAAAATGTTTCCTCCCTAGTGCAATAGCAGAGCACTCAAAACTTCACAGTCAGTTGTTTTACAATGATGCCACATCCAGCCCTAAATTTTTTTGCAGCATTGTGCTATCTGTGCATGCTGCATATTAACTAAGTACAGTACATGTGGCTTTATTAACTTGAGGGCATTTGCAAACAAATAAGGACAGTAGAAGACTCACATCAAGAGAAATATGGCTTCTATTCAGCACAGCATAGTGAAAAAAATCAGTTGGTATTGATTATCCACAGGAAAAGAGATTCAGAAAGACTTACTAAAGTTAGTACCATTACTGAACGCTCACTGAAGTTGTGCCAAGAATATAGTCACTGCCTAAATCACTGATATGTTCCTGAGACATAGCCTTTGGCAAATCAAAACCTCCGATCTAGCAAAGTCAAGTAATGTCAACAAATCTGTTTGCCTGTCTCAGATGTTTCAAATCATCATCACTGTAATGTGTACCAATGCTGTCTTGAGCCTTTTATTTGATGAGATACAAGTGTGATTCATTTGTTTCTGCTTGAGATCTAAATCACCTCTGATTCAAACTGTAAACAGCATCAGTCTAGAGTTTACTCAAAGTGAACACCATAAGGAAAGTACACAAATGTACTTGTGTCAACAGGTTTGAACCAGAATCTCTGTGAAACAGTAGTTCTACTACTAACAGTAGAAATCTATTTTTTTTCTTTGTTGTAGCATAGATGTCCAGTTTTACACTTGGGTCCAGTTTAAGGTTGCAGGCATTCATATAAAGGAAAACAAAGCTTTCAAAGCTGGCCAGTTATCAAACTTATTGGTGAGTTATTGGGGACAAAATAAAGAAAAACAAGAAAAATAATGGACACACCGCATAGGCGTATCTCTTGTCTCCTGTGTTTATCTCCACACTTCCCCTTGGGTCAGAGGTCAACTTAAACTTCTCTCACACTAAATTACTACAGTGAAAATAACCTGCACAAGAAAATAAAATACAAAATGTTGCTTATTGAAATAGGTTAACTCAAATTTAATGTCTTAAATTAAATGTCAATTGAATAGGATTTTGTAGATCATAAAGCAATAAGCTATTGTCAAAGAAGATACATGTATACACTTTTAGTTCGTAATGTACTCTTCATTAGTTTACTTTAAATTAGGACATAATGTTGCTAAAACATTCATTAAATTTAGTATTAAATATATACAGTCATAAGTAAGTTCTATTTGTTGGCAAAACTGTCTTGACATCAAAAGCAATATTTCTATTGGATTAAAATAAATTTATTCCCAAACCTGTTTGTTTACAATATCATAGAGCCACACACTTCACTGGAGGTTTTGTTAAATCACAGAACATGGTGCTGTACCTACCAGGAAATGTAATCTATTTTGTGATGCAAATTGGAGGTTTTACAAGTTATTGTGTACATTTTACGTTATTGAGGTTTGAAATGCACTTATCACTGTTGTTTCTTTCTAGCCCGGAAATATGAAGATAGCATTGCAGTTCACCTTTAAGAAGCACAAGACATGCTATACACCTGGAACATAAGCCTCTCAGCTGGGAGAGTGTCTTTTTTTCAGGTTACAAAGGGATGATTAATTGTTAATTTAACCTGGCCATGTGCATTTAAGGTCAGCTAGCTGTCTCAATTTTTTTTGTTTGCATTTGGCCAATAAAAACGGGCCTCACTTTATGAGCTTATATTTTTAAGAGCATTTTTTAGAATTAATTTTTAAAATATTGGATTGTATACTGTGCTTCATAAAATTTATTTTAATGGACAAAGTAAGTAACTGGTTGCTAAAAGCTTCATATTCTCTGATTCCAAAGAATGGAATGTGTGTGTTATAGACTATATTGAATGTCGTGGTACATTTTTTAAACATTGTCTTCTCCTCTGCAGCAAAAATGCACCTGGAATTATAATTCCATTATAAGAAATAGCTTCCCAAGTGCCACCAAGCATCAAAGGTCTTGTACTTGGCTGTATAATGATAGCAATTTTTCTTAAACTTATCTTCTATGTCAGACTCTTTTAACCTAAAAAATATCTATTGTAATTAATAAAAAAGGAGTTGTCTTACAGTATTGTATAGTTATAAAAGTTGCATTGGCAATATCTAATGTTCACTAGATGATCAACTTGACCCTCCTGGTTAATGGCTTTACAAGTGGCTGGAGTCTTCCCAAGACAGAGAAATGCCAAAATGCATATTACATTCTTTTAGGACAATAGAACTAAAAAGGGCATATTTACAGAATTAACCTGAGAACAGATTCATCTCTCCAAAAGCCTTCTTCAGGACAAACAGCCAATCCCCTCTAGATAACCAAATGATAGGCAAATGCTACTTTGCATTCTAATATTTCTCAAACATCATAGTTCATAGCAGTCTAAAATAATTCTATAATAATGCCTACTTATGGCAATGCTCTTCAAATTATTGTTCCCAAAAGATGCTGTGCAAACCACTAGGCCTGTTGAGGCTGATGTTACTGTTCAACCAGTCATTTCTGCATCTGTTTCATCTCTATCATCTGTAAATTCAATCAGTTTCCACCTGCCAGAAAATAGAATCTCCCACCTAACACCATATGTGGTAGAGTAGATGGGACAGTGTGTTAAATATTGCTTTCAGACACAGAAAAAAATATATATTGTCAGCCAATTCAGACATCATAGCAGTCTTGCCTGGACCACTTTTCCAGAAACCTCAGGGGGAATTAGCTACTGCTCCCAGTCATCTGACCGGGAAGTTGCTGGAAGACAATTGGTTGTATCTGGACCGACTGTGCTCTTACAATATAAGTCACTAGGCCCCACTGTACAAAATAAATTCAGACTTGATAACCACAAACAAATCTAATCAAATTCCCTATATTAAAGCTATTTGTACACAGTGACTAAGAGTCCAATCTGTCACTAAATGCTGAGTCAAAAGATTCCACATAACCCAAGCCGTTGACACATGACTGGGTAAAATTTGAAATTAATTATCCTTTTTAGACCGTCTTCTCACCTGGTTGAAGCACTGTCTTCTGCCACACATATCTAGTTATTCCTTATCTGGGACATGGAGAAGTACAGAATTATGCAAATTAAGATTTCACTCTGTATTCTATTAGAAAGAGGTGTTTTTTTTAAAAGAGCACATTTTATGTATAAGGATATTATCATATGTATTTATAACCTGCTTATCCAAAGTGCCATCATTTTGAGGTGCTTAATGGTACCCTTCTGAAATTCAATTTAGTTGACAAACATAGGTAAAGTAAGTGCTGAGCTGAGAAATAAAGCTGAAGATGCAACAGCACAAACCATAGAGGAAGCACTGCTGAAAGGTTATTTTTATTGTCATGCTTTCTCCTTGTTAAGCTACACAATATGTTGGTTTTAACAATTTTTTTTTCTAATATGTAGTGGAGCATATGCTCTTTTTTATAAACAAAAATATAAAAATGTCAAAATTCAGATCTGAAGTAACCCTGCTTCTGTAGCATAAAACTTGTGTTGAAGAGATGCCTGTAGCTTTTTTTGCTATTTTATCCTGAGGGAACTATATTAAACGTGACAATTATGCTAAATTCAATCCTAAATGCAGGCAGGAAAGCTACCTTGCATTCTAATATCTGCAGTACAATACATACAAAATCAGAAATCAGTTACAAAAATATTTGATATTTTTGCATGTTGGAGGGTAGACTGGTTATTCCAACAGGAACTGTGAAATAGCCATTTCTCATTTAGCACCATTAGCCAGAGAAACAAAGAAAAACTGAAAAACAATGGAGGGGCACAAACAGATTGGTGGCTCTGCTACTTTTTTTTCCGGTGAACTTTGCAAAAGTAGAGTCCCAGGTTAAGTTGAGGTGTGGTTCGGAGTATCTTCTTCAACTATACCCCAATAGGAGGTCTGTCAAAATGGCCTAATAGGTGATTGGCTAAAACAGGTAGACTAGTGTAGTCTGCACTACATGTAGTATAGTGTAGTATTGTTCTCACTCTTTGACTTGCTACAGTATGTCATTATCTGGAGAAAGAAACAGCTGAACCCTGTGAGTAGGTTCTACCTGCGTACAGATTCAGAGCACCAAAATGTCAACCTAGTGCTGATGGATATGATATTAATCTGAACCTGCTACAAGTAGTCAGGCAAGTAAACAATTAAAATACTACAGATCTGAACTACAGTACTTTTATGACAGAGGAAAGTTGAAACATCAGCGCAATATTTGTTGTTTTACTGGTTATGCATTTTAAGAGATTTTGTAGATTATTATGGTTTTTACTTACACAAGTGCTAATGCTTCACTTAAGAGGATACTTGTTTTTAGCATATGTTGGTTTATCACAAGTGTAAACAGCCTTCAGGCGACTGAAAACTCAATCCATTATCCCACATCTATATTACATTGCACTACCATGGAATGAGGATGCTTGCATTTTTAACAGGCTCCTAAACAATGAGTGGAATATATATACATTATTAAATAATTGTCTTGATTCTGTACTTTGGGATCCAGTAACACTTTGTCAACTGTCAGCATTCCGGAACTGATCTTCAACTTAACATAATTCCCTCTCTGTGACCGGCAGTTTATTCTCTATATATTATTTAAGTTTGGATTTTGTTTTCCTCCCTTAAAGCATACTTAATGTATGAGTTGGAGTACGAAATCATAAATACACTGTGCTTTATTCATATTTCATTCCTAAGACAATATTTACTGGAAGACCCAAATCTTCCTATTTTATTTTTTTAGTACACAATTTTTTCTTTGTAATAACCCAGCTGTTTAGAGGTGAGCTGCATACATTAGTAGACTCCATTATTGTTTTCTCCTAGTCTTTCCATTACTCTTACTTGTGGATTTTAACATCTGTGTACAGTGTACAGACTATTTATATTGTGAGTTGCTAGTAATGGGGGTTTGATGCCAAACAAATCAGTCCACAGAAGGCCAATGAAAGAAATGAAAGTTTTGTCTTTAAGAGAGAAATGTCTTTATTAAGTTGATTGATCTGCTTTGTACCTCAACACTACAGACCACTGGACTCTTTCCTTTCCTGTAATGACCAATACTACTAATATTTCTTTGAGTTTTATAATGTAGTGCTTCAGTAGCAAACAAAACCCCAAAGCACCTTTTTTACTTTCTCCTGTTACAAAAGGAGCAATAATGGAACCCCTGCTGTCCTGAGGCAAGACTTCCTGTGCAGCATCTGTTTCAAAGACCAACCGAATGCAGTCTGGCTTGTCAGCATCTGTCATTTTCTGTTGTGCATGACTTGGGGTTCTCCCGAAATCCAAGACCCTTGCTGTTCTTACGGTGCTTGTGCTGTTTGGGTGACCTGCTGCAGATTAGGAGTTATCAGTCCCATCTGTTGTTGCTGTTTCACCAAGACCACCACCATTATGGGCAGCAGATCTAAAGACATTGGTTTCTCCATTGCTGTTTGCTGCTCTGCGTGGAACCTTTCCATTTTGGTGGCACCAAGACCACACTTCTGGTAGAAAATATGAGCAACATCACTCATATTTGTGGTTTAACAGCAAAAAAGGCCTTTTGCAATTTCATACATCAAACAAAAGTGTCTTTATTTAATGGAACTTGTCCAGTTTTTCCAAATTTAAGTGTACATACAATCCAAGAAAATGTCTCACATCTTGTTAGTTTGTTAAACAAACCCTTAGTTGGAAGTACTCTTCTTCTCAAATGAAACGCTCTGTCTCTGTTCCAAGGGTCAAGAATGTGGTCTCTCACTCTCCACTCTTAGTACTCCTAAAAAAACTCCTTTGTTCTCGCTGCTCAAAACACAAGTAGCAAAAACTACTATATCATATTGCTAATGTACCATACTGTTAATGGAGACCTAGTTGTCCAGCACTTTCTAGCCTATGCAAACCTGAAATCAATATCTTAATCTTACTGTATTGTTCAATTGAAGGGTTTGTATATAAAAGCACAGAAAGATAGTACAACACAGGATTTCTTCATTGAGATTTTATTAAAGAAGATATCTAAAAAATAATATGCTTCTCATTTAGTTAAAATATGAGGAAATCAGATTCCCACCAGTCTAAGCTAATGCCTTATGGTATTATAAAGTATGAAGCTTAAATAGTTTATTTTCATTAACTTAAAATAAAGTATAAAGAACTGTACACTGTATTTATTGTAAGTCACAGAAAAAGTGTCTCTTTTTTCTGGGTGCACAATATCTCAGCTTTTTAATGAAAACATCATTTATTTTGAAGGCAGAAATAGCTTATATTTTTGGAGAGGTTTAAGGTTCACTCTGTCTGATGTAAGTCCCTTTATCCAATCTTAGTCATCCTACAGGGGGATGCAGTGGCTGTGCCATGTCATGAGAGGGTTTCTGGTGTTCCTTGACAGTAAGGATGTTTTTTTTTTCAAGTCATCTGGCTGCTTGCTCCCATCAGGGTGGTTTCTGGGACTCTTGCATATGTAAGTAGCACCCTCTGGCATCATTTTTGTTGTTAACTGATGTGCAAAATAAAATAAAACAAATATAACCAAGCTTCATTGTAAATTAATAACAGTTCATCGGACATATGACAAATATTTCTTCCTGTAGTGTCATTTAAGACAAATTATAAACAATTCCATCACATAAATATTTTTAAAAGAGAAGTTAATGCGCCTAAAATACATATAATATACATTATTTCAAAATGTTTCTATTTTTTTTTCAAAATGACAAGACAAATAATCCCTTTCAATCTGTGCATCCTTCATTAAGGAAGAAACATGCATATACTGTAGAAGACCAGGGTTTAAAAGTGTAAGTGCACTTAATAAAGTGCTATTGACAGGCTAGAGTGGGTTAGCATTTTCCCTGGTTAGTTCAAATATAAACCATTGTGTTGCTGTAGTGGGTTGAGAAACACCTACAATATAGCACAGTATTGCATTTAGTACCAACAACCTGTGGGACCAAAGGGCTTAGTAAATGCTAGTTTTATTTGAGCTGTAATAGAAGAATGACTCCCAGACAAGGGATATGATGATGTAATTAGCTGAAATTGAAAATAGCAGTTAAGGTGAATGTTTAAAATGGCAATACTAAAGTGAACCGGTACTGTCCTGTACACTATAAACCTGTTAAGAAAACTTGTACAGATGAATGCAGTCATGTCAAGTTCTGGGGTGGGGTGTTCAGTAATAGGTCCTATAACAAGAAAAGTGCTCACATTGTATTTATCATTGTTTAATAAGAACTTTTTAAAATCTGTATTTATCTACTTTGGAGTTCATAGTTTTTAGTTTATGCATTTTAATAATCTTTTTCTTCATATTATACAATTTTGCCGGTTGTTTTCTACTATTTCCTTTGTAAGGGTGTAAATTTCTGTATAAAGAATAAAACTTTGCTGATTCAGGGGATGCTATAAACATGTCTTCAAAGCCCCCGATTTTTTTGTAATAAAATTCTTAAAACAGGGATGTAATAGGAGCATTGATTGACTTGCAGAATGTGGTAACCTAGGCAACCTCATACGAAAGACATGAAGAACAGGGCAGTGTGGAGGTAATTGAGACTACAGCATTATCATGCACTACCTTTAAACTGACAAATGGCATTGCACCATTCTGAAGAAAATAACATGTCAGTAGCTTATTGCATACATACCCAAAAAAACGAACCACATTTTATCCACTGATATTTTATCCAGAGTTTTTCATTTTGTTTTCCTGTCTGAGAGCTTATTAACTGAAGTTAAGTAAGTTTTACGTAAGTTACGCACATTGGCAGCTTTTGTATACCTTTCAGAGAAGGTTGAGTGGATTTATTTGCTTGCTTAATTACATACTGGATTGATTTTGCTTTGTTTCATCCTCACCACATATACAACACAAACTGAAACAGAAGATGCCACTGCATATCATTCTGCTTTGAAGTAGAAAGCAGCAAAAGTAAAATGATTGCTTTCTTTCACCTCCGTGCAAATGTGTGTATTGATCTGGCCTTTGATTGCTGGGAGCTTGAGTTAAGGATAAACTTCATTTATTTCCAGTTTAAATGGGTATTTCTTATAATTTGTAATTACAAAAAGCAAGCACAAAAATCCACTCAACCTTCTCTGAAAGGTACATAATAAGTGACAATGTGCTTAACAAAATACATTAGATAACAAAGTAATGGGTAACTTCAATTATTAAGCTCTCTGACAAGAAGGCAAAAAGAAAAATTTAGGATATATTTTTTGTTTCATCCATAGGGAGAGCTGGCATAGGGGGTGAGTACTAAATTAGTTTATGTAGAATATGTCATTTTATTTCATACATTAATTTGTGGAACAAGTTAAGTGCCCTTTTGTGCATACATTTATATATATGAGAACAAGATTGTTAAGCTAATCGAGGGATAAGGTGTGCACTTCACTGCATAAGAACATGTAGTGAAAGAAGGCCTAAATGTATCCTCAAGTATTATATATATTTATTTAGTGTGGAGTTTACAGTTATTGGTTTATAGATTTTAATGTCAATAATTTTTGCTGTATTTTATTCATATTATACAATTTTGCCTGTTGTCTGTTTCCTTTGTGATGGTATAATATCTGTACAAAAAAAGAAAGCTATATTTAGGTAAGGTTATACTTATGACTTCAGAACCTCTAAATTTGTTGTTAAAAAATTCTTAAAACTAGGATGTAATGGGAGCATTGATTGACTTGCAGAATGTGGTAACCTAGGCAACCTTAGATGAAAGACATGAAGAACAGGGCAGTGTGAAGGTAATTGAGACTACAGCATTATCATGCACTACCTTTAAACTGACAAATGGCATTGCACCATTCTGAAGAAATAACATATCAGTAGCGTATTACATACAGTACATAGAAAAAACAAAGCAAGTTTAAAAAGGAGGAAAAGAACATTTTGACCCAAATGTCTAATTTTGTTACCTGAGAGTTTAAGAAGTGAAGTTACGTTTTTAAATCAATGCATTCTGTTAAGCACATTGTCAGTTATTGTATACCTTTCAGAGAAGGTTGATTGGATTTATTTTCTTGCTCAATTACATATTTGATTGATTTTGCTTTGTTTTGTCCTCACCACATACACAACACAAACTGAAACAGAGGATTCCACAGTTCAAATGTATATCATTCTGTTTTGAAGTAGTAAGTAAGCAAAAACAAAATTATTGCTTACTTTCAGTTCCATGCAAACGCGTGTATTGATTTAGCCTTTGATTACTGGGAGCTTGAGCTAAGGATAAATGTTATATATTTACAGTTTTAAATGGGTAATTCTTATGCATTGATTTTTAACATGTACCTGTAGGGAGAGAGCAGCCATCATGGGTGAGTACTAAATTAGTTTATGTCCGATATGTCCTTTGAATTCATTAATCAATTTAATGAATAACTAAGACATTTTAATGCCTGTGCCATATTTACTGTGTATATTATTATAGATCACAAAAATGTTCCTTTATATCAATAAATGAGGCACAGTTAGACAATGTCTCTCATACTATCAGTTTGGTCATCTTAAAACAACCATTTTCAGATTCATTCTTGACCAGTCCTTCATTAAATATATCCCTTCAGGAGAGAATCCTATTTACTTGATAACACTGGAGCAGCAGGCTCTTCCATATGGGATCTGAGTTTCAGATTTTAGGCCAGCGGGCTCTTTCATTTCAATTAATGGGAGCAGTATATCTCAACTAGTATTTGATTATATCACCTACCAGCCAATGGGTCCATTTGTCCCCTGCTTTTGGAAAGAGTTGCCTTGTATTCAGTTCAATGATTTATCAAGGCTTGCATTAACAGTAATGTCAACTACACATGTAATATAATAATATGATTCTGGGAAATACAGTAAAATGTCAATTGTTTTCCTACAATTACAGTATATAACATGAATAAACTATTTCTTCTCAGATCTTCTTTACAGTTATTTTCATAATCATAATCCTAGATAATCTTAATTTGAGCCCAGTCATACAGTATATTTATAGTCATCCTTCTTCTTTTACTTTTATATTTTCATATTAACATTTTTTTGTTTCTTGTGTTTCCTCATCTCTTTGCCTTTCATTTTCTTATCTTATTGTTTCAATCCTAACTTAACACAACTTTGTCAAAAGAGCTTTCTAAAACAGGTGATAAACATATATATATTGTCTATATATAAACCAACTTGCTTGAGTTGAATTAAAAGATGCCTTATTTTGCATACAAAAACTCATTGTGTAAATGTCTTGCACTTTCAGTGTATGCTATCATAGTAATTTATTATAACTACTGAATTTTTTAATATTAAATTATTTCCATCACTATAAATGTGGGAAGTCCCTAATCAAATGTCTGAACTGTCTGTTCAAAAGAGATGTGTTAAAACATAGATATAACAAATCATTAGTAATCAATGTATGCACATTGAATACTTGATTTTTTTACTATCAAGTAAATTAAATATAGCTCTTCAATGTATGTGAAACACAATACATATTTTTCCTTGCTAATTACAATCATTGTTAGTTTCAGTGTTTCTTTGGTGGCGTGGCACTGTATACCATTATACTTTATTACACAGTATTATATATTAAAATGATTAATTATATTAAAGATATTTAATTTAATAAGCATTTATTGGAGGCAATATTTACTTTTTGTTACTTTATCACAGGTGAAAATGATACATTTAAAGGCACTTACATGTGAGTACATTTCCATCAGCAAGGTGAAAGTAATTAACTGATTTTTTCAAAAGAGCTGGAAATAGAGTATCAAAAATACTGCTCAGATTTTCTTAAAAACACATTTTATATTGAATTATTCATCAGTTTTCTTTAGAATATGTTTTTTTTTTCATTATAATTGGATAATGATGATTTTAAAGCTGACAGAATGCCTTGGGAGTGAGTCACCAAGTGATTTCATCTAAAGAGGCAATGTTGAAACATACAGGTTAATTTAAACAATATGCAAATTGTGCTAAGGAATTAAAATGTTCAGTGCTCTTTTTGTCATTGCTACTATTGTTTTTTTTTTCCCCTGGTGCTTTCCAAAGACTCCAGTGAAGGTAGTTCAAAGATAAAAAAAAAATTGAGTTAAATTATTTTGTTTTTGATAAGCGATCTGAATAAGTGATTCAGCTCAGTTTTACAAAATTCAATAAAATAGGGATTTTCTTATTCAGGTATCTGCTTGACTGATCAATGGTATAGGAGTTAAGAAAGTGTCTCTTAGACAGTGAGCTGTCTTTCTTCCATTCCAGTTTTGAAGATTTTCTTTACAAACTCTGAAAAATACAATATCTAGATTATTTCTATCAGACTCCACTTTCTTTGATCCTTTAGTCAAATAAAGCAATTTCAAACTTTGCATTCTCAGCCTGCAATTTGCAGTTACTTTTTAATGTGTCTTTGGACACCAAAGGTTTGGCAAACATTTTTAATGAAATACTGACATGTTACAAGGGTCTTGTAATGCTCTTTAACACTCAGATGCTTGATCTCTTCTTCATAAGAAACAGGCTGATGCTGAGTTACATTTGGAAATTATAATTACACTTTTCCATTAAATAATTGTGGTTCAATCCATTTAAATGACAGACGGATAGATAAATTGCATCCAAATTATTTCAGAAACATTAAATCTGTTTTAAAATCTAAAATACATCATCATACTATGAAAAATAGCTTCCATATCAGTATGTCTATGTAAAGGTGTTAGAAAGATTACTTACATAAAATGGGACATTAATTTGACAAGTCCTGGTTTACGGTTTAAAATGCCACATCTTTTCTGATTCATAAGACAAAACAAAAGCTGAAAAAAAAATTTAAAGAGCACTGACATTTACACCTACGCTAAAGACCTCAGAAACCATTTTTCAAGTTTGAGTTCTGTAATATAATCTTTGTATTCTAAATCTTTTGTTTTGAGAAAAATGCACATCATTTTTACCTTTACTGAACTGTCACTGTCAGTGTTATTTATGACAACAGTGGTAGTGTTTGATGTTTGCCTGTACTTCCAGCCAAAGCAAAATATATAATACATAGCTCATACATGTAGAACTCCAGCAGAATGGAAGTGGCTTTAGAACAAGACATTGCCTATACCTTTTGTCTAATTTGTGCCTATAGGAATCTGATTAAAATCTGAAGAACTATTGATTGCAGTGCCATCTTGCAGTGTCTTTTATAGAAAGACAGAACACTGCTTTGTGCAGCCCTGTGATCAGTGAATCCATTATTCCACTGACAGCTTGATTCAATTATTAGACAGGCTAATAATCTGACGTAATTGATTGTTCACTATATCCTCTGCCAAATGGCTAATGAGAGAAGGATCATGTGTGAGATTCCCTGGCTTTATGACAGGAATAGCAGTTCACAGCTGAATATGAGGTTTCACCAACCAGGAGCAAAATAAAAAAAGGATCAAACTCCTTTTGTCCTAAATCTAACAGATTGGCTGTAGAAACACCTATTTAGAAACTTATATTAGAATGGCCATATCCATGAAGAACACTTACTGTTTTATTCAATCCCCCTCTAATGGTAAATAAAGCTCAGCAAACTCCTGCAATGCAAAATGTTGCAATCAAATTGAAGTGTTCTGTTTTTTAATTATTTTATTTTGTTGTAATTTGCTAGCACCAGCTAGGAAACAGATTTTATAATTATGGTATTTAAATTTGTGTTTTGTATATTTCTTTAAGCATGTTAAAATAAGGAAACACTCAATTCATGGAGATTTAAACATGACATGCTACTAAAGGGCATTCCCATTCATCTGCTAAATATAGCAACATTTACATCACAGTTTATTATGATTCCTTTTCTGTGTTGTAGATGGGTGTTTTATGTGGAAATTTATACAAGAGCTGTTTACAGAAGTCTTTGGAAGAAAACAACAATCCCATAGTCCAGATAATAAGCTGAGCTGAAAAAGTCCCAAATCCTTTGTTTTCATCCCCAGTGATTTTTGATCCACCTGTCGTGACAGCGAAGAAAAATGCGTTATATCACTTCAACTAAGCGCACCCAGTAACAATTGGGCACAACAGCCACTGGGCAGCAGTCGCTATGAACCTGTGTGCAACAGAGCCGTAGGACACAAACCATGAAGCTATATATTAGCTATTCAAAGCTGGTCATGTTTAAATTTCGCTATAACCTTATTACATACATTTTTTCTATTTGTCGGCTTTTGTTTCTAAAATTAAAAGGGTCTTTCACTTAAGACGCAAAACCCAATTATACGATCAATTTTCGTCTTTTTCGCCTTGTCTCCTGTATAATTATTGGTAATTGTAACCGCATTTGTTAATAACAGACACCCCGTACTGACGGGTCAAACCGGTCACTGACTGGAGACCCCGAGCACACTTTTTTCAAGCTGCACTTCCATTTTGCCCTTGGAAATTAAAGGCTTGACTTTAAAGTAGATGCGCGCACGAAATCTGATGGAAAGTCAATGGGGCTTTGTGCGTGCGGCATCTCTTTAACATTCAAGCCTTGAGTCCCTTCATGACAGGTATTCATCATACTGGATGTAAGCCAATAGATGTGTCTGTGGGTCATACAAAGAAATATATTTCCATTTGTAAGATCCTGTGTAATAACAGACATATATATATATATTGGCTACAGCCCAATGATTAGAATCTCGTTACGAATATATAACGGACGGCTAGTAACTGATATTACTTAATACGCCAACATTTGATCCCCCAGTAAGATTAAATCTAACCTCATCATACAGAAACTTCACTTTTATAGAGCTATACTATATACATCTTACTAGTTGATCTTGATTCCTATTGTTTCATCAACATTTGTTTCACAGAATGCGTCAAAATGAACATAAAAAATAGACATGATGCTGACCAGAACTTAAACTGACTTACGCCCATGATCTACTGTGGAAGACTTTATTTATGTATTCCAGAACAGAGTACTATAACAAACACGCACCCATCTCCAACGTATGTTTTGAGTAGATGTAGATTTTGTCACGGGCTTCTCCGCTGAAGAGTGCAGGGTTGCCGGGGAGGTTCCTGGTTCCATCTTCATACTCTGATTGGTTGAAGCCTCCTGAACCCAGTTTAACCATTCAAGCTATTATTTCTGTGCTGGCTTGGTTCTTGTGACAGATGAGAAACGGCTTCCATCTGGAAACGTTAAAAAAAAGGGGGCAGACTCTACTTAGTCATCAACGCCAGAGCACAACTGCTTGCATTACATTGCAATGAGCTTCCTTTCGTTTTGCAGAAGAGGAGAAGAAGACGCGTACTAGGGAAGGCTGCACAGGATTGATCGGGGATGCTACAATTCTGTTCCTCTGCCCTATCTCGCCTTTAGCGCCTTCTCGCCCGTTTTGTTTTAGCTAGATCTGTCTGTACATCTCTCGCACAGAAGACAAGCCCGTTAACTGGAGTGTTAATACAGACTGATGGTGTAGGATTTTTCTTACCGTGTCATAGAGAGGTAGTCACAGCTGTAGTTGCTAATGGGACTGCTTGTTTTAACACAGAGGTGACAGAACGCAATCTGGCAGTTTATAAAGGTAAGTACTTTTCATTTTAACTACTTTACATAGAGCTTATATTTGTATTTGTTTGAATAAAGTGTTCTTGTTAACCCTTTTTATTTCTTATTCCTTGCAACATTTATAGATGTATAGTTATTAATTCATTTGACCAGTAGATGTGGGCTGAAACTGGTACTCGCAGCAAAAGATGGTTTACTCAAAAAATGGTCTAGTTTTTGTAAACCAGAAGCTCTAGCGAGCGATGGGAACTCCTAAGAAAACTTTTCTGAAAAGAAACAACGGCAAACACAGATACTGAAAAGGGGTAATTTGCAGATGTCTTCATTTAACAAGACTGCAATAAATATGAAGTAGCCCCAAGGCAACATAATTGGCGTGAAGTGCGGAGGCATCAGTGCCGCAACTTCGCAATCTTTTTCGCGCTGTGTCCTTTTTGAAACCGTGAAATAGATTAAACAATAATTTTTAAACACAATATACATTAGCATACTCTGTTTCAGTCATTTTGATTAATTCGATTCTCTATTGCTCAACATTTTAGAATAATAAACCAGATTTCCCCCCTTAGAAGTGGAAGCCATTCAAGACTTAATAATAACATCAGAATTTAAAGATTCCGGGTTGTAAAGAAACTTTACAATCTTTAAAAAGCGCATTTACAGAATCCGAAAACACCCAGATTGTAGGAATGCCTCCGTCTTGTTTGGCCAGATAAAAAGGGGGCGAACCATTGCAGCTAAATTGCTGAACACGCATAGTCTTTTTTTTAATTGAAAAAAAAATAATCTGACAATTTCAGAAACGTTTATGTGGTATTGGTCATTTTATATATTTTAGAGATTATGTCGTGTACGGCAACTTTGAACTGGTGGTGAATTTTCTATATATTGTATTGTATGGATGCACTCCACAATATACTGTGGTACTCCCCGGTTTCTTCTAGCAGTAGTGTAACTCTGCCATACATTGTAACTTCGCAAGTCTTCGACGCACAAGTCCAAAGTTATACTGGAAGATATCTTACTAACGGAGATTAAACTAAGGAAATGCTAATATGATATATACAAGTTAAAATTGTAATATGCGCAACACCAGTATCACCTTGAGATGTTTCGCACATACGCTGCCGCACTCCAAATCAGATGTACAGTAGATACACACTGTGGCACACCTTGTAGGTTTATTTAATCGAACGGCAAAGTGTGTTTGCGTTTAAAAACATTGAAGCGAAGGGTTGCATTAAACTCTTTTCTCATTCTCACTGGTCAAGGTTGCACGTTTGAAGAACTAACTTTCAAATGGCAGCTAAATTGCAAATGCAAGACCATTGCTTAATTAAGTCATGCGGTTCTCTCCTGTCGGGCTATATATGTTAAGAATAATACAGGGTAAAAAAAAACATTTCAGTAAAATCTAAGAGAATCACATTTTAGAATCGACATTGAAAACTGAAAATCATATAAATAAATTAACTTTTTGTCTTTAGGAATATAGCATCAAAATCATATACTGCATATATAAACAAGTGCATTTTTCTAGGTAAGAGAATGTTGAAAAGTACAGGTGTTTAAGAAAAGCTGATACATTTCTCTTTAAATATACCTTCAGTTTGACAGTTTTTTGGATATCTTTAGCTCTGGTTTTCCCTTGTCTGATTTCTAGTTTTTGATGAAAGATACTTAAGAGACCATGGTTTTAGCTATGGGAAATGACTCACTTGAAAGGCTGATTTCTCTCAAGTCATTACCTCGGTCCGATGGGCCTTTGTGTGACTTGACTGCATAAAAAACAGACAAGAAAAGGAGGATTCAAATTTTAAAGACACCCCTGGCTTTTAAAGACTGTATTCAAGTATGTGGCACCATAGGCTAATGATAAAATAGCAATGTGCAATGTTGTTGTCTTCATGTAATTTTCGTTTTGTGCTATTTTCTGATGCAGTTTTTCATGCACAGGGCACAGGTTGTACAGTATAACAGTATAACCGATCACCCTTGAAAAATGAAGTTATGTATAAAAAGTATACATATAATATCTATCACCCAAATTAAAGTATAAAGTCTTACAAGTGTAAAAAAGTAACTGAGGAATAAAAGAGGTTCTATATTTTGTAATGTGTGTGAATGAATTAAAATGGGTGTAGGCCATTTGACTATACACACAACTTTGTAATGCTTGCCTCACTTTAAGCATTAAGACTAGTCCTTAAAATGTCTTTGAATGTGACAAAATAAATGTTAAACCATATACACATTTAGAATAGACGGGAGTAGTTTTTAACTGAGACCATTTAAACACACATATACAAATTCACAGGCTGGTGTGTTTGTCAGAGTTTTCCCGTTCTCTAAACAAACTTTTATTTTGTTATTACTTTTCTAAACCTCAAAATTCACGACCTACAGTACATCAAAAGTCCAGGACCTGATGACATGCCCCCACTCAGAATGTAATTTTGTTGGGCTGCAATAGAGGGTGCTCTTGTTCTTCACTGAGAGGTTCAATTTTCAGCGAAGGCAGCTGTCTCTAAGGGGCACTCAAAAAGATGGAGCGCTACCACCAGTGTTGCCCATTGTCCCCTGGGATGCAGAATTCAATCTAGCTGCGGCTCAGGCTAATGCTCTGGCAGTTTGTCAGGATTAACATCTTTCTAGTCAGTGGCTTCTGTTACCTTCAGTGTCACATTACCACCTTGGAGAACTCGAGAAAAAAAGTTAAAAATGAAGCTCCTGTTTCCTCTTGTGCTATTTTCCAATCTGAATTTCTGAATCACCTGGGTTGATAAAGGGGAAAACTCCATCAGTAAGAACAAATGACAGTGTTTTTGCTTCACTGTTTTGTGTTTTCGGTGAAGATCTTTTGAGAAGGCGAATAACAAAAGGTGAAGAAAAGAGTAGGAAGCTTACTTTATAATTCCGTTTCCTTTCCCCTTACTTTTCTTGGCTAGCATTAAGAAAGGAGGGGAGAAAGGAGAAAAATACCCTTTGTCTTTACTTTTTTATACATACAGTTTCTACAACATAGTTTATTGTATGTCTTAATTCTTTCATTGAATTCTCAGTTTTGTCCCAGGGTGGAAAAACCTTGCTAATCCATTTCTCACCATCATATACAGTATAGTGCTCCTAGAACAGCATGTTCCTGCTATTTGCGTGCTAGTTGTGCTGTCATTTCTCCGTTCTCCTCTCAAGCTCATCGCATATCTTTATGGGCTATGTAGGAGTTCCTGAATTTATTGTTCTTCCCTAGTAATTGATATGTAGTCTGGCCCTGTCATTAACATATTGGGAAAAATGTCACCTGTAAGTCCCTTTACTGAAAACTTTGTTATTAGTATTGACTTGCTTAGAAGATCCCCTTATCTAGGGTGATGTACAAAATGCACAAAAATTGCACGGAATACAAAATATTAGGCATATATTAAGTTTAAATACAATAAGTATGTTAACACATAGCTAAAATAGACTAAAATAAATAAAATTGCAATAAGACAAGCACAGTATAGCTTGCAGTGTGTTACAAAATTAAAACAACAACATAAAAAGTAACCACTAAGAAATATCGAGCGTGTAAAGACAGTGGAAGCAAAAAGCATGGTATGTCTTTCATGTTTGCTGCAAATACAATACACAGATTGCTGTAACAGTTAATTGATAATTGGAAACAATAGTGCTATACAGTGCCAAAGGTACAGAAAAATGAGCCGAGAGATCCCAGGTGTTGTTTAAACATGAGTTATTGATTTTGTGCTTATACTATACCTGAGCAGAACAGTGAACAAGCAAACAAGTCCCACACACCCTCATGTTGCTATTTCCGTATATCCACTGTAGGTAGTAAATGAAATTAAAACAGTCTCTGGTATTCTTTTTTCACATTTTATTTCTGTTTTTTTAATTATTTGCAGGAGTGGAAGGAGTGGTGATAGCTGGCTACAGACACTACACAGACTGTAGTTTCAGTTAGTTTTGGTAATTGGGATTAAACTTGCAATCTGTTTAATTAGTTTCCATATGTATGATTCTAAAAAGACTTTCTTTGCTCACCGTGTTTTCATTTACGTGATGTGACTGCTATAGTTTGAGAAGTTCTTTTTTAATTAGTGCTGTCTATAAAGTGTGCTTGTCAGTCATTATTTTGTATGCTCCACTTTCAGCAATCTTACATGGTTTTCTTTGTCTAGCCAGTTCAATACAACACATCACATCATGGGAGATTCTTCAGATGAATAACTTTTGCTTTCATCTATCCATTTTGTGAATCACATCATGCAACATATCAATTGAAAGGCTCTTCATGTGACTCTGATTTACCTATTTTTGGAATAGCTGCAAGTGTAATCTCATAAGAGGTTGCACTTGTATGGGCTCTATATTCAAGAGACTTAAGCACTTAAATTTTCTTTGCTTCCTATGGGGATTTAAGTGGCTAAGTGATTTGAATATAGAGCCCTATGTCACTAGACCTTGTAGTACCTGGAGAATAAACTGTATTCCGTTCAGTCTCATGTGAAAATTATATTTTGAATGTAACCAATATATTGCAATTACATTGGATACACTTAAACTAACTACATATTTAATGTGCTATATTGAGAAAAGGACATTCAGAAAGACAATATCATGAATATTGAGCAGCTTGTGATTTTATATGCATGTGTTTGATAACATGATTTGTTCATAATTCTTTTTAGATCAATAATGGAGCCATTAAACATTAATTCCACACTGAAAAGTAGAAAGAATAAATGCAACGTTTCAGATGTTGTGCCTTCTTCAGGTGTCACCTCATCGAAACATTGTGTTTCTTTTTTCTACTTTCAAGTGTGGAATTAACCTTTACTTGTTCCTTTGCAGCTGATGCACACTGATGCAGCTTCCCACTCGAACATTTTATTTTAGAGGCCGCACATTTTAAATGTACTCAAATTCATTCAGTTTAGTGTATTCAAATGTTCAATTTGTATTTTGTGATGGTGTAGCATATTTATTTCTAGTATGTATAGAGCAAATGTAGTGACGTGAATAGTGTTACCAATTATAAGTATTCATTTGTACAAATCATGCCCCTGAAACTAGGTTATATTTTATGTTTGCACTATCATACTTAAGAATAAAAATATCTACAAATGTATTTAAAAAAACTTGAAAACATATTTGATATTATGATAAAATACCTACATAGCATCTGTTTTTTTTATCTAGGATCCATTTTTTTCTAAAAAGTATTAATGCATTTTGACAAAAGCATGAAAAACTTTTGTTATTGTAGAAATGCTTACAGAAATCTATTAATGTGAACTATTTTATTTATTGCTATCCTTACAATGTATTTTACTGTTATACATGTATTTTAAAACATATTTTACTTTTAACATGCATGTATTCCTACAGTAACTAACATTTTAGAGAAAAAAACTATATATATAAATCATATGAATATGTAATATCATTACTTCAGGGCAATATTATATGCTTCACAGTTAAAGATGATCCCTTTTAGGAAGACTAATTTAACTTATTATTTGTTCCCAGAAGGATTATTAATAGTTTGCCTGAGTCTGAAATGGGAAAAACATGATGCTTTTTTTATTCAATAGAGCCTTGTGGTAACCAAATGGCCATGCAGTATTAATCATGGTGTGGGCGTAAAAAATAAATTCAGTCACACCAAGAAGTGACAATTTACGAAACATTTACATATTGTCTATTTACTTATTTATTTTTCTAAACACAGAAAAGAAAATAATACTTTGATCATCAACATGTTTATCGTCAGCTGTTCTTTTTAGTAGTCTTTACAAGGCATCTCTTCAAATTATCATGAAACACAAAGGACTAATCTCTTCTGAAGCATTGCATGAATCAGTGCTAGTTCAAAAGAATAATAATAACTTAAAACACTATTCTTAGGTCATCAGTTAGATTTCTGAACCCAAAAAACCTAAACTCAATTCTGACAAAGGAACTAATCCTGTTTATATGTTTTTAAGTTTTATAAACTGGATCACTCCTTGAGATTTCCCACACTTCTAACATTTTAAAGCTGTCAAGGTAGCTCTGATTAAAAAAATGCTAAATGATTGGAGTGTATTAACTTTTAGATAATGTCAAGGACAGTAAACGTGTGCAGATTGGCAATGACTTCATTTTGTAAGGCACTTGAACTTCAACATGAGCTGTTTGCTAGTAAATCAAAATGTAGCTCAATTCTAATCCCTTAACCTTCGATTCAGAGATGAAAGGGATGGAGTTTCTTTTCAAGTTCCAGAGAATGATGAGAAAATATTGTGATATGGCTATCTGTAGTTTATATACTGTATATGCAGCCTAGAGCTTTAGTGATTCTCTTTAAATGTAAAAATTGTTATTTTTAAAACTTTATGACATATATGAATATATTAAAACTCGAGGCCTAGCATTCAGGCATATAAGTAAACAGGACAAAAAGCCTTACTGGTGTTAAGAAAATAATTATAGGTGAACATGAGGGTGAAAGTTAAAATTGCACTATCCCTGTTTTCTGGCTAAGTTTCATTAAGATCTTCAGCAAGTTTATGAAACTTTTTCCCTTTACTTAGAAATAAATATTCAGAGTGGTATGTATTTAGTGGAGGCGGCCATGTGCATGTATTCTTTGTCTAAAGGGATGTCACATTTACACTTTGATCAAACTATGCATGAACATTTGTCATGAAATGCATTTCTTCAAGCTGTGCATGTAGGTCATGGTGATTTACTTTTTCACAATACTGGCATCTGTAATGTATTATATATGATCTTTGCAATGAATATATGTGTGCTGTCATTTCTTTTCTATTCCACTGGAGTATAAACATACTTTGTAAGAGGGAGGAAAGCTATTGAAAAGACATAGGTTTGCTAAGATTTTATAATTGTTTTATTCTGCTTGTTTGTTGGATTTGCTGTAGTCAAAATTATAGGTTTAGATACATTCTGTTGGCTTTTGCTGTCTAGATTCATACAACATATAATACTGTGGCATTTTAGAAAAGCAAACAGCTTGAAAAAAACAGTATAACGTTTCCCTTGCTTGATTTATAATAGGTACTGTACAAGCCTTATGAAATATAATTTCAAGGGGCATACAAATCTACTTTCTCAGTCAAAAATAAAAGTATAAACAGCTGTTTTCCAAAGACTGTAAAAAAGTCATATTTTTACCACAATTAAAATGTATTCAAAATGATTTAGTACATGGAAGTATAGTCTCTGAAAACAGATTGAGCTGTGGGTCTTAAGGGTGAATTGGAAAATAACCTTTTTGGTCAGTATTTTCAGATAAACCATGTAAATACTCTTTTAATTCAGAAAGCATTAAACAACAATAGTGAAATTTTAGGCTTGACTAAGAGACAGACATAGGAATTGATGATTTGTACCTAGTCAAACCTTTTATAGCCAAGTCAGCATCCTTCTCCAGGGGAGATTTTGCAACATCAGTGCTGATTTATAACCGCCATCATGCAGCTCATCCTAAATGTGAAGTACAATAGCAAACTTCAGTTACACTGTACTCTACAACATATATATTATAAACTATACTTTGAATATAAGAACTAATACTTCTTACTTTGGGCACCATATACAGTGTAGTATTACCCTATTATAACACGGAAGCTGGGAGCCAGAAATCTGAGACTGAATTATATGTTTTTTATGGCACTTTGTCAGTTATTATATTTTTGTTCCTAAAATAATGTGCATTGTCCACAATGAATAGCCTTTTCAAAACAGAAACCTATAGAAGATGATGCCACTATTTAAAAAACAACATGTATGTTTGAATGATAAGCTGTAAATAAGTAACAATCCAAATTATTTACAATTGAAATGTGCCATACTTATTTTTACTACAAAAAATAACAGCAGATATAAAAGTTCTTTACGTTGTAGTCTAGTGTTAAATGTATTTAAATAAAGTAAACATTAAAGCTTGGTTTTGTTTAAGCCACCATTAACATGCCTATTGATTTCCACCTGGAGGTTAAGGAGCCAGTTAAGATGTTAACTGATGATAATTAATATCTTTTAATTCCATTAATCCTAAAATCCTTACAAATACCTTAAGTCCATCTCTTTCTTTAAAATCAAGTTGAGCGCTGAAACACCTTTTTAAGTTTTCTGCTTGCTCATAATATTGTACTAGAGTGGAATTCACTGATGAAACTTCACTTTGGAGTCAGTCTTACCATGAAAATGTCTGTGTGTCTTTTAGGTACTGTATGTATATATATAATTTAGATTCTGTGACATAAGAAAATATCTCTTGTGTTTCAAGTTTCAGTTTTCTAATTTTGTCCACTACATCTAGCTTCCTGTTAACATGCTATCTGCCTTTCTTCATGCTGTTTATCAGCAAAAGGCACGTGAAACTGCATTATAATAAAATTTGAATCATGTGGTCATTAAATGGTAAATACTGTATAACAAAAAATCACAAATTGATTACACCATTTTTCTCATCGATGTGAACTCCCTGTGTTTGATTAAATGTTGAAGTACAGAAGTCTGGTCAAAGTTTTGGCATTACTGTACTGTGATCTGCTGTGTGAGTGCAAATGAGTTTTTATACAAAAACAAACCCATGCATCAAGAGCTACAGAATAATCAACATCTCAGCATACAAATGCTTCTTTCTTTGGTTTCTGGAACCATGGCAAGTTAAAAGATGGCAGCAAAGTCATCTGTAAGAATCATTTAAATCAGTCTTCGCTATACTGTCATGAAATATTTGCAGTATGGACTGATTTACAGAAAGAAATAAATACAATTTCAAATTAATGTGAATTTTACTGTGAATACTATTTTCTTTTTTATGGGTATTTAGTGTTTTATTCATTAAAATCATTCAGTATTTTTTTAAATACAACCACCATCTTCACTTAAGATTCATAGCAATGAATTATTCAGATCTATAACTCTCTTTTCTTTTAAAACTTGATAGTCCTTTGAGCTCATCATCAATAGCAGTTCAACTTAACGAATTTGACTTCACCTAAAAATGAATGTGCTTGAAAATGTCAGGTGTTTCAAAACGTAAGTTGTAACTTGTACTGTACAAAATCAATATTACTGATTGTGATTTGTGACTGTAAGTTACTTAAACTAAATTAAACAAAACGTTTTTCTATATTCTTTATTATTATATAGCATATATTTTACATGTAGAAACTAATTTTTTTGTGGTTCAATATTTAAGGCAATATTTAAATTTAATATTTAAGGCAAGCACAGAGCTGTCAAAAAAATCAACTGTGACATGCACATGAAACTCATTACTATAATTAGAAATGAAATCTGTTTTACAACTGAGACCTACTTGGTTTTTTCTCACCTACCAGGCTTTAGAATTTTTTTCAGCAAGTTCCATACTTCTAACAGTAACAAAAGAATAACATATTTTTTTAATATATATTTGCATTGTATTTTATATTATATATAATATATATAATACTATATTAATAGTAAAGATTAGCCAAGAAATATTATAAAAATAAAATGAATGCATAGAACTGTTTAAAAAATACTTTTGTTAGGCCAGATAAAATGTTTGTTTGATTCTTGCCTTGTAAGATGTACTTGGACATGCTGTCAGTTGCTATCAGATTTCTGAATAAAACTCCAAATTAAAAGTGACTTTCATTGTGCCATGTTTAGAAGTCTAAAGTTTATAACCTTTTACATGTTATCAGGACAATGTCAGAATCTGTGCAAATTGAACTGTATTTGCATGACTTCCACATTGTGGTGAAAAGGTAATATAATGTGCATAAATGGGAACCTTTACTGTTGGAATAATATGTGTATGTCAAGAATGGTTTTATAATAAGAAGAAATATTTTATCTTGCATTTACTGTATATAGCAGTTTTTATCACAAAAGATCCCTGAGTGCATTATGTTTAGGGAGATCTGCTTCATCCACTCCTGAAGAGCAGCAAATATCTGGGAGACACACGAGTATTGTGATGCACCAGAAGCCCCACAACACAGTAGATCAGAAGGACAAGATAGAAATTCCTTCACCAGTCAAATGAATGGGGAACTTTAGAGATTCAGAGTAGAAATTTGGCCAGGACACTATGCTTATCACCCTTACCCTTTTGAAAAAAGAGAAGGGAGCCATGGGATCTTTAATGACCAAGTAGTCAGAACATCCATTTCATCTGAAGTTCAGCACCTCCTACGTTTCAGTGTTCCCGGTCACCTGCTTGTTCACCACCACCAGTTAAAGCAGCATACAGTATGGCCTGGCCCAGCCTTGCTTAGCTTGTAAGATCCGACAAGATCTGTTCAAGATCTATGCCCAAGCATTATATGTTGTTGTTTTATTATTTTATTATGATGAGCATTGACTACATTTGAATTAGAATTTGTTGTCTTGCTACAAGATATAAACATACTATTCAAAGAGGCAACTGAGATGGTTGCCTCGGTTACTTTTCTTCTCGGAACTGTATGACATTATTTCCATATCATATATTAGCAGTGTGTTTGATCACATGAAAATTCTATGCTATATTATTAACTAGTGACAAGGACTTTGCTTTTTTTTCCCATTCTTACTGTTCAAGTATGTAGGCGACAACCAACGTTGCGTACATTGGTAATAATTACACCTGAAAGGAAAACGTACTAAAAAATGTACACATTCTGATTAATGCAGGACTGTTTGTCATCAGTATGTCTAGCTTGGGAAAAACACATTGTGTGAGAATATAATTTATACGACTGGTTAACACAATGATTCTACAATGTGTATCACACAAGCCATTTGTGTTTGGCATTTTTGTTATGGAGGTGGGAATAGAGGTTCCTCCTGAGAAACTCAGAACTTGGCCTTTTGGATTTTTCTGAATTTTATATGACAATATAATGAAACAGCAGAGTTGCCTCGGTAGGTGTTAGAAGACAACCTGGCCCACTTGTCAACAGTTGTAGATGGATTGTACTCTCCACTTGCATCCACAGCAGAGTCAGCTATGATGTTAATCATGCCTCAAACCCCATTCCCATTTTGCACTGGTTCACTACTAAAGGTCATCCCATCTTTTCAGTATCCTGGTTATCGTCCTCCTTGTAACACTAACAGTATTGACCCTCTACACTACATGAAACAGGTTATTCGGTTACTAAGCTTATAATGGCAGTCACAGCTCAAAACATCTTTCTTTCTTCCTAAGTTACCTCTGCACATGCTTTTTTTGTTTTCTTATGCATTAATGAACTTGGCCCATCCAATGGCGTTTTGTTCAAATGCATTCACATGTATTAATCGTTTAATTGTTTTGAATGATGTAGTGGGGAGCTGCAGTAGTGTCAAGATGAAAAGTAACAAGTAAAGGATAGGTCCAGCTGAAAAGAAAAAAACATCAATGTTCTGTCTGTGGAGCCTTTTTCAGGTGTGTGGTATTACTTACAGTACATGTTACTGATCTGATCTGGAGCCGGTATTACACTGGCCCTTTACCTTGAATAGTAACGGAGGGAGGATGAATTGATTAGCAATAACATGCTCCATTACCTCTGTACTTCCGCAATCACAGTAATTGCAGTTCTTCCCCCCAAAACCTCAAGTAGAACAGCATTCATTTTAGTGGAATCAATCAAATTGGGCTTTCATTTACATAATTCTCCCCTCCTCACCTTTATTCTGCACCAGCATTTTTTTAAAATCTACAATTGCCTATAGACTGCAATCATAGTGTTAAGTGCACAAGGTTTATTCATTATCTGGTGGCATATGGTGATACATTTGCATAATCAGCTAAGGCTTACTTCCATTCTCCCTTTTATCCTTCAATGTGCTATTGGCAGTTTTAGATTCAGTGCAATTAAACTTTTGAGAGAGATGTGTATTCATCTTTCTGTGGCCTAATTAAGTCTTGGAGGATAATGAAAGAAACTGTACTTGGAGCCTCTTACAGTGTTCTTGTAATTTTTAGATACATTTTCAAAGTTATCCTAAATGTTAAAAAGCCCATCATGATTATTAGGTCATTGTTCAAACTCTGTATATTCATCACTTCACTGGTTAAGAAAACATGGAATGCTAAAAGTATTTTATAGACATTTTGATTAAACAAAATGTTTGTTTAGTAAATATGATTTTCTCTTTGAAAACGTGTGTTGACGTAAAAAAGCCTTTACACGATGTGTGGTTTCTTCACTTAAATCACGTATATTTTCAACATATAACATGCACTTAAAATAATTTGAGGTTAGGTTTTCAGGTGGGTATGTACGGATAAGGCTTTGAATTTTGAGGAGAATGTTAATGTAATGGTTTACAAACACTAAACATAGAGTGGTTACTGCAAACCAAAAAATAAATTGCTTATTCTTCATTACCAAGTGTTATACATTATTGGCACTATACAAAATCAAAGGTATATGTATACTATTTAACTTTTAGGTGTAACTACAATTGTTATATCTAGGAAATATGACAAAGTTTTATCATTCTTTAGTCTTAAAGAATGTGATTCTGCTCATTTAAGAATCTCTATAGGCTGCATATAAATAGCTTTTGATTTTGTAACATTTTAATTTAACTTTTTAAAATATATGTGTATACTTAAATGTGGCATTACCTGAGTCATTGATGGGGAAAGTCAGTATGAAAAAGATAGTGAAAACAAATAATTAAAAGGGCTTGTATGAAAGGAGTTAACATGCATTTTGGTTATTAAATTGGCAGACGTCTGAGTGATTGATACTGAGAGAAAAGAGCAATGAAACCCTCTTAGGTCAACAGATCTTTCATTTTGTCTGTCTTATTCACAGCTTCTTCATAAAGCTTGAAATTCATTCCTTTTCAATATTTAATGTTGTGGAGGGGTCTGTGGGCTTGTAATGAAGAAGAGGTCAGGAGCACCGGCTGACTAACCCTCTTCAGAGGTAGAATCTAAATGTCAGTGAGCTATAATGAATGATTCTGAACTTTCCCATCAATTTCTACCTGGCTGGTCCCCCTGAATTTGAATCAGAATTTATATCCTGCTTCAGTCTGAAATGTCCACTCTGCCTGAGTAAATTCTAGGCACTACATTTCTCCAACTTCAGCTTTCTGTTCAACTTGCAATTGACTGGTCCTGAATCATTAGAAGTTCATTTTCTGTTAATAATAGTGAAGGCAGATTGAGTTTGTTGATATGATTATCTAAGCAGGCACACAGGAAAGGTTTCACACATGCTAGGGCCTTGCATGTAAACCATAGATGACAAATAGTGACAGGCAATCTGGTCTTTCTGCATTTGTAATATGATTAGAAATAATATGATTTTCATATGATTTATTAATGTATACTAATGTATTTATCCCCTAATACTAATGCTTTTAAGTTTGAACACTCACCCATATTCATTTTCCATAATGCCTGCTGGGCATTTTTGTTCTACAAGAGGAACTGAAGGTCATGTATAAATCACTGAAAGTTATAATCTGTACAATGGGGATGTATTGAGATTCAAAAACAAATCCAGACTTGTGATTTAAAGGTCTGATGTTCTTTATGTATAATATATGATTATCTATATATACAGTATATATGATGTATAATTTGTCATGTGCTTTATAATGTTTAATACGTAGTAGTGGGGAAAACATTTTTTAACAAAAAATATATAATTTTAGGCTGCTGTTTTGAAAGTTAAGGTATTCTGCAATCCTGTATAGTGAATGATATTTAGGGGTTTTGATCCATCTGAGTGTAATTGCTTAATTAAACTATTTAATTTAGAAAGATAAAACATTTTTCAACTTAAAAAATATTTTTTGCCAAATGATTATTTAAATTCACCTAAAATTACAGTTTGTCATCAACACTTTACACATAAGCTTAATTATTAAAGAAATATAATGAATGCTGAGCTATTTTTTAATATGAATTAAACAGTTGGGTTAAGCAAAACCTGTCTTTAAATAGTATACATTTTTGTTCATCACAAGTATGTCAGAAAGTGACTAAGCTATGGATTTAAGTGTGTTATTTTAAAGTTCTCAACTTTAATTTAAATAGAAAATTAATGAGGGGAATAGATGATTACCATTATCAGTATTATTTACAAAGAACTTTCAAGGGAGGCTTTTCATCCAGAGGAAATTGCAACCAAGCCATTAAGCTGTAAAAAAGCCAGCAAACACAGACTTAATAAATATGAAAGACATTGCACTGAAACATCTGGTAGCCTACTCATTTCCTTCCTTTTATATGTTTTTGATTCCATTCACACTACAAGCTCTGCGAGAAAAAAAGTACAGGAAAGAAAACATAAAGACGTTAATGCTATGGATTGTGTTTTCAACACATTAAACTAAAAAGTCATGTCATATTGCTATTTTTATTTAATTGATCTTCTTTTTTTTTAAGTAGAGGCTTTCAATCCTGTGACTAAGAGTGAGGTTTTACTATAACACTGTCAAATATGCCAGAAAATCTGTGAATTATTTATTTAGTTCTGCTTCTAATAGTTTTGCTAATAGGGAATTATTTGGGTACAAAGGCATACATTTGTAAATGAGGCAGATAAACCTTTGCGCAGACAAGGAGAGTTTTGTTTGACACAAGAATTCTATTGTCCGCTGTTTTGGTTGTCAAGTGCTTAGGGAAGGCAGGATGTGTACTAAAGCTACAATGGGCCATTCAGCCTAGAATCTTAGATACTGTGAGATTCTGTCCCCCCTCTTTTCAGAGATCCTAATCTCTTTATCAGACAGCAACAATGGAGGATTCAACCCCACTCTGCATCCCCAGGGCTGACTATTTAATGCACAATATTGTAGGAGAAATTGTCTGTAGTGACCATAGGCTACCCCCGTACAACATGCAAGACTTTAAAAAATTTTCAGGTTGTCAGTTCCTTTTTCAATGCAGCTGAAAGACAGCATGCAAGTAAAACAAGTAGAAAGAAAGAAAAAATAAACTTCTTTAGAGTTTACCCTGCATCTATTGTTGCCCGATATTTTTGGAGTAGACTGTCAGAGTAACTTTGCATCAGTAAATCCATTCAAATTGCAAGAAACGCTGTCTAATAGAAGCTTCTTGCAATATGCCACAGTGATTGTTGAGAGCCATTTTGATTTGTTACCAGAGCAGTTTACCGTATTGTGAAAGGGGAGAATTTCCATTGCTTTTGGCATGAAATGAAAGAAAGAGAACATAAGAAAGACAGGCTAGAATTAATAATACATTATTACTTCAGCATAACCCATGGCACACAGAATGTATGCCAGGATTATAGAGTAAAATAAAAATTAAAGATAAACTAAAGTGCCCAATATTTTATTAATGTGGTGTTAATGAAAGAATATCTGCCATCATTATATGCATTTCCATCTTTTTAAATATTCCTTTTTGTTGTAACAGCTGTAGCTTCCACGTTTTAATCTGATTTGAATTCAGTAATACATATTATGGATTATATATATAAAAAAACACTTTCACCTGTGCCTGGGTATGACAGAACTAAAGCCAACTTTTCAAAATAAAATCCTCCTTGAATGTTTCTTGACAGGAGGTAAAACACTTCCTGAAATAGTGGGCAGATGATCTGGGGTCTGAACCACACATGATATCTTTTATCTACGAATCTGGGTGGCCTGTGTGCTGGTTCTCGTTAAAGAAACCAATCACTTTCCCTTTTTATTGAGCTGTTCAGTGTTAGCAATTCAATTGATCTAAGGCATGGAAAATAATGAAAGTGCAATAGTGTTGCAAGGCTGAAAGATGCATGCATTTCCACAAGGACACTGCATCCTTAGAGACCTGGGGCACATTCATTAGCATGACAGTTAAGAGGGTGTCATAAACCTGGGACTAAACATTGCAGGCAAGCACCTTCCCTGCTGGGCAACTTTCGACTATCCACTCTGTCAGGCCTTTTTAAAGACCCCCAGAGGACAAACATGCTAGGCTTTTGTTGACTGTCATGTAAAAACTAGTGTATTTCCATATGGCCCTTAAATGGCCCCTCACCATTTAAACAAATCTCTTTCCTCTTTTTTTCTCCTTTCCGCTTATTACATTGAAAACAAATTCCCTCTTAACTTTGCTGCTTAAATGCATCAATGCAAACCTGACAGCTGCTCCCATTTATACTATTTCTATCTGGATACATCCGATCTTCTCTGCAGTGCAGAGTGGCAGTTAAGATGATAAGTGTGTAATGTACAGAGCACACTAGGATGCTCTATACAGTAGTGGGAGTGTAATGCTTTCATAATTGCTTTGTCCATACCAAAAAAAGAGAAAACATCCTTCAGTTGTCAGTCATAAACTGTTCTTTTCCAGTAAACATTTACTGCACATTGAAAATTCAATTTTAATGTATTCCTTGAAGTATTCTAGTGGTTTATATTTAATAGAATGTTGTGCATTGACTATAAATGGTTTGGGAGGGACCTTACAAAAGGCTTCTTGTCTTGCAGGAAAATGGGATTGTAATTTTAAAATCACTTACGTTTTCATATCTGGAGCTCATGTTTATTTAAATTAGTGCTTTAAATACATAGGAAAGCTTGCAAACACGATCAAATGACAGTACCATTCAGCCTCTTCTTGAAAGAAGGCAGGATATAAGCTTCACCAATATGGCTGGGTAGCTTTTTCTAGACACCTAAAACCCTTCGTGTAAAGAAGTGCATTCTATTCTGTAGTTTTCCCTTGTGTCCTCTGGTTTAAGTTTCACTGTGCTTTTTTCTTGTAAATTTTCGTTTCAGTCAGGTGATTTTTATTGCAGATATTATATCAACTATATTGTAAAAGCTACTTGTAAAAATGACCGAGAAAAATTGGAGAGCAAGAATAGTAATTGGGCATCATAGTGGCTCAGTGGTTTGCAGTGCTGCCTTGTAGCACTGGGGCCCTGGGTTCAATTCCAGACCTGAGGTCTGTCTGTATGGAGTTTGTCTGTCTTCCCCATCTTTGTATATGTTTCCTCCAGGTGTTTCTGTTTCCTCCCACAGTCTAAAGACATACTGGTGCTTTAATTGGCTTCTATGAAAATTGGCCCTGGCATGAATGTATACATGTCAGTGTCTGCATGTGTCCTGTGATCCCACTCAGGGTGTATCCTGATTTACTCCTCTTCCTTGCTTGTATAAGCCTGAGCTCCCCATGATCCTGTATTGGATAAAATGGATTGATGGAGAATAGTGATTAAAGGGATTCTGGAAAGTATGTAAAAAAAATTATACTGCAGTTAGAGTTTTGTAATGCAGAATCACTGGGATATTATTTGGTAAAATTAAGCCACTGTATTGATATTAGAGTTATATTTGTCTATATCATAAACAGTATAAATAGTTATAAATAATACATTATATCATCTGAGATTTTACTGTGTTTGTCCCCAGTGGGGAAAGGACCAACTCTTCATTCAGAATTGGCACCTGGGCATTGTCTCAGGTTTAACGGGGAAAAGAGGAATCTATAATTTCTCTCTCTCTCTCATTTCCTAAATGGTTCCAAAGTTATTTGGAAACAAAAGTAAAGAAGATAAATTGATCCTCAAAATAAAATATAAGCCGGTTCTGCATTATGTACTATTGGCACATAATGTCTGCTGTGCATCTCCCAGATGGATGCTACATTTCTGTGGTGGATAAAGTGGATCCCCACCTACAAGTGAAGTACTTTGGGATCCTCTGGGATGAAAAGTAGTGTAAAACAGTAAGTGGTTGATTAGCAATTATGTGCATTATGTACTTAGTAGTGAATGGGAAATTCAGTGAGAAATAAAAGATCATATTTATATTCCAGCAGTGAAAGAAACATAAGATTATCATGATGTTGTTGGACATAATTCCAGCAAGACTGTTTTCTATGTTTTCATCCGCACTAAATTGCATTCAGCTTAGTATTATGTCTGCAAACAAATGACCAAACTTATTAAACATTTGGAATGTAGTCCTTTATGTGTTGTTAGATTTGTGTTCGGAGGAAGTGCTAACATGTACAGTCGTCCTTGGAGAGCCTTATCTGCTCCATCTCTTGTTGGGTCTAGTCAGGTTGCCATGGAAACTGCAGACAAGTTAAGGGATAAATAAATCTTAAGAGTTCTTAAACAGCTATAACATATCAGACTCTTACTCTAGTGAATTCATAAACTTCGAAATCCTCCATGAAATCTACCCTCAGGTAAATGTGGTATAAGAAGTAAACTCTTAAAAAGAGTAGTGCAGGAACTAAATTGAAGTATGTGTTTTTTTTATTTATATGCTTCTAAACATCTATGCTCAGAATACAATGCTTCATGGAAATGGCAGACCTTTTATTCACATTGGAAAATCACTCTAAAATAAAGGCATGCTTGAGTGCTGAAATATGAACTTTAAGTTGGACATAGCTGTGTTTTGCTAAAGTTTCCTTGGCATCATATTGTATATGTCAGCAGACAAATCAGCTGCATATGTTAAGGGGCTAATTTACTTTTTAGGGCCTCAGCTGCAGTATTCATCATTACAGTAAGAATTTCTATAGCACGTGGCAATAATGGCAGGGCAGATGTAGTCATAAATCATAGCCTTCTGTCTTGAAAGCAAATCAGCAGTTCAGGGGCCGAGTGGAGAAAGAAAGAATGAAAGAGGGAGAAAAAGGAAGGAGTCTGAATGGTTGTGATAGCACTTAGAATTGAAATTGTGTGGTTTTACCACAGATCGTGAATTAGATTTGCAGTGACACTTCCTATGTCCCTGACCTGACCTTTTTTATACTAGCGAGCCTGTCTTGCACCCTGCTTTAGACACATTTTACATTCTAGCAATAAACTTCCTTTTTCATTTAACAGGGATGTTGCATTGGGGGTCTCGCAGCAAAATAAAACTAACAGCTTTTTGCACATTGTCCCTTCCCTCTAACCTATACACAAATATAGAAGAATACCATATGCAAAAGGAAGGATTTTGAAATGGAGAAGATCACAAGTAAACAACGCAGGACTTGTTAATAAGTTAAATCTAGTTGGCTGGCACAATCCAATGGCTGTTTTCCTCACTCCGCTGTTGACATGCAGCAAACACAGCCAGTCACCTTATTTTATTCTGAAATGGCTTTTCAATTATATAGTGGGGCTGCAGGGGAAAAGGCGCTTGACAAAAGCTATGACATAAACCATTTATACTGCAGCTCCATCATGACTCCCATAGCTAAAACAGCCTGGACAGTTCATTTAAAAGAGAAATTAATAGCACATGGTTTCAGGAAAACAATAACAGATTATGGATGGCCTGTGGCAGCTACCTAAATCCGTGTATTGAAACAACAACAACAACAACAACAACAACAACAAAAAAAGGGTTTTCTCTTCACTACATGGCTGTTGGGTACCTGAAACTTTAAACTTAAAAGCCCAAATTAACCTACATCTGAGAATATTCTGTAAGATCAGTAACTGTAAACATTTAGACAAAATTAAAAAATTAAATATGCATTGGATTAATTTATTCAAATTTCATTACAGACGTATGTTCTTGAAGACTTGAATAATTTTTATCCACATTCAGACATAATTTTTCACTTAATAATTTATCATTTTTGATCACCTATCATTGACAGATTGCAGTAGGCCCTGTCAGGAAATCCATCAAAAGACAGCAAGAAATGGCATGTCTATGAAATGTTTGAGCATACTTCTATCTTGTGTCTAGAATTTAAATAAAAGGCATGGTGAATGTGTTCACCTGAGCATACAACATTTTGGTGTGTTAGCTCTAAAAATAGATTATTTTCATAATATACAATCTATTAGAGTTAAATTGTTATAAATTATCCAAGTAATTTAATTTAAGATAATATAAATTATAAAGCAACATTTTGATTTGTCAGAAATCAAGATTCTGAGTGTCCATGTATAGCAATGATAAAATAATAACCTCAGAATTGTTCTTTAAAAGAAGAAGAGTCTTTACAGACCATTTCTTTATATTACGAATTATTAGCCCATTTCCACATTGGAGTCTCTGAGCCCAGAATAAGAGGGATTAAAATCAAGTGAGAGAGAGAACAGGTCAAGTTTTGAAGTGAGAATCTCATTTCACAGTGGATCTAGTACAGTGGAACTAATCATCATGGATGGAGTTGTAGGCAAAAATGAGCAGAAATACTTATAATGGTGACAATTACAGGTATAGTCATTACTAGTAGTACAGATCCATGCACTGAGAAAGTTGTGTCCCTTTTCTCCCCGCGGTAGTGAAACTGACAGAGGTTAGAGGTGCTTACATTGATGAATTCCTCTCAACAGCATCTGATTAGTAAGCACTATGTCCATTACAACTCAGCACAGTTCAGTGGCCAGACATAAGCTGATTATCAGCTACATGGCTGTCTGCACCATTGGCTTTTAATATCTGTAAAAAATAGTGTCAAATTCTTTTTACTTTTGATTTGCACTTATTGATACTATATCTACCAATGCACCAATATGAGTATAACATATTACTTCATATTCAAATACAAATATTTTCATTTTTTAAATCAGTGATTGGGTACAATTGCACTATTAGTCATCAGTGTATCACATAATGCAGATATGTACTGTTTTTAAAGTTAATAAATTAGACAGACATTTATTCTAATTCACAGATGATGGCAAGTAAGTAATCTTCCATCCACCTGCCAAACATACTCTAAAAATACTTTTGCAAGTTAGAAGGCAATCCTAATGAAAAGCTTGTTTTTATGAAGGTACTATGTCTGACCCATGTCATTTGGTATTGACGGGTTCTTTTGGCCATAACCAGCACAGAATTTACTGACAAGCAAAAAAATCTGATCAATATCAAAATTCAGAACATTTTTTATAACTGCATAAATTGGCAACTAAAGTTTGCTTCACAGCTGATCAGGTCCAAAAACACAAAATAATGACTTCTCCATCTAGTGATCTAGTCAAACCGAGATTTCTTATCTTTTATTAATAATTCTTTATGCTTCAAATTTTTCTAAGGCTTAATGCTTTGAATGGACATTGCAAATACATTAATGCTAATTAAGTCCCAGCTTTATATTGACTTTGGAAATCAAATACTGCTAAGTTCAAGAAGTTAAACTACAGCAGATTAAGCTGGAATTTAGCTCATTAAAGTTAGATATCTTTGCCTAAGGAGAGCAGAGATTTTATTTGAATGCAATCTGCCTGTCTATCTCACTGCTCTGCATTATATGATTATATTTATTAATCCTTTTTCATTAAATGATTTTTAAAGAAAATTGTACAAATTAAGATCTGAGCAGTATTCTAAGAATGTTAGATTGTGTTTCTTAATTGGACCTGTAAAATGTTGATTTAGTAAAGTGTACGTAGAGAATTAAAAAAGGTTTAAAGGGTAAAAAGGGCTATTTGATATTCCCGTTTAAATGTAAACATAATTAGATGTGCATAGCAAAGAAAATAATACTATTTTTTGCAAAACAATTACAGTCGACTTGAACTGTGCCTTTTTCAATAAGATAAATAACTTTTTTTTCATTTGAGTGCTTATATTTTAATTGTATAAAACATAGTAAATGTGACACCCACATACATACAGTATAGAACGTGTTTTGTTCATGTATTCCTCTCAACAGCGTTTTCATGCAGGTTATGTGGTGTATTTATGGCTTCTTCAGACTAAATCTCAGTCAAGAACCAGAAGTGGGCTGATTTAATTTTGAAGTGAGTTCTATGAATCACCCAACTCAGAGGTCTGTGACCTCTTTCTGGAGAAATAAAGGATGGCTATTCAGTGATAAAACTCATAATCTACCAAATAAATATTCAAGAGCTTATCCATAAACATCACCCATGGGAAGAAGTGCCTAGCATATCAATACAGTAGAAAAAAGAGAGATTGAGGAGATGGGATGCTTCTCACACACATATACTCACAAATTTATTTCCTGTGCAATCACACTTTCTTGCTCTCACCATCGCCAACAATCCACACTCATTCTCACTCACCTTGGTTTGGTAATCTCTTATTTGACTGAGAGAAAAACGCTGAATATCTTGGATAAGGAGAATAAAAAAACTCATTACTGGGTATGTGCATCTTCTTCTAAGATTCATCTCAAAAAGGTGCTTAGGTTTTGAAAAAAATCATTTTGCCTCAGCCCTCTGAAATGTTAAACGTTCTTTAGGTAGAAATAAAAATAGCAAAAAAAGATGGACTGAGAAGACTTGAATAATCTAATTTCTTCTTATCAACAACTCAATGAATCTATTAAATAAAGAGCACAGAAAGGGTAGTCCTATATCAAAGCCTGCAGCTTTTGAAGGAAGAAGGTGAATGATGTTTGTCAAAGCTGGCATGCAGATAGGTTTTCTTAAATTACCTTTTTTCCCTGTTACTAAGTTTTAAGAGTGTTTAGATTTATGGTGGAATCTAAAGCTGAAGACTAGCTCTTGTTATGGATCAGGCACCTATGGATATTTTCTTTTTGCCATATAACAAATTATTGTATTAATTAACATTCTCTAAATCTCTCATAAGAAATGTACAATCACATAACTATATTAAGTGGCATTTAAAAAAAAATTACATACAGTTCATGGCACTGATCACAATATTTCATGAGATGTGCATTGACCTTTCACATTGTTATCTTTGTATGGAAACTGTCACCTTGATTTTTAAGGCTGTTCTGCAGTTATTTTGTTGAGGGTGATATTGATGTTTTGTTCGGCTTTTGAAATTTACACATACTATACTGTACATAATGTGAATTTTAACACATTATTTGTTTTATTTACACTTGAAAATCAACCTGTGACAGAGAGCACTGAGTTGCTATACTAAAAGTATCTTACCAAGGAGTTCAACGTTTTACCATGAATTATAAAACACAAATTATTATATTACTTAGATCACATATTAAAACATTCATTCTCTTATTACTTGTCCAGTTTCTATTCAAACCTCTGTCGAGATTTTGCTTTCCTAAAATATAAAACAAGTAATTTTATCAGTTATAATTTTGTTGTTTTTAGGCCTCAACAATGCTGTGATTAGACGCCTTTTAACCATACAGTTGTCTGTTTGATATTAAGATAAGGATGGTTCAGATTCTCTTCACTTAGTGGTGATCCTGATTGGTTTCCAACAATAGCTACACAAAGCTGGTGATTTCCATTTCATTATTGACCTTGCTGAAATTACACCCGTGACTGAAGTTAGAAACGTTAGTGTTATTTTAGATCTTGTGGTGTCAGTCAAAGCTCATGTTAAAAATATCAGTAGGGTATTATGTTTCCTTCTGGGCAACATTGCTTTTCTATCTAAATTGATACATGCCTTTATTTAATCCAGATTAGACTGCTGTCATATTTTACTTACTGGGGTATCTACCAAGGTACTAAATAGGCTTTACTGTGTCCAGGATCCTGTGGCTGATGTAATAACTCAAACTGCTCTGCCTCAGCATGTAATTTCTGTGCTGTGTAAATTGAATTGTCATCTTTAGTATTTAGTATAGTTTTCAGAGTAGGTTTTTAAAGTCCTCCTGCTTACAAATAAGACACAGAATATGTTAAGGACTGTATAGTACAGTCAAAACTTAATTTGAGATGTGATTTATTACCTAAGGTTCAATAGAGTATTCTCCATCAGTGTCAAATAACAGTGGACATTTTTAAAACTTAATGTTTGCACTATGGCTTTTATTGTTTAATTGTGTTTTACTGACTTTACTTCATTTAGGTCATTTTAGTCACTGTTTGATGCTTTTTGCTTGGTATATTTTATGTCTATACTATTGCACAGAGCTTTTTTTCTGTTAACACTATTCTTAGAAAGCTTTTCATGGCATATAGGATATCTGCATCTTATTTTGAATTAAATGACACTGGCAAAAACTGAAAAACATTATGTTTCCATACTTCACAATAGAAGAGTGGTTACAAGTGGGCCCATGCAAAACTGCAGTATGTTGGTATTCATATTCGACTTTCTATATCACTCATGATCAGTAAATTGAGGTACTGCAATTATAGTTATGTAACATAGAAATGGGGTTCAATGCCAGATAAGACTGGCATGTGGTTAGAGCAGGACGTTTAAGTGGTATACCAGTTGGAAGGTATGATTGAGTTGAAGCGCAGATGAACAAGTATACAGCAAGACTGCCACTGCTGGCATAATTTAATTAGGCCTCTTGCTGTGTCTGCAATATAAAAAAAAGCTGCCTAGAACCCTATCAGAATTTGCAGTTTGTACGACATATCTGTGGCCTATATACTGTATATACACTGCGAGCTTCTGTCATTGGGGCCTTCAGCTGATTCTGTATAAGACATCAGTAATATCCACCAAAAGCAAGACAAATTCATTATTATTTTTTCCTTTAATACATTAGTATCAAATATTTGGTGATATGTCTCATATTGCCAAATATTGTTGTGACCAGGCTATATTACCCATTACAACTGAATTTGTGTAGCACAGAGTTGTTTGTAAAGCACTCTTCAGTGGGAAAACAAAAAAAATAAATTAGAAATAAATTTCCCTGTTACCATTACTTCTACATCGATCATTATGTTTAGAATTACTTCTGTTCAATCATTTTCTCTGCAGTTATTATCCGAGTTTATAATGCATTTGCAGCAAGTTTATCTCACACACACACGCTTCAAAAGAAGAAGTAGAGTTTAATTCCATACTTAAAAGAAGAAAAAAACACCTGAAGAAGGATACACAGCTGAAATGCCTTTTTCCCCCTTTTCTTTACTATTATTATTGCTACTGCAAAAATATATATTTTTTAATTAACAAATTTAAAATTGGAATGGGCAAAGTTTTTGGACTATCTGGAGTATTTGAATCTTATGATTTAATATTTTTTTTTGTATTTTGCAGGAGACAGCACAACTTTCAATTTTCCTTTGCAGCATTTTTCTGTCTCTTGACCTAGAACTACCCAGTTAGTTCAGTGTTTGTTATTTGGTGCTTCAGCCAGGCTGATAAACAACTTTACCTCATGCAGCTTTTATTGATAGAACTTCAAACTTGTCTCCTAGGCATACAGAGGGAGGTTTTGGTTGAGTCTAAGAAAGCCTGATGGACTTTAGACACGGTCATCCCAAGTGTATTTCAGTTACCTTTGTGCTATCCTAGGGATGTTTTCTGGAATTCTAGCCCAAACTTGTACCATGAGCAGTGGCTTTGGAAGCTGAGCATCTTGATAGCCATCTATCCATCTATTATCAGAAAGTCACTTATTCCTGTACGGGTCACAACAACCTGGGGACGATACATGAAACACAGGGCATGAGGTGGAACACTACCCTGAAGAGATATGGAGAGAAAATGCAGCCTCTACATAGAAGCCACCCCATCCTAAAAAAATGGGACCTAAGAGCTCTCTAGCCCCCTTATGCTTGTAAATGAGTGACCCATTTTTCATTACTCTAACAACTCTTGTTGCCAGAGCAGTACTGTTGAGGGTGAGAAAAAAGCACTATTCTGAAATTGTTCGTAGATTTAACTGATATCTTATTGATATATTAGTCCAACATTTATTTATACTGTGAGTGAAAAGTGCTCCATGCGTTCAGATAGGCAATAATTCTATGATGTTTCTGTTGGAAGTAATCCTGGAACTCATACGTAAGATCCTGAAACAATCCATAAAATTCAAGAAGAGCAATAAAATGAAAAATCTAGTGAGTGAACTCAAGTTCACTTAACAGCAATTATAAGGATAATTAGGCAGTCTTCCACTTTAGAATTTAACCTTCTGCTATTGATCATCATATACAGTATGCAGTTAAAGGATCTGTAAGGCATTTGAACTGAAGTACAGCTGTTTTTGAATGGAATATAGCAATGTGTAACTTAGTTTTCAAATCTCTTCTAATATCACTAACTTATTTACTCAACATAGTACAGTAGACGTGAATAAAACAGTTGGCTTTTTCTCTATTTTCCCCCATTTTGCCAATGCAAAATACCTATGAGTAAGTGGGCAGTTACTTGCACAACATCCACCTCATCCTTTCCAATGAAAAACAACATCCTTGCCAAAGCAGTATGCATTGTGAGAATTGTTAAGATAATGTGAATTGAATGTGACACATGGCTCCATCAAACAATCATGTTTCCTTGAACACCTGAAGAATCACACCTTTGTTTCCTTCTGTTAAAGAAGGTTAACATAGATGTGCCATTGCCAATGTTCAGTCACTTCATCATTGATTTTTACTTTTCATCAAATTATAATACTCAGACCACGTATTGAAAGAACTGAAATACTCTAGTGCCACTCCTGGATTACATGGTAGCAGTGATGGATAAAACAGATAGTACTTGCTCAACAGCCTCAAAGACATAAAACCAGAACAATATTTCTGTGATTATTTTTAAGGAGCAGACCTCTACAGTCTAATTGCAGTTCGTAGTGTTGTTTGTATGTGTAGTGAATACTTTATGACCAAATATAAATGATTTTATTTGTAAGCACTTATGTGGAAAAAGATACTGCTGCTCTGAAATCAGTTCAAAGATGAGCAAAGGGAATTCTGAGTAATACTTAAAGGGGAACTGCAACGCTATTTTTACATTTCGGGACTCTAAAGAACTAGCACTGATGAGTGCATTTTCTAACCATGATGAAAGTACACGGTAACATGTAAAACCTCCAATTTAAGTCAGAAAATAGACAAAATGTCCAGGTATGCTCAGCTGTCAATGTCTGTGATTTAGAATGAGACAACAAAACCTATGGTAATGTGAAAATAGCCCTATTCTTTGTAAACAAGAAGGCTTGTAAATACCTCTTTGGTATTAGTTGTGAAACCATTAAATGTGCATCTTAACTTGGGTTTTAAACATAATTATGATAAAAAGGATCACTTAAATCATGAAGATAGATTTTTATCAGTTTCTATTTTTCTGTCAAGCACCCTCACTGAATTATCTTTTCATCAGTTGCTTTTTATGGGCAATAATGGTAGGAATGACACCTGTTTTGAGCAGGTATTGGTTCAGTATCTGAAAAAAAATTACAAAGCGTTGGGCTTCATAATCTTATTAAGAACATTTCAAAACACATCTTATCCCAAATTGACAATATTTGAAAAACAATCCATTTACTGTACAAGGTGACGTGTTTTTAGATACTTTATGAGTGCAATAGAATTGAAGTGAACACATCGACGTTGATACAGTTTTGCCAATGAATACTGCTGTACTATTGTACATCATGCTGAATCTCATGGAGAAATTTGTCAACGGGACCAACATCAGTGCCCATATTTATTACCCATCTCTTGGCTAGTTGAATATCCCATGGAAAAGGAAACATTTTAACTTCCTGCTGATCCGGTCCTATGTTTTGTGTGCAACCACTGTTTTCTACACTACCAAATGCTTCACAGTGAGGCATTGTTTAAAATAGATACATGAGTTGAGAACGTCAGAAAACGATTAACATTGTTTTCAGACCAAACAACTGTGTTTTCTAGTGAGCTAGTGAGCAAGAAAGGTAATTTTTACTTCACAGCACAAACTCTCATTCTTGCCAATGGCACGACCAGCAGTTTGCAACAACATGATGACCATACAGTACTTTTTGTGCTTAATTCGAAATTTGTAAAAGTTTGCTATACCATCAATAAATGTATTTTTTTACCGAGATTTCAAACCCGGTCTGAGAAATTGGGACTGCAGTTGCCTTTTTTGTTTCACATAGAAGTTTTCTTTAGTATTATACAGAGAAAGGTTATAAAAAAAGACTTAATAATGAAATGTACTGACAACTACAAAATGTGGATTAGAAAACAGAACTAAATATTCTTTGATTAGATGCCTAAATCACTTAGCTACTAATAAAAATGGCTTCATGAGTGATCCTGAGCTGTAAGCTGTACTATAATAATATACAGTATAAAGTTAAAAGATGCAAGTTAACATTAAATTAAGATCAACTCAGTTAAGTTTCAGGTATTGGTATCCTCTTTCTTGTGAACTCTTTAGTGCTCTATTTAACATGTTTGTACTATAAAACAAACAAAAAATCATGATGCCTTTTTATTTTCATTAACTTTTTTACTTTCTTTTCTTTTAAAGAAAGTTATATGCTAAAAATGTCCTTTGGAAAATTACTTTATTTAGTAGTTACAAATTTAGAAAGATAGCAAATAATGTCAAGGCAGAGCTGCTTGAGGTTCTTTTGGGAAAAAAACCCAAAACAAATTCTTCTCGGGTACTGCCTTGGGTTGATTTAGAGAATATAAAAGGTTGATTTTAAGAAGAGAGTTTGCTGTCCTTTAGGCAGTGTAGATACTTTCAACTAGTAGAGAAAAACTTGAACTGCTAAAAAAGAACTACTGAACTTTGTATTTTCCTGGTGAAAGGTATTCATATTAAGTTTTCATTTTATTATCAAACACAGGTTTCACTCATAAGTGACAATAAGCAAGCTGAGATTAATATTGAGGTGCAACCTTAACATGGATTATTAGCTCTTACCTTTGTAAGCTTTACAACATAAAGCTGATAATAGAATAAATCCACCCAACCCATTCACAAACCATCCTAAAAACACACCATAACAATATAATAATAGTGAGATAAATAACAGGCCTGATAGAATAACAATGAGCTGTGCAGAAATATGATAATTAAAATGCAGATTTTATGCATCTCACAGCCTCCGGCTAGGTCCTGTTTATTGGTAATTTTTAGTAAGCAAGAAGAAGAAGAAGAAGAAGAAGAAGAAGAAGAAGAAGAAGTTGTATAATTCCTGTGGTAATTTTTATGATTTGTTGCTGTTAAACCACTTCCAGTAAAAATGAAATCAGAATGAAAGCTAGTTTAAAAGTGTTAGTGTTGCTATGAAGAAACAGGCTTATATTATGCTCTTCAGCCACTGCAAACATTGATAAGTTTCCTGATCTCATTTTCTGTTATTCAACTTTGAGATGCAGTAGCTATTTGTTGTTGAAATATTAGCCACTTCAAATGGTAATTTAAAAGTAGCAACAGGGAATCAGGATGTGTGTAACTGGTGTAGGAAACATGAGGTTGCATATTATATAAGCTTTCTTTTTAAAAAATCAAGTTATTTGATGTTATTGAGGTACAAGAACTTGGCAGATGTTGAAGTAAGGTCTAATGGTTCAGTGGATTTATTCCTGCTCACCACTGCTGTATTATTATAAGAAATGAACCTTGGATGCAATTATATACAGCATACTGTAATGCACATGCCTTCCCCAGCTTTGTCAGTGTCTAAGGGTTTATGAAAAAAATACATCATGAATATCTGCGTCATTGATACAAATGTGCTTTTGCATAAAATACTGTGTCTTTAAAACAGCTGTAACTTATTTTGTAGCCTCACTTCTTTATTCCAAAAGGATTAATTTAATAGTGGGCTTTGAGGAACCAATACCTCATGACAGGTGTCTCTTCTTCGAATGAAAAGGAATACTTCTTCAATTTGAGTGATAACAATAGTGGATTCTATTTGACAGTTAGGAATTAAATGAGTGGTAATTAAGCAAGAAACAGAAGATTTGGTTTATTCTTGAAGACAGCCTTACTGGTCTCAGAGTCTAAATTGTGTAGGGAGAAAACAGAAGCATGATCGAAGCTGATTCTATCCTTCTTATGTATTCAATATCAAAGAGGGAAAAGTCTACAAGAGCATGAAACACAAATTGTTTAGCTTTTATTGCAATTAAAAAGCTTGTCATGTTATTATGATTGTAAAAAATATAGGTAATGTAAAAAAAGTAATGTTCACATAGGTGTGTATTAAACCCTTATTGTGAAATACATTTCATGTATTAAATGTTGACACCAAAGAACACTAGATTTGGATGTAGAAAACTAATCTATCCATTATAGACATCAATATAATCATGTTAAAAAATGATTTTCATGATTAAAAAAGGTAGGAGCATTCCTGTTATAAAATCATGTGTTTGTTACACATTAATCTGTTATTAGCATTCACCAAAGAATTGTCTTTTATGTATAATGACAAAGTTGGAGCCTTAAAAAGTGTGAAAAATTCTGTGCCAGCTTATATTAAAAATGTTAATTTCAGTTTATTGTGAACATCTGGATTTTAAACTTTACAATGTCAGTAATACTGTAACTCCAGATATTAATGTTTGTGAATTTCACTTTTAACCATCATCTGAAACTAACAGGTTTATCTTAATAAGGTATTGAGATTACAATACAATCAAATTTGACCTTAATTAATTTTAGAAGCTTAAAAAAGTGTTTTCAATAGGGAAAATAAACATTGAGCATTAATATTGTAAAAACGAAAACCAAGAGCTAAAGAGAAACATTTTTGAAAGCAGACACTTGATTGTGGGTTTACTCCTGGCAATTTGGTGAAATTACTAAATAAATCACCATACCATTCAATAAGACCCATTTTCTCCTTGCTGGTGTTCAGTCTGATACTAAGTGTAGATAAACTGTCCCCCATTTATCTAAAGTGGCTCTCATATAGAGGTGTCAAAGGGAGGTTTGCCAACATTCTTCAATCTACAGTGTTATTATCTTCACTTACTGATGGCATAAATGTTGGTATTGAGCCTGGTTAAATGAACATGTATCTTAGAATGAACACATATCTGATTTAGGTGTCAAGTCCTAAACAAAATGGTCTAAAGGTCCAGAGACAATGCATTATGACTATGCATATATGCATATTAAATACAATTTCAACCAATAGCAACACTAAAGGAGAACAAACCACCGTATGATTTCTGATTTTGCCGTTTTGTGCATACAATCAAAGTTAGTAGCCAAGACCAGCTGTTTTGCTCTTTTACATGCATACAGGACATCATTGATTCTTTTGTTCAATGTTTTAATGTATTTAAACTACAGGAATTGTTGGATAACACATTGAACTTCTGTATTGATATGTTGTGCATTTAATCAGTTAATTTAATATATACAGATATGCTTTAAAATGTAAAAAATGAGTATTGGAACTTTTATTATTTGCTGTATCTTAATACCTCTCACTATATAAGAATTGAACACTTGTAGGTTCACAATTTTAGATTGAACATATACATGAAAGATTCTCATATTTAAACTTAAACTAATGTGAAAACAATTTAATTTAATGGCTGCCTGATCAATTTTGGGTCAATGCTGCTGTCATTCTTAACAATTTTTCTTAACTCATTTAAATGTAAATATTTCAAGAATGTCCAAGTAATATTCGAGATAATACGCAGTGGCACTACAGCAAACAATGCCAACACTAGCCTGGCAGAAAAGTCTCTTTCTGAGGGATTACCATGGTTTATAAATCCCAAAGGAATCAAATTCTGAGATAGGGAAAACAAATGTAAACCCTGGAGGATTAACGATCTCATTTCTCAGCTCGCAAGAATAGAAAAGAGGATTTTCCAGCTTTCTTTGATATCTGTCACATTAATATCTTATTAATTTCAACAATTTATATGAAAAGCAGCCCCACAGAAGGGCCTCGATGGTTAAGGTCTAATTGAGCAGGGCAGGCTTCTTTTCTTCTCTCCTTTATTATCCTGAAATGGAGGACAGTGCCAGTAAAGGTCAAAAGCTTAACACATACAGTGTTTTTGAACTTTTCTTATAGAAAGAACCATTATGAAAAGAGAGGAGGATAAATCCAAGGAGGAGAAATAGCCACACTGAAGCTGTATTCAATTACTATATTTAGGATGAAACCCAAAGAATATGAAGCCCAAGGGCCTCGAACAACAAAAGTCCCACAAATTAACGATTTATCATAATTCTCCGGTATAATACATTTAGTGCTCAATTATATTGCCTTTAATATTAACAGTAGTAAAACTACCCCTATTATTAACAATAACATTTAGTATCCGCCTTTAAAGTATTACATGTTGTATACATTTTCCTACACTTTTTATATATTTTTTTCATATTTTGTGCTTTTTTATATTTGAACCAATCACTTATAACTGATTGCAGGTTTTAGCTAGATATGTAAACAGTGTGAAAATATTGGAATAAGCAGGAAATCTCACAATGCCACTTCATTTTCTTACAATGCATGCTTTTAAACTAATATATAATGTTGTTGTTTTTTTCCCCACAGATGATTTATAATGACTTTTGTTTTTTCGGTTCACTTCTGTACATTTGATTTAGTGTGCTTTGCACATGCACCGAGGTCATTAGCTTTTACTTTGGTCCTGTGGGAGGCCAAGGGAAAGGAGATCCCCTTTGCAGTTACTATTACCATTTCTACTACTCTTCTCCTATAGTTTTGGAAAAAAAACAATCTTGATAAAGACATACATTCCTGAAGAGGGAAACTAGCACAGTATATTTAGCTTGTGTAAATGGATGGATATCATTATGGTACCCTATCTAAAAGCCATCTTTAGAGACGCCAATTACAATGCACCATAAGTCATTTGTGTCCAATTAGACCTAACAATAATTTACTGTAAGGTACAGTGTGATGGATAATTTCCCCAAATGAGACTCCTAAAGCTTAGAGGTGGATTTAATTGACTTTGTATTCTGGCTCATCAACTTATGTCTCTGGAATTGATGGTATGTGATCTATGGGATTATTATTCATAAATAGACATATCAGGTTTGAACGTGCAATGTATAGCCAATTAAGTTTTTGCTGTATAGAACAGTGAGTTCCAGGAACAACCATAATAAGTACATAAAGATTTTCCAGTCTTGTAGCTTTACTTCATCATATTATGTAATATAGAATTTTGAATTATATTTGCTGTTAAAGTAACTGGCCAAAAATCTGAAGCACACAATCTGTATGAGTTTCTTAACTGCTTAATTAAAAATGATCTCCTTTTTCCTTACTAAAACAACCAGATTATATTCAATTGTACTTCAAAATATTCTAAGATGTGAATGAACCATGAGCCAGATTTTCATTGTTTGTGCATATTAAAAAGAATTTTAATGTTTTAAAAAATGTGCAAAAATGATAGCTAAGTGTGCATGCCTATCGTGTATTTTGAAGTTGAGTAAAGTGATCATTGTTGCATTTGTTCCTGTACAGGACAGTTTTACAAAGCATCCATGCATCAGTTTTTTTTGTTGATTCCTGCTTTCATCTGTTGTCACCAGATGTTTTACTGACACAGAGTCTCTTTGTTCAACCAGCAGTGTAAGAAAAAGGTAATAACAGGTCTCTTGTTTAAGAAGCCTCACAAGTACGTTTAAGCTTTAATAAGATAGAAGCTTAAATCAAATGTGCCTGACTGGAAAAAGCAGTTCTGTTCTTCTGATGGTCTTTGAAATTTTCCAAAAGCAGCTTATGGTGGCATTTTCTGGAGACACCACCTCCAGGCACAATCAGGAAGATTTACTCAATGAAATACTCTTTTGTTGAGGTCAGAGTTTTTTTTTTTATCCCTATCCTACATTAATGAGAAAAATCCTGGGGGGTGACACTTTTCTACAGAGTTACTAAACTGATCCATTTTAAGAATGTGCAAAGTCAGAGTGAGGCCTTTTAAATTGCCTCCAGAAAAGTTTTGTACCACACACTAAAGAGAACAGCTGTTTTCCTTCTTAAGGTGGCTGTACTCTTTTCTGCCTTCTGTCCTCATCACTGATAAGAGTAAATTGGTATAGTCTTGCATTTTGTGTTTTCTGTCTTGTTTATTTTCTCTGTCTCTCCTCAGTTATATATCTATTTTGTTTAAAAACCTGAAGTCAGTTAAAGGTGTGTTGTACATTGTCAGGGATATGAGCGGTTCATTGGCTATGAAATAGTGGCTTTAGACTGCTTTTTATGACACGGGAAGGCCAGATTATAAGATAGACACTAACAGTGCACATGGTTGCCCCTTTCTAAGGGCCATTTCTTGGACCTAATGAAAAATTCTGAACATGGAAGATATTCACTTAAACATCATTATGAGTGATTTGGATCAAGTGAGCTGACAGCTAGGCTGGCTTAAGGTATTTGCCATGCTGGTGCTCATCCCAGCGCTATCTCTGTCTCTGAATGGATGTTACACTGCAAAACACAGAGAGTTTGTAACATCTTTATTTGTTTTTTTGTTTCTTTTGTAAATGCATTTACAGTGAATCACTGTCATTGTGTATTGTAAATAATGTACTTCGTGAATCTGCTGTGAAATCTTATTTCTGTGCAGTATTTTATTAGGCTCAAATGCATTGTACTTTAGTTGAGGCAGAAAAGATGGACAGACTCAGTCCTGTAAATGTGCAATCACTAGTAAAAATATGAATATAGATTAGAATATTTTATTTTAGCTTTGCAATTACACTTTAGCTGTGAAATAATACTATGATATTGGAAGAGCTTTAAAATGCTTTCATTGCTTTCTTGGTTTTTCAAGCAAATGTCCTTGCAACTCCCTTAAAAACGCAATACAATCCAAGTATACAATCTCCTTTAGCCATTTCTCAGGGCTTCAGTGCTCTGATTCTTATCTACTTTCTTCCCAATAGAGTCATCAATATGAAAACTACATCATACATTCCATATTGCTATTGACCACTCAGAGAGTGGAATTACTCTAGAGACAAGGGCCAGTAGAATAGCTGTTGAGAACCTGTGAGTGTTTTAATATGTGGTGTTTGATTCTCAGTTATACCTGCAAAACTCATAAAACAGAGCCATCAGTCATTTTCAGCTGTCAAGGATTGCCAGGGGAATTTCTTTACAGGAAACCTTACAGAGTGGAAAACTGTGTATTTCTAATACTTGTATCAGAAAAGGAATGAAATTCAGTTGGGAGACATTTTACAGTATGTTTAGTCTGGCATTGTTTAGTGAAGGGAAAGTTACGAACTTCAGAAGTGCACTAGGTCTGTTGCTTATTTAAGCTTAAAAAAATAGAGCCATAGCACTTCATTAACCTCAAAGACCCAAAGTCTGCCCTCAAGCTCAAGCCTTCTTATTTCCAGTTGTTTTTTCAACCCCAGCTCTGCGTCTCTCCATCCCCCATCATTTAAATCTATGGGCCTTTGTCTTCTGTCCCAAGCTTTAAGAATTCTAGGCATTTTATTTTTCCTTTCTGTAGGATCAATTCCAGATCCCACCATTTCCTGCTACTCTTATCCCACAGGGTTGTCTGCTATACAGACTGCTGCTCCAGTTTTTACAAGGAAATGAAAACCTACGTTTTGTGATTCTGCATTTGAAAAACGAGAGATGTTGAATGTATTTACATAGTTGGAAAATAAACTCAGTCATTTCCTTTTCGCTGTTAAATAAACAAAACTCATCTGAAATGGAAAGATATGATTTTTTAAACACACTGAAAAGAAGAATAATCTTTAACATTCATAGAAGAACTTTTATAGTGTCAAATAATAATTTAAACAATTAAATTAAGTTTTTCTAGCTCAGATTAACATTTCTTCATACAATGAAGCTGAATTATGTTTAGTTTTCTGATCATAACCCAGTGTCTCCTAAATCTACTTTCAACATTATTTTAAAACTTTTGGGATGTTTTATATTTTTTAAGAGATATAGCAGGATAATTCCATAAATGCTAGGAGCTATAGATAATTTTCATGTCTTTTGTGCTATGGTCTTACAGAAATAATACAGGAGGAATTATTTTATTTTAGTTTTCTACACCACTCAACAGTGTTAGAGTATATTCTGTGGCATGCCTTACGTGAACAAAATAGAAAATAGGTTTTGTATTATCTGTATTATATAACCTGTGCTATTTAACTGAAATAAAAAAGGGAGAGATTGCTGTTACTACTCCTGTTTGGAAATCATGTAATAGCTGGTAGTGTCATATTATTGTAGCTTTCAATATTTTCTAATGTTTTTGCTATGGCTATTTCTTATTTAAGTATTAAGAACACTATATTTATTCACAAATTTCTTTCAGTAGGATTTACTCATGCTTCTTTCTGTGTGCATGTTGGAAAAATGTTGGAGCCAGATGTACTGTAATAGATTATAATTATACAGTATATATTTGTAAGATCAGATCTAAAAAAAAATAAATAGACTGTGTCTATTTGACTATGACTGTGTTGAAAACTATATTGCTAAAGATGACTGCCTGATTATGTGCAAATAGCAAAGTTATTTCCTTTAACACATTATGAGTTAGCCTCACACAGATTGAACTCTATAATCGTGCATTTGAGCCTGGTTTAATTTGAGTTTAGCCAACTGTGACTGGGATATCCCAAATAGCAGTGCACACCTGGCTGAGCACCACTGAGGGTAGGGAAGTATTCGTCTGTCAGGGCTCTTTCGGCTCTCAGCAACACAGCGTTCTTTGCAGCTCTTGGTTGTTTGCAGGTTTGTGATTCTGTCAGGGAGAGATACGCCTATTCTCCAACTGATGCTGTTTCAGGGTCATTCATCTTTAAACATGACATGTTTAAAGATGAATGGCTCCAAATTGAGTGGGTTGGAGGAGTCTGCCTACACTTCCTTATTTTCCCCCGTGTGTAATCACAGGGTTCTACCTGTGACCCAAGACAAGAAAAACATAAAAAAGGCTATTTCAGATTGGGTAGTTATAACAAAAATAAGTAGCAATTCTTAAATAAATAACACTTCTAGAAAAGAAGAAAAGTGCCATTTAATTAATGAATTATAAACCATCTATAAGTCTTCGCCCTACATGACCAACAAGGCAACAATGTTTTTTTTCTTTTAACTAATATGTTTCCTTACAATTCTGCTCTTATCTTTGTTCAGTCTTACTTTGTCTTGTTACAGTAGACTGTTTTCTAATACAGCAAAATATTTAATTGCACAGTTACAAAATTGTCTTGTATTTTTACAATGACATTTCCTACTCAGCTCTGATAAAACTAGATGTAAGGTATTTAATGAAAATAACAATCCTTACTGCTTATTTAATTGTGATGTGCAACTTTTGGTACAGTGAATCACCAGATTCTCCTCAACATGCTTGCCAACCTTGACATCCCCTTTGACAGATCAATGCCCTAAGCTGGTACACATCTTAATTCTCTGGAAGGTCCTGCCAAGTGTCACAGGGAAGTATGGTTTCTGTATTACAGAGCTTGTCAACAGGGGTCCCACAGGGCTCTGTAAGGGGATTTTTGCATACCAGCTCGCACTGCTTCACTGGTAATACCAAACTGTCTTTTCCACCCTTGCACAATAGTACGTTTTCAATATGAAGACCAGAGCAGCATTTGGTGATCTGGCCTTGTGCATTTCTCAGTGTCTGATGATAATGCTCAAACAAAAAGTTTATATTTATACTATGGTCATGAGAGTGTTATGAGAAAATACTCCACTCCACTCCAAATGTAGTTTTTCTATTATGCTGGGTCTTTGCTTTATGCTAGGCAGTAATGCACTTACAGTACATATTTTTGTGGATTAAATCAGAAAGTCTGGTCTGGTATTGCAGCCCATTTCTGATCCAAAATGTGTATTATGTAATCTTCTGTCCTGTGTGCTCAGATTACTTGATGGTGGCCTACAAATGGTACTTTATGTCAGGTAATCAGCAAAGCTCTCTCAGGTTTGTGGTGCAAAGACTAAGGTGTGTTTTGGTAGGATCTGACTCAAGTCAATACATAGTCATATGTGCAAAGGAACAATAAGCTTTGTTTATCACATCAAAATCACATAAATATAACACATAAATACGGTAAAACTGCTTAAAAATATATGAGATAATGTACTGTAAAGAGGGAACATTACTGAGACATGAACATTGTTGCACACATACCATGTGTTATTTATTTGTATTTGTAATTTCAGTTTAGTAATACTTTTAGTGGTACTTAACCAAGAGAAACATACTCTCTACACAGCATCACGTGATGAATTAAAGCATCACGTAACTGTAAAGATTTGAAAACAAAGGGCATTTTTGACAATTTTTATCAGCAGACGTGCATTGAATGAGAAGTAATTCAGAAATAACATCAGTTGAAGTAGTGGTCTTCTATAAAGCTGTTTTACTTATATTCTGTACATACCTAGTGTCAATAGTTAGACACAAGTTGTACCATTGCTCTCAGCTCAGTGAGTCACATTTTTTTCTTTTAGTCAATTAACAGTTTTCTTCTACTGAAGCTTCAGTTGCAGTCAACCTGCTGTCTGTTTCTCAAAGCAACAACAACAGCGTGTCTTCACCTGTAGCTGCTCCTGCAGACTATGATGAAATCATTTGCATATTTATGAATCCTGCTCACTGGGAAACAGTTTGCATCAGTCACCTGTTTGAATACAAATCAGGTCTTCAGGACTGCAGTGCATAAACCTAGACTCCATTATTTTGCTTCCTAATACCTATACCGATTAGTCTTTGTAATTGAATGCCAATTAAGTTTCAGGTTCCTTTGTATGAGCACAATCAATATCTTTTCTATTAGCGGCTACTGGAAACAAACCTTGGTAATGAGAAACTGCAATTTTTTTACTGCCCAGATTATTGCGCCATGGTTTATTATCAGTTGGATAATAAAACACTTTGTGTTTTGGCCCTAGCTCTCAAAGTTACCATTAGAAATTTCAGGAAGGTCTGCATAGGTATAACTTGTGTGATAACATATTTCTGAAACACCTAATTAGTCTAAACATAAAGAGGTGCATTTAAATTTAGTAGTTAAGTACCTTGCATTGATTATCAAGTAAAACACAAACAAGATCTTATTTTGTAAAGGGCAGACCTCTTATTTTCTTAGTGTACATATCAGATGAGCAGCATTTTTTCAATTTGGACAGAAAGAAGACATTTTCAAAGAAAAAAGAAAATTGCCAGACTAGATTTCCAAGCTTTTCATATGTTCTAGCTAATATTATTCCAATACATTCAATTGTTTTCTTTTCAATGCAGCATTTTCTAAATGTAATGTTAGATGCTGAAGAAAATCTGATCTACACGGAGAAATAGTTCTACAGGATGGAATGTAGTAAAATGAAATGTTTGTGTGTCAACTTGTAACTCATAGGTACTTTCTGACATCATGGAGTACTTTGAAAAAGATGCTCAATGTTATTTTGGATGGATTCTGCAGTGACCAGAAGTTTCGTACTGGCACTATTTATATTTATATTTTTTCAAATTATTACTGAATCTGTTAGAAAAGTATGGAAGAGTGGGTTTATTTAAACATCTATATTATTAAAGAGATATTTCCCCTCATTGCCTAATTTAATTTCAATGATTGCTTTACTGTAAGCTGAATTAACAATTGGAGAGAAACAGAAAAAAAGTATTAGCATTTGATTTGTGCTAACTAAAAATCAAGTATATCATATCTAGTATGTTATGCAATGGACTGGTTTCCCATCTAAGGGGGAGTCTTAAGCTCTATGTCTGCTTCACACCATGAACAGTCTGCCCTGATGAGTCTCAAGTCTGAAGTATGAACTGTGAAAATATTAATATGGAACAACAGGGTGGAAGCATATCAGGCTTAGTTATATTAAAATCTCATTCGTGCCTGCAGAGCTCTACTATAAGTATGAGCTCTTAATATTTTCCCCTTTGCTTTTCTAAAGCAGCAGGTATTAGGTCTGATGGGGCAGGTAACTATGCCAAGGCAAATGAAGGCTTTTTTATGGAAAAGTACTTTCTGTCAAACATTCTCTCAACAACTGCATCCATTTTACCTATGTGAACAGAAAGCTATAAATGCTTACATTATGATCCCAGTGGATCTTTAAAAGTACAGACATGCCTTAGTTCTGCATGAATTAAACTTGTTTATTACTTTAGAGCAATTTTATCCAGTTAAATTGATCATTTTGCTGAATTAAATCAACAGGAATATATGTGAGAAGATCTTTAGACAGTGTCTGTTGTAGATTTGTAGCTGATTTTTTTAGTGATTGGCATGGAAGAAGTTCTGCAAAAAACATGTGATTGACAGTTTTGATTTCAACTGTACTATAATCACAGAGGGAAAATAAGCTCCTGAAAGAATCACACTTGCATTTCCATTTAACACAAATGTTCCAAGTCATTCTCTACTACCTAGACAAGTAAATACATGCTTTTCAGTTGGTTTATATTTTTTATTCTTAATCTCTCTACTACTATTACATTTGTGAGAGGATTTTGTAAGTTGTAAATGTATGGCAATGATTATAGGCACTGTTTAATTAAATGGTAGTATGCGACGTGAATAGAATCAATACAACTATATCAAAGCTCTGTTGAGGTTAGATTAGCAAGGGAGGTACCTTCTGCACAATTTTTGTTTAAATGCTGTGCAAGAGTGCAAGGTTCTGTAGGCTGGTTTTGTAACATGCTATGGTACAGTACTAAAAAATAAACAAAGTCAAAGGCCTGAACAAATTAAAAATGTATCATTACATTCTTAATACAGGTATTCCCTGCTATGTGCTGGGAATCAAAAGATAGATCTTTTTTCCCCCCATAAGGTTTAATATAGAACACAGAAGTTCTGATCTAGGCTTCAGATATACAGTCAATACTGTATATTTCTTCTTCACATAAGAAATACTTTAGTACATGTGAATAATATATTATGTTTTAAAACAGACTTTGTAATTGTTTATCTTGTCTTTATTGGTTTCTGTTGTACAAATTAATACTTTTTGTTTTTGTTTCACATAAAAAATAATGCAGTATTAAAAGGAATTGTTAAAAACTGCTTATGCGATGTACATTGAATATTTATGGTATGTATTGTAATATGGTAGTTTGGCAATATGTACAAACTATACAGTATAAAGAGAGTATAAAAATGAAGTAGAAATGCTGTATTTTCAATACAATGTATTGTAGTTCTATGAGGTTTTGTAGTCTGCACTAAATACTGCCTTTGAAGAGACATATTTGTAAAGTATCAGGCAACAGAAATCGAATCTTGGTATATAGTGCCAATTTAGCAAGACAATCCAAATGATAAAATTAATGAATTTGTTATATTTGTGGTGTACCAAATGTGGAAATTCTTAGTCATACTTAAAATGTGTAGCTTAGATCAATATCAACTAGAGCATTCCAGAACCAATTTTGCTGCCAAAAAGCAGCATCCCAGTGCAAATCAAATATTGAATGCTTTCATAACATAATCATATATATGAAGCTACAGTATATACTGTCAGTCAAGCATAGTTGACTTCATGCTTTAGAAAATGAAATTTGCTGTCAAAAAAGAACTGATTCCTTGTTATATTTTTCATATAGCTTCACAAATATGTCTATAGTAATTCAAAGACAAAATGTAGTTCTATTTGTCTACTTTGTATTCAGTTAATTCAGTTATGGTATTCAGAACATTGTAAATATATGTAACCAGTGGGTTCATTTTAATTGTTTCACATTATGAGGTTGATAGCTTTCTTTCAGGACTAGCTTTCCTACAGCGGTGTACATCTCACTATGATGAAAACAAGATAAAGTAAAAAAAAAATAGAAATGATAAAAAGATGATTTCAGTGTGATGACTGTGCCTGTGGCAAAAGAATTTCTGGTGTGACAGTAATGTCCTTCATTTACACACAACTATAAAAGCTCAAGGGGATGTTTTCTAAACTCAATTACAGCACGCTAAGAAGAGTAATTATTTGACTCACCTTTCATTGTCACTAATAATCTGATTCTGTTGTACTGTTATTAATATTGATACAGTAACAAATAATATGTCATTGTCTTGTTATATGGATACTGTACATGCAGACCTGGTTACAACAATATCTTTATTGATTACTAGTACTAGTACTAGTGTTGCAAGTTTACTTAAGCTTATAACTTATAGCTTATATAGAAACATCATTGTTTTAAATTTCACTTCATTATAATTTAAAAGTGAAGATTTAAGAGAAAGTTATAATTAAGAAAACAATGTTGCTTGAGGATAAAATCAGTCTCTCTCATCTACATTCTGGACATTAGTTGACAACACACATTTAAAGACTGTTGCCAACATACTGTCTAATAAGCACATTATTTATCATATTTAAGATCATATTAATGTACATCCTTATTTGAATAAATTGATGATGAAACATCTGTTTTGCTGTTAGAACACCTTTGTAGATCCTCCATTAATACATAAGAAGTGACATGATTTTACTAGAATTTAAGAAATAATGCAAGGTCAATGAATATTTATGAGTTGGAAGTATTTCATCTTTTAATTTAGTTCCTTTGCTGGATATGGTCAGATTTACCAGTATGATGACAGTTTGTTTGGCTTTCTTTGCAAGCTGTGCAGTAAGATGACTGAGGTTGGTTCTTGCTCAAAGCACTTTTTAAACTTCAGATGATAACAAACTATTAACACAGAAGTTAATGTATCTGCAATTCATGTTCACTGAATACGAAACTACTCTGGAGGCTCATTTGCCCTTTTGTCGATCATTGATTGGCGAAGCAGAAACTAATTAAAAACATCATGATACTGGTATTAATCACCCATTTGGTTAATTTCAGTGTTGGAGAAAATATACATACCTTGAATACATAAGATACGATAAATAAAGCTAATAATAAATCTTCTGGATGTTAAATTTATTGCCAGATACTCAAAATCTCAACCTCCCTTGATTTGAAGTATATAGCAGTGGAATATTTATTAAGTGTGCGTACTGAATGTGTATGAATGGTCTGAAGGTGAAAAACACCAGCAGCAGTGTAACAATACAATATCTTCTATTTTTTTTTTTGATTCATGGATAAATAATACTTTGGTCATAAATAATAATATTCTGAAATGTTTAACAAGCCAATATCTTGAGCTTTAAGAGCAGTGGGTTTCATGTAAAATAAAGATTTTGTGTTCTATGTACAGAATGCAAAATGAACTATTTTAAAAATGGAATACCGAAGCTGACCTTTTCAACAAATAAAATGTGAGTGACCATGTGTCTCATTAAATAATAATATTTATCATACAAGCAAAGAAACATACTCATTGCACAAAGAATTCAGAGAAAAGCATGACATACTGTAAGTGTGCCTTTGCTTAAAAATGATTTTTTTTAATTGACATTTTAATTTTTGTGGTAGGCAACTCAGAACTGGCAATTCTGAGAAAAAGTGAAATTAATTGTATTTGAAGGCCCTAAGGTTACTGTGCATGTAAATCAGATAAGCTCTTTATTTTTTAGTGCAGGGAATACAGTGTTTGTTACTTTTGTTGCAGAAATTTGTAATCTGTTTATCATGTATGCTCTTTCATAGACTTCATGTACTATGCCAGTCATCATTCACCCTAAACCTACAAATCCTATCCTATAAGAACAGGAAGCAAGGTGGAAGTACACCCTAGACAGGACACCAGACCATCTCAGGCCATGTTTGTAATGGTACATACCGTATCTTCTTTAGGGAAAATTTAAATCAGATGACAAACACTGTTAACTTGGTATTTCATTGACCATGTACGTACTTCAGGCCAGCTTAGGGTCAGGGTTCCAAAAGCCATCCAATTTTAACTCTGTACTTCTGCTTCCACTTGAAATGACAAAGTTGAGACAGTTAACCCAATGGAATGGGTATTTAAATATTTTTTATCATGCTGAGTTTTGGAATTACAATTCCCGAACTGTGCAATAAAATGCAAGCAGTAATATATATCCCAAACAATCAAGTAGGGAGAAAAGAATCATTCTTCCTAAAGTTCAGTTGGTCTCCAAAAAAAAAGCATGAGGTCAACAAATGTCCTATTACTGTGGGAATGCTAACCCTAACCCTAGCTGGGGTTTAAACTGAGCAATCCTGTAATATGTCTATGAAGCCCTCCATTCATCAGATTTGAAAATGTTCCTAAAAAAAGAAGGTGAACCTAAAACAATCCATTCCATTGAGAACCTGAAAATACATCTGCTTCAATAACGTATCTTTTTCAGGCAAAGTTTTAATCAGATGAAAAACAATGTTAACATGGTTATCATCAATTACCTGAATGACGATGCATTTCAGGCTTAGGGTTAGGGTTGCAAGAACCATCCAGTTTTGATTCTATTTATACTTCTGATTCCACTTGAAATGACAATGTTGTTCTGACTCAGTTTTGGAATCATAATTCCTCAATTGTGCAATAAAATGTAAGCAGCCAAATCTATCTAAAAAAAAACAAGCTGGGAGAAAAAAAGTTCACTTGGACTTCAAAATACATCCCTAAGGTTAGAAGATGTCTAAGTATTCTGGGAATGCTAACCCTAACTCTAGCTGGGGTTTAAACTGTAAAATTCCGCAATCTGTCTTGTGAATACAATCTGATGTTCAATAATAAATCATGTCTTCATTGTTGTGAAGTTTATATTTGAACTGGAATTTCGATTCTCTCCTGTGGCTTAAAGTGTATTCTCTCTTTTTGACCTTTCAGAGCGAGGTTTGGAAAAGTGCACCGAGAAACAGAACGTGGGAGAGAAGAGAGCTGAGATGAACCACAGAGAAGGCTTTGGATTTCAGGAGTGAGGTTTGGGTTTGAGTGTGCAGCAGTAGCAGCAGGATTGGAACTCGCCTTCAAGAGTCTATCAGTTTCCCAGGGACACGTACTCAGAGAGAAAATCAACAGAAGGATGTGGGAAGGCCTTGGTCTCCAGGTGTTTCTTATGTGCTTGAGCGTGGCAGTTTGCAGCCATGCATCTGCACCTTTTGAGCACAGTCATCACCGACGACTTTCAATGCAAAGACACCGAGAAAGGGGAAAAGAGGGCCAGGTTCTCCACAGATCCAAGAGAGGCTGGGTTTGGAATCAGTTCTTTGTCATCGAGGAGTACACCGGACCAGATCCCGTACTAGTGGGCAGGGTAAGGTGATTTTCCTTAAATTAATTTTTTTATTTAGCTTTGAGTGAGAGATGGCTATTGCGGTGGAGTGGTGGCTCTGTGGCTCAGGATCTGTGCCTGTGGCTGGAAGGTTGCCGGTTGAAATCCCATAGCCAGCAGAGGAATCCTACTCCATTGGGCCTCTGATCAAGGCCCTTAACCCCAGCTGCACCAGGGGTGCTGTATAAATGGCTGACCTTGCGCTCTGACCCCAGGCTTCTCCCTATGTCTCATGGAGAACAACTTGGGGTATGTGAAAAGACAAATTCCTAATACAAGAAATTGTATATGGCCAATAAAGCAATCTTATCTTATTTTTTTTTGCAGAGGTAGCTTCTTAAAATATCCCCTTCACCTTGGTCTTCACAATAATCTTACATTAAATTATAGTTATTAAGTTCAGGAGGGATAACAACAAAAGGTCAATTGCACACAGCTGTACCTAATCACTGTCATTATGGAAATTAGCTATTTACAGTGCCTTGCCAAAAGATTCAGACCCTTTGAAAGTTTTCAAATGTTGCTGGTCCACAAATGATACACATCTTTTTCCAATCAGTATTTCTTTGCAAACTCACATGTTCAAACAGAATATTTTAAAGGCATAATTAGTTATTTATCAGCAGATATCTTAAAGGAAGTCAAAACTTAAATATGCTGCACTGTATATCACATATAGTCACCTCCCATTTGTTCAAACATCCGTCCTACACTCCATCCCCCTTGCAGCTGCCACTTGGCTCACTCCTCTCTGGGGTTTGAGCTTCCTTTGCCTATGGCCAGGAGGCTAGCCATTAGCCAAGCGGGTTAAACCAAACCTATCTCACCACGTTTTCAATTGTTGGATGTTGTTGTCCCTGCTGAAATTCCTACTGTCCCTACAGTAAGCAAATAGAAATTACATTTAATCTTTAATAGTGGTATGATCCCCCAAAATGTTAATTTAAATGTCAAATGTTAAATTATTGAATCACGTGTTTAAGGAAATAACAAAACATGTTACAGAATACTTTTTTTTAGTTTTTCATGAAATGTTTAATTTTGCACTGAAATCCCTAGGGACAACTTGTCCAAATGATATAATCAATTGTTGACATTGGCATGTATTTCTGAGTATAAATCAATAAACAATAATCAATACTAAAAGGAAAAAACATTTGAACTCTTTGAGCCTTTTAACAAAGATTTAACATGTAGGTTTTTTTTTTGCATTATACATTTCCCAGATTTTAAAGTCCTCATGTTGAATACATTCATGTTTAATCAAAGTTTATGTCTTCATGTTTAATTTGTTACTATTAACATATGCTCTGTTAGGTTTGTATGCATCATAAGGTGTATCCTTTTTTGTCAAACTACACAACTAATTTTAATCAAATCTTTTTTCTGTTCTCTAGCTGCATTCAGATGTTGATGCTGGTGATGGGACAATCAAGTACATCCTTTCAGGGGAAGGCGCAGGGACCATTTTTGTTATTGATGACAAAACAGGAAATATCCATGCTACAAAGACTCTAGACCGCGAGGAGCAAGCTCAGTACACATTGACAGCCCAGGCAGTTGATCGTGACACCAACAAGCCACTGGAGCCTCCCTCTGAGTTTATTGTCAAGGTGCAGGACATCAATGACAACCCACCACAATTCTTATATGGCCCCTATCATGCTACAGTACCTGAGAATTCCAATGTTGGTATGTACTGACATCTTCTGAAAACTTGAGAATTTAAATTTGAATTCGAATTTTGTACATTTCTTTCAGTACATGACCCAATAAATTCCTGTTGGTCTTGTGTTCAGCACACTTAGGTACTTTAATTTGCATTCTTCCTGTGTGGATTTAGATATGTACACGTTTTCAATAGAGGTATGTAAAACAAATATTTGTTTGACAAAATGTAAGAAAGAAATTCTTAAGCATTTCATGTTTTGCTATAAAGATCCAGTCTGGTCATGTCTACTGAAATCCAGCTCTTGTTCTTTTTTGGTACAGACTGTGCACAGGACTCCCAGCCATATATCATCCTTAATGCAGCTCTGTCGCAGAGTAACGATCTGTTACTCAGTGATTCTGCCTGCTGACAATATAAATAATTCTTGTGGTGGTTCAGGATAGGATTCTGGTCCTGGCCAATTTAAATATATTTAGATCTGCAGCTTGCTGTAAACATTGTAGGCAAATTGATTTGAAATGATCAGACTTGGGGAATTAGTTTTGCTTCTTAGATTTCTTTCAGCCTTTCCATTGATGGACAACCAATAAACCCTGAACCATGCTCTAGAGGAGAAGTAGTTACATGGAGGGAATATTAATGACATAACATGCATTTTAGTTAATGAAACGGGGGCAGTTTAATCCAATAAATTTGGAGTGTTTTAAAATACTTGTTTTGAGCTGATTATATTTGTGCATGCACCATACAGAAAAGTGAAGCGGGTTAGATAAATGTTGCTTCTCAAAAGTTAAAACATTAACTTCAATCTATATCAAGATTCTACAAATAATGGTAAAATCTTTAAAGTAATAATATTCCAATACATAAGACTTTTAACATTTTAACATCAGTCTCATATTAGTATTTAAGTAACATTATAAAATAATGTTTTTATAGGAGGTACAAAGGCTAGAGTATCCATATATAATGAATTTGATAATATTTTGTATAATCATTGAATCATTGCATACTCATGTTTATCTTTGCATCAACAGTTTACAAAGCTGCACTGTTGGTGCAATGTTGATGAAGCTAGAGAAATTTTTATCCTAAAAAGAAAACATGAAGTTACCAGAAACTTTACTTTTGGATTAATTTGCCACTATATTCAGCTGTAAGGTACAAATGGAGTAAAAGCTAGAGCTAAATAAATTAGAAATGTGTATTTATTTATTTTTTCCATTAAAAAAATACTGTCAGTTTTCATCTGTTTACTGGTGCAAATCTATTTTAGATCTTTCTCCCCTAAGAATTATCAGCTGAGCGCTGACTGCAACAAAGACAAATTTGCTCTCTCAAAAGATAATTTCAAGTCCATTGTTGGACAAATATAGCATGTGAGGTATACTTTTGTGTTCGACCTTACACAAAGTTGATTTGTATTCATACCTTATAAGGTCAAGAGTTTTTCTAGTAATATCTATTTTCTTTTGTATTATAGGTACTTCAGTAATACAGGTAACAGCTTCTGATGCAGATGACCCCACCTATGGAAATAGTGCAAAATTAGTGTACAGCATATTGGAGGGGCAGCCTTACTTCTCCGTTGAGCCACAGACAGGTAAAGGAAAATTACTAGTGTCAAAATACCAATAAAACAATAGCTTTTCTCTTTTCATACTTGTATGAATTTCCAAAGCTTTCATCTGATTCTCTATCATTAGTTTACAGAATAACATTCACTTTACTTTGTAGTCCAAACATAAGGTGGAGATGTAAATTTATCACATCCAATGTTCACATCACATTCATGCTGTGCTTGTCTGAATTTCTTATCTTAAAGCTTGGCTACGTATTACAGTGCAACAGGTGTTCTGGAGAGTACAAGCTTACTTGAGGCATAATGATATTTCCAAATATATAAAACTATAACCAGAATATAAACTCACTGCTTTGTTTCTATGTATTAATACAAATAAGAATTATTACAAAATTATTTTGAACATCCAAATTAACCTTGAAAAACATTTACAAAATGCTATATACCCTCAGTTGTCAAGGAATAATAATGGTAAATAATAATAATAAAAAAATAATTGTAGAATCTTTAGAATAATCTTCCACTGCTTAGGTCATTTAACATTTTCCATGCTAAAACCAGCTGTTTGTTAGATTAAGGTCATGTGCCTCTCCTAAGAATGTTTTTATTCTCCAGGGATTATCAGGACAGCACTCCCCAACATGGACAGAGAGGCACGTCAGGAATTCAATGTTGTTATCCAAGCCAAGGACATGGGTGGACATATGGGAGGCTTGTCAGGGACAACAAAAGTGACAATCACTCTGACAGATGTCAATGACAACCCACCCAAGTTTCCTCAGAGTAAGTAAAGACTGTGGAAGTTTTCTAATTGAACATTTGCCTGCAATATGGTAGGAAACCAGAAGCTGAGTGATGTCTCATGCTACCTTGTACAAACAACTAGCTTGTTTACTGTATATGTTGTTTTGCAGGCCTTGGGAGGAAATGTAGGTTTGAAGGAAAAGTGTTTATATTTTTTGCAGACTTCAGGCATGTAGAAATATAGCTTGTGGTATATAGATGTTTAACATGTATTTGGAAGAACACATAAGGGATAAAACAGTTTCTTAAAATTAAATGTAAACCAAACTACAAGAAACATAGCCATTAAAAACTCCAAAGACAAGGGGATTAATATGCAATAATATAATTCTTTCTTCTCATGAAATGCATATAATAAACTATGTGTCTTAGGGTTCAATTAATGCTAATACTTTATATTTACAAGACTTATTTAGTTAAAAACATAATATAGAACTTAAAGTGCATACTGAGCTGGCATATTTTATTCTTTTAGTGTTTTAAAATCCCCCTCATCAATTTCTTTCAGTCCTTCTTTTGTGTTTGAATGCCTAGCAGAGGCCTTTCTCCCAAGAGGTAGTTTTTTTTCCATGATTTCAGCAGAAAAGCTCTCTGCTGTTGACTTCAACAAACTAAAATGTGTAAGTCATTTTCTGGGTACAATAACTGCAACTCTGCATTGTACCAGTGCTTACAAGAGTAGCAATTGTTCAAACAACTCCCTTAGATCTGCTGAAAAATTAGTTATTGGAATATGTTTGAGATGGGGTTTTAGTGATTTATTCTAGTCTTGATTTATGAGCAAATCATTTTCCCTACGTTTTTCAGCTGTACTTTTTCTATTGGAAATCTTGAGGAAAAGAGTGCTAAATCATTATTTCTTGAAATAATAAAAACACTACCATCACCTATATACATGTCTATAAATATTACAGTTAATGGAAAGTATAATTTATTATACCATTTTATTTTTATTGCTTTTTTGAAACACCAGGAGTAGTTAGTAGCTAAAGTATTGTTTTTGTTTTAAAAAATCTGCAAATATATGTGTGATATCTTGCTCATAGTGTCTGTGTCTCAGATTTATTTATCATGGTGACATGTTTTATTACTGCATAGTTAAAAAAGATACTGAGCTATGTCACCATTTTTAAACAGCCTGTGATCTTTTTGAAAAATATTTAATTTTAACAAAACATTTTAACTGAATCTGTGTGGAATTGCAGTTTGGTTGACAATGTCCATCTTATCTAAAAGACAAGGTGTCAGATAGGCACATGGATATAGTTTTTGGCACTAACTATTTAGGACAATATTGTACAACTATTTAGTACAATAAATATACAGTAAGTTGCTTTCATCACCTGAATAAAAAAAGCACGGAGCCATATGGTTTCCCAATGCCCAGGCTGCAAGCAGGTGTCTGAATCCATTCTGCTAGGTGTACTGTTATTGGCTCTAATAAACAGGTGCTGTACAGTATGTACTGTATGAAGCACCCTCTCCAACTGCTCTAGCAGGAATTAATGTGTCAATGTATCCATCTTTTTTTATCCCATTCTTTTTTAGATACTGGCTTTAAAAATAATAAGGTTGAAAGCTTAAAAAGTAACAGACAACAAATTTATGAAGTGCATATTAGAGTTTTAGAAATATATCATGATCCCGGAATCTGTGAGTCTGTATGATCAAAGAAAAGTAGAACAATAGGACCAATTTAGGCATTAGAAATTACAGTTAGGATACTGGCACAGTATTGTAAGGATTCTTACTTGTTAAGAATCAATTCTAAGCATTACTCATCCCCTTTACTCATCTCAATTCTCCAGGTGTATATACTATGTCTGTTTCGGAGAATGCAGTTCCTGGTGAAGAGGTGGGCAGAATTAAGGCAAAAGATCCTGATCTGGGAGAGAATGGATTGGTTTCATATCGCCTGATTGATGAGGATAAGTTTGGCAATTTTGAAATCACTACTGATTCCCAGACTCGGGAGGCTGTACTGAAACTCAGAAAGGTAAATGACAAAAGCAGGTCTTGTCAGTATTTTACAATTTTAGGATGGTGTTATTTTTAAAAGATTATCTAGTAACCTCCTTAAATGTAGTATACAGTATATGAACCATATGTGCTCACAAAAGAAGCTTATCATTGCGGTGATATATGCATGTGTGTCTGTTATTGTGATCATAAACTGAAACCATGAAAAATCATTACCACCACTCCTCCACATACAAAAATTAAGATGTACTCTGGAATTAGTATGTATACCTGAATGCATGTAGAGTTTGAGGAATTTCAAAACATCGACATTTTTCAAGGATCCAGTCTATGGTCATCACAGCAGCTTGCTGCTCTTCATACCCTACAGCTATAAGCAGTAGGTAATGCACAGAAGCAGCTATAAGCATCATAAAAAAGTAAAGGAATACTCCTTTACTTTTTTATGATGTCCCTGCTCTATCCAGAACCACTGGCTCTATATTTCAGTAAAGGAATTTCTCAGGCTTCAGCCTCTGCTGCCGCACTGTCATGGTATAGAAAAAATGAGCCTCAGTCCACTCATACTGCAACACAAAAGATGATACAATGCCACCTGGTGGATTATGTTCATTTAATGCTTTTATTTTGTAGATTTTTCTCTACCTCCCTGGGTTGAAGATCTATAACAACCCCTTTTATTTTCACTCTTTTATTATGTCCACATCTATTAATGGTACCATACAGAATACATCCTTTTTTAGTTTTAAGCTTGATTCGTTTGAATGTAAAATTTTCTCCCTATAAGAAAATAATTTACCTTACATAAACAAAGATAAACAGTTCAAGTAGGTAGCTGTGTCAGCAAGCATAGGCTGCAAAGGAACAAGTAAAAGTGAGACACCTGGAGAAGGCTCCACAGCCAAAACATTGTGCTTTTTTTCTTCTCTTTTCAGCATGGAATAAACCTTTACTTTTTCCAAAGATAAACAGGTTTTTGTTAAAAATTGTCTGGGCCATTCAAGCCTTCTTAAAACACCAATTAAAATTAAAATTGGTAATGTTTCTGCCTATGTCCTGTTGGAACTTGTCTGCATCACTGTCTGCAAGCCTTTTAAGGGTCATTTACTGTAGTATAGTTTTTCCCACACTATAAATAAAAATGGACATTGTGATATAAAACAATCACCACTGACAGCTTCCAAGACTCCACCAGTAAAGGGCTCTATATCCGAGTTTGTTATGAGCCCTACAGTCTGGAATTTGTGAATTTTGACTATGTTATGAGATGACTATGATAGGAATTCCCTAAGTGCTGTGGAATAACATGAATCAGCTAGGTTAAGAGTGACCCATATGTTTTTCTGGGTTTATGTGAGACCATTTTTGTCAATTAGAGCTGCATTACTAACCCAAATGATGATAATTTAGCTGTGGGCATCTTACATTGTGAGGAGGAAATGGATGGTTCTGACAGCACATGCTTTTAAGAAAATTGTGCATGATCCTTATCTATCCCAATACTGGTTCAAAGGCTGATTAAAAATTGATGATTTCAAAGTGGGTTGTGTATGATAAAAAATATTTTTTTCTTCTAAATTTTGGAAAATATATAGAATAGGCGAAGAATCAAATACTGAATGAGAAATAATTTGATAATGAATGGAAGCAGAGAAATTGTTAGCAATAATGTGATAGACAGCAGGACTTGGCATGCCACTGGAGACAATACTCTCTGTTTCAGTACAGGCTACCACAGCTGATGATGATGATGACATAGACAATGTAGCATGCTGGCAACAATCACTTTGATGCCAAGATGCTACACTCAATAACATAATGCCTCTCTGATATACCTCTTGGGAAATCATCACCTTTTGCTCTTCAAAGCATGTTGAAAATTAAAGTCGAAATTACTGACGGAATTGCTGGGGTTTTAATCAAGTATTCTGTTTCAACTTCAGGCAGACAGTGCCACGTGAATATTAAGAGGTGGCCTCACATTATTGTGGATATTATCTGGTGCTGATTAGTTTCAGGGAACAAGTTATTAGGTGCCGAAATAAAGGATTGTTGAGGACCTCTTTTGTCAAGAGATGGGAGAAAGCAGCTTTAAACCTGCTGGATGAAGTAACTGGGTCACACTTGTTTTCAGTGTTGGCAGCTTTATTACCAAGACTGAAACAGAAAAGAAACTTAACAAATCACCACAAATCAAGGCAATACATGTTTTAGTGCCTCCCTCCTAAACCTTGATTCTCACTTCGCAATTTGCAAGTGAAAGGCAACTAGACTTTTAAATTGGAAAACACTGAACAAGCAATTACATGAATGGCAGGAACAGGATTTATTATTGAAAATGATTTGTCTCTTCTTTGAACCACCTTTTGTTTTCTTGTATAAAAGTTAAATCTCATAAATATATACTACAAGCAACTAAAAATAAATAAAAACCTTTTTAAATTCAGCTGTATATATATTCAGTGCTTTTTATGACAGAAATTAATTTGTTTTGTACATAAAGACTATGTGATCCAGAAGAGTATTCAGTCACTTTTTTGAGTCTTTCTTTTGGGTGATAGATATTAAATGAATTGAGTTTGTATTTTTTTTTATTTGTTATACTAAAACTGGAAAGAATTGGGTGGATATAAAACTTAAAGAATTATACCAATTGAGAAAAATCCATTTGTGAAAGTAAACAGAGATATTGAAAAAAATGTGAATGCTTTTCAATGCTAAAAGTAAAAGTAAGTGAGCGAAATTATATAAATGTATGTCTTTTTAACTTTTCTTATTAGTACCTTGTCCGGTTTAATTAGATGTGCTACTATTTTGTTTATTGACTTTCTAGAAACAGACAAAAAACGTTTTAAAGATAGGTCTACCTTTTACTATTACTTTGATCTCTGCATAACTTATAATATTAGTCAAAAGAACATGCTGCTGCAATCGCAAACAAAAGCTCTCTGTATCCGAATGTCAGAAGACATTAAAATTTCAAATAAGAAAACAGAAAAGGCAGCCTATGAGTTCCATATTCCTTTGGTTTCCGGGCTTAGTTGATGTAGGAAAAATGAAATAGTAAGTGCTTCCCGTAGACAAACATGACTACTGGTGGTTGGGCTTTTTTGAAACATATCAGCCTTACCTGTTTATAAGAGAAGAATGTCTCCACCACTAAAGACAAAAAGCTTTGCTATTATACACTGACACACATTTATTAAATTAATTGAATTTTCTAAGCCAGTACACTTTTAGAGTCTACTAACTATAAGAGTTTACTTTTTCCTCCATTTGCCATTCACTGCATTTCTCCTTTCTTCATTCCAAAAAACACCAGACCCACTGACCTTCTGATAGACTTCAGTGAAGGAGACTATGCCCGTGTTGTGTTGTAGTAAAGCTAATACACAGACTAACATTTTGATTTTGATTTTCCTTTAACTCAGTTTCTAATTAAACAAAAGTCTTTTGAAGGAATAGGCATTTCCAGAGTATTTGCAAATCTTCTTGCTTTATAGAGATTCACTCTGTGTAAAAGTATACCACCAGGCTCTTAAGATTATTCCTGTATTCCCTAACATCTGTAACAGTGTTAGCTAGTAGCTGTAGCTATCTTGAGAAGAAATACCTTCAAGCTCTAAATTTTACAATCACAGACTAACTAACTAATCATTTCCATCTGTCTTTGCAGCCTGTAGACTATGAGACCAAAAGGGATTATATCCTTAGGGTGGAGGCATCAAATCTACACTTGGATCCACGTTTTATGAGCAACGGTCCATACAAAGATACAGCAACTGTAAAAGTTAAGGTGGAGGATGCAAATGAGCCCCCTGTTTTCAAACATCCTAACTACATCCTAGAGGTAGAAGAAAACTCTCCTGCTGGCACAGTCGTGGGACGTGTTCATGCTGAAGACACAGATGCTGCCAAAGTTCCTATTAAGTAAGAGGATATTATGAAACATAGCATTTCTTTAAATACAGCCATTAGGTCTGTATTAAATTAGTTGATTTTGCTTATGATTATCTATCTATACTGTTAATTTTTAATTACCGCTCAATGTTAGTACTTAATATTACTGCTATTCTTGACTTAGTACAACACTAAATTTAAAACTTAATTCATAAATCTTACATGTAGTTTGAAATATGGTAACAACATTTTCAACACGTGACAAACTCTCTACCTCCTCAGCTATCTAATTGATCGCCACACTGACCTTGAGAAGTACTTCAGCATTAATTCTGAAGATGGTATCATTAGGACAACGAGACCACTCGACCGAGAGCTCATGCCTTGGCACAATATTTCTGTTACAGCCTTTGAAACTGGTAGGTCTTCATGTTTTTATTATTACAAAACTGTAAAAGAACTAATGTATACTTAAAAACTTGTAACCCAAAATAGAAGAAAATTAATAAGAAGGAACAATGTTAAAGTTTAAGCTCACATTTTAAATGTGGAATGAACTACATTCTAGTTTATATACGAAGTACCACAACACAGATTATATTTGTGATCAGTTATATATGCTGGTATATATATATCAGTTCTGTCTGCTGGTTTTCATTGTAACTGAACAAGCTAAATCAGCTAGATACTAGCCTAAGTGAACTAATTTAGCATAATTTTCCATCTTTTCAGAGATTGTTGCTTTGATTAAATCTAGAAAACCTGTAGAAGTCAAGGGGAGTGTGCATGCTGATGTGCAAACTGCTGCGGAATAGGCCAGTGACTTTAAATCGTGATGCTTCCATCTGCACAGATTCTAGCAGTTTGGAGTGATCTGTCGACTTCAATAAGTTAATGGGTTTTCCACAACGTTTTGTTAACAGCCATGGTGATTTGCTGTAGCTGTGGGAAAGCGATCCCTCCAAAATCCTACAACATAATTGCAGGATGGAAAGCCTGCATGACTTTAAAGAATGCACAGAGCAACTTTCTATACATCCGTACCTAGAATGTGTAGTTGCAATTCTTGTAGCTTCATCCTTAGGGGGTATTGAGAAGCCCAATAAAATATTTCCTACAAGCATATCACTACTTCTCAGAAGACCATACTCAAACAGTTCAATAATGTAGTGATGCATAATTAATAATTAGGATGAACAAGTATTTTGCATCTCTAAAGTGTTTTGGAATTTAAGATGTCCTAATCTACAATTTCTTCGTTTGTAAATTACTTGGTATTATGCATTTTCACATCATTCTGTGTTATTGTTTCTGCTAAGATTACTACCTTGAAGAACAGAAGAGGCAGTGTGCCAGGAAATCAAGCAAAGCTATAATTCAGGCAGGGAACTCACTTTAAACCCATTAAATGCAATTCAGCAACACTTAGGCATATTTGTGATGCATTTCAGTGTAGTATACTATATGCATCACTTACCCATGTAGCTTTTAAGCCATTAGATAATTAATAAACATCATTCAGTGGATAAATTGGTAAAAAAAAAAAGGTTTCCTCAACCATCATGTTTTGCTTTAGAATTTCCTACCTTTACATGTATTATATCCTGCTTACTTAATACAAATGCAAAAGCTAGTTCTCCTTTTCATCGTTTGTTATATAATATGCCATACATGGTTATTCTTGTCTAGCTTAGATGCAGTGTAATTATTGTACATCACAGTTTATAGATTACAAAGACAGAAGTCTGAAAACCTATTACTGTTTTCTGTCACTAGGGCTACTTTAATACTCTGAGAATAGATATCATTTTATAACTTTATTGGTTATCCAATGTGCTCTATTTACACTATCTGGGATTATTAAATTCATATCTTCAGCTTCATTCATCAAATAATCTTTAGTGATCTTCATAAATGCTTTCCGTGGCAACAGATTTTTATTACATCTGTGTACTTCATATCATTTTATAGGAATTACAAAGACGGTTGATGAGACACCTCTTTATTACTGTTAACAACTTTGAAATCTAAAATTAAGTTTTGTTATTTTGTGTTACTGAAACAACTTCGTGTGGTATCACCATGAATATTTGATAAAAGGAGATCTGCAATAATACTGTATTTACATGGCATGTAACTCTTATCACAAAGCTATGATATTGATTAAATTATATTTTATTATTACAATGTGGGAATGTTTTTGCTTTTGAAGTCACAAACAAAAGAAAGTCACAAAGAAAATACAATTTTTATTTTTTCTTGCTAGATTCACATGACTTTGAACAAAAAGCCAAAGCTCATGTTGCCATTAAGGTTAAAGATGTTAATGACAATGCCCCAGAATTTGCCACCCAGTATGAAACATTTGTTTGTGAGAACACCCCAGCTGGTAAGGTAAGACTACATTCATTGTAAGCAAAATAAGGTAAACTACATCCAGGGTTAGAAACATTTAAATACAGCCAATAGTAATTAAACTTTGATGTAAGAAATATGTTTTACATTACCTTAAACTATCACCAGAAAGTTAGTTCATTTTTTTCTTTATTTCTATAGTTGATATGAAGATAAAAATGCATATTTATAATATATGCCTGCACAGAATAAAACATCTTAAAATAAGGCGCTCAAGGTGATTTGAACATATGACTGTAGATAATAGGTTGTAATATGTCTGCTCCAGATGTAAATTGAATCATTTTCTAAGGAATCAAATAACTAGAAATAAACAACTCGGAAGTTTAACCGGAGGGTTCTTTTAGTGACAGTAAGATATGTTTCTCTTCCTCTTAATTTTTCCAAACTCAACTCACAAAAGTAATATAAAGCTTTTTTCATTTGCAATGATGAATATTGTTGGCTTAAATAAGTTCTGTCTTCTTTTTTCTCAAGCTTATTCAGACAATCAGTGCTGTGGACAAGGATGAAATGAGCATCAGACAGCACCTACGTTTCAGTATTGCTCCAGAGGCTAGTAACAACCAGAATTTCACCCTTAGAAATAACAGAGGTCAGTGTAACATTGCTCTGAACTGTGACTTTTTTGTACAAGTGTTGAAATAATTTTATATTTTACTTAATCTATTTTGATTTAAGAGAAATAATCACACAGATTAGGACCGGAATTAGGAAGTGGAATTAAATTAGCAAATTTCACTTTTACCATCTATGTTTTCTATGCATATTTTGGTGTATGTTTTTTATGACAGATTTGGTGTTGGCAAGCGCGTGAACTTTGGTTTGCTACCAGCAAATCAGTTGGCATAGTTTAAAAACTTTCTAATTAAAATAGGCGTTCTTTTTTTTACCTTTTGTTGGTATGTCCAAGGGAGCAGTGACTAAAACATTGATTTCAACATTTTTTAAGTCTCCACCTGCTGCTTTAGGGATGATACAAGACTCATACAAGCTGTCATCTTTTTTCATAAGAGCGAAGCGTAGTGCTTTGAAATTATTAGTATATGAAAAACGCTTTGTTAAGATGTTAAAATATTCAGAAAACTAATTCTTCAACCTTCAACCAAAAAAAATTGAAAATAAAATTTAAATAAATAAGAAGCAAGGCATGTTAAATATAAAACATTTACCTTTGAAAACTTAAAAGAGGATAAGCGTCCAAGAGTACTAGTAAATGATTTGTACCCTAGCTTAATATGTCCAGCTCACATCTAATCTAAATGTGTAAAAACATCTTACATTGAACACCAAAATGAGTAATGTTCTTTTGTTGATATCATGCAATAACTAAAAGTAATTATGCACTGTCATAGCTGCATTATTAATTATATTATGTGCATTCTCTTAATACCCTGTATCTTATGCAATATTTTTAAAGAGAAGTCATTTTAAGCATAGAATTTGAAATTTAAAATGTAGAGACCAGAAGTACGTAAACGCATTTATACTGCTATACAAGATTCATTCCCTTAAACTTTTAATGAAAGAAAACGATTGATTTATATGCAGTATGCATTTTACACTAGTTTTCTCATTGAACAAATGAATGACAAACTCTTAAAGAGCTTATTTGTCCTGATATGACGAAAAACAAATAATGAAAAATGATGGGTATATACCAGATGTACATAAAGTTTTGGAAAAAAATACAATTTTAGGTCTCACACAGATATTTTGGTTTATCCTTTGGGTCTCTTAATTCTCTTAATTACTTAAAATTAATTTAAAATAATAATAAGAAGGAAATAATAGTGTTTTGATTTTAACAGACATTTAAATCAGGGTATAAAACAAGATAACATGCATCACAACACGGAGACTGAAAAAAATGACTACAGCTAGGCCAAGTTAACTTAAACTACTATGGTTCTGTTATGTACAGAGCCAGGGAGGGGTCATCAGTAGGATAAAAGAGTTATTGAGGGAACAATTTATAATTAATGTGCATGAAATAACTAAATAGTTCCCTATTTAGTTTCTAACTCTTTCCTTCACAAGGACAGGTGTGGCACTAGCAGTGAAAGAGAGGCGCATTCCTAACTAGTAGTTCAAGACTACAGTAGCTACAGTACCCTAATAACTCATCCCCAAACCAAAATAAAAATCAGTTTATCTCTATGCATTATCCTAATCTACAGCAGTGTCAGATAGTTAGCCTTAATTGTACTAATATAAAGACACAGTAACGTGTTAACTAGTGTTTGATAGCATTGTTATTAGGAGTTAGGGACAATGCTGGCATTTTAGAAACTTTCTATGTGCATGTGACTACCATGACACAAAGAAAACAAAGCAAAGAGAAAACATTATTTTATGCTCACGGATTAAAGAAAATTAAGGAATGATTTCATTATTTCGTGCACACAAATGAAAGAAAACGAGGGAAAGATTTTGTTATATACACAAATTGTAAGTCTTTGCCATTTTTTTAAGTTTACCTTTGGCATTGCATGTTTGTCAGTCTACAGTATGTGCACTGATGAATGGATACGCTAACCTGATATATCCTCTATTTTTTAGATAACACAGCAAACATCTATTTGAGCCGTAAAGGCTTCAGCCGACAGACACAGGATCTCTTTCTTCTGCCGATTGAGATCTCTGACAATGGTAACCCCTCACTGAGCAGCACCAACACCTTGACTATCCGTGTTTGTGGATGTGACAGCGATGGAACAGTGTTATCTTGCAATGCAGAGCCCCACATCCTACCTGCAGGACTGAGCACTGGAGCCCTTATTGCAATCCTGGCATGCATTGTAATATTGCTAGGTAAGTAATATGAACACCCTTTTACAATGCTAGTATTTCTCTGAGCTCTTGCGCAAAGCATCCCTTCAATACTCCCAGAAACAACTTTAGAGACCCTTTGATTTTTGTTGGGAAACAGTAGTGAACAACATATTTTTTGTATCTTGGGTGATATTTGTTAAACATTTTCTATATCTATTTTCATTCTTAAATCACATATATTGCTTTTCAAAATTATTCAACCCCTTCTTGTCCATCTATTTTTGATCTGCTTCATCCAATACAGGATCATACCAACAAAACAGGTGCAAGGCAAGATACACCCTGGATGCGATGCCTGTGCATCACAGGGCACACAAAGACACAAACATGCACCCACTCACTCCAGGGCCCATTTTGCTGCCATGCAGTGCCGGAGCCCTGGATTCAATTCCAGCCCTGGGGTGCTCTCGGCTTGGAGTTTGTATGTTCTCCCCAAGTTCATGTGGGGTTCCTCCAGGTGTTCTGGTTTCCACCCACAGCCAAGAGACATACTTGTAGGTTAATTGGTTTCTGGGAAAATTAGCCTTGGTACAGTATGTGTGTTATCTGTCTGCCCTGTGATGTACTGGCTTCCCACCAAGCGTGTGCTCTGCCTTGTGTCTTTGCTTGCCAAGATAGGCTGTGATCCTGTGACTGTTTAGCAATTTTGTCTAAATAATTAAAATAAACTTTCTGGGAAAAGGAAGAAATTAAGTAAATAAATTAATGTTGTAAAAAAAATTTTTGACTTGGCAAGCGGGCATCATTGCTACCTTACAGCTGTGGGGTCCCAGGTTTGATTCTGTTTTGGGGTGCCTTTTGTATGAGGTTTACATCATTTTCTGTATATTTTTTTTATCCCCATAGCCATGTGTATGTTCATCGGGAGTTTTGGTTTCATTCCTTCCACAGTGTAGAGACAAAGGTCTAGGTTAATTAACATCTCTATATTGTCCTGTGATTTTGTCTGTATGGTTCCTGTGTGTGTGTGAATACTGCCTTCTGCACATTGTTAGAGTGTGGCCCCTGCATTGGAGTGATAATTGAAAATGGAAAGATGATTCAGGCTTCATTTTCTGCTTTTGCATTTTTTATTTGTTACAAACACTGTATGAGACATAAACATATATTGACATAATACAACATTATTATCTAACGTTAGTATTTACCGATGTCGGTACTAGAGATTATTGAAATTTAATTTAAACATTTTTCTTTCTCTCCTATTAGTGATAGTAGTCTTGTTTGTGGCTTTGAGGAGACAGAAGAAGGAGCCTCTCATCGTGTTTGAGGAGGAGGACGTGCGAGAGAACATCATCACCTATGATGATGAGGGTGGAGGTGAGGAGGACACAGAGGCCTTCGACATTGCGACGTTGCAAAACCCTGATGGTGCCAATGGCTTCTTGCCACGCAAAGACATCAAGCCTGAGATGCAGTACCCGCTCCGTCCTGGAGTGCGACCTGTGCCCAACAGCGTTGATGTGGATGATTTTATCAAGACTCGTATCTCTGACGCAGACAATGACCCTACTGCACCCCCTTATGACTCCATCCAGATCTATGGCTATGAAGGTCGAGGATCCATTGCTGGTTCTCTCAGCTCTCTCGAATCAGCCACCACAGACTCAGACCTGGACTACGACTACCTCCAGAGCTGGGGCCCGAGATTCAAGAAGCTTGCTGATCTCTATGGCACCAAAGACCCTGCCGATAACGATGACTCTTAACGGCTGGAAGGTTCCTTCAGTGCCCCTACAGGAAGCGTAGTCTTAGTTCACTATAAGTATACTACTAGTTCATCTATTTATAGTAAACAATTTTTTTCTCTTAAGTATACTTGTAGTATGCTACATTCTGATAAGGGGTCTGAATTTGAACTTTCTAAGGGGAAGCCAAAATAAGTAAAAATGAAGAAAAAAATAACCTCAGTGGGATGTACTGATATGTAACAAACAAATCTGAGACATTGTGATAACATCAAAGAAAAGTTCAGTATGTCACTTTTTAAGATTATGGTTAATATAGGCTCGGCTTTAATGAAGCTTGCTGTGGGCGGAATTCAAATTGCAAAAGGAAAAGGAATTGTTGATACTGTGAAGGAGCTCACAAAGGAAAAATGGTTGCCTTACATAAAAAGAACAAACAGAAACAGAAAAAAACAGAAAAACAGAATGATATTGATCGCTTCTGCAGTACTTCCATCATGCATATGGAGTACCCTTTCATTCTAAGAGTTTTCTTTCACCTGAAGTTGGATTAAAAAGAAACTGGGACTATTCCCATTTTTTCTTCTTTTTAAATTCAGAAGACAAAGTTCCCACTCCCACCAAATAAATTTTCAATCACAATGAACAAGCTGTGAGCTCAAATATCGCCTTAAATAATGGACTCTTCTGCAGCGCAGTGTATTTTTTGTAACTTGAAAAATATTATCCTGAAGCAAGCTTAAATCCATATAACGTCTGTACAGTACAATGTGCAAATTATGTCTCTTGAGGATCAAACTTGCGCCTATTGATTCTTGTAAATCTCCTTTTTTATTATAATAATTATTGTTATTTAGGTTTCTTTATTTCTTTTTTTTCTCTCCTGGCATACATTATACTCTCACATATGCTAGAGAGAAAAAAACAAGTCTGTCCTGTCGCAGTGAAAGACGCCTAATTTCTATGTCGATTTTATGGTACCTATTTGTACAATTTTAAAAGTTCTTATTTTAGTATACATACAGATATCAGTATTTCAACATGTAAGAAAATGTTACAACATCACACTTATATTTTATGAACATTGTACTGTTGCTTTAATATGTGCTTCACTCTAAGAAGCAAAAACTTTTAAATAAATGCCCTTTTTATAAAAATAATTTTACCGTGGTGCTAATAAATATGTAGTAACAAGATGATTTCATATTTTTTTAGGTATACTACAAATCAAGTGTTTGTACCGTATCCAGTGTCCTGTATTGGTACAGTATCCTGTATTGTCCTGAACAAGTTGAAAGGAATACAATAAAATGGCATTAATATACATTGATCTAAGTCAGATATCTGAAAATCAGAGGGTATTCAAAAAGCTGATATTGTAGAAAAATGTTACACTTTAATCACCCCAGTGACTTTTAACTGCAAAAACAAAGAACTGAGCATTTTGAGAAAGAACTTATTCAGCCTCTCCAATGAATTATTATTTTTCATTTAGGTACTTTGAAAACAATGGAGTGGAAAGAGAATAAAATTAAACTATTTGATGCTTGAAGGAAAACAGTTTAAAATCACTTTTGCCATGGGAAAAAGATGTAAATAAAAGAAATAAAACCTATTTCATCCTGGACCTACAGCCATATTGTTAAATGTTTAACAGAACAATGGTTAGTGGGTTATATTCAGATTAACACATGTAACAGTAATCTTCGGTGAATTGTCTTCTCCTGTTTCCTTTAAATCCTGTTTTCTCATAATCAGGAAAGTCAGGTCTATTGCTTTATGTGAAGTTTAATGAAGGAATGTTATATCACAGACTTAAACCCTTATAGAGCTGCAAGGATTAGGAAATATGAGCCCTGAAATGGTCTCTCTCTACAACCCCCCTCCTCATTTTAATGGGCATTTGCTTTTATATAACAAACTGCATTTATATAATTGGAAATATTATTTTCTGTACTGCAGCACACGAATTAAGGTATATTATGTGTCTTCTTCTATGTTATGCAAATATTACAGCCAGACTAAGACGTTGTTAATGATTTGCATAGTGTTTTTAAAAAAACATTATAGTAAGTACTATTATCAATAGTACGCACAGAAACAAACCAATATGTGGCAGATTTCCTGATCAGCATTAATTTCTGGAAATGAAAATGTCTATACCACTACCCATATGTGGCTTTTCACTTATAATCACAGCCCTTCTTTTGCCTGTCAAGCACTGAGAAGGTCGTATTTTTCCGATACGAGGCCCAGTTTTTGCTGAATATCTTTTAGCAGCTTAAGTTTGTTTTTCCTGTCAGTCTAAACTACTAGTGAAGTGGAGACAAAAAGATCAAGAATATACATTCAACTAATAGTATCATAATAATTATTTAATCATTATCCATTTGAAAAAGACAATTTCCAGAGAGAATGGATATTCACACAATAATGCATTTTCACCCAATGCACCAATTAAATCACCCAATAACTTGTTTCTGTTTTATGAATTATGTGTGTCTGGATTTACTTCTTGCTCTTCCGCAAGGTTATCTAACTGAGCAAGGCAGATGGTTTAAAACCCAGCAGTAAATTTCTAAGGTCACATGGTGCCTGCCCACAGCTGGTGTTGCTTACAATCACCCATTATAGATTTTGTATTGAACCCCCAAGCTCCCCTGTCTCCCCTCTTGTTGTTCCAGAGCACTACAGACTGATCTTTCACTCTATTAGCAGCCCAACACAGGCTATTATCTTGCCCTTGAGGATACTTGCAATCTAATGTTTCTCCCTGGATTTCCGCTGTACTTCTGACCTTTGTCTTTTTTCTTGCTCAGGAACGATGCATTTCAACAGACTGTCCGTCTCTTATCTCTCTGATCCATAAAAAAAGTGTCAGAATCATCCCAAGAAACCATTCATCAATGGGGCTTTTCTGACACCAGCACTGCAGACATTAACTGTGCTGCTTTATTGCACCTGCAATTTGTTTAAGAGGTTTAAAATGGAGCCATGTTTTACTTTTTCATCCTCATTCTTGCAAAAGAGACGTCTTGGATTAGTAGCACTGGGAAATGGCAATGATGTTTTTTTGGAGTAAGAATAGGTTAACCAAAAGCAGCAGTGTTTGAGGACAAAGTTGTTTGGTTACAATATACTGTAAATATATAGATGTAACTAGGCTTGGCTTAAAATATTATTCTTCTCATGAGGTTTTGTATGCAGCATAATGAATTAAAAAATCTAGTCTGGAAATTTTATTTAGCGATATTTACATTTTCCTATTAAATGAAGATAAGAAACTTTGCTCAAATCAAGAATTAATTCCACTGAATGTATAATGTCCGTAAGAGATTTCAGACGTAAGGAAAACAGACAATTTATGAAAAGCATATTCTAGAACACCACAGATACTTGTAGAAATATATATCAATGGTGTGAAAAGCTCAAAACAGTCAATAAAAACAACCATTTTAAACATATCTCCAAAAGGTAAGACTAAGGAAAAAAAATCTTCATACATCTCTAAAGAGCAGCATTAATTAGAATTCTCTTTTCAGATAGAACAGTGAGATATGTATTAAATTAAGGTTGAGTTAAAGCTGGATCTTTAGTGTTGTACAATGAATAACAAACATTGTCTGGAATATGAGAATTGAAAAACTGCACTGGACATAGGTGCAGACTTTTTTAATCAGATAAAAAACTTAAGAAGCAGATGGGGAACAAACTCAAATTCCTTTGAAAAGTTAACACACCACTTTATGCACTACCGATCAATTCTACTTTGATGTTTTGAATTTCTGAAAAGTCCATTTTTCCAAGGAATACATTTGGCATGGTCATTCATCCCTGATTTTATTGTCCCTAATGCCTACATTTGGCAATAGGAGTAACAAAATATTTTATTTGAGGGTCTAATTTTATTTTAACACCCATGTTAGACATTATTTATAAGACCTCAATTGATAGGCTCTTAACTATATATTAATAATAATTAATAATAATTGCTTACACTTATATAGCGCTCTTCTGGACACTCCACTCAAAGCGCTTTACAGGTAATGGGGATCCCCTCCACCACCACCAATGTGCAGCATCCACCTGGATGACAAACCTAATCCAGTGGCATAGTGTCACATGTCCACCAGTGCTTCAGAACTCCTCATCACAGTTAACTAATGATGATTCAGGCTCCAATTAGTGAACACCTACAATTACTTTTATATCCAAAACATATATGCGAATGATTAATCAGCACATTGAATTACAGGGGGTGCCTAATATTTTTGGCTGAGGCTGGATGCATGGTGCCTGGTTTGTCAACTGCTTATTTTCTCAGGTGATTCACCATAAGTTTGAGAACTAAGTTCAGGTGTCCTAACAAGGGCTTCAGGTGTTCCCTGTAGACTTTTTAACAGCTATCCACTTACATGCTACTAAGATTACTGGGTTAAGTAAATATTTATCTTGCCATCTTGCCATAAGATGGCTGGAGTTTAGGTCTGTAAATTATGCAGTATGAACATGACAGTGACATGAAATCTGATGAAGGCCCAAATGGTGCCTCTTAACCGCTGCTTGTAACAGAATATAGCTAATTGTGTTTACATTGGCAAATAACCCTGAGCTTTAAATAACTTGTGATTGCGTGCAGTCATTAAGTAAGGGCATTTTTAATGTGATCCCTGGGATATCAGTAGGCCCCTTGGGTAGCCTGCAAAATTAAAATTAAACAAATTAATCACATAGTTTGACAGTTTATCACCTGGAATCCAAATATAAATCAAATTTTCCTTAAATTTCTATTTTTTTAAGACACATTTTGAAGAAGCTATATTTGTATGTCTCTACTAAATTGAAAGAACATTACCTAAGATAGATTTTTATGCAAACTATACTTTGGAAAGTATAAACATATATTTATACTTTATTAATATAAATACGTTTTTAATAAGCTATCTATGAAAAAGACTTGGTGTTTATTCTTATTCTGAAAACAATAAAATGGCAAACAGAGTGTTAGGATTATTGCTTATATTCAATTATTCAAAACCTTTTAAAGCATTGACAATTAACCCAACAGACTTCAGCAGGAACAGTAATGAATCATGAATAAGAGGTATTTTAAAGCTAATGACATTTAAAACAGATTACACAAGGCAGCAAACAAAGGGTTCTTGTAGTCTGGCACAAGATTCCCAATCAAGCTGTCCAAGCCAGTACTGTTGTTTATTTCAAGAAACAGCTGGATGAAATCAGTTGGATCAATGTGGTACTGTACTAAAACTAAATGAGCAGGATGGGCTGAGGAGCCTCCTCTCATTTGCAAACTTGTTCTTAAAAATCTAAAGAAAAAGTTCTAAGAGTTCATATATGTTAAAATTAGTTTCATAATTTTTCCTGACATATTACATTACAACATTTTGTTGGGTTCTAAAGTACATGTACTTCTAATAAACTTTATAGGATAAGGAGTGCGCTTACTTTCCAAGCAACACTTTTTGTGTTGTCTTCAGACCTTAAATAGATCGTCTCCACGTTCCATTTAACCTTAAGGCATTATTTCCTCTTCCTTAAATCTGTCACAGTTCACAATTTAAAATATTGTTGATATGACTCTAGATAAATGTTTTGTCTGGGTCATTAATTATGAGATCTGACCAAATTTCAATGTAAATGCAGATTTCAATATTGGGATTTAGTTGTTAATACTAAAAATCTGAACCATATTCTGCTCAGATATAAGAAGAAGGCTATAATAAGCAATTCAATGCAATTGCATTCAGCTTGTGATCATTTAATTAACAGGTTAAAAAAGTATTCAATAACTGTGAAAGAGTTAACTTTTATACATTCTTTAATGTTTTGCATATATCTGTGAATTGTTCAAGAGTATATAAAATTATATTCAGCTTTAATTTTGATTCTCAGAGAGGATCAAGAGGAAATCTGAACACAAGATGGAAAAAAAAATTGTACATTATCTTTGCCTTCCATGTCTTTTATGTCAGAAAATACAAAAAAGTATGTGAAACCTTAGATTGCTACATTTTTTTCTTAAAATGTCAATTGTGTATATGAGAAAAATAATTAAATATATGCATCTGGTGCGAAATGTGTAGGCTGACAACATTCACAGAAGTTTGCAATTCTAGCAGCACCTACCAGCACCTAAATGAAAAGACATTCTGAACATTTCTATAAAAATAAAGACAAAAAAAAACAGACAGTAAAATGACAAACATCTTTCTTTTAAGTTGATAAATCCATTTTTTTCTCTAATATAATGTCAGATTCTTTTTTACCTTCTAAATCTACTAGGCTAGTATCCATTTTCTGAAACAAATAAATAAGCAATTAATAATCTTAGAATGAGGTTAAGTCTATTGGTATAGTTTTGTTAGAATCAAAATAAATATTAGGTATATAGCTATTTGTGAAATCAGGATAATGTAATTCTACATTATACTATTTATATAGTTCACACAGGCATTGTTATTATGAAAACAGTAACTTCACTGACATCCCTGTTGAACAGTCACTATATTGAGAATCTGAAATTTAAGTGACTAATTAATAATATAATTGTTTTAAATATTAATTTATATTACTTTAGTCAAACAATTAATTAAAATAAATTAAACAACACTATGATGTATCCACTACCCAGACTTTCTCCTCAGTCAGGAGAAGCAGAGCTAAAATCATCAGAGACTAAAAGCTTATATAGCTTATATAGGTGTAGGGAAAAACCATACTTCCCATTCTCCAGTTCTCTAAATATTTAAAACTGTTTTTAATGTGTTCTAAAGAACCAAATCAACGACTTACCCTAAAACTTCGAATGACAAAAAATAAAAATTCTGATTTATCACATTTTATGTAATAAAGAAATCATGAAAAGCACAAACATTGTCAAGATTTATTCCAGTCACATTTCTCAGCTTACAGATATGTTTGAGACTCTTATCACCTATTTGAAGTGAATGATTCATTATCTGAGCTTCACTGCAGCTAGGCTGAAATACCTTTACCATGATTGTGTCAGATTTTGAAGTTTTGCCACACCATAGCTGCAATTTATTCAATAGATCAGTTGAAGAGCTGCAGATGAACATTTCTGTATGTCATCCATTAAATTGCACTACAGCATATGCATTGCCATGTACAGTATGTCTTGAACAATAAATTCCCCTTTTAATGGAACAGAATGAAATATTGTGAATGGAATTTAATTTGATCCAAAGGATTTACCCAAAAGCACTAGTATATACTATATGTACACAGATACATTAAACCATAACAAATATTTTAGTTGCAGTACTTTTTTGTTTTTAATGCCCTTAAGTTTACACAATAGTGTATTGACATCTGCAAATTTAATATTAGCAAATTTGCTTAGTGTCACGGACGTCCAAAGGGACTAACCGTGGGGAGCAGGAGAGCGGAAAAAGACCCATATGCGTAGTGGCGAGACGGGAAAAAGGCCCGGACTCATTAGTGCAAAGAGTTCAGGAATGCCGTATAGAAACCTATGCCCTCAGGGAGCGGATGTGGGGCGCCCTGGTGCTAGGCGGGTCTCAGGACATCCGAACGTTAATGCTGAGCGAGGACAGAGTGCAAGACCCGGAAATATATAGCCCAAGGGAAAGAGAGGGACAGGAAGGACAGCAGACCGGAAACTAGGGACAGGACAGAGAAGGAGCGCCCTCTGGCTGCAGAAGGCGTGACACTTAGTCGCGATTCAGCCCGGCTGACAAGGTAGTAGCTAGTGAGAGAGTAATCACTACCCATATATAAGGAGGATTATTTGTCTTTTAACCATACATAAAATATACTGCAATACGTTATATGACATATATCATATTATACTATACGTTTGGACTTGGTTATATACGGATTTGGTTTTCACATTGGTCCACTGTGCTGAACCTTCATGCATGTGGAGACCCTACTTTATTACATATATACAGTATAAGAGCTAACACATATTATTAAACATTAGATTGTTTATGAAATATGAAAATAGACCTTTCTCTTGTGATGTTTTTTCTAAGAACAAGTCGATCCAATCCCTTTATACAAATGTCAGACGTCATTAATGTCAAACCAGCAATGTGTCTCTTTACTGACCAAGCAGTGCCTAAAATGGAAATTGGAGCCGATAGTCAAAATCTAAATGGTACAAAATCTGTCAAAAGGATCCAAAATACAGTATCCCTTTACTTTTCCCTGTTCAATAAAGGATTGTCATCTTAAATTTTAAGGTCATGATGATAACTGAAAAGTACATACATGAACCTAATACAAAAGTATTGAGAACTTTTCAATGATTTTACTGTCATTTTACATATATCTACATATCTTATAATAATGCTGAAATGTCAAATAGGATTGCTATCAGTAATTCAGCAATTTCACTGTTCAGTCCCTAGGTGTATTTGCCACTTAAATGCTGGTATTGCATGAAGTGTTTCTAATTCCTCAGGCTTAATATTACATAGTCTTAAAGTTAAAGTTAAATGTACCACAGTTAAAAGTATTCTGACAGCAATCCTCATTCTTTAAAAGAAATGAAGATTTCAAAGTTAATTTTAAAAGTATTTAACCATTATTTTGTAAGTTAAGTTCAATTGATAGGTGTGAGACTTTATATATGTATAACATACAAATCTTTCAGGTTAAATCCACATATTACTCAGTTGCAACATATAGAGTGCCTTGTAAAATATTAGAACTTTAGCAATTTTGTTTATAGCTTTCAGTCATGACACTTTGAGGTAACAATATTTGTTGCACAATCTACTCCACTCATTCAGAGCAAAAGACAAAAAAGAAAAAAGTAAATAATTAATTTGGAAAAAAAAGCTGTGATTGTATAAGCATTCAGTTATTTGCTATGGCTACCCTAAATTAATTTAGATGTACAAAATTAACACAATTAGTTGAGTGGCCTCTGTGTGTAATAATAATGATTCACACATGATTTGACAATAAATACAACTATCTCTGTAAGGGCCTTCAGTCAAGTAGTGAATTTCAAGCAAGAATTCAACCATGAAGACCAGGGAACTTTGAAAACAACTCAGAGATGAAGTTGTAGACAAGCACAGATCAGGAAAAGTATAAAATAGCTGAATATGCCTATGAGTACTGTGAAGTCGATCATTAAGAACTGTAATGGATATCCTGGCAGCCCCTCCTAATGGAGCAGCCAGGCAAGATGGCAACCTGTTCAGGATGCAACTTTGCAGTGAGCAATGACCTTGAAAGAGCTAAAGAGTTTAATAACTGAGATGGGAGAAAATGTGCATGCATCCACAATATACCAGTCACTCCTCAAAGCTGTACTGTATGTTGTATGGCAGGATGGAAGATCCATCCAAAATCCCACAAGTAGTTTACAACAAAGCACTTAACTAATACTGCAAATAAAAGGCTTAGAACAAATTCTAACTTTTTGGTCAAAATGCAATGTTACACGTGACATAAACCCAACATAGTACATTCATAGTTCATTCAATATCATCAAGCATGGAGGTTGTAACATTATGTAATAGTTTTGCTTCTGGTTCTGGGAAGATTGTCAGTAGTGAAGGGAACACAGATGGTACAAAGTGCTGGCAAATCATAGATGAAAACCTGCTTCAGTGTTAAAGCTTTCAAAAAAAAATATTTCAGCAAGACAGTGACCCAAGGCATATGGACAGAGCTATGCTGGAATGGCTTAAGAATAAGAAAGTGAATGTCCTTGAGTGACCCAGTCAAAATCCTGACTTGAATCTTATTTTTGGAAAGACCTGAAAACTGTAGTTCTTAAGCAATTTCCAAGCAGCTTGAAAGAGCTCAAGCAAAACGTTGTGGCTGTAATTGATGCCAAAGGTGCTTCAACCAAATATTGAGTTCACAGGTCTGAATACTTCTACAATCAAAATACTCCGTTTGAGCATTCAAGTTGTGAGTAAAATATTAAGATTCAAAACACGTGGATGCAAGTTTCTTGCAAGGCACAATACGAATCATGCACATACTGTAAATACAGTGGATATTCTCAAAATGTCCTTTTAATATGTAATGAGTTGTGCTTTGAATTTGGATTGTTATGACAAAACACACATTACATGATTTGTCTGAAAACAAAAATTACATTATAGGCCACTAGCATATTGAAATATGCATAGTTTATTAATGGAATGTTAATTATATCTACCTTATTCCGGATTTATTGATTAGATAGCTGCAGAAGTAATATTGAATTTATTTTTGCCTAGTGTTTTAGATAAGAATTGTTTATGTATTAGTTTGAATTACAAGTGCCATTCATCTCATGTTTTTCGACTTGTTTTAACCTTTCCATTTTGTGACTAAGGTTCCTCATGGACAAGACAATATATAATCCACAATATTTCAACCCAATTAATAAAAACACAATTTCAAACCTAGGACTTTGTGGCAGGGTTTTCTGAGCAAGAAGCCACTGGCAAATCAAATACTGTAACTACTGTATCTCAAATAATGGCTATGCAATTGGCACTTATTTCAAAGTTTCAATGCAGATCATGTCTGGAAAGTATGGGAGTAAACATAAGCAGTTTGGATGGTAAACATTTCACTCAATTGAAATAGAAGGCAGATTTTAAAATATTTTTCTTAATAGTTGATAAAATCCTGATATACACATTCAAAGAACAAATCATGATCTTAAAGGGGAGCTAGTGGGCAACCCCACTCATTTTGAAATACCATATACAACATTATTCCTGTTATATCAGATAAACATCACGTATATTTATCTTATGTTTTATATCTGATAAAAGCCCAGAAATTGATCATTGATAATATAGCTGTTTTTCTAATATCTTTAGTGTTACCTTTAAAAAAACTCAATTATCATTATCATAACTAATTTAATAGCACACATTTCTGTAACTGTATTTTTCTGCAAGTAGTGCAAAGAGACATGGATGAAATTCTAGCAGTAAAAAAAATGTCATACCTTCAAATGATGTGCAGTATTTATGCATAGAAATGTGTACTCACAAACAAATGTACACAGGATAGAAGGTAAAACTAAATGAAGTATCAAACAGACATTGAAAGGTTGCTTATGTAGGCCAACGTCAAATGTAAGGTTAGACAAAGCTTAAGAGAAATATTTTTAGACCCACAAAGGAGAAGCAGTGTGAAAACAATTAGGATTTTTTTGTTATTTTAATTAAATTTTTACTTAATGTTATTGTCTCACGGGTTTAATCCACAAGAGGTATTGCTAATTAAAACATATACAGTATCCTTCCAGCTTTTAATAAGTAGGCGTAACTTCAGTAGCAGAGAAATGCTTTGCATACTAATGTAGATGAAAAACTGTTCTGACTCACAGCTTTAATTAGAATGGTTTATGCTGGTTAGCAGACAGCTGTCTCTGAAACTGAAGGAGCCGATAACACCTTTGTGATGTATTTCTTTGTATTACTTTCACAAAGCATTACATAATGTTGTCTCTGATTCACAAAATCATCAACCAAAGCCAGATATATTTAAAATGTTCTTTTGTGCATTTCTGTTTTATTTTATGCAAAGCAGAAAGAGTTTTTCAACTGTTTCAACTGTTTGGTACATAATGGATACGAGTATATACAGCAAAAGTAATGTTTATGCATTCAAGTACTGTTTGAGAAACTTTTTTTATGCAACTCTCTCTTTTTTTCTTTGTATTTATACATTTATTTGTACAGTACTTTAAAAAAATACCTCAATGATAACCATATTATTCTATGGAAATTGCTTAGCAACAGGATTCTAAATATGCCTTGCATCTGATTTTTCAGAAAATTTAACACGTCCTTTTCCTGTCATGCATCTAATGGGTATTACAACTAGGTTTTAAAATGTAAAATGTAAAATTATAGAGCACTACATGATAGTACCAAATAAAAATTCAAGGGCAAGTGGTGGAACAGTTTATGACCACATATAATTTGTCAAATTGGAAAACGTGTCTTTTAATCTCCTGGAACAGTAATGTAGCAATTCACAGCTTCCTTAGACAAAACAGACTGCTAGAACTTTGACAAAAACCTAATAATACAATGGGTAGGTAAGGAATCCTTGATTATAATAAAGAAGGAATATCACTGATCAGAGTGAAGTACCAGTTGGTGGTAAAAGTTTATGGCGGTGTGGCACTTATTAACAGTGTTCTATTACAAATGCATACAGGCTTTGAATCGCAAATAAATTACTAGAAATCATGGCAGCATAGCGGCACAGTGATTAGCACTGTTGCCTCACATCACAGGGACCCTGGGTTCAATTCTGGATCGGGGTTGCTGTTTGTGGAGTTTGTATGTTCCCCAGGTTTCCTCCCGCAGTCCAAAGACTTCCTGGTAGGTTAATTGGCTTCTTGGAAAATCGGCTCTGGTATGAATGTATACCTGTTTGTATCTATGTGAAAATATGTTGGTGTCCTGTCCAGGGTGTATTGCACACTGCAAATGTTGCTTACCAGGACAGGCTCGGGCTCCCATGTGACACTGCATCGGATAAAGCAGTTCGAAAAATGGACGGGTAGAAACCAGAGCAAAACTGAAAGAATTTTCTTTGGGGTGGGGGACATATGTGACATTCAGCTTGTCTACATGTAAAATTAACATCAAATTAAAAACTTGTATGGTTTGTGCCTAGAAGGTAATTATTTTAATGAGCTTCATGTTAAATTTACAACCAAAGGGAGAAAGTTAATTAGGAAAAAAATTCAGCTTGGGATCTTGTACGGTAGAACATCTGGGCATGATATAGGGGCTTTGGTTTAGGTCCCTTGTTAGCAGATATATGTCTTGCCCTTATTGTACTTGCATTTAAAAAGCAATTCCAATGCACATATCATCAAGCTAATCATTAGGAAGAAAATAAACGCATGCTTTTTACTGCTAACCTCTGCTAAGTAACAGCTGTGTGCTGTCATCTGAATCTAAAAGTTATTTTTCATTGATTTATTACAGTTCAAATGCAGTTCAGATATTGTGTTACGCAATACAAAAGTATTCTGATGTCACCTGTCTCTTACACATTTAATCCTTTAATTTCATTGAGTTAAATGTGTGAAATAATTTTATTTGTCCCCCTTCTGGAAAGCTGAAGTTGCAACAGCTGGATTTTGTTTTTCAAAGGTGAGTAACAGGTTACTTTAAAGGACATTTCAAATTGTCCTTCCTTTAAACACAAGATAATAAATGGCTTATCAATTAAAATGAAGAGGATCTTACAAAATACCTGTTCATTTCAAATTGAATTTTCCTGCCTCAATATTAAACACAATCTGTCTGTTGATTTTAGAATCTGTTGATGAAGGGAGCAAAGCATCTTCCAATAATCAGAAATTGAATTCAAAACAAGACTGTCACTTTTTGTTTCCACAAATCTTTGCAGACATGGTAGGACTGCAGCAATTGAACCCATGTTTTTAAAGAGAAATTGAATATTCCACAGTAACATATATAGAATTAAATGCCACATGTAAACAGCGAACAAATTAACCCGTAAAAAAGCAGTGTCTGGCTGTCTAATTTCAGACTTACAAGACAAGCCTTTTCTATGGGTAAGGGGAAAATGCAAGTGTTTTACAGGAAAGAATTAAGCTTTCAATATAATATTTGAATGTTGTCTGCTATTTTAAAATGCATGTGAAAAACATGATTTTCTCTTTTATTTGTGCCTCACAGACACTCTTAGGAGTTCATTACAAATTGTGCAAGGTGGAACTTAAAATATGAGGGGGGAAAAGAAACATTTTCAAGCTGTTTTGAAAAAAAAGGACTTTGACATTGAACCTCAGGCTTTTGAGCTGCAAATCTCACACTAAAGGACAGCCAAACCTTGGCATTTCTTCAAATGGCACACAGATCTTCCTCAAGAAAAACGTAATGCCCACATCAGACATCTGCTGTATTATTCGGTATACTGTGCAATTAAATATATCCATCTAAAATAGATCTGTTAACTGTAAAGAGAAAGATTAAAAAACCAATAAATGCTGTTAGCTCCAATACTCTTGTGTTGTATTTTTATTGTTATTCAGTGTATAATTAAAGCTTATTGCTGCAAGAATTGCCTGCTCTCATTTGTAACCTTTCTATAAATCTGAAGAATGTGTAAATTATGAAATTATTAATAGCAAGTTGTAAGATTATTAGTGTAATGGCCTTTTTTTACTGAACTACTGCCTTATATTGTTTCAAATGCTGCAGTGAAAGTTCTTCTGAGCTTGACAAAGCATAAAATAGTCAGTTCCTATATTGACCCAGATGGATCAAAACAGACACGACTGTGTTTGTTATTACCAATTGCTGTGTTATTTAATCTTCTGGTATTCTTAAAAAACTTGGAAGACAACCAAAAACGTACAAAGTGGCTGTGTTTCAACATCGGGAAACTTCTGCCCTCTTTCTTTGATACCAAAATAAAATGAAATGTTTAGTTTTATGTTCATTTTGTATGTAAAGTTTACTATTGAGGCAAACTGCTGAAGAGCCAAGCAGAGTGCTGGCATCCTACAAAACTGTTGTCTTTATTTCTGCATAGATTTAATTAATCCTGAGATACTCAGTCAGAGTTCAGGCTTATTTGCTGTGGGTTTGCTCTAAGCAAATTGATTCTAAACGTCAAGGGAACCTAGAATGTGTTGCTTGGCTTAGCCCCAAAAATAAAAACTTTTAACAGCTACTCAGATGAATTTTGATCTCTCTCCCACACACTACTGACTTCTTTATAAATAAAAAATAAGGATCATATCTGGAGAGGAATGTTCGATTAGCAACAGAATTAATTACAAATTGACTAGGAGCTTGAGCTCTGCATTTACTGAGCAATCTGTTTCTAGTATTTTGATATATTTGGCAGGCATTGAAACATTAAATACAATGTACTGTATAACAAAGTTAAGAAACCATACTTAGACCAAGCCTCTGTGGATTCAAACTCTATGAAAATGACCTTTCTGCCCAATTAATTTTGTAGCTTAGGATAGATATACTGTATATGTTTGTGACAGGGCAGAGTGGAGGGATGTTCATATACGGAATCTAACCATACTTGCCTAGATAAACTAAAGTATTAAAATGATTAGAAGAGTAGATGCATGAATTGTTTGACAATTAGAATAAACAGACAACCTGCTGATTTTATACTCACCCTATATTATACATCAAAATCCCCAGACTATACTGAAATACAGTGAAACAGCTCTTCATTGTGAAAGGTTGCAAACTTTCAATCATCTTTCAAACTTCATAAAACGGATTAAAACTGGCTGTAAATATGTTTTCCAAAGCTTTGATGATTAATTATTATCCATTATTACAGAGCGGCGATGTGTGTCTAAGATCCTTACGCATACTTGTTATAGAACAATGTCATTTTGCTTCCTTGCATCAGTGAATTTTCATCCATTTCAAAAATTAACCTTTTATTCTTCAGAAAATTACACATAAACATCTTGAGAGTGAATGCAGACATTTTAATTTAATAAAAAAATCAAGATGTGGTCGATTCACTCATAATCTTTGTATAAAAGGCCACCCATCTATGTATTCATGTTTTGTCTGCAAAGAAAATATATCTAACATACAAATAGACTGTTGTTGATTTTTTGCACATGAACATACACCAGTGCTGCCAAAACAAAAGGTGAAAACATCACATTTAAGTGGTGTGCTCAAAATTGTAAATTTACCTCTGACAAAATTTACCTCTGACATGTCAGGTCTGGTGTACAATACTGTTCAAATCTAGAAGACTAAAAAATGTCAATGTCTATTAAACTTCATCCTGTTCAGTAACACAGATTGCGATTGCAAAACTCAATATACACCGCATTTTTCTTTTCTGTGTTTAGACATATCATTTGTAGTGTCTTTGTGAAGCCTTAAGGCTGGGCATTGTGCTATAATTATGGGCTCACCATAAACAGAGATTTACTCTGATTTTTCACATAAGATAATTTTAAAAAGTCTAAAAAAGAGTTGAAAAGTCAAAAGCTTTTGTGTTTAATTTCTTTTTATAATTATAATGTGCAAGCTCCTAATTATCAGATTTTATTATTACAAATATTTTGGTGACTGCGATTGGGCATAATCATATTTCTACAGTGTATAATAATAAAAAGAATGAAACACAATTACTTTTAATAGCTAGTTTTGCAAATAAGAAGGCATCGCAAGGGGCTAATGAAAGGGCAATGGCATTGCTCATTGGTACCTGTATATAGGAACAAAACACAATTAAAAAACACCAAATAAATGGGTTGGTGACAGAGATATAATTCAATATTTTATTCTGTAATAATGTGAAATATTTGTTAAAATCATGACTTTGCAATCAGCAAATACTGACTCCAAATACTGCAGTTATCTCACATTTTATCCTACATTTTAGGATAATATAAAAGTTTGCTTACAAATTACAATTCATAATGATTCCTTGAAAACAGGTCCTCTGTGCTCACTTTTGTTTTAGCAAATATAGAAGTCAAGAGGACACAATTAATTAATGACGTGTTTAAGATTCATTGCAAATATCTTGAGTGAAATACAGGGAGGCATTATGCTGCTGCTGTCCTTCACAATTCTTGGATCGTGGGTTAAAATTCAGACTGGGTGCTGTTGTGGGTGCTGTGTAGGTTTTCTCTGTGTACTCTGATTGTCTTCCACCTTCCAATGACAAGCAGATAAGTTAGCTGAATGTGTGATCCTTCCCTGCAGTTGTCACACCCTCTACATCTGGAGAGCACTCCTCCTCTGTCCTGTTTCTAGATTCCCTGTGCTTTTTTTTGCTGTGTGTCTTTGTGTGGTGCTATATATTTCCGGGTCTCTCTTTGAGGTAGCCCCCCTGGAGGAGGGGGTAGCTCTTAGCCATGGACTCCTGGAGGTTTCCTTTCAGTTAAATGAGGTTTTTCCTCCCCCCAGTGCTGTGCAGCTCATTTGTTTTTTGGGGGCGTCAGAAGCCACCCTTGAAGGGGCGGGTACTGTCACACTCTCTACATATAGAGGGTGCTCCTTCTCTGTCCTGTTCCTAGTTTCCCTGTGCTTTTCTTGTCCTTCCGGTGTGTCTTTGCGTGGGGCTGTATATTTCTGGGTCTCCCTTTACTCCGGACTCAGCATTGAGGGTACGGATGTCTTGAGACCCACCTAGTACCCCTCCCGTGGCCTTAGGACATAGGTTTCTACCCCAACATCGTCTGACCCCCTGAGCCCATGCCAACCTCCGTGTTGCCACCTTTGCCTCTACGCATAGGGTCTCTACTGCTCTTCTTCTCATTCCACAGCATGCCCTTTCCGACATCCATGACAGCAGTGGTCTGACATTTAAGGGATTACTGTAGTTTGTCCTTAAAATATTAATATTGTCATTAGACTATACTATGATGTGTATATAAAAATGTACAACAGACAATACATGATATTAAAACTCTTTTGTCATTGACTTATTATTAAGCAAAATTGCTAATTGTTAAAATAAATTCATTAGAATGGAAGGTTTTACTGCAGCAAACTTTCTCTGAATAGGATTTTATCTACAGTTCATTTAGTTTAAGTACTTGAGAATGTAATTCAAATGCTTATATGGATGTGGCCTACAATGGGTACAGCTATAATAATGAAAATAATAATGATATAACATGAAAATCATTAGAGACTAATTAAGTGTCTTTGTCAATTCAGCAATATACTGTAAATGTCATGGGATTTGTTTGGCATCTGAAAATGAAAATTTTAATCATGAGACAGAGAAATATTCTTATAGACATGTAAGAGCTCAATGGTTTTATTAACATAGGTTAAATGTGAGTTTAAAAGCTGAGTAATAATTACCACATAATAACCATTTAAATATATTTGCATTTTGTATCAGTTCAAGTAGTTTCCAGAAGCTCACAAATTTTATTCAGTAGGACCTTTATGATTTTAGATTGTTACTGTACAATTATGTGTTATTTACGAGAAACCCACCATGAATGCAAAGTTACAAGTAATAGGTTTATTCCATGCTGAAAAGAGAAGAGAGAAAACACAACGTTTCCGATGTGAAGCCTTCTTCAGGCATTCGTAGATATGAATGCATATCTACGTTCACTAGGAAGCAAAAACAATGATCTAGCATACTTTTTACACTGACTGGTTGCAAATTAATTCATGGAGAACCTTGTGCCAGCTCCATTGGTTGTTTTATTCTTATTTGTATTTGTTGTGCTCATGTGTAGTGGAAAACAGAACAAGATCATACAGCATCATACAAGGAAAGATGTGTCAATCTTTCAAGGTCATTTTCAAGTAGGCACTGTTTCTTTTAAATCCTAATCTCTTTGTTGTGATGATAAAATTACAGCCTGGATTTGATGTGTCCTGTCGACATTGCAGTTATGGAATATTTTGAAGGATGCACGTATTCTAAAATGGTAGAAAGTCTACCAAATACAAATGAACAGTTGCCTTTATTATCTACGCATTACCACAGAGTGACATGCATTGAACAATTGGTAACTCTTAAAAGGAACAGACTGTTTTCCTTTCACATTTTTCTTTTGTTCTTTTATGCACATTTCTCTTATGCCTGTGTTATATTTCATCATTATCCTTTCAACAGCCTCCCTGCAGTGATATTAATTGTCTCCTAAATTTCAATTAGGTTTCCACTTGTGAACAGAACTATAAATAGTCCTGGTCAATTAATCCCATTTATGATCAAATCACAGGCTCCCTTTTGCTTCTTAGCTATGGCTGTGCTGCCTATTGGGAAAAATAATATATATAGTATACTTACTATTACTGGATATGTGTCTTTGAGTTTTAAGACATTCCTTTTTCATATTTTAGGAATACCATTAACTTTTTCTTTTACAGTATGTTGCTGGTTTTAGACATAAGTGATTAAATGGTTTAGTTGTTACGCATCTAAAACATCTTTTCAAGGCCAGTAGAGCTGATTTAAGAATTCCAATTACTATGTTCATTTTTCGCATTTGAACTCAGAGACTGTGAGCAAAAGCAAACTAATTTAATAGACTGAAACACAAGAAAGACCCGATTACAAAAGCAAGCCACGTTTCTTAAAAAACCCATCATTTTCAATTTAAATTTAAATCATTAATAACTGTTTACAAAGAAAACAAGTTGAAAGCAAAGTTTTAAAGAGCTGGAAGTCATCCAAAAAAACTGCAGTAAACAGGCTCAAAGGAATAATGTGAAAGCAATTTCAGACAGCCTATACCTACGGCTCGGTTTTACCTAATGGGGAACATTTCTTTCAAGTTCTTTGCTAAAGAGAAGGTAAACTTGGATGTCAAAATGACAAAGTGCTAAACTGTGGCTCCTGGGGGCTGCAGAAGTCCTTACACTATTCTTGTGACGTACTTTTAAGCTTCTCAGATCATATTAAGATTTTTTTTTCATGGGACTTCAGAATACAGGACATTCCTATTTACAATTCCCCGGAGTCATTTTAACTCTTTTTCATTTTCAGGTTAAAAAAAAATGATTTTTTTCCTTTAGGACACAAACGCCTCTTAAAAGAAATCCATTCCAGAGACAGTTCAATAAATAGCTTTGGAAGTAAATGAATATAGCATCTCAGACACTTCAAGCGCTTTAAAAAAATATATTTACACTACTTATGACAAAATTATTTTATGTCCCTGGGTAAAATTTGCAGCAATTGCCATCAGTATTATTCACTTTTGTGGAACAAATCTGTATTTACAGTACATTTTGCTATTATGGGTGGCATAATGACGCAGTGATTAGTATGTTCTTTGACTTCTCCAGTGCCTTTAACATCATCCATCCAACTTTACTGAGAGATAAGCTAAGGGCGGCGCAGGTGGACACTCCCCTGCTGTCCTGGATTATAGACTATCTGACCTGTAGGCCACAGTATGTACGGCTACAGAGCTGTGTGTCCGGACAGATTGTTAGCAGTACTGGGGCTCCACAGGGGACTGTCCTTGCTCCATTCCTGTTCACCTTTTACACCTCTGACTTCAGGTACAACTCTGAGACATGTTATCTGCAGAAGTTTTCGGATGACTCTGCAATTGTGGGGTGTATTTGAGAGGGGAGGGAGGAGGAATATAGGAGTTTGATTACCAATTTTGGTCATCTTAACCATCTCCAGCTTAACACCAGCAAGACCAAAGAAATGATCTTCAACTTTCGAAGGAATAAGTTTCCGCTGAACCCTGTTTCCATCAGGGTGAGGACATAGAGGGCGTACATTCCTACAAGTACTTAGGGGTACACCTGGATGATAAGCTGGAGTGGTCTGGTAACACTGATGCCCTGTATAAGAAAGGTCAGAGCCAACTCTATTTTCTTAGGAGACTCAGGTCCTTTGGTGTGTGTGGAACACTGCTACACATTTTTTATGAATCAGTGGTGGCGGCGGCCATCTTCTACGCTGTTGTGTGCTGGGGCAGCAGCATCATGACAAAAGATGCAAATAGGCTCAATAAACTTATCAAGAAGGCTGGCACTGTGTTGGGGATGAGCCTTGACCCCATGGAGGTGGTGGCTGAGAGGAGAATGCTGACCAAGCTCACAGCCATCATGAACAACACCTCTCATCCGCTTTAATGGGACTGTTACTGGGCAGCGGAGCACTTTTAGCAACAGACTGCTCCACCTACAGTGTTCAAGGGAACGTTTCCACAGGTGTTTCCTCCCGGCGGCTGTCAGGGTGTATAATGCTGCCCTAGGCTAGGACTGTTAGCCCTTCATTTGCTTGTCTATAGACAGCATGTTTGCTCCATTGTACTTTTTGGACAATCAGTCTGTATAAACCTATGCATATTTTGCACATATTTTATTGTTTTTACATTGACTATGATCAGCACATTTTGCACACACCTATGTATTTATTTATTTTTATTTATTTTGTTGTCTTTTGTTTTATAACTATTCTGATGTCTGTTTTGCTTGTCTTGGGCTGGACTGCTGTAACACATCAATTTCCCTACGTAATTAATAAAGTATTATCTATCTATCTATTGCTGTCTTGTAGCGCTGGGGCCTGGGGTGAAATTTGTTTGGAATTTGCTTTTCCTGTGTTCACGTGGGTTTCCTTCAGGGTGCTCCAGTTTCCTTCTATAGTCCAAAGACATTCTGGTAGGTTATGGACTGTGGGTGTTGGTGTGTGTGCTCTGTAGTGGACTGGTGTCTAGTCCAGGGAGTATTCTGCCTTGTCCCATTGCTTGCTGGGGTAACCCGTGTAAGGGATAAAGTGGTTAGAAAATGAATGGATAGGTACAACTTTTATTTAGATTTTTATTATTTTTTATTGTAAACATGTGATTTTAATTTTGTATTTCATTTTCACACAAAACGCATTATCTTGGTATCTTTTTGGATATATCAAGATTTTTATTTATTGAACAGACACAGACCCATACAGAGAGCTTAGTGATTTACAGTATAAGGCCTTTATACAGCATCTATTTTATTTGGTTGTAATATATAAGCTTTACTTTTGCTGAATAAGATACACAGGGTCTGTATTGGACATGAAATCTGATCCCTCAAATTATATATACCTTTCACTATACCTTATATAGCCCTCCATCACTTAAAGAAAAGCCTGTTCAAAATTACTTCTCCAACATTAACTAAGAAATACTTTTGTTAAGAAAATTTAGTTTATTATCAAAGTTATATCAAAGCCATTACATGAAACATAAATGCAGGAGATACATTTTTTTCCATTCATTTTGTTTGTAAGATTTACAGTACTGTTGTTCTACCTACTTTGTACGGAGATAAATTAAAAAGTGGGGATAGAAATCTTTTCACACTGTATTTAGACTTAGATCACTTCTAATCCAGCAAATGTGAATTTAATCCTCTGTAGTCTGTTATCATTACCTGTGAGATGCTGTGAGGACATTTCAGAGACACTGACCTATTCATAAAACAACATTACAGCTTTGAAGGAAAAATGTCATACATTTTTGAGAACATTTATATTAGACCTTTGCTGTATTTCTGATGTTAAAATACCTTTGAAAGTAATGGCATACATCAACGTAAAGTTTATTATATTGAGTATCTTAGATGAGTTTAATTACTGTATATGTATAACATTCACCGAGTACATTTGTTTTGATGACTAATCCTTTTGTAAAAAAATTACAAAAGGATAGTGATATATGTAATGTATATATGTGGGAGTCTATACAGTGCTCTCAATAACTATTGGGACAGTGAATTTAAAATTGTTATTTTCTCTGTATACTTGTGCAATTTGGATTTGATATGAAATGATAAATATGAGGCAAATATGTGGAAATGACAGAATGTTACCTTTTATTTCTGGGTATTGCTACAAATATACATTTTAACGTTATTTTAGAATAATACAAGTTTTTATTTAACATTTTAGGGGGGTGCTGTCTTATGAAGTACAAATAAACTACAATTATGTTTATTATTATTTGCAGACATTGTTATAGTAAAATTAATGAAAGCAACAATGATATTGGATTAATGATGTCAGACTGTGTAAATTAGACAACTAATGCTAGGTAATAATTCTACGAAATGCAAGGCATGCAACACCATATACTGTACATATGTGCTTAATGTAATATACGTTATATTTGAATGATTATTGTAACCATATCTTATGGTTAAGTTAACTACATAATGTACATAAATCTAGAACAAAAATTTAATCTACAATAACCAAGGGAAACACCAGAATACCAGTAAAAATTAAGTTTTGTAATTTATACAGAGAGATCAGTCTTTCTTCACTTAGAAGATCATTCTTACTGACGAAAATCAGGAGTGCTAGGATTAAACCAAACAGTGATCATACTGTGGCAGAGCTTGCCCCCCATACATATTTCACTCTTTAGAATGAAGATTTATAATTGGAAGCAAAAGCTTATTAACTTCCCTTTCCATATAAATTTAGAATTTCTAGTATGCCATCTATCCCAAAAGCTTAAAATGGAAAAAGAGGAATTATAGATCTAAGGAAAAATCAAGTGAGAATGCAGTTATTAGAGAGAAGCAAGAATAGAAGAAATGGGTCCATCTGTTCAAGCCAGTGTCTACCCATTTAAACTGTCATGGAATGGAAAGAATAAATCTCAATACCAAAGTATCTGGAGTGTTTCACAATCAGTACTGTTGGAAATTAGACTGGGTTTCTCCATTACAATACAGTATGTAACAGCTGTTATAAAGACTGGAACCTATTGATTATATATGCTCAAAGAGCACAGAAATCAGAAAAGTCACTTTGCAGATGATGCTAGAATTAGGAAAGTAGTTATTTTGGGTAACTGCGTCAGCATCCGTAGTCTGCAAAGGAACACGTTTATTAAAGAGAAGAGAGAAAACACAACATTTTGGCTGTGAAGCCTTCTTCTATTGGGAAATATTCTATGTCGATAACAATATATCACCTGTGTAGGCTGATAAACAGTGTTGAATATTATTAATGGAAATAGGGGTAGAAAAAGTGGATTGATGGACAGCTTGAGTTAGTAGTTCCAAAGACAGAACAAAACACAGAGACAAAAGTAGACACACCTATTTAGTGCCCTTGCAAACAGGAAACCTCTCTCAAAATAGACAATGATATTTCTGTTAAAGGGATAATGTAGAATTTTTTAATCATTATTAATGAAACTGGATGCCAAACCCATTCCATCTAGGATTGACCATAGTTACAGGAAGGACACAATGATTGTCCTTTAGCTTTGTGTATAATATGGAGGATATGGTAATCATTATCAGCTGTACGATGCCTTTTAATAAAGCTTGTCTGATTATGGTGTACTAATGTGATCATAAAGTTTTCCTATCAGCATGATAGCACCTTAGCATGCAGCTTGAGAAAATCAGAATGACAGGATCATAACTCAAAGAAGTTATGAAACCCCAAAGGGGATCTTTACCTTTTTGTCATAACAAGGGATATACAGTAATGTCCTTTTGTCATCATTGGAAAGTAACCTTCCTGGCAATATTCATAATTTAATGCATAAAAGACCCCAACTGAAGCCAAAATATCAGCTAAAAGCATTTGCTTTTGTCATGTGCTGAACTGACTCAATCAATGCAGATAAACTTCAAACAATTTTACCAATTATATCAAATGTCTGAACTGCATGAGTTACAAATAAAGGAAAACTGTCATGTCATCGCGTCATCTTCAAAATCTTCATGCTCACCTACAGTATAAGGCTCTGCATGGCTTGACATCTGAGTTACTATCATTGTACTCCCCACCTTGCAACTTTCTTTCATTTAATTCTGGTCTCTGTCTTGCAAGCCCATATACAATCTACAGGTGACAGGGCCTTCTCCTGCTATGTGCCAACACTCTGAAATTCTGTCCCTAAGGATACCAGGGAGTCACCTGAGCACTTAAAAATCAAGACTCAAAACCTTGTTCTTTACAAGAGCTTTTATTTGAACAGTTTTGTGTCTGCCCCTTAACTACTGTATTCCAAACCCTAATTGTAATTGTGTAATTCTGCTATCTCCTCTCATTGTGTATGTTTTGTTGTACATTGCTTTGAGAGGCCACTTTTAAAGGTGCTATATAAGTAAAGCTTATCGTTGTATCAATACAGAAATATGAAAGATCCTATGCAATAAAACTAAAGAACACATTGTTTTGTTCTCTGCATGAGAAGGCTCCCACACCATAAAGCTTATTAGCAAATCTACAAACAGCTTGTTATTTTCAATTAAGACTCCTGTATCATGGCAACATCTATTTTTTTATTCATATCAAATTTAAACAGATGGTATTTTAGTTAGGAGAATTTAAATAAAACAAACCTGTTAGTCAGATTAGAGATCAAATCCAACATTAAAATGGAAAATATAATGCTTGGAATGAATGAAGTACATACTGTACAGTCCTTACAGTAAATGCGAATTGTGAGACAAAAAACAGTGTTAGGCAGACCTACCCTGCCATTCCCAGCATCAAAAAGAGGAAGTTTCCTTAAAAACCCACAGGAAGAGGAGGAACTTCAACCAGGAACCCCTCCCCCTTGTGGAATCTGTGTGATTTATACAGCCATTATAGGCAGTCTAAACAATAATACCCACTCTACCTTCTGCACATGGCTGATAATAATACATTTCTTTTTAATTTGCTTTTGTACATCAGGTGTCATTTATGATGAAATAAAGAACTTAAATGAAATGAAGGACTGATTTACTTGTTCATTGCAAGACCTCTTGTGAGGTTTTTCAGATTCTTGTACTGTCACTCACATGTTCCGTACCGCCAACACTAAACAAATGTTGTTTTCTTCACATATTTATCGGGCATATTTATTATAATTAAATATAATAATTATTATTGCAAGTGTATCTATTTTCAAAGGTGTATTCAATGTGGTATTTATGTTTATTGTCTCTTGTACATTACCCATTGTTGTAAGTTTACAATGCTTTCGCATTGCTCGTGTTTCTTGTCTCCTGTTTTTTCTTCTATTTCGTGTTAAGTTATAGACTCCAACTCACCTGTTTCAAATGGAGTTTTACCTTTCCATCAAGAAGAGCCAGGGGTGAAACTAGGGTACCAGACTGGAACTTAGTGTAGCTCTCAGTCTTATAAAAGGTTTTATCAGAAGTGTAACCTTATCTGTGTGCTGTATCACATCTTGGTTTATCTTAAAACCTATTCTTCTTAGAACTGTTTGTGGCGAGTTCCTTGTAAAGCTCAGTTTGGTTACTTTTGTCATTAGTTTTATCTCCTTTTATAAATATTTTTTCTTGCACGAGAGCACTTTGTAAATGGACAATTGTTTTACCCTTCACGTATGTCTTAGTTTATTTTTATGACTTCTGTAACCAGTGTTTGACTGAAAAGCAATTTAATCACATTAATAAATGTTAGTAAGACTGCTGTTCCCAATGGAAATTATACTATTGATATTATAATATTATTATATAATGTTACAATATTACCTTTGTTTTATCTAGAATGAATAGTGTAAATCTAAATATTTTAATCCATACCTTTTACATTAGCTCACAGCCACCATTTCACCAGGTCTAACAAGAGTCTACTTCTTGGTTGGGTGTTTAGATCAGTCATTTTACCTTGTTCAGGAGAATCAGATTCTTGCAATTTCAACCTAACCAGGGGAAGTAAAATGGGTAAAAAAGTCCAGGTTTTCAAATTGTCACATTTACTGAAGTTCAACCATATTAAAAACATATGACCCAAAGTATTTTCGTAAAGTCATTAAGATGACACTCACCAGATTTATCTTAGAAATGATAAGTTTGCTGTGTTTGCACATGTTCTTTGCCTTAATATTCCTGCCATTGGATAGAATGACACTTTGACAAGATGTACACCCTACTAATCAGATGCAATGTGAACTGGGCCTATTCCTGAATATAGAACCCTTGGAAATCCTGTATTCCTGGATTGAAGCAGGTAGCTGATATAAAAACCATTACAACAGGTCATTACAATTCATGTCACAGCCCATCAGTGAGAAATCAGCTACGCTAAGCGGCTTGTCACTTTCAATGTGCTCTGCAGATTGCTAGGTTGCTTTAGCATTAACCAATAAGGAAGAAGAAACATGTAAGATACCTTCAATGGATAATCCACTATGAAAATAGAATGAAGCTTGAAAAAGAAATTAAAGACTGAAAGCAAATTTCACAATCAATAATGTTTATTTTTGGCTTTTCAAAAGCTTTTTTAGTCTGTTGACAGTAATGGATGTGGTATAACATAAACCATTTTTTTTGTAATGGAGACAGTCGATGTTGAACACTTCACAAGCAAAGCATATCTAGTAGTTCTTTTTAAAGACGTATAAATAATTTCAAGGACCTGAACATTGCTGGTGACTGGCCTTTGGTCTGAAGCTTAATCTTGTTTGTAATTAATGAATATAAAAACATTAAAGTGTTTATTAAAGAAATTAATAAATAATTAAAGAAAATTAAACACTCATGTCTTTTGTTATATTCATCAGTTTGCATAAAAAACTTTGTATCTCATATTGTACCTTTTATTTTTCCTTTCATACACGTGATATTGTTTTCTCTAGCCAACATCAAAGCAAATTGCTGTTTCTGTGGATAAACACCTATTGCCAACACTGGATGACTTGATGGTGTCAACTGTATATGAAATCCTTGCTGTTCAAATTCTGTGGCAGATTGTATTGAAATTAGCTTTAAAACCTTTCATTCTCTACTCTTTAAAAACATTTCTTAAAAGTAATGAGAAATTATAAGCAATATGTATTGTGATCTAAACTCTGAAGATACATATATGGAGTTGTCAATAATATCATATAAGTATTCTTTTTAGTTTTTATTGTATATACAGTAGGTACAACAGAAACTGGTCTAATACTTTACATTAAATAGCAGGCATTCAAACAATTCCACTTCCTCCTGTATAAACAGTATAGTAGTCCAAGAAGGGCTATTAATTTATGGCATTCTAATACCTAACCAGCATGTTATATTTCAATAAATGTAAATTATAGAAGGATTAATGGGTGATTTGTCACTGGCAATTCACTGTCCTAGAGGATTAGAAAGCATTGCAACCAGAAAGGTGTTCTTCAATTGCATGTTTTAAAATAGTAGACAAAATGTAATTATTTAAGCAACACTCATTTCTATGGATTCATTTAGCACATTTTATGCATTCAATTCTACTATATTTGTTAAACCTACTATCATTATTATAGTCTCACCATTGTCCTTAAGGTTAGATATTATCCTTATCTTTTAAACTCAGGCCTTAGAATTTATAATTATAATAAGTAATTGTGTACTGTCTTTAAAAATGTTGTCTACTTTATTTGTTGTATGTGGTTTAAAATGTTTACTTTGTCTAATTTGTTTTATGGTTCAGTACTACGTGTTACATTCCATGTCTTCTTTTCCATGTGCTAACTAATTAGTATGATATACTGTAATAAGATTCATATTATTTGCTTGAGCATGCTGATTCAACAGAAAACACTGGAATACTTTTCTGAGGACATTCTGCCCACATTTATTTGAGATAATTCTGTTTTTCAGTGTAATTGTTCAGCTGTTGTGAGTTATTGAAGGTTAAGAAAGGGGGAGGAGAGCTCTCCTGTTTCTCAATTTGGTCACACAGATGTAGGCAATGTTTCTCTTTTAAAGATAAACAAGGTTTTTACTTCCTTGTTTAATCAGATTTCCATCCTAGTGAATTTGTAGATAGGAAAGCACCCTTTATCTCTTTTCTGATTAGCCACTAGCTCTTTTTCTGGTGTTGTTAAGAACCTGGAGCATCTGTGTATCTAAAAGGCCAGAAGGCATAATATATTATTTGGGATTTTGAGATATGTGTGGCCTATGTCACTTACCCTTATTTTTCTTTTGTTCTATGCAATCAGATTGTTCTAAGCACTCCCTTGCTGATAACTTAAAAGATTTCAGATTAAAGAAAAAATGAGGTTGGGGACAAGAGGGGACATTTTCCCCTTAAATTATATTAGTCATTTAGGTGCATTCACCAACTCCTTCAAGATTTAAATGAAACATCATGGACAGTTTTCAGGATTGTAGATTAATTGTTAAAAAGAACAAGCTTGGTTAGTTACTTTACAAATTAAAAATACTATCTTTTTCTTGTAAATTACCTGCCAATAAACAGGCATTTTTTTATGTTGTGAACTGTTTTTGATAACAGAAATAATAGGTTTAATTCTGTGAACCATGAATGTAATCAATATAGTAAAGTAGTAACAATACTAACCACAATCCTTAATCCACAATGCTTAAATAACAAATAATTTAAAGCACAGATGGCTGAAAAACATTTATTGAAAGGTTATAATGCTGAGTATTGTTTCCAAAGAATGAACAGAATCTCTACTTTTGTTACTTTCAACATATAATAACAGGGAAAAAATGGGATTAGTAAAATGCAGTTAAGACAGTGACTAGTCATCTTTTCAGTTTTGCATTTTTTTAACTTTATTTTAATTGAGTATCTAAAGGGAGAATTTTAGCCAGGATAATTACAGGGGAAATTGTTGTATCACAAACCAATTATTCAGGTTTTCATATTGAAAATGTATTCCCCAAAATATTCAGTAAAAGTCTGTGGTATTTGAGGAGAACTGTACAGAAATATTGTAGTTATAAAAAATTTAAGAGTTAAAAAGTACATTCTCACAGTAGGAATCATGAGTGCAAGACAGCCAACTGTGACCTTTGCTGTGAATTAAAGCAATGTGAATATAAATTGAGTCTGTTCTTAATATTTAAAAATTAGTAGTGCTATGTTGATGGCATAGTCTTAATGAGGGGAAAAAAACAGTTGTCTTTGGCTACTTAATCTGATTTTACATATGGAGAAAATCACACATAACAGCGAAATGCCATATATAGCATACATTTTAAAAATTATACAGTACAGTAAATAAACATTGGAAATATGATTAAACTCAAAATAAAACATGCCATAAATACTTGGGTGCTTCACTACCATTATTGCAATACGGGTTTGCAAACAATTTTCAGCAGAAAAGAGCAAAAATATTTACAAACGATGTCACATATGCCCAAACCCAAAATAAAACTAAAAGTAAAATCAAGCCCTGTTGGAGATTGCATAACATATATTCTCCCATTAATCCATGGAAGGAACTCACTTCACTACTTGCACTTTATGTATCTAATGCAACCATTTTGTTACTATTTTTATTATAGGACACTTAGGAAGTTTCATGTAAAGTTTTACATTGAGTCTTACAAAACTCAGGGAGAAGGTGTTATGTACATTCTCATAATTTATAATGGTTGCCTGCTCTTAAAAGACATCATATTCTGGAAAGTTGTTCCTGTATATGCAATATATGAGCTGATTTCAACGTTCAAAGTTTATTCTGTAGCATGGACAGGATGAAACAGCTGTTTGTGGTTATTGCCTTTGATTTCATAAAAAGAAAAGGCAGCATTAGTAGTAAAAGCAGGAATTTAAATTTAAGTTATTTTGTTTCAATTATTGCAAAGTTGTACTGCTAATTAACATCCACATAATTCAGATCTTTGACTTTAAATATGTAGATTAAATCAATGTGGCCATTTAACAATATCCTTCTGAGAAGACTTTTTGTTATGCTTAGCATAATTCAATAAAGTCAAGTTACCACAGAAAGCTGTATCATCCTTATGGGGACCATATGCAACATATTCACACTTTGATATTCAAAATAGTCTTATTTAAATGTATTATAATTGTTACATTTTTTAAATATAGCTATAGATTTGTTTTAGGTAATTTATCCCATTGAAACTGAGTAATGCTTACCACATTATAAGAAAGGAAGTGTGCACATCTGAGGTTTCTACACCGACCTGAGCTAGTGAACTGTGGTTTAGGAATTTCCCCTCAGATCACTGCAGTCTTTGTCTCAGTTGGTCATTACCTTATTTTCCCCCTGGGTGCCTGGATTTCGATCACATAGCAGGTAGATGCTGCATGGATTGGGGCTGTCAGATCTTTTATTTCCACTTCATTTCTTGCCATTAAGTCAATATTGTCTGAAAATCTGTTGTTGGGCACTTTCCCTTCATGAAATCAATAATTTTCTTTTGTATCCAGACTTTCATTAAATTTTGTAGTCCCCAGGAAGCCAATAAAACAGAAGCAAAATCAGAGACTTAAAAAAAAATAGTCATTCATACCACAACATATGCTATAGATTGTTTTCACTAAACCGTTTTCCCATTGTCAGTATGTGTATCAGAATCACTTTACAGTGTGTTAAACAATGATATAGATGGTATTCAGGTATGATGTTTTTTATTTATATAGACAGGTAGCATCTTTCACCCTTCAATATCAAAAATACAACACAGTTTAATGGCACACTCCTCACATATCGGTAATAAACATAAGGGATAAAATGATTGATTAAACAATGAACATTAAAATATTGTAACGCTTCGGGGTTCAGGCAGGCGCCCTTGCCGTTGCTGCTTACGGTCGGCACCACATTGTCGGGGACGCAAACCCGGGCCTCCGGCGTCACTCAACAGGGACCCAGCCTGGTGAGCTAAAGAGAGATCACCACTCTGGTAAGCCAGCTCTTACACAGTGCCTGTCGGCCGTATGCGTTACAATATGCTAAAAACGCATTTTTATTTTGAATATTACCCAATATCAATAACTATAGTTACTTCATACAGTCTATATAATGTGCTAGTTTTATACAATGCCAATAGACATACAATTATTGTTTTACAATCATGAGTACCATTTATGATAGCTATGTCAAACATTACTTTTCAGGCTGGAATTGACAAGGCAGTAAATAAATTCTTCCAAATTCCAAATCTGGATGTGTCCTCATCTATGGTGTTTTATCTTGGAGATTACTTGGTCTCTAGGCTAGTAACCAGTTTGAGAGACAAGTGAGCATTAAAATGGCCATTGTTAACTTACAGTTTTAAGATGGCTGACACTGCCACACAACAGTAGAAACAAATTGGCTACTATCTGTGATGATAGGGGTGAGTTGTTCATATATTTAATTTCTTCCGAATTACAGTATGTTGTTTGGATATCTTTAATAATTCATATGAAAAGTGATAATTTCTCCTTATCTGAGCTGCTTTCTCCATTGTGGGTTTCTTAAGTTTGTAAAGATCAAACCCAGAAACTGCTGCCTAGTTTTGAGTCAAAGCGTACTAAAGAGCATCCAGTAAAATTACAACTTTTTTGAAAGGCTAGTGGTAAGTAAACTCATGGAAAGAAAACAGGGATTTACAGATATAAATATGCATTACAACTAGAAAGTGGTGCAAAAAAAAGTTCACACCTTTTAATCTAATTTATAACAGTCTTTCCCCAGTTCTGATATGTGCCTCCATTAAATTAACTGTAGTCTCAGAAGACCCATCTGTTAGGTGTTGTTATTGATAATCCAGTGCAACTTCCTCCTTCTTTTTTGAGGTGTTTGATGAAAACCAAAGCTGAATCCAAAAGTACCAGACCAGAGTGGATGAGGTACAAATCCATTATTTTCTCCGTCTTGAAACTAATGAGCAAAATATACAATGGAATAATCAGTTTCACACAGAACTCATACCTTCATAGCATAAAGATTTCTTTACCAATCTGAAGGTCTGCATTTCATGAATGATTCATCACTGAGGCAATATTAAGCAATCATAAATCGTCAAATCCTTCATAGCCATATACAGTATTATATTGATGATGGGTGTGAACAATGTATTTAACTGGTTAGACTGCTATCAGACTTTGATGCATTTCTTGAATTACATCAGATGATAATATTAACACTAAATACTGGATATACATAGCGGTCTGTGTTAAAATGTCATTAAAACAGTATATACATTATTATCTCAATATGCTATGATGTCATGTTACAGTTTTATGAATTTTCTATTATTATTCCCCTGTTAATGACAACCTTGATATGAACTTAATAAATAAGAATTGATCATTTTCATGTTGCTGTTTTATTTTCTATGGAGTTAGTAACTGAATTTTGGAATTGATGATGACAACACCTTCATGTATTAATCATAATTGTTCTCTACATAATTTCCGAAAAGGTACATATGCCATAGGTAAATCTCTCTTTTCATGCTTATCTCATGCATCCCTCCTCTACCCCATCTCCATTTTTGCAGCTTTCCCTTGATTAACTTGCTTCTCTGCATGGGGATTTTAGTCTCTTTGTCCTTTGGCCAGGGGGCTGGACCTCATCCCACTGCGATAAGCCAAATATCACTTTACCTAAGTAACCAATTAACATCCTCACACATAATTCTTGGTTTTCTTTATCCCTAATGAATAATAATTTATTTTGCTGTATGTTCGTTCATAAAATATAATTTGTAGACATGCTATTATTTTATTATTTTCCATCAACTTTATAGCCTATACATTAAATTATTCTAGGATTTAAAAAATATACAATATCTTTCAATGTGAAAGAAAGAAAAGAACAAAAATAAGAAAAAAATACCAAGATTACCAATTTTACAATGTACAAATTTTTGGCCCAATAAATGTGTAAACGTTGTTTCACTAATTATTACTCTGAATATGGTACTCAGTTGAGCTCATAGTTAAGTATACCTGTGCTGGGATTCCCAGGAGATATGCATTTAAATATCTGTTAATTTGTAAGCAACCGTGAGTTGCAGTAGTTCCCTGCTACAGGCTGTTGCACCTTTACATCTGTTCTACATCACCAAAATAGAACATCAGGAAGCGGAATTCCTGGGATTTCTCATTTCTAATGTTTAATTTTCCCGAAACTGAAATAAAGTCAAGCATGACAAGTGTTTTTTAACTATCAAAACTTTTAATAGTTTTTTTTTAAATCATGCACTATTTAAGTTTGTCAGGGAGAAATCATTGTTTTTTTCTGATTTTCTTTAAAAAAAAAAAAAAAAAGAAGTCAAACAGGTGTCCAGCACCAGCTCCAACATGGAAGTGTAACTTGGTCCAGCTCCCAATGGCTCAGCCGCATCCTGAGTTTTACTCATGCATTTATCTCCATCAGCTGCTCAGAAACTGAACAATATTTTAGGGACTTCTATTCAAAGAATAAATAATTCCTCACAGTCCTCTATTCCCCTAGAAGAGCGAGAACAAATTCCCATCAGGCTCCTATGTTTTCCATTTCTCTTCTTGGCAAAGTACTACATTTTCATTCCCTGTAACACTTAACCAGACTCTTCCATCCATATCCAGTCTTCCCTTCACTGGAAGGGACTCATTTCTGGTGCACCATACCAAGTTAAACCACTGGTGCCCTATTTCCAGCTATAAATACTAGGCTTGCTACTCTTTAGAGACTACAGAGACTTTTAATTTAGACTCTTTAGAGACTAAAGTCTAAATCAATCACAAAATTACTAAATTCAATCCATAATAAAATCCTTGCAAGTCTTCATTATCTCTTTCAAACAAAACTTGTTAGGACTGCAGGTTGGCTACTGATGTTAAAGCACAGGGGTTGAATAAACAATCCTGTGCTATCTAAACCCTTAATAGTTTGGACTACTACAAACATGTACTTCCTTCTTAGACTGCAAAAACCTAACCACAGCCTCCTGCCCTCTCCATCTGACTGCTGATATACCACCTTCTGCTATTCCTGAGCAATGTCCAATTACACACAGGGCCAATAAGGTATGCTTTTTTCTGCCTATGGAATTCCAAACCACAGGTGTCCAATCAGTTAATCAAGGCAGGTGTGTCCAATTTACTCCCTAGAGGACTAAGCCTTGGTGTTGTCCACCATGATTAAGTTAAAACCTGTTTATTCTGTTGTTATGTGAAAAACAGGTTACAAACCTTTTTCCAAAAGACAAACCTCCATAGCTTAACATGTAAGCTCATCACTCCCTGTTTATTTACCCTTGGTGAATGAGGAAATTAAACCAAAAAGAGCAATAATTAATATGCAGCCAAATACTGCTGTTTTTACTGTTTCATTTGTTGAACCATCTGGGACACTGGTTTTCAACATTTGATTTATTTGCTTTTGGGACACTTTGTTATCTTGTCCCATTCTACTTGTATTAAACTGTCTATCACTATTATTAATAGTTCTCTGACCTCTCTTTGCCTTATTTCTTCTTTTAGGCACTCTGGCAAATTGGGTGAAAAAGGTATCCTTAACGATGTCTACCATTGCAGTTTCAAAGGAAAAAACATTTTGTAGCTAATCTTGTTCTTCAGGTTTAAGCTGTGTAATAAATCTGCATATCCATACTGAGGAACGTGATGGTGAGGTAAAATATAACTCGTACTACAACATGACCTATCCCACTGATTTTCTCATGATATCAAATTCCTCTTTTTTCACATTTCGTCTGTCTCACCTCTCCTTCACCTTTGCAGCTACTGCTTGGTTATTTCTCACTCTCCAGGGGGTCCCAGGCTCCTTCTCCTCAAAGGGGGGAAGGGGCGGGAGGGAGTTTTAAGGGAGATGTGAACACATGCCCTCACATTCCATTCCCTTTGTGACCGTCTAAGGAGAGTTTGTATGTTCTGTCCGTTCTCCCTCCCACCTCCTTGCTCCTTGGTATAAGTGTGTGTGTGCTAAGCCCCAAATCAGGACATTTTGCTGGATTGTAATGCAATATTTGAAACAGTAAATCCCCAATATAAATAGTGATGCACAATAATGTGACAATCATTCTGTGAGCTGTGCAGCCACTAATCGATTTGAGGTACATCTTTTTTAGTTTTTCATAGCAGCCAGTGACAGGGACATTTGATTTCTGATTTTCAGCCTTTAACAATGTGAGTAGGTATATCAGCTACAATGCACCTTACAGTATGTAACAAAGTTATTCAAATTACCACTTAAAACAAAATATTTTGTTTTGACAGTATGCATTAATTTGCTTTTAAATTTTTAAATGCACTACGTATAATATATTTTATGTGTATATATATATAAAAATAAAATAAAATTATCTGTTTTCTTATTACTATTCAAGCTCAATTATTATTAATTCTATACACTGCATGCAATTAGAAAAAATGATAAATCTATTAGTGTCATGGAGTATTGTGACTTATCTTATTTGGAGTTGTGGTGGCAATGTGGCAATAACATTGTGTCTTAACAGTGTAATCATTGTATTTAATGAAGCTGTCAGTAGTATACAGTATGATTAGTGCAGAAAAGAACTAATGGATTAATAAACATTTAAAAACTGTACTGTTTTCTCTGACAGCTGCACACAGCTGCAGTACTTTAAGGATTCATTGCACCATCTGGCAGTTTTACAGAGTAGTGTCGTCCTGCATCAGTTTTACAGAGTAGTGTCGTCCTGCAAAAATGTGAGAAAAGCATGACACAGTAAATACTAGGTTGCATTTAGATGGCTGCATTTGCTCTTAAAAAGCTCTTAGATACAGTTTCATTAGATATATTTAGATATCAAAATATTTTTTTTAATCTAAAAAGAATGTAAGATTACTTTAATACCTTTAATAACAGAGTACAACAACACATTTCATTTTGCTTTTCAAAATGTCTCTTTTGTAATGCAATGTCCATGTAGGGATATTAAGAAAAAGACCATTCTGGAGGTAATCTTGGTTTCATGTAGTAAAATTATTTGGAACAAACAAGAGGTGAGGCCTATAGTAAATCTGTTTGTGTGGATGTGATTACTTCCATATTTTTTTACACATTACAACCACAGCTTCAAATAAGAATGGTGTTTAATGTATAGTTTGGAGTACTGTGCAGTATGCAATAATGACTTATCAAATATGATCAATTATATAAAAACATTTGTACTATATAGAAAACAGAGAGATATTCAGAATTTATTCAGTTGTTTGAATGTTAAGGGATTGACAACTTTACATTTTATACTTCGCTTTAAAATTGTATCCAACTCTGCAGTAATACAAGTGCAGGCTTAAATGCAGAAGATTGCATCTTAATTTGAATTCTGTCATTTTATTTGAGTATGATGTCCCAATCACACTGGATTACTCTGATACAGTCCGCAGTCATGCTCCACAAGTTTAATTTGAAAGTTACAGTCTTCCCTGTTTTTACATGATGGGATTATTATATGTAAAGCATTCAAATATGCATTCATGTTTTTTCAAGAAAGGCAATTAGCTGTCTGTTTTCTTAACCTTAGAGTATTTGAACCAGTCATCTTTTGGTTTTTAAATGTAAGAGGTAATTTCCTTTATAAGTTATAACTATTTTAAAAGTAGCATAATCTGGCAAGTGAGGTAAAGATGTGTTTGTACTTAGCATTCCATGATTTTAAACAGATTTGTGATTCATCTATGTAATTGTCTTTGTACAATATAAATATACCCTGTGCATGTATACACCATATACGGACAGCATGTATGCTGCCCCTCATACAGTATACTGTAATTCACAACATTTGCAATATATACTGCAGATGCGAACATTAAGATATGCGAAAGACATAGAACACTTTATATTTAAATTTTTATCTTTTTTTTTGCACATAATTTGTTCTGGTATATATTCAACATAACACCATGGCACATATGCTGAGAGCCATACACTTGAAAATATATAATGAATATATTCATGTTTTAAAAGAGAGTTACAGAATTACCTGAACTCAACATGCCCACAACCAATTACATAATATTTACAAAAAAACCTCCTGGCTAAATCTAGCATATTTTACCAAAATAATACAGCATATTATAATGCCCTCAGTTCAGTAAATTCATCTCTGAAGCTCTGGAGTGTCAAACTCTTCAAACCTGTCAAATTAAACTGTACCAAAATTGTAAAAAGTACACATTAAGAAAACAAAAGCAGGGCATACCATTACTTGTTCACCTATTTATTATAATGGTTTTAGTGCTATTGAATCTATATGGGCAGATTTAAAGAACACATTGAAAGAAAGAAAAAACTATTGTGTGCAATCATGGGCTGAGGAGCAATTTGCAAGCTTCCTGCTGAATAGCTGGCAACATGTAATCAGCATTGAGAACATTAACTGTGAAAACAATCAAGTTGAGAGAGAAATTGAAAAGATAATCAGTACCCTCAATGGAAGTGACATTGACAGTAACAGTACCTCTGAGTCCATGCTGAATAGTACCTCTGGTCAATATTGAAGGTCAGTAGAGTGACAAATCCAGGCATTCAGTATTCATCTTCTGGCAGTGATTAGCTCAAACTGAGTAATTTCCTTTCCGTCTTTGATTTATGGGTTTCTTTCCAGATGTACAGTACATTATAGTGCCATGTAAAAGCTATAAGACTGCTCCTTTTTTTTACAGTTTGAATAAACTGCACATGGAGTTTACTGGCAAAGGCTGTCTACAATTTTTCGTGAGAAGACTGTAAATTTGTTCTGGTGATCTGTCAGCACAAGCATGTTAACCAGTTCCTTGTGCTAAAGAGTAACACTACACTGGGAAAGCAGTGTTAGAGGATTGTTGTATGTGTGGTCTGTCCATATTTTCTTCCCATAATACCAGCAAATTAGTCATTTTCGTAAAAAGAAAGAGTTGTTTCATTCCCTGGAATGCAACAGTCATAGCAAAATAGTCTGTATCTAAATGCACACATCTAAGAACCATTCCAAAATGCATAATTAAAATGAAATTCTCAGTTCACATGAAATAAAGAGAAAGTTTTTTAGCTCCAAACTGTATATCACTATTCTTTATTGTACACTACTTAAGATTTTAACATCTCCACCCAGTCCAAAAAGAAGCTGCAAATGGAGATTGTGAGGTGCAATGTATAAAAGTGATCCCATCTCAGCATGATAGCTCTGTGCAGATCCTTCACAGAGCACATCTGCTGATATGCCAGATACAATTATCACCAAGAGGCAATCTAAAACATCATCCTAATTACTTGTACTGTAAGTGATAAGCAGTAAAGTTAAATGTGTTAGAAATGTCTTGGGATGCAAATTATGTAAATTCTAAGATCTATAGCAAAGAACCTTTGAAAATATGATAATCAGAATTTGTAGGTAACAGTACTCTCACTCCAGAATGCCAAACATATTTTTTGTAGTTGGAATTGATTTTTTGATAGACTGAATTTATGTACCTCATTACTTCTGTTTTGATTTAAACAATTGTATTGAGCTCTCTGTAAATTGTTCAACACTGTCTCTAAGTGAAAACTTCATGAAAGGCATTGTCAATTTTAAACAAGAAAACTAAAAAATGAAGTCTCCAAAGAGTATTTCACTAGTTCAGCCTGTGGAATACAATTCTTTGACTGAGCAGTAAAGCACATCTCTAGAGCACATCCTCTATTTGCCAAAGTATAAGAGAGGTATTGATGGTAGCTCATATAAGGAACCACTGCCAATGAAAATATTTTGTGTTTATACACAGTTAAGGACACATTCTCTTTCCACTATAAACAGCAGATCAAGGGAGACTGAGATGCAAGATAAAAATACAATGCACTTAAGGACATTGCTTGTTATTCCAAAAAGTATAAACAAATGAATAAATAATTCACTGTGTTTGTTTTATCCTGTCCTGCTTGGGTATTTTTTTTTGGGGGGGGGGATTAAAGGCCTTTGAAACACTGCTATTGGCTAGATAAACAGCTTTTCCAAGTGTCTATAATTAGAACTGATCAAGGAAGTTACAATTATTTAAGGCAGTAAAATGATGCATGTACTATTTATCAGTACAAAGTTAAGTGACTTACAAATATCTATAAATGAAATGAGAAATTTAGGTCAATTTTTAATCTGTGTTTCGTTCGTGAACATCTTGTTCTTTGTTCTAAAACATTAATTTAATAAATTATGGTTACATAGAGAAAATACTGTGTTACATACCTTGTTTATATGGGGGCAGAGCAGTGGCTCTGGGCTAAGTATCTGCACCTGTGGCTGGAAGGTTGCCGGTTCAAATCCCATGGCTGGCAGAGGAATCCTACTCTGCTGGGCTCCTGAGCAAGGCCCTTAACCCCAGCTGCTCCAGGGACACTGTACAATGGCTGACCCTGCACTCTGACCCCAAGCTTCTCTCCCTCTCTGTGTCTCATGGAGAACGAGCTGGGGTATGTGAAAAGACAAATTGTAATGCAAGAAATTGTATATGGCTACCATTGTTTGGTACTTCAATAACTTTAGATGTACATTAAAATTATACAATAGCTCTGAACAAAATAAAGAATTAACCGTCCTTCACTTTCTTCTGTGGAAATCTTACTTAAATAACACCCCATTTATGTTATTTTCTATTTAAACTTTATGCATTATATTCTTCTCATGCTAGAAAAACTGTCCAATTTTAAAGCAACATTTTTTTTTTATTATGATAGAGTCATAAGAAACATTTGAGGAACAGCCTTTGCCTAAATGTCATTAGATGAATAGACTGGGTGATTTCACATAAAGATGTAACACACCTGAAGAAGGCTCCACTGCCAAAATGTTGTGTTTCTTTTCTTTACCTTTCAGCACAGAATTAACCTTTACTTGTTCCTATGGAAACACAGGCTAAGCATTTTTGTTTCAGTGTTTGGTAGTGTACAAATGCATATCAATACTATTTTCTTGTACAGCAAAAAGTGGAGGAGCCAGAGAATATCCTAGCAAGCAATGGGCGCAAACAGATTACACCCTGGAGAACAAAGGGAGAACATACAAACTCCATGCAGATATTGGTACACCTCAGGATCTGAATTGAACTCAAGGTCCTAGCTCTGTGAAGCAGAAATGCTAACCACAGAGCCATCATGCCAACCATTATTCACTCATATCTGGTCAAATTCCTTTTGGTAAGCAGATGGCATTTCAGAGATCCTCTTATCATACAGATGGTTTTGTTATTATTTTGAACAAATCTGCCTTGCTCACACCACCACACGAACAACTGGCATAGTATTGATAGCATTACAAGGCTAAATGAGAATGTAGCTCTATTGATTCATGCATGAGCTAATGATTGTTGCATAAATCAAAAATAGAAAACAGTATTGTTTTCTTTTGTATTTGAACGCAAGATGGCATGTTGTCTTCACATAATGAGTTTTAATGCAAATGCAGAGTAAATTATTTGTAACTATTCGTTATTGACTTCCTTGTAAAGTATGTACAAATTATACCGGTATAAAGAATGTTTCCCAGTTTGGTTTCCTTCACTGAACATAATTTTGTTGACATTTCATTATAAAGAAATTTATGGCTAAACAATATTTGTGTGAACTCTTTTTATAGAGATGTAAATAGGAATGAAATCAGAAATGAAAGTCAGTTGCATACAGTATGTGTTTACTTTTGCAATAGTTTGTTATGCAATTTGTTTCACATTTTGGTAGTCCACTTTCTGATAGCGGAGGTGGGAGCATACATTTCATAATTCAATAAATTAATTGTGTGAATTCAACATTACTAGGAATCCATCACTACCAAATATCACTGTCACATCATAAATGAAGACATTTCAAATGAGGAAATCATATGTGATGGAATAATACATGCAATCAAAGAGCTTACCATGGATTAATATCTTAAAGTAATACTTTCTCTGTATTTGTAAGAAGATTCAAAATAAAATTGGTTGGTTAAGATAAGCTTTGACATCACTGTAATGATAGTACTACAGCAGCCTTACTAAGTAGAGTTGGAAATGACAGTCTCCTATGGAGACATTACATAATAAATTATTGGCAGGCATAGAATTAAATGACTGTGATGTTCTTTGTATAATTCGTGTTGTGCCTTAGTTCTATTAAACATCCTTTTGTTTCGACTCATAACTTATCAAAGCAGTGCACATCCATCTCTTGCAGACTATACTCAAGTTCTCATATTACAAATTCCAATTATTTTTCTCAGCTTAATGCTTATAATTTTCCCTTCTTCCATTTGTATACAATTACTTGGCTTGCCAATTATTGATACCTTAATGGATTTTTCAGTCCTTATTCTATGTACTGTTTAATAATAATGATTAATGAGGCGAGTAAAATATACACATTTTCTCAGTTGCTTTATACAGAATTTCTAAAAAGGCCAAGGCATACCTAACCTAATAGTATTCATTATTGTACACTGCCGGCTTCAGGTAAGAAAGAGATACAGAAATAAATATATGCCTATAAATGCAAGCCAGATCCAAGTATAATGAAATCTAATTAAATGATTTCTTTCTAGAATGACATTCAATTTACACTTATTTCATGTTTTCAAAAATTGAGTTAAGTGAAATGCAATTTGCAATTCAGCTTAGACTCTGTACTTTGTAGTTCATACTATATGAAGTTATGCTTATTCTCTTTTCCATTGGCCTGTTGCTATTTGTCATTACAATTAAATCAACTCTAAAGGCAGATCATAAAAAACATTTTTCATAGCATATTAGTTTGTATTGGGTGGTTCAGTGTTGCAGTGGTTAGCATTGCTGCCTCGCAAAGCTGGGGCCCTGGGTTTGATTCTGGACTTGGCCTGCTACAGTATCTGCATGTACTGTACAGTAACTTGCATATTCTCCTCATGTTCCCTTGGGTTTTTTCTGGGTGCTCTGGTTTTCTCCCACAGTCGTAAGACATACTGGTAAGTTAACTGACTTCTCGAAATATGGCCTTGGTGTACAGTATGTGTGTTTTTCTGTCTGTGTGTTTGCCCCTTGCTAGAGATAGGCCCTGGCTGGATAATTTACACTGGATAAAGTGGTCATAAAATGGATGGATGGATAAGCATGCACTGTATATAAGACATTTTTGGTTTACTATTTTTTCTGCCTTTTGGTTGCTTTAAATACATACCTCGGCCCCCACCCCTTTTCTTAATTTTTCATATTTTTCTGAAATAGCTTGGGTGCTCACAACAAAGACCTTGGGTAACACAACAAAAGCCTATATGAATGAATAATGCAATAATGATTTTAATAGATAGTGCTATCTGATACTAGTTTATATAAGGACAATCTTTCAACTAATGGACTAATTTTTCAATAAATTTCTATATATTTATATATTTATCTTCTACCATACTATACTATATCTTCTACTTGTAAATGTAAAGTGGTCTAATGAGTAATATACCTTTTAAAAAGTATTTTTTTTTCAAACATAGAAGCTTATGTTATTTAATGCAAGTGGAAGTTAATTTTAATATGTGATTAATTCAGCATTCAATACAGAACCTCTCCTCCAACTTCGGACGCAGGCGTATTATTCCTTCTCACAACCAGCAGAAAATCGGCTTCTTGCCCTTTAAGTCTGGCTAAAATTAAGGAAGAGATCCTTCAGCTGGTCCTCTACCTTTCAGTCAGAAGGTATTGAATGAGTCCACCGTTGACACAGAACCTTCTTACAACAGAGATTTTACCATTTCTAACTATGGGTATCAATGCACTATTTACTGCAGTCTTACAAGAAAGTCTCATATCTAAACTTTCTAGTTATTAAAAATGCCTTACCTGCATTTTAAAAATATATCCAAACCCTACTTCAGCACAACCTATAGTATATTGAGTTTGTGTATGACAGGATATGTAATTATATTTACACAATACTGTATGTACGTTTAAAGAACAATATACTGTTTAATACTATGCCCTTTTTGGTATGTTCACTGTTGATTGTAACATGAGTTAGCCTTTGAAAGTAATTTTCTCTTGACATATATTGTTGATCTCTTCAAAGCATGTCTGGAATTGTTTTAAAATGCAGAAATCTATCAAAAGCTTATTACTGACCTGCACTATAACCACTGTTAAATCACGTGAAATGACTAAGAGGATTCAATTTGCTACAAAGCCATGTACATGACATCTAATTTATTATGTATGCAACAATAGATATGCCTGTGTAGGATTTCATAATGCATATCTTAATGTTAATGGAATGTAAAACTTATACAAGGTTTTAAATAAGAGATAATAGGGATAATTGTTGAAGTGGCCAAGGAAAGAAAAGACAAGTCCTTTGGATTCTGGAAAACAGTAGTAATATACCAAGACAGTAATTTCCAACTTTGTTATCAGTCTATACATAACCAGAAGAGATTATCACAGATATAAAAATATAAAGATAAGTAACAGTAAAAAGGTAAATTGTTAAATGTTGATGTCAATAATTAGGGAGCCCTGGTAGATCTTACTCAGTTTCCTACAAAATAATCTCCTTCAGTTTCCAAGGATTATCCTCTGAATTAAAACGATACAAAGAGAAAGAAATTAAAAGCAGACCCATGCAGTCAGTCATTACCACAAACACACAGGAATCAAACTAAATCTAAAATATCTACAAATTAAACACACGACTTCTGTGAGAGAGCTCACCTGCTGTTCCGAGAGCTTCACATCACTTCTGTGCTGTGCTCACCTTTTGACATTCTAACAGAGATTCTACTGTCTAATATACCTAAATGCAGAAACAGCAGATTTGTCTGGGAGAGGACAGGTCCAGTGTCCTTTGCCTCCAGCCCAACTGGAGAATCCTACTGCCATTCCCCCGAACACTGCTGCCCATACTGTTTATGTGCTGTGACTGGTCCTTCCTCCGACTCCTGGGCCAAGTAGAGATTAGCGGCCAAGTTGACATTTTGTTAGAATATAGTTCTACATTTGAACTTTAGGACTGGTCAAAAGTCAGAAATAGCATTTTGTGAGCTCCTGATGCAATAACCATGACCCTACTTGCACCCTCTGAAGTGTTATAACACAGTATGAACGTGATCCTTAAAAATTGTCTAAAGAAGCCAAAAAAGGATATTTTTGATAGAACATACAGTATACATATAAGCTCCAATGCTACCATGACAATGTCTGTGTTCTTTAAAGTATAAGAAGATTTTGCATGTTCTTTCCTTGGGAAAGGTCTGAGGACATAGGTAAATCCTTTTTTATTAGAGCATATTAAGATATTTGTGTTTCAATAGCCATGACACTATTTGTACTCATAATGTAATTGTAAGCACATTTTTCTGTTGACATGAAAAGGTCATAAGGTTTTTTATATCGCCAAGTCATGTGACCAAGCCGTTTTATTCAGTTGTGGACAATATTTTACATAGCATACTTTTCTTCCATGAATATTCACATGCCTACACCTTCTACTATATAGTAGATATACCGTATAACGTAACATGGATATATTAAGCAAACCTAAAATCAGATTTGCATATGGCCAAGTTTGATTTTTTAATGTAGCAACTATTTTCAAACAATCTTAGCTGGTAGCTCAGTTCTGGTTGAGGAGGATGCAGTCAGTCTGTAATGGTGGTGCAATGGTGGCATCATGGAAAGAAGAAAAAAAGGTTCTTGTTGTCCACAATTTATTTTTCTACCCTGATTTTGTAAGTTTATCCTGGTCACTATGGGGATGGAAGAACTCCAAAGATGTTGGGTTGCTGCTATATGTAGGTGGCACCCTTCCCAGGATCAGACCAACAGTGCAGACGAGATGTTAAACCAAGTTTATGACTATGTTCACAAAAGTAGGGGTGTTAACACTGGTATCCTGGATAACTTATCTAGCAAAATATGACTTACCTAAACTTCCCCCTTTTTAAAAAAAAAAAAAAAAAAATAGTACTTCTCTGTTTGACCTCCTGTGCAGTGGAGCTGATTGTACACAATAGCTGTTGTACTCATCTGTGGGTCCTCTTCTATCCTGAAAGCTCTTTGAGATCCTTTGGGAGTAAAGCAGAATATAAACGCAAGGAAATATTATTAATTAAAAAAAATATTTTGAAGGATTGTGCACTAATTTACATGTAGCATATTTCCGTTCAAGTGGGTGAGTAATTTCAAGGAAAACATTGTTTATTGACAAATTCCACTGTCCTGAAAAGGTCTACATTTTGGACTTGAAGTATAATTTCATTCTGTAACAAGTTTCAGATTTGGTTTTAAAGATGATTGTGTACACACCATGTGATCTGATGACATCACCAACGAGCTTTATATGTGCTTTCCTTGTATATGGATGAGAACTGTGGGGCTACATGAAGTTTAAAGAATCTGACTTTACTACCAAGATAAAATGCAATACTTGTAAATGGCTCACACCTTCAATTTGATCGTCTTGGGGCAGCCATGTTTAAGACCAAAACACACCATGAGAATTTTAACTGAAAACACAAGTTACTAGGTATACATGGTTTCTCTTAGTTCAACCTCCAGGTTCAAGAGATATTTCTCTGTTTTTTTAATCACCCTATCATGAATACGATTCTACAAATATGGCATATCAAGGCCCATGAGGTTTCAAACTTCTTCAGTGTTCTGTTTCAGACAATAATTTTCAAAATTCCTAATATTTTTTTTTAAAATGTGACATACTAGAGTAACTTTTTTCTGTTTTTTTTACAATATTGTTAAAAAGAAAAGAAAGATAAGTAGAAGAATAAAATAAAAATAGAAACATAAAAAGGAATAACCCGAACAGTAACAGATGGTTTCCAGAATTTTTTTGGCCTGTAATTATTACTTACACACTTACAGTATCTTTAAGTGTCACAGAACACCATATGTTTCAAAAGCACCATTTTCACAATGTTGATGTGTACAGTAGTTCACTGTACTTATTTCCCAAATTTCATACATATATACTTTAGTTCATATAATCTGGGAAAAGGATTTAAAAGTGAATCACATATAATCCGGATTTTAACTTTGAACCAGCAAGTCAAACCCTGGATTATGTTGAACCTTAAGTGAGTATCATAAAAAGGTGTTCTTACAACTGTGGTGCCTATGATTCACATTTTATTTTGCAAGTATTGTAGTTTCTAACAATAAAGGAGGAATTTGGAAAGCGGCATGTTACTCATTTTCTTGTTTGCTTATCTCTTCCAGATATTTTTTCTGAAAGATCCCTTGAAGTCTGCTTCAGTGATATTCCTGGGCAAATTGTGTAAAGACGTGCTTGTACAATCAGTCCTAAATGCCGTTCCTCTGAATTTCCAATCATTTCCATGTGTCTTTCTTTCATGATTGATCCTGAAGCAGACCATTGGATTAACTTTGCCAGTACCTTCCAGGATTCAGAATCCTTTTACAAGTCCCCCTGTAATCCTGTATATTCAAGAATGAAAATTCTAATCTCATTAAAGAGTATGACATCGAATTTACAGGAACAGGAAATCTGATCTCTCTTCTACATAAACTTACCAGGACAGCAATGTCCTTTTTGTACTGAAACAATAAAATATTTTAAAAGTGGGTGGAATGATGTACATTACTTGTAATTTAAGATTCTTTGCTTTGCACTGTATACCCCTTTTATTGACCTTTTTATGGCTTCCCTTCATTATGTGGGGACGTTAAAGTCAAAAATCCTTATTACACCTATTTAAAATTTATAATGCATCTGTCTTTTAAATTTCATATTTTTGCTGCTAACTGTTCTATTTGCCATTTATCCACCAACAATTAAATATGATTTACATCTTTGTATGCTGTTTGGCAACCTCAGTGTCTCCTACATCTTTCTACCCCTATTTTTTCATGATCTGCCAATTGAATGCTTACTAGTTCTAAAAGTTCATTCCTAATACAGATTCATGTGGAACTGAGTGACACAACATTGACATAAAATCCATCAAAATAAATTTGAACTGCGAACCCATTGCATTTAACCAATAATCGATTCACAAATTATTCAACGTTTTTATGGACCAATGGGGGCCTACAGGTCCATTACAAAAATAATAACAACAATAATTCTGGCCAATCAGGGCCCCCTGATCAATCTTGGCCACCCTAGGCTTCAGCCAATGCCAGCCTGTTTGTTAATCCACCCCAGTACGTGATTCTGTTTTGATTCCATTTCACACATCCTCTGTGTCACAGATACATAGTAAATTCTTTTGATGTTGTGTAATAAAGAGCAATGGTAAATTGCTGGTACCACAAATTGCTCAACAACCCTTTAATCATACTTACTGTATATCTAATACCATTGCTGAATACATGAAACCCAAAAACAGAGGGTTCTACATTGTATTGTTTTCCATAATATTCCCAAACTTAGAAAAAAAATACAGTAGCTTCCATGTTTAGATTTGTCTTTTGTTTCTTTTTATCATTTCCTCAACAATTCTTTTCTGTATTTGGCAGCACTTGGAACCTGTAAAGATCATACATAGCTATGATCACAACATAAGACAATAAAATAAATATTTCCTTTATATTTAATTTAAAACACAGCTGAAATCAGTTTAATTATAAATCAATTAAGTCACCAGAATCATAGTGGAAGCATTAGCAGGGGATGTACTGTGGCAAAAAGTTTATTATCATAAAAGCAAAAACTTTTATGGGCCAGTTTTGTTTTTGAATCACAGCTTTTTATACAAAAACTCAATTAGACTTCTGAAATGCTGCAGCACCTCTTTAATGAGAAGAGCTTCTCCTCATCCCTAAGGACCATCTCCATCCTCTGCAAATCTGTTTGATAAGGTTTTGAAGCTGATCATGTTTGACAGAAAATTATGAGTTTGCACATCATATCACCATTTCATCATGAATTTAATAAAAGGTTGAAGGACTGAAATTTCCTGTTGCATGAACTAAACATCTTTCTAATTATCAGATACATGAAATATGTGATCTTCTGATTTTCATGCTGTCAGGATGTTTTTACATAAACATTGTGACCACAGAACCCATCTGTATGCCCTACTCCAATTAGTTTTCTAATGAAAAATCCATTTTATATTGGGTCCTTTTGCTACATCTGTCTAGTTTTTGCTGTCAAGAGGATGACTTAATTTACAAGGTCCTGAAGTGCACACTGCAGGTTTTATTAAACATTTCCTTGAGATTTAAAAAGTAAATACAATGAAAAGTAAATTATTTATATTCAGTAAATTAAGGTAGCATAAAATTGGGCTGGATGTTGAATAATACATCTTGCCAAGATTATTTATTTAATTTATAAATGTATTGATATCAGTATAACACAATGTGTTTTGGTTTCCTTTAGTTATTAAGTTATTTTTAAAATAAGATTCTTAAAATAGGTCAGATTACGTAATATTTGAGTGATGTCGTAAACTGTGATTTATTCTCAACATGTTTCAGTCCTGTAATTTAAGGTATTTTTGTTAAGAGAAAGACCTAACCTCATTGCCCTCTGAAGATAAAAGTCTGGACCAAACTGGCCCATACAGACAGTAATGCAAATTACTTATAAATAAAAATCCAAATAGTTTAGCCTTCAGGTTAATCTGCTCCCTTTAAATCCAGAATGATTAATCAGTCTACTTCTATCCGTTATTATTCTTGTCCAGGGTCTTAGACAAGAAAATTAAATAGGAGCCATTACAATGAGCTTAGATGGAATTACATTTCAGAACAAATATGAGATATGAGAAATTATTTACAGAGGACAGCGCCACATGTGAAATACTGTAGAATAGAAATTACATTTACAATTTTATTCCTTCATGTTCACATCTTAATAGATGAAATGAAATAAAAGTAGATGCAGGGATATGGCCTAAGGTCACCTTTGATGTACCTGGAAGTGGAACCAGAGCTGGATATTCTTTGCCTTTTATGAACATTACAGGTAAAACTGAACCCTTGCACTGTGATTATAGGTTTTCAATATGGAGAGCTAAAAGTGGAAATTCAGTGCAAAACAAAAATATTGAAATGTGAGTCCATTTGTCATTTGGTGAATGAAAGAATAATCAGATTCAGTGTTAGTTACTAGATTTAAAAGATTGAGTTTTAATCTGTCCTTGGCCATAAGACATGTTGATTAAATATATAGACCGACATTGGTTAGATTTAATAAATTTTAATACTTCTATTGAGTTGTTTCAGGCCTTCACACTTAGAACTAATTGACTCCATTTAAAATACATTTAATTGAATCAACATTGAACAGTTTCATATAAAATTCTGGTTAGTCCAATCCTAAATAAAAAAAAAATATCCCACTTGATAACAATACAAAATGACAACCAACAAAACATCATTGTATTGTTTCTAAATGCTTTGCAAATGTCTATATAGTATAACTAACTAAACTATGGGATACATTTACAAAGTTACAGAAAATGTGAACAGAAACACAAACCATTGTATGAAACCATTGTATGAAACATTATACACAGTTACAATGAAAACATTGTAAAACTGCCATTGTGTATGTCTTCACTCAGTATTAACACAATCCATTGTTGACACCTGGGCCATTTTTATTAAGGATGTCGGAAGGGCAGGTCGTGGAATGGCCAGGAGAGCAATACAGACCCTATGTGTAGCGGTAAAATGGGGCAACACAGAGGTCAGCCCAGGCCCAGGGGGTCAGACGATGTTGGTATAGAAACCTATGCCCTCAAACTATGGATGTGGGGCAACCTGGTGCTAGGCGGGTCTCAGGACATCCGTACCCTCAGTGCTGAGCCAGGAGCAGTGCAGACACAGGAAGTAAATAGGCTACACAACAAGACATGAATAATCACAGGGAACTAGGAACAGGACAGAAGTAGATCGCCCTTTAGGTGTACAGGGCGTTACAATTTCAGGTTCTACATACTGTAAAAAGCTTTATGATGTCCCATCACTCTTACAGTGGAGATGAAACTACTAACCAGTTCTAGGTTCATTGTTTACATGTTCTATTAGTCTCAGTTCAGAAATAGCGAGACCTTAACATTGTTTTTTTGCAAGTCGTGTAATTGTATTCATCACCCCATATGGTATGAAAGTGATGCCATTGAATTGTTAGCCCTGTGGTATTATCCTGCTTCAAAAATCAATACATGAAAGGAAAAAAAACTGGTGATTCAAGGACTTTGTCAAGGTGGTGCAAAGCAGAAAGGTTGTCCTCAGTCTGAACCAAAGGTTTTTTTGTGTGAAGGGATATTACTTCACAAATCATTTCCACTGCAAAATTCCAGGGCTGCTCCAGTTTCTCGTTTTTTCTGGACCAGTATACTTATTGTTGAAGCAGAATTTTATTCTCCAGGCAGCTTTTTACAGATAAGCCAATTTCACTTATGCCAAAAGAAGACAATCAGACTCAGACAGGCCATGATTCCTAACAGACTCAAATGAGCTTTCACAGTTTTTCCATTAATTGAAATTGTGTCTTTTTGAACAGCTATTTATTCAGAATCTTAATAAAGTCGTTTTCACAATTTTAATTCAGCTCACATGCCAAACTGCACCTGGTGCTTTTAGCAAATCATATGACCAAAACTGAGAAGTTAATCCTAGATAAATAACCAACAAATCTATGTGCTCAATCTAATGTAAAAAAATATCTGTCCAACATGCTGTAAATGTTATGGTGTTGACAAAAACAGTGTTCATGTGTGTATCATTAACTGTGAAACAAGATAAAGGCATCAGGATTTGTTTTTAGTGCATTTAGGAACAAAGTGAAAAAAGAATCTAGAAGACAGGCCTTTCTTTCAGGGCATGATTTTTTTGTAATTTTTGTAAGCATGGAATGATTCTGTTATTTAGTTATTTATTCATTAAATCACTTTTTTTCAATTAAAAATGTGGAATTACAGGATTAAAATGACCCTTCTACTTATCTTCTAATAATTTCTGGCACAGAAACCATTGGAATTTGTGAGTGATTAAGGGCAGTAATACATTTATAACTATTAGGAAGACAAAGCGTATCCATCATTGATAACATATGCAGAATTAAAGCAGGGCATGATTGATTCAGGGGTACCTCATCTAACCAAGGTGTTAATGAATTTAGCAAAACTTTTTATAGTGTGTCTAAATGAGCACCCAGCTGCAAAGAGCAACCTAGGTGCTGTCTGAAACCAAATCACATTTTAAGCCACCATCTGTAGCTCAGGTTATATTAGTTTTTGTTTACAGGCAGTCACAAAATCTACTTGAAAAATCTCCTGAAATCTCCTGATAAGATTTACTACTAGCATAATATGTATTCTAGTTATCCCTTTCTTACAGATGCTGCCATGCCAAAATTCATTTTTTTTCTAGATTTAACGCTCACTTTGGCTATCCATAAGGTTGTGCAATTTTTTATTTTGTTAACCCATATTTCTTCACCTAAGAGGCAATAAAATACAACCCATAATGGATACCTTATATTTCGAGCATTTTTACAATATCTCTCAGTGTACAAAATCAAGTCTAAAAGAATATTTCTTTTTTTAATCTTAAAATGACCCTCTATTAGCAAAACATGGAACTCTTTAATAACAATTTACACTCCTTAACCTTGTTTGAAATATTTAAAAAAAATTGACTTTTTAACCTTTCCTATGACCATACAGTATTCAACTAATTTCTTTTTTTGCCAGAATTATTGAGACCAAAATGCAAAACAAACAGAGGATATTGCATGAGTATGCTATCATGTAATCACAAAAGCATATAACTTGAAAGTAAAGGTGAAAAATACGGTATATGGGAATTCAGACACAGAAATTTAACCTACTGCAGTTTCATCGAAATGCAGTCTAATAATACTTATTTTATATAATGACTTTGAGAATGTTCTCACCAGTGTCCATAAAAAACACATTACACAGTAACCTAAACATAAGGAAAATTACATAACCAAGAAAACAAAACAATTACAATGATAAAAAATATATATATTTTGAAAAGTAAGGATCAGAAAAATCCCCTCAAGTGTCCAGAGTTTGGTACTAACTAACTAACTAACCAGTTTGGAAAGCTGCGAAACCTGTTTCAGGTACCCACAAGTCTTTGTATCATCAAGCATTTCTTATTCTCCATCCTAAATGAATTCCATGTTCCCATTGATCTTGTTCTTGTTTTACTACTGTGTGTGGCACTATAGAGTCAAAGGGTAAGATTTCTGCTCCTGACCACATGGTTGTGGGTTCAAATCCTTGCTTGAGACTTATTTTTACCAGTAGACATATCACCCTGCAACTCACAATTGGCAACCCACTGAAGCTAAGCAGCTGTGAGCCTGACCAGTACCTGGATAAGAGACCTCCTGGGAAAAAAACAGCAGTTTCCAGTAAAGCACCAGTTTTGGGTGATTCAGCTGCTCGTAAAAAGTGAGCGAAAATGTGAGAGACTAATCCACAGTTAAAGGTTAATTCCATGCTTAAAAGTAGAAAGGAGAAACACAACATTTCAGTTATTATGCTTTCTTCAGCTGTGAAACAGAGTGTGTAAGGTTACAAGAATATAAAACACAGGAGAAGAAAGGACAAAATAGGTGAGAATGGGCACAGAACAGGTGAGAAAGAGTGTCTAAACAAAGAGAAATGTAGGGGAGAGGTGTGAGAATCTGAAATTTCCAAATGAATGGAGAGAATTTAAAAATAAATTAGCTATTAAGAGACAGAGAAGGTGTTATTCAAGTTTAAGGATAATTTTGGCTTTTAATGTTTTTAAAAAAAGAATGCAGACAGAAAGATCAGTGAAATCTTGGCCAGGAGAAGTGGAATTCTATATTTGCTTATAGAAATCGTTGATTCTCACTGCTCTGACATGTTCACCTCACTGTTGTAAATGGCAGGGCATTTTCGGCAAGAGAATGAGTGAATTAGATTATTCAACATGCATGACGTTAACTGGGTAGTTTTGAAATTGCCCATGGAGCCATATATATGTGTCATATTGGATACATATTTGCAGATGTTACTGTGGCTTCTGTTCTAGGAAAAGGTATCTGGTGGGGATGGTACTTATTGGGGGTTAAGGAGACAAAAAGATTAAGTGGTTGAAAGTATGAGATGATGAGTGGGTCTAGTGGGTCTAGAAAAAAAGGTTCAATTAGAATCATCATCCTGTAAATAGAGAAGATTCTGTTAATGATCCTGGGGATAGAAAAGATGTTAAGGGAAGCACCAGTGGAATTCGGGTCCAGGTCTGGGGGGGTTTCTTTGGGTTGATGATACAAGGGCTGTTTTTGGCTTGTGTAAAGACCCTGTCAATACAACATGCAGCATCTAGTAAGGAAAAGGAAGCATTTAGTTGAAGTTATTGCTGCTCCAGGAGTTGTCACCAGTTACTAAATTAAGGGGTCACATACCAATAACCCGAATGGATTTGGGAAAAGTAGGACTTGCCTTACCAACTTATTAGTTGTTTGAACATGCAAAAAAGTAAGGGATCTGTAGGATTACTGGTTATCTTGATTTATAGTTATGATCCAGATTCCAGATTAGTTTGTAAACAAGTCATGTTTGCTGATGGAGCCAAATTAGGAGGATTAGTAAACACAGTAGAAAGTGCAAAGGAAAGGATTTGGATAAAGTGGGCAAAGAGAAGGTACTAAAAGCATAAATAGCAAAAGGCCAGAAAAGGCTACTTGTGAAAAACTTGCGTGTTCGCATTGACATATCATTAACATTTGTGGGAAAGCAATTAAAAAAGCAGAATGCTAGGATTTATATTTAAAAATGTAGAATTTAATCAAGAGAGGTTCTATTAAAAATGCATAATGCACTAGAAATGGCTGATTTAGAATATTGTATATAATTCGCTGACCACAATATAGAAAATATTTTGCCACACTGGAATATGTCCAGAGAAGAGCAACTAGATACATGCTGGTGTTTAAAGGAAATTTCCTATACTGACAGATAATGGACTTGAACCTTTTTATTCTTAAAAAATAGAAAACTATGATGGTACCCGAAACAGATATTCAAAATCCTCTAAGGCACAGATAGAGTCAACCTGGCATTTCTTCTGAAAGAACAGTGAAATGCAAATAGGTGATAATACAGTATATATTTTTACCCCCCCCCCCCCAACTTTGGAGGACTTCTTTATTTTATTTTTTTCACTCTCTTATTTTTGTTCTTGTTAGACAACAACACCAAAAAAATTCTTACATTCACAAAAAAATAATTCAAAAACTTCCTACTAATATTCTTAACATCCAGTGCCATTAAAATATGTCTCTAATGGGCCCCAAACATTCCTATACTTGTTAAGTTTCCCCTGTAAATTATATGAAATCTTTTCAAATTTAACTTGTGATACAGCCTCTTTAATCCATTCTTTGTATGATGGTAAAAGATGATTATATTGAAAATTGCATTAAATTGCGTGAAATTGTGTGAAAAACTGGACCAGGAGGGGTCTCTTTACCCAAAGGTTTGTGGAATTATGGAACATGTTAAGCATCCATGTTGTAGAAGCCAATACCTTGGTTTCTTTCAAGAAAGAGTTGAATTAGATCTTTGGATCACTTAACTGCTATAAAAAAGGCTAAAGAGGTCAAATGGTCTCCTTATTTGTAAACATTCTCATAAGAATGTTCTTATTCACATGAGGATATTTATTGTTGGATAATTAAGTAATTCAACTCTTTGTGTAATACACCTGAGTTCCTTATTATGATTTTATGTCTTAAATATAAAATAATATGAATGAAATGAGGAGGTTCACAAACATTTTCTAAGCTCTGTACTCAAAATCTTCAATCTCTTTTGCTCTACTGCCATTAGGCTTTAGATTTTATGTCTTTTACCTCTGCATACCTGATAATTCCCTGGGACCAAAAACCATTGTTGTTGTTCTTTTTTATATTTTTTTTCTAAGGTTATAATTGCAATATAATGGGATTTTTCTAGGGCTCTAATGTCAAAATATAGTAATTCATTTATGTATTGATATACAGTATGCATATAAAAACTGGAACTGTATAAACCTTTGGTCGCCATACTGTAACAAGGATAGTGCTGCGTGCTGCTCTGAAACAATGCCAGAGAAGAGCAACCACAATACAGTCCTGTGCTTAAAGTGGTATCTTATACAGATGAGCTAAAAAAGGTAAATCTTTTTAGTCTTGAAGTGAGAAGACTGCAGGGGATATGATCCAAGTATTTTTCAATCCTCACAGGCACTGTCAAAATGAACTCAATGGATTTCTACAGAATCAATAGTGAAACATGAACGAGAAGACACAAGTGAAAACTATGGGGAAATGTATTTAAAATTGATTACAAGAAGCATTTTACTAAATAAAGGATTCTGAGAAGAGGAACAATTCTCAACCATGATTGTCATAACCCAGGCTTCTTTCAAGAAACAGCCCCTGGTTTGCAACATTATTTATGCTTTTATGTCCTTAAAATGTTGTAAATATATTTTGTCCAGCAGTATTTCACAATTTCTTATATTTTTATGCAGAATGTATAAACTATGCAAGCCTCAAGTATTTTATGATTGCATTAATGTTTTGAATGAAAAAACAGCCTTTCTGAAATTTAATAATATTTCCACACCGTGTTTTAAAAAAAATGTTTTTCTATGTAGAATCAAACTTGAATAATTTCACTATAGACTGAAATAACAAAAAATCATGAAGTCATTTAAAGATTCAATAGCTTCAGGGTTAAATATTTTTGGATTCTTGTGCAGTATTTAATAGATATCTATGAGAAAAGCATGATTCCATGAAAACAAGGGATACAACAAAATGTCTTTTCAAAAGAGAAAAAAAGTTGATCATTTAAAGCAGAATATATAAAAAATATGTATGTGTGTGTTTGGCTTAGCTAAAGAGGTTTAGTGAAGGACAGACAAATTTTACCTCTATTATTATGGTAAGCATCTTATCAATGGTAATTGAAGCTGTCAGTGGAATCCAAAAACACTTCAGAATGTAAATTCAGTGATAATTATCAAATGTGAAATAGTCATTCTTATGCTTGCCAGCTTTTATTTCTTCTACATAGACATGAACAGTCTAATAGTAAATCAGCAATAACTTACACAGTGTCATTGCAAAATATTTTTTTCTGATTTTATTCGTAATACAAATTCTTGATTGTTGAATTAATTCAAGTTAATTTAACTTGAGGCAAGTTAATTTAATCATAACACAGAAGCATAATAAATGAGATTCCAGCTAAGACCAAGAGACTAGAAATGTGCATTTTGAATAGGAGCAAAAATAAAAGATTGACAGAATAAGATATTAGGGAGTGCTTCTGTTGCAGGTTTACATACAAGGCAATCAGTCAACAGTCTTTCTAATATTTACTATGTTCTCACTTTTAAAAGAAAAAAAGATTTCAAATATACTACAAAACCTTTTAATCTTTTAGTACAGTGTACTCATCTTGATCTTAAATGTACTGGGAGCTAATAAAAAAGACCCATGAAAGAATTCACTGACTGTATGGACATTCTTATTGCAAGTACATTGTATGAATGAGTTTATGAATTGGATGCTTTTTTGGTAATCTTGAAGTCCAATCCAGGCCTTGAAAGAATGACTGTTTAACTGGCTGTGTGGGGATGAGCATTATCACTGTGTCCATAGGCTACATTAAAGTACAAGGAGGACTGGTTTAATGTTGCTGTACACATTATGTAGCATATGGTAGTAAGACTAGTTCTGATTTGAATGCTAAATTAATTACACTTTACTTTATCATTTCTTATACAAACTGTTCAACAATGCAGTTCTGTGCAAATCTCATGGCTATTGGAATACAGTACATCAGATTAATGAAATCCTCCTGTTTAACCACTCATTACCAATTAGATATGGATTGTTTCAGAAATATCTCTTCATTGGCCATGGAGGTGGTCTGATTGTTTTCTGTCTGAAATTCATTACAATACCTGAGCATTAACTGTACGAGTGTTTGGTTTGAAAAGGCTCTGCTCCACAGACTATGGTTATTATTTATACAATTAATAGACCTCCTAAGAAGAGTGTTTTTAGCTTAACAGGATCTTGGTCCTAATTGATTTTCATTTCCATATTGACTCTTGACACTACAATTGAGCAGAATTTCTAGCACTTTTGGACTGTTGTGCTCTTAAACAGTTTGTCCAAAATCTAACTCAAAAACTGGGAAGATAAAGTGCATCTGTGCAATATTTCTCTTATACTACACCTACGATTGGTACTATGGCTCCTGTTCAAATGATCTATTTCCTACACTCTCTGTGCTCTTTGGTACTGTACTGTATATTGAAAAGCTGTTATCTATGAAGACAGTTTCTCAGACTCTGGTGTGAAGATAGCAAGTGTTTGGTATGAGTCATTTTCATGGTTGAATATAGTACCATGGCAACTGCAATGTCAAGATCATTTTTAAATTATTCAACGTATCATCATGATCTAAAGGAACAAGTAACAGGTTTATTCCATGCTGAAAAAAAGAAGAAAAAAAACGCAACATTTCAGTCGTGGACACCTGAAGAAAGCTCCAAGGCCGAAACGTTGTGTTCTTCTTTTTTCAGCATGGAATAAACCTATTACTTGTTCCTTTGCAGCCTACGCATGCTAACACAGCTACCCACCTGAACTATCATAATCAAAATATGTGTAATGTATCAGTTGCTAAATCATAACTACCCTGTTTCATTATCTGCTTAATTTTTCTTATTTACAATTTATCTTGCTCTTTTTCATAGTTAACTTCTCACTTCCTCTTATGCTTGTATTACTGAGTGACATGGGTGGACATTAGGATGACAAGCAACCAACATCCCAGCTTTCACCTTCTGGTGAAGTGTCTGGCTCTTCAGAATTTTGTAATGTTCACATAGTTCATACACTGCTTTGTTTATTGCATACCCGTCAGAAAAGGCTGGTTGTGCCATTGAAATTTTGTGTCAGCACAGTATATTGATTAATTGTTTCTGAGGTATATATTGTCAGAGCCCTCATTTACTTTTACCTTGATTCTACTTGTCTGCTTTGCGGTCCTGTGCTGAACCACATGTCTCACACAAATCTAGTGTTGTATGCAGTAATTAATCAGTCCCAACTAGTCCATGTATTGGATTGCTTTTCCAGCATTGGTGAATGCTAGCAAGGCGAGAACTGAGATCGTTAAAACAAGCACTGTCTGATGTATGGGACGCAAAGTGTCACATAGAGCTTTTACTAAGTGGTTTTGAAACCTTGAATATTCCTGAAGGGATTTAGGAACTTCTGTACTATAAGCCTTATAAAATAAAATGAAGTAGTATGTAATACAAACTATTCACCACATACCAGGTTGAGCTGTTCTGTGCAAAATGTTCTTTCCTGTCATTCACAAATGCAGTGCATCAGGTAGAAGCTTAATATTTGTAATGATCATCTCTGGTTGCACTTAATTCTTTTCAACAAATGCCTCAATTGGCAGAAAAAAAAAACTTTTGGCTCTGAATGAGTGCTGCTTATCTGATTATTAACATCATATTTCACTTCTGATGATCTGAAATACAGTTTTGATTGGCTCATTTGTTTTACATTTCAAGTTATAATGACATCTTTTTTTCTGAAGTGCAAAATTAAGTAGTTTTCTGATAAAAGCCAACAGTTTTATTTTGCATATGAGAGAGTAGAGCCTAGGAGATAAAACATAAAAAATTGAAGATTCCAAATTCCAAATTAAAAAAGATATGTCTAAATTTTAATCAAGAACTGACTAAAAATACCCAAAGGCATGTAATTGTAATAATTTGTATTTCAAAGCCAAAAAAGCTTAATCCTGAAGACACCTTATTACACCTGATTATGCATAACAATGATTAACTGTATTCATCTTAATGAGGCTTAGTCAGATACAGTATAAATGTGTTAAGGTGCTAGAATCCTGTGTGACTTTAGATATATGGAAACTACTTCCAAGGTGAGCAGTTATTTGACCGATACAAGCTTCTTAATCCTAATGGGTGACCATCAAATTATGTGGTACCATTTGGAAAAAGCCAACCACCTTCAGATAATGACATAGCTCAGATTCAAATTTATGATGTTGAGACTAGATGGGTGGCTTTTTGGGTGTTAGAATGTGGTACATTGTGCCTCCTTTTTCACTCACTACAATAAGTAAATAATGGAAACCCTGCCTCCAATTCCTCCAAAGACAAGGAGACATTTTGGGCTGTATGACAAATAACTGTAATAAAATAAGACTTGTAGTAAAATAAATTAAAACAGAACCTTGACAAGGGCATTGTATTCTAATAATTGTCAGGTTCAAGCAAGGTAGTGACTTTTTTGGCAGACAGAAGAAATTAAGAAAAAAGAATCAGCGTCTTTTAAAACCCTATTTTAGAACTCTGAAGGTCAGGACAATGCTGCAGTGTCACTTCCCAAGACTATCAATAATTTATACATTTGTAGAGGAACCTCTGAGTTTTAATACCCTGCACAATTTATAGCCAGTAGCCCTTTTCACAGGAGGCTGAATGATATATCTAGTTTTTAACCCTTAGCTTCATGAAATATGTTCTCAATAGTTCCAGTATCATAGAGTATCATACAATCCAGAGGAATATGTACCAACATTTATATAGTATGATGAACATACTTTAAAGGAGGTAAGATTTTATAGGTAATAGTTTTTTATTGCTGTTCCCATTTCATTCCCAACTTTTAGAATATAGTGAAACTAAAAAAAACCTTATAGGCAAACCAATTAATTTCAGAGATTCATAGAATTTCTACAACTAAAATAAAGCCTTAAATCGTCTGAGACAATACATAGCTTTCACAAGTACGTATGTAAAGGGAGCATTATAATATTTAAATTGCAGTACTTGGTCAATATTCATCTTATTACATGTATTAATGCACAGGTATGTATACTGTACATATATTTAATTGCAAATATAGGAAAGACAAAGAGTTTAAAAGATAAATAATGTTGAGAATACATAAATTTGGCAGTACTCTACTGCTTTCCATATGTTAGAATATTTTAGCTTTGATTCTTTGTTACTACTGGCTGGTCCTGGATTACTTGCATGGATCAACAAATAGCTCAACTTGTTGTCCAATAAAAGTCCAAGTGCATTTGAAAACAGGTGGTACCATACAAATAGGACGAAACAGTTCTGTGATTTCTGAGCCTGGCTAGGAAAAAAAAGAATTGCAAGAGCAAAGTTTTATTTTTCAATTCAAGTTTGTGCCCGTTTCCTGTTTTGTAAAACACTCTGCATTAATCTGAAGAGAAATCTGAACCGAAAAGCCACTTCATTAATTTTTCCATCCCTACTGAGTTTTCACCTTAGAATCATTTAATTTGCATTATAATTGAATGGTGATTTGATCAAACTTTCCACTGTAGCAGCACAATTAATTAACAAACATTTTATTGTATAAGATATAAATATTTAGAGGCCATGGTAACGGATGCTTTTCTGAATACTCGCCTCATACCTTGTGAGGGTGCAGTTTCAGTTTAATCAGAGATTAGACCTCGCTCTTCAGTGGCAAAGAAATCTCTTCAATATATTCACTTGCTAATGCATCTTACTGAATGCACCAAAAGATTTATTTTATGCCTACTGGAATTTCGAAGGTTATGAAAAAAGAGAGTGAAAAAAAGGAAAATAGGAGGATCAGCAGGGCATTCAGAAAATAAAAAAAAATGCTGAAAAGGCAATGTACAGTACTGTACTTACAAATGCCTATAGTGTTCCACACTGTCACACTGCAGTAACATGTTGAAATCAAGTGTTTAATATCTATGAAAGGCTTTAACAAATCACCTTGAACTAGTTAATGTGTCCTCAAATAAATGAGAAGAAAGAATACGTTTTAAAGAATTAGATATACTGTAGCCTATAAACAGTACTGTTCAAAAGTCTATAAACACCAATTAATTTTGCAGGAAGAAAGGAAAATTAATTATTATAAATTTTATTATATTATGAGTACAACATTTAAGACCAGTAATAACAAATTCCAATGTTTGTCAATTAATTAAAAGCTTTGCTCACCAAGGTAGGCATAATTGACTTCTGTGCAGATATGGAAACGTGCAGCCTATCAGTAACCTCACCAAAATGTTTACTATTGCAACATACTGTACATTAATGTGAAATAAAGCAAAATACTTGAACCTTATATTCAACTAAAAAATAATTGAAATAAAGAGAGAAACATGTTACTAGATGGCTAAAAATATAAAAAGACAAAACATTTTCAAAGAAGAGGTGATATACTTCATTTTCCATATTGTAAAATTCCCTGATTCTTCATTTAGGAGGTTTCACTACCGTCAGTATATTTGAAGAAAAAATGCGTTTTGCTTTATTCTAATAATGGTGTACAGATACCTCTTTGAATGTGTGAGGAAGTTTTGCTGTTTATTCTTATTTTAGACAATGAATTTCTGTAGGTTTAAACCAGAATGTGTATTTTCTCGTACTACATTCTGCAATGAATACTGTTCTTCTTTCTATTGTATAGATTTAGATTTAAAGATAAAAATGTTTTAATGACCTAAAGAAAACCCTCTTGGCAAGATACACTTGATGGGAGTGTAGTTTTGTGACTCTCTAGTGCATTTGTCAATAAAACTATTTAGCCAAACAAATGACTCTAAAATTAAATTGTAACAAAATATTTCATATCATCAACACATAATTAATCCAAATCTTTAGATCAGCAACAATTAAAAATCATGATTATAGGCAGACATGTTAACTTGTAAACATATACATTACCGTCAGAAGTTTGTAAAGTATTTTCAGGAGTTATTCCAGAGTCAACATCAAATAGAATTAAACATTATTCATTTATTTAATGGTTTCTAATCCATTCAGAGATGGATATTTGTTAAACTAGTGTTCTTGATTTTTGCTGTGTTTCTGTGATATTTTCTAAGTGGCATCAGTATGGATTTTCTGTATGTTTTATAAAATAAAACTATTGAATAGAATTAGACAAAAAATTCAGGAAACCTTTTATTAACAACAGGAAATCTGAGTTTTCCTTAAATTAACTTAGAATTCATAATTCATATATGCACTTACTGAATATTATCTGTGAATAATTAGTTTATCTCTAAATTATTTAATATATTATAGTACTGTGTCAGCTGTTGGTGAAACAGAAAAGCAACAAAAGTTTCCAACCAGGAAAACATAAAATTCCATATCCCGTACCTCGCTGCACTGTTTGGGATATGTATTCAGTTGGAGGGCTCTCTTAAGGTAGAGTCAATTTTTGTCATGCTAATTTCAAATCTTTCACTGAAAACCTCCTTTAAGCATTTTTTCTTTCACCTTAAATATCTTGAACCAAACAGCTTCGTGTGCTACATTTACAGATATACACAAACCAAAGAAAACAACTTTGTAGATAGCAAATATTTTTTTTTTTTATCATGTAAAGCAAGAGGCATGGGTCACAGGAAGGACAAACACCTGTTTCTTATTTTGTTCTGTTAGTCCTGCAATTTATCATTTAAAGTGCATTTGCTTTTTTAAAAAAAAGAAATGTAGGGATTAGTGTGTGAACGTCTTCTCACAACTTTTGTTAAAGTTTACTGTGGTATTTAAATTAGAATAGAAAAATGTATTTTAAAAAATAACTAGTTAGAGGTTAGAGTTAATATTATGTTAATATTAACAGTACAATGTATGAACACCTTACAGTTTTTTATGTACTAAGACAACATAGCTCTCTTTTAAAGAAAAAGTTCAATATTAGCAACCCAGAAAGTAAAAAAAATAAATAAATTGCTTTAATTTCAAATGTGCAATGATTTTTCGAGGTGAAAAATTAGTATGTGAGCCATTCTAGTTTCAAGGGATATTATAAGTCCCAAGCTGCCTCTCTTTTCTGTCTAAAACAGGATTTAGAGGTTTTTAATAGAATGTAGATTGATTTAAAATCTGCATGTGTACAGTCCTAGTTTCCCTGATTTATTATATGAATTTCCTATTGAATTTTTATGTGGCACTTGATCTCCCCTCAGGGACTTGTTCAGCCCTGATTGGGTAATGTAAATTTCCAATGGAGATGTGGGACAAATAAGCCTGAAATTGATTTATTATAATGAGAGAATGGAGGTTTGGGGCCTTTTTTTCATAAAATCAAGGTTGTCAGGTGAATGTTTCCCTGATTTTGCATGTTGCCGATAAAAAATAAAATAAAACACTTTTGGGGAAAACAAAATTCTGAGCTCTGTCTGAAAGCAGAGTGTAAACTGGGTACAATATGTGTATTTCATGCTGCTTCTGCTTTTTAACATTGCAGTTGGCTTTTGTTAATCTTGAATGCAAACTAATTTTATTAGATTTATTTGCTGCAAAACATATGGTACTGAATGTGGTTATTTTTTCAATCGGTTTAGGATGTTCATCAAGATGATGCCTCGGGAATTGTTTTCATTTGCTCTGAGTTTAGACAAAGCTTCTCCAAGGTCAGCAGTGACACTGATGGACTGTTCTCTCCTTTTGTGTTGTTGATTGATGTCAGCTTTAACCTTGTGCATCTGAAAGAAATTCTACAGTTTGTTTTGCTCTGAATACTCAAATCTAACAGTAACTACTAGATCAGTGAACTTTGACATTTGGACCATACATCTAACCAAATAATAGATTATAAAATAATACTGAATTTCTATCAAATAGGTATACTAAAGAAATTTCCTAAATAATATGTATTGATGTGTACTTGATGTTCAGAACTGAGCCTTGGATAAGTTATATTCAATCATTTTTTTCATGCTGATGGACAATAAAGTACACATTCAGGTCTTATGCATTTAAGTAAGTATTTTAAACTTTGATGGCAACATTTTAGAAAATGCCCATATGTGAAATATGACACTATCAAAATGAAATCATTAGTTATTTGGCTGAGTTGATCTGCAGACATGATCAACGTCTTGAAAACCTCTGCTGTAGGTTGTTGTCCTGCTCTTCCTGCTTACAGTAGCTACTAGCAACTGCAAAAATCTCTTAAAAATAGGAATTGTGTCAAATATCTCTCCACACATGGGTTATTCTAAGTGACAAGTTTCTGATTAAAATTTTACCTGCTGATTTGAACATACTGTATATGGCATTCTACCATGTAAAGATAGGTTGAGTTTATTCATAATGTCAGTGACGTTAGCAGCCTTTGGGCCATTTACCTCTTGATAACTAAAGAACCCTTATATAAGTGAGAATCTGTCTGTCATCTGAAGCCTTTGCATCATATAGAGATCCCAACAAACGTAAATTCACTGCACTGGTTTATAAGTCATTGACAACACTTACCATGTTGCTCAAAGTCTAATTTAGTGCAGTGATGTCTTACACTTGGCGACGTTTCACAGAGAATAATACAGTGGGTAGATTTGCATTTTCATGCCTTTTCTTCAACTCGCCATGAAGCAAGAGAGCATTCCAATCATAGTGGCAGCTCTATCAGTAGATTCCCACACAAACTCCTCAATCTATCTTGCTTTATACAAATTCATCCAGAAATCTGAAGATGTTTGCTCCTGTATTTCATCTTAGGTCCTGAAAGCACAAGCAATGAATATGAATGTACTGTAGGTGTTTATCATAAGCATAACATATACACACTAAAAACATTGCCAAGTTTACTACATTAGTTGCTTTATCAATCTGAATTGCACCAAACAAGAATACATTTGTTCTTTCAAATAACTGTCCTTGCTTTTTCATCAATCCTCCAACCAAGCATGTTATCAGAGAGGGGCACTTGGTCTACCTTGCAGCCTGCTGATTTTTCCAATATTCCACAGCAGATATGCTGATTGGTATGTAGAAATACTCTTCTCCAATCAGAATTTTTTAGTTTTTAAAATTCAGTAAACAGCAGGTATGATACACTCAATATTTGTAAATGTGCTTGTGCAAAGCAGCTGACATTGGCTGTCAATATGCTGTGTTTTCATTTTAAAAATTAAACGAATTTATGCATATTTGCCATTTTACAAGTCTTGACCTCAGTATTTTATCTCTAGGAAAACTACTACTCAAAAAGTTAACAAACCTATTGTCACAATTTATAATGGAAATAGCATATGTGTGACAAGTAAGTCCTTATTGAAATCTCACTATTGCATTTTCATAACACATCAGTATTTATGCATTTTAATTAAAATTAGTTTTATGGAATTTACCTTTTACAAGCAGACATTATGAAACACTGTTAAGCTTGGATTGAGATTCATGCCATCACAACTTTTTGTGAACAAAGTCTTTTGAGTGGCCAGAATGAAACTGGGGTTTCAGAGAATAGGACAGTAGAAATGGATAATTCTTAATGTATCAGACACGTCATGAGGGAGAGAAGATGTATCAAGAGCTTTAGTGCTAAACAATATTGTGTTAGATTTATCACATATAATTTCATTAACATCAGTAACATCGATGTTTTGTCTTGACAGTGCCTCATTAAATTCAATTGGCTATTGAAGACATTCCTGTTCTCTACTTCTGTAAGAGCACAATTTATGAATAAGCGTGAATTTACAGCTGTAAGTCAGGAAACCTTTAGCCATCTCTTACACAGAAGTCTAGCTTTCCAAAATAAAAGAAGATACATTTAGTTGTTTAATATATATATAGTAATTATAAATATATATATCCCAGTTGCTTTAATACACGAAAGACGCTTAATTGGGCTTATTTTTTCTTTTCTGCAGTTAAGTCGGAAGACTTAAATAATGGGTATTTAGAGTAAAATGCCCCGATGAGGTTAATTACATTAATCAAAAAGTAGTATTGTATCATTTGTAGGTAAAATAAGCTGATAAAACAAATTCCTTAAAATTGAAAGAAAACAGTTTCAAGTCATTAGAATTACAGAAAGGTGAAGTGGAGTTTAAACTCATTGACAAATTGTAAGTTTTTTTGTTTATAAAGCCAGTTAATAATAATGTAACTCTGACTCTGAAATTACATAAACTAGATAAATGATCATTTACATGTCACAATCCCCGGTACAATAACATACTTCTTTGTGAAATATCATGGGTTAGCAACACCAGCAATCCTGTAGTAATGCATTGACTGTTACAAGGTTGGGTTTGGGAAACTAAATGAAGAAAGAAAGAGTAATCCTAGGACTCTTTTTCCACAATTCAGCATCTCTTAATCTGGTTAATTAACTCCTAAAGTCCTAAGCAATCATTTTTCTGAGTTTATAAATTTAAAATTGATACCAGGCATAATCAGATTGAGTCTTGTGATATGTCTGAGAATAATTTATGGATACGTTTGGAACCTATTCTTGCATGCAGTCACTTTTCAGCACCAATCCAAAATGATCACTAAAATGAATCCAACCATATGTCCCTTTAATCCTATTACCACTGCCCTGCTGTGTTCAAATTTTGAATTCTCTGTCACTGCCACTCATGTTGTCAATGAATTATTAAGGTTTGGAAATTATTCCCTCAGCCATTAAACTAGCAGTTATTAACACTGTTAGACCTTTGTGCTGCCTTTGTCATTGATGATCACACCATCTTGCTGTTGTGTCTTGCACATGCAATTTATGTTATTTGGACTTTGGCCTTCTTTCAGCTCCCAACAACAGGCACTAAACTGTGGAAGCCCGTGCCTTCTATTCTGTTGCTCCTAGACTGTTGAATGATCTTTCCTTATAGTTGACTATTTGTAAGAAATACCTTAACTATGCTGTTTTCATGTCACTGAAATGCATTTAATGTATGTGCATCTGAAAGTATTTCAGAATATGAATAATTTATCTGACAAGGTCGGAGACTGGAATACTCAAAATAACTGTTAACTTTTTGAGTAGGATCTGGACGAGAGCTCCCCTCTTCTGCTCTATCAACCTATTGCTTGGATTTGAAGGGCTTAAGCCACTTCATGAGTAATGCAGTCCTGATACTGCTCATTAAACAAGATAGGGCAAATTACATAATGTGTTCTCATGCACATATGAGACAAAGCTAAAACAACATTAACAAACATCTTTAAATGTTATGGAGCATATAAATCAGTCAAGGCCCTACTTAGAGCCACAAGACCAGATAGACCTCTATACTGTTTAATTTCATTTTACTATTGAAAATGATCAGATTTTTAGTAACTTTTATAACGAATTGTTTTTTGCTTAATATTACGCACTGTAGTCACTTTAATAAACTATATTACCTTTATTAGGTGGAAATGGTGCTGCAATTCATTTATACAGATTCCTTAAGATCTTTCCACCCATATGTATAAATGGGGACCTGCATCGGGGCTATTCTTGTGAAAAATCAGTGTCCTATCCAGGAGACAGAGTCATGTACTCTCTCAGCTGCTTAACACCATGGAAACCAAGATACATTCTGGCCTAATGTGGCTTGGATATGGAAATTACCTTTTTCTTTATAATCTTTGGAAGTTTTGTTTTGTGTTCTTGTCAGTCTGCTGGTATTTATTCTTAAAGCAGTAGGTCAAGCAAAAGTATTCTCTCCATTCAATATTATAGTTCCATTTATTCTAGTGAGCGTTCCTTGGAACACACAGCTGCTCCTACTTCAGGAAGGACTGGGCTGCCATCCCTCACAGGATTCCAGAGAAAATGAAATAACTTAGAACTGCCAGTGAAACACATCAAGCATCCCTCTATGAGCTGGAGGAAATAAGAACATGCAGAGAACATGTCTATGTGAACATGGGAGAACACTCAGACAGACACGCAAGGTTGGAATGAAATCCAGGACCCTTGATCTGCAAGGTAGCACCAACTGTTACCGTGTGTCATCTGGCCATCTTTTAGTAAAGAATGCCTTATTGGTTCCAACACTTGTGTATGTTTTTAAAGTCTCTTGGTATTAAGCTATATTATTAGTATTATTATTATAATGTTTATATAGTTTCACTTAAATGAAAAGTCGATAAGAATCCAGCCTCAGTGATTTTAAAAAAATGATTAGCACCAACCACTTTTGGGCTAATCTGAACATAGAATTGCAACATAGAGTTTAAACATAGCCTTACAAAAGAAATTATGAGGTCTAAATTTAATAGTTATTTTAGGTCATAGAATTCTGTTATTTGTATTAGCAGGTGATGTGGCAAGCCATTTTTATTGACAGATTTTTTTTGTTCAAAAAAGAAAGATGTGAGTAACACAATGCCTGATTCAAAGTAGTCACAAGCCAGTGGACTAATCTGGTTGTATCAATGTGACAGCTTGGGTATTGTGGCACTGTTGCTTTTTCAGAACCAAGATCAACTAAGTACATTGGCAGTGTCACCAATTAAGGTGTCGCTGACCTCATTTCTAAAGCAACTACTCTATGCTTTTTGTTCTTTTCTTCCTGAGGTTAAAATGATTTGTACTGAGATGCATTGAATTTCATTGCTCTTTCATTTTCTTTTTTAAATGGTTACTTGGTCAGCTATTTCTAATTAACCAGTCTTTCATATTGGAATTGTGTGAGAAGGCTTTGAGATTGTGATCAATCTGCAATTTTGGAAATCAAAATAGATACAAGCTAATTACAGCATTATTGTTCTCATACAAAAATAACAAGTTGAATAAAATATTGTGAAAGTATTGAATGATGGCTCTCATGTGAAAAAAGCAAAGTTCAAGAAAGGAATCCTGAGGCAAATTGAATCTGATTGTTCAAGGTTATTTGCCTTGTTGGCAGATTAGGAGATTGTGAAATGCCTGAAATGGTGACTTTCTTTCATTTTTCCAATTCACATTTAAATATTAATTTAGTTAATATTTCCCCCATATTATCACATATTCTTCTTATTTTTATTAACAACAATAAAAGCAATAGTAGAATTTCTAGTAGAAACAGAAGTGGAGATAATTATTACATTTAGATTATGAAAATTAGATTCCAATAAATGACTACAAGATGGCAAGTTAATAACTTTATAAATTGCAGGGGTATACAGGGTTTTATATATTTCTACAACTAATAGAATTGCTTTTTAAAATAAATATTTAAAATAAAATAACAAGATTGTTTTAGACAAACTTTAATATATTGGAAAAACAGAATCAAAACAGTATCCAGTTAAAGAGTCCTAAATTCCCCTATGAACATTTTGTCCACCTTTAAACATTGCTAATCTTCTCAAATCGCTATTGTATGGACTGAACATGTGTACCGAACATGCTTCTGCCCTGTAGCACAATTTTTCCCAATCCCCTTCAGATCCCTGTAGGTAAGAAAACAAGTGGCTTTATGACTGTCTCTTATGAGTTGTCTAGTTCTATTATTGTTCGTTTCACCTTTATTATTATTTTTATTTTCCTGGGGATTTACTGTGACAGGTAACTTTTAAAATAGAAAGTTAAAACCTAAAAATGAAAAAAAAAGTCTTTAGCCAAGCCTGCAAGGCACTACAATCCCCAAATGTGCTTCTAGTCTTTTCAGAAAGCAAAGACGAATATACTTTGCCAAAGAGCATTGCACTATACTGCTCAACATTAGGTTGAATTTGATGCCCTAGGGTCAAGTGAAATCATATAAGCTTGTAAGATAGCCTTATGAGCAAATAGGGAAGCAGCTTAAATGCTTGCACTTCCATTGTATCTTTGACAAAATATTTTAAATGTTTTAAATCTCCAATGGCACCATGGAGCTGAGCATTATAGGGATCCACATAAATGGTATGAGTATAGGCCATGATCCTACGATGAAGAAGGTGGATGCCCCCGTTGCTATAGAGGGCAAGATTAGAGTAATCATTTAGAATGAGTCCACATGAGAACATAGGCTATCCATATTTGCAATAATGGACTGTTCCAAAGATTTAACCAGCTCTGGACACTCCCACAACATGTAAAAAGATGCTCACAGTACCCTCTGGAGAGAGCATACACAGATTACTGGTAATTATCTTCATGTGTTATCATCTATGAGTGAACAAATGCACTCTCTGAAGAAAGGTTAAGTAGATTTATCAATGATTTGAATTTTGAAGGAAGAATTTATATTAACTCAAATATTGACACACAAAACATCCAAGTTCCTAATCCTGCTATTAACAGTTACATATGAAGCCAGCCTCTTTGTTTTGCCCCTGTGGCCCAACAGATTATTAACTGGGTATGTACAGTAGACAACCTCACCCTCCATGGAACACCATAGGCATTAAATGCAGAATGTACTGTATATGAATCTACACAAAGAAAGATAATTCAGGAATTCTGTATTGCAATCACAAGTGGTGAAAAGATTGAAGAAGACTATGCTGATTAGAAATATACTGTACATTAAAATGTGAATCCCTAGGTTTTTTCAATTTTTTGAAGAAGAGAAGAAATATTTCCCTATAAAACATTTTTAGGGTTATGGAAAACAGAATGGACATGCCATGTTTATGGTTTTGTGGATATTTCTCTTGAATGCCAGATCTTTATTAATTGCATAATTATGCATTTAGGATCTTAAAATGTCTAAGAGGTACCCCAAAATAAATCAAATGATGAACTTTTATGGAGAAACCAAACTTTTTGCAATGAAATGGCAATATATAGGAGTGACAGTTTTACTGTAAACCTAACAGACAAATATAGAACAAAGGCATTGAAATAAAAAAAAATCAATTCAGGCCTCTCATACGCATTTGATGCTGGCCGTGGAAAGGAGAATTTAATATGTTGTTGCTTCCCGTCAAATATTAATCTCAAAATTCTAAAATGGAAACTCAGTAACCTAAGAGAGAGAAATCTTAGGAAACAAATCAAGAAAGAAAGCCAACTAATCTTATTATGAAGTTTTAAAGAGAAATGGGAAATTTTTAATCCGTTTAAGACAGGGTCTATATGTTTAAAAATCTTATTAAAATTGCTTACTGTGATGGTGTATAATGTAGAGTGTATCTCCACACTGAGTTATCTGAAGTGTTTGATCTGTGTTACAAACAGAAGTGGTCCTGCTTTCTTAATGGAGCCATACTGTATGTTGAAATTTTCTACCCAGAAAAAGAGCACAGAAACTGAATACTTAATTGAAGCTTTAAATGTGTCAGGACCATTAATGGTATTTAATAAATTCTGTCATGATACAATTATTTTGATAATTTACTCTTATAAAGCTTTTTGAAGCCTTGAAGCTTTGAAGCCTCAGAATATCACGTTGTGACACAGAATGATCACAAGGGGGAGAACTGCCCATTTATTTGGAACCAGAGCTACTGTACAACATAGCAACAGCCTAAACTCTCACTCACAGCAGGGTTACAAACTCCATGGTGGGGGTGGGGAGCAAGGGGGTCAGTGTAACCTATGGTAGAAAGTAAACTAAGAGATAGAACATGAATATACAAACACAAACAGTTCTTGTCACTCTTGTACTGGCAGCCCCCTGAGGCAGGGGTTGCATAATTAATGTCTCATAGTCACCTTCCTGTTTTGCAGCAGTGCTCCAAGGCCAATTGATTCTGCATTATCAAGAAATCAGCAAAACAGAGTCACTTTTATAAGGTCATGGTGAGTAATAAAAATCACGTATAGTGAAATACTGACCATTGAAAAAAAATGGTCTTAAACATCATGCTATGTTATTGTGTATATATGATATTTATATATCAGTAATACAGTGCAATCTGCTTATTGACATATATGTAAAGGGTTGTGAATTATGTCCTTGACTATTCCTTATCCATTACATCCATAGAACAAAGAAAAATAAACCAGAACAGAAAACAGAAAAATAACAATTAAAACAAGATATGATCAATAAAACAATACAAACAGCCTCTAGCAAGACTTAATATATATTACCATGAGATTCCCATGCTTTTACTTTCTAAAAACATTAAGAAAACATTAGCGATAATTATAAAAGGCAATAAAAAACAGAAAAATATATCCATTAGGTGACAGGATTTGCTGACTTAGATATATGTTGCCCATTTCTATTTATTTGCAGAGGTTAGAAGGCAAATGCACTACACAAGAACAGCAACTTAATGCAGAGCATTTAAACAAGGAAATACCCGCAGGATCTGAAGTGTCAAGGAGGACAAATTACTGGCTTATATATTTCTTGTGGAACTTGTGATAGTTTGTTTAATGGGACTTTATTTTAGTCATTGCTTTTAATCGTTTGCTGCCCTTTTCTATTTCTTTATATGTGACACTGCATTCATATATTGCATGTCTCCCTATCAGTGATTAAATCCCTCTTCCCATCAACAAAACAATCTCCAAAGAAGTTCCTACTTCACTTTCCCCTACATAATGCTTCATCTTGACCTGCTGGCAAAATTTATAGCTGATTTTGAAGAACCCTTTAGTTTTCTGTTGAGAGGCTTTTCACAGTTTTTCCAAAATACGGTTTTGAAGTTAGTAACATGGAGTATCATTAAGAAACAGAAAATAGATGGTTTTTGAAAACAGTGGCTCGATTTACAATGATTGATACCACAATGGAGTTATTAAGCTTCCAAGTGGTGAAGGTCTACAGTAATTGTAGGTTTTTTTTCTTCCTGCTCATGTTCAGAGACCGGGCAGGCTAGCAACTTTATTTTATGCAGCTGTTAAATACTGGGGGCCTGTTGTGCCAGACAAGATAGCAGTCTGGCTCACAAATTTGAATACATTTGCAAAATTATATTCTGATGAGCCACATCACCCAATGGCTTGAAACTGGTGGATTTAATTAACAACCAAATCTTTTTCTGTCCTCTTCCAAGATGGCATCGTTCCATGGCAACATACTTCATTTATATTGTTTATTTTGTTTTCAGAACTTGATGCACCTGTGCACTATGCGCTTTTCACTTGGAATACCATGGGGTTTTTTTTTTACCACTACCACATTTTTATTGTTCTTACAATGTATTTATTGATCTGGTTGTTATTATTTATTAAGTACTGCTTTGTAATGTGCTGTGTGCATTGTGTGATACTGTCTACCATCTGTGTTGTCTGCTGTACAATGTACTGTATGTCCTAAGAGATTGGTGTGAATAAGAGTTCCAATGTACATGAACATATGGCAACAAACTGCTCTACTCTTTAAAGGTCAAGAACCATTTTAAGGAACATGTTTCCCCACACAAAAACTGTTTCATCTTAGGGCTCAATTGAATTGAAACTTGGTTGATTCCATGAACAACCAAATTGGATTGTGAATTGGATCCTACATGCTGCTGTGGTAAGTTATCCACCCACAGCTGGTCATTGACTGTTTGGCAAATGATAACAAAGTTAGGGCTAAAGACAATACATTTTTCGGAAATTGGGTTCCTGTATAAGACTCAAATGCCTCCTCAGCACCAGAAGAATTATTTGGAACCACCACACTAAGTGACCTGAAACATAGCAGCATATATTATACCCAGACCTTCATCTAACAGGTTGTGGAGATGCTTAATACACCCGCACTAGGTCATTATGCTTGGCAAAATGTGTTCCATAAAATCAAGTGCTCTTGCTAAGAAACTGTTTACCCAAAATTCTCTACCTGTGCTATCATTCCATTGACAATAAACTATAACACAGCAAAATAAGGTTTCTATATAATCCAATTTTTTTACTTGTTGAAATGTATCCTGTACCACAAACTGCTCCTGTGCAAAAACTGTTGTTTGTTAACTCCAAAGCATGGTAAGCATTAGTCTGTTGACCAGTTAACATTCTGGATATCAGCATGATGCTCATTGTTTCTTATGCATATAATATGGAAATATCTTCATATTTTTTTAATGTCAGTAGACACTGATGAAACCGAAGCCAAAGTTGTTATTCCTTTCTCTTTACTATTATTTTATAAGGTGAAAATCTTTTCCAATGCAACCCACAAAATGTCACGCCCTCTGCAGCCAGAGGGCGCTCCTTCTCTGTCCTGTCCCTAGTTTCCGGTCTGCTGTCCTTCCTGTCCCTCTCTTTCCCTTGGGCTATATATTTCCGGGTCTTGTACTCTGTCCTCGCTCAGCATTGACGTTTGGATGTCCTGAGACCCGCCTAGCACCAGGGCGCCCCACATCCGCTCCCTGAGGGCATAGGTTTCTATACGGCAATCCTGAACTCTTTGCATTATGAGCCCGGGCCTTTTTCCCGTCTCGCCGCTACGCATATGGGTCTTTTTCCGCTCTCCTGTTCCCTACGGTTAGTCCCTTTGGACGTCCGTGACACAAAAAGAAGAGGGAGCTGGAGTTACAGAGCTACAGTAGTTATCTGCTACCTAAGAAAGGAAGTGAATCCTCATTTTGTCTGACTGTGACTAGAAAGGGTTGTTTGTATTACTGAAGTTTTGTTATATTGAAATCTGTTCTAACTAGAAAATATATACTGGTTATATGCGGTCATTTTTCCTTTCAATAAAATTGGTCACATCTTGCAACCTGCAATTCTTGGTTTAATTCTTTTTAGGATCTATATGTTATTATTGGGTCAGATACAGTATTTTGTAAATATAGCATCAGCTGTAATTTTTATGCTTCTGCTACCAAAATTCATGTTGACACAAAGCCTGACATGAATTACATTCATCTGCATTTTGTGAAGAGTCCTGTTTTTTAATTTATCCAGTATATTTCTGAAGCAGAAAACAGAATGTGTGCTTCATGCAAATGTTTTAATTTAAAAAACATTTCTTATGGAAAGAAAGGTTTTTGTAGTAAAAGATCCAGATTTTCCATCAAATTCCCCACTTAAACCAACTTCAAATAAAAATAATGATATGAACAAGGGAATATTGTTTACATTCTTATTCTTTAGTAGTTGTAATGACTTTAAAGCATTGATTGCAACTTTATGCTTCATAAAAAAAAATGTATGTCTTTATTAATTTGATGTTGTCTAAAACCTCTCATTCATGCTGTTTAATTGAATGCTCTCACAGTGCTTGTGCATCTGCAGTTATGTTTCAGATTACCAATTTAATTTAAACTAAGCCTCCAGAGTGACAAAGGAATACATTGAGCAGGTCTTATTAATAACACAGTACAATATTAACTTGGGATTAAGAACAGATGAATTTCAGTAGTGCAGTTACACCATGCTCAAGTACAGTCTTCTGATGAGGTAGAGTGTGCAGCTAATATAGTAGCAACACCTGCCTTTCTGCTTAACTCTTTTGTAGCCTCTGATAAAATGCCAGAAACACATTTTTGGATGCAAAGTTGGTTCTGATTCCCAAGAGTTTAAATTCAGACTCTGAATTACAAATATGATAGCATTTACTGCACCTACACACAGTTTACCAATCAAGGTTGCTCAAAACATTTATTCTAAAAATAAGGATTTCCAAAACCTTGTGTTTTAATAACCTTTTGTAATGACTACTTCTAATATAGCAGTGTAAATTGTGAAAAATAAATCTGTAGTCTTTTAAATATTAATACTGTACAGTTTGAGACAATAACATTAAAGATAACTTAGTTGTTTTTTCATTTTTCTGTTGCTGCTACCCGCAAGACTTCTGATTAGATGATTACATTTTTTTTTAAACTTAATTACAGGCCTCTCTGATTTTTAAAAATAAATATTCTAGTCTAGTCTGGGGGATGTTTAAGTTTATAAATAGCAAACAATTAACACTTTAACTAAACAGAGTGTGACAGTAGGCATTCACAAGTGAAGCTATATGTAAATAAATTACAAGAAATCCTGATGTGAATAACTGTAAATCAAACTTTGCCTGCTAACCTGAAAAGGCATATGGCTCTATCATTGGCATAGTATTGGAGTTCATTCAGGTCTGAGTTAGCAAAGGAATTGGAGACTGGGAAAAGCATTTTTATAGGAAAAAAAACTGTAGATCATATAGTATTCCATGAGCATTGTAGGAAATTCAGCAGTCACCCCAGAAATTAATTTAAATGAAGAATCTGCTGTTGCGAAATTGTTTAATGTTAGAAAAACACAGTTTCCGCATCCATAAAAGCTAAAAATACATTGTTCACTTATTTACTGGAAAATATTACACTTTTAACAAGAAGAGAAAATAAATCTTAAGATCCCAAACTTTGAATTTAGTGTGCATACAATACAAAAAAAGTTAGTTAAGATGGCTGTTCTCTATAGAGTCACTGATTCTCATGTTTGTTTAGTTGGTGTCCTATAGCCTTCAATGGTTTTTTCAACCCTGGGGATCTATCTGAAAACTAGAATTTATAACCTAAAAATCTGCCTTTGGTTCATTAAAAAAGGGTAAACTTTTAAGAGTGATTACACCTGTCTGGATAAAACTTATCTTGTGAACAAGAGATCAGTTGACTCTGTAAGTCCTTGACTTAACCAATCCATTTTACATTTATATTTAGTTCAATGACAAACTGTTGCTCCTGACTGATGCAGTCTCATTGGTGCCACAGAGAATCTTGTTAAGAATTAAATCTAATTAAACAAACCGAATGAACAGAGGGCATGCATATTCCTTTATACTAATTATACAATTTGCACGTTAAAATTATTTTTGGTTTCTCACTTAACACATGGCTCTTTAGTAAATAAAAGAGGAGACAAATATGATAAAATATATATTGTTAAATGATGGATTATTAATCTGTATACAGTTTTATTCTTCACCTAAAACCAGAATTAAATATAAAAAAGTATACTATACATTCAATTTAGGTTTATCACAAAGGGCATGTGTTTATTAGCTTCATTCAATAATTTAATTTTCTTAATAACATGATTTTAATTAACCTGAAGACCACAACTTCATTATTACAATTTTTCTTTTTTCCTAATTAAATTCAAAACAGTTTCTCATATGTGGAATGTGACTTTAGCTTCTGTGATATTTTAACTTGTGTTTTTGACACTTTGTACAGTATACACTAAATGTTTTGCTTCAATGTGAGTACCAGCAGTAGGGAAGTAGTGATAAATGTATATTTTCTAGGAACAGATCTATAGGCACAATCTTTGCACAATATAATAAATGCAATGCAACTGCATGGCATGATGAATAATATTTTATCATGTATGTTATTGTAGTAAAATCAATTTTGTATTTAAATCTATTTTAGTTAATGTGTGAACTAGAAGAAAGAATGTGGCATTGTAAATAATTGTAATGTTAATATTATAGAAGAACCACACATTGTAGTCAAAATTAATCCTGTGCATTTTAAATTGTGGTGCATTATATTTGATGTGATTTCATGTTCTCACTGGAGGATTCTAACATTTTGTATGGAGAGTAAAATGGTTCTTTTTACCATCTACACAATGTTGCTGAAAACAAAGCAGAGGTCTGGCTAAACTGCAAAATTTTATTAATGTTGTGTTATGGGGCCATAAAAAACATGCGATATGTGACAGTCATTTGTTTCTCTTTTGAAGTTTTACATGGTCTGAGTAAGATTTAATCTTGTGAATTTTGATTGTGATTTACATAAGCAGAGAAATTTATAATTCTGTTCTGCTGTAGTTCTAGCTAACTTTTTTCCCCCCTTAATCCTTTTTTTTATCAATAATTTTCTTTTAGTAACATATTTTTGAGACCTCAAGGGACATAGTTGTATTGATTTGATGATAACTGCCAATAGCTTCTAATTTGCACAAGAATGTCTACAAAGAGTTTCCCCACAAAAGTTTTCTGAAATAGGTGCTGCAATTTAAACTGCCACAACCACAATGGAGCCAATTCTCAATGTTTTACTGTTAACATTTTGAAGTGCTCTGGCCTATTGTTATTTGTATTTTTAATGATTCATTAAAATCTAAATAGCTGTTACTATTCCTTTATCAAAAAACAGAATTATACTTAAGCCTGCTCAGCGATTACTAACAAGGTTGCTATTTTGGGCCCTTCAGTTACAAAAATATCTATCTACAGATAAGCCTTAGTTTTCAGATTTCAGTCTGGTTTCAAACTGATGCAAAGTGCAGAACGTGCAGTTGATGAACAGCCTAACTTTAATCAGTTTCTACATTATAATCAGATCAGATTATATCGAGACATGGATGCAACAAAGCGCAGATTTACTTTTGAACTCTGAAAACTGAAGTTAAGTTAATTGCATCTCCTTATCAACTCTGTAAATGTGTCAACCTTAGCCTTAGGACCCACTGATGGTACTGAATAAGTATTTGTACTTAAGTTAGGACTTTTGGTGTCCTTTTAGATCCTGCTCTAGCATTGTGTTTGCACAATGTGAAGGTTCCTTTTTACTGTAACAGCATAGCTTTTGTTGTTTCCACTCTTGCCTTTCCAAGTTTGATGTAGGGAAGTGGATTTCTACATTTGTCTTACTGCAGTAATGACTAGGTGTGTCTTAAAAAATGTAGACCCTTCCTTTGGTATTTTGAGAAAATACAAAGTGATATACATACGTTTTTAAAACTTAATATTTTATTGAAAACCTGAATGATCAAACTGAAGAATTCTAAGAGTAAGATAGGTTACATTTCCCTGATCTGTGCTTTTCAATGACTTTACCCAGGCTTGCTTTCAAAGCTCCTTAATCTTCTTGTTTGAATCTGCTTGAAATTCACTACCTGACCAAGAAATCTCGCAAAAGTGTTTTTAGTCTGAAGTCACAAGAATCAATATTATTGAACACAGACAGATGCCACTCATCTAATTATGTGGCTCAATTTTTACTTCAAAGTGTCATGACAGCAAACTTTAAAGCAAGAATAGTGTGAAAAAAGGGTCAGATTACTTTTGCAAGGTGCTGTACTTGCTGGTGCATATAAACATCTTTAATCAAATGGAAAAATGATGTTGTCAAAACACAGCTGCTTGGATTCAAAATAAAACGTAGAAGCATACTACACTTGTTTTAGCTTTCTTTCATTGGCTTCCTCTGGAATTTAGAATAAAAATTAAAAGACTGTTGATTACATTTAAGATCTCAAAAGGTTTAGCTATAGATTTTGTCAGCAGTTTATCTCCTTATGTTTGTTTTAGAATAGAATGAGCATGGCTTGTAATTGATGAAAAAGAAAAAACTGGACTGCAAAGTTAATTGCGTGTGAATGTGTCTGTGATATTCACATTAAAAATATATGATTTTAGCTCGTGCCACCTGAATAGGAGCAACCATTTGATTCTGTAAGCCACCATCATTATGAATAACAAGAAGAAGAAAATAGTCTGGCTGACCGGGTGCAGATTCAAACATAATTTAATAGAGGTCATTAGGTATGTTTTTAAATTGAACAGTTCTCAAGGGCTTAACCAGTAAAGACACCTACTCAAGAGTGCTAGTTGAGTTCTACGGTTCATACATTGCAGTTTCATCCCTGGGTTATGTCATTATCTAATTGTGACCTAAATTCTCCAGGCAATTATGAACAACTTTTAGAGCACCACTGGGGTTAGGTGGGCTTTAGTCAGTGGGGGTTTCCAGTTCTGAACCTTATACCTGATCATGTGCCTTGTAGCTTGTAGTACTGTCAGAAAGAGTTACAGTGCCTTGCGAAAGTATTCGGCCCCCTTGAACTTTTCAACCTTTTGCCACATTTCAGGCTTCAAACATAAAGATATAATTTTTTTATTTTATGTGAAGAATCACCAACAAGTGGGACACAATTGTGAAGTGGAAACGAAATCTATTGGATTTTTGAAACTTTTTTAACTAATAAAAAAATGAAAAGTGGGGCGTGCAAAATTATTCGGCCCCCTTGCGTTAATACTTTGTAGAGCCACCTTTTGCTGCGATTACAGCTGCAAGTCGCTTGGGGTATGTCTCTATCAGTTTTGCACATCTAGAGACTGAAATTCTTGCCCATTCTTCCTTGCAAAACAGCTCGAGCTCAGTGAGGTTGGATGGAGAGCGTTTGTGAACAGCAGTTTTCAGCTCTTTCCACAGATTCTCGATTGGATTCAGGTCTGGACTTTGACTTGGCCATTCAAACACCTGGATACGTTTATTTGTGAACCATTCCTTTGTAGATTTTGCTGTATGTTTGTCATTGTCTTGTTGGAAGATAAATCTCCGTCCCAGTTTCAGGTCTTTTGCAGACTCCAACAGGTTTTCATCCAGAATGTTCCTGTATTTTGCTGCAGCCATCTTCCCCTAAATTTTAACCATCTTCCCTGTCCCTGCTGAAGAAAAGCAGGCCCAAACCATGATGCTGCCACCACCATGTTTGACAGTGGGGATGGTGTGTTGAGGGTGATGAGCTGTGTTGCTTTTACGCCAAACATATCGTTTTGCATTGTGGCCAAAAAGTTTGATTTTGGTTTCATCTGACCAGAGCACCTTCTTCCACATGTTTGGGGTGTCTCCCAGGTGGCTTGTGGCAAACTTTAGACGAGACTTTTTATGGATATCTTTGAGAAATGGCTTTCTTCTTGCCACTCTTCCATAAAGGCCAGATTTGTGCAGTGTAAGACTGATTGTTGTCCTATGGACAGACTCTCCCACCTCAGCTGTAGTTCTCTGCAGTTCATCCAGAGTGATCATGGGCCTCTTGGCTGCATCTCTGATCAGTCTTCTCCTTGTCTGAGCTGAAAGTTTAGAGGGACGGCCAGGTCTTGGTAGATTTGCAGTGGTCTGATACTCCTTCCATTTCAAGATGATCGCTTGCACAGTGCTCCTTGGGATGTTTGAAGCTTGGGAAATCTTTTTGTATCCAAATCCGGCTTTAAACTTCTCCACAACAGTATTACGGACCTGCCTGGTGTGTTCCTTGGTCTTCATGATGCTCTCTGCGCTTTCAACAGAACCTTGAGACTATCACAGAGCAGGTGCATTTATACAGAGACTTGATTACACACAGGTGGATTCTATTTATCACCATCAGTCATTTAGGACAACATTGGATCATTCAGAGATCCTCGCTGAACTTCTGGAGTGAGTTTGCTGCACTGAAAGTAAAGGGGCCGAATAATTTTGCACGCCCCACTTTTCATTTTTTTATTAGTTAAAAAAGTTTCAAAAATCCAATAGATTTCGTTCCACTTCACAATTGTGTCCCACTTGTTGGTGATTCTTCACATAAAATAAAAAATTTATATCTTTATGTTTGAAGCCTGAAATGTGGCAAAAGGTTGAAAAGTTCAAGGGGGCCGAATACTTTCGCAAGGCACTGTATGTCAATCTTCCATTCCATGCAATCTGTCTTATTTGCATTATGAGACTCTTGTCCCTAGCCCATGGCCATTTCAGATCAATGTACATATTGTCATCATTCCCCCATTGCTCGGATGTAAGCTCTATTAGCCAACTCATCTTTAATAAATATATAAAATAATAAAACCCTTGCTTTCTTTGAAGTTGTTCTCTGCCCGACACTACAATCTGTATATAATAATAATAATAATAATAATAATAATAATTATTATCATTATTGTTGTTGTTATTATTCACTTTAACACATTTGTACAATATTATTATTATTATTATTATTATTATTATTATTATTATTATTATTATTATTATTATTAAGCAACTATCTGTGTCCAAGCCAATCCAATTTTTGCTATACTGCATTTTTGGTATATCATAGTTACAAAAAAAATACATTTTATAGGATAAATATAATCTGAGATCAGGGTAGGAAAAAAAAGAGCAGCAGAAAATGTAGACATTTTCCAATATGAATTCCATAATTATCTTGACCAAATCTGTTCTCTCTGAGGATTGTTATAACAAAGTTTTGCATTTGACCTTTAGGAAAGGTCAAATGTCAAGGATAATGATATTTTTAATAGAGCACATATGGTTTCCTATATGTGTTTAATCATAATCATGACCTTATCTGCACTCTGTAAGGAGTTACTAAAATACTTTCCGTGTGACTTTTAGCATAGGTTAGAGGTCACAGGCAAAGTATTTTTTTAGTAGAACATATTTTGGTTCCTATTTGTGTTCTGTAGAACCTTGATCTTCCTGAACTAATTTTTCATTTGAACAAAAGAACAGGTCAAATATCTTATATGGTTACCCAATCAATTCTACTCAATTGTGGACTCCCATGATTATTCAGGCCTATTTTTAATAGATGTCATAACATCAGCAAATACAATTTTTTTAAATGTTATATAGCAGCCATGCCAAGTAACTATGTATCATTCTCTGTATACTGTATGTATAAGAAAATACACTTAAAGTCAATTTCAGAATAACACTGTTCATGGAGATGTTGACACTGTAGTCTTATTTAAATGTGTCCACTGCCTTCTTGTGGACAGTCCAGCAAGACACAATGATTTCTGAGCTGCTTACAACAAATTTGTGCGATACTTTCAACCAGTTTTTAGTTTTGCAGCTTAAACAATCCTAAAATCCAGTTAATTACATGTGATTGTTTATTTAGAACAAAGACTATTACTGGTTGGGCTACATCTCTATATTCCCTGCACAACATCGTATTTTCCATTACCAGCCCAAATCCGCTATAGATTAGCTGGACCTTTCCCTTAATGCTTTGTAAATGACTGGCACATCTTCCTGCATTATTATACAAAATGCTTCTGATTTGCATACTACATTAATTGATAGATAAGAAGTAATGACTAATGACATGGTGTGTTGGAGGTTCTCTAAAGTACTCATGGATGTACTGAACTGAACAGTTCAGACAGACCTCCATCTGAGACAAAAAACATACGCCTGTATTTTTGTACTATTTAAATAAGTATACACTATGTTTTCATAGATCCTGTGTATTTTAAAGGTATTGTTGTTAAATTAATTTATCTTAAATATACAGTATTGTCTTTTGGAGACAACACAGTTTCACAAGTGAAAGCCAGATTTGGATGGTGATGTTTTTTTAGATCAGGGATTTGTGCCCCTGTTTTGTATTTATGACATAATAAAAATTACCATTTTTATTTTCTTGCTTTTGCATATTGAACAATACAATTGAGTAGCAATTTCTATTGCTCCAGTAGGTGAGCAGTTGAGTTCTGTCAGTCCAGCATTGTACTTAATGCTTCTGGGATGAGCTCCAGTGACCATAACTAGTAAAAGCAGCTTCCTGATAATGGAGGCATCATTTTGAAAAGACAGCTTAAAATTATACAGTGTAACAATCATTTAATATTATTCAGCTTCACAATAGCCCAAATCAAGGTCTGGACACAAAGATTCCATCCTAACAGTAACAGTAAATTACAAAGCAAAAAAAACACCCTTAAAGGCAAGGATTTTTTCCCACCAATTAAAACATCTGATTACAGCTGGTGAAAAAGTTAATATTTTTATTTTATCAAGGTTCACGTATTCTTTTTACATCTGACTACATTTGTGTTACCTTTCCAAAATGTGTAGAAATGTGTGCTTAATAAGAGGAACTTTCCAAGTAAAATAATTAATGTGTCAAAATACAAATTTAATATTTTACTTCCTGGAATAAGCATTGTATTAGTTCTGCCAAAAAGTCCTTCTTTAATGTGATTCTTTCCTGCACTATAACTTCCAGGGCGACTTTCAGAGCACAGGAAAGATTGTGCATTGCTCGATAAAGATAAAAACACACTTTGTGTTTTTCGGCACCCTAGAGAATTTCAACATTGTAAAGCAATGACATTTTCACTTGACTGCTGAAAATAAAAAGAGAAAAATAGGTCAATACACAAAGTAGGAGAAAAAAACTCTACACAAACTGTTTGACATAACATGATATTTTCTTTAAACATTTGCAAATGAAGCATTAACCCACAAGACATAGGTATTCCCTGTGAGTGTAAAAGTCTAAACCACACGTTGCCTTATTTGCATTACAAGGACATTGTTCCCTTCAGGGCAAGAAGAAGTGAGCACTCAGCCAGAAATCCATACTTTTTGATGAATAAATAATGTCACAGGACCCCCAAGTGGGATTATTTGAATAATATATTCAAGTAATAAATAGCTATATTAATAGTGTTTCATTTATTATGAAGATATTATTTCAATTTCTGCTACGGCTGAAATTAGTTTATGTTCTGCAGAAGTCAATTGCAAACGGTTTTAGTCAAAAGAATGTCTCAAGGGAGCTGTAAGAGGTCTCAATGAAAGTGTACTAGTTCTCTCTCTCACCAAACTCTGTCTCATCTCATTACAACAAGCGTTTAAGGGCAATGAAAACTACAATCCAGCCTTGTCTGAATCTAAATACGAAATCTAAAAATTATATTAATAATTATTTGACAGCAAAACATTTACAGCAGTACCTCCTAGACACACTATAAACAAGGCATATATAACCCCAATAAAATAACCATAACCTGGAATAACAAGGCCATGAATTCACAATCTGAGGAGTTCCTCATAATAGTTAAAGAGTTTATGTGCCTCCACTCTTTCTCCTTAAAATTCTCCCACCTTCCCGGAAGGTCAATGTTCATTTGTCAACCAGATATTGTAAAATTGGAAGACTGTCAAAGGTCACATCTTAATTAAGGGCAACTTCATCCAGACACAAAAACAATATCCTGGTCAAAACTATTTTAATCGATCTGCACACTTTTCCCTCAAGACTGAGGCTGTGTACTGCACTGGAAATAGAAAAAAAATTTCACCATTATATTCCACAGACGAGGTTTCTAATTGTGATTTCTATTACTGTATCATTTTACATTTTATTTCAATTTGTGTATGGCCACAATTTTTTTTTTTCATTTTGTCATCAAAATTGGCATTTATCAAATTTGTTATACTGTAAATATTTGTTCAGGAAGCCTTATATAAGATTAGTTTAACTGTCACAACACCAGAAACTGTTAAAATACACAATGTACATACATTAAATGAAATTATATATATATATTCTTTAGTTAGGAAAAATGCAATTTTTAAACATCTACAATAAATCATAAAACACAGAGCATGCACACTGGGTTATAAATCCTTAGATATCAATATTTTATGAAAGCATATATTTTTTTAAAGATTTATGAATATGTTTCAGCTTCAACTTTTGATTTTAGGGAATAATTACAGAGAAATACAAATGGGTTAAAAATGCAATTCATAAGGTTTAAATAAATTTTAAAAAATCATAGACCATACCTGGAATTTTTAATGAAAAGATGATAATTCACCAGAGAAGGCATCTTTAATATTTAATGCCCATAAGTTAGAAATTGCTGAGCAGAACATAATTAAATAGAAGCTAGAAAAATATTATGCATAAATATAACAATTTGCAATGCTTTGAAAAACCTATTATTTTGATAAGTGCATTGATGCATAAGAAGAAATTAAAACATATATCCTTTATTATTTCACTGGAGTGAAGATATGCATGTCTCTAATAACATATTGAGACGTGTATATTGGTATGTAAAGAAATTCATAAAGTTATATGGCTACTGTGTACATTTTATATGTGATTTTATTGCTTGAAAACAAAGAAAACATGTATATTAAAGCACAAAAGGTGAACATAACCAAACCATTTCATGAACAGTTGTTTGGTTATAAAGAATTTTAATTTCAACTAGCAGTCTGAAAAAAAAATACTTTCCTTGAACTCAAATACATAATTCACAAAAAAGACGACTTGCAGAATCCTCAGAGATCTGCCATTATTTTCTTTTGTTTGATAGAAGAGTTAATATATGGCACTGCTGTGTTTGGTCTTGCAGTGTCAAACTGGTGCTAGAATATTTCTCATTATTTCCTCTCTATGAACTTGCATTTCACCAAGACATGCCCATTTTTTATGTTTTCCTTGATGTCTCTGCATTTCAGTGGTAGGTTTATTATGGTGCAGAAAAAAATGTTGTTTTTCCATTAAGGGGACCTGAAAATAAGAAATCTCTGATTGAAACACTGAAATACATATTTTTATATTATGGGCATACTGTATGTGACATTTTACCAAAGAAAGCAGTTTTGTGTTGTACACAGGATTTATATTACAATCTCATTTGTTTGGGTTTTTTTGTGGATGAAAGCTCTTCTTCAAAACTATCTTTGAGTGATGTAAAAAAAAAACAGTGCAGTACATTGCTTATCGTTACAAAAACATCTGAAGAACTACTGTAGAACTAGTACTTTTTAAGTCATTTAAACCTCCTACAAAATAATAATATCACTTTTCTTATATATTATGCCACAGTTCAACCTCTTCTAAAACATTTTATTATCTAATGACTGAAAAACAAAAAGGTTTTAAGATATACAAACTTAGTTTCAGGGCATTGTGTTTGGAATGATGTAGCTGGAGGTGGTACATCTTGGTCTAATGTATGGAAAAGTGCCCTTTAAAAGCTTCCCAGAGGAACAAATCACTGGAGAAAAAGCATTTTTTAGCTTCCTAAACTCCCCAATATCCAATTAGTGGTGGTGTTTTACAAACTGGTGCTGTAAATGGGTCTTTATGTAGAAGTCCCACTGCTTGATTTAATTTTTTTTCCTGTTTTGGGGTGTTAATTGAGGACTTGTAGAATTCTAGTATCTGTGAATTGCTTAACACTGTTTAAAAGATAAAGCTTTTTCTGCATCTGTAAAAAAAACGTGGAAATAATAACTTCTAAAATCACACTTCCTAATTTAGAAAATCTTGATCATCTATGTAAATGTCTGAGTTGAGAAAGAATTGAGTAGAAATGGAGTCTATTCCATTTTTAAATTCTAATGTTCAATTACCAAAAAAATCCAATTCTGTTCAGAATTTACATTAACTCTGAAACTGCATCTCTGCAAGCCTTTGGAACTGTGCTGTTTTACAAATAAGACTGAAGTGTGAGGTTTTATAGGAATGCATGCATTCAAGTAAAATACGATGGTTATGAAATACATCTATACGGATGGTCACCTGGATGGTCAAAAAGCTTGATGTCTACTCTGTTCTAAATCTAGTCATTTTCAGATGCTTTCAATAAATCATGTATACCTCCAGTCAACCTCTTGTGTTACCACAAATGTCAAGAGAAGGACAAGGACAGAATATATAAAAGTAATATAAAATATATAAGTATATAAAACTAACACTTACAAATATACAGAAATACCAGCACTAGGCCAAGTGGATTAATCAACAAGTAAATTCAATAATCACAACCCCCACACTCTAGATTGTGCCCAGAATATATGAGATTAGTTGATATGATTAGAGGCACATGAGTTCTTTGATCTGTGGTACAGCTTTGGTGAAAAGAGTAGTAAATAAGGTACACTACATTAAAAAGATATTTATTAATGACACAACACAAACTAAACAACACAACACATTCTCGTGCAACATACAACATAAAAGGTATCTTTAAGACCTACATCCTGACCAACTAGAAAAACCCCAGACTGCTACTAAGAATTCAAATCCTATATGACCTAACATGCCCAAAATAGAGATAAAACTAAGCCTTCTGCACAAAACAGAATAAAATCTAGAGTTAAATCTCTATCTATCCAGATGCTACAAAGTGGAAGGGAACCTATGTCCTTATTCCAAAAATGCACACATTTAACAGAGACCATATTGTATTAGAGGAATCCAAGTTTCTAATTAGAGGAAGTGGGATTCTGAGGCTTTGTAAGTACATCAATGTTACACTTCCTTATGGATGTGGGAGTGGTTGGAGCCATTTGTTGGTACTGTAGTGTGATGATGTGAAAAGTTATTTATTTCATTCTAGTTTCATTTTAATATCATTTCTACTTTATAAGTTTGTCATCACAATGTGCTTTATATATCCAAATAATTGTTATCCTTTTTATTTTGTAACTGCAATTTCTTTCAGGTATGTGTAGAGTTGTCAGATTAAAGAGTCTTGGAAGCATAAGATCATATGCAGGTTACAAACAAGACTCATGAAATATAGAGACCAACATGTGAGAAAAGAGAAGGAGAAGTAAGAATTTGTAAACAGTGTCATCCAAAACATCCTTAAGTGGAGTTCTGTAGCATTTGTACACTGAATCATACTTGCCAATATTATAGAGTTACAAACGTGGGTTTTCAATTCAATAAGTAAAATAAACAATCATAACATCAATTTGTAAAGATTTTTGCCAAAAATCTAACCAAGCAGTTGGTAAAATTAGTCTCAGATAAACACAAAAAGGCAATTTGAGGAGAGAGTTCATCAATCCGATTAACAGATTCTTTTGTAAAATCTGGCAGCAAAACAGAGGATCTTGTTATTGCAGCAGAGGGGACTTGTGCATTTCACTCAGTTAAACATCATCATAGTTACTTTACCAATGATCATAAAGCGTGGGATATTTTGAAAACCCTCTCCATCCTGACCCCCTTCCCAGATAAGGCAATAGACAAGTTTCTCAGGGTGTCCTCTTTTTTTCCAAATATTTTGTTCAGATATGGTAACCCTAGTGGCCAATGTATAATCCTCCTAGTTCTCAACCGGTGTGCGTGATCTATCGGAGCCGGCATCAGTACTCTTGGCATCTATTCCTTTCAGCCATGACATAATACTTTATTTTTGCGAGCTATTCATTTTTGATTACTTGTTCTGTTGCCGAATGTGGCTGTATCAATGTAACTAAGTACGTAGGCTGCGTATTTGACACATAAACTAATTTTATTAAAATAGAAAATATGAAATCCCATCTCAAGCTTTCTGAAACCGATTAACTACATTATTTTTAATTAATTTCATTCAATTTTTAATTCCCAATTAAATTTCCAGGGTCATCTGGTGTACAACCTGGAACCACTGCCCTAGGCGGTCATTCATTGTTGGGAATCAGGGTAGATCCTTCAACCAAACTTTTATTAGAATAGAAAGTTTAGAAGTTTTTTGTGAACAGTTCTATTTTCTAACACTGGTGTGCTTACTTTTAACAATGGCCTTGTTTTGAATGGTGTTTAATCTTTTTAAAAGGATGAAAAGCAGTATACAAATGCAGTACATGATTGAAAAATAAAAGAAGTTTTCATCTTCTATAAAAATATGTTTTTTTGTTTTATTTCAGTATGTTTTAGACAAAGACCTTCTTCAGCCATTTAAAAGGAATTGTAACCACATTGCAATAAAAATGTTTTTCATTTTTTAAACACGATTGCATTTTTGTATAAACAGCCAGAGATTAAAACAATGGCCTGAATCAAATGAATTTAAATAGAAAACCTTGGCTGCTTTTATTTCCACATTACTATGTATGCAATAAAATAAATTCCAGAGTACATTTAAATAAATAATAATCTTATGTTTAATCTGTTTAAATTAAGGTACTGTATTGTACACCAATGATCTCTATCACCAGTGAGTAAAATCATAGCATTTTCAGAAACACAATACTTAGACAAAAGATAATGTTCTGTTTACTATACCTTGTTCCTGGGACATCTATAATTGATTTAATCTTCCAAAGCCAACATTATCTCCTAAAATCGTGAAATAAATGTATATTTAGAATTATACATATAATCGTCTATAATGTTTTCTGGAGAATTTTCCTCCTTTTTGCTAGTATTCTGTTTTATATTATTGCTACTTACTCTTGTACCCTGAAGATGGAGGTCACATAGGTCTAATAGTATATCTGGGTTAAAGGAAACTGGTCTCACATTTATCATTCATGTACAAACTGTGTAAGGTTTGCAGGACAGTATACATTTTAAACTCCCGTCTTACATAAACAACTATTTCATATAATTTGTGTTTCACAAGAGAATGTAAGCTCTGTCACTATTTTCAGTTTTAAATTTAAATATATTCTAAGTTATGTTTCAGATATAAATATTAGATATGAAGAAAGAACATAGAAGATGAAAAGGTGTCTATTTATCTTCATCAGTCTGAACATCAGTCTTGCTTGCTGACATTCAAAAGCATCAAAATCTTATGAAGTGCAAATGCAGGTATGCCATTTATGTTAAGCATTAGTGTATATGGATCATTTAAAGTATAGGAATAAAACCCTTTCTTTGATTATTTATGTGTTCTCTTTTATGACCACTCTAGAAAATCCATTACCTTTCTGTCCTTTAATAATGTCTTTTGACAGTTTGTAGGCTTCATTACATCTGGTATCGACAGAAAAGGGTCAAGGAATACTTCAATAAATTAAAATTTTTGCATTTACTTTACAAAGGAGTAAACAAACTGTCTTAATAGCCCAGGAATAAATAAAGATTAAACCGTCCTATTAAGATTTAAGTTATGTGCAATTCTTTCCTTTGTATCAAGATGTTGGAGTCTGTTTTTGGTTTCTCTCAAACCTGTTCTGCTTATTTAAGGGTAGTAAATATATCAAATTCCCTCAGTCACAATTTTCCACCTGCTTGCAATTTGTAACCCTGGGCCATCTTTGGGTAGCCTCAGGTTAGAGTTTGGGACCTCCCTTCAGTTTCTTTCAACCCAAGATGAAAGAAACTCTGGCTCTTTCCCACATTATGTAGTTCATTACATGATCAAAATCCCTAACTTGTAGAATTTACCTGATTCAATTAACAACAGATAAATACTTAAACTTAATCAATACCTACAGTATATACTACTGGAAAGGGATAATGTTAGAAAACAAGAGCTTAGAGATGGGAACTGTCTTAATGTCTGAGCTGCAAAGGGACAAGTAGAGCAAATGAACAAGTACTTTGATGAATTCCTTGATGAAAAGTGAAAAGAAAAATGTATTTTGGTTCTCTTTTCCACAACCTTCTTTCTGCTTTTCTTGAATCTGTACTCGTTATTTTGCAACAATAAAACTTAATACCTGTTGTTTGCTGCCTTCATTCTGTAACGTTTTAAAGATTAGGGTAACTTATTTTAATGTGCTGAACAGAAAATTTAACCTTTTTCATATGCATCAAGAACTGTAATGTTTACCAAATTTGTGATTGTAACAACAATCCAAGCTTAACTAAATATGAGTTAAATTATGGTAGTAGCTAACTACACTAGCAATTAAAAGTGCTATATGCTCTTACATTCTACATTGTACCTCTCACATACACACAAAAAGCTTTCACATTCACTAGTTTTACCTCTCACATACACATAAAACGCTCTCACATTCACTAGTTCTACCTCGCACATACACATAAAACACTCCCTCACAGTACGAACGTGAGAGACAAAACTAGTGAATGTGAGTGCATTTTATGTATATGTGAGATGAAAACTAATGAATGTGAGAGATTTTTCTGTGTGTATGCGATAGGAAAAAAGAAGAGTTTGAGAGCATTTTATGTGTTTGTGAGAGGAATTTTGTGAATTTTGGCCAGATGTAGGTGGTCCGTCTAAATGGCACAATGTGATTGGGTGAGAAAATGTAGCAACAAGCTTTCTCATTTTCTGCTGCGCTATAAGATGGAGAAAAAAAATCAGCCTCAACCGGAACAAGCACTAAGCCAAGCCGTAGCTTTAATTAATAACATCTTAGCCAAACCAGAAGCAACAGCTTCATTGTCATCAGTTATGACACCTGCAATGAGTGTTCTTTCGTGCAAACAAAGTGCCTTATGAAAAAGTCACAAAAAACAGCTGTTACGTACAGTCCAAAGTAACCAAAAATAAAATGTGGAACCTGTAAATTGAGGATATTGTGTGGCAAGCTTTGCTAATTTAAGCCAAAGTATTCTGCAAGGAAACTAAAACTGATATTTTGTCTGATTTCTTTTCTAAAATGTAGAAAGTTAAACCTTCTGTGCTTTAGTTTGGATACTTAAAAAGTAGCTGACAGTATTTCATTTCAATGTTATTCTTGCTCCCTAAGTCCCACACATTATGGTATGATATTTATACCATTGTTTTTGCAGCATTCAGAAATTGATTCCTGATATTCTGACTGCTGGGGGAGCATTTAGTTGAACATATGGTATTACTGTGTAGCAAGTAAAGCTAAATTTAGAGCTTTTTCCACTTAACTAATAACTTTGTAAGTTTTTAAAAATAATTTTAGGCTTTACCTAATCCACAAGAGAAATAATGAGTATTTTATGTAAGAAATAATTAGTATGTTATGCATGTCAAAATAAGCAATCTTTTTGAAAGATTCTGTGGTTCAACATTAGTTTTACAGAAATACATTTTTGACACTTTATTTTTTCATATTGTAAAGAGTGTAACTAGTCAGTGAAATTATAGGACAAGCATTCTCTAGAAAGGTCATTATGTTAACTTAAAAATGATAACTTGGAAAAAATAAACAATCATTTTACACTTTATCCCACTGCAACACCGAATAACATTTCTTCATGTCAGTTTAGATTTCAGGGGGCAATTTGTTTTGCTGGACCTCTTGCCAATTAGTTTTTATACTGTGTTAAGATAGTTATGCACCCTTAAAACCAATGTCTCCCAACATGCTTCATTCGGTTCCTGATACTGTTTTACAACTGGAATGGACTCCATCTGGAATAGAAACATGACAAATAATCTTTCGACTTTAACAAAATTTGCAAAAACTATTTATTTAAATAAAAAAAAATATATATTTTTACCACCAAGATTTATTCCCTGAAACCAGCATTCATCAAACAGGCCAAATTATCTGACCTGAGATGAGATCGATAAAGACTTTTAATAATTGGAGCCTTTATTTTTAATATTGTCAATTTAGTTCCACCCTGTTCTAAAAAATAAACAAATGGATCATGTTGAATGTCTTTATTTTTAAGGAACAAATGTATCAGCACATTTGGGTGATAGGTGTTTGATGCTGGGTAATTGGGCACTCACGAAATATCTGTGACCATGTCTATCTTTGACTTCAGGGTGTGAAGTCAGAGTGGAAGATTCCTATACTCAGAGGTTCTGAGTATAGCTGAATTTAGTTTGTTTAGAAATTAATATAGTGGTGTGTAGTTGGCTTTTCAAAACAGTATTTACAGATTTTGTTACCGATTTAGTTTTTTCTAGTTTGTGTGCGGGGAATTAAGTTGGATGGGAGTGGAAGTTGCTTTGGTAATATGCCCTTAAAGTCAGGTGTTTTTTTACTAATAGTTTATTTTTGTTCTTTTAAAAAATGGCAGTTCAACTTAGAAGGCACAAATATTTGAGCTTCGTAGTGAACTTCAGGAGAATCAGGAAGTTTAACTGATTCTATTATTTTTTTATAAAGGTTTTGCAGAAGGAGTTGGGTGTTAAAACAGATGAGTGGAATTGCTTGGGTTTGTTGCCAAGTGGGAAAAAAAATTGTTTAATGAGTGTTAGATCACAAGCTGCAAAGAAAATGTATTTGAAAAGATTTCAGGAATGAAGACTGGTGACATATTGAAAAGGTTTTCCATGCTTTTGGATAACATCATCCAGACAGTGACAAGGTCTTTTAATATTCCAGATCAATTGAAAATGTGGGGAATTGTGATATCATGCAGTGACGTGTATGGAGGTGGTATGTTAAAAACTGTTCGGAAGTGGGACACAAATTTGAAAACAGGACAGCTTTATACAGTATATGGTGTGGGGAGATGTTCCATTTGTACAGGAACAGCCTGCATTTGTTTACAAAAAAATTGAAGCAGAATGAAAAATGGAAAGATGTCCCCATCTCTGAGAAAATCAGAGCAAATGAGGAGAACGGAGTCGGATTCAGCCTCGGAGTCTGAGTCTGTGGAAGAGGACTTTTTTGAGGAGCCAATTGATCATGGAGAATTTAGTGTTGGTATGTACAAAACTAATGAATGTGTAGTGTGCTCTCTGAAGGCACCAGTTCTGTAGGGTTTGGCCATTTACTGGGACAATTATTAATTGTAGCAGTAAATCACAAAATTGATTCTTTTGATGGCTTTAGAATCCAACCATGTGACATAACTCAAACAACGCACACACACAGGTACTAATACACGAGGATACATTTATTAATACATAGAATATGCATATAAACCTAACAGATCTTATCAAGAGGGTTATCAGAATACAAAAGGTATATATTCAGTCAGTTACAAAGAGTTACACATCAAGAGGACATATGTTCAGTATATAATTCATTTAGACCGTTTCGTAATTGAACTTGGTTACAACTTCTACATTAGATACTCAAACCAAGAACACAAAATGATTTTTAAATTTTTGTTCTATTAGTCTCAAATTTTAAAAGTAGCAGACAAGCCCTGGATAAGCCCTGGCATCCTACATGTGCTACAACTTGAAAAAATGACTTTTAAGGAAAGAAAACAAAATGGCTTTGTTGTTTTTTTGTTTTTGTTTTGGATATTTATTTCTAGTGTGAGTCCTGAGTAAGAAGTACTGTATAAAAAAACCTGATGGTTCAGACTTGATGCCCAAGGGGTTACCTTGAACTCAAGCCCTCAACCAGGCCTGTACTGTCTATACTTTCCAAGATAATGCAAGATGTTTAAGGGCACATTCTATCAGGCAGAACTGGCCTCTGGAGGGCTGGATGGCTTTAGGAGTAGAAGGGGTTTTAATTATAATCAATCTAACATGTGTGATGAAAATAAAAAAAAGTTGGTATTAGCAGAGTGGGTCACAAACGATAAGAAAAAAAAAAGATTAGGATCCTCTGAAAGATACCTGAAATACATTTTTGAATGTGAGATGACGTGTTGGTACTATGGTGTTACTAAGGAAATTATACAACTGCAGTCATGTAATTACTCAATTACCCCATGACATGTGACAAAAATTCCTACCAAAACAAATGGGAACAAACCACAATTAACAGTCCTTCAAAATGAATATCAACAGGAATAATCATTTATTTGTTTTATACAGTACTTTTTGATTTTTTTTCTCTTTCTGTAAAATGTGAAGAATAGCATACATTAGGTTCATGTTGAAGGTTATGTAAAACAATTTTGCTGAAAAAAGAAGCTATAATTTTCTCTGGATTTAGCCAAAAGAAACAGCCAGAAATTGTCTTGTTTTTTGTGCCAACAGTCTGCTGGTTTTCAACCAAAATTGCAGATTTAGAGTTCTGCTAATTATTGTGTGGGCATCCAGTCTTGATTCCCATAGCATGTTGCTAATAATATTCCAACAAGCTGGGGCAAAGACAACAAGCAGCAGCTTAAACATACTGATAAAAAGTCAACCAAATTTTAAAAAATGAAAAAAAAATGGTAGTTTAGAGTCTTGAATGCTAACATTTTACCTATTAAATAAAATGCTTCAGAAAACCTTCTCTAATAAATTCATTTGAAAAATCAAAATTCATTTTGAAATGAATCTCTTGGTAATACACCGCACTGCAGGTTGTCCTTAATAAAGGCCAGGTTTGCCTGAGTATTAATTCAAGCAAGCTGCAAGGCAGAAACAGTGGGAGCCAGAAAATGCAAATGATCTATGTAATCTGAAAGAGTGGAAGCAACCCTGTGCAGACGAAGTACTAGTCTCTATAATCACAGAAAAAAAAAATCTTTAGAAGTAAATGTGATAAAGAATGATAGTACTAAAATATGACTATGAAGAATTCCCAAAAATGTTACATCTGATGGATACTAAAGCAAAAAAAAGCACAATACCGAAAGGGAAACTAGACAAATTTCAATTGCCGAAGTCACCAAAACAAGTAGAATGCATGAACACATGCAACATACACAAACAGCACACTGTGCAGGACAAACAACTGGATAGCATACAAGAAATATAGTGAATACAAACACACAATACAGACACAATTTAATAAAAAACATGTATTTTAAATAAGACCCTCTTTAACATGTACAACTTTTTAATATTAAACACATAGTAATAGTTATCAATATTATCAATCCCAGTTGATTGCTGTAGTTGTTGTAGCAATTTAACACTATTTGTTCATAGCAATTAATCCAATTCCAAAGTTTTCAGGAATTGGTCATGAGCTCTCAGCTCCAACCTAGCAATTCAATTTGCAGAAATACAAATTTCACAAATAGTTTTGTAATTACTTTTATGGTATGGTATAAAGATACATTATCCATTAAGATAGGCTAAAACAGATTAAATAAGTACATGAAAGTCTTTGATACTATCATGCATAACTAAACTTCTCTCCAGAAAATTATTTTCTCTTCTTCTAAATCAGCATTTCAAAGGACACATCACAATCTCAATGGACAAAAAGTTCCAGTAATGCAATGTAGCTAGATGATGGTCTTCCATACTTACTGTGGAGATAATCACTTTCCCTTACATTTTGATTGTATACAAACAGGTCACACTATTTGGTTTGCATGGTTAATATGTCTTTGTAAGCAACTAAGATAACGTCCATTTAAGAGAGACCCTGGGGTGTAAATTTGTGATCTATTTCCACAGTGATGTAAAAATCCCTATACTTAATGTAAAGCTGGATTTAATTATCAAACCCATTATTTATAATAATTTATAATATTATTTATAATAGTTACATGCTTTCTTTTATTGTGTTGGATTTTAAAATGTTATTTCTAGATGACATATTGATTATCTGGCTCACTTTTCCATCTCTCAAGTTTAAATGCATTTCCGTACATAAATTATGACTCAAAATGGATGAATGTAAGGGGGTAAAAGACAGAAACAGCATCTGATAATATGAATCAGCTTCAATAAATCTTGCCTTGTGACTATAAATGAAAGTAACATACTGTATAAGAAATAAAGCAAACATTAAACAGACTATTCATTCTGAAATGATGGATTCAGGGAACCACATCATAATGTCCTCTAACTAAAGTACTGTAACAGTCGTTCAACCTCAAAAAGACAATAGCTATCATAAAGAAAACAAAGATCACTAGTTTCTCCAGAGATCATCAGAACTACTGCATATTAATTAAAAACTGTCCTAACCACAGCAAAGTTAAATCACTGATTGTTTATGAAATTCAGTATAAGGCTTTAGTCAGGATACTTGATTTACAATGCATTGCAGTCAAGTAAAGTCTTTTGCATTATATCTCCACACTAAAACTGATCTTTTTTTCTTTACAGTAACTCACCATAATCTGTTAATTGTAGGCTGTGGTAAAGACTGTCAGGTTTTGCATTGTGACATTCTGAAATCCAAGGAGAAAGAGGTCCACAAAATACATTTGTTAGGATTTATTGACACAACATGCCCGTTAGTAACAGATAACTCTTATTTTGATCTTTGATGAATAATACAAGCTTCAGACAAAGCATCCTTTGCAACTTCAAGACAGCCACATTCTGACAGGCTAAGAAGATTATGTGAAAACTATTCTCTTTCATAGTAGGTTTTCCTTTGAAGTTTTTTTTTTCCTTTTAGTTTGGTTAAATTGTGTAAGTTATTTGCTACATTTCATTGCTCAACCCTTATCCTCACGTTTTCAATTCAACAACAGCATAATTAACATTTTAAAAAAATCTTGCTCTTGGAGTCATTTTGAAAAGTAATTTTGAACAAATTGTTTGAAGTTTGATGCTGGATTACATCAAAGAATAAATGCTAAATTTTTTATATCATGAGTCATTATGTAAGTTTATAATAGAAATATTATAATACTGGCTACAATGGGTTTTTTTTGTATTAGTGAGACAGTTACATGTAACCTTTGAATCTAGTAAATAGTATCATCACAGAACATTCTGTATATAAATGTTTGATTGCTTTATAAAAATTCAAAGCAATCCAACATTTTATTCAACATTTTATTTTAATCATGATTGCTTTGTCACACAAGTCAGTGTGTTGGCAACATAAATCATAGCAATCTTTAGCCTTGATGTTAATGTAGAGAATTTCAACCATTAATTATTATTATTAATAATAATTATTATTATTATTACTACAATATGCATAATCTACCAAATTTGATATGACTCAATTGTTGTCAGTGTGAGCAGTGTCCAATCACATTCTGAGAACTGTAAAAAAAAAATTAAAACCCCAACATGCCAGAAAATTAGCAATGTCCTTTTTCTATTTTATTTTAAGTAATAATTATTGACAATTAATTGGTACTGAACACACAGTTCATAAAAACAAGGTAGACTGGAGACTTTTGTTGATTTTTACCTACAATTCACTAAAAAATCAGAAATCATTTAATTTACTGTGAAAATTCTTAACAGTATTTCTCTAACATGAGTACGCTTTTTCCATTTTTAACCTTTTATTCACCAGAGCTCTCATACATCAGTGGCATGCATCAGTGTATACACCAGTGCACCAGTTGGATATCACATATTGGAAGACAATTACTGTCTGCTCTGACAGAATATGTTACAAGCTAGTTGGTAGAACATTGATTGTAAGATACTAGGAGTGTTACAATTTGCATGTGAATTAAGCTGTTCCTAGACCATTTTCCCATTTAAAAAAATAAATAAAATTACAATGGGCAATTATTTTTTTGTATACCTACTGAATTTTTGTCCTGCAACCTCACACAGGAGAGGATGAGGAAAAACTCCTCCAACACACCCATTTTCGAACTACCCTTCTTTTAAAATGGCACAGGAAACACATATCCAAATGGTTGGATTGCATTGGGCAGTGTGTAGACTATGTACAGTACATGTAGCTTCCCTCCAAGATGTCATCTTGTTGAGTGATTGCATCAATACCACAATTTAATATATACTGTATATATATTACATTGGCCAGCAGCTATATCACCCTGCAGCTCTCAACTGGCTACCCAGGGATGCTAAGCAGGGTTGAGCCTGGTCAGTACCTGTATGGGAGACCTCCTGGGAAGCTATGGTTGCTGCTGGAAGTGGTGTTAGTGGGACCAGCGGAGGGCGCCCACCCTGTGGTCTGTGTGGGATTCTAAAACCCCAGTATAGTGGCGGAGAGAAGACGAGTTATCTCCCTCTCCTCTGTTTGTCTCTTAATTCCATTGACACATAAACCTCTTCAGCCAAATTTAAAATTGTGAAAGTATTAAATCAACATAATTTCAGAATAACTATTAGCCATTTTGTACTTGAGATAAATTTATTTTTAAAGTTATACAGTAGGTATTTGAGGTATATTAGACAAAGTATGCTATTTTCACTGTTTCTCATAGGAACATCTCATGCACCACCATTGTGGTTTTTGTTTTTAAGCCAATCACAGAACACTGCAGACTTCAGATAAAAAAGAAGATTCCATTGCTTCCACCATCAGTCTGCAACTCATATAAATGAACTAAGCAAGTTAAAATACATCAGAATAAAGCCAATATAATCACATAAGTGATTATATCATAGTGTATACAGACCAAATTTCATTCTCCAGCTATTTTTCTAATCTATATACAGTTATTTTTTAAAATACATAAAAACAAAGGTTGTAAGCAGAAGTATGGTTTACAGTCACCTGGATACATACGGTTTGACTCACAACAGAGTATTTTTAAAAGGAACTTGTTTCACTTTCACTGTTTAATCCTACATCTAACACAAACATTTGTTCATGAATAAGAAGGTATATACAGTATACATACAGTACAAAAGCACTGGCCTTAAAAAATCACAGGACTATGTGGCGTTTTTCCCCCTGAGCTACGGTATTATTTCAGAATTATTTAGATGAGCAGATACTATCACATATTTAAATACACCTGTTGCTCATATTCACTTTCCTTTTTATTATAATTTATTTTCACATTCCTGCCCCTTAGGCTTGGATATCTAACCTAAAATTAAGAGCCAATTTGATTATTGTAAGTTTGCCCTGGAGGGGGGACTTAAAACATCTGGCCTGAAGAAGATAAAATTCCAATTTCTAAAGAAAAATTATTAAGGTTAAATTGCATTCCAATACAAATCGTTTGTGCCTGTCACACTGTATACTCAGTCCATCGCATATGGATTATCACTCCTATAGATACTGATTTATCATGCATGTACTGTGTAAATGAGAGAATCCATAATTAGTGCATCATTTACCACCATGCCTCACACAGAACAATTTTAGGGATTATTCCAAGTAGGTGTATCAGTCATAAACCTCTCTCCAGCACCCATACATATGTAATCAAAATGCAATTTCTTTAGGCCAGTGAAAAAAAAGGCAATTGTGCTTTACAGGAGGTTATTTTTAGAATATGCTTTTACATCCCTTTTATGTGATGGGCTATAATTGCTAAAAATCCCACAACTGTTCAGAAATATAATTGTGCTAAATCTGGGACTACAAATTGCTAAGAAAATTGTATGCCATGAAATGTACTGTTGCTTTTAATTTTTTGTCAACTTATTTGCATTCACAGAAATATTTAAATGATTTCAAATGAATTGAATTTTATACATTCTAAAATGTAAATGTTGTATACACAAGAATATTAAGACTTTTCCCACTTCCTTCAATTCTGTTTTCTTTTTCTTAGTTTTGAGTTGGATATTTGGACCTGAAGGCTGACTTAGCACACCCTGAACTATGGTAATGTTTAGCTTCTAAATCTTTTGGGCATACAGTGTAAAAAACTGCAATATGATGCTGGCTTATAATGTTCTGATGATTTATGAAGTATAATATTTAATAAAAAAATACTGGATTGAAGCATAGGCTTAGTCTGAGTCAAAACTTCATAAAAAATCATAAAAAAGTTCATAAAAAATCAAAAGGCCTAAATTTAAATTTCAAGTTTCTAACAAAAGGATTTTTTTTATATTAACACATGTATGGTACGCATTGCTTAAATACTTTAAATATATGTTGTACGGTGTACAGCAGTGCATTCATATTAATATAAAGAATCACTCTGCACTTAATATAAATTATAAAATTTTTCATAATAAATATACTTTTAGCCGATAATGAGATTCTTAAAAACTGGTAGTAGAGCAACAAACGAGAGAAAAAACAAGAATCCAGAGAACTGAGCTTCATAGTTATTTTGTAAGAGACTATTACTGAGTTTAATAATACGATACTGAGATAATATGAGTGCTGAAGATATATGTGCTGAATATTTTATGTCAGTATCAGCCATTCCTATGGAAGAAGAGACAGATGGATGACAGAAAATGACACATTGCTTCCTCATGCTATGATTACTAACATCCTCATCTTATGACTTCACAAGAAGCAGTTGTTGCAACAAATTGGATTCTAAACACCTCTGTTTTCATTGAATTGCCCCGACTGATTTAATGCTCCATCACATTTTCTGCTACACTTGTTGCTCCCTAAAGACACTAAATCTTATTGGTAGTAAAACTGAGAGGAAGATGTCATATTCTGTTGCTGCTTAAAATAATTTTCCCCAGAGAGCGTTTAGAGCAATAGTAGGTTTAATATTTTGAAGGTCAGAGCTCTGAAAACAAAAATACTGTGGTAATGCTAAATTGCCTTTTACTGAAAAAAATGTGATTTAGATCTTCAGTGAAGAAGCTTTAAGATGATTGTGTTGCCCTTTGGATAATGTACAAGACTGTGGGAGACAGGGTCTATTTTAATAGAATGCCAAAAGGAAAGAGATTATTAAAGAGATTACTTTTTCTATATTCTAGAATCCTTCTTTATAATTTCTCTTTACCTCCACCCAAAAATGGTATTTAATTTAATAATAAAACAAAATTAAATATATAAAATATTACAACTATTGTATGGTACTTACATTAGCACTTCAAAACTCTTCAAAAGCTGCATTTCGGAACTGTATTTTTGTGGGGTTCATAGAACTTCTTGGTTCAGTGGTTTTTGCTCCCTGCAATCAATATATGTTTTTGTGCCCATCTAATACAGCCTGCATTTGCCCGACTTTTTAGTTGTCAGCTAGCCAGGTTATGTCTGTAACATGAATTGGAAAAAAAGGTTTAAGTGTCATCAGTGAATTAGACAGAATATAGGCCTATCTCACTAAAAGTGTGAATTGCTATTTTTCAGAATTTTGGGCCTCTAAGCAAACACTGAGGCAATCAATGCAACACTTCAATTGAATAGAAGATGCCGTGCTGACTTTGACGAAGCAGTTCATTTTTTTCTCAGTCAAAGCTGCAGGACAAAACCTTTAATTACTTCAGTGTTTTGTATCCTATTTGAAGGAGCACTGCAAGAGAAAAATGGATTGGGTATGTGCCTAAATACCAAGGGTCCTTATGTACAATAGCTTTGGTGACTAATCAAAGCCTTTATTACTGAAAAACATTAACGCTTTCGAAGAGCTAGAGAAAAACATTACAATCAAATATTTCTGTAAGAGAAAAGATTACAACAATCCACAGCAGTCACAAACAGTATTAATGTGCTCGTAATTTGTTTCAGCTTATCCAAAGAATAAAGCTTTTCACAAAGCTTATTCTCTCTTTATGCTTTTCCTCTTTGTGCTGAACATCAGTGAAGATTAATATATTCAAAAAAGGTCCCATGTGCTTAGCAGGCTATGGGTAAGACGAAGCAGCTGACGGGATTTAAAGAGAGCAGAATATTTCCAAATGGCTCTTACATCTGTAATCCTGAGCAGGTGACTTGGGGTTTAACAACCAGCTATTTATTCTTGCAGAATCACATCCCCATTGTATACAGTAGATGTGCTTCTCCCACCAGGCTGTTTTCTTATCTTAAGCCATATTTACAAAGGTATGAGAATAATTACATTTTCTGAGGAATGTATTAATTCCTCACAAAAACGTATTGTATAATGTAAAGGATGTATAATGAATTTAATTTAGAATGGGTGTGAACATTTTAAAAAGGTCATTTAATACAGCAATTTAATACACCAATAGCCTAATTAAGCTTGATATGAAAACTTGCATCCAATCACCTTTTAAAAATTACAAGTACAAATTGACGGCAGATTTCTTTTAGATAAAAGCAACAAAGTTTGTGAGTGGGAAGTGGGTTGAAGTTATTGATATAATAGAGTAAAAGCATTTTGAATATACCATATGTTTCTCTTTGGGTCTTTTTTATTATACCTATTAAGAAGAATCTACATTTTATCATCATACATTTATAGCTGACAATGTTATTTTAATCTGTGGGAAAAAGGCTTTCTTCAGAATGACAACAAGACTCTTAAAAAATGTTTGAGTTTTCTGAGGAGGTTAAGGAACTATTAATGCCAAATAAAAAATATATATATATACAGTATCTGGAAGTAAGATAAGAGATAAGAGATAAGATCACTTTATTGGCCATATACAATTTCTTGCATTAGGAATGTGTCTTTTCGCATATCCCAGCTTGCTCACCATGAGACACACAGACAGGGAGAGAAGCTTGGGGTCAGAGCCCAGCGTCGGCCATTTATACGGTGCCCCTGGAGCAGCTGGGGTGAAGGGCCTTGCTCAGGGGTCCAACAGAGTAGGTTTCCTCTGCCGGCCACAGGGCAACCTTCCAGCCACAGGCGCAGATCCATGTCCAAGTAGGACAAGATATACAGACAAATACCATGGACATTTCTATCTCATATCTACATTAAATTGAACTCAGAGGGATAATAACCAACAATTTCCTTTTTACCTTAGAAATGCTTAACATATGTTTCATCAGGTGCAAACAGTAGCTTTGGCTAACATTAATAACAAAAATACTTGAAGGCAAATGTGTCTAACAGGCTTTCAAGTAGATAAATCAATTTAATGTAATCAATGCTGTATCTATGTTTTTCCATTCCAAATCTCAAGTGTAAGACAAAACAGGTGCCGAGTCTCGAATACTAATTGTTAGTTTGCACATGCTTAGGTCGCAACATTCAAGACAGAATGCTAATTAAACATATTGGCTGCTCACAGTAATTGCATACTGGTTTGATCTATATTTGATATATGATATACACTGCTTTTGGATCTTCTTCAGACTCAGAGCTTGCAAAAAGTAATCAAATGTGATATTTGTTTTCTGTTTGTTTTCAGATTTTTTAGTATGTCAAAGAAAATATTTTTTTCAGATCAAGCTTAAGTAGAATTAAAGATCAGTTTTTGTGAATTTAGAAGCTTTTACATGTATCCAGGAAGCTGATGATTGTATACATGTCATATCTTACATTTCCATTGGAATTTAAATATTAGGGATTGAGACAGATTGAGAGTCAAAGGTCATTTGAACACTGGACCAATCCTTATCCAAATCATGGAGTCACAGTCACCACTGCAAAATAATAACATAAAAATGGTAAGAAGAGAGAAGAAGAGAGAAGAGGCCATTTGTCAACACGCTAGGAATGTGTTACTAACAGCTAAATAATCCAAAGAAATCATTTCTTGAAAGAAAGCAACAAAATGTTAGGGTAGCTTGTTCCTTACTTTTACAACCTTTCTTGTAATGAAGTGCAAACATGATGCAGGATTAGAGATATTTCCTTTTCAGTAATAGCTTCATTCTTCACTCTTATACTGTATCATATGATAAAACTGACTTCTAAACATTCTCCCTTTTTCTAACATTTCAGCCACTGAACTCTGCAGCTCATTCGCAGTCACCATTATCACCTTGCCGTTTTTCTCTAGTTTCCTTCTTGGTTCCTTGCTCAGTTTGGAAGGATAGTCGATTCAGGCAGTGTCTGAGTAGTGTGAATCATCTTCCACCTCTTGATGATCAACTCCAATATACCTTTCTTCTGATCTGAACCTTTCTATAACTTCATCCATGAGTTTATTTGAAGATTACTTCATGGTAGAATTTGTACTTGGCATTCACTACCTGACAGAGTGACTTTATGGAAACAGCTTTATTTATTCTGAAATCATGTGAACTACTGTACTATTATTGCACACAAGCAGAAGTTGTATCTCTTTTCAAAGTAATTACATATACCTGGAGGTTTTGCATATTCAGATTCTGAATAAATTCTTTAAAAATGTGTACACATTTAGGAAATGTTTAGCTGATCTTTTTACCCTAATGACTTAAGAAATTGTATGCCTTAGTTTGCAAGCCACATTTAGAAACACCATGTTCCTATCATTAAGTAGTAATATCTAACCTCAAAGTTCATTCATCATTGCTCATTAAGCATCTACTGTTTGCATTGAAGTTGGCAAAACATATTTTACCTCTGTAGGGTCATCCTGGCTACTGTTCTGGGGGACAAGCTAACATTTGCATGGCAATGCTCCACCATGGCGAGCATCTGTTCCACCTGCCTGCTCAGGACTAGCAGTGGATCAGAGCTGTATAGAACAACCCATTTGCTGGGCAAGAGGCAGATGAGACCTGGGGGAACTGTGGTCACACTGGAGTGCTACAGGAGTCTGGGGACTAAGGAAATGGTTGCTGTAGACATGATTGTGTCTTTAAAACATACAATTTTATGTCATAAAAAGTTTATGAATCACCCAGAGTGGCAAGATGGTAATTGCCTCCAGGTGATCAAGGTCTCCTATCAATTGGTTCCCATGGAAGCTGGCGCTGAATGACAGGTGGGTGGAGCAGAGGCCAGCTGTGATCCCAATGCTAGCTTGGCCCACAGAGCAGCAGCCGGGGTGAACATGATAGTCCCCTGTTCGTAAACTGGTTTTTACATTCAACAAAGTGTTAGTTTTTAACATGATAAGCTGACTTAAGAAAAAACGTTCCACCTGACAGACGGTTTTGATAGCTAATTTGACCAAGTCTATTTTAACTTGGAAAGTACTGAATTTTACTGCCTGTGGCAGTAAAGCTCGGTATTCACAATGTCACCCCAACTGAGGAAATCCACGAGGAGCTAAATTTCGACCCAAAATGCATCTATCAAGGTATTCCTTGGTAATGAATGAAATTGTTTCAGACATTTAAGAGCAAAGAAGTGTTTTTCTGTCATGGATGTTGATTTTATCTCCAACATCACAAGATGCACCCACATTTCATGGTATTGTATCCTGCTCAATGTTTAACAGGATACTCTCTCTCTACATACAGGTACAGAGAGACAGGTATAGAACATCACACTCTAGTAGCAGAAAACTACTCTGGTTGGGGGTTATAACATTAGGCTTATAACAGGCTCTAACACACTGAATTCTGTAACAAATGCACTGCAAGCACCCTTTCTGCATTATATTGTTTCAAATACATCAGTAAGATTCCTATCTAGGAAGGACCGGATTAAGGCACAAGCCAATTTAGCATGTGGTTCTTGCCCAAAAACACATTAAATTAACATATAAATGTAGTAATGAAATGTAATGAAAAACAAAGCAATAGAAACAAAACATGGCAATCAATATAATATCAACAGAGAATTCAAATGTTCTCTACAGAATCTGCAGAAGGTCCTGACATATTATACAGCAGGCTTTGTATTGACTCATGGTTTAAATAAACATTCTGCAACCTCAATTAATGTGTTGTTTTTCAAAATTGAATGAAATTCAACAAGGTTATATTGTTTTTAATTTTTTTTCCTCTTTCATTTATATAATCTCTTCTATATATACTGTACCTCTGAGAATTAGAAGCAACTTCCATAAGATCTGATTTGATCTAGGCTTCCTGCAATATAAATATCCTACAATCCTGGCCATTCTTTAAATATATGTACTTTATATGTTTTAAACATGTTTGTATTTCAGTTGTGGAGCTCAGGAACACAAGTCACCGAGGACATAAGGTAGGCATTAGTACTTGCCTGAAGAATTTCAGTACATAACTAAAATCTGTTGGGGATTTAAATTCTTGCTGTTGCATTTTTATTCTCAACATACAGTATGAAGGAAGACTTACACTGAACTCTTCCTCTTTAGTAATAAAAAATGCAAGCCATCTTATCATAATTATGAGGGTGGATGCTGCTTATTTTTGGAATAGAAGATGATGGTTTAGAACAAGAAGCTTTTTAACATTATTAAAAAAAAGATCAAAGTATGACTTTGGATTATTGTGAGAAAAATACAAATAATTAATATATCAAATGTTGTCCAATTTATCGTACAACACTACCAGCGAAGTGGTAGGGGATGTCTTTATTTATGATTTAAAGAATAAGTTATTCATCTTTAAAGCAGAATTAATAAAGGATCAAAAGAACCTCCAAAACAGCAATGCTTATTTCTTTGTTAATGGTGATATGGGTTGTGAGCTTTTTTATCACATTTTGCAATAACATGAACCTGAGAATGCACACTGTTGCTTAGAGTGGATGAGAACTGCATATGATACGGGCAGTGGAACACAAGTCAATAAACACTAGACTGGAATTCTGCCGTGGGTGGCAGAAGACATTGTAGTGACCTGGAAAGAGAGCCTGAGGCCATCTCCAGTGGCACAGAATTAGAATAGGAACCAGTAGTGAGTTATGACTTTCTGAAGTTGGCTACAGCTGAGTGGATAACTGGGCATTCTGGTGGAAACCCTTCTCTAAAACAGCAGTTAAAACAATGGACATTGAGAGGAAATGTGGCAATTTGTCGCAGCTGTAGCCAAGCTAGTTCGGATACGTTGACGTCATCGCCCTCACTGCGCGTAGCAGGGACCTTGGCTGCCTGGGCTGAGGGAGGTCCCCTTAAGCTCATGTGGCTGGTTCCCTGTTGCGTTATGCCGGAGACCCGGGTTCGCACCCCAGGTGCTGCGGGACGGAACGGGTGGCGGAATGCACGAGCCCGTGTGGAACCGTGACAGTCACACAGCCACTACTGTACCTTTACTTGAACTGCATTTAAGCACCAGGATGGGACGAGGAGCCTGGGCCTGGTGTAGACTGATGCTGTGTGTTAGCACAGACCGGCCAGATTGAGCAACAGTGACCATGGTTGATGAGTGGGACTCAGGTAAGAGTTGCTGATGGTAGGCTGGAGTTTGGGGCACTTGAGAAGGCTTGGGTCTGGGGTGCCTTGACAATGTGAGGGAGAAGGAAATCTATTATTTTTGCACTGGGCATGCACATCAGGGGTGTTGCAGCTGTGAACAAGGAAGTCCAGACCCATTGAAGACTGACATCATATGCTTTACCCCCAGAGCATTATCTGACCTGGGGACAACAGAAAGAAGATTGGGGAAGAATAATAGAAGTAACAGTGAAGATGTTGCTAGTGTGGTGGATTGAAGGAGGGAGAAATCAGGGATCATAGAAAGGAGGAAAGGGAGCAGGAAGCAGGAATGGTTATTCTGGAGTTCCAGGAAAACATCAGGAGAACTAGATGAAAAGAGCAGACATTATGGCTGGTACAGAGAGCCTTTTATTTTTTTTGTGGAGAGACTGAGTATAAAGAACTTCTTGTTCAAGAAGAGGTAAGCAACTTCCTTCTCAACCTGGAGAAAGAAAACAAGGTGTTGGCTTGCTGGGCTAGAAAAGCAGGAAGTGTGAGGAGTAGAAGTGCAGGAACCACAAAGGTAAGATGATAGATAAGTGATAGAAAAGATCTGCAGAAGTTGTGCACAGCAGACAAATTTATGTACAAAACAAAAAAATGCAAGACTACAATTTGACCTCCTCCAGAATAGTTGTTTAACAATTCATAAGAATATGCTGCTTTTAACATATTAAATATAGTTAATTTAGAAATAAATGGTTAATTATGGACATCATTTAAATTCGCAGATATAAAATAAAGAACAAACTCATAGAAGACTCATACTTATCATCTTATTTCAGTTTCTCTTAACAATATATACATATTTATAATTTACATATTACAGCTAAAGGAAATTAGCACAAGGGGCCACATTGTGCCATTGTAGTTAGCATTGGTACCTCACAGCACTAAGGACCCAGGTTCAATTCCTGGGGTGCTATTTGTGTGGAGGTCATATGCTCTCCCTGTGTTCATGTAGTTCATTTGCATCTGTAAACTTGGCCCTGGTGTGTGCCCTGCAATGGACCATTCCTTCCAGAGTGTGTCCAGCCTTGCACCCAGTGCTGCCACATAGTAGCAGTAAACAAAACATATGTTGTACAGTAAATCCAGCAGAGATATTACTGTATACTTCAGATAACTTTCAAGGTAGCACGACATTTTGAATTACTTTGTGTTCATATGATATGTTACATCAATACAGTAAAGAGCTCATTTAAAAAAAAATGTTTTCAAAAATATCTGAAAGAGGTTTGTGCTGTAGGTAATAATGTATTCAAATTTAAAAAGTACAGATTGAATGTTTGAATTCGTTAGAATTTTAATTGTTACTGTAGAATGGATCTAATGATGAATTTTTACTTTCTTCCCTTATGCACAGAGCAATTATAGTGTAAGAAATACCTTTCAAGACACATGTAAATTATGAAAACAATTTATGCTTTAAATATCATTTTTTAACTCACATATGTGTTTTTATGCAGATTTCATGAGTTTATAATTAAATCAGGTTGAAGGTAAATCTTCCCTATGCTGTTTTGTTTCCAAAATACTCTGTCTTTGCTGACAAGGAAGAGTTGAAAAATAACATGTCTTTACAACATCCCATCCATGTCCCTGAAGAAAATTGTCTAGATTGAATGCAGGCATAGTAGCAAAATTAGAAAGTTAAAGCAGACTGCTTTCAAAGAGCAGAGCATTGGAAATCGGAGTATTAACTTGTGGGTGTGTAGCCATAATCATTACCATTTCTGGTAGGCATAGAATAAAAAGAATAGAGATTAATGTATGACTAATAGTAAAAAAAAATGCTAATAATGTTTATTTAACATAATCATTGAAAAACTGTATCTCTTGCCAGTTCTGCATAAAAATGTTTAGCATGGATTTCCTGTCAAACAAATGGTTCTAAGATTGGTTTACAGGTAAAGATCACCAGGATTTCTTCATCCACCTGTAGGCACCTGACAAAAGAGGCTGAAGGGTACATGTGCATTTTTTGGGTTTGATCAGAATTGGAGTTAGGAAGTGACAGATGACACAAAAACTAAGTAAATAAAAATAATTTAATAAAAATAATACAAATTGGTTTAGAAGCCCAAAATCTATGGATAAAATTATTGAATAGTGTTTTAGAGAATAATTTTCATCTCAGTCATCAAAAAGTTGTAGAGTCTGGACTTATTAAAAAACATATTTTGGCCAATTTAATATTTTTTGTACTGTGCATACAACAGCCTGTTTATCAGCTATTTATAATATTGAGAAAGGGTTACACAAATAGTGGATCTCAGCTCAGTTTGGTCCTCTCCATAAGATAAGTTCTGCTCTTTCACCATTTAAGTCTATGGAACCTGCATAATTAATTTTATATGGTTTCCTGGATATTCTTGTATAAGAATCACATAACACATTTTATAACATACACAAACATTTTAATATTTAAAAATGTGTTATGTTCTTGCACAGAACCACATACAAATGCTAATGTTTTGCAAAAACTATATACTCTATGCCATAAAATATCTGTAATTATTTTAAAGGATGTATTTTGTTTTGAAATGTGCATCCCAGCAGTCCTTGCACAACTGATATTAATATTAACTGATATTGCTGTTACTAAGAATCTATGGTATAAATTCCCCCTGTGTATGAGGTGGAGGAAAAGGATGCCAGTTCGCTGATCTAAAACAAAAGTTCTGACTGACTCTGAAGTTAGTCACAGAGAAAGTTTGTATTTCTTTTACCTATAGTGTGGTCTATTTTAGTTTTTTATTTACTTTTGCTCTTGTATTTTATTAAAATACCCTTTCATTTAAACTAGCTGAGCAAACAGTTATTTCTACATTGCCTATTACAGTGAGCATTTTATCTCCTGTAAACCTCTAAAATCTTTATGACTCACCGAGTGACTTCCACCAAGTAAGATGACTGAGATTAACAAGCATAGTATAACAATACATATACAGTACAGTACAATCATATGTTTAGTTGGAAATAATTATGGGAATCTAATCTGGACATACTGTACATGATTCACAATTAATGGGTAATTGCAATTATGTTTATTATCTACAAATTGCACTGTTGTAAACAAAACCCATGCATGAGGTATCAAAATACTGTACCTAACGCATTAGCATGTGGCATGTGAACTCTTTGCTTTATGTTACATACAACAAATCATTTTTATGACAGTTTCCAAATGTATTACTGAAGAATGTTGTTTACAAACATCCTGTATTACATTCACAATGTCTATAAAATCCTGCATAGCCCTATTGATGTTTAGATCATATTTGTGTGCAGGCCAATCATGTTTGTGACTGTGCCATTTTTCATTTTACATTCCAGAAACATTAATTTCTTTTTACTTTCCTCATGTTCTGGACTGTTGGGATAATAGTTCTTGGAAGATGAATCCTCCACCTAAAGAGTGTGTCTGTTCACATTGCTGGTAACTATATAGTCTATTTTATGTACACAACTTGGAGAGATGCAGTGCAACACTTGTCGCAAAACATGGGGTTTGGTTCAATATAATTTTCATACAATTACTCTGATGCTGCTCTCTCATCCAGCTTTTGTCATTTATTCTAACAAATTCAATTCAAACTGGACAAGTGTATAAAATCCATACAAGATTTGATAATTTCACTGCTTTATTTCTATAACCCATGTAATGTAACAGTTATAAGCTTAGGGATTTGACTGATGACTCATTGGACTATTATTGTATAATAATTGTCAAGTGTCATGGTGTCATGGTGTGCTGTCTTTTCTTTCATTTCCCTTTTGTTTTCTTTCTATCTTCCTCTTTTCCAAATCTGGTCCACACCCCATGCATGTTTGCATTTTGTGATCACTGAGTATATTACAATCACGTTCTATTGATTCACCAACATAAACACGACTCCCAAATGCAAAACAACACACCCAACTGGCTTGGACCAAACAGAAGCTGCAATGGACTCGTCAGCAGTGGCATCAAGTCTTCTTCACAGATGAGTCACTCTTCAGCCTGTTCCACACAGATGGGAGGGCCAGAGTGTGTAGGAGGAGGTGTTGCATTTCTTTTTTCCATCAGTATATATCCAAGGGGTCAGGGCTGCTATAATTGTTTTCCATTCAAATCATACTTTAAATTGTAAAGTATTTTTTCTGTACTGTCATCATGTTTGCATTTTGTGATCAATGAGTGTATGACAATCAAATTTTATTGATTCACCACCAATAAACATGACTTCCAAATGCAAAAAGATAGAATAGAGAAAGAAGAAATGAATCTAAGCTGAGAACCAGGAATAATGTCTTAAGTATTTAAATAAAGAAAACATTGCCTGAGTGGCACAATAAGTAAACACGTTCACACAGTCCAAGTTTGCACTCTGTGATTTCATGTTTAAGCCTGGGTCATGTCATCATGTCATACCCAGGGATATCCTAAGCTGTGATACAATTAGATAAATAACACTGGAGGTAGGGTGGGATTAGTCATCAGAGCTCTCGCAGTGACTCCTGTGGCCTCCCAGGCAGTTAATTTGCCTCTCCTCTATTCTGGAAGTGCTGAGCCTCTGGTATGGGGCTGTGTTGCCTGTGATCTGTTAAAAGAAGACTAGCTCAAAGGTGGATGGGTTAGAAGAGATTGTCTACACTCCCTCATTCTCTCCAGTGCAAGGTCACAGGTTGAGATGTAAAAAAAGATACAACTGTCAAACAATTCTTGTTTGAAATTAGTTAAATCTAAGACTGTAGATTATGATGACTAGTCAGTCCCTGGATATCTATTACATTCAGTATTACCAGTTGAGGAGGAATGGTAAACAGAGATTGGTAAATGTGGAACAAGAATAAACAAGCCTTAGCTTGCATCCCTTGCTTGCCGTTTTCTATTGATCAACAGAAAAGTGGCACGCTACAGAAAAAGAAGAGCTGAATGTGACAACTGGCAAATGGAACACATTATATGTCTGAATAGAGTGAATATCAATATTGCTGTGGAGAATGGAGAGTAGTGCAGTAGGCTTGACAAGATAGATGGATCAATAGGATCAAAAGAACGACTCTTTACTAGAGAGACTTTGTATATAACTGTTTCTACTATCAAGAAATCTGCAGTTCAAGAAAGAGACTCTTTAATTATAGTTTCGAATGGCAATTTCTTAGGTGTACTAAAACAACAGGATCCAGTTAAAGAAAAAGAGTATAATGAATAATTTATAACATAATAAAGGATATTAGAAAGGTCAAATGAGAAATTAAAAGAAGTATTGCAACAGGGGCTATAATATAATAAGACATTCTTCTGTTGTAGTTAATGACTGCAAAAGTGTGGGGTATTGCATGCAGGTAGTAAAAACAAATGGTAAATACAAAATGGGAAATGCTAAGCTACTAGATGCTACTTCTAAAAAGACTTGGGTGTTTATGTTAATAAGTGATTTACATATTCTAGATAACATGGGGGAAGGAATCAAAAAGGCAAACAAAATGGGAGGATATAATGTACTGTACATCAAATCATAAAATTTAAATCAAAGGATGATGGGGTAAAATTGTATAAAGCACCAATTAGGCTTCATTTAGAATATGTTTGCCATGTTTTAGAAAATAAATTACTGTTCTGGAATCAATCCAGAGAAAAAAGGTAAACTTGGGGGCTTAGGGACATTTTCTACACTGATAGGCTGAAGGAACCTAACCTTTTCATCCTTAAACAGACAAGATTGAGAATGATCTGGAAGACACAAGTGGAAACTACATGGAAATGCCTTTAAAACATTGAATAGGAGGCATTTCCTGACCCAAAGGTTGAGTTATTGGTGTGGAACAAGTTCCCCAGCCTTGTTATTGAAATTGATTCCCTGGTTCCTTTTGAGAAACAGCTGAATTAAGTATTTGGATCAATTAGCTACTATCCACCAAATTAACTAGATGGGCTGAATGGCCTCCAGTCGTATGTAACTTTTCTTATTTTCTTCTGCTAATACTGTGTGTACTAACAAAAATAAAATGAATTAAAGAAAAGACAGGAAAGGTGAAGTCAGAATGAATTTATTGAATCTTGTGGTCAACATGTTTTGAACATGAAGATTTTGACAGCGAGGAATGATTTTCATTTCTGTGATACGTGACATCTCTATATAGAAAACTCCTATACAGAATAAAATGTACTCATCATGAGGTATAGAATGAAATAATGATAAAGAGTATGTAATATTTACAGTTAGAATGTACATTAAATACATTGATTTAAAAAATGATATTCAGGCAATTACAGAAATGATGCAAAAACAAGGCATTGGGATGTGATATTTTGGAAGAAACAAGTTATTCACTATATCGCTTGAATGAAATGTGGTAGAATGCTTCAATTTAAGCAATCCACCTTGTTGCAGTAATTCCTGTCGGACTGTTGTATCTCTAGATAACACAGATTTACAAAACATTCTAATGATGCTAGGTCCAAAGTAAAAGATCTGAGAAGCTTGTCCAAAGACTTTCACTGTTGTGGTTGCCACATTTGTGGTTGAAGTTCAGATATAAACTTGCTGCTCAGTTTTCAGGTAGGTCTTTAGACACAGACACAGCCAAACATAAAAAAAATAAATAAAATCAGAAGCTGTTTTTCAGGATAAAGACTCATCTAAGGTTAAAATGGTGGCAAATGCAGTGGAAGCAATGCTTCTTGTCAATTCTGAATTCAACCAGAAGAGAAGGTGTAATTGATTTATTGATTAAACTGCAAATGATGTTATAGGTGAAAGTGATATATGTGGGAATGCACATCTTCAGTCAATTAAAAAGTCGATTTCAGTCTGTTAGAACTATTAGTGATTTGAGGCAGTTCTAAAGTTTAGGAGCATGAGTGCTGATGCAATCAATACATTGTGTGAAACACCAGTCAATAGAATTCACAGGATGTGACAAATGTTTGGTAAGTGAAGTCTGCAATCTGATGAAAATCTAGTGTCACTTTTTAAAAACAATTAATAACTTTTTGCCCTCTAAATGCAGTATAACAGGAGACCACACTCTGACTATACTACAGTATCTCAGAGAACTGCTTATTCCTGCTAAGATTTGTGTCTACCCTACAAGCGTTTGGGGACATTTGCATCAACATTACGATTTTATGTAGGCTGTCTGGGACTGGTGCTGAGGCAAAACAATTTCTATAAATTTAAGATAATCAAAATGTTTTCCAATTCATTTTGTCATTTTTTCAATCAGCTGTAAACTTCCATAAGAAACTGACTTAAAATACATGATTCAGGACTTTGCGAGTTATAAAGCAAAGTTATGTTTCTTCCATGTATTTTAGTAAAACTCCAGGTGGAACCACACCAGTTAGGAATCAATTTTTTAAATTATTCATACATAAGATTATAATAATTATGTTTGGAATTATGTTTGTGTTTGGCATTATAACATTTATTGGTGATGTTTAACGACAATATCAATTACAATGTGGTTAAATGATGAAACAGGGTTTAAGTGTACATAAGAAATTGTATTTTTTATTAACAAATGAGTGTGCTCTTCTTGGATTGAGAAGAGAGCCAAGCTCAGAGGATGTGTCCCAGGACCCAGAATTCCTGGCTGCAGGGTCCAAGATCGTGTTGATTGATTACAATTTGCAACAACTCCATATATTATTGTGCATGCTATGCATTTGTTTCATTAGCTCTCCACAACTATCTAGTACAGTAAAAAAGGGCAGCAATGATTCCTTATACTGCTGTTAAGATTTATAACAAAACATTAGCTCCCTCAGACTTGGCTTTATTTAGGATAACGTGTAGGAGTTCTTGGCAAAATAAATGAGCATGACCACTACCATACAGGCCAGGAACAGAAGACATAGGGTGTGTTTGTGTGTGTAGAGAGGGAGGGGGAATTAATACTTTCTAAGGTTAATACCATTAGGTTTTCATTAATTTCCCTTTTATAGATCACTGTCTTTTGCTGTAGAGCATCTGCTCACTATTGTAAAATAACAGAAAGCCAGGACCTGTTGTTAAAGACTAATCAATTAGAATTATGTCTGCTTTGGTGGGGGCGCTCAAACAAAACGGTGAGCTGTTTCCACAGATAACCCATTTATAAATCATGCTAACAAAATGGCTACTTTCAGCAAACTGCAGCTGCATAGTTGAATATCTTAAGCTGTTACCCAGCAACTGAGATGCTTTGGTCAGGATGCCCATATAACGAAGCTGCTCTTGTAGAAGATAAGGGGCTTAGAGTCATCAGAATACCACTGTGTTATGGATAATGCATAAATATTTAGCTTGACATGAAGGCAGAAGTTAGGAGGGAATGGCTGTTTTGCATCTCAGAGTTAGAGCTGCTATGAGAAGGATGCAAAAGACAAGAAAGCTCAAAGGCATTGCTCTTAAAACTGAATATGCCTAAGGATTTGACGTCAGCAATTACAAAGACAGAGCTCATGCTCGGGCCTTTCAAACTGCACAATCCCTTTTTCTAGAGACTAACACAGGCAACCTATTTTCAAAAATGTTTCAGCTCAATTCAGAAATGTTTCTTCATTTGCTTTATAATCCCTTTACATGTATAGTTTGTATTTCTGCATCTAAACAGAGGCTCAGCGGGAATTGTAATTATCTGCTCCGTGATCTAATTAAGCCATTAAAGCTGGAAGTGAGACAAGCTTGTCAAAGCCATTTTTACGCCTTTTCATATTTACTGTATGCTTGATTTCAGTTTTTGCCTTTGATAAAGAGAGGAAAGTATCCTATGCTTGTTTAATGTTCTTGAAAGCAAATATCAAATTGGTTTTAAAAAAACAAAAAAAAACATTTAAACAAACAAAAGATCCATGCACTTATGAACAAAAATTGGTATTTACAGCATCAGTATCATATTTCATATGGCATATAATCATATTTAGCAAATAAACCTCATTGCAAAAAAATATAAGTGTTTTTATGACAGTATACAGTACATACTGTAGCTACCTGAGTTTTCAGTAGTTAACAGGACAAAGAACAAATATTAATGAAAGTAAACAGGATTTATTTTATTTGCATTTATTTAAATCACAAAAAAACAGAATAACTGACTACATGCCACTGATTTTTTTAGGATCTGTTTATTACATGAACATAGTCTTAAAACACATAAATATAGACTAGCATCTCAAGGTCTAAAAACATACTAATTAGTCTCAAAACTATGACTATTTACAGAGCTTAATGGTAGAGCTTCAAAGTTTTCAACTATTTAGAAAATTGTCAATATTTATGGGAGAATTAAAAAATATAACATACTAAGATACAAATGAAACCTGATTAGCACCATGTTAGAGATTCTAAATAAAAATACACTTAATCTGTTCCAAACAAATTCCACTAGGCAATTACCTTGCAAAACACTATGATTACTGCAATGTAATTATTATTCTAACCTACACTATTGAGGCCAGTGGGTGAATGCAAAACTATAGTTATCTAAGCCAAAAAAGATGTTGTTCTTAAAATAGTGCATTCAGATTTGCAGAAGTTTCTTTCTCCTTTTTTATGAGTCTGCAAGGCTCATAAAAAGTAATTAATGAAATAGAAAATGAGATCACGTAAATAAAATAAATAAACATTATTGTTTATATATATATAGTTTATTCTGTTCTTCTGTGTTCTCTTGTGCATGTGTTCCCCGGTGTCTAATTCGACAAAGGACTAAGTAGTCTACTCAAGGACAGTCCTAACCAGAAGCAAAGGCTTCAAACTTTTTGTTCAGAAGCAACTTAGAGCTTTAGCAAATCCACCATAAGTAAAAAGTGTACCAAGCCAGTGTGTTAAGATGCTAACCCAAAAAGATTTGTGTCTGTAATTGCTGCCAAAGATGTTTCTACCAAATATTGTGTTCACATGACTGATTACCTATGCTAATAATGTATTATTATTATTTTTTTTTAAATTCCTCTGTATCATTTTATTTTATGAAATAAAAAAAATATTTGTGTGTGGTACTACATTTATGTTTTTTATCATATTTGTGATACTGTGATACCATCTGAAGAGTTCTGCATACAGTATTCCATGCTAAATATATGTATAGCATCAGACTACATACTGTAAAATGCCAAAGTACACATAAGCCATGTCATGTTTTGCATTTTCTGTTTTCATTATAAATATCATTATTTCTGTCTGTAATCATTATTTATCATAACTTAATCAGAAACTGACACTATAGATCAGATTTTAGGATGGGGATATTAGTGGTTCCAAGGAAGAAAACGTTTATTCGATTAGTCTTGAGGCTTAAAATATTAATTGTCCATTTTCACTTATTTATGTGACAAACATTACTTGTGTTTAGAAATTCATAACACAGATGGTGCTATACAGCTGTTTAGCTGTATTTTCATATGAAGGATTTGTTTGTGTATTTTGGATAAATCACATGGGTTAGTTTCACATATTAAAATTAAGATACTAATGTTAACATCACTGGAAAACAAAATAAAATGCAAAGTCATTAAAGTAGTGAAGAGAAAAGGACAAGAAAGCATGTCTCATTACAGGCCGAACCCCAGTTCTCCAATAGGCTGAATTATAGTAATTGATTTGATTTTATCTCTAAGAAATTTAATTTTGCATGATATCAGTTTGTTATGGCAGGATGTTTTTCTGTGGCATCTTGACAGAACGAGATCATATTTGTTTTTCTGTGTTATTTTATGAGAAACGACTGAAAGAAATGATGATATTTGATATAAACTGTTTGGGAATTCAGTGGTAATATAAAACCTGATGATGCATCAGAAAGACGTCAGGAGCTTGTTTATCTCAGTTTTAAAGCCATACAGTTATGTTTTTATAAGTCACAATGGTTTTGGCATTACTAATAGTAGTACTCAATAGTATTTGGCATATCCTTCTGCAACCAATAGCTGTAAGTCTGGAGCCCATTGAAATCAATCTCTTTGTGTAATCATTTGAGCTATTTTGATGCAATCTGAGTTCTTGCCTATCTTGACATTCTTCAGTATGTAAAATGCATGCTCAATTTGATTTAATATTCGAGATGACCATGCACAGTTTAAGATTTTAGACTATATAAGCAGACAAATTGTTTCTGTAAATCTTATTACATTAGGCACATCATCAAGCCATACTGTACAGTATTAGTCAGTACCAGTGATGGCGATGTATGCCAAGCATTTATTTCACCATTCTTCAATATTTTCTTGAAAGTCATGAGGATGGTTTTGAAACTTTTACTGTCTACATTACAATAAGACTGTGTAAAATCTTAACCATGGTGATAGAAAGTGTACAGAAACAAAAACTATGGATGCTCCAAAGAACACCGCCTCTAAACATGTCCTGGCCTGAGCAGACATGGCTGCCTCTGTTACTGCTTGAAGGTGAATCACAAAGATCAGATTCTCTAGGAGTTTCATTAAACAGTCCCAACAAAATGGCCACTCCAATCACGGTTTTACAAAATAAATACTTTCTTATCTATACAATTTGATGCCATCTTGAATAATAACCATCAATCTCTGGGAAAACAAAATTGAAAACATCATTTTCTATCCTTATGTTGGATTTATAGAAAATAAAAAGTGGTCCTAATTTTATCTACAGTTTAACAATAATTTGACTGTTTATAATGTTTAGATAAATAGAAAAGCTCTGCTATTGTTTTTGCCATTCTGTTAATTCATAGGTTTTGGATCTTGTGAGTTAAGAACTTAAATTATCAAGTACTTTGATTTTTAGAATAGAAGATGCATTTTCAAAAACAAGTTTATTGTTCAATAAATGGAGCTGCTGCTGAGATACCACATCATTAACTGTTATGTAGCTTCTCTTCGAGGTACTATTTTGCTTTTGTTTGCATTTGGTCCCATAAGTAGTCTAGCCATGTTGTTTGAGATCAGCAAATTAGGTTCTTTTTCACATGTCCCAGGTTACTAATTAAAATAGTGCTTTGCTGGGACATTTAGTTGTCATGCCCTGTTTCACAGTAATTCTCTATGGAAAGTGTAAACAAATGATGCCTTTTAAGCTAGATTGAAAAGGTAACTCTGTTCTTGTTTTCCTATTAAGCAGATTTCAAGTGTGTCTGTGGTCTTCAAATTACCATTAGCCATTTATAAAGGCAATTGGAATGTTCATTACAAAGAGGTGATTTTGTATTGTGTATCGTCAAAAAGATACTGTATGTACTTATTTTGCAAACTTCCCCAAGCTAATGAAAGCAACATTCTTACACTTAGGACTGGAACAAATGGATAAAATAATCAGGAAAATGAAAAAAAGTCTAATGTTTTTATAGGAAATACAGTGATATTCCAGATAGGACATAGATACTTCATTATGCTGATTAACATTTCTCAAAAAAAAGAGCTGACCAGCATGGGGTGTACTTTGAAAGTTACAGACAAGTAGTTTGTGTCAGAACCATTGTAAGCAACACAAGCGGTACATCTGTAATGCATGCTTTACTTCTGGTTGCACATGATATTTTTATGGGATTCTGTACTATTACTGCCCTCATGGAGCTTGGACAAATATGTGCCTTGTCGTTTCATTCTGATAATTCAGTATGTCTACACCATAAATCACACCTACTGATTGCATTGCCAAGATCCATATAAAACATTAATTCACTGTTAAAGAGGAATAGGCTACATTGCCAGCAGCTTGAATCCACCTGGGGTAATGCGCACATCTTCTCACTCTGTTGCATCAGTGAACATTGGTGAGCACTGGGCTCCTGTGCACTCATCTGGCCTGCAAACACTAACTGTTTTGCAAGATGTTGTAAATTGTTGTCTCCCAGATTCTGGCCTATCATTGAACTGCGTTTGACTGCAATGTCTTACCACATTAGACATTTCTGGTTGTGATCCCTCCAAATGTAAAGTGACAATGGTGAGCCTCCATCATACCAATGGCAATTAGGCATTATTATCTTGATAAACCAGCCTGATTTTCATTAGGTTTGTTTCCAGTAAACTCTCCACTAATTAGGTGATAGAATGCTTATGCAAAAAGTCAGTTGATTGGGTCATTGGCAGTCAAGAACTAAAGTTGACACCTAAAACCCTTAATAAATATCTGTGTACTTTATTTAAAAAAAAGTTCTGGTGCAAGCATAAATAGGGTGATGATTTTTTGTTATTTAGCTCACTTGCATTTTGTTTTATTTAAAAAATATAATGGCGAATATGTGGAGGCAAAATTGTTGCAAATTGTTCCTCTTGCACTTTGAAAGATGACATCACATATAACACAAAACCTTCACATTGAGGCTCAGAAATTTTCTTGAATGTAATTTTAGCTTTGGTTGAAGATTTTAAGTTGCCATTACAGAATTACAGTAGTGTTACAGTAGTACCAATGCTTACAAGGTGTCTGCACTTAAAAGCTGTGACAAGCTCTCTTCAACAGCTTTTGATTTGCCACAGATTGTGGGTTCAGACATTACAGAACTGCAGTGTTTCTTTATTATGTGTTTAGCTAAAATTGATAAGTGAATCTTTTCTCCAAGCATTCAGTAATTCAGTAAAGTTTATACAGGGTCAGTAAGGGGTCTGTTTCATGGTTTATATGAATGGCAGGTTGTACACAATGGTTGAACATACCATACGGCACTATATGTTCACAGAACTTCAAAATCTTTCTTCACAATTGCTTTTATAGTGCTTTACTATAGCAATTATCAAGATGGCCCAAGATGTTTTTCAGTCGCTTTATCCTATTTAATAGTGTTGAAATGCAATACGTCATGGAAAAGCTGCAGTTACTTCAGAGCCTGGATATGATAGGAAAAAAAATCTTATTTTGTTGAAGGCTTTATCATAAATATCTAAGGACTTCATATTTTTCCTCTGTGCTTCAACAAAGATATATTAACAGCTTAAAATATATCTGGAGTTGGTTTTATGTGTATTCAAGTGGTTGTAATGAGGAATCTTATCAGTTGGTCTGTCTTCTTTTATAGCTATAAATCTTAACTATTTGAAAATGAAACTCATTTCTGTCTCTGGCACAGGTGATCAACTGAATTCTTCAGGTGTGTTATTTTGTGTTTCCATTTGCTTAACTATGTAGAAGGGAAAATATAATTAAAATTAAACATAACTGATCTGAGGGGCCTAACATAACATAACAGTGACCGCACAACCAGATTTGAATAATGTGAGAGTTTTCACAAATATAAGACTAATTGCCCTTCAAAGGGAACATTCTTATTAATAATCTCTAAGCAAATTTTATATTCGTCTCAAACGGTACAATTATTCAGTTTCAGCCGGAGGCTGTCCTATGTATTTTAGATAGTCATTGAATGTGGAAAATATACTCTAAGTTACCATATGTGCAAACACATCCGGATCAGCAAGTAGAAAATATGTAGTTAGATTTAAATATTTCTGTTCAGAAAAAAAGATTACCAACCACTCTGAAAACAACCAGGACTTAAAAAGACAAGCAAATTACATTTTCAATGGAGAAATGTTTATCTTTTTCAGTGTTAGTTGACTCTGATACATTTAAGCCTGTTTCCTTAATTTAAAGTGACATAGAATTAATGCTGAATTAGAGTCTATAGCATTAGTCAACAATGCACAATAGAGTATGACAGTAACAAATTATTTGTCCTCTCATGTCACAAACATTTAAAAATACGCTGTTTTGGTGTGTTTTTGTCTCAACATTTCAAGATAAAAAATAATATTTCTTTCTTCCTTTCATGAAGTTTCAACAAATAATTCATTGTGGACCATGTAGACTTTGTTCTTGTCTACTTAATATGCATTATATTTCATAATGGTGTGTTTGTTTCAAGAAAAATATTTTTCCATTTTATTATGCTATGTTGCCAGATTTGAATTTGCTATACAACCATTCAGTCTATACTATAATTTTGCTATTTTATTTTTAGACTTTATTTATGTTTAATGATGATCATAACTGCAACAGTATGAAACTAAGCAATTTATATTCTGGTTTCAATTTAGTTGCATTATAACCTCTTTAATTAGATTTGATTGCCTTTTGACAAAGAAGTATTGAATAGAGAAAACCTTTTCTAATTAAAGGGATAGGTGCCAGTTTCAGGATTTGCAATCTGTTAATAAATGAAAACAGAACCACAACACAAACAGAAGTTCAAACAGATTGTGATTTTCAGTTCCAAGTTAATTTCAGTATCTTTTCCTGTCCATCTCCTTCAGCCATTTGCTCAAAATAAATGCCTAGACCCTGTTGACTACACAAAATATGTAGCCCTCATTTTCTGTGATTTTTTTCTCCATGTTTAACAGAAAACAGCACAGAGGTTTTTTTAAATAATATTTCCTTTGCTATTTAATGTAATTACATATTATATACAGTGAGTATAAAAAAATCTTATCATTCTGTTTATATTTTTCTGAACACATGCATGCATTCTGATTAAATGTGTCTTGGTATTATTTGAATAATTGATCAATTGTGAATGTGATATGCTCTAGTAACAATGAATATTGCATAAGCACTAATCACCTCATTAGAGAAAGAGGCAATTGGGCACAGGTGATGAAATTATTTAACCTGTTGAAATGTCAGTCTCGGTTAAAATCCAGAAAGAAAAATACAAAGAAACCAATATGTCCTGCTTATTGACAGAACAATTCTTTTGCGTCTAATGTTCTAAGCTGGTCAAGAGGCTGCTTGCTCACCTTCTGGAGTGCTCACAGCTTGCAATTTCTAACCCGGAAAGATATTCCAGTCATACAAAGCCCAATGTTACTTGGAAATGCTAATGCATACTGTCTGGTGGTATGCTGTCCAAGCCCAGGGACCTTACTTGCTGCCTTTGCTTCCAATATTGCCATTGGAAGAACAGCTTTCTGAGGAGATAATGTTGCAGTACACAGCAGGAGTACTGTATAACACTAATATACTTCAGGATTTTTCATTAAAGTCCACTTTCAGCTGTTAAAATCTAAATAAAATAAAGAGGTTTGTTGTATAATTAAGACAGGTAAGATTGTAACTATTTCTAGAAAGTTACAATATTACTTCATCCCACCCACCATATAACTGTACTTTTGAAAATTTCTCCAGAACTAGTTTGTGATACCAGTTCCATTTTCTACTAAGTGAGCTATGTAATCAGGATATACAGTATATAGAATTAAACTGCATTGCTATTGTGATAATTCTGGCACAGCTGGTACTAGAAGTCCAATACAGCCAGCATTTCACCTTAGTCTTCCCATATTTTAATCATTTCAGCTTCCTCCATGTTTCTAAGGTCTAACAAATAATTGTATTTTCTCAGGGAAGACCATGTGCTCTTCCTTAGTTTCTACTCAGTTCTATTAACAACTAACTTCAAAACTCATGCTTTCATATTCTCTCAGTAACACACCTCTTTCTAAGATACTGGGTGTAACAAACCCAGTACCTTTTAATTTCAGATAATATTGCAAAGTGGCAGCAAAAAGGAACATTAAAAGCCAGGCACTAAGTAGAGCTTAATATTTACTTCAATAAGTACTACACCAAATCTCATTAAGCACCAGATTAAAAAAAAAGTTTTCCTCCCCTAACTAATTTCTGGATGATCCTGTTCAGTCAAGGACACTTCTTTAATCACATTTTGCATCTCTGACGCAGAAGCAGCAGCAGCCAGTTTGTGGTTCTTTCATATTATGACAAAGACCACCTTGCTATCTGCCAAAGGCAAGAAACAGGGAGCATTCAGGATTCAGTTGGCATCACCTAAACTCATCTCTTACTTAAGATAGAAAGAAGCTACTACACTATCAAACTTCATCCTCAATGAGCCTGCTAAATGAACTACCAGGTAACCACCTTTCCAGTACCTGTTACACCACTCAATAAGGGCCTAAACTGTATTTCTCTAACTCACTGCATCTTATATACCTGTAACTCAACTCAAACTATTAATAATAGCCATTTCCTGAAGTTTAACTCCCTCCTAAAAGCCTTAAATCTAAGAAATCCAAAACTGTTTCCTGTCAGGCTGTTCTAATAAGCCCCTTAATTAGGCTAAAGGTGTGACTAATTCCACACCGAACCTATCCTGTCAGCTACATTCTCTCATATGGAATTTCTCTTCCTCTCAGTGCTAATTACTCAGTCAGACTAGGTGTGTTTCATTCCACAGGTTCCCCCTACCCCCTCAGTAGAAGGTGGCTCTGAGTGGAGTTTTATTTTGTACATAGTTGTTAAAATGATTTAAAATCATGTGCCTTAGGTCATTTCAGACAAAAGTTCTTTCTCAACTGCTTGGAGAAAATATCATAGATGTTTGTGTGTGGTGAAATTCTAGGACTGCCCTTTTGTACTTTTGCTACCTGGGTATTTTTAGAAGAAGTATATTTTTACTAATAATACTATTTAACTATTCTCCCACTAAATAAACATGTTTGAATCATCTTCACCTTTTTTGTGATAGTAGTGCAATGTTCTACTAAGTGAGCTTTTTGGTGTGGATATATAGAGGTAAAAATAAAACGCGATTGTTTCAAAAACTCATTTATGGCATTTTTAAAGTTTCTCAGTATGTAAAGGTAATGCTACAGATTAAGGGTTGTAAATTTTTCATAGTTTATACCTTATGAAAAAAAAAGAATAGTGTATCAATAGCTTAATTGTAACTATTACTAACAATTATTTTGATGTTTACTATCAGTAGCAACATTATAATCATATATAACTGTTTTATTAATAATATTTTAGTTAAATGTACTGTATTTATTATGTATTGAGAAAGTCTGTAATAGGCCCCAACAGTATCTTCATCCTAGTACATTTTTTATTCCAACAGAATGCACACGATCAATTTACACCTTGATTGTGTGTTAAATAATGAATGTTAGGTGCTATAAGACCTCTGTGTACTTTAGCTAAATGTGCATTCCTGATAAAGACTTTTTTGTTTCAAATGGTGATTGTGTCTAATAAATTACTTTGGAGTAGAGAATGTGTGTTCTTTTCATCTCATTGTTTTGATCTTCACTCTCAGCAACAATGTGCAATGCTAGTTCCAATAAAAGCTAGGAATAAGCTAAGAATAATAAGGATCTTGAGTGGCTCAATTAGTAAAAGAGAACAGATTAAACTCTATGACTGACATGTCACAGGTTCATCCCTTGGTCACGTCATTAAGTGAGTAATCCTGTGAGTAGGATTTCCCATAAGGCAATGCATAACTGGCTAAGTGCCGTCAAAGTAAGGGTTTGGATTGGTGGGCCAGGACTTTCTCCATTCCCAGTGACACAGCAACTATAGTTTTCTTGCTTTTGCAGGCTTGTAGACTTGCTGTGCTATTGAGGTTTACACATTTCGTTCAGTCTGGATTTCCTGCACAGGTCTTTGTAGCTTTTGGCATGTTCAAAAATGAGTAGCTGGAAGGTGGATGGGTCAGAGCTCTCTCATTTTCACTTGTGTGCAGTTGCAAGTTTAAAAGGTCTGAGCTCAGAAATTAAAAACACACTATATGTTAATTATATTATTTATAGTAAAAATAATTGTTGGTTCCAAAAAACAAAAGAAGCATAAGGGTTTGGTCAACCTCTCATAGTACAGCAGAACCCAAAATATTTTGTAACAATTCAGGTTTGAAAATTATTTCCAGGATAGGCTGTGTATACTGTACATATACATCATTGAAACTTAAAAAGAAAAAAAAAACATTTCAGCTGTTGAGCCTTGTTCAAGTGCACGGAAGAGAGAGGCAGGTGTCAGGGATGTAAAGTACAGGAGAATGAAGGATAGTGCAGGTGAGAAACAGTGTCCAAACAAATGGAGATCTGAAAGAGAGGTGTACAAATCTTAATTCTACCAATACATTGAGAGGTTTTAAAATGAAATGAGTTTATCATTGAAAGAAAGGGGTAGGTGTGATCCATGTTTAATAATAATATTGGGGGTTCTAATGTGTTTTTGGAGTAGGAGTCAGAAATGTCTATGAAATCATGGCTGGGAGAGGTGAAATACAGAACAATGGGCTTTGGATCCTCGATCCTCACTTCTCTGACATTTTCCCCAAAACGGTCAGCCAGTCTCTTTCTGTGGGTGATTTTTAAATATATCGCAATAAATTCAATATATCAAAATATATTCAAATAGTATAATATAAATGCATGACACATATGGAAACATGTCTGCAGGTAATCCAGTAGCTTATGATCCCACAAAAGCTGCATGGTATGGATAGCAGCTGTGTGTAGTTAAGGGAAGAATGTTCCAATTAAGTGGACGGTATAAGATGATAAGAGTGATCAAGGAAAAATGTTCCATTTTAAGGGTTATCTTGTAAAATAGAGAAATGTTCTTCATAATGCTGGGGATAGAAAAGGTGTTGGGGTGGAAGAAAAGCACTGGTGGAATATTCTTCTGACTCTGAGAATTCTCTCGAAATGGGAAAGCAATGTCAGGAAGGTAATGCAACTCCAAACTCATAGTTCCCCATTTCACCACCCCTGGCCATGATTTCACTGAACTTTTTGTTCTCTTTGTTCTCCTGTACTTCATATCTCTGCTTAATTCCTCTCTCTCTCCTTCACACCTGAAAAAGGCTTAAGAGCAGAAGCATTGTGTTTTTTCTTTCTACTTTTTAATGTAGTATTACACTTTACTTGTTCCTTGATGCTAACACTGATGCAGCTCCCCCACTTTAAACTGATTTAACACTGCTGTACAGAGAATGGTATTTGCTTCTTTTTGTTTCCTAACAAGGGGATGAATGGGGTTGCATAATCCCTCTTTAAAACAATTAATGTAATAGCAAGACATGATACCATGCATTGAATTAATTACATGAATATGAATTAATACTATACATAATGCATGCAAATTCATTTCAGATATTTGGTACACTGTTTTTTTTTTCTTTTGAACAGTTTTCAGGAAATGTATTAATTATAAAATGTTTTTCATTAGTGTTTTATTCTAAATGTTATCTTACATTTTTCTGCTTTTATTCAGATTAGGTAATGTTATTCAAAACACTTAACAGATGGACAAGATACCTATTTTAAGCATTTGACAGTTTCAGAAGTTTTAGACCCTGGTATTATTTAACACCTGTTCTCTGAAAATATGTAATTAATCTGACAAACTTATTTTTCATCTTTGCAGGCTCCTTAGTGCTGCTTAAAGTAGAACTATTTGACATACAGTAATTAAATCAAATGCTTGGAAGATATCTCTTAGAAGACATTCATTTCAGATACAATCTTAGGAATGCTTTTTTTAAAAAAATGTGTGAGTATGGTTTATATACAAAAGCTCTACGTTATGAGAAGATAGAAGATCTTTAAAAATGAAAATGAATCATGATGTGGGTAGCTGATAAAATAAGTCATTTCTATCTTGACATCAAGTTGGAAAGTGATATTTTGTTTTTATAAACATGAGGTTCATAAACATTTTGAATCAACAAATATTTGCAAAAGCCCTTTTAACATGCTTGGTAAAATAGAGACCATACATTACCCTAGTTCTGGCAGAACATGCCTCTCCAATTCATCATGATAGGAGCAGATCTAGTTAAGGCAACTCAATCGATCAATGTCAAGGCGAGCAAGGAGAGGTCTACTATTATACATCACAAAATAGATTAAACATAGTTCAGTTTCATATTACATCTTGAAATTCAAGTATGTGTGAAGAAAATTATGCATTTCTAAATTATTTTTCACAGTGACCACATCTCCATCATTCATTCATGTTCTCATTGCAGAAAAAGAGAGAAACAAAGTGCTTCTGAAAAAAGCTGTTTCACAAAGCGCATTTAATTCTCCTCAATTAATGTGAACATTTTCATCAGGGGAAGTTTGTCCACAGTTCTTAAGTTCATAAGAAAGTTATTTTCTTGTAGTCTTTATCTCATGGTATATTACTACAAGAAATGGCTAAATATGAATCTTTAAAAGAAATTAATCATTCAATCATCAGTCAGATTTTATGTGAGTGACTTTTATCATCTTAAATTATAAATGAATAAACATCTAAGAATGTTTGCAAAAGAGAATAGGTCATTTGACACATCCTGAACATTAGATTTTTAACATCAAAGTTCCTGATGATCTCATTGAGCTTTCCTGAAATAAAGTAATAGAACCAGCTTTGACATCATGGCTGGGTTCTTGTTCTAGATTTCCACAATCTTTTCCAAAAGAAATGGCTCATGGAAGTGACTTCTTTTAGCCTGCCAGAGTAGAACGTGGCTTTAAATGTCTCTCTGGACTGATTCCAATTCTCTGGACTGAACAGCTGTATCTTTTTTTAAATATGGCGACTGCAATTGTACGCTATATTATAAATGAGCTCTTACTAATGCGTTGTACAATTTTATAATAACACTTAGTGATTTCAATTGGTGCTACTGCAGGGGAGCCGTCAAATGATTGCAGTAATTGTAAAAAAGTTGTAAATATAACAATACTATATATATATAATATAAATGACATAATATAAATATTTGATAGATATTATGGTAATGTATTTTAAAATAGTTTGGTAAAATATAACGCATCCATTTTTAGCAAAACTCGCTAATTGGCTGTTGCGTGACCGACGACTGCCATTTAGTGCCATTGTATGTGACATGACAAGAAAGCTAATGCTGTATGTAGTATTACTGTCTAATTTCCATGCCTAAATATTTTACCTTTTGACCAACGTTACCTCTAATTTTTTATGGTCTGTGTGCAAAAGTTGTGCACATTTTTTCCCCAGTGACAAAAACTTGTGCACACTAAATTGAGTGTATGTAAAATTGTAAACCTGAAATTATTTTTTGTTAACATAGTCATTCTATAGAGACAGAGATCGAAAAGACCAGGACAGTGATTCAACGAGCCCAGTCATAGAGAGTGAGTTTTGATCCAGCATGAGCAGTGAGGTACGAGACTACGAGAGCATAGATATAGATTACCGAGCAGCAGTAATAATGCACACAGCCAAGTTTGGCCTCTCGCAGCCAGTCTCATGTGGTCAACATACCATTTTTCAATTGATGACTGTGTTTGTTTTATTATTATCATACTTTTGGGGGAATTTAGTTTTTCAAATTGATATGAAAGCATGTATACTAGCAGTAAGACAAGTGTCTCTTTCTGAACCCAATTTGAATGGAAATGATGCTGCGATTTCTGAGTTAATACAAAATGCGTAATACATTGAACAGTGAAAACATACAGCTGTGTGTATTAATACATTACTTCAGATTATCATTACAGAAGCTTAATATTAAACAGCACAAGGGAGCTTTAAGACGCCATTTTCTGTGCTGCAGAAATAATTTTAATGCATAAACAAATAAGGAGTAATGAAAGCATGCTCTGGTGCTCCATATGAGAAAAGCATGCAAATATCATTATCCAAGTTAAAGTACTCATCAAAGCTACATATATTACACATTTTATCCTAAAATTGGATCTGTATGTTTTTTATTTAAATTCCTAAATTAATTACTTTATGTGCAGTACATGTCACAACAGGGTAGCCTTCTAACTGCTAAATGCAGATCTAAAATGTCTCATAAGCTTTTTAGTGGTGTTAAAATCTTCCTACTGCCATGAGTAGCACATATACTGTAGTCCTTCTATTAGTAGCACATAAATTTCTCCTTCTTTATCCATGCTACTGAAATGAATCACCGACATATCTTTCATCTTAAAACAAAATTCAGCATATACTGTATACAAAAATAAACTAAATACAAATATATTTTTATCATCTTTTGTTCACACCTTTAAATATATGTGTCCATTTTCTCATAATTACCTCAAAGAGCAAAACCAGAAAAATACTGGCTTTTGTTACTTTCACTGAATAAAGGTGTAGGATTCAAGACACACATTAAAATTTATTATTAGAGTATCAATATAATCATATGCTTCACACAGAGCTAAAAATGTGGATCATATAATCTATCTGGCATTTCATTGTTGAACACAGCTATAAAAGCACAGTTTCAGACTACTTAAATATAAGAAATAAAATTACTGTAATTCATTTCTACATTGTAGTTTTGGATTTTTAATTTCAAGTCCAACTAAAAAAAAATTGTGGTGCAGTTTAGAGGGATACAGGTACATTTATGTATATATAATCTGTTCAAGACTGCATCACTAAAAAAAAAAAAAAAACACCTATTACCTTAGCTGTATTGGAGATATTGCATACTTTCTGAATTAGAATTTCTGTCTTGTAGTGACAGCTTTGAGTGAATCCTGAACTCTTTTAAAACCTGTATATAAATGATATTTTAAAACGTTACATAGTAGGATTTCCTTAATCCCAAGGTTAATTGGAGAACATAAATTAAGAACTCCATTGAAAAGTTTATTTTAGGGTGCGAAGAAATCAGGGTAAACGATAATAAACGTTTCTACAGTTTTGTACTGACAGATATATTTTGGAAACTTTAAATTCAATAACCTGAAAAATCCAAATGAAAAAAAATAATGCTTTGGCAGGCTAACAATTTGTGTAAACATGCTAGTAAAAGCTATAGTGAGATTTGTAATATTTTATAGGGTACAGACAATGTAATATATGGGCTTTCTCTTCAAATAAGAACACAGGATAATCCTAGAAAGGTTACAAGATTCATTTTCATTAGATGTCCTTGCAGCAAAACTATTAGATGTTCCAAAGATATCATAGTCAGCATGGTTGACATAACTGTCTCCTTATTTTAAATTATGATTTACATGGCTGGACAAAATAGCAAGACAACATCCAATACACTTTCTGCTGTTTATCTTATCTTAGATTTTCATCCTCAGTGATTCATAGCCACTAAATAAGTATGCTAACTTATGTTTTTGTCATATAAGTGTTAATCCAATACATTTCAGCCCACAGTGCTCTATGTAAAACCTATGTAAACCCAATGAACCTTTATAGGTGCTGAAAGTGATTTAATGTAATTGTCATAACCTAAGTAGGTTTGTAGTACATAAATAATAGAATACTGTATGGACAGATACTGGATCTGTGTTTAACATACCATGATTTGTTACTTATAATCACAAAGTACAGTAGTAAAAAAGAAAGATGGGTGATACAAAGCTTTTTAAGTTGGAAATCATTTTCCAGTATTACAGTACATGCTCACATGCTACTAATCTGAAAAACGTTTTGTTCACTTATTGACCAGTTACTTACCACAGATGGTAAAAAAGACTATTTTTTCAGCTCTTAAGCTTTGAAAAGTCTAACACCATTGGAAATCTTTCAAAGCTGCCTCTACTTTCTTACATTTATAATTATACAGTATATCAGTGTCATTGCATGTCACATTTAGGTCAGTGTAACCATGTTTTTATTACATTAAATACCAGATCATGTACCCTAGAGTTTGTTTTGGCTATAAAAAAGTAAATCAGATCAATCTACCGGAGAAATGAAAAGTCATGGAATGACTTAAGTTATTCAAGTTGATTTCCCTTCAGGCCTTTCCAAAAATAAACAACTTTAAACTTTTACTGGTTCTACTAGCAGTTAGTTAAACTTCTAATTAAGACAGGACACTATTCAATATCTACAGTATATGCTGTAACTCTAGAGCACTGATTCCAAATGAAACTTGTTCATCTGCAGGTATTAGACTGATAGCATAGCAAATGTTATTTTGCTAAAGAGCTCTACACAACATTGCAAATAGTGTTACTATTTCATACTCTGTACTTGCTTAACTACTGTATAGGTTTATGTCTTGAACTATCAAATGACTCTCCATGAATTTGAAGGGGGTCTCTTTGCTGGCAGGCTGTGGGTTCAAAAATGTCTTCAGATAATACTGCTACACTCTTATGCAACAGCAGTCTTCTAAGTTTTAAAAATCCATGGTTGGAAATAACCATGTGACTGACTGCATTCCCATTTAGGGAAGTACTTGACTGTCGATTCACTTTATGACATGGAACACAAGCTCTAGTCTAATGTACTTCTAGATTTAAGAATGGACTTTGATACTCTTTACTCAGCCACTGATGCTATTATGGTTATCCATAGGATTCTAACCACTTTGTACAACTTATTTAATTCTGAACACTAATTGTCAAATTTTCAAATCACCGTTAACTCCTATAATTCTATTAAAGTATTAGACGAATTGTATTCCTATTTTCCATTATACCAGAATTTGATAATTTGAGTTTTTCTGCTGTATACAATTTAACCAACTGTAAGTGAAATTCAATGTTAAAAATACCATTGCACAGTTGCATGAAAAATACTTTGCCAGAATATTTGCTTTACTTTGCATTGTATCCCTTGACAGACCAGTGCTTTACCACTGTACATATTTTTTCAACATGAAAAAAGCACCAGAAAATAAGAACAAATCAGCTTTTACAGCAGGTAGCTTGTTCAAGAATCTTAACAATCACCCAACCATCTGTGTAAAAAAGTTTTTCCTGTAATCCTTTTTACAGTAAATACATTTTCTCATAGTTTCCATTTGTGTTATCAGGTTCATATTTCACTATCCATACTAAAGAAGTCCATTGGATGGATTTTGTTTATACCTTTTAGAATTTTAAAGATTGAACCAGGTCATCTCCTAATTATTTCAGCAAGATACATTTCTACAAGCCAATAAATGCTAGATATCGATTTAAGCCCATTAATGCATGTTATTGCTCTTTTCTGGATCAAGCAGCATTATCTGATTTCTAATTTCTAATTATTTCTAAATATGCGAGCAGCAATATCACTCTGCAATTCACAATTGGCAACCCACTGAAACTAAGCAGGTGTGAGCCTGGTCAGTACCTGGATGAGAGACCTCCTGGGGAAAACTAAGGTTGCTGCTGGAAGAAGTATTAGTGGGGCCAGCATGAGGTGATCACCTGAGGTCCACGTAGGTCCCCAGTATAGTGATTGGGATACTATACTGTAAACAGGCACAGTCCTTCGGATGAGTCGTAAAACCAAGGTTCTTATTCTCTGTGGTCATTAAAAATCCCAGGGCATTTCTCGAAAAGAGTAGTGGTGTAACCCTGGTGTCCTGGCCAAATTTCCAATTGGCCCTTACCAATCATGTCTTCTTAATATAATCTCCATCTTTGAATTGGCTTCATTACTCTGCTCTCCTCCCTACTGATAGCTGATGTATAGTGAGCGTTCTGGCGCACTATGGCTGCTGTTGAATCATCAAGGTGGATGCTGCACATTGGTGGTGGTGGAGGGGAGTCCCCATTACCTGTAAAGCACTTTAAGTAAATATAAGAAAAGCACTATATAAGTGTAAGCAATTATTATTATTATTATTTTTATTATTGTTATTATTAATATTATAATTTGGTGACAAAAAGTGTTAATCATTTTCTCAAAGAGTTCTTGTATAATTTTAGCAAATTATCTCTTGATTTAAATCTGTATTTTTAAATAGATCTCAAAATATGGTGGTTGCTTTATGTTTCTACATTTTATCTACAATATGTAAATTGTTTGTTTCTCATCTTATATTTACAGTTGATGTTTTTGCTATCTGTGTGCTAAAATATAAACTAGTCTAGATTAAATGTCATTGTCCAAGTGTTTGACCAAGCTTGATTTTCTTCTTTCTTATTTATATTTCCTTTGCTGGTTTTATAGTATTGGCTAATCCTTCAGTTTTAGTAAGATGTGTATATGATTAGGTATGTTCTTGTGTTTTAAAAGTAACTGATAAAACTACAAAAATAAATCCATATTATTTTTTTCACTTCAGTTTCAGTGATGGTTATGTCACTTAAAGTTATTTTAGGTCTAATTAGTCCAAGTTAGATTTCAATTCTTAATATCTCCATTACAATGAGGTAAATGCCTATAATTTATTTTAAAATATGTTATTTCAGGAAACATTAAAGTTACTGAATGTTTTGTAAAAATTAAAAATGAAATCAACATCTTAAAAAAATGTCCATTATTTTTTAGACACCACTAGATTATTATTATTTCAATGTTGTATTTTGTTCTCTTTACCACATTAACAAATGAAAAGGTATAATTTTACTTTATAAAACATTTTTGAATTTTTGGGCTATTATGTAATGGTTTCTAAACTAGATAAACCACTACATTTATAAACTCTTACAAGTATTTGTTATGCTCTAAACCCTGATCATTAATTATTAAAATCAACAATCTATACTCAGAACACAAAAAGAAAACGTTTACATTTTCTATGTACAAAATTATTAAATTTGAAAGCATTACCAATTACCATGCTATTATTTTTTAACATAGCTTAGGGCTGTAATATATTTTGATATGCCTTATTAAATTTAGCAACACGTCTAACAAGATTGCAGTTGAAGCATTAGCTACACTGCTAAAAAATACACTAAATAAAGTCCTGGGGTCATACTTGACTAGATGATTAAGAAGGGAATTTGTAAGCTGAAGGGAAAGAAACACAGTAATACAGAAAAAAATGATGGAAGAAGTACAGACAATATATTTTCTAAAAGCTCATACGTATTTAAATGAGGTGTTGTGAAAGTGTATGCATCCTAAACAAAATACTATACAATATGATACAAACATTTCATATTGTGGAACATGAGTGTTGAATTAAGTCATTCATGAAAGGAGGGAGGATTAACCAGGAGCACTACAATTTTTTTTTCTTTCTAGAAACAGTGCCTCTTAATTAGCCAGCTGTTTTATACGGTCACACAGATTTCAGCACTAGGCATATCAACTCTGAATACTTTTTATTCATTAGCAAAAACTAGCCAGGGATCTCATTAGTAGTTGCCTTCTTATAATTGATAAGTTTACATCAGAGAGCTGGAGAACCCAAGACTTCATTAGTTACTATACCCAAGGGTAGTTTCTCCATGACCCTTATTGCTAATTGTCATTTCTACAGAAAAAATCTCCTTTTAATTTGGAGTGAATGTTTGCAATGTTTTTTAAACAGCTAATGTTCCATCACCAATTGTATGAATGCATTTGTTAAGGAAAGATTTTATGTCAATTTTATTGTTAATGTAAATGTTATACAGTAGTTTTTTTGGCAATACTATGAAGTATTTTACTTAAATTTGCTGAGTGGACATAAACTATTACTAACACCATTGGCTGTTCTGAACATCTCACTAAGTTAATTATTCCTTAAATCATTGTTGAGTTATTTATTTTCAAAACATTTATCTCCAAAGATAACATTTCGTGATTCAATAGAATAATTTAGAATGTTTCCATGGTGATTATTTAAAGCTGTATTCTTCACTATTCCTCTCTATTATTTATTTTTTCATGGTTTCAAATAGAGTGTCTCCAAGATTTCAGCTACTAGTTGCATTTATGAACAAAATATTTTTGTTTGAGTATAGTTTCATCCAATTGTTGGCCATCCATGTCTTAATTCCTATTAAAATGACACATAAATGTGAGTTCTATCAGCACACATTATGTCATCAAGTAGTAGCATGTGCACACTAAAGAAGAAGGGTCCAAAGTCCTCAAGAACATCAAATTGAATACCTGTTAGTGTTAGTTTCATCTTCTAAAACTGTTGGGAAACAGAAGAAGCAAACCAGTCTAAATACCTAAACTGACAGTTATTCATCACCTTATTCAATTAGTATATTATAACTCAAATACATTAGTTGTTATCCACACACATGGTCAATTACAATTGGTCAACTTATTACATAATCCTTGAATGAAAAATAAGCTTTAAACTTTACCTAATAACAAAAATGTATGGAGTTGAACACTTCACTGTTAAATATTTGATAAATAAATATTATTTTAGCAGAATCTTTCCATGACTGACTTTATTCTTTGCTTCTCTATGGAAATAAACAATATATTTATGAAATACATATTTTCTTTATAAAATATGCGTGTATACTCAGAATCATTGTTTTTCATGAAAAGACACCAACCATTTTCTCATAATTCCCCTGTCCATTCTCAACCTTTTATATTTATAAATATCTCATATGCTTTCTGTATGTAACCAACCATTGCTTTCAAAAAAGGGTAACTTGTTCTTTTTCATTTTTATATGGATGTTTTCTTTGTTTACTAAACATTGCCGTCATATAGTCTATCATATCTGCAGGAATTCGTTTTCCAGAGCTCATCCATTTCATGTCATGTTTTAAGACCTGGTGATTTATTGCAAGATGTGTAAACCTCTTCTTTATTTGGTTGAACTGTCTTTCTGTAATGAGAATTCACGATAGGTCTGATGGATAAATTAGACACCAAATTCGTTGTACTATGAATTATCACCTAGTTTGTAAAAGCAACTCACAATTGTTTCTTATACCCCTGTTTAACCTATGATTTTTATATTTCCATAGTAATAAATTAAAAAATGAATGCTGTCATCCAGGTGGTATATGTATATATCCACTGTTTCTGAATCTCATAAATGTAGAATTATTTCAGTTATACAGTAAGAGACAAGTTGAGCTTAAACTCATTACATGTAGTGGAATTTGAAAGCAACCTTATTATTGTTTGTCGTTGTTCACAACAAATGTCAGACAAAGCATATTATTTTCATGTGTGCTACTGTCCGATAAATTGAGTTAAGAGTCTTTGGTGTAATGTATTCCTCATTGAAACATTGAAGTATCAATAATATAAAATAAAACCTTACAGACATGCTGTATTTGTTATTTGTGCCTTGGTTTGACAATGCTATAAAAAGGTTAACCCTAACACTGTTATGCATGTGGTACATTTTTACATTTATGTAGGTACAACAAATGCAATAATTAAGTAAAGTGCAGACAGGCAATGGTTTCCCCAACTATTCCTGAAGAATGCTTGGTTTTCTCCTTCTTGTATCCTTCGTATGTAAATTGAGATATCTGTAACTTCAGAAGAGATTTTATCTTGTCACTTTCTTGCTATGGATTCATCTGCAATCATTTCCAAATGTAGTCATTTGACATAGTGTCTAAGGTTCAGCTGCAATCTGCAGGTGGTAGACATCTTAATTTGATACATTTCACTTTTAATGCAACACATGTATTTGAAACTTGTCTTGCAATTCAGACCTGCATTTTACAATGTCAATGCAATGACATTTCATTTCGTTTTTAATATCTATTCTGCTCTACTAAAACAGAAAGGGCTGGAAGATTACTGTTTCCCCCAGTTAGTGAGGAAGCTCAGACATCACAAATGGTAATAAAACTTTTGTGCTAGTCAGTTTTAACATAAGGAAAATTACCTAATCATTTATTTCTACTTCAACCTCCTGTGGGCATTTTGGATTCAGTATGTGTTTTTAGCTCATAGAACAATGATTTATGCATCAATCTTTGAAGTCCTTATTATTGGAATTATAATTATATTTTAAGCTTACATTTTTGGTCATTAGGAAAGCAGATCGAGATCCTTTATTTAGTTCAAAGTCTGTTCTGATTAAGTCTCAAAAGGGACATTTGTTAATTATCTAAATCAGTGTGCTGTACACAAATCAGCAAATTAATTTAAATAGACTCATACATAACAGCTACATTAAGTGCTAAACAGATGCTGCACCTGGTACTAATTTTTAAGAACTGTTTTATAAATGAATTGTATTTTAACTTTTCAGAGGTATTGTTGGGGATTTGCATACTGTAGCACAATATGAATGTTAATAGGTCTGCCATGTTTACCACTGTATCTAAACAATATAGGTTAGACATACAGTAGTTTCATTTAATCAATGCTGATCATGTCAGTAAAGCTAATGTGTTCTAAAGACAAAAGGTTTTAGAAACAGGTTGGCCTTACATGATCTGTGAGGAGTAATTAGAAATTTGATGGGAGTGTCTTTTAAATTTCTGCAGATTGTTTGATGCAATAACTATACTAAACATTAACATAATTGTATGATTAATCTGCCTGGTTTACTCTTCATCCCATATACGGTATGAAAAACCAGCTGTTATCCTTTTGAATACAATCTTTTATTTTTTAAACAGGCTAACAGTCAGATGCTTTTTTCACCATCTAGATATCAAATGTTTTAGAAAATAAAAGAATGTTCATTGTAGATTCTTCACAAACAAAATTAAGATATGTAAGCAAGTAAGCATGGCTGTAACAATGAATTACACTAATTGGATTTTTCCCATTTCTGTGATAATAACTATCCCCACCCATGGTATCATCATCTTATGCTCAGCTGAATAGAAAGTAGCAGCATTGCTGTGTAGCTTTCAAAAGCCCAGTGAACTAACATGCATTTGTGTGCAGTTATCAAACCCTGTATCTTAATTAGAAATGGACATTTCAATGATGGATGAGAAAGCAAATGTGTTAACTAGAGATTATTCTTCACAACTGATTCTGACTTTGAACCAGAATACATAAATAAGCAAACTAAAATAAAAGAGAGCATTGAAATTTAATTTGATTCGGGTTTTTTTGGTAGAATGCCACATCAAAACAGCTACCTTCAATAAAACCAAGTGATTTAAATTTTGTTTTTCTTCATTTACTGGGTATTAATTAACATGCTATTTCATTTAGAACCAGACTGTTTATTTTTCTCAACTGAAATCCAGGAACTTGCATGAGAAACAAACTTTTTTTTTCCCTACAGCACATAATTGTCTTTAGAACTCTTTTGAATTGTTTTGGATTAATAAAATAAATCAACCAATAGCATCATCCATACTTCTAAGAGTTTTATTATAGCAGCAGTCCATACATTATAGTGTCTATGCATTTTACTTCCATTGTTACCTCTTAGTGCAAGATACTTTTACATTCCATTATGAGTAATCTAGACATGGTTTAATTATCTTTTTTGAAAAAATGTATTTATCATACATTTATTGTAATGTTTTATTGTATAAGTCTTTTAAGAACACTTTTTTGCTTTGCTGATCAGTAGTCAGAACAGAATTCACAAATTCCACTGTTACTGAATGTACCATGGTGGAATAATCAACAAAGTTCTTTTGCATTTGCCTGCAGGCATGAACCTCACATAAATGCTGTGGTCTCTATAATGTAAACATTAAAATGACTAGATCTGAATTAAAAAGATTAATTCTCACGTGAAGGAAATACATTATTAACATATATCCCTTGAGGAGAACTTTAATGCATCCTTTGGAAATGTGTTATGCTTAAAGCATAATTCTTTGCCAGCCTCTGAATGACTTTATGATGGAAAGAAATATAAAAGGAAAAGACGTTTCTAAGGAATGAAGAATAAATTAATTTTCGTGATGTCCCCTTTCTCCCAGCCATTTCAATTATATGTGTCTGTTTAGAATTGCTATTGTATGTATGTGTTGTTTTTCTACAGTTTAAACAACAGTGAAATAAACACTGTTATATATTCCATATATACATATGTTGTCATGGAGTAGAGAAAAAAAAATTACACTGTTCTTACAAAACTGTATTGTGTAGCAGTTATTATTCTCATTTATTTCTGTATCTTCTCTATATAACTTTTTTTTATCCCAGAACTGTCAGGGCTAATTGCATCCAGTGGGGCTTGGCAGTTCCAACATTAATTGGGTCAACCATAAATTTGTTTAAATAAAGCTCTGTTCGAACATAGTAGCCACTAAAGTTGTTTCACTTAAGCAAAATATGTATTGACCATATCCTGTGATTTATATTTTCTCAGAACAAAGTGGCAACAGTTATTCAAACTATAAGCAGAGCTGACAAAGCAGTTTTGATGACTTCATCTGTTTTCCATAACATTTTGCTTAAATATGTTTCTCAGGGGACTGTATTGCTATCTGACTTGCTGTCATGTAATTCATGTTACCTTTCATGATTAAGAAATGCTTTAGCAAAAAAAGGGTCCCCATGTGGAAACAACATCTGTTTACAGCTGTACAGCACTCAAGCTGTCAAAGTGCTCTCTGCATGTCCCTCAAGAGAATCATCAGTTACTGCTTGGTCATCTGTGAGATGTCAAAACATCTCATTATGGATTTGTAACAGGAGACTGAATCTTGTGTTTCACTAGCATGTGTATATAAACAGGATAGTCTCAAAACATCAGGGTATGCATAAGTATATATTTCTGTAAGACACTGAGGAATAATCATAATTGTTCCTAAACCAATATAATTGATTCAATGTGAAGGAATAGCTTACAAAATCAAAAAAAATAAACAGAAGTCATGTATAGAACAAATGCTTTTATAGGTGTTAATTCATTTAATGAAAGGTGTTATATAATTGTGAAAGCTGTTATAAGGAGAATATACTATAAATCAGAATGAACAAGAACATTATCCTTGGAGCAAAAAGAAACATTGTATGCCATGTACAAAAATGAAGAGCTTGTAAAACAATAACCTTTATAATATTTCACCAAACTCAGGTAGAAATCAAAGTCAATAATCATTACTACTTCCTGGACATTTACATTAACATTTGTATTCAGTTAAGTCTGCTACCTTTTTTGAGAAAATTAATATAGAAACTCCTAATGTTACAAAATGTCACTCTGCTGTTTTACTTAATCACTAGAAATTTTAGGTAACTTGGTTGACGTTTTTAAGAATATGGTTCTTAAAATTACTATTACAGTATCGTATAAATAATTCTGTATATATAATGTATAACATCTGTCAATTTCTATAATGTATGAAAATAGTTTGACACCTCTTGATATGTTAGAAATATCAGCAGCATTATAAGGTATTATTTTTGCTGATAAATGATCATAGTTTCTTTTCAAATGAAATTGATTGCTTAGAAATATTTTCATAAGCTATGGTATATGTCCCTTTTCATTTTCCTTGTTGTTTCAATTAATATTGATCATTGATGTGGAAAGGCATTTCTCTGTGGTATTAGTTCAGGCAGTGGAAGTGATCTTGGGTTCATCTAGTGCCTGCTTTCTATTTTTTTCCAACAGCACCTGAGGGAGGAATAGAAGTGTAGTGACTATAAACATCAACTATGATTAATAATAAAAAAACATAATGTTTCAGGATTTTAAAGCTCGTAGGTACAAGAAAACCATACAATTGTTTTATTGTAGTTAGATTACATGAGGTCCTAAAAATCAACATGTAGAACTGCTCAAAAAGAAAATGGCAGACAATAGAACAGGTCTGGATCTGAAATATCTCCATAATCCAAATCCTAATATATTTTCTGTTGTCTAGGAACAGAAATAATATGGATGTTCTTCAAACCTGGACTGCTAAAATCAAGCCAGTGTTTTTTTTACACTCAACATAATCAATAACAAGAGTTGCAGTTACCCAGTAGGACTGATCACCTGTTCCTAATACAATGTTTAACCACCCGAAGGCTTATTTAACTTTTTTCAACAGCATATCTGGAATAGATCCAATATTTTTTCAGATAACCTGCCCTCAGTTTTCTTTGTCTCATTTCTGTTACTGACTATAAAAATGCGGATGGAATACATAAAATTAAGATGACACAGAATGAATGATCAAGAACTAGAGACATAAAAATATTCTATATGCACAAAGAAATCCCAGGAGGCCATCACAAACCATAAAAAACGCAGTACCTGGGGAGACATAAAAAAAGAGAAAGTCTCCTAAATGCGTCAAAACAACGAATGTTGTACTTGTTTGCACAATTCAAAATATACTTTCTCATTTACTGGTCAGATAGCTCTATGATTCCTCCTCCATAATTGCCTGGAACCTAAATCTTTAATGGATTCATTGCAAAGAAGAAATAAGACACTTGTTACCAAAGTGTCAACTGAATGACAGTCAGATTGGCAGCAACCAAAAATAGAATAGAATTTCATGAGTAGACTGTGTCACCAGTCAGGATTGACAAAGGTAATTAGATGTTTAATATAAGAAATATATTACTATAATGAATACAGATGGCATTAAAATATGATTTTGACAAACTCTACAGCCTATTGGTACAGTTACAATTATTGTAAAAAATAGTAAGAAAAGCTTATAAGCGTAGTCGATAAAAAAGTTTTAAAAACAGATTGATAAACAAAACTTACTAAAAGTATTCAGCAGAAATAAAAACATATGAAACTATTTATAACCTTACTTGATCACACTATTTGTCTATTCATTATACCTATTTAAAGCCATCAGGATAATATCATTAATATTTAATAATAATATGATTAATATCCAACAACACAGTTGCCATAATGCAGGCAATGTACACTCCACTGTTGCAAACAGAGCCTATTGGAATCTGAAAGATACCTATTATTCTACAATAATCTGCTCACACCTGAAGAAGGCTCCACGGCCGAAACATTGTGTTTTCTTTCTTCTTTTTTTCAGCATGGAATAAACCTATTACTTGATCATTTTACAATAACTACTTGCTTTCCCAGGTTAATCTAAATGCCAGATTTGTTTCATTAAAATAAATAACAAAATAACATTTCAAACCACTGTTCCTAAGTGCTGATTCACTCTTGTCAAAGAGCCATCAGGTGTAGGGTGTGCGTTTGTGAATCAAGGTCGTCTCAGCATACGTTGAAACAGCTACTCTTGCAGCTCAGGATCTTGTAGACTTTCAATGACATATGTAAGACTAATCTTTTTCTCTAATTGGCCAAATGACTTTCACAGGTGGGCATACCCTTAAACTTAAATCAACTGGTGATTTCAAATTGAAAAAAAAGAGGTTTTCCATATTCAATATACTGTATGGTTCATTGCCTTCTTTCCTGAAAGGCAGGAGCATTGATGTAGTACAGTGACATAATTTGCCATGTTGCAGATGTGCAATGTATAATGTGCATGTGCAATATGTAATTTCATTATGGTCTTTTACTTTTCAAACCAGTATATTTCAAAGAAATACAAGCATTTCACACTGAAAGTAACTTTTAAGACGTGAGAAAGTATTCTTTTTTCCTTTCATGATAGGAATACTATATCACATTATTTCACTCTATATCACATCAATAATACTCACATTTCAATAATTGATGCACTATATGGGAAAAAAACAACATATTATGTATAAATACTATACAGTATGTAAAACCATGCTGCTACACTTTAACTTTCCAACTGAATATTTGAGTACTCTTTACTCTGTCAATTCCCAACATGGCAGAATACATTCCATATGATTATACTGTTACATTTTTTGCACATATATGTATTTACAAGGCAATCTGCTTTGATTTGCGCTGGTTAGATGATAGTAGAATGTGTATTAAAGAGTTACTGTGTATTTTGGACACACTTTCAAATTAAAGCAAAAATACTCTACATAACTCAAATGTGTTGTCATGTTTAATTACATATAAAGCTCTTAAAGTAAAACCTTTCTTCATAAAAGCTCTGTACATTTACATATTGTAATCCTAAATAGGTCTGTAAATAATTTTAATGTCATTTCCTGTCTTTGAAGTTGAGTACCATTTCAGAATGCACTAAACTGCTTAACTGACTGTCTTTTATGTTGGATTACAGTAGTTTGTGAGACCTTGTTCCCAGTACTCATATTAAAAAAATATTTCATCCATATTTTGCTCTGAGAACAAAAATCCTAAGAAAAACATTTTACAGAGCTCATTTAATTCTTATACAATGAACACTCTTTGGTTGAAGATGCAATAGAAGTGCTTTATTGTGAGGTGGTTTTGAATGTTGAAGAAGCTTATGTTTACAAATGAGTTATAGTTTTGTCACAAAACACTATTTTCAAAGTAGGTTATCTTTAACATAAACGCAGGGTCTGATACTAGCATCAAAGCATACATTAACATTCCAAAAATTTGACACTACATTCTACAGATGTCCCATAAACATGCTAAAATAAATACTGTAGCCTGTTTTTCAGTAAGATTTTCTGTGTCCCTATGATCGTAAAAAAAAAAAACTGAATTTCAAAAATTTCAGAGGAGGCTCATGAATCTTATATTATTCGTCATCTGTACATAAATACTACTGTAAACTGAAAATTATATTGTAAGACACTGAAACACAGTGGTGCAATTTAATATTTAATTCAATTTACAAAATCCTTTCATTAGCTATTAACAAACCCATTACAAGTGGTAAATCTGAGTCAAACAGTCTCATGAACACTGCTGGACAATCTCTAACACAGTGAGGCTTGTATTTAGATACCTGGAGGCAGTGTGCAACAAGGTATCTTTAAAAAGTTAGGTCTCAGAGAAAATTATCATACAAGTATGGACAGAAGATAAAAAGGCAGTGCTCAATTGAAGGAAAATAAATCAAAACCACAGAACAAGAGCCTAATCTCTTTTTTGAGCTTCAAACTAGACTTCTCCAGTCCCTTCCTAAAGTATTCCCAAGCAGCTATGCTGCTTACTGGCTCTAAACTGTTTCTCTCCAAAAGAAAAAGCAAAACTAGTTTTAATTTATGTGTTTTTTAAGTCATTATTTAATTATTTAATATTCCATAGTAATGTTTTCCATTTTGAAGGCCACTATATGCATGTACAGCCATTCAAAGTTCGCAGTACAAACCCGTACCGCACGCATCTACGTACAAGCCACCGCGCTGTACAGCAGTACGTGATTGGCGGGCCAAAATTACTGACAGGGGCACTCGTGCTGCATTGGATGGTCGTTTAAAAGATTTAATCATTTAATTTCTTAACTGTGCACATTTTAATCCGTTTTGTATTGAATATTTATATGGAATTTTACGACTAAAGGGAAATTTTAGTAGCTGAGCATAAAAAGAATAGGAGCATAACGCATCTGAAGGTCATAAACTATATTAATTTAGGAACATAAACATATTATGTAAACTGTATATTGCTGGTATTGGTAGTTTAAAGAAAAAATACACACCAGTATTCCATTTCTCCCTAAACATTTTAAGCATCAAAGTCTTACATGTGGTTATTTTGGAAACGTTTTTACAGTACGTGCTCCTTCTGACCATATTACTGGACGTTTATATACTTTGTGAAAATTGATAAACCTTTTCTGTGAATATGGTCGTTATCGGAGTAAACAAAAGCATACTTTTAGAATTTGATTAATAGGAAATATAATATGGAATCGCATATCTAAAGAAATTAAAAACAATATAATTATATTAATGTACTGTTGCACAAACAGTAGTATAAGACTTTCCATTGATACGTGTACTTCTGTTTCACTGTTTATTGTATGTCTGTGTCTGTGGTGTGATAGCTTAAGTGACTGACTTATAAGGCTAATGTCGAGTGTTCAAATCCAGCTATCGCCATGAGTTTTATTTTAACAAATGGCTGCATCTGTACTTCTGCAGGCTTCCACTGCACAAAAAGCAGAATGTTACTCTGTAACATTGTTACAAATTGTTCTCATTGAATTTTCTTTAAGAGGCAGCTATATTCATACTACAGGAAGGACATCTACAACAAGCAAAAATGACCTATTCTCCAAACTAAGAAAAGGGCTTAGTGATTTTGCAATTCATATCAAGTTGCTATAACTGGTCATACTTTGAATAACCCTAATGGAAAAAAAATCACAGTGCATAGATGTGACTCTACTCATCCATCTAAGTTCTAACTGCTTCTTCTAATTCAGAGTCATTAAGGATCCGGAGCCATCTTGGCCAGGAAAGCAGGATGCACCCTGGATGGGACACCAGTCCATCACAGGCAGGCACACATTCACACATAGGGCCAATTTTCCCAGAAGCCAATTAACCTACCAGTATGTTTTTGGACTGTGGGAGGAAACTGGAGCACTTGGATGAAACGATGTGAACATAGAAGAACATACAAACTACACACAGATAGCTCCCCAGGTCTGGAATTGAACAAGAGGCTCCAGTGTTGAAATGCAGTGTTGAAACCCTAACCCTAACCCTAATCAGAGCACCAAGTTATGCGTGACTCCTTTGTTTTGTAGAATACAATAAATTAAATACAATAAATATGACTTTGCTTATTGCTTATGACTTTGTTACACAGCACCTATTCCACACATTCAAAGCAAAAAAAAACAAATAATTAATATTACTTAATATTAAATATTAATAATTAATATTAAGAAATGGAAAAGTCATCATTGCAAAAGTACTCAAACTGAGTTACTGTAGCTGTGTCTGTGTGCAATAATAGATTTCAAAATTATTTCAAATAAAAAGATCTGTTAAGTTCCTTAGATGGATACACAATTTTCAAGCAAAAACATGAAGATTAAGGAGCTTTCAAAGTATGTCAAGGATGAAGTCATTGAAAAACACAAAATAGGAGAAGGGGTACAAAAGCACCGAATGTTCAGAATTTCCCTGAGCATAGTCTTCTCAATGAGCAAGAAATTGATGGAGCATCCTACCAGCTACTTACTTCCTAGATCAGCAACCCCTCCAAATTGAGCAACCAGGAGTTAAAGAAAATAGAGATGGGTGCTACCTTGAGTCTAACAACAACTTTGGAAGAGCTACAGAGTTCAATTGCTAAAAGGGGAAAAAATGCCCGGGAGTCAACAATATTTCATTCACTATACAAAGCTGGCCTATAAAGTAGATTGACAAACCCATCTCAAATTCCACAGTTAGTTTGTAACAGAGCGTTCAGTGATACTCCACATACAGTATAAGCAAAAGGTAGGTTTTGTGGTCAGGTAAGTCAATATTACAACTTTTTGGATTACAAATTGTTACATCACGTACAGTACAAGACCAATACAGCATCCAGTCATCACCATTCCTACAGTTAATAATAGCAGTTTATAGATGCTAACTGTTAATAATAACTATTAATAGTTAATAGATGCTTCTCCTCAGCAGAGACTGGAAAATGTGTTATGTGTTAAGGGAAAATGGACAAAGCAGAGCACAAGCAAATACTACATACTGTATTTTCTATCTGCTAAACACTTAAAACTGGAACAAATGTTAAACTTTCAGCACAACAATGATCTGGGCCATGGTCACACTGGAGTGGATTAAGGATAAGAAAGTGAATATCATTGATTGTCCCAGAGATCCCAAAGCAACTTGAAAGAATTTGAGAAATCTGACACTAAGAATGAGCAAAGATTGCCCCAAGCCAGTGCTAAAAGCTGGTAGAGACTTATCCCCCCAAAAAAGTTTCTTCCATCATGTGTTCAAGTTGAGCATTCAGGTTTTGAATAAAATGTTAAGTTTTTTTTTTAATGTATCACTTTGTAATTTCACAAATTAGTACATTATAGGAAGGGTGTGAATATTTATGCAAGGCACTGTATGTTGTCATTGGTACAGTATAAATACATCTGGAGGCCACTGTATACCACGTGCACTATTTTAAATGATCACCAGCTTGTAGATTATTTGGTTTTTAGTTAATTGCTTTCAGAAAGTTGTCTCTGCTGTCCAGCTGAAGTGGAAAAATAAAAGACACAGTTTCTAGAGGAATGCAGATTGGGAACTAGTGAGAAGCATCACTCTTTAATTTTGGTCTCTTTTTTAAATGATTGCTTGCGTGCCAAAGGCAAGTGGCTTCAATTGGAACACGAGTTAATGATCCTTTTGGTATCATTCAGAGTTTAACCATTTTGCCACATACTTTGATAAACTCTGTTTAAATCTGAGCCAGTGCATATGGGATTTGAATGTTTCAAGGTTGTAATCACTGGCCTAGTTCGTTGACTGCCCTTATTAAGAAGCGGAGCATTCAGTTGGTGACATCTGTTCTTTCTTTATTTTTTATTACTTCCTTTAATGGGTTGTTTGTGTGACAGCAAGATCTAAGTAAAATGTGACTTTCTTTGCAGTCCAACAGGTCCATCTGCTGTTGCATACTGTATTTGGTCCAGATGTGAATGTTACACTTTAAAATTAAAATAATACAAAAGAACAGCATTTCATTAGTAAGGAGCCAATGCAAAAACCTGCCATGTTAAATCATACATACCTAACTACCAGCACTTACATGAGTCTTGAAAATACCTTATGAAAATGTCCATTTTATTTCTGCTAAAAAATGCAGCACCGACTATTAGTTTTTTCTTCTGTTTCACATGAGAGTTACATTAGGATTCCAACACCAGAAAGCAATATACATTTAGGTCATACTAACTCATTTAAGAGACAGGGCAGATTTATCAACCAGCCCTGATAATCACCCTTGAATGTATCTCTGGGGGAGTGTCATTCTATTTCATCCAGTTGACCTAAGTTTTGATCTTTTAATTGCATATTGTATTCCCACTGTTCCTCATCACAGTGTCTTCACCCTCTCTGTTAAAAAAAATACTTTACATGCAATAAAACAAAAAACAATTAAAAACAACTTATAATGGTAAAAAGTTTTCAGTTGAAAACATTTGTTTTCATTCAAATTGCAGTGAATATTCTTTCTGGCTGTGGATCACAATAGGAATTGTCTGGTGTGACAAATTCTGGAGAACTGTAACTGAAGTGTTCATGGACTTTCCACCTCAATGATGAGGAAAACTCCTCAATATGATTCAGAAAAAGGGAATATGGTGATACAGAGAAGTACAGAGAAGAGTGTGGTAAAGCACTCTTTCGCCACCACAGCATGAAAAAAAATCACAAATTACAGACTTCACCGTCTCACTTCCTGCCAACATTGTTGCAGGCAACTGGACAATTGCAATTCCCCATGAATACCTAACTGCCGCTTTGCAGTGTATGCACAATTCAATGGACTGTGGAAAACAACATCATTATGGCAGATGGCAGCAACATAGTACTAATACCTCCATGCTGCCTAGGCATCTCTATAGAGGCAAGCAGCCACTGTAGTTTCAGCCACGTCTGCAATGTTTTGCCAAGTTGAAGCCTTATTACCAAGAAACCAATTGGTAGAATAGGAGGATCCTTATGTGGAACCGTGAATCCCGCAGAATGCACAATAGAACAGGCACAATCCAGAAGACGTAATCCAGGGGCTTGGTCAATTAGGGAGGCAATGAGTCCAGTAACCAGGGAAATCCAAAAGACAAAATTCAAAAGGCGTGGTCAAAAGGCAGGAGCAAAGATTTGGTACCAGGAGATCAATCAAAAGGCTTAGAAACCCGCACAAGAGAATTCTGCAGGAGGCTTCTCAATAGTGAGCATGGATTGGTGTGTGAGGGAACTTTAAATACTGAAGGTAAAGGGATGTGGTTCGATAATTGGTCTGGGAGTGAGAATTTAAGGAATTTCACGTGGGAATGTGATGGGTTCAATTAGGAATGAGATTGTGAAACAGTGGGAATGCAAGGGCGTTTGTGAGGGAGAGTGTGGGGCGTGACACTTATCAAAATGCATGAAGCATGAAGCTCTATTATTCTCTGTAAACAACTAAAGGTATTGTCAGCTATATTCATACTACAGGAAGGACATCTACAACAAGCAAAAATGACCTATTCTCCAAACTAAGAAAAGGGCTTAGTGATTTTGCAATTCATATCAAGTTGCTATAACTGGTCATACTTTGAATAACCCTAATGGAAAAGAAATCACAGTAAATGTTAAGTGTGTACTTGTATATATTGGTGTTATAATTCCTTTACATTTTCACTTTTATTTTCAAAAGGCACTTCATGGATTGTAAAATTTAAAAATTGGTGACTCTTCATGTGATCAACAGCTGACCAAATGAAATATATTGGATCATGTGTTTCACAAAGATCATTACTGGATGGACATGGAACGTACTTACAGTATTTTCCATAACACGTACTGTAGTCTATACTAAGATAATATATACAGTAAGCTTTCATCTTTCCACAATTCAATGGCTCTTGCAGTCCTGTAGCTAAAACAATTGTGCATCAGCATAAATCTCTCATCCTACGTAATTTGTACTGGCTCAACTTTAGAGTGCGAATTCTAGAATAGGATTTAAGACTCTCCTGCAACACATAAGGCACTTTGACAGTTTTTTTTAAGTGACCTTAAACTAAAGGATGTAAATAAATAAATTCATCACTACAAATATACTGACGTGAAAAACACAGTCTGAACAGCAGACTTATGTTACAGATATGTTGAAAAAACAAGAGCAGAAATAAAAGTTAGCCATTTCAAGATGCTTCAGCGATATGACTATGTAGCTTGTTTCAGACCACACATCGCTCTATAGAAAAAATAGAATCCTGTTTTAAGTTTTACATTAACATCAGTATAGTCTCCACTGTGTTTGAAGTTTAAATGTTGGTTCTAAAATTAGTTTTACATGTGCTCATTTTTTGCTAATTTTCTTAAGTGCTTTCTATTTATATTTGTCTTAATTAATCAAACCAATTAAGGCTTCTACTTGCTTATTTGTTTACTCACAGAATAAATCTAATGTGTGCGTGAGCAAGGGTATCTTTAAACTGTAATCATTATCTATTAATACTGTATAACCTCTCCCATTCCAAGTCTTTTACATTTTGTCTTTTTATGGTTTTCCATCTGCAAATTGTAACCCTTTGTATTGGATTCAAAATAGTATGATCATAGTTTCCCAATGGTTCTCTCTCTTTATTCCTAAATCCATCATGGTTGTCCCAAAAAACTAGATCAATACAGGCATTTCCTCTTGTAGGCTGCCTGAGAAAGTGAGTAAATACTCAATAGTATGCAGTCATTAGATGAGTCCGATTTCAGTTACTGCTATTGACATTCCTATTGTTTTTATTGAATTAAATAAAAATCCCATGAAACAGATGATTCATAATTGAATTATAATGTATTTGTAGAATTTGGTGACTCTTAGGGTAACCCAGTACCTCTGTTTAAAGAATGACAGGTGACACAGTGTACAGTGTACAGTACGGATTTTACTGGTAACAAAGAGCTTAATTCACAGGTCAGATAGATGTATATTACCTTGAGTCCAAATTTAAGAAGTGATTTTTTTTTCTTTTTGGACTGGAGTGCATGCTACTGAAACCATATGATTTAGTTTTGTTTAAGTTTAGTTTTAAAAGAATAGCAATTTCAAACATGATTATTTCACAATGAAAAACAAAGGACTTACACAATTGTACTAATTCTATTAAACATGAAGTACCCCTCTGCTCATTATGAATATATGTAATAGGGAAATAATGTCTCTGTATACACTTGAATTTAAACACTTTAAACTTACAAAGTGCTTCATTACAAAAATCAAGTTTGAGTAGGTCTAATCACTGCATGAATTAATAACCTGTAAACTGCAGATTTTTTGTCTTTATATTGTGCAGAACCAACAGAATATATATATATAAATATCCCTTATGCTTTGGGCACTCAATATATATAAAAAAATATTTCTTCTTCAATTCAGATAAAAGAAAATTTGATCTCTTTACTCCAAAAACAATAGGATGAAGAGACGGAAAGGGTATCTGCATTTTGAACATCAATCGAGTTGCAGTGTACACAGTGACAAGGAAGTCTAAAAACTTGCTTTCCTTTCTTTCTTTCACAACATACACTACAGTATTTGGCTTGTACTCCAGTAATGATCCGCAGTTCCTGATTCAAAACCTATTATTACCATATTCAAAACCCAAACATATTAGGAGGATATAATTAAGGCAAAAGAAGATTTTTACGAAAACAGGGATGGTAATTTTTTGATGTAGCAACTTAATTGGTCACAGCCGCCTACCAAAAACTAGGCTTACTGCATTTTAGTATGACTGCATCCCTACTTACAGTATATACAGTACTCTAATTATACCCTTCACAGCAGACACAAACTGTATCATTTCTAAATAAACCAGAGCAGCTGAATAATTAAGGGAACTTAATTTCTCTTAAAGACACTCATCTCTTATTCTGTCTGCCGTCAACTAAAATGGCAAACTGCATGTGGATTACATCATTTTATTTTTTAAAATAAAATGGTTATACCTCAGGATATATTGGTAGGGGTAATAGCATGGGAGCATGGGTAGTTGAGAGAAACAAAAAATATTGTGACAGATGATAGAAGGGAATTCAGCCAGGAAATTCAATATAGAAACTTTGGTGAAGTTTGTTTCTCTCTCTCAATATATTCCATGCAAATTTAATCTGTACTAAATTTCTGTCAGTCTATGGATTGAGAGTTCTTTGATCAATTTCTTTTTTGGTTTTTACAGTAAACTGTTTTGTCTAATGAATTGACTGGGGTGTTTTTTCCCATCATTTTCCCACAGTTTCAAATGGTTTATCTCAGTACTGACAGGAAATCTTTTAGGAGGAAATGGCATAGAAAGATGGAATCTTGTCAATATTTAATGGTAGCGCTGTGATAAAAGTGTTGCTAAAATACTTGTGTATTAGCAGAGTGTTCTAAAGCTAATTTAAATATGATTACTCATTCTATATACAGTAAATACATAAATATAATGATCTTAAATATGATGAATCATTCTATGTATGAATACAAACTAAGGAGGATGTATGATTTGCACTGAATTTTACTTTTTATGATAGCCCAATGAGTCCTAATTCCCAATACTGTATTTAACCCAAATGTTGACCCAAACCTACACTAATATTAGTTTAAGTTTACTTTTTTTTTCAGGAAAAAGAGTGTACCTTTGTTTTTAAAGTCAAAAACTCTTCTATAAGTCAGTCCAATTATCATTCAAATCTGGTGTATTGTGTAAATGTGTGAAATACTAGCAGCATTTTTAATAATACTGAACCTCGCTATAGATAGCTTTTATATACAGATGCAGCCATTCAAAGTGCGCGGTACAGACACGTACCGGAGGTAATTGGCTACGGTGTCGTGCATTGTGACGCACGATGACGCGCAGTACTGCGGTACGTGATTAGTTGAGCGACAGGGGCACTCGTGGTCCGTTGGTCTGTCGTAGAAAGATTTACAGTAAACGTCTTTACTGTGCCCGTTGTAGTATTGAATATTTATATGGAATTTTACCACTGAAGGGAAATCTTTGTAGCTGAGCATAAAAAGAATAGGAGCATACTGTAACGTTGTGAAGGCCATAAACGATATTAATTTTGGAACATAAACATACAGTATATAGCTGGTCTCAGTACTTTAAAGAAAAAATACACACCAGTATTCCATTTCTCCCTAAACATTTTAAGCATCGAAGTCTTTAACTAACAAAATACCGGAGTCAACAAGCATACTTTTAGAATTTGATTAAAAGGGAATATAATATGGAATAAGTAATATCTTTGTTAAAGACTTTGATGGCAACAGCTCAAACATGAGAGGTTGAGCTTTATTAGCTCCACCTTGCGGAAATTCTGGATACTATTATTTTGCTTGCGGTATTATAGGAGAATTTACGGTAACTAGCGGTATTTACCCGTAACTTGCGGTAGACTGCATACAGCACACCGGAAAATAATGCGGTATCGCCCACGCATTTTGAATGGCTGCATCTGTATGAGCATGTACCCCTATTTAGTGAGTGACTATGTAGTCATTACATTGTTCAATAATACTATCTACTTACAATCACAATTTCTTTTGTTCCTTGTGGAAAAAATTCTCTAAGACATTATTTCATGTCAATATTTGACAGCTACCTGTATTTATAATTATTTTAAAAGTACTGAAATGTTAGGTTCAGCACAACAATGAAATCAAGGTGGTAAAACATTGATAAAGGCAGCAAATGGAAAAATGTTCAGTTGTCATAGTAATTTTCTCATTTCCACACTTTGTTTGCCCTTCTGTTTAAAGGCCATGCAAATGTATATTGTATTTCTCTGCCAAACTGTTTTCATCTAAAAATTTTAGAAATCAAACCACTTTTTATGAAACATGCTCTATACCATTTAAAAAGCTGTCAAAAATGATGGACGTGTAGTTGAAAACATCAAGCAGAACCAAACTGCACTCTGTTTATCCTCACAATCACTGAGTGATATCTGAGAAGGTTTGACAGTCATAATGCATGGTGTCATGGAAATATGCTGTTTTCAAAACATTTTAAGATACAGATGCTTACCATTTAATCTCACATAGTCTCAAAAGGCTGAAAAGGTTCATTGCTTTACACAACATCTTTAAACTTACAAGTAGAAGTTAATTCCACGCTTAAAAAAGTATAAACAGTTCTGATTCACCCACATTTTGGATGTGGAGCCAAGAAAGAGGATCCAAACAAATAGTACATAGATTCCAAAAGTGTGAAAAATTTAAATCTCTAAATAAAAGTTTTAAAAAGAAGTTAGTCAATTACCAGTTGAGAGCTGGTGGAAGGCGTGCTGATGTGTTGTGTTATAGAATCTTATCTCTTTGCAATCTATTTATCATTGTTATGTATGCTTTAAAATCGTGTATATATACAGTAGAATGAGTAACTCATGTCACTTTACAATGATGAAAAAATGATTACTGCTACATAGATATGTGTCATGTTCTGCATTCATTCTGTCAAATCAGTACCAATAAAAACAGACTTCTCAAAACAAATCAAAAATCAAAACAATTCTCTGGCTGATAAGTGCAAATGAAGACCACACAGAATATGACTACAGGCCATTGCTGTCAGACTCTGCTGTCTATCACTTACACACCCACCATCACTCTCCTTTTCTCCCTGAAACAATGGTGTCATTAAAAATAGGATTCCGTGTAGTGTGCTCAGTGTCATACTGTGTTTTAATAAAGTGGCATACATTTTTTTTTAAAATATTCTCTGAATATTTAATAAGAAAATATGCTGTTTTACACATTTATGTCTAAACCCTTGCAGATAAACTGACAAGCCCACGTAGATTAAATTAATTCATCAATTTAAGGCATTATAAGCAGTTTGTGGGTAACTGAAAAGCTGCATTAAGAAATGGGAAAAGAATAGATAATAACCCAATTAGATAGTGACTGTCAGAATAAGATTGGAAAAAATGATAATTACTTCTTAAACAGCTGGGCTTTATCATAACTACCACAAACACACAAATTCTTAAGATATGTCCTTGAAATTATTCATTCTTTAGTATTAAGAATATATATATTAAATTATAAAGGGCTTGTAGAAAACATGCGAGGTAGAAATTGCATTATATGGAAATTACAAAAATAATACTACAAGTAAGACTGGGCTATTGCTCTATCTTGTTCGCCCTGTTGTTTTTAGCTCATTACACTATTTGCTCTGTATCATTGACATTATAAAATACCAAACCACTCTTGCCAGAACATATATAGGTATATATATTTATATTAAGAGTCATATTGACTCTTAAAATATACAAGGCATGGAGACTCTACCTTATTAAATTGATAGTTGTTTTGCTTACATAACACAAAAATGATGACGTCTTTTTTTGCATGATACAATTGTATATGCTGGCATAACTACAGAATTTAAAAGCTACCAGTTTATTGTGAGGACACATGCACATATCCTTTAACTTTAAAATTATGGCAAAATATTCCTCCAAAATGTTCCTTTTTTCCATTAATTCCCTAATGAGGATATAATTCAATAAAGAAAATGTATTTTCAAGAGACTATGACCAATGTTTTTTTAACATTGTATTCATATTGTGCCTTTCCAATAGCAAATTATTTATTTTAATCTACATAAAACCATTTAATTTTCAAGAAATGCTGACAATGGTTGCACTATCTGAAGTACACTGCAAACATGGATTGACTAGAATATCTGTGCTTGCCCAAGAGCATTTTGTTTGGGTGGGCTAAAATGTATAAAACAACTGGTATAGGACAGTGTGTCACTTCTAGTGTCTTTGTTTTTGAAGTCATTTAACCCACATTTTTATTTAGAGCCAAATTCTCAAAAGGGACTAAATGTACATTGGCCCGATTACTACAGAGCAGTTGAATAAATGGCACACTTCAGAAAATTCTTCTTTTTGAGCAGTGGATAGAAACCTGACTTAAGAAAAATGAATAAAACTAAAAAGGACAGCCTTTTATCATATTTATAAGATTAAATCGAACCAAGCTGTCTTTTTTTAATAGACCCACTCTTAGTCTTTTGAAGCCTGTAAAATTGAGAGTTATGTGTTAGAATTGTATATTCCGTGGTTGTGCAGATAAGGGTAGCCTCAAAAGTATTAAAGAACAAGACCAATTTAATGTGCAGATTGTATGTCATGGTGCTTTCTGTTTGGGCATTTGGGAAAGAAAACTGCCCTTACTTTTTAATAATTCTTGTTTTAGTCTGGGTCATGGTCATACAAATTCAAATTTTGACAAATGTCTGAAAACATTACCAGGGCTGATCACTTTTCTCTTAAAAAAAGGCTTTGGAGAAATAGAAAACCACTATCCCATTCTCCCAGGATGAAGAGGGACTAGAAAGTACAAAAATCCTGAGTTACAATTCACCCATAATGTTATTTATTTGTAAAACATCTGACCTTACATGTTCATTAAATGATTCAGCTGAGAGTTGACAGGGTTGACTTTGATAAAAACTTTTTGAATATTCTTGAGAACTTGAGTACATGAATCAATTCTCATTTTATTTAAAAAAAAATATTTATTTTAGCCTGTCAGTCTAAGATGTTTCTTTGTGCAAAGAAATGTACCTGCTTGCCCTTTTCAGGATGGATTCCAGAGTAGTAATATTTTTTGTAATGAATATTACAGAACACAACATTCTAAATGAAATGTTATTAGTGCATTGGAAAATATACTTAACATCACTTGATTTCAATTCTATGCTCTTTACTGTACTGTATGTTCTAACATTATCTTCACCTACGTCATTTCTTCCCTACCTTGTTTAAAAGGTGAAAATGTTGTGTCAAAATAAACAATCAAGTCTCTTTTATAAGTATTGTCTTCAAAATCAATGTTTCCTATGTTTTATATCCGTTATGCTTTTGAACTCATCATTGTATGTCATCTACTGTACAGTACCAAGTGATTTCACAGTTTTAAACAAACATACGACAACTATTTGTTGATTTTGTTTTCAGCTTCTAAGGTGTTTACTCTCCTCTTTTAAAATAATCAAACATATCAACATGCATAAGTATGTTATGGAGGACAGAGTCTAAAGAATCTTCTAAATTCACTGAACCACAGAATTGTTGCAGAGCGATTAACCGTGGTATGCACAGCTTACCCCACTTTTTGTCACTTCATTAAACACTATCCATAAGCATCGTACAACCTCACAATATCATGCAATAAAAATTTGATTTGGTAAAACATCCAACTTATCAAGGATTCAAAACAAGTGTTTGTGTTACGATGAGTATTACGAACCCTGTGCAGGTCTCTGATGGAGTCCGAGGTGAACGGGTCCGAGAAGGCCGAGTCAGGAGAGAAGTCGAGAGGCTAATGAATCCGAGAAGGGAAAGACGAAAGAACGGTTGAAAGGTACAAGTTGGATAGGGGTCTAGAGAGCAAGATGTCGAAAGTCATAATTACCGAGAGCTCAGGAGGCGGAAAGATTCCTAATACCGAGCATCAGTTTGGAGTGACCAGAGAGTTTAAATAGTGAAGGAAAGGGTTTGAAATGAAAATTGAGTAATAACGGACAATCGGTGCTGGCTGTGCTCGTAACAGTTTAATTTTAGGCTCCAAATAGGTCAACCAATAAAGTGCTGCAAATTCTGTTCTACATTTCAGACCATATCATAACTGGGATTTCCGAAATGGTCATTCAAAACTTACTTAACTCAGATGGGATAGGGTTGGGATGAGTCAGACAGGGCTCTTTCAGCTCTTGGTGAAACAATAACTCTTGTGACTTCTTGAGCATGTGGAGCTTTATGGTATTGTTAGTAAGAGACATTACTCTCCAATTAGTGCTAATTCCCCCATCAGGCACTATGGAGTTGGTTACAAAGAAAAATCTAAGAAATAAAGTATTTGTTTAATTGATGAGTATACTGTATACTGTATACGACAAAAATAAAATGGGATTACGATCAAATGTATTTGTTAAATACATAACTGCCTACACTTAATGTAAGTAGTGCTAAACTAATGATGCTATATTGTGCATAAGCCCCCATTCAAATTACAATCCAGCACAATCTGCAGTCTACTGTTTGCCTGGTCAGAAAGCAGGTCAAAGACACTTCTCATCACCTTCATGGCCAATATCCTCTTGTATACAAATAATTGAAGAAACGTATTGTTGGAAATAAGTTACTTATTTTTAATGTGCTATAAAAGGTTACATTACTGAAGCATACAAAAAAATACTGCAACATCTTTTTTTGCGTGTTAAATCATTAAATGTGTATTTTTTATCCTTTCACTAGGTTATACCTTGCAGTCCTGCATTTCAGCATCACAGATCTGTGAAAAAGGATTTCACCTAGGTTTGATCCAGTTCAATGCTTTCAATAAAAGTGTTAAATAAAATATCTGAAATTTAGGATTTGTAATAAAAGTTGATATTTCTGACCCAGGCAATGAAAATTAAAAAAATATCAAAGAGTCATGAGTCATAGAGAGACTGTATTGTTTTATGATTCATTTTATGCATTGCAAGAAGGAACACCAAATGAATTATAAATGGTCCTCCTTAACATTTACATTTTTATGAGAACATTAAAATTATTGAAAAAATGCTAATAAAAGGCATAAGCCTGTAATTTAATGAACAGGCTTTTGGAATGGCTTTTATTTCAGCACATGATTTTAGAAGGCAGAAATTTTGTTATAAGCATTTAAAATCAGAAGAAAAAGGATTAGATAAAGTATGATATACATTTATGTATCATCCCCAGCAACACAAAAAGCAAGAAGCTTGTCGCTCGGTGATTTAATGTAATTACATATTATTACATATTACATAATTATGATTGAAGAATATTGTTGTAAAGTAAAAAAAACAACAAATCTCTATTTTCATAACAAATCGCTGTTTAGATATCAATATCTAAATTGGGCCTCTTACAATTATTGTAGGAATTAAACCTACAATATTTTGTTTATCATAATGAGGCTGAAGCTATTTCAAATTATCACTCTATCAAGACGGTTGAATATGTCAGGTAATGATATGATTTTACTCAAATATGCTAAGTTGTGAAGTCTTGTCAACGAGGGAAGAGTACATGCCAGATTAATGTTAGTCACTATAAATAATCTACAAAGACAGATAACTCCTCATTAAATATACTCATAGGATTTCACAGTTCCATAGAAAATATAAAAAATAAACATGAAAATATATCACTTACAGTCCCAGGGCTTTTGCATTAAATGTCACAGATCTTTCTAAAACTTAAATTCTTAAATTCTGAATAAAACAATAAATTAATCATACAGTAAACAAAGTTTAACATGAAAACTTAAATTTTCCTCCAGTATGTAAGAAACCAAATGATGATGGATTTAACCATTCAATTTTCATTCATTGAAAAACCCTAAAGAAAAAAGAATAATTCTGTATACTGCATTTTAAAATAAAATAATTGTGTTAATGTTCCCCTTTTAAGGTTAAATGGCAACTCTTGTGGTTATATTGAGTAAATATATTTCATTTTTCTTTTGACACAAACACACAGCAAATACTGGTACAGTATTCCAATGCAAAACATCCACCCTAACCCTCAATATTTTAATACAGTATTTAACATACTGTTATATCTAAAAATGTCAATATACTGCATTACACATGTTATTTATTATTGTAGCGCTCTTGGGTTTATGTGAGTATGCGCCCTCACCGCTGCCGCCTCAGGTCAGCCCCCCCACCGATCGGGACTCAAACCCAGGCCTCCAGCATTACTCAACAGGGACCCAGCCAGTTGAGCTAAAGGGAAATCTCCCGTCAGCCCAACTGCTGCGGTCCCTGCTATTCAAAGGGAAGGGCGGTGACGTCACTATGAAAATATATTTTTTATTATTATAAAGTTACTGACACTGTGGTCCACTCAAAAGCATTTGTTAACTAATTATTAATCTAATTAATTTTAATTATCACTTGGCATCTGAAGGAAGTCTGCAGCAATGACACAAATCAGTAATAGAATCCAGACAGCAGTGAAGACACATGAATCCAAACTAAATATGAGGATTCTTGAGAGATGTGAAGCTGAAGATAATGCAGTAGAGATTCTAAGGGCTGGTGGAAATTGGTCATAACCGAATCTTAAGACTTTCCTCACAGTAAAAGAGGAGGTAAGAGATCCAAAAGTAAATTTGAATTACAGGAGAGAATTGAAAACTTTAGGAATAGGAACTGAGGATGAGAGGTGCAACTCTGGATAAAACAGTATTTTGCATGAGCTGGCAGTAGCGATGGAAAGAATGATTCAGGGGACTATAAGATCTGAAAAAAAAGGAATTGGACTGGCATCCAGGGCTGAATACTTGAACTTCTGAAATTGGAAACAAGAAAGAGAAGTGGCAATACTATTGAAATTACCTGGGATTTAAGCAGCAACAATTAGAAATGATGCATAATGGAAAACCATGGAGATGACTGAAGATAAGTTGGGAGGATCTTCCTTTTTTGTTTATCGATGGTAATGTTTTCTTATATACAGTGCCTTGCGAAAGTATTCGGCCCCCTTGATCTTTTCAACCTTTTGCCACATTTCAGGCTTCAAACATAAAGATATAAATTTTTTATTTTATGTGAAGAATCACCAACAAGTGGGACACAATTGTGAAGTGGAACGAAATCTATTGGATTTTTGAAACTTTTTTAAATAATAAAAAAATGAAAAGTGGGGCGTGCAAAATTATTCGGCCCCTTTACTTTCAGTGCAGCAAACTCACTCCAGAAGTTCAGCGAGGATCTCTGAATGATCCAATGTTGTCCTAAATGACTGATGGTGATAAATAGAATCCACCTGTGTGTAATCAAGTCTCTGTATAAATGCACCTGCTCTGTGATAGTCTCAAGGTTCTGTTGAAAGCGCAGAGAGCATCATGAAGACCAAGGAACACACCAGGCAGGTCCGTAATACTGTTGTGGAGAAGTTTAAAGCCGGATTTGGATACAAAAAGATTTCCCAAGCTTCAAACATCCCAAGGAGCACTGTGCAAGCGATCATCTTGAAATGGAAGGAGTATCAGACCACTGCAAATCTACCAAGACCTGGCCGTCCCTCTAAACTTTCAGCTCAGACAAGGAGAAGACTGATCAGAGATGCAGCCAAGAGGCCCATGATCACTCTGGATGAACTGCAGAGAACTACAGCTGAGGTGGGAGAGTCTGTCCATAGGACAACAATCAGTCTTACACTGCACAAATCTGGCCTTTATGGAAGAGTGGCAAGAAGAAAGCCATTTCTCAAAGATATCCATAAAAGTCTCGTCTAAAGTTTGCCACAAGCCACCTGGGAGACACCCCAAACGTGGAAGAAGGTGCTCTGGTCAGATGAAACCAAAATCGAACTTTTTGGCCACAATGCAAAACGATATGTTTGGCGTAAAAGCAACACAGCTCATCACCCTCAACACACCATCCCCACTGTCAAACATGGTGGTGGCAGCATCATGGTTTGGGCCTGCTTTTCTTCAGCAGGGACAGGGAAGATGGTTAAAATTGAGGGGAAGATGGATGCAGCGAAATACAGGACCATTCTGGATGAAAACCTGTTGGAGTCTGCAAAAGACCTGAAACTGGGACGGAGATTTATCTTCCAACAAGACAATGATCCCACACATACAGCAAAATCTACAAAGGAATGGTTCACAAATAAACGTATCCAGGTGTTTGAATGGCCAAGTCAAAGTCCAGACCTGAATCCAATCGAGAATCTGTGGAAAGAGCTGAAAACTGCTGTTCACAAACGCTCTCCATCCAACCTCACTGAGCTCGAGCTGTTTTGCAAGGAAGAATGGGCAAGAATTTCAGTCTCTCGATGTGCAAAACTGATAGAGACATACCCCAAGCGACTTGCAGCTGTAATCGCAGCAAAAGGTGGCTCTACAAAGTATTAACGCAAGGGGGCCGAATAATTTTGCACGCCCCACTTTTCATTTTTTTATTAGTTAAAAAAGTTTCAAAAATCCAATAGATTTCGTTCCACTTCACAATTGTGTCCCACTTGTTGGTGATTCTTCACATAAAATAAAAAATTTATATCTTTATGTTTGAAGCCTGAAATGTGGCAAAAGGTTGAAAAGTTCAAGGGGGCCGAATACTTTCGCAAGGCACTGTAAATGGACCCATTGTTTCTAATTGTGGCTCCAAAATGAAGCAGCAATGAAAATTGGAAACTGTTCAGATAAAGTGGAAGAATGGTCAGAAGGAGTGAAGAAGGTAAACAAAGAAAGCCAAAACAATGCTAACCACTGACTCCGATAATTAAGCAAATAAAAGGGCTGTGACTGAAAAAAAAAAACTATTGGAAAGAACAATCATAAGAAAAAAAACAACACTTTCCAGTTTGTTAGAATAAGTGCCATAACCAAAGTTTTACTTCAAATTACAAAGTAAGAGTGGTGTAAGGATTATGGTGATGAAGCAAGTTTGAGAAGATGCACCATCCTTATGGTACAATCTACTGTACATGACACAGTTGAGGTGACCCAGCAGAGACAGCTGGATGATTGAACTTGGCTGTTGCCATCGCTCCTGTACTTTCATTATAAACTTCATAACATTGTGTGTTTTACTCTTCCTTTTTACTTTTTAGGAAGGAATTAATTTTACTTGTTCATTCAGAACAAGTAAATTCTTACTTTGTCATTCTTTTGTTCATTCAGACCCACCTGGAATACTAAGCAAGACTTCCATTAACTTTTCTCTAACCCCAGAAACTCAACTCTCCAGTGTTTTCATTTGTTATTCAATATACTGTATATATTTATTCATTTTTAATGTTTCAATCTACTGGGAAGACTGCAGATTACCAATTAAAATTTTCATTCTAGGAAAAGGTATTGTCTAATACATTTGCTGTGATTTCTAATATAAATCAACAAATCAACCAAATGTTCAGGAACACAAAGCAAAATCCTGATAGGTAATTAGATTTTCAGTACCATGAATAAGATGTACAGTATCTGACTGTATTTAGCTTTAGAAAATGGGAAATATGTAAATATGTACAGTAGAGTGTTGTAATAAAATGTTACATAAAAAACAGTATTGTAAAAGATATTTTGATTGTAAAAAAGTATTGTTGTGCCTGGGAATTGATTCCTACAGTATATCTGTTGTTTATTTCCTTTAAACAAAATACAACATTCAGAAGCTGCATTCATTTTGATTCTTTAATTTGCAAAGGAGAGGTAGAATTGAATTAGGTTTTTTCACATCAACAATGCTATTGTTAATAGGCTGGGGAAAAAGATTATTTCACAATATAAAACATGAGGTGACACAGCAGTTGCACTAGCTTATGTAAGGTTAATTTATCTTTGTCTGAAAAGAAAGAACATAATCTCTAATTAGATGACCATTAACTTCAGTGTCAATCATGAGTGCAATAGGTTCCAAGTTTTTCAGAAAATAATGAACTTGTAGAATGTATCTTGAAGGCATGTTAGCAGCCTTTCAAATAATCTAGCCAGGGCATCATATAAAGGTTATTTTGAAGTTCCCAAGATATTATAAGTAATTGAAAGCTTTCGGATTTTGAAAATGTACTTAAAAATTTACCTTAATCCATATGTTGAATACTTCAAACGTAACTGTTACTGGGTGACAACCCATGGTTAATTCTGTTCATTATAGTAAACATTATATTTCCTCTTTTCATTTAAATTAAATTCAAAATACTTTATGCATCCCCAACAGGGGCAATGTATGCAGCAAGCAGGGGAACATACAACACATTTCAAATGAAATGTGTAAAAAAACATGGTATCACAACATTTCTAAAACAAAAAATAAAAACAGCAAACAGTCCATAAAATAATTATGAAAGTAACACTTTTTACAGATATTGTATGGCTATTTAAGAAAGAATTAAAGTACATGTACATTGTAGATGGGGGTCTATCCAACAGAGATCATATTGATAAAACTTCTTTACACTCATTGTTTGTAAGCCTCATGGCCTCTGGAACAAAAGTTAATTTACTTCTATTTGTCTTGTACTGTTGACAGCAAAAATGTCTTCCTGAAGGCAGACGTTCAAAAGACTGATGAAGAATATGAGATAGGTTTCAATGATGGCATAGGCCATCCTCAGGACCTGAATTACATAAAGCTGTGCCAGAAGTCTTACGGGCTCACCAGTGATTTTAAAACTGAGGTGTACAGTATTTTGAAGGTTGTTTTTTGTTTGTTTTTTTAACTGAGTAATATGAACCAAAAGATAATGGAAAAAGTTAAAATACTTTCAACAAATGAGCTTTAAAATGTTGATTTATGTCTACACAATTTCTAAAGCTACTGTACATCTGTTTGCTTCTATTAAAAAGCAATTACTCGTCCAACAAATTAAAGTGCTTCTCTGACAGCAAACTGAGCTCTGTGGTCACAGGTTTAAACCAAGGTTATGTCACTAGTCTATTGTGACTGGGATTCCTAAAGTGGTGTCAGTTGTTCACGACCTTCTCAGCTACCTGCAACAAGCATCCCCATAGCCTCTCAGGGCACAAGTAGGCATGAGGTGCTATCAGTGAGGGTGATGCCTCTCCTCCAATCAGAGATGACTAAGGGGCTGGGGGTGTGTTAAAAACAAGTGACTTGATCGCGGGCAGATTGAAGAGTCTAACTACAATTCCTTATTTTTCCCTTGAGTGGATGCAGAATTTGTAGCAGATAGTCAAGATGTGAAAAAAACAAGAAATTGATTATTCCAAATTGGATGGCTACATCAAAAATGACCATCAATCCCAAATTAAATTACATATACAGTATATTCACTTGATGACTTAAAAACAGATTTAATACACACGATTTTTTAATGAAAATGCAATGAAATATATTTTTTTTCGTTTCAGACTTCAGTAGTTTGGTTAGATCCCAATTAATGTGATAAAGAAACAAAATATGTGTAAAGTGTTTGCCTAGCTGTGGGAATGGCAGCATATTCAAAGAAACCCCCTAGAAAGACAAAAAAAATACACTGATGCAGAATCTTTAAGCATGAAGTATAATATGCACAAGCTGAAGGCTGGCCAAATCAGTTCAGATATTCAAGTCATATGCTTTGTAACACCATCAATCTAGCGGTTTGATGCTAAAGTTTGGTATTCCGTTATGAGCTGTGGAAGATGCACATGACTCTGAAAGAGAAGCCAGAGAAGTGAACAATGCTGAAGCCAGATTAGTTAACATGCTGAAGAGGTTGTGTCAAAGCATGTGCAGAGTAATGACTTGTTGGTTTTCAGGAATGCATCCAGCAGCCATATCACCCTGCAACTCACAACTGGCAACCCACTGAAGCTAAGCAGGTGTAAGCCTGGTCAGTACCTGGATAGGAGACCTCCTGGGAAAAACTAAGGTTGCTGCTGGAAGAGGTGTTAGTGGGGCCAGCAGGGGGTGCTCATCCTGTGGTCCACGTGGGTCCTAATGCCCCAGTATAGTGATGGGGACACTATACTGTAAACAGGTGCCATCCTTCTGATTAGATGTAAAACCGAGGTCCTGACTCTCTGTGGTCATTAAAAATCCCAGGGTGTTTCTCGAAAAGAGTAGGGGTGTAACCCCGGCGTCTTGGCCAAATTTCCCATTGGCCCTTACCAATCATGGCCTCCTAATAATCCCCATCTATGAATTGGCTTCTTTACTCTGCTCTCCTCCCCACTGATAGCTGATGTGTGGTTAGCGTTCTGGGGCACTATGGCTGCCGTCGCATCATCCAGGTGGATGCTGCACACTGGTGGTGGTGGAGGGGAGTCCCCATTACCTGTAAAGCGCTTTGAGTGGAGTGTCCAGAAAAAGCGCTATATAAGTGTAAGCAAATATTATTATTATTAATGCAGATGAGATGACAGATTGAAAAAAATGGGAATAATAGTATACGTAAAGAAATTCACAAGGGTGGATGTACTTGTAATAATCAATAAAAACATGCTGACCTGAGTAGTTCGTTATGTTTGTTTTAAGATCTGTATTTATCACGATCAGTATTTATCATGAAGGTAGATTGAATCATCCGAAAATGGGATATAATCAAGAGTAATAGATATAGCTGGGAGAATGAAATTGGCACACCGCAAGAGACCAAATGAAAGCAAGAATTAAATCTGATTTGAAAAAGAATACAGTACACCAGGTGCAGAGAACTGGGTGTTTTCTGTGGAGAGGCTTAGGCTGAAGAGCCGTTTATTCAAACTGGCAAGGAAACTCATTCTGTCCTAGTTTGCAGGAGGTGGATGGTGGTCGGATCTCCAAATTCAACCATGCTAGAAAAGGCAGCGAACCACTGTTTTAAACACAATTAATTATAATTGATCAGATACTGTACCTGCAGATAACATACATTATGCACATTACATTGTGTAATTAATACAATCTGAAATTATTCTTTATTTAAAAAAATACTTTATATGTGTCTTAATTAAGAATTCTGAATCTCTTCCTTAACAAAATGCATAACAAAACAATATAGTTAATGAACAAAGAAACATGCATCCCTAATAGGAACAGCTGTTACAATTGGAATATTTTTGCAGATTTATATCAAAATATGGTACAAGAAAAATACACTTCATACAGGGCAAATCAGGGTTTTAGTTGCTGGCTAATGATTCAAGACTGAAAAAAAAATGTTCTACCAATTATGTTACCTACATTTGAAATAGGAAAAAAAACTCCTGCTGTTCCCTTAAAACACTGATCTGAATTAATATCAAAATAGGATTTTTCAATAGATTGTTTTTCTATGATAAAGAAAAGAATGTACATAATAAAAATGTTTCCATAGTTAATATATTCTAACATAATCCATGAAGAAGTTGATTTTTCTCCATACTGAAAAACCTTTTTAGAAAATGGAAAACTGGTGTGTTTTGCTTGTTAAACTATTAAATAATACTAGTTTCAGATTGTAAATGTTGATGACAAATTCATACACGTCAAATTCAACATTAAGAAATATCTTGGAGGAATACTTCAAGTATGCTGTAGCAGAATAACAGATATGCTTGAATCACTATCCGCTAAAGACCTGGTTAAAGATGTTTACCAGGCCAAATTGTTATTTAGAGATCGAAATACCAGAAATACTAAATTTTTTAAGATATCTAAACTTCTATGAGAATTAATAAAACACATTATTGGTGTTAACAGAGATGCCTAGTTTAACCTTTCAAAAGTTTTGCTGTTTCAAATTGGTAAACAAGATATTCAAATATTAGAAAATAACTGTTCCATATTATATTAAAATAATTTTGAAATGTCTTGCGATATCTACAGTTTCATTTCTCATAATCTCTCTATATATTAAAATATTCTAAATGTACTGGATTTAAGGTTCTTTAGAAACCATTTCCTGCTTCCTTCAAGATAGTTCAGATTAATTCTGTGCTATCTCAAAATACCATTATGCTTATTTCAAAATTAAAATAACTTTAAGGGGATATAATTAGTTCAGTAATACACGATCTGTATTAGGAACACTATTTTCCTAATTTAGAACAATTAATTATAGATAGAACATAGGAAAAACTAAGCTTGAAGAAGCTACCTTTATTATAATTATTTGGATGTTAATGAATGATTTAGAAAGATCTTTAAATTAAAGATCTTAAACTGCAATTTGCAGAACCTCTTAATCATTGCTCAAAAGGTTGTGGGCCAAACTGTTTGCAGGTTTAAATTCCACTACAGTGCTAAACTACCTAATTGATCAAATAGTTGGCAAACCTGGAAAAATTTACAACCTTTCCCCAAATTTTTAGGTCTTAGAGACAGCAGAGGAAACTAATGGTCAGGGTACTTTATCAGAATACTCAAATAGATGCCCAGCTGTATAAATGGGTATTCTCCAGATTGTCATTGTAAATGAGAATTTGTTCTCAATGGATTTATCTTTTTAAATAAAAGATTAAAAAAGAGACCTATAATACCTTTTTTTGGCCCTCCAGGACTGGAGATGCACAGCTCTGCTTTATATGATTTGGCATCTCGTAATAACATTATCCATCCATTATCTGTAAGCTGCTTACCCTGGTAAGGCCCACAGTAAACCAGGACCTATCCTGGAAGAATAGTGCACAAAGCAGGACTGACATCTCACTACTGCTCTCCCCTTGGCTGGACGGGTTTTACAAAGTCACAGTGGAAGATATTGTTCATTTGGATCAAAATTCACATCTGATATAAGTTAACTAAAATTAAATTTTATGGTCTCTGTGCAAGAGACTATTCCTCTGTGTAAACGGTGGTCCTCATTCCTCAACTTCGATCCTCAGCCATACTAATATTGTGAGATCACCACCTTATTGGTTGTGTTTTAAGTGGTCTTTTTCCAGGTTTTAGTAAAGTCATTAATAAACAATTATTAGTAAATTCCAGATGAATAAATTCCATATTGTAATTAATATTCTCTGTGTACTTAATATTCTCCAAAAATGGGCTCTGTATCTTTAATTAAGTTTATCAAAGCCAGTTCTTAAGTCATTTTGGACTACAATTTCTATTGTTTAATTTTATGGTGGCGGCATATTAAATTCCTATAAATATTAATATGTTAATGTAGAGAAGACTGAGTGGTTTGCTTATGTCTATCTAAGAAATACAGTTACTGTATATTCTAATTCCAGTTCTATCAGTTAATTGTTCAGGATAATTACCAGCTCCATTCTGCAACTGTGAATTGTCAGAAACTCATTTTAAAAAAGTCATTAGTACCTCAGTAGTTAAGCATCAGACTGTTACTCACATACATAATTGCTTTGCTTTTATGGTCCCTGTGCATTTAATTGATAATGACAAAGACACTGGGTAAATGTTACATGTTAAACTTGGATAATGGTAAAAACATACACAAATATATTGCACAAATGTATGCACTGTAGGATTTATATAAAAAACATAAGCCCAGACAACAGGAGAGAATGTATTTACATTTAATTCACTTTTGAAAATACATTTTATATAACCAAAAATAAATCATGTATAGTATAGAACTTGTCTAATAAAAAATAATCGGTCTAATTTATCTGGTTAACTGAGTACACTGTAAGCAGTATGGCTACATATTAAAATAGTGATCTGACTCTTTTTGCATTAAGATGTTCTGTGATATTATTCATATTATGTGAAATGTTGGTAGTAAAATATCCAACTTTGGAGAAAAGAAAATATTCAGAGGTAAAGTACGAATGAAACAAAAATTATACTGGATTTTATAATTGTTATTATAAGATTATGTTAAAAATCATCATTACTTTTTCAGTTGTGTGTCACTTTGATTCCAACTCAATAACGTTATAATTTGCTTCATGAAATTTCGTCTGGAGATAGGGGTTTATTTGTCAGAATCCAGCTCCCTTAATCAAGATACAAAAATGGTGAACCTGAAATGTCTTACTCCGACTGTCAGGGTTACCTGGGATTAGACATACAGTTAAGTTTTTTCAGACAAAACAAATCTTTAGCAAAGATAACTCTGAGTGAATGTATAGTATACATACACCAACACCGACTGCATTTGTTTTGTAGTCCCTGCATTAAAAAAAAAAAATCCAGATCAAAATTGACTGTTGATTAAAATATACAAATAACGTATTCTGAAATATATGTTGTGAGGTACAGGTAAATGCATTAAGGAAAGACAAGAAATTGTTTAAAAGGAAAAAAAAAATAGGTTGTGTCCATGTCGGTAAGCATAGAACAAGAAATATTGTATTATCATGGAGCTGTACAGTACTGACTCTGACAGCTGCTTATCAATATTTTTGTCACATCAAAAATAAAATGAAGTTCATGTCAAATAGATATTACCAGTATTTTTCAGAAAATGTTCTTGTTTTCTTGATTTTAGTAAATCTTACTGTATTTCACTACAATTTCAAAGTCTTAGAACTTTCAGTTTTCAGGAAAATAATACTCTGTACAAAAATAAACTGCAACCATTTTTATTGTAGTTTCAATTTTAAATTGACAGTTTTGGGTATTCTCTCCAAAAAGTTACTATTATTTATTATCATTTCATAAAGTTGTATCTGCTTCAATGTACTGTATACTGAATATTCCTGATTACTTTGGAAATAATCAAAATAACATTGCTGTGCCTCTAAGACACAACAGGTAGTTTTGAAATTATACTGATTTGTGAACTTTTTATACTATTTGAATCACTTTTGAGCATTATTAGAATGGTTTATATCACATAAAATATTCACTGACACTTCAATATAATCTTTTTGTTTATTATTAATAATTAGAGTATCATTACTAAGTGAACAGGAGTTACAAATAGTATTTTATGAGGTCATGTAAGCAGAAGCATTAGTAGAGGCATACAGAATAAAGGTACTCAATTAATTTCAGACTTTGGTAAACAAAATACATTTGCAGGTTCCACATTCAGTAGTTCATTATAGCTATTAAAAAAGTATAGTTTAGTACTGGTGTAATTATGTAAACAAGGTCGTGTGAAATGTATTTAAAGGCTATTAGCAGATACAACGTGCTTTACTAAATCATGATGCCTTGAGGTTGCATAGTGCATTTGCATTATGAACTGGTCTATTTAATTTTAAGTCAGTACATGAGTAATGTTTAGAACAAAACCAGAAATGTTAAATAGTCCCGTATGTATTCGGCAAAAATCCATGTGGCTATCATACTGTTTAAATGATCAGAAAGTTTTGTACAGAAAATGTTTGTCAGAGACAGTGGCTTTTCTAAAATACTAATTCATAGGTAATATACAGTATGCACTGAGAAGATTGTCTTTCAAATTAATTTTACCTAAAAAATACCCATTAAATGAGATACTGATTACAAATTACCTTTAACATGTACCTTTTTTCTGAGATGAAAATCAGAAATTAAGGGTGAAAATGAATTCTTATTTGTTTTTTTTTAATCTTATGTTAATGGAAACACATGAAAAAAGACAGTTTACCATTTAAAACAATACTGTGTTCCCAATAGACATAGTTATGCTAATAACTAACATACAGTGGTGTGAAAAAATGTTTGCCCCCTTCCTGATTTCTTATTTTTGTGCATGTTTTTCACACTGAAATGTTTCAGATCATCAAACAAATTGAAATATTAGACAAAGATAACACAAGTAAACACAAAATGCAGTTTTTAAATGAAGGTTTTTATTATTAAGGGAAAAAAAATCCAAACCTACATGGCCCTGTGTGAAAAAGTGATTGCCCCCTAAACCTAATAACTGGTTGGGACACCCTTAGAAGCAACAACTGCAATCAAGCGTTTGCGATAACTGACAATGAGTCTTTTACAGTGCTGTGGAGGAATTTTGGCCCACTCATCTTTGCAGAATTGTTGCAATTCAGCCACATTGGAGGGTTTTCGAGCCTTAACCACTTTTTTAAGGTCATTAAAAAAGGTCATTTTGTGTTTACTTGTGTTATCTTTGTCTAATATTTCAATTTGTTTGATGATCTGAAACATTTCAGTGTGACCAACATGCAAAAAAATAAGAAATCAGGAAGGGGGCAAACATTTTTTCACACCACTGTACCTATGGTCTCTTAACTGTGATTACACCTTGAGACATTTTTTCCTGCTACTAAGGGAAACAGGCAATCTTTCCTTCTAGTTTTAATGTTGGGTGGATGGAAAATGAAAAGGATTAAAAGCATTTAATAGTTTGTTCTTTGATAAACATGGATTTGCATTTTTAATTTCAGCTGCAAAGGTGTATCCACTGGAGGTATGTTCATTTTCCTTTTTTTATTACAGAATGCTTATCCCACATATTAGTGACACACTTTTAAAGTATAAAGATGCCTGTCTACGCTTATGGCACAATCTGGATTGCCACTTTTTCATGAAAAAAAGAAAAGAAGAAACAAAACTGAAATGAAACAGGAGACTGTGAGGGAATCAAGAATGCGTATGTTAGGTTAGAAAGTCTGTACATTTTAATAAATTTCCCTTAATTATTTTGAGTATATGAGATACATACATACTGTATAGTTTGTGAAATGGCATTTTTGTTTTTAATCCACTAGGTGGTACTGTGAGAACTGTTTGGATTACCAGCACTTGAGGTGAACAATATTGTTTTCAATAATTGTATATGGTTTTCAGTCATTAATTATGTCTTCAGTAGCTGTACAAAAGTATTTCAGGCTCATATCCTATTTTATTATTAAATTGCAACATTTTATAATTTTGAAAGTGGTGTCTTAATTTTATTATCATGAGATTAGATATTTTTAGTTGACATAAGTTGCTGTTTTTACTGTCAGATTTCAACTGAATGTTTATTTCAGTCAGAACTATTTTATGTTTCAAATGCTGAGCACATTATACAATATTGTGACTCTTTGGAACAATTATCTGTCCATTTGCTAACCGCTTAATCCAATACAGGGTTGTGGGGGACCAAGAGCTGAATTGCTGCACATGGGATAAATTGACTCTGGAGAGACAGACATCAATATTTAGTTTATGACTTTGATGCTGAAATTTGTTGTTGACTTCCTTAGCCACTGAAAAACCCTAATATTGCGATTTAAGGGGCAGTAACATATTTAATAATAGCACATTTGATTATGTTAATATCCAAACGAGTATAAGAATTGCAATGATCGCCATGTTGCCAGTCCAATGCAGCATCTTGCCTTATGTGCAATATCCTTAACTGGACAAAGGAAAAAAGGATCTAAAACAGTCTTCTAAAAACTTAGGGTTGGTTATAGTTTAAACAAGCATTATTGTGCTTTTTTAGTTGTGCCTTCCATCTTATTTTAAAATTGTTCTTAAAACAAGTCTCATGGAACAAGTGGATACAGATAATATTCAGGTATTGATAAAAACAATATGACTAAAGAAATGTAAAACTTAATTAAAAAAACACAATGAAGATTTCAAATATGTACTGTAAAAGGATAGGAAGACCATTTCTAGTTAGTGCTTAAGCTAAAACCATTCTTGTTAAGTCAGATATACAGTTATGATATGCTGACACTTTAGTTATTAATATCACTGTTTAACTGGATCTATTCCCAGCTACTTCTAATTTGGTTATCTCAAGTAAATTTCCTTTTAGTACTGCTTATTTTATGACATATTTACTGTAGTAGGAACAGCTAATGCATTCATAATTCAAGTACAATCTCTTTAAATGTGACTTGGATGAGATTATAAATCTAATTATATTGAATATAAAATCACTGTAATCATTTGAAAGTATGGACCTAAATTTGTTTTAAGATTTTTAGAAACCACAACAATTTATACCAAATTCCATTTTTGAGGAATACAATTTTATATAAAATGTATCAAAATGAAGGTTTCACATACTGTACTCATAAAAGGAACATTTCTGTCATGTTCTACAAGGATTTTACTTAAATGCTGGAGATTTAAGTAAAATTAAAAGAGTATAACAATTCCCTGAAGTGCTTGTACAGTATGTTTACAGGGAAAACTGCAGATTTTAAATTAAAACACATGACAGTCAATTGGTGGATGATTTAAGACAATAATCAGCATTAAAAAGAACATTATGGTAATTTCTAAGTTTTTTCCACCCCCAACCAAACATCGAAGACTACTGAGTAAATTAAATATTTATTTTAGCTTTATCTGCTTTTATGTTTTTTTATGTATCTTAATGCAATTCCTTTTATCATACTTTTCGATTGTCTTTAAAAAAGTGATTCATAAATGACTGATTCATATTGCATAAAAATGAATAAAAAGAATACAGAGGGTTCTCAATTTACGTTAGGGTTGCATTCTGGAAACCCAGACATATACATTTCCTGTAAATTTTACATATTTAAAATAATAGTAAATACTATAGTTGCGTTCCATGCATGTAAGTTTGACCCTACTTACACCCTACAGATGCGAATGATGGGATATGCCATACACTAAATACCTTCAATAAATCAACTTGTAACATGTATTAGCATGTATGAAATAAAAACACAGTTTACGCAGACATAAAAATACATATAATACATAAAATATTAGTAAGCATCAGTTATGTTTAGTGTAGATGTCACGGACGTCCAAAGGGACTAACCGTGGGGAGCAGGAGAGCAGAAAAAGACCCATATGCGTAGCGGCGAAACGGGAAAAAGGCCCGGGCTCATTAGTGCAAAGAGTTCAGGAATGCTGTATAGAAACCTATGCCCTCAGGGAGCGGACGTGGGGCGCCCTGGTGCTAGGCGGGTCTCAGGACATCCGAAAATCAATGCTGAGCGAGGACAGAGTGCAAGACCCAGAAATATATAGCCCAAGGAAGAGAGGGACAGGAAGGACAGCAGACCGGAAACTAGGGACAGGACAGAGAAGGAGCGCCCTCTGGCTGCAGAGGGCGTGACAGTAGAGGGATTTTAAGAGAGAGTGAGAGAGAAATAATTTCTCTACAGCAACATCCCTGTGTACCAGCATTCCCAACCTGCCAATACGACACTCGCGCAATGAGCATCGGGCAGCCAAAGGCGTAATTATGTGGTGCACGTTATTTTGACTCGTGCGATGTAATGTAAACAAAAATATACTTTAGGGTATATGGCACTGTTTTAAAAATGCGTATTTCAAACTTGCGTAAAACGCGATCCCACTGTAAAGTGTTTTCTTGTTTTTTCTCATATAGAATATACTGTACTTGGTGCATGACAAAAATACTGTATGTTTAATTATTTTTTGGTTTTGCCGTGCATATATACACAGACTTTTACCTGTTGCCAAGTTACAGTTAAAGGGAAGCTCAGATGTTTACATGTAAAACCTTCCCAAGGTACATTTCTAACATCTTATCTTCATGTTTGCGCTTGCATAGTTTAATGAAGGGCGCTAATTTGATGGTGGGCACAAAAAGCTAAAAAACACAATTGTGGACTGCCATATACGGTATTTGCAACCATTTTTGGTCCCTAGCTTTGCCAATGTCACTACCAATTGAGCCAAAATTCAGTTTGCACTTGCATCACACCATTATATTTATCGTGGGATTTAAATGATGGGTTAACACAGGTAAGTCACTACTTTTGATGATTCCGTTTTCAGATATTTCATTTTTTCTTTCCAGTATGATGTAATGCAGTTGTGTTTTTGGATAAGAAAAAGCATGTTCTCATAGAAATTAAGTAATTAATGTTTCTGAATGTTATCAAGGGTGGTACAGGGGTTAGCATTGCTGCCATGCAGTGCTGGAGCCCTGGGTACGTCTGAGGTCCTTGAATGTTCTCCCCACGTTCACCAAGTGTTCTGGTTTCTTCCCACAGTCCAAAAGCATACTGCTACATGCTACAGCTGTTTATTTGGCTTCTGAGAAAATTGGCCTTGATGTAAATATAGGAGTGTTTGTGTCTGTGTGCCCTTTGATGGACTGGTGTTCCAACCAGGGTGTACCATACGATTAACACAAATTTGATTCTCGTTAAACAACATTTGTCTTTATAATTACAATAGCTTAAAAAACGTTACAAACAAGAGACGATTCATCGTTGATAAATGGTTGCTAGGATGTCACCCATCTCTTGACAATTGATCCACCCACCCACACCCTGGTACACCTTGCAGAATTGGTTCTCACACTGAATACATTCTCATCCAATAACTTTTTTTACCAACAGGTTAGTGGAGTTGCCATGGGCACCAGAATGGGACCTAGCTCTGCCAACATTTTTGCCTGCTGGGAAGAAGAACGCTTCTTCGCTTCCTACACTGGCTTTGTCCCTGACCTCTACAAGCGATACATTGATGACTGCACTGGTGCCGCCACATGCTCTAACGACCAGCTTGAGCACTTTCTGCATCACTTCACCAACTTCCACCTGTCCCTCAAATAAACAGTTAACATATCTTCCACTGCTCTTCCATTTCTAGACCTCAAATTCTCCATTAACTCCACCTGACTCTCTATTTCGGTCTATTACAAACCCACTGATTCACAGAACTATCTCCTGTATAGTTCAATTCACTCCAAACACACTAAAAACTTTTCATAGTTCCTTCAGCTACGACGACTCGGCAACAACAACATCAATTTCCAAAACCAAGCCCTCAAAATGTACTCTTTTTTTTCATCAACATAGGATACCCTAACAGTGTTATTGACAGGGCCCTTGTCCGAGCCAAAAACACCCCTCAGACCATTAACTCGAGCAGGAACTCCTGCCATAACAACCGCATTCCTTTGGTGCTTCCCTACACTCCAAAACACTTTCTAACCCCAGGAATATTAATGACAACTTTTCCATCCTACGGGATGATCCATCCATTGGGGCCCTCTTTGTGACCACCTAATCTGTGTATCCTTCTTGTTCACAGCTCCCTTGACTGCCCTCAGCAACCATCCACACCAGGCACTTTCCCTTGCAACAGAGCTCACTGTATCACCTACGTAACCTACAATTACATATCAAACCCCACACTCATTCAAGGCCGCTCAGGACAATTCCCAATCACTCAGGTGGCATCTTGTACCTCCAGCAACCTTATTTACTGTATCTCTTGCAGTAAATGCCCAGCCATCTACATTGGGGACACAGGAAGGAGACTTGAAGACCGCTTCAGAGAACGTTAGGGCTGTGAAGATGAAAGATTTCTCCAAGCCTATTGTTTCACATTTCACCTCTGACAGCCATGATCACACTAATCTCTCCATCTGTGTTCTCAAAGATGGTTTTCCATCTGACTGTAATATTGACTCTAATATTATGTTGATGGGTGAGTCAATTAATAAATGATAGGGGGTTGTTATGGTACAGTGAATTTTTGAACAAGTTTAAATTTTCTTTTCTTCCAAAAGATTATACAATTGTATTAAATGCCATTCCCAATGGACTCAATGGAGTCAATAATAAATAATAAATAAATCTTTCTAAAATGGAAGAGAGAGCTTCCCAACATCGAAGATTCAAAATACATTTAAAACAATGTGATTACAGTAATTTAAATGAAACATTTATTACAATGAAGGTAATAATATTTTTAAAGAAATGTGTTTATATAATGGCAGGTCCATCTGCTGCATTATAATGGGCCTCACATTAAAAGGATAAAAACAGGTATGAGACAGGTATGAACTGTTGTTCCTATTATTTACTCGACAACAAAATGAAAGAGTTCAGCTATAAAATGCATAACAGGTGTTTTATTTTATTTTATTTTATCTACCTAGAAGGGTTTTTGCCAAAAATGTTCAGATATTTTAGATAATCTCCAACTTTACCCAAGTTTGCAATAAGATTGAACTATCTTTAACTACTGTATATGTTAGAATTCTTTTTTTCTCTTTAACTATACTTGTAAAGGCTTTTTCTAATAAATTCTGTCTGTGTTCTGGGCCAAGCTGTTGTCCCTTAAATCAGGCTATGTAATGCCCAAGCTATTCATAACAATATTTCTTCCTTGCAGACATTTTGTTGGATTTAACCTTAATTGCGAAATATTATTTATTCTCCATTAGATATACTTCAGATACTAATGTTTATGAAGCTCACCTGCCTTTTCAAATCACTTAATATTCTATCAATATATCATTAATGCTCTGTCTTTTTCTAATAGCGTTGATGTAAATTACCTGTTAAAGTAAATCAATGATTCAAAAGGAAGACAAACCCTAATTCCCACTGTTCCCAACTCACCAGAGCATGAATGGGCCTGTAGTCCATTCTGTTAACACCATTCCAGCATCCTCATTTCCACTACAAATGCAGCAGCCCTTTGATTTATCAGGCTGTCATTCCTCAAAACAAGCAGGTTAAAGCCCAATATATCTACGATGTTTTGTTTTATCTCAGTTGTGTTGTTAGCGTTTGTCTGTAGCTGTTCTTCAGTGTGTTTTCTTTTTTGTCGGTTCTTTATTATTGCTGTCTGCTGTAACCTGTTTTGTAATGATGAATTATCTGTTATTTGACCCTTGAGAAATGATGACCCTTGAGAAATAAATGCTCATACAGTATACAGTATATATACAGCATATGTGTGTGTGTATGAGGTTTAACAAAGTAAACATTTAAAAATCCAATAAAAATCAAAAGCCTGGAATCCCCAGCTAAAATGATGTAATTGTTTTTTGGAAATTGCCAAAATATTTAATGTGGAGTTACCAAGAGTTAATTGGCACACTAAAGACCACACCATGCAGTTTATTTATCCTCTAATAGTAACAATGGATAAAATGTGTGGTGAGGGCATTTCTTTATCACAAAAAAAATATAAACTTAAAAAGCTATAAATTATCTACTTTACACCACATATTTTTTTTTATATTTCAAAGCTACAAATAATGCAATCATTTATGGTTTCATGCTGGATCAAAACGTATTTTCTCTTTCATCTAATTGAAACTCTCCATCACCATTTCTGTTGCTTTTTTATGCAGTAGGTGAGTAGAAATTTTGGTTTAATTTTGTTTTGGGACTGCATACTGTAGATGCTCCTGCAGTATTATGTTTATATGTTTATATCAGAAAGTCTTAAATGTTTTTGTCAGAGTCACCATGCATTCACGCACACGCCGCCACATTTCAACGTTCTCTGTTCACTGCAATTAATCACTTATCCCACCTTTTCCCCTTTCTCCCTACTTAAACCTTTCTGCTGCACCTTTCCATGCTCACTATTGAGTTCTACTTGCCTGAGCTAAACTCTTCACGACTCCTTGTTTTATGGATTGCCTTCCTGTCGACTTTGGACCTGCCTTCCGGATTGGATTGGAAACGACTTTTGAATTTGGAACTTTTGCCCTCCTTTCGTCCTTGGACCTGCCTAATGATTTCGACTTAGCTTACACACACTCTCTCTCCCTTGACCCCTGCTTCAATCCCGCACAGGGTCCTAATTCACCATCAACTGGTCCTTGACAGTTTTTTATGAATCAGCATGTATTTTGTTTTAGCTATATGTATTCAGCCATTCAGTCACTACTGTTATGCACATTGAAATAACTGTGTAAGTGAATAAAAACAAACCAAAAATAATGACAATGACAATTGTTATCATTTAGAATTAAATGAAAATGTTTGAATCTCATGCTCAGCTTGTTTAAAGTATATAACAAGAAATTTTAAGGTGCTTCATGCAGCTGGTCATAGAGTTAAAATGTTTTTTTTCCTTGTTAGACATGGGAAAAGCTACCTAGGGCAACCATATTCTTTCCAGACGGGTGACTTGAGACTCCTTTAAAACAACATTGTGCTATACTTAGCAAATCTGAACAGGTTCAGGAATTCCTTTTAAAAATCTTCTTCCCCAAGGCACACTACTCCTGAGCAAAGCCAATTCTGTCATTTGTAATTAAGATAGAGTGTTATGATGGCTCCCCACAGTGCGTTTTGACCCAACTTTTAAACAAGAAATACATCCCTGTATCTCCTTGCATCAACTGAAGATGAAACTTCCTGTTTATAAAAAATAAATACATTTGACACTTCATTTAAATCTTAATTTATATTATGTTTTATATGTGCAGTTAACGTCGTTCTTCCTGGTCTGGTGAAAATCATATTTGCATCCTCAGTATTCAGACACATTAAATGTTAGTTTTGAAGTAGTACTGTATGCCTGCTATTTATTTTTTCTTTCAAGTTGAAATGTCTGTGTTTCAAATCACAAAAACAGGTTTGGCTGCACTTTTTAAATATTGTATTGTTTGCTCTTGAAAATACAACCAAAAAATCTTTCTCTGGAATATGCCAGTTTATGGTGTTGACATAGCAGCCTGTCATACATTCATAGAAGGTGCCCTTACTTGATAGTATATGCCTACAACAGTTTTTGCATCCTTCTATAGTCTTTAAAAAGCTTAAGAGTTATATGAATTACAATAAAAGAGAATAAAGTATTGCATATATATAAGGTTTAATATTTCATAGACATATTATTTGATAGAATCAAATGATGCATTCAAATCTATCCAAATGAAATGTGGACCAATTATCTGTAAATCTACAGTATATGCTGACCAGTAGTGTCTAGTGTCATGTGCAGCAAAAGAACAGTTGGAGTATCAATATGGCTACAGTGTAAGTTTCTTGAGAGAGTACACAAAACTATTTCCATAAATTATAATTCTATGACATTATACATGGACAGGATTAATTATTTCTTTAACAGCGTAAGTCAAAACTTAATTGCTTCCTAGGCAAACCAAAATTAATATGAAGAGTAAACAAAAAGTCTGTATTTAACAGTTCATCATTCCTATTGTAAAGCAAAGAGATGGTTCCATCATCATACACTGTTTTGCTTTATCTTTAAAGGAAACAAATACATTTTCATGATTAAATATAACAAAGTACCAAGACAATTAAATTAAATTATACTTAATGCAAAGGAAGACTTTTCCTGTGTGTTTATATACTTTAGAGTGTGTAAATACTCACAGCTGATTATTATCAACCTAAACAATCTAGAATTTCAAAAATGCTGTATGTCTCTTCTTACTCAATATACAAATATGATTTATGTCTGCTGTACAGGTATGTCTCTTCTTACTCAATATACAAATATGATTTATTTTACATTCAGTGCCTTACAGGTTACTCATTTTGTTTAAATCATTGAATAGGTTGAATGCAACATCTAATAATATAACTCAAAAGTTGCACTGCTGTATTTTAGAAAGATTTTATTTTCTAAGACTGTGGCACACATGACTGCTCTAAAATATACTGGAGAGATGAGTTCCAGAAGATTGCGTTCCCCAAAACTTGGATGCTAAATTGATACCATATTCAGTCCTGCAGGAGCTTTAGGAATTGAACTGCATTTCCTATTACTCACAGGAAGGCAGTTACAGATATCATACACTTTGTGGCAAATGCTTTTCTGATTAGATTCCAGTGAATGCACACATACGCCACTGGTCCTGGATTTGAATAGCGAGCGTGAGCTGGAAGTAAATGCATTTTTTACATTTGTTTTCAAACAACATTCGATTACTATGTGACCCCCCGTAAGTTCTAGCTATTCTTTTCAAAATTTAGTAAAATGCATTGAGATCCTTGGAAGATGGTTTCCAAGAACTTTAATCAACAGTGGATTTCTTCAAGTAATACTTGAAAAAACACATATAGATGAGTTGCATGTGACAAGGTATTTTCTTTAGGTCCATAGCTGTAAGCCTGTCAGTGTTGCTTTATTTCACCTCTGTTCACTTCTTCATCTGCATCTCTGCATAGTATGACACCGAATGATTAACTTAGTACTTCACCTCTGTCAGAAAAGGTACAAAAGCTCTGTAAACAAAACTTCTGCTTTATTTTAAAAAGATACTCTCTTAGCAGTGTTGTGTGTATTGGTTAAATAAGTAATAGAGCCATAGAAATTCAATTTAGTATGTGTTGTGCCTCCTGACTATTCTAATGAATATAAATCCTTTCTGTAATGTAAACATTTCATGGTATTGGTAGATAAGATAAATGATCATTATTCCCCACAGATTGCTAGTGTGAGCTTGTGATTTTCTGGATTCTGTGTTCTATTAATAATAGTCAGAGATAATAGGTTCTCAATAATTTATTTTCTCTGTTAGTACTTTAGAGAATTGTTGCAGAGGTGTTATGTGTCTTAATTGAATAAGTAGCAGAATTACAAAGGGCAAAAGAAAAAAAGCAGTAAAACACTTGATGTATTCTTTAAATTTTAAATGTTGATTATGCATTCATGACTAACATTCAAATAACACTAAAAATGTGAGGTGTATGTATGAAATTATATTTTGGGTGGGGCTCTGTGTTCATTAACATTATAGTCATGCTACATAATGTACTGTACTATTAATTGCTATACAGTTCACTTTCTATACATAAGAATCTATCGATGCATGTCATGAAATATTATTTCACAGGGCATTGAACACATGAAAACAAAAAGATAAAAATTAGTATACCTCTTTTGTCAAATTTTTTGAATGATATAGAACAGGTTTCCTTTGAAAAAAATGTTTATTCCACTGCAAAACCTTCACTGAAGTTACATGTATAATGCAGCTATCACTGAAGTTTATCGATTCATTTATCTACCTGACCTGATACTGTCACTTTCAGATGTCATCTGTATAGAATTGTTCTATTTGAATTTATCTGTGTGTTTTTAGGAAGACAGAATGATTTATATTTTCTTACAGAGCCAGGGCTAAGTGACCAATTAGATACTAGTTAAGTAATAAGTATATGCTTGAAAACACGACAGCTGAAGATCTAATATTAGGTTGTTAACTGAGAACTGATTATTTAATTTCATCACTGTATATTAAGTAACTGACTATGTCCAAATATATGGTTTCTGCTTAATGATATAGAATGAAACTTAAGGTAGTTTATGGACAAGATATTATGTTGAAACACAGGACAAGGTCCTTCAGTAAGATTGTTTGAATAATAGTCAACAATAAGAAAATATCAATAATGTACACTCAATATTTAATATTATAATCTTAAATAAAATATTAAATATAATACTTTATATTAAAAACTCTACATATGGCATTATTTTAATATCACTACTATACTACTAGATTATTTTCAATCTATATATTCTTCTAAACAGAAGATGTGCTCAGAAACAGAATGTGTCTTCATGCACACTGAGGCAATACAGAATTTCTTATCTCCAGCTAGATTTGCCAGAATGTCATTGAAAATTCAGCTGTAGATTGTTGTCATAGACAGCTATGCAATGCTTGTAATTTTAAATTCACATTACCTTTAATAAGCAAACTGTTTTTTTACAAAGACCTCTTAACATATGAAAGAATAAAAAGGCCAGAAATATCTAGTGATTGACAGCATATCAAAACATAAGGCTGGTTTGGGAATGTATGGAAAAAGAATTTGTGTTTCTGAAAGGGATTATGCAGGGTCTGTATTTCACAATAGAGATTTCTTTAAAAATTGTCTATATATTTTCATTTATTTATCTACAGGCATTTTTATCCTGTAGATCCTGAGAAAAAAAAAAACTGTTTCATGTTTCTGTTCACTTTTGTAAGTGATGGGGCAATAATCACAAATTACCCATAGAGAAGTTGTTAAAAGCACATGTTGAGCAAAAATAAATACTGTATTTAATTGAAATACTTGATTTTATAATCAAGTGAAATTGTAAAATGCAGCTTAAGTTCCATTGAACCTTTCAGATCTTTGTTCATTACTGAACGATTGTTACTGTTAAACAATTAACCAAATTATTATAGCAAAGGACCGTTACATAGATTTAAATATTAGGGACTAGTATGATCAAACTCTTATCAAAAATACAAATTGGTCCTACGTATAGGAATCTATTCAAATAACAAATACAGACATATTTACCTTCAGACTTAAGTCTAACCAACACCCTATTGTTTAGATCCATATTTTAATGAAAATGAATGGAACTACACTAGTTAAAAAGACAGGTAAATAAAATTAACATTGTGCTATACATATACCACCTAACATGTGCCACTTGAGTAAATATTACATTGGCACTGTTATAAGGCTTTTACATACATTAGATAATTTGGCATGCTTCACTAAAACTTCCCAAACTTTAAAAGACAGCCTTACAAATTCGGACATAAGGGAAATTAAAGGCCTTGATAGGATGAAATATTACCCTCAGATATTGTACTGACTGAAGATGAAATTGTCCTGCCAAAACAGAACTAATTACTGGCTGTTGTTTGTAAAACATTCAAGGCTGGACATAATGGATGTCATCCAACATCCAATGGATGTCATACATATTCCATCAGGATAATGTGTGACAGTTTATTGTGATTTCAACATTGAGTGGCATTAAAAAAAGCTCAAACTAAAACATTCAGTAGAAATTGAATTATTGTTTTCTCACAGATATGAATTTCAGATATCTGTCACATAAAAAAAGTAGTGTGAACGCAAAAAATGAAATCTACCGTCACTTTTAATCTTGGAAAAAAATGTAAGTATTGTTAAAAAAGGGGGGTTACTGTTATGAATGATTACCTTTGAAACTATTTTTTATTTACTAACATTGCTTAATGTAAATAATTAGTGCTATCTTGATTTTTTTTTACCAGAATTTACTAGAATGATTATTTAAATTGTTAAAAAGGAACATGCGACAAAAAGGTCCAGAACTTTGGGAGGGAGTTTGAATTCACCTGAGAGCGTAATGGACGGAGTTTGATCAGAGAGGGTTTCAGGCTGTTTTAAAGTCATTTTATACTTAGGAATAGGATTTATACAATATATATTTGGATTTCAAGGGATATCAAGGGATAATGAACTTTGCCTCATCTGTTTTGGTGGACACGAATTGAAAGGGAAATCCTAGACTCAACAGTCCACAACACAGTGACGGAAGCAAATTGACAGATAGAGACTCTTATTGTAGATAAGTGAACACTTATCACTTTTGTGTTTTTTCTTTACTCATTATAAGTTATTTTAATTCCAATTATTGTTTTGTTTTGCTATTGTAAATAAAGTTGTATATATAAAATAAAACAAAATCACTGACTGGTTTTATTTTTCTGTATCGTAACAGTTACGAAAGTACTGAATATCAGGAAAGTGCAGAGTGAATTATTAACTAATAAAAATAAATAATCATGTCCCCAAAAATGATTTGCCTAAAATATACCTAAGTGGTTTGTATAATTGGAGGCACTTGAGTTCTTTGTTCTGTGGTACAGCTTTGGTGAAAAGAGTAATAATTCAGGCACAATGGGTTAAACAAGCATTAACAATCAAAATGTACACAGTAAACAACATGTAGCATAAACAAAACATACAAGTTACACTATTTACAAATTTACAGACAAGGCATCCAAAAGGTCTATCCTTTTTTTGTCCTGACTACCTGGAAAACTCCATACTGCTACTAAGTATTCAAACTCTTACATAAAACCTAGAAAGGCCAAAATAAAATGAAGCAGCCTTCTAAACCAAACAGAATATGACCTACAGTTAATTCTCTCTCTCTGTAAACCCAGGGTCTACAAAACGAATGGTAACCTGTCTCTACCATTCTAATAATGCAGTCACTAACCTGGAAAGGCTATTTTTAACCAAGGGATTCTCTTAGTAGAGAGTAAAGAAAGATATGTGAAGAAGGGGTTAACTGATTTCTTTCTGCGCAAGGACTGGACGTCTTGTGACACAAGACATTCAAGGCTTTAAGTTATGGCAAGAAAGGGGGTTAACTGAAAAGGATTCCAGATGCCAGCTAGGAACCCCCCCCCCCAACAAAGGAAACCTTAAACCAACTATTAAGAGTGGTCAAAGTCTGGGGACTGTCCGAACACCGTGACCTCTCCCCATTACCATGGAAACAAACCACGTCAGAAGCGGCTGAAAAGTGCTTTATAAACTGGACGTTTTGTACCTGTATTTCGAACAGTACTTTGGTCTTACTGTTCCTTGCATGCCATAAAATTCAGCTGTTTAAACTTCATCTCCGGATCCAGAACTTATTTGTCTGTTACAACAAAAGTCAGAGTACTGTACCTAATAACAACAGAATAGCACTCTCCTTTAACAAGGTTCATACACTTAACTACAATCTGATCTTTATTGATGATCAAGCTCACGTCTTCGCATTTCTGCCCCTTGACATCCTTCCTGTCTCTTTCTTTTTGTTTTTCCTTTCTCCAGTCCGTACCTGATTGTTTTTGTGCTGTGTTCCTAGACTGCTGATCACATTCTTAATGATTTACCAAGAACTTAATTAACTAAAATAAATCAAGGTAAACTTTACAGTTAGTTTGATCACTTAATCTCAGACCCTGACCTCTCAGCAAACATTTCCTGGTTCAAAGTTCCACAGAACTAGATATGTTGACAATAGCCAGGTGTTACCCATTAATCTAGATCCTTAAAGACACTTCAATAGTTACTTACAATAGCATTAACAGTATATTTATATATGATAATCAGGTTTTGTACTTGATTATTGTCATAAATTTTACTATCTTCCCCCAGGGGAAAGTATAAAGGAGGAATCTAAAGCAAAGTTCATTTAAGATCAAGTATAAGAGGAGTCAAGGAATCCTGTGAAGAATGTAAACATGGCATAGAAGTTACTTCAGTGATAAATTACACAGGTGATGCAAAAGGCTTCATTTAATAAATGCTTAATGCAGATGGATTTTAGTAACTTCTATTACCTTAACAACAGAGGAGATGTAAAGATTTTCATTGCAAAAGTGAGGGAGTCTTGCTAGAATAGTGAGGAATGTGTGGTTTATTTCCAAAATTATATAAAAGTTGTTTCACTTTTTCATACTAACTTTAGTTTGAAAAGAAGCAAAAGTAATTATGACGAGATCGTTTTTTGACCTCCTTTAATTACAATCCTTAATTATTTAAAGACTACAATGTTATTTCTTTTTATTCCTTTCAGAGCTGTACTATATTATGCTGTAACCTCTGGTCCCAGAATTGAGTAAAGTTACATTACATTAAACATTACATTAAAGTTACATTAAAATGACTTATGAAGCTTATGAATTCAAAATGTTTGAATTCAAAACTTTCTGTTTGGGGGCAGGATTTAGTTTTTTTCTGTTGTAAGTCCAATAAGTTTTTTGAAAAAAAGAAAACTAGAACAAACTATGATTCTTTATATATGACAGCCCAGTGGGAAAATGAATCTTATATATAGAAGAAAAAACATCTTTAGAGGTATCTTCTGGCTCTTCAGACTACCGACATTTTAAATGTGCAATGAATTAATAACAATTATTAAATTGACATTATGGATGTGCTTTGCAATTTACTTGACAGCACTCAGGAAGTGTTATTAGGAAAAGCCCAGCATGCATGCAAAGTTATTTTGTGTTGACAAACAAGTTGAAGTTTCTTTTTCAAGAAGAATTATCTGCACAGTTTCAGATTGTATTTGTATATAATATAATAAGCATAATTTCCTCATATATCATGGAGAACACACTGAAACTGTGGCAGTATAAGATTTTAAGTAATTTAAAAATATGTATCCTACATATACTTCTTTCAGCTTCACAAAGACACCTATTTATTTCAGCATTTTGTTTTTATGAGTTCCTCATAATAATTAAACACTTGTTGGAAAAAGAAATCAATCAAAATACAAAGCTCATGCTCTTAAGTTTAAAAAATATTACTATCAAACACCTATTGATTTACTATGAATTCATCTTTAAAGTCCATATACAGTATATGAAGATGCCTGAGTTTGAACTCAATATGTGAATCAAAGGCTTCCATTAGAATGGGGTTCGTATTGATGAGATGCTATGTCAATAGCAGCCTATTCAGAACCGCTTATCTCTCATAATGTGCTTATAAGCCATTTATTACATAATATCACTAGGTTCCATTAAACAGAAATGTGAGGTTAAACATTAGGAAAGCAAAGATCTAAAAAAAGATAGATTTATGCAAGTGAGTATCTCGGATATTCCTATTGAATTGCATTGTTTGGTATAAAAGGGCTTGTGAATAAATGTTGAGATGTTTATTTTTTTAATTTTACACTTAAGAAAAAGCACTAAAATTTAAGAACATTGTTCTTTAATTTAAGACTTCATTGATATTGAAAAAATGACTATGAAAGACATTTTTACTGTATATCAGAGACTGTGTGAAGGGTCATGGAATTCTCAACTTAAGCATTCTTACTAACTAAAGTCAGTGTATGTTAAGGACAAAAATCCCACACATACAGCTTCATTCATTTTTTTCAAAAATTTAAATTACATTTCTCCTATCTCTTAATTCCAATTCTCTACACCAAGTCCCTAGATGCTCATTACCCTCCCTCTAATACTTTTACCATTTAATTGCATTCAAATCTTGAACACAGTTATGACAGAAAGTGAAAAGATGTATTTTAAGGACAAAACTTCTTTGTGTGGTAAATCTGAAGCAGTTTAAAATTCCATTAGGACTGGCCAATGTTGGAAACATCTTAAATTCTGTAGAAGAAAAAAATCTTCTGAAAATATTTTCTATTATTACAGTATGTTTATTATATCACTTTCTTTCCAAACACTGATATATTACTTTAAATTAAAATTTTGAAATGTGTTTAGTTCTTTAAATACAGTATGTTTTCTCATTTATATTACCAAATGGGAGAGAACCAAACCACTTCTTTTTGAATGTTTAATCTTGATGAAAAAAAAGAAACGCAACATTTTCTGAAATGAAAATACTATAGTTATAGCTTATCTACTTTCACAAAAAGTTGTCAACTTGTTTTAATCCCCTGACCAGCAATACAGCTTGTGCAGTGAGGTATTGCAACTTGCAAATTACACAAAAGCTTGTTAGGTTCACATTTACGCAACCAGGTCCAGGTGGAACAATGTCTGATCAGGTCACCTTTAAAAAGGCCTTAATTCAAAGCTTAGGTCACTGCAAGAAAAAGGCCACACTTAGTCAGTTTTCTGTGCCTTCAGTAATGCCTCAAATGTCACCAGAAGTGGGAGGAAAGGCCATTGACATATCATGTGCCAGCATTGCCAGACATTATGGAGTAAGCTGCTCCACTGTGTCACAACTGCAGAGAAGATTTCAGCAGACTGGCAGGACAGATGACCGTCCAAGATCCGGTCGCTCTCGAGTGACCACACCAGAGCAGAACTGACACATTAGTCTGGTCCATCTGAGAGATCTGCAGCCCGTACTGCTGCTGAGACTGCCGGCAGACACAATGCCCGCATCAGTGACAAGACACTGAGGCTCCATGCTGCTGGCGTTAGAGCAAAGCGACCTGTCAGAGGCCCTCTGCTCACACCTCCTAGACGTCACACCTGAATGGCTTGGGCCAGACAGAGGCTGCGATGCAGTCGTCAGCAGTGACATCGGGTCCTTTTCATAGATGAGTCACTCTTCAGCCTGTTCCATGCAGACAAGTGAGCCAGAATGTGGAGGAGGAGGTGTTGTGTTTCTTTTTTCCATCAGTATATATTGGGAATAATCATAATAGATGACCTCCAAACTGTTGTACTGTACAGTATGTGAGCATAAATAACCATGAGGAGACACTGCAGACGGGTGAGACATGGATCCCCCTGATAATTTCATGCAACACAACCCTAGCGCTGCTTGTAGCAGTTCAGTATCAATACTAAGACTCCTTGTTACATTATTTTCTCTTCCAAAAGTGGCTTTTAACAGTTTTCTACTGTACAATTAATCTTTAGTCCTTTCTTCTTTGGGTGATGGGGATAGAGATAGAGTCTAATGCCCACTCTCACACCATTAGTTCCAGACTGTAGATATTCCTCATAAAAAAGTCACGGAATGTGATTTCTAAAGACCATTACGTGCTCTTAATAGTTTTCAGCACAGCTTTTCAACTTATGGATTTCTTCATTTTACTGAATGTAATCTTTTCTTGCAAACCAATCAAGTATGTAATGTGTTGAAATATTCATTATTGGTCAGCCATGTGTTTGTAACCGCTTAAAAACATAAAATGTTAAACTACACGTTGCATTAAATAACTCTTTCAGAAACGATGAAGTCTGTAGTGGAGCATATTTATAGGATTTTTACAGTCATTGGAAAAATGTCTGCAGGGAATAGGCTGGCTATAACTGGTATGCTCAAGAGGTATTTCAGCACTGCTCATGTTTTTTTTCTGAGATAGCAGACAGGTGTAGTTCATTTCATATCGCAGAAGTTATGACATTCAGTCACAAACCCTTATCCCCAAAATAAATTAAGCCAAGAGAGAAGAAAAATATAGGATTACTTATGACCTTGAGGGTAATCAACACCAGTTCAGGAAAAAAACAGTTACCAAGTTTCCACCATTAACATTTTTTCATTTTTTTCCCCAACGTGAGCATTTATATTTCTCTTAATTAGAAAATCCTTGATGAGATCATGAAATTAAGTCATGACATGTTTCAGAGCTTCTGAACAAACTCTGTTAAAAACTCTTGTTGTATTAAATTCATCTCAATGTCTGTACCCAAGCAGGCTTGTAAATCATTTTACCAACGAATAGCTAAGTACCTTCGTAGTAGACACTGAATTGTCTTCTCCCTTTTATATTTTATAAAATAATCTACGTAAGTCTTATTTCTAATTTATTTTAATGCTCATTCATTTATCCATGAAGTGTGCTGTTAGTTACTTGCAGGTAATAAGAAAATTTATTTTCAGAGCTATATTTCTGTGTCAGTTTGCCACCTGAATCAATCTGAATTTCACCACCTTATCTACAGTAGTTACATGTATAATGTAATGATATCCATCAAAAAGGAGCAATTTTTAATTCTTACTTTTATTTAGTTCACATTTACTCCAACAAAGAGAAATTGGAAACATCCAACAAAGAGAATTGACAATAGAGTTAATTGAAAGGGTAATGAAGACAATTTTATGAAAACTATTACATTGTATACTGTATATGCAGCATACTATTTTAAAGAACATGACTTCAGCTCTCAATTTAGATTGCTGTCATACATGCGTTCATGAAGAGGACTGGGTAGGATTTCAAATAACTTTCAGATTGATTCTGCCTTAAAGACTTGGGTTGAATTTCACTTGTATGCAACTGCTTTTATGTACTTTTTAGTGAATAACTGTTTAGTGGAGATTGGATATGATACTGTTCTTTTCCAGAAATAAAGGCATTAATTGCAATGACTATGAATTAATTAAAAAAAACAATAGAAGAAAAGATTAAAAAGCTCATCCTGAAAGATCCAAGACCTTATAAATAGTAAAAGCAATTCATTTCAATCTGTAATAAGACAGAGCACACAATCATTAAAGTTTTTCATACCATTATTATATATAATTCTGCCATTATCTTGAAGAGGGCAAAGAGGACAGAAGGCAGTGACAACCAACAGTCTTTTTTTATGATAAAGGGTGTTTTAATGAAGACCAATGGGAGAAGAAAATGTATAATTTAGTACATCTGGACAGTTTATAAGTTTGAAAAATGAGACTCATGTGTAAAGAATTAGAATACTATGCATTCACAGGCTTAAATATTACATTAAACACCTTGAAGCATGCCCAAAAGACCTTTCCTTAAAAAAAAACAGGTTTAAAATTATGTTTATACTCTTGATTCAATAAAATTAAATTCATTTTTATATCTTTGGATCACACTCATTAATTTCTACTTCTAAATTTTTGGTTAACTCAACATTTTTACATACTGTTTCTAAAAGGGTTGGCTCTTTTTTTATTTTATTTTTTTATTTTTGGTGGTTGAATCCAAGCCAGAATATTCTGAAAAGTTTGCATCACTGAGACTAAAAGTGAACCTTTTAATATATTAAATATTTAATATATTTAAATTGTTTAGAGATCCATATAAAACATTTGTTTGCATACAGTAGTATACCCATGGGAATATTCAATTCTGAACTTCAGATAGGCTTTAAACTAGCTATTTTTTAACTCTAAATAAAACATCTGATTTTGTAAAATGTAAACATTGTTTACTCAATAAAAGTAAGGTATTTCTTTTCAACCACCTGTTAGCATGAGACAAATAGCTTTCTTTTCCTGTTTAATTTGAAAGTGTTGACCTGCATTTTTAGATTACACTGCTTCGATCTAGGCTAGTCTTCTGAGATCTGTGCACATAGGGCATCCACTGGGACATTTATCACTCACATCCTGAGGCAGAGAAATGAATAATGCACTGTTACCTGTCACAGTATGGGGGTCACTGAATAATTGTGTTTGGAACTGAGAAAGCCTTTCTGCATTCTAGGATGACAATGAAAGAGCTGACAGATTTACTGTAGGGCAGATGTTTTACAACTCATCTGATTTTAATTATAATGAAGGGGGAAATCATCTACTTTATTGCAACAATAGCTAACACAACTACAATATGTGTACAATGGTCTACAGTTATTTTTAGCACTTTAGCACAAAATGGATATGGAGTTTTCATTCTTTAAGAGAATATATACTCTTTTGAGAAACACTCTAGTAGCATAAAGCAACCGTGTTGATCTCAAACCATAAGATATGTCTCTAATTCCAAAGTCAATGTCCTCTTTGTGTAACTGAAAAGCACAATAAGTAGACTCTACAAGTGTACTCTACAAGTTGCAAGAAATGGTATATTTTCTAATGGGAGTTTAGGGTGTTCACTAATACACCTCTGACTGGCTAGAGAAGTACTGTATAATTTAAATGTCAGCTGTATTTTATAAAGATTTTCTCAGTTTTGGGTAAGCAACACAAGGTTTTTTCAGGAACATCTACCTAATATTTGACCAATATATTAGAGCAACTGTATTGCTCTACTTTACACAGAATAATTTGACATTAAACGTTAAACTAACCATAATATTTACAAAATTCTATTTACATTTGTACATTTTTATCCTTAAATATTATTTATTTAAAAAAATAAAAAGAAAGGTGTAAGCAAAGTTATTGGTTGTATGGGAAACTGTGCTTTAAACAAAAGATTGGGAAGAGTTGAAAAAAACGAATCCAATCCATTTCCTACATTCTTCCTTGCTTGCTACAAATGACATTCACCTTGCTTTCTCATTTGCATGTTTCATTTTTCTCCACCTCATCTTCACCTTGCAGCAGCTCCCTGACTTGTCCTTCTTTAAAGGGCAGAGCTCCAAAAATTCTTCCTGATGGGTTGTTGTTCTCCTCTTTGAATCATGTCTTTAATTCTGCATTAATTAGGGTTTGACAGAACTACTGAAGCTGGTAATGGGGAATTGTATTACCAGCTTAAGTAAAACTAACCTACTTAGTTAAATAAACCAGAGTGAAACTCATTAAGTGTACGATGATATTTTACTATTGTCCACAGATAATCCTCCTTCGTTTTTCTTATTGCAAACAAGGTCACTTTAAAGTGATTATAGGAAGTGTGAAATATAAAAATACTGACATTGAAAAAATGATAGACTTTATAATGTAAAGCCCTTAAAAAACCTTTGCGTAAATTGCAGTCTACCCCCCCCCCCCCCCCATCTATATTTATTTGCTAACAACTTTGGCATAAAAACATGTTTAACAGATTATCTTAATACTACTGCAGATAATACAGAGAATGCTTTAACAGATGGCTAAATGTCAGAAGAAGACCTTGAAAACACCAAAAGACTGATGTGTTTTGAAACATAACAGATGCTTCAATTGACACTAATGAGTTCTGAAAAGATCTTTATCTAATTTGAGACTGAGTAACAAAATACCATCTTGACCTTTGCTAAAACATCAAAATGCATATCTGTAAAACATTATTGTTATCATTGGAATATATTATTTACTTTGAGAACTTGGTGTTTTTAAACAGAGGCTGAGAGGAGGCCAAATTCATAATATTGCCCACTTGCCTACTTTCACTCTTCTACACAGAAATATCTTGCCACTAAGTACCATCTTTGCATTCATTCCTCATGAAGAGAGGGAAAATCCTGTCAGCCTCAGCCTCAGTAGCAGACTGCCATTACTTCTGCCAGGTGATTTATGCCAATTGAATATATAAAATACTGTTACACATTCCACACGCGTCTCTGACCCTTCTCCCATTCCCACTCCTGCTGTATTTAACAAACACTCAAGTGTACTTATCACCATTCACTCCCATCACTATTTCAGTTCTCCTCTTTCCTCACTTCCCCACTCACTATTGCGGATTCTCCTCGAGCTCCCAAGTGCGCGTTATTTACTACTACTACTACTACTACTACTACTACTTTATATTCAGTATCTGTCCTTCTGGCTGGCCCCCTTGTTTATGATTTAGCTGTGTGTTTCGGATTGTTGCTCTCCAGTAGCCTCTCTTGTTATCTGACCTTCTTGCTTGTTTCTTGGATTACGTTTTGCCTAGTGATTTGGATTGGTATTCTTTCTCTCCTGAGTCCTAAACAGTATCCATACTACCTTCCCTGTTCCTAGGATTGCTTAGTCACAAGTTGTAATACTTTATGTATACAAAAGACAGAACACTCCTTTATACTAAATAAGTTGAACAAAGAGGAGTGTGACAATAGTCTTTCTTTGTTAAATGGTACTCTGCATTGGACAATATTATTGCACATATATATATAACAATATATTAATATATAAGGAAATATTTTTACAAAATAATAATTGAATTTAAATGCAATATTATCTCATTTAAATGCAATATTTTTTTTATCAGTGGTGCTAATAGGGTGCTGTAGTTTGTATGTGTTTATTTGCTTTTAAATATATGTTTAAAAAGTCACAATGTGTCATATATATGATAATAAAATCCAAAATATTTTTTTCTGAGAACTATAGACAATTACACATAATTCTGTATATTGTCGTAATAAAAATAATTATTCTGTTAATCTGGGGGTGTTAGTGTGACAATATGACTGGTATACAGTATTGTGTAAACAAATGTAAAAACTTAGTACAGATACTAAAGAAAAAAAAGCCAGGTATTTTTATCAAAGGTTTTGATTGTTTCAGACTGTTTGAAAACATTTGGCTGCTTGGATGGTGCAGGGCAACCTTCAGTAATTGTATCCAAAAACTCAAAAGGTGCAAGAAAACCAACTGTAGTCAGTAAACACTTTTAATTGTGTAATTTAATGTCCAACTAGATGTATAACAGAAGTCAACCTTTAATGTTTCTGATAATCCTAATCCTATAGTACCCTAAAATGGATGCTCTCTCAAAGACATTATAATTAACACTATTTTTCACCTGATTGACAATATACATCCTCAGGTTATTGAAGATAATACATTGCCAATAATAGTGGCAATGTATGAATAGTAATGTATGAATAGTTATGAATAGTTTTGATTTTTTTCACACTCATATTTGTTGGTTTTGGGAACATTTCTAAATCTTGTGACTGGAGGGCTTCAGAAACAGATTGTGGAACTGCTCAGTAGAAACCCCAGCTAGGGTTAGGATTAACATTACATAGAACATTTTTAAGCTTAGCCCTAGATTCTGGGGCTTAAGTCAGCTTTAGAATGAGTCATAATTTGCTGTTAACCTATCTCCAACTTTGTTTTGGAGAGTTTTAGCTGCTTGGATGGTTCAGGGCATTGTACAGTAATTATATACCAAAACTGAATCTGTAAAGATTGGTAAACCTTATTAATTGCGTCTTTAAAAAAAATTACTGTGTTCACGGCAGCCATTAACATTGTGATGTTGTTTTTTTCAACCACCTGATTTTGGAATAGTCAGTTGTTTGCTCTTAATTTCTTGGCCCATGACTGCAAACTCCATCACCACTCTCCATTTAACATGTTGCAGACAATGCAACACAGTCCTGCACAGCCCTGCAATGGAGCTTCAGTGCTGATTACATGAAATTGTCATCCCTCAGCTACAGCCCCAAGACTGCAAATAATGTTTGCTGAGAGCTGAGCCCCATTCTATCCTTTGTGGTTCTTAGACACTGCTTGAGGCATCCTTTTCACTGTCAGCTGGTGACTTGATACAGGCTTGAACCAGTGAAGCCTGCATCAAGGAGCTTAGGCTCTACTCATGTTGAGTTACCTGGGAGTCATATGTGCAATATTACCAGCTGCTAATTGATATCAATAAAAAAGGGAGGAAAACACCAATTTCGTGGAAATGGAAATCCAATAGAATATGTATGGGTGAACTGCATGAAGAATGGCAATGAATGAAGTGGAAATATTTTTTTTTTTATTCTAGTTAGTTATTCCTTTTGTTGATGGTCTGTATCACATAATTAGGCACTATCAGTATTTTACAAATATGTGATTGTAAATCACTTTTGATGAAGACAACAGACTAAGCAAAATAGCAATGAGTCACCAATCAATTAACTAATGGGGAGTGGGTATAAAATCACTGTGAGTTAAATATCTGAAAAAATATTTTCACTTAAGAATGTATGCACAAGGCCTATAGGCCTTTCAACATTCTAAGTTATAAATTTTTGAACAAGAAAGAGGAGGGGTGTTGTAGGAATAACAAAGCTTTTTAATCAAGTGTTAGGAAATGGAACACACTTAGGTGACTAAGGCACAGTGTATTTAATTACATTCCCTGATGGAAGGGATATAATGTTAGAAAACTGAAGGTATTTCTGTACTTTTTAATGGAGAAACAATGGAATCGCAAACTTGATAATTATATGATAATTATTTTCATTCATTTATAAATAACAGTAAGCTTATATGTTTCTTATAGGGTCATATATCTAACATGAACAAGTTTTGGCTGCTGTCAGGAAACATGTAATGCACATTTATTTTTGTACATTATTATTTGTGTTTATTATACTTTCAGTTAGTGCGAAATGTACTATTCTCTGTCAAGTACTGTTAGATGAACTGACACTAGAGGAATTAGACATCAGAGACACCACACACCAAGAGACTAGAGTTGCTTACATGTCACTGAACAAAAAGACTAAAATAATTTCTCAGTTTTTCAAAAATAAAAAGATGCCCTATAGAAACATTTATAATTTGGTTGAGATGAGAGAGAGCATGTTAAGACAGGAAAGGAAAAATGACAAATACTTGATGATTTCTAAGTGAAAATTGTACATTATTTCTGTTTTTAATGTAGTTATTTTTTTTCTGTTGAGGTAAACTTTGATGATATTTTTAAATTGTCCCAGAACAAAATTCTGGAGCAGATGAAATTTCAAAAGGTCTTTTTAATACAAGAAATGAAAACAATTGTTTGAGTTGTCACATCCTTGCAAAACATCAATTATTGTTAAAAAATGTTGTATTGAAAAATCTCAAGGGCATTTGAGAAACAGCCATGCCCTACATAAAAATATGAAGACATAATGAACATGGGAAAAATAGTTCTGTTATACTAAGACAGGGGTGCATAACTCTAGCTCCAGATGCCCAAAATCACATTATAGAAACGAAATTTAATTCTAAACACAGATCAGAGAGGCACTCTTGACAGGACAAATTAATTTGGGGGGGTATTCAACACCTTTTTTCATAGAACAGAGACTTTAAAGTAGTCCATTAATTAATCTTCTGGTCTTTGAGAGAAAAAACAGATAATGTGGAGAAACCATGCAAAATTTGGAGAGAACACATAAACTCAAACAAAAAGTACCACAGCTCAGAATAGAATTAAAGACTCCAGAGTTGTAAGCTCTTAAAAATGTTACAAATGTAAATTTGCAGAAACCTGCAAAGTGTTCTGAAATTACATTCATTTCTTTTGAATAGCCAGTATTTGTTAACATTCAGAAAAAAACATATTATGTACAACTGAACTTACTGGTGCCAACATTATTTAAACATATTTAAATACACTTTCCATGTTATCATAAATCATTTTCATGAAATATTAACATTTTCATGCAAAAGTATCAATATAATATATGGCAATTGTATTGGTGCTGCTTTCTCATTTTGATCCATATGGTGTAATTGGGATTTATTTTAAATGAGCACTTAGCCTTCAAAATATATTGACCTTTACTTCTGGCAAGTATAGGACACAATTTTCAAGAATAATTATGCAAATCCAATATTCTGTATGATGCATGGACAACGGGAAGTACAAGTGATTACGATTTTATTTTTATTAAAATCTATAAAACTTAATAAAAAAGCAAAACACTGGGCAAATGATTAGCAGTTTATATAGTTCAAATAGTTGTATGCTGTAGAAGAAAAGAAATACCATTTAATTGTAATAGATGCCCTGGAGGACAGAAATGGAAGGTATGCATACAAATGATACATTTAAACAGTGTAAAAGAATCCATACAACAAGATGCATTTTACATGTAAAATAACACTAAGGTGTTTCTATTATGACGTACATTTAACATTAGAGTAATCAGTAATCATTAACATGTTTAAAGACTGTGGGAAGAAACTGGAACACGCAGAGGAAATCTACACAAACATGGGGAGAACATACAAACTCCATGGAGGCAGAATCCTAGGGTTTGAACCCAGAGCTCTAGCGCTGTGAAGTAAATAAATTTACAAAAGTGAAATGGGAATGAACTGTACAGTACATCTCACATTTTGTGAAGCATGGCTCTTTACTACTGTAAATGCCTCTTACTGCGTGTGTACTTATATTATAACACTTAATTATATTAGAATTAGTTATACTCATACACAGCATGTACTGGTTATGTAATTATGCATAATTAATTAACCTTGTTTTCTGATTTAAACATGCTGCATACTTTAATCTCCACAACCGCATTATTTCTGATTTAACATTTACTAGTTATCCCTTTTCTTTTAAAGTCTAGAAAATGGAATCAGAGCCGTGTAACAGCAAGCTCTCATAATATTACGCAACCATTTCAAGATAGTAAATTGATAGTTGACACATTATATTTTTAATATAATTTATTTAATCATGGATTAATAGTAATGATAATCATTTACCTACCTAAATACTGTATGTCATCTAAGAACAAATACTTATTTACTGTAAATGACAACATTGCTAAGATGGGCTAAAAGACACTTAAACTTAATATTTTACTTTTTTGCTTATAGAATATCGTCTGTCTTTTGACCCACAATAGACATTCCCTCACCTGTTGGAATACAGTTCTTTTTTGCTGTGACACAAGTTATGACATATTTCCATAAATACTATAATGGGTTCCTTGACCTAGTAATTACAGTGACTAGCATATGATATTTATTTATAGTTCTTAATTGGGAGACTATTTGACTATACAAATAATACCAAGGAAAGAGAAGCATACTGTAGTATAGCTGGAACTATTTTTAATTTAGATTAACTACCAATCTGCCCTTTTATATGTAAACTGCACTGGCTGTGTGGAGGAGCAAGGAATGAGCACTCTATCCTTTAGTTCCCTGGTTATCGTCTCTTTCAGAGAGAACTACTCCTTAAGTGCCTGAATACTTGTCTGACTGAAAGGTATAGACTGAATTTGACGGTCTATAAAACTGACGGATGTTGTAATAAAGCTTCATATACTTTAATTTAAGATTAGACTTTATAAAGGTTACTTACATGTTATTTATCAGAAACAATCCTGCATAATGGGGTCCAACCAGGATGGGATTCCATTGCATAACAGCAATTAATCAAGCCAGCACGTCTTAGTTTTTTAATAATATATTTTTAAATACTAAGGATTTTTAAAGAAAATTTAAATGTTATGTGTAACAATTTAAAACCGAACTGCACTTTTGCAATTTGATGATCAAAATGGGAGACATGGTGGCACTGTAGTTAGCATGGCTGCTTCACTGAGGTAGAGCCTTGAGTTCAATTCCAATCCTGGGATACTATCTGTGTAGAGTTTGTAAGTTTTCCCTATGTTCAAGTGGGTTTTCTCTGGGTGCTCAAGTTCTCTCCTGCAGTCTGAAATCATACCAAACTGTCAATTGGCTTCTTGGAAAATTGGCCGTAGGTGTGAGTGTGTGAATGCCTCTGTTTGTGTCTGTGCATCTGCGTTGTGATAGAATGGCATCCCATACAGGGTGTGACCATTGTGCCCATTGATTGCCAAGCCAATTGATAGGCTCTGGCTCCCCTGTGACACTGAATAGGAAGAATTGGTTAGAAAATTGATGGATGGATGATCAAACTGTTTTTGTTTGAGGGGGCCTCTAACCATTTTTTTATATCAGATGAAATTACTGTCGAGGAATTTAACTTTTTGGACGTGAGGAAATAGGTTTATGGGAAGCACTTTTCTTTCCAGTGAGGACATTCCATGATATGTTATATCAGTCTTGTCATTTTTATTTTAATTTAATGTCTGTATCGTTGTAGTGTGTTAACGAAAATCTTAAAATATCTTGAAAATATAAAATGAAAATATAAAGAGAAAGGAAGAACAAAAGATTTTAGATTAAATATGGAACTTCATTAACATGGATGTTATACATAAAATCTGCCTTCTGTTTTAGCATAGATAAACTGCCTTGGTGTATACTGTTGTAATTCATAAACAGGGTTTATTTACATGGAAGTTCCATTGCTATGGCAAAAGGCAATATCATTAAAATGCCCCTTTTTTCTAATTGATACTTTCAGAGATGCTGTATGTGGGTTTAAAGTACACCAGTCATCAATATCAAGATACATTTAATGGTTTACAGCTGTTATGTTGTGGCAAAAACAGAAATAAACGTTATTTTTAAGTTAAACTGAGAAGCAACAGCAAACAACAGGAGATCTTCAGAATGACTTGCTTCCTCAGATCGACAGCACACACATTGAAGTAGTGTCACTCTAGGACAGATAAACATTTCACAATGCAAAACATTTCCATTCAATCAACATACTCTACAAAAAACTATTTGTACCAGTTTCCTGGGAGCATATAAAGAAGCAGACATTTTTCACAGGGATATTTTATAGCAGCTGGGGCTATACTTGTGATTTGAAAGTGGCCAGATTTCCAGGGGATGGCTGTTGGGTATGTGGCATTGAATTTCTCATAATATCTGCAAATTCTGAATATGGCCTGAAATCCTGGCTATTGACCCTCAAATTGTGTGAGACCACAGACTGTAAGACAAGTTTCATTTAAGCACACCTTTCGATGAGAAATATAATTGACAGTGTTTTGGGTGTATGATATACGTTGGGTGTTTAGATTGCTTAGGCAGTGCTGTATTGTACATTCCAAAACATATGAAACATCTAATTGTTTGATTTTTATATTATACATAATTAGGCACTGCAAGATGAACTCCAAAACACTGAGAAACTGTCATCGGGGAAGGATAAAATGTATTTGTGTTAAGAGGCATCCAGAAATAAACTAAATCCAAACAAACCACCATGACTATGACTAAATACCATGACTATGTCCCCAATTCCAAATGACATGGTAGAGCCAAAGGTAGTTTGCAGGTATTACCACAATTGATTAAATTATATATCTGAATAATTTACTCGTGTCAATGACACAGTCTTCAAGGGTATGACTATTTATTAGGAATCATACTTTTACCACAGTTCACATTTTCATATCCATACAATGTAATATTTAAATTATATATTTCACATTTGGGAAAACAATTCATGAATGTATTGTATACTGTACATGTCCAAAAATTACACAACTTGATTTTATTGTTAATGTATTTTTTCCTCCCAGACGAATATCCCCATTTAAGAATCTGAATTGATACAGTACATCCTCCTTTTCCCTCTGCTCCTCATTTCTCTCAGAATTGTAATCCTTCTACAAGTCATTGCTAAGACGTGGATGTAACCATGAGCTACAGCCTTATGTTTACGTGCATTTTGACTTTCATTGGTTGCTTGTGAATTGCTAGCAATTTTCTATCACTTTTAACATGATAGTACAGAATGACTGCTATATTCATTTGGTTAATGTGGTTTTATGAATGAGATATACAGTAAAAAAGCCCTAACAGTGATTTAATGGGGACATATAAGTACACTATTTGATGAATACCACACCATTTAGTTTTTATTGCAATAACAGTTTGATTTTGTAATGTATTTGAAGTTATATGCCTTGTGAGAACTTAGACTCTCACAAGATCTGATAGGTCAGGAAGTGACATACTGCAACTGCAAAATAAGGGGGCAGTTGTTTAATAAAACTATAGTCGACCACACCTTCCACATAAGTTACTAAAGACACTATTTCAGTTAGGAACAAATATCTACAACTATATTCCATGTTTTTTTATTTGTTCTGATCTATCTTAATTATTACATAAATAAATTTGACTCTTTAATGTAGTTTAACTGCAAGACAAAAAATAATTAATATAAACACCCATGAAAACACACAGATGTACAGTACTGTCTGCATCCTGTAGATAAATTATACACTGGCTTATGGTATAAACACAGGAGAAATACCAAAAGTGCTGTGCAAAGTTAACCATGGAAAACTTTAAATCAGTGGAAATATGTACATGTTGAAAAGAAATATATGCAATATTAAGATGTAGGAATTATATTACATAGGTAATAACCAGACTCCAAGGCACTTCAGTCATTTCCAATTTTTTACTTGTCATCTTGAAGCAAAGACCATCTTCTCAGGGTTTTATTATCATTAATGCATGTCAGAGGAGATGGCTTTTAACACAGCATGTACTTTCACATTTAAATAAACTGTGCTGTGGTCTTCTTGAAAACATTATGGCTTGATTTGGTGCAACAGGCTACACAAAAGGCATGAGATGTTTATGCTTTAATAAATACTTTAAGTTAATTACCAGGTATAACAAGATACTGAGTATAGTTAGTCCATAAACATTGAAAGTATCAGTGCAGTTTAAACCTGTTGCCTGAGGCTTAGATATAAACCAAGTTGATTTACATTAAATGAAACTCAGAGATTGATGCACTATTAAAAAGTCACCTAAGGGAGTAAAGAAAGCAATGTAATTCTTTAAAAAAATGTTAAGAAAGGGTTCTGAAAAGTCTGCAAAAGGAGCTTCAACCAATGTTCTTCCATAGAAGAATGACATAATTTCACTTTTTTTCCTTTTAATTGTAGATTCCTTCCTATGTTTAAAGGAATCCTAATAAGATCAACAGAGTCTTAAACTAAAGCACCGCAGTTCTGATTCTTTGTATCCTATGTAACTGTTTTTTTAAACATAGAAATGTCCCATAGTCTTTTCTAACATGAATGTTTTCATTATCTAGCACAACTATAATTATAAAAAAGTTTATTATACTTGAGTGCAATATTTTAGAACTTCTTGTCTGATGAGTGACACTAATTAAAGTTTGTTTGCTAATTTTCACCCATTTACATCCAGAGTTCATCAAGGTTTTATTCTTAGAAATGGTGCCATAGATTGCCAATCCATCAATGTAGCAACAAATTTATTTATTTTAAAAAGCTGACAGCATGCTACAGCAGTTATTAGCCATAGTGTCAGCTATAGATTCTCTATCACTATTCATTAAGCTGGGAAAGTTACAAGAGGGGGAAAGCAAATTTCATTCCTTTAATGTCAGGCCATCTCTTGATTGCTAGGACTTTCATTCCATTGGGGCACAGAACCTTTCCTTCTTGATTAATGGAGCCATGGCTCAAGTTTATTTAATTGATAGCTTGTCCACTATTTCCTTCTCCATTTTAAAAGTTCAATTATACTCATACAAAGCAATCCATCATTTAAATGGAGTGAATTCAGAAGCGAATTAAAAGTGCCAATTTAAATTAACAAAATTCTTTAAAAATGAGCATAGGATGCCAAGCACATTACTCAAAATAAGGTAATACTATACAGTATTTAATACAACTGAGTGTTAATCAGTAATTGGAAAGTTTTCTTATGCAAAATCCAATTATACATTTCTAAAACAAAAACATGCTACTTTATAAGAGAAAGATAGAGTGCTACAAAGGATAATTTTTTCACATCACATTACCTCTTATACAATTTAAGTGTCAACATTAGATATAAAAATCAAAAAACCTTCTTTGAGTTTTTGACTTTCTCAATGAAAGGTTCCTACCTACTAATTCCAGATAAAACACAGTAAGAAAGAATAACATTGAATTTGTATATTCAAGTCAGATACAATTTCTTGCATTTTTAATGTCTCTCAGCATATTATTGGCTCTTGGAGACCTTGGTGCACTTTAGAAAAGTACTTTTTAGTTCTAGATATTTCAAGGTTAAGGTCAGATTCTCATTTAGTAATTACCTTACAGACATCTTGTTAAAATGTCCAGCATGCTATGTGATTGCAGGGATCTGAAAAAAATTAACAAAAAAAAACCCCAAAGAAGAAGCAGTAATGACCTTTGAAATGTTCTGTATTGCCTCTACTAATGAGATGTCATACTGTAACATGAAATATGGAGACAAAAGATTTTAAAAGTTTCGTTCCATCTAAAGCATATTAACTGCAAAATAATTTAGACAATCATGTCTATTATTTTTGCACTTCAAATTAATGCAATATTAAATTGCATTATAAAATATACATGAAAAATATGTTTTCCTATGAAACAAATTTCTCCTCAGAAATTATTAAAAATTATTAAAACATTTCTTACAATACAATGTATGCATTTATATAAGGCATTTTTTTATTGATAATGATAGATGAATGTCATAAGGTTGTGAGAGCATAGTGGCTGCAAGACCACTTTGATACACTAGAAACTGCATTAAAGGAAATTGAAAACCAGCATCTGCATTATTGCACAAATAATGTATAAACTTTTATTTTTTTCAATGAACAGTAATAAGGACTTCAAAGAAGCCTCATGGCTAAATTAACGTGTCACTTGGACCCCTGTAAGTTTAGAGATAGTTTGTGCAGTAAGTGTTGTACCACATAACACTTTTAGATATGCCATTAAAATGTTAATTCAGTCCACCTCACATACACAAACACACATCTACACTTTGCTGTGATGCGACAATACACTTTAATTAATTTGTATTTTCTCTTTTTTAATTGGCACTAAGGTGTCATCATAATTAGAGTGAACATACCTAAACTAATTTGGCTTTTTTCTTTGTTCTGGTTACAATTATGCAAAACTAATGAGTGCTGTCGGCAGGTGAAGCAAAGTTATCTCAGCTAATGTAACAAGATGAATACATATGCCTTGGAGGATATGCTATTAAGAATTCAATCCTAATTTCTATCTGAAATAATGTCTAGAGAGTTGTTTCCCCTTTTTCCATTAGTGTAATTTCAAAAATATCTAAATTCTGTCTTTTTTAAGAGTTAACTTTGGAATATCAAACTTGGGTCTCTCACAAGAGTTTGTTTAAAATACCCTTAAGGAGGAGGGGACCCACTTGTACTTCTGAAGTGAAAGACCAAATACTGAACAGAGCAGGTGAAGAAGTGAGAAATTATTTATCCAATTGAATTAAGAGGGAAACTTGGGTAAGCCAGATTGTGCATACCCAGAATGAAATTCTAGTACTTTTCTGAGCAGTGTCTTGAGATATTTAATAATTAAATAGGCAGCACCCAATCTAAATAACAGCACCTCTTTTAGCAGTGTTCCTAACCAACATTGGGTTCAAACATCTGGTCAGGAGGAAAGAGTGCTACTATCTAAAGCAGCATCCTGGTGTTCTTTAGAGGTCTCCTAACCCAGTGGTTACTTACTTGACTCTTGAGATCTGATCATTCCTTGGTGCCACAAGGTTTAATATACCCTTCATTGTACATAACAGCGCTATGCTACAAGCAGAGCACTTGCTAACACTATATGCAGTTCACAAGAAAAGCAGTATTTGAATCAAATATAAAATCATTGTTTCGAGCTTACTAGCATGGATTAAGAGACTTTACAAAAGTCCTTCTAAATAAATCACATACATTTTACCTAAAAGTGGAAAAAGTCCCGTTAAGTTGCTTATAGAGTTTCACAATTCTTTCTCAAATCAGAATATCTAATATAAAATTTCAAAATTGTATTTTGAAAGAAAAACAAGTTAATGCAATGCTTTGACAGTTTCAGAATACCAGATGTAAATCATGGTTCCACAAAGTAGCAAATTTAAAACTGTTATGTGATTGTAACTTGTTAGCTTCAAAATATGTTATCACAATGGTCATAATGCAGAAAATAAGAGCTGCCATGCAATTGACACACACAGTAAGTGCCACATGTTATACAATTATCATGCTACATCAAATACTGTTAAATCAGTGGAGATCTTACTTTTCAAAGAAAAGCTTCCAGTTTAATTCTACGTTAAATAAAACTATTCATACTGACGATTAAAATAAACTTATCTTTGTATGCATAAATAAATACATCCAATTTTCCAATGGCTTTCTCGAATTCATGGTTAGTGGGGGCGCCAAAGCCTTTCTTGGCAAGCAATGGTGCAAGGCAGCTTACATTTACACAGTACAGTTGCTTGTATAGGTTTGAATAGAAAGGCTGAGAAATGAAGCCCTCTCTAACCAAAGAGTTCTGAGAGGCCGGATGGTATACCAGCCCATCATGAACACAGACACATAATCATGCATTCATAATGGGGCCAATTTTTCCAGAAGCCAATTAACCTACCAGTATGTTTTTGGACTGGGGGAGGAAACTGGAGTACCTGGAGAAAACCTACACAGACCCTGTAAGAACATACAACCTCCCAACAGATACAGATGCAGCCATCTGGAAGGTGAGGTGGCAGTTGGAATAGCAATATAGGCACTGCAGTATCCTGGAGCTTTGTTTAAGCATTTAAGGGTTGAATCTGATCTGCTGAACAGAACTGTAGAATAATGCAGTGTGCTGTTTGCTAATGTGAATTTTGATGCACAGGGTATATCAAGCCTTTGTACAGACTACACTGACGGATGTCAGTACTTTTAGTGCAGACACGCAAAATGATATGCTAAGTGCTTATTTATGTACAACAGACTCATCAATGCGGAAGACCAAATCTGACAGTTTCAGAAAGAGTGTCTAGTTCCTAAAATAATCCACTTGTAGTGATTCAACCTGACTACTTAGCACTAGACTGATCAAGTTCTGGGACTCACAAAAAAAAGTTATAGTTTATCCCTTATTTCATGGAGTTCTACTGAAGATTATTGATCTATGAATCCAAAACTGAAAACATCATATATCATATTAGTATTAGTAAGGGAAAAAGTTAACTATAGTACTTAAACACATACTTGCACAAAGATGATAAAATCACTGTCTTTAAACTAATATAAATTCAATAATCCCTTTTATGACATTTGTTTTTCAGTGTGTTCACTCCAATTAAATCTAATTGATTTTATAAATTAATAAGGCTAACAACAACGAAAACAGCCTGGACATGTAAGACTATTGTTTTATTGGAGCTCTGTTATTTGTCACTGGTCTCATCTCATTCTCATTTTCTCCTGTGGTTGTTAAACAGTTTTCTGTAATTTTTTAGGCAAGCAATCTTTCAATCTGATCTAGAACATTTAAATGCACTCATGATCACTTTAGCTTAACTAATTGATATTCCTACAGTACCTCCTCACCGAAGCAGAGTACATGCCATGTCAAGTAAGTAATGAATTGATCTCTCTCATCTTCCTTTTGCATGCACAACATACACTACCAAAGTGCACCCAACTGAAATTAAAAAAGAACAACAATGAAAGTTACTTAAATGGAGAATAAATACAGATCCAACTTTTGTACTGCCTGATTTTTTTTCACTTCACTATTCCACAGCAACACATACAAGCAGGGGTGCTGAATGAGCTCTCTGTGAACTAAGCTCTCTTTCTGCCAAATGAATAATGTTAAACCACTGACGTTAGGTACAATAGAGATGACTTGTAGCTACTGTAGATTTGTCACCAAGATCTTGGGTGCGACTAAAACCCAAGATTGTTTGCTCATTTATTGTTGTTATTCAACCAAAATTAATAAAACCAAAAGAAGATGACTTAATAAAATGTATATGAACCTAGGATAGAATGTATATTTTTTGCAAACAGGTTCTTAGGCTTCAATCACAGTGCAACAATACCATAGTTCCTGTAAAAAGACAGCGGGAAGATGATGAGTATGTTATGTAATAATGATTAAGTTGACAAGAACAAAGAATTTTACCCCACATGGTTCTTCAATCTGGGATTAATGCTGTATGGTGACCCACTGCATTACCAGATCAGTACACACCTGAGGACAACCGAAAGGCCCATAACACTGGGCCCACACGTCAATCTTCAGTAATCGAGAAGTTATTTCAGAGTGGAGGAACATCTCTGTAGGCAGCGCTTTTTTCAGACTATACCTTCACACCCAACTATTCAATGACTGAAGTCAGTAAATGATTCCTAATCAGTTCCTTCTGCATTGCCAAATATAGCTTACCTCAGCACAGGTAACAACAACTGCCCTTTCTCAATGTCAGGGCAGCATCTTCTAATCTAATGAACTCCAGAATTGAAATGAACAGTGTTCAACATTTATAATTTACCTAATGTCATTTTTCAGAGGGTTAGGAAACTATTGGACCTAGATACTTCCAGTAGGAAAAAAACAAACCTTTGTGTTTTTGTTGTCCTCTTCACTGTGCCCATATGGTCTGCTATCAACCATTACATAATTCCATAATGCCTATATAGTATTTTGGAGACTAAAGGAGAAATCACCAAGCAGTTGGCTTCCTCACCTTCATATGTCTTCCTACTGCAGTCACATCAGTTGCTCATAACTTCTTCAACAGATTAGTCTGCCTGGACCTACAGTACATGCCTCCACAATTTTCTTGCCGAAGTTACAACAATATTTGCGTCTTAATAGTTCCATAGAAGTCATTTTAGCTATGCTTTTATCATCTCTGCCCCCTTTTCCATTGTGCCTTACTCATTTCACCCTCTATTCCCTTAGTATAGCCACCTTTTCTCTTTGCAATGCATACATCACTCTCACTATATTTGCTTAAAACAGCAGGACAAAACATGTAGCTGATGACAATAGTCAATGTTACTTCCCCCAAAACTTACCCGTCTCAGTCCTATGCTAAGGCACCTCTAGCTTACACCTACAAAATAAATAATTTCAGTCTGTCTTGATTTCAACTACTGAATCAGTCCAAAGCTAGTTGACACTTGCTGTTTGTTTTGATGCCTTTGTGTTTTACAAATATTACCAGCAGTCTTCTTCTTCCTCCCCTGTCTGCAAAAGGGGTTTCAGCAAATCTTGCATCACTTGCAAATCTTATTAATTGTCATCACTACAGTGCTCACTCTCTGAATCATCCCCTCCTACTCCCTGTCTCCCTCTTGTCATCCCTCCCCATCTATGATTCTCATTCTCTCACCAAGACCAAAAAATCTTTATGGTTGCGCTACTTAACTTTTCAGGAGGAGGACAAGTCTGCAATTTCAACTTAGCTAAATGCAGAAGCACCAACTGCTGCTACTTTAACATCTGCAGCTTTTGCAAAGTACTCATGCTTGATCCATATGCCCCCAATAACCACCTTCCTCTTCAATTCATTGACAAAATGACTACTGCTTTTCTTCTCCATGCCAATAAATACAATACAACCACACTGGATTTCAGCATGATTGCACCCACATTTTCCCTCATTCATTTACTTTTAGACTTTAGGCCTCTCTTTGGATTTTCTGTTGGTCTTGTCTCCCTTCTTTCATCTTCAACTACCTAACAGCATCCAATCAGCAACAATCCTGACACTTTGGATTATTTTACTCAAAGACGTTAAGCAGGATTTCATGACCAGCCAATTTTATGTTCTGTCCCTTTGGACCAATATCAAATTACAGTGTATTCATTCAGGGGTGGGCAGCACAAATAATGAATTGATTACAAAAGGAAACCCAGGAGAGGTAACCCAAATGAAATATGTAACCAAATTACAATTTCATTTTATTGATTCTCCCTCCACCACCCACTTCTCATTATAGGCATATGAAAATAAATGCATTGTATTATCTGGGTCCAGCTCAGTTCTTTAGTCCTAGTATTAATAGCTTAACCCCCGGTTCCGCATTTGCTCAGCATTTGATCATGCTAGCTAATTGATCAAACAATAGGCAAAAATGCTTGAATCGCTTGCACGTACAGTACACCTCTTACCAATCATCATTAGGACAGCTACAGTATTTAAACTGGCTCCCTCCTACACTTGCTTCAGCCTTATGTTTTGCTCTGTTTCTGTTGTGTTTGCTACATTTGGTTTAGACCCTTATTTGTTCCTGACTTCCACTATTGTATTTTTCTCTTGCATTTTACCCTCATCTGAACCATGCCAGTCTCTGCTGCTAGCCAATCCTGCCTCCTACTCAATCATCACACTCTTGTTTTTAATTCCAGCAATTCTGGACCTTAGCTCTTGTGGTAGACCATGCATCTACATTGATTCATCCCATATTGAGAAACCACATTTCCATTCTCTTTATGGCTTAATCACTCTCTCAGAATGCAGTCTTCCTGTCCCACACTGATTTAATCCATTAAATGGGAAACCACTGCTCTATATTAATCTATCTGCAGTGATTTTTGTATTCAGGTGATTCAAAGCAGAGTTTTCTTCTCTCTCTAAAGACCACCCTATTGCCAATGAAATCTTAACATGCTTCATTCTCTCACTACAAAGCAGCTACCATTTCCTTCTTGTTGATTTGACTATCAGAGCATTACTTCTTCTTTTCTTTGGTTCCCTGCGATATGCCAAATTCACTGATGCTAAATGCACCTTTCACCCTTGTCTGAAAAACTAGATTGTAGTCATCCCTTTCTGCTTTCATAATACAATTACCATTTTAAAGCAGGCAAAACCAATTAGTTAGGTCAAACCTTTTACATTAGCTAATGTAAGCTTGATTCTCCTATTAACCCTAACGAGTCTTCCAACTACTCTGTTCATTCATGTCATTTAGTTATCCTATTCACTAAATTACATGTGGTGTAGGTTTCTCTGTTCCTACACCATCTCTATAGTGTTCTACCTAAAGCTGATTTCAGCACTGATCACTTCTCTGGCCAATCTTCCAGGATCCGTGCATAAAAATTATAATCTCCACTATCAAAACTCTTGGTGTTTACTAACACACTCTTACCTTTCACATATCTGAACTGATCCAGCCATCTTAAGGAGTCTGTAAATAATTCTACATCAGTGGTTTTCTACTGGGGGTTTAGTCTTCTTCATTCTTATGGTCAGGATACCATTCTCTCAGAAGGGAATTTATGACAAATAATCTCTAATATATCTCATCATCTGGGCTTCATTTTGTATATTTCTCTTGCACCCCATCTACACAGAAGCTTCCTACTGAGCTCCTCACTGAATTACTGCAATTGATATTATTACATTAATTGTACTTATACAGTACATATATTTGTTCATATTTAAAATAAAAAGGGACATCTTTGCATTTTCCTTTTAAAATGTTGAAATATAAACCTAAAGATAGATATTTTGCCTCAGAAATTTAATTAGAATGTTGTTATCTACCAGTCATTAAAAAACGTCGAAACAGCATTTGGATATTTAATTTCTATGGCTGTTAACAATTATAGGCTAAACTACGTGATAAAGAGTCTAGATGGGGAGCTGTAAATGAAAAAGTAAAGGTTAATTCCATTTTGAAAAGTAAAAGAAAGTCATTACACTTGATGGAGCCAAAAGGTTTTTTTTCTTCTTGCATTTTACATTTTAGGAAGTAAATGGAATTAACCTCTACTTGCTCCCAAAGTCATACTGTTTCAATCAATAGCTGTATTGTTCTGCATTGATCTGTATTTCTAAATCAGAGCAAGGAAATATCAACCTGTTTTATCTTCTGTTAATAAGGAAGTACAGTATGATCAAAACACAGCTATTGTATTCTAAACACCACCCATGTTTGATACTAAACTGTGAAATTTACTTTTTTCAGGAAGGGTAAAAGATATAGGGCAGAAAAACATTTCTCTTCTTCTGACATGAATTGAAACAATTGGAAGATAGGAGCTTAGTCTTAGGGCACATGCCATTATGTTCAAGTGTTTGACATGTCCTACATTAATTACACTTATATAATTTAGTCACTTTAGCAACCAATTAACACTAGGTAAAGAGGTGTTAGTTCTGAAACTTTATAATGATTGATAGAATCATTTAATCTAAAAATTACCCATTTTTTTTAGAAAGGCAGTATCTAATTCAACAACTGAAGACTAATCACTTTATGCTTTTTTGTAATGTATATTACTCAGTAAAACTAGAATTTAGATTTAGAAAAATAAATATGATGAATATTCTATTTTATTCTGTTCAATGGATATTCATATGATATGCTAAGTAATCTTAATGTGAATATTTTGTCATTTACAGCTATTGCATAAATCTGACTTGGAATGGTTAAATTATACCTTAAATAGGTAAATATCTGCAGGGGAATGTTGTCTTCAATAAGAATGAACATGTCATACTATTTCTCTGGAGTAAAGTAGACATATTGAATCAATTATAATTAAATAAAAGCAAATACAGTTGAAGCAAGGTATGAAATATCCTAGTTTTTCATTTTACACAATGCTGCTTCAGCTTTCATTATTCCATTACAATTTATTAGAACTTTAATATCCTCTTCAGCTTCATTTAATAAAGCTATTTTGATTTTATCATTTGTATTGATATTATCTCAAATTAAATCAGCTTCTTCAGACCTGGAATATTTGTCTTTTCCAGCAATGTCTTATTGTCACCACATAAAGTTAACAAAACCCCAGGGGAACATTAAATCCAAAGGATTACATTCTCCGATCAGTTTTAGTGAACTATTTGTAAAGATGAAGGGTAAAATAACGAGTCATTCAGCTTGTTTAATGTCTCAGCATTGATTTTCCTAACAGGTTGGCGCCCCAAGAAAACATCAAGTGTAAAAAAGAATAGTCCTAGTCTTGTTGACCAAAAATCTAAACTTGGAATACATTTTATTTCCTAAAGATGTTTCTATTGATGTTATTGTACAAATTCAGAAGTTTGGAAATTTGTCAAAGTAAAAATAAATTAATTATTGTTCATTTGATTTTTGTTGTTTTTCTTATACTCATTATTTTCCCTTATATGTAATCTTTCTACCTCTGGATTTACGTCTATTGAAAAACATATTTGCACTTTTTAATGGAATGGAATGGAATAATCCACTTTGAAAAAGTACTTCAACAGATCATTCTGTGCTCACGTATATTTAGTAATATTTATTTTCTGAATACTAATGAATGGTAGTTTGAGGTTTGAAGGCTGTTTCAACACTCCATAGACAATATATCTACCTAGTAATATATATATATTATATACTGTATATAGTAATATAATATATACTAGTAAGTACTTCAAACAGCAAAATATGTCTTGGAAAACATTATCGAACAATGTAATGCAAAGATGTCAGAATAAAGTTGTATTTTTTCTTTGAAATTTTAAGCAATTTGTTACCTATTTCCTCACACTAAATTAACATTCTGTTGCCAAAATGCCTATTTTTTATTTTAAATTTTGACTGAATGTGCAAGAAAGTGGGAATAATATTTTTTCAGATTTATTTCAGGTTTATGCTGTTATTTTTATTTTTAAACAAGTACTCAAATACCAAACATCTTATAAAATAAATTATTGCATAATTAATTTTTAAACTTATTTTGAGGTAAATTATTTTAATTAAGTGCTTGATTAAGTGCTTTAATTTTTATTTATTTAAGATTATAAAATAAGAAATTCCAATATTTAACACTTCTTGAGCATATGTGAAAACGTGATGAGTAAAATAAAGTCTGTAATACAATATTAACTATTACATTTCACAATTCTACCATTACCATTTAGTAATGTTACAAGAATTTGTTCAAAGCAAAATATTTTTGATTGGAACAAGTGAAAGCATATGAATATTGGTTCATTAGAAATTTTTTTTGACTATGGTGTATCAAATTATACAATAAAAATAGTGCTTGATTTGTGTGGGAGCAATAGCTTTATAATTATGTCTCTTTGTGTGGCACATTTATTGGGGTAGGAGAGGATTAAAATAAAGAAAGCTTAATTCAAATTGCTCTAAGCCTTACTTCTAACATCATAAACCAATTACAAAGCTATCAGACTAAACAACTCTCTGAGGGGCTCTGCACATTAAAATTTAACATTGGATTCTCGTAAGCGATCCCACCAGAGCACTTAGTATTTGACCTTTTTTGTGTCTTGTCACGAGATTGCCACTTGTTTTAATTCACTTTTATAACTTCATGCAAGTCATCTTGCACTGCAAAAAGTGTCAAAAAAATTTCTAGGATTTATACAAGAGCTATTACCCAGGTTATATCATACTATCAGTGCTTTCTAATCAGAGCATTCACAGGTTACCAAAACTCAGCATCAGGTAATACCATCTACAAGCAGTCTGTGCAAGCCATGTTACTGAATGCAACCTTAAGAATTGGTGAAAATAAGAAAGTTTGTTGAAGTCAGTATCTACTTGTTTAAAAATGTTATAAGAGTACTACCATAATTCAATAAATATCAATGTCGAGATATCAAGATTGGCCAAATATAGTATTTCAGATGCTAAATCTAATGGCAGCAGATTTGGATCAATTCATTTTATGCCCTGAAAGAGCACTGAAATGAACAAACAGCATATGAGGCAAGGACTGGGGGACTTTTTAGGGTAGAAGTAGTAAATTAATGAACTGTCTGTGCTAGTAGTTCCAAAAACAAGGCAAACAAAAAAGGTGAAAGTGATCATCCCTCACAAATGCCTCTGTATATAGCAAACTGAGAAGAACGTCATAACTGGTGGATTAGCATCTAATTATTTAAATTTTATTAATTAAACCTGATCCAAAGTCTATATGATACAGAGCCAGCCATAAATATTTGTACTTATATCAATCAAAAGCCCTTTTCAGTATCTCTTTAAAAAAGAATTGTGTGTTGGAGACAATGTCAGAGACCAAATGACTTTTAATTAAGTGTATGTCATCATGGTCATCTGAATGTTTCAACATAATCATCTCTCCAGCTGGTGTGAAAGGATTATAGTGTAGAATGTGGCATCCAAGCAAACAGAAAATTGCCACATCATATTTTTTAATAACAGGAATATAATAGAAGTATTAAATTCCTAATTAAAACAACCTTCTCCAATGGCCATATGTAGATGAAAAAAGGAGGACCTCATTGAAGCCAAAATTCCAGACAAAATTTGAGGAAGGAAGTGATCAGCACCAAGAGATTTATGCATTATATGGTGTTTAGCTCAGAGTACAGTTGCCAATAAATCAAGAGGATGGAGAAACCTAATATACTTCCACTGACTTAATATATGAACTGAATAATATGTATTTTAGCAGTTAGGTCAGATTCTAATAATGAATAAATGATCCAGTGAAAATAAAGGAATGGAATACTTAACACTTTTGGCATTAACCCAACTGGCTGAGGATATGACTGTGCTAGTCAAAGATCAGTGCTGTCACAACCCCCGATAAAGGATCTCCAAATAGCCTGATACCGTTATCTTAGAATGCAGAGCTAAGCAAAGTTTCACATGAACAAAGGAGTACATATTGCATGATTGAGCTTTGTTTAATCAAGTAGATTCAGACATGAAATTGCTCAGTAGAACACTCATGGAAAATGAAGCGAATAAGAAGTATGTGTTACGCAGGTGAAGGAACACAAGTCAGTGAAGAGGTGGCAGTACTAGCACTGGAGTACAAAGGAATCGGTAAAGAGTTATCACTTTCTGAAGTTTGTTAGAACTGAATGAATGCATTCTAAGCAGAGCCCCCAAAGGAGAAGATGTATCAGCTACATTCACAGGCACACCATTTGTCACTGTACAGTAGCAGCTTGGCATGAGTAGTAACCACAGCATAAGTAACGGGGCAAATTGGGTTTGTGAACAAGTTGGCCTAGACCCAGTGCAGATGGATACTGTGCATTCACACCTGTTCTCTTGTAAAAGGATGGATTGAGCATCACTCTCTAGAAGGGACAGAAAAAGGAGAATGGGTTTGATGCTCAACCAGAATCAAAGAATTAAGAGAATAGAGAAGAAGGAGAAATGAAGATGAAGCAGCTTCCATTGTTTGAAGATTTAGGGAGGGTTGAGAATATCAGCAGAACTGAAAGAAAAAAAGCAGACAACATAACTGTAGGAAAGCTGATAGTGTTCCATTTATAAACAATTTAAGGTTGAGATTAAAGGTTTATAAGAGAAGTTGAGGTCAAAGAGCTGCTTGTTCAAGAAAGGGTGAGAAATTGACTCCAGTTCTAGCTTGTAGAAAGTGAAAGTGGTAAACGTAAGGTCTCAGTAATGCTGAAATTGAAAGATGTCTGTCTCTAATGAGATGAAAACGCTGTAAAGATAAATGCAAGAAAAGTTGCAAGTAGTGTTATGGATGGGCACTGAACATAACATTTATATGTAAGAGTGCAGAAGTGAGAGATTAGAATTTGACCTTCCTGAGTTTTCGATTATTAAATGTAATTACTGTACTGATTTTTCTGACAACCACATGCAGCTGCAGTAAGGATTCACAGAGTAGTGTAGACCTGCAACACATAATTTGAAAAAATAAAAAAGCCATGAACAGCAGCTATCTGGGACACCTCAGTGCCTACAGCGGTATACTGACTGACACCTTGTGCATTCTACATGGCTGCATCTGTACCATAGTTGAAAGAAAAAAATCAATAGACAAGAATGCCCTGTCCCAGTAAACTACATCTGGTTTGGTTCTTGTCAATGTATGTTGTGTATTAAACCCTCTACCAAAAGAAGTTACTTTTTAGCATGTTTTAAATGTACTCAGGAATTGCCTATACATTATGGTGTTAAACATAAAATATGTACACAGTGGTTTTAAAAACATATCATATTTAAAATCAAATAAACATTTAAAAATCAAAAAGAGGCCATATTAGAATGAAAGTTCTAAAAATAATTTGACTTTGCCGCATACTGTCAGATGCAACGTAATTGATTAAAGTCTACATTTCGATCAATTTATTTAAATTGTTAATATGTTGTTAGTATTGTTAAACTCTTGAAACATTTTAATATTATTTTAATGATCGCTTGCAAAACAGTTATAATATTATCTAGATGAAGACAGTGCAAGAATGACTTATTTTGTAGTTGATGTACCGTATGGATATCTGTGTACATTCACAGAATTCTTACACTTGTGTAGCATGTCAGGAAATGTTTAGTTTTGGTTGTGTATTTTGACTAATCCACAATTAAAAACTACATAATGTAATGGACACACAATTTAAGTAAACCCTTCAAAAATAAAAAAAAACTTAATTTTTTTTTTAGAAATGTAAAATTAATAAATGCCACTCACTTTAATTAATTAATTAAAAAGTATTGTGAATATTTGTGTTTGCTCTGTTTCTTCTCCTGTCAGAGCAATTAGTCAAAAATAAAGTCTGGCTGGGAGTAGGACAGCATGATTAAAAGGTAGATTAGTACATCACTGTGTAATAACTTCTTAAATTCAAGGGCCTATGCCCTCAAGCCGCAGCCGTAGGGCGACTTGGTGGTAGGTGGGGCTCCGGGCGTCCGTCTTCCAATGCAGAGCCCGGAACAGAGTGAGTGTCTGGCTTTTAAGGAGGGGCAGGATTAGAGGCAGGTGCACATAATTAACTAAAATGTGAAGCAGCCGGATCATCCTTTAGAGGAGGTATTACAATCGTGACAGAAGGTGTGCCTCCTGTTTGCATACATAATAAAGGCTTTCTCTTTCTCTCTCTCACATGGGTGTCCTTATTGGAGACACAGGAGGAGATTGCTGGGGAAACCCCTGTCCTGGGGAAGCAACTGGATGAGATACAAAGGGAGGAATATCCCTGCAGCACTTGGTGCCTGGGAAGATCGGTACCACTGGGTTAAGGGGGAAGGATATAGTGCTCCAGGTTGTGGTAAAACCAACTTGTTTCGTTGGTACGCGGGTGCGGTAAAACCAACACTATGTGTTGGTGCACGGAAAAATTACCAGAGGTCTCTGACTGGGTGTCAGAAAAGAAAAAGTTAAAAAAGAAGTACTGCTTATCGGAGGGTACGTAGTCAGAGTCAGAATGTATGATGATGTTGGAGATGTGGAATAAGAATAAGCAGACCTCCAGTATATAGGAATGATCTTAGGAAAGCATCGAGCCTGACAGGAAACTGCGGAGAAAACTGAATGGGATAAGAGTGTGAAAGACTTAAAGGGGAAATTAGCAAGTGTAATGGAAAGAAAAGACATAGTGAACAAACTAAGAAGTGAGAACAGGTGAAGAAGTTAAAAGGAGAAAATATAAAATTTCGGGAGGAAGTAGCTAACCGTGTTAACAAAAAGCAGACTGCACCCTGTCTATATCCTAATCTGTCTGTGTCCCAATCTGTGATTGGGATGGACGATTGCTCCCAGAGTTTCTGGGGTACCCCCAACCCCACCGAGACGATTGGGACAATACTTGGGATTGGCAGGACAAAGATGATTCTCCTCCTGGATTATTTATAATCTCACATTCTCACCAGGGAATGGGGATGAATATGACGAGGAGGAAGAGTGCAGGCAATCGGCCCCTCTTCTTTCTCTGCACTTGCTATTGTTTGACAAAGAATCCCCCAAACCTGAGGATATAGATAGATGGGCTAAGGAAGTTCCGCACCAGAAGTCAGACTTGCAACAGACTTGGAGGGCATTGTAGGAACTGAAAGATAGAGGAGGAAGATATCATAACTGATTCCTCCTCAGCTGTCAAACAGATATACCTAAGCAGGTTGAAACCAGATACAGCAAAAAAACTTACAGATCTAAGACCTGGATTGGGGAAATAATAACATCAACCCGTTTGTGACGTTGAAAGCCGCAGCGCGACAGGTTGAAAGAAACATGTACGCCAAAGTAAGGGCATGGGGAAAAGTAATAGCAGCGGCTCTGCTATTGCTGTAAGAAGCTCAGACATTTTAAGAAAGACTAGAAATAGCCAGCAGGATGAGGGTGTGAGGACTGGGCCACTCGCTAGAAACCCGGCAGGACCTTGGGGTCTGAGGGATCTGGTGCCCCAACTGTGGGACATGTCAAAGGAGCAGAAACACGCCTTATGGGATCTGTTAAACTAGACCGCCCCCCTGTTGATGCCCCCTCCATTTATCACATCGAGAGTTGAAACTGCAGTGTACTATATATTTTGTATCTGTTTCCTTTCTGTGGGACACAGGAGCTCAGTCATCTTGTTCATCTAGGATCACAGCTTCCAGGGGTCATGTGTCATTTACGGGGCGGACAGTTGAGGCTACTGGAGTGGGGGGCAAAGCGGATTTGTTTATCCGAAACTAAGAATTAACTATCTGCCTGGGGGATGGGGTGGCATTTAAGGCATGTATGTGGGTAGGGGAAACGCCCAATCTTTTAGGGTGGGATGCATTACAATATCTTCAGGGTGTCTGCCTCACAGTCAGTGAGACAGGAATTCAAATTAACATATGGTCTATAGAAAAAGACTTATGGGCATCCCACCACCTTGCACCAAACCCTACCCAATTGGCAGGGAGGTAGTTGAGGGGATCCATCCAGTGGTCAACAAGCTATTGGATCAGGGGCTTATTTGAAAAAACTCACAGCACCGGCTGTGGTCAGTAAAGAAAGCCACTGGGGCCTGGAGATTTACCATAGGTTACAAGCTAATCAATTTATAAATAAATTAACTACATTAGTTGCGGCCCTCTCCACTATTTGTCAATTATTGACCCCCGATCCCACCGTTATTTCAGTTATAGACATGGCCAATGGGTTCTGGTCAGTTCCTTTGCACCCCAAAGTACAGGAATGGTTTGAATTCATAGTGGACGGTAAACAAAACACCTGGACTCGACTTCCCCAAGGTTTTCATAACAGCCCTACTGTATACCATATGGCTTTACGACGACATTTGCGTGATTTGCCACCCCTGAATTCAGTAGTGATTCAGTATGTGGATGATCTCTTAATTGCATCCTTTGATGAGGAGACCCACAAGAACGAGCTTCTGCAGGTTTTAGATTTCCTGGCAGCTAAGGGACATAGGGCTCTAGGAAAGGCTCAGGTGTGTTTACCTACAGTGATTTACCTTAGACAGAAGATCAGTCATGGCAAAAGAGAATTGACTGAGGACAGAGCCCAGCCATTAGAGGCTTTCCTGTCCCCAAAACTGTGAAAGCTTTGAGGTCATTCTTAGGGTTGTGTAATTTTAATTGGGTGTGGGTAGATTCACTTGCTGAGTGGGCTCGCCCCCTAACTCCCTTGTTACAGGGAGGGTTGCATTCAGAGGAAGAGGTTAGGATGAGGTTGGCTCTGAGGAAGAAATACTGTAGCATTTAATTATTTGAAACAAGCTCTCTTGCAGGCTCCGGCTTTGGGTTTCCCTCAGATGAACCAACCCTTTTATCTGTATATAAGTAAACGGAATTGATGTGCTGTGCTGACAAAGGATCACAGAGGTATGCATCGCACAGTATGGTATTGTTCTGGGGAATTGAACTCAGTTGCCAAAGGATGGGGACCCTGCCTGAAGGCAGTACACGACACCTGCTTAGCTGTATAAGCAGTGTGCAGTACAGTACTGGATCAACGAGGGGGAGCGCAAGGCTGTCTGGGCCGTGATCTCTGATGTTGCAATCTTGGTCACTGGTACCATGCTTTACCAGACCTCAGCACAGCAGGCCGAGTTGAAAGCTTTAGTAGAAGCCTGTATAGATGCTAAAGGTCAAACAGTCACTACACAGACTCTAAGTATGCCTTTGTGATGTGTCATGACTTTGGGAGGTTGTGGCGTAACAGAGACTTTCTTACCACCACAGGGATCGCCATACGCAATCAGTGACTGAATGATTGAAAGCAATGGCAGTGTTGAAATGTAAGGGGCACAATGAGAAAGTATCTTCAGTAACCAAGGGAAATAATCTTGCAGATGCTGCTGCTTGACAGGCAGCTCTAGAAGAGTCAACGTCCGTAGTGCCTCTCCACTCTGTTTTCTGGGCAAAAGGAGAGCTCCGAGATATACAAGCAGAAGCGCCTCGGGCAGAGAATTGGTTTTGGTTGGAGAAAAATGTAGGGCTGCATGATGATGGCATGTGGCGATGTCAGAGGACTGGAAGGCCGGCGTGCCCTGCAGCCTAATGCCCTTTGTTGCCCAACAGATCCATTCCTTCGGACATCCGGGGGTGGGACAGATGGTGCACAGATTCTCTCAAAATTGGGTAGGGACTGGTTTCACTGGCTTCTGCCTACCTGTAAGGGGAAGACTGGACTACTAGTGATGATAGATTTGTTTTCTAGGTGGGTGGAGGCGTTCCTTGTCAAAACATCACCAGACATGGCTAAATGTAAGCGAAGAGAATGAGGTGAGTGAGATCACTTATTTTACTTTCTAACCACTTACTCTCTTTACACTGCATACCGCTGCACCTCTCCTCTAATAACTTAAACAAGTACAACATTCTACCTACCCTCAGAGACAGTTACTTGCTTACTGGGAACAAAGGAAACTCTAGATAGGAACCTCTATACTTCTACAGTGAATAATATGTGAAAAAGTCCAGTTCCTATTTTCTTCATTAATTTGCTTTAGTTTCAAACAATAGCCTATTTTAAGTAGTATAACACTTGTTCCTGGTTTAGTCTGAGTCAGTATATCAAATAATGTACTTGCATTTTGAAAGATGTGAAAAATATTTTCTTTAGTTCTTGACCAGGTCAGAATTCTTGTTGCTACTTAATGTTTTATTTGGAAAAGAATTTTATACTTTCCTCATATCGTATAAGGTGATAGTGTAACTATATGAATTCTTCATGCGCCACAGTCACTTAATTTTAGGTACTAATTCATTGTTCTAAAGGTAATAGATAATGTTCATGGTTCCATGATTTGGATAATTAAAGTTCTTTTAGGCTGAGAAAATATTCTACAGTTTTATAGAAAAATAAAAATGCAATTTACTTTCAAGCAACAAAGCTATTTGTGTTACTAAAAAAATATTTTACTTATGTTTATTTAGATAGGTTCCTTTTTCCTCTTTACTTTATCCTTTTAGGTAGAATCTTATTTTTCACACAAAGAGTGTAAATGTAATCTCTGTTTGGCCATGAATAACAAAAATGACATATACTATCTTATTTTACTATCTTATTTCAAAAACAGACAAAGATGTCTGAAAATATGCTAAATAGTTTTATGTTATATTATGTCTTGTTTTTCCTATTAATCCTGGAAACAGTAGAATATTTCAAAATCTTAGTACAGGATGAAATTTGTGTATATACTAACAGAAAATTAAATGAAAGCACTGAAGTTACGAAACTGAAAGTTTCATAAAGTGTGTTTTCCATATTGAAATATTTATTGATAGGCCATGGTTAAATTGAGCATTTAATCAAAAGCACTAAAAGTGATATTTAATATATCTAGTCCAATTATTCTGCTGTTACAAGGTTTTATATTTTAAAAATAAATACAATATTTTTCTTCTGTAATTGTAAATTATTATATAATATGGTCAATAGAACAGAGGTAGACAAAATTCTGGCTCAGTGATTAGAACATTGCTGTTTATGGCATACAATCAAAATGTGCAGTACTAGGGTACCATTGCTTAGGATTTATAACTTATAAAATTAGCTGTAGATTTACCATGAAAGATCTGTTCATTAAAAATGCATTAAATATGAAAAGGATCAGTTGATGCTAAATGGAAAAGCCGAAAAGCTATTAATCTAGCTATTCTCTCTTCCTGTCCTAGAGAGACATTGAGTAATACAACTTCAAATGAATGAGAACTCGTAAGTCTTCACCATTAACTTTCTATTTTAATGCTTTCAGATCAGCATACTGCCAAATAAGCAATTGGTACCTATATTTTCCAGGAAGATGTATTGTTCTCAGCCATGTTGTCAGTATGGGGAATATTTTTGTACATTCACTTTGATTTTGAAGTAGCTGAAAAACAAGTCTGAAAAATAATTGACTTCTGAGTAAAAATGTCCAAGGGCATTCATTAAGTATTAAAACCAGCACAATTAAAATTCCAAACTAGCTAATTTCCTCAAGTGTGAATTACAACTTCAAATATTAAAGGAAGACAAGGTCAGCTATTGCTGCAACAGTGGACATTGAATGCAGGTGAACTAATAGTAGTTAAAATGGGATTTTTGAGTTCATAGTTTGTTTTGTGTGGGATTACAGCAGAACAGTAGAGATTACAGCAGAAGAGGAAAAACAGTAATGAGTTTTGAGATTAGGATTCTCTCCATTATAATGTAGGAGAAAAAAAATAATGACTACGATGTCTGTGAAAGTGACAAAATCATCTGATCTATAAAATATTGTTAAATAGAATTGCAACACTGTACACCTTGAAAGATCTATCAAAACACTTAGTCACCAAATGTGTCCAGGCAATGTGATGTTTCTGTAAATGCAGAGAGAAAATGTGTCAAAAATGAGATGCCTAATCAGAATAATACACTGCTGATCACTCAGACAGCTGCCCTGTATCTCGACCTTTGAATAGATGTAGAAGAGAGACAGCAGACAATTATGCAAATCCGTGGGCCTCTTACTGAAGATTAAAGAGTCTACTGATTGCTTCTAGAGGACCTTGCTAACATAGAAACAGATGTTTTTACTCGTCTTTTTTACCATTTGATTTTTGTTACCACTTTAAAGTTATATCTTTCAAGAAAGATATTACTTTATTCTGACTTTTATTTTCATATTAAACCTACTGCATTATTCTAGCTTGAAACGATTGACATTGTAACTAAAAACAATGCAAAACCTCATGTTTTATTAAATAAAGCTTTCAGCGAGAAAATTGAGATGCAAGCAGTGACAGTTAATGCTGTAGATGTTTGGTATGCTTTGAAATACAAAGGACCGTCATAAGCAAGAAATGACCAAAAGGACACTTTGCTTTTATTTCTGATCTTGAATTTCTGAAGCAATCAACAGTTATGCGTATTCCTGTTACCATATGCATGTTCCTATGTTTGTTACCATATCTTCATATTGATAATTTGGAATTTGTGGCATTACATCCCCGAGACATTCTATCAACATCTTTTTATTAGGCACAGGAGGTGAAGGTGGGGAAAATTGATATTTCAGTTAAATTCAGTGTTTCAAACTATTATGATTTGATTTCACAGTCGCAACTGCTACAAAAAAGATGTCTAGATTTACGAATATAAGGAAGAAGTTTGATGATCTGGAAAATAATGATTTGATTGATTTGCAAACTGGTCTACTGTATGTTAAATAAGATAAAACTGCACTTTTTTCATTTTAAAGCTGTAATGTGCACTGCTAAAAGCAACATCTTATCTTTAATAATAATCCCTAAGAGAGTTATAAAATGTTCCCATAAATTACACTTGGATAGAGTTTTTTTTTTATTTTGTAAACACATAAAAACACATGTGTTATTGAAACATCAATCTCACTTAACTGAAGCATCTATTTAAATAAAGGTTTCAGTATCCCAGACCCTGATATGGCATGTTCTGACAAGACAAACTGCTAATGGGCTATGCTGTCAGCACAGAATGAAATGCAAACAATAGAGAAGCACCCATAAAAACAGAATGACAAAATGGGTATGAGAAGAGGTTGGGATAAAGTTCAGGGACAGCCCAACTACAGTTTCATTTACAGCATGTCTTCAGTCTGTCAGTTTAATTGAAGGTATATAACAACACATTTTTAAAGCATTGTCATTCACCTCCTTTTCGGATAAGAAACATGACCTATTTATCATGCATTGTTTTTTTTTCAGCCGAGGTTGAATTCTTTTAAATCCATTTAAGAAAGCAAAGTAATTATGTGGGCATGGTGCAACAGGCCACAAAAGAAAAACCATGTTGAAGTTCCCAAAGACTTTTGGGAACTTGTAACATGCATTTACACGTACTGTACAAAACTTGAATTGATTGTGAATCTGTCTTTTGCTTTTTGCCTCTTTCTGGGCAAATATGTCTACCTTACATTTGTGATATAGTAGGTAGTGGGATACTGTATCTGTTTTGTTTCCAAACCTTGTAATGACTGAAATTCATTTTTCAAATCCTAGAAGGGGAAAGGCTTGACTCAATGTTTTCATGAAAAATATGGCTATAAATATTGAAAAATGCTATGCCAATGGCAGTGCAGAAACAGCACTTTAAGAACTTAAGCCTAAACCGAATACTTACTCACTTTATGGACATATGGGAAGAAGTGATATGACCTATTTACACAAAGTTTTAAGACCCCATTATAGTACTAAAGGTAAAGAATCAAATTAGAAATGCTGTGTGCAGTGTATTGTTAGACCTACAGATAAAAATGATTCATATACAGTGTATTTATACTTTATATATCTTGTTAAATACATAGCAATGAAAGAGATAACTATTAATTCATAAGGAAAAATTATATCCAAGATTCCAAAAGCTGTAGGATGCCTGACTGAGCCTGAGGTAGGAAACTAGACAGACCAAGGAATGTGGAGATGCCATCAGAAGTAGCAGGAGCTGAGAAGAAGGAACCTGGGGCCAAAGGCACCAAAAGTACTGGGCCTTGTTTTCCATGTTTTCCATGGAGGAAATGCAGATATTACATTAGAAAGAAAAAGACATTAAATGCTGAGGGAGACCTGCTGGCTGAGTTGGAGATAGGATGATGGACAGAATCAGGGCTGAGGAGATAGCATCAGGAGCAGAGGGGACTGAGAGTGTGGTACCTGGAGCTGTATTGGATGCCAGGGATAGTGGCAGGAGGAAAGGCAGAATTAAAAAGCGGCAGAATGCCTGTTGACTGAGCTGAAGTACAGTAGGATGCTTGATAGACCTGGGGCTGAGGAGATGGCATCAGGAGTGGCAGGGGCTGAGAGGGGACATTGCAATTAGGCTGTGTTGGATGAAGATGATATAAGGAGAAGAGAGCACAGAAAAGAGAGTAAATTAATGACCAGGAGGATAAGAAAAAATTAGGGATGAGAAACAGTCGAAGCAGCACGGAGAGTAGACAAATAAAAGGAAACACGGAGACGGAACCATGAAAAGAGAAGGGTCACTAGGTAGAATGGAAAATCCTGGGGGTGGCAGTAGAGGGCAACCCAGACGTCCTACTGATAATTAGCATCTAACAGTATCCTGGGTGATGTCATCGTGGAATGTGGAAGTATGCTGGATGACAGAGCTTGCTTGTTATGGACCTCTGAGAAATAGAAAAAAAAAAACAATTTAGTGCATTCCTTTTTGAATGATTGCAGAGTCCTTTGCAACCTTGCTAGAGTGCAGTCTTTTGAATAGCGGTAATGGGAGATGCAGTGGGACTGATGTGTAGAAAGTTGAAACAGCAGGCTGATTATGAGAAGTCAGAGATTCTGGTTCAAGTCCGAAAGTTCTTCAAGCAGATCTGCAGATCCCTAGTGAAGAGGAATATATTTGAAAAGGACACAACCTTCTGTCTTTTTGGTTGGTTGAATGATTTGATTTATTCATTTTTAAGGAGCGTGCTTATCCATCAGATAAAACAAGAGAAGGGAAGAATATTGTTTTTTAGGTTTTTGTTGTTTGTATTAACTAATAGCACATTATGCAATATAGAATATTTAGTTTGGAGCACAATCCACATATAGACAAATAATAGTGTGAGGCAAGTGCAAGACGAGTACTGTAGCATATTTTTCACCTTCCGGGCATACTGTATGTGACATGGTCCACATATAGAATTAATGCAACGAAATTAGAGAAAATGTCTGTGCAAGATATACAAAATATATTTACTGAGAAAGTCAGTAATGATTGAAATGAAATACAGTTGGGTGAAATTGGTTTAGTCTGTAGTTATCCCTACCAAACTTCAGTTAAGAACTTCTATTTTACTTACAGTAAATAAGGTTCCAAGACCTTGGTTAGCTACTTGTAGATTAAATAACAACTACTAGAGTTTTCATAAAGGTCGAAATGCCTGTTACGTACCAGATTATACAAGTCAAAGGATTCATTTTTCAAGAAAAACAGAAGCTTAAATACTAAACATTCATTCAGTGAACCCATCATGCTGAGATGTTTTTTTTGTAACAGATTTTACCAAAGCAGAATGAGAAATGACTTCAACACAAGGGCTCATTTCCGATTTCCAGGTTCATTTAAATTGCATGAAAAACAGAAACTTTTTCTGCCCCCCTGCCATGACATTAATTAACCACGTTTATATCTGAGCATATTTTGACAGTTTTCCAAAGGATAAAACATATCTCCATTCAATGATAGATGTTAACACAGTATGTTGAAAAGGAACAGTTAAAACAGATTAAAAAAAATAATTTTAGACATATTACAGCAAGTTTGAATGTGGAACTTAAGTGCATGGTGATTTGAGAAGTAAACATGATCTTAAGAGTAATGTTACTTTCAGTTAGTATGCAGAATAAAGAATCTTTAAATTGACAAAAAAAAGGGGAATGAAAACAATCTTAATTCTACACAAAATACTCGCACTTGAATAAAGAGTAATTCTTTGGTGTTCACTGGGGTGTCACTTTATTACTAAATTTAATCAACTGTTGAACATTGTTTGAATCCTAATTGCCTAGACAAAAGTAATTTTAATTTTCAAAACTCTGACCCTATGTAATGAATTAAAATATGGATATCTTAGAAAAGAGAGCTGAACAGATTTTGATAAATGTTAATACTGTAATAAATAAACATACATATGCATACTTGTGGAGTGAATCTGTTCTTAATTAAACACTGTTATTCTTCTCATGGTGTATTAAGTTTTCATTAAGAAAACAGTTAGATCACACCCTTGCATATGAAATAAGCCCTTTTGGCTTTCCCCATCCAATTATGAAAATGGACTAGCACTCATGGGGATCTATTTAATGTACTTAATGGATATACTGTAAATATTAAAGAATTGGGCAGTACAATCTTTTAAAAGACTGGGTTAAACATGCCTTTAAAATTAATGTTATTAAAATCCAAAATGCCTTCAGTAGGTAAAAGCAAACAGATGCAGCCATTTAAATTGTGCTAGGTGTCAGGTATAATACTGCAGAAGGTACAGTAGTATGGAAAAACATAATGCATGTTGTCTTTTTTAATGTTTTAATGCATGTTTTTTTTTAAATAATCTGATGCAGGACTGCATTACTCTGTAAAACTGCCAGGTGGCACAGAACATCAGCTGTCAGCTGTGTGTAGCTGTCATATACATTAAATCTTATTCCAATAATTAAAAAAAATGTGTATTATGTTTATTATTATAGTGCTTTCTTTCACAAATCATACTATACAGCAACACTAACAGAATTTTAGTTTTTTTTATTACATACAGTATATAGAAGTATAAGTGATTTGTATAAATAGTAATTAGAAAGCATTTTTATTTTGATATATATATATAATACTGTATATTAAACAGCACGTTTAAAAACATCATGTTTAAAAGCAAAAGAGCACGTAAAAACAAAAAAGAGACTAGCTGTGATTTTAATGACTTTCAAAGAATGATTTACGGTCAATAATTTTAATTATTTATTGTTTATAGTCATATATAATCTAATGCTAATTTGTGGTGTAAATGGAAAATGAAACGCTTGTAGTTTTTTAATTTAGTTCTTCAAAGCAGTTTTGCATATAATAAATACTGTCACACCCCTTTCCTTTCTTTATATTACACACTCTCCTCTGAGAGCTCTGATCACACTGACTCCCTCATCGGGGTAACAAGATACATGACTCCACATTCCGTTACTTCTGGGCCCTTTACCTTCGGAGTCTCATGTTCACCAAGTTCATACTGTTGTCCTCACTGGTAGGAATCACCTGCTCCTAGACCCCATTAGGCAACTGTTTCATACTCAACCAGTGCCTCAGACTCCCAGGTCCGCCTCCAGCCCTGACGTACTCTTCCCGACACCACCAGGTTAGGTGACACAAACACACTACCTACATCACCAAGTCTCTTTCGCACTACACACCGTGCCGAGACCCAACACACTGTCCCTCTCTAACACACACTCACAACCTCCCTGGCACCTCACTCTCATGCCCTTCGGTTGTTAACTCACAGCTGCCAGTGCACCTCACTGTGCCCAGCCACCACTACACTATCTCCCAGGGAGTGTAGCTAGATAGACCCCACTCGCTTCCCCGATACCAATGTATTGCCACAAGGAGGGTCCCTCTACCACTGGTAGTGTCTCATACCAGCTACTGTCATGCTTTAGCCCGGCTTTCACAGCAGAGCCTCCACATTTCTCCTCTCAGCACTGCAGTGACGGCAAGACTGAGGTCCTACTGGATCTTTCCCCCCTTTAAACCACTTCCACACCTGCTGTTCATTCACTTATTTCGGTCAGGTGTGGTTTCAATGGCAACGCGTCTTCCTTAATCCAGGGCTCCACCCCCCACACCAGACACTCCCTGTATTGTACCACAATAGATTACCAATAAATTAATATTTGTTACTATCATTGAACCTACCGAGAAACAGAACTTTGCTGAAAAACCTTTGTGTTGACTTTTATATTTTTAAAAAGTTTTGCATTGTCTAATTTATGAATCAAGTTGTACAAAAATGAATCACTGTGGTAATGACTCCAGTAATTATCTTAACCTTTACTGTTTGACAAATCTAAAAATGTAGCCTCGCTGAGTTTTCTTGCTTTAGACATTTTATTATCTCACAGAATTAAGGATACATTCTCAGAGATACTGTTATGAAGTCCCTGTCAGAACATTGTGTGCCTAGAATGACAGCCTATTTACATTCCTATAACAAAATGGCAGATTGATTATACAATTGTGTTGTGTATATTCAAGCATTCATCCAAATAAATATCTTCTGTCAACCTTGCAGTAAAAGCCGGATGATACATTTGATTATATTGTTGATGGAACAATAAATTACAGTTAGTTTAGAAGATACATTTGTCAAGGTTCATACTTGTGTATTGATTTTCTAAGGCCCGCATGGCTTCAAAATAACAACACTAATAAAAAAAGAAATACATGAGAATACTGTGATTAGGTAATGAGGTTATGAAATACTTCAAGTGCCTTTCACCAAATCAAGTTAACAAAAACATACATTATTTGTTTAAAATGATTTGGGCTTATTTTCTACACATAGTGCTTTCACAAATTTCACAAAGGTGCAAATATGTTGTAGTGATGCTATGATGTTATAAAAAATCTGTGTTAGAGCATTTATCCATCCATTTTCTAACTTATTCACGGGGGAACGGCAGCCTATTCCAGCAAGCAATGGGCACAAAATGGGATACACCTTCAATGGGATACCATGAATACTACCATTGACGCCTGCAAAACCAAATCAAAGATATTTACTATGAAGACATAATAGGTTAAAGTTTCTAATGTAAGTTGTTTCTTAAATATTATTGTCCATGGGGTTGGAGCTCCCAACATGAATGTGCATTGCTAAACTATCACTATAGTTCAGATACTGCACTAAAGCATGGGTTTCCAACTCTGGCACTGCAGAGGCCCAACTTAGTTGCTTGCTTTTTATACTGCCAAATCAGATTGTTGGCACTTTTACTTAGAATTATTCCTCAATTACAGAATCAATCTATCAAGGTCATTCATTTTTCTTCTGGTGATAATAACTTCATTAAGATTTAAGTAATCACATTGTCTCATCTTGTCCTTCAATCCTGGAATTCTAATTTAGTGGCTAGGAATGAAACTAGACAAAATGGAAAAGCACTTCATAATGCTTTTGCACATTTTCTCTTGACATTCATACCTATCTTAAACATAAAGATCAGCTAACATAACATATATATATATATGTATAGTCATTCTAACAACCAAGTAGTATATAATATACATTAACTAAACTGAACATAGTAATATTAATCATTATTTATTGCTCACATGATTAGTAAGATTAGCTTTGTGTGACTAGACAAAACAATACTCCACACTCCATAGTTTAATTCTTTGAAATAGGCTGATACTTTTATCCATTCTTGAAATTCAGGAAAACCTACATCTGGAAAAAAGCATGATAATGTGATTGTAAGTGTGTTTGCATCTTACATCTGGGAATGTATGTGTGATAGGAAGAAAATTAAACCTGAGAGATTTCTCTGGTACCAGTGCAGTCAGTTAATGTCTAGAAACACTCTGCTGTACCCTTGATGAAAACCAATGTCTCTTCTGGGACCTGATCACAAAGAAGCTTTATGTTTTGTTTAATGGATAAAGGGACAACACGCTTGGTTCTGAGATGTCAACTACACCAACCTTAAAAAAAGCAGTGTCCACAACTCAGCATGAACCTTTAAACTACAAAGTCAAAACGCATGTTGCAAATTCCCAAGCTAATACCTGATGCATCTTAAGCTTTTAAGAGAAAAAGGTTACTTGTTCAAGTTGAATAACTACTTTATTCTAACTTTCAAGTCCATAAAATATGTCATTAATATTAAACTGTCCCAAAAACACTCAAAACTGCTTCTATGTACTGTATCTAATATGATTTTATATAATTTACCACTAGAAAAATACAAGTTAAAAATATTCTTTCTGAAGACTTTTCATATACTTATGCCCACACTCTGGTACCAAGAACATATTTCTATATTTGACATACTGAAAAAAGATGTTAAAGCATTGCTGCTTGCACTTAGAGCTTCATTGTTAGTAAGAACTGAAGTTTATATCAAATACTTTTTTGAAAGAAGATACTGAATGATATTTGAAAAAAAATATTTAATATGTGATATGAATGCAGAGTCTTAAGTCTAACCATTTTTAATTGTAAGAGCTTTTTCTGTCTTTTCTAGTAATCTATTTCTAGTATTCTATTTCTAAAAATATTTTAAGATTCAAAGCAAATTGTTTTTTTATGGATCACATAATATTATTAGAAATATACATATTATTAGAAATAGGGTTTAGTGCTTGCTGAACTCTTAAATTAATCATTATTTAAAGATGAAACTAAAGCAAATACAGTATGACATATACTATAATCTTTATATTTTGGAAACCTATTTCAATTGCTCATCCTTGCACAAAAAAGGCAAATTAAAATACCTTTGGACTTAATTATCTGAATTTAATAATGAAGCCCTCATTCTAGTCTTTTGCACACTGTTTTTATTATTATTGGGGTTCCTTGTTAATAACTCACAAAATTAATTCTTAGTTCCAATACTGACCTCTAGTGTTTATCTTGTAGAACTGCAATACAGGTAACCATAGAAACAAATAATCATACAGTGAAGAATACCTTATTGACTGAGATGCTGGAAATGAATTTGCTTCGAAGATTTTTTATACTTTAATATGTAAATAAAAGATTAACAAGTATAATGTACTTTTAAATATTAAATTCAGTAAGTGCATATTTTACCATTTTCAACAAGTAAACCATTTTCTTTATTGTAATGTGACTTGTTTCGAAGCCAAATTTCGAACAGAAAAGAAAGAGCAGAAAAGGTACAAAAATTCAACAGTATGTTCTAAAGTATTTTATCCTGAAAACTAGGAACAGTCTATTCACACTTAGAAATAGCACTAGTTATTTAGTCTAAAGTATCAAAGCAAACAATACGATGGACATTTAGATTGGACTACAAATAAACTGTAGTTCCTAGCCTAATGCGCAAAATTAAATACCTTCTGAAATACCTTACACATACATGCAGTATATCGTGTATTAAAATAACATAGCTGGATAACATAGTTAGGTTATTAGGATGGGTTTTAATCACATAATTCACTTTTTATTGAATGTATGTTAATTATTATCCTTTAGCTGTGTGACATGTTTATCCACAATTATCCACATTTGTTCCTATTCATCCATCTGGGTACTTTACTGGAGCAATTTGGGTGAAGTACCTTGCCAAAGAGTACAAAAGTGCTGTCCTACCTGAGCCTCCTTGAACCCACAGCTATAAAACCAGATATAAAACCAGAAACCTAACCATTACTCCATGTTAGTGTTAAACTAGTTATTTAAACTGGCATTACAGTCAATCATTGTAAGTTTTTTTTTCCTTCTGTACCTTTCTGTATATATTCTTTACAAAATTAAATCACTTACAGTACTAGCAATTTTAGTTCTGTTTCCACATGAGTTATCCCCACCACTATTACATCACTGTGACACCCAGGCCTCACCACAACCAGGCAAATGATTTCCAGCCCTGCTGCACATCATTTTTGTCCTATATTACAGTCTCACCAAGCCCATAAATATCTACTTTTTATTCTTATTATTATTCTTTTATTGCCTACATGTACTCACCCCCTGCCAAGGTCCTCCCCTGGCCCTGCAGAGGGAACCACACCAGACTTGCACTCAGCACCAACAGAGTTGGGAGCTGGACAGGTAGTCCCTTCCACTCTTAATAATACACTATTTTTCCACACTTCTCACAATACTAAACACATTAACATGAATAACACTCACCTCTCACACCCCATGGGCATGACCACACAAGAGAGATGAATCAGGTGGTCTGACCACTAGGGAACACACTCTGTACTTCCGGCTCCACTGTGCTTCATATGCTGGACCCACAGGCATAGCCACTCACTGTAGTGTGTTCTTGCTGTCGTAAGCCCTCTTCCATCAAAACCCCTTTAGAATCCTATTATTAGATTGTTCCCTTTTGAGGGAAGACTGCAAAGTCCTCTCCACCTGTTGGTCTTCCCTCTCTCTGTTCTTCCTTTACAAACGCACACACACACACTTTTAACACTTGTTTCTGCAGCTTCCAGCAAGTCGATTGTTCAGCCATACTTCAACACCCTCAGCCTCTGGTGCTCCATAATGTTGCTTTTAACTGTGCTCTCAGAGTCCTGGTGGGTGGCATGGACTGACTCCCAACAGCATTTCCAGCTACTCAAACACACCGCCTTCCTGGGGAACAAGACACCACTCGCCCAGTACATATGTTAACACCTCTATAGTCCTTCCCAGTCACTTCTTCAGCAACTACAGCAGCCTCCGCTGTTCCATCAGGCTGCTTTCTGTGGCTTCATGAGAGCTTTCTACTTTCAAGGAGGATTTTATTTCTTCTGAGGAAAGTGTAGACAGACCTTTTAAATGGAGCAAATCACAACTGCACCTCATCAAAACACCATCTCCCTACTGTTGTGACCTCCCAGACGAGCACCGGCTGATGGCCTGACACAATCCAATTATTTTATAATGACCTCTTTTTACAATCTGGAGTTAATCTGGATATTTGATTTAAATTTTTTTTTTAGTTTAGTTCCTATTCCTGTAATGTTGAACTTTGAAAATAAAAAAAAAATCAATGCATGTTTATTTTATCTAGTCCCTTATGTAACTTGATGAAATTATTTGTTAGTTCCTTTTTTTCCAATTGGTCTACTTAATGTCAATATTCTTGTGTGCAGAATCATAGGAGTCTGTGGTCCACCCCTCCAACACTCCACAGCCCCCACCACACACATCACTGTCACTTAAATTAAACAATGTTTTACTTGAATGGATGCCTGATCAGTAATATGCCTGATCAGCAATCTTTAATGAAAATAAATGACTAGCACTTCAAATGCTAATGAAGTCTTGAGTTTGGATTTGGTTTCACATGTAAAATGTAAGGGTCAAATGAAAACACCATTATTTTAATTACAGTGAGGCATTTAATTATAGTTTTCATTAAAAAAAATATTAATTTTGCTGTGACATTCATTCCTGTATTCAGACACATTCTGCATTTCATGAAGACTGCAGAGAAGATCATACTGTATGTGTGGACAGGGGTGAGATAGTTTCCAGGTTACACAAGCTCTGCATGTACTGTACTGTACAATAAGCATGTTAAAACTGTGGCTGCAGGTAATAATTATATACTGTATATGAACCAGGTACTGTATAAAAGTCAAACACTTAAGTGTAAAATAGGGCATTTATGTTAAAACATAAATAGCAACATAAGAGACATAACAGTATCCATCAAAGCACTAGAAAAAAATTGCCTCCAGAAATAGCTTTAGAATGATTTGGGTTTTGTATCTGTGCAGAAAGGCATAAAAATTCACCTGAAACCAAAGTATACATTTCAAGCTAGGAATCTGTGATGCATTTAAGGATAGGTACAAATAACTAGCCAACAGAGGGCAGTCCAGTATAATCCACAGCTGTCCAATTAAGTGAATCATTAAAAAACAGAAAATATTCTTAACAGAAATAGACTAAAACCTGTAGATCCCCATACAGTAGTTCCAACATGGTACAAATATACTATCCTTGATCCTTGCATGCACTGAAATAAAGAGCTGCTTAGCACAGGAACTGTACCGTGAATTTTTACTGTTAAAACAAATTTACATATGCAGAACTTATTTTGCAACATAATCATAAATGAATAATAGGAAAATTTAAAAATAAGGAAACAGCTAATCTGTAAGAAGGCTATTTCACCCATATGTTTACCAAGGAACAATCCAACAAAATGTCTCAGGGTGAGTTTTATATTAAATGATATTAGCAAAGAAGAGTCATAAAAGTTACAAGCCCTACGAGCACTTAAACAAATCTCCAGGGTCAGATGATATTCTCCATATTGTACTTAAAGAAATAAGAGATGTAGTCCATAGTCCATTAAGAAAGCTCTTCCAGCAGTTATTCAAGACAGGGTTATATCAATTGGCCAGAAAATTGCCAAGGTAGAGCCCATCCATTAAAAGGATGACAAAATAAAACCAATTATAGACCAACAAATCTTTCTTCTGTTACATACAAAGTTGTAGAAGCAATAATTAGAACTAAACTAAAGGATCATGTATATGGAAATAGGATTTTAAGACATAGTCATCATGGAGTTCAAAAAGGTATGTTTGGTTTATCTGGCTTCTCTGAGTTCTTTCAACAAGCAACAGTAACAGATACAAATAGAGCCTATGATATGATAAAGATTTAGATTTTCAGGGGGCTTTAGATAAAATCCATTATAAAGTATTCATCCTTAAAGACATGAAACATTCAAGGTGATATACAGTATGTATTTGAATTTAGGTTTAGAGTCCTAAAGTCTAGGAAAGCACCTGGAAAATGGTATTTAATGTGGAAAAGTACAGATTGCTATAAGTACTGTATATGATGGAAAATATTGAAGTCCAAAGTACCTATGTAAAATTTTTATTTTTATTTTTCTAGCAATTATTTGTCTACATACACATCAAGGGGTTAAGGTGCTAAAATTGTACAATGCATAAGTAAAATTTCATTTTTCATATGTACACTTTTGGCCACCATAACACAAAAATGATATTAGTGCTCTGAAATTATAACAGAGAAAAGCAAACTGCAATACATATCCTGGGCTTAAAGTAATGTTCTACACTGGCAGGCAAGAAGAAACAAATCTTTTTGGTGCTGAACAGAGAAGACCACCAGAGGACCTGACTGAGTATTCAAAACTCTCTTAGGGATTGTGAAAGTCAACTGAATGGACTTCTTCTGAATCAACATTCAAACATGGCAATCAGAGGACACTAGTGGAAAAATGTGGATGGGTATTTAATACTACAAAAAGAGGGTTATGTAAGTAATGACTTTACATTAGGTGATTGCTAAGAAAAAAAGGGGTGGTACATAAAAGTGTATTAGACAGTAAAGACTAGATAAACATGCAATTGTAAAAGCCAAAGAAATTATTAGATGAGAACTCTCTTCATAAAAGACATTAGATTTCATACAAATCACATTTAATACTGACGTGAAATACACAGTAATATTCTTGTAGGTAAGAAGCATAATTTATTCATGCACTTTATGAAATTAATCTTGTGATAGATTACCCTTTGTTTCTTATTCTGCTGATGCACAGTTTCACAGACATTTTGTTGTGCTATGGTGTCTTACAGAACCTTAATGCACTATGATATGCTGCATTCTCTCCAGGTGCTTTCCGGGACTAATTGTGGAAAACTGCAGGAATTATGCAAGTATGCCACTGCAAATTTCCTTATGTGCTGTCACATAGAACATGGAACTTAAAAAATGTTTAAGTTAAGAAAAAAATAACTTCAGATGTAAAAGCCATTTTAAACAAGAAAAAATATAACTTTGGCATTTCTTCTCTTAATATACAGGTATGATTGTATGACACTATTAGTCAGCTGTATTTGTCTGACATTTACAACTATTTTCTAGAAATCGTTGCATGTGAGATATTAATTGAGAAATAAATGATGTGCTTTTAGCTGCAGTACACTGCATTTCTGAGTGTAGATGTTGACATTAATTGAATGATAAAACTGGAAACTTTCATGACTTTCATGACGTGATGGCAGTCTTGCTCCCCACACACAGTATACGGTATATTTCACTTTTATTAGAATATTATTTTGTCTGAAAATAAATCACCAAAGGTATGTATTTCTGAATTTTTTCAATTACATACCACCCAAAAGTCATGAGGCTAGGAACTATAATTTTTTTTGAAATCCTCATATTTTACTGACAACACAAATCTGTCACTTTTGCAGTAATGCTTTTAGTTTTGTAAGAAGGATACATTTGATTCAGAATCATATTCTGAAGTCAGGAGAACACAGGTTATATGAAAGCTAAAATAATAACTACATTTAGGTTTTTTAGGACTGTTACAAACTCTAGCAGCACAGAATACTTTCATTTTTACAGAGGAACAGATTGTATGATTAGCCTCACACCAGGGAGTCTGAGCTGCCAGCCTTCAATTAATTACCTAAAGAAACCTATGTATATTTTCCTTAGGGATATTAGAGGTGAGGTAGTTCAAAGAAATCACTTAGGAAAGTTCAAGGCTCATATCCTCTAAGAAGAGGACAAGTATCAATGCAAACAATGTATTGGGATAATTCAAAGTGATGGAAAAGGGAAAAAAACACTTTCAGAATGGCTACACACCAACTTTCTAAAATGAGATGTAATTTATAATGAGTTATATCTATGTATAATTAAAAGGCTCTTTTTCATTAGTTTTAAAATGAACTTTCAATGATCATAATAAAATCTTTATTATCATGCACTAAGCTAGCAATTGACCTTGTCTTTTCATTAATATCTGCAGGTCAGAGTTCTGATGCTTGCTTTAAATGTGATATAAAATGCAAGGATGACATACTGTACCACTTGTTAATCACGTAAACAGCTCTTAAATCTTTTATCTCTTAAATCTTTGTTAATTTTTAATGCTTTTTTATCATACATCTACAGAGCTATTAATAATAATGGTAATTATTATATTTTTGTAGGGAATACATGTTTTAAATTATATGTAAATATTGTTCAAAGATCAGGCTATACACATTTAACAGATAATCTTGATTACCGAATTCATGCTAGACATAACGGTATTTTCTTTTATAGAAGTAAGGTACATGGAATCAAAAAAAAGAATGTGAAATGCAATTGCTTACAAATTAAATTGCTTAATTAAACACATTACCAATTACTTCAAAATCTTGAACACCCATCACTTCAACAGCATTGAGGACTATGAACAAAAATCTGCTTTATCCAATTGAATTTTCATTTGCAACAAATGAAATAAATGAAGTGATTTTTCTCATGGCGTGACTCAGGATACTTTCATCACACATTTCAAGGGACATTCCCCTTCTTTTGTTATTGTCTAATAATAAAAAAAAAGAGTGAACAAAAATAAAAATAAAGAAGTCCTCCAAAGTTGGGGGGGTGGAGGTGGGTTGGAAAAAAGAAAAAAAATTGGGCATCCCTAAACTTCATAATGTGTAGCATGTAAAATGCTGAAATGCAAAGCAAGTTTTTATACAGTACATAAATAACTATGTATATTGACAGTGTGCAGTATTTTTTTCCTAATATTTTAAGTATTAATTCAATGTACAAAACAGAACACTCTGATCACTTATTGAAAGCTCACTGCTAACTCATTGTTTAAAGAGCTAAGAAAAGGCAACCGTGGCAAAACATCAGATTTCATTTGATTTGCTGATGAGGCAGAAAGTGAATATACAGAAAAGGAATCACATTCATGTTCTCTGGGTGGGTTCAGCTATTTGCTAGGCAAGTTCAGATCTCTTCCACCTGAACGAATGGACAGCAATCGATTGAGCTTCTCAAGTGAAATAACTCTTCAATCATTGCCTATTCCCTCCCACACCATGTACTTCTGTTTTATTAATACATTATGTATGAAAATTAGGCCCATTGACAATTGAACAACTTGCAACTTGCCAATCACACATCTAGGTGGAACCATGCCTGATCAGGTCACCTTTAAAAAGGCCTTAATTCAAAGTTAAGGTCACCGCAAGAAGTGAATAGCTTTCCATACATTCCATAATGCTTCGAATGTCACCAGAAGCAAGGGAGAGGGCCTTTGGCATGTTACTGTATGTGCCATCATTGCCAGACACTATGGAGTAAGCTGCTCCACTGTGTCCTGACTGCAGAAAAGATTTCAGCAGACTGACAGGACAGATGACCGTCCAAGAACTGGTCGCCCTCGAGTGACCACACCAGAGCAGGACCGACACATCAGACTGGTCCATCTGAGAGATCATTTCATATCTGCAGCCCGTACTGCTGCTGAAACTCCCGGCAGACACAATGCCCGCATCATTGACAGGATAATGAGGCTCCATGCAGCTGACCTTAGAGCAAAGCGACCTGTCAGAGGCCCTTTGCTCACACCTCCTAGATGTCACACCTGACTGACTTGGGCCAGACAGAGGCTGTGATGGACTCAGTGCCATCAGGTCCTCTTCACAGATGAGCCACTCTTTAGCCTGTTCCATTCACATGGGAGGGCCAGAGTGTGGAGGAGGAGGTGTTGTATTTATTTTTTCCATCAGGTTGTTTACATCCCACATGACATTTTTAAAAATACTTCTTCAATCAAAATGTTTAATCTTTACTTTACCAGTAACAACTTACTATAAGTTTGATTTTTAGTTTGAATGTACCATTCAGTAAAATACTTAGAAGATTGTTCATTATCATTCTTCATGTTGATATTGTAGATCTTATTTTTCTCTTTGTTTTCAGTAAAAACATGCAGCAACATTGTGGAAAGAAAATTGTAGAATGCTATACTGTATGTGGTTTTATAAAGTGTTACTTAAAATCTGTATATTTATGTAAACTACCCTGATTTGGAATTGACAATTTACAACAGGTTTTCCAGTTGAATACAGTGCATCACTGAAGTAAGTCACTCTGACCATTAATTGAATTATACACATGCTACATTGGCTTCATTTTCAGATACTGCTGTTTTGCTGCAAAACTATAATAAACAGTTAGGAAATGAATTATAGAAATGATGAGTGTTAAACTTGAGTATCAAAAGTAATTAATTCAGCAACAAGACACAACAAAAATGAAGCCTTTATTTTTTTCTTTCTCTCCCTCTCTTTAGCTCATTAAGTCATCTGTTGAAAGTACTACAGCAACATGGCCTACAATCTAGCCAACTGTTAAAGGTGTTTTTCATCCACTACTGAATAAAGGCCTTCCTAAGACTTCAAAAACTTGCCTCTGTTTGCAGCAGCTTTGTTTTTCAAAATTATTTCAGCTAAACTCCTGATATCAATCTTAAAATGTTCTGTTGGTTTAGTTTGGGTCAACACGTTTCTTGGAATCCATCCCCACTCCTTACAGGAATAGGATACTTAAAGACAAGCAAAAACAGATGCTCATGGATGAATCAGGGTATCAATAAAAAGCCAATGATGTTAAATTTAAAACAGTATCAAGTGCTGGCTTCAGCTGTAAATAAACTGCATGCTGCGTACATCAGTAAAGACTCACATTAAACTAAGCAAACAAATCAATTGTCATGGAAAATTGCACACGGTGATGGACAGACCTGTTCTTATTTTGGTGATAGAAATGAAAAAAGCTTAAACCACAATGACCAGCCAAAGTATTAAAGGTCAAGACCCATCAAATGTCTGTTACAAAAATTGTTAGTTGAAGAATTTGTCTGGCAAGCCATCTATCGGAGGAAAGCAATATACAGTATGTTCCTTAAGTTTGAAAGGTTAATTTTATTATATCTATACTCTACACCGATGAAAGACATTTTTTTTAGGAAATATGAGGTCTGACAACCTTTGAAGAGTCACAGTAAGCCTTTGCAGATACGCTTTATTAAAAGGCAGTGCATAAATCTCTTTTTTACTTTGAGAACGTGTACACAAATTTTGTGAAACTGTATAATTATAGATATTTAGCTTTCTTTCCAAAAAGCACCTCAAATTTTTCTACATCAGGGAAGATATTTGTTTTATTGTAAAATCCCCAGTTGTTTGACATGGAACAATCCCATTTTAAAGTCCATGTAGAAGATAGAAAGGTTTTAGTATTTTCTGTTGAAATGGACTGTCTATGACAGATGCACATATACACCTGTTACTGAGACAGGTAATTCTGACAATGACTAATAAGTTAATCAAAGTATCTTTACAACATCAATAGCCAGATTTTTTTTTAAATAGTGATTTCAGTCATAAGGGTATGAGTACAATTAATGGCTAAGGAAATGTTTTTTTTAATTTTATTTTTACTGAAAATTCCTGGGGAATCTTTGTGTCCTGTTTTTTGCTCCTGCTGAGATTTCACAGACTGATTGATTTATTATTTATAGCATAAATTAAATTTGCATTTTGTTCTGTAAAAATTTGGATTTGTAAATTATATCTACCTTGCACTAATTAGTGTTTTCAAATGAGGTGACTAACTGAACTTAAGAAGTAAAAGCTCTCAATTATATACCCATCTGGTCAGCTTTTAAGTCAGAAATAAGGGAGAAAATTATTAATTAGAAAGCACATCAATTAGATGTGCTTTAACTAGGTTTTTTTTAAAATAAAAGGTCTAAGTGCAGACAATTGACCTTTTGATGAAATATCTAAACAAGCAAGCAGATCAGTTACAAGCACCCATTAGCACTGGTGCTTAAGGGCTAAGTTGGTATAAAAATCAGACACAGAGATCCAGGCCTAAGTACCAGTGCTCTAAGGAAATTCAGGTTGCTACTGAAAATAGGGTTGAGAGAAAAGGAGGTAACATTCTTCCCTCTGGCCCAGAATTTCCAACTCAATGCCCAAGTATGACTTGTAAAGTCAGTGACAAAAGATACTGTGCTTTAAAAGTTACCAACTTTGAGATGTTACAGTGTGGAAAATGAACATATAGCCAGAGAGAGGACTGTCAGTTACAGGGCCATAGCACCCTTTACTCTCCAAAGAAAGGAAAAACCATTTCAAAATTCACAGTTTAAACTTGGAAGAAAAAAACAAAACAAACTTCAGTCACTTAACTATATTCCACACAGCATCTTACTGACTCTTAAACTCTTTGGTCTCTTTAATGGTCTTTTCTACAGTCAGCAGCTCAGACCTCTAGACTCTTAGACCTTGTTTTTCACTATTTGTTCATTAGCTGTGTCTCAGCTATCTTCTCTCACTGTCTTAGATCATTGACTTATTCTCCAACTAATAACCCCTCTACAGGACTCTAGTGCACAGCACCACTTGCCCACCAGCATCTACCTCACCAACCTCCAAACATGGAGCAAACATTTAAATAGAGAGGAGTGCACCTGTCAGGTATCTGGACTGTAAGGACTAACAGCTGCCTCCTCTTAGACAGTGATTAAATTGACTGCTTCTCACAAGGACTGTTCATAAGATTAAGAGTGTTAACCAATTGTGTCCTAGTGAACTTCCACACTAGGCTTGCACTAATTTGTCTACCTAAAAGTTTCTAATGAATTCATTTGTTGAATGCAAATTTGCACTTCTTTGCTTGATCAGTGGCAAAATAATATTTTGGATCTATTTTGGCTGCTGCTGCATAATAGTTGGCATTCATCATGAAGTAGGTGCTGCATTTCAATGGTTGATAATGAAGTGGGTGCCCTCCTGTGTGTAAAACACAAGCAATGCATAAATGCAAGAATATTATATTATTATTCCCTAAATTTAGAAATGTAGCCATTACCTCATTAATCAAATTGGCACCTCAACAGATATTTCATATTTGCCCAGTTGGGCCCCACTATACCTGTGATGGCTCCCTCTCCTTCTACTAAAATGCAAACTTGAAATGGTTTTAACAAATAAGATAAAATATAATTATCTGTATAAAAATGGCAGAAACAAAGTGCCCCAACTCATTACATGATTATTATGATGACAATGACTAATCTGTACACAGCTAAAAGATGCAATCATTATAAAAATGTTAGCAGAATTAATTTAATGACTGAACTATATTGTTGAAAATATGCCAACTAAAACAAGAAACAATATATAGAAGATAACAGTATATTAGTTGTGCATAACACCAGGGCCAAAAGGGGGCAATGTTGAACTGCAAGCTTCTGATTGTGAATAATTCATTTGAATAGTTGTATTTTGTTTTGGGAACAGGTGTTAAAATTGTTATTCTATAAGAAGCTATTTCGCAATAATAAAATCTAAGTTTTCATACATTGTTATAATGTGAAATTTATAACATGTACTGTTTATTTAAAAGTCCAAAGAAATTCCCATTATAGCTTACAGCATGTCTGCTTTGATGAGCTAATTGATCAGAATTATTGTTGCCCTAAAACTCAGTGTGATACTGTGAGCGTATTTTACAATGTTCTGTAAGATTAAAGGTTAACTGACTTTGCTAATAATGACTTTGTACAGTATATTGCTCACCATGAGCAGCAATAAATCTTGTTTTATATGGAGAAATTAACAGAAGCCTGTCCTGAGCCTTTCAATTGGATGAAGGATGTCAGTCTCCAGTGAGGCAGCCTGCTCAGCAGCCTTCACTATCACTTACCTTCTCAACTTCACTGCTGCAGAGAAAAAGATCCAAAAGGCTTTGAAAACATCAAGTGCATAACCCAACACTGCAGACTACCAGGAGAACTTGATGACTGACATTACAAAGATTTTACTGAAAAAAATCTGAAATTTATTATATTCAGCTTCGAGAGAAATGACAATGCCAACAAATGCCATCCTGGATTAGTTGTCGGTTTACTTTCAAACCATTTAAAACCATACCGCATGAATCCCAAGATATCTGTTTGAGAGAGAGTTAGGCAAGGTTGTATTTTAAAAACTGAAATATAACACACTGTTACAGATTTTTGTTTGTCTCCAGTTTCTTCATCAGTCCAAACATTAATTCCATCCATGAATAAATATGCATTTTACAAGAAGTAAATACACATGAAAGTAAAAAGAAAATCTTCAAATTAAAATAGAACTCTCTTTTAACCCCCATTGATTAGTTCGTATCGAATCATATCTGAGATATAGCTTCATTCTCTTCATGTAAGAAAATAAAATGTACAGTACCTGACTGAATGACCATTGTAAGATTACGTTTTTATTTGATGTATAAGTATAGTAACATAGTAATATATTTAGTACCGAATAATTAGAATTGGCATACAGATGTTAGCAAGAATTGAAAAGTGATAGCACACACTAAACATACTTTTTAAACAAAAAATTCAAGTACATCTCACAATAAAATTGATTACTTCTCTGTTAGTGTTTTACAGAGCTACAGTATCATTGTTCAATTGATTCACTCCAGACATGTCAGCAGCTACAATGCGTAACAGGTGAAGGGCTTCTTTTTTTTATAGTATATAGCGGTTGATGCTCTTTGACTGTTTTCTGGATCCTTTGATATATCAATATCTTTGGCACATTTTACGTTGTGTCGTATCAGGGGTTTTAGCAGGAATCTATAAGCATGGTAATTACAAACTCCTTTTGAAAGAAAAGGAAAATTAGTTGGAAAGAAAAAAAATAGTTCTGTAGCAGCAAAATTTAGTTATTTACAGAAATTGGTGCATTTCAGTAGTGTCTGAAACTATGCTTACTCTTTTTAAAACTAATTAATCTTTAGAAATTCACCATGGTTTTATCCTTAAAATGCTACTTCATAAACTCATCCATTACAGCATTTCACCCTCCACTAAGCCTCACACAAGAATAGATCGCACCTGCTGCTTCTATCCTGCTTGTGCCCTTGGATATGAGACTGCAGCATTCTGCTTTAATGTGTGATTCAGTCTCAATGTATACACACCACTGGGTTAATATACTGTAACATATTTTTTGGCTGTAGACAATGATCTTTTTCCACACACTGGCAAAATATTAGGAATTGAACAAATCATGGAAAAGGGAAACCACAATGGCACATTTAGCAGGGCACTTCATGATATATACCAACAGAAGCTGTAATATATCCACTGTGTAATTTGAATCAAAACATTTCCCTAAAGTATAAAGGATCAGTAGACTGATGATATATCTGTAATGTCGCGTTAAAGTTGCATACAGCTTCTTTGAGACCAGTAGACCATTTACACAGCTAAGCATTTTTTTACAAAATTGAAAATGTCTATTTATATAACAAGGAAGTGAATTTCCCATGTAATGTAATTTTTGCCATTGCTATATTCATGGAAAAGTTCTTTTTCTACCCCTGTTATACTGCGAACAGTATGGGTGGCATGATTTGAAACCAGTTTTCTTTGCCTCATATATCAAAGAAGCAATTTAGAGAGGCAGAAGAAGCAAGCTTTGCCAATTAGGCGATGATAATGACTTAGTAGAGGGAAATGCAAACCCAGCAGAAAATTACTCCATGAAAATGAGCTAGTGAAGAAGTTAACAGCTAACCTTTATAACATCATAATTCCTGCCCCTTCTACTCCAGCAAAGTGTCTTCAGGAAAGTACTACAGTACATCATTTCATGTGCATAGTTAGTGTTGTTCCTAACATCTAAACACCTCTCTTACTGTTGTCAACTCAGAAAATAAAAAAAACACATCTGTAGAACTGACAATATCAGAAACTTATATCATCACAATATTTTCTTGTTATTGTTTAAGATGAATTAAAAGATGATGTCATTATAAAAGAGAGCTGTTGAATGACAACCAATTATTAACTTGAGTCTCAAGCAGTTTAATTGAGACATAGTACAGTCTGTTGAAGCCAAAAAGCAAGGACGTTTTAGTACAATTCTGAATCACACCAAAAAACTGCTTAATCTTTGGAAGGATGTGGTGTAGAAAGTGGATTTATTCACTTCTAAGAGATATTTTCTACCCAATGGTTTTCTTAATCTCTCATTTAATAGAAATTTAACCTTTTTCTTTGCAATCCTTCTGAGGATGGTTTTAACAGCACACTTAAAACTCCCCAACTCTGAAAAAGATGTATAAAAAATTAATTACTTCTGAAAAGTGTAGAGCATGACTGACTGAAGAATAACCTTATGATATTTGTGCATCCATGTGTTTAGTTAAAGTTATAATTTGTAAGACATCTGAAATCCATAGTTAAAATCTGATAAGTTAAATGAAAATACATTTTTGTTTTGCTGATTGAACAACATACCTTTAGTATATCTATAATTATAAGCCTTATTACAGATGTTCATTTATTATATTGTGTCACTTCTCATTATGTTGATGGTAAATCATATCTTGTCCATATTTTATGAGCTGCTAATATGATGCCAGGCTTGGAAAACGAAAGAAGCCTATTTAGCAAGAATTAAATATGTTCACTGACATTTACATAAGATTTCTAACAACTTTGCATTTTATATCTGTAGCTTTTTTTTCTGCTTCTAAAAGTTATAAGAAAATGGACTTTTACAATTTTGATGTATGGTCTTCCCTTGAGCATAATTTAAAATGCATAACTTGTTGTCCAGTTAAATGGTCTGGAATGTTTAATTATACATGAATCTACTCCAGTGTTCACAATTGTGCTAAACCATCAATTATTATATGTTCATCTCCACCAACTGAACGCAAAATTGAACACACTGAGATGTACAGTAACTATGGATGTTGAGAAGTGATGCATTTTTTCTGATTGTGACAAATCTTAAATAATTTGGGTAATGACTGGTTGTGAAATGAATCACGACCATGGACATTTATCATAATTTTATACTGGTAAAAGAAGGTAAGAGTAAAACATCTGTCCTTCAAAAATTCAAAAGCAATAGGTATTTTCATAATCAAAATCTTAAAAGATACATATCCTGGAAAGCATTTCCATGTAAGGTTTGGTATTTATGTTTATGTGTGTGTGTGTGTGTGTCTGTCTTCCTATGCATATGAACAAAATCTGAGACAATATCCCCCCAAAAAGTAACTCTTGGCAAACAGTCAATGTGGAGTCATCCACACAATATCAATTACTTTTTTAGAAAACAGAAAGCAATTTCCTTTAACCTAAGATCATCCAAAATGTTTTCTAGGTTCTACTTTTTCCCTGTGTGGTGATTTATTTGGGTAGAGTCTGGAATAAAAAAAATAGAATAAGAGTGAATTGGAGGTCCCCACAAATTCAGACACAAACCCCTTGGCGTGTGTTTGTGTGATTATTCTAGATACTATACAGGAGGTATGACACAGGCTATGTGGTTTTGCACTGCAGGGGTTTGAGATCAGATGCTCTGATTGCTCTGGCTGGCAGGTTGATAATCTTCATCTGTTTCAAATCACAACTAAAATGATCAGGGTAGCTGGGAAAAGACACCTGCCAATTTGAGCAGGAGCATGGCCAAGGCAATAGAAGTATTATATCTAGAGATAGTAACATGGTTTGTTTTTTGTCTAGAAAGGATAGACAAGCTTGTGAAGAAATTTTTTTTATTATTTTTACAGGGAGATTTCTTCAACCATTTTTTTTGCTGTTGTTTTACTCACCAAAACTAACATACCCAAGTCTAGTCATGTACAGTATGCTTTCATTTATTTGAAAGCACGTTTTTAATTACTGTGCAATAATATTAACATTAATGTGTCATTTAAATACACACTGTTTATTCACATACAAAAGACATGCCAGTGTAATACAGAATTTGAGGAAACCATGTCTGTCTTCATGTGCACACTTTCTGTGATTCATGGCATAATCATCAGAACCGATAAAATCCTGTAACATTGAAATTAGGTCATTTGTTAAGTTCAGTTACACAGACCTCTTTCATAATTATCACATAGAACCCAAAATCTGAATATTCTGTATTGACTTTGAAAAAAAGAAAACCAGTGTATTTTTCCTTAATCTTTTAAAAACAATTGATTAGCAAAACTCAATGCAATGTTAATGAGAGTTTCCCATTGATGTATGCTTAATTGCTCCCAGTTGCCTAATGTCACTGGTTAAACTTCCCTAAAGGATTATAATTCTTCATAATACATCATTTTTGGAGAAAAGATTTATCAGCTTTCAGTATGGATTTTCTTTTTCTCAGTAATTGGAAGTCACAGGGAGATAAAACCTGACAATAGTGTTATCTGTATATAGATGCATGTCTGTTTGTGACAGTGAATAGATTGATTTATTGATAGTTAACAAAAACAGTGTTATACATCTTATTGAACTCTGCTGGTCATTTCAACCAACCAACAAAAGGCACCTGCCTACCAAGGTGTATATACATGTACATTAGATCATATAGTACACATATAGGAACAAATTGAGCAATTTGTTTTGCTGAAGAAACATTCCTAGAGTCTTCAGGGTAAAGCTGATGAGTTGTTGTTTTTTTTTATTCTTTTTTACTTTTCAGTATAGAATTAACCTCTACTTGTTCCTTTGCAGCTTAGACAATGACGTAGCTCCACACTGTGTGTTATATATACACACACACATCATAAACCTTTGTATAACACTAGTTTGAAATTATGAACTTGTAAAGTCTCACTCTTAAAGAATGGTGTTTGCTCACATATAACATATATCAGAAATTAAGACGCTGTTTTTATTGCTGTACAGTATATGACATGGACTGCACCATACTGCACCACTTGACATACAACAAACACAGCAATTTCAGCAAAATGGCCTAAACATGCTGCCTAGATAAACATGACAGCAGTCATCCTCTGTTGTACAACTGGTAAATTGGTAAATTATTAAAACAAAGACCACTCAAATTCGAACTGACACAATTAAAGGCTGAAAGCAAAAGAAAAGAATGTGGTGGAGAACAACAAGAAATTACAATCATCAAATAGCATGGCATAATTAATGCATACACTAAGAATACTCAACTATACCAATAACCCAATATGACAGGATGAAACAGTAGTAGGAGGTTCAGTCCCTCAGATAAGATGTTAAGCTGAGGTCCTTAATGGTCGTTAACTGTTCATAAGAGTACGGTGCTAACCCCAGTATCCTGACTAAATTCCACACTGGGTTTGCACAGTCAGTCTGCTCTATTTACAGATATGAGTGAAGCAATTTCTCACTTCACCACCTGATTTGCTATGTAGCAAAGTTGTGAGCTGCTTGACTGCACAATGATAAATTATATACATATATATCCACGGGGTTGTGATGTACAAAAATATACTTAAAAAACGTAATAATCTCTCAAAAGAAATACTTATTGACCACATTTTAATTTATCATAAAATACCTGTCTATTTCTGACAATTATGCACAGTGTTTTACACTATGTGATGTTTTGCTTTCATTAAAAATTGAAATAAATATTTATTTATTTACTGTTATTTATCTGACAGTGTTGACAGTGATCTCTCACTGTCCACTACTGCAGCTCACTGGATTTTGTTTTTGTTGACAATAAACCATTAAATTTGAAAGAAAAATATTCTGATCTACAAATTCATTTTCATTTCCAGCTTGAAAGGATTAGTTCATTTTTAACAAGGTACAGTATTTTCTTTTATTAATCATTCTCATTAAATTTCCTGCTGTTCTGTTCTTCCATCCCTAAATCTATTTCAAAAGTTAGTTTTTGTTAACTTCTGACTGATGACTGAAAGTTTTTGTTTCTATATACATCAAAACTGTAGATGGCAGTATTGATGCATTATAAATGTTAACACAGGCAAAGGTTGGAATCAATTGAATGTTTATGTAATATTTTATCAGTCTACCTAACCTATCTGTTCATCTTCTATTGCTACTGGTACTATTACATCTAAGTCAACTACTTTTGTTCCAGGTGACAAAGAAATGATCATTGTACCAATTATATACTGTATACTGTATATATTTTAATATATACTTTTAATATCAGACTCTATTCTGTTTAAGAATCAAGAAAGTGGTTGGTTGATTTCACCTTGTACAAAATTAGTATTCTCACAAATCTAGAAGTAAGTCATGAATGTATATATTCTTTCGCTTCAGTTATTGTATCTTACCCTTGCTGTGAACCTTCCCATTCTTTTTAGTGTAAAGGAAATAAAATCTGTGCTGGAAGATCTTGAGTCACCCTCAAGCACAGCATAAAATCTGATATTAATCATATTAGTGGGGATGAGATGTACAGTACTGCAATGATTAAATCATAGATGAGCATAAAAAAGCAAATAACCACAAGAATATTAATAGAAAATTTATGTTTAGTTTGTCGATACATATACAAGCAAAAATTATGAAAAGCATCCTGTTATTTAAGCCTTTGCTTTGAGAGATGTTAAGGCAATAAAAGAAAATAACAATTCCCATTTACAGATCAATACACTGCAGAACTAGGATGGAATGAGTTATAGTCTTTTCTTATCTCTTTAGCATTAACTTTCCTAAGGCTCAGAAATTAACCAGTCCACAGAAATAATAAGGTGTTCTTGTTTTCCGGCCAATACAAAATGGGAGGGTTTGAAAACCTCTAATATTTATGATCCTCCCCATTCATTTAGTATTCTTTACTATTGAAACCTGGAGATTTAGCAAGAATCACTCATGCTTATTGTTTTCACCTACTTAAGGATAATAATGAAAGCTACTCAGCCGCAAGACAAGAGCAATTAATTATACCAGATGTGTATCTAGGTGAGTGCCAAAGCTGAATCACTGGAGCAAAACCATGATGCCGAATATGACTCTAAGCAAACTTACAAAGAGATGAGCCAAAAAGCATTAAAGGGCAACATTACAGAAATTTCTCAAGAATGAGCCAATAACTTGCACCTCAGACATATTAGAATTAATCCATATTGTTCAACATCTCATTTCTCACCATTTAAAACAGAAGAATTTCTGTCCAATGGTGATGACATTATTCTTCTACCAGCAGAGAGAAACTGACTAGGAAAATATATGTCCAAGTGTTAAATCTAGGTAAAGTGAATGGCATGATAACTGCTTTCTTAAAATTTGATTCAATTGCTAAGAGGATCAGAGAATGCAGTGGGGTTTAAAGCCATCTGCTGGGTGTAGGAGGTGTGCTTGCTTATTACAGAAGGAGTGCAAAATGCTTAATAAAACACTGCTGTTTGAAAGAGAAGGTTGTGTTCTTCACAGAGATCTTTTGTCTTAGAACTTGTTTCATATCTGCTTAAAAATGAAAATGTATACAGTACATGCACACACTTATAAAGCAGAAAGGCATACATGCTGAATTCTTATGAGGCATAGAACCTAAAATGGGGGTAGCTGTTGATTCAGGTGGCTAAAGGCATTATTGATGTGGTATTTGCTTTACAGGTTGGCGTGGAGTAATAGAGAAGAGAAGGAATGCTGCCATGCATGTCTGTGTTATTGTGCTCCTTGAATAAAATTTATTTTAGAATAAAGGATATATGCAGTTTAACATTCACACCATCCGTTCCTTGTTCTTTAAATGTGTTGTAATAATCATGTGGTGAAAGTAAAGAACTCATAACATTGGGAGTGGTTCTACAAATAAACAATAAATTGTTTGATTTGTGTGAATAAATTGAGAAATAAGCTTCTGATGACCATTTGCTCAGCAAGTGAATTTATAAAAGATACTAGCACTTGTCCTGCCTAATAGAGATTTTGAATCAAAATATAAAATGCACAAGGCACAAAAAAATATTATCTAAATATTATTTAAAAAGATCACATCCCTGAATTCAGTCCAAAGTTAACCTCACTTGTCCCTTCAAAGCTAAGGTAGACAAGTGTTTAATGATGTACTGTAATGCTGGCCTATAAGCAACAAATAGTCTGGGATAGTCTGCTCTCTAAAACTGATGTGGAAGTGGAAAATGGTTTCTAGAAATCTGCCAATTTATCCCAGACATACAAACTCTGCCAATAAAACTTCAATCAAATATAAAAAGCACTTCCTAAATCTGTTGATTGCCTCTTCTGTGTTCAAATTAACTGGTAAATTGTGGTTCCTAAAGAATAAGCCCACATTACTAGAGCAGTGGCCTGTAGGAAAGTAGAGGTCACTCCTGGCACACGTGCTGGTCATTTTGATTTACTGAGCTGGTTTTCCGGCTTCTGTATTTGGGCATCTTTCATCCAGGTCTCTGACCATTCCAACCTCTCATACAAATGGAAGAAGTTTAGTAGAAATGGCAAAAGTGGACCAATTTTCTTTTCCCAAGTAAAACAAAATTTAAATGAAAAAGTGGTGAACCGAATATTCAGCAACTACAGTATATATACAGTACAGTATACCATTTGGTGTAAGTAGTATACCCCTGATACATAACTTTATTTACCGTAGGAAACATTTTGTCAACTTCATTTTACTTTTACTGCATTTCAAGAGAAAACAGAGATCCTGGAAAACAAATATTAGAAAACCTGTAACTAAATTGATGAATGGAAACATATAACTCACTAATTTATTTAAGATGATAAAATCAGGACAGAGAAATCCATTTTAAGTCATATTAACATATTTTAAGCACCATTAGTGTTTTATAAAAAAAAAACATGAAGTTGTACAGTATATGCAATTTGATTAGTTTCACTGCAAATTCAATAGAAGAAATTCACTAAACCAAACAACAATATACAGTGCATCATGCATTCATAAGCTCCACAGCACCACTTTACACTGCTGTTATCTCTGGTATTTCACAGAAGCATTATTTTTTGTGCAAATTGTTAAAAACCGTGAATAGCAGGGTGAAATAAGCTCCCCAGACCAGCTCAATTGATTTTCATTCAGTACTTAAAATGTACAGTAAATAATCTGAAGTTGCTTAGCAGATACATGTGACCATCTACAGAACATGGATGTTATTCTGCTATTTTACATATATAGTCACTTTGTAGTAGTAGAAATGATAATAATTTAAAGCTGAAGCAATTTTACACAGCACCCTTAAAACAGTATTAAAGTCTAAAACAAATGCAATTTTTAGTTTGAAGAAACATTTTATGCTATGATGTCAATTCCATGAATACAGAGCCACAATATTCTTCCAAATTTTTTACTTTATGACCATCATTTAATCCAAGAAATGAACAGCCAGGAAATGTGTGTGGAAACTGCTCAAACATGGTCACTGACTTGGTAAGATCTGGCACTTTCTGAAGGGAGCAAGGATTGCTGAATGACACAATTCCTTGGCACAGGTGTAAGAGGTGTTCATGCATACTTTATTACCCACAAGGCAGATGACAAGAAAGGATCAGTCACCTGCTCTGGTACTGCTTGCCTTAGTGGAAAGTGAACATGTAGTAATAAATTTTGCTGTAGGTAAAATCTAAAGTGAAACAAATGTGTCTGTTTAATGAAGTATAAAGTTTCATCATGACACCCTACATTAAGTAGCTTCCTTGTGTAAATGAGTCAAACAAGGGTTTTACTAATCATAAGGGCGATTCATCAGCTCCTACACTGTGCTAAAAATATAATCATGTTTACAAACAAGATGTCCTCTTGTCCATCTAGCCTGTTTTGTGCAGCTGTTTCTTGAAAGAAGCCAAGGTACTGGGTTCAACACTTGAGTATTCCATACTCACAACCCTTTGCTAAAATCTGGCCACCTACAGTAAAATATGTTACCTCATAATACCTCATATATTTTATTCTATCATTAAACAGCCTGAAGGTAACGATCCTGTGCATCCACTCTTTCAGGAGGGCAATCAAATAAAAAATGAGTTTGTTTTACACAGATTCACCATGCATGAATAACACAATGTGACCATGTATGGTCTTAGTGAATTTATTTATATTATTAAAGTGATTTTATAGCACGTTGAAGAGTACCTTTGGTACTAATGAAATTAAGTTCAATATTTTGCAGAAGATTAAATAAAATAAATTTGCTTGTGCTTAAAATAAGGGTAAATCCTAATCAATGCAGGGCTATTAGTAAGAATCTAGTTTCCCCTTGGTTTGCATTTTGGCTTTTGGTTTAAAAGCTGACATTTTCTCTTTGCATCTGTTCACTTTTGTTTCATTATTAAGATTTTGAGAACATTTAAAATACAGGTGTATATTACTTTGAAACAATGTTAAACACTCATACATAAAATGAAAAAATGTATCAACCATCTAAATAGAAACACTATCCCAAGGGTATTAAACACTATATTTGACCCATTGTATAGAAAGCATCCTGGCAAAAAGGCAACCTTTCTAGTGCTATGAACCTTCTTTTTTATAGAAATACTTTTTTGTGCTTTCAGGCTTCGGCTGTTTTCCACAATCAAAGCCATTTCCCTAGTGCTGTATAAAAGATAGATGGTCTCCAGGGTTGGGTTGTCATGAAAGGTAAGATCAAACTAGCAGAAAAAATACAATGGACCTGTAGAACAGGCCAGCTCAGCCAAGAAGCGATAAAAATAGTTGGCGGTCTTTGTGGGGGAAGCTGACAGACTTCATTTGTCTGGATTCAGAGTTTGCCCTAGTGTCACATGTCATCTCTTCCTATCATACTCCTGGACTTCCAAAGACATTATCTGAGGCATTGCCAGGGGAACACTGGCATTGCAGGTTTGGAATGACTGGAAGAATGTGTAACATACTGTACACACCAGCATAAAGTTAACACATATATTTTGTCTTGACAGTGTAATTGCTTTCCCTTGTAGCAAATCTAGTTATTTATAAATATACTGTATATGCTGACTGTAAAACACAGTCTCAATTTATTTATTCATCTGAGATAGAAAAGCAGGAAGAACTACCACTTATCTACTGAACAGTAGAGTCATCCTTACATTTCTTGACATATAGTAGGTATGAATCAAAGCACTAAAAAATAAACTGATTATGATTGCTATTTAATAAATATTATATTTCATATTACACATTTAAACAACACATTGAAAAAGGGAATATTGCATTTTAAAAATATGCAATTAAAATGATCTAGTGTTTTGTTTTGTATGTGAGCTACATACAAATTAAACAGTATATGTGAGTATGCATTCATTGATGTTTTTTGTGTCTTATTTCAATCATATGTAGCTTTGTTCTTTAAGGTTAGTAACGGAATATGAAATTTGATTATTTGTAATAAAGATTAAAAGAGAAAATGATCTGTAACAAAAAGTATTGCTGTTAAAATGGAGAATTGTAAGTCTTGCAACATATCAATATGAAATAGCAATACAATATTGCACTGACAGTGTCATTCATGTTTGGGAACCCTAAATTTATTAAATGTCAATGAAATTCCTTTTCTGAATAACATAGTCAATAAGGAAGAAATAAAAGAACAGAAAGAAACATAGTCTGTGATCGCCTGTTTTGCTTGTCACATTTCCCAATTACAAAATACAGTTCAACAAGACTAATGAAGACTATCAAAGATTACATACAGTATTTGAATTGCAAAGAAGAAATTATTTTCAGAAGAACTGAAAAACTCAAAACCTAATGTAATGAAGAAACATTCTAAACATAAAAAGCTTTATCCATTTTATTAAGGTATAAAACAATTGTTTACTTTGCATGAAGCCAATTTGCAAGTGCTCTATTTCCATTAGGGCCTTATTCTGAACATCTTGTCAACTTTAAGACCTGTCTTCAATTGTTATCTAAGAAATCATTCCACTTCTGTCATTGCAATTATTAATGCATATATTTATTGCTCCAGTAATTAGTTGTGACACTGAACATGTCAGCTGTATCAAGATTAAATGCATGACAAACAGTTCACAATGATAAATAGATGCAGCACACTGAAAAAGTTATTTCAGTTCCTGTTTATGGGAAAATCTGAGAAGATGCATTTCATGTGAAATACTTCATCCTGATAATTGTATAGGACGTGGGTGAAACTGCCTCTGGAAGATCTTTAAATAATGTGTTTTCTTATGATATTTATTTAATTTTTAATTAAACAACTGGCTTGTGTTTTACTACTTGTAGTTATTCACACTAACATGTTTGCTTGTTTGTGTAGTATTTCAATTGCTAATCATTTGAAAGTTTTATAAGTTTTTCATAGTGCTGTACATGGAAATAATCCTCAGAGAAAAAAAAAATATCAAGACTATAAATGTTATACATTTAATAAAGGTTTTTCTACTGGAACCTTACAAAATTCTATCTTCCTTAACTTTAGGTGTAAATCGAACAGAACACTCATTTAACAGAGAACTAAGAAGGGGACATATTGCACCTACTGTATTTGTTTTGACTTTGATTTTAAATAGTAGGAATATACAGTAGTTTATATACATACATAAAGTATATACTGTATACTTTACACTTCTACAGCATGTTTCTAAAACATTCCATGGCACACTTTTGTCACTGGTGCAATAGCAATATACTGTAGAACGGCAGCTCCAACATATAAAGTCTAAACATTATGTGAAAGTAATATGCTTTTGTAGGTATTTTGTTCTGACATGTTCTGATTTTAGTTCCATTTTCACATGTTCTCTTGTCATTAGGGGAATCTTAATAATGCAATCAACATTCATACTTGACAGCAGTGGTAATTTTGCTTTGTGTAAAACATGGATAATTTCATTCACAACATGGCAAATTGCCATATTATATCAAAATTAAACTGATGGACCTCAATCTTGTAAGGTCCAACAGCTCTGAAACAAAAAGATGAAATTTGCCCTAAGGTCAGGCAGCACAGCTGGAATCTGCCAATACAACATTGATAGTTTTATGAGCATCTTAGAAGTGCCTTTTGGATAAAGTGCAATTTATTTTTTTCTCAGTACCTTTTCAATGCTTTTGATATTTTCATTTTATATGTGCTGTGGTCTTTTTTTTCTTCTTGTTTACAGTCTTTCTGATAGAAAATGAAATACAGTAGATTTTATGTTATGTATTATCGAACATAAAAATGTTAAAACAAGTTCCATATTTTATGCAATGCTAAGTTTTTTGGATAGTAATGTTTTTTAATCCATTTACCTTGATACAAGATTTGTATTTGAAGATTTATGATTTGTTTCTTTTCTGTGCCACCAGGAATTAGAATATCACAACCATTTAATTCAAGAATTATACATTATCGAAAGGTAAAATATATTTACAATGGATATTGTATGTCTTTAATGGAAATTCATTTCAGCAAATAAATTAATCCAAGGCCTTGGGCATGAAAACAGTGCACCATCAATTAATGTAAATGGAAATGAAACAACATGTAGAGCTATATAAATGATACTAGAACATGCAATAAGAGTAAGAACAGCATATCTATAAATATACTTTATGTTTGTTTTTGATTTGCATATAAGAGAGGTGGACAGATACTACTACAAATTATAATAATACAAATTTTATTCACTTGTATTGTACTTTTCATCCTTTCTAAGGATTCCAATTCACTTTATGTATTAGATAAGACCTGCTCCATCCAATACTTAAGTGCAGCCTTAAGTGCCAAGCAGCTGCCATCAGGAGGATATGTAAGAAATAAATTCACCATTGAATTACAGGGGAAATTTAGTTAGACCAGACCAAGCAAGCCCAGCTGTAATTTAGCCAGGACACCAATGTTAAAAACTTTACTCTCATGAACAGTGCCACGGAATCTGTAATAACCAAGCAGTAATAGTCTGAGATTAAAGTTTCTTCCAAGACATCATACAGTATGTACATTCCATACTCATATTGAGACACTGGTTGGCAGATTCTGGTCCTGAAGCAACAATACCACCTACTGAACCACCAACACCACTTACAGCAGGAACCTGAGATCCCCCATACCAGTATTTAAAAAACAACAGTCTTATTTTGTTTCCAGGATCCATTCCACAAATATACAGTAGCATGCAATCAGACTTAATGATAACACTCATTATCAATCTTCTCAACACATCTGATGCATATCTGTTATTTATATTTTCAATAGTAAGAAACGTATATCTACCCATAAGAAAATGCTGTTGATAACCATCCACTTAAAAAATACAAAAAAGAAAACAAAAAGGTCTTCCAGTGTTTTATTAGAAGGCCATTATTATGTGAATAGATTTAATTAGTTTAAAATAATTATTATTTCATTGTGATATTAATTTCCCTTACCTTAATTTCCTTAAGGGAAACTGCATAGATAAAAAAGATGTAGATGTTTAAAAGGATGTTCTAATTATTCAGCATGTTAAAATATTTCTGTGAGCCTTTGCGCTGGACAGATTTAGTCTGTACATATAGTACTGTATCACCTTATCTGTCAGTTTTAGGACACACATTCTTTGCATTGTCATTTTGTCTTTGATACTGGCACAAACTAACACATTCATGGATTATGCTCTGGAATTTGTCACTTTTCAAAAGAGAATCACTCAGATATCAGGGGAGGGCAGGAAACAGGCTTAATATTAAACTTAAGTCCCTTTAGAAATGGACCCCAGGAACAAAATGACACTTTATGTCACCTTAACATACGATTAGAACAGGGATTGGTTGACCGAGGTCAAAGATAGTATCCAATGTAGAGCACATTTGTTTCACTTTAAAATTGGCCTAAAGCTAAATTTATTATTACAAGACTACTTTCCATTGAGACAAGCAGTACTGGAGCAGGTGACTGATCCTTTCTTGTCATTTGTCTTATGGGTAATAAGGTATGCATGAGAACCTCTTACACCTTTGCCAAAGATTTCTGTCATTCAGTATTCCCCCCGTACTCATGGACTGTCTCATGACTGGACTTAAAATACAACAATACACATATCTTCAACTTGTAAAATGAATAATTAACACCTTCCTATGTAGTACCTTTGCAATATATAATTTAAATTTTAATTGCAATTTAATTTCTTAGGCTCCCAGACTGAAAGCATTTTGCAATTATAAGGGTTTTTTCTTCTCATTTTTCATTTCATTTCAGGATCATTTTTGATCCTGCTGGTTTTCAGACACCCAGCCGCCTGAGAACTTTATTCTACCTTATTGTGTACTTTATTTGGGCAGACAGGAAACTACATTTGTAGACAAAAAACAGAGTCTTGCATCAAGTAATATGGTTGTTTGACAACTTATATTTGAAAACATTTTCAAAATATTCTTCTTATGAACTGCCACACTGTTTGAATTGAAATAGACAGTCTTTATAAACAACTAAAGCTTTGTAACTTTTGCATCCAAAAACATCCTAGATTTCATTTTTACTTCTTCAATGGATCACAAACATTTTTGATAAATATTGCTTATCAAGCCAATGTAGCTTTTGTTCAACAATTATATAGCCAATTAACTCTAAATGTTACAAGAATAATTCTAATACAAAAACGATGAGTATTGATAAAAATGGACAACCTGCTTGAACCAAGATGGTTGCAAGTGTAAGCATTTCATTTTTTCATTGTTGATATGCCTTTCTATTTAAAAAACTTTTTTTTGAGCTCTTCTATTCACACAAGTGACAAAGGAATTTCCAAACAATATTTATGTTTCATTTCAGGACTTGCAATCACAATTCAGGATTCCAGGTTCTTCTTTTTTCTGCAGTACATGCTTACAAAATGCCTATGGACTTTGCTCCTTTGTGTATCCAATGTATAATCCTTTCAATCTCAAGGCAAAGAAAGGTAGGATTGTCTTTTTCTGTGTATGTTTTTATTGCAGAATTTATATTGTTATAGAGTGATGTAGGTATCTAAGAATCTAGGTAAATGTATAACACCTGGCATTATAAATGTTTCCAGCTTCAAAGCACAAGGGGTGTTTGTTGAAATATATGGGGTCAAGAGTCTGTGATTAAAGCAAGCATAAAGTTTACCTTGGTTTACCATAGTTATTTAAGTTCTGAGTAAATGATTAAGGGTCAATCAAAAGTCCAGAAAATAGACGTATAAGATCAGATCGGGAGAGGGGAGACAAGGGAAAAGAAGAAGGCCAGACCATGTGAGAGAGAGGATAGAGAAACAGACTTGAAGCTTGTGCTAGGCGAGATTCCCTACTTCATGATTAGAAGAAAACCCCAATTGGAGCTAAGTATTTGAATCACCACAACATGGTGCCAGAGAGTGGTGATGTGTTGCATGTTGCTCCTCGTCTGTAAGTCTTTGTCTGTTTGGTGTTTTTTTTAATACAGCCTATATTTTCAGAAATTATTTATGATTGAAAGGTTCTTGTAGACATTGGATCGAGAATCATTGACTTAAACGCAGATATATCTTTTTGAATCTAAATCAACTATCTCAGCTGACTCTGTGTACGGACCCCCCCACCTGACTCAGTGCAGAGCCGGCAAATGAGCCGGACATGGAAGTGCGGAAGTCGGGGAGGACTTCAAGCGAGAGTGAAACACCACGGCTACCAGACCCCACTCCTGAGTGTTCTCTTAGCTAATATATAATCCGAGGAGAACAAGATGGACAAGCTAAGGGGAAGGTTAAGCCATCAGCGAGACATCGGGGATTGCTGTATTCTCCAATACATGTAAAATGTCCTTTCTATCTACTGATTGAATTTTCATTATCTTATTATGGCTGTGGTGTACTGCATATTGTAACAGAAACAGCTTACCCTGATGCTGTATCTATTGTTGTGGGAGACTTTAATCAGGCCAAGTTGTAGAAAATTGTTCCGAAATATTAGCAGCATGTATCCTTCACAACAAGGGGTGCAAATACTCTTGATCACTGCTATCAAAGACCGTCTGATCATTTGCTGGTGCTTCTCCTGCCGGTTTACAAGCAGAAGCTGAAGCGGCAGAATGTGTTGACAAAAACGGTACAACACTGGATGGAGGACACAGAGGAAGTACCACAGGACTGCTTTGAATCTGTGGACTGGGCCATGTTTAAAAGTTCATCAGCAAACCTGCACAAGTACAGTACAGTCGTCACTGATTTTATGAAGAAGTGCATGGATGACTATGTGCCTACAAAGACAGTTCTCTTTTTTCCTAACCAGAAGCCATTGTTTAATAGTGATATCCATATTATGCTGTGGGCACAATTGAAGGCCTTTAAATCTAGTAATCTTGACCTTTATAAGAAGGTGAGATATGACCTGCGAAGAGCTATCAGGGACACAAAAGGCAGTATCATATCAAAATAGAAATACAAGCTGCCTCTTCCGATGTGCACCAAATGTGGTGGAGTATTAAGACAATAACAAAGCATAAAGCTAAAATAAGCAGTATTTCATCCACTGATAGTGATTTCTCTCTCCTGGATGAGCTGAATGTCTATTACGTTTGGTTTGAGAAGGGAATCATGGAACCCCCGTTGCCAGTGTTCCCAGGTGCTGATGATATGCCTGTGTTTGTTCAGACGGGTGAGCATACTGTATGGAGGGCGACCAGACTGGACAGTGTTCCAGAACAGTTCCTTAAGTCCTGTGCAGACCATTTGGCCACTGGTTGTGTGGATATTTTTAATCTTTCACTTTTACAATCTTCCATTCCCGTGTGTTTTAAGAAAACTACCATTATACCAGACTGGTAGCACTAACATCTACTGTAATAAAATGCTTTGAAAGGCTGCTCACTAGACACATTAATACAATGGTACCTGAGTGCTGATACCCACTGCAGTTTACATACCAGCCTAACAGGTCCACTGATGACACTATTTCCCTGGTTCTTAACGTCTTCACGCCACCCTGGCTAATTTGGATGATAAAGACACATACGTCAGAATGCTATTCATTGATTAAAGCTCTGCATTTAACACTATACAGTAGTTCCATCCAGACTAGTCAGTTTATTGACCTGGGCATCTCTATGCAGCTGGGTTATGGAGTTTCTGACTGGCAGATGCTGTGAGGGTGGATGAAAAGCTTTCTAATCAGCAGCTTTCTTTCCACACTGATCGTCAGTATAGGTGCCCCTCAGGGCTGTGTACTTAGCCCCCTGCTGTTTTCCTTGTTTACCCACGATTGTTTGGCCAGACACAGCTCCAACTCCATCTATAAATATGCTGATGAAACTACCATCATTGGCCGAATCACCGATAATGATGAGACACCCTACAGGTATGAGGTCAGGAACTCAGTGGAGTGGTGCCTTGACAATAATCTCTCCCTCAATGCCAGCAAAACCAAAGAGCTGGTCATCGATTTTAGAAAGCAGGGTGGGGACCCCTATTCACATCAATGGGGTGGCTGTAGAGATGGGTAGCGGCTTTAAGTTCCTGGGTACCTTCATTACTAATGATTTAACTTAGTCCCAGTATGTAACTGGAACTACAAAGAAGGCACAACAGCATCTTTACTTCCTCAGACAGTTGAATAAATTGTGTCTATCTTCAACTGTACTTACCACATTTAACAAGTGCGCTATTGAGAGTGTGCTCATGTGTGGTATTATGGTGTGCTTTGGCAGCAGCTCATTGTCTGACTTGAAGGCATTACAAGAAGTGAGCCCAAATCATAATTGGAGTACAGACCCCCTCTATTTTGGACATTTTTACAACTCGCTGTCTCAGGAAGACTGGAAATATTGCTACAGATACTAGTCATCCTGGTTTCTCACTTTTCTTCCAACTTTATTTTGGTAACTGTTATAGGAGCATAAAGGCCCAAACTTCCAGATTCAGAGACAGTACAGTATCTTCTCACAAGCTGTCAGATTACTGATCTCTACCCCTACCACTGGTACATACTGACATTTTTCTCACACTGCTTGTCTGGCTTTGTTTTTAAGTTGTATCTTATTTAACTTGTTGTTGTTGCTGCTCTGTGTTTATGTTTTTGGTAATTCTTTTTATATCTTTGTATTGGAGCATACATGCAAATAAGCATTTCATTGTAGTTATACATATGACAAATACACTGAACTGATCTCTTCTTAGGCATTATTTAAATACTTACTAGCACTTTAGGGTATTTTGAGTGGGGTAGACATAGGTCTTTGAAACGCCTTGCCTGTAAATTTGTAAATACAGTAACTTATGTTTTGTATGTTGATATTGTTTGTGTTGTCATTGTTAATTAATTTTTTGTTTAACAAAGTGTGACCGAAATATTACTCTTTTCACCAAAGATGTGCCAGAGAATGATGACAGGCTTTACCCCAGCTCTCTCACTGCTGAGCCTCCGCGTACAGAAGACCTCAACTCTCGCATCCTCTCTCTCCTGCAGCTCATTTACAGGACTGGAGTCCTGGCTTAAACTACTACTTAAACCAGCCGAGGTCCATTAACATTTATTCTTCTCAGCTGCTACTGAGGCAACACGTCTCTCTCAATCAAGAACTCTGCCTCCATGCCGAACACACCCCTCATGACTCCACAATCTATATAATTGATATGAGCAGCCATATCATCCTGCAGCTCACATCTGACAACCCACTGAAGCTAGGCAGGTGTGTGTTAAGATGGCCCACAGCTCAGAATACAAGGAATGCACCCTGTACAGGTTCCAAGGATACAAAAACAGTAAATGAGGGTAATCCAAGGCCAGGGTCAAAAAGCTACATATTTATTGTTCTGTTAACAACATGAAATACTGTATATACAGTTCATCTCAATATGTTTCAATAAATTGTAAATGTTGCTACTGATATATTATAAAGTACTTAGTCATTTTCTTAGGGGTTTTACACAGTATTTACTTAACTGACTGAATTCCTGGGATGTGTTTTATGAAATATTTGTAGGATTTATTTTCTTTTAAAGTTGATCTCCCTAAATGTACACACAAATGCCCCATTAATAGAACAGAAAAGCAATGCATCATAAAAAAGGCTGGGATTTTATCATACTTTAGTTGTTAGTATGAAAAGCTTTAACATTTTTAGAAAATAAATCTGATAAAGAGGCTTCTTTTATTTCCACAAAAAAGAGAGAGTGTGTCTAAAGCCCACAAACCATGTTGCAAATGTTGCAATTATGTTAGATTTCTTTTGGAATCATGAATATGTTTTCCATTTTTCAAAAACACTTGCTATTAGCTTAATTTTTAACAAGGCTATATATTACAATTCCCAGGTATATAATATATTTAAGCATGCAGTGTATCTTATTTTTACTTCATTCAATACATCATCATTAATAACATCTCAGGGTTCCCTTCTGCATGTTTTTTATCACCATAGTCAATCTTTTGTGTCAGTTTTGATTGCTAATCCATGTCCACCCCTAATTGACCTTGGCCACTGAGGAAAGAACATATTGCATTTCCCTTAGATAGCCAATTTATTTCCACTTAAAATGAAGACTCCTGAGAATTTGTTCAAAAGACTCAATGTAATCAAAGTTTCAAGAAACAAAAGAGAAGTGCTTAACAGATTACCTTAAAACTTTTCTTAAACAGATGTGAAGATTGAGTAATTTTGGAGAAAGAAAGCAGATTTTTTTCTTTTCAATGATTTACAAATTTGGAATTACAGTACTTCACCAAATGCAATTCACTTTTTAAATGCATTTACCTTAGCATCTGGATTAATTAACAATAAAAAGATCAAAGACTTAAGAAGTTAACTACCAGTAGTGTTTATTAAGTGTTAAATAGTCTGATGTGTCACTTCAGTTAAGTAGAATGAACCATCATTATAAAAATTAATCCCAGCCCACTTGGTGTCTGTACTTGAGAAGCAGATATGTTTCCTATCTGCTTTCTAACTGACCTGATCACTGTATTCAAATTACATCTAACCTAAAGCCTACCAATAAAACAGTGGATGATATTGCTAGTATTTGTGACATTTGTGAAAGAAGTACCCACCAAGCCTCACATAAAAAAAAACTCTAATTTACTGGTACTGGGCCTGTAATATATGACTGGTGGTTGCTCTTAATTAAAGCTTGGTTTATTGTTTTTGATTAATATGTGATGCAAACACTTATTGTGTTATGGAAAAGAAGAACTGCAGATGTTTCCCGGTTCATTTCCTGCATACTTCCCTTTTGCTCCTGGATGCAGTTTTTAACTTGCAGTCTAAATAGTGTATTTGGTGAGTCACTTAAAAATTAAAAGAAAGAATGAATGCAATGAATCCTTGATCATAATCTACAGTAGACATAAAAAATATTTCTTGATAAAATCCATCCATCCATTTCTAACCACTTTATCTAATAGAGGCTTGTGGGTTAATAAAATAATAGCAAAATACTATTAAAAGTCAGTCATATCTTTTTTGTTTTCTTTCTTTTTTAAAGTGTTTGCTTCTGTTTTGACTAGCAAAAATATAGAAACGTAACTGTTGATAACAGATGCATCCCTGAAATGTTGGAAAATCTTTATATATTAAACACAGATCAATTCCTACAATTTGCCACACTGATTTGACATTTAAGCATGCTTTTATTAATTAGAACAATTTTACACTGCAGAATTAAATTCGATTATATTAATTCTAATTATGCATTAATTAGGAATGTATTAACAATTTTAACACTTACAGAAAGAGGTTGGTAGATACAGAGCGAAATTGTTTGATTTGTCTTCTGCAAATAAAGTATTATAATATTATAAATATGAATCTATGAATTCAGCCATTTTTTTTCAGTAATCAAAACAAAAATAATGTCAAATTTTCTACTGTCAATTAATGTTTTTATTGTCAGAAAAGGTTTGACTTCATTTTTACACCTTAGGAAGATTGTGCAGCCACATTATTAAAATACTGTTTTGTGATACCTGTCTGCTGGAAGAATATGAATGAATATAAACAGTTGTTTCATTTGATCGGATTAATTAATGAAACAACAATATCTTCAATGTCTGGCAGGGGTATTTCATACTGTATATTCTGGAACAATTAAGGTTATCACCTATGGACCAGTGAGCAGCTGGAGCTTTCTTTAGAGTTTAGGTTAGCTCTGCAGAGAGTTTTGCAGCTGACAGATTTGTGCTGAATTGATGCTGAGAGATCAGCGACATAATTTATTTAAGAAAAGTGTTACATAGAAGACAGTCTCTTAAATGCCACAGAGGAGACATGGCAGTTGGTTATAAATCCTTATCAAAACTGTCAAATCCCACCTGTCATTCATCTTTCACACCCATTGCTTTAATAAGCCTCATGTGCTGAAACTTTTATAGCGATTAAATATCACCCTGTATTAATGCACATTCTGGTCGACTTTATCATGGTCTATTACCTGTATGATAAATTAGATGAAGTGATGAAGACAGTGAATGGACAAGATGTCAAAATATATTATTCTTCAAGATCCACCAGTAATATTTAGAGTTTGAAGTATTATAGCATAACCCACTATAATCAGAAACAAAAAATCCATCAGCATGTTATTCTTTGCATTGAAAACAACATGTCTTCACCATATTAAAAAACATAAAATTATTTTTGTGAATAGTGGAATTGATTGTATTTATTGGATTTTTTTTTTAATTCAAATAAAGTCCCTAGAAAAATGTACTATAGCAGGCCATTGAAAAAAAAATCCATAATAAACCAAAATCCATAAATCATCAGCCTATAGAATGCATGTATACAGTAGGTAAAAACAAATGAAGCAAAGGGAATGCATTAACAAATATCGAGATAACCATTGAAACTACATATTATTATTAAGTCATTGTGTTTCTGTTTTTTTGTCCAAATTCTTAATGACAGGCTAATTGATTTCAGGTTTAAATTGAATTTCAGTAGTAGGGAAAAAATATTTGTTGCAGGAGGGTGGATACATTGTCATTCCCACCTGTGTCTGGTCATCATAAATTGATCAATTGATCAATTTTTAAGAGCTACTTCATTAGAACTGAGGGTACTTAATTTGTTTAGAGGCCGCAAGAAGGTCTGTTTTCTGAAGTTGTTGGAAACATGAAACAGTGTATTTCTGAATCTTGAGTGTAGAAACAAGTTAACCCAAAGCCCAAACAAGCAAGTGGATCAATTACAATAATCAATTAGCTCTGGAGATTTAGAGTTCAGCTGGAACAGAAACCAGAAGACACATTAGTCCCCCAGGAACAGGGCTGGGTAAAAAAAAAACATTGCAATAAAAACATTTGGTCATTTGTTCTGGAACTTTTAAAGACTTTGTAAAAAGGGTTTTGTTCAATTGCAATTGTCTTGTGAGCCAGCTTGTGGTTAATTATCAGTTGGCTTCTTACAGTCCTTACAGTTTGTTAGATAACAGGTTACTTTCAAACTTATTTTTTTATTTCATTACCATGTTAACGTTAATTTGTTTACCACACATATTGTATTTATTAAATATATTAATAAATACATTTTATTTATTAAAAGAGGATATGGTGAATTTATATATCATCAGATTGCTACTGTACTGAAAGAAGTTTAATGGTTTTGTTTACAGTATTTCAGGCTTTATTTACATGGGTTAAATGGCTCTAGATTTAAGAGATGTATACAATGTCCCATATCCCTATAGTACACAATGTTTATAAAAAACTGTGTAGTCATTTTAAATTCTTATTTCTGTTGTGTTTCATATCTGTAAACTTATTTTTTAGTCTCTGAAATTGTACTGTTTTTCACATGCTGACCAGGAACTATTTAAGATTGACAGGTGATGCAATGTAAGGTAACAAGTGCTCTGTGACTTTAGAAGGATGAAATAGCAATACTCAGTTTTGCTTATCTGTTTCATTTTAGATTATGGACATGGCGAATTCCACAATATCAGTTATAATGATATTTCTGCTTCAGTTCCCAGAACTTACACTATATTTGAGTGTCAAGCACTATAGAGCAAGCTCCCACATCAGCTTTATTATCTTACTGTGCTTTAAATAAAATGGCTAAATAAAAAAAATATTCTGAGTTTTAGATGGTTTTCTCTAATTCACGCATATATATATAAGTATAAGTATTCAAACCTTTCCAATGGTGTTCCATTTTGTGAAATTACAAAATGATGCATGCACATTTTTTAAACTTATTATTTCATCCAAAACCTTGTGTGTACATTTTTGTGTAATTCTCTGCCAATCTTGCACACTGGTTTGGTACATTTTTTGCCATCCTTCCTGACAGATTTATTCATACTCTCTCACATTACTTGGATATCCTTATAGAAAGCAGTTTTCAAATGTTTCCTCCTATTCTCAACAGGTTTTAAGTCAAGACTTCTTATTCTTAATACACTTCAGAGTAGCTTTGGCTTTGGATCATTGTCCAGCAAGAAAGATTATTATTTTTTTGTCCAGTTTAAGGTCTGAAGCAGGTTTATTTCTAAAATTGGCCATTCATTTTCTCCACCTACAGTATGTTCCCATCAGTCTTGACAAGCTTCCCACTCCCTGCTGATGAGAAACAAAAGCATAACTTAATACTTCTACCACCATTCCTGACAGTAGGGATGGTGCTGTCTGGGTGATGCATTATGCTGGGTTTGTGACATACTGTACCAAAAGTTACAAATTTTGTTTTATCTGACCACAAAATCTTTTGCCACATGTTAGCAGTATCGCAAGATTGCTTTGTTGCAAATTCTGTTGTGTTTTTTTCAGTTCTGTACAAGCCACCTTTGTTGAGTGATAAGATAATGTTGACCCATGACCATTTTCTCCCATCTCAAATTGTCTCTTTCAAAACTGCCATTGGCCTCTCAGTGCCCTAACCAGTTTCCTCTTTGATCAGCTGATCAATTTGTAGGGACAGTCTAATCTAGGCAGTTTCTGTCTAGGTTTCTTGCATTTTTTAATTATTGACTTTGCCATGACCAAAGAGATAAATCTTTTAAATATTGTATACAGTACCATTCTCCTGTTTTGTGCTTTTATACAACTATATCCCTGAGTTTTGTGAAAGACCCTTGGTCTGCATGGTAAAAGCTTTGCTCGAAATTCTCTACCTGACTGAAGTACTTTAAAAAGATAGGTGGATTTATTTATTCTAAAATAATGAAAAACATTATTTTTTGCAATCAGACAAAAGTCAATCAATCAAGTCTTTGACTCATTAATCTAATTTTGTGCACCTAAACTACTATAGATAATATTAATAGATACTAATTTTGCCCGAGAAAAGGGTTTAAATAAATATGCAACAATGACTTCTCCATTATTCTATCATATTAATTATCCATTTACTTCAAACTGTCATGACAATAGTTTTTTGATTGCAAATATCATTTTAAGGCACTGTGCATCAATTGATTGTTTGTTTTCCAGCAGCCTTTTTATTTACATAATGTACTACATAACATTATTCAAATAACAAAATAATTGTCTGAGATCAATAGAGTAATGTAGCATCTTACAAACCTTGTAAATTAATCAATGAATTATATCTGCAGAAATTACATTACTTTGACTTGATCCAGCTTCTCTGCTACAGCACATTATTTAACATGATGCAGGTGGGGTATGGTATGGCTTGAAGATGGTATTCAAAAGATTACATGTAATTACATTTATACAACTCGTAAGTCTTAAAACTGGATTGAAATAAAACATTTTTAACCTGCAGCCCATACAAACATATTTTTATTAGTTATTGCAAAATGAAGTGGTGGAATTGCACATTTGGAAGCCAGTTATTTTTTGTATTTTGTGCTGAATAATACTCAGTTTTTCCACTAACATTTAATTTAAAAAATATATATAAATATATAATAGTCTGTACCAATGATTTATTTAACAGGACCAGGTCAATTTGATAAGTGATATGGAAGCACAAAACTAAAAACTATTAAAAGACAAAACATATTGCATTTTATGACTGTCCTAAATTAGTGGCCTACAGATAGCAGAAGAAATTGTTTTCCATTTAAATTCAAGGCAAACATATCCCTCAATGAGGCAGCATGGTGTGTACCTCCTCCCTCATTTTGCTTTTCTCAGTATATTAATAACTCCTCCAGAGAGGGCCTGTACATCAGTGTTTGCTCTCATGAGAGGACAGACAAAACTAAATGAAGCTTGAACTTGAAAACAGGCCTCATCTCCTTCTCTGGGGATGCTTATAACACATTAAGTGAAACATCAGTAATGTGAAAAACAAATGGGGGTGTAAGCCCCTGAAGAGTTTCACTATAAGCTATGAAACACTCGTACCATAAATCTTGGGAACCTTATCCTTCACTGTGTTTAAGAAATGATTAAGTGATGTTAGGATTCATTGTGTTGTTGCATGGAAGGACACCAAAGAAAGTTAAACTAAGACGGGGTTTCCATACACACATAATAGCATTTTGTTTTCCTGTTTCAGAATTCTGGAAGGTTTATTCCACTTCACCAGGATATCAATCTACAATCATTGAACTCATGTTCCTATGGTTTTCTAAGTCTGGATGTACAGTAGCACAGAATAAAAAGGAAAAGGTTAAAGAACCTTGTATGAAAGGTACTTGATTTATGAGGTTTCCATGAGTGCTTTGCTTACTTGTAGCTAAAACCCCTCTGAAAATGTTCCTGGAACTGCATTCATAGTTAACTGTTGGGATTTATTTCTGATTTTCTGTACACTTATGGTCATGCATTATATGGAACAAACTGAACATTCATCATAAGGAAAAACTAAAGTCGATGTGAATATAAGTTGTTAGGTTTGTCTATTGTGAATAAACTTTGAATTATATTTTATTCAATAATACTGTAGTAGCATAATACTGTTAACTTGTTTTAGTTTTCAAGGGATCTGCCTTCACATGCCCAGCTAGTTAGTGTGCACTTCAGTACCATACTCTAGCAGCATCTTGCTCTAAACCCTGATTGATGACTTCCAGTCTGGGAATACTGTACCTCATACCTAGGAATCATCCAGAATGCCTAATTGATTCTCCCAAGCTAACAGGAGAAAGGTTTTATGAAGACACTTCTGCTTTTACCTTTAAAACAAAATTTGCAACTGGCCATTGATAAGTCATAGAGCCTCTTCAAATCTCACGAAGTCAGGTCTGAGAACAGCTGACATTACAATAAACAGCATGGTCTCACCATGGTTTCATACAACTGTAATACAACATTTACTGTTATCTGAAGTTAAAGACATAACAAGCAATAACTTTGTACTTTGTTTACAGTGTCATTTCTATTCAGTATAATTACAAAAGTTGTTACTGTATTTGATGATATTACAAAACAGACTAAACAATTATGATAGTACATAAGAATTTTTCACAGGCAAATTTCAAAACATTTAAGCTGCAAAACATCCACATTCACGTTGATGTGCTCCTCACTGTCCTCATATTTAGCAATTAAAATATTAATATTTTTTTCCCTATGTCTTTCTGGCATGTTCACAATTGTAATAGGGTCAGTCCTAATAAAACTTGTATTCTGCATTAAACATATTTTCTTTTTGTTTACTTTTCCTAAAACAGTTAAAATATTTTGTTAAAAATCTAGGTTTGGAGTTTAGAGCAAATGATCATTTTCAGATTCTAAGTGGCATTTCAAAGCCAGAACACAAGGTTAATAGATTTTTCATACTGTACATGAATCTAGTAATGAATGGTTAGCAATTTTACATTTATTAATTGGAATCAATGCCTTTTACATGATCATTTCCACTCTTGCAAGTTGAAAGGTCTTGTTTTGTATTTGAATATGGAGTTTTGTAATTGAATTAACAGTTCAGTCACAGTTCCCATTCCAAGTGTTGTTTCTTTCAACATACTGAATCATCTTGTATCTACGTACAGTACTGTATATGTATATATATTTTTTACAGAATTACTTTGATTTCAGTTTCCAAAGTGATTTTGCTGTGTGTATTAAGAATTAATTTTTTCACAACTTCATTATCGTTGGCCTATGTAGTTGCTTTAGGCATTTGCAATCTAACTCTTTGAGAGTTCTTAGACTGAAATTTTACATTTATTTAGATTCTTGTTTACTTACAGTGTTATTTCTCCTCAATTATAACACTGCAGAAATGTATACTAATGTTATTTGTGCACTTTGATTTTTTTCTGGTATATACTGTACAGTTCTTTAATTCTTTCAGAATGATACCTGGAGCTACAGAGATTATCCTCCTCTTGAACTACAATTTCCTCTATTTTTTAGGCTTTTGCCGCTTCTTATGTATCACAGCTTATATTCGCTGCTGTCCCTGTCATGCCAGGGCTATGATAAGCATCTACACACATCTTTGCTTACAGCAGTAATCGGAAGAGCACTGCTTGAAAAGTGCCTGCTTCCAGCTTTTCTTGCAATCACTTTCATTAGACAGATAGCAACAGCAAAATCAGAGCTGCAGATGACATGCAGTTTCAGCTGAAAACACAGCACAGAAGAGCAGTCAGGTTGTTAGGTACAGCTGGTAATGTTCTGCTTGCTGAGCTTTCATGATAGTGAATCATCCTACTGTGCACACTGTCCCATTCCTTGTAATTATGTAAATGACACATTAATGAGTTGTAATTCAGAATTCATAAAACAGCAGGGATAAACTGTAAAAGACGTAGCATTATAATGAGAGACAGTAAGAACTCCATCAGTGAGAGGCTAAAATGCTAATTGTTTACCTACTACTGTTACTTAAATGTGATGCATTTATATGTAGGTCACAAGGGTATTTATGAAAATTTGTATCATTAAAAAATTAGGTTAATGGTATGTCATCATAAACACTATTTATATCATCCTTTTTAAAAAGACATAAAATAGCCATGGCATGCCAAGTGCTAAAAGGGTTTCTCAGCAAGAAGGTAGCTTAATTAACTCAGAGAGAAAGTAGACTCCTCTAGATTATTGACAGCAACAGTAAAAAGGACTGTTTTTCTTTTCATAGTCATTTACCTCTTAGAATGACAGATATATGACTACGTTCTCACCTATTCTGTACCATCCCTCTGTGCATATCTCCCTGAAAACTAACAAAAATGTGCCTGTGGTGACACAGAAAATACATTGTAATACATAATGTTTGTCATAAAAAATGTTTTGATTCATCTACTACAGTACCTCTGTTCTACCTTTGAAATGAATTGATCATAAATAATGATATATCTTTTTGTATGTAGATGCCACTGAAAAAAATATAATTGTTCTATATCACCTCTAGTTTTCTGTAGTGACACAAAATGTAAAAATAAGGTAACTAAACCCTAGAATGGTGGACGTGCAGTAAACAATGAATTTCATGTTTTTTATTAATAAACAAAAACATATACCCTTCATCACAAGCATATTTTAATTGCAGAATTAGAGTAATTATTATTTTTAAACAAGAACAAATAAGATAATTATCTCTATTATGAAATCTTTTTGCAGTTGTCTAGCATTTCAAAGGAGAATTTAGTATAAAAAAAAACTCTTATGTATCATATACAAATGAGAGCATTTCACACTACACTAGTATACCTTTAGTACCATTAACCTCCTAATTGGTTAATATTATGAGAGTACCGTGTGTGTGTTAAAAAGGGAATGAACAATTGAATTTAATTTTCCTTTGTATTTATGCCTTTATAATTTCTGTACTGTACATGAATGACTTCTAAATTTGGGTGTCTTTATATATGATCTTGACATATTTATCTTTTCAGTGAGACTATATTGTTAAGATTGTTAAGGTCTTTATGTTCTAAGTATTGTGTATTGTCTCAGCAGGCATTCTTAGAGGGTCACAGCGAGCCTGATCCTGACCTATCAGGCATAGCAAGTACCAATTACTTTAAAACAGTCTTCACTTTCTGAGTGTTTTTAAAAATTAAGGGCCAGGCCATCTTGTTTAATTATTTTTTGTCACTGAGCACTATCTCACTATGGTGTCAAGCTGCTTGGCTTCATGTGTTTGAATGCCATTTGATGCAGTTAATAATTTTACTCTAGCATTACATTTATTCCCAATTCCTAAAACTGGATGGATACAGTATATGGATGAGATAACATCTATATAGATGAGATAACAAACTCTGAAAAGAATAATAATAAACACCTTATACTTTTACAGTATATGTTATATAAACAACCATATACTACTCTCCAGTAAAAAAGAATCAACAGGAAATTATTTCAGTTTATGTGTCAGTTTTCTTTTTATGTTACGAGAAATAGATCTTCTTAAGAATAAACATAACAATAAAATTACCTGTGAATAACTGTTATCACTTCCTTAATGATATCTATAGCGTATAGGACTATGTGTCTGGCTATGGAAAACCATACTTACTAAAACACACTTACTGAATGAATGTTTTGAAATCTTAATTATTCAAAACTGATTGAAAAAAGTAAAATTTCAGAACCCAAATTGAGAACCACTGACATTGAGTTTTGCAGCACAGGTGCCTTTAAGGCATACACTGTGCTTGTATATTGTGCACAGCACAATGTAAATTGTTTGAAATGTGCTCTATTTGTCCATGTGGCTCTGACCTTAATATCACCACATTTACCAAACTTATTGTGAAGTGATTAAATATGCTGTTTGTCAATTGATTTATACTTAGGTTTAAATATACATTTTTACTGAAACTTGACTAATGGTACTGGAAATGAAAGGGGACAAAAATATCTAAAGAGTACTTGCTTCTGCATGCCTACCCCATACAAATGTCTGATGTCAACAGCACAAGTTATCTCCTTAATTCATTTTTACACTAAATCAATAAGGAGTGATTAGTAAGAAAGATAAGGGTTTAAAGGTTGATCTGGGTCACAAGAACAAGAGAGTTTGCTTAGCCAACGAAACTAATTGTATAAATTATTGAAAATTGTTCATCTTGATTGATGTTCACTTTGTTTATTCTTAATTTTCTTTTCTGAGAAGAAAGGAGATTTTTGAAAATTAAAGTAGGAACATAATTAAAAAATTTGTAAGACAAGACAGATATTATAAACTTGTAAATAGCCGAGGATATAAGAGATGTTAAGGCATATCATCTGTGAAACTTGCTGTAAAGATTATCCAACTTCTAATTTTAGACTATGCTTCACACTAAAATTAGAAGCCAAAGAACAATGCATTCTAAGCTCCTACAGTATGGGTATAACACTCTGTCTAGGTATTAAACTTAAATTCAGTTTATGTTGAATTAAAAAAAAAACATTTCAAACATTTTAAGAATGACAAAAGAACAAAATGTCTTGTAATCACAGAGAAAAAAAAAATATGATCATATTAAACTTATATAGTCTGAAACACAGTGTCCTTACTGCATGGAAAAGATACTTACATCTGGAAATTGTTTACAGAACCTCACTTTGTTCTTGCTGCTACTACTTGTCATATAGGTCACAGGTCTTGAACAGCTACAGTCCTGTGGGTTTTATTGAAAGCTTTGAATAGTCAAAGAGCAAAGAACTGAAAAACACTTGCTCTTGCTCTAGTTAAGCAAATAATTGGTACAATTAGCTTATTCAGAGCTCAGCTGGAACAAGAAACACAAGACCTGTACTCCTCTTAAAGTGTTCCATGTCATTATAAATATATTACATAACATAAAGATAAACATTTGAGACAAATAATTTGTATGGTGTTCAGTAAATATATTTTCATTAATATAAGACATGAAAGTTAGAAAAAAGCTTTAATTAAAAGAAAGGAAAAATGTAGTGATTCCAGAGTCTGGTCCTGAGGATACCTCTACTGCATTTTGTTCTATGCAAGCTCCTTATTAAATAATTCAGTAATATGTTTGCATAATTAACCCCTTGTTATTGGTGTTAACCAATTGAATTTTCAAGTTACCTACAGATTTGTAAAATCTAAAACTTTGGAGTGTAGAAGATATTGATTAAAAAAGGCCTAAGGAAATTATTAATTTCCAGATGATTCACTTCCATTTTTATTTAGCTTGTTTATTTCACAAGTGTTAAAGGAACAAATGCAGTTAGTTCAGAATATGGACATTCCAAAGTTTTAGTTACTATATTGACAATGTACTAAACATGCTCCATACTGTAGCAGCTTAATGCTTGTCATTTATGGACAATGTTTAATTTTTCATTGGACAAGAAAGTAAACTAACAAAGGGTGGTAGCTTCTTTTGAGTCCTATATTCAAGGGTCATGTCTTGTTAAGAAAGGCATTCACTCTGCTGTCAACTACCTTCTTTATTTCTTGATTAATGTAGCTGTGTCTCAAGTTCATTTTGGCAATGCCTTATCTAACATGTTTGAAAAGTTCAATTGTATTCATAATAAGCAACATATCATTCAAATGAGCATATTTAAATTGCAAATTAAAGCTGCTGGCTTAAATTAAAAAAGTTCAAGATCTTAGTGGCATATTGCAGACCTCATACAAACTCTGGATTTTGCAAAAAGAGATAAAGGGCAAAAAGAACCATTAGGGATTGGGTTGGTTCTTTTAATATGGTCAATAAAATATAAGCTTTAGAATACATTCAAAATATGCTATGTACAAAGAGCTGAATAAAATAAATGCCCAAACATTGGAAGGTTGAGCAAGCACAAATACACTATATAACTGTTGTTTTTTTTGCCCCTCCTTAGGAACACTGTCTTGTATTTAACACCTACAGTATGACCGATACTGCGTACATTAAAGGACAAGCTGGTAGCTGGTAATACTTTAGAAAATCACTGTATCTGTACTTGTCTCTTTTTGGCATCATTTTCATTAATTTGTAATTTGTGACTGACCATAATACACTTGTCTGTTGTTTGCCTGTTGCTTAAGTACTTAATTACCTCATTATTGAAAGAGTTAATTGTGCGCAAGTGATAAGGTTATTTAACCCTTTGAATGTCAAATCTGCTTTCATGCCTTTGTTCAGTTCAAGTATGAACTAGTCACGTTGGATGAACTCATTCAGCAGAACTCAGTTGAGATAGGTCCTTTTTGGTAGGGAATCAGGGTTTTGTTTTAGGAGTTGGCAACCCTAGTTTTAAGTGCTGGGCTTAACAACTTTCGATTAATTGTGACCTAGACAACACAGCTTATGTGATTTCTTATTACTTAATTGGTTTAACACATTCAATAGGGTCTGAAATGGAATAAAAATCAAACACACCACATTTCAGGAAAAGTAATACGTACCACTGGTCATAATGGTCTAAATGAGCGATAAGTCTCTTTGATCCATATAGTATATACTTTTATCAAGGTGTGGTTTGTACACTGTCTCAGAGGTTGAGGAAATCTGAGTATTTCACTCAATATGCAGCTCTTTATGCTATAAAAGTGTAAAACTTTGTATTTCTATGTGTTAGAATTTCTTCACATAACTTGTTTTTTCTCCATACATCTCTGTTTGAATTGGTTTATTATTTTTGTCAGACTTCTTTACCTCAACTCCAACCTAGGAGGGGAAAAAAGAAAAAAAACTAAACCGGTATGTGGCACATGCTCTCAGATCTCCTGCTTATTTTCACCATGTAATTTGAGAAAAGCAAACAGACCTTAAGTATGCCCTTACACAGTATGATCAGATAAACATACAGGGCAAGGTTGCAACGTAATATGAAGATTTCATTCATTTCTACCTAGTCCAGTTCCAAAAAGCTCTGAACAATTGGTCTGTGCAGTTGCATCCTGGCCTATGTAACTTTTAGTTTCAGAGATCTCCTGCACACCAGGTAACATTGTTAATTTATTCTTTGTTGCTGTACCGTTCTACATTTCTGAGTGGAAAGTTAATCTTAATTTACAACATTTTATTTGACTTTTATAATAGTATACAATACATTTATAACATAAAACTATTGTTATGGCAGCAGCATGAAAGCAACTTTTTAAAGATCTTAGTAGTGGAATTATTCCAATTATGTTTTATACACTACATTATGTCTAACACCTCTGGTTGACACTGCCTCCATCTAAGTAGAAATCTGGTGCAATCAAAGGAAATTGAACACTGTCTTCATTTTGTAATTGATATGATATCGTTTTATTTTCAGAAGAAACCTGTGTGGTGCACACCATGGATTGAAAATGTCTCTAATTTGAAATGCTATCTTGCCATTAAAGCCCTTCTGCAATACCATAAAGCATTTGAAATGCCAACGTTTTTTCAGACAATGCAATCAAGAAGAAAGTATGTTGACAAACCATGCAGATAATGAATATTAAGTGGCAGGTGCTATTTTTGCCAGTGAGAGCTCAATTAATAAACTTGCACTGACATAAATTGGCCTATTATCCTGCTGTTTTTTATTCAAGCCACTGAAAGAAATGTTAGTTTGCAAAAGCTGAACAGCATGTTCTCTAAAGATTGTCCAGGGGAATCAGAAGCTTGTTTGGAATGTTTAAAAGATGTTTGGATACAGAAGCAGTCGATAAGAGGAGCTGTTAACACTAACTACTCTCTCGGGATGCTAAGCCCACTTTGTAAAAATCAGTATAAGTACAAAATAATGTTTTGGGATGATGGAACAGAACTATAAATTATATAAAGTACAGTACATATAATTTTAAGATTTTTTTTTCTGCTTCATGTTAGTTCATCAAGTTACGGTGGCAGGTAGTCATCCCAATCAAGTATCTAATCAAGTATCTGCTGTATATGCTCTCTGGAAAAAAATTGTATATTTTTGAATATGTCTATACAATCCACTGAAATAAATACAGAAATATTTATCAAAACAACTCAGACATTGATGGTTTGATTTCAGAGGCAGTAGCACACAATTGTTAGAGTTCCACAGGTAAGGTGGTGTTAGCCGGTCAGGGTCAGGCAACTTAACACTTGGAGTGACTTGTAAAGCTTGTTACATGTTAAATGTTCTATACTGTAGGTACAGTAGTTATGCTGGGCGAGCATATCTATATTTCTTTCCCAAGTGGTTATTACCACCCTACTACTTGTTAACTCCCAATTGCTGTCAACTATGGTAATGACCCAGGCTCGAACCAGCAACATGTGTGTCAAGGACCTCTTGATAGCTCCCAGGTGACTGACCTTAGAGGAACATACTGTACTCCATTTGTTCCACTCAGGAACTTACTTGTTCTCATTTATTTAAAAGCACGCTAACATAATTTCTGAGTGCAGCGTACTTTAGTGCTTTTCTGAGGTATTGGACTTCAGAAAGACTAAGGTTAACAAACTTACAAACAGGGACTGTACTAAGAGCAATTTTAAACTCAGTTCAATTGGGCTTAAGTGTAATAGATAAAAATAGGCAATTTCAGTATAAATTGCCTGTTAATCACTTTGGCATTTTTTTTCTCCTATGTGCCAAATATTTCATAGTCTGCAGAAGTTTCATTTGCATGTTAATGAAGCTAAAGGGCAGAAGCCACTAATTACAATCCAGATATTCCTGCCTAATGGTCCACCAAAGACACAGCGAGACCCCCTTAATTCCATTATGCAAATGGTGTTTAGGAGTACAAACCCTAACCAAGGTGGAGCTGTCTGGAGCTTGGTACTGGCAAAATAAAAATTAATAAATGCACTCCTAAATAACAAAATTGAATGTTATCCATGGTGAAATTACTCATTTAAAAATTATTTTATTTTTAAAGTCTGTAAATAACTCGATGGTCTATAACCCAACATATAAAATTTATTTAATAACTCATTTTCTTTCTTAAAATGTTATGAAATCAGTTTGGATGTGGTTAGAATGGATGGTTTGCAAAGCCATTTCACAAACATAAATGTAAAAGTTAAAATAATTAAAAAAACATAACTGCATTGTTCAGTCGTAGATTAGAAATATTTTGTATCTAATATGAAATATTCTAATAGCAAAAACAAATGCTAGGTTATTGAGGTTATGCATTGCATGTTGTCTACTCATAGACATAGACATAGACATGTGTTTTAAGGCTTTTGAAGTACTTTCCAAATTAAATTAATTGTGAGTCTAATTAAATTATTTTGTTTTGGGCCAACAACAGGGTTGATACTCTTGTTGTTGTAGTAGTTGTGCATAATTTACAGCACACAACCTTTGATCAGTTTTTAGTTGTACCAGTGTGTCTGTTTTTAGCATGACTCTTTCCTTTTAATATCTTAATTGTATGAATATTCACAGAACCTCTGGCTTAGATAGGCAAACGTCTTGATTTCAGAAACTGTTACTTTAAGCAGCTGCCCAACAAGAAGACATCTGTAACAAATTGATTAGATAATCACATTCTGTACTGCACCCTTTAATGTTTTTTTTTTTTTACAAATGATAGATTTAAACAGAAGGAACCACATCAAGGACTTCAATCTCCTACAATTGCTGGTTGAACAGGACTCTCTACATTGGCCACAGTAATGAGGGGCTAAAGTTACGGTTTGGCAGGAAAACTCTTTAGCAAAGCCAATTTGCACGGTATTTTACCACAGGGAATTTCAGCTTTAATTAACAAGTTTAAGGATCCTGCTTACTTGGAAGAAAACTTCTCACCTTTAAATTGATTAGCTAGAGTATGCCACTTGTGGTAGGAGGTTTCTCCAATCCTTGTAGACACTTTAAAGCACTGTTTGCTTTTTGGGTGAAAAATGTAATTTCCTTGAAGTAAAATTCAACGAAAAGCTTGAGCAGCATGATAAGTCCCACCTTTAGACTGTTTTAACACAACATAAACTAGCATGTTTAGAAATGCTTGGCCATTTCTTTTTGAAAATGGAAGTTATATAAAAATATAGTAAGGTATATGCTGCAGTATAAAAAATGGTCTAATTTACATATAAATGACAAAAAAGCCATTTTGTTATGAAATTCTGTACTTGTTTGTTTTTTAAAAGATGCGTCCTTAGAGTAGTCTTGTAATCAATATTACTAAAATATATCAAGCTAGACATTTCTACCTGTAGCAGTACTTAAAGGAGGAAGCACACGGTCTGTCACTATCAATCATTTGATATAGCTGATTCAAGTCAACCCTTAGACCCATCATTTAGTTTAAGGACACATTTGTCCTTCACTTCTTGAAATGTACTGTATGTGAAGAAGTTATTTGTCTCAGCTCCCACATTATATGTAACAAATAATATGACATTTCCTTTGTTTTCAAGGCCTGCACTGACAAAGGATTTCAGGATAAACATCCATCGATTGTTCTGGAAAGTCTAGTACAGATGAAGGACTATGGAATATTGAAGAATTGTAGAACAAAATGAATGAGTACACATGTATGTATTCTTCACATTATTTTCTTTTTTTAATTTGTCCTAATGATGGTTTAATGATAGGATAAAACAAATATCACTGCAGCTGACTTAATATTTTTTTTATTTTTTGGCACAATCATTCTTTTTATTGTATTTTTTTTCATTATGACTTATTGATGATAAATTTTATGCTGTACCATACAATTTCACTTCTGCATAAAGTATATGATACACAGAATAATGAATTTCACACAGAATATGTTAAATTTATAGAGAAATATAAAAAAAACTTAGTATAGTCAATATGAAACAGAAATACATCTTTTAACAAATATTGTGTTGTACATTGTTTGAAAGAATGTCCAGTGATTTATGCTTTTCATTATTATCTTATTGTAACCAGCCTACTGTATATGGAATGGACTATTAAATCTGTATGGGTCTGTATCCTTTCCCACTTCCTCTTCTTCTACGTATATCTGTGGACTTCTCTATCTTCTCCTCTTGACTCAACTACCAGCCTACAGTATATCCCTCCACATATTCTTCTGTCAACAAACTGTGTCATTCTTGACATCGCCCTCTCTTATTACCAATACATCTCTTCTCTGACACATTCCTGTCACTTCCTCTTCAGCAAGACTCACACCTGACTAACTGTTCTGCACAACAATTTGTCTAGCTTTTGGGACAGACTGTAATATTTTTTCTGCCTAGAACATCTTCTTGGCCAACCTCCATGTCAACCCTATCTGGCCACATAATCCAGAATTCTGCACCTGTCACCTTGTCATTTGTGTTGTTTCATTACTCTAGTGCCTCAGCTAGCCTCCGATTGCCACACACATCCACTTCTACCCAAGGTTTGTTTCACATACTGTTATCTCTACTGCTCTGCTCCTGTTAGTCTTCTGTCTCTTATCGCAACCTATAAGTCCTGCCATCCTTTCTGCTCCCCCTCATCAGCTAGACTATCTGTACCTCCTTTTTTTTGTCTCAGTTCCAGGCCTAGTGCATTCTCCTCTCATGCCTCAATGGTAAAACCAATAGAAATCAAAACCAGTCTCTAACTACCTTTCAGTACTTGCTCATCTATTTATACAGCATGTGTGATCTCTCAGCTCAGCTAAACATCTCCTCTAACTCTCACACTGTAGTGCACTTATGTTTTTAATTCTCAGACCGGTAATGTAATCTTGTAATTGCACCTATTCCCTGTAAACATTGAATACATAATTGAATATGTGTAGTATCTTCTGATTACTACTCTGTATCCACACTTTCTGTTTACTGCTTAAAACTTTCAAGAACGTGAGTTCCTCTTTCAGTTTGTGCTGGACTCATTAACATTTATTAATTTAATTTATTCTTACCCAATTGAACATAGACAGTTGTGGTTGTACTTTCACTTAGTGAAAACATTCTATATTTTAAATCAGTAATCCTGGATTAGAGTATTCTCTAAGCAAATAGTAACAATAGAAATAGGCCAACCATTTTCTAACCACTTCAGAGTTGAGGGGGAGCTGGAGCCAATCTCAGCAAGCAACGGGCACAAGGCAGGATACTCAAGACCAGTGCAGGGCTCACACACAGGCAAACACTCACCAAGGGACAATTTTCCCAGAAGCCAGTTAACCTACGGTACCAAAATGTATTTGGACTGGAGGAGGAAACCAGAGCACCTAGTGAAACCCACACAAACACAGATAGCTCCTCAGTTCTGGGGTTAGGGACACAGCAATGCTAATAATGTGTCCCCATGTTACAAAATAATAATAATAATACAAAGTAATATTTTATAAATTTTATGTTTACAAATATTTTCATCCAAAAAATATTGTCTATTTTAAGTTATTAGCTGTATCATAAATTGTATGAATGGGGTGCATCCAGGGAGATAGGGATAATAGGCTGAATGTATTATTGGTTTACTTCCCAGGGAATACTGAAAGAAAATGCACTATCCGTTTCAATTCCCACAGTTTTGTACTTGTTCATAAAATGCAAAATAGCCCTTGGAAATGGTGCAGACACACAATTTCAAGAGGCGGTACTTGAAGATATTAGTCACTCTCAAACATTGAGTGAGAGGCTGCAGAGATTAAAACTGGGGTGATGTGTGCCACTGTGTCTCACTGTTGAAAAATCATTTGGTTGACGAGCTTCAGCCCTCTTGCAGATTGTCAAACACCCCTGGGATAATGTGACTCAGAGAAAGAGTCCAGGGGAAACTTAACAACTGTTTTGTATTTTAATGATGGGGAGAACACAGCTTCATACTCTAACTTCAGGTAGATTTTCATTCTTTCATTCTTCATTTTGATTTTATTTACACTTGGTGGTTTTCTACATATGCTTAAAAACGTACAGTGCTTGCATAACAGCTGTTATGCAGTACATGTACAGTATGTCATGAAATGCTGTTGAGAAATACAGAACTTGATGAGTAAAACATCTGACTATAAAAACTAAAAACAAACTGTATATTTTCTGTCTGCATTTACAACCAAAGGAATGGTGCCATTGTGAATTATAGAACTTACTTTTCCAGACTGCTACTATTTTGATCAAATTTGCAAGTCAGAATTGCTGGAGGAATTATATCATCATATAATGCAACCTCCCTTTTTATTTTTTCTTCTACTTCAGAGAGTTTTAAGACTCATTTATGAGGAAATGTTTAATGCTGTTATAATAGTATGACTTACTGAATATTTTGTTTATGTAGATTTTTTTTTTCAAATTACACAACATAATACAATTGTTAAACCATTTAATTTGGTACTTTTTGCACTAAAATGCTGAATGGGACATATTTAATCAACCTGCAGTGCGGAGTTTACTTATTCCTCTCTTGCTACCTAGGAATTTGATGGAACCCTCTCCCTCAGTTTTCTTTTCATAGTCCAGTTGAGGATACTTGGCAATATTAAATTATCAAGGTTAATTAGAAACACTTGTCTCCATTGCACTTGTTCACATGTATACCCTGCCTTTCTCCCATTGTCTGTAGGGGTAGGCTTCTATTACCAGCACCTTGCAATGTTTTTTACAAATGTATGCATGGATGGATATTGGGCATGGAAGCATTTTCAGTTTCATATTCCTTAGAGTAGCTTCATATGAAGTGAAGATCTATATTTGAAGGTGGCACTTTTTGGTAAAGAAGATTAGTTTTGCAGTGATTTATAGTAAAATAAGCATATTTTAAGATGCCGACTGCTTTTGCTGGATTGATAAGGTCTTTTTTTGAGTAGATTAACTCTATTGTTTCCAATGTTTCTATTCCCAAAACATTGGAATCCAATATCATCACAGTTAGCGTTTTTATAAATGAATTCATACAGACACTCAAATATTAACATTATTAAACATGTTAAATTTAAAACATTGTTATATCTGAGAAATATTCAGATTCTTTTTTTTTAAAAAAAATGTCTTAAAAGTCATCTGACTTTTACCCACACCATGTTTTTTTTTCTTTTTGCATTTCTAATATTACACAAAATGGTACTTATCCATACACCTGAGAATGCACTACCTTCTTTTCATATTTACTTTGTCTGATAGCATTAATCGATTGTTTCATAACACATTAATAATAATAATATAAAATACTTCTACATTTTTCTTTGATATAAATTAATTAAATTACATGTTCTTGCGTATTTTTAATTTTCATTAATTTAATGGGAAAATGGAGATCTTTATTTTAAAGCCTCTTTTATTAATAGGCCTGCCAAGTAGATTAGCATAAATCAATCAGTTATATCTTAGGGAAACAATGCCAGCAGGAGAGAGATTGAATACTTTTTAAAGTGTGATTACTTTACTTCTGTTCTGTAAACCTATTTCCAATGGATTTATACAGCATCATATGCCATTGTTCCAATCCAATCTCTGGACAATTTTCTCACGCCAGAAAGAAAATAATCCTTTGGCTCAGAAAGCAATGGCTTTTGTTAAAAAACAAGAGTCCTTGTGCTTTTCTAGATAGAAATATCTTTATCCCTTTGAAATGGCATTTTATATTCAATATCATTCCTTGAGAAAAACTGAATGTAGGACTTAGGATGATAATGCTTGAGGTAAAGCAGTTTTTGATACTTAAATAATGATGGCTGATATAAAACACATTTATCTAAATTCTTTGTATGTGTGGTTTCAAAAGGAACAATACAAAGCTGGCAAACTGTCATTGACAGGGAGCTTAAAGTTAAGTACTCATCACTATATACTAAAATGAAATGAGAAACAACTAAATTCATGTATATTTTACTTTTAATATATACATTTTTCTGGTCAGTATCAACTGGAATATTTACTGACAGTTCTCATCTACTTCTGAATTCATTTATGAAATCTGAATGTAGTTTTAGTTTTGTTCAAAACTATTCAGTAAATCACTCTGTGATTCAAGTAAATCTGACTGAGATACAAAATATACTTGTGCAGATATATCTCTTGCTTATTGAAGACTGGTTATGTACTCATGTTTACTGTTAGAAAAGTACAGCAGTAAAGTGGTAGGTTATGGTTGGTATTGTATTGTGTGAATTTACTGGCTAAATCTTAATTGGAACAATAAAGTGCTTGAGCTTACCTTGCCTTTTTTTTAAAAGGAATAAATGTACAGAACATCAAGCAGTCTTGTTGATATGTGAATTTTTCATATATTGGATACAAACAGCAGTTTGTTATATTAAGGTGATCAATCTATCGCAGGAATCAGGAAGAGATACAAAACAAGGATTGGTACACTATTGGTTTAGTTCTCTATCAGAGGGTTGTGCCTCCTAGGGGGGCATATGAAGATCCAGGTGCAAAAGCCTTTTATATACAGCTAATTCAACATATATAACAAGTTGCTTTTTGATGCTCTGTGCATGCTCATCCTATTTGCACCCCTGTGTTCGTGAAAGGTAGAATTTCTGCACTTTCAGAACAGACATGATTTTGAAAGTGACTTGGATTGTTCTTTTTCTGCTACAGAGCCGAGAATATCAAAACTTGTTGCAAATATGTAGCACCAGGGCCACGTTGATAATGTTTAAGGCTAACAAAACGGAAGTTAGTGACTGGTGAAAGCTCCACACCTGATGAAGGCTCCACAGCGGAAACATTATGTTTCTTTTCTTCTGTTTTTATCATGGAATAAACCTTTACTCGTTCCATTGTGTTTCAGAGGTTGAGAACCACTGCATTATACTAACTCATTAATCTCATTAAACATACTCAACATTCAGATACTCATAAGTAAATACTACTGCTTAGATGAATTAAATTGATACCAACATGTGGTGGGATAACAACTACTTTATTAAAACTGGTAATGTTGAATATTGAACTATATAGTACTCATTCACAACAGTGGATTCATAATTCCTTTGCAGAAGGATAAGGGAACAGCTGACAGGACCCATTGCAGCATTGTGCAATCTGTGCTCAGCTTGTTTCATGCTCATCCAGTCCTCTTGCAGCTTGCAAGGTATGAGGCAGAGAGAGAAGTCCTGCTGTAGCCTAGTACTGAATGTCAGTTCTCTTAAATGTGGGTTACCGTTGATATGAACTTAGATAAAGTCTGTACAGAAGTGTGCATGCTTAGTCAGGGTGAGTTATTCAACAGTGGGAGATAAATGGTTTGTTCCCATCCTAGCGGCTGCTGTTCAATACTGAGGTATTCAGGCATGTCAACAATAGTCCAACCATATTGCTCCAGTAATCAAGTGGACACACGGTGCTACAAGTAGGTAGCTGCGCCAGCATGCATAGGCTGCAAAGGAACAAGTAAAGGTTTATTCCATGCTGAAAAGAGAAGAAAAGTAACACAACGTTTTGGCTGTGGAGCCTACTCCAGGTGTTGACACACAGTGGTATTGTAACTAGATGGTTGTGAGGTCCTGGCTGCTGCCTAGACCTTGGGCAGAAGTTTGTCTTTATGTACAGGCTCATTCTCTAATGTGGCTCATTGGGAAAAAAAAGTTTGTCCCATAATTTAGACAACAGTTGTGACAGTGATGTAGTTCCATTGTCAGCCAGCCAAAATGATTCAGAGGAGAGAAACAAAGTTAGAAAAGATGTGCACTGCTTTTTAAGTGGGGAAAATGTGATTGGTGATTGGTTAAGCCAATGGTGGAGTGGTGATTGGTTAAACCAGGTGGAGTGGGTCTCCACGCCCTACAAGTACCTCTTTTGGATTATTGATCTCAACCTCTTACTTTAAGACCATCATACAGATATGCCCATGGCTCCCTGCCAGACATCCAGGTGCAAGGGGTGGACATCAATCATGGGGATTGCTGGTACTGATTTGAGTTGTTGTCCTGGGAAACAGGCAAAAGACAAAGTCTGCCAAAAGACAAACTCATCTGCCCTACACTGCAGCATGTAAAGATCACCAAGCAATTCTGTGGCTGGGACCACAGGCAGAGGTCCCACTGAACAATCTACAGCAACACTTAATTCTGTGTCTTATTTATTCTGTGGCTTAGCATTGCTACAATATCCAATAAGTTAATGTTGTTCTAAACAATCAAAATGTTTTTGTTTCAAGAAATGAATTTATTTAGAAAATCTTAATACCGTTGGTCTGAAATTATGCCAGAAATGGTTATCTGTAATTTTAAAAATATATTTATCAGCCATACATACAATATATAGTTTATTTTCTTAGTTTCATTTATCATGTTTTAGAGTTTCAGTCAGTCAAATATTTGACAGCATTTGTACATATATGTTTCAGATCCTGAGTTAAAAATACTTTATTAAGATGGTTTGCACAAGTGGGATTGAGAAGATTGTGTGACTATTATATTTTAAAATGATAGGCATGGTATTTTAGAGATTCTGGATTCCTTCAATGTTCCTTTTCTTTCATGTAGTGCCTTATCTATGAAGCAGAAGGTTTGGAAAATGACCAGCAAGACCAAAAATAGGTAAACAGATATAGATTTATAATTACATTTTTAATAAATTTGTGGCTAGGAAGGACACTAAAGCCTGCAGTCTTTTGGGTAAAGACACCAGTTACTCAAGACCTAATAATGGAGGTATCACTGGATTTTTTAAAATCCTGCATTTTCTTTTTCTGTGATTCAAGAGTCATAGAAGAATGTAGAAGAAAGAACGAGTGAATGTTTCCTGTCCATACCATTTCTTTCCTGGACCCTGCTTTATCCTGGCTTGTGCCATGACCATAAGATAAGTCTGACTTCAATCAGTTTCTAAAATCCCAGTAAAATCGAATACTTTAATGATAAAAGGATAATACTATACTGTGCAGACCATTTCCTTTTCTGTATAGTAAAAACAAAGCATTTAATGTTGTAACAAAGGGAAAAAAGTTTTTAAGGTATATTGTACTAGTTGGTAAATTAAAATGTAGTTATTTGGTAAATACAAATTACAAAGACACTAAAACAGACACATAAGACTGCCGGTGATAATTATGGTATTTGCTTATATTTAATAGTTTGTAATCTCTCAATATAATGATTATTAGAATTTTCTTCCTTTATATGATAGTTGAAAAGTCACAGAAACTAATAACAGGGTTTTGTTTATATTAATATCAACAGACCTAACGTTTAATAACCTTTCTCATGTATTAAATAGCTTACAGGTAATGTAAACCAAATGTCCATATCTATAACAAATATAATTGCAATTCCGTACATTTTAGCACTGCACTATAACATTTAATTGATGTGGAACTACCTTTAGAACCTTGTTACATTCTATGATCATTTTATTTTTAATTTATTTTCATTGAAATACATCAATTTGTATTTTGAAAACCACTTTTTGATTGATTTATTGATGCCAGTTTGGATCAATGTTTTATTATATTTCCATAGACCACAAACACAATGAATTTATATATATATATTATAATACTAAACTGGCTCAATCCAAACACTTTTAATTTTACATTTCTGACCAAAATATCTGAGGATGAGCTCTGTACTGTAGTGTTACTGTGCATCTGAAATGCAAAACCTCAATAAACATGTTCTTACATATTGTATATTCTGTGCCATTAATTTGAACAAAAGAGGGGCATATTTAATTCACAGGTTAATTAAACAACTCATGTTTGTGGCTTTACAACATGACCTGATGGGCTACAGGTACAGTGCATTATGATTTTATCCAAAAATGAAAAAAAAAAGGTTAAACCAGTTCTTTGAATAAAAAATCCAATTATTCAACATTTAAATATTTGTATATGTCCTGTATGTTGATATCTACAGTATGTCACATTTATGTGTACCAACAGTTGTGAAGGTCATGTAATTTATTTCAGACATGTTCATCATAATGTTGCCTCTGCAGTATTGCCAAGCAAAGGAGTGAAATCTTTGAGAATGCATTACCATAATTAATGTAAGTGAAGCATATGTATATAAATAACCATATTCAAAATGGTACAGTAAGTGTAGCAAGGTGTTCTAAAACCCTTTTTTTCCAGAAATAATCACAAATGGTTAGCTTTATTAGGTCAATGTTTATGATAGCCTTCAGCTGTGGAAAAAGTGATGATATCCTCATTTTTTTCCAGGTGAGCAAGCATATGAGTTGATAATAGCATTTATAATCACGTTATTATGTAAAAATACTTGTTTAACATTTCATTCGAAAAGTAGTTATGTACTGTATGTATGTAATACATAACTGTAGCAGGTACAGAGTCTGATAGTTATGGTTCCGCGCGGAGTCGTGCCCCCCGCCGCCCGTTCAGTCCCCCACACCTGGGGCGCAAACCCGGGTCTCCGACATAATGCAACAGGGCACCAACCGCGTGAGCTTAAGGAGACCTCCCTCAGCCCAGGCAGCTGAGGTCCCTGCTTCGCGCAGTGAGGGCGCTGAGGTCACCACACTAGCTCTGCTACAAGAGCAACATGACAGAGATTTTACATTGTTCTAGTCTAATGTTTCACATGTCAAATACCACATGTTAGTCAAACTTAATCTGTTGACTCACCTGTGGAAGAACATCCTTATTCTCGTTCTCATCTTATCAGCTGCTTTTCTTGTCTCTTGGTCAATGTGATAGGATTCATGCTTTGTGACCTACAGTATCTCCTTTCTTATTTAATGGCATATGGCCATTGCCAAACACAAATCCACTTTACTTCAGAAAATGATCATTTTCTTCTTGTTGATTTCAGTCCAATCTTTATATTCTGTATAATAGCACAGATCAGGCTACCCGATATTGGTCCTGAAGGGCTGGTTTATCTGTAGGTTCTCTGGGTTCTCATTTAAATGTCTCTTTAAAGTGGCAAACTTTGGGAGAAGCCAATCAAATAGTCCTTTTACACCACTAATTAACTGATTTAACTCATTTACACTTAGGAACAAGTAATAGGTTTATTCCATGCTGAAAAAAAAGAAGAAAGAAAACACAACGTTTCGGCCTTGGAGCCTTCTTCAGGTGTCATTTACACTTATACTAGAATGAATACCTGTGAATACACCAATTGTCCAGGACAAGGATTACACAGCTCTGACTAACAAGGTTGAAGTTATGGCATCACGAGCTTTGAGAGTGATGTACTGTACTTGGAACTGTTATAGCATTTGGAAAAAAATGTATTTTTGTCAGTAGGCTTCTAAAAGCACTGTTGATTCAGTTACAGTATGTCAAAGTTTAAAAAACCTTTACTACTTGGAAAGCAGTGTTCATCTTTTTGTCTCTGTTATCTTTAGACATTCATGGAACTGTGACTAGTTTTACTTATCTGTATTATACTTGTACTATTAATGCAAGTATAATACAGATATAATGTAACACAGATATAATGTAACACTTGATATCTGAGGAAATACAAAATCCCGGTTATTCACTTTTACTTAGGACAGGACAATCATGTTAGTACTGTAACAATAAAAAATTAGATATCTGCATTTTGTTTAGATTTTTTGATAATGTATTACTTTGATAACTGAATTAATTTTGAAAATACTTGTACAGTACTAATGTTTTTACAGTATCTAATGGAAATGTATGTCTGCTTAGAATTGAAGTTTTACAGAAGCAATTTATGCTGTTACATACATATTGATGCAGTGAGATTTTTGGTTATTCCTTAAGTACTCAACAAATTAGGCAAAAAATATCTTAGCATTTTAAGGTCAATGATGTAGGTATCAAAAGATGTACTGTAGTTATGCATTATATTTTCTGTATATAACAATCTTTTACATTTTTCAAAGGCAATTTGTCTCTAAAGTAGACAAAATGAGTAAAATAAAATGTTGAAGCAATCCTCAAAAATGGCAAAATACAAACAAAAAAGATAACAAAATAATAATAAAAAGATCAGGCAAGTCAAAGAGACTTGGCCCTATCATAATTTCAAGAGATAAGAGAATATTTAAGCCAGATAACAAGAAAAAATGCTTCCTCTGTGTGTCTAAGAATGAAGCACTTAACCTTCAGGATTAGCAGCCGCTTTTCAAAAATCAAGCCATCCAGTTTAAAGAAAAAAAAATCTTCAGCTGTGACTGATCACATTTAGATATGTGAAGGTCATTCACAGTATTTTATTCAGTTACCTGAATCAAGAAATAATAACTGCATTGAAGTATGGAAGCTATACAGACCAGATAAGGGCCATGTACAAAGGCATTTATTAAAATCGCATATGTTTCTTGTGGCAGGGGAAGCATGGGTGGCACTGTAAGTCAGAATTGAACTTTTGCCCTGCTAAGCATGGTACATTCCTTTTGAAATTGCAGTATGGGTTTACCATTTTATTATCCTCAACAGAATCCTTCTGAAAGCAGAATATAACACCATGTCTGGTAAATCAGTTTACCTTGCTTTTCAATGAAGTTGGTTAAATATGATTTTCCTTGTAATTATTTTTGTGCATTAAAAGAAAGGATAAATAATAATAGTCATTTTCTGTGGATCAGCTACAAATAAAATCAAATCACAAAATCAAGCCTATAGTCCAAATATTGACAGCTTGAATCATCAAATATCATGGTTGTGTCTGAGGTTCTATAAGTGACAGAATACAAATGGGTGAGTGCTGCTGGGATTGGGAGGGCTTGATCCAGCTATGTTATCCTGTGACATGTTTTACATTTCCTAGGTGCCGGTAAGTGAGCATCAGTCTTCCAAACAATCAGCGGTGGGAACATTTGTTAAAACTTTCAATGTGAAAAATTACCCTCACAACACATTTCATTCACTCATTTCATTCATGTCAACACATTTCAGGGGAATGCACAGAGTATATAATCCATGTTGATTGCTCACTAGGAATTCCATATTGAGGGCTTTACAAATGTTGTAGAATATTGTAGAATGTGTTATAAAAACACTTCTTCATATTGCTTAAACTAGTTGACTTGGGCAATCACCTCAAATCTGTAAGACAAGTTCTTTTTCGTCTTGCATGGTGGACTAGAGACAACTTTGATTAACATCCTCACTACAATGTAGTTTGCGTACTCAGACTCCTTTCAACTTCATAAATGGGGGTTCTGCTTCCCAAACCTAGAGGTCCAGTGGACTAGAGATACAGTAGCTCTCCTAAACATCTAATACCTGAAACATGAGGGCAGAGCTCTGTCTGTCATGGGCTAGCTTTGCTGGGTTCCTTAAGTTTCTTTTTTAAGCTTCATTTCATTGTTCTCTACCTCTTTGGCTAACTCCCAATCACTTTGTTTCTCCAAAAAAACAGAAGCCTTGGCTAAGCTCTGTTGTCTGTACATAGCTGTTTTCCAGGGAACTTCATGGGATCTATCTCTTTTGTCTCTCTTGAAAACATATTGGTCTTATTCTGTCAGTTAACCTTTACTGCTTGAATCTTTCTGTGGTGACTTGAATCTTTTGATATGTTCTTTTGTTATTACTGATATTTCCAGGTGCTGTATTTGTCAGACACCATTCTTTTCTGGAAATCTCTGAAGAGAATCTAGACAATCTGACCTCATATTGAAGGGGATTTGTTCATCTTTAAAATTTACAAATGACAGAAGGATACTCAGGGCTATTTTGTAGTAAATAGCTAAATGATAAAATTGGATTGAATTAGATTATCTAATCCGGCCATTTAATCATTTAAAGCCTATCATTTAAAGGCCTTGTCACACCTACAGTACTAAACCAGTTATTCATTAAAATACCTTAAATTTGTTAACTAAAATTAATTCTATGATTTTATAGTAAACTGGGCTCATAAAGAAAAAGAAAGATGATAATGTCAACAGATGGCATTTTCTGCAGTTAAAATGCCATGCTATTGCCAATCTGCAGATAAAAAAAAAATTGCATCTGCTTTCAGACGTAAAATATTGCTGAATCGACCAGTGTCTTTGAGAGGATATGAAGACATTTAAATATTGAGCTTCAGTGCATAAGGGGTTAAATTCAAGTCAATACATTTATTTCTTTTGATCTCTTATTACAGTAGGTGTTTTAGTTTTAGTCAGATATGAAAACTTTTCACAGCACATCCCTGCTTTAACCTTGCCAATAGGATGCCTTCAGAAAATGGCTTTTCAGCTTATTGGGTACTGCTCTGTTGAAATATGTTTTGAATAAATAACTGAACTGTCAAATATTATCCTGTAGGGGTTTATACAGTAGCTTTTTGATATTTAAGATTCAGGAGCAGTTCTGTGGGTTAGTAAACAGAAGACATAACCCTGCAGCTAAGGTTTTCTCATCTCTTACAAAAAACCAAACAAAACACTACCATAGCTTCCATTGTATATTCTCATATTGCTTTGCACTGCATTCTGTAGGAATGAAGGAAAATAAAAAAATCAAAATAGGCTTTTAAGTGGTAGATCCATAAAGCTTATAATGGAGCATTTTATACAAACATTTTAATAATGAAGCTGTGATTTCACTTTCTAGCAAAACACACAGATTCAAAGTCACCTTGGAATTCTTGCGTCTGAGAAAACAATATGCAGTATGAAGTACATGATTTTTGTTTGTTCATATTAATGGCAACCTCAGAATTTGAGGGCAACTTTAAATAGCACATCGGAACATAATAAACAATAAAACAAATAAGCAATCTATTTATACTGAAGTAAACTTTACTAGTTTAGATTACATTCTAAACATGTGATGACCTCTGCATGACTGCTCAGTCTTTTAACATCCCCAGCATTTCCCATAAACACTGATGACTTTCCAATCACCAACCATGCAGTACAGTAACTCAGAACACACTTTTAATATTTTACTCTACACCAAATCTGATATTTAAGAAATGTTCCGAAGAAAATATTTGTTTTTACTATTTATGGTCAATTTGGAAGATAAGGTATTAAATATTCATTTATTTTATGAACCTCATTTTATTTTAAGATATTAAAATACTTCACAGTGAAAGTAACATACTGTATCAACAGTGCATAGGTGTTTTAAAAATGTAATGCCTGACAGGGAGGCTCGAACAGTTTCAGGCAGAGTGTACTACAGTGAGGGACATTTCTGCAAACCACCCTAATACCTGGTATGTAGCATCTTGACATATGGACAAAAAACAAGCCAGAGTTTAAAGAGCAGAGCAGTGTTGGTTGTGTGTAATAGCTCAGCAGTCTTTGAATAAAGAAAACAGCTTGATTGTTTAGTCCTTTATTGGTCAGGAAAAAGCTTGAAGTCAGCCCTACAGTATATAGTCAGTGGATGAAGCCTAGAACAGGAGTGATATTCATGTGTGGCTTTCATCTGGTTAAAGAATCTAGCAGCTGAGTTTTGAATGTTCTGATGTTTACTTGATAATATCAAATAACACTTTTGATTATTATTTGGGTAACAGATATGGACAAAAAGGGGGCAGATTCATCAACTGTCTGTAATGCTAGAATGTGCTAATATACTTTAAATAACTCAGAATTATTTTAATTTTTCTTTGTACTGTTGACCCTGGAATGAAAAGTTATCAGAATTTTACTGCTTTAATACATTCATCCTATTCCTAACCTTTTTACCCAATTTAGGGTTGTGCGGGAGCAGGAAACTATCCCAGCACGCAAAAGGAGTGAGGCAGAGTACACCCTGAACAGGACATCAGTCCATTGTAAGACACACACAGACACCAACACGCACATACTCGCACCAGGTACAATTTTCCCAGAAACCCATTGACCTACCTATATGCCTTTGGACTGTATGAGGAATCCAGTGCACCCAAAACAAACCCATGCAAACATGGGGACAACATACCAACTGCAAGCAGATACAGCCGTCTACAATGCACGAGGTGTCAGTCGGTACTCCACACAGATCGATCCTGTTGCGCCCCAGGAATAAAATTCAGGTTCCCAGTGCCATGAGGCAGCAATGCTTACCATTGTGCCACTGTGTTGCCTTTACTATATTAATGTTCAATCTTATTTTATTAGATAACAGAGCAATGATGACAATTTCTCTTCATTAATTTTTGGAAGATTACCTGGTTATTTTTGCCCACACTATATTAGCAGATAATGTGAAATGTAGGGCGTTTTACAAAAATTCACGTGTCAAAATAAATGTAATATACATTAGTTCTAGCTCGTCTCTAAAAGAAATTAAAATGATCATTTCACGTTGTGTCTGCATGGTGTTTTAATAGTATTTACAAGGCAATAATCCAAGCAGTTTGTTAAAAAAGCACATCCTAATGATTCACATAAACACCACATCCAGCCATAATTTGGCATACTACAGTTTGCATTTTGCAGTTATTTTTAAAAACAACTATATCTTGTGACAATAATACATATTCCAAACATCAAGGGAGGACACAGAATGTTGAATTGTAGATCTACACCCAATATACCTTTTAAGTAACAGATGGCTTCTCATCCTTTTGCAATTGTAAACAGAATAGTCTCATAAAATTTAATGACGCTGTTTTCTGATAGAATGTTCCAGCAACAGTCACATTATTACCCAGTGTTATTACAGTAAACCATGAGCAGGGAAGAGGAAACATTGCAAGTTTGCGTAAACAAAGTTAATGAGTGATAAAAGTCATGTGAGATCATTGGCATTCTTCATAGTGCCTGAGGGCACAGCTGCAACAATTAAATTCAAATTTTACAAAATGCTAAGTACACAATGTTGCATCAGAGAGAAGTCATCTAATGACACTGGTCCCTTAGGAATAAATGAATAAATGAATGAATGGATGAATGAATGAAATAGGTGGTTGCTTTCAGAATAAATGTGTACATTATTTAATACTCAGATTGTTGTAGGCAGTGCTTCAAAACATAATTATGAATTCCTCAATACAGTGTTTGTATATTTTTAGATGACAGATGTTATCAATATATAATACAATAGCCTTATGAGGCAGTTATGATAATGCATCTCTAATTAATTTCATTCATCATTTTTTAAAAATTGGGAATTATCTAAATGATCATTTTCCGATTGAATTAGATTGAATTGAATAAAAATAATTCAAATGTCGAGATGTTCCTTATGTGATGACTAGCAATAAATCCTGCAATGAAAATGTCCCTACCATTAACACCTTAACTATCAATGATAGCTCAGTGGTTCAATTCTCACTGGACTATGACTACATTAAAAAAATAAACATGTTCTTCCTAACAAGATACCACCAGATTTACTGTACAATGTATGCTGTTATATCCTTCAACACATTGTTTTGAGGACACAGCTTCATTGAAAGTTGTTCTTAATTTTTCTGCTTTCTTTAGGCCAACCATACACATGCTGTATATAGTATATCACGTTTGAAACCTGAGATGCAGTACTTTTTGAATAATAATATCATGTTACCTTTATATGCTGTGTAATGTAGTTCATCATTGTCCTCTTCTATTAGATTTAAAAAATCTCCAGAACTGAGCCTTTAATATTTTAGTCTTACTCTTCAATTGCCATTTCATGAAATCTCTTTTGTTAGATCACTAAAAATATTTGGAAGACAGTATACTGTAGAGGGGACTGTAAATAAATGAATGAAACTGCAACACGAATGTGTAGATCATTTTCAACCTCGATATTTCCAAAAAGATAAGTTTATAAAACTGGGGAAACAAAACTGTTTTTGACAAAAAACAGAAAAATCTTTAAACTATTGATGAACAACGCACTGCTTGTGTGATACTATTGTTTTCTTTTTGATTTCATAATATTACCTTTCTGAACCCACATGCAAATATGTTCATATTAAAAGACCAATTTTTTGTTTATACAGTATGTATTACCAGCAACTTCAGCTCATCCCTGTGCCAATATTCTAAAAAAATAATGTATTCTTTATAAATTATTATGACTTTAGTATATGTCCAGCATTCATAAAAATAGAATAAGGCAGCGAAACAGCTTGTATTAATATGCACACCAAATTTCTACACAGTTAAACTTTTTTATAAATAAAACATAGAAAGCTTCAGCTCACCTACAGTAATACTTTCTTTATTCCATTTTAATAAATGCATCTGAGACGTGTCTGTTATCATGTGATAACTTTAACCATGAAGGGATTAACAGCCTGAGGCTCAAACTGTGGGTTGGATTATTTCAGTGTTAAACACTCTCATATATGCCTTAAATTCTTATTCAGATTCTTTGTACAATTCCTTTGTAAATATCTAAAGTTAAATTTAGTCCTGATGATGACTTCATTTGAAATTACTGAATTTCTCCAATGCTGTGATGGATTGTATGCTTTATTCTACTGTGCAATACAGTTGCTTTTAAAGTGTACATCAAATTTAACTCTTATTATTAGGTCTTAAAATTAAAAAAGTATTTTATTTTCCCTGACTGAATAGATTTAGTGCTTAAATGTGAATAACATTTAGTAGCAAACTGTCCTGAACCTCTAAAAGAGAGTCCTATGATCATATGAAGCCATTTGTGCTTTGGTATGGAATTAATTTTATAGTAGTTGTGAAAATTGGAAGATTGCATTCTTTGCACTGCCTGTGGAGCTCACTAGTTGATTTGAAAATCACAACTGGTGAAAAGCAGCTTTAATAGTGTTAAACTACTCCAGGTAAGCAAAAGTTAGCTCCCAAAATAATGGCTTAATGGTGTCAATGTGAACTAAATGTATTGCAACTGTATCTGAATGAATTGTAGTACCATGAGACAACTGTGCAGGGTAATTACAAAAATGATGTCAGTGTACAGATGAGGAGAGAAGAAAAGATGCTCAATTTCAATTAATTTGACCATTTGAGTCAAAAGAAACAAATGACTCTTCTTCTTTAGTGGTCTCATTTTTATATCCTTGGTCAAGGCCAAAAACTCACTTCATACTTCCTCCTGATACCTTATATTTTATCTACACTAGTGCTTTATACAAATCAAACCTACTGCATGCTTGTAATTATTATAAAATCATAAACCTAAAAGGTTTTCCTCAAGTGATTATATTCATGTTTTCTTTTCTGTTTAATGGCACACAAAGCAACAATGGAACAAAAAACAGAACACTACAGTCAACAGACCTGCAGACAACAGAAAACTAGCCACCTTAATTTTAAAGTTTTAGGAAGGGCAAGATACTGGAAAGGAAACACATTTAATGAATTGCACCTCACTAAGAGACTTGAAATATAATTGTACACATAAATAATCAAAATTGCTTATCAATATGTGTAATCAAAGTGATTGTAGTGTGGCATATCTCATTTCTGGCATATTTTATGAATGTTGCAATTTGTGTATGCATAGTTTACTACCCCTTCAAGAAAGCGCTACAATGTTTGTCTGTGTATATTGTTTCTTTCATGTTATTACTGTATATCATTATGATTATAATTTCTTTCATTATTTTAATTATTTCAAACAGGAATAATACCTTTAAAGACTCTTCTATAAATGTGCATTTTTTAAAGCTTAAATTAATAAAATCTGAGATAATATTCACCATGAAATGCATGTTGCAAAATTAAAATATAACGGAATTAATTGATCTTTTATATTACTGTAAGTCTGTTATTGTCATAGTGGCTGACTGTAAGCAATTTATTCTCGATACATACTAACAAAAAATATGCACAGCTGTTAACATTAACACTGCAAAATGTGTTGGTATTCAACAGCTTTTCCTTATTTGCATCATGTTCACACCCTGATTAAGGGAGCAACTCAGGTGTCACCTGAGCAACGCAAGTGGGGCCATCTCCTTGGCAAATCTGAAAGATGACATTCAAGTAGCAGATGGTCTATGCTTGCTGTAATTTCATTTTCTCTGCTCAAGAGTGTGACATAAAGATAATAGCACCCTGGGTAGTACGGGTACACTACTTTCTACAATTGATCCAAGTAAATAATAAAATAATTATTTACCAATTTGTTGGTCCTATTTTCATAGAGGTTCTGTGGGTCATAGGTCAGTTAAGGCCAAAAATGCATTCATATGCCACTTGTCTCGTTATGCTTTGGAACCACTGCTAGCCTAGCCTAACCTTCTCAACATTTTAAATTTAGCATTGAAAGCAGTTCAAGCCCCACTCATTCTTATGCTTTTCAGGGCTTTTCATTGCTTGCTTGTGTACCAGATGGCATTGTAGTCAGTCCTGTGACATATACTATACCTTTTTTTCTTCTTAACAGATATAGCTTATGCTATTTTCTATATTCTGTATGGCTTATGAGAAGTAGCCAATAATAAGCCACAAATATTTGTGTGGTGAATGAAAAATGAATTGTAATGTAAATGTTTTTTTAATATTTGAGTTTTACTGTACCATTTTTTCTTTTCTTTTTTATATGAATGCACATTTCCTTTACTTGACCCTTGAGTCATGTCTAAACAAGCTTGCTCAAGCTTCCTCCAGATGGTGGCCATTTGCTCATGGTTCATTCATTACTCCATTTCTGAAAGACAGGTTGCCTGCCAGCTGACTTCAAAACAATCTACCATATACAGATAACAAAAACGCCATAAAAGAAACCTGTTAAAGGGAAATCATAAAATAATAGTTCAAATAAAAGTTCAGGTATTCATTAAAAAATTGACAAGTAGAAAAATAGCTTGTATGTAGTCTAACCTTTACAATTTAAATGTCATTAAAAATGCCAACTATTTTTCTTGAACAGGATAAAATATTTTTTTCATGGCACGGCATATTTGATGTTCTTTGTTTTATATTGAAAAATACAGCTTGATTTTAATTTAAGGGATATACAGCTAAAGCAAATGAGACCATATTGAGATGATGTTAAAAAAGAAATTGGGCCTACCACTCAGTTTAACTTTACATACATTATTGATTAATAATGTGTAATTATAGCAATAGTTCATTTTAGGAATTCCTACATGTTGTATAATTAATACTCAGGTAATTCATACTGTGGATGTTTGAGATATTTAAACTTTAAATTCCTACCCCAAAATGCATTATTTTTTTTGTTTAAATGTTTAGGTTATGTTTAAGTTACATTTTAAAAACTATTTCATGAAAAAAATGTTTTTTGCAGATACAAGAGAAAAACTGAATGAGTTTTTTTCAAAGGCCTTTAATGTGCAAGGCAGCACTCTCTATCACACGGTTAGATGATGAGGGCTGATAGGGTAATTTTGTTTTTGTATTTGCAATTTCTTTTAGAAGCAATGTATCTTCAATATGGTATTGGGACAAAGGCACAGGCATGCAGCAGGCCATTGAATATAAATCACTGCTAAGAAAGAAACATTGCTTTTTCTCCTGTGTAAACAAGCAATCACACTAGCCAATCACATTGCACTGCAAATTGAAAGCACATTAATAGCCCAAAGCTCAAGGTCCTTCTATCATTAGTTTAAAATATTTTTCAGATCCACATTCAGCACACAGACCTTTGGGACACAATGCTAGCCTGCACCTGGTTTGTTATCATTTCAGTAAGTACTGGCATCCATAAAATGTACCCATCTTATCTGAGCTGTGAATGTGAAATGTTAACGGTTTAACTGCTAATTCCATAAACTGTCTCTAGATGGCACAGAAGGATGGCAAATGCTTTACCAATCAATACTAAGGACAAACCTGCCTTTGAAACATTTGAACCTAGGATGAATAAAATGACATAAGACTATTTTCCCTAAAAAACATAACTGTGCCATTTATGTAAAGTTACCTCATCCAACTCATACAGAACCTTTCATAAACAATGGGTAATGGTCAGATCACAGGTGATAGAGCTTTCTAAATGCTAATGGTAGACAATGAGGCATAAGTAACAGCAGCTGATGTAGTTGCAGTTTATATTATTGATGTTGATATTGACAGTTTTCGTTTCTTGAAGAGAAAATCAGTTTCCCTACATTTTCTTTTTTTTTCCCATGCAACTGAAGTATAATAGCTAAGGAGCATCAGACAAAACTTAAAGTTGAAAGTGAATAATTTAGACAGTTAAGGAAATTAGCTTATTAATAAATTAATTCCTACTTAACCATAAACGGGTGCTTTCTATAAGAAATGTGCTTCAAATAGTATGTGTTAAACTTATTGGTATATCTGGTTGAAAAACCTTTAGCTAATATTAATGTTTACACAGATAGAATTGTTTATTTTTTCCAATGGACTTGTTTCAAAATATGGAATTATATACAGAAAGTAATTTGTCTTTCAGTTTTACACCTCAATAGGATTTGGGGAAAAGATCATTCTTGGTCTGCTCTTTTTTTACAGGTCCTGGGGAAAATTAACTTAAACCCTCAACACTGTGAAGAAAAAAAATAAAGTTTTGAAATAAAGGTCAGAGTTTATTTATCAAATAATCTCCAGTTTAACACTGTAAATATATAACTCCTGAGTGATGCATTTTTTTCCATCAAACCACCATGTAGTAAATAAGAAAAAAATAATTTTCAGTCAATTCAAAAGGATCCAGTCTTGACTAGAGATTTATATGTATTGGCTTATGCTGCGTGGTATCACAGAACTCGCTGTCATACTAGACAGAAGTAATTGGGTTTATGCTGGAAGGCAACAATAGACATGAATGTTGTGATGCAAAGGGTACTGTTGAGTGACCTTCATAAGGAATGCCTAAGGCACCTTGCTGTGGTAACTGTCATCACTGCCAGTGATGCCTGGACTGTGAGAGTAATCAGATTTAAAAAGAGCATTTCACATGGAGGGCACCTTACAGAAGATCACAGGTTCAGTGTCTTGTCAAGATCTTCTATGTGCCCATGCAGATAAGGACAGGTAAGCATTACCCAAAGGCATCACAGGCAGAAATACTGTCCACCTACATACTGAGCCAGAATCGCCAACGAGCAGCTTTTACAGATGACAAAAACACAATATACTGTACATTTACACTTTTTGTTCAAAACACTGTCAAAATGCCTTAGTCTTCTAACTGCAGGACAAAGGATGCATGACAAACTACGATAGAAAAAACGATGTGAAGCTTGTTTCCTAAATAATACCGCAGGCAGTGACCCCATAAAGGTAATGAAGGAGAGGTTTTGTCATTTTAAGGGCGCTCCTATTCTTTCACATTTTAGTTGATTTTGTGCACCTGCCTCCTATCCAGCCCCTCCTTATAAGCCAGACACTCACTCTATTCCGGGCTTTGCATTGGAAGATGGACGCCTGGAGGCCCGCCTACCACCAAGTCGCCCTACGCCCGTGGCTTGAGGTATTAGGCCTCCTATTGGTGTCCAGACCCAGCTGACTCAGAGCGCCTGGTCCCGTTACCCCTATTTTTATTCTCCAGTTTTTAACTTTGTCTTGTTTTGATCTCGTCTGGATTTCCTTGTTTTCGGACTCTCGGACTTCGCCCTGGATTTCTCCTTTTGGACTCTCTTGGACTTGTTCACCTGGACCATGCACCCCACGGGCACCAGTGCACAGTCGTCATGCCGCCCTGTTCAGGAACCTGCCCAGTTCCTCGTTGTCTCCTCTCTGTGTTCGTTTCACTCCCTTCCGGATTCTGCCGTCTGCATAGGGTTCTGATTTATGGTTTGTTACAGGTTTAGTCGGACAGTTTTTTCATGTGCATGTTTACAGCATGAAAATAAATATTATCATGCATCAGACCTAATTTTCAACTGTCCTTAAGCAATTGTGTCACAAAGTGTAAGTTATATGAATGTTTTGATATGAACCACTATAAGAATGTGTAGCAGTTAATTTCATGCTAAAAAGTAGAACGAAAGAAAAAATTATGGGAATAATAAATGGGGGATCTGGAATACAAGGTGAAAAGGGATGGGGTTGGAAGGACAAAATGTGTAACCTTATAATTTGACCTTAAGACATTAAGATGAAGATTTACTGCATCGGCACAAAAATAGTATAATGACTTTTATACAAGCTCTTCTAATTCTAAGCTTTACAGTCAAATACATGTTTCTGCATAGCAGATGAGGGATAGAGGTAGTACTATCTTGTCCATTTGGATCTAGTTCGGGTTTATATTTGACAGCAGAATGGAAGATTTATTATTATTATTATTATTATATAGTAGTAGTAGTACTAGTAGTAGTAGTCGTAGTAATAGTATTATATGTCTATTACTAAAGAGCTAAACAGTACAGTGGAGAAGACTTTCCCTTTCATGGTTTTTTACTGTCAGCTTAGTGCTGCAGAGAAATATATCTGACACATGAGGAAAAATACTATTCTATTCTCAAAAAAGAGAGCCTACAATTTGGTCCTCCAGAAACATTGAAACACACCTCAGTATGCTATACTCTAATCATAGTACATTGTTAAATTATGCTTATTATATTCAAGAAGCAAAGATTAAATTCCTGAATTATTACATTATACTCCTTCTTATTGCATTTCTACTTTTTAGACATTTTCATCATGCTACTTTTTTCACTTTTTTCTTTCCTGCTATATATAAAGAACTGTTCCTTTAAAATGTTTAAAAATTTAGTGTGTTTACTGCAAAGGGTACACTACAATTTATCATTGTCCAGTCCTAGACATCAGGATAAATTTGCAACAAATTGCTAATCCTTTTAATTTGAATAAAAATTGGCACTTTTCTTAATATGATCATTAATTATTAATCATTCAGTATCTATCACACAGTGTAATCTATTATTTTACTAATGTTTCCTTACCAACATCTTAGGCAGAAACACTTTTTTGCACTTAAGCTAGAAAAACATACCAGAGACCCTGGAATGCAAAAGTAAAAAGAAAACATTTATAAATGTAACAAACATTAATTACAGCCCTAACACTTAGAGAGCAGTTTGCATTATACTGTTTTTCAGCAATTTCAATAATTTATTTATGTGACCACTGATATAGTAATGCCAGATTTATATCTGATAGCAGCAATACAGCAACTTGAGAGCCTTTAATTGCATAAACAGAAGTATATTGTGCTACTGTTAGTCATAATAGCAACAGTAGTAATAGTAATACTAAAACTATTTTTAAAATGTAGTTAGGACTCTTAATACAGACTCAAATGTCTCTATATCACGTTTTCTAATTTCAGTTCTCAAGGTTTGGTCCCAAGGATCTGATTTTTGTGGGTAGTGTTGAGATGCATGTGACTAGCCAAATTAGTCTCCACAGTTCTGTCGTGCTTAAAAGCAGCCACGCTGTCTTTGTCTCTCATTGTGGAAGATACTGTATAACTACATTCAAAGAGCTCTGGATGTTAAATTGTAAACATACATAATTTTCTTTTAAAAATAACACTTGGTATTCAAGGCCATGATGTTCAAATAGCTGAGGCAAAATAATTCTTTCCTATTCTTCACTTGGCAGCTCTGCAGCAGAAGACAGCTTGATGGAGGAGAGTGGCATGAGAGAAAGACAGATCAAACAAGTAAAAGACTTCAACTGTGACACATTACCTTTAGTGCTAAAGCAGAGTAGCCTGCTCAGTCACATAAAACCTATTAGCACACATTTCCACAGCACAGCACAAAAAAAGGACCTTATAGCTTTAACTGCGTTGTTTCGAGCTATTAGGTAAAAATTGCAGGGTTGGAATCAGCATACCACCAGCTGAGCTACATTGATTCTCGACTCACTCAATTACCTGTGGTGTGCACATATAGGTTTAAACAAACTTTTCCCAGGGTTGGTTTTATGATTGGAGAGGTTTCAAGCTTATCCATTGAAATGAAAATTTAGCTCAGTCTGAAAGAAAACCTGATTGAAGTAATTTTTCTTCAAAAACAAGATCAACACTGCAACACACTCTTGACTATACAAAATATCTTCAGAATTGGTAAAGCAAGAGACACATTGTATCACATTTACTACCTATTTAGTGTTTTTTGTCTTATTCGTCTAAAACAGAATTAATAATTTAATTATGTTCAAGAAATTCTTAATATAGTAAATATAATATTTTACACTAGATTTGGTAGTAGAAAATCATTACAAAATATTAGTGGTAACACAACAAGTTGCTCTGACTTTAAAAGTACCTTAGGAATTAAATGAAAGTTTTCAGCTCAGCATCAATTAATATTTAAAAAGAAGTGTTTATTTGCAAAATCGATAATATTATCTAGTGTCTTGACTACTATTTATAGTTTGTCAGTTTCAACTCAAGGATTAGCATAAAATGTAGGCTCCTGCTATGGAACTCGTGGGTGGAGGTTAGTCCATTCTCTGCTATCCTCCAAATAAATAAAAGACTTCTTGGAAGAGTTAAACCTAATCTTTGTTTAACATCACATGTGTTCCAACCAATTGATGGTAACAATTGGCCAGAATAACAATATTAACTGACAGAGAGGTGTCAGGTGGGACTCTGATTTAAATAATGCATACTGTATACAGTACATATTAACACCTAAAAACTCAAAGAGCTATTCTGTTTATAGACATGTGTAATTTACAAAGTCTTTAGACTCTTCATTTCAGTCTTTATTGTCATTTAACAGTGCTGACAGTTTCTTTCCTTACCATTGTTGCATATTCATTAACAGCATGCCAACCTTTGTAGCATTTCAATGTTGTTATTTATTGCATGTGTAGTTGAACATTAAGTTTAAGAATTCTAGTCAGCTTATTGTAAAAAAAATCATTCATTTTATAAATATACTTAACCTATAGAAGGATATATAAAGAAGTTTGCATAATGTGAGTTTGCAAAATTATTTACCAGGTATCTTTAGTTACAGATCCGGCCATTCAGAATGCACGCAGAACACCCCAACCCACCGCTATTTTCTAAATATTCTATTGTGAGACTCCACTACTTTGTAACATCACAAGGTGGCACTGTGAATGCTTATCATTTTGCGTGGAAGCATTTGGGCCTTTGTCACCAGAAAATGCCTAGTTTCGAATCCTGGTCAATGTTGAGCCCCTTGGGACAATCTTTTTTAATGAAAGAATTAAAGTTCTTAAGTTATAGCTATAGTGTTTAGATTTTTTTAAATGTTACTGCATACATATAAAAATGTTTATTATTATAACTTGTTGTGAACATGATGTGCTTTTTTCAGGCTTACATCTGCATTTAAATAATCCATATTTTGTTACTGCAGACATTAATATATCATAAATTATATTGATATCTCTTTGATCTGATCTTCTATATCACCTTTTCCTGCTGTTTGTGGATAATATCAAATAATGATTTGGAAAAAAAAGTATAAATATTCATTGTAAATGGATATAATGTTATGAAAAACTATATATCTTAATTTACTTATCTTAAACTAGAAACAAAATTCACATTTTTTTATTTACACTTGTTAAGTGGATTGAAATTTAGATTTAATTTGGATCTAGATCTAGAGAGGTACGTTTCTATGATATGATATACATTGTTAAATTAAGGTGTGTTGTTATGTTCTGCTGTTTTCACTGGTATCATTTTATATTTTTCAGATTTTCCTCAAAAGTAATTATATTTTTTTTCTTTTAACGATTAAAAGAGTAAAATAGAAGTATTATGAGATTGAAATATATAAAGAACTGAAAAATAAACTAGGTTTTAACACTACAGTGAGGTTATGTGTGAATTACTAAATTAACATTATACAAAATTAATGTGATATGCAAAAACACTACAAAAAAGCTTTTATTGTTAGTTTTAATTGTTATTAACCTTTGTCCATTATCATGAAATTCTGTCTGTCCTGTAATGATATACTATAACTATTGGAAAAAAAACATTTATGACTGTGCCTTAAAAGAAGCTTCTAGCTGTCAGACCCCATAATACGATAAAAGTGGAAAAGAGAGAATGGCACATTCCTGCTGACAGAATGAAAGAATAAAATTCTCCCGGGGCTTCTGTGTATAAAAGATAGGTTTCAGTACTTTTCAACAAACACACAATCACATTAACTTATTCAAATAGGAGGTCAAATCTGACCATTTATGTTCAGACCTGTCCCTAAAACTGCTTGATAAGAGAAAATTGACAAATTGTACTTTTGAATTGATGCATTTTAATCTTTTTTCTTTTCCTTGAGTTAATGAAAAAATATTCCTATGTTTTAAAATGTTAATCACTGACATGTTAAAGTTAAATCAGGACAAAATGGTTTTCAAAAATAATTAGTTTATATGTATAAAATATAATAAGCTCATACCTCTCCTTTACTGCTGGCACAGTACTTACAATCACAATTGAGATGATCAGGATGCAGGAGAAAATTATAGTCTTCATTTTGTCCTATTGTCAGCAGTTATTAAGTACTCTTTTTTTCGAACATGTCTATCATTCTTCAGCTTACAATAATAAAACAACTCATAAAATATTTATTTTCAGTATTACCAAGATAATTCTTTGAGGTTTTGAGTATGTTTTGCATGAATATTTTCCAGAAAAGCTCATAGGAACGCATATAAAAATAGTTGCAAATTAATGCATTTTTCAGTATTCATTAGCAGGGCTGCTGAAACAATAACTACGAGCGAAACCAGGACCATCTGATTTCTCAGACAGTAATACATTTAGTGCAATTGAAAGAGCCAAGATTATTTACTGTACATCATTCATGACAATATCCTTACCTAGACTCAACAACTGTAGAATGTAATCCAAAATGACTATTACAGAAGTCCCGAATGCTTTTGGCAGACTGAAGATACCTTAACTGAGAAAACAAGAAGACTGTAAAGATCATTGTTGTTCCATAACCACAACCGTTAAAGGAGAGACAGCAAAGCCTTAACATGCATAATCTGGTTCATGGGTGCAAACCTTAGGGGGCAATTTAGATTAGACCATTAAATGTACATGTTATTTTTGGTATCTGAGAGAATCAAGCATGAACATTGGAATAACACTATATCCACAGAAGAAGGCGCCCAAGTATAAACAGTGCTACCTACAGTATGATGCCCCCATGTCACCAGTGTCTGAGTGGTAACCAATGTTTATGATTAGTAGGGTATTCTTGTCAGGTATTGTATACAAGATGAGTGTCAGTGTAATTTTGTAAAAATGAATTGTAGCTTGTTGTATCTTATATGTGATTGTTTTGGGGATTGATGGTTTTGTCCACTACAGAATAAGAGTAATTTAAGTAATCAATAGTAGGGCTCAAGTGGAAAAGCCTGCTTTAAAAGATCATACTACAGTACATTCACTTTAATATCTCAGGAATGTTCCAGTTTAGCTCTCAGGCCTGTTTTTCACTTTATTTCATTATAGTTAGTAAATCATTCAGATTGAGAATGTGAATAAATTATAGTATGTCATCATTGAATAATTCATTAATAACACATCATGAATTTGTGTATATTTTTTGGGCATGTACTGTATTTACATTTGGCTGGTTGTTCCTTCAGAACAAACTATGTTTTGCTAGGTAATATAGTACACAGATGTTTTGGTGTATAGAGGGGAACTTGTTAACTATTTTTATTTATTATTTGCTTCATAGCAATGATTTGTAAATGACTTCTTATTCTTTTAGAGTTGCATGTTGTCCATAAATGAAATCCGTATCATATAAACTGATTTGCATAGAATGCTACAGTATAATGTGCTGCACATATTGTAGATTAAATATATATGAGATCCTATACCAGCACTAAATCATTTTATAAGAGAGTTTGTAGTTTTAGAATTATACTGCATTACATTTATTTTTTAAACATGGTTCATATCAAAGAAATTAAAGATCTAAGTCTAATGGCTACTTTGGTCTCAAATAATACAATAAGAGTTTCATTTTATATTAATAACAGGACTAAAGACTTACAAGAAATATGTATAGAAGTCAAGAGAGTTTGCACATGAATGGCATCCTCATGCTCTGCCATACAAACAAATGTTACACCTCGCTATTCTTTTGCTTGCAGATATATTAAGCTTTTTTCTCCACATCTGTCATCATGACCTAACTAGTATAGTCAGAGAAGGTTTGCTATTATGGCATATCAGGTTGGAGAGGGCACCACAGTTCTCTTCTCATTCAGAGATTTCATTATTTGCAGCAGATGAGATCTTAACAATTTAATCTTCATTCCTGAATCCCCACTTTATCTCTATTTGAAATACTTGAGCTAAAATTGCTTCAGGATTCTGACTTGATGCTCTGATCAGGAATATAATGCTAGGGGAAAAAAATTTCAATATATTTTGACCAACTGCTGCACAGGAGTGCCATACAGAATACATACAAGAAAGTCACAAAATATTTTCATACTAAACATTTTCAATTTGAAAACATTCCCCTAACCCCTCTAGAAACAAATTAGCTCAAACAAAGCTTTGAGTGGATGGTACTTTTGAATCAAATTCAGTTAATGTTATCCCATGGACTTTTAAAATTGAAGAAACAGAAAGTTGATTTTGGCATTTTAAGTATAAGGTTTTAATCCCCTGTCAAATTTCAGTAAGCCCCCCCAAACACATATTTGCAATAACTAGATAGTTGTGGTGATTGCAATAGGTTATGATTATCTTCATATTTTAATACAAGCTAATGCTACCTATATTTTTTTAAATGTTTGTTATAGTCAATATCGTATCAATACACAATAATGTATTGATTACTAACTATATTGTCACTGTTACAGGCCAGTTAAAAAAATCACAGTCCAATAGGGAAAATACAGAAACGATCTTTACTCTTTAACAGAAAAACGGGAAACTTCCAAACAAACAAAAAAAATTCTCAGATTCAGTTCTCTAACCAGTCATTATCCCCATGCTACCCTAAATTGATATCTTCTAGCTCATTCATCTCAGATGAACCTGCTGTCTGCCTGTTAGCTGCTTTAATAAGCAGCTCTGGTCTTTTACGCAGTATCTCCTGCCGAGCCCTGGAACATGGTGTCTCTGGCCCTTCCCACCTACCTCCCACACCTGCTGAAGGGTTCTCTTGTTATATAAAAAGGAAAGACTCCTGCTGGTTATCATGGAAGTTACTACTAACAGATACCATGTGACTTTCTCATTCTCATCACATCATCTGACAACCTGTCATCCTGTGTAATACGATAATACTGATTTTTTTTTAATGATTGTCAGCAGCTAGAGATGCAGCAATTTAGAATGTGCTTCAAACCTTGCGCCAGAAGATAAGTACATTACGCTTCTGCTCAGCACGCTATTTTAAGCCTTTCACTGCTCAAAGCAGATCGATAGGTGGCACTTGTGTTGTGTTAGATGTTACTGAAACTGTAGCTTCATGTAATGTTTTTTTTTTCAGTCTAATAATCATATTTCTTGAAAATACTTTATATTTTATATACTATATAAACATTTTAAAATGTAACGTGGCTGAAAAGGGGATTAAATGCCATGAAAGGAGCCTGGATCCATTAGACTGAAAGTTCTTGCATTAGACCACCATTAATGTTACTTCGGAGTACAGTACTGTAACATCCATGTACTGGAAACCTACTTCTGTAAATCCACTTAATATTGAATCATGTGAGTAAAGGGAACTTTTGGTAGTTGAAAATAAAAATAGCTGAAATGTAATACTGCAATGTAATGTTTCTCAAAAGTATTAACAATATGAATTTATGAATATTAAATATAATACATGTATATAGTTGGTAATGGTAGCTGAAATAATAAAATAAGGTACAAAATATTCTCAGTATAAAACAGTATTAGTATCTTCTTCCTAAATATTTTTTGCATCAAAATTCACTAAATCTGTCACTTGTTGTCATTAAAAACTGTTGATGTGTTTATTTTATAAAGAGTATACAGTATGATTGAACAAAAACAAGTATAAATAGTTACAGTATAAGCCACTAAGGTTGGGCAGGACCCAAAGAATCTGAACTGTGGAATTCTGTGAGATGTAGGTTTTGCAGGCAGTGGAAAGACTGGGAATGAAAAATCAGCTCCTCTGCCAATGTTGCAGTCTTTATCCCACAGAAAATAGGCAAGGTCATTACCAACCTATTTCAGGTTTTTGTCAACACCAAAGTTTCTATTGTTTTTGCAAGGTGAGAGATCTGTAACTAAATGTTGCTGTCACAACTGGGTTGTCTTCCATCTCATGCAAAGCAGCTCATAGCTCAGGAAGTTTTTCATATTCTGCCTTTATGGCTTCACAATGTTTCAGAGAGCGAATTCAGGGTAAACTTCTTATGGTGCTTTTTCAGATATTCTGAAGTTTGGCTGATTTGGAGAAAATCATGTACATTCTTTCAACCGAGGAATCAGCGGCATGCTGTAAGGCCAGGTTCCAGTTATGAAGGCTGCAGATCACAGATAGAGGATATTTGTTGATCTTACGTACAGTATCCTTCATTGAACCCCATGGTGTGCTCCATTCATATTAGCAGTATCCCCTGCAGTGCTCAATGTACAGTATATGTCCCAGGCAGTTTTACAGAGTTGTGCCGTCCTATATTAGATTATTCAAAAAAATAAAACAGTGATAATGCAATGCACACGGTAACACCACAGTATACCTACTAAGACCTCGTGCATTTTAGATGCCTACATTTGTATTTCCTACGGAAGATGTTTACAGATCATTATTCTTGGACCAGATGTCATGTGAACAGTGCTCAAAAGGTAAAATATGACTCCATAAATATTATCTTCACTAAGAAAGAATAAATTTGAATTACATGAATCATACTACATGATTAAGAACTCAGCTTAACCACAAGACCCAGGTATCTAGGACCATGGTTGAGAGTCACTGAAGAATCATTCAGAATAGGCTATTGCAATGGTTCCCAACCCTGGTCCTGGAGGTTTTCTGTTGGTTTTCATCTCAGTTCTAAGTTCTCCAGAGCTACTTGGTGATTTTTGTTTAGACTTTCCTATAAATTATTTCTTCAGTAAGTCCCGAGTGTCAAAAATGCCTTACATTTTTACCTTGATTAGTACTGTTTCTATTTCAACATCCAGAAGTATGCAGCTGCTCCTTACTTTTTGTCATTATTTCTAATTAAATCTGTCTTATTAGATGATCAACTTATGATGATCAGAAACAGATGTGAATAACACTGTATCTGACACCCCAGCAATAAGCATTTTTCCTTCTGCTGTGGTCCATTTGGTTACATGTCAAGCTGCTCACCTGAATGAAGGCCGTTCTGAAACTCAGAAATTAGTACATGCCCGATACCTGCAATATTATGAATCCCATCTGACCTTTTAAAAGCTGAAAGTAAAGTTACAAATGTGCCCCAAATGGAAAACTGAAATCAATTAGCCTCTGATTAAGAACTTGGCTGGAGTAAAAACTAGAAGACAATGTTCCTCCAGGACCAGGGCTGGGAACCAGTGAGCTACTGAATTATTCATTTGAATTATACAATTTTAGATGCATACATGCATTTCACTTTTTAAAATTATGTTGACAGTTACTATGTTGAAATGACATATGTATTCCTGCAATTAAATTCATTTTATTTAATTATTCCCATTTTAAAGACAAAGTCATTAAAACAATACATTTACAACCCTGTTGCAGACGCTACTAGTTCTCTATTGAACAGTTAAAGCTCCCAAAGATAATTTCAGAAACTGCTAATATTACTGTGCCCATTATGTTAACATGTATTAGTCTCTTAATAAAATTTCTAAAATGTTCACCATGAACTGCTTCTTTGCTGTCTCAGGTCACTAAGATGTTAACTTTGGAGGTTGGTCTGTTTGGTTAATATGCAGTTGTCTTAGGATGGCCCAATGACATGTAATTATGAGTTTTTATCAATACGTCTTACAATAAACAACTACAATGGCAATATTAAACATACTTTAAATTATACTATAATTCAATACTGTACAATTCAAGTAGCAGTTTGGTCGACAGTCTTCAAATATAAGGTTTAAACTTATTGAAAGGTAACTCAAGTGTTATGACTAAAAATGTTTACACCACATCATGTTCCTAGAGATATATGTGATATCCAATGATTCATAATATTTTTCAGAATAAGATAATGTATATATTAAGTATTATAACACTAGGTTTCATAAATGGTGGCACACATGGATGCAGCGGCTTCATTAGCTCTCAAACAATGGTACAGATTATTAGTTCATTTTTATATTATGTCACTTTATTTATTCAAAACGTTGAGGTTTACATCTCCTACGACTGGCAAACATCACTGAACATCGGAAATAACTGCAGAGATTTCTCCTTCAGTTAGCTTGACCTGGACTACATAAGTTCATCCATCCTCTACACTGAAGACCCAGAAGCCGCGGAGCCACCTGACCATGACCGCCGGAAGAGGAAACAGAGCAAGTGGTGCGAGCACAAATGGAAACGCGGTAAGAGAGCCGGGCTGCAAATAAAACTAAAAGTACAGTGGAACAGACCAAATCTACCCAGCCTGTTCCTCACCAATGTATGGTCCCTAAACAACAAACTGGACAAAATAAAACTCAAGCTCACTACTCGCCAGGAAATAAAAGACTGCTGCACTCGCGTGTTTATGGAAACATGGCTTCACAGCAACATATCGGACTCTGCCATTCAACTAGATTAATTTTTAACTCTCCGCTCGGACAGAACAGCTGCCTCTGGTAAAAATAAAGGATCAGGTCTGTGTATTTATGTCAACCAAGCACAGTGCAGAGATGCTACAGAAATTGTGATCCACTGCTCACCCGACTTTTTTTAATGATAAAATGCCAACCCTTCTACCTACCAAGGGAATTCACGTTGGTTATTATAACCTATGTGTACATACCTCCAAATGCTAATGCTAAGGAAGCAGTCAAAACGCTATCCAAAGCTATTAGTAAACATGAATCAGTACACCCTGATGGTGTTTTTATTGTTGCAGGCTATTTTAATCAGGCAAACCTAAAATCAGTCCTGCCCAACTACCACCAACATGTTGACTGCCCCATCAGAGGAAACAACACACTAGACCATGTTTATACTAATGTACCCTGTGCCTACAAAGCTGTACCTCTCCCCCATCTTGGACAATCTGACCACATCTCTCAGTTCTTTCTCCCAGCCTACAGACGACTACTGAAATGCACCAAGGCATCGGTTTTAATTGTAAAAGCATGGACTAAAGAGGCAGAATCAATGCTTCAGGACAGTTTTGAGTGCACAGACTGGAGTGTGTTCAAAGATGCAGCCACCCACGGATCCCACACCAATATCGACATACAGTATATGCATCATCAGTCACCAGCTACATCAGCAAATCTGTTGATAATGTTGCAAGTGTTAAAAAGATACGCAAACTCAAAAACCCTGGATGAACACCAAGATCCGCTTCCTGCTCAAAGCCCATGATACAGCCTTTAAATCTGGTAACGAAGAAACACTACAAATCCCAGATAGAATACCAAAGCCAAGATGCATGTGGCAAGACACATATACAATCACTACAAGAACAAAACAAGCCCTGTAAGCACTACTGACTCCTCCCTTCCAAACAAGCTTAACACCTTCTATGCACACTTTGAAACTCGAAACCATGAACCAGCCATCTGGACCACTAACTTTCCTGCCATCCCACCCCCCACACTATCCAAGCTAGATGTCTGGAAATCACTAAGTAGAGTGAACACATGAAAAGCTACTGGACCTGATGGAATCCCTGGCCAGGTATTCAGAACATGTACTGACATCTTCAACCTGTCCTTGGCCCAGGCTACTGTACCTAGCTGCTTCAAAACTACCACCATCGTACCAGTACCAAAAACAAAAATCTGCAGACACATGCCTGAACAACTACACTGTATTGCACATACCCCCATCATAATGAAGTGCTTTGAAAAACTACTTATACCATACATACAAGGCCAGCATCCCAAAAACACTTCCTCACCAGTTTGCCTATCGCACAAACCGCTCCACGGAGGATGCAATCTCTATAGCTTTACACACCACCTGTATAAAAGGAACACCTATACAACAATGCTGTTCATTGACTTTAGCTCAGCATTTAACACCATCAAACCCATAAAACCTTCTACCAAGCTCGGGGCTCTGGGTCTAGATACCACCCTCTGAATCTGGATCCTGGACTTTGTCACCAGCAGACCCCAGACTGTCAGGATTGGCAACCTTACCTCCAACACACTCACCCTTAACAGGTGCCCCTCAAGGCTGTGTGCTCAGCCTACTGCTATACTCCCTGTTCACCCACGACTGTACTGCCAATTTCAGCACAAACACCATCATCAAGTATGCTGACGATACCACAGTCGTGGGCCTGATCATTGACAACGATGAGACTGCTTACAGGTAGGAGATAAAACAACAAGCAGAATGTTGCAGAATCAACAACCTGTCTCAACATCAACAAAACCAAAGAGCTGATCGTTGACTTCAGGAGACAAGGAAAATCTTCTACAGATATACGATGGAGAGCATACTGATCAACTGTATCACAGTCTGGGATGGTAACTGCACCGCATCCGACCGCAAGGCCCTACAGCAGGTGTTCAAAACTCATCATCGGCCATCATCAGCAATGCCTTACTATCCCATCCAGGAAATCTACAACACCAGGTGTCTGAAAAAAGCCATCAAAATTATGACTGACCCCACTCACCCCAGTCACATCTTGTTTGACTCCCTACCATCTGGTAGAAGGTTCTGGGCCTTCCAGTTGCACACAACAAGACTCAGAAAATAGCTTCTTCCCCAGAGCCGTCAAACCTGTGACCCCCTCAATCCCACCCACCAAACTATGATCTCTCCTCACTTCTTCCTGTTCCCACAAAAACTGCACTCCTACACTACTACATACACCATACCTCTGACAATTGAATGTACGCTGAACTTGAACTTAAAACTATACTTGATTGTAGTTGTACTATTTGACAATTGCCGTATTATTTTGCACTGTTTTGCTCTGTTTGTGTACTTTCATACAGTTTTTAACAGATATGGATACAGTCGCACTGGTACCATGCTGTTGTTTACACAATTATGGCCATCAATTGATCTCCCAAGGTTTTTAAATTCTGTTCTGTCCTCCTTATCTTGTTTCTCTTACTCTGACCCTCTAGAAGACAAAATACAGTTACTTGACAGTGCTCTTTTATCTACCCTTGACACCTTTGCTCTTTTAAAAACCATCTCCTTCTCTCACCCGCAAACTTGACCGTACGTAGCATCTTTCTGGCCTAAATGTACATTATCAGGCTTGGAGAGATTACTTGTATGAATATAAGGTTACGACAGAGTCTGCTAGATCCACCTACTTCTCTCACATCATTGAAAATCACCATAACAACCCCAGATATCTTTTCTCCACCATCAACACATTGCTAAAGCCAAACTGCCCCACCACATTACCTGCCTCATTGTTACTTGACAATTTTTCAATTCCATCTTCAACTTACCCTTTCTTGCAAAAATTCTAGAACTTGCTGTCACATTTCAGTTACATAACCACCTCATGACAAATAACTTTTTCGAACCCCTCCGATCCGGCATCACATTCTCTCCAATACGCATATCATTTCCACACCTCCTCCCTCCTTATCCAACTTTTCTAGTTCCCTTCTCTCCAGCTTCTCTCTTCTTGACTCAGCATCCCTTAATAAAATAGTTACACACATGAAACCCACCACATCTATTTTACTGTAGATCCCATTCCCACCACTTTATTTCAGTCCTGTTTCTCTTCTCTCTGTCCCATTGTCCTTCATATTATAAATGAATCCTTGAGCACTTGCATTGTTCCAACGGTCCTCAAAACTGCTGCCATTACCCCCATGCCAAAAAAGCCTAACATGGCTCTCGACAATCTTGACAATTTTTGCCCCATCTCCAACTTACCCTTTCTTGCAAAAATTCTAGAACTTGCTGTCACATTTCAGTTACATAACCACCTTACAAATAACCTTTTCGAACCCCTCCGACCTGGCTTCAGTCAACTTCACAGCACAGAAACTGCCCTGATCAAAGTCACTAACGACTTTCTAATAGCTTCTGATTCTGGTTATCTTTCTATACTCATCCTTCTTGATCTCAGTGCTGGTTTTGATACCGTTGACCATGACATCTTACTTCTTCGTCTTGAGACTGCGTTTGGAGTTTCTGACTGCTCTCAAATGGTTCAAGTCTTACCTCACTGATCGATGTCACTTTGTCTCTCTTAATTGGTATAGGTCTGAAATTGATCTTGCTAAATCTGGTGTTCCTCAGGGCTCAATACTGGGCATCTTGCTCTTCAGCATTTACATGTTTCCACTTGGTTAGCTTTTAAGATCACATGGCTTCAGCTATCATTTCTACGCTGATGATACTCAAATATACATCCATACCAAACCTGACACTGATGTGGCTGTCTCTATTCTAATTGCATCTTTGACATGAAAACTTGGATGACTCAAAATTTCCTTCATCTTAACTGTGACAAGACTAAAGTCATGCTTATTGGCACCCCCCATGAACTTCGTAAAGCCAATCCTGTAACCCTATATGTAGATGGTTCTGTACTTGAGCTTCAGTCTAAATTGCAAAACCTTGGGGTGATACAGTATTTGATTCTGGCTTAACATTTGATCGACATGTGCAGCATATTGTCAAAACATCTTTTTTTTCACCTCAGAAAAATAGCTAGAGTACGCCCTATGCTATCACTAACTGTGGCTGAAAAGCTGATCAACACATTTGTGTTCTCTCGAATTGACTACTGTAGTGCTCTATTCCTTGGGATATCTACATCTACTTTGAACAAACTGCAGTATGTCCAGAATCCTGACCAGGTCTAGTGCAATTGATCACATTACTTCCATCCTGGAGTCCTTGCACTGGCTTCCTGTCAAATTCCGTGTGGACTTTAAAATCCTCATGCTCACCTATAAGGCTCTGCATGGCTTGGCACCTCGGTACCTGTCTGAACTATTATTGCCCTACTTCCCACCTCGCAGCCTTTGATCTTCTAATTCTGGTCTCCTAACTGTCCCCCAAGCCTGTGTACAATGTACTGTATGAGTGACAGGGCCAAGCTCTGGAACTCTCTCCCCCAGGATATCAGAGAGTCACCTTCTCTAAACTCCTTCAAATCCAGACTCAAAACCTTCTTCTTTAGAAGAGCCTTTACTTAACTGGTTCCATTCTTCACCCCTCTGCTTTTCTTAGTACTGCCATCCACGGTCTCCTCTGTATAATGTAATTGTGTTTTATCTTGTGTATTCTTTTAATTTATTGTTCTTGTCATTCTGTAAAGCACTTTGAGAAGCCACCTTTAAAGGCGCTATATAAAATAGTTTATTATTATTATTGTTATTGTATTTTCTCTCTATTGTATTGTCTGCTGTTCTATATATATACTGCACCTGAGAGACTAATGCGTGTCACGGACGTCCAAAGGGACTAACCGTGGGGAGCAGGAGAGCGGAAAAAGACCCATATGCGTAGCGGCGAGACGGGAAAAAGGCCCGGGCTCATTAGTGCAAAGAGTTCAGGAATGCCGTATAGAAACCTATGCCCTCAGGGAGCGGACGTGGGGCGCCCTGGTGCTAGGCGGGCCTCAGGACATCCGACAACAATCCTGAGCGAGGAGAGAGTGCAAGACCCAGAAATATATAGCCCAAGGGAAAGAGAGGGACAGGAAGGACAGCAGACCGGAAACTAGGGACAGGACAGAGAAGGAGCGCCCTCTGGCTGCAGAGGGCGTGACAATGAGAAAATGAGAAAAAATGAAGTTGAATTGAAAAAGGAAATAATAGCAAGTACAAATTAAAGTGACACCATTTTGAATATGATAGGGGCTAATTACCAGACCACTAACCATATTTCAGTCAGAAAACTCTACCGACCATATTCCTGTTTTATGAGTATGTGAAATGCAATGTGGTGTTGAGAAAGATTAAATAAACTATGACTGTTTACAATTATTCATTTTCATTTAATTTACTGATCATGACTAATGAATAATCTACTTTACCTTTGTATTAAGGGGGAAAAAATGTTACATGGTAACCTGGAGTTCAGCAGTTAGATTCAAGAGTAGTTGACATCTTTTTCATAGGTGAGCAATTTTGACAGTCCTTATTATTCATATTCACAATAAAATAGAATTGCTGTGGTTCACAGTTTTGAAGTCTGAGACCTTTTGTTTTCAGTACCTAGGCTGTGTACATTTTTTACCACTCCAAATTGCTTTTGAAGGTTCTTTTGCTGACATCTCTGATACTTGTCTTTTATGTGTTACTCAGAAACTAAATTATAGACTGGTAGACAAAGTGAATTATGTACCAGTTATTCTTGAAAAAACTATATAAAGGAGATAAGCCTAATCTAACTAACAATCTGGTTCCTGTCTTGTGGCCAAAACATTTGAAAATGATTGTGTACCAATCTTAATAAATATACTGTATACAGGTATATACTGTATATCAATCTGTCAAAACCAAAATAACAGACAATGTTTATGGATTAGTCTCAGATCAAAATATAGGTTACTAGAATCTGGACAGAGATTAAGAATGTTCTTTTCTGCCTTACAGTGCATCTAAATGTAAACATATATTTACTATATGTGTTTGATTCCGACAACAGTTAAGCAGCACAATGCTAGTCAATGCTGGCTTTGTCATTATGAAAACCTAAAGTGGTTAAAATTTCAATAAAACTTCAAGTGGACTTAAAGAAACTACTTCTCAGGGGATTATATTTAAATAAGCTTGTCCACAATCAGTGGGGAGACAGATAAGAAAATTCTTTGCCTGTACAATCTGGTTGCTTATTGGGCTTTTTAGGTGCCATTCTTGCCACCCACGTAATGATACTCCCCCCTGCTTAATCTTCAGTCTGATGGAACAGATGAAAGGCATTGATTCTTTTGTGTAAAGCAATAAATTCCAGTCTAAAACATCACAGGCTATACTAATACACTGGTGATCTCTCTAGATAGCTGTGCAATTAGCAAAAAAATTTCCACAGAAAATACAAGTCTGCTGTAAAGAATCTAATGAAAAAATAATAATACTGTCAACGGCATGAGTTTTTATATATATATACTGTAAGTGTGTGTTTGTTTATACAGTATATTGCACTATGAGACTTTTTATTTAAATCTTTATTTTTTTTATTTGTTTGCTTGCTTAAAGGGCATCCTTTACTTTTCAGTAACAATCCAGTACATTACACCAAGTTAAAAATATGAGTAACAAAACTATCACAACCGGAGAGTTTTATTTAAATATTGCATTAGACAACATTACATAAGAACATTTAAAACAGAATACTGTGTGGACACTAAGCAGCACTGAAGGCAGCTTGGTGGCATGTACTTCATATCCATAATGAACAGGAGCAATAATTAGATCACACTACCTAACTGAGAGCTGAGAGATAACAGGTGGTATCTGAACAGATGAGTCAAGCAAGTGCTGAAAGCTGGTCAGGGATTTAACAGCTCTGATAACTGTGGGTAGATCATTCCACCACTGAGGATAGAGTAGAGCAAGGGCAGAGAATGAATGGGCTATGGAAGGTGAGATCAAAGATGTTGTACAGATAACTAGCGCAGGAGACAAAACAGAAAGTGCAGGAGGTGTGTATATAAGGATAAGGAACAGGACATGCAGTACAGTAGGTAGGAGTACAGTGGTTGAGGCAGTGCTAGGGAAGGACTAGTGTTTCCAATAAGATCTGTTCAGCAACAGGAAACCTGTGGAAGTACTGGAGTATCAGAGTAGCATGAGAACAGCAAATAAGAGAAACACCTCTAAAGGAGTGGATGAATAGTTTTAAACTTTCAATTAAACTTAGTTACAAATAGATTTGCAAAACCATTTGGAAGATTTATCAAAACAGACCATTGCAAAATAAAAATGGTCACTGCTTACAATGAAAGCCATTTGTCCACAATGATTTGGCACATCTTTCCCCTCAAACAATCCATTAATGGGTGTGATTAGATGATTTCCATTTCTGCAAGGTATAAAGTCTTGAAAAGAGACATCTCGACTTCCCTAGGGAGTATCCATTGCAATAAATAAAAAACTTACTCTAACATCTGATGATCCATCTGTCTATTTTAGAGGTCCTTATCAATATACTGTTGTCCCCATGTGAGTATAAAAAGAGATGCGAGTATCAAAACAGAAAAGATGCACTAGAGATTTTGAAGCAGTAGCTATGTGCTCATTATTAGTTCAAGGCTTGAACTAATTACAGGTACATAAAAAACCACTGGACATTGACATGGGAATCATGTAAATCCAGTGAAGGCATTCTTCTTTCTTAGAAAAATAAGGTAAAAACAACAATGAAAACAACAATGCTGAAACTATGAATGATACAGATGCAGCCATTCAAAATGCGCGGGCGATACTGCATTATTTTCCGGTACGCTGTACGCAGTCTGCCGCGAGTTACCGGTAAATACCACGAGTTACCGGTAAATACCGCTAGCAAAATAATAGTATCCGGAATTTCCGCAAGGTGGAGCTAATAAAGCTCAACCTCTCATGTTTGAGCTGTCGCCATCAAAGTCTTTAACAAAGATATTACTAATAGTATTAATAATGAATGACCTTGGACAAGCTGTAAGTGTAAACTCAAAGTATTGCCCTGGTCCACATTCCTTTTTTCATTGACCGTCTTTGTAAAAGTAACACCACAGCATTTCGCAATCACGCATTTTTTTCCAATCGATTCACCATGCCTTTCACATGCTCATAAAAGAGATTGATTTAGTAACATAAACATATTACCGTATGCAAACTGTACTGTATACAGTATGTATATGTATATTTAATGTCTTAACTGTGCCCGTTTAAGTATTGAATATTCATATGGAATTTTATCACTGAAGGGAAATCTTAGTAGCTGAGCATAAAAAGAATAGGAGCATACTGCAACGCGTGTGAAGGCCATAAAGATATTAATTTTGGAACATAAACATACAGTATATGGCTGGTCTCGGTACTTTAAAGAAAACATACACGAAACATGGTTTCATTATGACCAGAATCGGTCTTGAGATATTTTTGACTTGATTTACAGTATTTGAGAGGTATGTCTTAACACCGATACTACGAAAATACTGCTCACGTACTGTATATGTTTCTAGGTTTATATTATGCATTACATATGGTCAAATTACTTTTGAGCAACCAATAAGAAGCGCGAAACGGTATGCCCAGGGCGTTTTAGTTTCGTTTTGTGCTGGGACTCTGCTTTAACAATGTCGCCGTGGATTGATTAGAGATATCAAGTACATACAAGTAATTTTTTAAATGTTATAGTTCGTCTTGTAAAAATGTTACGAGTACATCATCGATCAACAATTACACAGGTTCTGTTTACATATTGCGGATTTTGGTTACGTAATATTATTTTCTAAATTTCACATTGTGAATTTATGATTTGGGCAAACAGAGCCACAAAGAAGTACATTATGGGTTGTTGTTTTTTTTTTGCAGTTTTATCTAGAACAAGCGATGCTTAAACCTTTGTCTGATTCTTGTGAAACTATCCACACGACAGTTACAGTACCTAGGAGTTGACTTCAGTGATGTCACTGATGGGATGTTTCTAAAAATCCATCCTCTGTAAAACGTCTTCTCTAGTTGTCCTGCATATGTATTCGCTAATGAAGCTGTGTGTTCTGAGCCTGGATCTCTACATTTCTGTATGAACCAGCTTAAAGGGCTAAGGACAGCTTGTGTTTAAATTGAATGTAAGGTAATTTATGCTTCTAAAGTCATGGTCAGCATTTATTATTGTACTGTGCTGTAAACTTGTTCTGTGCCTAGTCACATTATTTTATAGCGTTATCAAATCTGGTGGCGCTGTGTGTTAGTTTCCTGACTCCCATGTCACATGGTCTGTGATTGAATCCCATGGAACTATGACTTTACTTTTTTACAAACATTTCTTTGAAAAAATGAAACGTTTCCCTTGGTCAGGGATTAAATAAAACCTCACTCGCACCAAACAAATTTATATTTCTAAATATCACAACATGATCGAATTGAAGTCTTTTTAATAACAATGAATAGTCACCTATACGTTACAAAATAAACATTTACAGATGCAGCCATTCAAAATGGGTGAGGTATTTCGCGGCATACCCCGGTGGGCGTGTCACAGTATCACGCGGTATCACGCATTTCACGTGTGTCACGTGACTAACTATCCGGCGTCGCCTTGTAAAACCGCCAGGGGGAGCTTAACCTCTCATGTACAGCATTTGAGCCTTTAATTTTGAACTGTGTATTACAGCATGTTAATCATCAGTCATTAAAATGTTGGTATATATTATGAAAGCAAGATTGCTCAGTTGGACAGAAGTACACAACCTACCTTAATCAGAAATATTTATGCATCAAAGCCTTTACTGAAGATATTACTAATAGTATTAATAATGGATGACTTTGGACAAGCTGTATACTCAAAGTATAATTTCTTTAGCACATTTGTACAAGCACTTGGAATCTGTCCAAGCCATACTTTGTCAGGCATTTTGTTTTACTTCAACGGGGCATAAAAACTTCCTTGCTTTTAACAGGGCGTTTCATAATTTCTAGCTACGAAAATGATTTAAAATGCGACACCTATCATTCAACTAGAGCTTAAAATATCACAAGGAAAAATACACACCGGTATTCCATTTCTCCCTAAACATTGTAAGCTTCGAAGTCTTTAACTAACGTGATACCGGAGTCAACAAGCATACTTTTAGAATTTGATTAAAAGGGAATATAATATGGAATCGCGTATCTAAAGAATTTAATAACGGTATGATTATATCCGTGTACTGCGGCAGGACTGTGTAAGGCTGTTTCGCCTACCTGAACATGCGAGCTGTCTTGTAGCCTACTGGTCTAGGTGCGTGACTTCCAACTGGTAGGTTGTGTGTTCGAATCCAGCTGGTGTTGGACTTTTATTTTAACAAACATTTCTTCGAAAAAATAGGTAAGCGATATTATGGACAATCAATTGACTTTTATATTTCAAAATATCGCAACATGATCGATATTTGCGATATTTTGAATATATCTTCCCTTCTGACAGTGGTTCCTGCTTCTATTGTGTGTGTGTGTGCAACAGTAAATTGTTATAGAGAAATGGAGGCGGGACAGTATGCGTTACAATATAAACATTTATATTGATTTAAATCGTGTTCTGATTTAAATCGCAAACGCGTGTTTAATTATGTGTTTTTTAATCATGATCAGGCTAATGCATTTCTACATTTTCTGTATGAACCAGCTTAGAGGTTCATACAGAAAGACAGCTTGTGTTTAAATTGAGTGTAAGGTAATTTATGCTTCTAAAGTCATGGTCAGTATTGTTGTACTGTGCTGTACTGTGTCACATTATTTTATAGCGTTTTTATTGCGTTATTAAATCCGGTGGCGCTGTGTTAGTTTCCTGACTCACATTATTTAAACTGCGACACTGATCATTCATCTCTAAATAAACTTTATTTTATATAGCATTTTAAGCGAATAGGTAATTAGATTGCTCATAAACCTAATCACTTTTTCTTCATAAACACAGCGTGATTGCTCTTTGAAAATGCTTTTCCTTTATTTTTAAAGTAGGCTCAGATTTCAACTATAGATCGTATTATTATAAACTTTCTTGGAAAAATGTATTTTATGTAAACCATGTTTGCTATTAATTCATTTAGGGCTAAAATACGTTCATTGTCTTCTAATCGAGTCGAGTTGACATTGGAAGCCTGCCACACCCGGACCGTTAACGCATTAGCACGTCAAAGCCCATTGAGCCAGTATTGGCTTTAGTATCCCCCCCTTCTCCCCTCAATTCAATTCAATTCAAGGTGTTTTATTTACATGACAGATGGGTACAAGCAGTGTTGGGTACTGTATGTATATTGTAACGCTTACGGCAGACAGGCACTGTGTAGGAGCCGACGCACCAGAGCAGCGCCTGCAATTTTTATATTTATAACTTAGTTTTTAAAATTAGTCAAGCAATACGAAGCATCTCCTTTTACTTAGTGCCTGAGCATACTGCAACGCGTGTGAAGCCCATAAACGATATTAATTTTGGAACTTAAACATACAGTATATGGCTGGTCTCGGTACTTTAAAGAAAACATACACACCAGTATTCCATTTCTCCCTAAACATTTTAAGCATCGAAGTCTTTAACTAACGCGATACCGGAGTCAACAAGCATACTTTTAGAATTTGATTAAAAGGGAATATAATATGGAATCGCGTATCTACAGAATTTAAAGACCAGACAATCGCAAACTCGTTTTCAATAAAATTATTTTATTCATTCAGCAGTTTGTGAGAGGGACATCCAGCAGGGAGAGACACACACACCGGTTTTCATTGACAACATTGTTTTTTTTTCAATTCCTCTTGTCTAACAGGAATGTTTTGTTTGTGGACAGACTGTTAGACAAGAGGAAAAGACTGCCTCCTCCTACGAAGCATTTCGTTGATCCGATCACGAATTCTTTTCCAGTCGTACGCAGCAAGGGTTGAGAATCTCCGATTCACCATCGTACTAATGGTTTCCCGGAGATTGGGTTAAAAAAAAACAAAAAACATACTAACAACTGTGCCATCCTACTCCTTAGTTAATACATTTTATTATTCATAAACAGTTAACATTGTTAGCAAAATATTTTGAATTATATTTAACCCTATTTTTTCTTTAGTTTTGTATTTAACTTATTATATGATAGTCAGACTTAATGTATATTTGAACAATGAAAATATATTTTTACAAGATTTTACATTAAGCACTTAAAATTAATATGGTTAATAATAGTAAACTGTAACATGCTGTAACAAGATCGGTTACAAGAAGAAAATGCTTTCAGAGAAAATGTTTCAACCAAACTTATTCCCACACACCCCGCCCCCACTACCATTAGAATATACACAAACATTTTAGCGTTTCATTCTGAGCAGAAGACTCTCACACCTGAAGAGTGCTGGCTGTGACGAATTAAACCGGTTTTACAGGTTTCAATCACAGACCATGTGACATGGGACTCAGTAAACTACAGTAACACCGTATTTGATAACGCTTTAAAAACGCTATAAAATAATGTGACTTGGCACAGAACAAGTTTACAACACAGTACAAAGATAAATGCTGACCATGACTTTAGAAGCATAAATTGCCTTACACTCAATTTAAACACAAGCTGTCTTTAGCCCTCTAAGCTGGTTCATACAGAAATGTAGAGATCTAGGCTCAGAACACACAGCTTCATTAGCGAATACATATGCAGGACAACTGGAGAAGACGTTTTACAGAGGATGGATTTTTAGAAACATCCCATCAGACATCCCATCATATTCACAACGTGAAATCTAGAAAATAATATTACGTAACCAAAATCCGCAATATGGAAACAGAACCTGTGTAATTGTTGATAGATGATGTACTCGTAACATTTTTTCAAGACGAACTACAACATTTAAAAAATGACTTGTATGTACTTGATATCTCTAATCAATCCACGGGTCCCAGCACAAAACGAAAGTAAAACGCATACCGTTTCTCGCTTCTTATTGCTCAAAAGTAATTTGACCGTATGAAATGCATAATATAAACCTAGAAACATATACGTGAGCAGTACTTAAGCACTGTAGTATCGGTGTTAAGACATACCTCTCAAATACTGTAAATCAAGTTAAAAATATCTCAAGACCGATTCTGGTCGTAATGAAACCATGCAAGGGAGTTTTTATGTCCGTTGCAGTTCTTTTGCAACATGAATATAATTATATCGTTATTAATTTCTTGAGATACGCGATTCCATATTATATTCCCTTTTAATCAAATTCTAAAAGTATGCTTGTTGACTCCGGTATCACGTTAGTTAAAGACTTCGAAGCTTACAATGTTTAGGGAGAAATGGAATACCGGTGTGTATTTTTTTCTTTAAAGTACCGAGACCAGCCATATACTGTATGTTTATGTTAAGATTTCCCTTCAGTGGTAAAATTAGATATGAATATTCAATACTTAAACGGGCACAGTTAAGACATTAAATATACATGTACATATTGTATACAGTACAGTTTGCATACGGTAATATGTTTATGTTACGCGATTAAAAAATAAATAAATAAAACTGGAAGGTCCAGCACCACCATTATGTTTATATGGTTGTTTTTGTTGGTTGGTTGTTATTATGGTTATTAATAATTCGATCTATAGTTGTAATCTGAGCCTAAATAAAAAGAAAAAGCAAGTGATTAGGTTTATGAGCAATCTAATTACTTATTCGTTTAAAACGCTATATAAAATAAAGTTTATTATTAATTTGCTGGACAGAGCGGTGAACATTATTATGCATAAGACAAAGATAACGATCCTGATCAGTTTAGAAATCTGTGTACGCTGTAAGGTTTTTACTTCTTAAACTTTTAAAATACACGTTTTGAATGGAAAGAATCCTCTTCCTGGTATAGCACGCCAGCACGTCTTTTTTCTCCAATCAGAGGGGTGTCAGATGGTGTCAGCCAATCACCATTCTGCGTTGGGTAGCAACGGGTGACTGTTCTCAGGCGGAAGATGTAAGCAGCTTAATGTTCGTGTTAAATATTTTTTTTTAATTAAAATTCATTCTATACAGCAATCGCATATTTGGGTACCGTTTCATAAAACTTTCATGCTTAAAATGTTTAGGGAGAAATGGAAGACTGGTGTGTATTTTTTCTTTAAACTACCAAGACCAGCCATACACAGTACAGTTTACATACATACAGTAATGTTTTAAATTAATATCGTTTATGACCTTCAGATGCGTTATGCTCCTCTTCTTTTTATGCTCAGCTACTAAAATTTCCCTTTAGTGGTAAAATCCATATAAATATTCAAAACTAAGCGGATTAAAATGTGCACAGTAAAGACATTAAATGATTCAATCTTTGCACTACCAACCAATGCACCACGAGTGCCCCTGTCGGTCATTTTGGCCAGCCAATCACTTGCCCTGCGGTATGCTCCGGTGCCCCGCGGTGGCTTGTGGGTAGGTTACCGTACCGCGGGTTTTTACCGCGCATTTTGAATGGCTGCATCTGTATATTGATTTGAATCGCATTTTGATTTAAATCGTAAACGCGTGTTTAAATATATGTGTTTAAAGGCGATATACTGTATAAAAGTGCTGATTCTTATGGAGTGTGTTCCGCCGGGGATTCAAAAAATTTATTTTTTTCAATCGCGTATCTAAGGAAAATTGCAGTATAACTTTGTTCATGCACAAACAGTGGCATGTTACATTATGATTTGGGTGTCTCCTCTTGCCAGAAAGCTCTAAATTGCATTTTGAGTGCGGTTTTTGACTTTTTCTAAATTGCAACCCATAAATAAAGCTGTATCCTAAACTGTATTACAACAGCACATTGGACAATGCAACATAAATTGCAAAAATGCACTTGGAATCTGTCCAAGCCTTCCTACGAAAATTATTTAAACTGCGACACTTATCATTCATCTCTAAATAAACTTTATTTTATATAGCATTTTAAGCTAATAGGTAATTAGATTGCTGATAAACCTAATCACTTTTTCTACATAAACACAGCGTGATTGCTCTCTGAAAATGCTTTTCCTTTATATTTAGGCTCAGATTTCAACTATAGATCGTATTATTATAAACTTTCTTGGAAAAATGTATTTTATGTAAACCATGTTTGCTATTAATTCATTTAGGGCTAAAATACGTTCATTGTCTTCCAATCGAGTCGAGTTGGATGCTTGCCACTCCCGGACTATTACACCAACGCATTAGCATGTTAAAGCGATTTCATTGAGGAGCCTAGCTACCAGTTAACACTGTACTTCCTACTTTGAAAATACCTGTGAAACCGGTTTAATTCGTCACAGCCAGCACTCCGGCAGAGAGGGGGTTGTACTCGTAAAGTGATTTCCAGCAAAAGACACCCCCCCCCCCAAAAAAAAAAAGTACAGTACAGTACAGTACTAGTTAAGAAAGGCGAGGCTCCTCAATGAAATCGCTTTAACATGCTAATATGTTGGTGTAACAGTCCGGGCGTGGCAAGCTTCTAATTTCAACCCGACCACAGCGAAAGGAACCCTTCTTTCATTTGAATACAATGAACATACTTTAGCCCTGAATGAATTAATAGCAAACATGGTTTACGTAAAAGCCCTTTTAGCCTTTGTCACTATTTTAACAAAGGTCACTAGCCTTTGTCACTAATGAAACCACTAAATAAAGACATAAATATAAAAATCTTTGTTTATATGGTTGGTTGTTATTGTGGTTATTAATAATACGATCTATAGCTGAAATCTGAGCCTAAATAAAAAGAAAAAGCAAGTGATTAGGTTTATGAGCAATCTAATTACTTATTCGTTTAAAACCCTATATAAAATAAAGTTTATTATTAATTTGCTGGACAGAGCAGTGAACATTATTATGCATAAGACAAAGATAACGATCCTGATCAGTTTAGAAATCTGTGTACGCTGTAAGGTTTTTACTTCTTAAACTTTTAAAATACATGTTTCGAATAGAAAGAAATCCACTTCCTGGTACAGTCGCATGAAGAGAGAGGCGAAACAGCCCTACACAGCCCTGTCGCAGTACACGAATATAAGGATATCATTATTAAATTCTTTAGATACGCGATTCCATATTATATTAGCAGAAAAGCTTAAAACTACCACTTTTTCACACGCTATTTCACATGTTAGTTAAATTTAATTTATTTATATATTATATATTTATATCTCTGACCAAGGGAAATGTTTCATTTTTTCAAAGAAATGTTTGTTAAAAAGAGAGTCATAGTTTTAGTGGGATTCGATCACAGACCGTGTGACATGGGAGTCAGTAACCTAACACACAGCGCCACCGGCAAGGTCACATGCAGCCTACTGAAAAACCACTACAGAAACATTATCGACAGACAATGTACAGCGTGTACTATTCTTGTGTTGCGGTACATGAATATAATTATATCATTATTAATTTCGTTAGATACGCGATTCCATATTATATTCCCTTTTAATCAAATTCTAAAAGTATGCTTGTTGACTACGGTATCTCTTTAGTTAAAGACTTCTATGCTTAAAATGTTTAGGGAGAAATGGAATACTGGTGTGTATTTTTTCTTTAAAGTACCAAGACCAGCCATATACTGTATGTAAAATTCAATATCTACAACGGGCACAGTAAAGATGTTTACTGTACTGTAAGTCTTTCAACGACAGACCAACGGACCACGAGTGCCCCTGTTGGTCAACCAATCACTTACCGCGGTACCCCACGTCATCTTGCGTCACGATGCGCGACGCCGTAACCAATTACCACCAGTACGTGTCTGTACCGCTCACTTTGAATGGCTGCATCTGCAGAAAGGCTGTTTCTAAACATTCAGTGCTGACTGTGTTTGCCTGACAGGTGTGTTCACAAAAAATGACAAAATGGGGAAAAATTAAATTTTCAAGGAAACTAAAAACCAGCATCTTTCCTGCAATTCAAATGAATCCTAATGCACAACAAATGCATCAGAATATGTCTAGGTGCTGTCAAACCCTAACCCTAGCTCGGGCAATTCTAGAAAAAAGTTCAAATTCCTGGCTTGCTGAAAAAGTGCTACAAAAGTTAGCTTAATTAGTACAAATTGTTTAGAAACATTCACACTAGCAGTATTTCAAAACTTTAAAGGTATCTGCTTTCAAACTATTTTAATTCTCCATTATGCAGGTTTTTGCAACTTGCTGCTGAAATAGTATATTAAATTAGCACGATTTTTAGCACGGGCACTTCTAGAAAATTTTCAAAATCCTGGCCTGCTGAAACAGTGCTATAAAAGTTAGCTAAATGAGTACAAATTGTTTAGAAAGATTCACACTAGCAGTATTTCAGTACTTTAATGGGGAATCTGCTTTCAGTCTATTTTAATTCTGCATTATCTAGGTTTTTGCAACTTGCTGCTGAAATGGTATATTAAATGAGCATGATTTTTGCCGTTTACTGCTAAGGGTTATATTTACCGCAAAAGTTTGGATATCCTTCCATTTAGTTTGTTTTAAACCTCATAAAATAAGAGGATTCAGCATGTAGAAAGGCTGTTTTCAAAACATTCAGTGTTGATGGTGTTTACCTGGTAGGTGTGGGGCTCACAAAAAATGACAAAATGGGGAAAAATTAAATTTTCAAGGAAACTTAAAACCAACACCTTTCCTGCATTTCAAATGGATCCTAATGCACAACAAATGCATCAGAATATGTCTAGGTGCTGTCAAACCCTAACCCTAACCTAGATCGGGCACTTCTAGAACAAATTTCAAAATCCTGGCCTGCTGAAAAAGTGCTACAAAAGTTAGCTTAATGAGTGCAAATTGATCAGAAACATTCACACTAGCAGTATTTCAGTACTGTAAAGGTATCTGCTTTCAGTCTATTTTAATTCTGCATTATCTAGGTTTTTGCAACTTGCTGCTGAAATAGTATATTAAATGAGCATGATTTTTGCCGTTTACAGCTTAGGATTAAATTTACCACTAAAGTTTGGATACACTATCCATTTAGTTTGTTTTAAACCTCATAAAATAAGAGGATTCCGAATGTAGAAAGGCTGTTTTCAAGACATTCAGTGTTGATGTTGTTTGCCTGGAAGGTGTGGGGCTCACAAAAAATGACAAAATAGAGAAAAAATAAATTTTTAAGGAAACTTAAAACCAACACCTTTCCTGCATTTCAAATGAATCCTAATGCACAACAAACGCATCAGAATATGTCTAGGTGCTGTCAAACCCTAACCCTAACCCTAGCTCGGGCACTTCTAGAAAATTTTCAAAATCCTGGCCTGCTGAAAAAGTGCTACAAAAGTTAGCTTAATAAGTAAAATTGATCAGAAACATTCACACGAGCAGTATTTCAGTACTGTAAAGGTATCTACTTTCAGTCTATTTTAATTCTGCATTATCTAGGTTTTTGCAATTTGCTGCTGAAATAGTATATTAAATGAGCATGATTTTTGCTGTTTACAGCTTAGGATTACATTTACTACTAAAGTTTGGATATACTTTCCATTTAGTTTGTTTTAAACCTCATAAAATAAGAGGATTCAGCATGTAGAAAGGCTGTATTGAAGACATTCAGTGTTGATGGTGTTTGCCTGGCAGGTGTGGGGCTCACAAAAAATGACAAAATGGGGAAAAATTAAATTTTCAAGGAAACTTAAAACCAAGACCTTTCCTGCATTTCAAATGCATCCTAATGCACAACAAATGCATCAGAATATGTCTAGGTGCTGTCAAACCCTAACCCTAACCCTAGCTCGGGCACTAATAGAAAATTTTCAAAATCCTGGCCTGCTGAAAAAGTGCTACAAAAGTTAGCTTAATGAGTGCAAATTGATCAGAAACATTCACACTAGCAGTATTTCAGTACTTTAAAGGTATCTGCTTTCAGTCTATTTTAATTCTGCATTATCTAGGTTTTTGCAACTTGCTGCTGAAATAGTATATTAAATGAGCATGATTTTTGCTGTTTACAGCTTAGGATTACATTTACCACTAAAGTTTGGATATACTTTCCATTTACTTTGTTTTAAACCTCATAAAATAAGAGGATTCAGCATGTAGAAAGGCTGTATTGAAGACATTCAGTGTTGATGGTGTTTGCCTGGCAGGTGTGGGGCTCACAAAAAATGACAAAATGGGGAAAAATTAAATTTTCAAAGAAACTTAAAACCAACACCTTTCCTGCATTTCAAATGCATCCTAATGCACAACAAATGCATCAGAATATGTCTAGGTGCTGTCAAACCCTAACCCTAACCCTAGCTCGGGCACTAATAGAAAAATTTCAAAATCCTGGCCTGCTGAAAAAGTGCTACAAAAGTTAGCTTAATGAGTGCAAATTGATCAGAAACATTCACACTAGCAGTATTTCAGTACTTTAAAGGTATCTGCTTTCAGTCTATTTTAATTCTGCATTATCTAGGTTTTTGCAACTTGCTGCTGAAATAGTATATTAAATGAGCATGAGTTTTGCCGTTTACAGCTTAGGATTACATTTACCACTAAAGTTTGGATATACTTTCCATTTAGTTTGTTTTAAACCTCATAAAATAAGAGGATTCAGCATGTAGAAAGGCTGTATTCAAGACATTCAGTGTTGATGGTGTTTGCCTGGCAGGTGTGGGGCTCACAAAAAATGACAAAATGGGGAAAAATTAAATTTTCAAGGAAACTTAAAACCAAGACCTTTCCTGCATTTCAAATGCATCCTAATGCACAACAAATGCATCAGAATATGTCTAGGTGCTGTCAAACCCTGACCCTAACCCTAGCTCGGGCACTAATAGAAAATTTTCAAAATCCTGGCCTGCTGAAAAAGTGCTACAAAAGTTAGCTTAATGAGTGCAAATTGATCAGAAACATTCACACTAGCAGTATTTCAGTACTTTAAAGGTATCTGCTTTCAGTCTATTTTAATTCTGCATTATCTAGGTTTTTGCAACTTGCTGCTGAAATAGTATATTAAATGAGCATGATTTTTGCCGTTTACAGCTTAGGATTACATTTACCACTAAAGTTTGGATATACTTTCCATTTAGTTTGTCTTAAACCTCATAAAATAAGAGGATTCAGCATGTAGAAAGGCTGTACTGAAGACATTCAGTGTTGATGGTGTTTGCCTGGCAGGTGTGGGGCTCACAAAAAATGACAAAATGGGGAAAAATTAAATTTTCAAGGAAACTTAAAACCAACACCTTTCCTGCATTTCAAATGCATCCTAATGCACAACAACTGCATCAGAATATGTCTAGGTGCTGTCAAACCCTAACCCTAACCCTAGCTCGGGCACTTCTAGACAATTTTCAAAATCCTGGCCTGCTGAAAAAGTGCTACAAAAGTTAGCTTAATGAGTGCAAATTGATCAGAAACATTCAAACTAGCAGTATTTCATTACTTTAAAGGTATCTGCTTTCAGTCTATTTTAATTCTGCATTATCTAGGTTTTTGCAACTTGCTGCTGAAATAGTATATTAAATGAGCTTGATTTTTGCTGTTTACAGCTTAGGATTACATTTACCACTAAAGTTTGGATATACTTTCCATTTACTTTGTTTTAAACCTCATAAAATAAGAGGATTCAGCATGTAGAAAGGCTGTATTGAAGACATTCAGTGTTGATAGTGTTTGCCTGGCAGGTGTGGGGCTCACAAAAATGACAAAATGGGGAAAAATTAAATTTTCAAAGAAACTTAAAACCAACACCTTTCCTGCATTTCAAAATGCATCCTAATGCACAACAAATGCATCAGAATATGTCTAGGTGCTGTCAAACCCTAACCCTAACCCTAGCTCGGGCACTAATAGAAAAATTTCAAAATCCTGGCCTGCTGAAAAAGTGCTACAAAAGTTAGCTTAATGAGTGCAAATTGATCAGAAACATTCACACTAGCAGTATTTCAGTACTTTAAAGGTATCTGCTTTCAGTCTATTTTAATTCTGCATTATCTAGGTTTTTGCAACTTGCTGCTGAAATAGTATATTAAATGAGCATGATTTTTGCCGTTTACAGCTTAGGATTACATTTACCACTAAAGTTTGGATATACTTTCCATTTAGTTTGTTTTAAACCTCATAAAATAAGAGGATTCAGCATGTAGAAAGGCTGTATTGAAGACATTCAGTGTTGATGGTGTTTGCCTGGCAGGTGTGGGGCTCACAAAAAATGACAAAATGGGGAAAAATTAAATTTTCAAGGAAACTTAAAACCAACACCTTTCCTGCATTTCAAATGCATCCTAATGCACAACAAATGCATCAGAATATGTCTAGGTGCTGTCAAACCCTAACCCTAACCCTAGCTCGGGCACTAATAGAAAAATTTCAAAATCCTGGCCTGCTGAAAAAGTGCTACAAAAGTTAGCTTAATGAGTGCAAATTGATCAGAAACATTCACACTAGCAGTATTTCAGTACTTTAAAGGTATCTGCTTTCAGTCTATTTTAATTCTGCATTATCTAGGTTTTTGCAACTTGCTGCTGAAATAGTATATTAAATGAGCATGATTTTTGCCGTTTACAGCTTAGGATTACATTTACCACTAAAGTTTGGATATACTTTCCATTTAGTTTGTTTTAAACCTCATAAAATAAGAGGATTCAGCATGTAGAAAGGCTGTATTGAAGACATTCAGTGTTGATGGTGTTTGCCTGGCAGGTGTGGGGCTCACAAAAAATGACAAAATGGGGAAAAATTAAATTTTCAAGGAAACTTAAAACCAACACCTTTCCTGCATTTCAAATGCATCCTAATGCACAACAAATGCATCAGAATATGTCTAGGTGCTGTCAAACCCTAACCCTAACCCTAGCTCGGGCACTAATAGAAAAATTTCAAAATCCTGGCCTGCTGAAAAAGTGCTACAAAAGTTAGCTTAATAAGTGCAAATTGATCAGAAACATTCACACTAGCAGTATGTCAGTACTTTAAAGGTATCTGCTTTCAGTCTATTTTAATTCTGCATTATCTAGGTTTTTGCAACTTACTGCTGAAATAGTATATTAAATGAGCATGATTTTTGCTGTTTACAGCTTAGGATTACATTTACCACTAAAGTTTGGATATACTTTCCATTTAGTTTGTTTTAAACCTCATAAAATAAGAGGATTCAGCATGTAGAAAGGCTGTATTGAAGACATTCAGTGTTGATGGTGTTTGCCTGGCAGGTGTGGGGCTCACAAAAAATGACAAAATGGGGAAAAATTAAATTTTCAAGGAAACTTAAAACCAACACCTTTCCTGCATTTCAAATGAATCCTAATGCACAACAAATGCATCAGAATATGTCTAGGTGCTGTCAAAACCTAACCCTAACCCTAGCTCGGGCACTTAAGAAAAATTTCAAAATCCCGGCCTGCTGAAAAAGTGCTACAAAAGTTAGCTTAATGAGTGCAAATTGATCAGAAACATTCACACTAGCAGTATTTCAGTACTTTAAAGGTATCTGCTTTCAGTCTATTTTAATTCTGCATTATCTAGGTTTTTGCAACTTGCTGCTGAAATAGTATATTAAATGAGCATGATTTTTGCTGTTTACAGCTTAGGATTACATTTACCACTAAAGTTTGGATATACTTTCCATTTAGTTTGTTTTAAACCTCATAAAATAAGAGGATTCAGCATGTAGAAAGGCTGTATTGAAGACATTCAGTGTTGATGGTGTTTGCCTGGCAGGTGTGGGGCTCACAAAAAATGACAAAATGGGGAAAAATTAAATTTTCAAGGAAACTTAAAACCAACACCTTTCCTGCATTTCAAATGCATCCTAATGCACAACAACTGCATCAGAATATGTCTAGGTGCTGTCAAACCCTAACCCTAACCCTAGCTCGGGCACTTCTAGACAATTTTCAAAATCCTGGCCTGCTGAAAAAGTGCTACAAAAGTTAGCTTAATGAGTGCAAATTGATCAGAAACATTCAAACTAGCAGTATTTCATTACTTTAAAGGTATCTGCTTTCAGTCTATTTTAATTCTGCATTATCTAGGTTTTTGCAACTTGCTGCTGAAATAGTATATTAAATGAGCATGATTTTTGCTGTTTACAGCTTAGGATTACATTTACCACTAAAGTTTGGATATACTTTCCATTTACTTTGTTTTAAACCTCATAAAATAAGAGGATTCAGCATGTAGAAAGGCTGTATTGAAGACATTCAGTGTTGATGGTGTTTGCCTGGCAGGTGTGGGGCTCACAAAAAATGACAAAATGGGGAAAAATTAAATTTTCAAAGAAACTTAAAACCAACACCTTTCCTGCATTTCAAAATGCATCCTAATGCACAACAAATGCATCAGAATATGTCTAGGTGCTGTCAAACCCTAACCCTAACCCTAGCTCGGGCACTAATAGAAAAATTTCAAAATCCTGGCCTGCTGAATAAGTGCTACAAAAGTTAGCTTAATGAGTGCAAATTGATCAGAAACATTCACACTAGCAGTATTTCAGTACTTTAAAGGTATCTGCTTTCAGTCTATTTTAATTCTGCATTATCTAGGTTTTTGCAACTTGCTGCTGAAATAGTATATTAAATGAGCATGATTTTTGCCGTTTACAGCTTAGGATTACATTTACCACTAAAGTTTGGATATACTTTCCATTTAGTTTGTTTTAAACCTCATAAAATAAGAGGATTCAGCATGTAGAAAGGCTGTATTGAAGACATTCAGTGTTGATGGTGTTTGCCTGGCAGGTGTGGGGCTCACAAAAAATGACAAAATGGGGAAAAATTAAATTTTCAAGGAAACTTAAAACCAACACCTTTCCTGCATTTCAAATGCATCCTAATGCACAACAAATGCATCAGAATATGTCTAGGTGCTGTCAAACCCTAACCCTAACCCTAGCTCGGGCACTAATAGAAAAATTTCAAAATCCTGGCCTGCTGAAAAAGTGCTACAAAAGTTAGCTTAATAAGTGCAAATTGATCAGAAACATTCACACTAGCAGTATTTCAGTACTTTAAAGGTATCTGCTTTCAGTGTATTTTAATTCTGCATTATCTAGGTTTTTGCAACTTGCTGCTGAAATAGTATATTAAATGAGCATGATTTTTGCTGTTTACAGCTTAGGATTACATTTACCACTAAAGTTTGGATATACTTTCCATTTAGTTTGTTTTAAACCTCATAAAATAAGAGGATTCAGCATGTAGAAAGGCTGTATTCAAGACATTCAGTGTTGATGGTGTTTGCCTGGCAGGTGTGGGGCTCAAAAAAAATGACAAAATGGGGAAAAATTAAATTTTCAAGGAAACTTTAAACCAAGACCTTTCCTGCATTTCAAATGCATCCTAATGCACAACAAATGCATCAGAATATGTCTAGGTGCTGTCAAACCCTGACCCTAACCCTAGCTCGGGCACTAATAGAAAATTTTCAAAATCCTGGCCTGCTGAAAAAGTGCTACAAAAGTTAGCTTAATGAGTGCAAATTGATCAGAAACATTCACACTAGCAGTATTTCAGTACTTTAAAGGTATCTGCTTTCAGTCTATTTTAATTCTGCATTATCTAGGTTTTTGCAACTTGCTGCTGAAATAGTATATTAAATGAGCATGATTTTTGCTGTTTACAGCTTAGGATTACATTTACCACTAAAGTTTGGATATACTTTCCATTTAGTTTGTTTTAAACCTCATAAAATAAGAGGATTCAGCATGTAGAAAGGCTGTATTCAAGACATTCAGTGTTGATGGTGTTTGCCTGGCAGGTGTGGGGCTCACAAAAAATGACAAAATGGGGAAAAATTAAATTTTCAAGGAAACTTAAAACCAACACCTTTCCTGCATTTCAAATGCATCCTAATGCACAACAAATGCATCAGAATATGTCTAGGTGCTGTCAAACCCTGACCCTAACCCTAGCTCGGGCACTAATAGAAAATTTTCAAAATCCTGGCCTGCTGAAAAAGTGCTACAAAAGTTAGCTTAATGAGTGCAAATTGATCAGAAACATTCACACTAGCAGTATTTCAGTACTTTAAAGGTATCTGCTTTCAGTCTATTTTAATTCTGCATTATCTAGGTTTTTGCAACTTGCTGCTGAAATAGTATATTAAATGAGCATGATTTTTGCCGTTTACAGCTTAGGATTACATTTACCACTAAAGTTTGGATATACTTTCCATTTAGTTTGTTTTAAACCTCATAAAATAAGAGGATTCAGCATGTAGAAAGGCTGTATTGAAGACATTCAGTGTTGATGGTGTTTGCCTGGCAGGTGTGGGGCTCACAAAAAATGACAAAATGGGGAAAAATTAAATTTTCAAAGAAACTTAAAACCAACACCTTTCCTGCATTTCAAAATGCATCCTAATGCACAACAAATGCATCAGAATATGTCTAGGTGCTGTCAAACCCTAACCCTAACCCTAGCTCGGGCACTAATAGAAAAATTTCAAAATCCTAGCCTGCTGAAAAAGTGCTACAAAAGTTAGCTTAATGAGTGCAAATTGATCAGAAACATTCGCACGAGCAGTATTTCAGTACTTTAAAGGTATCTGCTTTCAGTCTATTTTAATTCTGCATTATCTAGGTTTTTGCAACTTGCTGCTGAAATAGTATATTAAATGAGCATGATTTTTGCTGTTTACAGCTTAGGATTACATTTACCACTAAAGTTTGGATATACTTTCCATTTACTTTGTTTTAAACCTCATAAAATAAGAGGATTCAGCATGTAGAAAGGCTGTATTCAAGACATTCAGTGTTGATGGTGTTTGCCTGGCAGGTGTGGGGCTCACAAAAAATGACAAAATGGGGAAAAATTAAATTTTCAAGGAAACTTAAAACCAACACCTTTCCTGCATTTCAAATGCATCCTAATGCACAACAAATGCATCAGAATATGTCTAGGTGCTGTCAAACCCTAACCCTAACCCTAGCTCGGGCACTAATAGAAAAATTTCAAAATCCTGGCCTGCTGAAAAAGTGCTACAAAAGTTAGCTTAATGAGTGCAAATTGATCAGAAACATTCACACTAGCAGTATTTCAGTACTTTAAAGGTATCTGCTTTCAGTCTATTTTAATTCTGCATTATCTAGGTTTTTGCAACTTGCTGCTGAAATAGTATATTAAATGAGCATGATTTTTGCCGTTTACAGCTTAGGATTACATTTACCACTAAAGTTTGGATATACTTTCCATTTAGTTTGTTTTAAACCTCATAAAATAAGAGGATTCAGCATGTAGAAAGGCTGTATTGAAGACATTCAGTGTTGATGGTGTTTGCCTGGCAGGTGTGGGGCTCACAAAAAATGACAAAATGGGGAAAAATTAAATTTTCAAGGAAACTTAAAACCAACACCTTTCCTGCATTTCAAATGCATCCTAATGCACAACAAATGCATCAGAATATGTCTAGGTGCTGTCAAACCCTAACCCTAACCCTAGCTCGGGCACTAATAGAAAAATTTCAAAATCCTGGCCTGCTGAAAAAGTGCTACAAAAGTTAGCTTAATGAGTGCAAATTGATCAGAAACATTCACACTAGCAGTATTTCAGTACTTTAAAGGTATCTGCTTTCAGTCTATTTTAATTCTGCATTATCTAGGTTTTTGCAACTTGCTGCTGAAATAGTATATTAAATGAGCATGATTTTTGCCGTTTACAGCTTAGGATTACATTTACCACTAAAGTTTGGATATACTTTCTATTTAGTTTGTTTTAAACCTCATAAAATAAGAGGATTCAGCATGTAGAAAGGCTGTATTGAAGACATTCAGTGTTGATGGTGTTTGCCTGGCAGGTGTGGGGCTCACAAAAAATGACAAAATGGGGAAAAATTAAATTTTCAAGGAAACTTAAAACCAACACCTTTCCTGCATTTCAAATGCATCCTTATGCACAACAAATGCATCAGAATATGTCTAGGTGCTGTCAAACCCTGACCCTAACCCTAGCTCGGGCACTAATAGAAAATTTTCAAAATCCTGGCCTGCTGAAAAAGTGCTACAAAAGTTAGCTTAATGAGTGCAAATTGATCAGAAACATTCACACTAGCAGTATTTCAGTACTTTAAAGGTATCTGCTTTCAGTCTATTTTAATTCTGCATTATCTAGGTTTTTGCAACTTGCTGCTGAAATAGTATATTAAATGAGCATGATTTTTGCTGTTTACAGCTTAGGATTACATTTACCACTAAAGTTTGGATATACTTTCCATTTAGTTTGTTTGAAACCTCATAAAATAAGAGGATTCAGCATGTAGAAAGGCTGTATTCAAGACATTCAGTGTTGATGGTGTTTGCCTGGCAGGAGTGGGGCTCACAAAAAATGACAAAATGGGGAAAAATTAAATTTTCAAGGAAACTTAAAACCAACACCTTTCCTGCATTTCAAATGCATCCTAATGCACAACAAATGCATCAGAATATGTCTAGGTGCTTTCAAACCCTAACCCTAACCCTAGCTCGGGCACTTCTAGACAATTTTCAAAATCCTAGCCTGCTGAAAAAGTTAGCTTAATGAGTACAAATTGATCAGAAACATTCACACTAGCAGTATTTCAGTACTTTAAAGGTATCTGCTTTCAGTCTATTTTAATTCTGCATTATCTAGGTTTTTGTAACTTGCTGCTGAAATAGTATATTAAATGAGCATGATTTTTGCTGTTTACAGCTTAGGATTACATTTACCACTAAAGTTTGGATATACTTTCCATTTAGTTTGTTTTAAACCTCATAAAATAAGAGGATTCAGCATGTAGAAAGGCTGTATTCAAGACATTCAGTGTTGATGGTGTTTGCCTGGCAGGTGTGGGGCTCACAAAAAATGACAAAATGGGGAAAAATTAAATTTTCAAGGAAACTTAAAACCAACACCTTTCCTGCATTTCAAATGCATCCTAATGCACAACAAATGCATCAGAATATGTCTAGGTGCTGTCAAACCCTAACCCTAACCCTAGCTCGGGCACTTCTAGACAATTTTCAAAATCCTGGCCTGCTGAAAAAGTGCTACAAAAGTTAGCTTAATGAGTGCAAATTGATCAGAAACATTCGCACTAGCAGTATTTCAGTACTTTAAAGGTATCTGCTTTCAGTCTATTTTAATTCTGCATTATCTAGGTTTTTGCAACTTGCTGCTGAAATAGTATATTAAATGAGCATGATTTTTGCCGTTTACAGTTTAGGATTACATTTACCACTAAAGTTTGGATATACTTTCCATTTAGTTTGTTTTAAACCTCATAAAATAAGAGGATTCAGCATGTAGAAAGGCTGTATTCAAGACATTCAGTGTTGATGGTGTTTGCCTGGCAGGTGTGGGGCTCACAAAAAATGACAAAATGGGGAAAAATTAAATTTTCAAGGAAACTTAAAACCAAGACCTTTCCTGCATTTCAAATGCATCCTAATGCACAACAAATGCATCAGAATATGTCTAGGTGCTGTCAAACCCTAACCCTAACCCTAGCTCGGGCACTAATAGAAAATTTTCAAAATCCTGGCCTGCTGAAAAAGTGCTACAAAAGTTAGCTTAATGAGTGCAAATTGATCAGAAACATTCACACTAGCAGTATTTCAGTACTTTAAAGGTATCTGCTTTCAGTCTATTTTAATTCTGCATTATCTAGGTTTTTGCAACTTGCTGCTGAAATAGTATATTAAATGAGCATGATTTTTGCTGTTTACAGCTTAGGATTACATTTACCACTAAAGTTTGGATATACTTTCCATTTACTTTGTTTTAAACCTCATAAAATAAGAGGATTCAGCATGTAGAAAGGCTGTATTGAAGACATTCAGTGTTGATGGTGTTTGCCTGGCAGGTGTGGGGCTCACAAAAAATGACAAAATGGGGAAAAATTAAATTTTCAAGGAAACTTAAAACCAAGACCTTTCCTGCATTTCAAATGCATCCTAATGCACAACAAATGCATCAGAATATGTCTAGGTGCTGTCAAACCCTAACCCTAACCCTAGCTCGGGCACTAATAGAAAATTTTCAAAATCCTGGCCTGCTGAAAAAGTGCTACAAAAGTTAGCTTAATGAGTGCAAATTGATCAGAAACATTCACACTAGCAGTATTTCATTACTTTAAAGGTATCTGCTTTCAGTCTATTTTAATTCTGCATTATCTAGGTTTTTGCAACTTGCTGCTGAAATAGTATATTAAATGAGCATGATTTTTGCCGTTTACAGCTTAGGATTACATTTACCACTAAAGTTTGGATATACTTTCCATTTAGTTTGTTTTAAACCTCATAAAATAAGAGGATTCAGCATGTAGAAAGGCTGTATTGAAGACATTCAGTGTTGATGGTGTTTGCCTGGCAGGTGTGGGGCTCACAAAAAATGACAAAATGGGGAAAAATTAAATTTTCAAAGAAACTTAAAACCAACACCTTTCCTGCATTTCAAAATGCATCCTAATGCACAACAAATGCATCAGAATATGTCTAGGTGCTGTCAAACCCTAACCCTAACCCTAGCTCGGGCACTAATAGAAAAATTTCAAAATCCTGGCCTGCTGAAAAAGTGCTACAAAAGTTAGCTTAATCAGTGCAAATTGATCAGAAACATTCGCACGAGCAGTATTTCAGTGCTTTAAAGGTATCTGCTTTCAGTCTATTTTAATTCTGCATTATCTAGGTTTTTGCAACTTGCTGCTGAAATAGTATATTAAATGAGCATGATTTTTGCTGTTTACAGCTTAGGATTACATTTACCACTAAAGTTTGGATATACTTTCCATTTAGTTTGTTTTAAACCTCATAAAATAAGAGGATTCAGCATGTAGAAAGGCTGTATTCAAGACATTCAGTGTTGATGGTGTTTGCCTGGCAGGTGTGCGGCTCACAAAAAATGACAAAATGGGGAAAAATTAAATTTTCAAGGAAACTTAAAACCAACACCTTTCCTGCATTTCAAATGCATCCTAATGCACAACAAATGCATCAGAATATGTCTAGGTGCTGTCAAACCCTAACCCTAACCCTAGCTCGGGCACTAATAGAAAAATTTCAAAATCCTGGCCTGCTGAAAAAGTGCTACAAAAGTTAGCTTAATGAGTGCAAATTGATCAGAAACATTCACACTAGCAGTATTTCAGTACTTTAAAGGTATCTGCTTTCAGTCTATTTTAATTCTGCATTATCTAGGTTTTTGCAACTTGCTGCTGAAATAGTATATTAAATGAGCATGATTTTTGCCGTTTACAGCTTAGGATTACATTTACCACTAAAGTTTGGATATACTTTCTATTTAGTTTGTTTTAAACCTCATAAAATAAGAGGATTCAGCATGTAGAAAGGCTGTATTGAAGACATTCAGTGTTGATGGTGTTTGCCTGGCAGGTGTGGGGCTCACAAAAAATGACAAAATGGGGAAAAATTAAATTTTCAAGGAAACTTAAAACCAACACCTTTCCTGCATTTCAAATGCATCCTAATGCACAACAAATGCATCAGAATATGTCTAGGTGCTGTCAAACCCTAACCCTAACCCTAGCTCGGGCACTAATAGAAAAATTTCAAAATCCTGGCCTGCTGAAAAAGTGCTACAAAAGTTAGCTTAATGAGTGCAAATTGATCAGAAACATTCAAACTAGCAGTATTTCAGTACTTTAAAGGTAACTGCTTTCAGTCTATTTTAATTCTGCATTATCTAGGTTTTTGCAACTTGCTGCTGAAATAGTATATTAAATGAGCATGATTTTTGCTGTTTACAGCTTAGGATTACATTTACCACTAAAGTTTGGATATACTTTCCATTTACTTTGTTTTAAACCTCATAAAATAAGAGGATTCAGCATGTAGAAAGGCTGTATTGAAGACATTCAGTGTTGATGGTGTTTGCCTGGCAGGTGTGGGGCTCACAAAAAATGACAAAATGGGGAAAAATTAAATTTTCAAGGAAACTTAAAACCAAGACCTTTCCTGCATTTCAAATGCATCCTAATGCACAACAAATGCATCAGAATATGTCTAGGTGCTGTCAAACCCTGACCCTAACCCTAGCTCGGGCACTAATAGAAAATTTTCAAAATCCTGGCCTGCTGAAAAAGTGCTACAAAAGTTAGCTTAATGAGTGCAAATTGATCAGAAACATTCACACTAGCAGTATTTCAGTACTTTAAAGGTATCTGCTTTCAGTCTATTTTAATTCTGCATTATCTAGGTTTTTGCAACTTGCTGCTGAAATAGTATATTAAATGAGCATGATTTTTGCTGTTTACAGCTTAGGATTACATTTACCACTAAAGTTTGGATATACTTTCCATTTAGTTTGTTTTAAACCTCATAAAATAAGAGGATTCAGCATGTAGAAAGGCTGTATTCAAGACATTCAGTGTTGATGGTGTTTGCCTGGCAGGAGTGGGGCTCACAAAAAATGACAAAATGGGGAAAAATTAAATTTTCAAGGAAACTTAAAACCAACACCTTTCCTGCATTTCAAATGCATCCTAATGCACAACAAATGCATCAGAATATGTCTAGGTGCTTTCAAACCCTAACCCTAACCCTAGCTCGGGCACTTCTAGACAATTTTCAAAATCCTAGCCTGCTGAAAAAGTTAGCTTAATGAGTACAAATTGATCAGAAACATTCACACTAGCAGTATTTCAGTACTTTAAAGGTATCTGCTTTCAGTCTATTTTAATTCTGCATTATCTAGGTTTTTGTAACTTGCTGCTGAAATAGTATATTAAATGAGCATGATTTTTGCTGTTTACAGCTTAGGATTACATTTACCACTAAAGTTTGGATATACTTTCCATTTAGTTTGTTTTAAACCTCATAAAATAAGAGGATTCAGCATGTAGAAAGGCTGTATTCAAGACATTCAGTGTTGATGGTGTTTGCCTGGCAGGTGTGGGGCTCACAAAAAATGACAAAATGGGGAAAAATTAAATTTTCAAGGAAACTTAAAACCAACACCTTTCCTGCATTTCAAATGCATCCTAATGCACAACAAATGCATCAGAATATGTCTAGGTGCTGTCAAACCCTAACCCTAACCCTAGCTCGGGCACTTCTAGACAATTTTCAAAATCCTGGCCTGCTGAAAAAGTGCTACAAAAGTTAGCTTAATGAGTGCAAATTGATCAGAAACATTCGCACTAGCAGTATTTCAGTACTTTAAAGGTATCTGCTTTCAGTCTATTTTAATTCTGCATTATCTAGGTTTTTGCAACTTGCTGCTGAAATAGTATATTAAATGAGCATGATTTTTGCCGTTTACAGTTTAGGATTACATTTACCACTAAAGTTTGGATATACTTTCCATTTAGTTTGTTTTAAACCTCATAAAATAAGAGGATTCAGCATGTAGAAAGGCTGTATTCAAGACATTCAGTGTTGATGGTGTTTGCCTGGCAGGTGTGGGGCTCACAAAAAATGACAAAATGGGGAAAAATTAAATTTTCAAGGAAACTTAAAACCAACACCTTTCCTGCATTTCAAATGCATCCTAATGCACAACAAATGCATCAGAATATGTCTAGGTGCTGTCAAACCCTAACCCTAACCCTAGCTCGGGCACTAATAGAAAATTTTCAAAATCCTGGCCTGCTGAAAAAGTGCTACAAAAGTTAGCTTAATGAGTGCAAATTGATCAGAAACATTCACACTAGCAGTATTTCAGTACTTTAAAGGTATCTGCTTTCAGTCTATTTTAATTCTGCATTATCTAGGTTTTTGCAACTTGCTGCTGAAATAGTATATTAAATGAGCATGATTTTTGCTGTTTACAGCTTAGGATTACATTTACCACTAAAGTTTGGATATACTTTCCATTTACTTTGTTTTAAACCTCATAAAATAAGAGGATTCAGCATGTAGAAAGGCTGTATTGAAGACATTCAGTGTTGATGGTGTTTGCCTGGCAGGTGTGGGGCTCACAAAAAATGACAAAATGGGGAAAAATTAAATTTTCAAAGAAACTTAAAACCAACACCTTTCCTGCATTTCAAAATGCATCCTAATGCACAACAAATGCATCAGAATATGTCTAGGTGCTGTCAAACCCTAACCCTAACCCTAGCTCGGGCACTAATAGAAAAATTTCAAAATCCTGGCCTGCTGAAAAAGTGCTACAAAAGTTAGCTTAATGAGTGCAAATTGATCAGAAACATTCACACTAGCAGTATTTCAGTACTTTAAAGGTATCTGCTTTCAGTCTATTTTAATTCTGCATTATCTAGGTTTTTGCAACTTGCTGCTGAAATAGTATATTAAATGAGCATGATTTTTGCCTTTTACAGCTTAGGATTACATTTACCACTAAAGTTTGGATATACTTTCCATTTAGTTTGTTTTAAACCTCATAAAATAAGAGGATTCAGCATGTAGAAAGGCTGTATTGAAGACATTCAGTGTTGATGGTGTTTGCCTGGCAGGTGTGGGGCTCACAAGAAATGACAAAATGGGGAAAAATTAAATTTTCAAAGAAACTTAAAACCGACACCTTTCCTGCATTTCAAAATGCATCCTAATGCACAACAAATGCATCAGAATATGTCTAGGTGCTGTCAAACCCTAACCCTAACCCTAGCTCGGGCACTAATAGAAAAATTTCAAAATCCTGGCCTGCTGAAAAAGTGCTACAAAAGTTAGCTTAATGAGTGTAAATTGATCAGAAACATTCAAACTAGCAGTATTTCAGTACTTTAAAGGTAACTGCTTTCAGTCTATTTTAATTCTGCATTATCTAGGTTTTTGCAACTTGCTGCTGAAATAGTATATTAAATGAGCATGATTTTTGCTGTTTACAGCTTAGGATTACATTTACCACTAAAGTTTGGATATACTTTCCATTTACTTTGTTTTAAACCTCATAAAATAAGAGGATTCAGCATGTAGAAAGGCTGTATTGAAGACATTCAGTGTTGATGGTGTTCGCCTGGCAGGTGTGGGGCTCACAAAAAATGACAAAATGGGGAAAAATTAAATTTTCAAGGAAACTTAAAACCAACACCTTTCCTGCATTTCAAATGCATCCTAATGCACAACAAATGCATCAGAATATGTCTAGGTGCTGTCAAACCCTAACCCTAACCCTAGCTCGGGCACTAATAGAAAAATTTCAAAATCCTGGCCTGCTGAAAAAGTGCTACAAAAGTTAGCTTAATGAGTGCAAATTGATCAGAAACATTCACACTAGCAGTATTTCAGTACTTTAAAGGTATCTGCTTTCAGTCTATTTTAATTCTGCATTATCTAGGTTTTTGCAACTTGCTGCTTAAATAGTATATTAAATGAGCATGATTTTTGCTGTTTACAGCTTAGGATTACATTTACCACTAAAGTTTGGATATACTTTCCATGTAGTTTGTTTTAAACCTAATAAAATAAGAGGATTCAGCATGTAGAAAGGCTGTATTGAAGACATTCAGTGTTGATGGTGTTTGCCTGGCAGGTGTGGGGCTCACAAAAAATGACAAAATGGGGAAAAATTAAATTTTCAAGGAAACTTAAAACCAACACCTTTCCTGCATTTCAAATGCATCCTAATGCACAACAAATGCATCAGAATATGTCTAGGTGCTGTCAAACCCTAACCCTAACCCTAGCTCGGGCACTAATAGAAAAATTTCAAAATCCTGGCCTGCTGAAAAAGTGCTACAAAAGTTAGCTTAATGAGTGCAAATTGATCAGAAACATTCAAACTAGCAGTATTTCAGTACTTTAAAGGTATCTGCTTTCAGTCTATTTTAATTCTGCATTATCTAGGTTTTTGCAACTTGCTGCTGAAATAGTATATTAAATGATCATGATTTTTGCTGTTTACAGCTTAGGATTACATTTACCACTAAAGTTTGGATATACTTTCCATTTACTTTGTTTTAAACCTCATAAAATAAGAGGATTCAGCATGTAGAAAGGCTGTATTGAAGACATTCAGTGTTGATGGTGTTTGCCTGGCAGGTGTGGGGCTCACAAAAAATGACAAAATGGGGAAAAATTAAATTTTCAAAGAAACTTAAAACCAACACCTTTCCTGCATTTCAAAATGCATCCTAATGCACAACAAATGCATCAGAATATGTCTAGGTGCTGTCAAACCCTAACCCTAACCCTAGCTCGGGCACTAATAGAAAAATTTCAAAATCCTGGCCTGCTGAAAAAGTGCTACAAAAGTTAGCTTAATGAGTGCAAATTGATCAGAAACATTCACACTAGCAGTATTTCAGTACTTTAAAGGTATCTGCTTTCAGTCTATTTTAATTCTGCATTATCTAGGTTTTTGCAACTTGCTGCTGAAATAGTATATTAAATGAGCATGATTTTTGCCTTTTACAGCTTAGGATTACATTTACCACTAAAGTTTGGATATACTTTCCATTTAGTTTGTTTTAAACCTCATAAAATAAGAGGATTCAGCATGTAGAAAGGCTGTATTGAAGACATTCAGTGTTGATGGTGTTTGCCTGGCAGGTGTGGGGCTCACAAGAAATGACAAAATGGGGAAAAATTAAATTTTCAAAGAAACTTAAAACCGACACCTTTCCTGCATTTCAAAATGCATCCTAATGCACAACAAATGCATCAGAATATGTCTAGGTGCTGTCAAACCCTAACCCTAACCCTAGCTCGGGCACTAATAGAAAAATTTCAAAATCCTGGCCTGCTGAAAAAGTGCTACAAAAGTTAGCTTAATGAGTGTAAATTGATCAGAAACATTCAAACTAGCAGTATTTCAGTACTTTAAAGGTAACTGCTTTCAGTCTATTTTAATTCTGCATTATCTAGGTTTTTGCAACTTGCTGCTGAAATAGTATATTAAATGAGCATGATTTTTGCTGTTTACAGCTTAGGATTACATTTACCACTAAAGTTTGGATATACTTTCCATTTACTTTGTTTTAAACCTCATAAAATAAGAGGATTCAGCATGTAGAAAGGCTGTATTGAAGACATTCAGTGTTGATGGTGTTCGCCTGGCAGGTGTGGGGCTCACAAAAAATGACAAACTGGGGAAAAATTAAATTTTCAAGGAAACTTAAAACCAACACCTTTCCTGCATTTCAAATGCATCCTAATGCACAACAAATGCATCAGAATATGTCTAGGTGCTGTCAAACCCTAACCCTAACCCTAGCTCGGGCACTAATAGAAAAATTTCAAAATCCTGGCCTGCTGAAAAAGTGCTACAAAAGTTAGCTTAATGAGTGCAAATTGATCAGAAACATTCACACTAGCAGTATTTCAGTACTTTAAAGGTATCTGCTTTCAGTCTATTTTAATTCTGCATTATCTAGGTTTTTGCAACTTGCTGCTTAAATAGTATATTAAATGAGCATGATTTTTGCTGTTTACAGCTTAGGATTACATTTACCACTAAAGTTTGGATATACTTTCCATGTAGTTTGTTTTAAACCTAATAAAATAAGAGGATTCAGCATGTAGAAAGGCTGTATTGAAGACATTCAGTGTTGATGGTGTTTGCCTGGCAGGTGTGGGGCTCACAAAAAATGACAAAATGGGGAAAAATTAAATTTTCAAGTAAACTTAAAACCAACACCTTTCCTGCATTTCAAATGCATCCTAATGCACAACAAATGCATCAGAATATGTCTAGGTGCTGTCAAACCCTAACCCTAACCCTAGCTCGGGCACTAATAGAAAAATTTCAAAATCCTGGCCTGCTGAAAAAGTGCTACAAAAGTTATCTTAATGAGTGCAAATTGATCAGAAACATTCAAACTAGCAGTATTTCAGTACTTTAAAGGTATCTGCTTTCAGTCTATTTTAATTCTGCATTATCTAGGTTTTTGCAACTTGCTGCTGAAATAGTATATTAAATGATCATGATTTTTGCTGTTTACAGCTTAGGATTACATTTACCACTAAAGTTTGGATATACTTTCCATTTACTTTGTTTTAAACCTCATAAAATAAGAGGATTCAGCATGTAGAAAGGCTGTATTGAAGACATTCAGTGTTGATGGTGTTTGCCTGGCAGGTGTGGGGCTCACAAAAAATGACAAAATGGGGAAAAATTAAATTTTCAAAGAAACTTAAAACCAACACCTTTCCTGCATTTCAAAATGCATCCTAATGCACAACAAATGCATCAGAATATGTCTAGGTGCTGTCAAACCCTAACCCTAACCCTAGCTCGGGCACTAATAGAAAAATTTCAAAATCCTGGCCTGCTGAAAAAGTGCTACAAAAGTTAGCTTAATGAGTGCAAATTGATCAGAAACATTCACACTAGCAGTATTTCAGTACTTTAAAGGTATCTGCTTTCAGTCTATTTTAATTCTGCATTATCTAGGTTTTTGCAACTTGCTGCTGAAATAGTATATTAAATGAGCATGATTTTTGCCGTTTACAGCTTAGGATTACATTTACCACTAAAGTTTGGATATACTTTCCATTTAGTTTGTTTTAAACCTCATAAAATAAGAGGATTCAGCATGTAGAAAGGCTGTATTGAAGACATTCAGTGTTGATGGTGTTTGCCTGGCAGGTGTGGGGCTCACAAAAAATGACAAAATGGGGAAAAATTAAATTTTCAAGGAAACTTAAAACCAACACCTTTCCTGCATTTCAAATGCATCCTAATGCACAACAAATGCATCAGAATATGTCTAGGTGCTGTCAAACCCTAACCCTAACCCTAGCTCGGGCACTAATAGAAAATTTTCAAAATCCTGGCCTGCTGAAAAAGTGCTACAAAAGTTAGCTTAATGAGTGCAAATTGATCAGAAACATTCAAACTAGCAGTATTTCAGTACTTTAAAGGTAACTGCTTTCAGTCTATTTTAATTCTGCATTATCTAGGTTTTTGCAACTTGCTGCTGAAATAGTATATTAAATGAGCATGATTTTTGCTGTTTACAGCTTAGGATTACATTTACCACTAAAGTTTGGATATACTTTCCATTTACTTTGTTTTAAACCTCATAAAATAAGAGGATTCAGCATGTAGAAAGGCTGTATTGAAGACATTCAGTGTTGATGGTGTTCGCCTGGCAGGTGTGGGGCTCACAAAAAATGACAAAATGGGGAAAAATTAAATTTTCAAGGAAACTTAAAACCAACACCTTTCCTGCATTTCAAATGCATCCTAATGCACAACAAATGCATCAGAATATGTCTAGGTGCTGTCAAACACTAACCCTAACCCTAGCTCGGGCACTAATAGAAAAATTTCAAAATCCTGGCCTGCTGAAAAAGTGCTACAAAAGTTAGCTTAATGAGTGCAAATTGATCAGAAACATTCACACTAGCAGTATTTCAGTACTTTAAAGGTATCTGCTTTCAGTCTATTTTAATTCTGCATTATCTAGGTTTTTGCAACTTGCTGCTGAAATAGTATATTAAATGAGCATGATTTTTGCCGTTTACAGCTTAGGATTACATTTACCACTAAAGTTTGGATATACTTTCCATTTAGTTTGTTTTAAACCTCATAAAATAAGAGGATTCAGCATGTAGAAAGGCTGTATTGAAGACATTCAGTGTTGATGGTGTTTGCCTGGCAGGTGTGGGGCTCACAAAAAATGACAAAATGGGGAAAAATTAAATTTTCAAGAAAACTTAAAACCAACACCTTTCCTGCATTTCAAAATGCATCCTAATGCACAACAAATGCATCAGAATATGTCTAGGTGCTGTCAAACCCTAACCCTAACCCTAGCTCGGGCACTAATAGAAAAATTTCAAAATCCTGGCCTGCTGAAAAAGTGCTACAAAAGTTAGCTTAATGAGTGCAAATTGATCAGAAACATTCACACTAGCAGTATTTCAGTACTTTAAAGGTATCTGCTTTCAGTCTATTTTAATTCTGCATTATCTAGGTTTTTGCAACTTGCTGCTGAAATAGTATATTAAATGAGCATGATTTTTGCCGTTTACAGCTTAGGATTACATTTACCACTAAAGTTTGGATATACTTTCCATTTAGTTTGTTTTAAACCTCATAAAATAAGAGGATTCAGCATGTAGAAAGGCTGTATTGAAGACATTCAGTGTTGATGGTGTTTGCCTGGCAGGTGTGGGGCTCACAAAAAATGACAAAATGGGGAAAAATTAAATTTTCAAGAAAACTTAAAACCAACACCTTTCCTGCATTTCAAAATGCATCCTAATGCACAACAAATGCATCAGAATATGTCTAGGTGCTGTCAAACCCTAACCCTAACCCTAGCTCGGGCACTAATAGAAAAATTTCAAAATCCTGGCCTGCTGAAAAAGTGCTACAAAAGTTAGCTTAATGAGTGCAAATTGATCAGAAACATTCAAACTAGCAGTATTTCAGTACTTTAAAGGTATCTGCTTTCAGTCTATTTTAATTCTGCATTATCTAGGTTTTTGCAACTTGCTTCTGAAATAGTATATTAAATTAGCATGATTTTTGCCGTTTACAGCTTAGGATTACATTTACCACTAAAGTTTGGATATACTTTCTATTTAGTTTGTTTTAAACCTCATAAAATAAGAGGATTCAGCATGTAGAAAGGCTGTATTGAAGACATTCAGTGTTGATGGTGTTTGCCTGGCAGGTGTGGGGCTCACAAAAAATGACAAAATGGGGAAAAATTAAATTTTCAAGGAAACTTAAAACCAACACCTTTCCTGCATTTCAAATGGATCCTAATGCACAACAAATGCATCAGAATATGTCTAGGTGCTGTCAAACCCTAACCCTAACCCTAGCTCGGGCACTAATAGAAAAATTTCAAAATCCTGGCCTGCTGAAAAAGTGCTACAAAAGTTAGCTTAATGAGTGCAAATTGATCAGAAACATTCACACTAGCAGTATTTCAGTACTTTAAAGGTATCTGCTTTCAGTCTATTTTAATTCTGCATTATCTAGGTTTTTGCAACTTGCTGCTGAAATAGTATATTAAATGAGCATGATTTTTGCCGTTTACAGCTTAGGATTACATTTACCACTAAAGTTTGGATATACTTTCCATTTAGTTTGTTTTAAACCTCATAAAATAAGAGGATTCAGCATGTAGAAAGGCTGTATTGAAGACATTCAGTGTTGATGGTGTTTGCCTGGCAGGTGTGGGGCTCACAAAAAATGACAAAATGGGGAAAAATTAAATTTTCAAGGAAACTTAAAACCAACACCTTTCCTGCATTTCAAATGCATCCTAATGCACAACAAATGCATCAGAATATGTCTAGGTGCTGTCAAACCCTAACCCTAACCCTAGCTCGGGCACTAATAGAAAATTTTCAAAATCCTGGCCTGCTGAAAAAGTGCTACAAAAGTTAGCTTAATGAGTGCAAATTGATCAGAAACATTCAAACTAGCAGTATTTCAGTACTTTAAAGGTAACTGCTTTCAGTCTATTTTAATTCTGCATTATCTAGGTTTTTGCAACTTGCTGCTGAAATAGTATATTAAATGAGCATGATTTTTGCTGTTTACAGCTTAGGATTACATTTACCACTAAATTTTGGATATACTTTCCATTTACTTTGTTTTAAACCTCATAAAATAAGAGGATTCAGCATGTAGAAAGGCTGTATTGAAGACATTCAGTGTTGATGGTGTTCGCCTGGCAGGTGTGGGGCTCACAAAAAATGACAAAATGGGGAAAAATTAAATTTTCAAGGAAACTTAAAACCAACACCTTTCCTGCATTTCAAATGCATCCTAATGCACAACAAATGCATCAGAATATGTCTAGGTGCTGTCAAACCCTAACCCTAACCCTAGCTCGGGCACTAATAGAAAAATTTCAAAATCCTGGCCTGCTGAAAAAGTGCTACAAAAGTTAGCTTAATGAGTGCAAATTGATCAGAAACATTCACACTAGCAGTATTTCAGTACTTTAAAGGTATCTGCTTTCAGTCTATTTTAATTCTGCATTATCTAGGTTTTTGCAACTTGCTGCTGAAATAGTATATTAAATGAGCATGATTTTTGCTGTTTACAGCTTAGGATTACATTTACCACTAAAGTTTGGATATACTTTCCATTTACTTTGTTTTAAACCTCATAAAATAAGAGGATTCAGCATGTAGAAAGGCTGTATTGAAGACATTCAGTGTTGATGGTGTTTGCCTGGCAGGTGTGGGGCTCACAAAAAATGACAAAATGGGGAAAAATTAAATTTTCAAGAAAACTTAAAACCAACACCTTTCCTGCATTTCAAAATGCATCCTAATGCACAATAAATGCATCAGAATATGTCTAGGTGCTGTCAAACCCTAACCCTAACCCTAGCTCGGGCACTAATAGAAAAATTTCAAAATCCTGGCCTGCTGAAAAAGTGCTACAAAAGTTAGCTTAATGAGTGCAAATTGATCAGAAACATTCACACTAGCAGTATTTCAGTACTTTAAAGGTATCTGCTTTCAGTCTATTTTAATTCTGCATTATCTAGGTTTTTGCAACTTGCTGCTGAAATAGTATATTAAATGAGCATGATTTTTGCCGTTTACAGCTTAGGATTACATTTACCACTAAAGTTTGGATATACTTTCCATTTAGTTTGTTTTAAACCTCATAAAATAAGAGGATTCAGCATGTAGAAAGGCTGTATTGAAGACATTCAGTGTTGATGGTGTTTGCCTGGCAGGTGTGGGGCTCATAAAAAATGACAAAATGGGGAAAAATTAAATTTTCAAGAAAACTTAAAACCAACACCTTTCCTGCATTTCAAAATGCATCCTAATGCACAACAAATGCATCAGAATATGTCTAGGTGCTGTCAAACCCTAACCCTAACCCTAGCTCGGGCACTAATAGAAAAATTTCAAAATCCTGGCCTGCTGAAAAAGTGCTACAAAAGTTAGCTTAATGAGTGCAAATTGATCAGAAACATTCACACTAGCAGTATTTCAGTACTTTAAAGGTATCTGCTTTCAGTCTATTTTAATTCTGCATTATCTAGGTTTTTGCAACTTGCTTCTGAAATAGTATATTAAATTAGCATGATTTTTGCCGTTTACAGCTTAGGATTACATTTACCACTAAAGTTTGGATATACTTTCTATTTAGTTTGTTTTAAACCTCATAAAATAAGAGGATTCAGCATGTAGAAAGGCTGTATTGAAGACATTCAGTGTTGATGGTGTTTGCCTGGCAGGTGTGGGGCTCACAAAAAATGACAAAATGGGGAAAAATTAAATTTTCAAGGAAACTTAAAACCAACACCTTTCCTGCATTTCAAATGGATCCTAATGCACAACAAATGCATCAGAATATGTCTAGGTGCTGTCAAACCCAAACCCTAACCCTAGCTCGGGCACTAATAGAAAAATTTCAAAATCCTGGCCTGCTGAAAAAGTGCTACAAAAGTTAGCTTAATGAGTGCAAATTGATCAGAAACATTCACACTAGCAGTATTTCAGTACTTTAAAGGTATCTGCTTTCAGTCTATTTTAATTCTGCATTATCTAGGTTTTTGCAACTTGCTGCTGAAATAGTATATTAAATGAGCATGATTTTTGCCGTTTACAGCTTAGGATTACATTTACCACTAAAGTTTGGATATACTTTCCATTTAGTTTGTTTTAAACCTCATAAAATAAGAGGATTCAGCATGTAGAAAGGCTGTATTGAAGACATTCAGTGTTGATGGTGTTTGCCTGGCAGGTGTGGGGCTCACAAAAAATGACAAAATGGGGAAAAATTAAATTTTCAAGGAAACTTAAAACCAACACCTTTCCTGCATTTCAAATGCATCCTAATGCACAACAAATGCATCAGAATATGTCTAGGTGCTGTCAAACCCTAACCCTAACCCTAGCTCGGGCACTAATAGAAAAATTTCAAAATCCTGGCCTGCTGAAAAAGTGCTACAAAAGTTAGCTTAATGAGTGCAAATTGATCAGAAACATTCACACTAGCAGTATTTCAGTACTTTAAAGGTATCTGCTTTCAGTCTATTTTAATTCTGCATTATCTAGGTTTTTGCAACTTGCTGCTGAAATAGTATATTAAATGAGCATGATTTTTGCTGTTTACAGCTTAGGATTACATTTACCACTAAAGTTTGGATATACTTTCCATTTACTTTGTTTTAAACCTCATAAAATAAGAGGATTCAGCATGTAGAAAGGCTGTATTGAAGACATTCAGTGTTGATGGTGTTTGCCTGGCAGGTGTGGGGCTCACAAAAAATGACAAAATGGGGAAAAATTAAATTTTCAAGAAAACTTAAAACCAACACCTTTCCTGCATTTCAAAATGCATCCTAATGCACAATAAATGCATCAGAATATGTCTAGGTGCTGTCAAACCCTAACCCTAACCCTAGCTCGGGCACTAATAGAAAAATTTCAAAATCCTGGCCTGCTGAAAAAGTGCTACAAAAGTTAGCTTAATGAGTGCAAATTGATCAGAAACATTCACACTAGCAGTATTTCAGTACTTTAAAGGTATCTGCTTTCAGTCTATTTTAATTCTGCATTATCTAGGTTTTTGCAACTTGCTGCTGAAATAGTATATTAAATGAGCATGATTTTTGCCGTTTACAGCTTAGGATTACATTTACCACTAAAGTTTGGATATACTTTCCATTTAGTTTGTTTTAAACCTCATAAAATAAGAGGATTCAGCATGTAGAAAGGCTGTATTGAAGACATTCAGTGTTGATGGTGTTTGCCTGGCAGGTGTGGGGCTCACAAAAAATGACAAAATGGGGAAAAATTAAATTTTCAAGAAAACTTAAAACCAACACCTTTCCTGCATTTCAAAATGCATCCTAATGCACAACAAATGCATCAGAATATGTCTAGGTGCTGTCAAACCCTAACCCTAACCCTAGCTCGGGCACTAATAGAAAAATTTCAAAATCCTGGCCTGCTGAAAAAGTGCTACAAAAGTTAGCTTAATGAGTGCAAATTGATCAGAAACATTCACACTAGCAGTATTTCAGTACTTTAAAGGTATCTGCTTTCAGTCTATTTTAATTCTGCATTATCTAGGTTTTTGCAACTTGCTGCTGAAATAGTATATTAAATGAGCATGATTTTTGCCGTTTACAGCTTAGGATTACATTTACCACTAAAGTTTGGATATACTTTCCATTTAGTTTGTTTTAAACCTCATAAAATAAGAGGATTCAGCATGTAGAAAGGCTGTATTGAAGACATTCAGTGTTGATGGTGTTTGCCTGGCAGGTGTGGGGCTCACAAAAAATGACAAAATGGGGAAAAATTAAATTTTCAAGAAAACTTAAAACCAACACCTTTCCTGCATTTCAAAATGCATCCTAATGCACAACAAATGCATCAGAATATGTCTAGGTGCTGTCAAACCCTAACCCTAACCCTAGCTCGGGCACTAATAGAAAAATTTCAAAATCCTGGCCTGCTGAAAAAGTGCTACAAAAGTTAGCTTAATGAGTGCAAATTGATCAGAAACATTCACACTAGCAGTATTTCAGTACTTTAAAGGTATCTGCTTTCAGTCTATTTTAATTCTGCATTATCTAGGTTTTTGCAACTTGCTTCTGAAATAGTATATTAAATTAGCATGATTTTTGCCGTTTACAGCTTAGGATTACATTTACCACTAAAGTTTGGATATACTTTCTATTTAGTTTGTTTTAAACCTCATAAAATAAGAGGATTCAGCATGTAGAAAGGCTGTATTGAAGACATTCAGTGTTGATGGTGTTTGCCTGGCAGGTGTGGGGCTCACAAAAAATGACAAAATGGGGAAAAATTAAATTTTCAAGGAAACTTAAAACCAACACCTTTCCTGCATTTCAAATGGATCCTAATGCACAACAAATGCATCAGAATATGTCTAGGTGCTGTCAAACCCTAACCCTAACCCTAGCTCGGGCACTAATAGAAAAATTTCAAAATCCTGGCCTGCTGAAAAAGTGCTACAAAAGTTAGCTTAATGAGTGCAAATTGATCAGAAACATTCACACTAGCAGTATTTCAGTACTTTAAAGGTATCTGCTTTCAGTCTATTTTAATTCTGCATTATCTAGGTTTTTGCAACTTGCTGCTGAAATAGTATATTAAATGAGCATGATTTTTGCCGTTTACAGCTTAGGATTACATTTACCACTAAAGTTTGGATATACTTTCCATTTAGTTTGTTTTAAACCTCATAAAATAAGAGGATTCAGCATGTAGAAAGGCTGTATTGAAGACATTCAGTGTTGATGGTGTTTGCCTGGCAGGTGTGGGGCTCACAAAAAATGACAAAATGAGGAAAAATTAAATTTTCAAGGAAACTTAAAACCAACACCTTTCCTGCATTTCAAATGCATCCTAATGCACAACAAATGCATCAGAATATGTCTAGGTGCTGTCAAACCCTAACCCTAACCCTAGCTCGGGCACTAATAGAAAATTTTCAAAATCCTGGCCTGCTGAAAAAGTGCTACAAAAGTTAGCTTAATGAGTGCAAATTGATCAGAAACATTCAAACTAGCAGTATTTCAGTACTTTAAAGGTAACTGCTTTCAGTCTATTTTAATTCTGCATTATCTAGGTTTTTGCAACTTACTGCTGAAATAGTATATTAAATGAGCATGATTTTTGCTGTTTACAGCTTAGGATTACATTTACCACTAAAGTTTGGATATACTTTCCATTTACTTTGTTTTAAACCTCATAAAATAAGAGGATTCAGCATGTAGAAAGGCTGTATTGAAGACATTCAGTGTTGATGGTGTTCGCCTGGCAGGTGTGGGGCTCACAAAAAATGACAAAATGGGGAAAAATTAAATTTTCAAGGAAACTTAAAACCAACACCTTTCCTGCATTTCAAATGCATCCTAATGCACAACAAATGCATCAGAATATGTCTAGGTGCTGTCAAACCCTAACCCTAACCCTAGCTCGGGCACTAATAGAAAAATTTCAAAATCCTGGCCTGCTGAAAAAGTGCTACAAAAGTTAGCTTAATGAGTGCAAATTGATCAGAAACATTCACACTAGCAGTATTTCAGTACTTTAAAGGTATCTGCTTTCAGTCTATTTTAATTCTGCATTATCTAGGTTTTTGCAACTTGCTGCTGAAATAGTATATTAAATGAGCATGATTTTTGCTGTTTACAGCTTAGGATTACATTTACCACTAAAGTTTGGATATACTTTCCATTTACTTTGTTTTAAACCTCATAAAATAAGAGGATTCAGCATGTAGAAAGGCTGTATTGAAGACATTCAGTGTTGATGGTGTTTGCCTGGCAGGTGTGGGGCTCACAAAAAATGACAAAATGGGGAAAAATTAAATTTTCAAAGAAACTTAAAACCAACACCTTTCCTGCATTTCAAAATGCATCCTAATGCACAACAAATGCATCAGAATATGTCTAGGTGCTGTCAAACCCTAACCCTAACCCTAGCTCGGGCACTAATAGAAAAATTTCAAAATCCTGGCCTGCTGAAAAAGTGCTACAAAAGTTAGCTTAATGAGTGCAAATTGATCAGAAACATTCACACTAGCAGTATTTCAGTACTTTAAAGGTATCTGCTTTCAGTCTATTTTAATTCTGCATTATCTAGGTTTTTGCAACTTGCTGCTGAAATAGTATATTAAATGAGCATGATTTTTGCCGTTTACAGCTTAGGATTACATTTACCACTAAAGTTTGGATATACTTTCCATTTAGTTTGTTTTAAACCTCATAAAATAAGAGGATTCAGCATGTAGAAAGGCTGTATTGAAGACATTCAGTGTTGATGGTGTTTGCCTGGCAGGTGTGGGGCTCACAAAAAATGACAAAATGGGGAAAAATTAAATTTTCAAGGAAACTTAAAACCAACACCTTTCCTGCATTTCAAATGCATCCTAATGCACAACAAATGCATCAGAATATGTCTAGGTGCTGTCAAACCCTAACCCTAACCCTAGCTCGGGCACTAATAGAAAATTTTCAAAATCCTGGCCTGCTGAAAAAGTGCTACAAAAGTTAGCTTAATGAGTGCAAATTGATCAGAAACATTCAAACTAGCAGTATTTCAGTACTTTAAAGGTAACTGCTTTCAGTCTATTTTAATTCTGCATTATCTAGGTTTTTGCAACTTGCTGCTGAAATAGTATATTAAATGAGCATGATTTTTGCTGTTTACAGCTTAGGATTACATTTACCACTAAAGTTTGGATATACTTTCCATTTACTTTGTTTTAAACCTCATAAAATAAGAGGATTCAGCATGTAGAAAGGCTGTATTGAAGACATTCAGTGTTGATGGTGTTCGCCTGGCAGGTGTGGGGCTCACAAAAAATGACAAAATGGGGAAAAATTAAATTTTCAAGGAAACTTAAAACCAACACCTTTCCTGCATTTCAAATGCATCCTAATGCACAACAAATGCATCAGAATATGTCTAGGTGCTGTCAAACCCTAACCCTAACCCTAGCTCGGGCACTAATAGAAAAATTTCAAAATCCTGGCCTGCTGAAAAAGTGCTACAAAAGTTAGCTTAATGAGTGCAAATTGATCAGAAACATTCACACTAGCAGTATTTCAGTACTTTAAAGGTATCTGCTTTCAGTCTATTTTAATTCTGCATTATCTAGGTTTTTGCAACTTGCTGCTGAAATAGTATATTAAATGAGCATGATTTTTGCTGTTTACAGCTTAGGATTACATTTACCACTAAAGTTTGGATATACTTTCCATTTACTTTGTTTTAAACCTCATAAAATAAGAGGATTCAGCATGTAGAAAGGCTGTATTGAAGACATTCAGTGTTGATGGTGTTTGCCTGGCAGGTGTGGGGCTCACAAAAAATGACAAAATGGGGAAAAATTAAATTTTCAAAGAAACTTAAAACCAACACCTTTCCTGCATTTCAAAATGCATCCTAATGCACAACAAATGCATCAGAATATGTCTAGGTGCTGTCAAACCCTAACCCTAACCCTAGCTCGGGCACTAATAGAAAAATTTCAAAATCCTGGCCTGCTGAAAAAGTGCTACAAAAGTTAGCTTAATGAGTGCAAATTGATCAGAAACATTCACACTAGCAGTATTTCAGTACTTTAAAGGTATCTGCTTTCAGTCTATTTTAATTCTGCATTATCTAGGTTTTTGCAACTTGCTGCTGAAATAGTATATTAAATGAGCATGATTTTTGCCGTTTACAGCTTAGGATTACATTTACCACTAAAGTTTGGATATACTTTCCATTTAGTTTGTTTTAAACCTCATAAAATAAGAGGATTCAGCATGTAGAAAGGCTGTATTGAAGACATTCAGTGTTGATGGTGTTTGCCTGGCAGGTGTGGGGCTCACAAAAAATGACAAAATGGGGAAAAATTAAATTTTCAAGAAAACTTAAAACCAACACCTTTCCTGCATTTCAAAATGCATCCTAATGCACAACAAATGCATCAGAATATGTCTAGGTGCTGTCAAACCCTAACCCTAACCCTAGCTCGGGCACTAATAGAAAAATTTCAAAATCCTGGCCTGCTGAAAAAGTGCTACAAAAGTTAGCTTAATGAGTGCAAATTGATCAGAAACATTCACACTAGCAGTATTTCAGTACTTTAAAGGTATCTGCTTTCAGTCTATTTTAATTCTGCATTATCTAGGTTTTTGCAACTTGCTGCTGAAATAGTATATTAAATTAGCATGATTTTTGCCGTTTACAGCTTAGGATTACATTTACCACTAAAGTTTGGATATACTTTCTATTTAGTTTGTTTTAAACCTCATAAAATAAGAGGATTCAGCATGTAGAAAGGCTGTATTGAAGACATTCAGTGTTGATGGTGTTTGCCTGGCAGGTGTGGGGCTCACAAAAAATGACAAAATGGGGAAAAATTAAATTTTCAAGGAAACTTAAAACCAACACCTTTCCTGCATTTCAAATGCATCCTAATGCACAACAAATGCATCAGAATATGTCTAGGTGCTGTCAAACCCTAACCCTAACCCTAGCTCGGGCACTAATAGAAAAATTTCAAAATCCTGGCCTGCTGAAAAAGTGCTACAAAAGTTAGTTTAATGAGTGCAAATTGATCAGAAACATTCACACTAGCAGTATTTCAGTACATTAAAGGTATCTGCTTTCAGTCTATTTTAATTCTGCATTATCTAGGTTTTTGCAACTTGCTGCTGAAATAGTATATTAAATGAGCATGATTTTTGCCGTTTACAGCTTAGGATTACATTTACCACTAAAGTTTGGATATACTTTCCATTTAGTTTGTTTTAAACCTCATAAAATAAGAGGATTCAGCATGTAGAAAGGCTGTATTGAAGACATTCAGTGTTGATGGTGTTTGCCTGGCAGGTGTGGGGCTCACAAAAAATGACAAAATGGGGAAAAATTAAATTTTCAAGGAAACTTAAAACCAACACCTTTCCTGCATTTCAAATGCATCCTAATGCACAACAAATGCATCAGAATATGTCTAGGTGCTGTCAAACCCTAACCCTAACCCTAGCTCGGGCACTAATAGAAAAATTTCAAAATCCTGGCCTGCTGAAAAAGTGCTACAAAAGTTAGCTTAATGAGTGCAAATTGATCAGAAACATTCAAACTAGCAGTATTTCAGTACTTTAAAAATAACTGCTTTCAGTCTATTTTAATTCTGCATTATCTAGGTTTTTGCAACTTGCTGCTGAAATAGTATATTAAATGAGCATGATTTTTGCTGTTTACAGCTTAGGATTACATTTACCACTAAAGTTTGGATATACTTTCCATTTAGTTTGTTTTAAACCTCATAAAATAAGAGGATTCAGCATGTAGAAAGGCTGTATTGAAGACATTCAGTGTTGATGGTGTTTGCCTGGCAGGTGTGGGGCTCACAAAAAATGACAAAATGGGGAAAAATTAAATTTTCAAGGAAACTTAAAACCAACACCTTTCCTGCATTTCAAATGGATCCTAATGCACAACAAATGCATCAGAATATGTCTAGGTGCTGTCAAACCCTAACCCTAACCCTAGCTCGGGCACTAATAGAAAAATTTCAAAATCCTGGCCTGCTGAAAAAGTGCTACAAAAGTTAGCTTAATGAGTGCAAATTGATCAGAAACATTCACACTAGCAGTATTTCAGTACTTTAAAGGTATCTGCTTTCAGTCTATTTTAATTCTGCATTATCTAGGTTTTTGCAACTTGCTGCTGAAATAGTATATTAAATGAGCATGATTTTTGCTGTTTACAGCTTAGGATTACATTTACCACTAAAGTTTGGATATACTTTCCATTTACTTTGTTTTAAACCTCATAAAATAAGAGGATTCAGCATGTAGAAAAGCTGTATTGAAGACATTCAGTGTTGATGGTGTTTGCCTGGCAGGTGTGGGGCTCACAAAAAATGACAAAATGGGGAAAAATTAAATTTTCAAAGAAACTTAAAACCAACACCTTTCCTGCATTTCAAAATGCATCCTAATGCACAACAAATGCATCAGAATATGTCTAGGTGCTGTCAAACCCTAACCCTAACCCTAGCTCGGGCACTAATAGAAAAATTTCAAAATCCTGGCCTGCTGAAAAAGTGCTACAAAAGTTAGCTTAATGAGTGCAAATTGATCAGAAACATTCACACTAGCAGTATTTCAGTACTTTAAAGGTATCTGCTTTCAGTCTATTTTAATTCTGCATTATCTAGGTTTTTGCAACTTGCTGCTGAAATAGTATATTAAATGAGCATGATTTTTGCCTTTTACAGCTTAGGATTACATTTACCACTAAAGTTTGGATATACTTTCCATTTAGTTTGTTTTAAACCTCATAAAATAAGAGGATTCAGCATGTAGAAAGGCTGTATTGAAGACATTCAGTGTTGATGGTGTTTGCCTGGCAGGTGTGGGGCTCACAAGAAATGACAAAATGGGGAAAAATTAAATTTTCAAAGAAACTTAAAACCGACACCTTTCCTGCATTTCAAAATGCATCCTAATGCACAACAAATGCATCAGAATATGTCTAGGTGCTGTCAAACCCTAACCCTAACCCTAGCTCGGGCACTAATAGAAAAATTTCAAAATCCTGGCCTGCTGAAAAAGTGCTACAAAAGTTAGCTTAATGAGTGCAAATTGATCAGAAACATTCAAACTAGCAGTATTTCAGTACTTTAAAGGTAACTGCTTTCAGTCTATTTTAATTCTGCATTATCTAGGTTTTTGCAACTTGCTGCTGAAATAGTATATTAAATGAGCATGATTTTTGCCGTTTACAAGTTAGGATTACATTTACCACTAAAGTTTGGATATACTTTCCATTTAGTTTGTTTTAAACCTCATAAAATAAGAGGATTCAGCATGTAGAAAGGCTGTATTGAAGACATTCAGTGTTGATGGTGTTTGCCTGGCAGGTGTGGGGCTCACAAAAAATGACAAAATGGGGAAAAATTAAATTTTCAAGGAAACTTAAAACCAACACCTTTCCTGCATTTCAAATGCATCCTAATGCACAACAAATGCATCAGAATATGTCTAGGTGCTGTCAAACCCTAACCCTAACCCTAGCTCGGGCACTAATAGAAAAATTTCAAAATCCTGGCCTGCTGAAAAAGTGCTACAAAAGTTAGCTTAATGAGTGCAAATTGATCAGAAACATTCAAACTAGCAGTATTTCAGTACTTTAAAAATAACTGCTTTCAGTCTATTTTAATTCTGCATTATCTAGGTTTTTGCAACTTGCTGCTGAAATAGTATATTAAATGAGCATGATTTTTGCTGTTTACAGCTTAGGATTACATTTACCACTAAAGTTTGGATATACTTTCCATTTACTTTGTTTTAAACCTCATAAAATAAGAGGATTCAGCATGTAGAAAGGCTGTATTGAAGACATTCAGTGTTGATGGTGTTCGCCTGGCAGGTGTGGGGCTCACAAAAAATGACAAAATGGGGAAAAATTAAATTTTCAAGGAAACTTAAAACCAACACCTTTCCTGCATTTCAAATGCATCCTAATGCACAACAAATGCATCAGAATATGTCTAGGTGCTGTCAAACCCTAACCCTAACCCTAGCTCGGGCACTAATAGAAAAATTTCAAAATCCTGGCCTGCTGAAAAAGTGCTACAAAAGTTAGCTTAATGAGTGCAAATTGATCAGAAACATTCACACTAGCAGTATTTCAGTACTTTAAAGGTATCTGCTTTCAGTCTATTTTAATTCTGCATTATCTAGGTTTTTGCAACTTGCTGCTTAAATAGTATATTAAATGAGCATGATTTTTGCTGTTTACAGCTTAGGATTACATTTACCACTAAAGTTTGGATATACTTTCCATGTAGTTTGTTTTAAACCTAATAAAATAAGAGGATTCAGCATGTAGAAAGGCTGTATTGAAGACATTCAGTGTTGATGGTGTTTGCCTGGCAGGTGTGGGGCTCACAAAAAATGACAAAATGGGGAAAAATTAAATTTTCAAGGAAACTTAAAACCAACACCTTTCCTGCATTTCAAATGCATCCTAATGCACAACAAATGCATCAGAATATGTCTAGGTGCTGTCAAACCCTAACCCTAACCCTAGCTCGGGCACTAATAGAAAAATTTCAAAATCCTGGCCTGCTGAAAAAGTGCTACAAAAGTTAGCTTAATGAGTGCAAATTGATCAGAAACATTCAAACTAGCAGTATTTCAGTACTTTAAAGGTATCTGCTTTCAGTCTATTTTAATTCTGCATTATCTAGGTTTTTGCAACTTGCTGCTGAAATAGTATATTAAATGATCATGATTTTTGCTGTTTACAGCTTAGGATTACATTTACCACTAAAGTTTGGATATACTTTCCATTTACTTTGTTTTAAACCTCATAAAATAAGAGGATTCAGCATGTAGAAAGGCTGTATTGAAGACATTCAGTGTTGATGGTGTTTGCCTGGCAGGTGTGGGGCTCACAAAAAATGACAAAATGGGGAAAAATTAAATTTTCAAAGAAACTTAAAACCAACACCTTTCCTGCATTTCAAAATGCATCCTAATGCACAACAAATGCATCAGAATATGTCTAGGTGCTGTCAAACACTAACCCTAACCCTAGCTCGGGCACTAATAGAAAAATTTCAAAATCCTGGCCTGCTGAAAAAGTGCTACAAAAGTTAGCTTAATGAGTGCAAATTGATCAGAAACATTCACACTAGCAGTATTTCAGTACTTTAAAGGTATCTGCTTTCAGTCTATTTTAATTCTGCATTATCTAGGTTTTTGCAACTTGCTGTTGAAATAGTATATTAAATGAGCATGATTTTTGCCGTTTACAGCTTAGGATTACATTTACCACTAAAGTTTGGATATACTTTCCATTTAGTTTGTTTGAAACCTCATAAAATAAGAGGATTCAGCATGTAGAAAGGCTGTATTGAAGACATTCAGTGTTGATGGTGTTTGCCTGGCAGGTGTGGGGCTCACAAAAAATGACAAAATGGGGAAAAATTAAATTTTCAAGAAAACTTAAAACCAACACCTTTCCTGCATTTCAAAATGCATCCTAATGCACAACAAATGCATCAGAATATGTCTAGGTGCTGTCAAACCCTAACCCTAACCCTAGCTCGGGCACTAATAGAAAAATTTCAAAATCCTGGCCTGCTGAAAAAGTGCTACAAAAGTTAGCTTAATGAGTGCAAATTGATCAGAAACATTCACACTAGCAGTATTTCAGTACTTTAAAGGTATCTGCTTTCAGTCTATTTTAATTCTGCATTATCTAGGTTTTTGCAACTTGCTGCTGAAATAGTATATTAAATGAGCATGATTTTTGCCGTTTACAGCTTAGGATTACATTTACCACTAAAGTTTGGATATACTTTCCATTTAGTTTGTTTTAAACCTCATAAAATAAGAGGATTCAGCATGTAGAAAGGCTGTATTGAAGACATTCAGTGTTGATGGTGTTTGCCTGGCAGGTGTGGGGCTCACAAAAAATGACAAAATGGGGAAAAATTAAATTTTCAAGAAAACTTAAAACCAACACCTTTCCTGCATTTCAAAATGCATCCTAATGCACAACAAATGCATCAGAATATGTCTAGGTGCTGTCAAACCCTAACCCTAACCCTAGCTCGGGCACTAATAGAAAAATTTCAAAATCCTGGCCTGCTGAAAAAGTGCTACAAAAGTTAGCTTAATGAGTGCAAATTGATCAGAAACATTCACACTAGCAGTATTTCAGTACTTTAAAGGTATCTGCTTTCAGTCTATTTTAATTCTGCATTATCTAGGTTTTTGCAACTTGCTTCTGAAATAGTATATTAAATTAGCATGATTTTTGCCGTTTACAGCTTAGGATTACATTTACCACTAAAGTTTGGATATACTTTCTATTTAGTTTGTTTTAAACCTCATAAAATAAGAGGATTCAGCATGTAGAAAGGCTGTATTGAAGACATTCAGTGTTGATGGTGTTTGCCTGGCAGGTGTGGGGCTCACAAAAAATGACAAAATGGGGAAAAATTAAATTTTCAAGGAAACTTAAAACCAACACCTTTCCTGCATTTCAAATGGATCCTAATGCACAACAAATGCATCAGAATATGTCTAGGTGCTGTCAAACCCTAACCCTAACCCTAGCTCGGGCACTAATAGAAAAATTTCAAAATCCTGGCCTGCTGAAAAAGTGCTACAAAAGTTAGCTTAATGAGTGCAAATTGATCAGAAACATTCACACTAGCAGTATTTCAGTACTTTAAAGGTATCTGCTTTCAGTCTATTTTAATTCTGCATTATCTAGGTTTTTGCAACTTGCTGCTGAAATAGTATATTAAATGAGCATGATTTTTGCCGTTTACAGCTTAGGATTACATTTACCACTAAAGTTTGGATATACTTTCCATTTAGTTTGTTTTAAACCTCATAAAATAAGAGGATTCAGCATGTAGAAAGGCTGTATTGAAGACATTCAGTGTTGATGGTGTTCGCCTGGCAGGTGTGGGGCTCACAAAAAATGACAAAATGGGGAAAAATTAAATTTTCAAGGAAACTTAAAACCAACACCTTTCCTGCATTTCAAATGCATCCTAATGCACAACAAATGCATCAGAATATGTCTAGGTGCTGTCAAACCCTAACCCTAACCCTAGCTCGGGCACTAATAGAAAAATTTCAAAATCCTGGCCTGCTGAAAAAGTGCTACAAAAGTTAGCTTAATGAGTGCAAATTGATCAGAAACATTCACACTAGCAGTATTTCAGTACTTTAAAGGTATCTGCTTTCAGTCTATTTTAATTCTGCATTATCTAGGTTTTTGCAACTTGCTGCTGAAATAGTATATTAAATGAGCATGATTTTTGCCGTTTACAGCTTAGGATTACATTTACCACTAAAGTTTGGATATACTTTCCATTTAGTTTGTTTGAAACCTCATAAAATAAGAGGATTCAGCATGTAGAAAGGCTGTATTGAAGACATTCAGTGTTGATGGTGTTTGCCTGGCAGGTGTGGGGCTCACAAAAAATGACAAAATGGGGAAAAATTAAATTTTCAAGAAAACTTAAAACCAACACCTTTCCTGCATTTCAAAATGCATCCTAATGCACAACAAATGCATCAGAATATGTCTAGGTGCTGTCAAACCCTAACCCTAACCCTAGCTCGGGCACTAATAGAAAAATTTCAAAATCCTGGCCTGCTGAAAAAGTGCTACAAAAGTTAGCTTAATGAGTGCAAATTGATCAGAAACATTCACACTAGCAGTATTTCAGTACTTTAAAGGTATCTGCTTTCAGTCTATTTTAATTCTGCATTATCTAGGTTTTTGCAACTTGCTGCTGAAATAGTATATTAAATTAGCGTGATTTTTGCCGTTTACAGCTTAGGATTACATTTACCACTAAAGTTTGGATATACTTTCTATTTAGTTTGTTTTAAACCTCATAAAATAAGAGGATTCAGCATGTAGAAAGGCTGTATTGAAGACATTCAGTGTTGATGGTGTTTGCCTGGCAGGTGTGGGGCTCACAAAAAATGACAAAATGGGGAAAAATTAAATTTTCAAGGAAACTTAAAACCAACACCTTTCCTGCATTTCAAATGCATCCTAATGCACAACAAATGCATCAGAATATGTCTAGGTGCTGTCAAACCCTAACCCTAACCCTAGCTCGGGCACTAATAGAAAAATTTCAAAATCCTGGCCTGCTGAAAAAGTGCTACAAAAGTTAGTTTAATGAGTGCAAATTGATCAGAAACATTCACACTAGCAGTATTTCAGTACATTAAAGGTATCTGCTTTCAGTCTATTTTAATTCTGCATTATCTAGGTTTTTGCAACTTGCTGCTGAAATAGTATATTAAATGAGCATGATTTTTGCCGTTTACAGCTTAGGATTACATTTACCACTAAAGTTTGGATATACTTTCCATTTAGTTTGTTTTAAACCTCATAAAATAAGAGGATTCAGCATGTAGAAAGGCTGTATTGAAGACATTCAGTGTTGATGGTGTTTGCCTGGCAGGTGTGGGGCTCACAAAAAATGACAAAATGGGGAAAAATTAAATTTTCAAGAAAACTTAAAACCAACACCTTTCCTGCATTTCAAATGCATCCTAATGCACAACAAATGCATCAGAATATGTCTAGGTGCTGTCAAACCCTAACCCTAACCCTAGCTCGGGCACTAATAGAAAATTTTCAAAATCCTGGCCTGCTGAAAAAGTGCTACAAAAGTTAGCTTAATGAGTGCAAATTGATCAGAAACATTCAAACTAGCAGTATTTCAGTACTTTAAAGGTAACTGCTTTCAGTCTATTTTAATTCTGCATTATCTAGGTTTTTGCAACTTGCTGCTGAAATAGTATATTAAATGAGCATGATTTTTGCTGTTTACAGCTTAGGATTACATTTACCACTAAAGTTTGGATATACTTTCCATTTACTTTGTTTTAAACCTCATAAAATAAGAGGATTCAGCATGTAGAAAGGCTGTATTGAAGACATTCAGTGTTGATGGTGTTCGCCTGGCAGGTGTGGGGCTCACAAAAAATGACAAAATGGGGAAAAATTAAATTTTCAAGGAAACTTAAAACCAACACCTTTCCTGCATTTCAAATGCATCCTAATGCACAACAAATGCATCAGAATATGTCTAGGTGCTGTCAAACCCTAACCCTAACCCTAGCTCGGGCACTAATAGAAAAATTTCAAAATCCTGGCCTGCTGAAAAAGTGCTACAAAAGTTAGCTTAATGAGTGCAAATTGATCAGAAACATTCACACTAGCAGTATTTCAGTACTTTAAAGGTATCTGCTTTCAGTCTATTTTAATTCTGCATTATCTAGGTTTTTGCAACTTGCTGCTTAAATAGTATATTAAATGAGCATGATTTTTGCTGTTTACAGCTTAGGATTACATTTACCACTAAAGTTTGGATATACTTTCCATGTAGTTTGTTTTAAACCTCATAAAATAAGAGGATTCAGCATGTAGAAAGGCTGTATTGAAGACATTCAGTGTTGATGGTGTTCGCCTGGCAGGTGTGGGGCTCACAAAAAATGACAAAATGGGGAAAAATTAAATTTTCAAGGAAACTTAAAACCAACACCTTTCCTGCATTTCAAATGCATCCTAATGCACAACAAATGCATCAGAATATGTCTAGGTGCTGTCAAACCCTAACCCTAACCCTAGCTCGGGCACTAATAGAAAAATTTCAAAATCCTGGCCTGCTGAAAAAGTGCTACAAAAGTTAGCTTAATGAGTGCAAATTGATCAGAAACATTCACACTAGCAGTATTTCAGTACTTTAAAGGTATCTGCTTTCAGTCTATTTTAATTCTGCATTATCTAGGTTTTTGCAACTTGCTGCTTAAATAGTATATTAAATGAGCATGATTTTTGCTGTTTACAGCTTAGGATTACATTTACCACTAAAGTTTGGATATACTTTCCATGTAGTTTGTTTTAAACCTAATAAAATAAGAGGATTCAGCATGTAGAAAGGCTGTATTGAAGACATTCAGTGTTGATGGTGTTTGCCTGGCAGGTGTGGGGCTCACAAAAAATGACAAAATGGGGAAAAATTAAATTTTCAAGGAAACTTAAAACCAACACCTTTCCTGCATTTCAAATGCATCCTAATGCACAACAAATGCATCAGAATATGTCTAGGTGCTGTCAATAGCCTAACCCTAACCCTAGCTCGGGCACTAATAGAAAAATTTCAAAATCCTGGCCTGCTGAAAAAGTGCTACAAAAGTTAGCTTAATGAGTGCAAATTGATCAGAAACATTCACACTAGCAGTATTTCAGTACTTTAAAGGTATCTGCTTTCAGTCTATTTTAATTCTGCATTATCTAGGTTTTTGCAACTTGCTGCTGAAATAGTATATTAAATGAGCATGATTTTTGCCGTTTACAAGTTAGGATTACATTTACCACTAAAGTTTGGATATACTTTCCATTTAGTTTGTTTTAAACCTCATAAAATAAGAGGATTCAGCATGTAGAAAGGCTGTATTGAAGACATTCAGTGTTGATGGTGTTTGCCTGGCAGGTGTGGGGCTCACAAAAAATGACAAAATGGGGAAAAATTAAATTTTCAAGGAAACTTAAAACCAACACCTTTCCTGCATTTCAAATGCATCCTAATGCACAACAAATGCATCAGAATATGTCTAGGTGCTGTCAAACCCTAACCCTAACCCTAGCTCGGGCACTAATAGAAAAATTTCAAAATCCTGGCCTGCTGAAAAAGTGCTACAAAAGTTAGCTTAATGAGTGCAAATTGATCAGAAACATTCAAACTAGCAGTATTTCAGTACTTTAAAAATAACTGCTTTCAGTCTATTTTAATTCTGCATTATCTAGGTTTTTGCAACTTGCTGCTGAAATAGTATATTAAATGAGCATGATTTTTGCCGTTTACAGCTTAGGATTACATTTACCACTAAAGTTTGGATATACTTTCCATTTAGTTTGTTTTAAACCTCATAAAATAAGAGGATTCAGCATGTAGAAAGGCTGTATTGAAGACATTCAGTGTTGATGGTGTTTGCCTGGCAGGTGTGGGGCTCACAAAAAATGACAAAATGGGGAAAAATTAAATTTTCAAGGAAACTTAAAACCAACACCTTTCCTGCATTTCAAATGGATCCTAATGCACAACAAATGCATCAGAATATGTCTAGGTGCTGTCAAACCCTAACCCTAACCCTAGCTCGGGCACTAATAGAAAAATTTCAAAATCCTGGCCTGCTGAAAAAGTGCTACAAAAGTTAGCTTAATGAGTGCAAATTGATCAGAAACATTCACACTAGCAGTATTTCAGTACTTTAAAGGTATCTGCTTTCAGTCTATTTTAATTCTGCATTATCTAGGTTTTTGCAACTTGCTGCTGAAATAGTATATTAAATGAGCATGATTTTTGCTGTTTACAGCTTAGGATTACATTTACCACTAAAGTTTGGATATACTTTCCATTTACTTTGTTTTAAACCTCATAAAATAAGAGGATTCAGCATGTAGAAAAGCTGTATTGAAGACATTCAGTGTTGATGGTGTTTGCCTGGCAGGTGTGGGGCTCACAAAAAATGACAAAATGGGGAAAAATTAAATTTTCAAAGAAACTTAAAACCAACACCTTTCCTGCATTTCAAAATGCATCCTAATGCACAACAAATGCATCAGAATATGTCTAGGTGCTGTCAAACCCTAACCCTAACCCTAGCTCGGGCACTAATAGAAAAATTTCAAAATCCTGGCCTGCTGAAAAAGTGCTACAAAAGTTAGCTTAATGAGTGCAAATTGATCAGAAACATTCACACTAGCAGTATTTCAGTACTTTAAAGGTATCTGCTTTCAGTCTATTTTAATTCTGCATTATCTAGGTTTTTGCAACTTGCTGCTGAAATAGTATATTAAATGAGCATGATTTTTGCCTTTTACAGCTTAGGATTACATTTACCACTAAAGTTTGGATATACTTTCCATTTAGTTTGTTTTAAACCTCATAAAATAAGAGGATTCAGCATGTAGAAAGGCTGTATTGAAGACATTCAGTGTTGATGGTGTTTGCCTGGCAGGTGTGGGGCTCACAAGAAATGACAAAATGGGGAAAAATTAAATTTTCAAAGAAACTTAAAACCGACACCTTTCCTGCATTTCAAAATGCATCCTAATGCACAACAAATGCATCAGAATATGTCTAGGTGCTGTCAAACCCTAACCCTAACCCTAGCTCGGGCACTAATAGAAAAATTTCAAAATCCTGGCCTGCTGAAAAAGTGCTACAAAAGTTAGCTTAATGAGTGCAAATTGATCAGAAACATTCAAACTAGCAGTATTTCAGTACTTTAAAGGTAACTGCTTTCAGTCTATTTTAATTCTGCATTATCTAGGTTTTTGCAACTTGCTGCTGAAATAGTATATTAAATGAGCATGATTTTTGCCGTTTACAAGTTAGGATTACATTTACCACTAAAGTTTGGATATACTTTCCATTTAGTTTGTTTTAAACCTCATAAAATAAGAGGATTCAGCATGTAGAAAGGCTGTATTGAAGACATTCAGTGTTGATGGTGTTTGCCTGGCAGGTGTGGGGCTCACAAAAAATGACAAAATGGGGAAAAATTAAATTTTCAAGGAAACTTAAAACCAACACCTTTCCTGCATTTCAAATGCATCCTAATGCACAACAAATGCATCAGAATATGTCTAGGTGCTGTCAAACCCTAACCCTAACCCTAGCTCGGGCACTAATAGAAAAATTTCAAAATCCTGGCCTGCTGAAAAAGTGCTACAAAAGTTAGCTTAATGAGTGCAAATTGATCAGAAACATTCAAACTAGCAGTATTTCAGTACTTTAAAAATAACTGCTTTCAGTCTATTTTAATTCTGCATTATCTAGGTTTTTGCAACTTGCTGCTGAAATAGTATATTAAATGAGCATGATTTTTGCCGTTTACAGCTTAGGATTACATTTACCACTAAAGTTTGGATATACTTTCCATTTAGTTTGTTTTAAACCTCATAAAATAAGAGGATTCAGCATGTAGAAAGGCTGTATTGAAGACATTCAGTGTTGATGGTGTTTGCCTGGCAGGTGTGGGGCTCACAAAAAATGACAAAATGGGGAAAAATTAAATTTTCAAGGAAACTTAAAACCAACACCTTTCCTGCATTTCAAATGGATCCTAATGCACAACAAATGCATCAGAATATGTCTAGGTGCTGTCAAACCCTAACCCTAACCCTAGCTCGGGCACTAATAGAAAAATTTCAAAATCCTGGCCTGCTGAAAAAGTGCTACAAAAGTTAGCTTAATGAGTGCAAATTGATCAGAAACATTCACACTAGCAGTATTTCAGTACTTTAAAGGTATCTGCTTTCAGTCTATTTTAATTCTGCATTATCTAGGTTTTTGCAACTTGCTGCTGAAATAGTATATTAAATGAGCATGATTTTTGCTGTTTACAGCTTAGGATTACATTTACCACTAAAGTTTGGATATACTTTCCATTTACTTTGTTTTAAACCTCATAAAATAAGAGGATTCAGCATGTAGAAAAGCTGTATTGAAGACATTCAGTGTTGATGGTGTTTGCCTGGCAGGTGTGGGGCTCACAAAAAATGACAAAATGGGGAAAAATTAAATTTTCAAAGAAACTTAAAACCAACACCTTTCCTGCATTTCAAAATGCATCCTAATGCACAACAAATGCATCAGAATATGTCTAGGTGCTGTCAAACCCTAACCCTAACCCTAGCTCGGGCACTAATAGAAAAATTTCAAAATCCTGGCCTGCTGAAAAAGTGCTACAAAAGTTAGCTTAATGAGTGCAAATTGATCAGAAACATTCACACTAGCAGTATTTCAGTACTTTAAAGGTATCTGCTTTCAGTCTATTTTAATTCTGCATTATCTAGGTTTTTGCAACTTGCTGCTGAAATAGTATATTAAATGAGCATGATTTTTGCCTTTTACAGCTTAGGATTACATTTACCACTAAAGTTTGGATATACTTTCCATTTAGTTTGTTTTAAACCTCATAAAATAAGAGGATTCAGCATGTAGAAAGGCTGTATTGAAGACATTCAGTGTTGATGGTGTTTGCCTGGCAGGTGTGGGGCTCACAAGAAATGACAAAATGGGGAAAAATTAAATTTTCAAAGAAACTTAAAACCGACACCTTTCCTGCATTTCAAAATGCATCCTAATGCACAACAAATGCATCAGAATATGTCTAGGTGCTGTCAAACCCTAACCCTAACCCTAGCTCGGGCACTAATAGAAAAATTTCAAAATCCTGGCCTGCTGAAAAAGTGCTACAAAAGTTAGCTTAATGAGTGCAAATTGATCAGAAACATTCAAACTAGCAGTATTTCAGTACTTTAAAGGTAACTGCTTTCAGTCTATTTTAATTCTGCATTATCTAGGTTTTTGCAACTTGCTGCTGAAATAGTATATTAAATGAGCATGATTTTTGCTGTTTACAGCTTAGGATTACATTTACCACTAAAGTTTGGATATACTTTCCATTTACTTTGTTTTAAACCTCATAAAATAAGAGGATTCAGCATGTAGAAAGGCTGTATTGAAGACATTCAGTGTTGATGGTGTTCGCCTGGCAGGTGTGGGGCTCACAAAAAATGACAAAATGGGGAAAAATTAAATTTTCAAGGAAACTTAAAACCAACACCTTTCCTGCATTTCAAATGCATCCTAATGCACAACAAATGCATCAGAATATGTCTAGGTGCTGTCAAACCCTAACCCTAACCCTAGCTCGGGCACTAATAGAAAAATTTCAAAATCCTGGCCTGCTGAAAAAGTGCTACAAAAGTTAGCTTAATGAGTGCAAATTGATCAGAAACATTCACACTAGCAGTATTTCAGTACTTTAAAGGTATCTGCTTTCAGTCTATTTTAATTCTGCATTATCTAGGTTTTTGCAACTTGCTGCTTAAATAGTATATTAAATGAGCATGATTTTTGCTGTTTACAGCTTAGGATTACATTTACCACTAAAGTTTGGATATACTTTCCATGTAGTTTGTTTTAAACCTAATAAAATAAGAGGATTCAGCATGTAGAAAGGCTGTATTGAAGACATTCAGTGTTGATGGTGTTTGCCTGGCAGGTGTGGGGCTCACAAAAAATGACAAAATGGGGAAAAATTAAATTTTCAAGGAAACTTAAAACCAACACCTTTCCTGCATTTCAAATGCATCCTAATGCACAACAAATGCATCAGAATATGTCTAGGTGCTGTCAAACCCTAACCCTAACCCTAGCTCGGGCACTAATAGAAAAATTTCAAAATCCTGGCCTGCTGAAAAAGTGCTACAAAAGTTAGCTTAATGAGTGCAAATTGATCAGAAACATTCAAACTAGCAGTATTTCAGTACTTTAAAGGTATCTGCTTTCAGTCTATTTTAATTCTGCATTATCTAGGTTTTTGCAACTTGCTGCTGAAATAGTATATTAAATGATCATGATTTTTGCTGTTTACAGCTTAGGATTACATTTACCACTAAAGTTTGGATATACTTTCCATTTACTTTGTTTTAAACCTCATAAAATAAGAGGATTCAGCATGTAGAAAGGCTGTATTGAAGACATTCAGTGTTGATGGTGTTTGCCTGGCAGGTGTGGGGCTCACAAAAAATGACAAAATGGGGAAAAATTAAATTTTCAAAGAAACTTAAAACCAACACCTTTCCTGCATTTCAAAATGCATCCTAATGCACAACAAATGCATCAGAATATGTCTAGGTGCTGTCAAACACTAACCCTAACCCTAGCTCGGGCACTAATAGAAAAATTTCAAAATCCTGGCCTGCTGAAAAAGTGCTACAAAAGTTAGCTTAATGAGTGCAAATTGATCAGAAACATTCACACTAGCAGTATTTCAGTACTTTAAAGGTATCTGCTTTCAGTCTATTTTAATTCTGCATTATCTAAGTTTTTGCAACTTGCTGTTGAAATAGTATATTAAATGAGCATGATTTTTGCCGTTTACAGCTTAGGATTACATTTACCACTAAAGTTTGGATATACTTTCCATTTAGTTTGTTTGAAACCTCATAAAATAAGAGGATTCAGCATGTAGAAAGGCTGTATTGAAGACATTCAGTGTTGATGGTGTTTGCCTGGCAGGTGTGGGGCTCACAAAAAATGACAAAATGGGGAAAAATTAAATTTTCAAGAAAACTTAAAACCAACACCTTTCCTGCATTTCAAAATGCATCCTAATGCACAACAAATGCATCAGAATATGTCTAGGTGCTGTCAAACCCTAACCCTAACCCTAGCTCGGGCACTAATAGAAAAATTTCAAAATCCTGGCCTGCTGAAAAAGTGCTACAAAAGTTAGCTTAATGAGTGCAAATTGATCAGAAACATTCACACTAGCAGTATTTCAGTACTTTAAAGGTATCTGCTTTCAGTCTATTTTAATTCTGCATTATCTAGGTTTTTGCAACTTGCTGCTGAAATAGTATATTAAATGAGCATGATTTTTGCCGTTTACAGCTTAGGATTACATTTACCACTAAAGTTTGGATATACTTTCCATTTAGTTTGTTTTAAACCTCATAAAATAAGAGGATTCAGCATGTAGAAAGGCTGTATTGAAGACATTCAGTGTTGATGGTGTTTGCCTGGCAGGTGTGGGGCTCACAAAAAATGACAAAATGGGGAAAAATTAAATTTTCAAAGAAACTTAAAACCAACACCTTTCCTGCATTTCAAAATGCATCCTAATGCACAACAAATGCATCAGAATATGTCTAGGTGCTGTCAAACCCTAACCCTAACCCTAGCTCGGGCACTAATAGAAAAATTTCAAAATCCTGGCCTGCTGAAAAAGTGCTACAAAAGTTAGCTTAATGAGTGCAAATTGATCAGAAACATTCACACTAGCAGTATTTCAGTACTTTAAAGGTATCTGCTTTCAGTCTATTTTAATTCTGCATTATCTAGGTTTTTGCAACTTGCTGCTGAAATAGTATATTAAATGAGCATGATTTTTGCCTTTTACAGCTTAGGATTACATTTACCACTAAAGTTTGGATATACTTTCCATTTAGTTTGTTTTAAACCTCATAAAATAAGAGGATTCAGCATGTAGAAAGGCTGTATTGAAGACATTCAGTGTTGATGGTGTTTGCCTGGCAGGTGTGGGGCTCACAAGAAATGACAAAATGGGGAAAAATTAAATTTTCAAAGAAACTTAAAACCGACACCTTTCCTGCATTTCAAAATGCATCCTAATGCACAACAAATGCATCAGAATATGTCTAGGTGCTGTCAAACCCTAACCCTAACCCTAGCTCGGGCACTAATAGAAAAATTTCAAAATCCTGGCCTGCTGAAAAAGTGCTACAAAAGTTAGCTTAATGAGTGCAAATTGATCAGAAACATTCAAACTAGCAGTATTTCAGTACTTTAAAGGTAACTGCTTTCAGTCTATTTTAATTCTGCATTATCTAGGTTTTTGCAACTTGCTGCTGAAATAGTATATTAAATGAGCATGATTTTTGCTGTTTACAGCTTAGGATTACATTTACCACTAAAGTTTGGATATACTTTCCATTTACTTTGTTTTAAACCTCATAAAATAAGAGGATTCAGCATGTAGAAAGGCTGTATTGAAGACATTCAGTGTTGATGGTGTTCGCCTGGCAGGTGTGGGGCTCACAAAAAATGACAAAATGGGGAAAAATTAAATTTTCAAGGAAACTTAAAACCAACACCTTTCCTGCATTTCAAATGCATCCTAATGCACAACAAATGCATCAGAATATGTCTAGGTGCTGTCAAACCCTAACCCTAACCCTAGCTCGGGCACTAATAGAAAAATTTCAAAATCCTGGCCTGCTGAAAAAGTGCTACAAAAGTTAGCTTAATGAGTGCAAATTGATCAGAAACATTCACACTAGCAGTATTTCAGTACTTTAAAGGTATCTGCTTTCAGTCTATTTTAATTCTGCATTATCTAGGTTTTTGCAACTTGCTGCTTAAATAGTATATTAAATGAGCATGATTTTTGCTGTTTACAGCTTAGGATTACATTTACCACTAAAGTTTGGATATACTTTCCATGTAGTTTGTTTTAAACCTAATAAAATAAGAGGATTCAGCATGTAGAAAGGCTGTATTGAAGACATTCAGTGTTGATGGTGTTTGCCTGGCAGGTGTGGGGCTCACAAAAAATGACAAAATGGGGAAAAATTAAATTTTCAAGGAAACTTAAAACCAACACCTTTCCTGCATTTCAAATGCATCCTAATGCACAACAAATGCATCAGAATATGTCTAGGTGCTGTCAAACCCTAACCCTAACCCTAGCTCGGGCACTAATAGAAAAATTTCAAAATCCTGGCCTGCTGAAAAAGTGCTACAAAAGTTAGCTTAATGAGTGCAAATTGATCAGAAACATTCAAACTAGCAGTATTTCAGTACTTTAAAGGTATCTGCTTTCAGTCTATTTTAATTCTGCATTATCTAGGTTTTTGCAACTTGCTGCTGAAATAGTATATTAAATGATCATGATTTTTGCTGTTTACAGCTTAGGATTACATTTACCACTAAAGTTTGGATATACTTTCCATTTACTTTGTTTTAAACCTCATAAAATAAGAGGATTCAGCATGTAGAAAGGCTGTATTGAAGACATTCAGTGTTGATGGTGTTTGCCTGGCAGGTGTGGGGCTCACAAAAAATGACAAAATGGGGAAAAATTAAATTTTCAAAGAAACTTAAAACCAACACCTTTCCTGCATTTCAAAATGCATCCTAATGCACAACAAATGCATCAGAATATGTCTAGGTGCTGTCAAACACTAACCCTAACCCTAGCTCGGGCACTAATAGAAAAATTTCAAAATCCTGGCCTGCTGAAAAAGTGCTACAAAAGTTAGCTTAATGAGTGCAAATTGATCAGAAACATTCACACTAGCAGTATTTCAGTACTTTAAAGGTATCTGCTTTCAGTCTATTTTAATTCTGCATTATCTAAGTTTTTGCAACTTGCTGTTGAAATAGTATATTAAATGAGCATGATTTTTGCCGTTTACAGCTTAGGATTACATTTACCACTAAAGTTTGGATATACTTTCCATTTAGTTTGTTTGAAACCTCATAAAATAAGAGGATTCAGCATGTAGAAAGGCTGTATTGAAGACATTCAGTGTTGATGGTGTTTGCCTGGCAGGTGTGGGGCTCACAAAAAATGACAAAATGGGGAAAAATTAAATTTTCAAGGAAACTTAAAACCAACACCTTTCCTGCATTTCAAAATGCATCCTAATGCACAACAAATGCATCAGAATATGTCTAGGTGCTGTCAAACCCTAACCCTAGCTCGGGCACTAATAGAAAAATTTCAAAATCCTGGCCTGCTGAAAAAGTGCTACAAAAGTTAGCTTAATGAGTGCAAATTGATCAGAAACATTCACACTAGCAGTATTTCAGTACTTTAAAGGTATCTGCTTTCAGTCTATTTTAATTCTGCATTATCTAGGTTTTTGCAACTTGCTGCTGAAATAGTATATTAAATGAGCATGATTTTTGCCGTTTACAGCTTAGGATTACATTTACCACTAAAGTTTGGATATACTTTCCATTTAGTTTGTTTTAAACCTAATAAAATAAGAGGATTCAGCATGTAGAAAGGCTGTATTGAAGACATTCAGTGTTGATGGTGTTTGCCTGGCAGGTGTGGGGCTCACAAAAAATGACAAAATGGGGAAAAATTAAATTTTCAAGAAAACTTAAAACCAACACCTTTCCTGCATTTCAAAATGCATCCTAATGCACAACAAATGCATCAGAATATGTTTAGGTGCTGTCAAACCCTAACCCTAACCCTAGCTCGGGCACTAATAGAAAAATTTCAAAATCCTGGCCTGCTGAAAAAGTGCTACAAAAGTTAGCTTAATGAGTGCAAATTGATCAGAAACATTCACACTAGCAGTATTTCAGTACTTTAAAGGTATCTGCTTTCAGTCTATTTTAATTCTGCATTATCTAGGTTTTTGCAACTTGCTTCTGAAATAGTATATTAAATTAGCATGATTTTTGCCGTTTACAGCTTAGGATTACATTTACCACTAAAGTTTGGATATACTTTCTATTTAGTTTGTTTTAAACCTCATAAAATAAGAGGATTCAGCATGTAGAAAGGCTGTATTGAAGACATTCAGTGTTGATGGTGTTTGCCTGGCAGGTGTGGGGCTCACAAAAAATGACAAAATGGGGAAAAATTAAATTTTCAAGGAAACTTAAAACCAACACCTTTCCTGCATTTCAAATGGATCCTAATGCACAACAAATGCATCAGAATATGTCTAGGTGCTGTCAAACCCTAACCCTAACCCTAGCTCGGGCACTAATAGAAAAATTTCAAAATCCTGGCCTGCTGAAAAAGTGCTACAAAAGTTAGCTTAATGAGTGCAAATTGATCAGAAACATTCACACTAGCAGTATTTCAGTACTTTAAAGGTATCTGCTTTCAGTCTATTTTAATTCTGCATTATCTAGGTTTTTGCAACTTGCTGCTGAAATAGTATATTAAATGAGCATGATTTTTGCCGTTTACAGCTTAGGATTACATTTACCACTAAAGTTTGGATATACTTTCCATTTAGTTTGTTTTAAACCTCATAAAATAAGAGGATTCAGCATGTAGAAAGGCTGTATTGAAGACATTCAGTGTTGATGGTGTTCGCCTGGCAGGTGTGGGGCTCACAAAAAATGACAAAATGGGGAAAAATTAAATTTTCAAGAAAACTTAAAACCAACACCTTTCCTGCATTTCAAATGCATCCTAATGCACAACAAATGCATCAGAATATGTCTAGGTGCTGTCAAACCCTAACCCTAACCCTAGCTCGGGCACTAATAGAAAATTTTCAAAATCCTGGCCTGCTGAAAAAGTGCTACAAAAGTTAGCTTAATGAGTGCAAATTGATCAGAAACATTCAAACTAGCAGTATTTCAGTACTTTAAAGGTAACTGCTTTCAGTCTATTTTAATTCTGCATTATCTAGGTTTTTGCAACTTGCTGCTGAAATAGTATATTAAATGAGCATGATTTTTGCTGTTTACAGCTTAGGATTACATTTACCACTAAAGTTTGGATATACTTTCCATTTACTTTGTTTTAAACCTCATAAAATAAGAGGATTCAGCATGTAGAAAGGCTGTATTGAAGACATTCAGTGTTGATGGTGTTCGCCTGGCAGGTGTGGGGCTCACAAAAAATGACAAAATGGGGAAAAATTAAATTTTCAAGGAAACTTAAAACCAACACCTTTCCTGCATTTCAAATGCATCCTAATGCACAACAAATGCATCAGAATATGTCTAGGTGCTGTCAAACCCTAACCCTAACCCTAGCTCGGGCACTAATAGAAAAATTTCAAAATCCTGGCCTGCTGAAAAAGTGCTACAAAAGTTAGCTTAATGAGTGCAAATTGATCAGAAACATTCACACTAGCAGTATTTCAGTACTTTAAAGGTATCTGCTTTCAGTCTATTTTAATTCTGCATTATCTAGGTTTTTGCAACTTGCTGCTTAAATAGTATATTAAATGAGCATGATTTTTGCTGTTTACAGCTTAGGATTACATTTACCACTAAAGTTTGGATATACTTTCCATGTAGTTTGTTTTAAACCTCATAAAATAAGAGGATTCAGCATGTAGAAAGGCTGTATTGAAGACATTCAGTGTTGATGGTGTTCGCCTGGCAGGTGTGGGGCTCACAAAAAATGACAAAATGGGGAAAAATTAAATTTTCAAGGAAACTTAAAACCAACACCTTTCCTGCATTTCAAATGCATCCTAATGCACAACAAATGCATCAGAATATGTCTAGGTGCTGTCAAACCCTAACCCTAACCCTAGCTCGGGCACTAATAGAAAAATTTCAAAATCCTGGCCTGCTGAAAAAGTGCTACAAAAGTTAGCTTAATGAGTGCAAATTGATCAGAAACATTCACACTAGCAGTATTTCAGTACTTTAAAGGTATCTGCTTTCAGTCTATTTTAATTCTGCATTATCTAGGTTTTTGCAACTTGCTGCTTAAATAGTATATTAAATGAGCATGATTTTTGCTGTTTACAGCTTAGGATTACATTTACCACTAAAGTTTGGATATACTTTCCATGTAGTTTGTTTTAAACCTAATAAAATAAGAGGATTCAGCATGTAGAAAGGCTGTATTGAAGACATTCAGTGTTGATGGTGTTTGCCTGGCAGGTGTGGGGCTCACAAAAAATGACAAAATGGGGAAAAATTAAATTTTCAAGGAAACTTAAAACCAACACCTTTCCTGCATTTCAAATGCATCCTAATGCACAACAAATGCATCAGAATATGTCTAGGTGCTGTCAATAGCCTAACCCTAACCCTAGCTCGGGCACTAATAGAAAAATTTCAAAATCCTGGCCTGCTGAAAAAGTGCTACAAAAGTTAGCTTAATGAGTGCAAATTGATCAGAAACATTCACACTAGCAGTATTTCAGTACTTTAAAGGTATCTGCTTTCAGTCTATTTTAATTCTGCATTATCTAGGTTTTTGCAACTTGCTGCTGAAATAGTATATTAAATGAGCATGATTTTTGCCGTTTACAAGTTAGGATTACATTTACCACTAAAGTTTGGATATACTTTCCATTTAGTTTGTTTTAAACCTCATAAAATAAGAGGATTCAGCATGTAGAAAGGCTGTATTGAAGACATTCAGTGTTGATGGTGTTTGCCTGGCAGGTGTGGGGCTCACAAAAAATGACAAAATGGGGAAAAATTAAATTTTCAAGGAAACTTAAAACCAACACCTTTCCTGCATTTCAAATGCATCCTAATGCACAACAAATGCATCAGAATATGTCTAGGTGCTGTCAAACCCTAACCCTAACCCTAGCTCGGGCACTAATAGAAAAATTTCAAAATCCTGGCCTGCTGAAAAAGTGCTACAAAAGTTAGCTTAATGAGTGCAAATTGATCAGAAACATTCAAACTAGCAGTATTTCAGTACTTTAAAAATAACTGCTTTCAGTCTATTTTAATTCTGCATTATCTAGGTTTTTGCAACTTGCTGCTGAAATAGTATATTAAATGAGCATGATTTTTGCCGTTTACAGCTTAGGATTACATTTACCACTAAAGTTTGGATATACTTTCCATTTAGTTTGTTTTAAACCTCATAAAATAAGAGGATTCAGCATGTAGAAAGGCTGTATTGAAGACATTCAGTGTTGATGGTGTTTGCCTGGCAGGTGTGGGGCTCACAAAAAATGACAAAATGGGGAAAAATTAAATTTTCAAGGAAACTTAAAACCAACACCTTTCCTGCATTTCAAATGGATCCTAATGCACAACAAATGCATCAGAATATGTCTAGGTGCTGTCAAACCCTAACCCTAACCCTAGCTCGGGCACTAATAGAAAAATTTCAAAATCCTGGCCTGCTGAAAAAGTGCTACAAAAGTTAGCTTAATGAGTGCAAATTGATCAGAAACATTCACACTAGCAGTATTTCAGTACTTTAAAGGTATCTGCTTTCAGTCTATTTTAATTCTGCATTATCTAGGTTTTTGCAACTTGCTGCTGAAATAGTATATTAAATGAGCATGATTTTTGCTGTTTACAGCTTAGGATTACATTTACCACTAAAGTTTGGATATACTTTCCATTTACTTTGTTTTAAACCTCATAAAATAAGAGGATTCAGCATGTAGAAAAGCTGTATTGAAGACATTCAGTGTTGATGGTGTTTGCCTGGCAGGTGTGGGGCTCACAAAAAATGACAAAATGGGGAAAAATTAAATTTTCAAAGAAACTTAAAACCAACACCTTTCCTGCATTTCAAAATGCATCCTAATGCACAACAAATGCATCAGAATATGTCTAGGTGCTGTCAAACCCTAACCCTAACCCTAGCTCGGGCACTAATAGAAAAATTTCAAAATCCTGGCCTGCTGAAAAAGTGCTACAAAAGTTAGCTTAATGAGTGCAAATTGATCAGAAACATTCACACTAGCAGTATTTCAGTACTTTAAAGGTATCTGCTTTCAGTCTATTTTAAGTCTGCATTATCTAGGTTTTTGCAACTTGCTGCTGAAATAGTATATTAAATGAGCATGATTTTTGCCGTTTACAGCTTAGGATTACATTTACCACTAAAGTTTGGATATACTTTCCATTTAGTTTGTTTGAAACCTCATAAAATAAGAGGATTCAGCATGTAGAAAGGCTGTATTGAAGACATTCAGTGTTGATGGTGTTTGCCTGGCAGGTGTGGGGCTCACAAAAAATGACAAAATGGGGAAAAATTAAATTTTCAAGAAAACTTAAAACCAACACCTTTCCTGCATTTCAAAATGCATCCTAATGCACAACAAATGCATCAGAATATGTCTAGGTGCTGTCAAACCCTAACCCTAACCCTAGCTCGGGCACTAATAGAAAAATTTCAAAATCCTGGCCTGCTGAAAAAGTGCTACAAAAGTTAGCTTAATGAGTGCAAATTGATCAGAAACATTCACACTAGCAGTATTTCAGTACTTTAAAGGTATCTGCTTTCAGTCTATTTTAATTCTGCATTATCTAGGTTTTTGCAACTTGCTGCTGAAATAGTATATTAAATGAGCATGATTTTTGCCGTTTACAGCTTAGGATTACATTTACCACTAAAGTTTGGATATACTTTCCATTTAGTTTGTTTTAAACCTCATAAAATAAGAGGATTCAGCATGTAGAAAGGCTGTATTGAAGACATTCAGTGTTGATGGTGTTTGCCTGGCAGGTGTGGGGCTCACAAAAAATGACAAAATGGGGAAAAATTAAATTTTCAAAGAAACTTAAAACCAACACCTTTCCTGCATTTCAAAATGCATCCTAATGCACAACAAATGCATCAGAATATGTCTAGGTGCTGTCAAACCCTAACCCTAACCCTAGCTCGGGCACTAATAGAAAAATTTCAAAATCCTGGCCTGCTGAAAAAGTGCTACAAAAGTTAGCTTAATGAGTGCAAATTGATCAGAAACATTCACACTAGCAGTATTTCAGTACTTTAAAGGTATCTGCTTTCAGTCTATTTTAATTCTGCATTATCTAGGTTTTTGCAACTTGCTGCTGAAATAGTATATTAAATGAGCATGATTTTTGCCTTTTACAGCTTAGGATTACATTTACCACTAAAGTTTGGATATACTTTCCATTTAGTTTGTTTTAAACCTCATAAAATAAGAGGATTCAGCATGTAGAAAGGCTGTATTGAAGACATTCAGTGTTGATGGTGTTTGCCTGGCAGGTGTGGGGCTCACAAGAAATGACAAAATGGGGAAAAATTAAATTTTCAAAGAAACTTAAAACCGACACCTTTCCTGCATTTCAAAATGCATCCTAATGCACAACAAATGCATCAGAATATGTCTAGGTGCTGTCAAACCCTAACCCTAACCCTAGCTCGGGCACTAATAGAAAAATTTCAAAATCCTGGCCTGCTGAAAAAGTGCTACAAAAGTTAGCTTAATGAGTGCAAATTGATCAGAAACATTCAAACTAGCAGTATTTCAGTACTTTAAAGGTAACTGCTTTCAGTCTATTTTAATTCTGCATTATCTAGGTTTTTGCAACTTGCTGCTGAAATAGTATATTAAATGAGCATGATTTTTGCTGTTTACAGCTTAGGATTACATTTACCACTAAAGTTTGGATATACTTTCCATTTACTTTGTTTTAAACCTCATAAAATAAGAGGATTCAGCATGTAGAAAGGCTGTATTGAAGACATTCAGTGTTGATGGTGTTCGCCTGGCAGGTGTGGGGCTCACAAAAAATGACAAAATGGGGAAAAATTAAATTTTCAAGGAAACTTAAAACCAACACCTTTCCTGCATTTCAAATGCATCCTAATGCACAACAAATGCATCAGAATATGTCTAGGTGCTGTCAAACCCTAACCCTAACCCTAGCTCGGGCACTAATAGAAAAATTTCAAAATCCTGGCCTGCTGAAAAAGTGCTACAAAAGTTAGCTTAATGAGTGCAAATTGATCAGAAACATTCACACTAGCAGTATTTCAGTACTTTAAAGGTATCTGCTTTCAGTCTATTTTAATTCTGCATTATCTAGGTTTTTGCAACTTGCTGCTTAAATAGTATATTAAATGAGCATGATTTTTGCTGTTTACAGCTTAGGATTACATTTACCACTAAAGTTTGGATATACTTTCCATGTAGTTTGTTTTAAACCTAATAAAATAAGAGGATTCAGCATGTAGAAAGGCTGTATTGAAGACATTCAGTGTTGATGGTGTTTGCCTGGCAGGTGTGGGGCTCACAAAAAATGACAAAATGGGGAAAAATTAAATTTTCAAGGAAACTTAAAACCAACACCTTTCCTGCATTTCAAATGCATCCTAATGCACAACAAATGCATCAGAATATGTCTAGGTGCTGTCAAACCCTAACCCTAACCCTAGCTCGGGCACTAATAGAAAAATTTCAAAATCCTGGCCTGCTGAAAAAGTGCTACAAAAGTTAGCTTAATGAGTGCAAATTGATCAGAAACATTCAAACTAGCAGTATTTCAGTACTTTAAAGGTATCTGCTTTCAGTCTATTTTAATTCTGCATTATCTAGGTTTTTGCAACTTGCTGCTGAAATAGTATATTAAATGATCATGATTTTTGCTGTTTACAGCTTAGGATTACATTTACCACTAAAGTTTGGATATACTTTCCATGTAGTTTGTTTTAAACCTCATAAAATAAGAGGATTCAGCATGTAGAAAGGCTGTATTGAAGACATTCAGTGTTGATGGTGTTTGCCTGGCAGGTGTGGGGCTCACAAAAAATGACAAAATGGGGAAAAATTAAATTTTCAAAGAAACTTAAAACCAACACCTTTCCTGCATTTCAAAATGCATCCTAATGCACAACAAATGCATCAGAATATGTCTAGGTGCTGTCAAACACTAACCCTAACCCTAGCTCGGGCACTAATAGAAAAATTTCAAAATCCTGGCCTGCTGAAAAAGTGCTACAAAAGTTAGCTTAATGAGTGCAAATTGATCAGAAACATTCACACTAGCAGTATTTCAGTACTTTAAAGGTATCTGCTTTCAGTCTATTTTAATTCTGCATTATCTAAGTTTTTGCAACTTGCTGTTGAAATAGTATATTAAATGAGCATGATTTTTGCCGTTTACAGCTTAGGATTACATTTACCACTAAAGTTTGGATATACTTTCCATTTAGTTTGTTTGAAACCTCATAAAATAAGAGGATTCAGCATGTAGAAAGGCTGTATTGAAGACATTCAGTGTTGATGGTGTTTGCCTGGCAGGTGTGGGGCTCACAAAAAATGACAAAATGGGGAAAAATTAAATTTTCAAGAAAACTTAAAACCAACACCTTTCCTGCATTTCAAAATGCATCCTAATGCACAACAAATGCATCAGAATATGTCTAGGTGCTGTCAAACCCTAACCCTAACCCTAGCTCGGGCACTAATAGAAAAATTTCAAAATCCTGGCCTGCTGAAAAAGTGCTACAAAAGTTAGCTTAATGAGTGCAAATTGATCAGAAACATTCACACTAGCAGTATTTCAGTACTTTAAAGGTATCTGCTTTCAGTCTATTTTAATTCTGCATTATCTAGGTTTTTGCAACTTGCTGCTGAAATAGTATATTAAATGAGCATGATTTTTGCCGTTTACAGCTTAGGATTACATTTACCACTAAAGTTTGGATATACTTTCCATTTAGTTTGTTTTAAACCTAATAAAATAAGAGGATTCAGCATGTAGAAAGGCTGTATTGAAGACATTCAGTGTTGATGGTGTTTGCCTGGCAGGTGTGGGGCTCACAAAAAATGACAAAATGGGGAAAAATTAAATTTTCAAGAAAACTTAAAACCAACACCTTTCCTGCATTTCAAAATGCATCCTAATGCACAACAAATGCATCAGAATATGTTTAGGTGCTGTCAAACCCTAACCCTAACCCTAGCTCGGGCACTAATAGAAAAATTTCAAAATCCTGGCCTGCTGAAAAAGTGCTACAAAAGTTAGCTTAATGAGTGCAAATTGATCAGAAACATTCACACTAGCAGTATTTCAGTACTTTAAAGGTATCTGCTTTCAGTCTATTTTAATTCTGCATTATCTAGGTTTTTGCAACTTGCTTCTGAAATAGTATATTAAATTAGCATGATTTTTGCCGTTTACAGCTTAGGATTACATTTACCACTAAAGTTTGGATATACTTTCTATTTAGTTTGTTTTAAACCTCATAAAATAAGAGGATTCAGCATGTAGAAAGGCTGTATTGAAGACATTCAGTGTTGATGGTGTTTGCCTGGCAGGTGTGGGGCTCACAAAAAATGACAAAATGGGGAAAAATTAAATTTTCAAGGAAACTTAAAACCAACACCTTTCCTGCATTTCAAATGGATCCTAATGCACAACAAATGCATCAGAATATGTCTAGGTGCTGTCAAACCCTAACCCTAACCCTAGCTCGGGCACTAATAGAAAAATTTCAAAATCCTGGCCTGCTGAAAAAGTGCTACAAAAGTTAGCTTAATGAGTGCAAATTGATCAGAAACATTCACACTAGCAGTATTTCAGTACTTTAAAGGTATCTGCTTTCAGTCTATTTTAATTCTGCATTATCTAGGTTTTTGCAACTTGCTGCTGAAATAGTATATTAAATGAGCATGATTTTTGCCGTTTACAGCTTAGGATTACATTTACCACTAAAGTTTGGATATACTTTCCATTTAGTTTGTTTTAAACCTCATAAAATAAGAGGATTCAGCATGTAGAAAGGCTGTATTGAAGACATTCAGTGTTGATGGTGTTCGCCTGGCAGGTGTGGGGCTCACAAAAAATGACAAAATGGGGAAAAATTAAATTTTCAAGGAAACTTAAAACCAACACCTTTCCTGCATTTCAAATGCATCCTAATGCACAACAAATGCATCAGAATATGTCTAGGTGCTGTCAAACCCTAACCCTAACCCTAGCTCGGGCACTAATAGAAAATTTTCAAAATCCTGGCCTGCTGAAAAAGTGCTACAAAAGTTAGCTTAATGAGTGCAAATTGATCAGAAACATTCAAACTAGCAGTATTTCAGTACTTTAAAGGTAACTGCTTTCAGTCTATTTTAATTCTGCATTATCTAGGTTTTTGCAACTTGCTGCTGAAATAGTATATTAAATGAGCATGATTTTTGCTGTTTACAGCTTAGGATTACATTTACCACTAAAGTTTGGATATACTTTCCATTTACTTTGTTTTAAACCTCATAAAATAAGAGGATTCAGCATGTAGAAAGGCTGTATTGAAGACATTCAGTGTTGATGGTGTTCGCCTGGCAGGTGTGGGGCTCACAAAAAATGACAAAATGGGGAAAAATTAAATTTTCAAGGAAACTTAAAACCAACACCTTTCCTGCATTTCAAATGCATCCTAATGCACAACAAATGCATCAGAATATGTCTAGGTGCTGTCAAACCCTAACCCTAACCCTAGCTCGGGCACTAATAGAAAAATTTCAAAATCCTGGCCTGCTGAAAAAGTGCTACAAAAGTTAGCTTAATGAGTGCAAATTGATCAGAAACATTCACACTAGCAGTATTTCAGTACTTTAAAGGTATCTGCTTTCAGTCTATTTTAATTCTGCATTATCTAGGTTTTTGCAACTTGCTGCTTAAATAGTATATTAAATGAGCATGATTTTTGCTGTTTACAGCTTAGGATTACATTTACCACTAAAGTTTGGATATACTTTCCATGTAGTTTGTTTTAAACCTCATAAAATAAGAGGATTCAGCATGTAGAAAGGCTGTATTGAAGACATTCAGTGTTGATGGTGTTCGCCTGGCAGGTGTGGGGCTCACAAAAAATGACAAAATGGGGAAAAATTAAATTTTCAAGGAAACTTAAAACCAACACCTTTCCTGCATTTCAAATGCATCCTAATGCACAACAAATGCATCAGAATATGTCTAGGTGCTGTCAAACCCTAACCCTAACCCTAGCTCGGGCACTAATAGAAAAATTTCAAAATCCTGGCCTGCTGAAAAAGTGCTACAAAAGTTAGCTTAATGAGTGCAAATTGATCAGAAACATTCACACTAGCAGTATTTCAGTACTTTAAAGGTATCTGCTTTCAGTCTATTTTAATTCTGCATTATCTAGGTTTTTGCAACTTGCTGCTTAAATAGTATATTAAATGAGCATGATTTTTGCTGTTTACAGCTTAGGATTACATTTACCACTAAAGTTTGGATATACTTTCCATGTAGTTTGTTTTAAACCTAATAAAATAAGAGGATTCAGCATGTAGAAAGGCTGTATTGAAGACATTCAGTGTTGATGGTGTTTGCCTGGCAGGTGTGGGGCTCACAAAAAATGACAAAATGGGGAAAAATTAAATTTTCAAGGAAACTTAAAACCAACACCTTTCCTGCATTTCAAATGCATCCTAATGCACAACAAATGCATCAGAATATGTCTAGGTGCTGTCAATAGCCTAACCCTAACCCTAGCTCGGGCACTAATAGAAAAATTTCAAAATCCTGGCCTGCTGAAAAAGTGCTACAAAAGTTAGCTTAATGAGTGCAAATTGATCAGAAACATTCACACTAGCAGTATTTCAGTACTTTAAAGGTATCTGCTTTCAGTCTATTTTAATTCTGCATTATCTAGGTTTTTGCAACTTGCTGCTGAAATAGTATATTAAATGAGCATGATTTTTGCCGTTTACAAGTTAGGATTACATTTACCACTAAAGTTTGGATATACTTTCCATTTAGTTTGTTTTAAACCTCATAAAATAAGAGGATTCAGCATGTAGAAAGGCTGTATTGAAGACATTCAGTGTTGATGGTGTTTGCCTGGCAGGTGTGGGGCTCACAAAAAATGACAAAATGGGGAAAAATTAAATTTTCAAGGAAACTTAAAACCAACACCTTTCCTGCATTTCAAATGCATCCTAATGCACAACAAATGCATCAGAATATGTCTAGGTGCTGTCAAACCCTAACCCTAACCCTAGCTCGGGCACTAATAGAAAAATTTCAAAATCCTGGCCTGCTGAAAAAGTGCTACAAAAGTTAGCTTAATGAGTGCAAATTGATCAGAAACATTCAAACTAGCAGTATTTCAGTACTTTAAAAATAACTGCTTTCAGTCTATTTTAATTCTGCATTATCTAGGTTTTTGCAACTTGCTGCTGAAATAGTATATTAAATGAGCATGATTTTTGCCGTTTACAGCTTAGGATTACATTTACCACTAAAGTTTGGATATACTTTCCATTTAGTTTGTTTTAAACCTCATAAAATAAGAGGATTCAGCATGTAGAAAGGCTGTATTGAAGACATTCAGTGTTGATGGTGTTTGCCTGGCAGGTGTGGGGCTCACAAAAAATGACAAAATGGGGAAAAATTAAATTTTCAAGGAAACTTAAAACCAACACCTTTCCTGCATTTCAAATGGATCCTAATGCACAACAAATGCATCAGAATATGTCTAGGTGCTGTCAAACCCTAACCCTAACCCTAGCTCGGGCACTAATAGAAAAATTTCAAAATCCTGGCCTGCTGAAAAAGTGCTACAAAAGTTAGCTTAATGAGTGCAAATTGATCAGAAACATTCACACTAGCAGTATTTCAGTACTTTAAAGGTATCTGCTTTCAGTCTATTTTAATTCTGCATTATCTAGGTTTTTGCAACTTGCTGCTGAAATAGTATATTAAATGAGCATGATTTTTGCTGTTTACAGCTTAGGATTACATTTACCACTAAAGTTTGGATATACTTTCCATTTACTTTGTTTTAAACCTCATAAAATAAGAGGATTCAGCATGTAGAAAAGCTGTATTGAAGACATTCAGTGTTGATGGTGTTTGCCTGGCAGGTGTGGGGCTCACAAAAAATGACAAAATGGGGAAAAATTAAATTTTCAAAGAAACTTAAAACCAACACCTTTCCTGCATTTCAAAATGCATCCTAATGCACAACAAATGCATCAGAATATGTCTAGGTGCTGTCAAACCCTAACCCTAACCCTAGCTCGGGCACTAATAGAAAAATTTCAAAATCCTGGCCTGCTGAAAAAGTGCTACAAAAGTTAGCTTAATGAGTGCAAATTGATCAGAAACATTCACACTAGCAGTATTTCAGTACTTTAAAGGTATCTGCTTTCAGTCTATTTTAATTCTGCATTATCTAGGTTTTTGCAACTTGCTGCTGAAATAGTATATTAAATGAGCATGATTTTTGCCTTTTACAGCTTAGGATTACATTTACCACTAAAGTTTGGATATACTTTCCATTTAGTTTGTTTTAAACCTCATAAAATAAGAGGATTCAGCATGTAGAAAGGCTGTATTGAAGACATTCAGTGTTGATGGTGTTTGCCTGGCAGGTGTGGGGCTCACAAGAAATGACAAAATGGGGAAAAATTAAATTTTCAAAGAAACTTAAAACCGACACCTTTCCTGCATTTCAAAATGCATCCTAATGCACAACAAATGCATCAGAATATGTCTAGGTGCTGTCAAACCCTAACCCTAACCCTAGCTCGGGCACTAATAGAAAAATTTCAAAATCCTGGCCTGCTGAAAAAGTGCTACAAAAGTTAGCTTAATGAGTGCAAATTGATCAGAAACATTCAAACTAGCAGTATTTCAGTACTTTAAAGGTAACTGCTTTCAGTCTATTTTAATTCTGCATTATCTAGGTTTTTGCAACTTGCTGCTGAAATAGTATATTAAATGAGCATGATTTTTGCTGTTTACAGCTTAGGATTACATTTACCACTAAAGTTTGGATATACTTTCCATTTACTTTGTTTTAAACCTCATAAAATAAGAGGATTCAGCATGTAGAAAGGCTGTATTGAAGACATTCAGTGTTGATGGTGTTCGCCTGGCAGGTGTGGGGCTCACAAAAAATGACAAAATGGGGAAAAATTAAATTTTCAAGGAAACTTAAAACCAACACCTTTCCTGCATTTCAAATGCATCCTAATGCACAACAAATGCATCAGAATATGTCTAGGTGCTGTCAAACCCTAACCCTAACCCTAGCTCGGGCACTAATAGAAAAATTTCAAAATCCTGGCCTGCTGAAAAAGTGCTACAAAAGTTAGCTTAATGAGTGCAAATTGATCAGAAACATTCACACTAGCAGTATTTCAGTACTTTAAAGGTATCTGCTTTCAGTCTATTTTAATTCTGCATTATCTAGGTTTTTGCAACTTGCTGCTTAAATAGTATATTAAATGAGCATGATTTTTGCTGTTTACAGCTTAGGATTACATTTACCACTAAAGTTTGGATATACTTTCCATGTAGTTTGTTTTAAACCTAATAAAATAAGAGGATTCAGCATGTAGAAAGGCTGTATTGAAGACATTCAGTGTTGATGGTGTTTGCCTGGCAGGTGTGGGGCTCACAAAAAATGACAAAATGGGGAAAAATTAAATTTTCAAGGAAACTTAAAACCAACACCTTTCCTGCATTTCAAATGCATCCTAATGCACAACAAATGCATCAGAATATGTCTAGGTGCTGTCAAACCCTAACCCTAACCCTAGCTCGGGCACTAATAGAAAAATTTCAAAATCCTGGCCTGCTGAAAAAGTGCTACAAAAGTTAGCTTAATGAGTGCAAATTGATCAGAAACATTCAAACTAGCAGTATTTCAGTACTTTAAAGGTATCTGCTTTCAGTCTATTTTAATTCTGCATTATCTAGGTTTTTGCAACTTGCTGCTGAAATAGTATATTAAATGATCATGATTTTTGCTGTTTACAGCTTAGGATTACATTTACCACTAAAGTTTGGATATACTTTCCATTTACTTTGTTTTAAACCTCATAAAATAAGAGGATTCAGCATGTAGAAAGGCTGTATTGAAGACATTCAGTGTTGATGGTGTTTGCCTGGCAGGTGTGGGGCTCACAAAAAATGACAAAATGGGGAAAAATTAAATTTTCAAAGAAACTTAAAACCAACACCTTTCCTGCATTTCAAAATGCATCCTAATGCACAACAAATGCATCAGAATATGTCTAGGTGCTGTCAAACACTAACCCTAACCCTAGCTCGGGCACTAATAGAAAAATTTCAAAATCCTGGCCTGCTGAAAAAGTGCTACAAAAGTTAGCTTAATGAGTGCAAATTGATCAGAAACATTCACACTAGCAGTATTTCAGTACTTTAAAGGTATCTGCTTTCAGTCTATTTTAATTCTGCATTATCTAGGTTTTTGCAACTTGCTGTTGAAATAGTATATTAAATGAGCATGATTTTTGCCGTTTACAGCTTAGGATTACATTTACCACTAAAGTTTGGATATACTTTCCATTTAGTTTGTTTGAAACCTCATAAAATAAGAGGATTCAGCATGTAGAAAGGCTGTATTGAAGACATTCAGTGTTGATGGTGTTTGCCTGGCAGGTGTGGGGCTCACAAAAAATGACAAAATGGGGAAAAATTAAATTTTCAAGAAAACTTAAAACCAACACCTTTCCTGCATTTCAAAATGCATCCTAATGCACAACAAATGCATCAGAATATGTCTAGGTGCTGTCAAACCCTAACCCTAACCCTAGCTCGGGCACTAATAGAAAAATTTCAAAATCCTGGCCTGCTGAAAAAGTGCTACAAAAGTTAGCTTAATGAGTGCAAATTGATCAGAAACATTCAAACTAGCAGTATTTCAGTACTTTAAAGGTATCTGCTTTCAGTCTATTTTAATTCTGCATTATCTAGGTTTTTGCAACTTGCTGCTGAAATAGTATATTAAATGATCATGATTTTTGCTGTTTACAGCTTAGGATTACATTTACCACTAAAGTTTGGATATACTTTCCATTTACTTTGTTTTAAACCTCATAAAATAAGAGGATTCAGCATGTAGAAAGGCTGTATTGAAGACATTCAGTGTTGATGGTGTTTGCCTGGCAGGTGTGGGGCTCACAAAAAATGACAAAATGGGGAAAAATTAAATTTTCAAAGAAACTTAAAACCAACACCTTTCCTGCATTTCAAAATGCATCCTAATGCACAACAAATGCATCAGAATATGTCTAGGTGCTGTCAAACACTAACCCTAACCCTAGCTCGGGCACTAATAGAAAAATTTCAAAATCCTGGCCTGCTGAAAAAGTGCTACAAAAGTTAGCTTAATGAGTGCAAATTGATCAGAAACATTCACACTAGCAGTATTTCAGTACTTTAAAGGTAACTGCTTTCAGTCTATTTTAATTCTGCATTATCTAGGTTTTTGCAACTTGCTGCTTAAATAGTATATTAAATGAGCATGATTTTTGCTGTTTACAGCTTAGGATTACATTTACCACTAAAGTTTGGATATACTTTCCATGTAGTTTGTTTTAAACCTAATAAAATAAGAGGATTCAGCATGTAGAAAGGCTGTATTGAAGACATTCAGTGTTGATGGTGTTTGCCTGGCAGGTGTGGGGCTCACAAAAAATGACAAAATGGGGAAAAATTAAATTTTCAAGGAAACTTAAAACCAACACCTTTCCTGCATTTCAAATGCATCCTAATGCACAACAAATGCATCAGAATATGTCTAGGTGCTGTCAAACCCTAACCCTAACCCTAGCTCGGGCACTAATAGAAAAATTTCAAAATCCTGGCCTGCTGAAAAAGTGCTACAAAAGTTAGCTTAATGAGTGCAAATTGATCAGAAACATTCAAACTAGCAGTATTTCAGTACTTTAAAGGTATCTGCTTTCAGTCTATTTTAATTCTGCATTATCTAGGTTTTTGCAACTTGCTGCTGAAATAGTATATTAAATGATCATGATTTTTGCTGTTTACAGCTTAGGATTACATTTACCACTAAAGTTTGGATATACTTTCCATGTAGTTTGTTTTAAACCTCATAAAATAAGAGGATTCAGCATGTAGAAAGGCTGTATTGAAGACATTCAGTGTTGATGGTGTTTGCCTGGCAGGTGTGGGGCTCACAAAAAATGACAAAATGGGGAAAAATTAAATTTTCAAAGAAACTTAAAACCAACACCTTTCCTGCATTTCAAAATGCATCCTAATGCACAACAAATGCATCAGAATATGTCTAGGTGCTGTCAAACACTAACCCTAACCCTAGCTCGGGCACTAATAGAAAAATTTCAAAATCCTGGCCTGCTGAAAAAGTGCTACAAAAGTTAGCTTAATGAGTGCAAATTGATCAGAAACATTCACACTAGCAGTATTTCAGTACTTTAAAGGTATCTGCTTTCAGTCTATTTTAATTCTGCATTATCTAAGTTTTTGCAACTTGCTGTTGAAATAGTATATTAAATGAGCATGATTTTTGCCGTTTACAGCTTAGGATTACATTTACCACTAAAGTTTGGATATACTTTCCATTTAGTTTGTTTGAAACCTCATAAAATAAGAGGATTCAGCATGTAGAAAGGCTGTATTGAAGACATTCAGTGTTGATGGTGTTTGCCTGGCAGGTGTGGGGCTCACAAAAAATGACAAAATGGGGAAAAATTAAATTTTCAAGAAAACTTAAAACCAACACCTTTCCTGCATTTCAAAATGCATCCTAATGCACAACAAATGCATCAGAATATGTCTAGGTGCTGTCAAACCCTAACCCTAACCCTAGCTCGGGCACTAATAGAAAAATTTCAAAATCCTGGCCTGCTGAAAAAGTGCTACAAAAGTTAGCTTAATGAGTGCAAATTGATCAGAAACATTCACACTAGCAGTATTTCAGTACTTTAAAGGTATCTGCTTTCAGTCTATTTTAATTCTGCATTATCTAGGTTTTTGCAACTTGCTGCTGAAATAGTATATTAAATGAGCATGATTTTTGCCGTTTACAGCTTAGGATTACATTTACCACTAAAGTTTGGATATACTTTCCATTTAGTTTGTTTTAAACCTAATAAAATAAGAGGATTCAGCATGTAGAAAGGCTGTATTGAAGACATTCAGTGTTGATGGTGTTTGCCTGGCAGGTGTGGGGCTCACAAAAAATGACAAAATGGGGAAAAATTAAATTTTCAAGAAAACTTAAAACCAACACCTTTCCTGCATTTCAAAATGCATCCTAATGCACAACAAATGCATCAGAATATGTTTAGGTGCTGTCAAACCCTAACCCTAACCCTAGCTCGGGCACTAATAGAAAAATTTCAAAATCCTGGCCTGCTGAAAAAGTGCTACAAAAGTTAGCTTAATGAGTGCAAATTGATCAGAAACATTCACACTAGCAGTATTTCAGTACTTTAAAGGTATCTGCTTTCAGTCTATTTTAATTCTGCATTATCTAGGTTTTTGCAACTTGCTTCTGAAATAGTATATTAAATTAGCATGATTTTTGCCGTTTACAGCTTAGGATTACATTTACCACTAAAGTTTGGATATACTTTCTATTTAGTTTGTTTTAAACCTCATAAAATAAGAGGATTCAGCATGTAGAAAGGCTGTATTGAAGACATTCAGTGTTGATGGTGTTTGCCTGGCAGGTGTGGGGCTCACAAAAAATGACAAAATGGGGAAAAATTAAATTTTCAAGGAAACTTAAAACCAACACCTTTCCTGCATTTCAAATGGATCCTAATGCACAACAAATGCATCAGAATATGTCTAGGTGCTGTCAAACCCTAACCCTAACCCTAGCTCGGGCACTAATAGAAAAATTTCAAAATCCTGGCCTGCTGAAAAAGTGCTACAAAAGTTAGCTTAATGAGTGCAAATTGATCAGAAACATTCACACTAGCAGTATTTCAGTACTTTAAAGGTATCTGCTTTCAGTCTATTTTAATTCTGCATTATCTAGGTTTTTGCAACTTGCTGCTGAAATAGTATATTAAATGAGCATGATTTTTGCCGTTTACAGCTTAGGATTACATTTACCACTAAAGTTTGGATATACTTTCCATTTAGTTTGTTTTAAACCTCATAAAATAAGAGGATTCAGCATGTAGAAAGGCTGTATTGAAGACATTCAGTGTTGATGGTGTTCGCCTGGCAGGTGTGGGGCTCACAAAAAATGACAAAATGGGGAAAAATTAAATTTTCAAGGAAACTTAAAACCAACACCTTTCCTGCATTTCAAATGCATCCTAATGCACAACAAATGCATCAGAATATGTCTAGGTGCTGTCAAACCCTAACCCTAACCCTAGCTCGGGCACTAATAGAAAATTTTCAAAATCCTGGCCTGCTGAAAAAGTGCTACAAAAGTTAGCTTAATGAGTGCAAATTGATCAGAAACATTCAAACTAGCAGTATTTCAGTACTTTAAAGGTAACTGCTTTCAGTCTATTTTAATTCTGCATTATCTAGGTTTTTGCAACTTGCTGCTGAAATAGTATATTAAATGAGCATGATTTTTGCTGTTTACAGCTTAGGATTACATTTACCACTAAAGTTTGGATATACTTTCCATTTACTTTGTTTTAAACCTCATAAAATAAGAGGATTCAGCATGTAGAAAGGCTGTATTGAAGACATTCAGTGTTGATGGTGTTCGCCTGGCAGGTGTGGGGCTCACAAAAAATGACAAAATGGGGAAAAATTAAATTTTCAAGGAAACTTAAAACCAACACCTTTCCTGCATTTCAAATGCATCCTAATGCACAACAAATGCATCAGAATATGTCTAGGTGCTGTCAAACCCTAACCCTAACCCTAGCTCGGGCACTAATAGAAAAATTTCAAAATCCTGGCCTGCTGAAAAAGTGCTACAAAAGTTAGCTTAATGAGTGCAAATTGATCAGAAACATTCACACTAGCAGTATTTCAGTACTTTAAAGGTATCTGCTTTCAGTCTATTTTAATTCTGCATTATCTAGGTTTTTGCAACTTGCTGCTTAAATAGTATATTAAATGAGCATGATTTTTGCTGTTTACAGCTTAGGATTACATTTACCACTAAAGTTTGGATATACTTTCCATGTAGTTTGTTTTAAACCTCATAAAATAAGAGGATTCAGCATGTAGAAAGGCTGTATTGAAGACATTCAGTGTTGATGGTGTTCGCCTGGCAGGTGTGGGGCTCACAAAAAATGACAAAATGGGGAAAAATTAAATTTTCAAGGAAACTTAAAACCAACACCTTTCCTGCATTTCAAATGCATCCTAATGCACAACAAATGCATCAGAATATGTCTAGGTGCTGTCAAACCCTAACCCTAACCCTAGCTCGGGCACTAATAGAAAAATTTCAAAATCCTGGCCTGCTGAAAAAGTGCTACAAAAGTTAGCTTAATGAGTGCAAATTGATCAGAAACATTCACACTAGCAGTATTTCAGTACTTTAAAGGTATCTGCTTTCAGTCTATTTTAATTCTGCATTATCTAGGTTTTTGCAACTTGCTGCTTAAATAGTATATTAAATGAGCATGATTTTTGCTGTTTACAGCTTAGGATTACATTTACCACTAAAGTTTGGATATACTTTCCATGTAGTTTGTTTTAAACCTAATAAAATAAGAGGATTCAGCATGTAGAAAGGCTGTATTGAAGACATTCAGTGTTGATGGTGTTTGCCTGGCAGGTGTGGGGCTCACAAAAAATGACAAAATGGGGAAAAATTAAATTTTCAAGGAAACTTAAAACCAACACCTTTCCTGCATTTCAAATGCATCCTAATGCACAACAAATGCATCAGAATATGTCTAGGTGCTGTCAATAGCCTAACCCTAACCCTAGCTCGGGCACTAATAGAAAAATTTCAAAATCCTGGCCTGCTGAAAAAGTGCTACAAAAGTTAGCTTAATGAGTGCAAATTGATCAGAAACATTCACACTAGCAGTATTTCAGTACTTTAAAGGTATCTGCTTTCAGTCTATTTTAATTCTGCATTATCTAGGTTTTTGCAACTTGCTGCTGAAATAGTATATTAAATGAGCATGATTTTTGCCGTTTACAAGTTAGGATTACATTTACCACTAAAGTTTGGATATACTTTCCATTTAGTTTGTTTTAAACCTCATAAAATAAGAGGATTCAGCATGTAGAAAGGCTGTATTGAAGACATTCAGTGTTGATGGTGTTTGCCTGGCAGGTGTGGGGCTCACAAAAAATGACAAAATGGGGAAAAATTAAATTTTCAAGGAAACTTAAAACCAACACCTTTCCTGCATTTCAAATGCATCCTAATGCACAACAAATGCATCAGAATATGTCTAGGTGCTGTCAAACCCTAACCCTAACCCTAGCTCGGGCACTAATAGAAAAATTTCAAAATCCTGGCCTGCTGAAAAAGTGCTACAAAAGTTAGCTTAATGAGTGCAAATTGATCAGAAACATTCAAACTAGCAGTATTTCAGTACTTTAAAAATAACTGCTTTCAGTCTATTTTAATTCTGCATTATCTAGGTTTTTGCAACTTGCTGCTGAAATAGTATATTAAATGAGCATGATTTTTGCCGTTTACAGCTTAGGATTACATTTACCACTAAAGTTTGGATATACTTTCCATTTAGTTTGTTTTAAACCTCATAAAATAAGAGGATTCAGCATGTAGAAAGGCTGTATTGAAGACATTCAGTGTTGATGGTGTTTGCCTGGCAGGTGTGGGGCTCACAAAAAATGACAAAATGGGGAAAAATTAAATTTTCAAGGAAACTTAAAACCAACACCTTTCCTGCATTTCAAATGGATCCTAATGCACAACAAATGCATCAGAATATGTCTAGGTGCTGTCAAACCCTAACCCTAACCCTAGCTCGGGCACTAATAGAAAAATTTCAAAATCCTGGCCTGCTGAAAAAGTGCTACAAAAGTTAGCTTAATGAGTGCAAATTGATCAGAAACATTCACACTAGCAGTATTTCAGTACTTTAAAGGTATCTGCTTTCAGTCTATTTTAATTCTGCATTATCTAGGTTTTTGCAACTTGCTGCTGAAATAGTATATTAAATGAGCATGATTTTTGCTGTTTACAGCTTAGGATTACATTTACCACTAAAGTTTGGATATACTTTCCATTTACTTTGTTTTAAACCTCATAAAATAAGAGGATTCAGCATGTAGAAAAGCTGTATTGAAGACATTCAGTGTTGATGGTGTTTGCCTGGCAGGTGTGGGGCTCACAAAAAATGACAAAATGGGGAAAAATTAAATTTTCAAAGAAACTTAAAACCAACACCTTTCCTGCATTTCAAAATGCATCCTAATGCACAACAAATGCATCAGAATATGTCTAGGTGCTGTCAAACCCTAACCCTAACCCTAGCTCGGGCACTAATAGAAAAATTTCAAAATCCTGGCCTGCTGAAAAAGTGCTACAAAAGTTAGCTTAATGAGTGCAAATTGATCAGAAACATTCACACTAGCAGTATTTCAGTACTTTAAAGGTATCTGCTTTCAGTCTATTTTAATTCTGCATTATCTAGGTTTTTGCAACTTGCTGCTGAAATAGTATATTAAATGAGCATGATTTTTGCCTTTTACAGCTTAGGATTACATTTACCACTAAAGTTTGGATATACTTTCCATTTAGTTTGTTTTAAACCTCATAAAATAAGAGGATTCAGCATGTAGAAAGGCTGTATTGAAGACATTCAGTGTTGATGGTGTTTGCCTGGCAGGTGTGGGGCTCACAAGAAATGACAAAATGGGGAAAAATTAAATTTTCAAAGAAACTTAAAACCGACACCTTTCCTGCATTTCAAAATGCATCCTAATGCACAACAAATGCATCAGAATATGTCTAGGTGCTGTCAAACCCTAACCCTAACCCTAGCTCGGGCACTAATAGAAAAATTTCAAAATCCTGGCCTGCTGAAAAAGTGCTACAAAAGTTAGCTTAATGAGTGCAAATTGATCAGAAACATTCAAACTAGCAGTATTTCAGTACTTTAAAGGTAACTGCTTTCAGTCTATTTTAATTCTGCATTATCTAGGTTTTTGCAACTTGCTGCTGAAATAGTATATTAAATGAGCATGATTTTTGCTGTTTACAGCTTAGGATTACATTTACCACTAAAGTTTGGATATACTTTCCATTTACTTTGTTTTAAACCTCATAAAATAAGAGGATTCAGCATGTAGAAAGGCTGTATTGAAGACATTCAGTGTTGATGGTGTTCGCCTGGCAGGTGTGGGGCTCACAAAAAATGACAAAATGGGGAAAAATTAAATTTTCAAGGAAACTTAAAACCAACACCTTTCCTGCATTTCAAATGCATCCTAATGCACAACAAATGCATCAGAATATGTCTAGGTGCTGTCAAACCCTAACCCTAACCCTAGCTCGGGCACTAATAGAAAAATTTCAAAATCCTGGCCTGCTGAAAAAGTGCTACAAAAGTTAGCTTAATGAGTGCAAATTGATCAGAAACATTCACACTAGCAGTATTTCAGTACTTTAAAGGTATCTGCTTTCAGTCTATTTTAATTCTGCATTATCTAGGTTTTTGCAACTTGCTGCTTAAATAGTATATTAAATGAGCATGATTTTTGCTGTTTACAGCTTAGGATTACATTTACCACTAAAGTTTGGATATACTTTCCATGTAGTTTGTTTTAAACCTAATAAAATAAGAGGATTCAGCATGTAGAAAGGCTGTATTGAAGACATTCAGTGTTGATGGTGTTTGCCTGGCAGGTGTGGGGCTCACAAAAAATGACAAAATGGGGAAAAATTAAATTTTCAAGGAAACTTAAAACCAACACCTTTCCTGCATTTCAAATGCATCCTAATGCACAACAAATGCATCAGAATATGTCTAGGTGCTGTCAAACCCTAACCCTAACCCTAGCTCGGGCACTAATAGAAAAATTTCAAAATCCTGGCCTGCTGAAAAAGTGCTACAAAAGTTAGCTTAATGAGTGCAAATTGATCAGAAACATTCAAACTAGCAGTATTTCAGTACTTTAAAGGTATCTGCTTTCAGTCTATTTTAATTCTGCATTATCTAGGTTTTTGCAACTTGCTGCTGAAATAGTATATTAAATGATCATGATTTTTGCTGTTTACAGCTTAGGATTACATTTACCACTAAAGTTTGGATATACTTTCCATTTACTTTGTTTTAAACCTCATAAAATAAGAGGATTCAGCATGTAGAAAGGCTGTATTGAAGACATTCAGTGTTGATGGTGTTTGCCTGGCAGGTGTGGGGCTCACAAAAAATGACAAAATGGGGAAAAATTAAATTTTCAAAGAAACTTAAAACCAACACCTTTCCTGCATTTCAAAATGCATCCTAATGCACAACAAATGCATCAGAATATGTCTAGGTGCTGTCAAACACTAACCCTAACCCTAGCTCGGGCACTAATAGAAAAATTTCAAAATCCTGGCCTGCTGAAAAAGTGCTACAAAAGTTAGCTTAATGAGTGCAAATTGATCAGAAACATTCACACTAGCAGTATTTCAGTACTTTAAAGGTATCTGCTTTCAGTCTATTTTAATTCTGCATTATCTAGGTTTTTGCAACTTGCTGTTGAAATAGTATATTAAATGAGCATGATTTTTGCCGTTTACAGCTTAGGATTACATTTACCACTAAAGTTTGGATATACTTTCCATTTAGTTTGTTTGAAACCTCATAAAATAAGAGGATTCAGCATGTAGAAAGGCTGTATTGAAGACATTCAGTGTTGATGGTGTTTGCCTGGCAGGTGTGGGGCTCACAAAAAATGACAAAATGGGGAAAAATTAAATTTTCAAGAAAACTTAAAACCAACACCTTTCCTGCATTTCAAAATGCATCCTAATGCACAACAAATGCATCAGAATATGTCTAGGTGCTGTCAAACCCTAACCCTAACCCTAGCTCGGGCACTAATAGAAAAATTTCAAAATCCTGGCCTGCTGAAAAAGTGCTACAAAAGTTAGCTTAATGAGTGCAAATTGATCAGAAACATTCACACTAGCAGTATTTCAGTACTTTAAAGGTATCTGCTTTCAGTCTATTTTAAGTCTGCATTATCTAGGTTTTTGCAACTTGCTGCTGAAATAGTATATTAAATGAGCATGATTTTTGCCGTTTACAGCTTAGGATTACATTTACCACTAAAGTTTGGATATACTTTCCATTTAGTTTGTTTTAAACCTCATAAAATAAGAGGATTCAGCATGTAGAAAGGCTGTATTGAAGACATTCAGTGTTGATGGTGTTTGCCTGGCAGGTGTGGGGCTCACAAAAAATGACAAAATGGGGAAAAATTAAATTTTCAAGAAAACTTAAAACCAACACCTTTCCTGCATTTCAAAATGCATCCTAATGCACAACAAATGCATCAGAATATGTCTAGGTGCTGTCAAACCCTAACCCTAACCCTAGCTCGGGCACTAATAGAAAAATTTCAAAATCCTGGCCTGCTGAAAAAGTGCTACAAAAGTTAGCTTAATGAGTGCAAATTGATCAGAAACATTCACACTAGCAGTATTTCAGTACTTTAAAGGTATCTGCTTTCAGTCTATTTTAATTCTGCATTATCTAGGTTTTTGCAACTTGCTTCTGAAATAGTATATTAAATTAGCATGATTTTTGCCGTTTACAGCTTAGGATTACATTTACCACTAAAGTTTGGATATACTTTCTATTTAGTTTGTTTTAAACCTCATAAAATAAGAGGATTCAGCATGTAGAAAGGCTGTATTGAAGACATTCAGTGTTGATGGTGTTTGCCTGGCAGGTGTGGGGCTCACAAAAAATGACAAAATGGGGAAAAATTAAATTTTCAAGGAAACTTAAAACCAACACCTTTCCTGCATTTCAAATGGATCCTAATGCACAACAAATGCATCAGAATATGTCTAGGTGCTGTCAAACCCTAACCCTAACCCTAGCTCGGGCACTAATAGAAAAATTTCAAAATCCTGGCCTGCTGAAAAAGTGCTACAAAAGTTAGCTTAATGAGTGCAAATTGATCAGAAACATTCACACTAGCAGTATTTCAGTACTTTAAAGGTATCTGCTTTCAGTCTATTTTAATTCTGCATTATCTAGGTTTTTGCAACTTGCTGCTGAAATAGTATATTAAATGAGCATGATTTTTGCCGTTTACAGCTTAGGATTACATTTACCACTAAAGTTTGGATATACTTTCCATTTAGTTTGTTTTAAACCTCATAAAATAAGAGGATTCAGCATGTAGAAAGGCTGTATTGAAGACATTCAGTGTTGATGGTGTTTGCCTGGCAGGTGTGGGGCTCACAAAAAATGACAAAATGGGGAAAAATTAAATTTTCAAGGAAACTTAAAACCAACACCTTTCCTGCATTTCAAATGCATCCTAATGCACAACAAATGCATCAGAATATGTCTAGGTGCTGTCAAACCCTAACCCTAACCCTAACTCGGGCACTAATAGAAAATTTTCAAAATCCTGGCCTGCTGAAAAAGTGCTACAAAAGTTAGCTTAATGAGTGCAAATTGATCAGAAACATTCAAACTAGCAGTATTTCAGTACTTTAAAGGTAACTGCTTTCAGTCTATTTTAATTCTGCATTATCTAGGTTTTTGCAACTTGCTGCTGAAATAGTATATTAAATGAGCATGATTTTTGCTGTTTACAGCTTAGGATTACATTTACCACTAAAGTTTGGATATACTTTCCATTTACTTTGTTTTAAACCTCATAAAATAAGAGGATTCAGCATGTAGAAAGGCTGTATTGAAGACATTCAGTGTTGATGGTGTTTGCCTGGCAGGTGTGGGGCTCACAAAAAATGACAAAATGGGGAAAAATTAAATTTTCAAGAAAACTTAAAACCAACACCTTTCCTGCATTTCAAAATGCATCCTAATGCACAACAAATGCATCAGAATATGTCTAGGTGCTGTCAAACCCTAACCCTAACCCTAGCTCGGGCACTAATAGAAAAATTTCAAAATCCTGGCCTGCTGAAAAAGTGCTACAAAAGTTAGCTTAATGAGTGCAAATTGATCAGAAACATTCACACTAGCAGTATTTCAGTACTTTAAAGGTATCTGCTTTCAGTCTATTTTAATTCTGCATTATCTAGGTTTTTGCAACTTGCTTCTGAAATAGTATATTAAATTAGCATGATTTTTGCCGTTTACAGCTTAGGATTACATTTACCACTAAAGTTTGGATATACTTTCTATTTAGTTTGTTTTAAACCTCATAAAATAAGAGGATTCAGCATGTAGAAAGGCTGTATTGAAGACATTCAGTGTTGATGGTGTTTGCCTGGCAGGTGTGGGGCTCACAAAAAATGACAAAATGGGGAAAAATTAAATTTTCAAGGAAACTTAAAACCAACACCTTTCCTGCATTTCAAATGGATCCTAATGCACAACAAATGCATCAGAATATGTCTAGGTGCTGTCAAACCCTAACCCTAACCCTAGCTCGGGCACTAATAGAAAAATTTCAAAATCCTGGCCTGCTGAAAAAGTGCTACAAAAGTTAGCTTAATGAGTGCAAATTGATCAGAAACATTCACACTAGCAGTATTTCAGTACTTTAAAGGTATCTGCTTTCAGTCTATTTTAATTCTGCATTATCTAGGTTTTTGCAACTTGCTGCTGAAATAGTATATTAAATGAGCATGATTTTTGCCGTTTACAGCTTAGGATTACATTTACCACTAAAGTTTGGATATACTTTCCATTTAGTTTGTTTTAAACCTCATAAAATAAGAGGATTCAGCATGTAGAAAGGCTGTATTGAAGACATTCAGTGTTGATGGTGTTCGCCTGGCAGGTGTGGGGCTCACAAAAAATGACAAAATGGGGAAAAATTAAATTTTCAAGGAAACTTAAAACCAACACCTTTCCTGCATTTCAAATGCATCCTAATGCACAACAAATGCATCAGAATATGTCTAGGTGCTGTCAAACCCTAACCCTAACCCTAGCTCGGGCACTAATAGAAAAATTTCAAAATCCTGGCTTGCTGAAAAAGTGCTACAAAAGTTAGCTTAATGAGTACAAATTGATCAGAAACATTCACACTAGCAGTATTTCAGTACTTTAAAGGTATCTGCTTTCAGTCTATTTTAATTCTGCATTATCTAGGTTTTTGCAACTTGCTGCTGAAATAGTATATTAAATGAGCATGATTTTTGCTGTTTACAGCTTAGGATTACATTTACCACTAAAGTTTGGATATACTTTCCATTTACTTTGTTTTAAACCTCATAAAATAAGAGGATTCAGCATGTAGAAAGGCTGTATTGAAGACATTCTGTGTTGATGGTGTTTGCCTGGCAGGTGTGGGGCTCACAAAAAATGACAAAATGGGGAAAAATTAAATTTTCAAAGAAACTTAAAACCAACACCTTTCCTGCATTTCAAAATGCATCCTAATGCACAACAAATGCATCAGAATATGTCTAGGTGCTGTCAAACCCTAACCCTAACCCTAGCTCGGGCACTAATAGAAAAATTTCAAAATCCTGGCCTGCTGAAAAAGTGCTACAAAAGTTAGCTTAATGAGTGCAAATTGATCAGAAACATTCACACTAGCAGTATTTCAGTACTTTAAAGGTATCTGCTTTCAGTCTATTTTAATTCTGCATTATCTAGGTTTTTGCAACTTGCTGCTGAAATAGTATATTAAATGAGCATGATTTTTGCCGTTTACAGCTTAGGATTACATTTACCACTAAAGTTTGGATATACTTTCCATTTAGTTTGTTTTAAACCTCATAAAATAAGAGGATTCAGCATGTAGAAAGGCTGTATTGAAGACATTCAGTGTTGATGGTGTTTGCCTGGCAGGTGTGGGGCTCACAAAAAATGACAAAATGGGGAAAAATTAAATTTTCAAGAAAACTTAAAACCAACACCTTTCCTGCATTTCAAAATGCATCCTAATGCACAACAAATGCATCAGAATATGTCTAGGTGCTGTCAAACCCTAACCCTAACCCTAGCTCGGGCACTAATAGAAAAATTTCAAAATCCTGGCCTGCTGAAAAAGTGCTACAAAAGTTAGCTTAATGAGTGCAAATTGATCAGAAACATTCACACTAGCAGTATTTCAGTACTTTAAAGGTATCTGCTTTCAGTCTATTTTAATTCTGCATTATCTAGGTTTTTGCAACTTGCTGCTGAAATAGTATATTAAATGAGCATGATTTTTGCTGTTTACAGCTTAGGATTACATTTACCACTAAAGTTTGGATATACTTTCCATTTACTTTGTTTTAAACCTCATAAAATAAGAGGATTCAGCATGTAGAAAGGCTGTATTGAAGACATTCAGTGTTGATGGTGTTCGCCTGGCAGGTGTGGGGCTCACAAAAAATGACAAAATGGGGAAAAATTAAATTTTCAAGGAAACTTAAAACCAACACCTTTCCTGCATTTCAAATGCATCCTAATGCACAACAAATGCATCAGAATATGTCTAGGTGCTGTCAAACCCTAACCCTAACCCTAGCTCGGGCACTAATAGAAAAATTTCAAAATCCTGGCCTGCTGAAAAAGTGCTACAAAAGTTAGCTTAATGAGTGCAAATTGATCAGAAACATTCACACTAGCAGTATTTCAGTACTTTAAAGGTATCTGCTTTCAGTCTATTTTAATTCTGCATTATCTAGGTTTTTGCAACTTGCTTCTGAAATAGTATATTAAATTAGCATGATTTTTGCCGTTTACAGCTTAGGATTACATTTACCACTAAAGTTTGGATATACTTTCTATTTAGTTTGTTTTAAACCTCATAAAATAAGAGGATTCAGCATGTAGAAAGGCTGTATTGAAGACATTCAGTGTTGATGGTGTTTGCCTGGCAGGTGTGGGGCTCACAAAAAATGACAAAATGGGGAAAAATTAAATTTTCAAGGAAACTTAAAACCAACACCTTTCCTGCATTTCAAATGGATCCTAATGCACAACAAATGCATCAGAATATGTCTAGGTGCTGTCAAACCCTAACCCTAACCCTAGCTCGGGCACTAATAGAAAAATTTCAAAATCCTGGCCTGCTGAAAAAGTGCTACAAAAGTTAGCTTAATGAGTGCAAATTGATCAGAAACATTCACACTAGCAGTATTTCAGTACTTTAAAGGTATCTGCTTTCAGTCTATTTTAATTCTGCATTATCTAGGTTTTTGCAACTTGCTGCTGAAATAGTATATTAAATGAGCATGATTTTTGGTGTTTACAGCTTAGGATTACATTTACCACTAAAGTTTGGATATACTTTCCATTTACTTTGTTTTAAACCTCATAAAATAAGAGGATTCAGCATGTAGAAAGGCTGTATTGAAGACATTCAGTGTTGATGGTGTTTGCCTGGCAGGTGTGGGGCTCACAAAAAATGACAAAATGGGGAAAAATTAAATTTTCAAAGAAACTTAAAACCAACACCTTTCCTGCATTTCAAAATGCATCCTAATGCACAACAAATGCATCAGAATATGTCTAGGTGCTGTCAAACCCTAACCCTAACCCTAGCTCGGGCACTAATAGAAAAATTTCAAAATCCTGGCCTGCTGAAAAAGTGCTACAAAAGTTAGCTTAATGAGTGCAAATTGATCAGAAACATTCACACTAGCAGTATTTCAGTACTTTAAAGGTATCTGCTTTCAGTCTATTTTAATTCTGCATTATCTAGGTTTTTGCAACTTGCTGCTGAAATAGTATATTAAATGAGCATGATTTTTGCCGTTTACAGCTTAGGATTACATTTACCACTAAAGTTTGGATATACTTTCCATTTAGTTTGTTTTAAACCTCATAAAATAAGAGGATTCAGCATGTAGAAAGGCTGTATTGAAGACATTCAGTGTTGATGGTGTTTGCCTGGCAGGTGTGGGGCTCACAAAAAATGACAAAATGGGGAAAAATTAAATTTTCAAGGAAACTTAAAACCAACACCTTTCCTGCATTTCAAATGGATCCTAATGCACAACAAATGCATCAGAATATGTCTAGGTGCTGTCAAACCCTAACCCTATCCCTAGCTCGGGCACTAATAGAAAAATTTCAAAATCCTGGCCTGCTGAAAAAGTGCTACAAAAGTTAGCTTAATGAGTGCAAATTGATCAGAAACATTCACACTAGCAGTATTTCAGTACTTTAAAGGTATCTGCTTTCAGTCTATTTTAATTCTGCATTATCTAGGTTTTTGCAACTTGCTGCTGAAATAGTATATTAAATGAGCATGATTTTTGGTGTTTACAGCTTAGGATTACATTTACCACTAAAGTTTGGATATACTTTCCATTTACTTTGTTTTAAACCTCATAAAATAAGAGGATTCAGCATGTAGAAAGGCTGTATTGAAGACATTCAGTGTTGATGGTGTTTGCCTGGCAGGTGTGGGGCTCACAAAAAATGACAAAATGGGGAAAAATTAAATTTTCAAAGAAACTTAAAACCAACACCTTTCCTGCATTTCAAAATGCATCCTAATGCACAACAAATGCATCAGAATATGTCTAGGTGCTGTCAAACCCTAACCCTAACCCTAGCTCGGGCACTAATAGAAAAATTTCAAAATCCTGGCCTGCTGAAAAAGTGCTACAAAAGTTAGCTTAATGAGTGCAAATTGATCAGAAACATTCACACTAGCAGTATTTCAGTACTTTAAAGGTATCTGCTTTCAGTCTATTTTAATTCTGCATTATCTAGGTTTTTGCAACTTGCTGCTGAAATAGTATATTAAATGAGCATGATTTTTGCCGTTTACAGCTTAGGATTACATTTACCACTAAAGTTTGGATATACTTTCCATTTAGTTTGTTTTAAACCTCATAAAATAAGAGGATTCAGCATGTAGAAAGGCTGTATTGAAGACATTCAGTGTTGATGGTGTTTGCCTGGCAGGTGTGGGGCTCACAAAAAATGACAAAATGGGGAAAAATTAAATTTTCAAGAAAACTTAAAACCAACACCTTTCCTGCATTTCAAAATGCATCCTAATGCACAACAAATGCATCAGAATATGTCTAGGTGCTGTCAAACCCTAACCCTAACCCTAGCTCGGGCACTAATAGAAAAATTTCAAAATCCTGGCCTGCTGAAAAAGTGCTACAAAAGTTAGCTTAATGAGTGCAAATTGATCAGAAACATTCACACTAGCAGTATTTCAGTACTTTAAAGGTATCTGCTTTCAGTCTATTTTAATTCTGCATTATCTAGGTTTTTGCAACTTGCTGCTGAAATAGTATATTAAATGAGCATGATTTTTGCCGTTTACAGCTTAGGATTACATTTACCACTAAAGTTTGGATATACTTTCCATTTAGTTTGTTTTAAACCTCATAAAATAAGAGGATTCAGCATGTAGAAAGGCTGTATTGAAGACATTCAGTGTTGATGGTGTTTGCCTGGCAGGTGTGGGGCTCACAAAAAATGACAAAATGGGGAAAAATTAAATTTTCAAGGAAACTTAAAACCAACACCTTTCCTGCATTTCAAATGCATCCTAATGCACAACAAATGCATCAGAATATGTCTAGGTGCTGTCAAACCCTAACCCTAACCCTAGCTCGGGCACTAATAGAAAAATTTCAAAATCCTGGCCTGCTGAAAAAGTGCTACAAAAGTTAGCTTAATGAGTGCAAATTGATCAGAAACATTCACACTAGCAGTATTTCAGTACTTTAAAGGTATCTGCTTTCAGTCTATTTTAATTCTGCATTATCTAGGTTTTTGCAACTTGCTGCTGAAATAGTATATTAAATGAGCATGATTTTTGCTGTTTACAGCTTAGGATTACATTTACCACTAAAGTTTGGATATACTTTCCATTTACTTTGTTTTAAACCTCATAAAATAAGAGGATTCAGCATGTAGAAAGGCTGTATTGAAGACATTCAGTGTTGATGGTGTTCGCCTGGTAGGTGTGGGGCTCACAAAAAATGACAAAATGGGGAAAAATTAAATTTTCAAGGAAACTTAAAACCAACACCTTTCCTGCATTTCAAATGCATCCTAATGCACAACAAATGCATCAGAATATGTCTAGGTGCTGTCAAACCCTAACCCTAACCCTAGCTCGGGCACTAATAGAAAAATTTCAAAATCCTGGCCTGCTGAAAAAGTGCTACAAAAGTTAGCTTAATGAGTGCAAATTGATCAGAAACATTCACACTAGCAGTATTTCAGTACTTTAAAGGTATCTGCTTTCAGTCTATTTTAATTCTGCATTATCTAGGTTTTTGCAACTTGCTGCTGAAATAGTATATTAAATGAGCATGATTTTTGCTGTTTACAGCTTAGGATTACATTTACCACTAAAGTTTGGATATACTTTCCATTTACTTTGTTTTAAACCTCATAAAATAAGAGGATTCAGCATGTAGAAAGGCTGTATTGAAGACATTCAGTGTTGATGGTGTTTGCCTGGCAGGTGTGGGGCTCACAAAAAATGACAAAATGGGGAAAAATTAAATTTTCAAAGAAACTTAAAACCAACACCTTTCCTGCATTTCAAAATGCATCCTAATGCACAACAAATGCATCAGAATATGTCTAGGTGCTGTCAAACCCTAACCCTAACCCTAGCTCGGGCACTAATAGAAAAATTTCAAAATCCTGGCCTGCTGAAAAAGTGCTACAAAAGTTAGCTTAATGAGTGCAAATTGATCAGAAACATTCACACTAGCAGTATTTCAGTACTTTAAAGGTATCTGCTTTCAGTCTATTTTAATTCTGCATTATCTAGGTTTTTGCAACTTGCTGCTGAAATAGTATATTAAATGAGCATGATTTTTGCCGTTTACAGCTTAGGATTACATTTACCACTAAAGTTTGGATATACTTTCCATTTAGTTTGTTTTAAACCTCATAAAATAAGAGGATTCAGCATGTAGAAAGGCTGTATTGAAGACATTCAGTGTTGATGGTGTTTGCCTGGCAGGTGTGGGGCTCACAAAAAATGACAAAATGGGGAAAAATTAAATTTTCAAGAAAACTTAAAACCAACACCTTTCCTGCATTTCAAAATGCATCCTAATGCACAACAAATGCATCAGAATATGTCTAGGTGCTGTCAAACCCTAACCCTAACCCTAGCTCGGGCACTAATAGAAAAATTTCAAAATCCTGGCCTGCTGAAAAAGTGCTACAAAAGTTAGCTTAATGAGTGCAAATTGATCAGAAACATTCACACTAGCAGTATTTCAGTACTTTAAAGGTATCTGCTTTCAGTCTATTTTAATTCTGCATTATCTAGGTTTTTGCAACTTGCTGCTGAAATAGTATATTAAATGAGCATGATTTTTGCCGTTTACAGCTTAGGATTACATTTACCACTAAAGTTTGGATATACTTTCCATTTAGTTTGTTTTAAACCTCATAAAATAAGAGGATTCAGCATGTAGAAAGGCTGTATTGAAGACATTCAGTGTTGATGGTGTTTGCCTGGCAGGTGTGGGGCTCACAAAAAATGACAAAATGGGGAAAAATTAAATTTTCAAGGAAACTTAAAACCAACACCTTTCCTGCATTTCAAATGCATCCTAATGCACAACAAATGCATCAGAATATGTCTAGGTGCTGTCAAACCCTAACCCTAACCCTAGCTCGGGCACTAATAGAAAAATTTCAAAATCCTGGCCTGCTGAAAAAGTGCTACAAAAGTTAGCTTAATGAGTGCAAATTGATCAGAAACATTCACACTAGCAGTATTTCAGTACTTTAAAGGTATCTGCTTTCAGTCTATTTTAATTCTGCATTATCTAGGTTTTTGCAACTTGCTGCTGAAATAGTATATTAAATGAGCATGATTTTTGCTGTTTACAGCTTAGGATTACATTTACCACTAAAGTTTGGATATACTTTCCATTTACTTTGTTTTAAACCTCATAAAATAAGAGGATTCAGCATGTAGAAAGGCTGTATTGAAGACATTCAGTGTTGATGGTGTTCGCCTGGTAGGTGTGGGGCTCACAAAAAATGACAAAATGGGGAAAAATTAAATTTTCAAGGAAACTTAAAACCAACACCTTTCCTGCATTTCAAATGCATCCTAATGCACAACAAATGCATCAGAATATGTCTAGGTGCTGTCAAACCCTAACCCTAACCCTAGCTCGGGCACTAATAGAAAAATTTCAAAATCCTGGCCTGCTGAAAAAGTGCTACAAAAGTTAGCTTAATGAGTGCAAATTGATCAGAAACATTCACACTAGCAGTATTTCAGTACTTTAAAGGTATCTGCTTTCAGTCTATTTTAATTCTGCATTATCTAGGTTTTTGCAACTTGCTGCTGAAATAGTATATTAAATGAGCATGATTTTTGCTGTTTACAGCTTAGGATTACATTTACCACTAAAGTTTGGATATACTTTCCATTTAGTTTGTTTGAAACCTCATAAAATAAGAGGATTCAGCATGTAGAAAGGCTGTATTGAAGACATTCAGTGTTGATGGTGTTTGCCTGGCAGGTGTGGGGCTCACAAAAAATGACAAAATGGGGAAAAATTAAATTTTCAAGAAAACTTAAAACCAACACCTTTCCTGCATTTCAAAATGCATCCTAATACACAACAAATGCATCAGAATATGTCTAGGTGCTGTCAAACCCTAACCCTAACCCTAGCTCGGGCACTAATAGAAAAATTTCAAAATCCTGGCCTGCTGAAAAAGTGCTACAAAAGTTAGCTTAATGAGTGCAAATTGATCAGAAACATTCACACTAGCAGTATTTCAGTACTTTAAAGGTATCTGCTTTCAGTCTATTTTAATTCTGCATTATCTAGGTTTTTGCAACTTGCTGCTGAAATAGTATATTAAATTAGCGTGATTTTTGCCGTTTACAGCTTAGGATTACATTTACCACTAAAGTTTGGATATACTTTCTATTTAGTTTGTTTTAAACCTCATAAAATAAGAGGATTCAGCATGTAGAAAGGCTGTATTGAAGACATTCAGTGTTGATGGTGTTTGCCTGGCAGGTGTGGGGCTCACAAAAAATGACAAAATGGGGAAAAATTAAATTTTCAAGGAAACTTAAAACCAACACCTTTCCTGCATTTCAAATGCATCCTAATGCACAACAAATGCATCAGAATATGTCTAGGTGCTGTCAAACCCTAACCCTAACCCTAGCTCGGGCACTAATAGAAAAATTTCAAAATCCTGGCCTGCTGAAAAAGTGCTACAAAAGTTAGTTTAATGAGTGCAAATTGATCAGAAACATTCACACTAGCAGTATTTCAGTACATTAAAGGTATCTGCTTTCAGTCTATTTTAATTCTGCATTATCTAGGTTTTTGCAACTTGCTGCTGAAATAGTATATTAAATGAGCATGATTTTTGCCGTTTACAGCTTAGGATTACATTTACCACTAAAGTTTGGATATACTTTCCATTTAGTTTGTTTTAAACCTCATAAAATAAGAGGATTCAGCATGTAGAAAGGCTGTATTGAAGACATTCAGTGTTGATGGTGTTTGCCTGGCAGGTGTGGGGCTCACAAAAAATGACAAAATGGGGAAAAATTAAATTTTCAAGAAAACTTAAAACCAACACCTTTCCTGCATTTCAAATGCATCCTAATGCACAACAAATGCATCAGAATATGTCTAGGTGCTGTCAAACCCTAACCCTAACCCTAGCTCGGGCACTAATAGAAAATTTTCAAAATCCTGGCCTGCTGAAAAAGTGCTACAAAAGTTAGCTTAATGAGTGCAAATTGATCAGAAACATTCAAACTAGCAGTATTTCAGTACTTTAAAGGTAACTGCTTTCAGTCTATTTTAATTCTGCATTATCTAGGTTTTTGCAACTTGCTGCTGAAATAGTATATTAAATGAGCATGATTTTTGCTGTTTACAGCTTAGGATTACATTTACCACTAAAGTTTGGATATACTTTCCATTTACTTTGTTTTAAACCTCATAAAATAAGAGGATTCAGCATGTAGAAAGGCTGTATTGAAGACATTCAGTGTTGATGGTGTTCGCCTGGCAGGTGTGGGGCTCACAAAAAATGACAAAATGGGGAAAAATTAAATTTTCAAGGAAACTTAAAACCAACACCTTTCCTGCATTTCAAATGCATCCTAATGCACAACAAATGCATCAGAATATGTCTAGGTGCTGTCAAACCCTAACCCTAACCCTAGCTCGGGCACTAATAGAAAAATTTCAAAATCCTGGCCTGCTGAAAAAGTGCTACAAAAGTTAGCTTAATGAGTGCAAATTGATCAGAAACATTCACACTAGCAGTATTTCAGTACTTTAAAGGTATCTGCTTTCAGTCTATTTTAATTCTGCATTATCTAGGTTTTTGCAACTTGCTGCTTAAATAGTATATTAAATGAGCATGATTTTTGCTGTTTACAGCTTAGGATTACATTTACCACTAAAGTTTGGATATACTTTCCATGTAGTTTGTTTTAAACCTCATAAAATAAGAGGATTCAGCATGTAGAAAGGCTGTATTGAAGACATTCAGTGTTGATGGTGTTCGCCTGGCAGGTGTGGGGCTCACAAAAAATGACAAAATGGGGAAAAATTAAATTTTCAAGGAAACTTAAAACCAACACCTTTCCTGCATTTCAAATGCATCCTAATGCACAACAAATGCATCAGAATATGTCTAGGTGCTGTCAAACCCTAACCCTAACCCTAGCTCGGGCACTAATAGAAAAATTTCAAAATCCTGGCCTGCTGAAAAAGTGCTACAAAAGTTAGCTTAATGAGTGCAAATTGATCAGAAACATTCACACTAGCAGTATTTCAGTACTTTAAAGGTATCTGCTTTCAGTCTATTTTAATTCTGCATTATCTAGGTTTTTGCAACTTGCTGCTTAAATAGTATATTAAATGAGCATGATTTTTGCTGTTTACAGCTTAGGATTACATTTACCACTAAAGTTTGGATATACTTTCCATGTAGTTTGTTTTAAACCTAATAAAATAAGAGGATTCAGCATGTAGAAAGGCTGTATTGAAGACATTCAGTGTTGATGGTGTTTGCCTGGCAGGTGTGGGGCTCACAAAAAATGACAAAATGGGGAAAAATTAAATTTTCAAGGAAACTTAAAACCAACACCTTTCCTGCATTTCAAATGCATCCTAATGCACAACAAATGCATCAGAATATGTCTAGGTGCTGTCAATAGCCTAACCCTAACCCTAGCTCGGGCACTAATAGAAAAATTTCAAAATCCTGGCCTGCTGAAAAAGTGCTACAAAAGTTAGCTTAATGAGTGCAAATTGATCAGAAACATTCACACTAGCAGTATTTCAGTACTTTAAAGGTATCTGCTTTCAGTCTATTTTAATTCTGCATTATCTAGGTTTTTGCAACTTGCTGCTGAAATAGTATATTAAATGAGCATGATTTTTGCCGTTTACAAGTTAGGATTACATTTACCACTAAAGTTTGGATATACTTTCCATTTAGTTTGTTTTAAACCTCATAAAATAAGAGGATTCAGCATGTAGAAAGGCTGTATTGAAGACATTCAGTGTTGATGGTGTTTGCCTGGCAGGTGTGGGGCTCACAAAAAATGACAAAATGGGGAAAAATTAAATTTTCAAGGAAACTTAAAACCAACACCTTTCCTGCATTTCAAATGCATCCTAATGCACAACAAATGCATCAGAATATGTCTAGGTGCTGTCAAACCCTAACCCTAACCCTAGCTCGGGCACTAATAGAAAAATTTCAAAATCCTGGCCTGCTGAAAAAGTGCTACAAAAGTTAGCTTAATGAGTGCAAATTGATCAGAAACATTCAAACTAGCAGTATTTCAGTACTTTAAAAATAACTGCTTTCAGTCTATTTTAATTCTGCATTATCTAGGTTTTTGCAACTTGCTGCTGAAATAGTATATTAAATGAGCATGATTTTTGCCGTTTACAGCTTAGGATTACATTTACCACTAAAGTTTGGATATACTTTCCATTTAGTTTGTTTTAAACCTCATAAAATAAGAGGATTCAGCATGTAGAAAGGCTGTATTGAAGACATTCAGTGTTGATGGTGTTTGCCTGGCAGGTGTGGGGCTCACAAAAAATGACAAAATGGGGAAAAATTAAATTTTCAAGGAAACTTAAAACCAACACCTTTCCTGCATTTCAAATGCATCCTAATGCACAACAAATGCATCAGAATATGTCTAGGTGCTGTCAAACCCTAACCCTAACCCTAGCTCGGGCACTAATAGAAAAATTTCAAAATCCTGGCCTGCTGAAAAAGTGCTACAAAAGTTAGCTTAATGAGTGCAAATTGATCAGAAACATTCACACTAGCAGTATTTCAGTACTTTAAAGGTATCTGCTTTCAGTCTATTTTAATTCTGCATTATCTAGGTTTTTGCAACTTGCTGCTGAACTAGTATATTAAATGAGCATGATTTTTGCTGTTTACAGCTTAGGATTACATTTACCACTAAAGTTTGGATATACTTTCCATTTACTTTGTTTTAAACCTCATAAAATAAGAGGATTCAGCATGTAGAAAGGCTGTATTGAAGACATTCAGTGTTGATGGTGTTCGCCTGGCAGGTGTGGGGCTCACAAAAAATGACAAAATGGGGAAAAATTAAATTTTCAAGGAAACTTAAAACCAACACCTTTCCTGCATTTCAAATGCATCCTAATGCACAACAAATGCATCAGAATATGTCTAGGTGCTGTCAAACCCTAACCCTAACCCTAGCTCGGGCACTAATAGAAAAATTTCAAAATCCTGGCCTGCTGAAAAAGTGCTACAAAAGTTAGCTTAATGAGTGCAAATTGATCAGAAACATTCACACTAGCAGTATTTCAGTACTTTAAAGGTATCTGCTTTCAGTCTATTTTAATTCTGCATTATCTAGGTTTTTGCAACTTGCTGCTTAAATAGTATATTAAATGAGCATGATTTTTGCTGTTTACAGCTTAGGATTACATTTACCACTAAAGTTTGGATATACTTTCCATGTAGTTTGTTTTAAACCTCATAAAATAAGAGGATTCAGCATGTAGAAAGGCTGTATTGAAGACATTCAGTGTTGATGGTGTTCGCCTGGCAGGTGTGGGGCTCACAAAAAATGACAAAATGGGGAAAAATTAAATTTTCAAGGAAACTTAAAACCAACACCTTTCCTGCATTTCAAATGCATCCTAATGCACAACAAATGCATCAGAATATGTCTAGGTGCTGTCAAACCCTAACCCTAACCCTAGCTCGGGCACTAATAGAAAAATTTCAAAATCCTGGCCTGCTGAAAAAGTGCTACAAAAGTTAGCTTAATGAGTGCAAATTGATCAGAAACATTCACACTAGCAGTATTTCAGTACTTTAAAGGTAACTGCTTTCAGTCTATTTTAATTCTGCATTATCTAGGTTTTTGCAACTTGCTGCTTAAATAGTATATTAAATGAGCATGATTTTTGCTGTTTACAGCTTAGGATTACATTTACCACTAAAGTTTGGATATACTTTCCATGTAGTTTGTTTTAAACCTAATAAAATAAGAGGATTCAGCATGTAGAAAGGCTGTATTGAAGACATTCAGTGTTGATGGTGTTTGCCTGGCAGGTGTGGGGCTCACAAAAAATGACAAAATGGGGAAAAATTAAATTTTCAAGGAAACTTAAAACCAACACCTTTCCTGCATTTCAAATGCATCCTAATGCACAACAAATGCATCAGAATATGTCTAGGTGCTGTCAATAGCCTAACCCTAACCCTAGCTCGGGCACTAATAGAAAAATTTCAAAATCCTGGCCTGCTGAAAAAGTGCTACAAAAGTTAGCTTAATGAGTGCAAATTGATCAGAAACATTCACACTAGCAGTATTTCAGTACTTTAAAGGTATCTGCTTTCAGTCTATTTTAATTCTGCATTATCTAGGTTTTTGCAACTTGCTGCTGAAATAGTATATTAAATGAGCATGATTTTTGCTGTTTACAGCTTAGGATTACATTTACCACTAAAGTTTGGATATACTTTCCATTTACTTTGTTTTAAACCTCATAAAATAAGAGGATTCAGCATGTAGAAAGGCTGTATTGAAGACATTCAGTGTTGATGGTGTTCGCCTGGCAGGTGTGGGGCTCACAAAAAATGACAAAATGGGGAAAAATTAAATTTTCAAGGAAACTTAAAACCAACACCTTTCCTGCATTTCAAATGCATCCTAATGCACAACAAATGCATCAGAATATGTCTAGGTGCTGTCAAACCCTAACCCTAACCCTAGCTCGGGCACTAATAGAAAAATTTCAAAATCCTGGCCTGCTGAAAAAGTGCTACAAAAGTTAGCTTAATGAGTGCAAATTGATCAGAAACATTCACACTAGCAGTATTTCAGTACTTTAAAGGTATCTGCTTTCAGTCTATTTTAATTCTGCATTATCTAGGTTTTTGCAACTTGCTGCTTAAATAGTATATTAAATGAGCATGATTTTTGCTGTTTACAGCTTAGGATTACATTTACCACTAAAGTTTGGATATACTTTCCATGTAGTTTGTTTTAAACCTCATAAAATAAGAGGATTCAGCATGTAGAAAGGCTGTATTGAAGACATTCAGTGTTGATGGTGTTCGCCTGGCAGGTGTGGGGCTCACAAAAAATGACAAAATGGGGAAAAATTAAATTTTCAAGGAAACTTAAAACCAACACCTTTCCTGCATTTCAAATGCATCCTAATGCACAACAAATGCATCAGAATATGTCTAGGTGCTGTCAAACCCTAACCCTAACCCTAGCTCGGGCACTAATAGAAAAATTTCAAAATCCTGGCCTGCTGAAAAAGTGCTACAAAAGTTAGCTTAATGAGTGCAAATTGATCAGAAACATTCACACTAGCAGTATTTCAGTACTTTAAAGGTATCTGCTTTCAGTCTATTTTAATTCTGCATTATCTAGGTTTTTGCAACTTGCTGCTTAAATAGTATATTAAATGAGCATGATTTTTGCTGTTTACAGCTTAGGATTACATTTACCACTAAAGTTTGGATATACTTTCCATGTAGTTTGTTTTAAACCTAATAAAATAAGAGGATTCAGCATGTAGAAAGGCTGTATTGAAGACATTCAGTGTTGATGGTGTTTGCCTGGCAGGTGTGGGGCTCACAAAAAATGACAAAATGGGGAAAAATTAAATTTTCAAGGAAACTTAAAACCAACACCTTTCCTGCATTTCAAATGCATCCTAATGCACAACAAATGCATCAGAATATGTCTAGGTGCTGTCAATAGCCTAACCCTAACCCTAGCTCGGGCACTAATAGAAAAATTTCAAAATCCTGGCCTGCTGAAAAAGTGCTACAAAAGTTAGCTTAATGAGTGCAAATTGATCAGAAACATTCACACTAGCAGTATTTCAGTACTTTAAAGGTATCTGCTTTCAGTCTATTTTAATTCTGCATTATCTAGGTTTTTGCAACTTGCTGCTGAAATAGTATATTAAATGAGCATGATTTTTGCCGTTTACAAGTTAGGATTACATTTACCACTAAAGTTTGGATATACTTTCCATGTAGTTTGTTTTAAACCTAATAAAATAAGAGGATTCAGCATGTAGAAAGGCTGTATTGAAGACATTCAGTGTTGATGGTGTTTGCCTGGCAGGTGTGGGGCTCACAAAAAATGACAAAATGGGGAAAAATTAAATTTTCAAGGAAACTTAAAACCAACACCTTTCCTGCATTTCAAATGCATCCTAATGCACAACAAATGCATCAGAATATGTCTAGGTGCTGTCAATAGCCTAACCCTAACCCTAGCTCGGGCACTAATAGAAAAATTTCAAAATCCTGGCCTGCTGAAAAAGTGCTACAAAAGTTAGCTTAATGAGTGCAAATTGATCAGAAACATTCACACTAGCAGTATTTCAGTACTTTAAAGGTATCTGCTTTCAGTCTATTTTAATTCTGCATTATCTAGGTTTTTGCAACTTGCTGCTGAAATAGTATATTAAATGAGCATGATTTTTGCCGTTTACAAGTTAGGATTACATTTACCACTAAAGTTTGGATATACTTTCCATTTAGTTTGTTTTAAACCTCATAAAATAAGAGGATTCAGCATGTAGAAAGGCTGTATTGAAGACATTCAGTGTTGATGGTGTTTGCCTGGCAGGTGTGGGGCTCACAAAAAATGACAAAATGGGGAAAAATTAAATTTTCAAGGAAACTTAAAACCAACACCTTTCCTGCATTTCAAATGCATCCTAATGCACAACAAATGCATCAGAATATGTCTAGGTGCTGTCAAACCCTAACCCTAACCCTAGCTCGGGCACTAATAGAAAAATTTCAAAATCCTGGCCTGCTGAAAAAGTGCTACAAAAGTTAGCTTAATGAGTGCAAATTGATCAGAAACATTCAAACTAGCAGTATTTCAGTACTTTAAAAATAACTGCTTTCAGTCTATTTTAATTCTGCATTATCTAGGTTTTTGCAACTTGCTGCTGAAATAGTATATTAAATGAGCATGATTTTTGCTGTTTACAGCTTAGGATTACATTTACCACTAAAGTTTGGATATACTTTCCATTTAGTTTGTTTTAAACCTCATAAAATAAGAGGATTCAGCATGTAGAAAGGCTGTATTGAAGACATTCAGTGTTGATGGTGTTTGCCTGGCAGGTGTGGGGCTCACAAAAAATGACAAAATGGGGAAAAATTAAATTTTCAAGGAAACTTAAAACCAACACCTTTCCTGCATTTCAAATGGATCCTAATGCACAACAAATGCATCAGAATATGTCTAGGTGCTGTCAAACCCTAACCCTAACCCTAGCTCGGGCACTAATAGAAAAATTTCAAAATCCTGGCCTGCTGAAAAAGTGCTACAAAAGTTAGCTTAATGAGTGCAAATTGATCAGAAACATTCACACTAGCAGTATTTCAGTACTTTAAAGGTATCTGCTTTCAGTCTATTTTAATTCTGCATTATCTAGGTTTTTGCAACTTGCTGCTGAAATAGTATATTAAATGAGCATGATTTTTGGTGTTTACAGCTTAGGATTACATTTACCACTAAAGCTTGGATATACTTTCCATTTACTTTGTTTTAAACCTCATAAAATAAGAGGATTCAGCATGTAGAAAGGCTGTATTGAAGACATTCAGTGTTGATGGTGTTCGCCTGGCAGGTGTGGGGCTCACAAAAAATGACAAAATGGGGAAAAATTAAATTTTCAAGGAAACTTAAAACCAACACCTTTCCTGCATTTCAAATGCATCCTAATGCACAACAAATGCATCAGAATATGTCTAGGTGCTGTCAAACCCTAACCCTAACCCTAGCTCGGGCACTAATAGAAAAATTTCAAAATCCTGGCCTGCTGAAAAAGTGCTACAAAAGTTAGCTTAATGAGTGCAAATTGATCAGAAACATTCACACTAGCAGTATTTCAGTACTTTAAAGGTATCTGCTTTCAGTCTATTTTAATTCTGCATTATCTAGGTTTTTGCAACTTGCTGCTGAAATAGTATATTAAATGAGCATGATTTTTTCTGTTTACAGCTTAGGATTACATTTACCACTAAAGTTTGGATATACTTTCCATTTAGTTTGTTTTAAACCTCATAAAATAAGAGGATTCAGCATGTAGAAAGGCTGTATTGAAGACATTCAGTGTTGATGGTGTTTGCCTGGCAGGTGTGGGGCTCACAAAAAATGACAAAATGGGGAAAAATTAAATTTTCAAAGAAACTTAAAACCAACACCTTTCCTGCATTTCAAAATGCATCCTAATGCACAACAAATGCATCAGAATATGTCTAGGTGCTGTCAAACCCTAACCCTAACCCTAGCTCGGGCACTAATAGAAAAATTTCAAAATCCTGGCCTGCTGAAAAAGTGCTACAAAAGTTAGCTTAATGAGTGCAAATTGATCAGAAACATTCACACTAGCAGTATTTCAGTACTTTAAAGGTATCTGCTTTCAGTCTATTTTAATTCTGCATTATCTAGGTTTTTGCAACTTGCTGCTGAAATAGTATATTAAATGAGCATGATTTTTGCCGTTTACAGCTTAGGATTACATTTACCACTAAAGTTTGGATATACTTTCCATTTAGTTTGTTTGAAACCTCATAAAATAAGAGGATTCAGCATGTAGAAAGGCTGTATTGAAGACATTCAGTGTTGATGGTGTTTGCCTGGCAGGTGTGGGGCTCACAAAAAATGACAAAATGGGGAAAAATTAAATTTTCAAGAAAACTTAAAACCAACACCTTTCCTGCATTTCAAAATGCATCCTAATGCACAACAAATGCATCAGAATATGTCTAGGTGCTGTCAAACCCTAACCCTAACCCTCGCTCGGGCACTAATAGAAAAATTTCAAAATCCTGGCCTGCTGAAAAAGTGCTACAAAAGTTAGCTTAATGAGTGCAAATTGATCAGAAACATTCACACTAGCAGTATTTCAGTACTTTAAAGGTATCTGCTTTCAGTCTATTTTAATTCTGCATTATCTAGGTTTTTGCAACTTGCTGCTGAAATAGTATATTAAATTAGCGTGATTTTTGCCGTTTACAGCTTAGGATTACATTTACCACTAAAGTTTGGATATACTTTCTATTTAGTTTGTTTTAAACCTCATAAAATAAGAGGATTCAGCATGTAGAAAGGCTGTATTGAAGACATTCAGTGTTGATGGTGTTCGCCTGGCAGGTGTGGGGCTCACAAAAAATGACAAAATGGGGAAAAATTAAATTTTCAAGGAAACTTAAAACCAACACCTTTCCTGCATTTCAAATGCATCCTAATGCACAACAAATGCATCAGAATATGTCTAGGTGCTGTCAAACCCTAACCCTAACCCTAGCTCGGGCACTAATAGAAAAATTTCAAAATCCTGGCCTGCTGAAAAAGTGCTACAAAAGTTAGCTTAATGAGTGCAAATTGATCAGAAACATTCACACTAGCAGTATTTCAGTACTTTAAAGGTATCTGCTTTCAGTCTATTTTAATTCTGCATTATCTAGGTTTTTGCAACTTGCTGCTGAAATAGTATATTAAATGAGCATGATTTTTGCCGTTTACAGCTTAGGATTACATTTACCACTAAAGTTTGGATATACTTTCCATTTAGTTTGTTTTAAACCTCATAAAATAAGAGGATTCAGCATGTAGAAAGGCTGTATTGAAGACATTCAGTGTTGATGGTGTTTGCCTGGCAGGTGTGGGGCTCACAAAAAATGACAAAATGGGGAAAAATTAAATTTTCAAGAAAACTTAAAACCAACACCTTTCCTGCATTTCAAAATGCATCCTAATGCACAACAAATGCATCAGAATATGTCTAGGTGCTGTCAAACCCTAACCCTAACCCTAGCTCGGGCACTAATAGAAAAATTTCAAAATCCTGGCCTGCTGAAAAAGTGCTACAAAAGTTAGCTTAATGAGTGCAAATTGATCAGAAACATTCACACTAGCAGTATTTCAGTACTTTAAAGGTATCTGCTTTCAGTCTATTTTAATTCTGCATTATCTAGGTTTTTGCAACTTGCTTCTGAAATAGTATATTAAATTAGCATGATTTTTGCCGTTTACAGCTTAGGATTACATTTACCACTAAAGTTTGGATATACTTTCTATTTAGTTTGTTTTAAACCTCATAAAATAAGAGGATTCAGCATGTAGAAAGGCTGTATTGAAGACATTCAGTGTTGATGGTGTTTGCCTGGCAGGTGTGGGGCTCACAAAAAATGACAAAATGGGGAAAAATTAAATTTTCAAGGAAACTTAAAACCAACACCTTTCCTGCATTTCAAATGGATCCTAATGCACAACAAATGCATCAGAATATGTCTAGGTGCTGTCAAACCCTAACCCTAACCCTAGCTCGGGCACTAATAGAAAAATTTCAAAATCCTGGCCTGCTGAAAAAGTGCTACAAAAGTTAGCTTAATGAGTGCAAATTGATCAGAAACATTCACACTAGCAGTATTTCAGTACTTTAAAGGTATCTGCTTTCAGTCTATTTTAATTCTGCATTATCTAGGTTTTTGCAACTTGCTGCTGAAATAGTATATTAAATGAGCATGATTTTTGCCGTTTACAGCTTAGGATTACATTTACCACTAAAGTTTGGATATACTTTCCATTTAGTTTGTTTTAAACCTCATAAAATAAGAGGATTCAGCATGTAGAAAGGCTGTATTGAAGACATTCAGTGTTGATGGTGTTTGCCTGGCAGGTGTGGGGCTCACAAAAAATGACAAAATGGGGAAAAATTAAATTTTCAAGGAAACTTAAAACCAACACCTTTCCTGCATTTCAAATGCATCCTAATGCACAACAAATGCATCAGAATATGTCTAGGTGCTGTCAAACCCTAACCCTAACCCTAACTCGGGCACTAATAGAAAATTTTCAAAATCCTGGCCTGCTGAAAAAGTGCTACAAAAGTTAGCTTAATGAGTGCAAATTGATCAGAAACATTCAAACTAGCAGTATTTCAGTACTTTAAAGGTAACTGCTTTCAGTCTATTTTAATTCTGCATTATCTAGGTTTTTGCAACTTGCTGCTGAAATAGTATATTAAATGAGCATGATTTTTGCTGTTTACAGCTTAGGATTACATTTACCACTAAAGTTTGGATATACTTTCCATTTACTTTGTTTTAAACCTCATAAAATAAGAGGATTCAGCATGTAGAAAGGCTGTATTGAAGACATTCAGTGTTGATGGTGTTTGCCTGGCAGGTGTGGGGCTCACAAAAAATGACAAAATGGGGAAAAATTAAATTTTCAAGAAAACTTAAAACCAACACCTTTCCTGCATTTCAAAATGCATCCTAATGCACAACAAATGCATCAGAATATGTCTAGGTGCTGTCAAACCCTAACCCTAACCCTAGCTCGGGCACTAATAGAAAAATTTCAAAATCCTGGCCTGCTGAAAAAGTGCTACAAAAGTTAGCTTAATGAGTGCAAATTGATCAGAAACATTCACACTAGCAGTATTTCAGTACTTTAAAGGTATCTGCTTTCAGTCTATTTTAATTCTGCATTATCTAGGTTTTTGCAACTTGCTTCTGAAATAGTATATTAAATTAGCATGATTTTTGCCGTTTACAGCTTAGGATTACATTTACCACTAAAGTTTGGATATACTTTCTATTTAGTTTGTTTTAAACCTCATAAAATAAGAGGATTCAGCATGTAGAAAGGCTGTATTGAAGACATTCAGTGTTGATGGTGTTTGCCTGGCAGGTGTGGGGCTCACAAAAAATGACAAAATGGGGAAAAATTAAATTTTCAAGGAAACTTAAAACCAACACCTTTCCTGCATTTCAAATGGATCCTAATGCACAACAAATGCATCAGAATATGTCTAGGTGCTGTCAAACCCTAACCCTAACCCTAGCTCGGGCACTAATAGAAAAATTTCAAAATCCTGGCCTGCTGAAAAAGTGCTACAAAAGTTAGCTTAATGAGTGCAAATTGATCAGAAACATTCACACTAGCAGTATTTCAGTACTTTAAAGGTATCTGCTTTCAGTCTATTTTAATTCTGCATTATCTAGGTTTTTGCAACTTGCTGCTGAAATAGTATATTAAATGAGCATGATTTTTGCCGTTTACAGCTTAGGATTACATTTACCACTAAAGTTTGGATATACTTTCCATTTAGTTTGTTTTAAACCTCATAAAATAAGAGGATTCAGCATGTAGAAAGGCTGTATTGAAGACATTCAGTGTTGATGGTGTTCGCCTGGCAGGTGTGGGGCTCACAAAAAATGACAAAATGGAGAAAAATTAAATTTTCAAGGAAACTTAAAACCAACACCTTTCCTGCATTTCAAATGCATCCTAATGCACAACAAATGCATCAGAATATGTCTAGGTGCTGTCAAACCCTAACCCTAACCCTAGCTCGGGCACTAATAGAAAAATTTCAAAATCCTGGCTTGCTGAAAAAGTGCTACAAAAGTTAGCTTAATGAGTACAAATTGATCAGAAACATTCACACTAGCAGTATTTCAGTACTTTAAAGGTATCTGCTTTCAGTCTATTTTAATTCTGCATTATCTAGGTTTTTGCAACTTGCTGCTGAAATAGTATATTAAATGAGCATGATTTTTGCTGTTTACAGCTTAGGATTACATTTACCACTAAAGTTTGGATATACTTTCCATTTACTTTGTTTTAAACCTCATAAAATAAGAGGATTCAGCATGTAGAAAGGCTGTATTGAAGACATTCAGTGTTGATGGTGTTTGCCTGGCAGGTGTGGGGCTCACAAAAAATGACAAAATGGGGAAAAATTAAATTTTCAAAGAAACTTAAAACCAACACCTTTCCTGCATTTCAAAATGCATCCTAATGCACAACAAATGCATCAGAATATGTCTAGGTGCTGTCAAACCCTAACCCTAACCCTAGCTCGGGCACTAATAGAAAAATTTCAAAATCCTGGCCTGCTGAAAAAGTGCTACAAAAGTTAGCTTAATGAGTGCAAATTGATCAGAAACATTCACACTAGCAGTATTTCAGTACTTTAAAGGTATCTGCTTTCAGTCTATTTTAATTCTGCATTATCTAGGTTTTTGCAACTTGCTGCTGAAATAGTATATTAAATGAGCATGATTTTTGCCGTTTACAGCTTAGGATTACATTTACCACTAAAGTTTGGATATACTTTCCATTTAGTTTGTTTTAAACCTCATAAAATAAGAGGATTCAGCATGTAGAAAGGCTGTATTGAAGACATTCAGTGTTGATGGTGTTTGCCTGGCAGGTGTGGGGCTCACAAAAAATGACAAAATGGGGAAAAATTAAATTTTCAAGAAAACTTAAAACCAACACCTTTCCTGCATTTCAAAATGCATCCTAATGCACAACAAATGCATCAGAATATGTCTAGGTGCTGTCAAACCCTAACCCTAACCCTAGCTCGGGCACTAATAGAAAAATTTCAAAATCCTGGCCTGCTGAAAAAGTGCTACAAAAGTTAGCTTAATGAGTGCAAATTGATCAGAAACATTCACACTAGCAGTATTTCAGTACTTTAAAGGTATCTGCTTTCAGTCTATTTTAATTCTGCATTATCTAGGTTTTTGCAACTTGCTGCTGAAATAGTATATTAAATTAGCATGATTTTTGCCGTTTACAGCTTAGGATAACATTTACCACTAAAGTTTGGATATACTTTCTATTTAGTTTGTTTTAAACCTCATAAAATAAGAGGATTCAGCATGTAGAAAGGCTGTATTGAAGACATTCAGTGTTGATGGTGTTTGCCTGGCAGGTGTGGGGCTCACAAAAAATGACAAAATGGGGAAAAATTAAATTTTCAAGGAAACTTAAAACCAACACCTTTCCTGCATTTCAAATGCATCCTAATGCACAACAAATGCATCAGAATATGTCTAGGTGCTGTCAAACCCTAACCCTAACCCTAGCTCGGGCACTAATAGAAAAATTTCAAAATCCTGGCCTGCTGAAAAAGTGCTACAAAAGTTAGTTTAATGAGTGCAAATTGATCAGAAACATTCACACTAGCAGTATTTCAGTACATTAAAGGTATCTGCTTTCAGTCTATTTTAATTCTGCATTATCTAGGTTTTTGCAACTTGCTGCTGAAATAGTATATTAAATGAGCATGATTTTTGCCGTTTACAGCTTAGGATTACATTTACCACTAAAGTTTGGATATACTTTCCATTTAGTTTGTTTTAAACCTCATAAAATAAGAGGATTCAGCATGTAGAAAGGCTGTATTGAAGACATTCAGTGTTGATGGTGTTTGCCTGGCAGGTGTGGGGCTCACAAAAAATGACAAAATGGGGAAAAATTAAATTTTCAAGGAAACTTAAAACCAACACCTTTCCTGCATTTCAAATGCATCCTAATGCACAACAAATGCATCAGAATATGTCTAGGTGCTGTCAAACCCTAACCCTAACCCTAGCTCGGGCACTAATAGAAAAATTTCAAAATCCTGGCCTGCTGAAAAAGTGCTACAAAAGTTAGCTTAATGAGTGCAAATTGATCAGAAACATTCACACTAGCAGTATTTCAGTACTTTAAAGGTATCTGCTTTCAGTCTATTTTAATTCTGCATTATCTAGGTTTTTGCAACTTGCTGCTGAAATAGTATATTAAATGAGCATGATTTTTGCCGTTTACAGCTTAGGATTACATTTACCACTAAAGTTTGGATATACTTTCCATTTAGTTTGTTTTAAACCTCATAAAATAAGAGGATTCAGCATGTAGAAAGGCTGTATTGAAGACATTCAGTGTTGATGGTGTTTGCCTGGCAGGTGTGGGGCTCACAAAAAATGACAAAATGGGGAAAAATTAAATTTTCAAGAAAACTTAAAACCAACACCTTTCCTGCATTTCAAATGCATCCTAATGCACAACAAATGCATCAGAATATGTCTAGGTGCTGTCAATAGCCTAACCCTAACCCTAGCTCGGGCACTAATAGAAAAATTTCAAAATCCTGGCCTGCTGAAAAAGTGCTACAAAAGTTAGCTTAATGAGTGCAAATTGATCAGAAACATTCACACTAGCAGTATTTCAGTACTTTAAAGGTATCTGCTTTCAGTCTATTTTAATTCTGCATTATCTAGGTTTTTGCAACTTGCTGCTGAAATAGTATATTAAATGAGCATGATTTTTGCCGTTTACAGCTTAGGATTACATTTACCACTAAAGTTTGGATATACTTTCCATTTAGTTTGTTTTAAACCTCATAAAATAAGAGGATTCAGCATGTAGAAAGGCTGTATTGAAGACATTCAGTGTTGATGGTGTTTGCCTGGCAGGTGTGGGGCTCACAAAAAATGACAAAATGGGGAAAAATTAAATTTTCAAGGAAACTTAAAACCAACACCTTTCCTGCATTTCAAATGCATCCTAATGCACAACAAATGCATCAGAATATGTCTAGGTGCTGTCAAACCCTAACCCTAACCCTAGCTCGGGCACTAATAGAAAAATTTCAAAATCCTGGCCTGCTGAAAAAGTGCTACAAAAGTTAGCTTAATGAGTGCAAATTGATCAGAAACATTCACACTAGCAGTATTTCAGTACTTTAAAGGTATCTGCTTTCAGTCTATTTTAATTCTGCATTATCTAGGTTTTTGCAACTTGCTGCTGAAATAGTATATTAAATGAGCATGATTTTTGCCGTTTACAGCTTAGGATTACATTTACCACTAAAGTTTGGATATACTTTCCATTTAGTTTGTTTTAAACCTCATAAAATAAGAGGATTCAGCATGTAGAAAGGCTGTATTGAAGACATTCAGTGTTGATGGTGTTTGCCTGGCAGGTGTGGGGCTCACAAAAAATGACAAAATGGGGAAAAATTAAATTTTCAAGAAAACTTAAAACCAACACCTTTCCTGCATTTCAAATGCATCCTAATGCACAACAAATGCATCAGAATATGTCTAGGTGCTGTCAATAGCCTAACCCTAACCCTAGCTCGGGCACTAATAGAAAAATTTCAAAATCCTGGCCTGCTGAAAAAGTGCTACAAAAGTTAGCTTAATGAGTGCAAATTGATCAGAAACATTCACACTAGCAGTATTTCAGTACTTTAAAGGTATCTGCTTTCAGTCTATTTTAATTCTGCATTATCTAGGTTTTTGCAACTTGCTGCTGAAATAGTATATTAAATGAGCATGATTTTTGCCGTTTACAAGTTAGGATTACATTTACCACTAAAGCTTGGATATACTTTCCATTTACTTTGTTTTAAACCTCATAAAATAAGAGGATTCAGCATGTAGAAAGGCTGTATTGAAGACATTCAGTGTTGATGGTGTTCGCCTGGCAGGTGTGGGGCTCACAAAAAATGACAAAATGGGGAAAAATTAAATTTTCAAGGAAACTTAAAACCAACACCTTTCCTGCATTTCAAATGCATCCTAATGCACAACAAATGCATCAGAATATGTCTAGGTGCTGTCAAACCCTAACCCTAACCCTAGCTCGGGCACTAATAGAAAAATTTCAAAATCCTGGCCTGCTGAAAAAGTGCTACAAAAGTTAGCTTAATGAGTGCAAATTGATCAGAAACATTCACACTAGCAGTATTTCAGTACTTTAAAGGTATCTGCTTTCAGTCTATTTTAATTCTGCATTATCTAGGTTTTTGCAACTTGCTGCTGAAATAGTATATTAAATGAGCATGATTTTTTCTGTTTACAGCTTAGGATTACATTTACCACTAAAGTTTGGATATACTTTCCATTTAGTTTGTTTTAAACCTCATAAAATAAGAGGATTCAGCATGTAGAAAGGCTGTATTGAAGACATTCAGTGTTGATGGTGTTTGCCTGGCAGGTGTGGGGCTCACAAAAAATGACAAAATGGGGAAAAATTAAATTTTCAAAGAAACTTAAAACCAACACCTTTCCTGCATTTCAAAATGCATCCTAATGCACAACAAATGCATCAGAATATGTCTAGGTGCTGTCAAACCCTAACCCTAACCCTAGCTCGGGCACTAATAGAAAAATTTCAAAATCCTGGCCTGCTGAAAAAGTGCTACAAAAGTTAGCTTAATGAGTGCAAATTGATCAGAAACATTCACACTAGCAGTATTTCAGTACTTTAAAGGTATCTGCTTTCAGTCTATTTTAATTCTGCATTATCTAGGTTTTTGCAACTTGCTGCTGAAATAGTATATTAAATGAGCATGATTTTTGCCGTTTACAGCTTAGGATTACATTTACCACTAAAGTTTGGATATACTTTCCATTTAGTTTGTTTGAAACCTCATAAAATAAGAGGATTCAGCATGTAGAAAGGCTGTATTGAAGACATTCAGTGTTGATGGTGTTTGCCTGGCAGGTGTGGGGCTCACAAAAAATGACAAAATGGGGAAAAATTAAATTTTCAAGAAAACTTAAAACCAACACCTTTCCTGCATTTCAAAATGCATCCTAATGCACAACAAATGCATCAGAATATGTCTAGGTGCTGTCAAACCCTAACCCTAACCCTCGCTCGGGCACTAATAGAAAAATTTCAAAATCCTGGCCTGCTGAAAAAGTGCTACAAAAGTTAGCTTAATGAGTGCAAATTGATCAGAAACATTCACACTAGCAGTATTTCAGTACTTTAAAGGTATCTGCTTTCAGTCTATTTTAATTCTGCATTATCTAGGTTTTTGCAACTTGCTGCTGAAATAGTATATTAAATTAGCGTGATTTTTGCCGTTTACAGCTTAGGATTACATTTACCACTAAAGTTTGGATATACTTTCTATTTAGTTTGTTTTAAACCTCATAAAATAAGAGGATTCAGCATGTAGAAAGGCTGTATTGAAGACATTCAGTGTTGATGGTGTTCGCCTGGCAGGTGTGGGGCTCACAAAAAATGACAAAATGGGGAAAAATTAAATTTTCAAGGAAACTTAAAACCAACACCTTTCCTGCATTTCAAATGCATCCTAATGCACAACAAATGCATCAGAATATGTCTAGGTGCTGTCAAACCCTAACCCTAACCCTAGCTCGGGCACTAATAGAAAAATTTCAAAATCCTGGCCTGCTGAAAAAGTGCTACAAAAGTTAGCTTAATAAGTGCAAATTGATCAGAAACATTCACACTAGCAGTATTTCAGTACTTTAAAGGTATCTGCTTTCAGTCTATTTTAATTCTGCATTATCTAGGTTTTTGCAACTTGCTGCTGAAATAGTATATTAAATGAGCATGATTTTTGCCGTTTACAGCTTAGGATTACATTTACCACTAAAGTTTGGATATACTTTCCATTTAGTTTGTTTTAAACCTCATAAAATAAGAGGATTCAGCATGTAGAAAGGCTGTATTGAAGACATTCAGTGTTGATGGTGTTTGCCTGGCAGGTGTGGGGCTCACAAAAAATGACAAAATGGGGAAAAATTAAATTTTCAAGAAAACTTAAAACCAACACCTTTCCTGCATTTCAAAATGCATCCTAATGCACAACAAATGCATCAGAATATGTCTAGGTGCTGTCAAACCCTAACCCTAACCCTAGCTCGGGCACTAATAGAAAAATTTCAAAATCCTGGCCTGCTGAAAAAGTGCTACAAAAGTTAGCTTAATGAGTGCAAATTGATCAGAAACATTCACACTAGCAGTATTTCAGTACTTTAAAGGTATCTGCTTTCAGTCTATTTTAATTCTGCATTATCTAGGTTTTTGCAACTTGCTTCTGAAATAGTATATTAAATTAGCATGATTTTTGCCGTTTACAGCTTAGGATTACATTTACCACTAAAGTTTGGATATACTTTCTATTTAGTTTGTTTTAAACCTCATAAAATAAGAGGATTCAGCATGTAGAAAGGCTGTATTGAAGACATTCAGTGTTGATGGTGTTTGCCTGGCAGGTGTGGGGCTCACAAAAAATGACAAAATGGGGAAAAATTAAATTTTCAAGGAAACTTAAAACCAACACCTTTCCTGCATTTCAAATGGATCCTAATGCACAACAAATGCATCAGAATATGTCTAGGTGCTGTCAAACCCTAACCCTAACCCTAGCTCGGGCACTAATAGAAAAATTTCAAAATCCTGGCCTGCTGAAAAAGTGCTACAAAAGTTAGCTTAATGAGTGCAAATTGATCAGAAACATTCACACTAGCAGTATTTCAGTACTTTAAAGGTATCTGCTTTCAGTCTATTTTAATTCTGCATTATCTAGGTTTTTGCAACTTGCTGCTGAAATAGTATATTAAATGAGCATGATTTTTGCCGTTTACAGCTTAGGATTACATTTACCACTAAAGTTTGGATATACTTTCCATTTAGTTTGTTTTAAACCTCATAAAATAAGAGGATTCAGCATGTAGAAAGGCTGTATTGAAGACATTCAGTGTTGATGGTGTTTGCCTGGCAGGTGTGGGGCTCACAAAAAATGACAAAATGGGGAAAAATTAAATTTTCAAGGAAACTTAAAACCAACACCTTTCCTGCATTTCAAATGCATCCTAATGCACAACAAATGCATCAGAATATGTCTAGGTGCTGTCAAACCCTAACCCTAACCCTAACTCGGGCACTAATAGAAAATTTTCAAAATCCTGGCCTGCTGAAAAAGTGCTACAAAAGTTAGCTTAATGAGTGCAAATTGATCAGAAACATTCAAACTAGCAGTATTTCAGTACTTTAAAGGTAACTGCTTTCAGTCTATTTTAATTCTGCATTATCTAGGTTTTTGCAACTTGCTGCTGAAATAGTATATTAAATGAGCATGATTTTTGCTGTTTACAGCTTAGGATTACATTTACCACTAAAGTTTGGATATACTTTCCATTTACTTTGTTTTAAACCTCATAAAATAAGAGGATTCAGCATGTAGAAAGGCTGTATTGAAGACATTCAGTGTTGATGGTGTTTGCCTGGCAGGTGTGGGGCTCACAAAAAATGACAAAATGGGGAAAAATTAAATTTTCAAGAAAACTTAAAACCAACACCTTTCCTGCATTTCAAAATGCATCCTAATGCACAACAAATGCATCAGAATATGTCTAGGTGCTGTCAAACCCTAACCCTAACCCTAGCTCGGGCACTAATAGAAAAATTTCAAAATCCTGGCCTGCTGAAAAAGTGCTACAAAAGTTAGCTTAATGAGTGCAAATTGATCAGAAACATTCACACTAGCAGTATTTCAGTACTTTAAAGGTATCTGCTTTCAGTCTATTTTAATTCTGCATTATCTAGGTTTTTGCAACTTGCTTCTGAAATAGTATATTAAATTAGCATGATTTTTGCCGTTTACAGCTTAGGATTACATTTACCACTAAAGTTTGGATATACTTTCTATTTAGTTTGTTTTAAACCTCATAAAATAAGAGGATTCAGCATGTAGAAAGGCTGTATTGAAGACATTCAGTGTTGATGGTGTTTGCCTGGCAGGTGTGGGGCTCACAAAAAATGACAAAATGGGGAAAAATTAAATTTTCAAGGAAACTTAAAACCAACACCTTTCCTGCATTTCAAATGGATCCTAATGCACAACAAATGCATCAGAATATGTCTAGGTGCTGTCAAACCCTAACCCTAACCCTAGCTCGGGCACTAATAGAAAAATTTCAAAATCCTGGCCTGCTGAAAAAGTGCTACAAAAGTTAGCTTAATGAGTGCAAATTGATCAGAAACATTCACACTAGCAGTATTTCAGTACTTTAAAGGTATCTGCTTTCAGTCTATTTTAATTCTGCATTATCTAGGTTTTTGCAACTTGCTGCTGAAATAGTATATTAAATGAGCATGATTTTTGCCGTTTACAGCTTAGGATTACATTTACCACTAAAGTTTGGATATACTTTCCATTTAGTTTGTTTTAAACCTCATAAAATAAGAGGATTCAGCATGTAGAAAGGCTGTATTGAAGACATTCAGTGTTGATGGTGTTCGCCTGGCAGGTGTGGGGCTCACAAAAAATGACAAAATGGGGAAAAATTAAATTTTCAAGGAAACTTAAAACCAACACCTTTCCTGCATTTCAAATGCATCCTAATGCACAACAAATGCATCAGAATATGTCTAGGTGCTGTCAAACCCTAACCCTAACCCTAGCTCGGGCACTAATAGAAAAATTTCAAAATCCTGGCTTGCTGAAAAAGTGCTACAAAAGTTAGCTTAATGAGTACAAATTGATCAGAAACATTCACACTAGCAGTATTTCAGTACTTTAAAGGTATCTGCTTTCAGTCTATTTTAATTCTGCATTATCTAGGTTTTTGCAACTTGCTGCTGAAATAGTATATTAAATGAGCATGATTTTTGCTGTTTACAGCTTAGGATTACATTTACCACTAAAGTTTGGATATACTTTCCATTTACTTTGTTTTAAACCTCATAAAATAAGAGGATTCAGCATGTAGAAAGGCTGTATTGAAGACATTCAGTGTTGATGGTGTTTGCCTGGCAGGTGTGGGGCTCACAAAAAATGACAAAATGGGGAAAAATTAAATTTTCAAAGAAACTTAAAACCAACACCTTTCCTGCATTTCAAAATGCATCCTAATGCACAACAAATGCATCAGAATATGTCTAGGTGCTGTCAAACCCTAACCCTAACCCTAGCTCGGGCACTAATAGAAAAATTTCAAAATCCTGGCCTGCTGAAAAAGTGCTACAAAAGTTAGCTTAATGAGTGCAAATTGATCAGAAACATTCACACTAGCAGTATTTCAGTACTTTAAAGGTATCTGCTTTCAGTCTATTTTAATTCTGCATTATCTAGGTTTTTGCAACTTGCTGCTGAAATAGTATATTAAATGAGCATGATTTTTGCCGTTTACAGCTTAGGATTACATTTACCACTAAAGTTTGGATATACTTTCCATTTAGTTTGTTTTAAACCTCATAAAATAAGAGGATTCAGCATGTAGAAAGGCTGTATTGAAGACATTCAGTGTTGATGGTGTTTGCCTGGCAGGTGTGGGGCTCACAAAAAATGACAAAATGGGGAAAAATTAAATTTTCAAGAAAACTTAAAACCAACACCTTTCCTGCATTTCAAAATGCATCCTAATGCACAACAAATGCATCAGAATATGTCTAGGTGCTGTCAAACCCTAACCCTAACCCTAGCTCGGGCACTAATAGAAAAATTTCAAAATCCTGGCCTGCTGAAAAAGTGCTACAAAAGTTAGCTTAATGAGTGCAAATTGATCAGAAACATTCACACTAGCAGTATTTCAGTACTTTAAAGGTATCTGCTTTCAGTCTATTTTAATTCTGCATTATCTAGGTTTTTGCAACTTGCTGCTGAAATAGTATATTAAATTAGCATGATTTTTGCCGTTTACAGCTTAGGATAACATTTACCACTAAAGTTTGGATATACTTTCTATTTAGTTTGTTTTAAACCTCATAAAATAAGAGGATTCAGCATGTAGAAAGGCTGTATTGAAGACATTCAGTGTTGATGGTGTTTGCCTGGCAGGTGTGGGGCTCACAAAAAATGACAAAATGGGGAAAAATTAAATTTTCAAGGAAACTTAAAACCAACACCTTTCCTGCATTTCAAATGCATCCTAATGCACAACAAATGCATCAGAATATGTCTAGGTGCTGTCAAACCCTAACCCTAACCCTAGCTCGGGCACTAATAGAAAAATTTCAAAATCCTGGCCTGCTGAAAAAGTGCTACAAAAGTTAGTTTAATGAGTGCAAATTGATCAGAAACATTCACACTAGCAGTATTTCAGTACATTAAAGGTATCTGCTTTCAGTCTATTTTAATTCTGCATTATCTAGGTTTTTGCAACTTGCTGCTGAAATAGTATATTAAATGAGCATGATTTTTGCCGTTTACAGCTTAGGATTACATTTACCATTAAAGTTTGGATATACTTTCCATTTAGTTTGTTTTAAACCTCATAAAATAAGAGGATTCAGCATGTAGAAAGGCTGTATTGAAGACATTCAGTGTTGATGGTGTTTGCCTGGCAGGTGTGGGGCTCACAAAAAATGACAAAATGGGGAAAAATTAAATTTTCAAGGAAACTTAAAACCAACACCTTTCCTGCATTTCAAATGCATCCTAATGCACAACAAATGCATCAGAATATGTCTAGGTGCTGTCAAACCCTAACCCTAACCCTAGCTCGGGCACTAATAGAAAAATTTCAAAATCCTGGCCTGCTGAAAAAGTGCTACAAAAGTTAGCTTAATGAGTGCAAATTGATCAGAAACATTCACACTAGCAGTATTTCAGTACTTTAAAGGTATCTGCTTTCAGTCTATTTTAATTCTGCATTATCTAGGTTTTTGCAACTTGCTGCTGAAATAGTATATTAAATGAGCATGATTTTTGCCGTTTACAGCTTAGGATTACATTTACCACTAAAGTTTGGATATACTTTCCATTTAGTTTGTTTTAAACCTCATAAAATAAGAGGATTCAGCATGTAGAAAGGCTGTATTGAAGACATTCAGTGTTGATGGTGTTTGCCTGGCAGGTGTGGGGCTCACAAAAAATGACAAAATGGGGAAAAATTAAATTTTCAAGAAAACTTAAAACCAACACCTTTCCTGCATTTCAAAATGCATCCTAATGCACAACAAATGCATCAGAATATGTCTAGGTGCTGTCAAACCCTAACCCTAACCCTAGCTCGGGCACTAATAGAAAAATTTCAAAATCCTGGCCTGCTGAAAAAGTGCTACAAAAGTTAGCTTAATGAGTGCAAATTGATCAGAAACATTCACACTAGCAGTATTTCAGTACTTTAAAGGTATCTGCTTTCAGTCTATTTTAATTCTGCATTATCTAGGTTTTTGCAACTTGCTTCTGAAATAGTATATTAAATTAGCATGATTTTTGCCGTTTACAGCTTAGGATTACATTTACCACTAAAGTTTGGATATACTTTCTATTTAGTTTGTTTTAAACCTCATAAAATAAGAGGATTCAGCATGTAGAAAGGCTGTATTGAAGACATTCAGTGTTGATGGTGTTTGCCTGGCAGGTGTGGGGCTCACAAAAAATGACAAAATGGGGAAAAATTAAATTTTCAAGGAAACTTAAAACCAACACCTTTCCTGCATTTCAAATGGATCCTAATGCACAACAAATGCATCAGAATATGTCTAGGTGCTGTCAAACCCTAACCCTAACCCTAGCTCGGGCACTAATAGAAAAATTTCAAAATCCTGGCCTGCTGAAAAAGTGCTACAAAAGTTAGCTTAATGAGTGCAAATTGATCAGAAACATTCACACTAGCAGTATTTCAGTACTTTAAAGGTATCTGCTTTCAGTCTATTTTAATTCTGCATTATCTAGGTTTTTGCAACTTGCTGCTGAAATAGTATATTAAATGAGCATGATTTTTGCTGTTTACAGCTTAGGATTACATTTACCACTAAAGTTTGGATATACTTTCCATTTACTTTGTTTTAAACCTCATAAAATAAGAGGATTCAGCATGTAGAAAGGCTGTATTGAAGACATTCAGTGTTGATGGTGTTCGCCTGGCAGGTGTGGGGCTCACAAAAAATGACAAAATGGGGAAAAATTAAATTTTCAAGGAAACTTAAAACCAACACCTTTCCTGCATTTCAAATGCATCCTAATGCACAACAAATGCATCAGAATATGTCTAGGTGCTGTCAAACCCTAACCCTAACCCTAGCTCGGGCACTAATAGAAAAATTTCAAAATCCTGGCCTGCTGAAAAAGTGCTACAAAAGTTAGCTTAATGAGTGCAAATTGATCAGAAACATTCACACTAGCAGTATTTCAGTACTTTAAAGGTATCTGCTTTCAGTCTATTTTAATTCTGCATTATCTAGGTTTTTGCAACTTGCTTCTGAAATAGTATATTAAATTAGCATGATTTTTGCCGTTTACAGCTTAGGATTACATTTACCACTAAAGTTTGGATATACTTTCTATTTAGTTTGTTTTAAACCTCATAAAATAAGAGGATTCAGCATGTAGAAAGGCTGTATTGAAGACATTCAGTGTTGATGGTGTTTGCCTGGCAGGTGTGGGGCTCACAAAAAATGACAAAATGGGGAAAAATTAAATTTTCAAGGAAACTTAAAACCAACACCTTTCCTGCATTTCAAATGGATCCTAATGCACAACAAATGCATCAGAATATGTCTAGGTGCTGTCAAACCCTAACCCTAACCCTAGCTCGGGCACTAATAGAAAAATTTCAAAATCCTGGCCTGCTGAAAAAGTGCTACAAAAGTTAGCTTAATGAGTGCAAATTGATCAGAAACATTCACACTAGCAGTATTTCAGTACTTTAAAGGTATCTGCTTTCAGTCTATTTTAATTCTGCATTATCTAGGTTTTTGCAACTTGCTGCTGAAATAGTATATTAAATGAGCATGATTTTTGGTGTTTACAGCTTAGGATTACATTTACCACTAAAGTTTGGATATACTTTCCATTTACTTTGTTTTAAACCTCATAAAATAAGAGGATTCAGCATGTAGAAAGGCTGTATTGAAGACATTCAGTGTTGATGGTGTTCGCCTGGCAGGTGTGGGGCTCACAAAAAATGACAAAATGGGGAAAAATTAAATTTTCAAGGAAACTTAAAACCAACACCTTTCCTGCATTTCAAATGCATCCTAATGCACAACAAATGCATCAGAATATGTCTAGGTGCTGTCAAACCCTAACCCTAACCCTAGCTCGGGCACTAATAGAAAAATTTCAAAATCCTGGCCTGCTGAAAAAGTGCTACAAAAGTTAGCTTAATGAGTGCAAATTGATCAGAAACATTCACACTAGCAGTATTTCAGTACTTTAAAGGTATCTGCTTTCAGTCTATTTTAATTCTGCATTATCTAGGTTTTTGCAACTTGCTGCTGAAATAGTATATTAAATGAGCATGATTTTTGCTGTTTACAGCTTAGGATTACATTTACCACTAAAGTTTGGATATACTTTCTATTTAGTTTGTTTTAAACCTCATAAAATAAGAGGATTCAGCATGTAGAAAGGCTGTATTGAAGACATTCAGTGTTGATGGTGTTTGCCTGGCAGGTGTGGGGCTCACAAAAAATGACAAAATGGGGAAAAATTAAATTTTCAAGGAAACTTAAAACCAACACCTTTCCTGCATTTCAAATGGATCCTAATGCACAACAAATGCATCAGAATATGTCTAGGTGCTGTCAAACCCTAACCCTAACCCTAGCTCGGGCACTAATAGAAAAATTTCAAAATCCTGGCCTGCTGAAAAAGTGCTACAAAAGTTAGCTTAATGAGTGCAAATTGATCAGAAACATTCACACTAGCAGTATTTCAGTACTTTAAAGGTATCTGCTTTCAGTCTATTTTAATTCTGCATTATCTAGGTTTTTGCAACTTGCTGCTGAAATAGTATATTAAATGAGCATGATTTTTGCTGTTTACAGCTTAGGATTACATTTACCACTAAAGTTTGGATATACTTTCCATTTACTTTGTTTTAAACCTCATAAAATAAGAGGATTCAGCATGTAGAAAGGCTGTATTGAAGACATTCAGTGTTGATGGTGTTCGCCTGGCAGGTGTGGGGCTCACAAAAAATGACAAAATGGGGAAAAATTAAATTTTCAAGGAAACTTAAAACCAACACCTTTCCTGCATTTCAAATGCATCCTAATGCACAACAAATGCATCAGAATATGTCTAGGTGCTGTCAAACCCTAACCCTAACCCTAGCTCGGGCACTAATAGAAAAATTTCAAAATCCTGGCCTGCTGAAAAAGTGCTACAAAAGTTAGCTTAATGAGTGCAAATTGATCAGAAACATTCACACTAGCAGTATTTCAGTACTTTAAAGGTATCTGCTTTCAGTCTATTTTAATTCTGCATTATCTAGGTTTTTGCAACTTGCTTCTGAAATAGTATGTTAAATTAGCATGATTTTTGCCGTTTACAGCTTAGGATTACATTTACCACTAAAGTTTGGATATACTTTCTATTTAGTTTGTTTTAAACCTCATAAAATAAGAGGATTCAGCATGTAGAAAGGCTGTATTGAAGACATTCAGTGTTGATGGTGTTTGCCTGGCAGGTGTGGGGCTCACAAAAAATGACAAAATGGGGAAAAATTAAATTTTCAAGGAAACTTAAAACCAACACCTTTCCTGCATTTCAAATGGATCCTAATGCACAACAAATGCATCAGAATATGTCTAGGTGCTGTCAAACCCTAACCCTAACCCTAGCTCGGGCACTAATAGAAAAATTTCAAAATCCTGGCCTGCTGAAAAAGTGCTACAAAAGTTAGCTTAATGAGTGCAAATTGATCAGAAACATTCACACTAGCAGTATTTCAGTACTTTAAAGGTATCTGCTTTCAGTCTATTTTAATTCTGCATTATCTAGGTTTTTGCAACTTGCTGCTGAAATAGTATATTAAATGAGCATGATTTTTGGTGTTTACAGCTTAGGATTACATTTACCACTAAAGTTTGGATATACTTTCCATTTACTTTGTTTTAAACCTCATAAAATAAGAGGATTCAGCATGTAGAAAGGCTGTATTGAAGACATTCAGTGTTGATGGTGTTCGCCTGGCAGGTGTGGGGCTCACAAAAAATGACAAAATGGGGAAAAATTAAATTTTCAAGGAAACTTAAAACCAACACCTTTCCTGCATTTCAAATGCATCCTAATGCACAACAAATGCATCAGAATATGTCTAGGTGCTGTCAAACCCTAACCCTAACCCTAGCTCGGGCACTAATAGAAAAATTTCAAAATCCTGGCCTGCTGAAAAAGTGCTACAAAAGTTAGCTTAATGAGTGCAAATTGATCAGAAACATTCACACTAGCAGTATTTCAGTACTTTAAAGGTATCTGCTTTCAGTCTATTTTAATTCTGCATTATCTAGGTTTTTGCAACTTGCTGCTGAAATAGTATATTAAATGAGCATGATTTTTGCTGTTTACAGCTTAGGATTACATTTACCACTAAAGTTTGGATATACTTTCCATTTACTTTGTTTTAAACCTCATAAAATAAGAGGATTCAGCATGTAGAAAGGCTGTATTGAAGACATTCAGTGTTGATGGTGTTTGCCTGGCAGGTGTGGGGCTCACAAAAAATGACAAAATGGGGAAAAATTAAATTTTCAAAGAAACTTAAAACCAACACCTTTCCTGCATTTCAAAATGCATCCTAATGCACAACAAATGCATCAGAATATGTCTAGGTGCTGTCAAACCCTAACCCTAACCCTAGCTCGGGCACTAATAGAAAAATTTCAAAATCCTGGCCTGCTGAAAAAGTGCTACAAAAGTTAGCTTAATGAGTGCAAATTGATCAGAAACATTCACACTAGCAGTATTTCAGTACTTTAAAGGTATCTGCTTTCAGTCTATTTTAATTCTGCATTATCTAGGTTTTTGCAACTTGCTGCTGAAATAGTATATTAAATGAGCATGATTTTTGCCGTTTACAGCTTAGGATTACATTTACCACTAAAGTTTGGATATACTTTCCATTTAGTTTGTTTTAAACCTCATAAAATAAGAGGATTCAGCATGTAGAAAGGCTGTATTGAAGACATTCAGTGTTGATGGTGTTTGCCTGGCAGGTGTGGGGCTCACAAAAAATGACAAAATGGGGAAAAATTAAATTTTCAAGAAAACTTAAAACCAACACCTTTCCTGCATTTCAAAATGCATCCTAATGCACAACAAATGCATCAGAATATGTCTAGGTGCTGTCAAACCCTAACCCTAACCCTAGCTCGGGCACTAATAGAAAAATTTCAAAATCCTGGCCTGCTGAAAAAGTGCTACAAAAGTTAGCTTAATGAGTGCAAATTGATCAGAAACATTCACACTAGCAGTATTTCAGTACTTTAAAGGTATCTGCTTTCAGTCTATTTTAATTCTGCATTATCTAGGTTTTTGCAACTTGCTGCTGAAATAGTATATTAAATGAGCATGATTTTTGCCGTTTACAGCTTAGGATTACATTTACCACTAAAGTTTGGATATACTTTCCATTTAGTTTGTTTTAAACCTCATAAAATAAGAGGATTCAGCATGTAGAAAGGCTGTATTGAAGACATTCAGTGTTGATGGTGTTTGCCTGGCAGGTGTGGGGCTCACAAAAAATGACAAAATGGGGAAAAATTAAATTTTCAAGGAAACTTAAAACCAACACCTTTCCTGCATTTCAAATGCATCCTAATGCACAACAAATGCATCAGAATATGTCTAGGTGCTGTCAAACCCTAACCCTAACCCTAGCTCGGGCACTAATAGAAAAATTTCAAAATCCTGGCCTGCTGAAAAAGTGCTACAAAAGTTAGCTTAATGAGTGCAAATTGATCAGAAACATTCACACTAGCAGTATTTCAGTACTTTAAAGGTATCTGCTTTCAGTCTATTTTAATTCTGCATTATCTAGGTTTTTGCAACTTGCTGCTGAAATAGTATATTAAATGAGCATGATTTTTGCTGTTTACAGCTTAGGATTACATTTACCACTAAAGTTTGGATATACTTTCCATTTACTTTGTTTTAAACCTCATAAAATAAGAGGATTCAGCATGTAGAAAGGCTGTATTGAAGACATTCAGTGTTGATGGTGTTCGCCTGGTAGGTGTGGGGCTCACAAAAAATGACAAAATGGGGAAAAATTAAATTTTCAAGGAAACTTAAAACCAACACCTTTCCTGCATTTCAAATGCATCCTAATGCACAACAAATGCATCAGAATATGTCTAGGTGCTGTCAAACCCTAACCCTAACCCTAGCTCGGGCACTAATAGAAAAATTTCAAAATCCTGGCCTGCTGAAAAAGTGCTACAAAAGTTAGCTTAATGAGTGCAAATTGATCAGAAACATTCACACTAGCAGTATTTCAGTACTTTAAAGGTATCTGCTTTCAGTCTATTTTAATTCTGCATTATCTAGGTTTTTGCAACTTGCTGCTGAAATAGTATATTAAATGAGCATGATTTTTGCTGTTTACAGCTTAGGATTACATTTACCACTAAAGTTTGGATATACTTTCCATTTAGTTTGTTTGAAACCTCATAAAATAAGAGGATTCAGCATGTAGAAAGGCTGTATTGAAGACATTCAGTGTTGATGGTGTTTGCCTGGCAGGTGTGGGGCTCACAAAAAATGACAAAATGGGGAAAAATTAAATTTTCAAGAAAACTTAAAACCAACACCTTTCCTGCATTTCAAAATGCATCCTAATACACAACAAATGCATCAGAATATGTCTAGGTGCTGTCAAACCCTAACCCTAACCCTAGCTCGGGCACTAATAGAAAAATTTCAAAATCCTGGCCTGCTGAAAAAGTGCTACAAAAGTTAGCTTAATGAGTGCAAATTGATCAGAAACATTCACACTAGCAGTATTTCAGTACTTTAAAGGTATCTGCTTTCAGTCTATTTTAATTCTGCATTATCTAGGTTTTTGCAACTTGCTGCTGAAATAGTATATTAAATTAGCGTGATTTTTGCCGTTTACAGCTTAGGATTACATTTACCACTAAAGTTTGGATATACTTTCTATTTAGTTTGTTTTAAACCTCATAAAATAAGAGGATTCAGCATGTAGAAAGGCTGTATTGAAGACATTCAGTGTTGATGGTGTTTGCCTGGCAGGTGTGGGGCTCACAAAAAATGACAAAATGGGGAAAAATTAAATTTTCAAGGAAACTTAAAACCAACACCTTTCCTGCATTTCAAATGCATCCTAATGCACAACAAATGCATCAGAATATGTCTAGGTGCTGTCAAACCCTAACCCTAACCCTAGCTCGGGCACTAATAGAAAAATTTCAAAATCCTGGCCTGCTGAAAAAGTGCTACAAAAGTTAGTTTAATGAGTGCAAATTGATCAGAAACATTCACACTAGCAGTATTTCAGTACATTAAAGGTATCTGCTTTCAGTCTATTTTAATTCTGCATTATCTAGGTTTTTGCAACTTGCTGCTGAAATAGTATATTAAATGAGCATGATTTTTGCCGTTTACAGCTTAGGATTACATTTACCACTAAAGTTTGGATATACTTTCCATTTAGTTTGTTTTAAACCTCATAAAATAAGAGGATTCAGCATGTAGAAAGGCTGTATTGAAGACATTCAGTGTTGATGGTGTTTGCCTGGCAGGTGTGGGGCTCACAAAAAATGACAAAATGGGGAAAAATTAAATTTTCAAGAAAACTTAAAACCAACACCTTTCCTGCATTTCAAATGCATCCTAATGCACAACAAATGCATCAGAATATGTCTAGGTGCTGTCAAACCCTAACCCTAACCCTAGCTCGGGCACTAATAGAAAATTTTCAAAATCCTGGCCTGCTGAAAAAGTGCTACAAAAGTTAGCTTAATGAGTGCAAATTGATCAGAAACATTCAAACTAGCAGTATTTCAGTACTTTAAAGGTAACTGCTTTCAGTCTATTTTAATTCTGCATTATCTAGGTTTTTGCAACTTGCTGCTGAAATAGTATATTAAATGAGCATGATTTTTGCTGTTTACAGCTTAGGATTACATTTACCACTAAAGTTTGGATATACTTTCCATTTACTTTGTTTTAAACCTCATAAAATAAGAGGATTCAGCATGTAGAAAGGCTGTATTGAAGACATTCAGTGTTGATGGTGTTCGCCTGGCAGGTGTGGGGCTCACAAAAAATGACAAAATGGGGAAAAATTAAATTTTCAAGGAAACTTAAAACCAACACCTTTCCTGCATTTCAAATGCATCCTAATGCACAACAAATGCATCAGAATATGTCTAGGTGCTGTCAAACCCTAACCCTAACCCTAGCTCGGGCACTAATAGAAAAATTTCAAAATCCTGGCCTGCTGAAAAAGTGCTACAAAAGTTAGCTTAATGAGTGCAAATTGATCAGAAACATTCACACTAGCAGTATTTCAGTACTTTAAAGGTATCTGCTTTCAGTCTATTTTAATTCTGCATTATCTAGGTTTTTGCAACTTGCTGCTGAAATAGTATATTAAATGAGCATGATTTTTGCTGTTTACAGCTTAGGATTACATTTACCACTAAAGTTTGGATATACTTTCCATGTAGTTTGTTTTAAACCTCATAAAATAAGAGGATTCAGCATGTAGAAAGGCTGTATTGAAGACATTCAGTGTTGATGGTGTTCGCCTGGCAGGTGTGGGGCTCACAAAAAATGACAAAATGGGGAAAAATTAAATTTTCAAGGAAACTTAAAACCAACACCTTTCCTGCATTTCAAATGCATCCTAATGCACAACAAATGCATCAGAATATGTCTAGGTGCTGTCAAACCCTAACCCTAACCCTAGCTCGGGCACTAATAGAAAAATTTCAAAATCCTGGCCTGCTGAAAAAGTGCTACAAAAGTTAGCTTAATGAGTGCAAATTGATCAGAAACATTCACACTAGCAGTATTTCAGTACTTTAAAGGTATCTGCTTTCAGTCTATTTTAATTCTGCATTATCTAGGTTTTTGCAACTTGCTGCTTAAATAGTATATTAAATGAGCATGATTTTTGCTGTTTACAGCTTAGGATTACATTTACCACTAAAGTTTGGATATACTTTCCATGTAGTTTGTTTTAAACCTAATAAAATAAGAGGATTCAGCATGTAGAAAGGCTGTATTGAAGACATTCAGTGTTGATGGTGTTTGCCTGGCAGGTGTGGGGCTCACAAAAAATGACAAAATGGGGAAAAATTAAATTTTCAAGGAAACTTAAAACCAACACCTTTCCTGCATTTCAAATGCATCCTAATGCACAACAAATGCATCAGAATATGTCTAGGTGCTGTCAAACCCTAACCCTAACCCTAGCTCGGGCACTAATAGAAAAATTTCAAAATCCTGGCCTGCTGAAAAAGTGCTACAAAAGTTAGCTTAATGAGTGCAAATTGATCAGAAACATTCACACTAGCAGTATTTCAGTACTTTAAAGGTATCTGCTTTCAGTCTATTTTAATTCTGCATTATCTAGGTTTTTGCAACTTGCTGCTGAAATAGTATAGTAAATGAGCATGATTTTTGCCGTTTACAGCTTAGGATTACATTTACCACTAAAGTTTGGATATACTTTCCATTTAGTTTGTTTTAAACCTCATAAAATAAGAGGATTCAGCATGTAGAAAGGCTGTATTGAAGACATTCAGTGTTGATGGTGTTTGCCTGGCAGGTGTGGGGCTCACAAAAAATGACAAAATGGGGAAAAATTAAATTTTCAAGGAAACTTAAAACCAACACCTTTCCTGCATTTCAAATGCATCCTAATGCACAACAAATGCATCAGAATATGTCTAGGTGCTGTCAAACCCTAACCCTAACCCTAGCTCGGGCACTAATAGAAAAATTTCAAAATCCTGGCCTGCTGAAAAAGTGCTACAAAAGTTAGCTTAATGAGTGCAAATTGATCAGAAACATTCACACTAGCAGTATTTCAGTACTTTAAAGGTATCTGCTTTCAGTCTATTTTAATTCTGCATTATCTAGGTTTTTGCAACTTGCTGCTGAAATAGTATATTAAATGAGCATGATTTTTGCTGTTTACAGCTTAGGATTACATTTACCACTAAAGTTTGGATATACTTTCCATTTACTTTGTTTTAAACCTCATAAAATAAGAGGATTCAGCATGTAGAAAGGCTGTATTGAAGACATTCAGTGTTGATGGTGTTCGCCTGGTAGGTGTGGGGCTCACAAAAAATGACAAAATGGGGAAAAATTAAATTTTCAAGGAAACTTAAAACCAACACCTTTCCTGCATTTCAAATGCATCCTAATGCACAACAAATGCATCAGAATATGTCTAGGTGCTGTCAAACCCTAACCCTAACCCTAGCTCGGGCACTAATAGAAAAATTTCAAAATCCTGGCCTGCTGAAAAAGTGCTACAAAAGTTAGCTTAATGAGTGCAAATTGATCAGAAACATTCACACTAGCAGTATTTCAGTACTTTAAAGGTATCTGCTTTCAGTCTATTTTAATTCTGCATTATCTAGGTTTTTGCAACTTGCTGCTGAAATAGTATATTAAATGAGCATGATTTTTGCTGTTTACAGCTTAGGATTACATTTACCACTAAAGTTTGGATATACTTTCCATTTAGTTTGTTTGAAACCTCATAAAATAAGAGGATTCAGCATGTAGAAAGGCTGTATTGAAGACATTCAGTGTTGATGGTGTTTGCCTGGCAGGTGTGGGGCTCACAAAAAATGACAAAATGGGGAAAAATTAAATTTTCAAGAAAACTTAAAACCAACACCTTTCCTGCATTTCAAAATGCATCCTAATACACAACAAATGCATCAGAATATGTCTAGGTGCTGTCAAACCCTAACCCTAACCCTAGCTCGGGCACTAATAGAAAAATTTCAAAATCCTGGCCTGCTGAAAAAGTGCTACAAAAGTTAGCTTAATGAGTGCAAATTGATCAGAAACATTCACACTAGCAGTATTTCAGTACTTTAAAGGTATCTGCTTTCAGTCTATTTTAATTCTGCATTATCTAGGTTTTTGCAACTTGCTGCTGAAATAGTATATTAAATTAGCGTGATTTTTGCCGTTTACAGCTTAGGATTACATTTACCACTAAAGTTTGGATATACTTTCTATTTAGTTTGTTTTAAACCTCATAAAATAAGAGGATTCAGCATGTAGAAAGGCTGTATTGAAGACATTCAGTGTTGATGGTGTTTGCCTGGCAGGTGTGGGGCTCACAAAAAATGACAAAATGGGGAAAAATTAAATTTTCAAGGAAACTTAAAACCAACACCTTTCCTGCATTTCAAATGCATCCTAATGCACAACAAATGCATCAGAATATGTCTAGGTGCTGTCAAACCCTAACCCTAACCCTAGCTCGGGCACTAATAGAAAAATTTCAAAATCCTGGCCTGCTGAAAAAGTGCTACAAAAGTTAGTTTAATGAGTGCAAATTGATCAGAAACATTCACACTAGCAGTATTTCAGTACATTAAAGGTATCTGCTTTCAGTCTATTTTAATTCTGCATTATCTAGGTTTTTGCAACTTGCTGCTGAAATAGTATATTAAATGAGCATGATTTTTGCCGTTTACAGCTTAGGATTACATTTACCACTAAAGTTTGGATATACTTTCCATTTAGTTTGTTTTAAACCTCATAAAATAAGAGGATTCAGCATGTAGAAAGGCTGTATTGAAGACATTCAGTGTTGATGGTGTTTGCCTGGCAGGTGTGGGGCTCACAAAAAATGACAAAATGGGGAAAAATTAAATTTTCAAGAAAACTTAAAACCAACACCTTTCCTGCATTTCAAATGCATCCTAATGCACAACAAATGCATCAGAATATGTCTAGGTGCTGTCAAACCCTAACCCTAACCCTAGCTCGGGCACTAATAGAAAATTTTCAAAATCCTGGCCTGCTGAAAAAGTGCTACAAAAGTTAGCTTAATGAGTGCAAATTGATCAGAAACATTCAAACTAGCAGTATTTCAGTACTTTAAAGGTAACTGCTTTCAGTCTATTTTAATTCTGCATTATCTAGGTTTTTGCAACTTGCTGCTGAAATAGTATATTAAATGAGCATGATTTTTGCTGTTTACAGCTTAGGATTACATTTACCACTAAAGTTTGGATATACTTTCCATTTACTTTGTTTTAAACCTCATAAAATAAGAGGATTCAGCATGTAGAAAGGCTGTATTGAAGACATTCAGTGTTGATGGTGTTCGCCTGGCAGGTGTGGGGCTCACAAAAAATGACAAAATGGGGAAAAATTAAATTTTCAAGGAAACTTAAAACCAACACCTTTCCTGCATTTCAAATGCATCCTAATGCACAACAAATGCATCAGAATATGTCTAGGTGCTGTCAAACCCTAACCCTAACCCTAGCTCGGGCACTAATAGAAAAATTTCAAAATCCTGGCCTGCTGAAAAAGTGCTACAAAAGTTAGCTTAATGAGTGCAAATTGATCAGAAACATTCACACTAGCAGTATTTCAGTACTTTAAAGGTATCTGCTTTCAGTCTATTTTAATTCTGCATTATCTAGGTTTTTGCAACTTGCTGCTGAAATAGTATATTAAATGAGCATGATTTTTGCTGTTTACAGCTTAGGATTACATTTACCACTAAAGTTTGGATATACTTTCCATGTAGTTTGTTTTAAACCTCATAAAATAAGAGGATTCAGCATGTAGAAAGGCTGTATTGAAGACATTCAGTGTTGATGGTGTTCGCCTGGCAGGTGTGGGGCTCACAAAAAATGACAAAATGGGGAAAAATTAAATTTTCAAGGAAACTTAAAACCAACACCTTTCCTGCATTTCAAATGCATCCTAATGCACAACAAATGCATCAGAATATGTCTAGGTGCTGTCAAACCCTAACCCTAACCCTAGCTCGGGCACTAATAGAAAAATTTCAAAATCCTGGCCTGCTGAAAAAGTGCTACAAAAGTTAGCTTAATGAGTGCAAATTGATCAGAAACATTCACACTAGCAGTATTTCAGTACTTTAAAGGTATCTGCTTTCAGTCTATTTTAATTCTGCATTATCTAGGTTTTTGCAACTTGCTGCTTAAATAGTATATTAAATGAGCATGATTTTTGCTGTTTACAGCTTAGGATTACATTTACCACTAAAGTTTGGATATACTTTCCATGTAGTTTGTTTTAAACCTAATAAAATAAGAGGATTCAGCATGTAGAAAGGCTGTATTGAAGACATTCAGTGTTGATGGTGTTTGCCTGGCAGGTGTGGGGCTCACAAAAAATGACAAAATGGGGAAAAATTAAATTTTCAAGGAAACTTAAAACCAACACCTTTCCTGCATTTCAAATGCATCCTAATGCACAACAAATGCATCAGAATATGTCTAGGTGCTGTCAATAGCCTAACCCTAACCCTAGCTCGGGCACTAATAGAAAAATTTCAAAATCCTGGCCTGCTGAAAAAGTGCTACAAAAGTTAGCTTAATGAGTGCAAATTGATCAGAAACATTCACACTAGCAGTATTTCAGTACTTTAAAGGTATCTGCTTTCAGTCTATTTTAATTCTGCATTATCTAGGTTTTTGCAACTTGCTGCTGAAATAGTATATTAAATGAGCATGATTTTTGCCGTTTACAAGTTAGGATTACATTTACCACTAAAGTTTGGATATACTTTCCATTTAGTTTGTTTTAAACCTCATAAAATAAGAGGATTCAGCATGTAGAAAGGCTGTATTGAAGACATTCAGTGTTGATGGTGTTTGCCTGGCAGGTGTGGGGCTCACAAAAAATGACAAAATGGGGAAAAATTAAATTTTCAAGGAAACTTAAAACCAACACCTTTCCTGCATTTCAAATGCATCCTAATGCACAACAAATGCATCAGAATATGTCTAGGTGCTGTCAAACCCTAACCCTAACCCTAGCTCGGGCACTAATAGAAAAATTTCAAAATCCTGGCCTGCTGAAAAAGTGCTACAAAAGTTAGCTTAATGAGTGCAAATTGATCAGAAACATTCAAACTAGCAGTATTTCAGTACTTTAAAAATAACTGCTTTCAGTCTATTTTAATTCTGCATTATCTAGGTTTTTGCAACTTGCTGCTGAAATAGTATATTAAATGAGCATGATTTTTGCCGTTTACAGCTTAGGATTACATTTACCACTAAAGTTTGGATATACTTTCCATTTAGTTTGTTTTAAACCTCATAAAATAAGAGGATTCAGCATGTAGAAAGGCTGTATTGAAGACATTCAGTGTTGATGGTGTTTGCCTGGCAGGTGTGGGGCTCACAAAAAATGACAAAATGGGGAAAAATTAAATTTTCAAGGAAACTTAAAACCAACACCTTTCCTGCATTTCAAATGCATCCTAATGCACAACAAATGCATCAGAATATGTCTAGGTGCTGTCAAACCCTAACCCTAACCCTAGCTCGGGCACTAATAGAAAAATTTCAAAATCCTGGCCTGCTGAAAAAGTGCTACAAAAGTTAGCTTAATGAGTGCAAATTGATCAGAAACATTCACACTAGCAGTATTTCAGTACTTTAAAGGTATCTGCTTTCAGTCTATTTTAATTCTGCATTATCTAGGTTTTTGCAACTTGCTGCTGAACTAGTATATTAAATGAGCATGATTTTTGCTGTTTACAGCTTAGGATTACATTTACCACTAAAGTTTGGATATACTTTCCATTTACTTTGTTTTAAACCTCATAAAATAAGAGGATTCAGCATGTAGAAAGGCTGTATTGAAGACATTCAGTGTTGATGGTGTTCGCCTGGCAGGTGTGGGGCTCACAAAAAATGACAAAATGGGGAAAAATTAAATTTTCAAGGAAACTTAAAACCAACACCTTTCCTGCATTTCAAATGCATCCTAATGCACAACAAATGCATCAGAATATGTCTAGGTGCTGTCAAACCCTAACCCTAACCCTAGCTCGGGCACTAATAGAAAAATTTCAAAATCCTGGCCTGCTGAAAAAGTGCTACAAAAGTTAGCTTAATGAGTGCAAATTGATCAGAAACATTCACACTAGCAGTATTTCAGTACTTTAAAGGTATCTGCTTTCAGTCTATTTTAATTCTGCATTATCTAGGTTTTTGCAACTTGCTGCTTAAATAGTATATTAAATGAGCATGATTTTTGCTGTTTACAGCTTAGGATTACATTTACCACTAAAGTTTGGATATACTTTCCATGTAGTTTGTTTTAAACCTCATAAAATAAGAGGATTCAGCATGTAGAAAGGCTGTATTGAAGACATTCAGTGTTGATGGTGTTCGCCTGGCAGGTGTGGGGCTCACAAAAAATGACAAAATGGGGAAAAATTAAATTTTCAAGGAAACTTAAAACCAACACCTTTCCTGCATTTCAAATGCATCCTAATGCACAACAAATGCATCAGAATATGTCTAGGTGCTGTCAAACCCTAACCCTAACCCTAGCTCGGGCACTAATAGAAAAATTTCAAAATCCTGGCCTGCTGAAAAAGTGCTACAAAAGTTAGCTTAATGAGTGCAAATTGATCAGAAACATTCACACTAGCAGTATTTCAGTACTTTAAAGGTAACTGCTTTCAGTCTATTTTAATTCTGCATTATCTAGGTTTTTGCAACTTGCTGCTTAAATAGTATATTAAATGAGCATGATTTTTGCTGTTTACAGCTTAGGATTACATTTACCACTAAAGTTTGGATATACTTTCCATGTAGTTTGTTTTAAACCTAATAAAATAAGAGGATTCAGCATGTAGAAAGGCTGTATTGAAGACATTCAGTGTTGATGGTGTTTGCCTGGCAGGTGTGGGGCTCACAAAAAATGACAAAATGGGGAAAAATTAAATTTTCAAGGAAACTTAAAACCAACACCTTTCCTGCATTTCAAATGCATCCTAATGCACAACAAATGCATCAGAATATGTCTAGGTGCTGTCAATAGCCTAACCCTAACCCTAGCTCGGGCACTAATAGAAAAATTTCAAAATCCTGGCCTGCTGAAAAAGTGCTACAAAAGTTAGCTTAATGAGTGCAAATTGATCAGAAACATTCACACTAGCAGTATTTCAGTACTTTAAAGGTATCTGCTTTCAGTCTATTTTAATTCTGCATTATCTAGGTTTTTGCAACTTGCTGCTGAAATAGTATATTAAATGAGCATGATTTTTGCTGTTTACAGCTTAGGATTACATTTACCACTAAAGTTTGGATATACTTTCCATTTACTTTGTTTTAAACCTCATAAAATAAGAGGATTCAGCATGTAGAAAGGCTGTATTGAAGACATTCAGTGTTGATGGTGTTCGCCTGGCAGGTGTGGGGCTCACAAAAAATGACAAAATGGGGAAAAATTAAATTTTCAAGGAAACTTAAAACCAACACCTTTCCTGCATTTCAAATGCATCCTAATGCACAACAAATGCATCAGAATATGTCTAGGTGCTGTCAAACCCTAACCCTAACCCTAGCTCGGGCACTAATAGAAAAATTTCAAAATCCTGGCCTGCTGAAAAAGTGCTACAAAAGTTAGCTTAATGAGTGCAAATTGATCAGAAACATTCACACTAGCAGTATTTCAGTACTTTAAAGGTATCTGCTTTCAGTCTATTTTAATTCTGCATTATCTAGGTTTTTGCAACTTGCTGCTTAAATAGTATATTAAATGAGCATGATTTTTGCTGTTTACAGCTTAGGATTACATTTACCACTAAAGTTTGGATATACTTTCCATGTAGTTTGTTTTAAACCTCATAAAATAAGAGGATTCAGCATGTAGAAAGGCTGTATTGAAGACATTCAGTGTTGATGGTGTTCGCCTGGCAGGTGTGGGGCTCACAAAAAATGACAAAATGGGGAAAAATTAAATTTTCAAGGAAACTTAAAACCAACACCTTTCCTGCATTTCAAATGCATCCTAATGCACAACAAATGCATCAGAATATGTCTAGGTGCTGTCAAACCCTAACCCTAACCCTAGCTCGGGCACTAATAGAAAAATTTCAAAATCCTGGCCTGCTGAAAAAGTGCTACAAAAGTTAGCTTAATGAGTGCAAATTGATCAGAAACATTCACACTAGCAGTATTTCAGTACTTTAAAGGTATCTGCTTTCAGTCTATTTTAATTCTGCATTATCTAGGTTTTTGCAACTTGCTGCTTAAATAGTATATTAAATGAGCATGATTTTTGCTGTTTACAGCTTAGGATTACATTTACCACTAAAGTTTGGATATACTTTCCATGTAGTTTGTTTTAAACCTAATAAAATAAGAGGATTCAGCATGTAGAAAGGCTGTATTGAAGACATTCAGTGTTGATGGTGTTTGCCTGGCAGGTGTGGGGCTCACAAAAAATGACAAAATGGGGAAAAATTAAATTTTCAAGGAAACTTAAAACCAACACCTTTCCTGCATTTCAAATGCATCCTAATGCACAACAAATGCATCAGAATATGTCTAGGTGCTGTCAAACCCTAACCCTAACCCTAGCTCGGGCACTAATAGAAAAATTTCAAAATCCTGGCCTGCTGAAAAAGTGCTACAAAAGTTAGCTTAATGAGTGCAAATTGATCAGAAACATTCACACTAGCAGTATTTCAGTACTTTAAAGGTATCTGCTTTCAGTCTATTTTAATTCTGCATTATCTAGGTTTTTGCAACTTGCTGCTTAAATAGTATATTAAATGAGCATGATTTTTGCTGTTTACAGCTTAGGATTACATTTACCACTAAAGTTTGGATATACTTTCCATGTAGTTTGTTTTAAACCTAATAAAATAAGAGGATTCAGCATGTAGAAAGGCTGTATTGAAGACATTCAGTGTTGATGGTGTTTGCCTGGCAGGTGTGGGGCTCACAAAAAATGACAAAATGGGGAAAAATTAAATTTTCAAGGAAACTTAAAACCAACACCTTTCCTGCATTTCAAATGCATCCTAATGCACAACAAATGCATCAGAATATGTCTAGGTGCTGTCAATAGCCTAACCCTAACCCTAGCTCGGGCACTAATAGAAAAATTTCAAAATCCTGGCCTGCTGAAAAAGTGCTACAAAAGTTAGCTTAATGAGTGCAAATTGATCAGAAACATTCACACTAGCAGTATTTCAGTACTTTAAAGGTATCTGCTTTCAGTCTATTTTAATTCTGCATTATCTAGGTTTTTGCAACTTGCTGCTGAAATAGTATATTAAATGAGCATGATTTTTGCCGTTTACAAGTTAGGATTACATTTACCACTAAAGTTTGGATATACTTTCCATGTAGTTTGTTTTAAACCTAATAAAATAAGAGGATTCAGCATGTAGAAAGGCTGTATTGAAGACATTCAGTGTTGATGGTGTTTGCCTGGCAGGTGTGGGGCTCACAAAAAATGACAAAATGGGGAAAAATTAAATTTTCAAGGAAACTTAAAACCAACACCTTTCCTGCATTTCAAATGCATCCTAATGCACAACAAATGCATCAGAATATGTCTAGGTGCTGTCAATAGCCTAACCCTAACCCTAGCTCGGGCACTAATAGAAAAATTTCAAAATCCTGGCCTGCTGAAAAAGTGCTACAAAAGTTAGCTTAATGAGTGCAAATTGATCAGAAACATTCACACTAGCAGTATTTCAGTACTTTAAAGGTATCTGCTTTCAGTCTATTTTAATTCTGCATTATCTAGGTTTTTGCAACTTGCTGCTGAAATAGTATATTAAATGAGCATGATTTTTGCCGTTTACAAGTTAGGATTACATTTACCACTAAAGTTTGGATATACTTTCCATTTAGTTTGTTTTAAACCTCATAAAATAAGAGGATTCAGCATGTAGAAAGGCTGTATTGAAGACATTCAGTGTTGATGGTGTTTGCCTGGCAGGTGTGGGGCTCACAAAAAATGACAAAATGGGGAAAAATTAAATTTTCAAGGAAACTTAAAACCAACACCTTTCCTGCATTTCAAATGCATCCTAATGCACAACAAATGCATCAGAATATGTCTAGGTGCTGTCAAACCCTAACCCTAACCCTAGCTCGGGCACTAATAGAAAAATTTCAAAATCCTGGCCTGCTGAAAAAGTGCTACAAAAGTTAGCTTAATGAGTGCAAATTGATCAGAAACATTCAAACTAGCAGTATTTCAGTACTTTAAAAATAACTGCTTTCAGTCTATTTTAATTCTGCATTATCTAGGTTTTTGCAACTTGCTGCTGAAATAGTATATTAAATGAGCATGATTTTTGCCGTTTACAGCTTAGGATTACATTTACCACTAAAGTTTGGATATACTTTCCATTTAGTTTGTTTTAAACCTCATAAAATAAGAGGATTCAGCATGTAGAAAGGCTGTATTGAAGACATTCAGTGTTGATGGTGTTTGCCTGGCAGGTGTGGGGCTCACAAAAAATGACAAAATGGGGAAAAATTAAATTTTCAAGGAAACTTAAAACCAACACCTTTCCTGCATTTCAAATGGATCCTAATGCACAACAAATGCATCAGAATATGTCTAGGTGCTGTCAAACCCTAACCCTAACCCTAGCTCGGGCACTAATAGAAAAATTTCAAAATCCTGGCCTGCTGAAAAAGTGCTACAAAAGTTAGCTTAATGAGTGCAAATTGATCAGAAACATTCACACTAGCAGTATTTCAGTACTTTAAAGGTATCTGCTTTCAGTCTATTTTAATTCTGCATTATCTAGGTTTTTGCAACTTGCTGCTGAAATAGTATATTAAATGAGCATGATTTTTGCTGTTTACAGCTTAGGATTACATTTACCACTAAAGCTTGGATATACTTTCCATTTACTTTGTTTTAAACCTCATAAAATAAGAGGATTCAGCATGTAGAAAGGCTGTATTGAAGACATTCAGTGTTGATGGTGTTCGCCTGGCAGGTGTGGGGCTCACAAAAAATGACAAAATGGGGAAAAATTAAATTTTCAAGGAAACTTAAAACCAACACCTTTCCTGCATTTCAAATGCATCCTAATGCACAACAAATGCATCAGAATATGTCTAGGTGCTGTCAAACCCTAACCCTAACCCTAGCTCGGGCACTAATAGAAAAATTTCAAAATCCTGGCCTGCTGAAAAAGTGCTACAAAAGTTAGCTTAATGAGTGCAAATTGATCAGAAACATTCACACTAGCAGTATTTCAGTACTTTAAAGGTATCTGCTTTCAGTCTATTTTAATTCTGCATTATCTAGGTTTTTGCAACTTGCTGCTGAAATAGTATATTAAATGAGCATGATTTTTTCTGTTTACAGCTTAGGATTACATTTACCACTAAAGTTTGGATATACTTTCCATTTAGTTTGTTTTAAACCTCATAAAATAAGAGGATTCAGCATGTAGAAAGGCTGTATTGAAGACATTCAGTGTTGATGGTGTTTGCCTGGCAGGTGTGGGGCTCACAAAAAATGACAAAATGGGGAAAAATTAAATTTTCAAAGAAACTTAAAACCAACACCTTTCCTGCATTTCAAAATGCATCCTAATGCACAACAAATGCATCAGAATATGTCTAGGTGCTGTCAAACCCTAACCCTAACCCTAGCTCGGGCACTAATAGAAAAATTTCAAAATCCTGGCCTGCTGAAAAAGTGCTACAAAAGTTAGCTTAATGAGTGCAAATTGATCAGAAACATTCACACTAGCAGTATTTCAGTACTTTAAAGGTATCTGCTTTCAGTCTATTTTAATTCTGCATTATCTAGGTTTTTGCAACTTGCTGCTGAAATAGTATATTAAATGAGCATGATTTTTGCCGTTTACAGCTTAGGATTACATTTACCACTAAAGTTTGGATATACTTTCCATTTAGTTTGTTTGAAACCTCATAAAATAAGAGGATTCAGCATGTAGAAAGGCTGTATTGAAGACATTCAGTGTTGATGGTGTTTGCCTGGCAGGTGTGGGGCTCACAAAAAATGACAAAATGGGGAAAAATTAAATTTTCAAGAAAACTTAAAACCAACACCTTTCCTGCATTTCAAAATGCATCCTAATGCACAACAAATGCATCAGAATATGTCTAGGTGCTGTCAAACCCTAACCCTAACCCTCGCTCGGGCACTAATAGAAAAATTTCAAAATCCTGGCCTGCTGAAAAAGTGCTACAAAAGTTAGCTTAATGAGTGCAAATTGATCAGAAACATTCACACTAGCAGTATTTCAGTACTTTAAAGGTATCTGCTTTCAGTCTATTTTAATTCTGCATTATCTAGGTTTTTGCAACTTGCTGCTGAAATAGTATATTAAATTAGCGTGATTTTTGCCGTTTACAGCTTAGGATTACATTTACCACTAAAGTTTGGATATACTTTCTATTTAGTTTGTTTTAAACCTCATAAAATAAGAGGATTCAGCATGTAGAAAGGCTGTATTGAAGACATTCAGTGTTGATGGTGTTCGCCTGGCAGGTGTGGGGCTCACAAAAAATGACAAAATGGGGAAAAATTAAATTTTCAAGGAAACTTAAAACCAACACCTTTCCTGCATTTCAAATGCATCCTAATGCACAACAAATGCATCAGAATATGTCTAGGTGCTGTCAAACCCTAACCCTAACCCTAGCTCGGGCACTAATAGAAAAATTTCAAAATCCTGGCCTGCTGAAAAAGTGCTACAAAAGTTAGCTTAATGAGTGCAAATTGATCAGAAACATTCACACTAGCAGTATTTCAGTACTTTAAAGGTATCTGCTTTCAGTCTATTTTAATTCTGCATTATCTAGGTTTTTGCAACTTGCTGCTGAAATAGTATATTAAATGAGCATGATTTTTGCTGTTTACAGCTTAGGATTACATTTACCACTAAAGTTTGGATATACTTTCCATTTACTTTGTTTTAAACCTCATAAAATAAGAGGATTCAGCATGTAGAAAGGCTGTATTGAAGACATTCAGTGTTGATGGTGTTTGCCTGGCAGGTGTGGGGCTCACAAAAAATGACAAAATGGGGAAAAATTAAATTTTCAAAGAAACTTAAAACCAACACCTTTCCTGCATTTCAAAATGCATCCTAATGCACAACAAATGCATCAGAATATGTCTAGGTGCTGTCAAACCCTAACCCTAACCCTAGCTCGGGCACTAATAGAAAAATTTCAAAATCCTGGCCTGCTGAAAAAGTGCTACAAAAGTTAGCTTAATGAGTGCAAATTGATCAGAAACATTCACACTAGCAGTATTTCAGTACTTTAAAGGTATCTGCTTTCAGTCTATTTTAATTCTGCATTATCTAGGTTTTTGCAACTTGCTGCTGAAATAGTATATTAAATGAGCATGATTTTTGCCGTTTACAGCTTAGGATTACATTTACCACTAAAGTTTGGATATACTTTCCATTTAGTTTGTTTGAAACCTCATAAAATAAGAGGATTCAGCATGTAGAAAGGCTGTATTGAAGACATTCAGTGTTGATGGTGTTTGCCTGGCAGGTGTGGGGCTCACAAAAAATGACAAAATGGGGAAAAATTAAATTTTCAAGAAAACTTAAAACCAACACCTTTCCTGCATTTCAAAATGCATCCTAATGCACAACAAATGCATCAGAATATGTCTAGGTGCTGTCAAACCCTAACCCTAACCCTAGCTCGGGCACTAATAGAAAAATTTCAAAATCCTGGCCTGCTGAAAAAGTGCTACAAAAGTTAGCTTAATGAGTGCAAATTGATCAGAAACATTCACACTAGCAGTATTTCAGTACTTTAAAGGTATCTGCTTTCAGTCTATTTTAATTCTGCATTATCTAGGTTTTTGCAACTTGCTGCTGAAATAGTATATTAAATGAGCATGATTTTTGCCGTTTACAGCTTAGGATTACATTTACCACTAAAGTTTGGATATACTTTCCATTTACTTTGTTTTAAACCTCATAAAATAAGAGGATTCAGCATGTAGAAAGGCTGTATTGAAGACATTCAGTGTTGATGGTGTTCGCCTGGCAGGTGTGGGGCTCACAAAAAATGACAAAATGGGGAAAAATTAAATTTTCAAGGAAACTTAAAACCAACACCTTTCCTGCATTTCAAATGCATCCTAATGCACAACAAATGCATCAGAATATGTCTAGGTGCTGTCAAACCCTAACCCTAACCCTAGCTCGGGCACTAATAGAAAAATTTCAAAATCCTGGCCTGCTGAAAAAGTGCTACAAAAGTTAGCTTAATGAGTGCAAATTGATCAGAAACATTCACACTAGCAGTATTTCAGTACTTTAAAGGTATCTGCTTTCAGTCTATTTTAATTCTGCATTATCTAGGTTTTTGCAACTTGCTGCTTAAATAGTATATTAAATGAGCATGATTTTTGCTGTTTACAGCTTAGGATTACATTTACCACTAAAGTTTGGATATACTTTCCATGTAGTTTGTTTTAAACCTCATAAAATAAGAGGATTCAGCATGTAGAAAGGCTGTATTGAAGACATTCAGTGTTGATGGTGTTCGCCTGGCAGGTGTGGGGCTCACAAAAAATGACAAAATGGGGAAAAATTAAATTTTCAAGGAAACTTAAAACCAACACCTTTCCTGCATTTCAAATGCATCCTAATGCACAACAAATGCATCAGAATATGTCTAGGTGCTGTCAAACCCTAACCCTAACCCTAGCTCGGGCACTAATAGAAAAATTTCAAAATCCTGGCCTGCTGAAAAAGTGCTACAAAAGTTAGCTTAATGAGTGCAAATTGATCAGAAACATTCACACTAGCAGTATTTCAGTACTTTAAAGGTATCTGCTTTCAGTCTATTTTAATTCTGCATTATCTAGGTTTTTGCAACTTGCTGCTTAAATAGTATATTAAATGAGCATGATTTTTGCTGTTTACAGCTTAGGATTACATTTACCACTAAAGTTTGGATATACTTTCCATGTAGTTTGTTTTAAACCTAATAAAATAAGAGGATTCAGCATGTAGAAAGGCTGTATTGAAGACATTCAGTGTTGATGGTGTTTGCCTGGCAGGTGTGGGGCTCACAAAAAATGACAAAATGGGGAAAAATTAAATTTTCAAGGAAACTTAAAACCAACACCTTTCCTGCATTTCAAATGCATCCTAATGCACAACAAATGCATCAGAATATGTCTAGGTGCTGTCAATAGCCTAACCCTAACCCTAGCTCGGGCACTAATAGAAAAATTTCAAAATCCTGGCCTGCTGAAAAAGTGCTACAAAAGTTAGCTTAATGAGTGCAAATTGATCAGAAACATTCACACTAGCAGTATTTCAGTACTTTAAAGGTATCTGCTTTCAGTCTATTTTAATTCTGCATTATCTAGGTTTTTGCAACTTGCTGCTGAAATAGTATATTAAATGAGCATGATTTTTGCCGTTTACAAGTTAGGATTACATTTACCACTAAAGTTTGGATATACTTTCCATTTAGTTTGTTTTAAACCTCATAAAATAAGAGGATTCAGCATGTAGAAAGGCTGTATTGAAGACATTCAGTGTTGATGGTGTTTGCCTGGCAGGTGTGGGGCTCACAAAAAATGACAAAATGGGGAAAAATTAAATTTTCAAGGAAACTTAAAACCAACACCTTTCCTGCATTTCAAATGCATCCTAATGCACAACAAATGCATCAGAATATGTCTAGGTGCTGTCAAACCCTAACCCTAACCCTAGCTCGGGCACTAATAGAAAAATTTCAAAATCCTGGCCTGCTGAAAAAGTGCTACAAAAGTTAGCTTAATGAGTGCAAATTGATCAGAAACATTCAAACTAGCAGTATTTCAGTACTTTAAAAATAACTGCTTTCAGTCTATTTTAATTCTGCATTATCTAGGTTTTTGCAACTTGCTGCTGAAATAGTATATTAAATGAGCATGATTTTTGCCGTTTACAGCTTAGGATTACATTTACCACTAAAGTTTGGATATACTTTCCATTTAGTTTGTTTTAAACCTCATAAAATAAGAGGATTCAGCATGTAGAAAGGCTGTATTGAAGACATTCAGTGTTGATGGTGTTTGCCTGGCAGGTGTGGGGCTCACAAAAAATGACAAAATGGGGAAAAATTAAATTTTCAAGGAAACTTAAAACCAACACCTTTCCTGCATTTCAAATGGATCCTAATGCACAACAAATGCATCAGAATATGTCTAGGTGCTGTCAAACCCTAACCCTAACCCTAGCTCGGGCACTAATAGAAAAATTTCAAAATCCTGGCCTGCTGAAAAAGTGCTACAAAAGTTAGCTTAATGAGTGCAAATTGATCAGAAACATTCACACTAGCAGTATTTCAGTACTTTAAAGGTATCTGCTTTCAGTCTATTTTAATTCTGCATTATCTAGGTTTTTGCAACTTGCTGCTTAAATAGTATATTAAATGAGCATGATTTTTGCTGTTTACAGCTTAGGATTACATTTACCACTAAAGTTTGGATATACTTTCCATGTAGTTTGTTTTAAACCTCATAAAATAAGAGGATTCAGCATGTAGAAAGGCTGTATTGAAGACATTCAGTGTTGATGGTGTTCGCCTGGCAGGTGTGGGGCTCACAAAAAATGACAAAATGGGGAAAAATTAAATTTTCAAGGAAACTTAAAACCAACACCTTTCCTGCATTTCAAATGCATCCTAATGCACAACAAATGCATCAGAATATGTCTAGGTGCTGTCAAACCCTAACCCTAACCCTAGCTCGGGCACTAATAGAAAAATTTCAAAATCCTGGCCTGCTGAAAAAGTGCTACAAAAGTTAGCTTAATGAGTGCAAATTGATCAGAAACATTCACACTAGCAGTATTTCAGTACTTTAAAGGTATCTGCTTTCAGTCTATTTTAATTCTGCATTATCTAGGTTTTTGCAACTTGCTGCTTAAATAGTATATTAAAGGAGCATGATTTTTGCTGTTTACAGCTTAGGATTACATTTACCACTAAAGTTTGGATATACTTTCCATGTAGTTTGTTTTAAACCTAATAAAATAAGAGGATTCAGCATGTAGAAAGGCTGTATTGAAGACATTCAGTGTTGATGGTGTTTGCCTGGCAGGTGTGGGGCTCACAAAAAATGACAAAATGGGGAAAAATTAAATTTTCAAGGAAACTTAAAACCAACACCTTTCCTGCATTTCAAATGCATCCTAATGCACAACAAATGCATCAGAATATGTCTAGGTGCTGTCAAACCCTAACCCTAACCCTAGCTCGGGCACTAATAGAAAAATTTCAAAATCCTGGCCTGCTGAAAAAGTGCTACAAAAGTTAGCTTAATGAGTGCAAATTGATCAGAAACATTCACACTAGCAGTATTTCAGTACTTTAAAGGTATCTGCTTTCAGTCTATTTTAATTCTGCATTATCTAGGTTTTTGCAACTTGCTGCTTAAATAGTATATTAAATGAGCATGATTTTTGCTGTTTACAGCTTAGGATTACATTTACCACTAAAGTTTGGATATACTTTCCATGTAGTTTGTTTTAAACCTAATAAAATAAGAGGATTCAGCATGTAGAAAGGCTGTATTGAAGACATTCAGTGTTGATGGTGTTTGCCTGGCAGGTGTGGGGCTCACAAAAAATGACAAAATGGGGAAAAATTAAATTTTCAAGGAAACTTAAAACCAACACCTTTCCTGCATTTCAAATGCATCCTAATGCACAACAAATGCATCAGAATATGTCTAGGTGCTGTCAATAGCCTAACCCTAACCCTAGCTCGGGCACTAATAGAAAAATTTCAAAATCCTGGCCTGCTGAAAAAGTGCTACAAAAGTTAGCTTAATGAGTGCAAATTGATCAGAAACATTCACACTAGCAGTATTTCAGTACTTTAAAGGTATCTGCTTTCAGTCTATTTTAATTCTGCATTATCTAGGTTTTTGCAACTTGCTGCTGAAATAGTATATTAAATGAGCATGATTTTTGCCGTTTACAAGTTAGGATTACATTTACCACTAAAGTTTGGATATACTTTCCATGTAGTTTGTTTTAAACCTAATAAAATAAGAGGATTCAGCATGTAGAAAGGCTGTATTGAAGACATTCAGTGTTGATGGTGTTTGCCTGGCAGGTGTGGGGCTCACAAAAAATGACAAAATGGGGAAAAATTAAATTTTCAAGGAAACTTAAAACCAACACCTTTCCTGCATTTCAAATGCATCCTAATGCACAACAAATGCATCAGAATATGTCTAGGTGCTGTCAATAGCCTAACCCTAACCCTAGCTCGGGCACTAATAGAAAAATTTCAAAATCCTGGCCTGCTGAAAAAGTGCTACAAAAGTTAGCTTAATGAGTGCAAATTGATCAGAAACATTCACACTAGCAGTATTTCAGTACTTTAAAGGTATCTGCTTTCAGTCTATTTTAATTCTGCATTATCTAGGTTTTTGCAACTTGCTGCTGAAATAGTATATTAAATGAGCATGATTTTTGCCGTTTACAAGTTAGGATTACATTTACCACTAAAGTTTGGATATACTTTCCATTTAGTTTGTTTTAAACCTCATAAAATAAGAGGATTCAGCATGTAGAAAGGCTGTATTGAAGACATTCAGTGTTGATGGTGTTTGCCTGGCAGGTGTGGGGCTCACAAAAAATGACAAAATGGGGAAAAATTAAATTTTCAAGGAAACTTAAAACCAACACCTTTCCTGCATTTCAAATGCATCCTAATGCACAACAAATGCATCAGAATATGTCTAGGTGCTGTCAAACCCTAACCCTAACCCTAGCTCGGGCACTAATAGAAAAATTTCAAAATCCTGGCCTGCTGAAAAAGTGCTACAAAAGTTAGCTTAATGAGTGCAAATTGATCAGAAACATTCAAACTAGCAGTATTTCAGTACTTTAAAAATAACTGCTTTCAGTCTATTTTAATTCTGCATTATCTAGGTTTTTGCAACTTGCTGCTGAAATAGTATATTAAATGAGCATGATTTTTGCCGTTTACAGCTTAGGATTACATTTACCACTAAAGTTTGGATATACTTTCCATTTAGTTTGTTTTAAACCTCATAAAATAAGAGGATTCAGCATGTAGAAAGGCTGTATTGAAGACATTCAGTGTTGATGGTGTTTGCCTGGCAGGTGTGGGGCTCACAAAAAATGACAAAATGGGGAAAAATTAAATTTTCAAGGAAACTTAAAACCAACACCTTTCCTGCATTTCAAATGGATCCTAATGCACAACAAATGCATCAGAATATGTCTAGGTGCTGTCAAACCCTAACCCTAACCCTAGCTCGGGCACTAATAGAAAAATTTCAAAATCCTGGCCTGCTGAAAAAGTGCTACAAAAGTTAGCTTAATGAGTGCAAATTGATCAGAAACATTCACACTAGCAGTATTTCAGTACTTTAAAGGTATCTGCTTTCAGTCTATTTTAATTCTGCATTATCTAGGTTTTTGCAACTTGCTGCTGAAATAGTATATTAAATGAGCATGATTTTTGCTGTTTACAGCTTAGGATTACATTTACCACTAAAGCTTGGATATACTTTCCATTTACTTTGTTTTAAACCTCATAAAATAAGAGGATTCAGCATGTAGAAAGGCTGTATTGAAGACATTCAGTGTTGATGGTGTTCGCCTGGCAGGTGTGGGGCTCACAAAAAATGACAAAATGGGGAAAAATTAAATTTTCAAGGAAACTTAAAACCAACACCTTTCCTGCATTTCAAATGCATCCTAATGCACAACAAATGCATCAGAATATGTCTAGGTGGTGTCAAACCCTAACCCTAACCCTAGCTCGGGCACTAATAGAAAAATTTCAAAATCCTGGCCTGCTGAAAAAGTGCTACAAAAGTTAGCTTAATGAGTGCAAATTGATCAGAAACATTCACACTAGCAGTATTTCAGTACTTTAAAGGTATCTGCTTTCAGTCTATTTTAATTCTGCATTATCTAGGTTTTTGCAACTTGCTGCTGAAATAGTATATTAAATGAGCATGATTTTTTCTGTTTACAGCTTAGGATTACATTTACCACTAAAGTTTGGATATACTTTCCATTTAGTTTGTTTTAAACCTCATAAAATAAGAGGATTCAGCATGTAGAAAGGCTGTATTGAAGACATTCAGTGTTGATGGTGTTTGCCTGGCAGGTGTGGGGCTCACAAAAAATGACAAAATGGGGAAAAATTAAATTTTCAAAGAAACTTAAAACCAACACCTTTCCTGCATTTCAAAATGCATCCTAATGCACAACAAATGCATCAGAATATGTCTAGGTGCTGTCAAACCCTAACCCTAACCCTAGCTCGGGCACTAATAGAAAAATTTCAAAATCCTGGCCTGCTGAAAAAGTGCTACAAAAGTTAGCTTAATGAGTGCAAATTGATCAGAAACATTCACACTAGCAGTATTTCAGTACTTTAAAGGTATCTGCTTTCAGTCTATTTTAATTCTGCATTATCTAGGTTTTTGCAACTTGCTGCTGAAATAGTATATTAAATGAGCATGATTTTTGCCGTTTACAGCTTAGGATTACATTTACCACTAAAGTTTGGATATACTTTCCATTTAGTTTGTTTGAAACCTCATAAAATAAGAGGATTCAGCATGTAGAAAGGCTGTATTGAAGACATTCAGTGTTGATGGTGTTTGCCTGGCAGGTGTGGGGCTCACAAAAAATGACAAAATGGGGAAAAATTAAATTTTCAAGAAAACTTAAAACCAACACCTTTCCTGCATTTCAAAATGCATCCTAATGCACAACAAATGCATCAGAATATGTCTAGGTGCTGTCAAACCCTAACCCTAACCCTCGCTCGGGCACTAATAGAAAAATTTCAAAATCCTGGCCTGCTGAAAAAGTGCTACAAAAGTTAGCTTAATGAGTGCAAATTGATCAGAAACATTCACACTAGCAGTATTTCAGTACTTTAAAGGTATCTGCTTTCAGTCTATTTTAATTCTGCATTATCTAGGTTTTTGCAACTTGCTGCTGAAATAGTATATTAAATTAGCGTGATTTTTGCCGTTTACAGCTTAGGATTACATTTACCACTAAAGTTTGGATATACTTTCTATTTAGTTTGTTTTAAACCTCATAAAATAAGAGGATTCAGCATGTAGAAAGGCTGTATTGAAGACATTCAGTGTTGATGGTGTTCGCCTGGCAGGTGTGGGGCTCACAAAAAATGACAAAATGGGGAAAAATTAAATTTTCAAGGAAACTTAAAACCAACACCTTTCCTGCATTTCAAATGCATCCTAATGCACAACAAATGCATCAGAATATGTCTAGGTGCTGTCAAACCCTAACCCTAACCCTAGCTCGGGCACTAATAGAAAAATTTCAAAATCCTGGCCTGCTGAAAAAGTGCTACAAAAGTTAGCTTAATGAGTGCAAATTGATCAGAAACATTCACACTAGCAGTATTTCAGTACTTTAAAGGTATCTGCTTTCAGTCTATTTTAATTCTGCATTATCTAGGTTTTTGCAACTTGCTGCTGAAATAGTATATTAAATGAGCATGATTTTTGCTGTTTACAGCTTAGGATTACATTTACCACTAAAGTTTGGATATACTTTCCATTTACTTTGTTTTAAACCTCATAAAATAAGAGGATTCAGCATGTAGAAAGGCTGTATTGAAGACATTCAGTGTTGATGGTGTTTGCCTGGCAGGTGTGGGGCTCACAAAAAATGACAAAATGGGGAAAAATTAAATTTTCAAAGAAACTTAAAACCAACACCTTTCCTGCATTTCAAAATGCATCCTAATGCACAACAAATGCATCAGAATATGTCTAGGTGCTGTCAAACCCTAACCCTAACCCTAGCTCGGGCACTAATAGAAAAATTTCAAAATCCTGGCCTGCTGAAAAAGTGCTACAAAAGTTAGCTTAATGAGTGCAAATTGATCAGAAACATTCACACTAGCAGTATTTCAGTACTTTAAAGGTATCTGCTTTCAGTCTATTTTAATTCTGCATTATCTAGGTTTTTGCAACTTGCTGCTGAAATAGTATATTAAATGAGCATGATTTTTGCCGTTTACAGCTTAGGATTACATTTACCACTAAAGTTTGGATATACTTTCCATTTAGTTTGTTTGAAACCTCATAAAATAAGAGGATTCAGCATGTAGAAAGGCTGTATTGAAGACATTCAGTGTTGATGGTGTTTGCCTGGCAGGTGTGGGGCTCACAAAAAATGACAAAATGGGGAAAAATTAAATTTTCAAGAAAACTTAAAACCAACACCTTTCCTGCATTTCAAAATGCATCCTAATGCACAACAAATGCATCAGAATATGTCTAGGTGCTGTCAAACCCTAACCCTAACCCTAGCTCGGGCACTAATAGAAAAATTTCAAAATCCTGGCCTGCTGAAAAAGTGCTACAAAAGTTAGCTTAATGAGTGCAAATTGATCAGAAACATTCACACTAGCAGTATTTCAGTACTTTAAAGGTATCTGCTTTCAGTCTATTTTAATTCTGCATTATCTAGGTTTTTGCAACTTGCTGCTGAAATAGTATATTAAATGAGCATGATTTTTGCCGTTTACAGCTTAGGATTACATTTACCACTAAAGTTTGGATATACTTTCCATTTACTTTGTTTTAAACCTCATAAAATAAGAGGATTCAGCATGTAGAAAGGCTGTATTGAAGACATTCAGTGTTGATGGTGTTCGCCTGGCAGGTGTGGGGCTCACAAAAAATGACAAAATGGGGAAAAATTAAATTTTCAAGGAAACTTAAAACCAACACCTTTCCTGCATTTCAAATGCATCCTAATGCACAACAAATGCATCAGAATATGTCTAGGTGCTGTCAAACCCTAACCCTAACCCTAGCTCGGGCACTAATAGAAAAATTTCAAAATCCTGGCCTGCTGAAAAAGTGCTACAAAAGTTAGCTTAATGAGTGCAAATTGATCAGAAACATTCACACTAGCAGTATTTCAGTACTTTAAAGGTATCTGCTTTCAGTCTATTTTAATTCTGCATTATCTAGGTTTTTGCAACTTGCTGCTTAAATAGTATATTAAATGAGCATGATTTTTGCTGTTTACAGCTTAGGATTACATTTACCACTAAAGTTTGGATATACTTTCCATGTAGTTTGTTTTAAACCTCATAAAATAAGAGGATTCAGCATGTAGAAAGGCTGTATTGAAGACATTCAGTGTTGATGGTGTTCGCCTGGCAGGTGTGGGGCTCACAAAAAATGACAAAATGGGGAAAAATTAAATTTTCAAGGAAACTTAAAACCAACACCTTTCCTGCATTTCAAATGCATCCTAATGCACAACAAATGCATCAGAATATGTCTAGGTGCTGTCAAACCCTAACCCTAACCCTAGCTCGGGCACTAATAGAAAAATTTCAAAATCCTGGCCTGCTGAAAAAGTGCTACAAAAGTTAGCTTAATGAGTGCAAATTGATCAGAAACATTCACACTAGCAGTATTTCAGTACTTTAAAGGTATCTGCTTTCAGTCTATTTTAATTCTGCATTATCTAGGTTTTTGCAACTTGCTGCTTAAATAGTATATTAAATGAGCATGATTTTTGCTGTTTACAGCTTAGGATTACATTTACCACTAAAGTTTGGATATACTTTCCATGTAGTTTGTTTTAAACCTAATAAAATAAGAGGATTCAGCATGTAGAAAGGCTGTATTGAAGACATTCAGTGTTGATGGTGTTTGCCTGGCAGGTGTGGGGCTCACAAAAAATGACAAAATGGGGAAAAATTAAATTTTCAAGGAAACTTAAAACCAACACCTTTCCTGCATTTCAAATGCATCCTAATGCACAACAAATGCATCAGAATATGTCTAGGTGCTGTCAATAGCCTAACCCTAACCCTAGCTCGGGCACTAATAGAAAAATTTCAAAATCCTGGCCTGCTGAAAAAGTGCTACAAAAGTTAGCTTAATGAGTGCAAATTGATCAGAAACATTCACACTAGCAGTATTTCAGTACTTTAAAGGTATCTGCTTTCAGTCTATTTTAATTCTGCATTATCTAGGTTTTTGCAACTTGCTGCTGAAATAGTATATTAAATGAGCATGATTTTTGCCGTTTACAAGTTAGGATTACATTTACCACTAAAGTTTGGATATACTTTCCATTTAGTTTGTTTTAAACCTCATAAAATAAGAGGATTCAGCATGTAGAAAGGCTGTATTGAAGACATTCAGTGTTGATGGTGTTTGCCTGGCAGGTGTGGGGCTCACAAAAAATGACAAAATGGGGAAAAATTAAATTTTCAAGGAAACTTAAAACCAACACCTTTCCTGCATTTCAAATGCATCCTAATGCACAACAAATGCATCAGAATATGTCTAGGTGCTGTCAAACCCTAACCCTAACCCTAGCTCGGGCACTAATAGAAAAATTTCAAAATCCTGGCCTGCTGAAAAAGTGCTACAAAAGTTAGCTTAATGAGTGCAAATTGATCAGAAACATTCAAACTAGCAGTATTTCAGTACTTTAAAAATAACTGCTTTCAGTCTATTTTAATTCTGCATTATCTAGGTTTTTGCAACTTGCTGCTGAAATAGTATATTAAATGAGCATGATTTTTGCCGTTTACAGCTTAGGATTACATTTACCACTAAAGTTTGGATATACTTTCCATTTAGTTTGTTTTAAACCTCATAAAATAAGAGGATTCAGCATGTAGAAAGGCTGTATTGAAGACATTCAGTGTTGATGGTGTTTGCCTGGCAGGTGTGGGGCTCACAAAAAATGACAAAATGGGGAAAAATTAAATTTTCAAGGAAACTTAAAACCAACACCTTTCCTGCATTTCAAATGGATCCTAATGCACAACAAATGCATCAGAATATGTCTAGGTGCTGTCAAACCCTAACCCTAACCCTAGCTCGGGCACTAATAGAAAAATTTCAAAATCCTGGCCTGCTGAAAAAGTGCTACAAAAGTTAGCTTAATGAGTGCAAATTGATCAGAAACATTCACACTAGCAGTATTTCAGTACTTTAAAGGTATCTGCTTTCAGTCTATTTTAATTCTGCATTATCTAGGTTTTTGCAACTTGCTGCTGAAATAGTATATTAAATGAGCATGATTTTTGCTGTTTACAGCTTAGGATTACATTTACCACTAAAGCTTGGATATACTTTCCATTTACTTTGTTTTAAACCTCATAAAATAAGAGGATTCAGCATGTAGAAAGGCTGTATTGAAGACATTCAGTGTTGATGGTGTTCGCCTGGCAGGTGTGGGGCTCACAAAAAATGACAAAATGGGGAAAAATTAAATTTTCAAGGAAACTTAAAACCAACACCTTTCCTGCATTTCAAATGCATCCTAATGCACAACAAATGCATCAGAATATGTCTAGGTGCTGTCAAACCCTAACCCTAACCCTAGCTCGGGCACTAATAGAAAAATTTCAAAATCCTGGCCTGCTGAAAAAGTGCTACAAAAGTTAGCTTAATGAGTGCAAATTGATCAGAAACATTCACACTAGCAGTATTTCAGTACTTTAAAGGTATCTGCTTTCAGTCTATTTTAATTCTGCATTATCTAGGTTTTTGCAACTTGCTGCTGAAATAGTATATTAAATGAGCATGATTTTTTCTGTTTACAGCTTAGGATTACATTTACCACTAAAGTTTGGATATACTTTCCATTTAGTTTGTTTTAAACCTCATAAAATAAGAGGATTCAGCATGTAGAAAGGCTGTATTGAAGACATTCAGTGTTGATGGTGTTTGCCTGGCAGGTGTGGGGCTCACAAAAAATGACAAAATGGGGAAAAATTAAATTTTCAAAGAAACTTAAAACCAACACCTTTCCTGCATTTCAAAATGCATCCTAATGCACAACAAATGCATCAGAATATGTCTAGGTGCTGTCAAACCCTAACCCTAACCCTAGCTCGGGCACTAATAGAAAAATTTCAAAATCCTGGCCTGCTGAAAAAGTGCTACAAAAGTTAGCTTAATGAGTGCAAATTGATCAGAAACATTCACACTAGCAGTATTTCAGTACTTTAAAGGTATCTGCTTTCAGTCTATTTTAATTCTGCATTATCTAGGTTTTTGCAACTTGCTGCTGAAATAGTATATTAAATGAGCATGATTTTTGCCGTTTACAGCTTAGGATTACATTTACCACTAAAGTTTGGATATACTTTCCATTTAGTTTGTTTGAAACCTCATAAAATAAGAGGATTCAGCATGTAGAAAGGCTGTATTGAAGACATTCAGTGTTGATGGTGTTTGCCTGGCAGGTGTGGGGCTCACAAAAAATGACAAAATGGGGAAAAATTAAATTTTCAAGAAAACTTAAAACCAACACCTTTCCTGCATTTCAAAATGCATCCTAATGCACAACAAATGCATCAGAATATGTCTAGGTGCTGTCAAACCCTAACCCTAACCCTCGCTCGGGCACTAATAGAAAAATTTCAAAATCCTGGCCTGCTGAAAAAGTGCTACAAAAGTTAGCTTAATGAGTGCAAATTGATCAGAAACATTCACACTAGCAGTATTTCAGTACTTTAAAGGTATCTGCTTTCAGTCTATTTTAATTCTGCATTATCTAGGTTTTTGCAACTTGCTGCTGAAATAGTATATTAAATTAGCGTGATTTTTGCCGTTTACAGCTTAGGATTACATTTACCACTAAAGTTTGGATATACTTTCTATTTAGTTTGTTTTAAACCTCATAAAATAAGAGGATTCAGCATGTAGAAAGGCTGTATTGAAGACATTCAGTGTTGATGGTGTTCGCCTGGCAGGTGTGGGGCTCACAAAAAATGACAAAATGGGGAAAAATTAAATTTTCAAGGAAACTTAAAACCAACACCTTTCCTGCATTTCAAATGCATCCTAATGCACAACAAATGCATCAGAATATGTCTAGGTGCTGTCAAACCCTAACCCTAACCCTAGCTCGGGCACTAATAGAAAAATTTCAAAATCCTGGCCTGCTGAAAAAGTGCTACAAAAGTTAGCTTAATGAGTGCAAATTGATCAGAAACATTCACACTAGCAGTATTTCAGTACTTTAAAGGTATCTGCTTTCAGTCTATTTTAATTCTGCATTATCTAGGTTTTTGCAACTTGCTGCTGAAATAGTATATTAAATGAGCATGATTTTTGCTGTTTACAGCTTAGGATTACATTTACCACTAAAGTTTGGATATACTTTCCATTTACTTTGTTTTAAACCTCATAAAATAAGAGGATTCAGCATGTAGAAAGGCTGTATTGAAGACATTCAGTGTTGATGGTGTTTGCCTGGCAGGTGTGGGGCTCACAAAAAATGACAAAATGGGGAAAAATTAAATTTTCAAGAAAACTTAAAACCAACACCTTTCCTGCACTTCAAAATGCATCCTAATGCACAACAAATGCATCAGAATATGTCTAGGTGCTGTCAAACCCTAACCCTAACCCTAGCTCGGGCACTAATAGAAAAATTTCAAAATCCTGGCCTGCTGAAAAAGTGCTACAAAAGTTAGCTTAATGAGTGCAAATTGATCAGAAACATTCACACTAGCAGTATTTCAGTACTTTAAAGGTATCTGCTTTCAGTCTATTTTAATTCTGCATTATCTAGGTTTTTGCAACTTGCTGCTGAAATAGTATATTAAATTAGCGTGATTTTTGCCGTTTACAGCTTAGGATTACATTTACCACTAAAGTTTGGATATACTTTCTATTTAGTTTGTTTTAAACCTCATAAAATAAGAGGATTCAGCATGTAGAAAGGCTGTATTGAAGACATTCAGTGTTGATGGTGTTCGCCTGGCAGGTGTGGGGCTCACAAAAAATGACAAAATGGGGAAAAATTAAATTTTCAAGGAAACTTAAAACCAACACCTTTCCTGCATTTCAAATGCATCCTAATGCACAACAAATGCATCAGAATATGTCTAGGTGCTGTCAAACCCTAACCCTAACCCTAGCTCGGGCACTAATAGAAAAATTTCAAAATCCTGGCCTGCTGAAAAAGTGCTACAAAAGTTAGCTTAATGAGTGCAAATTGATCAGAAACATTCACACTAGCAGTATTTCAGTACTTTAAAGGTATCTGCTTTCAGTCTATTTTAATTCTGCATTATCTAGGTTTTTGCAACTTGCTGCTGAAATAGTATATTAAATGAGCATGATTTTTGCTGTTTACAGCTTAGGATTACATTTACCACTAAAGTTTGGATATACTTTCCATTTACTTTGTTTTAAACCTCATAAAATAAGAGGATTCAGCATGTAGAAAGGCTGTATTGAAGACATTCAGTGTTGATGGTGTTTGCCTGGCAGGTGTGGGGCTCACAAAAAATGACAAAATGGGGAAAAATTAAATTTTCAAGAAAACTTAAAACCAACACCTTTCCTGCATTTCAAAATGCATCCTAATGCACAACAAATGCATCAGAATATGTCTAGGTGCTGTCAAACCCTAACCCTAACCCTAGCTCGGGCACTAATAGAAAAATTTCAAAATCCTGGCCTGCTGAAAAAGTGCTACAAAAGTTAGCTTAATGAGTGCAAATTGATCAGAAACATTCACACTAGCAGTATTTCAGTACTTTAAAGGTATCTGCTTTCAGTCTATTTTAATTCTGCATTATCTAGGTTTTTGCAACTTGCTGCTGAAATAGTATATTAAATGAGCATGATTTTTGCCGTTTACAGCTTAGGATTACATTTACCACTAAAGTTTGGATATACTTTCCATTTAGTTTGTTTTAAACCTCATAAAATAAGAGGATTCAGCATGTAGAAAGGCTGTATTGAAGACATTCAGTGTTGATGGTGTTTGCCTGGCAGGTGTGGGGCTCACAAAAAATGACAAAATGGGGAAAAATTAAATTTTCAAGAAAACTTAAAACCAACACCTTTCCTGCATTTCAAATGCATCCTAATGCACAACAAATGCATCAGAATATGTCTAGGTGCTGTCAAACCCTAACCCTAACCCTAGCTCGGGCACTAATAGAAAATTTTCAAAATCCTGGCCTGCTGAAAAAGTGCTACAAAAGTTAGCTTAATGAGTGCAAATTGATCAGAAACATTCAAACTAGCAGTATTTCAGTACTTTAAAGGTAACTGCTTTCAGTCTATTTTAATTCTGCATTATCTAGGTTTTTGCAACTTGCTGCTGAAATAGTATATTAAATGAGCATGATTTTTGCTGTTTACAGCTTAGGATTACATTTACCACTAAAGTTTGGATATACTTTCCATTTACTTTGTTTTAAACCTCATAAAATAAGAGGATTCAGCATGTAGAAAGGCTGTATTGAAGACATTCAGTGTTGATGGTGTTTGCCTGGCAGGTGTGGGGCTCACAAAAAATGACAAAATGGGGAAAAATTAAATTTTCAAGGAAACTTAAAACCAACACCTTTCCTGCATTTCAAATGCATCCCAATGCACAACAAATGCATCAGAATATGTCTAGGTGCTGTCAATAGCCTAACCCTAACCCTAGCTCGGGCACTAATAGAAAAATTTCAAAATCCTGGCCTGCTGAAAAAGTGCTACAAAAGTTAGCTTAATGAGTGCAAATTGATCAGAAACATTCACACTAGCAGTATTTCAGTACTTTAAAGGTATCTGCTTTCAGTCTATTTTAATTCTGCATTATCTAGGTTTTTGCAACTTGCTGCTGAAATAGTATATTAAATGAGCATGATTTTTGCCGTTTACAAGTTAGGATTACATTTACCACTAAAGTTTGGATATACTTTCCATTTAGTTTGTTTTAAACCTCATAAAATAAGAGGATTCAGCATGTAGAAAGGCTGTATTGAAGACATTCAGTGTTGATGGTGTTTGCCTGGCAGGTGTGTGGCTCACAAAAAATGACAAAATGGGGAAAAATTAAATTTTCAAGGAAACTTAAAACCAACACCTTTCCTGCATTTCAAATGCATCCTAATGCACAACAAATGCATCAGAATATGTCTAGGTGCTGTCAAACCCTAACCCTAACCCTAGCTCGGGCACTAATAGAAAAATTTCAAAATCCTGGCCTGCTGAAAAAGTGCTACAAAAGTTAGCTTAATGAGTGCAAATTGATCAGAAACATTCAAACTAGCAGTATTTCAGTACTTTAAAAATAACTGCTTTCAGTCTATTTTAATTCTGCATTATCTAGGTTTTTGCAACTTGCTGCTGAAATAGTATATTAAATGAGCATGATTTTTGCCGTTTACAGCTTAGGATTACATTTACCACTAAAGTTTGGATATACTTTCCATTTAGTTTGTTTTAAACCTCATAAAATAAGAGGATTCAGCATGTAGAAAGGCTGTATTGAAGACATTCAGTGTTGATGGTGTTTGCCTGGCAGGTGTGGGGCTCACAAAAAATGACAAAATGGGGAAAAATTAAATTTTCAAGGAAACTTAAAACCAACACCTTTCCTGCATTTCAAATGCATCCTAATGCACAACAAATGCATCAGAATATGTCTAGGTGCTGTCAAACCCTAACCCTAACCCTAGCTCGGGCACTAATAGAAAAATTTCAAAATCCTGGCCTGCTGAAAAAGTGCTACAAAAGTTAGCTTAATGAGTGCAAATTGATCAGAAACATTCACACTAGCAGTATTTCAGTACTTTAAAGGTATCTGCTTTCAGTCTATTTTAATTCTGCATTATCTAGGTTTTTGCAACTTGCTGCTGAAATAGTATATTAAATGAGCATGATTTTTGCTGTTTACAGCTTAGGATTACATTTACCACTAAAGTTTGGATATACTTTCCATTTACTTTGTTTTAAACCTCATAAAATAAGAGGATTCAGCATGTAGAAAGGCTGTATTGAAGACATTCAGTGTTGATGGTGTTCGCCTGGCAGGTGTGGGGCTCACAAAAAATGACAAAATGGGGAAAAATTAAATTTTCAAGGAAACTTAAAACCAACACCTTTCCTGCATTTCAAATGCATCCTAATGCACAACAAATGCATCAGAATATGTCTAGGTGCTGTCAAACCCTAACCCTAACCCTAGCTCGGGCACTAATAGAAAAATTTCAAAATCCTGGCCTGCTGAAAAAGTGCTACAAAAGTTAGCTTAATGAGTGCAAATTGATCAGAAACATTCACACTAGCAGTATTTCAGTACTTTAAAGGTATCTGCTTTCAGTCTATTTTAATTCTGCATTATCTAGGTTTTTGCAACTTGCTGCTTAAATAGTATATTAAATGAGCATGATTTTTGCTGTTTACAGCTTAGGATTACATTTACCACTAAAGTTTGGATATACTTTCCATGTAGTTTGTTTTAAACCTCATAAAATAAGAGGATTCAGCATGTAGAAAGGCTGTATTGAAGACATTCAGTGTTGATGGTGTTCGCCTGGCAGGTGTGGGGCTCACAAAAAATGACAAAATGGGGAAAAATTAAATTTTCAAGGAAACTTAAAACCAACACCTTTCCTGCATTTCAAATGCATCCTAATGCACAACAAATGCATCAGAATATGTCTAGGTGCTGTCAAACCCTAACCCTAACCCTAGCTCGGGCACTAATAGAAAAATTTCAAAATCCTGGCCTGCTGAAAAAGTGCTACAAAAGTTAGCTTAATGAGTGCAAATTGATCAGAAACATTCACACTAGCAGTATTTCAGTACTTTAAAGGTATCTGCTTTCAGTCTATTTTAATTCTGCATTATCTAGGTTTTTGCAACTTGCTGCTTAAATAGTATATTAAATGAGCATGATTTTTGCTGTTTACAGCTTAGGATTACATTTACCACTAAAGTTTGGATATACTTTCCATGTAGTTTGTTTTAAACCTAATAAAATAAGAGGATTCAGCATGTAGAAAGGCTGTATTGAAGACATTCAGTGTTGATGGTGTTTGCCTGGCAGGTGTGGGGCTCACAAAAAATGACAAAATGGGGAAAAATTAAATTTTCAAGGAAACTTAAAACCAACACCTTTCCTGCATTTCAAATGCATCCTAATGCACAACAAATGCATCAGAATATGTCTAGGTGCTGTCAATAGCCTAACCCTAACCCTAGCTCGGGCACTAATAGAAAAATTTCAAAATCCTGGCCTGCTGAAAAAGTGCTACAAAAGTTAGCTTAATGAGTGCAAATTGATCAGAAACATTCACACTAGCAGTATTTCAGTACTTTAAAGGTATCTGCTTTCAGTCTATTTTAATTCTGCATTATCTAGGTTTTTGCAACTTGCTGCTGAAATAGTATATTAAATGAGCATGATTTTTGCTGTTTACAGCTTAGGATTACATTTACCACTAAAGTTTGGATATACTTTCCATTTACTTTGTTTTAAACCTCATAAAATAAGAGGATTCAGCATGTAGAAAGGCTGTATTGAAGACATTCAGTGTTGATGGTGTTCGCCTGGCAGGTGTGGGGCTCACAAAAAATGACAAAATGGGGAAAAATTAAATTTTCAAGGAAACTTAAAACCAACACCTTTCCTGCATTTCAAATGCATCCTAATGCACAACAAATGCATCAGAATATGTCTAGGTGCTGTCAAACCCTAACCCTAACCCTAGCTCGGGCACTAATAGAAAAATTTCAAAATCCTGGCCTGCTGAAAAAGTGCTACAAAAGTTAGCTTAATGAGTGCAAATTGATCAGAAACATTCACACTAGCAGTATTTCAGTACTTTAAAGGTATCTGCTTTCAGTCTATTTTAATTCTGCATTATCTAGGTTTTTGCAACTTGCTGCTTAAATAGTATATTAAATGAGCATGATTTTTGCTGTTTACAGCTTAGGATTACATTTACCACTAAAGTTTGGATATACTTTCCATGTAGTTTGTTTTAAACCTCATAAAATAAGAGGATTCAGCATGTAGAAAGGCTGTATTGAAGACATTCAGTGTTGATGGTGTTCGCCTGGCAGGTGTGGGGCTCACAAAAAATGACAAAATGGGGAAAAATTAAATTTTCAAGGAAACTTAAAACCAACACCTTTCCTGCATTTCAAATGCATCCTAATGCACAACAAATGCATCAGAATATGTCTAGGTGCTGTCAAACCCTAACCCTAACCCTAGCTCGGGCACTAATAGAAAAATTTCAAAATCCTGGCCTGCTGAAAAAGTGCTACAAAAGTTAGCTTAATGAGTGCAAATTGATCAGAAACATTCACACTAGCAGTATTTCAGTACTTTAAAGGTATCTGCTTTCAGTCTATTTTAATTCTGCATTATCTAGGTTTTTGCAACTTGCTGCTTAAATAGTATATTAAATGAGCATGATTTTTGCTGTTTACAGCTTAGGATTACATTTACCACTAAAGTTTGGATATACTTTCCATGTAGTTTGTTTTAAACCTAATAAAATAAGAGGATTCAGCATGTAGAAAGGCTGTATTGAAGACATTCAGTGTTGATGGTGTTTGCCTGGCAGGTGTGGGGCTCACAAAAAATGACAAAATGGGGAAAAATTAAATTTTCAAGGAAACTTAAAACCAACACCTTTCCTGCATTTCAAATGCATCCTAATGCACAACAAATGCATCAGAATATGTCTAGGTGCTGTCAATAGCCTAACCCTAACCCTAGCTCGGGCACTAATAGAAAAATTTCAAAATCCTGGCCTGCTGAAAAAGTGCTACAAAAGTTAGCTTAATGAGTGCAAATTAATCAGAAACATTCACACTAGCAGTATTTCAGTACTTTAAAGGTATCTGCTTTCAGTCTATTTTAATTCTGCATTATCTAGGTTTTTGCAACTTGCTGCTGAAATAGTATATTAAATGAGCATGATTTTTGCCGTTTACAAGTTAGGATTACATTTACCACTAAAGTTTGGATATACTTTCCATGTAGTTTGTTTTAAACCTAATAAAATAAGAGGATTCAGCATGTAGAAAGGCTGTATTGAAGACATTCAGTGTTGATGGTGTTTGCCTGGCAGGTGTGGGGCTCACAAAAAATGACAAAATGGGGAAAAATTAAATTTTCAAGGAAACTTAAAACCAACACCTTTCCTGCATTTCAAATGCATCCTAATGCACAACAAATGCATCAGAATATGTCTAGGTGCTGTCAATAGCCTAACCCTAACCCTAGCTCGGGCACTAATAGAAAAATTTCAAAATCCTGGCCTGCTGAAAAAGTGCTACAAAAGTTAGCTTAATGAGTGCAAATTGATCAGAAACATTCACACTAGCAGTATTTCAGTACTTTAAAGGTATCTGCTTTCAGTCTATTTTAATTCTGCATTATCTAGGTTTTTGCAACTTGCTGCTGAAATAGTATATTAAATGAGCATGATTTTTGCCGTTTACAAGTTAGGATTACATTTACCACTAAAGTTTGGATATACTTTCCATTTAGTTTGTTTTAAACCTCATAAAATAAGAGGATTCAGCATGTAGAAAGGCTGTATTGAAGACATTCAGTGTTGATGGTGTTTGCCTGGCAGGTGTGGGGCTCACAAAAAATGACAAAATGGGGAAAAATTAAATTTTCAAGGAAACTTAAAACCAACACCTTTCCTGCATTTCAAATGCATCCTAATGCACAACAAATGCATCAGAATATGTCTAGGTGCTGTCAAACCCTAACCCTAACCCTAGCTCGGGCACTAATAGAAAAATTTCAAAATCCTGGCCTGCTGAAAAAGTGCTACAAAAGTTAGCTTAATGAGTGCAAATTGATCAGAAACATTCAAACTAGCAGTATTTCAGTACTTTAAAAATAACTGCTTTCAGTCTATTTTAATTCTGCATTATCTAGGTTTTTGCAACTTGCTGCTGAAATAGTATATTAAATGAGCATGATTTTTGCCGTTTACAGCTTAGGATTACATTTACCACTAAAGTTTGGATATACTTTCCATTTAGTTTGTTTTAAACCTCATAAAATAAGAGGATTCAGCATGTAGAAAGGCTGTATTGAAGACATTCAGTGTTGATGGTGTTTGCCTGGCAGGTGTGGGGCTCACAAAAAATGACAAAATGGGGAAAAATTAAATTTTCAAGGAAACTTAAAACCAACACCTTTCCTGCATTTCAAATGGATCCTAATGCACAACAAATGCATCAGAATATGTCTAGGTGCTGTCAAACCCTAACCCTAACCCTAGCTCGGGCACTAATAGAAAAATTTCAAAATCCTGGCCTGCTGAAAAAGTGCTACAAAAGTTAGCTTAATGAGTGCAAATTGATCAGAAACATTCACACTAGCAGTATTTCAGTACTTTAAAGGTATCTGCTTTCAGTCTATTTTAATTCTGCATTATCTAGGTTTTTGCAACTTGCTGCTGAAATAGTATATTAAATGAGCATGATTTTTGCTGTTTACAGCTTAGGATTACATTTACCACTAAAGTTTGGATATACTTTCCATTTACTTTGTTTTAAACCTCATAAAATAAGAGGATTCAGCATGTAGAAAGGCTGTATTGAAGACATTCAGTGTTGATGGTGTTCGCCTGGCAGGTGTGGGGCTCACAAAAAATGACAAAATGGGGAAAAATTAAATTTTCAAGGAAACTTAAAACCAACACCTTTCCTGCATTTCAAATGCATCCTAATGCACAACAAATGCATCAGAATATGTCTAGGTGCTGTCAAACCCTAACCCTAACCCTAGCTCGGGCACTAATAGAAAAATTTCAAAATCCTGGCCTGCTGAAAAAGTGCTACAAAAGTTAGCTTAATGAGTGCAAATTGATCAGAAACATTCACACTAGCAGTATTTCAGTACTTTAAAGGTATCTGCTTTCAGTCTATTTTAATTCTGCATTATCTAGGTTTTTGCAACTTGCTGCTTAAATAGTATATTAAATGAGCATGATTTTTGCTGTTTACAGCTTAGGATTACATTTACCACTAAAGTTTGGATATACTTTCCATGTAGTTTGTTTTAAACCTCATAAAATAAGAGGATTCAGCATGTAGAAAGGCTGTATTGAAGACATTCAGTGTTGATGGTGTTCGCCTGGCAGGTGTGGGGCTCACAAAAAATGACAAAATGGGGAAAAATTAAATTTTCAAGGAAACTTAAAACCAACACCTTTCCTGCATTTCAAATGCATCCTAATGCACAACAAATGCATCAGAATATGTCTAGGTGCTGTCAAACCCTAACCCTAACCCTAGCTCGGGCACTAATAGAAAAATTTCAAAATCCTGGCCTGCTGAAAAAGTGCTACAAAAGTTAGCTTAATGAGTGCAAATTGATCAGAAACATTCACACTAGCAGTATTTCAGTACTTTAAAGGTATCTGCTTTCAGTCTATTTTAATTCTGCATTATCTAGGTTTTTGCAACTTGCTGCTTAAATAGTATATTAAATGAGCATGATTTTTGCTGTTTACAGCTTAGGATTACATTTACCACTAAAGTTTGGATATACTTTCCATGTAGTTTGTTTTAAACCTAATAAAATAAGAGGATTCAGCATGTAGAAAGGCTGTATTGAAGACATTCAGTGTTGATGGTGTTTGCCTGGCAGGTGTGGGGCTCACAAAAAATGACAAAATGGGGAAAAATTAAATTTTCAAGGAAACTTAAAACCAACACCTTTCCTGCATTTCAAATGCATCCTAATGCACAACAAATGCATCAGAATATGTCTAGGTGCTGTCAATAGCCTAACCCTAACCCTAGCTCGGGCACTAATAGAAAAATTTCAAAATCCTGGCCTGCTGAAAAAGTGCTACAAAAGTTAGCTTAATGAGTGCAAATTGATCAGAAACATTCACACTAGCAGTATTTCAGTACTTTAAAGGTATCTGCTTTCAGTCTATTTTAATTCTGCATTATCTAGGTTTTTGCAACTTGCTGCTGAAATAGTATATTAAATGAGCATGATTTTTGCCGTTTACAAGTTAGGATTACATTTACCACTAAAGTTTGGATATACTTTCCATGTAGTTTGTTTTAAACCTAATAAAATAAGAGGATTCAGCATGTAGAAAGGCTGTATTGAAGACATTCAGTGTTGATGGTGTTTGCCTGGCAGGTGTGGGGCTCACAAAAAATGACAAAATGGGGAAAAATTAAATTTTCAAGGAAACTTAAAACCAACACCTTTCCTGCATTTCAAATGCATCCTAATGCACAACAAATGCATCAGAATATGTCTAGGTGCTGTCAATAGCCTAACCCTAACCCTAGCTCGGGCACTAATAGAAAAATTTCAAAATCCTGGCCTGCTGAAAAAGTGCTACAAAAGTTAGCTTAATGAGTGCAAATTGATCAGAAACATTCACACTAGCAGTATTTCAGTACTTTAAAGGTATCTGCTTTCAGTCTATTTTAATTCTGCATTATCTAGGTTTTTGCAACTTGCTGCTGAAATAGTATATTAAATGAGCATGATTTTTGCCGTTTACAAGTTAGGATTACATTTACCACTAAAGTTTGGATATACTTTCCATTTAGTTTGTTTTAAACCTCATAAAATAAGAGGATTCAGCATGTAGAAAGGCTGTATTGAAGACATTCAGTGTTGATGGTGTTTGCCTGGCAGGTGTGGGGCTCACAAAAAATGACAAAATGGGGAAAAATTAAATTTTCAAGGAAACTTAAAACCAACACCTTTCCTGCATTTCAAATGCATCCTAATGCACAACAAATGCATCAGAATATGTCTAGGTGCTGTCAAACCCTAACCCTAACCCTAGCTCGGGCACTAATAGAAAAATTTCAAAATCCTGGCCTGCTGAAAAAGTGCTACAAAAGTTAGCTTAATGAGTGCAAATTGATCAGAAACATTCAAACTAGCAGTATTTCAGTACATTAAAAATAACTGCTTTCAGTCTATTTTAATTCTGCATTATCTAGGTTTTTGCAACTTGCTGCTGAAATAGTATATTAAATGAGCATGATTTTTGCCGTTTACAGCTTAGGATTACATTTACCACTAAAGTTTGGATATACTTTCCATTTAGTTTGTTTTAAACCTCATAAAATAAGAGGATTCAGCATGTAGAAAGGCTGTATTGAAGACATTCAGTGTTGATGGTGTTTGCCTGGCAGGTGTGGGGCTCACAAAAAATGACAAAATGGGGAAAAATTAAATTTTCAAGGAAACTTAAAACCAACACCTTTCCTGCATTTCAAATGGATCCTAATGCACAACAAATGCATCAGAATATGTCTAGGTGCTGTCAAACCCTAACCCTAACCCTAGCTCGGGCACTAATAGAAAAATTTCAAAATCCTGGCCTGCTGAAAAAGTGCTACAAAAGTTAGCTTAATGAGTGCAAATTGATCAGAAACATTCACACTAGCAGTATTTCAGTACTTTAAAGGTATCTGCTTTCAGTCTATTTTAATTCTGCATTATCTAGGTTTTTGCAACTTGCTGCTGAAATAGTATATTAAATGAGCATGATTTTTGCTGTTTACAGCTTAGGATTACATTTACCACTAAAGCTTGGATATACTTTCCATTTACTTTGTTTTAAACCTCATAAAATAAGAGGATTCAGCATGTAGAAAGGCTGTATTGAAGACATTCAGTGTTGATGGTGTTCGCCTGGCAGGTGTGGGGCTCACAAAAAATGACAAAATGGGGAAAAATTAAATTTTCAAGGAAACTTAAAACCAACACCTTTCCTGCATTTCAAATGCATCCTAATGCACAACAAATGCATCAGAATATGTCTAGGTGCTGTCAAACCCTAACCCTAACCCTAGCTCGGGCACTAATAGAAAAATTTCAAAATCCTGGCCTGCTGAAAAAGTGCTACAAAAGTTAGCTTAATGAGTGCAAATTGATCAGAAACATTCACACTAGCAGTATTTCAGTACTTTAAAGGTATCTGCTTTCAGTCTATTTTAATTCTGCATTATCTAGGTTTTTGCAACTTGCTGCTGAAATAGTATATTAAATGAGCATGATTTTTGCTGTTTACAGCTTAGGATTACATTTACCACTAAAGTTTGGATATACTTTCCATTTAGTTTGTTTTAAACCTCATAAAATAAGAGGATTCAGCATGTAGAAAGGCTGTATTGAAGACATTCAGTGTTGATGGTGTTTGCCTGGCAGGTGTGGGGCTCACAAAAAATGACAAAATGGGGAAAAATTAAATTTTCAAAGAAACTTAAAACCAACACCTTTCCTGCATTTCAAAATGCATCCTAATGCACAACAAATGCATCAGAATATGTCTAGGTGCTGTCAAACCCTAACCCTAACCCTAGCTCGGGCACTAATAGAAAAATTTCAAAATCCTGGCCTGCTGAAAAAGTGCTACAAAAGTTAGCTTAATGAGTGCAAATTGATCAGAAACATTCACACTAGCAGTATTTCAGTACTTTAAAGGTATCTGCTTTCAGTCTATTTTAATTCTGCATTATCTAGGTTTTTGCAACTTGCTGCTGAAATAGTATATTAAATGAGCATGATTTTTGCCGTTTACAGCTTAGGATTACATTTACCACTAAAGTTTGGATATACTTTCCATTTAGTTTGTTTGAAACCTCATAAAATAAGAGGATTCAGCATGTAGAAAGGCTGTATTGAAGACATTCAGTGTTGATGGTGTTTGCCTGGCAGGTGTGGGGCTCACAAAAAATGACAAAATGGGGAAAAATTAAATTTTCAAGAAAACTTAAAACCAACACCTTTCCTGCATTTCAAAATGCATCCTAATGCACAACAAATGCATCAGAATATGTCTAGGTGCTGTCAAACCCTAACCCTAACCCTCGCTCGGGCACTAATAGAAAAATTTCAAAATCCTGGCCTGCTGAAAAAGTGCTACAAAAGTTAGCTTAATGAGTGCAAATTGATCAGAAACATTCACACTAGCAGTATTTCAGTACTTTAAAGGTATCTGCTTTCAGTCTATTTTAATTCTGCATTATCTAGGTTTTTGCAACTTGCTGCTGAAATAGTATATTAAATTAGCGTGATTTTTGCCGTTTACAGCTTAGGATTACATTTACCACTAAAGTTTGGATATACTTTCTATTTAGTTTGTTTTAAACCTCATAAAATAAGAGGATTCAGCATGTAGAAAGGCTGTATTGAAGACATTCAGTGTTGATGGTGTTCGCCTGGCAGGTGTGGGGCTCACAAAAAATGACAAAATGGGGAAAAATTAAATTTTCAAGGAAACTTAAAACCAACACCTTTCCTGCATTTCAAATGCATCCTAATGCACAACAAATGCATCAGAATATGTCTAGGTGCTGTCAAACCCTAACCCTAACCCTAGCTCGGGCACTAATAGAAAAATTTCAAAATCCTGGCCTGCTGAAAAAGTGCTACAAAAGTTAGCTTAATGAGTGCAAATTGATCAGAAACATTCACACTAGCAGTATTTCAGTACTTTAAAGGTATCTGCTTTCAGTCTATTTTAATTCTGCATTATCTAGGTTTTTGCAACTTGCTGCTGAAATAGTATATTAAATGAGCATGATTTTTGCTGTTTACAGCTTAGGATTACATTTACCACTAAAGTTTGGATATACTTTCCATTTACTTTGTTTTAAACCTCATAAAATAAGAGGATTCAGCATGTAGAAAGGCTGTATTGAAGACATTCAGTGTTGATGGTGTTTGCCTGGCAGGTGTGGGGCTCACAAAAAATGACAAAATGGGGAAAAATTAAATTTTCAAAGAAACTTAAAACCAACACCTTTCCTGCATTTCAAAATGCATCCTAATGCACAACAAATGCATCAGAATATGTCTAGGTGCTGTCAAACCCTAACCCTAACCCTAGCTCGGGCACTAATAGAAAAATTTCAAAATCCTGGCCTGCTGAAAAAGTGCTACAAAAGTTAGCTTAATGAGTGCAAATTGATCAGAAACATTCACACTAGCAGTATTTCAGTACTTTAAAGGTATCTGCTTTCAGTCTATTTTAATTCTGCATTATCTAGGTTTTTGCAACTTGCTGCTGAAATAGTATATTAAATGAGCATGATTTTTGCCGTTTACAGCTTAGGATTACATTTACCACTAAAGTTTGGATATACTTTCCATTTAGTTTGTTTGAAACCTCATAAAATAAGAGGATTCAGCATGTAGAAAGGCTGTATTGAAGACATTCAGTGTTGATGGTGTTTGCCTGGCAGGTGTGGGGCTCACAAAAAATGACAAAATGGGGAAAAATTAAATTTTCAAGAAAACTTAAAACCAACACCTTTCCTGCATTTCAAAATGCATCCTAATGCACAACAAATGCATCAGAATATGTCTAGGTGCTGTCAAACCCTAACCCTAACCCTAGCTCGGGCACTAATAGAAAAATTTCAAAATCCTGGCCTGCTGAAAAAGTGCTACAAAAGTTAGCTTAATGAGTGCAAATTGATCAGAAACATTCACACTAGCAGTATTTCAGTACTTTAAAGGTATCTGCTTTCAGTCTATTTTAATTCTGCATTATCTAGGTTTTTGCAACTTGCTGCTGAAATAGTATATTAAATTAGCGTGATTTTTGCCGTTTACAGCTTAGGATTACATTTACCACTAAAGTTTGGATATACTTTCTATTTAGTTTGTTTTAAACCTCATAAAATAAGAGGATTCAGCATGTAGAAAGGCTGTATTGAAGACATTCAGTGTTGATGGTGTTTGCCTGGCAGGTGTGGGGCTCACAAAAAATGACAAAATGGGGAAAAATTAAATTTTCAAGGAAACTTAAAACCAACACCTTTCCTGCATTTCAAATGCATCCTAATGCACAACAAATGCATCAGAATATGTCTAGGTGCTGTCAAACCCTAACCCTAACCCTAGCTCGGGCACTAATAGAAAAATTTCAAAATCCTGGCCTGCTGAAAAAGTGCTACAAAAGTTAGTTTAATGAGTGCAAATTGATCAGAAACATTCACACTAGCAGTATTTCAGTACATTAAAGGTATCTGCTTTCAGTCTATTTTAATTCTGCATTATCTAGGTTTTTGCAACTTGCTGCTGAAATAGTATATTAAATGAGCATGATTTTTGCCGTTTACAGCTTAGGATTACATTTACCACTAAAGTTTGGATATACTTTCCATTTAGTTTGTTTTAAACCTCATAAAATAAGAGGATTCAGCATGTAGAAAGGCTGTATTGAAGACATTCAGTGTTGATGGTGTTTGCCTGGCAGGTGTGGGGCTCACAAAAAATGACAAAATGGGGAAAAATTAAATTTTCAAGAAAACTTAAAACCAACACCTTTCCTGCATTTCAAATGCATCCTAATGCACAACAAATGCATCAGAATATGTCTAGGTGCTGTCAAACCCTAACCCTAACCCTAGCTCGGGCACTAATAGAAAATTTTCAAAATCCTGGCCTGCTGAAAAAGTGCTACAAAAGTTAGCTTAATGAGTGCAAATTGATCAGAAACATTCAAACTAGCAGTATTTCAGTACTTTAAAGGTAACTGCTTTCAGTCTATTTTAATTCTGCATTATCTAGGTTTTTGCAACTTGCTGCTGAAATAGTATATTAAATGAGCATGATTTTTGCTGTTTACAGCTTAGGATTACATTTACCACTAAAGTTTGGATATACTTTCCATTTACTTTGTTTTAAACCTCATAAAATAAGAGGATTCAGCATGTAGAAAGGCTGTATTGAAGACATTCAGTGTTGATGGTGTTCGCCTGGCAGGTGTGGGGCTCACAAAAAATGACAAAATGGGGAAAAATTAAATTTTCAAGGAAACTTAAAACCAACACCTTTCCTGCATTTCAAATGCATCCTAATGCACAACAAATGCATCAGAATATGTCTAGGTGCTGTCAATAGCCTAACCCTAACCCTAGCTCGGGCACTAATAGAAAAATTTCAAAATCCTGGCCTGCTGAAAAAGTGCTACAAAAGTTAGCTTAATGAGTGCAAATTGATCAGAAACATTCACACTAGCAGTATTTCAGTACTTTAAAGGTATCTGCTTTCAGTCTATTTTAATTCTGCATTATCTAGGTTTTTGCAACTTGCTGCTGAAATAGTATATTAAATGAGGATGATTTTTGCCGTTTACAAGTTAGGATTACATTTACCACTAAAGTTTGGATATACTTTCCATTTAGTTTGTTTTAAACCTCATAAAATAAGAGGATTCAGCATGTAGAAAGGCTGTATTGAAGACATTCAGTGTTGATGGTGTTTGCCTGGCAGGTGTGGGGCTCACAAAAAATGACAAAATGGGGAAAAATTAAATTTTCAAGGAAACTTAAAACCAACACCTTTCCTGCATTTCAAATGCATCCTAATGCACAACAAATGCATCAGAATATGTCTAGGTGCAGTCAAACCCTAACCCTAACCCTAGCTCGGGCACTAATAGAAAAATTTCAAAATCCTGGCCTGCTGAAAAAGTGCTACAAAAGTTAGCTTAATGAGTGCAAATTGATCAGAAACATTCAAACTAGCAGTATTTCAGTACTTTAAAGGTAACTGCTTTCAGTCTATTTTAATTCTGCATTATCTAGGTTTTTGCAACTTGCTGCTGAAATAGTATATTAAATGAGCATGATTTTTGCTGTTTACAGCTTAGGATTACATTTACCACTAAAGTTTGGATATACTTTCCATTTACTTTGTTTTAAACCTCATAAAATAAGAGGATTCAGCATGTAGAAAGGCTGTATTGAAGACATTCAGTGTTGATGGTGTTCGCCTGGCAGGTGTGGGGCTCACAAAAAATGACAAAATGGGGAAAAATTAAATTTTCAAGGAAACTTAAAACCAACACCTTTCCTGCATTTCAAATGCATCCTAATGCACAACAAATGCATCAGAATATGTCTAGGTGCTGTCAATATCCTAACCCTAACCCTAGCTCGGGCACTAATAGAAAAATTTCAAAATCCTGGCCTGCTGAAAAAGTGCTACAAAAGTTAGCTTAATGAGTGCAAATTGATCAGAAACATTCACACTAGCAGTATTTCAGTACTTTAAAGGTATCTGCTTTCAGTCTATTTTAATTCTGCATTATCTAGGTTTTTGCAACTTGCTGCTGAAATAGTATATTAAATGAGGATGATTTTTGCCGTTTACAAGTTAGGATTACATTTACCACTAAAGTTTGGATATACTTTCCATTTAGTTTGTTTTAAACCTCATAAAATAAGAGGATTCAGCATGTAGAAAGGCTGTATTGAAGACATTCAGTGTTGATGGTGTTTGCCTGGCAGGTGTGGGGCTCACAAAAAATGACAAAATGGGGAAAAATTAAATTTTCAAGGAAACTTAAAACCAACACCTTTCCTGCATTTCAAATGCATCCTAATGCACAACAAATGCATCAGAATATGTCTAGGTGCAGTCAAACCCTAACCCTAACCCTAGCTCGGGCACTAATAGAAAAATTTCAAAATCCTGGCCTGCTGAAAAAGTGCTACAAAAGTTAGCTTAATGAGTGCAAATTGATCAGAAACATTCAAACTAGCAGTATTTCAGTACTTTAAAAATAACTGCTTTCAGTCTATTTTAATTCTGCATTATCTAGGTTTTTGCAACTTGCTGCTGAAATAGTATATTAAATGAGCATGATTTTTGCTGTTTACAGCTTAGGATTACATTTACCACTAAAGTTTGGATATACTTTCCATGTAGTTTGTTTTAAACCTAATAAAATAAGAGGATTCAGCATGTAGAAAGGCTGTATTGAAGACATTCAGTGTTGATGGTGTTTGCCTGGCAGGTGTGGGGCTCACAAAAAATGACAAAATGGGGAAAAATTAAATTTTCAAAGAAACTTAAAACCAACACCTTTCCTGCATTTCAAAATGCATCCTAATGCACAACAAATGCATCAGAATATGTCTAGGTGCTGTCAAACCCTAACCCTAACCCTAGCTCGGGCACTAATAGAACAATTTCAAAATCCTGGCCTGCTGAAAAAGTGCTACAAAAGTTAGCTTAATGAGTGCAAATTGATCAGAAACATTCACACTAGCAGTATTTCAGTACTTTAAAGGTATCTGCTTTCAGTCTATTTTAATTCTGCATTATCTAGGTTTTTGCAACTTGCTGCTGAAATAGTATATTAAATTAGCATGATTTTTGCCGTTTACAGCTTAGGATTACATTTACCACTAAAGTTTGGATATGCTTTCTATTTAGTTTGTTTTAAACCTCATAAAATAAGAGGATTCAGCATGTAGAAAGGCTGTATTGAAGACATTCAGTGTTGATGGTGTTTGCCTGGCAGGTGTGGGGCTCACAAAAAATGACAAAATGGGGAAAAATTAAATTTTCAAGGAAACTTAAAACCAACACCTTTCCTGCATTTCAAATGCATCCTAATGCACAACAAATGCATCAGAATATGTCTAGGTGCTGTCAAACCCTAACCCTAGCTCGGGCACTAATAGAAAAATTTCAAAATCCTGGCCTGCTGAAAAAGTGCTACAAAAGTTAGCTTAATGAGTGCAAATTGATCTGAAACATTCGCACTAGCAGTATTTCAGTACTTTAAAGGTATCTGCTTTCAGTCTATTTTAATTCTGCATTATCTAGGTTTTTGCAACTTGCTGCTGAACTAGTATATTAAATGAGCATGATTTTTGCTGTTTACAGCTTAGGATAACATTTACCACTAAAGTTTGGATATACTTTCCATTTACTTTGTTTTAAACCTCATAAAATAAGAGTATTCAGCATGTAGAAAGGCTGTATTGAAGACATTCAGTGTTGATGGTGTTTGCCTGGCAGGTGTGGGGCTCACAAAAAATGACAAAATGGGGAAAAATTAAATTTTCAAGGAAACTTAAAACCAACACCTTTCCTGCATTTCAAATGCATCCTAATGCACAACAAATGCATCAGAATATGTCTAGGTGCTGTCAAACCCTAACCCTAACCCTAGCTCGGGCACTAATAGAAAAATTTCAAAATCCTGGCCTGCTGAAAAAGTGCTACAAAAGTTAGCTTAATGAGTGCAAATTGATCAGAAACATTCAAACTAGCAGTATTTCAGTACTTTAAAGGTAACTGCTTTCAGTCTATTTTAATTCTGCATTATCTAGGTTTTTGCAACTTGCTGCTGAAATAGTATATTAAATGAGCATGATTTTTGCTGTTTACAGCTTAGGATTACATTTACCACTAAAGTTTGGATATACTTTCCATGTAGTTTGTTTTAAACCTAATAAAATAAGAGGATTCAGCATGTAGAAAGGCTGTATTGAAGACATTCAGTGTTGATGGTGTTTGCCTGGCAGGTGTGGGGCTCACAAAAAATGACAAAATGGGGAAAAATTAAATTTTCAAGGAAACTTAAAACCAACACCTTTCCTGCATTTCAAATGCATCCTAATGCACAACAAATGCATCAGAATATGTCTAGGTGCTGTCAAACCCTAACCCTAACCCTAGCTCGGGCACTAATAGAAAAATTTCAAAATCCTGGCCTGCTGAAAAAGTGCTACAAAAGTTAGCTTAATGAGTGCAAATTGATCAGAAACATTCACACTAGCAGTATTTCAGTACTTTAAAGGTATCTGCTTTCAGTCTATTTTAATTCTGCATTATCTAGGTTTTTGCAACTTGCTGCTGAAATAGTATATTAAATGAGCATGATTTTTGCTGTTTACAGCTTAGGATTACATTTACCACTAAAGTTTGGATATACTTTCCATTTACTTTGTTTTAAACCTCATAAAATAAGAGGATTCAGCATGTAGAAAGGCTGTATTGAAGACATTCAGTGTTGATGGTGTTTGCCTGGCAGGTGTGGGGCTCACAAAAAATGACAAAATGGGGAAAAATTAAATTTTCAACGAAACTTAAAACCAACACCTTTCCTGCATTTCAAAATGCATCCTAATGCACAACAAATGCATCAGAATATGTCTAGGTGCTGTCAAACCCTAACCCTAACCCTAGCTCGGGCACTAATAGAAAAATTTCAAAATCCTGGCCTGCTGAAAAAGTGCTACAAAAGTTAGCTTAATGAGTGCAAATTGATCAGAAACATTCACACTAGCAGTATTTCAGTACTTTAAAGGTATCTGCTTTCAGTCTATTTTAATTCTGCATTATCTAGGTTTTTGCAACTTGCTGCTGAAATAGTATATTAAATTAGCATGATTTTTGCCGTTTACAGCTTAGGATTACATTTACCACTAAAGTTTGGATATACTTTCTATTTAGTTTGTTTTAAACCTCATAAAATAAGAGGATTCAGCATGTAGAAAGGCTGTATTGAAGACATTCAGTGTTGATGGTGTTTGCCTGGCAGGTGTGGGGCTCACAAAAAATGACAAAATGGGGAAAAATTAAATTTTCAAGGAAACTTAAAACCAACACCTTTCCTGCATTTCAAATGCATCCTAATGCACAACAAATGCATCAGAATATGTCTAGGTGCTGTCAAACCCTAACCCTAACCCTAGCTCGGGCACTAATAGAAAAATTTCAAAATCCTGGCCTGCTGAAAAAGTGCTACAAAAGTTAGCTTAATGAGTGCAAATTGATCAGAAACATTCACACTAGCAGTATTTCAGTACTTTAAAGGTATCTGCTTTCAGTCTATTTTAATTCTGCATTATCTAGGTTTTTGCAACTTGCTGCTGAAATAGTATATTAAATGAGCATGATTTTTGCCGTTTACAGCTTAGGATTACATTTACCACTAAAGTTTGGATATACTTTCCATTTAGTTTGTTTTAAACCTCATAAAATAAGAGGATTCAGCATGTAGAAAGGCTGTATTGAAGACATTCAGTGTTGATGGTGTTTGCCTGGCAGGTGTGGGGCTCACAAAAAATGACAAAATGGGGAAAAATTAAATTTTCAAGAAAACTTAAAACCAACACCTTTCCTGCATTTCAAAATGCATCCTAATGCACAACAAATGCATCAGAATATGTCTAGGTGCTGTCAAACCCTAACCCTAACCCTAGCTCGGGCACTAATAGAAAAATTTCAAAATCCAGGCCTGCTGAAAAAGTGCTACAAAAGTTAGCTTAATGAGTGCAAATTGATCAGAAACATTCACACTAGCAGTATTTCAGTACTTTAAAGGTATCTGCTTTCAGTCTATTTTAATTCTGCATTATCTAGGTTTTTGCAACTTGCTGCTGAAATAGTATATTAAATTAGCATGATTTTTGCCGTTTACAGCTTAGGATTACATTTACCACTAAAGTTTGGATATACTTTCTATTTAGTTTGTTTTAAACCTCATAAAATAAGAGGATTCAGCATGTAGAAAGGCTGTATTGAAGACATTCAGTGTTGATGGTGTTTGCCTGGCAGGTGTGGGGCTCACAAAAAATGACAAAATGGGGAAAAATTAAATTTTCAAGGAAACTTAAAACCAACACCTTTCCTGCATTTCAAATGCATCCTAATGCACAACAAATGCATCAGAATATGTCTAGGTGCTGTCAAACCCTAACCCTAACCCTAGCTCGGGCACTAATAGAAAAATTTCAAAATCCTGGCCTGCTGAAAAAGTGCTACAAAAGTTAGCTTAATGAGTGCAAATTGATCAGAAACATTCACACTAGCAGTATTTCAGTACTTTAAAGGTATCTGCTTTCAGTCTATTTTAATTCTGCATTATCTAGGTTTTTGCAACTTGCTGCTGAAATAGTATATTAAATGAGCATGATTTTTGCCGTTTACAGCTTAGGATTACATTTACCACTAAAGTTTGGATATACTTTCCATTTACTTTGTTTTAAACCTCATAAAATAAGAGGATTCAGCATGTAGAAAGGCTGTATTGAAGACATTCAGTGTTGATGGTGTTTGCCTGGCAGGTGTGGGGCTCACAAAAAATGACAAAATGGGGAAAAATTAAATTTTCAAAGAAACTTAAAACCAACACCTTTCCTGCATTTCAAAATGCATCCTAATGCACAACAAATGCATCAGAATATGTCTAGGTGCTGTCAAACCCTAACCCTAACCCTAGCTCGGGCACTAATAGAAAAATTTCAAAATCCTGGCCTGCTGAAAAAGTGCTACAAAAGTTAGCTTAATGAGTGCAAATTGATCAGAAACATTCACACTAGCAGTATTTCAGTACTTTAAAGGTATCTGCTTTCAGTCTATTTTAATTCTGCATTATCTAGGTTTTTGCAACTTGCTGCTGAAATAGTATATTAAATGAGCATGATTTTTGCCGTTTACAGCTTAGGATTACATTTACCACTAAAGTTTGGATATACTTTCCATTTAGTTTGTTTGAAACCTCATAAAATAAGAGGATTCAGCATGTAGAAAGGCTGTATTGAAGACATTCAGTGTTGATGGTGTTTGCCTGGCAGGTGTGGGGCTCACAAAAAATGACAAAATGGGGAAAAATTAAATTTTCAAGAAAACTTAAAACCAACACCTTTCCTGCATTTCAAAATGCATCCTAATGCACAACAAATGCATCAGAATATGTCTAGGTGCTGTCAAACCCTAACCCTAACCCTAGCTCGGGCACTAATAGAAAAATTTCAAAATCCTGGCCTGCTGAAAAAGTGCTACAAAAGTTAGCTTAATGAGTGCAAATTGATCAGAAACATTCACACTAGCAGTATTTCAGTACTTTAAAGGTATCTGCTTTCAGTCTATTTTAATTCTGCATTATCTAGGTTTTTGCAACTTGCTGCTGAAATAGTATATTAAATTAGCGTGATTTTTGCCGTTTACAGCTTAGGATTACATTTACCACTAAAGTTTGGATATACTTTCTATTTAGTTTGTTTTAAACCTCATAAAATAAGAGGATTCAGCATGTAGAAAGGCTGTATTGAAGACATTCAGTGTTGATGGTGTTTGCCTGGCAGGTGTGGGGCTCACAAAAAATGACAAAATGGGGAAAAATTAAATTTTCAAGGAAACTTAAAACCAACACCTTTCCTGCATTTCAAATGCATCCTAATGCACAACAAATGCATCAGAATATGTCTAGGTGCTGTCAAACCCTAACCCTAACCCTAGCTCGGGCACTAATAGAAAAATTTCAAAATCCTGGCCTGCTGAAAAAGTGCTACAAAAGTTAGTTTAATGAGTGCAAATTGATCAGAAACATTCACACTAGCAGTATTTCAGTACATTAAAGGTATCTGCTTTCAGTCTATTTTAATTCTGCATTATCTAGGTTTTTGCAACTTGCTGCTGAAATAGTATATTAAATGAGCATGATTTTTGCCGTTTACAGCTTAGGATTACATTTACCACTAAAGTTTGGATATACTTTCCATTTAGTTTGTTTTAAACCTCATAAAATAAGAGGATTCAGCATGTAGAAAGGCTGTATTGAAGACATTCAGTGTTGATGGTGTTTGCCTGGCAGGTGTGGGGCTCACAAAAAATGACAAAATGGGGAAAAATTAAATTTTCAAGAAAACTTAAAACCAACACCTTTCCTGCATTTCAAATGCATCCTAATGCACAACAAATGCATCAGAATATGTCTAGGTGCTGTCAAACCCTAACCCTAACCCTAGCTCGGGCACTAATAGAAAATTTTCAAAATCCTGGCCTGCTGAAAAAGTGCTACAAAAGTTAGCTTAATGAGTGCAAATTGATCAGAAACATTCAAACTAGCAGTATTTCAGTACTTTAAAGGTAACTGCTTTCAGTCTATTTTAATTCTGCATTATCTAGGTTTTTGCAACTTGCTGCTGAAATAGTATATTAAATGAGCATGATTTTTGCTGTTTACAGCTTAGGATTACATTTACCACTAAAGTTTGGATATACTTTCCATTTACTTTGTTTTAAACCTCATAAAATAAGAGGATTCAGCATGTAGAAAGGCTGTATTGAAGACATTCAGTGTTGATGGTGTTCGCCTGGCAGGTGTGGGGCTCACAAAAAATGACAAAATGGGGAAAAATTAAATTTTCAAGGAAACTTAAAACCAACACCTTTCCTGCATTTCAAATGCATCCTAATGCACAACAAATGCATCAGAATATGTCTAGGTGCTGTCAAACCCTAACCCTAACCCTAGCTCGGGCACTAATAGAAAAATTTCAAAATCCTGGCCTGCTGAAAAAGTGCTACAAAAGTTAGCTTAATGAGTGCAAATTGATCAGAAACATTCACACTAGCAGTATTTCAGTACTTTAAAGGTATCTGCTTTCAGTCTATTTTAATTCTGCATTATCTAGGTTTTTGCAACTTGCTGCTTAAATAGTATATTAAATGAGCATGATTTTTGCTGTTTACAGCTTAGGATTACATTTACCACTAAAGTTTGGATATACTTTCCATGTAGTTTGTTTTAAACCTCATAAAATAAGAGGATTCAGCATGTAGAAAGGCTGTATTGAAGACATTCAGTGTTGATGGTATTTGCCTGGCAGGTGTGGGGCTCACAAAAAATGACAAAATGGGGAAAAATTAAATTTTCAAGAAAACTTAAAACCAACACCTTTCCTGCATTTCAAAATGCATCCTAATGCACAACAAATGCATCAGAATATGTCTAGGTGCTGTCAAACCCTAACCCTAACCCTAGCTCGGGCACTAATAGAAAAATTTCAAAATCCTGGCCTGCTGAAAAAGTGCTACAAAAGTTAGCTTAATGAGTGCAAATTGATCAGAAACATTCACACTAGCAGTATTTCAGTACTTTAAAGGTATCTGCTTTCAGTCTATTTTAATTCTGCATTATCTAGGTTTTTGCAACTTGCTGCTGAAATAGTATATTAAATTAGCGTGATTTTTGCCGTTTACAGCTTAGGATTACATTTACCACTAAAGTTTGGATATACTTTCTATTTAGTTTGTTTTAAACCTCATAAAATAAGAGGATTCAGCATGTAGAAAGGCTGTATTGAAGACATTCACTGTTGATGGTGTTTGCCTGGCAGGTGTGGGGCTCACAAAAAATGACAAAATGGGGAAAAATTAAATTTTCAAGGAAACTTAAAACCAACACCTTTCCTGCATTTCAAATGCATCCTAATGCACAACAAATGCATCAGAATATGTCTAGGTGCTGTCAAACCCTAACCCTAACCCTAGCTCGGGCACTAATAGAAAAATTTCAAAATCCTGGCCTGCTGAAAAAGTGCTACAAAAGTTAGTTTAATGAGTGCAAATTGATCAGAAACATTCACACTAGCAGTATTTCAGTACATTAAAGGTATCTGCTTTCAGTCTATTTTAATTCTGCATTATCTAGGTTTTTGCAACTTGCTGCTGAAATAGTATATTAAATGAGCATGATTTTTGCCGTTTACAGCTTAGGATTACATTTACCACTAAAGTTTGGATATACTTTCCATTTAGTTTGTTTTAAACCTCATAAAATAAGAGGATTCAGCATGTAGAAAGGCTGTATTGAAGACATTCAGTGTTGATGGTGTTTGCCTGGCAGGTGTGGGGCTCACAAAAAATGACAAAATGGGGAAAAATTAAATTTTCAAGAAAACTTAAAACCAACACCTTTCCTGCATTTCAAATGCATCCTAATGCACAACAAATGCATCAGAATATGTCTAGGTGCTGTCAAACCCTAACCCTAACCCTAGCTCGGGCACTAATAGAAAATTTTCAAAATCCTGGCCTGCTGAAAAAGTGCTACAAAAGTTAGCTTAATGAGTGCAAATTGATCAGAAACATTCAAACTAGCAGTATTTCAGTACTTTAAAGGTAACTGCTTTCAGTCTATTTTAATTCTGCATTATCTAGGTTTTTGCAACTTGCTGCTGAAATAGTATATTAAATGAGCATGATTTTTGCTGTTTACAGCTTAGGATTACATTTACCACTAAAGTTTGGATATACTTTCCATTTACTTTGTTTTAAACCTCATAAAATAAGAGGATTCAGCATGTAGAAAGGCTGTATTGAAGACATTCAGTGTTGATGGTGTTCGCCTGGCAGGTGTGGGGCTCACAAAAAATGACAAAATGGGGAAAAATTAAATTTTCAAGGAAACTTAAAACCAACACCTTTCCTGCATTTCAAATGCATCCTAATGCACAACAAATGCATCAGAATATGTCTAGGTGCTGTCAAACCCTAACCCTAACCCTAGCTCGGGCACTAATAGAAAAATTTCAAAATCCTGGCCTGCTGAAAAAGTGCTACAAAAGTTAGCTTAATGAGTGCAAATTGATCAGAAACATTCACACTAGCAGTATTTCAGTACTTTAAAGGTATCTGCTTTCAGTCTATTTTAATTCTGCATTATCTAGGTTTTTGCAACTTGCTGCTTAAATAGTATATTAAATGAGCATGATTTTTGCTGTTTACAGCTTAGGATTACATTTACCACTAAAGTTTGGATATACTTTCCATGTAGTTTGTTTTAAACCTCATAAAATAAGAGGATTCAGCATGTAGAAAGGCTGTATTGAAGACATTCAGTGTTGATGGTGTTTGCCTGGCAGGTGTGGGGCTCACAAAAAATGACAAAATGGGGAAAAATTAAATTTTCAAGAAAACTTAAAACCAACACCTTTCCTGCATTTCAAAATGCATCCTAATGCACAACAAATGCATCAGAATATGTCTAGGTGCTGTCAAACCCTAACCCTAACCCTAGCTCGGGCACTAATAGAAAAATTTCAAAATCCTGGCCTGCTGAAAAAGTGCTACAAAAGTTAGCTTAATGAGTGCAAATTGATCAGAAACATTCACACTAGCAGTATTTCAGTACTTTAAAGGTATCTGCTTTCAGTCTATTTTAATTCTGCATTATCTAGGTTTTTGCAACTTGCTGCTGAAATAGTATATTAAATTAGCGTGATTTTTGCCGTTTACAGCTTAGGATTACATTTACCACTAAAGTTTGGATATACTTTCTATTTAGTTTGTTTTAAACCTCATAAAATAAGAGGATTCAGCATGTAGAAAGGCTGTATTGAAGACATTCACTGTTGATGGTGTTTGCCTGGCAGGTGTGGGGCTCACAAAAAATGACAAAATGGGGAAAAATTAAATTTTCAAGGAAACTTAAAACCAACACCTTTCCTGCATTTCAAATGCATCCTAATGCACAACAAATGCATCAGAATATGTCTAGGTGCTGTCAAACCCTAACCCTAACCCTAGCTCGGGCACTAATAGAAAAATTTCAAAATCCTGGCCTGCTGAAAAAGTGCTACAAAAGTTAGTTTAATGAGTGCAAATTGATCAGAAACATTCACACTAGCAGTATTTCAGTACATTAAAGGTATCTGCTTTCAGTCTATTTTAATTCTGCATTATCTAGGTTTTTGCAACTTGCTGCTGAAATAGTATATTAAATGAGCATGATTTTTGCCGTTTACAGCTTAGGATTACATTTACCACTAAAGTTTGGATATACTTTCCATTTAGTTTGTTTTAAACCTCATAAAATAAGAGGATTCAGCATGTAGAAAGGCTGTATTGAAGACATTCAGTGTTGATGGTGTTCGCCTGGCAGGTGTGGGGCTCACAAAAAATGACAAAATGGGGAAAAATTAAATTTTCAAGGAAACTTAAAACCAACACCTTTCCTGCATTTCAAATGCATCCTAATGCACAACAAATGCATCAGAATATGTCTAGGTGCTGTCAAACCCTAACCCTAACCCTAGCTCGGGCACTAATAGAAAAATTTCAAAATCCTGGCCTGCTGAAAAAGTGCTACAAAAGTTAGCTTAATGAGTGCAAATTGATCAGAAACATTCACACTAGCAGTATTTCAGTACTTTAAAGGTATCTGCTTTCAGTCTATTTTAATTCTGCATTATCTAGGTTTTTGCAACTTGCTGCTTAAATAGTATATTAAATGAGCATGATTTTTGCTGTTTACAGCTTAGGATTACATTTACCACTAAAGTTTGGATATACTTTCCATGTAGTTTGTTTTAAACCTAATAAAATAAGAGGATTCAGCATGTAGAAAGGCTGTATTGAAGACATTCAGTGTTGATGGTGTTTGCCTGGCAGGTGTGGGGCTCACAAAAAATGACAAAATGGGGAAAAATTAAATTTTCAAGGAAACTTAAAACCAACACCTTTCCTGCATTTCAAATGTATCCTAATGCACAACAAATGCATCAGAATATGTCTAGGTGCTGTCAATAGCCTAACCCTAACCCTAGCTCGGGCACTAATAGAAAAATTTCAAAATCCTGGCCTGCTGAAAAAGTGCTACAAAAGTTAGCTTAATGAGTGCAAATTGATCAGAAACATTCACACTAGCAGTATTTCAGTACTTTAAAGGTATCTGCTTTCAGTCTATTTTAATTCTGCATTATCTAGGTTTTTGCAACTTGCTGCTGAAATAGTATATTAAATGAGCATGATTTTTGCCGTTTACAAGTTAGGATTACATTTACCACTAAAGTTTGGATATACTTTCCATTTAGTTTGTTTTAAACCTCATAAAATAAGAGGATTCAGCATGTAGAAAGGCTGTATTGAAGACATTCAGTGTTGATGGTGTTTGCCTGGCAGGTGTGGGGCTCACAAAAAATGACAAAATGGGGAAAAATTAAATTTTCAAGGAAACTTAAAACCAACACCTTTCCTGCATTTCAAATGCATCCTAATGCACAACAAATGCATCAGAATATGTCTAGGTGCAGTCAAACCCTAACCCTAACCCTAGCTCGGGCACTAATAGAAAAATTTCAAAATCCTGGCCTGCTGAAAAAGTGCTACAAAAGTTAGCTTAATGAGTGCAAATTGATCAGAAACATTCAAACTAGCAGTATTTCAGTACTTTAAAAATAACTGCTTTCAGTCTATTTTAATTCTGCATTATCTAGGTTTTTGCAACTTGCTGCTGAAATAGTATATTAAATGAGCATGATTTTTGCTGTTTACAGCTTAGGATTACATTTACCACTAAAGTTTGGATATACTTTCCATGTAGTTTGTTTTAAACCTCATAAAATAAGAGGATTCAGCATGTAGAAAGGCTGTATTGAAGACATTCAGTGTTGATGGTGTTTGCCTGGCAGGTGTGGGGCTCACAAAAAATGACAAAATGGGGAGAAATTAAATTTTCAACGAAACTTAAAACCAACACCTTTCCTGCATTTCAAAATGCATCCTAATGCACAACAAATGCATCAGAATATGTCTAGGTGCTGTCAAACCCTAACCCTAACCCTAGCTCGGGCACTAATAGAAAAATTTCAAAATCCTGGCCTGCTGAAAAAGTGCTACAAAAGTTAGCTTAATGAGTGCAAATTGATCAGAAACATTCACACTAGCAGTATTTCAGTACTTTAAAGGTATCTGCTTTCAGTCTATTTTAATTCTGCATTATCTAGGTTTTTGCAACTTGCTGCTGAAATAGTATATTAAATGAGCATGATTTTTGCCGTTTACAGCTTAGGATTACATTTACCACTAAAGTTTGGATATACTTTCCATTTAGTTTGTTTTAAACCTCATAAAATAAGAGGATTCAGCATGTAGAAAGGCTGTATTGAAGACATTCAGTGTTGATGGTGTTTGCCTGGCAGGTGTGGGGCTCACAAAAAATGACAAAATGGGGAAAAATTAAATTTTCAAGAAAACTTAAAACCAACACCTTTCCTGCATTTCAAAATGCATCCTAATGCACAACAAATGCATCAGAATATGTCTAGGTGCTGTCAAACCCTAACCCTAACCCTAGCTCGGGCACTAATAGAAAAATTTCAAAATCCTGGCCTGCTGAAAAAGTGCTACAAAAGTTAGCTTAATGAGTGCAAATTGATCAGAAACATTCACACTAGCAGTATTTCAGTACTTTAAAGGTATCTGCTTTCAGTCTATTTTAATTCTGCATTATCTAGGTTTTTGCAACTTGCTGCTGAAATAGTATATTAAATGAGCATGATTTTTGCCGTTTACAGCTTAGGATTACATTTACCACTAAAGTTTGGATATACTTTCTATTTAGTTTGTTTTAAACCTCATAAAATAAGAGGATTCAGCATGTAGAAAGGCTGTATTGAAGACATTCAGTGTTGATGGTGTTTGCCTGGCAGGTGTGGGGCTCACAAAAAATGACAAAATGGGGAAAAATTAAATTTTCAAGGAAACTTAAAACCAACACCTTTCCTGCATTTCAAATGCATCCTAATGCACAACAAATGCATCAGAATATGTCTAGGTGCTGTCAAACCCTAACCCTAACCCTAGCTCGGGCACTAATAGAAAAATTTCAAAATCCTGGCCTGCTGAAAAAGTGCTACAAAAGTTAGCTTAATGAGTGCAAATTGATCAGAAACATTCACACTAGCAGTATTTCAGTACTTTAAAGGTATCTGCTTTCAGTCTATTTTAATTCTGCATTATCTAGGTTTTTGCAACTTGCTGCTGAAATAGTATATTAAATTAGCATGATTTTTGCCGTTTACAGCTTAGGATTACATTTACCACTAAAGTTTGGATATACTTTCTATTTAGTTTGTTTTAAACCTCATAAAATAAGAGGATTCAGCATGTAGAAAGGCTGTATTGAAGACATTCAGTGTTGATGGTGTTTGCCTGGCAGGTGTGGGGCTCACAAAAAATGACAAAATGGGGAAAAATTAAATTTTCAAGGAAACTTAAAACCAACACCTTTCCTGCATTTCAAATGCATCCTAATGCACAACAAATGCATCAGAATATGTCTAGGTGCTGTCAAACCCTAACCCTAACCCTAGCTCGGGCACTAATAGAAAAATTTCAAAATCCTGGCCTGCTGAAAAAGTGCTACAAAAGTTAGCTTAATGAGTGCAAATTGATCAGAAACATTCACACTAGCAGTATTTCAGTACTTTAAAGGTATCTGCTTTCAGTCTATTTTAATTCTGCATTATCTAGGTTTTTGCAACTTGCTGCTGAAATAGTATATTAAATGAGCATGATTTTTGCCGTTTACAGCTTAGGATTACATTTACCACTAAAGTTTGGATATACTTTCTATTTAGTTTGTTTTAAACCTCATAAAATAAGAGGATTCAGCATGTAGAAAGGCTGTATTGAAGACATTCAGTGTTGATGGTGTTTGCCTGGCAGGTGTGGGGCTCACAAAAAATGACAAAATGGGGAAAAATTAAATTTTCAAGGAAACTTAAAACCAACACCTTTCCTGCATTTCAAATGCATCCTAATGCACAACAAATGCATCAGAATATGTCTAGGTGCTGTCAAACCCTAACCCTAACCCTAGCTCGGGCACTAATAGAAAAATTTCAAAATCCTGGCCTGCTGAAAAAGTGCTACAAAAGTTAGCTTAATGAGTGCAAATTGATCAGAAACATTCACACTAGCAGTATTTCAGTACTTTAAAGGTATCTGCTTTCAGTCTATTTTAATTCTGCATTATCTAGGTTTTTGCAACTTGCTGCTGAAATAGTATATTAAATGAGCATGATTTTTGCCGTTTACAGCTTAGGATTACATTTACCACTAAAGTTTGGATATACTTTCCATTTACTTTGTTTTAAACCTCATAAAATAAGAGGATTCAGCATGTAGAAAGGCTGTATTGAAGACATTCAGTGTTGATGGTGTTTGCCTGGCAGGTGTGGGGCTCACAAAAAATGACAAAATGGGGAAAAATTAAATTTTCAAAGAAACTTAAAACCAACACCTTTCCTGCATTTCAAATGAATCCTAATGCACAACAAATGCATCAGAATATGTCTAGGTGCTGTCAAACCCTAACCCTAACCCTAGCTCGGGCACTAATAGAAAAATTTCAAAATCCTGGCCTGCTGAAAAAGTGCTACAAAAGTTAGCTTAATGAGTGCAAATTGATCAGAAACATTCACACTAGCAGTATTTCAGTACTTTAAAGGTATCTGCTTTCAGTCTATTTTAATTCTGCATTATCTAGGTTTTTGCAACTTGCTGCTGAAATAGTATATTAAATGAGCATGATTTTTGCCGTTTACAGCTTAGGATTACATTTACCACTAAAGTTTGGATATACTTTCCATTTAGTTTGTTTGAAACCTCATAAAATAAGAGGATTCAGCATGTAGAAAGGCTGTATTGAAGACATTCAGTGTTGATGGTGTTTGCCTGGCAGGTGTGGGGCTCACAAAAAATGACAAAATGGGGAAAAATTAAATTTTCAAGAAAACTTAAAACCAACACCTTTCCTGCATTTCAAAATGCATCCTAATGCACAACAAATGCATCAGAATATGTCTAGGTGCTGTCAAACCCTAACCCTAACCCTAGCTCGGGCACTAATAGAAAAATTTCAAAATCCTGGCCTGCTGAAAAAGTGCTACAAAAGTTAGCTTAATGAGTGCAAATTGATCAGAAACATTCACACTAGCAGTATTTCAGTACTTTAAAGGTATCTGCTTTCAGTCTATTTTAATTCTGCATTATCTAGGTTTTTGCAACTTGCTGCTGAAATAGTATATTAAATGAGCATGATTTTTGCCGTTTACAGCTTAGGATTACATTTACCACTAAAGTTTGGATATACTTTCCATTTAGTTTGTTTTAAACCTCATAAAATAAGAGGATTCAGCATGTAGAAAGGCTGTATTGAAGACATTCAGTGTTGATGGTGTTTGCCTGGCAGGTGTGGGGCTCACAAAAAATGACAAAATGGGGAAAAATTAAATTTTCAAGAAAACTTAAAACCAACACCTTTCCTGCATTTCAAATGCATCCTAATGCACAACAAATGCATCAGAATATGTCTAGGTGCTGTCAAACCCTAACCCTAACCCTAGCTCGGGCACTAATAGAAAATTTTCAAAATCCTGGCCTGCTGAAAAAGTGCTACAAAAGTTAGCTTAATGAGTGCAAATTGATCAGAAACATTCAAACTAGCAGTATTTCAGTACTTTAAAGGTAACTGCTTTCAGTCTATTTTAATTCTGCATTATCTAGGTTTTTGCAACTTGCTGCTGAAATAGTATATTAAATGAGCATGATTTTTGCTGTTTACAGCTTAGGATTACATTTACCACTAAAGTTTGGATATACTTTCCATTTACTTTGTTTTAAACCTCATAAAATAAGAGGATTCAGCATGTAGAAAGGCTGTATTGAAGACATTCAGTGTTGATGGTGTTCGCCTGGCAGGTGTGGGGCTCACAAAAAATGACAAAATGGGGAAAAATTAAATTTTCAAGGAAACTTAAAACCAACACCTTTCCTGCATTTCAAATGCATCCTAATGCACAACAAATGCATCAGAATATGTCTAGGTGCTGTCAAACCCTAACCCTAACCCTAGCTCGGGCACTAATAGAAAAATTTCAAAATCCTGGCCTGCTGAAAAAGTGCTACAAAAGTTAGCTTAATGAGTGCAAATTGATCAGAAACATTCACACTAGCAGTATTTCAGTACTTTAAAGGTATCTGCTTTCAGTCTATTTTAATTCTGCATTATCTAGGTTTTTGCAACTTGCTGCTTAAATAGTATATTAAATGAGCATGATTTTTGCTGTTTACAGCTTAGGATTACATTTACCACTAAAGTTTGGATATACTTTCCATGTAGTTTGTTTTAAACCTCATAAAATAAGAGGATTCAGCATGTAGAAAGGCTGTATTGAAGACATTCAGTGTTGATGGTGTTCGCCTGGCAGGTGTGGGGCTCACAAAAAATGACAAAATGGGGAAAAATTAAATTTTCAAGGAAACTTAAAACCAACACCTTTCCTGCATTTCAAATGCATCCTAATGCACAACAAATGCATCAGAATATGTCTAGGTGCTGTCAAACCCTAACCCTAACCCTAGCTCGGGCACTAATAGAAAAATTTCAAAATCCTGGCCTGCTGAAAAAGTGCTACAAAAGTTAGCTTAATGAGTGCAAATTGATCAGAAACATTCACACTAGCAGTATTTCAGTACTTTAAAGGTATCTGCTTTCAGTCTATTTTAATTCTGCATTATCTAGGTTTTTGCAACTTGCTGCTTAAATAGTATATTAAATGAGCATGATTTTTGCTGTTTACAGCTTAGGATTACATTTACCACTAAAGTTTGGATATACTTTCCATGTAGTTTGTTTTAAACCTAATAAAATAAGAGGATTCAGCATGTAGAAAGGCTGTATTGAAGACATTCAGTGTTGATGGTGTTTGCCTGGCAGGTGTGGGGCTCACAAAAAATGACAAAATGGGGAAAAATTAAATTTTCAAGGAAACTTAAAACCAACACCTTTCCTGCATTTCAAATGTATCCTAATGCACAACAAATGCATCAGAATATGTCTAGGTGCTGTCAATAGCCTAACCCTAACCCTAGCTCGGGCACTAATAGAAAAATTTCAAAATCCTGGCCTGCTGAAAAAGTGCTACAAAAGTTAGCTTAATGAGTGCAAATTGATCAGAAACATTCACACTAGCAGTATTTCAGTACTTTAAAGGTATCTGCTTTCAGTCTATTTTAATTCTGCATTATCTAGGTTTTTGCAACTTGCTGCTGAAATAGTATATTAAATGAGCATGATTTTTGCCGTTTACAGCTTAGGATTACATTTACCACTAAAGTTTGGATATACTTTCCATTTAGTTTGTTTTAAACCTCATAAAATAAGAGGATTCAGCATGTAGAAAGGCTGTATTGAAGACATTCAGTGTTGATGGTGTTTGCCTGGCAGGTGTGGGGCTCACAAAAAATGACAAAATGGGGAAAAATTAAATTTTCAAGGAAACTTAAAACCAACACCTTTCCTGCATTTCAAATGCATCCTAATGCACAACAAATGCATCAGAATATGTCTAGGTGCAGTCAAACCCTAACCCTAACCCTAGCTCGGGCACTAATAGAAAAATTTCAAAATCCTGGCCTGCTGAAAAAGTGCTACAAAAGTTAGCTTAATGAGTGCAAATTGATCAGAAACATTCAAACTAGCAGTATTTCAGTACTTTAAAAATAACTGCTTTCAGTCTATTTTAATTCTGCATTATCTAGGTTTTTGCAACTTGCTGCTGAAATAGTATATTAAATGAGCATGATTTTTGCTGTTTACAGCTTAGGATTACATTTACCACTAAAGTTTGGATATACTTTCCATGTAGTTTGTTTTAAACCTAATAAAATAAGAGGATTCAGCATGTAGAAAGGCTGTATTGAAGACATTCAGTGTTGATGGTGTTTGCCTGGCAGGTGTGGGGCTCACAAAAAATGACAAAATGGGGAAAAATTAAATTTTCAAGGAAACTTAAAACCAACACCTTTCCTGCATTTCAAATGCATCCTAATGCACAACAAATGCATCAGAATATGTCTAGGTGCTGTCAAACCCTAACCCTAACCCTAGCTCGGGCACTAATAGAAAAATTTCAAAATCCTGGCCTGCTGAAAAAGTGCTACAAAAGTTAGCTTAATGAGTGCAAATTGATCAGAAACATTCACACTAGCAGTATTTCAGTACTTTAAAGGTATCTGCTTTCAGTCTATTTTAATTCTGCATTATCTAGGTTTTTGCAACTTGCTGCTTAAATAGTATATTAAATGAGCATGATTTTTGCTGTTTACAGCTTAGGATTACATTTACCACTAAAGTTTGGATATACTTTCCATGTAGTTTGTTTTAAACCTCATAAAATAAGAGGATTCAGCATGTAGAAAGGCTGTATTGAAGACATTCAGTGTTGATGGTGTTCGCCTGGCAGGTGTGGGGCTCACAAAAAATGACAAAATGGGGAAAAATTAAATTTTCAAGGAAACTTAAAACCAACACCTTTCCTGCATTTCAAATGCATCCTAATGCACAACAAATGCATCAGAATATGTCTAGGTGCTGTCAAACCCTAACCCTAACCCTAGCTCGGGCACTAATAGAAAAATTTCAAAATCCTGGCCTGCTGAAAAAGTGCTACAAAAGTTAGCTTAATGAGTGCAAATTGATCAGAAACATTCACACTAGCAGTATTTCAGTACTTTAAAGGTATCTGCTTTCAGTCTATTTTAATTCTGCATTATCTAGGTTTTTGCAACTTGCTGCTTAAATAGTATATTAAATGAGCATGATTTTTGCTGTTTACAGCTTAGGATTACATTTACCACTAAAGTTTGGATATACTTTCCATGTAGTTTGTTTTAAACCTAATAAAATAAGAGGATTCAGCATGTAGAAAGGCTGTATTGAAGACATTCAGTGTTGATGGTGTTTGCCTGGCAGGTGTGGGGCTCACAAAAAATGACAAAATGGGGAAAAATTAAATTTTCAAGGAAACTTAAAACCAACACCTTTCCTGCATTTCAAATGTATCCTAATGCACAACAAATGCATCAGAATATGTCTAGGTGCTGTCAATAGCCTAACCCTAACCCTAGCTCGGGCACTAATAGAAAAATTTCAAAATCCTGGCCTGCTGAAAAAGTGCTACAAAAGTTAGCTTAATGAGTGCAAATTGATCAGAAACATTCACACTAGCAGTATTTCAGTACTTTAAAGGTATCTGCTTTCAGTCTATTTTAATTCTGCATTATCTAGGTTTTTGCAACTTGCTGCTGAAATAGTATATTAAATTAGCATGATTTTTGCCGTTTACAGCTTAGGATTACATTTACCACTAAAGTTTGGATATACTTTCCATTTAGTTTGTTTTAAACCTCATAAAATAAGAGGATTCAGCATGTAGAAAGGCTGTATTGAAGACATTCAGTGTTGATGGTGTTTGCCTGGCAGGTGTGGGGCTCACAAAAAATGACAAAATGGGGAAAAATTAAATTTTCAAGGAAACTTAAAACCAACACCTTTCCTGCATTTCAAATGCATCCTAATGCACAACAAATGCATCAGAATATGTCTAGGTGCAGTCAAACCCTAACCCTAACCCTAGCTCGGGCACTAATAGAAAAATTTCAAAATCCTGGCCTGCTGAAAAAGTGCTACAAAAGTTAGCTTAATGAGTGCAAATTGATCAGAAACATTCAAACTAGCAGTATTTCAGTACTTTAAAAATAACTGCTTTCAGTCTATTTTAATTCTGCATTATCTAGGTTTTTGCAACTTGCTGCTGAAATAGTATATTAAATGAGCATGATTTTTGCTGTTTACAGCTTAGGATTACATTTACCACTAAAGTTTGGATATACTTTCCATTTACTTTGTTTTAAACCTCATAAAATAAGAGGATTCAGCATGTAGAAAGGCTGTATTGAAGACATTCAGTGTTGATGGTGTTTGCCTGGCAGGTGTGGGGCTCACAAAAAATGACAAAATGGGGAAAAATTAAATTTTCAAAGAAACTTAAAACCAACACCTTTCCTGCATTTCAAAATGCATCCTAATGCACAACAAATGCATCAGAATATGTCTAGGTGCTGTCAAACCCTAACCCTAACCCTAGCTCGGGCACTAATAGAACAATTTCAAAATCCTGGCCTGCTGAAAAAGTGCTACAAAAGTTAGCTTAATGAGTGCAAATTGATCAGAAACATTCACACTAGCAGTATTTCAGTACTTTAAAGGTATCTGCTTTCAGTCTATTTTAATTCTGCATTATCTAGGTTTTTGCAACTTGCTGCTGAAATAGTATATTAAATTAGCATGATTTTTGCCGTTTACAGCTTAGGATTACATTTACCACTAAAGTTTGGATATACTTTCTATTTAGTTTGTTTTAAACCTCATAAAATAAGAGGATTCAGCATGTAGAAAGGCTGTATTGAAGACATTCAGTGTTGATGGTGTTTGCCTGGCAGGTGTGGGGCTCACAAAAAATGACAAAATGGGGAAAAATTAAATTTTCAAGGAAACTTAAAACCAACACCTTTCCTGCATTTCAAATGCATCCTAATGCACAACAAATGCATCAGAATATGTCTAGGTGCTGTCAAACCCTAAACCTAGCTCGGGCACTAATAGAAAAATTTCAAAATCCTGGCCTGCTGAAAAAGTGCTACAAAAGTTAGCTTAATGAGTGCAAATTGATCTGAAACATTCGCACTAGCAGTATTTCAGTACTTTAAAGGTATCTGCTTTCAGTCTATTTTAATTCTGCATTATCTAGGTTTTTGCAACTTGCTGCTGAACTAGTATATTAAATGAGCATGATTTTTGCTGTTTACAGCTTAGGATTACATTTACCACTAAAGTTTGGATATACTTTCCATTTACTTTGTTTTAAACCTCATAAAATAAGAGTATTCAGCATGTAGAAAGGCTGTATTGAAGACATTCAGTGTTGATGGTGTTTGCCTGGCAGGTGTGGGGCTCACAAAAAATGACAAAATGGGGAAAAATTAAATTTTCAAGGAAACTTAAAACCAACACCTTTCCTGCATTTCAAATGCATCCTAATGCACAACAAATGCATCAGAATATGTCTAGGTGCTGTCAAACCCTAACCCTAACCCTAGCTCGGGCACTAATAGAAAAATTTCAAAATCCTGGCCTGCTGAAAAAGTGCTACAAAAGTTAGCTTAATGAGTGCAAATTGATCAGAAACATTCAAACTAGCAGTATTTCAGTACTTTAAAGGTAACTGCTTTCAGTCTATTTTAATTCTGCATTATCTAGGTTTTTGCAACTTGCTGCTGAAATAGTATATTAAATGAGCATGATTTTTGCTGTTTACAGCTTAGGATTACATTTACCACTAAAGTTTGGATATACTTTCCATGTAGTTTGTTTTAAACCTAATAAAATAAGAGGATTCAGCATGTAGAAAGGCTGTATTGAAGACATTCAGTGTTGATGGTGTTTGCCTGGCAGGTGTGGGGCTCACAAAAAATGACAAAATGGGGAAATATTAAATTTTCAAGGAAACTTAAAACCAACACCTTTCCTGCATTTCAAATGCATCCTAATGCACAACAAATGCATCAGAATATGTCTAGGTGCTGTCAAACCCTAACCCTAACCCTAGCTCGGGCACTAATAGAAAAATTTCAAAATCCTGGCCTGCTGAAAAAGTGCTACAAAAGTAAGCTTAATGAGTGCAAATTGATCAGAAACATTCACACTAGCAGTATTTCAGTACTTTAAAGGTATCTGCTTTCAGTCTATTTTAATTCTGCATTATCTAGGTTTTTGCAACTTGCTGCTGAAATAGTATATTAAATGAGCATGATTTTTGCTGTTTACAGCTTAGGATTACATTTACCACTAAAGTTTGGATATACTTTCCATTTACTTTGTTTTAAACCTCATAAAATAAGAGGATTCAGCATGTAGAAAGGCTGTATTGAAGACATTCAGTGTTGATGGTGTTTGCCTGGCAGGTGTGGGGCTCACAAAAAATGACAAAATGGGGAAAAATTAAATTTTCAACGAAACTTAAAACCAACACCTTTCCTGCATTTCAAAATGCATCCTAATGCACAACAAATGCATCAGAATATGTCTAGGTGCTGTCAAACCCTAACCCTAACCCTAGCTCGGGCACTAATAGAAAAATTTCAAAATCCTGGCCTGCTGAAAAAGTGCTACAAAAGTTAGCTTAATGAGTGCAAATTGATCAGAAACATTCACACTAGCAGTATTTCAGTACTTTAAAGGTATCTGCTTTCAGTCTATTTTAATTCTGCATTATCTAGGTTTTTGCAACTTGCTGCTGAAATAGTATATTAAATGAGCATGATTTTTGCCGTTTACAGCTTAGGATTACATTTACCACTAAAGTTTGGATATACTTTCCATTTAGTTTGTTTTAAACCTCATAAAATAAGAGGATTCAGCATGTAGAAAGGCTGTATTGAAGACATTCAGTGTTGATGGTGTTTGCCTGGCAGGTGTGGGGCTCACAAAAAATGACAAAATGGGGAAAAATTAAATTTTCAAGAAAACTTAAAACCAACACCTTTCCTGCATTTCAAAATGCATCCTAATGCACAACAAATGCATCAGAATATGTCTAGGTGCTGTCAAACCCTAACCCTAACCCTAGCTCGGGCACTAATAGAAAAATTTCAAAATCCTGGCCTGCTGAAAAAGTGCTACAAAAGTTAGCTTAATGAGTGCAAATTGATCAGAAACATTCACACTAGCAGTATTTCAGTACTTTAAAGGTATCTGCTTTCAGTCTATTTTAATTCTGCATTATCTAGGTTTTTGCAACTTGCTGCTGAAATAGTATATTAAATTAGCATGATTTTTGCCGTTTACAGCTTAGGATTACATTTACCACTAAAGTTTGGATATACTTTCTATTTAGTTTGTTTTAAACCTCATAAAATAAGAGGATTCAGCATGTAGAAAGGCTGTATTGAAGACATTCAGTGTTGATGGTGTTTGCCTGGCAGGTGTGGGGCTCACAAAAAATGACAAAATGGGGAAAAATTAAATTTTCAAGGAAACTTAAAACCAACACCTTTCCTGCATTTCAAATGCATCCTAATGCACAACAAATGCATCAGAATATGTCTAGGTGCTGTCAAACCCTAACCCTAACCCTAGCTCGGGCACTAATAGAAAAATTTCAAAATCCTGGCCTGCTGAAAAAGTGCTACAAAAGTTAGCTTAATGAGTGCAAATTGATCAGAAACATTCACACTAGCAGTATTTCAGTACTTTAAAGGTATCTGCTTTCAGTCTATTTTAATTCTGCATTATCTAGGTTTTTGCAACTTGCTGCTGAAATAGTATATTAAATGAGCATGATTTTTGCCGTTTACAGCTTAGGATTACATTTACCACTAAAGTTTGGATATACTTTCCATTTAGTTTGTTTTAAACCTCATAAAATAAAAGGATTCAGCATGTAGAAAGGCTGTATTGAAGACATTCAGTGTTGATGGTGTTTGCCTGGCAGGTGTGGGGCTCACAAAAAATGACAAAATGGGGAAAAATTAAATTTTCAAGAAAACTTAAAACCAACACCTTTCCTGCATTTCAAAATGCATCCTAATGCACAACAAATGCATCAGAATATGTCTAGGTGCTGTCAAACCCTAACCCTAACCCTAGCTCGGGCACTAATAGAAAAATTTCAAAATCCTGGCCTGCTGAAAAAGTGCTACAAAAGTTAGCTTAATGAGTGCAAATTGATCAGAAACATTCACACTAGCAGTATTTCAGTACTTTAAAGGTATCTGCTTTCAGTCTATTTTAATTCTGCATTATCTAGGTTTTTGCAACTTGCTGCTGAAATAGTATATTAAATTAGCATGATTTTTGCCGTTTACAGCTTAGGATTACATTTACCACTAAAGTTTGGATATACTTTCTATTTAGTTTGTTTTAAACCTCATAAAATAAGAGGATTCAGCATGTAGAAAGGCTGTATTGAAGACATTCAGTGTTGATGGTGTTTGCCTGGCAGGTGTGGGGCTCACAAAAAATGACAAAATGGGGAAAAATTAAATTTTCAAGGAAACTTAAAACCAACACCTTTCCTGCATTTCAAATGCATCCTAATGCACAACAAATGCATCAGAATATGTCTAGGTGCTGTCAAACCCTAACCCTAACCCTAGCTCGGGCACTAATAGAAAAATTTCAAAATCCTGGCCTGCTGAAAAAGTGCTACAAAAGTTAGCTTAATGAGTGCAAATTGATCAGAAACATTCACACTAGCAGTATTTCAGTACTTTAAAGGTATCTGCTTTCAGTCTATTTTAATTCTGCATTATCTAGGTTTTTGCAACTTGCTGCTGAAATAGTATATTAAATGAGCATGATTTTTGCCGTTTACAGCTTAGGATTACATTTACCACTAAAGTTTGGATATACTTTCCATTTAGTTTGTTTTAAACCTCATAAAATAAGAGGATTCAGCATGTAGAAAGGCTGTATTGAAGACATTCAGTGTTGATGGTGTTTGCCTGGCAGGTGTGGGGCTCACAAAAAATGACAAAATGGGGAAAAATTAAATTTTCAAGAAAACTTAAAACCAACACCTTTCCTGCATTTCAAATGCATCCTAATGCACAACAAATGCATCAGAATATGTCTAGGTGCTGTCAAACCCTAACCCTAACCCTAGCTCGGGCACTAATAGAAAATTTTCAAAATCCTGGCCTGCTGAAAAAGTGCTACAAAAGTTAGCTTAATGAGTGCAAATTGATCAGAAACATTCAAACTAGCAGTATTTCAGTACTTTAAAGGTAACTGCTTTCAGTCTATTTTAATTCTGCATTATCTAGGTTTTTGCAACTTGCTGCTGAAATAGTATATTAAATGAGCATGATTTTTGCTGTTTACAATTTAGGATTACATTTACCACTAAAGTTTGGATATACTTTCCATTTACTTTGTTTTAAACCTCATAAAATAAGAGGATTCAGCATGTAGAAAGGCTGTATTGAAGACATTCAGTGTTGATGGTGTTCGCCTGGCAGGTGTGGGGCTCACAAAAAATGACAAAATGGGGAAAAATTAAATTTTCAAGGAAACTTAAAACCAACACCTTTCCTGCATTTCAAATGCATCCTAATGCACAACAAATGCATCAGAATATGTCTAGGTGCTGTCAAACCCTAACCCTAACCCTAGCTCGGGCACTAATAGAAAAATTTCAAAATCCTGGCCTGCTGAAAAAGTGCTACAAAAGTTAGCTTAATGAGTGCAAATTGATCTGAAACATTCGCACTAGCAGTATTTCAGTACATTAAAGGTATCTGCTTTCAGTCTATTTTAATTCTGCATTATCTAGGTTTTTGCAACTTGCTGCTGAAATAGTATATTAAATGAGCATGATTTTTGCTGTTTACAGCTTAGGATTACATTTACCACTAAAGTTTGGATATACTTTCCATTTACTTTGTTTTAAACCTCATAAAATAAGAGGATTCAGCATGTAGAAAGGCTGTATTGAAGACATTCAGTGTTGATGGTGTTTGCCTGGCAGGTGTGGGGCTCACAAAAAATGACAAAATGGGGAAAAATTAAATTTTCAAGGAAACTTAAAACCAACACCTTTCCTGCATTTCAAATGCATCCTAATGCACAACAAATGCATCAGAATATGTCTAGGTGCTGTCAAACCCTAACCCTAACCCTAGCTCGGGCACTAATAGAAAAATTTCAAAATCCTGGCCTGCTGAAAAAGTGCTACAAAAGTTAGCTTAATGAGTGCAAATTGATCAGAAACATTCAAACTAGCAGTATTTCAGTACTTTAAAGGTAACTGCTTTCAGTCTATTTTAATTCTGCATTATCTAGGTTTTTGCAACTTGCTGCTGAAATAGTATATTAAATGAGCATGATTTTTGCTGTTTACAGCTTAGGATTACATTTACCACTAAAGTTTGGATATACTTTCCATGTAGTTTGTTTTAAACCTAATAAAATAAGAGGATTCAGCATGTAGAAAGGCTGTATTGAAGACATTCAGTGTTGATGGTGTTTGCCTGGCAGGTGTGGGGCTCACAAAAAATGACAAAATGGGGAAAAATTAAATTTTCAAGGAAACTTAAAACCAACACCTTTCCTGCATTTCAAATGCATCCTAATGCACAACAAATGCATCAGAATATGTCTAGGTGCTGTCAAACCCTAACCCTAACCCTAGCTCGGGCACTAATAGAAAAATTTCAAAATCCTGGCCTGCTGAAAAAGTGCTACAAAAGTTAGCTTAATGAGTGCAAATTGATCAGAAACATTCACACTAGCAGTATTTCAGTACTTTAAAGGTATCTGCTTTCAGTCTATTTTAATTCTGCATTATCTAGGTTTTTGCAACTTGCTGCTGAAATAGTATATTAAATGAGCATGATTTTTGCTGTTTACAGCTTAGGATTACATTTACCACTAAAGTTTGGATATACTTTCCATTTACTTTGTTTTAAACCTCATAAAATAAGAGGATTCAGCATGTAGAAAGGCTGTATTGAAGACATTCAGTGTTGATGGTGTTTGCCTGGCAGGTGTGGGGCTCACAAAAAATGACAAAATGGGGAAAAATTAAATTTTCAACGAAACTTAAAACCAACACCTTTCCTGCATTTCAAATGCATCCTAATGCACAACAAATGCATCAGAATATGTCTAGGTGCTGTCAAACCCTAACCCTAACCCTAGCTCGGGCACTAATAGAAAAATTTCAAAATCCTGGCCTGCTGAAAAAGTGCTACAAAAGTTAGCTTAATGAGTGCAAATTGATCAGAAACATTCACACTAGCAGTATTTCAGTACTTTAAAGGTATCTGCTTTCAGTCTATTTTAATTCTGCATTATCTAGGTTTTTGCAACTTGCTGCTGAAATAGTATATTAAATGAGCATGATTTTTGCCGTTTACAGCTTAGGATTACATTTACCACTAAAGTTTGGATATACTTTCCATTTAGTTTGTTTTAAACCTCATAAAATAAGAGGATTCAGCATGTAGAAAGGCTGTATTGAAGACATTCAGTGTTGATGGTGTTTGCCTGGCAGGTGTGGGGCTCACAAAAAATGACAAAATGGGGAAAAATTAAATTTTCAAGGAAACTTAAAACCAACACCTTTCCTGCATTTCAAAATGCATCCTAATGCACAACAAATGCATCAGAATATGTCTAGGTGCTGTCAAACCCTAACCCTAACCCTAGCTCGGGCACTAATAGAAAAATTTCAAAATCCTGGCCTGCTGAAAAAGTGCTACAAAAGTTAGCTTAATGAGTGCAAATTGATCAGAAACATTCACACTAGCAGTATTTCAGTACTTTAAAGGTATCTGCTTTCAGTCTATTTTAATTCTGCATTATCTAGGTTTTTGCAACTTGCTGCTGAAATAGTATATTAAATTAGCATGATTTTTGCCGTTTACAGCTTAGGATTACATTTACCACTAAAGTTTGGATATACTTTCTATTTAGTTTGTTTTAAACCTCATAAAATAAGAGGATTCAGCATGTAGAAAGGCTGTATTGAAGACATTCAGTGTTGATGGTGTTTGCCTGGCAGGTGTGGGGCTCACAAAAAATGACAAAATGGGGAAAAATTAAATTTTCAAGGAAACTTAAAACCAACACCTTTCCTGCATTTCAAATGCATCCTAATGCACAACAAATGCATCAGAATATGTCTAGGTGCTGTCAAACCCTAACCCTAACCCTAGCTCGGGCACTAATAGAAAAATTTCAAAATCCTGGCCTGCTGAAAAAGTGCTACAAAAGTTAGCTTAATGAGTGCAAATTGATCAGAAACATTCACACTAGCAGTATTTCAGTACTTTAAAGGTATCTGCTTTCAGTCTATTTTAATTCTGCATTATCTAGGTTTTTGCAACTTGCTGCTGAAATAGTATATTAAATGAGCATGATTTTTGCCGTTTACAGCTTAGGATTACATTTACCACTAAAGTTTGGATATACTTTCCATTTAGTTTGTTTTAAACCTCATAAAATAAAAGGATTCAGCATGTAGAAAGGCTGTATTGAAGACATTCAGTGTTGATGGTGTTTGCCTGGCAGGTGTGGGGCTCACAAAAAATGACAAAATGGGGAAAAATTAAATTTTCAAGGAAACTTAAAACCAACACCTTTCCTGCATTTCAAATGCATCCTAATGCACAACAAATGCATCAGAATATGTCTAGGTGCTGTCAAACCCTAACCCTAACCCTAGCTCGGGCACTAATAGAAAAATTTCAAAATCCTGGCCTGCTGAAAAAGTGCTACAAAAGTTAGCTTAATGAGTGCAAATTGATCAGAAACATTCACACTAGCAGTATTTCAGTACTTTAAAGGTATCTGCTTTCAGTCTATTTTAATTCTGCATTATCTAGGTTTTTGCAACTTGCTGCTGAAATAGTATATTAAATGAGCATGATTTTTGCCGTTTACAGCTTAGGATTACATTTACCACTAAAGTTTGGATATACTTTCCATTTAGTTTGTTTTAAACCTCATAAAATAAAAGGATTCAGCATGTAGAAAGGCTGTATTGAAGACATTCAGTGTTGATGGTGTTTGCCTGGCAGGTGTGGGGCTCACAAAAAATGACAAAATGGGGAAAAATTAAATTTTCAAGAAAACTTAAAACCAACACCTTTCCTGCATTTCAAAATGCATCCTAATGCACAACAAATGCATCAGAATATGTCTAGGTGCTGTCAAACCCTAACCCTAACCCTAGCTCGGGCACTAATAGAAAAATTTCAAAATCCTGGCCTGCTGAAAAAGTGCTACAAAAGTTAGCTTAATGAGTGCAAATTGATCAGAAACATTCACACTAGCAGTATTTCAGTACTTTAAAGGTATCTGCTTTCAGTCTATTTTAATTCTGCATTATCTAGGTTTTTGCAACTTGCTGCTGAAATAGTATATTAAATTAGCATGATTTTTGCCGTTTACAGCTTAGGATTACATTTACCACTAAAGTTTGGATATACTTTCTATTTAGTTTGTTTTAAACCTCATAAAATAAGAGGATTCAGCATGTAGAAAGGCTGTATTGAAGACATTCAGTGTTGATGGTGTTTGCCTGGCAGGTGTGGGGCTCACAAAAAATGACAAAATGGGGAAAAATTAAATTTTCAAGGAAACTTAAAACCAACACCTTTCCTGCATTTCAAATGCATCCTAATGCACAACAAATGCATCAGAATATGTCTAGGTGCTGTCAAACCCTAACCCTAACCCTAGCTCGGGCACTAATAGAAAAATTTCAAAATCCTGGCCTGCTGAAAAAGTGCTACAAAAGTTAGCTTAATGAGTGCAAATTGATCAGAAACATTCACACTAGCAGTATTTCAGTACTTTAAAGGTATCTGCTTTCAGTCTATTTTAATTCTGCATTATCTAGGTTTTTGCAACTTGCTGCTGAAATAGTATATTAAATGAGCATGATTTTTGCCGTTTACAGCTTAGGATTACATTTACCACTAAAGTTTGGATATACTTTCCATTTAGTTTGTTTTAAACCTCATAAAATAAGAGGATTCAGCATGTAGAAAGGCTGTATTGAAGACATTCAGTGTTGATGGTGTTTGCCTGGCAGGTGTGGGGCTCACAAAAAATGACAAAATGGGGAAAAATTAAATTTTCAAGAAAACTTAAAACCAACACCTTTCCTGCATTTCAAATGCATCCTAATGCACAACAAATGCATCAGAATATGTCTAGGTGCTGTCAAACCCTAACCCTAACCCTAGCTCGGGCACTAATAGAAAATTTTCAAAATCCTGGCCTGCTGAAAAAGTGCTACAAAAGTTAGCTTAATGAGTGCAAATTGATCAGAAACATTCAAACTAGCAGTATTTCAGTACTTTAAAGGTAACTGCTTTCAGTCTATTTTAATTCTGCATTATCTAGGTTTTTGCAACTTGCTGCTGAAATAGTATATTAAATGAGCATGATTTTTGCTGTTTACAGCTTAGGATTACATTTACCACTAAAGTTTGGATATACTTTCCATTTACTTTGTTTTAAACCTCATAAAATAAGAGGATTCAGCATGTAGAAAGGCTGTATTGAAGACATTCAGTGTTGATGGTGTTCGCCTGGCAGGTGTGGGGCTCACAAAAAATGACAAAATGGGGAAAAATTAAATTTTCAAGGAAACTTAAAACCAACACCTTTCCTGCATTTCAAATGCATCCTAATGCACAACAAATGCATCAGAATATGTCTAGGTGCTGTCAAACCCTAACCCTAACCCTAGCTCGGGCACTAATAGAAAAATTTCAAAATCCTGGCCTGCTGAAAAAGTGCTACAAAAGTTAGCTTAATGAGTGCAAATTGATCTGAAACATTCGCACTAGCAGTATTTCAGTACATTAAAGGTATCTGCTTTCAGTCTATTTTAATTCTGCATTATCTAGGTTTTTGCAACTTGCTGCTGAAATAGTATATTAAATGAGCATGATTTTTGCTGTTTACAGCTTAGGATTACATTTACCACTAAAGTTTGGATATACTTTCCATTTACTTTGTTTTAAACCTCATAAAATAAGAGGATTCAGCATGTAGAAAGGCTGTATTGAAGACATTCAGTGTTGATGGTGTTTGCCTGGCAGGTGTGGGGCTCACAAAAAATGACAAAATGGGGAAAAATTAAATTTTCAAGGAAACTTAAAACCAACACCTTTCCTGCATTTCAAATGCATCCTAATGCACAACAAATGCATCAGAATATGTCTAGGTGCTGTCAAACCCTAACCCTAACCCTAGCTCGGGCACTAATAGAAAAATTTCAAAATCCTGGCCTGCTGAAAAAGTGCTACAAAAGTTAGCTTAATGAGTGCAAATTGATCAGAAACATTCAAACTAGCAGTATTTCAGTACTTTAAAGGTAACTGCTTTCAGTCTATTTTAATTCTGCATTATCTAGGTTTTTGCAACTTGCTGCTGAAATAGTATATTAAATGAGCATGATTTTTGCTGTTTACAGCTTAGGATTACATTTACCACTAAAGTTTGGATATACTTTCCATGTAGTTTGTTTTAAACCTAATAAAATAAGAGGATTCAGCATGTAGAAAGGCTGTATTGAAGACATTCAGTGTTGATGGTGTTTGCCTGGCAGGTGTGGGGCTCACAAAAAATGACAAAATGGGGAAAAATTAAATTTTCAAGGAAACTTAAAACCAACACCTTTCCTGCATTTCAAATGCATCCTAATGCACAACAAATGCATCAGAATATGTCTAGGTGCTGTCAAACCCTAACCCTAACCCTAGCTCGGGCACTAATAGAAAAATTTCAAAATCCTGGCCTGCTGAAAAAGTGCTACAAAAGTTAGCTTAATGAGTGCAAATTGATCAGAAACATTCACACTAGCAGTATTTCAGTACTTTAAAGGTATCTGCTTTCAGTCTATTTTAATTCTGCATTATCTAGGTTTTTGCAACTTGCTGCTGAAATAGTATATTAAATGAGCATGATTTTTGCTGTTTACAGCTTAGGATTACATTTACCACTAAAGTTTGGATATACTTTCCATTTACTTTGTTTTAAACCTCATAAAATAAGAGGATTCAGCATGTAGAAAGGCTGTATTGAAGACATTCAGTGTTGATGGTGTTTGCCTGGCAGGTGTGGGGCTCACAAAAAATGACAAAATGGGGAAAAATTAAATTTTCAACGAAACTTAAAACCAACACCTTTCCTGCATTTCAAATGCATCCTAATGCACAACAAATGCATCAGAATATGTCTAGGTGCTGTCAAACCCTAACCCTAACCCTAGCTCGGGCACTAATAGAAAAATTTCAAAATCCTGGCCTGCTGAAAAAGTGCTACAAAAGTTAGCTTAATGAGTGCAAATTGATCAGAAACATTCACACTAGCAGTATTTCAGTACTTTAAAGGTATCTGCTTTCAGTCTATTTTAATTCTGCATTATCTAGGTTTTTGCAACTTGCTGCTGAAATAGTATATTAAATTAGCATGATTTTTGCCGTTTACAGCTTAGGATTACATTTACCACTAAAGTTTGGATATACTTTCTATTTAGTTTGTTTTAAACCTCATAAAATAAGAGGATTCAGCATGTAGAAAGGCTGTATTGAAGACATTCAGTGTTGATGGTGTTTGCCTGGCAGGTGTGGGGCTCACAAAAAATGACAAAATGGGGAAAAATTAAATTTTCAAGGAAACTTAAAACCAACACCTTTCCTGCATTTCAAATGCATCCTAATGCACAACAAATGCATCAGAATATGTCTAGGTGCTGTCAAACCCTAACCCTAACCCTAGCTCGGGCACTAATAGAAAAATTTCAAAATCCTGGCCTGCTGAAAAAGTGCTACAAAAGTTAGCTTAATGAGTGCAAATTGATCAGAAACATTCACACTAGCAGTATTTCAGTACTTTAAAGGTATCTGCTTTCAGTCTATTTTAATTCTGCATTATCTAGGTTTTTGCAACTTGCTGCTGAAATAGTATATTAAATGAGCATGATTTTTGCCGTTTACAGCTTAGGATTACATTTACCACTAAAGTTTGGATATACTTTCCATTTAGTTTGTTTTAAACCTCATAAAATAAGAGGATTCAGCATGTAGAAAGGCTGTATTGAAGACATTCAGTGTTGATGGTGTTTGCCTGGCAGGTGTGGGGCTCACAAAAAATGACAAAATGGGGAAAAATTAAATTTTCAAGAAAACTTAAAACCAACACCTTTCCTGCATTTCAAAATGCATCCTAATGCACAACAAATGCATCAGAATATGTCTAGGTGCTGTCAAACCCTAACCCTAACCCTAGCTCGGGCACTAATAGAAAAATTTCAAAATCCTGGCCTGCTGAAAAAGTGCTACAAAAGTTAGCTTAATGAGTGCAAATTGATCAGAAACATTCACACTAGCAGTATTTCAGTACTTTAAAGGTATCTGCTTTCAGTCTATTTTAATTCTGCATTATCTAGGTTTTTGCAACTTGCTGCTGAAATAGTATATTAAATTAGCATGATTTTTGCCGTTTACAGCTTAGGATTACATTTACCACTAAAGTTTGGATATACTTTCTATTTAGTTTGTTTTAAACCTCATAAAATAAGAGGATTCAGCATGTAGAAAGGCTGTATTGAAGACATTCAGTGTTGATGGTGTTTGCCTGGCAGGTGTGGGGCTCACAAAAAATGACAAAATGGGGAAAAATTAAATTTTCAAGGAAACTTAAAACCAACACCTTTCCTGCATTTCAAATGCATCCTAATGCACAACAAATGCATCAGAATATGTCTAGGTGCTGTCAAACCCTAACCCTAACCCTAGCTCGGGCACTAATAGAAACATTTCAAAATCCTGGCCTGCTGAAAAAGTGCTACAAAAGTTAGCTTAATGAGTGCAAATTGATCAGAAACATTCACACTAGCAGTATTTCAGTACTTTAAAGGTATCTGCTTTCAGTCTATTTTAATTCTGCATTATCTAGGTTTTTGCAACTTGCTGCTGAAATAGTATATTAAATGAGCATGATTTTTGCCGTTTACAGCTTAGGATTACATTTACCACTAAAGTTTGGATATACTTTCCATTTAGTTTGTTTTAAACCTCATAAAATAAGAGGATTCAGCATGTAGAAAGGCTGTATTGAAGACATTCAGTGTTGATGGTGTTTGCCTGGCAGGTGTGGGGCTCACAAAAAATGACAAAATGGGGAAAAATTAAATTTTCAAGAAAACTTAAAACCAACACCTTTCCTGCATTTCAAATGCATCCTAATGCACAACAAATGCATCAGAATATGTCTAGGTGCTGTCAAACCCTAACCCTAACCCTAGCTCGGGCACTAATAGAAAATTTTCAAAATCCTGGCCTGCTGAAAAAGTGCTACAAAAGTTAGCTTAATGAGTGCAAATTGATCAGAAACATTCAAACTAGCAGTATTTCAGTACTTTAAAGGTAACTGCTTTCAGTCTATTTTAATTCTGCATTATCTAGGTTTTTGCAACTTGCTGCTGAAATAGTATATTAAATGAGCATGATTTTTGCTGTTTACAGCTTAGGATTACATTTACCACTAAAGTTTGGATATACTTTCCATTTACTTTGTTTTAAACCTCATAAAATAAGAGGATTCAGCATGTAGAAAGGCTGTATTGAAGACATTCAGTGTTGATGGTGTTCGCCTGGCAGGTGTGGGGCTCACAAAAAATGACAAAATGGGGAAAAATTAAATTTTCAAGGAAACTTAAAACCAACACCTTTCCTGCATTTCAAATGCATCCTAATGCACAACAAATGCATCAGAATATGTCTAGGTGCTGTCAAACCCTAACCCTAACCCTAGCTCGGGCACTAATAGAAAAATTTCAAAATCCTGGCCTGCTGAAAAAGTGCTACAAAAGTTAGCTTAATGAGTGCAAATTGATCAGAAACATTCACACTAGCAGTATTTCAGTACTTTAAAGGTATCTGCTTTCAGTCTATTTTAATTCTGCATTATCTAGGTTTTTGCAACTTGCTGCTGAAATAGTATATTAAATGAGCATGATTTTTGCTGTTTACAGCTTAGGATTACATTTACCACTAAAGTTTGGATATACTTTCCATTTACTTTGTTTTAAACCTCATAAAATAAGAGGATTCAGCATGTAGAAAGGCTGTATTGAAGACATTCAGTGTTGATGGTGTTTGCCTGGCAGGTGTGGGGCTCACAAAAAATGACAAAATGGGGAAAAATTAAATTTTCAAGGAAACTTAAAACCAACACCTTTCCTGCATTTCAAAATGCATCCTAATGCACAACAAATGCATCAGAATATGTCTAGGTGCTGTCAAACCCTAACCCTAACCCTAGCTCGGGCACTAATAGAAAAATTTCAAAATCCTGGCCTGCTGAAAAAGTGCTACAAAAGTTAGCTTAATGAGTGCAAATTGATCAGAAACATTCACACTAGCAGTATTTCAGTACTTTAAAGGTATCTGCTTTCAGTCTATTTTAATTCTGCATTATCTAGGTTTTTGCAACTTGCTGCTGAAATAGTATATTAAATGAGCATGATTTTTGCCGTTTACAGCTTAGGATTACATTTACCACTAAAGTTTGGATATACTTTCCATTTAGTTTGTTTTAAACCTCATAAAATAAGAGGATTCAGCATGTAGAAAGGCTGTATTGAAGACATTCAGTGTTGATGGTGTTTGCCTGGCAGGTGTGGGGCTCACAAAAAATGACAAAATGGGGAAAAATTAAATTTTCAAGAAAACTTAAAACCAACACCTTTCCTGCATTTCAAAATGCATCCTAATGCACAACAAATGCATCAGAATATGTCTAGGTGCTGTCAAACCCTAACCCTAACCCTAGCTCGGGCACTAATAGAACAATTTCAAAATCCTGGCCTGCTGAAAAAGTGCTACAAAAGTTAGCTTAATGAGTGCAAATTGATCAGAAACATTCACACTAGCAGTATTTCAGTACTTTAAAGGTATCTGCTTTCAGTCTATTTTAATTCTGCATTATCTAGGTTTTTGCAACTTGCTGCTGAAATAGTATATTAAATTAGCATGATTTTTGCCGTTTACAGCTTAGGATTACATTTACCACTAAAGTTTGGATATACTTTCTATTTAGTTTGTTTTAAACCTCATAAAATAAGAGGATTCAGCATGTAGAAAGGCTGTATTGAAGACATTCAGTGTTGATGGTGTTTGCCTGGCAGGTGTGGGGCTCACAAAAAATGACAAAATGGGGAAAAATTAAATTTTCAAGGAAACTTAAAACCAACACCTTTCCTGCATTTCAAATGCATCCTAATGCACAACAAATGCATCAGAATATGTCTAGGTGCTGTCAAACCCTAACCCTAACCCTAGCTCGGGCACTAATAGAAAAATTTCAAAATCCTGGCCTGCTGAAAAAGTGCTACAAAAGTTAGCTTAATGAGTGCAAATTGATCAGAAACATTCAAACTAGCAGTATTTCAGTACTTTAAAGGTAACTGCTTTCAGTCTATTTTAATTCTGCATTATCTAGGTTTTTGCAACTTGCTGCTGAAATAGTATATTAAATGAGCATGATTTTTGCTGTTTACAGCTTAGGATTACATTTACCACTAAAGTTTGGATATACTTTCCATTTACTTTGTTTTAAACCTCATAAAATAAGAGGATTCAGCATGTAGAAAGGCTTTATTGAAGACATTCAGTGTTGATGGTGTTCGCCTGGCAGGTGTGGGGCTCACAAAAAATGACAAAATGGGGAAAAATTAAATTTTCAAGGAAACTTAAAACCAACACCTTTCCTGCATTTCAAATGCATCCTAATGCACAACAAATGCATCAGAATATGTCTAGGTGCTGTCAAACCCTAACCCTAACCCTAGCTCGGGCACTAATAGAAAAATTTCAAAATCCTGGCCTGCTGAAAAAGTGCTACAAAAGTTAGCTTAATGAGTGCAAATTGATCAGAAACATTCACACTAGCAGTATTTCAGTACTTTAAAGGTATCTGCTTTCAGTCTATTTTAATTCTGCATTATCTAGGTTTTTGCAACTTGCTGCTGAAATAGTATATTAAATGAGCATGATTTTTGCCGTTTACAGCTTAGGATTACATTTACCACTAAAGTTTGGATATACTTTCTATTTAGTTTGTTTTAAACCTCATAAAATAAGAGGATTCAGCATGTAGAAAGGCTGTATTGAAGACATTCAGTGTTGATGGTGTTTGCCTGGCAGGTGTGGGGCTCACAAAAAATGACAAAATGGGGAAAAATTAAATTTTCAAGGAAACTTAAAACCAACACCTTTCCTGCATTTCAAATGCATCCTAATGCACAACAAATGCATCAGAATATGTCTAGGTGCTGTCAAACCCTAACCCTAACCCTAGCTCGGGCACTAATAGAAAAATTTCAAAATCCTGGCCTGCTGAAAAAGTGCTACAAAAGTTAGCTTAATGAGTGCAAATTGATCAGAAACATTCACACTAGCAGTATTTCAGTACTTTAAAGGTATCTGCTTTCAGTCTATTTTAATTCTGCATTATCTAGGTTTTTGCAACTTGCTGCTGAAATAGTATATTAAATGAGCATGATTTTTGCCGTTTACAGCTTAGGATTACATTTACCACTAAAGTTTGGATATACTTTCCATTTAGTTTGTTTTAAACCTCATAAAATAAGAGGATTCAGCATGTAGAAAGGCTGTATTGAAGACATTCAGTGTTGATGGTGTTTGCCTGGCAGGTGTGGGGCTCACAAAAAATGACAAAATGGGGAAAAATTAAATTTTCAAGAAAACTTAAAACCAACACCTTTCCTGCATTTCAAATGCATCCTAATGCACAACAAATGCATCAGAATATGTCTAGGTGCTGTCAAACCCTAACCCTAACCCTAGCTCGGGCACTAATAGAAAATTTTCAAAATCCTGGCCTGCTGAAAAAGTGCTACAAAAGTTAGCTTAATGAGTGCAAATTGATCAGAAACATTCAAACTAGCAGTATTTCAGTACTTTAAAGGTAACTGCTTTCAGTCTATTTTAATTCTGCATTATCTAGGTTTTTGCAACTTGCTGCTGAAATAGTATATTAAATGAGCATGATTTTTGCTGTTTACAGCTTAGGATTACATTTACCACTAAAGTTTGGATATACTTTCCATTTACTTTGTTTTAAACCTCATAAAATAAGAGGATTCAGCATGTAGAAAGGCTGTATTGAAGACATTCAGTGTTGATGGTGTTTGCCTGGCAGGTGTGGGGCTCACAAAAAATGACAAAATGGGGAAAAATTAAATTTTCAAGAAAACTTAAAACCAACACCTTTCCTGCATTTCAAAATGCATCCTAATGCACAACAAATGCATCAGAATATGTCTAGGTGCTGTCAAACCCTAACCCTAACCCTAGCTCGGGCACTAATAGAACAATTTCAAAATCCTGGCCTGCTGAAAAAGTGCTACAAAAGTTAGCTTAATGAGTGCAAATTGATCAGAAACATTCACACTAGCAGTATTTCAATACTTTAAAGGTATCTGCTTTCAGTCTATTTTAATTCTGCATTATCTAGGTTTTTGCAACTTGCTGCTGAAATAGTATATTAAATTAGCATGATTTTTGCCGTTTACAGCTTAGGATTACATTTACCACTAAAGTTTGGATATACTTTCTATTTAGTTTGTTTTAAACCTCATAAAATAAGAGGATTCAGCATGTAGAAAGGCTGTATTGAAGACATTCAGTGTTGATGGTGTTTGCCTGGCAGGTGTGGGGCTCACAAAAAATGACAAAATGGGGAAAAATTAAATTTTCAAGGAAACTTAAAACCAACACCTTTCCTGCATTTCAAATGCATCCTAATGCACAACAAATGCATCAGAATATGTCTAGGTGCTGTCAAACCCTAACCCTAACCCTAGCTCGGGCACTAATAGAAAAATTTCAAAATCCTGGCCTGCTGAAAAAGTGCTACAAAAGTTAGCTTAATGAGTGCAAATTGATCAGAAACATTCAAACTAGCAGTATTTCAGTACTTTAAAGGTAACTGCTTTCAGTCTATTTTAATTCTGCATTATCTAGGTTTTTGCAACTTGCTGCTGAAATAGTATATTAAATGAGCATGATTTTTGCTGTTTACAGCTTAGGATTACATTTACCACTAAAGTTTGGATATACTTTCCATTTACTTTGTTTTAAACCTCATAAAATAAGAGGATTCAGCATGTAGAAAGGCTTTATTGAAGACATTCAGTGTTGATGGTGTTCGCCTGGCAGGTGTGGGGCTCACAAAAAATGACAAAATGGGGAAAAATTAAATTTTCAAGGAAACTTAAAACCAACACCTTTCCTGCATTTCAAATGCATCCTAATGCACAACAAATGCATCAGAATATGTCTAGGTGCTGTCAAACCCTAACCCTAACCCTAGCTCGGGCACTAATAGAAAAATTTCAAAATCCTGGCCTGCTGAAAAAGTGCTACAAAAGTTAGCTTAATGAGTGCAAATTGATCAGAAACATTCACACTAGCAGTATTTCAGTACTTTAAAGGTATCTGCTTTCAGTCTATTTTAATTCTGCATTATCTAGGTTTTTGCAACTTGCTGCTGAAATAGTATATTAAATGAGCATGATTTTTGCCGTTTACAGCTTAGGATTACATTTACCACTAAAGTTTGGATATACTTTCTATTTAGTTTGTTTTAAACCTCATAAAATAAGAGGATTCAGCATGTAGAAAGGCTGTATTGAAGACATTCAGTGTTGATGGTGTTTGCCTGGCAGGTGTGGGGCTCACAAAAAATGACAAAATGGGGAAAAATTAAATTTTCAAGGAAACTTAAAACCAACACCTTTCCTGCATTTCAAATGCATCCTAATGCACAACAAATGCATCAGAATATGTCTAGGTGCTGTCAAACCCTAACCCTAACCCTAGCTCGGGCACTAATAGAAAAATTTCAAAATCCTGGCCTGCTGAAAAAGTGCTACAAAAGTTAGCTTAATGAGTGCAAATTGATCAGAAACATTCACACTAGCAGTATTTCAGTACTTTAAAGGTATCTGCTTTCAGTCTATTTTAATTCTGCATTATCTAGGTTTTTGCAACTTGCTGCTGAAATAGTATATTAAATGAGCATGATTTTTGCCGTTTACAGCTTAGGATTACATTTACCACTAAAGTTTGGATATACTTTCCATTTAGTTTGTTTTAAACCTCATAAAATAAGAGGATTCAGCATGTAGAAAGGCTGTATTGAAGACATTCAGTGTTGATGGTGTTTGCCTGGCAGGTGTGGGGCTCACAAAAAATGACAAAATGGGGAAAAATTAAATTTTCAAGAAAACTTAAAACCAACACCTTTCCTGCATTTCAAATGCATCCTAATGCACAACAAATGCATCAGAATATGTCTAGGTGCTGTCAAACCCTAACCCTAACCCTAGCTCGGGCACTAATAGAAAATTTTCAAAATCCTGGCCTGCTGAAAAAGTGCTACAAAAGTTAGCTTAATGAGTGCAAATTGATCAGAAACATTCAAACTAGCAGTATTTCAGTACTTTAAAGGTAACTGCTTTCAGTCTATTTTAATTCTGCATTATCTAGGTTTTTGCAACTTGCTGCTGAAATAGTATATTAAATGAGCATGATTTTTGCTGTTTACAGCTTAGGATTACATTTACCACTAAAGTTTGGATATACTTTCCATTTACTTTGTTTTAAACCTCATAAAATAAGAGGATTCAGCATGTAGAAAGGCTGTATTGAAGACATTCAGTGTTGATGGTGTTCGCCTGGCAGGTGTGGGGCTCACAAAAAATGACAAAATGGGGAAAAATTAAATTTTCAAGGAAACTTAAAACCAACACCTTTCCTGCATTTCAAATGCATCCTAATGCACAACAAATGCATCAGAATATGTCTAGGTGCTGTCAAACCCTAACCCTAACCCTAGCTCGGGCACTAATAGAAAAATTTCAAAATCCTGGCCTGCTGAAAAAGTGCTACAAAAGTTAGCTTAATGAGTGCAAATTGATCAGAAACATTCACACTAGCAGTATTTCAGTACTTTAAAGGTATCTGCTTTCAGTCTATTTTAATTCTGTATTATCTAGGTTTTTGCAACTTGCTGCTTAAATAGTATATTAAATGAGCATGATTTTTGCTGTTTACAGCTTAGGATTACATTTACCACTAAAGTTTGGATATACTTTCCATGTAGTTTGTTTTAAACCTAATAAAATAAGAGGATTCAGCATGTAGAAAGGCTGTATTCAAGACATTCAGTGTTGATGGTGTTTGCCTGGCAGGTGTGGGGCTCACAAAAAATGACAAAATGGGGAAAAATTAAATTTTCAAGGAAACTTAAAACCAACACCTTTCCTGCATTTCAAATGCATCCTAATGCACAACAAATGCATCAGAATATGTCTAGGTGCTGTCAAAAGCCTAACCCTAACCCTAGCTCGGGCACTAATAGAAAAATTTCAAAATCCTGGCCTGCTGAAAAAGTGCTACAAAAGTTAGCTTAATGAGTGCAAATTGATCAGAAACATTCACACTAGCAGTATTTCAGTACTTTAAAGGTATCTGCTTTCAGTCTATTTTAATTCTGCATTATCTAGGTTTTTGCAACTTGCTGCTGAAATAGTATATTAAATGAGCATGATTTTTGCCGTTTACAAGTTAGGATTACATTTACCACTAAAGTTTGGATATACTTTCCATTTAGTTTGTTTTAAACCTCATAAAATAAGAGGATTCAGCATGTAGAAAGGCTGTATTGAAGACATTCAGTGTTGATGGTGTTTGCCTGGCAGGTGTGGGGCTCACAAAAAATGACAAAATGGGGAAAAATTAAATTTTCAAGAAAACTTAAAACCAACACCTTTCCTGCATTTCAAATGCATCCTAATGCACAACAAATGCATCAGAATATGTCTAGGTGCTGTCAAACCCTAACCCTAACCCTAGCTCGGGCACTAATAGAAAAATTTCAAAATCCTGGCCTGCTGAAAAAGTGCTACAAAAGTTAGCTTAATGAGTGCAAATTGATCAGAAACATTCAAACTAGCAGTATTTCAGTACTTTAAAGGTAACTGCTTTCAGTCTATTTTAATTCTGCATTATCTAGGTTTTTGCAACTTGCTGCTGAAATAGTATATTAAATGAGCATGATTTTTGCTGTTTACAGCTTAGGATTACATTTACCACTAAAGTTTGGATATACTTTCCATTTACTTTGTTTTAAACCTCATAAAATAAGAGGATTCAGCATGTAGAAAGGCTTTATTGAAGACATTCAGTGTTGATGGTGTTCGCCTGGCAGGTGTGGGGCTCACAAAAAATGACAAAATGGGGAAAAATTAAATTTTCAAGGAAACTTAAAACCAACACCTTTCCTGCATTTCAAATGCATCCTAATGCACAACAAATGCATCAGAATATGTCTAGGTGCTGTCAAAAGCCTAACCCTAACCCTAGCTCGGGCACTAATAGAAAAATTTCAAAATCCTGGCCTGCTGAAAAAGTGCTACAAAAGTTAGCTTAATGAGTGCAAATTGATCAGAAACATTCACACTAGCAGTATTTCAGTACTTTAAAGGTATCTGCTTTCAGTCTATTTTAATTCTGCATTATCTAGGTTTTTGCAACTTGCTGCTGAAATAGTATATTAAATGAGCATGATTTTTGCCGTTTACAAGTTAGGATTACATTTACCACTAAAGTTTGGATATACTTTCCATTTAGTTTGTTTTAAACCTCATAAAATAAGAGGATTCAGCATGTAGAAAGGCTGTATTGAAGACATTCAGTGTTGATGGTGTTTGCCTGGCAGGTGTGGGGCTCACAAAAAATGACAAAATGGGGAAAAATTAAATTTTCAAGAAAACTTAAAACCAACACCTTTCCTGCATTTCAAATGCATCCTAATGCACAACAAATGCATCAGAATATGTCTAGGTGCTGTCAAACCCTAACCCTAACCCTAGCTCGGGCACTAATAGAAAAATTTCAAAATCCTGGCCTGCTGAAAAAGTGCTACAAAAGTTAGCTTAATGAGTGCAAATTGATCAGAAACATTCAAACTAGCAGTATTTCAGTACTTTAAAGGTAACTGCTTTCAGTCTATTTTAATTCTGCATTATCTAGGTTTTTGCAACTTGCTGCTGAAATAGTATATTAAATGAGCATGATTTTTGCTGTTTACAGCTTAGGATTACATTTACCACTAAAGTTTGGATATACTTTCCATTTACTTTGTTTTAAACCTCATAAAATAAGAGGATTCAGCATGTAGAAAGGCTGTATTGAAGACATTCAGTGTTGATGGTGTTCGCCTGGCAGGTGTGGGGCTCACAAAAAATGACAAAATGGGGAAAAATTAAATTTTCAAGGAAACTTAAAACCAACACCTTTCCTGCATTTCAAATGCATCCTAATGCACAACAAATGCATCAGAATATGTCTAGGTGCTGTCAAACCCTAACCCTAACCCTAGCTCGGGCACTAATAGAAAAATTTCAAAATCCTGGCCTGCTGAAAAAGTGCTACAAAAGTTAGCTTAATGAGTGCAAATTGATCAGAAACATTCACACTAGCAGTATTTCAGTACTTTAAAGGTATCTGCTTTCAGTCTATTTTAATTCTGCATTATCTAGGTTTTTGCAACTTGCTGCTTAAATAGTATATTAAATGAGCATGATTTTTGCTGTTTACAGCTTAGGATTACATTTACCACTAAAGTTTGGATATACTTTCCATGTAGTTTGTTTTAAACCTAATAAAATAAGAGGATTCAGCATGTAGAAAGGCTGTATTCAAGACATTCAGTGTTGATGGTGTTTGCCTGGCAGGTGTGGGGCTCACAAAAAATGACAAAATGGGGAAAAATTAAATTTTCAAGGAAACTTAAAACCAACACCTTTCCTGCATTTCAAATGCATCCTAATGCACAACAAATGCATCAGAATATGTCTAGGTGCTGTCAAAAGCCTAACCCTAACCCTAGCTCGGGCACTAATAGAACAATTTCAAAATCCTGGCCTGCTGAAAAAGTGCTACAAAAGTTAGCTTAATGAGTGCAAATTGATCAGAAACATTCAAACTAGCAGTATTTCAGTACTTTAAAGGTAACTGCTTTCAGTCTATTTTAATTCTGCATTATCTAGGTTTTTGCAACTTGCTGCTGAAATAGTATATTAAATGAGCATGATTTTTGCTGTTTACAGCTTAGGATTACATTTACCACTAAAGTTTGGATATACTTTCCATTTACTTTGTTTTAAACCTCATAAAATAAGAGGATTCAGCATGTAGAAAGGCTGTATTGAAGACATTCAGTGTTGATGGTGTTTGCCTGGCAGGTGTGGGGCTCACAAAAAATGACAAAATGGGGAAAAATTAAATTTTCAAAGAAACTTAAAACCAACACCTTTCCTGCATTTCAAAATGCATCCTAATGCACAACAAATGCATCAGAATATGTCTAGGTGCTGTCAAACCCTAACCCTAACCCTAGCTCGGGCACTAATAGAACAATTTCAAAATCCTGGCCTGCTGAAAAAGTGCTACAAAAGTTAGCTTAATGAGTGCAAATTGATCAGAAACATTCACACTAGCAGTATTTCAGTACTTTAAAGGTATCTGCTTTCAGTCTATTTTAATTCTGCATTATCTAGGTTATTGCAACTTGCTGCTGAAATAGTATATTAAATTAGCATGATTTTTGCCGTTTACAGCTTAGGATTACATTTACCACTAAAGTTTGGATATACTTTCTATTTAGTTTGTTTTAAACCTCATAAAATAAGAGGATTCAGCATGTAGAAAGGCTGTATTGAAGACATTCAGTGTTGATGGTGTTTGCCTGGCAGGTGTGGGGCTCACAAAAAATGACAAAATGGGGAAAAATTAAATTTTCAAGGAAACTTAAAACCAACACCTTTCCTGCATTTCAAATGCATCCTAATGCACAACAAATGCATCAGAATATGTCTAGGTGCTGTCAAACCCTAACCCTAGCTCGGGCACTAATAGAAAAATTTCAAAATCCTGGCCTGCTGAAAAAGTGCTACAAAAGTTAGCTTAATGAGTGCAAATTGATCAGAAACATTCACACTAGCAGTATTTCAGTACTTTAAAGGTATCTGCTTTCAGTCTATTTTAATTCTGCATTATCTAGGTTTTTGCAACTTGCTGCTGAAATAGTATATTAAATGAGCATGATTTTTGCTGTTTACAGCTTAGGATTACATTTACCACTAAAGTTTGGATATACTTTCCATTTAGTTTGTTTTAAACCTCATAAAATAAGAGGATTCAGCATGTAGAAAGGCTGTATTCAAGACATTCAGTGTTGATGGTGTTTGCCTGGCAGTTGTGGGGCTCACAAAAAATGACAAAATGGGGAAAAATTAAATTTTCAAGGAAACTTAAAACCAACACCTTTCCTGCATTTCAAATGAATCCTAATGCACAACAAATGCATCAGAATATGTCTAGGTGCTGTCAAAACCTAACCCTAACCCTAGCTCGGGCACTTATAGAAAAATTTCAAAATCCCGGCCTGCTGAAAAAGTGCTACAAAAGTTAGCTTAATGAGTGCAAATTGATCAGAAACATTCACACTAGCAGTATTTCAGTACTTTAAAGGTATCTGCTTTCAGTCTATTTTAATTCTGCATTATCTAGGTTTTTGCAACTTGCTGCTGAAATAGTATATTAAATGAGCATGATTTTTGCCGTTTACAGCTTAGGATTACATTTACCACTAAAGTTTGGATATACTTTCCATTTAGTTTGTTTTAAACCTCATAAAATAAGAGGATTCAGCATGTAGAAAGGCTGTATTGAAGACATTCAGTGTTGATGGTGTTTGCCTGGCAGGTGTGGGGCTCACAAAAAATGACAAAATGGGGAAAAATTAAATTTTCAAAGAAACTTAAAACCATCACCTTTCCTGCATTTCAAAATGCATCCTAATGCACAACAAATGCATCAGAATATGTCTAGGTGCTGTCAAACCCTAACCCTAACCCTAGCTCGGGCACTAATAGAAAAATTTCAAAGTCCTGGCCTGCTGAAAAAGTGCTACAAAAGTTAGCTTAATGAGTGCAAATTGATCAGAAACATTCACACTAGCAGTATTTCAGTACTTTAAAGGTATCTGCTTTCAGTCTATTTTAATTCTGCATTATCTAGGTTTTTGCAACTTGCTGCTGAACTAGTATATTAAATTAGCATGATTTTTGCCGTTTACAGCTTAGGATTACATTTACCACTAAAGTTTGGATATACTTTCTATTTAGTTTGTTTTAAACCTCATAAAATAAGAGGATTCAGCATGTAGAAAGGCTGTATTGAAGACATTCAGTGTTGATGGTGTTTGCCTGGCAGGTGTGGGGCTCACAAAAAATGACAAAATGGGGAAAAATTAAATTTTCAAGGAAACTTAAAACCAACACCTTTCCTGCATTTCAAATGCATCCTAATGCACAACAAATGCATCAGAATATGTCTAGGTGCTGTCAAACCCTAACCCTAACCCTAGCTCGGGCACTTCTAGACAATTTTCAAAATCCTGGCCTGCTGAAAAAGTGCTACAAAAGTTAGCTTAATGAGTGCAAATTGATCAGAAACATTCGCACTAGCAGTATTTCAGTACTTTAAAGGTATCTGCTTTCAGTCTATTTTAATTCTGCATTATCTAGGTTTTTGCAACTTGCTGCTGAAATAGTATATTAAATGAGCATGATTTTTGCTGTTTACAGCTTAGGATTACATTTACCACTAAAGTTTGGATATACTTTCCATTTACTTTGTTTTAAACCTCATAAAATAAGAGGATTCAGCATGTAGAAAGGCTGTATTGAAGACATTCAGTGTTGATGGTGTTTGCCTGGCAGGTGTGGGGCTCACAAAAAATGACAAAATGGGGAAAAATTAAATTTTCAAGGAAACTTAAAACCAACACCTTTCCTGCATTTCAAATGCATCCTAATGCACAACAAATGCATCAGAATATGTCTAGGTGCTGTCAAAACCTAACCCTAACCCTAGCTCGGGCACTTATAGAAAAATTTCAAAATCCCGGCCTGCTGAAAAAGTGCTAGAAAAGTTAGCTTAATGAGTGCAAATTGATCAGAAACATTCACACTAGCAGTATTTCAGTACTTTAAAGGTATCTGCTTTCAGTCTATTTTAATTCTGCATTATCTAGGTTTTTGCAACTTGCTGCTGAAATAGTATATTAAATGAGCATGATTTTTGCCGTTTACAGCTTAGGATTACATTTACCACTAAAGTTTGGATATACTTTCCATTTAGTTTGTTTTAAACCTCATAAAATAAGAGGATTCAGCATGTAGAAAGGCTGTATTGAAGACATTCAGTGTTGATGGTGTTTGCCTGGCAGGTGTGGGGCTCACAAAAAATGACAAAATGGGGAAAAATTAAATTTTCAAGGAAACTTAAAACCAAGACCTTTCCTGCATTTCAAATGCATCCTAATGCACAACAAATGCATCAGAATATGTCTAGGTGCTGTCAAACCCTGACCCTAACCCTAGCTCGGGCACTAATAGAAAATTTTCAAAATCCTGGCCTGCTGAAAAAGTGCTACAAAAGTTAGCTTAATGAGTGCAAATTGATCAGAAACATTCACACTAGCAGTATTTCAGTACTTTAAAGGTATCTGCTTTCAGTCTATTTTAATTCTGCATTATCTAGGTTTTTGCAACTTGCTGCTGAAATAGTATATTAAATGAGCATGATTTTTGCTGTTTACAGCTTAGGATTACATTTACCTCTAAAGTTTGGATATACTTTCCATTTAGTTTGTTTTAAACCTCATAAAATAAGAGGATTCAGCATATAGAAAGGCTGTATTCAAGACATTCAGTGTTGATGGTGTTTGCCTGGCAGGAGTGGGGCTCACAAAAAATGACAAAATGGGGAAAAATTAAATTTTCAAGGAAACTTAAAACCAACACCTTTCCTGCATTTCAAATGCATCCTAATGCACAACAATTGCATCAGAATATGTCTAGGTGCTGTCAAACCCTAACCCTAACCCTAGCTCGGGCACTAATAGAAAAATTTCAAAATCCTGGCCTGCTGAAAAAGTGCTACAAAAGTTAGCTTAATGAGTGCAAATTGATCAGAAACATTCGCACTAGCAGTATTTCAGTACTTTAAAGGTATCTGCTTTCAGTCTATTTTAATTCTGCATTATCTAGGTTTTTGCAACTTGCTGCTGAAATAGTATATTAAATGAGCATGATTTTTGCCGTTTACAGTTTAGGATTACATTTACCACTAAAGTTTGGATATACTTTCCATTTAGTTTGTTTTAAACCTCATAAAATAAGAGGATTCAGCATTTAGAAAGGCTGTATTCAAGACATTCAGTGTTGATGGTGTTTGCCTGGCAGGTGTGGGGCTCACAAAAAATGACAAAATGGGGAAAAATTAAATTTTCAAGGAAACTTAAAACCAAGACCTTTCCTGCATTTCAAATGCATCCTAATGCACAACAAATGCATCAGAATATGTCTAGGTGCTGTCAAACCCTAACCCTAACCCTAGCTCGGGCACTAATAGAAAATTTTCAAAATCCTGGCCTGCTGAAAAAGTGCTACAAAAGTTAGCTTAATGAGTGCAAATTGATCAGAAACATTCACACTAGCAGTATTTCAGTACTTTAAAGGTTTCTGCTTTCAGTCTATTTTAATTCTGCATTATCTAGGTTTTTGCAACTTGCTGCTGAAATAGTATATTAAATGAGCATGATTTTTGCTGTTTACAGCTTAGGATTACATTTACCACTAAAGTTTGGATATACTTTCCATTTACTTTGTTTTAAACCTCATAAAATAAGAGGATTCAGCATGTAGAAAGGCTGTATTGAAGACATTCAGTGTTGATGGTGTTTGCCTGGCAGGTGTGGGGCTCACAAAAAATGACAAAATGGGGAAAAATTAAATTTTCAAAGAAACTTAAAACCAACACCTTTCCTGCATTTCAAAATGCATCCTAATGCACAACAAATGCATCAGAATATGTCTAGGTGCTGTCAAACCCTAACCCTAACCCTAGCTCGGGCACTAATAGAAAAATTTCAAAATCCTGGCCTGCTGAAAAAGTGCTACAAAAGTTAGCTTAATGAGTGCAAATTGATCAGAAACATTCACACTAGCAGTATTTCAGTACTTTAAAGGTATCTGCTTTCAGTCTATTTTAATTCTGCATTATCTAGGTTTTTGCAACTTGCTGCTGAACTAGTATATTAAATTAGCATGATTTTTGCCGTTTACAGCTTAGGATTACATTTACCACTAAAGTTTGGATATACTTTCTATTTAGTTTGTTTTAAACCTCATAAAATAAGAGGATTCAGCATGTAGAAAGGCTGTATTGAAGACATTCAGTGTTGATGGTGTTTGCCTGGCAGGTGTGGGGCTCACAAAAAATGACAAAATGGGGAAAAATTAAATTTTCAAGGAAACTTAAAACCAACACCTTTCCTGCATTTCAAATGCATCCTAATGCACAACAAATGCATCAGAATATGTCTAGGTGCTGTCAAACCCTAACCCTAACCCTAGCTCGGGCACTTCTAGACAATTTTCAAAATCCTGGCCTGCTGAAAAAGTGCTACAAAAGTTAGCTTAATGAGTGCAAATTGATCAGAAACATTCGCACTAGCAGTATTTCAGTACTTTAAAGGTATCTGCTTTCAGTCTATTTTAATTCTGCATTATCTAGGTTTTTGCAACTTGCTGCTGAAATAGTATATTAAATTAGCATGATTTTTGCCGTTTACAGCTTAGGATTACATTTACCACTAAAGTTTGGATATACTTTCTATTTAGTTTGTTTTAAACCTCATAAAATAAGAGGATTCAGCATGTAGAAAGGCTGTATTCAAGACATTCAGTGTTGATGGTGTTTGCCTGGCAGGTGTGGGGCTCACAAAAAATGACAAAATGGGGAAAAATTAAATTTTCAAAGAAACTTAAAACCAACACCTTTCCTGCATTTCAAAATGCATCCTAATGCACAACAAATGCATCAGAATATGTCTAGGTGCTGTCAAACCCTAACCCTAACCCTAGCTCGGGCACTAATAGAAAAATTTCAAAATCCTGGCCTGCTGAAAAAGTGCTACAAAAGTTAGCTTAATGAGTGCAAATTGATCAGAAACATTCACACTAGCAGTATTTCAGTACTTTAAAGGTATCTGCTTTCAGTCTATTTTAATTCTGCATTATCTAGGTTTTTGCAACTTGCTGCTGAAATAGTATATTAAATGAGCATGATTTTTGCCGTTTACAGCTTAGGATTACATTTACCACTAAAGTTTGGATATACTTTCCATTTAGTTTGTTTTAAACCTCATAAAATAAGAGGATTCAGCATGTAGAAAGGCTGTATTCAAGACATTCAGTGTTGATGGTGTTTGCCTGGCAGGTGTGGGGCTCACAAAAAATGACAAAATGGGGAAAAATTAAATTTTCAAGGAAACTTAAAACCAACACCTTTCCTGCATTTCAAATGCATCCTAATGCACAACAAATGCATCAGAATATGTCTAGGTGCTGTCAAACCCTAACCCTAACCCTAGCTCGGGCACTAATAGAAAAATTTCAAAATCCTGGCCTGCTGAAAAAGTGCTACAAAAGTTAGCTTAATGAGTGCAAATTGATCAGAAACATTCACACTAGCAGTATTTCAGTACTTTAAAGGTATCTGCTTTCAGTCTATTTTAATTCTGCATTATCTAGGTTTTTGCAACTTGCTGCTGAAATAGTATATTAAATGAGCATGATTTTTGCCGTTTACAGCTTAGGATTACATTTACCACTAAAGTTTGGATATACTTTCCATTTAGTTTGTTTTAAACCTCATAAAATAAGAGGATTCAGCATGTAGAAAGGCTGTATTGAAGACATTCAGTGTTGATGGTGTTTGCCTGGCAGGTGTGGGGCTCACAAAAAATGACAAAATGGGGAAAAATTAAATTTTCAAGGAAACTTAAAACCAACACCTTTCCTGCATTTCAAATGCATCCTAATGCACAACAAATGCATCAGAATATGTCTAGGTGCTGTCAAACCCTAACCCTAACCCTAGCTCGGGCACTAATAGAAAAATTTCAAAATCCTGGCCTGCTGAAAAAGTGCTACAAAAGTTAGCTTAATGAGTGCAAATTGATCAGAAACATTCACACTAGCAGTATTTCAGTACTTTAAAGGTATCTGCTTTCAGTCTATTTTAATTCTGCATTATCTAGGTTTTTGCAACTTGCTGCTGAAATAGTATATTAAATGAGCATGATTTTTGCTGTTTACAGCTTAGGATTACATTTACCTCTAAAGTTTGGATATACTTTCCATTTAGTTTGTTTTAAACCTCATAAAATAAGAGGATTCAGCATATAGAAAGGCTGTATTCAAGACATTCAGTGTTGATGGTGTTTGCCTGGCAGGAGTGGGGCTCACAAAAAATGACAAAATGGGGAAAAATTAAATTTTCAAGGAAACTTAAAACCAACACCTTTCCTGCATTTCAAATGCATCCTAATGCACAACAAATGCATCAGAATATGTCTAGGTGCTGTCAAACCCTAACCCTAACCCTAGCTCGGGCACTAATAGAAAAATTTCAAAATCCTGGCCTGCTGAAAAAGTGCTACAAAAGTTAGCTTAATGAGTGCAAATTGATCAGAAACATTCGCACTAGCAGTATTTCAGTACTTTAAAGGTATCTGCTTTCAGTCTATTTTAATTCTGCATTATCTAGGTTTTTGCAACTTGCTGCTGAAATAGTATATTAAATGAGCATGATTTTTGCCGTTTACAGTTTAGGATTACATTTACCACTAAAGTTTGGATATACTTTCCATTTAGTTTGTTTTAAACCTCATAAAATAAGAGGATTCAGCATTTAGAAAGGCTGTATTCAAGACATTCAGTGTTGATGGTGTTTGCCTGGCAGGTGTGGGGCTCACAAAAAATGACAAAATGGGGAAAAATTAAATTTTCAAGGAAACTTAAAACCAAGACCTTTCCTGCATTTCAAATGCATCCTAATGCACAACAAATGCATCAGAATATGTCTAGGTGCTGTCAAACCCTAACCCTAACCCTAGCTCGGGCACTAATAGAAAATTTTCAAAATCCTGGCCTGCTGAAAAAGTGCTACAAAAGTTAGCTTAATGAGTGCAAATTGATCAGAAACATTCACACTAGCAGTATTTCAGTACTTTAAAGGTTTCTGCTTTCAGTCTATTTTAATTCTGCATTATCTAGGTTTTTGCAACTTGCTGCTGAAATAGTATATTAAATGAGCATGATTTTTGCTGTTTACAGCTTAGGATTACATTTACCACTAAAGTTTGGATATACTTTCCATTTACTTTGTTTTAAACCTCATAAAATAAGAGGATTCAGCATGTAGAAAGGCTGTATTGAAGACATTCAGTGTTGATGGTGTTTGCCTGGCAGGTGTGGGGCTCACAAAAAATGACAAAATGGGGAAAAATTAAATTTTCAAAGAAACTTAAAACCAACACCTTTCCTGCATTTCAAAATGCATCCTAATGCACAACAAATGCATCAGAATATGTCTAGGTGCTGTCAAACCCTAACCCTAACCCTAGCTCGGGCACTAATAGAAAAATTTCAAAATCCTGGCCTGCTGAAAAAGTGCTACAAAAGTTAGCTTAATGAGTGCAAATTGATCAGAAACATTCACACTAGCAGTATTTCAGTACTTTAAAGGTATCTGCTTTCAGTCTATTTTAATTCTGCATTATCTAGGTTTTTGCAACTTGCTGCTGAACTAGTATATTAAATTAGCATGATTTTTGCCGTTTACAGCTTAGGATTACATTTACCACTAAAGTTTGGATATACTTTCTATTTAGTTTGTTTTAAACCTCATAAAATAAGAGGATTCAGCATGTAGAAAGGCTGTATTGAAGACATTCAGTGTTGATGGTGTTTGCCTGGCAGGTGTGGGGCTCACAAAAAATGACAAAATGGGGAAAAATTAAATTTTCAAGGAAACTTAAAACCAACACCTTTCCTGCATTTCAAATGCATCCTAATGCACAACAAATGCATCAGAATATGTCTAGGTGCTGTCAAACCCTAACCCTAACCCTAGCTCGGGCACTTCTAGACAATTTTCAAAATCCTGGCCTGCTGAAAAAGTGCTACAAAAGTTAGCTTAATGAGTGCAAATTGATCAGAAACATTCGCACTAGCAGTATTTCAGTACTTTAAAGGTATCTGCTTTCAGTCTATTTTAATTCTGCATTATCTAGGTTTTTGCAACTTGCTGCTGAAATAGTATATTAAATTAGCATGATTTTTGCCGTTTACAGCTTAGGATTACATTTACCACTAAAGTTTGGATATACTTTCTATTTAGTTTGTTTTAAACCTCATAAAATAAGAGGATTCAGCATGTAGAAAGGCTGTATTCAAGACATTCAGTGTTGATGGTGTTTGCCTGGCAGGTGTGGGGCTCACAAAAAATGACAAAATGGGGAAAAATTAAATTTTCAAAGAAACTTAAAACCAACACCTTTCCTGCATTTCAAAATGCATCCTAATGCACAACAAATGCATCAGAATATGTCTAGGTGCTGTCAAACCCTAACCCTAACCCTAGCTCGGGCACTAATAGAAAAATTTCAAAATCCTGGCCTGCTGAAAAAGTGCTACAAAAGTTAGCTTAATGAGTGCAAATTGATCAGAAACATTCACACTAGCAGTATTTCAGTACTTTAAAGGTATCTGCTTTCAGTCTATTTTAATTCTGCATTATCTAGGTTTTTGCAACTTGCTGCTGAAATAGTATATTAAATGAGCATGATTTTTGCCGTTTACAGCTTAGGATTACATTTACCACTAAAGTTTGGATATACTTTCCATTTAGTTTGTTTTAAACCTCATAAAATAAGAGGATTCAGCATGTAGAAAGGCTGTATTCAAGACATTCAGTGTTGATGGTGTTTGCCTGGCAGGTGTGGGGCTCACAAAAAATGACAAAATGGGGAAAAATTAAATTTTCAAGGAAACTTAAAACCAACACCTTTCCTGCATTTCAAATGCATCCTAATGCACAACAAATGCATCAGAATATGTCTAGGTGCTGTCAAACCCTAACCCTAACCCTAGCTCGGGCACTAATAGAAAAATTTCAAAATCCTGGCCTGCTGAAAAAGTGCTACAAAAGTTAGCTTAATGAGTGCAAATTGATCAGAAACATTCACACTAGCAGTATTTCAGTACTTTAAAGGTATCTGCTTTCAGTCTATTTTAATTCTGCATTATCTAGGTTTTTGCAACTTGCTGCTGAAATAGTATATTAAATGAGCATGATTTTTGCCGTTTACAGCTTAGGATTACATTTACCACTAAAGTTTGGATATACTTTCCATTTAGTTTGTTTTAAACCTCATAAAATAAGAGGATTCAGCATGTAGAAAGGCTGTATTGAAGACATTCAGTGTTGATGGTGTTTGCCTGGCAGGTGTGGGGCTCACAAAAAATGACAAAATGGGGAAAAATTAAATTTTCAAGGAAACTTAAAACCAACACCTTTCCTGCATTTCAAATGCATCCTAATGCACAACAAATGCATCAGAATATGTCTAGGTGCTGTCAAACCCTAACCCTAACCCTAGCTCGGGCACTAATAGAAAAATTTCAAAATCCTGGCCTGCTGAAAAAGTGCTACAAAAGTTAGCTTAATGAGTGCAAATTGATCAGAAACATTCACACTAGCAGTATTTCAGTACTTTAAAGGTATCTGCTTTCAGTCTATTTTAATTCTGCATTATCTAGGTTTTTGCAACTTTCTGCTGAAATAGTATATTAAATTAGCATGATTTTTGCCGTTTACAGCTTAGGATTACATTTACCACTAAAGTTTGGATATACTTTCTATTTAGTTTGTTTTAAACCTCATAAAATAAGAGGATTCAGCATGTAGAAAGGCTGTATTGAAGACATTCAGTGTTGATGGTGTTTGCCTGGCAGGTGTGGGGCTCACAAAAAATGACAAAATGGGGAAAAATTAAATTTTCAAGGAAACTTAAAACCAACACCTTTCCTGCATTTCAAATGCATCCTAATGCACAACAAATGCATCAGAATATGTCTAGGTGCTGTCAAACCCTAACCCTAACCCTAGCTCGGGCACTAATAGAAAAATTTCAAAATCCTGGCCTGCTGAAAAAGTGCTACAAAAGTTAGCTTAATGAGTGCAAATTGATCAGAAACATTCAAACTAGCAGTATTTCAGTACTTTAAAGGTAACTGCTTTCAGTCTATTTTAATTCTGCATTATCTAGGTTTTTGCAACTTGCTGCTTAAATAGTATATTAAATGAGCATGATTTTTGCTGTTTACAGCTTAGGATTACATTTCCCACTAAAGTTTGGATATACTTTCCATTTACTTTGTTTTAAACCTCATAAAATAAGAGGATTCAGCATGTAGAAAGGCTGTATTGAAGACATTCAGTGTTGATGGTGTTTGCCTGGCAGGTGTGGGGCTCACAAAAAATGACAAAATGGGGAAAAATTAATTTTTCAAGGAAACTTAAAACCAAGACCTTTCCTGCATTTCAAATGCATCCTAATGCACAACAAATGCATCAGAATATGTCTAGGTGCTGTCAAACCCTAACCCTAACCCTAGCTCGGGCACTTCTAGACAATTTTCAAAATCCTAGCCTGCTGAAAAAGTTAGCTTAATGAGTACAAATTGATCAGAAACATTCACACTAGCAGTATTTCAGTACTTTAAAGGTATCTGCTTTCAGTCTATTTTAATTCTGCATTATCTAGGTTTTTGTAACTTGCTGCTGAAATAGTATATTAAATGAGCATGATTTTTGCTGTTTACAGCTTAGGATTACATTTACCACTAAAGTTTGGATGTACTTTCCATTTAGTTTGTTTTAAACCTCATAAAATAAGAGGATTCAGCATGTAGAAAGGCTGTATTCAAGACATTCAGTGTTGATGGTGTTTGCCTGGCAGGAGTGGGGCTCACAAAAAATGACAAAATGGGGAAAAATTAAATTTTCAAGGAAACTTAAAACCAACACCTTTCCTGCATTTCAAATGCATCCTAATGCACAACAAATGCATCAGAATATGTCTAGGTGCTGTCAAACCCTAACCCTAACCCTAGCTCGGGCACTAATAGAAAATTTTCAAAATCCTGGCCTGCTGAAAAAGTGCTACAAAAGTTAGCTTAATGAGTGCAAATTGATCAGAAACATTCACACTAGCAGTATTTCAGTACTTTAAAGGTATCTGCTTTCAGTCTATTTTAATTCTGCATTATCTAGGTTTTTGCAACTTGCTGCTGAAATAGTATATTAAATGAGCATGATTTTTGCTGTTTACAGCTTAGGATTACATTTACCACTAAAGTTTGGATATACTTTCCATGTAGTTTGTTTTAAACCTCATAAAATAAGAGGATTCAGCATGTAGAAAGGCTGTATTGAAGACATTCAGTGTTGATGGTGTTTGCCTGGCAGGTGTGGGGCTCACAAAAAATGACAAAATGGGGAAAAATTAAATTTTCAAAGAAACTTAAAACCAACACCTTTCCTGCATTTCAAAATGCATCCTAATGCACAACAAATGCATCAGAATATGTCTAGGTGCTGTCAAACCCTAACCCTAACCCTAGCTCGGGCACTAATAGAAAAATTTCAAAATCCTGGCCTGCTGAAAAAGTGCTACAAAAGTTAGCTTAATGAGTGCAAATTGATCAGAAACATTCACACTAGCAGTATTTCAGTACTTTAAAGGTATCTGCTTTCAGTCTATTTTAATTCTGCATTATCTAGGTTTTTGCAACTTGCTGCTGAAATAGTATATTAAATGAGCATGATTTTTGCTGTTTACAGCTTAGGATTACATTTACCACTAAAGTTTGGATATACTTTCCATGTAGTTTGTTTTAAACCTAATAAAATAAGAGGATTCAGCATGTAGAAAGGCTGTATTGAAGACATTCAGTGTTGATGGTGTTTGCCTGGCAGGTGTGGGGCTCACAAAAAATGACAAAATGGGGAAAAATTAAATTTTCAAGGAAACTTAAAACCAACACCTTTCCTGCATTTCAAATGCATCCTAATGCACAACAAATGCATCAGAATATGTCTAGGTGCTGTCAAACCCTAACCCTAACCCTAGCTCGGGCACTAATAGAAAAATTTCAAAATCCTGGCCTGCTGAAAAAGTGCTACAAAAGTTAGCTTAATGAGTGCAAATTGATCAGAAACATTCACACTAGCAGTATTTCAGTACTTTAAAGGTATCTGCTTTCAGTCTATTTTAATTCTGCATTATCTAGGTTTTTGCAACTTGCTGCTGAAATAGTATATTAAATGAGCATGATTTTTGCTGTTTACAGCTTAGGATTACATTTACCACTAAAGTTTGGATATACTTTCCATTTAGTTTGTTTTAAACCTCATAAAATAAGAGGATTCAGCATGTAGAAAGGCTGTATTGAAGACATTCAGTGTTGATGGTGTTTGCCTGGCAGGTGTGGGGCTCACAAAAAATGACAAAATGGGGAAAAATTAAATTTTCAAGAAAACTTAAAACCAACACCTTTCCTGCATTTCAAATGCATCCTAATGCACAACAAATGCATCAGAATATGTCTAGGTGCTGTCAAACCCTAACCCTAACCCTAGCTCGGGCACTAATAGAAAAATTTCAAAATCCTGGCCTGCTGAAAAAGTGCTACAAAAGTTAGCTTAATGAGTGCAAATTGATCAGAAACATTCAAACTAGCAGTATTTCAGTACTTTAAAGGTAACTGCTTTCAGTCTATTTTAATTCTGCATTATCTAGGTTTTTGCAACTTGCTGCTGAAATAGTATATTAAATAAGCATGATTTTTGCTGTTTACAGCTTAGGATTACATTTACCACTAAAGTTTGGATATACTTTCCATTTACTTTGTTTTAAACCTCATAAAATAAGAGGATTCAGCATGTAGAAAGGCTGTATTGAAGACATTCAGTGTTGATGGTGTTTGCCTGGCAGGTGTGGGGCTCACAAAAAATGACAAAATGGGGAAAAATTAAATTTTCAAAGAAACTTAAAACCAACACCTTTCCTGCATTTCAAAATGCATCCTAATGCACAACAAATGCATCAGAATATGTCTAGGTGCTGTCAAACCCTAACCCTAACCCTAGCTCGGGCACTAATAGAAAAATTTCAAAATCCTGGCCTGCTGAAAAAGTGCTACAAAAGTTAGCTTAATGAGTGCAAATTGATCAGAAACATTCACACTAGCAGTATTTCAGTACTTTAAAGGTATCTGCTTTCAGTCTATTTTAATTCTGCATTATCTAGGTTTTTGCAACTTGCTGCTGAAATAGTATATTAAATGAGCATGATTTTTGCCGTTTACAGCTTAGGATTACATTTACCACTAAAGTTTGGATATACTTTCCATTTAGTTTGTTTTAAACCTCATAAAATAAGAGGATTCAGCATGTAGAAAGGCTGTATTGAAGACATTCAGTGTTGATGGTGTTTGCCTGGCAGGTGTGGGGCTCACAAAAAATGACAAAATGGGGAAAAATTAAATTTTCAAGAAAACTTAAAACCAACACCTTTCCTGCATTTCAAAATGCATCCTAATGCACAACAAATGCATCAGAATATGTCTAGGTGCTGTCAAACCCTAACCCTAACCCTAGCTCGGGCACTAATAGAAAAATTTCAAAATCCTGGCCTGCTGAAAAAGTGCTACAAAAGTTAGCTTAATGAGTGCAAATTGATCAGAAACATTCACACTAGCAGTATTTCAGTACTTTAAAGGTATCTGCTTTCAGTCTATTTTAATTCTGCATTATCTAGGTTTTTGCAACTTGCTGCTGAAATAGTATATTAAATTAGCATGATTTTAGCCGTTTACAGCTTAGGATTACATTTACCACTAAAGTTTGGATATACTTTCTATTTAGTTTGTTTTAAACCTCATAAAATAAGAGGATTCAGCATGTAGAAAGGCTGTATTGAAGACATTCAGTGTTGATGGTGTTTGCCTGGCAGGTGTGGGGCTCACAAAAAATGACAAAATGGGGAAAAATTAAATTTTCAAGGAAACTTAAAACCAACACCTTTCCTGCATTTCAAATGCATCCTAATGCACAACAAATGCATCAGAATATGTCTAGGTGCTGTCAAACCCTAACCCTAACCCTAGCTCGGGCACTAATAGAAAAATTTCAAAATCCTGGCCTGCTGAAAAAGTGCTACAAAAGTTAGCTTAATGAGTGCAAATTGATCAGAAACATTCAAACTAGCAGTATTTCAGTACTTTAAAGGTAACTGCTTTCAGTCTATTTTAATTCTGCATTATCTAGGTTTTTGCAACTTGCTGCTGAAATAGTATATTAAATAAGCATGATTTTTGCTGTTTACAGCTTAGGATTACATTTACCACTAAAGTTTGGATATACTTTCCATTTACTTTGTTTTAAACCTCATAAAATAAGAGGATTCAGCATGTAGAAAGGCTGTATTGAAGACATTCAGTGTTGATGGTGTTTGCCTGGCAGGTGTGGGGCTCACAAAAAATGACAAAATGGGGAAAAATTAAATTTTCAAAGAAACTTAAAACCAACACCTTTCCTGCATTTCAAAATGCATCCTAATGCACAACAAATGCATCAGAATATGTCTAGGTGCTGTCAAACCCTAACCCTAACCCTAGCTCGGGCACTAATAGAAAAATTTCAAAATCCTGGCCTGCTGAAAAAGTGCTACAAAAGTTAGCTTAATGAGTGCAAATTGATCAGAAACATTCACACTAGCAGTATTTCAGTACTTTAAAGGTATCTGCTTTCAGTCTATTTTAATTCTGCATTATCTAGGTTTTTGCAACTTGCTGCTGAAATAGTATATTAAATTAGCATGATTTTTGCCGTTTACAGCTTAGGATTACATTTACCACTAAAGTTTGGATATACTTTCCATTTAGTTTGTTTTAAACCTCATAAAATAAGAGGATTCAGCATGTAGAAAGGCTGTATTGAAGACATTCAGTGTTGATGGTGTTTGCCTGGCAGGTGTGGGGCTCACAAAAAATGACAAAATGGGGAAAAATTAAATTTTTCAAGAAAACTTAAAACCAACACCTTTCCTGCATTTCAAAATGCATCCTAATGCACAACAAATGCATCAGAATATGTCTAGGTGCTGTCAAACCCTAACCCTAACCCTAGCTCGGGCACTAATAGAAAAATTTCAAAATCCTGGCCTGCTGAAAAAGTGCTACAAAAGTTAGCTTAATGAGTGCAAATTGATCAGAAACATTCACACTAGCAGTATTTCAGTACTTTAAAGGTATCTGCTTTCAGTCTATTTTAATTCTGCATTATCTAGGTTTTTGCAACTTGCTGCTGAAATAGTATATTAAATTAGCATGATTTTAGCCGTTTACAGCTTAGGATTACATTTACCACTAAAGTTTGGATATACTTTCTATTTAGTTTGTTTTAAACCTCATAAAATAAGAGGATTCAGCATGTAGAAAGGCTGTATTGAAGACATTCAGTGTTGATGGTGTTTGCCTGGCAGGTGTGGGGCTCACAAAAAATGACAAAATGGGGAAAAATTAAATTTTCAAGGAAACTTAAAACCAACACCTTTCCTGCATTTCAAATGCATCCTAATGCACAACAAATGCATCAGAATATGTCTAGGTGCTGTCAAACCCTAACCCTAACCCTAGCTCGGGCACTAATAGAAAAATTTCAAAATCCTGGCCTGCTGAAAAAGTGCTACAAAAGTTAGCTTAATGAGTGCAAATTGATCAGAAACATTCACACTAGCAGTATTTCAGTACTTTAAAGGTATCTGCTTTCAGTCTATTTTAATTCTGCATTATCTAGGTTTTTGCAACTTGCTGCTGAAATAGTATATTAAATGAGCATGATTTTTGCTGTTTACAGCTTAGGATTACATTTACCACTAAAGTTTGGATATACTTTCCATGTAGTTTGTTTTAAACCTAATAAAATAAGAGGATTCAGCATGTAGAAAGGCTGTATTGAAGACATTCAGTGTTGATGGTGTTTGCCTGGCAGGTGTGGGGCTCACAAAAAATGACAAAATGGGGAAAAATTAAATTTTCAAGGAAACTTAAAACCAACACCTTTCCTGCATTTCAAATGCATCCTAATGCACAACAAATGCATCAGAATATGTCTAGGTGCTGTCAAACCCTAACCCTAACCCTAGCTCGGGCACTAATAGAAAAATTTCAAAATCCTGGCCTGCTGAAAAAGTGCTACAAAAGTTAGCTTAATGAGTGCAAATTGATCAGAAACATTCACACTAGCAGTATTTCAGTACTTTAAAGGTATCTGCTTTCAGTCTATTTTAATTCTGCATTATCTAGGTTTTTGCAACTTGCTGCTGAAATAGTATATTAAATGAGCATGATTTTTGCTGTTTACAGCTTAGGATTACATTTACCACTAAAGTTTGGATATACTTTCCATTTAGTTTGTTTTAAACCTCATAAAATAAGAGGATTCAGCATGTAGAAAGGCTGTATTGAAGACATTCAGTGTTGATGGTGTTTGCCTGGCAGGTGTGGGGCTCACAAAAAATGACAAAATGGGGAAAAATTAAATTTTCAAGAAAACTTAAAACCAACACCTTTCCTGCATTTCAAATGCATCCTAATGCACAACAAATGCATCAGAATATGTCTAGGTGCTGTCAAACCCTAACCCTAACCCTAGCTCGGGCACTAATAGAAAAATTTCAAAATCCTGGCCTGCTGAAAAAGTGCTACAAAAGTTAGCTTAATGAGTGCAAATTGATCAGAAACATTCAAACTAGCAGTATTTCAGTACTTTAAAGGTAACTGCTTTCAGTCTATTTTAATTCTGCATTATCTAGGTTTTTGCAACTTGCTGCTGAAATAGTATATTAAATAAGCATGATTTTTGCTGTTTACAGCTTAGGATTACATTTACCACTAAAGTTTGGATATACTTTCCATTTACTTTGTTTTAAACCTCATAAAATAAGAGGATTCAGCATGTAGAAAGGCTGTATTGAAGACATTCAGTGTTGATGGTGTTTGCCTGGCAGGTGTGGGGCTCACAAAAAATGACAAAATGGGGAAAAATTAAATTTTCAAAGAAACTTAAAACCAACACCTTTCCTGCATTTCAAAATGCATCCTAATGCACAACAAATGCATCAGAATATGTCTAGGTGCTGTCAAACCCTAACCCTAACCCTAGCTCGGGCACTAATAGAAAAATTTCAAAATCCTGGCCTGCTGAAAAAGTGCTACAAAAGTTAGCTTAATGAGTGCAAATTGATCAGAAACATTCACACTAGCAGTATTTCAGTACTTTAAAGGTATCTGCTTTCAGTCTATTTTAATTCTGCATTATCTAGGTTTTTGCAACTTGCTGCTGAAATAGTATATTAAATTAGCATGATTTTTGCCGTTTACAGCTTAGGATTACATTTACCACTAAAGTTTGGATATACTTTCCATTTAGTTTGTTTTAAACCTCATAAAATAAGAGGATTCAGCATGTAGAAAGGCTGTATTGAAGACATTCAGTGTTGATGGTGTTTGCCTGGCAGGTGTGGGGCTCACAAAAAATGACAAAATGGGGAAAAATTAAATTTTCAAGAAAACTTAAAACCAACACCTTTCCTGCATTTCAAAATGCATCCTAATGCACAACAAATGCATCAGAATATGTCTAGGTGCTGTCAAACCCTAACCCTAACCCTAGCTCGGGCACTAATAGAAAAATTTCAAAATCCTGGCCTGCTGAAAAAGTGCTACAAAAGTTAGCTTAATGAGTGCAAATTGATCAGAAACATTCACACTAGCAGTATTTCAGTACTTTAAAGGTATCTGCTTTCAGTCTATTTTAATTCTGCATTATCTAGGTTTTTGCAACTTGCTGCTGAAATAGTATATTAAATTAGCATGATTTTAGCCGTTTACAGCTTAGGATTACATTTACCACTAAAGTTTGGATATACTTTCTATTTAGTTTGTTTTAAACCTCATAAAATAAGAGGATTCAGCATGTAGAAAGGCTGTATTGAAGACATTCAGTGTTGATGGTGTTTGCCTGGCAGGTGTGGGGCTCACAAAAAATGACAAAATGGGGAAAAATTAAATTTTCAAGGAAACTTAAAACCAACACCTTTCCTGCATTTCAAATGCATCCTAATGCACAACAAATGCATCAGAATATGTCTAGGTGCTGTCAAACCCTAACCCTAACCCTAGCTCGGGCACTAATAGAAAAATTTCAAAATCCTGGCCTGCTGAAAAAGTGCTACAAAAGTTAGCTTAATGAGTGCAAATTGATCAGAAACATTCAAACTAGCAGTATTTCAGTACTTTAAAGGTAACTGCTTTCAGTCTATTTTAATTCTGCATTATCTAGGTTTTTGCAACTTGCTGCTGAAATAGTATATTAAATAAGCATGATTTTTGCTGTTTACAGCTTAGGATTACATTTACCACTAAAGTTTGGATATACTTTCCATTTACTTTGTTTTAAACCTCATAAAATAAGAGGATTCAGCATGTAGAAAGGCTGTATTGAAGACATTCAGTGTTGATGGTGTTTGCCTGGCAGGTGTGGGGCTCACAAAAAATGACAAAATGGGGAAAAATTAAATTTTCAAAGAAACTTAAAACCAACACCTTTCCTGCATTTCAAAATGCATCCTAATGCACAACAAATGCATCAGAATATGTCTAGGTGCTGTCAAACCCTAACCCTAACCCTAGCTCGGGCACTAATAGAAAAATTTCAAAATCCTGGCCTGCTGAAAAAGTGCTACAAAAGTTAGCTTAATGAGTGCAAATTGATCAGAAACATTCACACTAGCAGTATTTCAGTACTTTAAAGGTATCTGCTTTCAGTCTATTTTAATTCTGCATTATCTAGGTTTTTGCAACTTGCTGCTGAAATAGTATATTAAATTAGCATGATTTTTGCCGTTTACAGCTTAGGATTACATTTACCACTAAAGTTTGGATATACTTTCCATTTAGTTTGTTTTAAACCTCATAAAATAAGAGGATTCAGCATGTAGAAAGGCTGTATTGAAGACATTCAGTGTTGATGGTGTTTGCCTGGCAGGTGTGGGGCTCACAAAAAATGACAAAATGGGGAAAAATTAAATTTTCAAAGAAACTTAAAACCAACACCTTTCCTGCATTTCAAAATGCATCCTAATGCACAACAAATGCATCAGAATATGTCTAGGTGCTGTCAAACCCTAACCCTAACCCTAGCTCGGGCACTAATAGAAAAATTTCAAAATCCTGGCCTGCTGAAAAAGTGCTACAAAAGTTAGCTTAATGAGTGCAAATTGATCAGAAACATTCACACTAGCAGTATTTCAGTACTTTAAAGGTATCTGCTTTCAGTCTATTTTAATTCTGCATTATCTAGGTTTTTGCAACTTGCTGCTGAAATAGTATATTAAATTAGCATGATTTTTGCCGTTTACAGCTTAGGATTACATTTACCACTAAAGTTTGGATATACTTTCCATTTAGTTTGTTTTAAACCTCATAAAATAAGAGGATTCAGCATGTAGAAAGGCTGTATTGAAGACATTCAGTGTTGATGGTGTTTGCCTGGCAGGTGTGGGGCTCACAAAAAATGACAAAATGGGGAAAAATTAAATTTTCAAGAAAACTTAAAACCAACACCTTTCCTGCATTTCAAAATGCATCCTAATGCACAACAAATGCATCAGAATATGTCTAGGTGCTGTCAAACCCTAACCCTAACCCTAGCTCGGGCACTAATAGAAAAATTTCAAAATCCTGGCCTGCTGAAAAAGTGCTACAAAAGTTAGCTTAATGAGTGCAAATTGATCAGAAACATTCACACTAGCAGTATTTCAGTACTTTAAAGGTATCTGCTTTCAGTCTATTTTAATTCTGCATTATCTAGGTTTTTGCAACTTGCTGCTGAAATAGTATATTAAATTAGCATGATTTTAGCCGTTTACAGCTTAGGATTACATTTACCACTAAAGTTTGGATATACTTTCTATTTAGTTTGTTTTAAACCTCATAAAATAAGAGGATTCAGCATGTAGAAAGGCTGTATTGAAGACATTCAGTGTTGATGGTGTTTGCCTGGCAGGTGTGGGGCTCACAAAAAATGACAAAATGGGGAAAAATTAAATTTTCAAGGAAACTTAAAACCAACACCTTTCCTGCATTTCAAATGCATCCTAATGCACAACAAATGCATCAGAATATGTCTAGGTGCTGTCAAACCCTAACCCTAACCCTAGCTCGGGCACTAATAGAAAAATTTCAAAATCCTGGCCTGCTGAAAAAGTGCTACAAAAGTTAGCTTAATGAGTGCAAATTGATCAGAAACATTCACACTAGCAGTATTTCAGTACTTTAAAGGTATCTGCTTTCAGTCTATTTTAATTCTGCATTATCTAGGTTTTTGCAACTTGCTGCTGAAATAGTATATTAAATGAGCATGATTTTTGCCGTTTACAGCTTAGGATTACATTTACCACTAAAGTTTGGATATACTTTCCATTTAGTTTGTTTTAAACCTCATAAAATAAGAGGATTCAGCATGTAGAAAGGCTGTATTGAAGACATTCAGTGTTGATGGTGTTTGCCTGGCAGGTGTGGGGCTCACAAAAAATGACAAAATGGGGAAAAATTAAATTTTCAAGAAAACTTAAAACCAACACCTTTCCTGCATTTCAAATGCATCCTAATGCACAACAAATGCATCAGAATATGTCTAGGTGCTGTCAAACCCTAACCCTAACCCTAGCTCGGGCACTAATAGAAAATTTTCAAAATCCTGGCCTGCTGAAAAAGTGCTACAAAAGTTAGCTTAATGAGTGCAAATTGATCAGAAACATTCAAACTAGCAGTATTTCAGTACTTTAAAGGTAACTGCTTTCAGTCTATTTTAATTCTGCATTATCTAGGTTTTTGCAACTTGCTGCTGAAATAGTATATTAAATGAGCATGATTTTTGCTGTTTACAGCTTAGGATTACATTTACCACTAAAGTTTGGATATACTTTCCATTTACTTTGTTTTAAACCTCATAAAATAAGAGGATTCAGCATGTAGAAAGGCTGTATTGAAGACATTCAGTGTTGATGGTGTTCGCCTGGCAGGTGTGGGGCTCACAAAAAATGACAAAATGGGGAAAAATTAAATTTTCAAAGAAACTTAAAACCAACACCTTTCCTGCATTTCAAAATGCATCCTAATGCACAACAAATGCATCAGAATATGTCTAGGTGCTGTCAAACCTAAACCTAACCCTAGCTCGGGCACTAATAGAAAAATTTCAAAATCCTGGCCTGCTGAAAAAGTGCTACAAAAGTTAGCTTAATGAGTGCAAATTGATCAGAAACATTCACACTAGCAGTATTTCAGTACTTTAAAGGTATCTGCTTTCAGTCTATTTTAATTCTGCATTATCTAGGTTTTTGCAACTTGCTGCTGAAATAGTATATTAAATTAGCATGATTTTTGCCGTTTACAGCTTAGGATTACATTTACCACTAAAGTTTGGATATACTTTCTATTTAGTTTGTTTTAAACCTCATAAAATAAGAGGATTCAGCATGTAGAAAGGCTGTATTGAAGACATTCAGTGTTGATGGTGTTTGCCTGGCAGGTGTGGGGCTCACAAAAAATGACAAAATGGGGAAAAATTAAATTTTCAAGGAAACTTAAAACCAACACCTTTCCTGCATTTCAAATGCATCCTAATGCACAACAAATGCATCAGAATATGTCTAGGTGCTGTCAAACCCTAACCCTAACCCTAGCTCGGGCACTAATAGAAAAATTTCAAAATCCTGGCCTGCTGAAAAAGTGCTACAAAAGTTAGCTTAATGAGTGCAAATTGATCAGAAACATTCACACTAGCAGTATTTCAGTACTTTAAAGGTATCTGCTTTCAGTCTATTTTAATTCTGCATTATCTAGGTTTTTGCAACTTGCTGCTGAAATAGTATATTAAATGAGCATGATTTTTGCTGTTTACAGCTTAGGATTACATTTACCACTAAAGTTTGGATATACTTTCCATTTACTTTGTTTTAAACCTCATAAAATAAGAGGATTCAGCATGTAGAAAGGCTGTATTGAAGACATTCAGTGTTGATGGTGTTCGCCTGGCAGGTGTGGGGCTCACAAAAAATGACAAAATGGGGAAAAATTAAATTTTCAAGGAAACTTAAAACCAACACCTTTCCTGCATTTCAAATGCATCCTAATGCACAACAAATGCATCAGAATATGTCTAGGTGCTGTCAAACCCTAACCCTAGCTCGGGCACTAATAGAAAAATTTCAAAATCCTGGCCTGCTGAAAAAGTGCTACAAAAGTTAGCTTAATGAGTGCAAATTGATCAGAAACATTCACACTAGCAGTATTTCAGTACTTTAAAGGTATCTGCTTTCAGTCTATTTTAATTCTGCATTATCTAGGTTTTTGCAACTTGCTGCTTAAATAGTATATTAAATGAGCATGATTTTTGCTGTTTACAGCTTAGGATTACATTTACCACTAAAGTTTGGATATACTTTCCATGTAGTTTGTTTTAAACCTAATAAAATAAGAGGATTCAGCATGTAGAAAGCCTGTATTGAAGACATTCAGTGTTGATGGTGTTTGCCTGGCAGGTGTGGGGCTCACAAAAAATGACAAAATGGGGAAAAATTAAATTTTCAAGGAAACTTAAAACCAACACCTTTCCTGCATTTCAAATGCATCCTAATGCACAACAAATGCATCAGAATATGTCTAGGTGCTGTCAAAAGCCTAACCCTAACCCTAGCTCGGGCACTAATAGAAAAATTTCAAAATCCTGGCCTGCTGAAAAAGTGCTACAAAAGTTAGCTTAATGAGTGCAAATTGATCAGAAACATTCACACTAGCAGTATTTCAGTACTTTAAAGGTATCTGCTTTCAGTCTATTTTAATTCTGCATTATCTAGGTTTTTGCAACTTGCTGCTGAAATAGTATATTAAATGAGCATGATTTTTGCCGTTTACAAGTTAGGATTACATTTACCACTAAAGTTTGGATATACTTTCCATTTAGTTTGTTTTAAACCTCATAAAATAAGAGGATTCAGCATGTAGAAAGGCTGTATTGAAGACATTCAGTGTTGATGGTGTTTGCCTGGCAGGTGTGGGGCTCACAAAAAATGACAAAATGGGGAAAAATTAAATTTTCAAGAAAACTTAAAACCAACACCTTTCCTGCATTTCAAATGCATCCTAATGCACAACAAATGCATCAGAATATGTCTAGGTGCTGTCAAACCCTAACCCTAACCCTAGCTCGGGTACTAATAGAAAAATTTCAAAATCCTGGCCTGCTGAAAAAGTGCTACAAAAGTTAGCTTAATGAGTGCAAATTGATCAGAAACATTCAAACTAGCAGTATTTCAGTACTTTAAAGGTAACTGCTTTCAGTCTATTTTAATTCTGCATTATCTAGGTTTTTGCAACTTGCTGCTGAAATAGTATATTAAATGAGCATGATTTTTGCTGTTTACAGCTTAGGATTACATTTACCACTAAAGTTTGGATATACTTTCCATGTAGTTTGTTTTAAACCTAATAAAATAAGAGGATTCAGCATGTAGAAAGGCTGTATTGAAGACATTCAGTGTTGATGGTGTTTGCCTGGCAGGTGTGGGGCTCACAAAAAATGACAAAATGGGGAAAAATTAAATTTTCAAAGAAACTTAAAACCAACACCTTTCCTGCATTTCAAAATGCATCCTAATGCACAACAAATGCATCAGAATATGTCTAGGTGCTGTCAAACCCTAACCCTAACCCTAGCTCGGGCACTAATAGAACAATTTCAAAATCCTGGCCTGCTGAAAAAGTGCTACAAAAGTTAGCTTAATGAGTGCAAATTGATCAGAAACATTCACACTAGCAGTATTTCAGTACTTTAAAGGTATCTGCTTTCAGTGTATTTTAATTCTGCATTATCTAGGTTTTTGCAACTTGCTGCTGAAATAGTATATTAAATGAGCATGATTTTTGCCGTTTACAGCTTAGGATTACATTTACCACTAAAGTTTGGATATACTTTCTATTTAGTTTGTTTTAAACCTCATAAAATAAGAGGATTCAGCATGTAGAAAGGCTGTATTGAAGACATTCAGTGTTGATGGTGTTTGCCTGGCAGGTGTGGGGCTCACAAAAAATGACAAAATGGGGAAAAATTAAATTTTCAAGGAAACTTAAAACCAACACCTTTCCTGCATTTCAAATGCATCCTAATGCACAACAAATGCATCAGAATATGTCTAGGTGCTGTCAAACCCTAACCCTAACCCTAGCTCGGGCACTTCTAGACAATTTTCAAAATCCTGGCCTGCTGAAAAAGTGCTACAAAAGTTAGCTTAATGAGTGCAAATTGATCAGAAACATTCGCACTAGCAGTATTTCAGTACTTTAAAGGTATCTGCTTTCAGTCTATTTTAATTCTGCATTATCTAGGTTTTTGCAACTTGCTGCTGAAATAGTATATTAAATGAGCATGATTTTTGCTGTTTACAGCTTAGGATTACATTTACCACTAAAGTTTGGATATACTTTCCATTTAGTTTGTTTTAAACCTCATAAAATAAGAGGATTCAGCATGTAGAAAGGCTGTATTGAAGACATTCAGTGTTGATGGTGTTTGCCTGGCAGGTGTGGGGCTCACAAAAAATGACAAAATGGGGAAAAATTAAATTTTCAAGAAAACTTAAAACCAACACCTTTCCTGCATTTCAAATGCATCCTAATGCACAACAAATGCATCAGAATATGTCTAGGTGCTGTCAAACCCTAACCCTAGCTCGGGCACTAATAGAAAAATTTCAAAATCCTGGCCTGCTGAAAAAGTGCTACAAAAGTTAGCTTAATGAGTGCAAATTGATCAGAAACATTCAAACTAGCAGTATTTCAGTACTTTAAAGGTAACTGCTTTCAGTCTATTTTAATTCTGCATTATCTAGGTTTTTGCAACTTGCTGCTGAAATAGTATATTAAATGAGCATGATTTTTGCTGTTTACAGCTTAGGATTACATTTACCACTAAAGTTTGGATATACTTTCCATTTACTTTGTTTTAAACCTCATAAAATAAGAGGATTCAGCATGTAGAAAGGCTGTATTGAAGACATTCAGTGTTGATGGTGTTTGCCTGGCAGGTGTGGGGCTCACAAAAAATGACAAAATGGGGAAAAATTAAATTTTCAAAGAAACTTAAAACCAACACCTTTCCTGCATTTCAAAATGCATCCTAATGCACAACAAATGCATCAGAATATGTCTAGGTGCTGTCAAACCCTAACCCTAACCCTAGCTCGGGCACTAATAGAAAAATTTCAAAATCCTGGCCTGCTGAAAAAGTGCTACAAAAGTTAGCTTAATGAGTGCAAATTGATCAGAAACATTCACACTAGCAGTATTTCAGTACTTTAAAGGTATCTGCTTTCAGTCTATTTTAATTCTGCATTATCTAGGTTTTTGCAACTTGCTGCTGAAATAGTATATTAAATGAGCATGATTTTTGCTGTTTACAGCTTAGGATTACATTTACCACTAAAGTTTGGATATACTTTCCATTTACTTTGTTTTAAACCTCATAAAATAAGAGGATTCAGCATGTAGAAAGGCTGTATTGAAGACATTCAGTGTTGATGGTGTTTGCCTGGCAGGTGTGGGGCTCACAAAAAATGACAAAATGGGGAAAAATTAAATTTTCAAGGAAACTTAAAACCAACACCTTTCCTGCATTTCAAATGCATCCTAATGCACAACAAATGCATCAGAATATGTCTAGGTGCTGTCAAACCCTAACCCTAACCCTAGCTCGGGCACTAATAGAAAAATTTCAAAATCCTGGCCTGCTGAAAAAGTGCTACAAAAGTTAGCTTAATGAGTGCAAATTGATCAGAAACATTCACACTAGCAGTATTTCAGTACTTTAAAGGTATCTGCTTTCAGTCTATTTTAATTCTGCATTATCTAGGTTTTTGCAACTTGCTGCTGAAATAGTATATTAAATGAGCATGATTTTTGCTGTTTACAGCTTAGGATTACATTTACCACTAAAGTTTGGATATACTTTCCATTTAGTTTGTTTTAAACCTCATAAAATAAGAGGATTCAGCATGTAGAAAGGCTGTATTCAAGACATTCAGTGTTGATGGTGTTTGCCTGGCAGTTGTGGGGCTCACAAAAAATGACAAAATGGGGAAAAATTAAATTTTCAAGGAAACTTAAAACCAACACCTTTCCTGCATTTCAAATGAATCCTAATGCACAACAAATGCATCAGAATATGTCTAGGTGCTGTCAAAACCTAACCCTAACCCTAGCTCGGGCACTTATAGAAAAATTTCAAAATCCCGGCCTGCTGAAAAAGTGCTACAAAAGTTAGCTTAATGAGTGCAAATTGATCAGAAACATTCACACTAGCAGTATTTCAGTACTTTAAAGGTATCTGCTTTCAGTCTATTTTAATTCTGCATTATCTAGGTTTTTGCAACTTGCTGCTGAAATAGTATATTAAATGAGCATGATTTTTGCCGTTTACAGCTTAGGATTACATTTACCACTAAAGTTTGGATATACTTTCCATTTAGTTTGTTTTAAACCTCATAAAATAAGAGGATTCAGCATGTAGAAAGGCTGTATTCAAGACATTCAGTGTTGATGGTGTTTGCCTGGCAGGTGTGGGGCTCACAAAAAATGACAAAATGGGGAAAAATTAAATTTTCAAGGAAACTTAAAACCAAGACCTTTCCTGCATTTCAAATGCATCCTAATGCACAACAAATGCATCAGAATATGTCTAGGTGCTGTCAAATCCTAACCCTAACCCTAGCTCGGGCACTAATAGAAAAATTTAAAAATCCTGGCCTGCTGAAAAAGTGTTACAAAAGTTAGCTTAATGAGTGCAAATTGATCAGAAACATTCGCACTAGCAGTATTTCAGTACTTTAAAGGTATCTGCTTTCAGTCTATTTTAATTCTGCATTATCTAGGTTTTTGCAACTTGCTGCTGAAATAGTATATTAAATGAGCATGATTTTTGCCGTTTACAGTTTAGGATTACATTTACCACTAAAGTTTGGATATACTTTCCATTTAGTTTGTTTTAAACCTCATAAAATAAGAGGATTCAGCATGTAGAAAGGCTGTATTCAAGACATTCAGTGTTGATGGTGTTTGCCTGGCAGGTGTGGGGCTCACAAAAAATGACAAAATGGGGTAAAATTAAATTTTCAAGGAAACTTAAAACCAAGACCTTTCCTGCATTTCAAATGCATCTTAATGCACAACAAATGCATCAGAATATGTCTAGGTGCTGTCAAACCCTAACCCTAACCCTAGCTCGGGCACTAATAGAAAAATTTCAAAATCCTGGCCTGCTGAAAAAGTGCTACAAAAGTTAGCTTAATGAGTGCAAATTGATCAGAAACATTCGCACTAGCAGTATTTCAGTACTTTAAAGGTATCTGCTTTCAGTCTATTTTAATTCTGCATTATCTAGGTTTTTGCAACTTGCTGCTGAAATAGTATATTAAATGAGCATGATTTTTGCTGTTTACAGCTTAGGATTACATTTACCACTAAAGTTTGGATATTCTTTCCATTTAGTTTGTTTTAAACCTCATAAAATAAGAGGATTCAGGATGTAGAAAGGCTGTATTCAAGACATTCAGTGTTGATGGTGTTTGCCTGGCAGGTTTGGGGCTCACAAAAAATGACAAAATGGGGAAAAATTAAATTTTCAAGGAAACTTAAAACCAACACCTTTCCTGCATTTCAAATGCATCCCAATGCACAACAAATGCATCAGAATATGTCTAGGTGCTGTCAAACCCTAACCCTAACCCTAGTTCGGGCACTAATAGAAAAATTTCAAAATCCTGGCCTGCTGAAAAAGTGCTACAAAAGTTAGCTTAATGAGTGCAAATTGATCAGAAACATTCACATAGCAGTATTTCAGTACTTTAAAGGTATCTGCTTTCAGTCTATTTTAATTCTGCATTATCTAGGTTTTTGCAACTTGCTGCTTAAATAGTATATTAAATGAGCATGATTTTTGCTGTTTACAGCTTAGGATTACATTTACCACTAAAGTTTGGATATACTTTCCATGTAGTTTGTTTTAAACCTCATAAAATAAGAGGATTCAGCATGTAGAAAGGCTGTATTGAAGACATTCAGTGTTGATGGTGTTTGCCTGGCAGGTGTGGGGCTCACAAAAAATGACAAAATGGGGAAAAATTAAATTTTCAAGGAAACTTAAAACCAACACCTTTCCTGCATTTCAAATGCATCCTAATGCACAACAAATGCATCAGAATATGTCTAGGTGCTGTCAAACCCTAACCCTAACCCTAGCTCGGGCACTAATAGAAAAATTTCAAAATCCTGGCCTGCTGAAAAAGTGCTACAAAAGTTAGCTTAATGAGTGCAAATTGATCAGAAACATTCACACTAGCAGTATTTCAGTACTTTAAAGGTATCTGCTTTCAGTCTATTTTAATTCTGCATTATCTAGGTTTTTGCAACTTGCTGCTGAAATAGTATATTAAATGAGCATGATTTTTGCCGTTTACAGCTTAGGATTACATTTACCACTAAAGTTTGGATATACTTTCCATTTAGTTTGTTTTAAACCTCATAAAATAAGAGGATTCAGCATGTAGAAAGGTTGTATTGAAGACATTCAGTGTTGATGGTGTTTGCCTGGCAGGTGTGGGGCTCACAAAAAATGACAAAATGGGGAAAAATTAAATTTTCAAGAAAACTTAAAACCAACACCTTTCCTGCATTTCAAATGCATCCTAATGCACAACAAATGCATCAGAATATGTCTAGGTGCTGTCAAACCCTAACCCTAACCCTAGCTCGGGCACTAATAGAAAAATTTCAAAATCCTGGCCTGCTGAAAAAGTGTTACAAAAGTTAGCTTAATGAGTGCAAATTGATCAGAAACATTCAAACTAGCAGTATTTCAGTACTTTAAAGGTAACTGCTTTCAGTCTATTTTAATTCTGCATTATCTAGGTTTTTGCAACTTGCTGCTGAAATAGTATATTAAATGAGCATGATTTTTGCTGTTTACAGCTTAGGATTACATTTACCACTAAAGTTTGGATATACTTTCCATGTAGTTTGTTTTAAACCTCATAAAATAAGAGGATTCAGCATGTAGAAAGGCTGTATTGAAGACATTCAGTGTTGATGGTGTTTGCCTGGCAGGTGTGGGGCTCACAAAAAATGACAAAATGGGGAAAAATTAAATTTTCAAGGAAACTTAAAACCAACACCTTTCCTGCATTTCAAATGCATCCTAATGCACAACAAATGCATCAGAATATGCTTAGGTGCTGTCAAACCCTAACCCTAACCCTAGCTCGGGCACTAATAGAAAAATTTCAAAATCCTGGCCTGCTGAAAAAGTGCTACAAAAGTTAGCTTAATGAGTGCAAATTGATCAGAAACATTCACACTAGCAGTATTTCAGTACTTTAAAGGTATCTGCTTTCAGTCTATTTTAATTCTGCATTATCTAGGTTTTTGCAACTTGCTGCTGAAATAGTATATTAAATTAGCATGATTTTTGCTGTTTACAGCTTAGGATTACATTTACCACTAAAGTTTGGATATACTTTCTATTTAGTTTGTTTTAAACCTCATAAAATAAGAAGATTCAGCATGTAGAAAGGCTGTATTGAAGACATTCAGTGTTGATGGTGTTTGCCTGGCAGGTGTGGGGCTCACAAAAAATGACAAAATGGGGAAAAATTAAATTTTCAAGGAAACTTAAAACCAACACCTTTCCTGCATTTCAAATGCATCCTAATGCACAACAAATGCATCAGAATATGTCTAGGTGCTGTCAAACCCTAACCCTAACCCTAGCTCGGGCACTAATAGAAAAATTTCAAAATCCTGGCCTGCTGAAAAAGTGCTACAAAAGTTAGCTTAATGAGTGCAAATTGATCAGAAACATTCACACTAGCAGTATTTCAGTACTTTAAAGGTATCTGCTTTCAGTCTATTTTAATTCTGCATTATCTAGGTTTTTGCAACTTGCTGCTGAAATAGTATATTAAATGAGCATGATTTTTGCCGTTTACAGCTTAGGATTACATTTACCACTAAAGTTTGGATATACTTTCCATTTAGTTTGTTTTAAACCTCATAAAATAAGAGGATTCAGCATGTAGAAAGGTTGTATTGAAGACATTCAGTGTTGATGGTGTTTGCCTGGCAGGTGTGGGGCTCACAAAAAATGACAAAATGGGGAAAAATTAAATTTTCAAAGAAACTTAAAACCAACACCTTTCCTGCATTTCAAAATGCATCCTAATGCACAACAAATGCATCAGAATATGTCTAGGTGCTGTCAAACCCTAACCCTAACCCTAGCTCGGGCACTAATAGAACAATTTCAAAATCCTGGCCTGCTGAAAAAGTGCTACAAAAGTTAGCTTAATGAGTGCAAATTGATCAGAAACATTCACACTAGCAGTATTTCAGTACTTTAAAGGTATCTGCTTTCAGTGTATTTTAATTCTGCATTATCTAGGTTTTTGCAACTTGCTGCTGAAATAGTATATTAAATGAGCATGATTTTTGCCGTTTACAGCTTAGGATTACATTTACCACTAAAGTTTGGATATACTTTCTATTTAGTTTGTTTTAAACCTCATAAAATAAGAGGATTCAGCATGTAGAAAGGCTGTATTGAAGACATTCAGTGTTGATGGTGTTTGCCTGGCAGGTGTGGGGCTCACAAAAAATGACAAAATGGGGAAAAATTAAATTTTCAAGGAAACTTAAAACCAACACCTTTCCTGCATTTCAAATGCATCCTAATGCACAACAAATGCATCAGAATATGTCTAGGTGCTGTCAAACCCTAACCCTAACCCTAGCTCGGGCACTTCTAGACAATTTTCAAAATCCTGGCCTGCTGAAAAAGTGCTACAAAAGTTAGCTTAATGAGTGCAAATTGATCAGAAACATTCGCACTAGCAGTATTTCAGTACTTTAAAGGTATCTGCTTTCAGTCTATTTTAATTCTGCATTATCTAGGTTTTTGCAACTTGCTGCTGAAATAGTATATTAAATGAGCATGATTTTTGCTGTTTACAGCTTAGGATTACATTTACCACTAAAGTTTGGATATACTTTCCATTTAGTTTGTTTTAAACCTCATAAAATAAGAGGATTCAGCATGTAGAAAGGCTGTATTGAAGACATTCAGTGTTGATGGTGTTTGCCTGGCAGGTGTGGGGCTCACAAAAAATGACAAAATGGGGAAAAATTAAATTTTCAAGAAAACTTAAAACCAACACCTTTCCTGCATTTCAAATGCATCCTAATGCACAACAAATGCATCAGAATATGTCTAGGTGCTGTCAAACCCTAACCCTAGCTCGGGCACTAATAGAAAAATTTCAAAATCCTGGCCTGCTGAAAAAGTGCTACAAAAGTTAGCTTAATGAGTGCAAATTGATCAGAAACATTCAAACTAGCAGTATTTCAGTACTTTAAAGGTAACTGCTTTCAGTCTATTTTAATTCTGCATTATCTAGGTTTTTGCAACTTGCTGCTGAAATAGTATATTAAATGAGCATGATTTTTGCTGTTTACAGCTTAGGATTACATTTACCACTAAAGTTTGGATATACTTTCCATTTACTTTGTTTTAAACCTCATAAAATAAGAGGATTCAGCATGTAGAAAGGCTGTATTGAAGACATTCAGTGTTGATGGTGTTTGCCTGGCAGGTGTGGGGCTCACAAAAAATGACAAAATGGGGAAAAATTAAATTTTCAAAGAAACTTAAAACCAACACTTTTCCTGCATTTCAAAATGCATCCTAATGCACAACAAATGCATCAGAATATGTCTAGGTGCTGTCAAACCCTAACCCTAACCCTAGCTCGGGCACTAATAGAAAAATTTCAAAATCCTGGCCTGCTGAAAAAGTGCTACAAAAGTTAGCTTAATGAGTGCAAATTGATCAGAAACATTCACACTAGCAGTATTTCAGTACTTTAAAGGTATCTGCTTTCAGTCTATTTTAATTCTGCATTATCTAGGTTTTTGCAACTTGCTGCTGAAATAGTATATTAAATGAGCATGATTTTTGCTGTTTACAGCTTAGGATTACATTTACCACTAAAGTTTGGATATACTTTCCATTTACTTTGTTTTAAACCTCATAAAATAAGAGGATTCAGCATGTAGAAAGGCTGTATTGAAGACATTCAGTGTTGATGGTGTTTGCCTGGCAGGTGTGGGGCTCACAAAAAATGACAAAATGGGGAAAAATTAAATTTTCAAGGAAACTTAAAACCAACACCTTTCCTGCATTTCAAATGCATCCTAATGCACAACAAATGCATCAGAATATGTCTAGGTGCTGTCAAACCCTAACCCTAACCCTAGCTCGGGCACTAATAGAAAAATTTCAAAATCCTGGCCTGCTGAAAAAGTGCTACAAAAGTTAGCTTAATGAGTGCAAATTGATCAGAAACATTCACACTAGCAGTATTTCAGTACTTTAAAGGTATCTGCTTTCAGTCTATTTTAATTCTGCATTATCTAGGTTTTTGCAACTTGCTGCTGAAATAGTATATTAAATGAGCATGATTTTTGCCGTTTACAGTTTAGGATTACATTTACCACTAAAGTTTGGATATACTTTCCATTTAGTTTGTTTTAAACCTCATAAAATAAGAGGATTCAGCATGTAGAAAGGCTGTATTCAAGACATTCAGTGTTGATGGTGTTTGCCTGGCAGGTGTGGGGCTCACAAAAAATGACAAAATGGGGTAAAATTAAATTTTCAAGGAAACTTAAAACCAAGACCTTTCCTGCATTTCAAATGCATCTTAATGCACAACAAATGCATCAGAATATGTCTAGGTGCTGTCAAACCCTAACCCTAACCCTAGCTCGGGCACTAATAGAAAAATTTCAAAATCCTGGCCTGCTGAAAAAGTGCTACAAAAGTTAGCTTAATGAGTGCAAATTGATCAGAAACATTCGCACTAGCAGTATTTCAGTACTTTAAAGGTATCTGCTTTCAGTCTATTTTAATTCTGCATTATCTAGGTTTTTGCAACTTGCTGCTGAAATAGTATATTAAATGAGCATGATTTTTGCTGTTTACAGCTTAGGATTACATTTACCACTAAAGTTTGGATATTCTTTCCATTTAGTTTGTTTTAAACCTCATAAAATAAGAGGATTCAGGATGTAGAAAGGCTGTATTCAAGACATTCAGTGTTGATGGTGTTTGCCTGGCAGGTTTGGGGCTCACAAAAAATGACAAAATGGGGAAAAATTAAATTTTCAAGGAAACTTAAAACCAACACCTTTCCTGCATTTCAAATGCATCCCAATGCACAACAAATGCATCAGAATATGTCTAGGTGCTGTCAAACCCTAACCCTAACCCTAGCTCGGGCACTAATAGAAAAATTTCAAAATCCTGGCCTGCTGAAAAAGTGCTACAAAAGTTAGCTTAATGAGTGCAAATTGATCAGAAACATTCACACTAGCAGTATTTCAGTACTTTAAAGGTATCTGCTTTCAGTCTATTTTAATTCTGCATTATCTAGGTTTTTGCAACTTGCTGCTTAAATAGTATATTAAATGAGCATGATTTTTGCTGTTTACAGCTTAGGATTACATTTACCACTAAAGTTTGGATATACTTTCCATGTAGTTTGTTTTAAACCTCATAAAATAAGAGGATTCAGCATGTAGAAAGGCTGTATTGAAGACATTCAGTGTTGATGGTGTTTGCCTGGCAGGTGTGGGGCTCACAAAAAATGACAAAATGGGGAAAAATTAAATTTTCAAGGAAACTTAAAACCAACACCTTTCCTGCATTTCAAATGCATCCTAATGCACAACAAATGCATCAGAATATGTCTAGGTGCTGTCAAACCCTAACCCTAACCCTAGCTCGGGCACTAATAGAAAAATTTCAAAATCCTGGCCTGCTGAAAAAGTGCTACAAAAGTTAGCTTAATGAGTGCAAATTGATCAGAAACATTCACACTAGCAGTATTTCAGTACTTTAAAGGTATCTGCTTTCAGTCTATTTTAATTCTGCATTATCTAGGTTTTTGCAACTTGCTGCTGAAATAGTATATTAAATTAGCATGATTTTTGCCGTTTACAGCTTAGGATTACATTTACCACTAAAGTTTGGATATACTTTCCATTTAGTTTGTTTTAAACCTCATAAAATAAGAGGATTCAGCATGTAGAAAGGTTGTATTGAAGACATTCAGTGTTGATGGTGTTTGCCTGGCAGGTGTGGGGCTCACAAAAAATGACAAAATGGGGAAAAATTAAATTTTCAAGAAAACTTAAAACCAACACCTTTCCTGCATTTCAAATGCATCCTAATGCACAACAAATGCATCAGAATATGTCTAGGTGCTGTCAAACCCTAACCCTAACCCTAGCTCGGGCACTAATAGAACAATTTCAAAATCCTGGCCTGCTGAAAAAGTGCTACAAAAGTTAGCTTAATGAGTGCAAATTGATCAGAAACATTCACACTAGCAGTATTTCAGTACTTTAAAGGTATCTGCTTTCAGTGTATTTTAATTCTGCATTATCTAGGTTTTTGCAACTTGCTGCTGAAATAGTATATTAAATGAGCATGATTTTTGCTGTTTACAGCTTAGGATTACATTTACCACTAAAGTTTGGATATACTTTCCATTTAGTTTGTTTTAAACCTCATAAAATAAGGGGATTCAGCATGTAGAAAGGCTGTATTGAAGACATTCAGTGTTGATGGTGTTTGCCTGGCAGGTGTGGGGCTCACAAAAAATGACAAAATGGGGAAAAATTAAATTTTCAAGAAAACTTAAAACCAACACCTTTCCTGCATTTCAAATGCATCCTAATGCACAACAAATGCATCAGAATATGTCTAGGTGCTGTCAAACCCTAACCCTAGCTCGGGCACTAATAGAAAAATTTCAAAATCCTGGCCTGCTGAAAAAGTGCTACAAAAGTTAGCTTAATGAGTGCAAATTGATCAGAAACATTCAAACTAGCAGTATTTCAGTACTTTAAAGGTAACTGCTTTCAGTCTATTTTAATTCTGCATTATCTAGGTTTTTGCAACTTGCTGCTGAAATAGTATATTAAATGAGCATGATTTTTGCTGTTTACAGCTTAGGATTACATTTACCACTAAAGTTTGGATATACTTTCCATTTACTTTGTTTTAAACCTCATAAAATAAGAGGATTCAGCATGTAGAAAGGCTGTATTGAAGACATTCAGTGTTGATGGTGTTTGCCTGGCAGGTGTGGGGCTCACAAAAAATGACAAAATGGGGAAAAATTAAATTTTCAAAGAAACTTAAAACCAACACCTTTCCTGCATTTCAAAATGCATCCTAATGCACAACAAATGCATCAGAATATGTCTAGGTGCTGTCAAACCCTAACCCTAACCCTAGCTCGGGCACTAATAGAAAAATTTCAAAATCCTGGCCTGCTGAAAAAGTGCTACAAAAGTTAGCTTAATGAGTGCAAATTGATCAGAAACATTCACACTAGCAGTATTTCAGTACTTTAAAGGTATCTGCTTTCAGTCTATTTTAATTCTGCATTATCTAGGTTTTTGCAACTTGCTGCTGAAATAGTATATTAAATGAGCATGATTTTTGCTGTTTACAGCTTAGGATTACATTTACCACTAAAGTTTGGATATACTTTCCATGTAGTTTGTTTTAAACCTCATAAAATAAGAGGATTCAGCATGTAGAAAGGCTGTATTGAAGACATTCAGTGTTGATGGTGTTTGCCTGGCAGGTGTGGGGCTCACAAAAAATGACAAAATGGGGAAAAATTAAATTTTCAAGGAAACTTAAAACCAACACCTTTCCTGCATTTCAAATGCATCCTAATGCACAACAAATGCATCAGAATATGTCTAGGTGCTGTCAAACCCTAACCCTAACCCTAGCTCGGGCACTAATAGAAAAATTTCAAAATCCTGGCCTGCTGAAAAAGTGCTACAAAAGTTAGCTTAATGAGTGCAAATTGATCAGAAACATTCACACTAGCAGTATTTCAGTACTTTAAAGGTATCTGCTTTCAGTCTATTTTAATTCTGCATTATCTAGGTTTTTGCAACTTGCTGCTGAAATAGTATATTAAATGAGCATGATTTTTGCTGTTTACAGCTTAGGATTACATTTACCACTAAAGTTTGGATATACTTTCCATTTAGTTTGTTTTAAACCTCATAAAATAAGAGGATTCAGCATGTAGAAAGGCTGTATTCAAGACATTCAGTGTTGATGGTGTTTGCCTGGCAGTTGTGGGGCTCACAAAAAATGACAAAATGGGGAAAAATTAAATTTTCAAGGAAACTTAAAACCAACACCTTTCCTGCATTTCAAATGAATCCTAATGCACAACAAATGCATCAGAATATGTCTAGGTGCTGTCAAAACCTAACCCTAACCCTAGCTCGGGCACTTATAGAAAAATTTCAAAATCCCGGCCTGCTGAAAAAGTGCTACAAAAGTTAGCTTAATGAGTGCAAATTGATCAGAAACATTCACACTAGCAGTATTTCAGTACTTTAAAGGTATCTGCTTTCAGTCTATTTTAATTCTGCATTATCTAGGTTTTTGCAACTTGCTGCTGAAATAGTATATTAAATGAGCATGATTTTTGCCGTTTACAGCTTAGGATTACATTTACCACTAAAGTTTGGATATACTTTCCATTTAGTTTGTTTTAAACCTCATAAAATAAGAGGATTCAGCATGTAGAAAGGCTGTATTCAAGACATTCAGTGTTGATGGTGTTTGCCTGGCAGGTGTGGGGCTCACAAAAAATGACAAAATGGGGAAAAATTAAATTTTCAAGGAAACTTAAAACCAAGACCTTTCCTGCATTTCAAATGCATCCTAATGCACAACAAATGCATCAGAATATGTCTAGGTGCTGTCAAATCCTAACCCTAACCCTAGCTCGGGCACTAATAGAAAAATTTCAAAATCCTGGCCTGCTGAAAAAGTGCTACAAAAGTTAGCTTAATGAGTGCAAATTGATCAGAAACATTCGCACTAGCAGTATTTCAGTACTTTAAAGGTATCTGCTTTCAGTCTATTTTAATTCTGCATTATCTAGGTTTTTGCAACTTGCTGCTGAAATAGTATATTAAATGAGCATGATTTTTGCCGTTTACAGTTTAGGATTACATTTACCACTAAAGTTTGGATATACTTTCCATTTAGTTTGTTTTAAACCTCATAAAATAAGAGGATTCAGCATGTAGAAAGGCTGTATTCAAGACATTCAGTGTTGATGGTGTTTGCCTGGCAGGTGTGGGGCTCACAAAAAATGACAAAATGGGGTAAAATTAAATTTTCAAGGAAACTTAAAACCAAGACCTTTCCTGCATTTCAAATGCATCTTAATGCACAACAAATGCATCAGAATATGTCTAGGTGCTGTCAAACCCTAACCCTAACCCTAGCTCGGGCACTAATAGAAAAATTTCAAAATCCTGGCCTGCTGAAAAAGTGCTACAAAAGTTAGCTTAATGAGTGCAAATTGATCAGAAACATTCGCACTAGCAGTATTTCAGTACTTTAAAGGTATCTGCTTTCAGTCTATTTTAATTCTGCATTATCTAGGTTTTTGCAACTTGCTGCTGAAATAGTATATTAAATGAGCATGATTTTTGCTGTTTACAGCTTAGGATTACATTTACCACTAAAGTTTGGATATACTTTCCATTTACTTTGTTTTAAACCTCATAAAATAAGAGGATTCAGCATGTAGAAAGGCTGTATTGAAGACATTCAGTGTTGATGGTGTTTGCCTGGCAGGTGTGGGGCTCACAAAAAATGACAAAATGGGGAAAAATTAAATTTTCAAAGAAACTTAAAACCAACACCTTTCCTGCATTTCAAAATGCATCCTAATGCACAACAAATGCATCAGAATATGTCTAGGTGCTGTCAAACCCTAACCCTAACCCTAGCTCGGGCACTAATAGAAAAATTTCAAAATCCTGGCCTGCTGAAAAAGTGCTACAAAAGTTAGCTTAATGAGTGCAAATTGATCAGAAACATTCACACTAGCAGTATTTCAGTACTTTAAAGGTATCTGCTTTCAGTCTATTTTAATTCTGCATTATCTAGGTTTTTGCAACTTGCTGCTGAAATAGTATATTAAATGAGCATGATTTTTGCTGTTTACAGCTTAGGATTACATTTACCACTAAAGTTTGGATATACTTTCCATTTACTTTGTTTTAAACCTCATAAAATAAGAGGATTCAGCATGTAGAAAGGCTGTATTGAAGACATTCAGTGTTGATGGTGTTTGCCTGGCAGGTGTGGGGCTCACAAAAAATGACAAAATGGGGAAAAATTAAATTTTCAAGGAAACTTAAAACCAACACCTTTCCTGCATTTCAAATGCATCCTAATGCACAACAAATGCATCAGAATATGTCTAGGTGCTGTCAAACCCTAACCCTAACCCTAGCTCGGGCACTAATAGAAAAATTTCAAAATCCTGGCCTGCTGAAAAAGTGCTACAAAAGTTAGCTTAATGAGTGCAAATTGATCAGAAACATTCACACTAGCAGTATTTCAGTACTTTAAAGGTATCTGCTTTCAGTCTATTTTAATTCTGCATTATCTAGGTTTTTGCAACTTGCTGCTGAAATAGTATATTAAATGAGCATGATTTTTGCTGTTTACAGCTTAGGATTACATTTACCACTAAAGTTTGGATATACTTTCCATTTAGTTTGTTTTAAACCTCATAAAATAAGAGGATTCAGCATGTAGAAAGGCTGTATTCAAGACATTCAGTGTTGATGGTGTTTGCCTGGCAGTTGTGGGGCTCACAAAAAATGACAAAATGGGGAAAAATTAAATTTTCAAGGAAACTTAAAACCAACACCTTTCCTGCATTTCAAATGAATCCTAATGCACAACAAATGCATCAGAATATGTCTAGGTGCTGTCAAAACCTAACCCTAACCCTAGCTCGGGCACTTATAGAAAAATTTCAAAATCCCGGCCTGCTGAAAAAGTGCTACAAAAGTTAGCTTAATGAGTGCAAATTGATCAGAAACATTCACACTAGCAGTATTTCAGTACTTTAAAGGTATCTGCTTTCAGTCTATTTTAATTCTGCATTATCTAGGTTTTTGCAACTTGCTGCTGAAATAGTATATTAAATGAGCATGATTTTTGCCGTTTACAGCTTAGGATTACATTTACCACTAAAGTTTGGATATACTTTCCATTTAGTTTGTTTTAAACCTCATAAAATAAGAGGATTCAGCATGTAGAAAGGCTGTATTCAAGACATTCAGTGTTGATGGTGTTTGCCTGGCAGGTGTGGGGCTCACAAAAAATGACAAAATGGGGAAAAATTAAATTTTCAAGGAAACTTAAAACCAAGACCTTTCCTGCATTTCAAATGCATCCTAATGCACAACAAATGCATCAGAATATGTCTAGGTGCTGTCAAATCCTAACCCTAACCCTAGCTCGGGCACTAATAGAAAAATTTCAAAATCCTGGCCTGCTGAAAAAGTGCTACAAAAGTTAGCTTAATGAGTGCAAATTGATCAGAAACATTCGCACTAGCAGTATTTCAGTACTTTAAAGGTATCTGCTTTCAGTCTATTTTAATTCTGCATTATCTAGGTTTTTGCAACTTGCTGCTGAAATAGTATATTAAATGAGCATGATTTTTGCCGTTTACAGTTTAGGATTACATTTACCACTAAAGTTTGGATATACTTTCCATTTAGTTTGTTTTAAACCTCATAAAATAAGAGGATTCAGCATGTAGAAAGGCTGTATTCAAGACATTCAGTGTTGATGGTGTTTGCCTGGCAGGTGTGGGGCTCACAAAAAATGACAAAATGGGGTAAAATTAAATTTTCAAGGAAACTTAAAACCAAGACCTTTCCTGCATTTCAAATGCATCTTAATGCACAACAAATGCATCAGAATATGTCTAGGTGCTGTCAAACCCTAACCCTAACCCTAGCTCGGGCACTAATAGAAAAATTTCAAAATCCTGGCCTGCTGAAAAAGTGCTACAAAAGTTAGCTTAATGAGTGCAAATTGATCAGAAACATTCGCACTAGCAGTATTTCAGTACTTTAAAGGTATCTGCTTTCAGTCTATTTTAATTCTGCATTATCTAGGTTTTTGCAACTTGCTGCTGAAATAGTATATTAAATGAGCATGATTTTTGCTGTTTACAGCTTAGGATTACATTTACCACTAAAGTTTGGATATTCTTTCCATTTAGTTTGTTTTAAACCTCATAAAATAAGAGGATTCAGGATGTAGAAAGGCTGTATTCAAGACATTCAGTGTTGATGGTGTTTGCCTGGCAGGTTTGGGGCTCACAAAAAATGACAAAATGGGGAAAAATTAAATTTTCAAGGAAACTTAAAACCAACACCTTTCCTGCATTTCAAATGCATCCCAATGCACAACAAATGCATCAGAATATGTCTAGGTGCTGTCAAACCCTAACCCTAACCCTAGCTCGGGCACTAATAGAAAAATTTCAAAATCCTGGCCTGCTGAAAAAGTGCTACAAAAGTTAGCTTAATGAGTGCAAATTGATCAGAAACATTCACACTAGCAGTATTTCAGTACTTTAAAGGTATCTGCTTTCAGTCTATTTTAATTCTGCATTATCTAGGTTTTTGCAACTTGCTGCTTAAATAGTATATTAAATGAGCATGATTTTTGCTGTTTACAGCTTAGGATTACATTTACCACTAAAGTTTGGATATACTTTCCATGTAGTTTGTTTTAAACCTCATAAAATAAGAGGATTCAGCATGTAGAAAGGCTGTATTGAAGACATTCAGTGTTGATGGTGTTTGCCTGGCAGGTGTGGGGCTCACAAAAAATGACAAAATGGGGAAAAATTAAATTTTCAAGGAAACTTAAAACCAACACCTTTCCTGCATTTCAAATGCATCCTAATGCACAACAAATGCATCAGAATATGTCTAGGTGCTGTCAAACCCTAACCCTAACCCTAGCTCGGGCACTAATAGAAAAATTTCAAAATCCTGGCCTGCTGAAAAAGTGCTACAAAAGTTAGCTTAATGAGTGCAAATTGATCAGAAACATTCACACTAGCAGTATTTCAGTACTTTAAAGGTATCTGCTTTCAGTCTATTTTAATTCTGCATTATCTAGGTTTTTGCAACTTGCTGCTGAAATAGTATATTAAATTAGCATGATTTTTGCCGTTTACAGCTTAGGATTACATTTACCACTAAAGTTTGGATATACTTTCCATTTAGTTTGTTTTAAACCTCATTAAATAAGAGGATTCAGCATGTAGAAAGGTTGTATTGAAGACATTCAGTGTTGATGGTGTTTGCCTGGCAGGTGTGGGGCTCACAAAAAATGACAAAATGGGGAAAAATTAAATTTTCAAGAAAACTTAAAACCAACACCTTTCCTGCATTTCAAATGCATCCTAATGCACAACAAATGCATCAGAATATGTCTAGGTGCTGTCAAACCCTAACCCTAACCCTAGCTCGGGCACTAATAGAACAATTTCAAAATCCTGGCCTGCTGAAAAAGTGCTACAAAAGTTAGCTTAATGAGTGCAAATTGATCAGAAACATTCACACTAGCAGTATTTCAGTACTTTAAAGGTATCTGCTTTCAGTGTATTTTAATTCTGCATTATCTAGGTTTTTGCAACTTGCTGCTGAAATAGTATATTAAATGAGCATGATTTTTGCTGTTTACAGCTTAGGATTACATTTACCACTAAAGTTTGGATATACTTTCCATTTAGTTTGTTTTAAACCTCATAAAATAAGAGGATTCAGCATGTAGAAAGGCTGTATTGAAGACATTCAGTGTTGATGGTGTTTGCCTGGCAGGTGTGGGGCTCACAAAAAATGACAAAATGGGGAAAAATTAAATTTTCAAGAAAACTTAAAACCAACACCTTTCCTGCATTTCAAATGCATCCTAATGCACAACAAATGCATCAGAATATGTCTAGGTGCTGTCAAACCCTAACCCTAGCTCGGGCACTAATAGAAAAATTTCAAAATCCTGGCCTGCTGAAAAAGTGCTACAAAAGTTAGCTTAATGAGTGCAAATTGATCAGAAACATTCAAACTAGCAGTATTTCAGTACTTTAAAGGTAACTGCTTTCAGTCTATTTTAATTCTGCATTATCTAGGTTTTTGCAACTTGCTGCTGAAATAGTATATTAAATGAGCATGATTTTTGCTGTTTACAGCTTAGGATTACATTTACCACTAAAGTTTGGATATACTTTCCATTTACTTTGTTTTAAACCTCATAAAATAAGAGGATTCAGCATGTAGAAAGGCTGTATTGAAGACATTCAGTGTTGATGGTGTTTGCCTGGCAGGTGTGGGGCTCACAAAAAATGACAAAATGGGGAAAAATTAAATTTTCAAAGAAACTTAAAACCAACACCTTTCCTGCATTTCAAAATGCATCCTAATGCACAACAAATGCATCAGAATATGTCTAGGTGCTGTCAAACCCTAACCCTAACCCTAGCTCGGGCACTAATAGAAAAATTTCAAAATCCTGGCCTGCTGAAAAAGTGCTACAAAAGTTAGCTTAATGAGTGCAAATTGATCAGAAACATTCACACTAGCAGTATTTCAGTACTTTAAAGGTATCTGCTTTCAGTCTATTTTAATTCTGCATTATCTAGGTTTTTGCAACTTGCTGCTGAAATAGTATATTAAATGAGCATGATTTTTGCTGTTTACAGCTTAGGATTACATTTACCACTAAAGTTTGGATATACTTTCCATGTAGTTTGTTTTAAACCTCATAAAATAAGAGGATTCAGCATGTAGAAAGGCTGTATTGAAGACATTCAGTGTTGATGGTGTTTGCCTGGCAGGTGTGGGGCTCACAAAAAATGACAAAATGGGGAAAAATTAAATTTTCAAGGAAACTTAAAACCAACACCTTTCCTGCATTTCAAATGCATCCTAATGCACAACAAATGCATCAGAATATGTCTAGGTGCTGTCAAACCCTAACCCTAACCCTAGCTCGGGCACTAATAGAAAAATTTCAAAATCCTGGCCTGCTGAAAAAGTGCTACAAAAGTTAGCTTAATGAGTGCAAATTGATCAGAAACATTCACACTAGCAGTATTTCAGTACTTTAAAGGTATCTGCTTTCAGTCTATTTTAATTCTGCATTATCTAGGTTTTTGCAACTTGCTGCTGAAATAGTATATTAAATGAGCATGATTTTTGCTGTTTACAGCTTAGGATTACATTTACCACTAAAGTTTGGATATACTTTCCATTTAGTTTGTTTTAAACCTCATAAAATAAGAGGATTCAGCATGTAGAAAGGCTGTATTCAAGACATTCAGTGTTGATGGTGTTTGCCTGGCAGTTGTGGGGCTCACAAAAAATGACAAAATGGGGAAAAATTAAATTTTCAAGGAAACTTAAAACCAACACCTTTCCTGCATTTCAAATGAATCCTAATGCACAACAAATGCATCAGAATATGTCTAGGTGCTGTCAAAACCTAACCCTAACCCTAGCTCGGGCACTTATAGAAAAATTTCAAAATCCCGGCCTGCTGAAAAAGTGCTACAAAAGTTAGCTTAATGAGTGCAAATTGATCAGAAACATTCACACTAGCAGTATTTCAGTACTTTAAAGGTATCTGCTTTCAGTCTATTTTAATTCTGCATTATCTAGGTTTTTGCAACTTGCTGCTGAAATAGTATATTAAATGAGCATGATTTTTGCCGTTTACAGCTTAGGATTACATTTACCACTAAAGTTTGGATATACTTTCCATTTAGTTTGTTTTAAACCTCATAAAATAAGAGGATTCAGCATGTAGAAAGGCTGTATTCAAGACATTCAGTGTTGATGGTGTTTGCCTGGCAGGTGTGGGGCTCACAAAAAATGACAAAATGGGGAAAAATTAAATTTTCAAGGAAACTTAAAACCAAGACCTTTCCTGCATTTCAAATGCATCCTAATGCACAACAAATGCATCAGAATATGTCTAGGTGCTGTCAAATCCTAACCCTAACCCTAGCTCGGGCACTAATAGAAAAATTTCAAAATCCTGGCCTGCTGAAAAAGTGCTACAAAAGTTAGCTTAATGAGTGCAAATTGATCAGAAACATTCGCACTAGCAGTATTTCAGTACTTTAAAGGTATCTGCTTTCAGTCTATTTTAATTCTGCATTATCTAGGTTTTTGCAACTTGCTGCTTAAATAGTATATTAAATGAGCATGATTTTTGCCGTTTACAGTTTAGGATTACATTTACCACTAAAGTTTGGATATACTTTCCATGTAGTTTGTTTTAAACCTCATAAAATAAGAGGATTCAGCATGTAGAAAGGCTGTATTCAAGACATTCAGTGTTGATGGTGTTTGCCTGGCAGGTGTGGGGCTCACAAAAAATGACAAAATGGGGTAAAATTAAATTTTCAAGGAAACTTAAAACCAAGACCTTTCCTGCATTTCAAATGCATCTTAATGCACAACAAATGCATCAGAATATGTCTAGGTGCTGTCAAACCCTAACCCTAACCCTAGCTCGGGCACTAATAGAAAAATTTCAAAATCCTGGCCTGCTGAAAAAGTGCTACAAAAGTTAGCTTAATGAGTGCAAATTGATCAGAAACATTCGCACTAGCAGTATTTCAGTACTTTAAAGGTATCTGCTTTCAGTCTATTTTAATTCTGCATTATCTAGGTTTTTGCAACTTGCTGCTGAAATAGTATATTAAATTAGCATGATTTTTGCCGTTTACAGCTTAGGATTACATTTACCACTAAAGTTTGGATATACTTTCCATTAAGTTTGTTTTAAACCTCATAAAATAAGAGGATTCAGCATGTAGAAAGGTTGTATTGAAGACATTCAGTGTTGATGGTGTTTGCCTGGCAGGTGTGGGGCTCACAAAAAATGACAAAATGGGGAAAAATTAAATTTTCAAGAAAACTTAAAACCAACACCTTTCCTGCATTTCAAATGCATCCTAATGCACAACAAATGCATCAGAATATGTCTAGGTGCTGTCAAACCCTAACCCTAACCCTAGCTCGGGCACTAATAGAAAAATTTCAAAATCCTGGCCTGCTGAAAAAGTGTTACAAAAGTTAGCTTAATGAGTGCAAATTGATCAGAAACATTCAAACTAGCAGTATTTCAGTACTTTAAAGGTAACTGCTTTCAGTCTATTTTAATTCTGCATTATCTAGGTTTTTGCAACTTGCTGCTGAAATAGTATATTAAATGAGCATGATTTTTGCTGTTTACAGCTTAGGATTACATTTACCACTAAAGTTTGGATATACTTTCCATGTAGTTTGTTTTAAACCTCATAAAATAAGAGGATTCAGCATGTAGAAAGGCTGTATTGAAGACATTCAGTGTTGATGGTGTTTGCCTGGCAGGTGTGGGGCTCACAAAAAATGACAAAATGGGGAAAAATTAAATTTTCAAGGAAACTTAAAACCAACACCTTTCCTGCATTTCAAATGCATCCTAATGCACAACAAATGCATCAGAATATGCTTAGGTGCTGTCAAACCCTAACCCTAACCCTAGCTCGGGCACTAATAGAAAAATTTCAAAATCCTGGCCTGCTGAAAAAGTGCTACAAAAGTTAGCTTAATGAGTGCAAATTGATCAGAAACATTCACACTAGCAGTATTTCAGTACTTTAAAGGTATCTGCTTTCAGTCTATTTTAATTCTGCATTATCTAGGTTTTTGCAACTTGCTGCTGAAATAGTATATTAAATGAGCATGATTTTTGCCGTTTACAGCTTAGGATTACATTTACCACTAAAGTTTGGATATACTTTCCATTTAGTTTGTTTTAAACCTCATAAAATAAGAGGATTCAGCATGTAGAAAGGTTGTATTGAAGACATTCAGTGTTGATGGTGTTTGCCTGGCAGGTGTGGGGCTCACAAAAAATGACAAAATGGGGAAAAATTAAATTTTCAAGAAAACTTAAAACCAACACCTTTCCTGCATTTCAAATGCATCCTAATGCACAACAAATGCATCAGAATATGTCTAGGTGCTGTCAAACCCTAACCCTAACCCTAGCTCGGGCACTAATAGAAAAATTTCAAAATCCTGGCCTGCTGAAAAAGTGTTACAAAAGTTAGCTTAATGAGTGCAAATTGATCAGAAACATTCAAACTAGCAGTATTTCAGTACTTTAAAGGTAACTGCTTTCAGTCTATTTTAATTCTGCATTATCTAGGTTTTTGCAACTTGCTGCTGAAATAGTATATTAAATGAGCATGATTTTTGCTGTTTACAGCTTAGGATTACATTTACCACTAAAGTTTGGATATACTTTCCATGTAGTTTGTTTTAAACCTCATAAAATAAGAGGATTCAGCATGTAGAAAGGCTGTATTGAAGACATTCAGTGTTGATGGTGTTTGCCTGGCAGGTGTGGGGCTCACAAAAAATGACAAAATGGGGAAAAATTAAATTTTCAAGGAAACTTAAAACCAACACCTTTCCTGCATTTCAAATGCATCCTAATGCACAACAAATGCATCAGAATATGCTTAGGTGCTGTCAAACCCTAACCCTAACCCTAGCTCGGGCACTAATAGAAAAATTTCAAAATCCTGGCCTGCTGAAAAAGTGCTACAAAAGTTAGCTTAATGAGTGCAAATTGATCAGAAACATTCACACTAGCAGTATTTCAGTACTTTAAAGGTATCTGCTTTCAGTCTATTTTAATTCTGCATTATCTAGGTTTTTGCAACTTGCTGCTGAAATAGTATATTAAATTAGCATGATTTTTGCCGTTTACAGCTTAGGATTACATTTACCACTAAAGTTTGGATATACTTTCTATTTAGTTTGTTTTAAACCTCATAAAATAAGAAGATTCAGCATGTAGAAAGGCTGTATTGAAGACATTCAGTGTTGATGGTGTTTGCCTGGCAGGTGTGGGGCTCACAAAAAATGACAAAATGGGGAAAAATTAAATTTTCAAGGAAACTTAAAACCAACACCTTTCCTGCATTTCAAATGCATCCTAATGCACAACAAATGCATCAGAATATGTCTAGGTGCTGTCAAACCCTAACCCTAACCCTAGCTCGGGCACTAATAGAAAAATTTCAAAATCCTGGCCTGCTGAAAAAGTGCTACAAAAGTTAGCTTAATGAGTGCAAATTGATCAGAAACATTCACACTAGCAGTATTTCAGTACTTTAAAGGTATCTGCTTTCAGTCTATTTTAATTCTGCATTATCTAGGTTTTTGCAACTTGCTGCTGAAATAGTATATTAAATTAGCATGATTTTTGCCGTTTACAGCTTAGGATTACATTTACCACTAAAGTTTGGATATACTTTCTATTTAGTTTGTTTTAAACCTCATAAAATAAGAGGATTCAGCATGTAGAAAGGCTGTATTGAAGACATTCAGTGTTGATGGTGTTTGCCTGGCAGGTGTGGGGCTCACAAAAAATGACAAAATGGGGAAAAATTAAATTTTCAAAGAAACTTAAAACCAACACCTTTCCTGCATTTCAAATGCATCCTAATGCACAACAAATGCATCAGAATATGTCTAGTGCTGTCAAACCCTAACCCTAACCCTAGCTCGGGCACTAATAGAAAAATTTCAAAATCCTGGCCTGCTGAAAAAGTGCTACAAAAGTTAGCTTAATGAGTGCAAATTGATCAGAAACATTCACACTAGCAGTATTTCAGTACTTTAAAGGTATCTGCTTTCAGTCTATTTTAATTCTGCATTATCTAGGTTTTTGCAACTTGCTGCTGAAATAGTATATTAAATTAGCATGATTTTTGCCGTTTACAGCTTAGGATTACATTTACCACTAAAGTTTGGATATACTTTCTATTTAGTTTGTTTTAAACCTCATAAAATAAGAGGATTCAGCATGTAGAAAGGCTGTATTGAAGACATTCAGTGTTGATGGTGTTTGCCTGGCAGGTGTGGGGCTCACAAAAAATGACAAAATGGGGAAAAATTAAATTTTCAAGAAAACTTAAAACCAACACCTTTCCTGCATTTCAAATGCATCCTAATGCACAACAAATGCATCAGAATATGTCTAGGTGCTGTCAAACCCTAACCCTAACCCTAGCTCGGGCACTTCTAGACAATTTTCAAAATCCTGGCCTGCTGAAAAAGTGCTACAAAAGTTAGCTTAATGAGTGCAAATTGATCAGAAACATTCGCACTAGCAGTATTTCAGTACTTTAAAGGTAACTGCTTTCAGTCTATTTTAATTCTGCATTATCTAGGTTTTTGCAACTTGCTGCTGAAATAGTATATTAATTGAGCATGATTTTTGCTGTTTACAGCTTAGGATTACATTTACCACTAAAGTTTGGATATACTTTCCATTTACTTTGTTTTAAACCTCATAAAATAAGAGGATTCAGCATGTAGAAAGGCTGTATTGAAGACATTCAGTGTTGATGGTGTTTGCCTGGCAGGTGTGGGGCTCACAAAAAATGACAAAATGGGGAAAAATTAAATTTTCAAAGAAACTTAAAACCAACACCTTTCCTGCATTTCAAATGCATCCTAATGCACAACAAATGCATCAGAATATGTCTAGGTGCTGTCAAACCCTAACCCTAACCCTAGCTCGGGCACTAATAGAAAAATTTCAAAATCCTGGCCTGCTGAAAAAGTGCTACAAAAGTTAGCTTAATGAGTGCAAATTGATCAGAAACATTCGCACTAGCAGTATTTCAGTACTTTAAAGGTATCTGCTTTCAGTCTATTTTAATTCTGCATTATCTAGGTTTTTGCAACTTGCTGCTGAAATAGTATATTAAATGAGCATGATTTTTGCTGTTTACAGCTTAGGATTACATTTACCACTAAAGTTTGGATATACTTTCCATTTAGTTTGTTTTAAACCTCATAAAATAAGAGGATTCAGCATGTAGAAAGGCTGTATTGAAGACATTCAGTGTTGATGGTGTTTGCCTGGCAGGTGTGGGGCTCACAAAAAATGACAAAATGGGGAAAAATTAAATTTTCAAGGAAACTTAAAACCAACACCTTTCCTGCATTTCAAATGCATCCTAATGCACAACAAATGCATCAGAATATGTCTAGGTGCTGTCAAACCCTAACCCTAACCCTAGCTCAGGCACTAATAGAAAAATTTCAAAATCATGGCCTGCTGAAAAAGTGCTACAAAAGTTAGCTTAATGAGTGCAAATTGATCAGAAACATTCAAACTAGCAGTATTTCAGTACTTTAAAGGTATCTGCTTTCAGTCTATTTTAATTCTGCATTATCTAGGTTTTTGCAACTTGCTGCTGAAATAGTATATTAAATTAGCATGATTTTTGCCGTTTACAGCTTAGGATTACATTTACCACTAAAGTTTGGATATACTTTCTATTTAGTTTGTTTTAAACCTCATAAAATAAGAGGATTCAGCATGTAGAAAGGCTGTATTGAAGACATTCAGTGTTGATGGTGTTTGCCTGGCAGGTGTGGGGCTCACAAAAAATGACAAAATGGGGAAAAATTAAATTTTCAAGGAAACTTAAAACCAACACCTTTCCTGCATTTCAAATGCATCCTAATGCACAACAAATGCATCAGAATATGTCTAGGTGCTGTCAAACCCTAACCCTAACCCTAGCTCGGGCACTTCTAGACAATTTTCAAAATCCTGGCCTGCTGAAAAAGTGCTACAAAAGTTAGCTTAATGAGTGCAAATTGATCAGAAACATTCGCACTAGCAGTATTTCAGTACTTTAAAGGTATCTGCTTTCAGTCTATTTTAATTCTGCATTATCTAGGTTTTTGCAACTTGCTGCTGAAATAGTATATTAAATGAGCATGATTTTTGCTGTTTACAGCTTAGGATTACATTTACCACTAAAGTTTGGATATACTTTCCATGTAGTTTGTTTTAAACCTCATAAAATAAGAGGATTCAGCATGTAGAAAGGCTGTATTGAAGACATTCAGTGTTGATGGTGTTTGCCTGGCAGGTGTGGGGCTCACAAAAAATGACAAAATGGGGAAAAATTAAATTTTCAAGGAAACTTAAAACCAACACCTTTCCTGCATTTCAAATGCATCCTAATGCACAACAAATGCATCAGAATATGTCTAGGTGCTGTCAAACCCTAACCCTAACCCTAGCTCGGGCACTTCTAGACAATTTTCAAAATCCTGGCCTGCTGAAAAAGTGCTACAAAAGTTAGCTTAATGAGTGCAAATTGATCAGAAACATTCGCACTAGCAGTATTTCAGTACTTTAAAGGTATCTGCTTTCAGTCTATTTTAATTCTGCATTATCTAGGTTTTTGCAACTTGCTGCTGAAATAGTATATTAAATGAGCATGATTTTTGCTGTTTACAGCTTAGGATTACATTTACCACTAAAGTTTGGATATACTTTCCATTTACTTTGTTTTAAACCTCATAAAATAAGAGGATTCAGCATGTGGAAAGGCTGTATTGAAGACATTCAGTGTTGATGGTGTTTGCCTGGCAGGTGTGGGGCTCACAAAAAATGACAAAATGGGGAAAAATTAAATTTTCAAGGAAACTTAAAACCAACACCTTTCCTGCATTTCAAAATGCATCCTAATGCACAACAAATGCATCAGAATATGTCTAGGTGCTGTCAAACCCTAACCCTAACCCTAGCTCGGGCACTAATAGAAAAATTTCAAAATCCTGGCCTGCTGAAAAAGTGCTACAAAAGTTAGCTTAATGAGTGCAAATTGATCAGAAACATTCAAACTAGCAGTATTTCAGTACTTTAAAGGTATCTGCTTTCAGTTTATTTTAATTCTGCATTATCTAGGTTTTTGCAACTTGCTGCTTAAATAGTATATTAAATGAGCATGATTTTTGCTGTTTACAGCTTAGGATTACATTTACCACTAAAGTTTGGATATACTTTCCATGTAGTTTGTTTTAAACCTCATAAAATAAGAGGATTCAGCATGTAGAAAGGCTGTATTGAAGACATTCAGTGTTGATGGTGTTTGCCTGGCAGGTGTGGGGCTCACAAAAAATGACAAAATGGGGAAAAATTAAATTTTCAAAGAAACTTAAAACCAACACCTTTCCTGCATTTCAAAATGCATCCTAATGCACAACAAATGCATCAGAATATGTCTAGGTGCTGTCAAACCCTAACCCTAACCCTAGCTCGGGCACTAATAGAAAAATTTCAAAATCCTGGCCTGCTGAAAAAGTGCTACAAAAGTTAGCTTAATGAGTGCAAATTGATCAGAAACATTCACACTAGCAGTATTTCAGTACTTTAAAGGTATCTGCTTTCAGTCTATTTTAATTCTGCATTATCTAGGTTTTTGCAACTTGCTGCTGAAATAGTATATTAAATTAGCATGATTTTTGCCGTTTACAGCTTAGGATTACATTTACCACTAAAGTTTGGATATACTTTCCATTTAGTTTGTTTTAAACCTCATAAAATAAGAGGATTCAGCATGTAGAAAGGCTGTATTGAAGACATTCAGTGTTGATGGTGTTTGCCTGGCAGGTGTGGGGCTCACAAAAAATGACAAAATGGGGAAAAATTAAATTTTCAAGGAAACTTAAAACCAACACCTTTCCTGCATTTCAAATGCATCCTAATGCACAACAAATGCATCAGAATATGTCTAGGTGCTGTCAAACCCTAACCCTAACCCTAGCTCGGGCACTTCTAGACAATTTTCAAAATCCTGGCCTGCTGAAAAAGTGCTACAAAAGTTAGCTTAATGAGTGCAAATTGATCAGAAACATTCGCACTAGCAGTATTTCAGTACTTTAAAGGTATCTGCTTTCAGTCTATTTTAATTCTGCATTATCTAGGTTTTTGCAACTTGCTGCTGAAATAGTATATTAAATGAGCATGATTTTTGCTGTTTACAGCTTAGGATTACATTTACCACTAAAGTTTGGATATACTTTCTATTTAGTTTGTTTTAAACCTCATAAAATAAGAGGATTCAGCATGTAGAAAGGCTGTATTCAAGACATTCAGTGTTGATGGTGTTTGCCTGGCAGGTGTGGGGCTCACAAAAAATGACAAAATGGGGAAAAATTAAATTTTCAAGGAAACTTAAAACCAACACCTTTCCTGCATTTCAAAATGCATCCTAATGCACAACAAATGCATCAGAATATGTCTAGGTGCTGTCAAACCCTAACCCTAACCCTAGCTCGGGCACTAATAGAAAAATTTCAAAATCCTGGCCTGCTGAAAAAGTGCTACAAAAGTTAGCTTAATGAGTGCAAATTGATCAGAAACATTCACACTAGCAGTATTTCAGTACTTTAAAGGTATCTGCTTTCAGTCTATTTTAATTCTGCATTATCTAGGTTTTTGCAACTTGCTGCTGAAATAGTATATTAAATTAGCATGATTTTTGCCGTTTACAGCTTAGGATTACATTTACCACTAAGGTTTGGATATACTTTCTATTTAGTTTGTTTTAAACCTCATAAAATAAGAGGATTCAGCATGTAGAAAGGCTGTATTGAAGACATTCAGTGTTGATGGTGTTTGCCTGGCAGGTGTGGGGCTCACAAAAAATGACAAAATGGGGAAAAATTAAATTTTCAAGGAAACTTAAAACCAACACCTTTCCTGCATTTCAAATGCATCCTAATGCACAACAAATGCATCAGAATATGTCTAGGTGCTGTCAAACCCTAACCCTAACCCTAGCTCGGGCACTTCTAGACAATTTTCAAAATCCTGGCCTGCTGAATAAGTGCTACAAAAGTTAGCTTAATGAGTGCAAATTGATCAGAAACATTCGCACTAGCAGTATTTCAGTACTTTAAAGGTATCTGCTTTCAGTCTATTTTAATTCTGCATTATCTAGGTTTTTGCAACTTGCTGCTGAAATAGTATATTAAATGAGCATGATTTTTGCTGTTTACAGCTTAGGATTACATTTACCACTAAAGTTTGGATATACTTTCCATGTAGTTTGTTTTAAACCTCATAAAATAAGAGGATTCAGCATGTAGAAAGGCTGTATTGAAGACATTCAGTGTTGATGGTGTTTGCCTGGCAGGTGTGGGGCTCACAAAAAATGACAAAATGGGGAAAAATTAAATTTTCAAGGAAACTTAAAACCAACACCTTTCCTGCATTTCAAATGCATCCTAATGCACAACAAATGCATCAGAATATGTCTAGGTGCTGTCAAACCCTAACCCTAACCCTAGCTCGGGCACTTCTAGACAATTTTCAAAATCCTGGCCTGCTGAATAAGTGCTACAAAAGTTAGCTTAATGAGTGCAAATTGATCAGAAACATTCGCACTAGCAGTATTTCAGTACTTTAAAGGTATCTGCTTTCAGTCTATTTTAATTCTGCATTATCTAGGTTTTTGCAACTTGCTGCTGAAATAGTATATTAAATGAGCATGATTTTTGCTGTTTACAGCTTAGGATTACATTTACCACTAAAGTTTGGATATACTTTCCATGTAGTTTGTTTTAAACCTCATAAAATAAGAGGATTCAGCATGTAGAAAGGCTGTATTGAAGACATTCAGTGTTGATGGTGTTTGCCTGGCAGGTGTGGGGCTCACAAAAAATGACAAAATGGGGAAAAATTAAATTTTCAAAGAAACTTAAAACCAACACCTTTCCTGCATTTCAAAATGCATCCTAATGCACAACAAATGCATCAGAATATGTCTAGGTGCTGTCAAACCCTAACCCTAACCCTAGCTCGGGCACTAATAGAAAAATTTCAAAATCCTGGCCTGCTGAAAAAGTGCTACAAAAGTTAGCTTAATGAGTGCAAATTGATCAGAAACATTCGCACTAGCAGTATTTCAGTACTTTAAAGGTATCTGCTTTCAGTCTATTTTAATTCTGCATTATCTAGGTTTTTGCAACTTGCTGCTGAAATAGTATATTAAATGAGCATGATTTTTGCTGTTTACAGCTTAGGATTACATTTACCACTAAAGTTTGGATATACTTTCCATTTAGTTTGTTTTAAACCTCATAAAATAAGAGGATTCAGCATGTAGAAAGGCTGTATTGAAGACATTCAGTGTTGATGGTGTTTGCCTGGCAGGTGTGGGGCTCACAAAAAATGACAAAATGGGGAAAAATTAAATTTTCAAAGAAACTTAAAACCAACACCTTTCCTGCATTTCAAAATGCATCCTAATGCACAACAAATGCATCAGAATATGTCTAGGTGCTGTCAAACCCTAACCCTAACCCTAGCTCGGGCACTAATAGAAAAATTTCAAAATCCTGGCCTGCTGAAAAAGTGCTACAAAAGTTAGCTTAATGAGTGCAAATTGATCAGAAACATTCGCACTAGCAGTATTTCAGTACTTTAAAGGTATCTGCTTTCAGTCTATTTTAATTCTGCATTATCTAGGTTTTTGCAACTTGCTGCTGAAATAGTATATTAAATGAGCATGATTTTTGCTGTTTACAGCTTAGGATTACATTTACCACTAAAGTTTGGATATACTTTCCATTTAGTTTGTTTTAAACCTCATAAAATAAGAGGATTCAGCATGTAGAAAGGCTGTATTGAAGACATTCAGTGTTGATGGTGTTTGCCTGGCAGGTGTGGGGCTCACAAAAAATGACAAAATGGGGAAAAATTAAATTTTCAAGGAAACTTAAAACCAACACCTTTCCTGCATTTCAAATGCATCCTAATGCACAACAAATGCATCAGAATATGTCTAGGTGCTGTCAAACCCTAACCCTAACCCTAGCTCGGGCACTAATAGAAAAATTTCAAAATCCTGGCCTGCTGAAAAAGTGCTACAAAAGCTAGCTTAATGAATGCAAATTGATCAGAAACATTCACACTAGCAGTATTTCAGTACTTTAAAGGTATCTGCTTTCAGTCTATTTTAATTCTGCATTATCTAGGTTTTTGCAACTTGCTGCTTAAATAGTATATTAAATGAGCATGATTTTTGCTGTTTACAGCTTAGGATTACATTTACCACTAAAGTTTGGATATACTTTCCATGTAGTTTGTTTTAAACCTCATAAAATAAGAGGATTCAGCATGTAGAAAGGCTGTATTGAAGACATTCAGTGTTGATGGTGTTTGCCTGGCAGGTGTGGGGCTCACAAAAAATGACAAAATGGGGAAAAATTAAATTTTCAAGGAAACTTAAAACCAACACCTTTCCTGCATTTCAAATGCATCCTAATGCACAACAAATGCATCAGAATATGTCTAGGTGCTGTCAAACCCTAACCCTAACCCTAGCTCGGGCACTAATAGAAAAATTTCAAAATCCTGGCCTGCTGAAAAAGTGCTACAAAAGTTAGCTTAATGAGTGCAAATTGATCAGAAACATTCAAACTAGCAGTATTTCAGTACTTTAAAGGTAACTGCTTTCAGTCTATTTTAATTCTGCATTATCTAGGTTTTTGCAACTTGCTGCTGAAATAGTATATTAAATGAGCATGATTTTTGCTGTTTACAGCTTAGGATTACATTTACCACTAAAGTTTGGATATACTTTCCATTTACTTTGTTTTAAACCTCATAAAATAAGAGGATTCAGCATGTAGAAAGGCTGTATTGAAGACATTCAGTGTTGATGGTGTTTGCCTGGCAGGTGTGGGGCTCACAAAAAATGACAAAATGGGGAAAAATTAAATTTTCAAAGAAACTTAAAACCAACACCTTTCCTGCATTTCAAAATGCATCCTAATGCACAACAAATGCATCAGAATATGTCTAGGTGCTGTCAAACCCTAACCCTAACCCTAGCTCGGGCACTAATAGAAAAATTTCAAAATCCTGGCCTGCTGAAAAAGTGCTACAAAAGTTAGCTTAATGAGTGCAAATTGATCAGAAACATTCACACTAGCAGTATTTCAGTACTTTAAAGGTATCTGCTTTCAGTCTATTTTAATTCTGCATTATCTAGGTTTTTGCAACTTGCTGCTGAAATAGTATATTAAATGAGCATGATTGTTGCCGTTTACAGCTTAGGATTACATTTACCACTAAAGTTTGGATATACTTTCCATTTAGTTTGTTTTAAACCTCATAAAATAAGAGGATTCAGCATGTAGAAAGGCTGTATTGAAGACATTCAGTGTTGATGGTGTTTGCCTGGCAGGTGTGGGGCTCACAAAAAATGACAAAATGGGGAAAAATTAAATTTTCAAGGAAACTTAAAACCAACACCTTTCCTGCATTTCAAATGCATCCTAATGCACAACAAATGCATCAGAATATGTCTAGGTGCTGTCAAACCCTAACCCTAACCCTAGCTCGGGCACTAATAGAAAAATTTCAAAATCCTGGCCTGCTGAAAAAGTGCTACAAAAGTTAGCTTAATGAGTGCAAATTGATCAGAAACATTCAAACTAGCAGTATTTCAGTACTTTAAAGGTAACTGCTTTCAGTCTATTTTAATTCTGCATTATCTAGGTTTTTGCAACTTGCTGCTGAAATAGTATATTAAATGAGCATGATTTTTGCTGTTTACAGCTTAGGATTACATTTACCACTAAAGTTTGGATATACTTTCCATTTACTTTGTTTTAAACCTCATAAAATAAGAGGATTCAGCATGTAGAAAGGCTGTATTGAAGACATTCAGTGTTGATGGTGTTTGCCTGGCAGGTGTGGGGCTCACAAAAAATGACAAAATGGGGAAAAATTAAATTTTCAAGGAAACTTAAAACCAACACCTTTCCTGCATTTCAAATGCATCCTAATGCACAACAAATGCATCAGAATATGTCTAGGTGCTGTCAAACCCTAACCCTAACACTAGCTCGGGCACTAATAGAAAAATTTCAAAATCCTGGCCTGCTGAAAAAGTGCTACAAAAGCTAGCTTAATGAATGCAAATTGATCAGAAACATTCACACTAGCAGTATTTCAGTACTTTAAAGGTATCTGCTTTCAGTCTATTTTAATTCTGCATTATCTAGGTTTTTGCAACTTGCTGCTTAAATAGTATATTAAATGAGCATGATTTTTGCTGTTTACAGTTTAGGATTACATTTACCACTAAAGTTTGGATATACTTTCCATGTAGTTTGTTTTAAACCTCATAAAATAAGAGGATTCAGCATGTAGAAAGGCTGTATTGAAGACATTCAGTGTTGATGGTGTTTGCCTGGCAGGTGTGGGGCTCACAAAAAATGACAAAATGGGGAAAAATTAAATTTTCAAGGAAACTCAAAACCAACACCTTTCCTGCATTTCAAATGCATCCTAATGCACAACAAATGCATCAGAATATGTCTAGGTGCTGTCAAACCCTAACCCTAACCCTAGCTCGGGCACTAATAGAAAAATTTCAAAATCCTGGCCTGCTGAAAAAGTGCTACAAAAGTTAGCTTAATGAGTGCAAATTGATCAGAAACATTCACACTAGCAGTATTTCAGTACTTTAAAGGTATCTGCTTTCAGTCTATTTTAATTCTGCATTATCTAGGTTTTTGCAACTTGCTGCTGAAATAGTATATTAAATTAGCATGATTTTTGCCGTTTACAGCTTAGGATTACATTTACCACTAAAGTTTGGATATAATTTCTATTTAGTTTGTTTTAAACCTCATAAAATAAGAGGATTCAGCATGTAGAAAGGCTGTATTGAAGACATTCAGTGTTGATGGTGTTTGCCTGGCAGGTGTGGGGCTCACAAAAAATGACAAAATGGGGAAAAATTAAATTTTCAAGGAAACTTAAAACCAACACCTTTCCTGCATTTCAAATGCATCCTAATGCACAACAAATGCATCAGAATATGTCTAGGTGCTGTCAAACCCTAACCCTAACCCTAGCTCGGGCACTTCTAGACAATTTTCAAAATCCTGGCCTGCTGAAAAAGTGCTACAAAAGTTAGCTTAATGAGTGCAAATTGATCAGAAACATTCGCACTAGCAGTATTTCAGTACTTTAAAGGTATCTGCTTTCAGTCTATTTTAATTCTGCATTATCTAGGTTTTTGCAACTTGCTGCTGAAATAGTACATTAAATGAGCATGATTTTTGCTGTTCACAGCTTAGGATTACATTTACCACTAAAGTTTGGATATACTTTCCATTTACTTTGTTTTAAACCTCATAAAATAAGAGGATTCAGCATGTAGAAAGGCTGTATTGAAGACATTCAGTGTTGATGGTGTTTGCCTGGCAGGTGTGGGGCTCACAAAAAATGACAAAATGGGGAAAAATTAAATTTTCAAGGAAACTTAAAACCTACACCTTTCCTGCATTTCAAAATGCATCCTAATGCACAACAAATGCATCAGAATATGTCTAGGTGCTGTCAAACCCTAACCCTAACCCTAGCTCGGGCACTAATAGAAAAATTTCAAAATCCTGGCCTGCTGAAAAAGTGCTACAAAAGTTAGCTTAATGAGTGCAAATTGATCAGAAACATTCACACTAGCAGTATTTCAGTACTTTAAAGGTATCTGCTTTCAGTCTATTTTAATTCTGCATTATCTAGGTTTTTGCAACTTGCTGCTGAAATAGTATATTAAATGAGCATGATTTTTGCTGTTTACAGCTTAGGATTACATTTACCACTAAAGTTTGGATATACTTTCCATTTACTTTGTTTTAAACCTCATAAAATAAGAGGATTCAGCATGTAGAAAGGCTGTATTGAAGACATTCAGTGTTGATGGTGTTTGCCTGGCAGGTGTGGGGCTCACAAAAAATGACAAAATGGGGAAAAATTAAATTTTCAAGGAAACTTAAAACCAACACCTTTCCTGCATTTCAAATGCATCCTAATGCACAACAAATGCATCAGAATATGTCTAGGTGCTGTCAAACCCTAACCCTAACCCTAGCTCGGGCACTAATAGAAAAATTTCAAAATCCTGGCCTGCTGAAAAAGTGCTACAAAAGTTAGCTTAATGAGTGCAAATTGATCAGAAACATTCAAACTAGCAGTATTTCAGTACTTTAAAGGTATCTGCTTTCAGTCTATTTTAATTCTGCATTATCTAGGTTTTTGCAACTTGCTGCTTAAATAGTATATTAAATGAGCATGATTTTTGCTGTTTACAGCTTAGGATTACATTTACCACTAAAGTTTGGATATACTTTCCATTTAGTTTGTTTTAAACCTCATAAAATAAGAGGATTCAGCATGTAGAAAGGCTGTATTGAAGACATTCAGTGTTGATGGTGTTTGCCTGGCAGGTGTGGGGCTCACAAAAAATGACAAAATGGGGAAAAATTAAATTTTCAAGGAAACTTAAAACCAACACCTTTCCTGCATTTCAAATGCATCCTAATGCACAACAAATGCATCAGAATATGTCTAGGTGCTGTCAAACCCTAACCCTAACCCTAGCTCGGGCACTTCTAGACAATTTTCAAAATCCTGGCCTGCTGAAAAAGTGCTACAAAAGTTAGCTTAATGAGTGCAAATTGATCAGAAACATTCGCACTAGCAGTATTTCAGTACTTTAAAGGTATCTGCTTTCAGTCTATTTTAATTCTGCATTATCTAGGTTTTTGCAACTTGCTGCTGAAATAGTATATTAAATTAGCATGATTTTTGCCGTTTACAGCTTAGGATTACATTTACCACTAAAGTTTGGATATACTTTCTATTTAGTTTGTTTTAAAACTCATAAAATAAGAGGATTCAGCATGTAGAAAGGCTGTATTCAAGACATTCAGTGTTGATGGTGTTTGCCTGGCAGGTGTGGGGCTCACAAAAAATGACAAAATGGGGAAAAATTAAATTTTCAAGGAAACTTAAAACCAACACCTTTCCTGCATTTCAAAATGCATCCTAATGCACAACAAATGCATCAGAATATGTCTAGGTGCTGTCAAACCCTAACCCTAACCCTAGCTCGGGCACTAATAGAAAAATTTCAAAATCCTGGCCTGCTGAAAAAGTGCTACAAAAGTTAGCTTAATGAGTGCAAATTGATCAGAAACATTCACACTAGCAGTATTTCAGTACTTTAAAGGTATCTGCTTTCAGTCTATTTTAATTCTGCATTATCTAGGTTTTTGCAACTTGCTGCTGAAATAGTATATTAAATTAGCATGATTTTTGCCGTTTACAGCTTAGGATTACATTTACCACTAAGGTTTGGATATACTTTCTATTTAGTTTGTTTTAAACCTCATAAAATAAGAGGATTCAGCATGTAGAAAGGTTGTATTGAAGACATTCAGTGTTGATGGTGTTTGCCTGGCAGGTGTGGGGCTCACAAAAAATGACAAAATGGGGAAAAATTAAATTTTCAAGGAAACTTAAAACCAACACCTTTCCTGCATTTCAAATGCATCCTAATGCACAACAAATGCATCAGAATATGTCTAGGTGCTGTCAAACCCTAACCCTAACCCTAGCTCGGGCACTTCTAGACAATTTTCAAAATCCTGGCCTGCTGAATAAGTGCTACAAAAGTTAGCTTAATGAGTGCAAATTGATCAGAAACATTCGCACTAGCAGTATTTCAGTACTTTAAAGGTATCTGCTTTCAGTCTATTTTAATTCTGCATTATCTAGGTTTTTGCAACTTGCTGCTGAAATAGTATATTAAATGAGCATGATTTTTGCTGTTTACAGCTTAGGATTACATTTACCACTAAAGTTTGGATATACTTTCCATTTACTTTGTTTTAAACCTCATAAAATAAGAGGATTCAGCATGTAGAAAGGCTGTATTGAAGACATTCAGTGTTGATGGTGTTTGCCTGGCAGGTGTGGGGCTCACAAGAAATGACAAAATGGGGAAAAATTAAATTTTCAAGGAAACTTAAAACCAACACCTTTCCTGCATTTCAAATGCATCCTAATGCACAACAAATGCATCAGAATATGTCTAGGTGCTGTCAAACCCTAACCCTAACCCTAGCTCGGGCACTAATAGAAAAATTTCAAAATCCTGGCCTGCTGAAAAAGTGCTACAAAAGTTAGCTTAATGAGTGCAAATTGATCAGAAACATTCACACTAGCAGTATTTCAGTACTTTAAAGGTATCTGCTTTCAGTCTATTTTAATAATGCATTATTTAGGTTTTTGCAACTTGCTGCTGAAATAGTATATTAAATGAGCATGATTTTTGCTGTTTACAGCTTAGGATTACATTTACCACTAAAGTTTGGATATACTTTCCATTTACTTTGTTTTAAACCTCATAAAATAAGAGGATTCAGCATGTAGAAAGGCTGTATTCAAGACATTCAGTGTTGATGGTGTTTGCCTGGCAGGTGTGGGGCTCACAAAAAATGACAAAATGGGGAAAAATTAAATTTTCAAGGAAACTTAAAACCAACACCTTTCCTGCATTTCAAAATGCATCCTAATGCACAACAAATGCATCAGAATATGTCTAGGTGCTGTCAAACCCTAACCCTAACCCTAGCTCGGGCACTAATAGAAAAATTTCAAAATCCTGGCCTGCTGAAAAAGTGCTACAAAAGTTAGCTTAATGAGTGCAAATTGATCAGAAACATTCGCACTAGCAGTATTTCAGTACTTTAAAGGTATCTGCTTTCAGTCTATTTGAATTCTGCATTATCTAGGTTTTTGCAACTTGCTGCTGAAATAGTATATTAAATGAGCATGATTTTTGCTGTTTACAGCTTAGGATTACATTTACCACTAAAGTTTGGATATACTTTCCATTTACTTTGTTTTAAACCTCATAAAATAAGAGGATTCAGCATGTAGAAAGGCTGTATTGAAGACATTCAGTGTTGATGGTGTTTGCCTGGCAGGTGTGGGGCTCACAAAAAATGACAAAATGGGGAAAAATTAAATTTTCAAGGAAACTTAAAACCAACACCTTTCCTGCATTTCAAATGCATCCTAATGCACAACAAATGCATCAGAATATGTCTAGGTGCTGTCAAACCCTAACCCTAACCCTAGCTCGGGCACTTCTAGACAATTTTCAAAATCCTGGCCTGCTGAATAAGTGCTACAAAAGTTAGCTTAATGAGTGCAAATTGATCAGAAACATTCGCACTAGCAGTATTTCAGTACTTTAAAGGTATCTGCTTTCAGTCTATTTTAATTCTGCATTATCTAGGTTTTTGCAACTTGCTGCTGAAATAGTATATTAAATGAGCATGATTTTTGCTGTTTACAGCTTAGGATTACATTTACCACTAAAGTTTGGATATACTTTCCATTTACTTTGTTTTAAACCTCATAAAATAAGAGGATTCAGCATGTAGAAAGGCTGTATTGAAGACATTCAGTGTTGATGGTGTTTGCCTGGCAGGTGTGGGGCTCACAAAAAATGACAAAATGGGGAAAAATTAAATTTTCAAGGAAACTTAAAACCAACACCTTTCCTGCATTTCAAATGCATCCTAATGCACAACAAATGCATCAGAATATGTCTAGGTGCTGTCAAACCCTAACCCTAACCCTAGCTCGGGCACTAATAGAAAAATTTCAAAATCCTGGCCTGCTGAAAAAGTGCTACAAAAGTTAGCTTAATGAGTGCAAATTGATCAGAAACATTCGCACTAGCAGTATTTCAGTACTTTAAAGGTATCTGCTTTCAGTCTATTTGAATTCTGCATTATCTAGGTTTTTGCAACTTGCTGCTGAAATAGTATATTAAATGAGCATGATTTTTGCTGTTTACAGCTTAGGATTACATTTACCACTAAAGTTTGGATATACTTTCCATTTACTTTGTTTTAAACCTCATAAAATAAGAGGATTCAGCATGTAGAAAGGCTGTATTGAAGACATTCAGTGTTGATGGTGTTTGCCTGGCAGGTGTGGGGCTCACAAAAAATGACAAAATGGGGAAAAATTAAATTTTCAAGGAAACTTAAAACCAACACCTTTCCTGCATTTCAAATGCATCCTAATGCACAACAAATGCATCAGAATATGTCTAGGTGCTGTCAAACCCTAACCCTAACCCTAGCTCGGGCACTAATAGAAAAATTTCAAAATCCTGGCCTGCTGAAAAAGTGCTACAAAAGTTAGCTTAATGAGTGCAAATTGATCAGAAACATTCACACTAGCAGTATTTCAGTACTTTAAAGGTATCTGCTTTCAGTCTATTTTAATTCTGCATTATCTAGGTTTTTGCAACTTGCTGCTTAAATAGTATATTAAATGAGCATGATTTTTGCTGTTTACAGCTAAGGATTACATTTACCACTAAAGTTTGGATATACTTTCCATGTAGTTTGTTTTAAACCTCATAAAATAAGAGGATTCAGCATGTAGAAAGGCTGTATTGAAGACATTCAGTGTTGATGGTGTTTGCCTGGCAGGTGTGGGGCTCACAAAAAATGACAAAATGGGGAAAAATTAAATTTTCAAGGAAACTTAAAACCAACACCTTTCCTGCATTTCAAATGCATCCTAATGCACAACAAATGCATCAGAATATGTCTAGGTGCTGTCAAACCCTAACCCTAACCCTAGCTCGGGCACTAATAGAAAAATTTCAAAATCCTGGCCTGCTGAAAAAGTGCTACAAAAGTTAGCTTAATGAGTGCAAATTGATCAGAAACATTCACACTAGCAGTATTTCAGTACTTTAAAGGTATCTGCTTTCAGTCTATTTTAATTCTGCATTATCTAGGTTTTTGCAACTTGCTGCTGAAATAGTATATTAAATGAGCATGATTTTTGCCGTTTACAGCTTAGGATTACATTTACCACTAAAGTTTGGATATACTTTCCATTTAGTTTGTTTTAAACCTCATAAAATAAGAGGATTCAGCATGTAGAAAGGCTGTATTGAAGACATTCAGTGTTGATGGTGTTTGCCTGGCAGGTGTGGGGCTCACAAAAAATGACAAAATGGGGAAAAAATAAATTTTCAAGGAAACTTAAAACCAACACCTTTCCTGCATTTCAAATGCATCCTAATGCACAACAAATGCATCAGAATATGTCTAGGTGCTGTCAAACCCTAACCCTAACCCTAGCTCGGGCACTAATAGAAAAATTTCAAAATCCTGGCCTGCTGAAAAAGTGCTACAAAAGTTAGCTTAATGAGTGCAAATTGATCAGAAACATTCACACTAGCAGTATTTCAGTACTTTAAAGGTATCTGCTTTCAGTCTATTTTAATAATGCATTATTTAGGTTTTTGCAACTTGCTGCTGAAATAGTATATTAAATGAGCATGATTTTTGCTGTTTACAGCTTAGGATTACATTTACCACTAAAGTTTGGATATACTTTCCATTTACTTTGTTTTAAACCTCATAAAATAAGAGGATTCAGCATGTAGAAAGGCTGTATTCAAGACATTCAGTGTTGATGGTGTTTGCCTGGCAGGTGTGGGGCTCACAAAAAATGACAAAATGGGGAAAAATTAAATTTTCAAGGAAACTTAAAACCAACACCTTTCCTGCATTTCAAAATGCATCCTAATGCACAACAAATGCATCAGAATATGTCTAGGTGCTGTCAAACCCTAACCCTAACCCTAGCTCGGGCACTAATAGAAAAATTTCAAAATCCTGGCCTGCTGAAAAAGTGCTACAAAAGTTAGCTTAATGAGTGCAAATTGATCAGAAACATTCGCACTAGCAGTATTTCAGTACTTTAAAGGTATCTGCTTTCAGTCTATTTGAATTCTGCATTATCTAGGTTTTTGCAACTTGCTGCTGAAATAGTATATTAAATGAGCATGATTTTTGCTGTTTACAGCTTAGGATTACATTTACCACTAAAGTTTGGATATACTTTCCATTTACTTTGTTTTAAACCTCATAAAATAAGAGGATTCAGCATGTAGAAAGGCTGTATTGAAGACATTCAGTGTTGATGGTGTTTGCCTGGCAGGTGTGGGGCTCACAAAAAATGACAAAATGGGGAAAAATTAAATTTTCAAGGAAACTTAAAACCAACACCTTTCCTGCATTTCAAATGCATCCTAATGCACAACAAATGCATCAGAATATGTCTAGGTGCTGTCAAACCCTAACCCTAACCCTAGCTCGGGCACTTCTAGACAATTTTCAAAATCCTGGCCTGCTGAATAAGTGCTACAAAAGTTAGCTTAATGAGTGCAAATTGATCAGAAACATTCGCACTAGCAGTATTTCAGTACTTTAAAGGTATCTGCTTTCAGTCTATTTTAATTCTGCATTATCTAGGTTTTTGCAACTTGCTGCTGAAATAGTATATTAAATGAGCATGATTTTTGCTGTTTACAGCTTAGGATTACATTTACCACTAAAGTTTGGATATACTTTCCATTTACTTTGTTTTAAACCTCATAAAATAAGAGGATTCAGCATGTAGAAAGGCTGTATTGAAGACATTCAGTGTTGATGGTGTTTGCCTGGCAGGTGTGGGGCTCACAAAAAATGACAAAATGGGGAAAAATTAAATTTTCAAGGAAACTTAAAACCAACACCTTTCCTGCATTTCAAATGCATCCTAATGCACAACAAATGCATCAGAATATGTCTAGGTGCTGTCAAACCCTAACCCTAACCCTAGCTCGGGCACTAATAGAAAAATTTCAAAATCCTGGCCTGCTGAAAAAGTGCTACAAAAGTTAGCTTAATGAGTGCAAATTGATCAGAAACATTCGCACTAGCAGTATTTCAGTACTTTAAAGGTATCTGCTTTCAGTCTATTTGAATTCTGCATTATCTAGGTTTTTGCAACTTGCTGCTGAAATAGTATATTAAATGAGCATGATTTTTGCTGTTTACAGCTTAGGATTACATTTACCACTAAAGTTTGGATATACTTTCCATTTACTTTGTTTTAAACCTCATAAAATAAGAGGATTCAGCATGTAGAAAGGCTGTATTGAAGACATTCAGTGTTGATGGTGTTTGCCTGGCAGGTGTGGGGCTCACAAAAAATGACAAAATGGGGAAAAATTAAATTTTCAAGGAAACTTAAAACCAACACCTTTCCTGCATTTCAAATGCATCCTAATGCACAACAAATGCATCAGAATATGTCTAGGTGCTGTCAAACCCTAACCCTAACCCTAGCTCGGGCACTAATAGAAAAATTTCAAAATCCTGGCCTGCTGAAAAAGTGCTACAAAAGTTAGCTTAATGAGTGCAAATTGATCAGAAACATTCACACTAGCAGTATTTCAGTACTTTAAAGGTATCTGCTTTCAGTCTATTTTAATTCTGCATTATCTAGGTTTTTGCAACTTGCTGCTTAAATAGTATATTAAATGAGCATGATTTTTGCTGTTTACAGCTAAGGATTACATTTACCACTAAAGTTTGGATATACTTTCCATGTAGTTTGTTTTAAACCTCATAAAATAAGAGGATTCAGCATGTAGAAAGGCTGTATTGAAGACATTCAGTGTTGATGGTGTTTGCCTGGCAGGTGTGGGGCTCACAAAAAATGACAAAATGGGGAAAAATTAAATTTTCAAGGAAACTTAAAACCAACACCTTTCCTGCATTTCAAATGCATCCTAATGCACAACAAATGCATCAGAATATGTCTAGGTGCTGTCAAACCCTAACCCTAACCCTAGCTCGGGCACTAATAGAAAAATTTCAAAATCCTGGCCTGCTGAAAAAGTGCTACAAAAGTTAGCTTAATGAGTGCAAATTGATCAGAAACATTCACACTAGCAGTATTTCAGTACTTTAAAGGTATCTGCTTTCAGTCTATTTTAATTCTGCATTATCTAGGTTTTTGCAACTTGCTGCTGAAATAGTATATTAAATGAGCATGATTTTTGCCGTTTACAGCTTAGGATTACATTTACCACTAAAGTTTGGATATACTTTCCATTTAGTTTGTTTTAAACCTCATAAAATAAGAGGATTCAGCATGTAGAAAGGCTGTATTGAAGACATTCAGTGTTGATGGTGTTTGCCTGGCAGGTGTGGGGCTCACAAAAAATGACAAAATGGGGAAAAATTAAATTTTCAAGAAAACTTAAAACCAACACCTTTCCTGCATTTCAAATGCATCCTAATGCACAACAAATGCATCAGAATATGTCTAGGTGCTGTCAAACCCTAACCCTAACCCTAGCTCGGGCACTAATAGAAAAATTTCAAAATCCTGGCCTGCTGAAAAAGTGCTACAAAAGTTAGCTTAATGAGTGCAAATTGATCAGAAACATTCAAACTAGCAGTATTTCAGTACTTTAAAGGTAACTGCTTTCAGTCTATTTTAATTCTGCATTATCTAGGTTTTTGCAACTTGCTGCAGAAATAGTATATTAAATGAGCATGATTTTTGCTGTTTACAGCTTAGGATTACATTTACCACTAAAGTTTGGATATACTTTCTATTTAGTTTGTTTTAAACCTCATAAAATAAGAGGATTCAGCATGTAGAAAGGCTGTATTGAAGACATTCAGTGTTGATGGTGTTTGCCTGGCAGGTGTGGGGCTCACAAAAAATGACAAAATGGGGAAAAATTAAATTTTCAAGGAAACTTAAAACCAACACCTTTCCTGCATTTCAAATGCATCCTAATGCACAACAAATGCATCAGAATATGTCTAGGTGCTGTCAAACCCTAACCCTAACCCTAGCTCGGGCACTTCTAGACAATTTTCAAAATCCTGGCCTGCTGAAAAAGTGCTACAAAAGTTAGCTTAATGAGTGCAAATTGATCAGAAACATTCGCACTAGCAGTATTTCAGTACTTTAAAGGTATCTGCTTTCAGTCTATTTTAATTCTGCATTATCTAGGTTTTTGCAACTTGCTGCTGAAATAGTATATTAAATGAGCATGATTTTTGCCGTTTACAGCTTAGGATTACCTTTACCACTAATGTTTGGATATACTTTCCATTTAGTTTGTTTTAAACCTCATAAAATAAGAGGATTCAGCATGTAGAAAGGCTGTATTGAAGACATTCAGTGTTGATGGTGTTTGCCTGGCAGGTGTGGGGCTCACAAAAAATGACAAAATGGGGAAAAATTAAATTTTCAAGGAAACTTAAAACCAACACCTTTCCTGCATTTCAAATGCATCCTAATGCACAACAAATGCATCAGAATATGTCTAGGTGCTGTCAAACCCTAACCCTAACCCTAGCTCGGGCACTAATAGAAAAATTTCAAAATCCTGGCCTGCTGAAAAAGTGCTACAAAAGTTAGCTTAATGAGTGCAAATTGATCAGAAACATTCACACTAGCAGTATTTCAGTACTTTAAAGGTATCTGCTTTCAGTCTATTTTAATTCTGCATTATCTAGGTTTTTGCAACTTGCTGCTGAAATAGTATATTAAATGAGCATGATTTTTGCCGTTTACAGCTTAGGATTACATTTACCACTAAAGTTTGGATATACTTTCCATTTAGTTTGTTTTAAACCTCATAAAATAAGAGGATTCAGCATGTAGAAAGGCTGTATTGAAGACATTCAGTGTTGATGGTGTTTGCCTGGCAGGTGTGGGGCTCACAAAAAATGACAAAATGGGGAAAAATTAAATTTTCAAGAAAACTTAAAACCAACACCTTTCCTGCATTTCAAATGCATCCTAATGCACAACAAATGCATCAGAATATGTCTAGGTGCTGTCAAACCCTAACCCTAACCCTAGCTCGGGCACTAATAGAAAAATTTCAAAATCCTGGCCTGCTGAAAAAGTGCTACAAAAGTTAGCTTAATGAGTGCAAATTGATCAGAAACATTCAAACTAGCAGTATTTCAGTACTTTAAAGGTAACTGCTTTCAGTCTATTTTAATTCTGCATTATCTAGGTTTTTGCAACTTGCTGCAGAAATAGTATATTAAATGAGCATGATTTTTGCTGTTTACAGCTTAGGATTACATTTACCACTAAAGTTTGGATATACTTTCTATTTAGTTTGTTTTAAACCTCATAAAATAAGAGGATTCAGCATGTAGAAAGGCTGTATTGAAGACATTCAGTGTTGATGGTGTTTGCCTGGCAGGTGTGGGGCTCACAAAAAATGACAAAATGGGGAAAAATTAAATTTTCAAGGAAACTTAAAACCAACACCTTTCCTGCATTTCAAATGCATCCTAATGCACAACAAATGCATCAGAATATGTCTAGGTGCTGTCAAACCCTAACCCTAACCCTAGCTCGGGCACTAATAGAACAATTTCAAAATCCTGGCCTGCTGAAAAACTGCTACAAAAGTTAGCTTAATGAGTGCAAATTGATCAGAAACATTCAAACTAGCAGTATTTCAGTACTTTAAAGGTATCTGCTTTCAGTCTATTTTAATTCTGCATTATCTAGGTTTTTGCAACTTGCTGCAGAAATAGTATATTAAATGAGCATGATTTTTGCTGTTTACAGCTTAGGATTACATTTACCACTAAAGTTTGGATATACTTTCTATTTAGTTTGTTTTAAACCTCATAAAATAAGAGGATTCAGCATGTAGAAAGGCTGTGTTGAAGACATTCAGTGTTGATGGTGTTTGCCTGGCAGGTGTGGGGCTCACAAAAAATGACAAAATGGGGAAAAATTAAATTTTCAAGGAAACTTAAAACCAACACCTTTCCTGTATTTCAAATGCATCCTAATGCACAACAAATGCATCAGAATATGTCTAGGTGCTGTCAAACCCTAACCCTAACCCTAGCTCGGGCACTAATAGAAAAATTTCAAAATCCTGGCCTGCTGAAAAAGTGCTACAAAAGTTAGCTTAATGAGTGCAAATTGATCAGAAACATTCAAACTAGCAGTATTTCAGTACTTTAAAGGTAACTGCTTTCAGTCTATTTTAATTCTGCATTATCTAGGTTTTTGCAACTTGCTGCAGAAATAGTATATTAAATGAGCATGATTTTTGCTGTTTACAGCTTAGGATTACATTTACCACTAAAGTTTGGATATACTTTCTATTTAGTTTGTTTTAAACCTCATAAAATAAGAGGATTCAGCATGTAGAAAGGCTGTATTGAAGACATTCAGTGTTGATGGTGTTTGCCTGGCAGGTGTGGGGCTCACAAAAAATGACAAAATGGGGAAAAATTAAATTTTCAAGGAAACTTAAAACCAACACCTTTCCTGCATTTCAAATGCATCCTAATGCACAACAAATGCATCAGAATATGTCTAGGTGCTGTCAAACCCTAACCCTAACCCTAGCTCGGGCACTTCTAGACAATTTTCAAAATCCTGGCCTGCTGAAAAAGTGCTACAAAAGTTAGCTTAATGAGTGCAAATTGATCAGAAACATTCGCACTAGCAGTATTTCAGTACTTTAAAGGTATCTGCTTTCAGTCTATTTTAATTCTGCATTATCTAGGTTTTTGCAACTTGCTGCTGAAATAGTATATTAAATGAGCATGATTTTTGCTGTTTACAGCTTAGGATTACATTTACCACTAAAGTTTGGATATACTTTCCATTTACTTTGTTTTAAACCTCATAAAATAAGAGGATTCAGCATGTAGAAAGGCTGTATTGAAGACATTCAGTGTTGATGGTGTTTGCCTGGCAGGTGTGGGGCTCACAAAAAATGACAAAATGGGGAAAAATTAAATTTTCAAAGAAACTTAAAACCAACACCTTTCCTGCATTTCAAAATGCATCCTAATGCACAACAAATGCATCAGAATATGTCTAGGTGCTGTCAAACCCTAACCCTAACCCTAGCTCGGGCACTAATAGAAAAATTTCAAAATCCTGGCCTGCTGAAAAAGTGCTACAAAAGTTAGCTTAATGAGTGCAAATTGATCAGAAACATTCACACTAGCAGTATTTCAGTACTTTAAAGGTATCTGCTTTCAGTCTATTTTAATTCTGCATTATCTAGGTTTTTGCAACTTGCTGCTGAAATAGAATATTAAATGAGCATGATTTTTGCCGTTTACAGCTTAGGATTACATTTACCACTAAAGTTTGGATATACTTTCCATGTAGTTTGTTTTAAACCTCATAAAATAAGAGGATTCAGCATGTAGAAAGGCTGTATTGAAGACATTCAGTGTTGATGGTGTTTGCCTGGCAGGTGTGGGGCTCACAAAAAATGACAAAATGGGGAAAAATTAAATTTTCAAGGAAACTTAAAACCAACACCTTTCCTGCATTTCAAATGCATCCTAATGCACAACAAATGCATCAGAATATGTCTAGGTGCTGTCAAACCCTAACCCTAACCCTAGCTCGGGCACTAATAGAAAAATTTCAAAATCCTGGCCTGCTGAAAAAGTGCTACAAAAGTTAGCTTAATGAGTGCAAATTGATCAGAAACATTCAAACTAGCAGTATTTCAGTACTTTAAAGGTATCTGCTTTCAGTCTATTTTAATTCTGCATTATCTAGGTTTTTGCAACTTGCTGCTGAAATAGTATATTAAATGAGCATGATTGTTGCTGTTTACAGCTTAGGATTACATTTACCACTAAAGTTTGGATATACTTTCCATTTACTTTGTTTTAAACCTCATAAAATTAGAGGATTCAGCATGTAGAAAGGCTGTATTGAAGACATTCAGTGTTGATGGTGTTTGCCTGGCAGGTGTGGGGCTCACAAAAAATGACAAAATGGGGAAAAATTAAATTTTCAAAGAAACTTAAAACCAACACCTTTCCTGCATTTCAAAATGCATCCTAATGCACAACAAATGCATCAGAATATGTCTAGGTGCTGTCAAACCCTAACCCTAACCCTAGCTCGGGCACTAATAGAAAAATTTCAAAATCCTGGCCTGCTGAAAAAGTGCTACAAAAGTTAGCTTAATGAGTGCAAATTGATCAGAAACATTCACACTAGCAGTATTTCAGTACTTTAAAGGTATCTGCTTTCAGTCTATTTTAATTCTGCATTATCTAGGTTTTTGCAACTTGCTGCTGAAATAGTATATTAAATGAGCATGATTTTTGCTGTTTACAGCTTAGGATTACATTTACCACTAAAGTTTGGATATACATTCCATTTACTTTGTTGTAAACCTCATAAAATAAGAGGATTCAGCATGTAGAAAGGCTGTATTGAAGACATTCAGTGTTGATGGTGTTTGCCTGGCAGGTGTGGGGCTCACAAAAAATGACAAAATGGGGAAAAATTAAATTTTCAAGGAAACTTAAAACCAACACCTTTCCTGCATTTCAAATGCATCCTAATGCACAACAAATGCATCAGAATATGTCTAGGTGCTGTCAAACCCTAACCCTAACCCTACCTCGGGCACTAATAGAAAAATTTCAAAATCCTGGCCTGCTGAAAAAGTGCTACAAAAGTTAGCTTAATGAGTGCAAATTGATCAGAAACATTCAAACTAGCAGTATTTCAGTACTTTAAAGGTAACTGCTTTCAGTCTATTTTAATTCTGCATTATCTAGGTTTTTGCAACTTGCTGCAGAAATAGTATATTAAATGAGCATGATTTTTGCTGTTTACAGCTTAGGATTACATTTACCACTAAAGTTTGGATATACTTTCTATTTAGTTTGTTTTAAACCTCATAAAATAAGAGGATTCAGCATGTAGAAAGGCTGTATTGAAGACATTCAGTGTTGATGGTGTTTGCCTGGCAGGTGTGGGGCTCACAAAAAATGACAAAATGGGGAAAAATTAAATTTTCAAGGAAACTTAAAACCAACACCTTTCCTGCATTTCAAATGCATCCTAATGCACAACAAATGCATCAGAATATGTCTAGGTGCTGTCAAACCCTAACCCTAACCCTAGCTCGGGCACTTCTAGACAATTTTCAAAATCCTGGCCTGCTGAAAAAGTGCTACAAAAGTTAGCTTAATGAGTGCAAATTGATCAGAAACATTCGCACTAGCAGTATTTCAGTACTTTAAAGGTATCTGCTTTCAGTCTATTTTAATTCTGCATTATCTAGGTTTTTGCAACTTGCTGCAGAAATAGTATATTAAATGAGCATGATTTTTGCTGTTTACAGCTTAGGATTACATTTACCACTAAAGTTTGGATATACTTTCTATTTAGTTTGTTTTAAACCTCATAAAATAAGAGGATTCAGCATGTAGAAAGGCTGTATTGAAGACATTCAGTGTTGATGGTGTTTGCCTGGCAGGTGTGGGGCTCACAAAAAATGACAAAATGGGGAAAAATTAAATTTTCAAGGAAACTTAAAACCAACACCTTTCCTGCATTTCAAATGCATCCTAATGCACAACAAATGCATCAGAATATGTCTAGGTGCTGTCAAACCCTAACCCTAACCCTAGCTCGGGCACTAATAGAAAAATTTCAAAATCCTGGCCTGCTGAAAAAGTGCTACAAAAGTTAGCTTAATGAGTGCAAATTGATCAGAAACATTCAAACTAGCAGTATTTCAGTACTTTAAAGGTAACTGCTTTCAGTCTATTTTAATTCTGCATTATCTAGGTTTTTGCAACTTGCTGCAGAAATAGTATATTAAATGAGCATGATTTTTGCTGTTTACAGCTTAGGATTACATTTACCACTAAAGTTTGGATATACTTTCTATTTAGTTTGTTTTAAACCTCATAAAATAAGAGGATTCAGCATGTAGAAAGGCTGTATTGAAGACATTCAGTGTTGATGGTGTTTGCCTGGCAGGTGTGGGGCTCACAAAAAATGACAAAATGGGGAAAAATTAAATTTTCAAGGAAACTTAAAACCAACACCTTTCCTGCATTTCAAATGCATCCTAATGCACAACAAATGCATCAGAATATGTCTAGGTGCTGTCAAACCCTAACCCTAACCCTAGCTCGGGCACTAATAGAAAAATTTCAAAATCCTGGCCTGCTGAAAAAGTGCTACAAAAGTTAGCTTAATGAGTGCAAATTGATCAGAAACATTCACACTAGCAGTATTTCAGTACTTTAAAGGTATCTGCTTTCAGTCTATTTTAATTCTGCATTATCTAGGTTTTTGCAACTTGCTGCTGAAATAGAATATTAAATGAGCATGATTTTTGCCGTTTACAGCTTAGGATTACATTTACCACTAAAGTTTGGATATACTTTCCATGTAGTTTGTTTTAAACCTCATAAAATAAGAGGATTCAGCATGTAGAAAGGCTGTATTGAAGACATTCAGTGTTGATGGTGTTTGCCTGGCAGGTGTGGGGCTCACAAAAAATGACAAAATGGGGAAAAATTAAATTTTCAAGGAAACTTAAAACCAACACCTTTCCTGCATTTCAAATGCATCCTAATGCACAACAAATGCATCAGAATATGTCTAGGTGCTGTCAAACCCTAACCCTAACCCTAGCTCGGGCACTAATAGAAAAATTTCAAAATCCTGGCCTGCTGAAAAAGTGCTACAAAAGTTAGCTTAATGAGTGCAAATTGATCAGAAACATTCAAACTAGCAGTATTTCAGTACTTTAAAGGTATCTGCTTTCAGTCTATTTTAATTCTGCATTATCTAGGTTTTTGCAACTTGCTGCTGAAATAGTATATTAAATGAGCATGATTGTTGCTGTTTACAGCTTAGGATTACATTTACCACTAAAGTTTGGATATACTTTCCATTTACTTTGTTTTAAACCTCATAAAATTAGAGGATTCAGCATGTAGAAAGGCTGTATTGAAGACATTCAGTGTTGATGGTGTTTGCCTGGCAGGTGTGGGGCTCACAAAAAATGACAAAATGGGGAAAAATTAAATTTTCAAAGAAACTTAAAACCAACACCTTTCCTGCATTTCAAAATGCATCCTAATGCACAACAAATGCATCAGAATATGTCTAGGTGCTGTCAAACCCTAACCCTAACCCTAGCTCGGGCACTTCTAGACAATTTTCAAAATCCTGGCCTGCTGAAAAAGTGCTACAAAAGTTAGCTTAATGAGTGCAAATTGATCAGAAACATTCACACTAGCAGTATTTCAGTACTTTAAAGGTATCTGCTTTCAGTCTATTTTAATTCTGCATTATCTAGGTTTTTGCAACTTGCTGCTGAAATAGTATATTAAATGAGCATGATTTTTGCTGTTTACAGCTTAGGATTACATTTACCACTAAAGTTTGGATATACATTCCATTTACTTTGTTGTAAACCTCATAAAATTAGAGGATTCAGCATGTAGAAAGGCTGTATTGAAGACATTCAGTGTTGATGGTGTTTGCCTGGCAGGTGTGGGGCTCACAAAAAATGACAAAATGGGGAAAAATTAAATTTTCAAGGAAACTTAAAACCAACACCTTTCCTGCATTTCAAATGCATCCTAATGCACAACAAATGCATCAGAATATGTCTAGGTGCTGTCAAACCCTAACCCTAACCCTACCTCGGGCACTAATAGAAAAATTTCAAAATCCTGGCCTGCTGAAAAAGTGCTACAAAAGTTAGCTTAATGAGTGCAAATTGATCAGAAACATTCAAACTAGCAGTATTTCAGTACTTTAAAGGTAACTGCTTTCAGTCTATTTTAATTCTGCATTATCTAGGTTTTTGCAACTTGCTGCAGAAATAGTATATTAAATGAGCATGATTTTTGCTGTTTACAGCTTAGGATTACATTTACCACTAAAGTTTGGATATACTTTCTATTTAGTTTGTTTTAAACCTCATAAAATAAGAGGATTCAGCATGTAGAAAGGCTGTATTGAAGACATTCAGTGTTGATGGTGTTTGCCTGGCAGGTGTGGGGCTCACAAAAAATGACAAAATGGGGAAAAATTAAATTTTCAAGGAAACTTAAAACCAACACCTTTCCTGCATTTCAAATGCATCCTAATGCACAACAAATGCATCAGAATATGTCTAGGTGCTGTCAAACCCTAACCCTAACCCTAGCTCGGGCACTTCTAGACAATTTTCAAAATCCTGGCCTGCTGAAAAAGTGCTACAAAAGTTAGCTTAATGAGTGCAAATTGATCAGAAACATTCGCACTAGCAGTATTTCAGTACTTTAAAGGTATCTGCTTTCAGTCTATTTTAATTCTGCATTATCTAGGTTTTTGCAACTTGCTGCTGATATAGTATATTAAATGAGCATGATTTTTGCTGTTTACAGCTTAGGATTACATTTACCACTAAAGTTTGGATATACTTTCCATTTACTTTGTTTTAAACCTCATAAAATAAGAGGATTCAGCATGTAGAAAGGCTGTATTGAAGACATTCAGTGTTGATGGTGTTTGCCTGGCAGGTGTGGGGCTCACAAAAAATGACAAAATGGGGAAAAATTAAATTTTCAAAGAAACTTAAAACCAACACCTTTCCTGCATTTCAAAATGCATCCTAATGCACAACAAATGCATCAGAATATGTCTAGGTGCTGTCAAACCCTAACCCTAACCCTAGCTCGGGCACTAATAGAAAAATTTCAAAATCCTGGCCTGCTGAAAAAGTGCTACAAAAGTTAGCTTAATGAGTGCAAATTGATCAGAAACATTCACACTAGCAGTATTTCAGTACTTTAAAGGTATCTGCTTTCAGTCTATTTTAATTCTGCATTATCTAGGTTTTTGCAACTTGCTGCTGAAATAGTATATTAAATGAGCATGATTTTTGCCGTTTACAGCTTAGGATTACCTTTACCACTAAAGTTTGGATATACTTTCCATTTAGTTTGTTTTAAACCTCATAAAATAAGAGGATTCAGCATGTAGAAAGGCTGTATTGAAGACATTCAGTGTTGATGGTGTTTGCCTGGCAGGTGTGGGGCTCACAAAAAATGACAAAATGGGGAAAAATTAAATTTTCAAGGAAACTTAAAACCAACACCTTTCCTGCATTTCAAATGCATCCTAATGCACAACAAATGCATCAGAATATGTCTAGGTGCTGTCAAACCCTAACCCTAACCCTAGCTCGGGCACTTCTAGACAATTTTCAAAATCCTGGCCTGCTGAAAAAGTGCTACAAAAGTTAGCTTAATGAGTGCAAATTGATCAGAAACATTCGCACTAGCAGTATTTCAGTACTTTAAAGGTATCTGCTTTCAGTCTATTTTAATTCTGCATTATCTAGGTTTTTGCAACTTGCTGCTGATATAGTATATTAAATGAGCATGATTTTTGCTGTTTACAGCTTAGGATTACATTTACCACTAAAGTTTGGATATACTTTCCATTTACTTTGTTTTAAACCTCATAAAATAAGAGGATTCAGCATGTAGAAAGGCTGTATTGAAGACATTCAGTGTTGATGGTGTTTGCCTGGCAGGTGTGGGGCTCACAAAAAATGACAAAATGGGGAAAAATTAAATTTTCAAAGAAACTTAAAACCAACACCTTTCCTGCATTTCAAAATGCATCCTAATGCACAACAAATGCATCAGAATATGTCTAGGTGCTGTCAAACCCTAACCCTAACCCTAGCTCGGGCACTAATAGAAAAATTTCAAAATCCTGGCCTGCTGAAAAAGTGCTACAAAAGTTAGCTTAATGAGTGCAAATTGATCAGAAACATTCACACTAGCAGTATTTCAGTACTTTAAAGGTATCTGCTTTCAGTCTATTTTAATTCTGCATTATCTAGGTTTTTGCAACTTGCTGCTGAAATAGTATATTAAATGAGCATGATTTTTGCCGTTTACAGCTTAGGATTACCTTTACCACTAAAGTTTGGATATACTTTCCATTTAGTTTGTTTTAAACCTCATAAAATAAGAGGATTCAGCATGTAGAAAGGCTGTATTGAAGACATTCAGTGTTGATGGTGTTTGCCTGGCAGGTGTGGGGCTCACAAAAAATGACAAAATGGGGAAAAATTAAATTTTCAAGGAAACTTAAAACCAACACCTTTCCTGCATTTCAAATGCATCCTAATGCACAACAAATGCATCAGAATATGTCTAGGTGCTGTCAAACCCTAACCCTAACCCTAGCTCGGGCACTAATAGAAAAATTTCAAAATCCTGGCCTGCTGAAAAAGTGCTACAAAAGTTAGCTTAATGAGTGCAAATTGATCAGAAACATTCACACTAGCAGTATTTCAGTACTTTAAAGGTATCTGCTTTCAGTCTATTTTAATTCTGCATTATCTAGGTTTTTGCAACTTGCTGCTGAAATAGTATATTAAATTAGCATGATTTTTGCTGTTTACAGCTTAGGATTACATTTACCACTAAAGTTTGGATATACTTTTCATTTACTTTGTTTTAAACCTCATAAAATTAGAGGATTCAGCATGTAGAAAGGCTGTATTGAAGACATTCAGTGTTGATGGTGTTTGCCTGGCAGGTGTGGGGCTCACAAAAAATTACAAAATGGGGAAAAATTAAATTTTCAAAGAAACTTAAAACCAACACCTTTCCTGCATTTCAAAATGCATCCTAATGCACAACAAATGCATCAGAATATGTCTAGGTGCTGTCAAACCATAACCCTAACCCTAGCTCGGGCACTAATAGAAAAATTTCAAAATCCTGGCCTGCTGAAAAAGTGCTACAAAAGTTAGCTTAATGAGTGCAAATTGATCAGAAACATTCACACTAGCAGTATTTCAGTACTTTAAAGGTATCTGCTTTCAGTCTATTTTAATTCTGCATTATCTAGGTTTTTGCAACTTGCTGCTGAAATAGTATATTAAATGAGCATGATTTTTGCTGTTTACAGCTTAGGATTACATTTACCACTAAAGTTTGGATATACTTTCCATTTAGTTTGTTTTAAACCTCATAAAATAAGAGGATTCAGCATGTAGAAAGGCTGTATTGAAGACATTCAGTGTTGATGGTGTTTGCCTGGCAGGTGTGGGGCTCACAAAAAATGACAAAATGGGGAAAAATTAAATTTTCAAGGAAACTTAAAACCAACACCTTTCCTGCATTTCAAATGCATCCTTATGCACAACAAATGCATCAGAATATGTCTAGGTGCTGTCAAACCCTAACCCTAACCCTAGCTCGGGCACTAATAGAAAAATTTCAAAATCCTGGCCTGCTGAAAAAGTGCTACAAAAGTTAGCTTAATGAGTGCAAATTGATCAGAAACATTCGCACTAGCAGTATTTCAGTACTTTAAAGGTATCTGCTTTCAGTCTATTTTAATTCTGCATTATCTAGGTTTTTGCAACTTGCTGCTGAAATAGTATATTAAATGAGCATGATTTTTGCTGTTTACAGCTTAGGATTACATTTACCACTAAAGTTTGGATATACATTCCATTTACTTTGTTGTAAACCTCATAAAATAAGAGGATTCAGCATGTAGAAAGGCTGTATTGAAGACATTCAGTGTTGATGGTGTTTGCCTGGCAGGTGTGGGGCTCACAAAAAATGACAAAATGGGGAAAAATTAAATTTTCAAGGAAACTTAAAACCAACACCTTTCCTGCATTTCAAATGCATCCTAATGCACAACAAATGCATCAGAATATGTCTAGGTGCTGTCAAACCCTAACCCTAACCCTAGCTCGGGCACTTCTAGACAATTTTCAAAATCCTGGCCTGCTGAAAAAGTGCTACAAAAGTTAGCTTAATGAGTGCAAATTGATCAGAAACATTCGCACTAGCAGTATTTCAGTACTTTAAAGGTATCTGCTTTCAGTCTATTTTAATTCTGCATTATCTAGGTTTTTGCAACTTGCTGCAGAAATAGTATATTAAATGAGCATGATTTTTGCTGTTTACAGCTTAGGATTACATTTACCACTAAAGTTTGGATATACTTTCTATTTAGTTTGTTTTAAACCTCATAAAATAAGAGGATTCAGCATGTAGAAAGGCTGTATTGAAGACATTCAGTGTTGATGGTGTTTGCCTGGCAGGTGTGGGGCTCACAAAAAATGACAAAATGGGGAAAAATTAAATTTTCAAGGAAACTTAAAACCAACACCTTTCCTGCATTTCAAATGCATCCTAATGCACAACAAATGCATCAGAATATGTCTAGGTGCTGTCAAACCCTAACCCTAACCCTAGCTCGGGCACTTCTAGACAATTTTCAAAATCCTGGCCTGCTGAAAAAGTGCTACAAAAGTTAGCTTAATGAGTGCAAATTGATCAGAAACATTCGCACTAGCAGTATTTCAGTACTTTAAAGGTATCTGCTTTCAGTCTATTTTAATTCTGCATTATCTAGGTTTTTGCAACTTGCTGCTGAAATAGTATATTAAATGAGCATGATTTTTGCTGTTTACAGCTTAGGATTACATTTACCACTAAAGTTTGGATATACTTTCCATTTAGTTTGTTTTAAACCTCATAAAATAAGAGGATTCAGCATGTTGAAAGGCTGTATTGAAGACATTCAGTGTTGATGGTGTTTGCCTGGCAGGTGTGGGGCTCACAAAAAATGACAAAATGGGGAAAAATTAAATTTTCAAAGAAACTTAAAACCAACACCTTTCCTGCATTTCAAAATTCATCCTAATGCACAACAAATGCATCAGAATATGTCTAGGTGCTGTCAAACCCTAACCCTAACCCTAGCTCGGGCACTAATAGAAAAATTTCAAAATCCTGGCCTGCTGAAAAAGTGCTACAAAAGTTAGCTTAATGAGTGCAAATTGATCAGAAACATTCACACTAGCAGTATTTCAGTACTTTAAAGGTATCTGCTTTCAGTCTATTTTAATTCTGCATTATCTAGGTTTTTGCAACTTGCTGCTGAAATAGTATATTAAATGAGCATGATTTTTGCCGTTTACAGCTTAGGATTACCTTTACCACAAATGTTTGGATATACTTTCCATTTAGTTTGTTTTAAACCTCATAAAATAAGAGGATTCAGCATGTAGAAAGGCTGTATTGAAGACATTCAGTGTTGATGGTGTTTGCCTGGCAGGTGTGGGGCTCACAAAAAATGAAAAAATGGGGAAAAATTAAATTTTCAAGGAAACTTAAAACCAACACCTTTCCTGCATTTCAAATGCATCCTAATGCACAACAAATGCATCAGAATATGTCTAGGTGCTGTCAAACCCTAACCCTAACCCTAGCTCGGGCACTAATAGAAAAATTTCAAAATCCTGGCCTGCTGAAAAAGTGCTACAAAAGTTAGCTTAATGAGTGCAAATTGATCAGAAACATTCGCACTAGCAGTATTTCAGTACTTTAAAGGTATCTGCTTTCAGTCTATTTTAATTCTGCATTATCTAGGTTTTTGCAACTTGCTGCTGAAATAGTATATTAAATGAGCATGATTTTTGCTGTTTACAGCTTAGGATTACATTTACCACTAAAGTTTGGATATACATTCCATTTACTTTGTTGTAAACCTCATAAAATAAGAGGATTCAGCATGTAGAAAGGCTGTATTGAAGACATTCAGTGTTGATGGTGTTTGCCTGGCAGGTGTGGGGCTCACAAAAAATGACAAAATGGGGAAAAATTAAATTTTCAAGGAAACTTAAAACCAACACCTTTCCTGCATTTCAAATGCATCCTAATGCACAACAAATGCATCAGAATATGTCTAGGTGCTGTCAAACCCTAACCCTAACCCTAGCTCGGGCACTAATAGAAAAATTTCAAAATCCTGGCCTGCTGAAAAAGTGCTACAAAAGTTAGCTTAATGAGTGCAAATTGATCAGAAACATTCGCACTAGCAGTATTTCAGTACTTTAAAGGTAACTGCTTTCAGTCTATTTTAATTCTGCATTATCTAGGTTTTTGCAACTTGCTGCAGAAATAGTATATTAAATGAGCATGATTTTTGCTGTTTACAGCTTAGGATTACATTTACCACTAAAGTTTGGATATACTTTCTATTTAGTTTGTTTTAAACCTCATAAAATAAGAGGATTCAGCATGTAGAAAGGCTGTATTGAAGACATTCAGTGTTGATGGTGTTTGCCTGGCAGGTGTGGGGCTCACAAAAAATGACAAAATGGGGAAAAATTAAATTTTCAAGGAAACTTAAAACCAACACCTTTCCTGCATTTCAAATGCATCCTAATGCACAACAAATGCATCAGAATATGTCTAGGTGCTGTCAAACCCTAACCCTAACCCTAGCTCGGGCACTTCTAGACAATTTTCAAAATCCTGGCCTGCTGAAAAAGTGCTACAAAAGTTAGCTTAATGAGTGCAAATTGATCAGAAACATTCGCACTAGCAGTATTTCAGTACTTTAAAGGTATCTGCTTTCAGTCTATTTTAATTCTGCATTATCTAGGTTTTTGCAACTTGCTGCTGAAATAGTATATTAAATGAGCATGATTTTTGCCGTTTACAGCTTAGGATTACCTTTACCACTAATGTTTGGATATACTTTCCATTTAGTTTGTTTTAAACCTCATAAAATAAGAGGATTCAGCATGTAGAAAGGCTGTATTGAAGACATTCAGTGTTGATGGTGTTTGCCTGGCAGGTGTGGGGCTCACAAAAAATGACAAAATGGGGAAAAATTAAATTTTCAAGGAAACTTAAAACCAACACCTTTCCTGCATTTCAAATGCATCCTAATGCACAACAAATGCATCAGAATATGTCTAGGTGCTGTCAAACCCTAACCCTAACCCTAGCTCGGGCACTAATAGAAAAATTTCAAAATTCTGGCCTGCTGAAAAAGTGCTACAAAAGTTAGCTTAATGAGTGCAAATTGATCAGAAACATTCACACTAGCAGTATTTCAGTACTTTAAAGGTATCTGCTTTCAGTCTATTTTAATTCTGCATTATCTAGGTTTTTGCAACTTGCTGCAGAAATAGTATATTAAATGAGCATGATTTTTGCTGTTTACAGCTTAGGATTACATTTACCACTAAAGTTTGGATATACTTTCTATTTAGTTTGTTTTAAACCTCATAAAATAAGAGGATTCAGCATGTAGAAAGGCTGTATTGAAGACATTCAGTGTTGATGGTGTTTGCCTGGCAGGTGTGGGGCTCACAAAAAATGACAAAATGGGGAAAAAATAAATTTTCAAGGAAACTTAAAACCAACACCTTTCCTGCATTTCAAATGCATCCTAATGCACAACAAATGCATCAGAATATGTCTAGGTGCTGTCAAACCCTAACCCTAACCCTAGCTCGGGCACTTCTAGACAATTTTCAAAATCCTGGCCTGCTGAAAAAGTGCTACAAAAGTTAGCTTAATGAGTGCAAATTGATCAGAAACATTCGCACTAGCAGTATTTCAGTACTTTAAAGGTATCTGCTTTCAGTCTATTTTAATTCTGCATTATCTAGGTTTTTGCAACTTGCTGCTGAAATAGTATATTAAATGAGCATGATTTTTGCTGTTTACAGCTTAGGATTACATTTACCACTAAAGTTTGGATATACTTTCCATTTAGTTTGTTTTAAACCTCATAAAATAAGAGGATTCAGCATGTAGAAAGGCTGTATTGAAGACATTCAGTGTTGATGGTGTTTGCCTGGCAGGTGTGGGGCTCACAAAAAATGACAAAATGGGGAAAAATTAAATTTTCAAAGAAACTTAAAACCAACACCTTTCCTGCATTTCAAAATTCATCCTAATGCACAACAAATGCATCAGAATATGTCTAGGTGCTGTCAAACCCTAACCCTAACCCTAGCTCGGGCACTAATAGAAAAATTTCAAAATCCTGGCCTGCTGAAAAAGTGCTACAAAAGTTAGCTTAATGAGTGCAAATTGATCAGAAACATTCACACTAGCAGTATTTCAGTACTTTAAAGGTATCTGCTTTCAGTCTATTTTAATTCTGCATTATCTAGGTTTTTGCAACTTGCTGCTGAAATAGTATATTAAATGAGCATGATTTTTGCCGTTTACAGCTTAGGATTACCTTTACCACTAATGTTTGGATATACTTTCCATTTAGTTTGTTTTAAACCTCATAAAATAAGAGGATTCAGCATGTAGAAAGGCTGTATTGAAGACATTCAGTGTTGATGGTGTTTGCCTGGCAGGTGTGGGGCTCACAAAAAATGAAAAAATGGGGAAAAATTAAATTTTCAAGGAAACTTAAAACCAACACCTTTCCTGCATTTCAAATGCATCCTAATGCACAACAAATGCATCAGAATATGTCTAGGTGCTGTCAAACCCTAACCCTAACCCTAGCTCGGGCACTAATAGAAAAATTTCAAAATCCTGGCCTGCTGAAAAAGTGCTACAAAAGTTAGCTTAATGAGTGCAAATTGATCAGAAACATTCGCACTAGCAGTATTTCAGTACTTTAAAGGTATCTGCTTTCAGTCTATTTTAATTCTGCATTATCTAGGTTTTTGCAACTTGCTGCAGAAATAGTATATTAAATGAGCATGATTTTTGCTGTTTACAGCTTAGGATTACATTTACCACTAAAGTTTGGATATACTTTCTATTTAGTTTGTTTTAAACCTCATAAAATAAGAGGATTCAGCATGTAGAAAGGCTGTATTGAAGACATTCAGTGTTGATGGTGTTTGCCTGGCAGGTGTGGGGCTCACAAAAAATGACAAAATGGGGAAAAAATAAATTTTCAAGGAAACTTAAAACCAACACCTTTCCTGCATTTCAAATGCATCCTAATGCACAACAAATGCATCAGAATATGTCTAGGTGCTGTCAAACCCTAACCCTAACCCTAGCTCAGACACTTCTAGACAATTTTCAAAATCCTGGCCTGCTGAAAAAGTGCTACAAAAGTTAGCTTAATGAGTGCAAATTGATCAGAAACATTCGCACTAGCAGTATTTCAGTACTTTAAAGGTATCTGCTTTCAGTCTATTTTAATTCTGCATTATCTAGGTTTTTGCAACTTGCTGCTGAAATAGTATATTAAATGAGCATGATTTTTGCTGTTTACAGCTTAGGATTACATTTACCACTAAAGTTTGGATATACTTTCCATTTAGTTTGTTTTAAACCTCATAAAATAAGAGGATTCAGCATGTAGAAAGGCTGTATTGAAGACATTCAGTGTTGATGGTGTTTGCCTGGCAGGTGTGGGGCTCACAAAAAATGACAAAATGGGGAAAAATTAAATTTTCAAAGAAACTTAAAACCAACACCTTTCCTGCATTTCAAAATTCATCCTAATGCACAACAAATGCATCAGAATATGTCTAGGTGCTGTCAAACCCTAACCCTAACCCTAGCTCGGGCACTAATAGAAAAATTTCAAAATCCTGGCCTGCTGAAAAAGTGCTACAAAAGTTAGCTTAATGAGTGCAAATTGATCAGAAACATTCACACTAGCAGTATTTCAGTACTTTAAAGGTATCTGCTTTCAGTCTATTTTAATTCTGCATTATCTAGGTTTTTGCAACTTGCTGCTGAAATAGAATATTAAATGAGCATGATTTTTGCCGTTTACAGCTTAGGATTACCTTTACCACTAATGTTTGGATATACTTTCCATTTAGTTTGTTTTAAACCTCATAAAATAAGAGGATTCAGCATGTAGAAAGGCTGTATTGAAGACATTCAGTGTTGATGGTGTTTGCCTGGCAGGTGTGGGGCTCACAAAAAATGAAAAAATGGGGAAAAATTAAATTTTCAAGGAAACTTAAAACCAACACCTTTCCTGCATTTCAAATGCATCCTAATGCACAACAAATGCATCAGAATATGTCTAGGTGCTGTCAAACCCTAACCCTAACCCTAGCTCGGGCACTAATAGAAAAATTTCAAAATCCTGGCCTGCTGAAAAAGTGCTACAAAAGTTAGCTTAATGAGTGCAAATTGATCAGAAACATTCGCACTAGCAGTATTTCAGTACTTTAAAGGTATCTGCTTTCAGTCTATTTTAATTCTGCATTATCTAGGTTTTTGCAACTTGCTGCTGAAATAGTATATTAAATGAGCATGATTTTTGCTGTTTACAGCTTAGGATTACATTTACCACTAAAGTTTGGATATACATTCCATTTACTTTGTTGTAAACCTCATAAAATAAGAGGATTCAGCATGTAGAAAGGCTGTATTGAAGACATTCAGTGTTGATGGTGTTTGCCTGGCAGGTGTGGGGCTCACAAAAAATGACAAAATGGGGAAAAATTAAATTTTCAAGGAAACTTAAAACCAACACCTTTCCTGCATTTCAAATGCATCCTAATGCACAACAAATGCATCAGAATATGTCTAGGTGCTGTCAAACCCTAACCCTAACCCTAGCTCGGGCACTAATAGAAAAATTTCAAAATCCTGGCCTGCTGAAAAAGTGCTACAAAAGTTAGCTTAATGAGTGCAAATTGATCAGAAACATTCGCACTAGCAGTATTTCAGTACTTTAAAGGTAACTGCTTTCAGTCTATTTTAATTCTGCATTATCTAGGTTTTTGCAACTTGCTGCAGAAATAGTATATTAAATGAGCATGATTTTTGCTGTTTACAGCTTAGGATTACATTTACCACTAAAGTTTGGATATACTTTCTATTTAGTTTGTTTTAAACCTCATAAAATAAGAGGATTCAGCATGTAGAAAGGCTGTATTGAAGACATTCAGTGTTGATGGTGTTTGCCTGGCAGGTGTGGGGCTCACAAAAAATGACAAAATGGGGAAAAATTAAATTTTCAAGGAAACTTAAAACCAACACCTTTCCTGCATTTCAAATGCATCCTAATGCACAACAAATGCATCAGAATATGTCTAGGTGCTGTCAAACCCTAACCCTAACCCTAGCTCGGGCACTTCTAGACAATTTTCAAAATCCTGGCCTGCTGAAAAAGTGCTACAAAAGTTAGCTTAATGAGTGCAAATTGATCAGAAACATTCGCACTAGCAGTATTTCAGTACTTTAAAGGTATCTGCTTTCAGTCTATTTTAATTCTGCATTATCTAGGTTTTTGCAACTTGCTGCAGAAATAGTATATTAAATGAGCATGATTTTTGCTGTTTACAGCTTAGGATTACATTTACCACTAAAGTTTGGATATACTTTCTATTTAGTTTGTTTTAAACCTCATAAAATAAGAGGATTCAGCATGTAGAAAGGCTGTATTGAAGACATTCAGTGTTGATGGTGTTTGCCTGGCAGGTGTGGGGCTCACAAAAAATGACAAAATGGGGAAAAATTAAATTTTCAAGGAAACTTAAAACCAACACCTTTCCTGCATTTCAAATGCATCCTAATGCACAACAAATGCATCAGAATATGTCTAGGTGCTGTCAAACCCTAACCCTAACCCTAGCTCGGGCACTTCTAGACAATTTTCAAAATCCTGGCCTGCTGAAAAAGTGCTACAAAAGTTAGCTTAATGAGTGCAAATTGATCAGAAACATTCGCACTAGCAGTATTTCAGTACTTTAAAGGTATCTGCTTTCAGTCTATTTTAATTCTGCATTATCTAGGTTTTTGCAACTTGCTGCTGAAATAGTATATTAAATGAGCATGATTTTTGCCGTTTACAGCTTAGGATTACCTTTACCACTAATGTTTGGATATACTTTCCATTTAGTTTGTTTTAAACCTCATAAAATAAGAGGATTCAGCATGTAGAAAGGCTGTATTGAAGACATTCAGTGTTGATGGTGTTTGCCTGGCAGGTGTGGGGCTCACAAAAAATGACAAAATGGGGAAAAATTAAATTTTCAAGGAAACTTAAAACCAACACCTTTCCTGCATTTCAAATGCATCCTAATGCACAACAAATGCATCAGAATATGTCTAGGTGCTGTCAAACCCTAACCCTAACCCTAGCTCGGGCACTAATAGAAAAATTTCAAAATCCTGGCCTGCTGAAAAAGTGCTACAAAAGTTAGCTTAATGAGTGCAAATTGATCAGAAACATTCACACTAGCAGTATTTCAGTACTTTAAAGGTATCTGCTTTCAGTCTATTTTAATTCTGCATTATCTAGGTTTTTGCAACTTGCTGCTGAAATAGTATATTAAATGAGCATGATTTTTGCCGTTTACAGCTTAGGATTACATTTACCACTAAAGTTTGGATATACTTTCCATTTAGTTTGTTTTAAACCTCATAAAATAAGAGGATTCAGCATGTAGAAAGGCTGTATTGAAGACATTCAGTGTTGATGGTGTTTGCCTGGCAGGTGTGGGGCTCACAAAAAATGACAAAATGGGGAAAAATTAAATTTTCAAAGAAACTTTAAACCAACACCTTTCCTGCATTTCAAAATGCATCCTAATGCACAACAAATGCATCAGAATATGTCTAGGTTCTGTCAAACCCTATCCCTAACCCTAGCTCGGGCACTAATAGAAAAATTTCAAAATCCTGGCCTGCTGAAAAAGTGCTACAAAAGTTAGCTTAATGAGTGCAAATTGATCAGAAACATTCACACTAGCAGTATTTCAGTACTTTAAAGGTATCTGCTTTCAGTCTATTTTAATTCTGCATTATCTAGGTTTATGCAACTTGCTGCTGAAATAGTATATTAAATGAGCATGATTTTTGCCGTTTACAGCTTAGGATTACATTTACCACTAAAGTTTGGATATACTTTCCATTTAGTTTGTTTTAAACCTCATAAAATAAGAGGATTCAGCATGTAGAAAGGCTGTATTGAAGACATTCAGTGTTGATGGTGTTTGTCTGGCAGGTGTGGGGCTCACAAAAAATGACAAAATGGGGAAAAATTAAATTTTCAAGGAAACTTAAAACCAACACCTTTCCTGCATTTCAAATGCATCCTAATGCACAAAAAATGCATCAGAATATGTCTAGGTGCTGTCAAACCCTAACCCTAACCCTAGCTCGGGCACTAATAGAAAAATTTCAAAATCCTGGCCTGCTGAAAAAGTGCTACAAAAGTTAGCTTAATGAGTGCAAATTGATCAGAAACATTCACACTAGCAGTATTTCAGTACTTTAAAGGTATCTGCTTTCAGTCTATTTTAATTCTGCATTATCTAGGTTTTTGCAACTTGCTGCTGAAATAGTATATTAAATGAGCATGATTTTTGCCGTTTACAGCTTAGGATTACATTTACCACTAAAGTTTGGATATACTTTCCATGTAGTTTGTTTTAAACCTCATAAAATAAGAGGATTCAGCATGTAGAAAGGCTGTATTGAAGACATTCAGTGTTGATGGTGTTTGCCTGGCAGGTGTGGGGCTCACAAAAAATGACAAAATGGGGAAAAATTAAATTTTCAAGGAAACTTAAAACCAACACCTTTCCTGCATTTCAAATGCATCCTAATGCACAACAAATGCATCAGAATATGTCTAGGTGCTGTCAAACCCTAACCCTAACCCTAGCTCGGGCACTAATAGAAAAATTTCAAAATCCTGGCCTGCTGAAAAAGTGCTACAAAAGTTAGCTTAATGAGTGCAAATTGATCAGAAACATTCGCACTAGCAGTATTTCAGTACTTTAAAGGTATCTGCTTTCAGTCTATTTTAATTCTGCATTATCTAGGTTTTTGCAACTTGCTGCTGAAATAGTATATTAAATGAGCATGATTTTTGCTGTTTACAGCTTAGGATTACATTTACCACTAAAGTTTGGATATACATTCCATTTACTTTCTTGTAAACCTCATAAAATAAGAGGATTCAGCATGTAGAAAGGCTGTATTGAAGACATTCAGTGTTGATGGTGTTTGCCTGGCAGGTGTGGGGCTCACAAAAAATGACAAAATGGGGAAAAATTAAATTTTCAAGGAAACTTAAAACCAACACCTTTCCTGCATTTCAAATGCATCCTAATGCACAACAAATGCATCAGAATATGTCTAGGTGCTGTCAAACCCTAACCCTAACCCTAGCTCGGGCACTAATAGAACAATTTCAAAATCCTGGCCTGCTGAAAAACTGCTACAAAAGTTAGCTTAATGAGTGCAAATTGATCAGAAACATTCAAACTAGCAGTATTTCAGTACTTTAAAGGTATCTGCTTTCAGTCTATTTTAATTCTGCATTATCTAGGTTTTTGCAACTTGCCGCTGAAATAGTATATTAAATGAGCATGATTTTTGCTGTTTACAGCTTAGGATTACATTTACCACTAAAGTTTGGATATACTTTCCATTTACTTTGTTTTAAACCTCATAAAATTAGAGGATTCAGCATGTAGAAAGGCTGTATTGAAGACATTCAGTGTTGATGGTGTTTGCCTGGCAGGTGTGGGGCTCACAAAAAATGACAAAATGGGGAAAAATTAAATTTTCAAAGAAACTTAAAACCAACACCTTTCCTGCATTTCAAAATGCATCCTAATGCACAACAAATGCATCAGAATATGTCTAGGTGCTGTCAAACCCTAACCCTAACCCTAGCTCGGGCACTAATAGAAAAATTTCAAAATCCTGGCCTGCTGAAAAAGTGCTACAAAAGTTAGCTTAATGAGTGCAAATTGATCAGAAACATTCACACTAGCAGTATTTCAGTACTTTAAAGGTATCTGCTTTCAGTCTATTTTAATTCTGCATTATCTAGGTTTTTGCAACTTGCTGCTGAAATAGTATATTAAATGAGCATGATTTTTGCTGTTTACAGCTTAGGATTACATTTACCACTAAAGTTTGGATATACATTCCATTTACTTTGTTGTAAACCTCATAAAATAAGAGGATTCAGCATGTAGAAAGGTTGTATTGAAGACATTCAGTGTTGATGGTGTTTGCCTGGCAGGTGTGGGGCTCACAAAAAATGACAAAATGGGGAAAAATTAAATTTTCAAGGAAACTTAAAACCAACACCTTTCCTGCATTTCAAATGCATCCTAATGCACAACAAATGCATCAGAATATGTCTAGGTGCTGTCAAACCCTAACCCTAACCCTAGCACGGGCACTAATAGAAAAATTTCAAAATCCTGGCCTGCTGAAAAAGTGCTACAAAAGTTAGCTTAATGAGTGCAAATTGATCAGAAACATTCGCACTAGCAGTATTTCAGTACTTTAAAGGTATCTGCTTTCAGTCTATTTTAATTCTGCATTATCTAGGTTTTTGCAACTTGCTGCTGAAATAGTATATTAAATGAGCATGATTTTTGCTGTTTACAGCTTAGGATTACATTTACCACTAAAGTTTGGATATACATTCCATTTACTTTGTTGTAAACCTCATAAAATAAGAGGATTCAGCATGTAGAAAGGCTGTATTGAAGACATTCAGTGTTGATGGTGTTTGCCTGGCAGGTGTGGGGCTCACAAAAAATGACAAAATGGGGAAAAATTAAATTTTCAAGGAAACTTAAAACCAACACCTTTCCTGCATTTCAAATGCATCCTAATGCACAACAAATGCATCAGAATATGTCTAGGTGCTGTCAAACCCTAACCCTAACCCTAGCTCGGGCACTAATAGAAAAATTTCAAAATCCTGGCCTGCTGAAAAAGTGCTACAAAAGTTAGCTTAATGAGTGCAAATTGATCAGAAACATTCACACTAGCAGTATTTCAGTACTTTAAAGGTATCTGCTTTCAGTCTATTTTAATTCTGCATTATCTAGGTTTTTGCAACTTGCTGCTGAAATAGTATATTAAATGAGCATGATTTTTGCTGTTTACAGCTTAGGATTACATTTACCACTAAAGTTTGGATATACTTTCCATGTAGTTTGTTTTAAACCTCATAAAATAAGAGGATTCAGCATGTAGAAAGGCTGTATTCAAGACATTCAGTGTTGATGGTGTTTGCCTGGCAGGTGTGGGGCTCACAAAAAATGACAAAATGGGGAAAAATTAAATTTTCAAGGAAACTTAAAACCAACACCTTTCCTGCATTTCAAATGCATCCTAATGCACAACAAATGCATCAGAATATGTCTAGGTGCTGTCAAACCCTAACCCTAACCCTAGCTCGGGCACTTCTAGACAATTTTCAAAATCCTGGCCTGCTGAAAAAGTGCTACAAAAGTTAGCTTAATGAGTGCAAATTGATCAGAAACATTCGCACTAGCAGTATTTCAGTACTTTAAAGGTATCTGCTTTCAGTCTATTTTAATTCTGCATTATCTAGGTTTTTGCAACTTGCTGCTGAAATAGTATATTAAATGAGCATGATTTTTGCCGTTTACAGCTTAGGATTACATTTACCACTAAAGTTTGGATATACTTTCCATGTAGTTTGTTTTAAACCTCATAAAATAAGAGGATTCAGCATGTAGAAAGGCTGTATTGAAGACATTCAGTGTTGATGGTGTTTGCCTGGCAGGTGTGGGGCTCACAAAAAATGACAAAATGGGGAAAAATTAAATTTTCAAGGAAACTTAAAACCAACACCTTTCCTGCATTTCAAATGCATCCTAATGCACAACAAATGCATCAGAATATGTCTAGGTGCTGTCAAACCCTAACCCTAACCCTAGCTCGGGCACTAATAGAAAAATTTCAAAATCCTGGCCTGCTGAAAAAGTGCTACAAAAGTTAGCTTAATGAGTGCAAATTGATCAGAAACATTCACACTAGCAGTATTTCAGTACTTTAAAGGTATCTGCTTTCAGTCTATTTTAATTCTGCATTATCTAGGTTTTTGCAACTTGCTGCTGAAATAGTATATTAAATGAGCATGATTTTTGCTGTTTACAGCTTAGGATTACATTTACCACTAAAGTTTGGATATACATTCCATTTACTTTGTTGTAAACCTCATAAAATAAGAGGATTCAGCATGTAGAAAGGTTGTATTGAAGACATTCAGTGTTGATGGTGTTTGCCTGGCAGGTGTGGGGCTCACAAAAAATGACAAAATGGGGAAAAATTAAATTTTCAAGGAAACTTAAAACCAACACCTTTCCTGCATTTCAAATGCATCCTAATGCACAACAAATGCATCAGAATATGTCTAGGTGCTGTCAAACCCTAACCCTAACCCTAGCACGGGCACTAATAGAAAAATTTCAAAATCCTGGCCTGCTGAAAAAGTGCTACAAAAGTTAGCTTAATGAGTGCAAATTGATCAGAAACATTCGCACTAGCAGTATTTCAGTACTTTAAAGGTATCTGCTTTCAGTCTATTTTAATTCTGCATTATCTAGGTTTTTGCAACTTGCTGCTGAAATAGTATATTAAATGAGCATGATTTTTGCTGTTTACAGCTTAGGATTACATTTACCACTAAAGTTTGGATATACATTCCATTTACTTTCTTGTAAACCTCATAAAATAAGAGGATTCAGCATGTAGAAAGGCTGTATTGAAGACATTCAGTGTTGATGGTGTTTGCCTGGCAGGTGTGGGGCTCACAAAAAATGACAAAATGGGGAAAAATTAAATTTTCAAGGAAACTTAAAACCAACACCTTTCCTGCATTTCAAATGCATCCTAATGCACAACAAATGCATCAGAATATGTCTAGGTGCTGTCAAACCCTAACCCTAACCCTAGCTCGGGCACTAATAGAAAAATTTCAAAATCCTGGCCTGCTGAAAAAGTGCTACAAAAGTTAGCTTAATGAGTGCAAATTGATCAGAAACATTCACACTAGCAGTATTTCAGTACTTTAAAGGTATCTGCTTTCAGTCTATTTTAATTCTGCATTATCTAGGTTTTTGCAACTTGCTGCTGAAATAGTATATTAAATGAGCATGATTTTTGCTGTTTACAGCTTAGGATTACATTTACCACTAAAGTTTGGATATACTTTCCATGTAGTTTGTTTTAAACCTCATAAAATAAGAGGATTCAGCATGTAGAAAGGCTGTATTGAAGACATTCAGTGTTGATGGTGTTTGCCTGGCAGGTGTGGGGCTCACAAAAAATGACAAAATGGGGAAAAATTAAATTTTCAAGGAAACTTAAAACCAACACCTTTCCTGCATTTCAAATGCATCCTAATGCACAACAAATGCATCAGAATATGTCTAGGTGCTGTCAAACCCTAACCCTAACCCTAGCTCGGGCACTAATAGAAAAATTTCAAAATCCTGGCCTGCTGAAAAAGTGCTACAAAAGTTAGCTTAATGAGTGCAAATTGATCAGAAACATTCACACTAGCAGTATTTCAGTACTTTAAAGGTATCTGCTTTCAGTCTATTTTAATTCTGCATTATCTAGGTTTTTGCAACTTGCTGCAGAAATAGTATATTAAATGAGCATGATTTTTGCTGTTTACAGCTTAGGATTACATTTACCACTAAAGTTTGGATATACTTTCCATTTAGTTTGTTTTAAACCTCATAAAATAAGAGGATTCAGCATGTAGAAAGGCTGTATTGAAGACATTCAGTGTTGATGGTGTTTGCCTGGCAGGTGTGGGGCTCACAAAAAATGAAAAAATGGGGAAAAATTAAATTTTCAAGGAAACTTAAAACCAACACCTTTCCTGCATTTCAAATGCATCCTAATGCACAACAAATGCATCAGAATATGTCTAGGTGCTGTCAAACCCTAACCCTAACCCTAGCTCGGGCACTAATAGAAAAATTTCAAAATCCTGGCCTGCTGAAAAAGTGCTACAAAAGTTAGCTTAATGAGTGCAAATTGATCAGAAACATTCGCACTAGCAGTATTTCAGTACTTTAAAGGTATCTGCTTTCAGTCTATTTTAATTCTGCATTATCTAGGTTTTTGCAACTTGCTGCTGAAATAGTATATTAAATGAGCATGATTTTTGCTGTTTACAGCTTAGGATTACATTTACCACTAAAGTTTGGATATACATTCCATTTACTTTCTTGTAAACCTCATAAAATAAGAGGATTCAGCATGTAGAAAGGCTGTATTGAAGACATTCAGTGTTGATGGTGTTTGCCTGGCAGGTGTGGGGCTCACAAAAAATGACAAAATGGGGAAAAATTAAATTTTCAAGGAAACTTAAAACCAACACCTTTCCTGCATTTCAAATGCATCCTAATGCACAACAAATGCATCAGAATATGTCTAGGTGCTGTCAAACCCTAACCCTAACCCTAGCTCGGGCACTAATAGAACAATTTCAAAATCCTGGCCTGCTGAAAAACTGCTACAAAAGTTAGCTTAATGAGTGCAAATTGATCAGAAACATTCAAACTAGCAGTATTTCAGTACTTTAAAGGTATCTGCTTTCAGTCTATTTTAATTCTGCATTATCTAGGTTTTTGCAACTTGCCGCTGAAATAGTATATTAAATGAGCATGATTTTTGCTGTTTACAGCTTAGGATTACATTTACCACTAAAGTTTGGATATACTTTCCATTTACTTTGTTTTAAACCTCATAAAATTAGAGGATTCAGCATGTAGAAAGGCTGTATTGAAGACATTCAGTGTTGATGGTGTTTGCCTGGCAGGTGTGGGGCTCACAAAAAATGACAAAATGGGGAAAAATTAAATTTTCAAAGAAACTTAAAACCAACACCTTTCCTGCATTTCAAAATGCATCCTAATGCACAACAAATGCATCAGAATATGTCTAGGTGCTGTCAAACCCTAACCCTAACCCTAGCTCGGGTACTAATAGAAAAATTTCAAAATCCTGGCCTGCTGAAAAAGTGCTACAAAAGTTAGCTTAATGAGTGCAAATTGATCAGAAACATTCACACTAGCAGTATTTCAGTACTTTAAAGGTATCTGCTTTCAGTCTATTTTAATTCTGCATTATCTAGGTTTTTGCAACTTGCTGCTGAAATAGTATATTAAATGAGCATGATTTTTGCTGTTTACAGCTTAGGATTACATTTACCACTAAAGTTTGGATATACATTCCATTTACTTTGTTGTAAACCTCATAAAATAAGAGGATTCAGCATGTAGAAAGGTTGTATTGAAGACATTCAGTGTTGATGGTGTTTGCCTGGCAGGTGTGGGGCTCACAAAAAATGACAAAATGGGGAAAAATTAAATTTTCAAGGAAACTTAAAACCAACACCTTTCCTGCATTTCAAATGCATCCTAATGCACAACAAATGCATCAGAATATGTCTAGGTGCTGTCAAACCCTAACCCTAACCCTAGCACGGGCACTAATAGAAAAATTTCAAAATCCTGGCCTGCTGAAAAAGTGCTACAAAAGTTAGCTTAATGAGTGCAAATTGATCAGAAACATTCGCACTAGCAGTATTTCAGTACTTTAAAGGTATCTGCTTTCAGTCTATTTTAATTCTGCATTATCTAGGTTTTTGCAACTTGCTGCTGAAATAGTATATTAAATGAGCATGATTTTTGCTGTTTACAGCTTAGGATTACATTTACCACTAAAGTTTGGATATACATTCCATTTACTTTGTTGTAAACCTCATAAAATAAGAGGATTCAGCATGTAGAAAGGCTGTATTGAAGACATTCAGTGTTGATGGTGTTTGCCTGGCAGGTGTGGGGCTCACAAAAAATGACAAAATGGGGAAAAATTAAATTTTCAAGGAAACTTAAAACCAACACCTTTCCTGCATTTCAAATGCATCCTAATGCACAACAAATGCATCAGAATATGTCTAGGTGCTGTCAAACCCTAACCCTAACCCTAGCTCGGGCACTAATAGAAAAATTTCAAAATCCTGGCCTGCTGAAAAAGTGCTACAAAAGTTAGCTTAATGAGTGCAAATTGATCAGAAACATTCACACTAGCAGTATTTCAGTACTTTAAAGGTATCTGCTTTCAGTCTATTTTAATTCTGCATTATCTAGGTTTTTGCAACTTGCTGCTGAAATAGTATATTAAATGAGCATGATTTTTGCTGTTTACAGCTTAGGATTACATTTACCACTAAAGTTTGGATATACTTTCCATGTAGTTTGTTTTAAACCTCATAAAATAAGAGGATTCAGCATGTAGAAAGGCTGTATTCAAGACATTCAGTGTTGATGGTGTTTGCCTGGCAGGTGTGGGGCTCACAAAAAATGACAAAATGGGGAAAAATTAAATTTTCAAGGAAACTTAAAACCAACACCTTTCCTGCATTTCAAATGCATCCTAATGCACAACAAATGCATCAGAATATGTCTAGGTGCTGTCAAACCCTAACCCTAACCCTAGCTCGGGCACTTCTAGACAATTTTCAAAATCCTGGCCTGCTGAAAAAGTGCTACAAAAGTTAGCTTAATGAGTGCAAATTGATCAGAAACATTCGCACTAGCAGTATTTCAGTACTTTAAAGGTATCTGCTTTCAGTCTATTTTAATTCTGCATTATCTTGGTTTTTGCAACTTGCTGCTGAAATAGTATATTAAATGAGCATGATTTTTGCTGTTTACAGCTTAGGATTACATTTACCACTAAAGTTTGGATATACTTTCCATGTAGTTTGTTTTAAACCTCATAAAATAAGAGGATTCAGCATGTAGAAAGGCTGTATTCAAGACATTCAGTGTTGATGGTGTTTGCCTGGCAGGTGTGGGGCTCACAAAAAATGACAAAATGGGGAAAAATTAAATTTTCAAGGAAACTTAAAACCAACACCTTTCCTGCATTTCAAATGCATCCTAATGCACAACAAATGCATCAGAATATGTCTAGGTGCTGTCAAACCCTAACCCTAACCCTAGCTCGGGCACTAATAGAAAAATTTCAAAATCCTGGCCTGCTGAAAAAGTGCTACAAAAGTTAGCTTAATGAGTGCAAATTGATCAGAAACATTCACACTAGCAGTATTTCAGTACTTTAAAGGTATCTGCTTTCAGTCTATTTTAATTCTGCATTATCTAGGTTTTTGCAACTTGCTGCTGAAATAGTATATTAAATGAGCATGATTTTTGCTGTTTACAGCTTAGGATTACATTTACCACTAAAGTTTGGATATACTTTCCATGTAGTTTGTTTTAAACCTCATAAAATAAGAGGATTCAGCATGTAGAAAGGCTGTATTGAAGACATTCAGTGTTGATGGTGTTTGCCTGGCAGGTGTGGGGCTCACAAAAAATGACAAAATGGGGAAAAATTAAATTTTCAAGGAAACTTAAAACCAACACCTTTCCTGCATTTCAAATGCATCCTAATGCACAACAAATGCATCAGAATATGTCTAGGTGCTGTCAAACCCTAACCCTAACCCTAGCTCGGGCACTTCTAGACAATTTTCAAAATCCTGGCCTGCTGAAAAAGTGCTACAAAAGTTAGCTTAATGAGTGCAAATTGATCAGAAACATTCGCACTAGCAGTATTTCAGTACTTTAAAGGTATCTGCTTTCAGTCTATTTTAATTCTGCATTATCTTGGTTTTTGCAACTTGCTGCTGAAATAGTATATTAAATGAGCATGATTTTTGCTGTTTACAGCTTAGGATTACATTTACCACTAAAGTTTGGATATACTTTCCATGTAGTTTGTTTTAAACCTCATAAAATAAGAGGATTCAGCATGTAGAAAGGCTGTATTGAAGACATTCAGTGTTGATGGTGTTTGCCTGGCAGGTGTGGGGCTCACAAAAAATGACAAAATGGGGAAAAATTAAATTTTCAAGGAAACTTAAAACCAACACCTTTCCTGCATTTCAAATGCATCCTAATGCACAACAAATGCATCAGAATATGTCTAGGTGCTGTCAAACCCTAACCCTAACCCTAGCTCGGGCACTAATAGAAAAATTTCAAAATCCTGGCCTGCTGAAAAAGTGCTACAAAAGTTAGCTTAATGAGTGCAAATTGATCAGAAACATTCAAACTAGCAGTATTTCAGTACTTTAAAGGTATCTGCTTTCAGTCTATTTTAATTCTGCATTATCTAGGTTTTTGCAACTTGCTGCTGAAATAGTATATTAAATGAGCATGATTTTTGCTGTTTACAGCTTAGGATTACATTTACCACTAAAGTTTGGATATACTTTCCATTTACTTTGTTTTAAACCTCATAAAATAAGAGGATTCAGCATGTAGAAAGGCTGTATTGAAGACATTCAGTGTTGATGGTGTTTGCCTGGCAGGTGTGGGGCTCACAAAAAATGACAAAATGGGGAAAAATTAAATTTTCAAAGAAACTTAAAACCAACACCTTTCCTGCATTTCAAAATGCATCCTAATGCACAACAAATGCATCAGAATATGTCTAGGTGCTGTCAAACCCTAACCCTAACCCTAGCTCGGGCACTAATAGAAAAATTTCAAAATCCTGGCTTGCTGAAAAAGTGCTACAAAAGTTAGCTTAATGAGTGCAAATTGATCAGAAACATTCACACTAGCAGTATTTCAGTACTTTAAAGGTATCTGCTTTCAGTCTATTTTAATTCTGCATTATCTAGGTTTTTGCAACTTGCTGCTGAAATAGTATATTAAATGAGCATGATTTTTGCCGTTTACAGCTTAGGATTACATTTACCACTAAAGTTTGGATATACTTTCTATTTAGTTTGTTTTAAACCTCATAAAATAAGAGGATTCAGCATGTAGAAAGGCTGTATTGAAGACATTCAGTGTTGATGGTGTTTGCCTGGCAGGTGTGGGGCTCACAAAAAATGACAAAATGGGGAAAAATTAAATTTTCAAGGAAACTTAAAACCAACACCTTTCCTGCATTTCAAATGCATCCTAATGCACAACAAATGCATCAGAATATGTCTAGGTGCTGTCAAACCCTAACCTTAACCCTAGCTCGGGCACTTCTAGACAATTTTCAAAATCCTGGCCTGCTGAAAAAGTGCTACAAAAGTTAGCTTAATGAGTGCAAATTGATCAGAAACATTCGCACTAGCAGTATTTCAGTACTTAAAAGGTATCTGCTTTCAGTCTATTTTAATTCTGCATTATCTAGGTTTTTGCAACTTGCTGCTGAAATAGTATATTAAATTAGCATGATTTTTGCCGTTTACAGCTTAGGATTACATTTACCACTAAAGTTTGGATATACTTTCTATTTAGTTTGTTTTAAACCTCATAAAATAAGAGGATTCAGCATGTAGAAAGGCTGTATTGAAGACATTCAGTGTTGATGGTGTTTGCCTGGCAGGTGTGGGGCTCACAAAAAATGACAAAATGGGGAAAAATTAAATTTTCAAGGAAACTTAAAACCAACACCTTTCCTGCATTTCAAATGCATCCTAATGCACAACAAATGCATCAGAATATGTCTAGGTGCTGTCAAACCCTAACCCTAACCCTAGCTCGGGCACTTCTAGACAATTTTCAAAATCCTGGCCTGCTGAAAAAGTGCTACAAAAGTTAGCTTAATGAGTGCAAATTGATCAGAAATATTCGCACTAGCAGTATTTCAGTACTTTAAAGGTATCTGCTTTCAGTCTATTTTAATTCTGCATTATCTAGGTTTTTGCAACTTGCTGCTGAAATAGTATATTAAATGAGCATGATTTTTGCTGTTTACAGCTTAGGATTACATTTACCACTAAAGTTTGGATATACTTTCCATTTACTTTGTTTTAAACCTCATAAAATAAGAGGATTCAGCATGTAGAAAGGCTGTATTGAAGACATTCAGTGTTGATGGTGTTTGCCTGGCAGGTGTGGGGCTCACAAAAAATGACAAAATGGGGAAAAATTAAATTTTCAAAGAAACTTAAAACCAACACCTTTCCTGCATTTCAAAATGCATCCTAATGCACAACAAATGCATCAGAATATGTCTAGGTGCTGTCAAACCCTAACCCTAACCCTAGCTCGGGCACTAATAGAACAATTTCAAAATCCTGGCCTGCTGAAAAAGTGCTACAAAAGTTAGCTTAATGAGTGCAAATTGATCAGAAACATTCAAACTAGCAGTATTTCAGTACTTTAAAGGTATCTGCTTTCAGTCTATTTTAATTCTGCATTATCTAGGTTTTTGCAACTTGCCGCTGAAATAGTATATTAAATGAGCATGATTTTTGCTGTTTACAGCTTAGGATTACATTTACCACTAAAGTTTGGATATACTTTCCATTTACTTTGTTTTAAACCTCATAAAATTAGAGGATTCAGCATGTAGAAAGGCTGTATTGAAGACATTCAGTGTTGATGGTGTTTGCCTGGCAGGTGTGGGGCTCACAAAAAATGACAAAATGGGGAAAAATTAAATTTTCAAAGAAACTTAAAACCAACACCTTTCCTGCAGTTCAAAATGCATCCTAATGCACAACAAATGCATCAGAATATGTCTAGGTGCTGTCAAACCCTAACCCTAACCCTAGCTCGGGCACTAATAGAAAAATTTCAAAATCCTGGCCTGCTGAAAAAGTGCTACAAAAGTTAGCTTAATGAGTGCAAATTGATCAGAAACATTCACACTAGCAGTATTTCAGTACTTTAAAGGTATCTGCTTTCAGTCTATTTTAATTCTGCATTATCTAGGTTGTTGCAACTTGCTGCTGAAATAGTATATTAAATGAGCATGATTTTTGCTGTTTACAGCTTAGGATTACATTTACCACTAAAGTTTGGATATACATTCCATTTACTTTGTTGTAAACCTCATAAAATAAGAGGATTCAGCATGTAGAAAGGTTGTATTGAAGACATTCAGTGTTGATGGTGTTTGCCTGGCAGGTGTGGGGCTCACAAAAAATGACAAAATGGGGAAAAATTAAATTTTCAAGGAAACTTAAAACCAACACCTTTCCTGCATTTCAAATGCATCCTAATGCACAACAAATGCATCAGAATATGTCTAGGTGCTGTCAAACCCTAACCCTAACCCTAGCACGGGCACTAATAGAAAAATTTCAAAATCCTGGCCTGCTGAAAAAGTGCTACAAAAGTTAGCTTAATGAGTGCAAATTGATCAGAAACATTCGCACTAGCAGTATTTCAGTACTTTAAAGGTATCTGCTTTCAGTCTATTTTAATTCTGCATTATCTAGGTTTTTGCAACTTGCTGCTGAAATAGTATATTAAATGAGCATGATTTTTGCTGTTTACAGCTTAGGATTACATTTACCACTAAAGTTTGGATATACATTCCATTTACTTTGTTGTAAACCTCATAAAATAAGAGGATTCAGCATGTAGAAAGGCTGTATTGAAGACATCCAGTGTTGATGGTGTTTGCCTGGCAGGTGTGGGGCTCACAAAAAATGACAAAATGGGGAAAAATTAAATTTTCAAGGAAACTTAAAACCAACACCTTTCCTGCATTTCAAATGCATCCTAATGCACAACAAATGCATCAGAATATGTCTAGGTGCTGTCAAACCCTAACCCTAACCCTAGCTCGGGCACTAATAGAAACATTTCAAAATCCTGGCCTGCTGAAAAAGTGCTACAAAAGTTAGCTTAATGAGTGCAAATTGATCAGAAACATTCACACTAGCAGTATTTCAGTACTTTAAAGGTATCTGCTTTCAGTCTATTTTAATTCTGCATTATCTAGGTTTTTGCAACTTGCTGCTGAAATAGTATATTAAATGAGCATGATTTTTGCCGTTTACAGCTTAGGATTACATTTACCACTAAAGTTTGGATATACTTTCCATTTAGTTTGTTTTAAACCTCATAAAATAAGAGGATTCAGCATGTAGAAAGGCTGTATTGAAGACATTCAGTGTTGATGGTGTTTGCCTGGCAGGTGTGGGGCTCACAAAAAATGACAAAATGGGGAAAAATTAAATTTTCAAGGAAACTTAAAACCAACACCTTTCCTGCATTTCAAATGCATCCTAATGCACAACAAATGCATCAGAATATGTCTAGGTGCTGTCAAACCCTAACCTTAACCCTAGCTCGGGCACTTCTAGACAATTTTCAAAATCCTGGCCTGCTGAAAAAGTGCTACAAAAGTTAGCTTAATGAGTGCAAATTGATCAGAAACATTCGCACTAGCAGTATTTCAGTACTTAAAAGGTATCTGCTTTCAGTCTATTTTAATTCTGCATTATCTAGGTTTTTGCAACTTGCTGCTGAAATAGTATATTAAATTAGCATGATTTTTGCCGTTTACAGCTTAGGATTACATTTACCACTAAAGTTTGGATATACTTTCTATTTAGTTTGTTTTAAACCTCATAAAATAAGAGGATTCAGCATGTAGAAAGGCTGTATTGAAGACATTCAGTGTTGATGGTGTTTGCCTGGCAGGTGTGGGGCTCACAAAAAATGACAAAATGGGGAAAAATTAAATTTTCAAGGAAACTTAAAACCAACACCTTTCCTGCATTTCAAATGCATCCTAATGCACAACAAATGCATCAGAATATGTCTAGGTGCTGTCAAACCCTAACCCTAACCCTAGCTCGGGCACTTCTAGACAATTTTCAAAATCCTGGCCTGCTGAAAAAGTGCTACAAAAGTTAGCTTAATGAGTGCAAATTGATCAGAAATATTCGCACTAGCAGTATTTCAGTACTTTAAAGGTATCTGCTTTCAGTCTATTTTAATTCTGCATTATCTAGGTTTTTGCAACTTGCTGCTGAAATAGTATATTAAATGAGCATGATTTTTGCTGTTTACAGCTTAGGATTACATTTACCACTAAAGTTTGGATATACTTTCCATTTACTTTGTTTTAAACCTCATAAAATAAGAGGATTCAGCATGTAGAAAGGCTGTATTGAAGACATTCAGTGTTGATGGTGTTTGCCTGGCAGGTGTGGGGCTCACAAAAAATGACAAAATGGGGAAAAATTAAATTTTCAAAGAAACTTAAAACCAACACCTTTCCTGCATTTCAAAATGCATCCTAATGCACAACAAATGCATCAGAATATGTCTAGGTGCTGTCAAACCCTAACCCTAACCCTAGCTCGGGCACTAATAGAACAATTTCAAAATCCTGGCCTGCTGAAAAAGTGCTACAAAAGTTAGCTTAATGAGTGCAAATTGATCAGAAACATTCAAACTAGCAGTATTTCAGTACTTTAAAGGTATCTGCTTTCAGTCTATTTTAATTCTGCATTATCTAGGTTTTTGCAACTTGCCGCTGAAATAGTATATTAAATGAGCATGATTTTTGCTGTTTACAGCTTAGGATTACATTTACCACTAAAGTTTGGATATACTTTCCATTTACTTTGTTTTAAACCTCATAAAATTAGAGGATTCAGCATGTAGAAAGGCTGTATTGAAGACATTCAGTGTTGATGGTGTTTGCCTGGCAGGTGTGGGGCTCACAAAAAATGACAAAATGGGGAAAAATTAAATTTTCAAAGAAACTTAAAACCAACACCTTTCCTGCAGTTCAAAATGCATCCTAATGCACAACAAATGCATCAGAATATGTCTAGGTGCTGTCAAACCCTAACCCTAACCCTAGCTCGGGCACTAATAGAAAAATTTCAAAATCCTGGCCTGCTGAAAAAGTGCTACAAAAGTTAGCTTAATGAGTGCAAATTGATCAGAAACATTCACACTAGCAGTATTTCAGTACTTTAAAGGTATCTGCTTTCAGTCTATTTTAATTCTGCATTATCTAGGTTTTTGCAACTTGCTGCTGAAATAGTATATTAAATGAGCATGATTTTTGCTGTTTACAGCTTAGGATTACATTTACCACTAAAGTTTGGATATACATTCCATTTACTTTGTTGTAAACCTCATAAAATAAGAGGATTCAGCATGTAGAAAGGTTGTATTGAAGACATTCAGTGTTGATGGTGTTTGCCTGGCAGGTGTGGGGCTCACAAAAAATGACAAAATGGGGAAAAATTAAATTTTCAAGGAAACTTAAAACCAACACCTTTCCTGCATTTCAAATGCATCCTAATGCACAACAAATGCATCAGAATATGTCTAGGTGCTGTCAAACCCTAACCCTAACCCTAGCACGGGCACTAATAGAAAAATTTCAAAATCCTGGCCTGCTGAAAAAGTGCTACAAAAGTTAGCTTAATGAGTGCAAATTGATCAGAAACATTCGCACTAGCAGTATTTCAGTACTTTAAAGGTATCTGCTTTCAGTCTATTTTAATTCTGCATTATCTAGGTTTTTGCAACTTGCTGCTGAAATAGTATATTAAATGAGCATGATTTTTGCTGTTTACAGCTTAGGATTACATTTACCACTAAAGTTTGGATATACATTCCATTTACTTTGTTGTAAACCTCATAAAATAAGAGGATTCAGCATGTAGAAAGGCTGTATTGAAGACATCCAGTGTTGATGGTGTTTGCCTGGCAGGTGTGGGGCTCACAAAAAATGACAAAATGGGGAAAAATTAAATTTTCAAGGAAACTTAAAACCAACACCTTTCCTGCATTTCAAATGCATCCTAATGCACAACAAATGCATCAGAATATGTCTAGGTGCTGTCAAACCCTAACCCTAACCCTAGCTCGGGCACTAATAGAAAAATTTCAAAATCCTGGCCTGCTGAAAAAGTGCTACAAAAGTTAGCTTAATGAGTGCAAATTGATCAGAAACATTCACACTAGCAGTATTTCAGTACTTTAAAGGTATCTGCTTTCAGTCTATTTTAATTCTGCATTATCTAGGTTTTTGCAACTTGCTGCTGAAATAGTATATTAAATGAGCATGATTTTTGCTGTTTACAGCTTAGGATTACATTTACCACTAAAGTTTGGATATACTTTCCATGTAGTTTGTTTTAAACCTCATAAAATAAGAGGATTCAGCATGTAGAAAGGCTGTATTCAAGACATTCAGTGTTGATGGTGTTTGCCTGGCAGGTGTGGGGCTCACAAAAAATGACAAAATGGGGAAAAATTAAATTTTCAAGGAAACTTAAAACCAACACCTTTCCTGCATTTCAAATGCATCCTAATGCACAACAAATGCATCAGAATATGTCTAGGTGCTGTCAAACCCTAACCCTAACCCTAGCTCGGGCACTAATAGAAAAATTTCAAAATCCTGGCCTGCTGAAAAAGTGCTACAAAAGTTAGCTTAATGAGTGCAAATTGATCAGAAACATTCACACTAGCAGTATTTCAGTACTTTAAAGGTATCTGCTTTCAGTCTATTTTAATTCTGCATTATCTAGGTTTTTGCAACTTGCTGCTGAAATAGTATATTAAATGAGCATGATTTTTGCTGTTTACAGCTTAGGATTACATTTACCACTAAAGTTTGGATATACTTTCCATGTAGTTTGTTTTAAACCTCATAAAATAAGAGGATTCAGCATGTAGAAAGGCTGTATTGAAGACATTCAGTGTTGATGGTGTTTGCCTGGCAGGTGTGGGGCTCACAAAAAATGACAAAATGGGGAAAAATTAAATTTTCAAGGAAACTTAAAACCAACACCTTTCCTGCATTTCAAATGCATCCTAATGCACAACAAATGCATCAGAATATGTCTAGGTGCTGTCAAACCCTAACCCTAACCCTAGCTCGGGCACTAATAGAAAAATTTCAAAATCCTGGCCTGCTGAAAAAGTGCTACAAAAGTTAGCTTAATGAGTGCAAATTGATCAGAAACATTCAAACTAGCAGTATTTCAGTACTTTAAAGGTATCTGCTTTCAGTCTGTTTTAATTCTGCATTATCTAGGTTTTTGCAACTTGCTGCTGAAATAGTATATTAAATGAGCATGATTTTTGCTGTTTACAGCTTAGGATTACATTTACCACTAAAGTTTGGATATACTTTCCATGTAGTTTGTTTTAAACCTCATAAAATAAGAGGATTCAGCATGTAGAAAGGCTGTATTGAAGACATTCAGTGTTGATGGTGTTTGCCTGGCAGGTGTGGGGCTCACAAAAAATGACAAAATGGGGAAAAATTAAATTTTCAAGGAAACTTAAAACCAACACCTTTCCTGCATTTCAAATGCATCCTAATGCACAACAAATGCATCAGAATATGTCTAGGTGCTGTCAAACCCTAACCCTAACACTAGCTCGGGCACTAATAGAAAAATTTCAAAATCCTGGCCTGCTGAAAAAGTGCTACAAAAGCTAGCTTAATGAGTGCAAATTGATCAGAAACATTCGCACTAGCAGTATTTCAGTACTTAAAAGGTATCTGCTTTCAGTCTATTTTAATTCTGCATTATCTAGGTTTTTGCAACTTGCTGCTGAAATAGTATATTAAATTAGCATGATTTTTGCCGTTTACAGCTTAGGATTACATTTACCACTAAAGTTTGGATATACTTTCTATTTAGTTTGTTTTAAACCTCATAAAATAAGAGGATTCAGCATGTAGAAAGGCTGTATTGAAGACATTCAGTGTTGATGGTGTTTGCCTGGCAGGTGTGGGGCTCACAAAAAATGACAAAATGGGGAAAAATTAAATTTTCAAGGAAACTTAAAACCAACACCTTTCCTGCATTTCAAATGCATCCTAATGCACAACAAATGCATCAGAATATGTCTAGGTGCTGTCAAACCCTAACCCTAACCCTAGCTCGGGCACTTCTAGACAATTTTCAAAATCCTGGCCTGCTGAAAAAGTGCTACAAAAGTTAGCTTAATGAGTGCAAATTGATCAGAAATATTCGCACTAGCAGTATTTCAGTACTTTAAAGGTATCTGCTTTCAGTCTATTTTAATTCTGCATTATCTAGGTTTTTGCAACTTGCTGCTGAAATAGTATATTAAATGAGCATGATTTTTGCTGTTTACAGCTTAGGATTACATTTACCACTAAAGTTTGGATATACTTTCCATGTAGTTTGTTTTAAACCTCATAAAATAAGAGGATTCAGCATGTAGAAAGGCTGTATTGAAGACATTCAGTGTTGATGGTGTTTGCCTGGCAGGTGTGGGGCTCACAAAAAATGACAAAATGGGGATAAATTAAATTTTCAAGGAAACTTAAAACCAACACCTTTCCTGCATTTCAAATGCATCCTAATGCACAACAAATGCATCAGAATATGTCTAGGTGCTGTCAAACCCTAACCCTAACCCTAGCTCGGGCACTAATAGAAAAATTTCAAAATCCTGGCCTGCTGAAAAAGTGCTACAAAAGTTAGCTTAATGAGTGCAAATTGATCAGAAACATTCAAACTAGCAGTATTTCAGTACTTTAAAGGTATCTGCTTTCAGTCTATTTTAATTCTGCATTATCTAGGTTTTTGCAACTTGCTGCTGAAATAGTATATTAAATGAGCATGATTTTTGCTGTTTACAGCTTAGGATTACATTTACCACTAAAGTTTGGATATACTTTCCATGTAGTTTGTTTTAAACCTCATAAAATAAGATGATTCAGCATGTAGAAAGGCTGTATTGAAGACATTCAGTGTTGATGGTGTTTGCCTGGCAGGTGTGGGGCTCACAAAAAATGACAAAATGGGGAAAAATTAAATTTTCAAAGAAACTTAAAACCAACACCTTTCCTGCATTTCAAAATGCATCCTAATGCACAACAAATGCATCAGAATATGTCTAAGTGCTGTCAAGCCCTAACCCTAACCCTAGCTCGGGCACTAATAGAAAAATTTCAAAATCCTGGCCTGCTGAAAAAGTGCTACAAAAGTTAGCTTAATGAGTGCAAATTGATCAGAAACATTCACACTAGCAGTATTTCAGTACTGTTAAGGTATCTGCTTTCAGTCTATTTTAATTCTGCATTATCTAGGTTTTTGCAACCTGCTGCTGAAATAGTATATTAAATGAGCATGATTTTTGCCGTTTAGAGCTTAGGATTACATTTACCACTAAAGTTTTTATATACTTTCCATTTAGTTTGTTTTAAACCTCATAAAATAAGAGGATTCAGCATGTAGAAAGGCTGTATTCAAGACAATCAGTGTTGATGGTGTTTGCCTGGCAGGTGTGGGGCTCATAAAAAATGACAAAATGGGGAAAAATTAAATTTTCAAGGAAACATAAAACCAACACCTTTCCTGCATTTCAAATGAATCCTAATGCACAACAAATGCATCAGAATATGTCTAGGTGCTGTCAAACCCTAACCCTAACCCTAGCTCGGGCACTAATAGAAAAATTTCAAAATCCTGGCCTGCTGAAAAAGTGCTACAAAAGTTATCTTAATGAGTGCAAATTGATCAGAAATATTCACACTAGCAGTATTTCAGTACTTTAAAGGTATCTGCTTTCAGTCTATTTTAATTCTGCATTATCTAGGTTTTTGCAACTTGCTGCTGAAATAGTATATTAAATGAGCATTATTTTTGCCGTTTACAGCTTAGGATTACATTTACCACTAAAGATTGGATATACTTTCCATTTAGTTTGTTTTAAACCTCATAAAAAAAGAGGATTCAGCATGTAGAAAGGCTGTTTTCAAGACATTCAGTGTTGATGGTGTTTGTCTGGCAGGTGTTGGGCTCACAAAAAATGAAAAAATGGGGAAAAATTAAATTTTCAAGTTAACTTAAAACTAACACCTTTCCTGCATTTCAAATGCATCCTAATGCACAACAAATGCATCAGAATATGTCTAGGTGCTGTCAAACCCTAACCCTAACCCTAGCTCGGGCACTAATAGAAAAATTTCAAAATCCTGGCCTGCTGAAAAAGTGCTACAAAAGTTAGCTTAATGAGTGCAAATTGATCAGAAACATTCACACTAGCAGTATTTCAGTACTTTAAAGGTATCTGCTTTCAGTCTATTTTAATTCTGCATTATCTAGGTTTTTGCAACTTGCTGCTGAAATAGTATATTAAATGAGCATGATTTTTGCTGTTTACAGCTTAGGATTACATTTACCACTAAAGTTTGGATATACTTCCCATTTAGTTTGTTTTAAACCTCATAAAATAAGAGGATTCAGCATGTAGAAAGGCTGTATTGAAGACATTCAGTGTTGATGGTGTTTGCCTGGCAGGTGTGGGGCTCACAAAAAATGACAAAATGGGGAAAAATTAAATTTTCAAGGAAACTTAAAACCAACACCTTTCCTGCATTTCAAATGCATCCTAATGCACAACAAATGCATCAGAATATGTCTAGGTGCTGTCAAACCCTAACCCTAACCCTAGCTCGGGCACTAATAGAAAAATTTCAAAATCCTGGCCTGCTGAAAAAGTGCTACAAAAGTTAGCTTAATGAGTGCAAATTGATCAGAAAAATTCACACTAGCAGTATTTCAGTACTGTTAAGGTATCTGCTTTCAGTCTATTTTAATTCTGCATTATCTAGGTTTTTGCAACCTGCTGCTGAAATAGTAAATTAAATGAGCATGATTTTTGCCGTTTAGAGCTTAGGATTACATTTACCACTAAAGTTTTGATATACTTTCCATTTAGTTTGTTTTAAACCTCATAAAATAAGAGGATTCAGCATGTAGAAAGGCTGTATTCAAGACAATCAGTGTTGATGGTGTTTGCCTGGCAGGTGTGGGGCTCATAAAAAATGACAAAATGGGGAAAAATTAAATTTTCAAGGAAACATAAAACCAACACCTTTCCTGCATTTCAAATGAATCCTAATGCACAACAAATGCATCAGAATATTGCTAGGTGCTGTCAAACCCTAACCCTAACCCTAGCTCGGGCACTAATAGAAAAATTTTAAAATCCTGGCCTGCTGAAAAAGTGCTACAAAAGTTATCTTAATGAGTGCAAATTGATCAGAAATATTCACACTAGCAGTATTTCAGTACTTTAAAGGTATCTGCTTTCAGTCTATTTTAATTCTGCATTATCTAGGTTTTTGCAACTTGCTGCTGAAATAGTATATTAAATGAGCATGATTCTTGCCGTTTACAGCTTAGGATTACATTTACCACTAAAGATTGGATATACTTTCCATTTAGTTTGTTTTAAACCTCATAAAAAAAGAGGATTCAGCATGTAGAAAGGCTGTTTTCAAGACATTCAGTGTTGATGGTGTTTGTCTGGCAGGTGTTGGGCTCACAAAAAATGACAAAATGGGGAAAAATTAAATTTTCAAGTTAACTTAAAACTAACACCTTTCCTGCATTTCAAATGCATCCTAATGCACAACAAATGCATCAGAATATGTCTAGGTGCTGTCAAACCCTAACCCTAACCCTAGCTCTGGCACTAATAGAAAAATTTCAAAATCCTGGCCTGCTGAAAAAGTGCTACAAAAGTTAGCTTAATGAGTGCAAATTGATCAGAAATATTCACACTAGCAGTATTTCAGTACTTTAAAGGTATCTGCTTTCAGTCTATTTTAATTCTGCATTATCTAGGTTTTTGCAACTTGCTGCTGAAATAGTATATTAAATGAGCATGATTTTTGCCGTTTACAGTTTAGGATTACATTTACCACTAAAGTTTGGATATACTTTCCATTTAGTTTGTTTTAAACCTCATAAAATAAGAGGATTCAGCATGTAGAAAGGCTGTATTCAAGACATTCAGTGTTGATGGTGTTTGCCTGGCAGGTGTGGGGCTCACAAAAAATGACAAAATGGGGAAAAATTAAATTTTCAAGGAAACTTAAAACCAACACCTTTCCTGCATTTCAAATGAATCCTAATGCACAACAAATGCATCAGAATATGTCTAGGTGCTGTCAAACCCTAACCCTAACCCTAGCTCGGGCACTAATAGAAAAATTTCAAAATCCTGGCCTGCTGAAAAAGTGCTACAAAAGTTATCTTAATGAGTGCAAATTGATCAGAAACATTCACACTAGCAGTATTTCAGTACTGTAAAGGTATCTGCTTTCAGTGTATTTTAATTCTGCATTATCTAGGTTTTTGCAACTTGCTGCTGAAATAGTATATTAAATGAGCATGATTTTTGCCGTTTACAGCTTAGGATTACATTTACCACTAAAGTTTGGATATACTTTCCATTTAGTTTGTTTTAAACCTCATAAAATAAGAGGATTCAGCATGTAGAAAGGCTGTATTCAAGACATTCAGTGTTGATGGTGTTTGCCTGGCAGGTGTGGGGCTCACAAAAAATGACAAAATGGGGAAAAATTAAATTTTCAAGGAAACTTAAAACCAACACCTTTCCTGCATTTCAAATGAATCCTAATGCACAACAAATGCATCAGAATATGTCTAGGTGCTGTCAAACCCTAACCCTAACCCTAGCTCGGGCACTAATAGAAAAATTTCAAAATCCTGGCCTGCTGAAAAAGTGCTACAAAAGTTATCTTAATGAGTGCAAATTGATCAGAAACATTCACACTAGCAGTATTTCAGTACTGTAAAGGTATCTGCTTTCAGTGTATTTTAATTCTGCATTATCTAGGTTTTTGCAACTTGCTGCTGAAATAGTATATTAAATGAGCATGATTTTTGCCGTTTACAGCTTAGGATTACATTTACCACTAAAGTTTGGATATACTTTCCATTTAGTTTGTTTTAAACCTCATAAAATAAGAGGATTCAGCATGTAGAAAGGCTGTATTGAAGACATTCAGTGTTGATGGTGTTTGCCTGGCAGGTGTGGGGCTCACAAAAAATGACAAAATGGGGAAAAATTAAATTTTCAAGGAAACTTAAAACCAACACCTTTCCTGCATTTCAAATGAATCCTAATGCACAACAAATGCATCAGAATATGTCTAGGTGCTGTCAAACCCTAACCCTAACCCTAGCTCGGGCACTAATAGAAAAATTTCAAAATCCTGGCCTGCTGAAAAAGTGCTACAAAAGTTATCTTAATGAGTGCAAATTGATCAGAAATATTCACACTAGCAGTATTTCAGTACTTTAAAGGTATCTGCTTTCAGTCTATTTTAATTCTGCATTATCTAGGTTTTTGCAACTTGCTGCTGAAATAGTATATTAAATGAGCATGATTTTTGCCGTTTACAGCTTAGGATTACATTTACCACTAAAGTTTGGATATACTTTCCATTTAGTTTGTTTTAAACCTCATAAAATAAGAGGATTCAGCATGTAGAAAGTCTGTTTTCAAAACATTCAGTGTTGATGGTGTTTACCTGGTAGGTGTGGGGCTCACAAAAAATGACAAAATGGGGAAAAATTAAATTTTCAAGGAAACTTAAAACCAACACCTTTCCTGCATTTCAAATGAATCCTAATGCACAACAAATGCATCAGAATATGTCTAGGTGCTGTCAAACCCTAACCCTAACCCTAGCTCGGGCACTAATAGAAAAATTTCAAAATCCTGGCCTGCTGAAAAAGTGCTACAAAAGTTAGCTTAATGAGTGCAAATTGATCAGAAACATTCACACTAGCAGTTTTTCAGTACTTTAAAGGTATCTGCTTTCAGTCTATTTTAATTCTGCATTATCTAGGTTTTTGCAACTTGCTGCTGAAATAGTATATTAAATGAGCATGATTTTTGCTGTTTACAGCTTAGGATTACATTTACCACTAAAGTTTGGATATACTTCCCATTTAGTTTGTTTTAAACCTCATAAAATAAGAGGATTCAGCATGTAGAAAGGCTGTATTGAAGACATTCAGTGTTGATGGTGTTTGCCTGGCAGGTGTGGGGCTCACAAAAAATGACAAAATGGGGAAAAATTAAATTTTCAAGGAAACTTAAAACCAACACCTTTCCTGCATTTCAAATGCATCCTAATGCACAACAAATGCATCAGAATATTTCTAGGTGCTGTCAAACCCTAACCCTAACCCTAGCTCGGGCACTAATAGAAAAATTTCAAAATCCTGGCCTGCTGAAAAAGTGCTACAAAAGTTATCTTAATGAGTGCAAATTGATCAGAAATATTCACACTAGCAGTATTTCAGTACTTTAAAGGTATCTGCTTTCAGTCTATTTTAATTCTGCATTATCTAGGTTTTTGCAACTTGCTGCTGAAATAGTATATTAAATGAGCATGATTTTTGCCGTTTACAGCTTAGGATTACATTTACCACTAAAGATTGGATATACTTTCCATTTAGTTTGTTTTAAACCTCATAAAAAAAGAGGATTCAGCATGTAGAAAGGCTGTTTTCAAGACATTCAGTGTTGATGGTGTTTGTCTGGCAGGTGTTGGGCTCACAAAAAATGACAAAATGGGGAAAAATTAAATTTTCAAGTTAACTTAAAACTAACACCTTTCCTGCATTTCAAATGCATCCTAATGCACAACAAATGCATCAGAATATGTCTAGGTGCTGTCAAACCCTAACCCTAACCCTAGCTCGGACACTAATAGAAAAATTTCAAAATCCTGGCCTGCTGAAAAAGTGCTACAAAAGTTAGCTTAATGAGTGCAAATTGATCAGAAACATTCACACTAGCAGTATTTCAGTACTTTAAAGGTATCTGCTTTCAGTCTATTTTAATTCTGCATTATCTAGGTTTTTGCAACTTGCTGCTGAAATAGTATATTAAATGAGCATGATTTTTGCCATTTACAGCTTAGGATTACATTTACCACTAAAGATTGGATATACTTTCCATTTAGTTTGTTTTAAACCTCATAAAATAAGAGGATTCAGCATGTAGAAAGGCTGTTTTCAAGACATTCAGTGTTGATGGTGTTTGTCTGGCAGGTGTTGGGCTCACAAAAAATGACAAAATGGGGAAAAATTAAATTTTCAAGTTAACTTAAAACTAACACCTTTCCTGCATTTCAAATGCATCCTAATGCACAACAAATGCATCAGAATATGTCTAGGTGCTGTCAAACCCTAACCCTAACCCTAGCTCGGGCACTAATAGAAAAATTTCAAAATCCTGGCCTGCTGAAAAAGTGCTACAAAAGTTAGCTTAATGAGTGCAAATTGATCAGAAACATTCACACTAGCAGTATTTCAGTACTGTTAAGGTATCTGCTTTCAGTCTATTTTAATTCTGCATTATCTAGGTTTTTGCAACCTGCTGCTCAAATAGTATATTAAATGAGCATGATTTTTGCCGTTTACAGCTTAGGATTACATTTACCACTAAAGTTTGGATATACTTTCCATTTAGTTTGTTTTAAACCTCATAAAATAAGAGGATTCAGCATGTAGAAAGGCTGTATTCAAGACATTCAGTGTTGATGGTGTTTGCCTGGCAGGTGTGGGGCTCACAAAAAATGACAAAATGGGGAAAAATTAAATTTTCAAGGAAACTTAAAACCAACACCTTTCCTGCATTTCAAATGAATCCTAATGCACAACAAATGCATCAGAATATGTCTAGGTGCTGTCAAACCCTAACCCTAACCCTAGCTCGGGCACTAATAGAAGAATTTCAAAATCCTGGCCTGCTGAAAAAGTGCTACAAAAGTTATCTTAATGAGTGCAAATTGATCAGAAACATTCACACTAGCAGTATTTCAGTACTGTAAAGGTATCTGCTTTCAGTGTATTTTAATTCTGCATTATCTAGGTTTTTGCAACTTGCTGCTGAAATAGTATATTAAATGAGCATGATTTTTGCCGTTTACAGCTTAGGATTACATTTACCACTAAAGTTTGGATATACTTTCCATTTAGTTTGTTTTAAACCTCATAAAATAAGAGGATTCAGCATGTAGAAAGGCTGTATTGAAGACATTCAGTGTTGATGGTGTTTGCCTGGCAGGTGTTGGGCTCACAAAAAATGACAAAATGGGGAAAAATTAAATTTTCAAGGAAACTTAAAACCAACACCTTTCCTGCATTTCAAATGAATCCTAATGCACAACAAATGCATCAGAATATGTCTAGGTGCTGTCAAACCCTAACCCTAACCCTAGCTCGGGCACTAATAGAAAAATTTCAAAATCCTGGCCTGCTGAAAAAGTGCTACAAAAGTTAGCTTAATGAGTGCAAATTGATCAGAAACATTCACACTAGCAGTTTTTCAGTACTTTAAAGGTATCTGCTTTCAGTCTATTTTAATTCTGCATTATCTAGGTTTTTGCAACTTGCTGCTGAAATAGTATATTAAATGAGCATGATTTTTGCTGTTTACAGCTTAGGATTACATTTACCACTAAAGTTTGGATATACTTCCCATTTAGTTTGTTTTAAACCTCATAAAATAAGAGGATTCAGCATGTAGAAAGGCTGTATTGAAGACATTCAGTGTTGATGGTGTTTGCCTGGCAGGTGTGGGGCTCACAAAAAATGACAAAATGGGGAAAAATTAAATTTTCAAGGAAACTTAAAACCAACACCTTTCCTGCATTTCAAATGCATCCTAATGCACAACAAATGCATCAGAATATTTCTAGGTGCTGTCAAACCCTAACCCTAACCCTAGCTCGGGCACTAATAGAAAAATTTCAAAATCCTGGCCTGCTGAAAAAGTGCTACAAAAGTTATCTTAATGAGTGCAAATTGATCAGAAATATTCACACTAGCAGTATTTCAGTACTTTAAAGGTATCTGCTTTCAGTCTATTTTAATTCTGCATTATCTAGGTTTTTGCAACTTGCTGCTGAAATAGTATATTAAATGAGCATGATTTTTGCCGTTTACAGCTTAGGATTACATTTACCACTAAAGATTGGATATACTTTCCATTTAGTTTGTTTTAAACCTCATAAAAAAAGAGGATTCAGCATGTAGAAAGGCTGTTTTCAAGACATTCAGTGTTGATGGTGTTTGTCTGGCAGGTGTTGGGCTCACAAAAAATGACAAAATGGGGAAAAATTAAATTTTCAAGTTAACTTAAAACTAACACCTTTCCTGCATTTCAAATGCATCCTAATGCACAACAAATGCATCAGAATATGTCTAGGTGCTGTCAAACCCTAACCCTAACCCTAGCTCGGACACTAATAGAAAAATTTCAAAATCCTGGCCTGCTGAAAAAGTGCTACAAAAGTTAGCTTAATGAGTGCAAATTGATCAGAAACATTCACACTAGCAGTATTTCAGTACTTTAAAGGTATCTGCTTTCAGTCTATTTTAATTCTGCATTATCTAGGTTTTTGCAACTTGCTGCTGAAATAGTATATTAAATGAGCATGATTTTTGCCGTTTACAGCTTAGGATTACATTTACCACTAAAGATTGGATATACTTTCCATTTAGTTTGTTTTAAACCTCATAAAATAAGAGGATTCAGCATGTAGAAAGGCTGTTTTCAAGACATTCAGTGTTGATGGTGTTTGTCTGGCAGGTGTTGGGCTCACAAAAAATGACAAAATGGGGAAAAATTAAATTTTCAAGTTAACTTAAAACTAACACCTTTCCTGCATTTCAAATGCATCCTAATGCACAACAAATGCATCAGAATATGTCTAGGTGCTGTCAAACCCTAACCCTAACCCTAGCTCGGGCACTAATAGAAAAATTTCAAAATCCTGGCCTGCTGAAAAAGTGCTACAAAAGTTAGCTTAATGAGTGCAAATTGATCAGAAACATTCACACTAGCAGTATTTCAGTACTGTTAAGGTATCTGCTTTCAGTCTATTTTAATTCTGCATTATCTAGGTTTTTGCAACCTGCTGCTGAAATAGTATATTAAATGAGCATGATTTTTGCCGTTTACAGCTTAGGATTACATTTACCACTAAAGTTTGGATATACTTTCCATTTAGTTTGTTTTAAACCTCATAAAATAAGAGGATTCAGCATGTAGAAAGGCTGTATTCAAGACATTCAGTGTTGATGGTGTTTGCCTGGCAGGTGTGGGGCTCACAAAAAATGACAAAATGGGGAAAAATTAAATTTTCAAGGAAACTTAAAACCAACACCTTTCCTGCATTTCAAATGAATCCTAATGCACAACAAATGCATCAGAATATGTCTAGGTGCTGTCAAACCCTAACCCTAACCCTAGCTCGGGCACTAATAGAAGAATTTCAAAATCCTGGCCTGCTGAAAAAGTGCTACAAAAGTTATCTTAATGAGTGCAAATTGATCAGAAACATTCACACTAGCAGTATTTCAGTACTGTAAAGGTATCTGCTTTCAGTGTATTTTAATTCTGCATTATCTAGGTTTTTGCAACTTGCTGCTGAAATAGTATATTAAATGAGCATGATTTTTGCCGTTTACAGCTTAGGATTACATTTACCACTAAAGTTTGGATATACTTTCCATTTAGTTTGTTTTAAACCTCATAAAATAAGAGGATTCAGCATGTAGAAAGGCTGTATTGAAGACATTCAGTGTTGATGGTGTTTGCCTGGCAGGTGTTGGGCTCACAAAAAATGACAAAATGGGGAAAAATTAAATTTTCAAGGAAACTTAAAACCAACACCTTTCCTGCATTTCAAATGAATCCTAATGCACAACAAATGCATCAGAATATGTCTAGGTGCTGTCAAACCCTAACCCTAACCCTAGCTCGGGCACTAATAGAAAAATTTCAAAATCCTGGCCTGCTGAAAAAGTGCTACAAAAGTTATCTTAATGAGTGCAAATTGATCAGAAATATTCACACTAGCAGTATTTCAGTACTTTAAAGGTATCTGCTTTCAGTCTATTTTAATTCTGCATTATCTAGGTTTTTGCAACTTGCTGCTGAAATAGTATATTAAATGAGCATGATTTTTGCCGTTTACAGCTTAGGATTACATTTACCACTAAAGTTTGGATATACTTTCCATTTAGTTTGTTTTAAACCTCATAAAATAAGAGGATTCAGCATGTAGAAAGTCTGTTTTCAAAACATTCAGTGTTGATGGTGTTTACCTGGTAGGTGTGGGGCTCACAAAAAATGACAAAATGGGGAAAAATTAAATTTTCAAGGAAACTTAAAACCAACACCTTTCCTGCATTTCAAATGAATCCTAATGCACAACAAATGCATCAGAATATGTCTAGGTGCTCTCAAACCCTAACCCTAACCCTAGCTCGGGCACTAATAGAAAAATTTCAAAATCCTGGCCTGCTGAAAAAGTGCTACAAAAGTTAGCTTAATGAGTGCAAATTGATCAGAAACATTCACACTAGCAGTTTTTCAGTACTTTAAAGGTATCTGCTTTCAGTCTATTTTAATTCTGCATTATCTAGGTTTTTGCAACTTGCTGCTGAAATAGTATATTAAATGAGCATGATTTTTGCTGTTTACAGCTTAGGATTACATTTACCACTAAAGTTTGGATATACTTCCCATTTAGTTTGTTTTAAACCTCATAAAATAAGAGGATTCAGCATGTAGAAAGGCTGTATTGAAGACATTCAGTGTTGATGGTGTTTGCCTGGCAGGTGTGGGGCTCACAAAAAATGACAAAATGGGGAAAAATTAAATTTTCAAGGAAACTTAAAACCAACACCTTTCCTGCATTTCAAATGCATCCTAATGCACAACAAATGCATCAGAATATTTCTAGGTGCTGTCAAACCCTAACCCTAACCCTAGCTCGGGCACTAATAGAAAAATTTCAAAATCCTGGCCTGCTGAAAAAGTGCTACAAAAGTTATCTTAATGAGTGCAAATTGATCAGAAATATTCACACTAGCAGTATTTCAGTACTTTAAAGGTATCTGCTTTCAGTCTATTTTAATTCTGCATTATCTAGGTTTTTGCAACTTGCTGCTGAAATAGTATATTAAATGAGCATGATTTTTGCCGTTTACAGCTTAGGATTACATTTACCACTAAAGATTGGATATACTTTCCATTTAGTTTGTTTTAAACCTCATAAAAAAAGAGGATTCAGCATGTAGAAAGGCTGTTTTCAAGACATTCAGTGTTGATGGTGTTTGTCTGGCAGGTGTTGGGCTCACAAAAAATGACAAAATGGGGAAAAATTAAATTTTCAAGTTAACTTAAAACTAACACCTTTCCTGCATTTCAAATGCATCCTAATGCACAACAAATGCATCAGAATATGTCTAGGTGCTGTCAAACCCTAACCCTAACCCTAGCTCGGACACTAATAGAAAAATTTCAAAATCCTGGCCTGCTGAAAAAGTGCTACAAAAGTTAGCTTAATGAGTGCAAATTGATCAGAAACATTCACACTAGCAGTATTTCAGTACTTTAAAGGTATCTGCTTTCAGTCTATTTTAATTCTGCATTATCTAGGTTTTTGCAACTTGCTGCTGAAATAGTATATTAAATGAGCATGATTTTTGCCGTTTACAGCTTAGGATTACATTTACCACTAAAGATTGGATATACTTTCCATTTAGTTTGTTTTAAACCTCATAAAATAAGAGGATTCAGCATGTAGAAAGGCTGTTTTCAAGACATTCAGTGTTGATGGTGTTTGTCTGGCAGGTGTTGGGCTCACAAAAAATGACAAAATGGGGAAAAATTAAATTTTCAAGTTAACTTAAAACTAACACCTTTCCTGCATTTCAAATGCATCCTAATGCACAACAAATGCATCAGAATATGTCTAGGTGCTGTCAAACCCTAACCCTAACCCTAGCTCGGGCACTAATAGAAAAATTTCAAAATCCTGGCCTGCTGAAAAAGTGCTACAAAAGTTAGCTTAATGAGTGCAAATTGATCAGAAACATTCACACTAGCAGTATTTCAGTACTGTTAAGGTATCTGCTTTCAGTCTATTTTAATTCTGCATTATCTAGGTTTTTGCAACTTGCTGCTGAAATAGTATATTAAATGAGCATGATTTTTGCCGTTTACAGCTTAGGATTACATTTACCACTAAAGTTTGGATATACTTTCCATTTAGTTTGTTTTAAACCTCATAAAATAAGAGGATTCAGCATGTAGAAAGGCTGTATTGAAGACATTCAGTGTTGATGGTGTTTGCCTGGCAGGTGTTGGGCTCACAAAAAATGACAAAATGGGGAAAAATTAAATTTTCAAGGAAACTTAAAACCAACACCTTTCCTGCATTTCAAATGAATCCTAATGCACAACAAATGCATCAGAATATGTCTAGGTGCTGTCAAACCCTAACCCTAACCCTAGCTCGGGCACTAATAGAAAAATTTCAAAATCCTGGCCTGCTGAAAAAGTGCTACAAAAGTTATCTTAATGAGTGCAAATTGATCAGAAACATTCACACTAGCAGTATTTCAGTACTTTAAAGGCATCTGCTTTCAGTCTATTTTAATTCTGCATTATCTAGGTTTTTGCAACTTGCTGCTGAAATAGTATATTAAATGAGCATGATTTTTGCCGTTTACAGCTTAGGATTACATTTACCACTAAAGTTTGGATATACTTTCCATTTAGTTTGTTTTAAACCTCCTAAAATAAGAGGATTCAGCATGTAGAAAGGCTGTATTGAAGACATTCAGTGTTGATGGTGTTTACCTGGTAGGTGTGGGGCTCACAAAAAATGACAAAATGGGGAAAAATTAAATTTTCAAGGTAACTTAAAACCAACACCTTTCCTGCATTTCAAATGAATCCTAATGCACAACAAATGCATCAGAATATGTCTAGGTGCTGTCAAACCCTAACCCTAACCCTAGCTCGGGCACTAATAGAAAAATTTCAAAATCCTGGCCTGCTGAAAAAGTGCTACAAAAGTTAGCTTAATGAGTGCAAATTGATCAGAAAAATTCACACTAGCAGTATTTCAGTACTGTTAAGGTATCTGCTTTCAGTCTATTTTAATTCTGCATTATCTAGGTTTTTGCAACCTGCTGCTGAAATAGTAAATTAAATGAGCATGATTTTTGCCGTTTAGAGCTTAGGATTACATTTACCACTAAAGTTTTGATATACTTTCCATTTAGTTTGTTTTAAACCTCATAAAATAAGAGGATTCAGCATGTAGAAAGGCTGTATTCAAGACAATCAGTGTTGATGGTGTTTGCCTGGCAGGTGTGGGGCTCATAAAAAATGACAAAATGGGGAAAAATTAAATTTTCAAGGAAACATAAAACCAACACCTTTCCTGCATTTCAAATGAATCCTAATGCACAACAAATGCATCAGAATATTTCTAGGTGCTGTCAAACCCTAACCCTAACCCTAGCTCGGGCACTAATAGAAAAATTTCAAAATCCTGGCCTGCTGAAAAAGTGCTACAAAAGTTATCTTAATGAGTGCAAATTGATCAGAAATATTCACACTAGCAGTATTTCAGTACTTTAAAGGTATCTGCTTTCAGTCTATTTTAATTCTGCATTATCTAGGTTTTTGCAACTTGCTGCTGAAATAGTATATTAAATGAGCATGATTTTTGCCGTTTACAGCTTAGGATTACATTTACCACTAAAGATTGGATATACTTTCCATTTAGTTTGTTTTAAACCTCATAAAATAAGAGGATTCAGCATGTAGAAAGGCTGTTTTCAAGACATTCAGTGTTGATGGTGTTTGTCTGGCAGGTGTTGGGCTCACAAAAAATGACAAAATGGGGAAAAATTAAATTTTCAAGTTAACTTAAAACTAACACCTTTCCTGCATTTCAAATGCATCCTAATGCACAACAAATGCATCAGAATATGTCTAGGTGCTGTCAAACCCTAACCCTAACCCTAGCTCGGGCACTAATAGAAAAATTTCAAAATCCTGGCCTGCTGAAAAAGTGCTACAAAAGTTAGCTTAATGAGTGCAAATTGATCAGAAACATTCACACTAGCAGTATTTCAGTACTGTTAAGGTATCTGCTTTCAGTCTATTTTAATTCTGCATTATCTAGGTTTTTGCAACCTGCTGCTGAAATAGTATATTAAATGAGCATGATTTTTGCCGTTTACAGCTTAGGATTACATTTACCACTAAAGTTTTGATATACTTTCCATTTAGTTTGTTTTAAACCTCATAAAATAAGAGGATTCAGCATGTAGAAAGGCTGTATTCAAGACAATCAGTGTTGATGGTGTTTGCCTGGCAGGTGTGGGGCTCATAAGAAATGACAAAATGGGGAAAAATTAAATTTTCAAGGAAACATAAAACCAACACCTTTCCTGCATTTCAAATGAATCCTAATGCACAACAAATGCATCAGAATATGTCTAGGTGCTGTCAAACCCTAACCCTAACCCTAGCTCGGGCACTAATAGAAACATTTCAAAATCCTGGCCTGCTGAAAAAGTGCTACAAAAGTTAGCTTAATGAGTGCAAATTGATCAGAAACATTCACACTAGCAGTATTTCAGTACTTTAAAGGTATCTGCTTTCAGTCTATTTTAATTCTGCATTATCTAGGTTTTTGCAACTTGCTGCTGAAATAGTATATTAAATGAGCATGATTTTTGCTGTTTACAGCTTAGGATTACATTTACCACTAAAGTTTGGATATACTTCCCATTTAGTTTGTTTTAAACCTCATAAAATAAGAGGATTCAGCATGTAGAAAGGCTGTATTGAAGACATTCAGTGTTGATGGTGTTTGCCTGGCAGGTGTGGGGCTCACAAAAAATGACAAAATGGGGAAAAATTAAATTTTCAAGGAAACTTAAAACCAACACCTTTCCTGCATTTCAAATGAATCCTAATGCACAACAAATGCATCAGAATATGTCTAGGTGCTGTCAAACCCTAACCCTAACCCTAGCTCGGGCACTAATAGAAAAATTTCAAAATCCTGGCCTGCTGAAAAAGTGCTACAAAAGTTAGCTTAATGAGTGCAAATTGATCAGAAAAATTCACACTAGCAGTATTTCAGTACTGTTAAGGTATCTGCTTTCAGTCTATTTTAATTCTGCATTATCTAGGTTTTTGCAACCTGCTGCTGAAATAGTAAATTAAATGAGCATGATTTTTGCCGTTTAGAGCTTAGGATTACATTTACCACTAAAGTTTTGATATACTTTCCATTTAGTTTGTTTTAAACCTCATAAAATAAGAGGATTCAGCATGTAGAAAGGCTGTATTCAAGACAATCAGTGTTGATGGTGTTTGCCTGGCAGGTGTGGGGCTCATAAAAAATGACAAAATGGGGAAAAATTAAATTTTCAAGGAAACATAAAACCAACACCTTTCCTGCATTTCAAATGAATCCTAATGCACAACAAATGCATCAGAATATTTCTAGGTGCTGTCAAACCCTAACCCTAACCCTAGCTCGGGCACTAATAGAAAAATTTCAAAATCCTGGCCTGCTGAAAAAGTGCTACAAAAGTTATCTTAATGAGTGCAAATTGATCAGAAATATTCACACTAGCAGTATTTCAGTACTTTAAAGGTATCTGCTTTCAGTCTATTTTAATTCTGCATTATCTAGGTTTTTGCAACTTGCTGCTGAAATAGTATATTAAATGAGCATGATTTTTGCCGTTTACAGCTTAGGATTACATTTACCACTAAAGATTGGATATACTTTCCATTTAGTTTGTTTTAAACCTCATAAAATAAGAGGATTCAGCATGTAGAAAGGCTGTTTTCAAGACATTCAGTGTTGATGGTGTTTGTCTGGCAGGTGTTGGGCTCACAAAAAATGACAAAATGGGGAAAAATTAAATTTTCAAGTTAACTTAAAACTAACACCTTTCCTGCATTTCAAATGCATCCTAATGCACAACAAATGCATCAGAATATGTCTAGGTGCTGTCAAACCCTAACCCTAACCCTAGCTCGGGCACTAATAGAAAAATTTCAAAATCCTGGCCTGCTGAAAAAGTGCTACAAAAGTTAGCTTAATGAGTGCAAATTGATCAGAAACATTCACACTAGCAGTATTTCAGTACTGTTAAGGTATCTGCTTTCAGTCTATTTTAATTCTGCATTATCTAGGTTTTTGCAACCTGCTGCTGAAATAGTATATTAAATGAGCATGATTTTTGCCGTTTACAGCTTAGGATTACATTTACCACTAAAGTTTTGATATACTTTCCATTTAGTTTGTTTTAAACCTCATAAAATAAGAGGATTCAGCATGTAGAAAGGCTGTATTCAAGACAATCAGTGTTGATGGTGTTTGCCTGGCAGGTGTGGGGCTCATAAGAAATGACAAAATGGGGAAAAATTAAATTTTCAAGGAAACATAAAACCAACACCTTTCCTGCATTTCAAATGAATCCTAATGCACAACAAATGCATCAGAATATGTCTAGGTGCTGTCAAACCCTAACCCTAACCCTAGCTCGGGCACTAATAGAAACATTTCAAAATCCTGGCCTGCTGAAAAAGTGCTACAAAAGTTAGCTTAATGAGTGCAAATTGATCAGAAACATTCACACTAGCAGTATTTCAGTACTTTAAAGGTATCTGCTTTCAGTCTATTTTAATTCTGCATTATCTAGGTTTTTGCAACTTGCTGCTGAAATAGTATATTAAATGAGCATGATTTTTGCTGTTTACAGCTTAGGATTACATTTACCACTAAAGTTTGGATATACTTCCCATTTAGTTTGTTTTAAACCTCATAAAATAAGAGGATTCAGCATGTAGAAAGGCTGTATTGAAGACATTCAGTGTTGATGGTGTTTGCCTGGCAGGTGTGGGGCTCACAAAAAATGACAAAATGGGGAAAAATTAAATTTTCAAGGAAACTTAAAACCAACACCTTTCCTGCATTTCAAATGCATCCTAATGCACAACAAATGCATCAGAATATGTCTAGGTGCTGTCAAACCCTAACCCTAACCCTAGCTCGGGCACTAATAGAAAAATTTCAAAATCCTGGCCTGCTGAAAAAGTGCTACAAAAGTTAGCTTAATGAGTGCAAATTGATCAGAAAAATTCACACTAGCAGTATTTCAGTACTGTTAAGGTATCTGCTTTCAGTCTATTTTAATTCTGCATTATCTAGGTTTTTGCAACCTGCTGCTGAAATAGTAAATTAAATGAGCATGATTTTTGCCGTTTAGAGCTTAGGATTACATTTACCACTAAAGTTTTGATATACTTTCCATTTAGTTTGTTTTAAACCTCATAAAATAAGAGGATTCAGCATGTAGAAAGGCTGTATTCAAGACAATCAGTGTTGATGGTGTTTGCCTGGCAGGTGTGGGGCTCATAAAAAATGACAAAATGGGGAAAAATTAAATTTTCAAGGAAACATAAAACCAACACCTTTCCTGCATTTCAAATGAATCCTAATGCACAACAAATGCATCAGAATATTTCTAGGTGCTGTCAAACCCTAACCCTAACCCTAGCTCGGGCACTAATAGAAAAATTTCAAAATCCTGGCCTGCTGAAAAAGTGCTACAAAAGTTATCTTAATGAGTGCAAATTGATCAGAAATATTCACACTAGCAGTATTTCAGTACTTTAAAGGTATCTGCTTTCAGTCTATTTTAATTCTGCATTATCTAGGTTTTTGCAACTTGCTGCTGAAATAGTATATTAAATGAGCATGATTTTTGCCGTTTACAGCTTAGGATTACATTTACCACTAAAGATTGGATATACTTTCCATTTAGTTTGTTTTAAACCTCATAAAAAAAGAGGATTCAGCATGTAGAAAGGCTGTTTTCAAGACATTCAGTGTTGATGGTGTTTGTCTGGCAGGTGTTGGGCTCACAAAAAATGACAAAATGGGGAAAAATTAAATTTTCAAGTTAACTTAAAACTAACACCTTTCCTGCATTTCAAATGCATCCTAATGCACAACAAATGCATCAGAATATGTCTAGGTGCTGTCAAACCCTAACCCTAACCCTAGCTCGGGCACTAATAGAAAAATTTCAAAATCCTGGCCTGCTGAAAAAGTGCTACAAAAGTTAGCTTAATGAGTGCAAATTGATCAGAAACATTCACACTAGCAGTATTTCAGTACTGTTAAGGTATCTGCTTTCAGTCTATTTTAATTCTGCATTATCTAGGTTTTTGCAACCTGCTGCTGAAATAGTATATTAAATGAGCATGATTTTTGCCGTTTAGAGCTTAGGATTACATTTACCACTAAAGTTTTGATATACTTTCCATTTAGTTTGTTTTAAACCTCATAAAATAAGAGGATTCAGCATGTAGAAAGGCTGTATTCAAGACAATCAGTGTTGATGGTGTTTGCCTGGCAGGTGTGGGGCTCATAAAAAATGACAAAATGGGGAAAAATTAAATTTTCAAGGAAACATAAAACCAACACCTTTCCTGCATTTCAAATGAATCCTAATGCACAACAAATGCATCAGAATATGTCTAGGTGCTGTCAAACCCTAACCCTAACCCTAGCTCGGGCACTAATAGAAAAATTTCAAAATCCTGGCCTGCTGAAAAAGTGCTACAAAAGTTATCTTAATGAGTGCAAATTGATCAGAAACATTCACACTAGCAGTATTTCAGTACTTTAAAGGCATCTGCTTTCAGTCTATTTTAATTCTGCATTATCTAGGTTTTTGCAACTTGCTGCTGAAATAGTATATTAAATGAGCATGATTTTTGCCGTTTACAGCTTAGGATTACATTTACCACTAAAGTTTGGATATACTTTCCATTTAGTTTGTTTTAAACCTCCTAAAATAAGAGGATTCAGCATGTAGAAAGGCTGTATTGAAGACATTCAGTGTTGATGGTGTTTGCCTGGCAGGTGTGGGGCTCACAAAAAATGACAAAATGGGGAAAAATTAAATTTTCAAGGAAACATAAAACCAACACCTTTCCTGCATTTCAAATGAATCCTAATGCACAACAAATGCATCAGAATATGTCTAGGTGCTGTCAAACCCTAACCCTAACCCTAGCTCCGGCACTAATAGAAAAATTTCAAAATCCTGGCCTGCTGAAAAAGTGCTACAAAAGTTAGCTTAATGAGTGCAAATTGATCAGAAAAATTCACACTAGCAGTATTTCAGTACTGTTAAGGTATCTGCTTTCAGTCTATTTTAATTCTGCATTATCTAGGTTTTTGCAACCTGCTGCTGAAATAGTAAATTAAATGAGCATGATTTTTGCCGTTTAGAGCTTAGGATTACATTTACCACTAAAGTTTTGATATACTTTCCATTTAGTTTGTTTTAAACCTCATAAAATAAGAGGATTCAGCATGTAGAAAGGCTGTATTCAAGACAATCAGTGTTGATGGTGTTTGCCTGGCAGGTGTGGGGCTCATAAAAAATGACAAAATGGGGAAAAATTAAATTTTCAAGGAAACATAAAACCAACACCTTTCCTGCATTTCAAATGAATCCTAATGCACAACAAATGCATCAGAATATTTCTAGGTGCTGTCAAACCCTAACCCTAACCCTAGCTCGGGCACTAATAGAAAAATTTCAAAATCCTGGCCTGCTGAAAAAGTGCTACAAAAGTTATCTTAATGAGTGCAAATTGATCAGAAATATTCACACTAGCAGTATTTCAGTACTTTAAAGGTATCTGCTTTCAGTCTATTTTAATTCTGCATTATCTAGGTTTTTGCAACTTGCTGCTGAAATAGTATATTAAATGAGCATGATTTTTGCCGTTTACAGCTTAGGATTACATTTACCACTAAAGATTGGATATACTTTCCATTTAGTTTGTTTTAAACCTCATAAAAAAAGAGGATTCAGCATGTAGAAAGGCTGTTTTCAAGACATTCAGTGTTGATGGTGTTTGTCTGGCAGGTGTTGGGCTCACAAAAAATGACAAAATGGGGAAAAATTAAATTTTCAAGTTAACTTAAAACTAACACCTTTCCTGCATTTCAAATGCATCCTAATGCACAACAAATGCATCAGAATATGTCTAGGTGCTGTCAAACCCTAACCCTAACCCTAGCTCGGGCACTAATAGAAAAATTTCAAAATCCTGGCCTGCTGAAAAAGTGCTACAAAAGTTAGCTTAATGAGTGCAAATTGATCAGAAACATTCACACTAGCAGTATTTCAGTACTTTAAAGGTATCTGCTTTCAGTCTATTTTAATTCTGCATTATCTAGGTTTTTGCAACTTGCTGCTGAAATAGTATATTAAATGAGCATGATTTTTGCCGTTTACAGCTTAGGATTACATTTACCACTAAAGATTGGATATACTTTCCATTTAGTTTGTTTTAAACCTCATAAAATAAGAGGATTCAGCATGTAGAAAGGCTGTTTTCAAGACATTCAGTGTTGATGGTGTTTGTCTGGCAGGTGTTGGGCTCACAAAAAATGACAAAATGGGGAAAAATTAAATTTTCAAGTTAACTTAAAACTAACACCTTTCCTGCATTTCAAATGCATCCTAATGCACAACAAATGCATCAGAATATGTCTAGGTGCTGTCAAACCCTAACCCTAACCCTAGCTCGGGCACTAATAGAAAAATTTCAAAATCCTGGCCTGCTGAAAAAGTGCTACAAAAGTTAGCTTAATGAGTGCAAATTGATCAGAAACATTCACACTAGCAGTATTTCAGTACTTTAAAGGCATCTGCTTTCAGTCTATTTTAATTCTGCATTATCTAGGTTTTTGCAACTTGCTGCTGAAATAGTATATTAAATGAGCATGATTTTTGCCGTTTACAGCTTAGGATTACATTTACCACTAAAGTTTGGATATACTTTCCATTTAGTTTGTTTTAAACCTCCTAAAATAAGAGGATTCAGCATGTAGAAAGGCTGTATTGAAGACATTCAGTGTTGATGGTGTTTGCCTGGCAGGTGTGGGGCTCACAAAAAATGACAAAATGGGGAAAAATTAAATTTTCAAGGAAACATAAAACCAACACCTTTCCTGCATTTCAAATGAATCCTAATGCACAACAAATGCATCAGAATATGTCTAGGTGCTGTCAAACCTTAACCCTAACCCTAGCTCGGGCACTAATAGAAAAATTTCAAAATCCTGGCCTGCTGAAAAAGTGCCACAAAAGTTATCTTAATGAGTGCAAATTGATCAGAAACATTCACACTAGCAGTATTTCAGTACTTTAAAGGCATCTGCTTTCAGTCTATTTTAATTCTGCATTATCTAGGTTTTTGCAACTTGCTGCTGAAATAGTATATTAAATGAGCATGATTTTTGCCGTTTACAGCTTAGGATTACGTTTACCACTAAAGTTTGTATATACTTTCCATTTAGTTTGTTTTAAACCTCATAAAATAAGAGGATTCAGCATGTAGAAAGGCTGTATTCAAGACAATCAGTGTTGATGGTGTTTGCCTGGCAGGTGTGGGGCTCATAAAAAATGACAAAATGGGGAAAAATTAAATTTTCAAGGAAACTTAAAACCAACACCTTTCCTGCATTTCAAATGAATCCTAATGCACAACAAATGCATCAGAATATGTCTAGGTGCTGTCAAACCCTAACCCTAACCCTAGCTCGGGCACTAATAGAAAAATTTCAAAATCCTAGCCTGCTGAAAAAGTGCTACAAAAGTTATCTTAATGAGTTCAAATTGATCAGAAATATTCACACTAGCAGTATTTCAGTACTTTAAAGGTATCTGCTTTCAGTCTATTTTAATTCTGCATTATCAAATTTTTTGCAACTTGCTGCTGAAATAGTATATTAAATGAGCATGATTTTTGCCGTTTACAGCTTAGGATTACATTTACCACTAAAGTTTGGATATACTTTCCATTTAGTTTGTTTTAAACCTCATAAAAAAAGAGGATTCAGCATGTAGAAAGGCTGTTTTCAAGACATTCAGTGTTGATGGTGTTTGTCTGGCAGGTGTTGGGCTCACAAAAAATGACAAAATGGGGAAAAATTAAATTTTCAAGTTAACTTAAAACTAACACCTTTCCTGCATTTCAAATGCATCCTAATGCACAACAAATGCATCAGAATATGTCTAGGTGCTGTCAAACCCTAACCCTAACCCTAGCTCGGGCACTAATAGAAAAATTTCAAAATCCTGGCCTGCTGAAAAAGTGCTACAAAAGTTAGCTTAATGAGTGCAAATTGATCAGAAACATTCACACTAGCAGTATTTCAGTACTGTTAAGGTATCTGCTTTCAGTCTATTTTGATTCTGCATTATCTAGGTTTTTGCAACCTGCTGCTGAAATAGTATATTAAATGAGCATGATTTTTGCCGTTTACAGCTTAGGATTACATTTACCACTAAAGTTTTGATATACTTTCCATTTAGTTTGTTTTAAACCTCATAAAATAAGAGGATTCAGCATGTAGAAAGGCTGTATTCAAGACAATCAGTGTTGATGGTGTTTGCCTGGCAGGTGTGGGGCTCATAAAAAATGACAAAATGGGGAAAAATTAAATTTTCAAGGAAACATAAAACCAACACCTTTCCTGCATTTCAAATGAATCCTAATGCACAACAAATGCATCAGAATATGTCTAGGTGCTGTCAAACCCTAACCCTAACCCTAGCTCGGGCACTAATAGAAACATTTCAAAATCCTGGCCTGCTGAAAAAGTGCTACAAAAGTTAGCTTAATGAGTGCAAATTGATCAGAAATATTCACACTAGCAGTATTTCAGTACTTTAAAGGTATCTGCTTTCAGTCTATTTTAATTCTGCATTATCTAGGCTTTTGCAACTTGCTGCTGAAATAGTATATTAAATGAGCATGATTTTTGCCGTTTACAGCTTAGGATTACATTTACCACTAAAGTTTGGATATACTTTCCATTTAGTTTGTTTTAAACCTCATAAAATAAGAGGATTCAGCATGTAGAAAGGCTGTATTCAAGACATTCAGTGTTGATGGTGTTTGCCTGGCAGGTGTGGGACTCACAAAAAATGACAAAATGGGGAAAAATTAAATTTTCAAGGAAACTTAAAACCAACACCTTTCCTGCATTTCAAATGAATCCTAATGCACAACAAATGCATCAGAATATGTCTAGGTGCTGTCAAACCCTAACCCTAACCCTAGCTCGGGCACTAATAGAAAAATTTCAAAATCCTGGCCTGCTGAAAAAGTGCTACAAAAGTTATCTTAATGAGTGCAAATTGATCAGAAACATTCACACTAGCAGTATTTCAGTACTTTAAAGGCATCTGCTTTCAGTCTATTTTAATTCTGCATTATCTAGGTTTTTGCAACTTGCTGCTGAAATAGTATATTAAATGAGCATGATTTTTGCCGTTTACAGCTTAGGATTACATTTACCACTAAAGTTTGGATATACTTTCCATTTAGTTTGTTTTAAACCTCCTAAAATAAGAGGATTCAGCATGTAGAAAGGCTGTATTGAAGACATTCAGTGTTGATGGTGTTTGCCTGGCAGGTGTGGGGCTCACAAAAAATGACAAAATGGGGAAAAATTAAATTTTCAAGGAAACATAAAACCAACACCTTTCCTGCATTTCAAATGAATCCTAATGCACAACAAATGCATCAGAATATGTCTAGGTGCTGTCAAACCCTAACCCTAACCCTAGCTCGGGCACTAATAGAAAAATTTCAAAATCCTGGCCTGCTGAAAAAGTGCTACAAAAGTTAGCTTAATGAGTGCAAATTGATCAGAAAAATTCACACTAGCAGTATTTCAGTACTGTTAAGGTATCTGCTTTCAGTCTATTTTAATTCTGCATTATCTAGGTTTTTGCAACCTGCTGCTGAAATAGTAAATTAAATGAGCATGATTTTTGCCGTTTAGAGCTTAGGATTACATTTACCACTAAAGTTTTGATATACTTTCCATTTAGTTTGTTTTAAACCTCATAAAATAAGAGGATTCAGCATGTAGAAAGGCTGTATTCAAGACAATCAGTGTTGATGGTGTTTGCCTGGCAGGTGTGGGGCTCATAAAAAATGACAAAATGGGGAAAAATTAAATTTTCAAGGAAACATAAAACCAACACCTTTCCTGCATTTCAAATGAATCCTAATGCACAACAAATGCATCAGAATATTTCTAGGTGCTGTCAAACCCTAACCCTAACCCTAGCTCGGGCACTAATAGAAAAATTTCAAAATCCTGGCCTGCTGAAAAAGTGCTACAAAAGTTATCTTAATGAGTGCAAATTGATCAGAAATATTCACACTAGCAGTATTTCAGTACTTTAAAGGTATCTGCTTTCAGTCTATTTTAATTCTGCATTATCTAGGTTTTTGCAACTTGCTGCTGAAATAGTATATTAAATGAGCATGATTTTTGCCGTTTACAGCTTAGGATTACATTTACCACTAAAGATTGGATATACTTTCCATTTAGTTTGTTTTAAACCTCATAAAATAAGAGGATTCAGCATGTAGAAAGGCTGTTTTCAAGACATTCAGTGTTGATGGTGTTTGTCTGGCAGGTGTTGGGCTCACAAAAAATGACAAAATGGGGAAAAATTAAATTTTCAAGTTAACTTAAAACTAACACCTTTCCTGCATTTCAAATGCATCCTAATGCACAACAAATGCATCAGAATATGTCTAGGTGCTGTCAAACCCTAACCCTAACCCTAGCTCGGGCACTAATAGAAAAATTTCAAAATCCTGGCCTGCTGAAAAAGTGCTACAAAAGTTAGCTTAATGAGTGCAAATTGATCAGAAACATTCACACTAGCAGTATTTCAGTACTGTTAAGGTATCTGCTTTCAGTCTATTTTAATTCTGCATTATCTAGGTTTTTGCAACCTGCTGCTGAAATAGTATATTAAATGAGCATGATTTTTGCCGTTTACAGCTTAGGATTACATTTACCACTAAAGTTTTGATATACTTTCCATTTAGTTTGTTTTAAACCTCATAAAATAAGAGGATTCAGCATGTAGAAAGGCTGTATTCAAGACAATCAGTGTTGATGGTGTTTGCCTGGCAGGTGTGGGGCTCATAAAAAATGACAAAATGGGGAAAAATTAAATTTTCAAGGAAACATAAAACCAACACCTTTCCTGCATTTCAAATGAATCCTAATGCACAACAAATGCATCAGAATATGTCTAGGTGCTGTCAAACCCTAACCCTAACCCTAGCTCGGGCACTAATAGAAACATTTCAAAATCCTGGCCTGCTGAAAAAGTGCTACAAAAGTTAGCTTAATGAGTGCAAATTGATCAGAAATATTCACACTAGCAGTATTTCAGTACTTTAAAGGTATCTGCTTTCAGTCTATTTTAATTCTGCATTATCTAGGCTTTTGCAACTTGCTGCTGAAATAGTATATTAAATGAGCATGATTTTTGCCGTTTACAGCTTAGGATTACATTTACCACTAAAGTTTGGATATACTTTCCATTTAGTTTGTTTTAAACCTCATAAAATAAGAGGATTCAGCATGTAGAAAGGCTGTATTCAAGACATTCAGTGTTGATGGTGTTTGCCTGGCAGGTGTGGGACTCACAAAAAATGACAAAATGGGGAAAAATTAAATTTTCAAGGAAACTTAAAACCAACACCTTTCCTGCATTTCAAATGAATCCTAATGCACAACAAATGCATCAGAATATGTCTAGGTGCTGTCAAACCCTAACCCTAACCCTAGCTCGGGCACTAATAGAAAAATTTCAAAATCCTGGCCTGCTGAAAAAGTGCTACAAAAGTTATCTTAATGAGTGCAAATTGATCAGAAACATTCACACTAGCAGTATTTCAGTACTTTAAAGGCATCTGCTTTCAGTCTATTTTAATTCTGCATTATCTAGGTTTTTGCAACTTGCTGCTGAAATAGTATATTAAATGAGCATGATTTTTGCCGTTTACAGCTTAGGATTACATTTACCACTAAAGTTTGGATATACTTTCCATTTAGTTTGTTTTAAACCTCCTAAAATAAGAGGATTCAGCATGTAGAAAGGCTGTATTGAAGACATTCAGTGTTGATGGTGTTTGCCTGGCAGGTGTGGGGCTCACAAAAAATGACAAAATGGGGAAAAATTAAATTTTCAAGGAAACATAAAACCAACACCTTTCCTGCATTTCAAATGAATCCTAATGCACAACAAATGCATCAGAATATGTCTAGGTGCTGTCAAACCCTAACCCTAACCCTAGCTCGGGCACTAATAGAAAAATTTCAAAATCCTGGCCTGCTGAAAAAGTGCTACAAAAGTTAGCTTAATGAGTGCAAATTGATCAGAAAAATTCACACTAGCAGTATTTCAGTACTGTTAAGGTATCTGCTTTCAGTCTATTTTAATTCTGCATTATCTAGGTTTTTGCAACCTGCTGCTGAAATAGTAAATTAAATGAGCATGATTTTTGCCGTTTAGAGCTTAGGATTACATTTACCACTAAAGTTTTGATATACTTTCCATTTAGTTTGTTTTAAACCTCATAAAATAAGAGGATTCAGCATGTAGAAAGGCTGTATTCAAGACAATCAGTGTTGATGGTGTTTGCCTGGCAGGTGTGGGGCTCATAAAAAATGACAAAATGGGGAAAAATTAAATTTTCAAGGAAACATAAAACCAACACCTTTCCTGCATTTCAAATGAATCCTAATGCACAACAAATGCATCAGAATATTTCTAGGTGCTGTCAAACCCTAACCCTAACCCTAGCTCGGGCACTAATAGAAAAATTTCAAAATCCTGGCCTGCTGAAAAAGTGCTACAAAAGTTATCTTAATGAGTGCAAATTGATCAGAAATATTCACACTAGCAGTATTTCAGTACTTTAAAGGTATCTGCTTTCAGTCTATTTTAATTCTGCATTATCTAGGTTTTTGCAACTTGCTGCTGAAATAGTATATTAAATGAGCATGATTTTTGCCGTTTACAGCTTAGGATTACATTTACCACTAAAGATTGGATATACTTTCCATTTAGTTTGTTTTAAACCTCATAAAAAAAGAGGATTCAGCATGTAGAAAGGCTGTTTTCAAGACATTCAGTGTTGATGGTGTTTGTCTGGCAGGTGTTGGGCTCACAAAAAATGACAAAATGGGGAAAAATTAAATTTTCAAGTTAACTTAAAACTAACACCTTTCCTGCATTTCAAATGCATCCTAATGCACAACAAATGCATCAGAATATGTCTAGGTGCTGTCAAACCCTAACCCTAACCCTAGCTCGGGCACTAATAGAAAAATTTCAAAATCCTGGCCTGCTGAAAAAGTGCTATAAAAGTTAGCTTAATGAGTGCAAATTGATCAGAAACATTCACACTAGCAGTATTTCAGTACTTTAAAGGTATCTGCTTTCAGTCTATTTTAATTCTGCATTATCTAGGTTTTTGCAACTTGCTGCTGAAATAGTATATTAAATGAGCATGATTTTTGCCGTTTACAGCTTAGGATTACATTTACCACTAAAGATTGGATATACTTTCCATTTAGTTTGTTTTAAACCTCATAAAATAAGAGGATTCAGCATGTAGAAAGGCTGTTTTCAAGACATTCAGTGTTGATGGTGTTTGTCTGGCAGGTGTTGGGCTCACAAAAAATGACAAAATGGGGAAAAATTAAATTTTCAAGTTAACTTAAAACTAACACCTTTCCTGCATTTCAAATGCATCCTAATGCACAACAAATGCATCAGAATATGTCTAGGTGCTGTCAAACCCTAACCCTAACCCTAGCTCGGGCACTAATAGAAAAATTTCAAAATCCTGGCCTGCTGAAAAAGTGCTACAAAAGTTAGCTTAATGAGTGCAAATTGATCAGAAACATTCACACTAGCAGTATTTCAGTACTTTAAAGGCATCTGCTTTCAGTCTATTTTAATTCTGCATTATCTAGGTTTTTGCAACTTGCTGCTGAAATAGTATATTAAATGAGCATGATTTTTGCCGTTTACAGCTTAGGATTACATTTACCACTAAAGTTTGGATATACTTTCCATTTAGTTTGTTTTAAACCTCCTAAAATAAGAGGATTCAGCATGTAGAAAGGCTGTATTGAAGACATTCAGTGTTGATGGTGTTTGCCTGGCAGGTGTGGGGCTCACAAAAAATGACAAAATGGGGAAAAATTAAATTTTCAAGGAAACATAAAACCAACACCTTTCCTGCATTTCAAATGAATCCTAATGCACAACAAATGCATCAGAATATGTCTAGGTGCTGTCAAACCTTAACCCTAACCCTAGCTCGGGCACTAATAGAAAAATTTCAAAATCCTGGCCTGCTGAAAAAGTGCTACAAAAGTTAGCTTAATGAGTGCAAATTGATCAGAAATATTCACACTAGCAGTATTTCAGTACTTTAAAGGTATCTGCTTTCAGTCTATTTACATTCTGCATTATCTAGGCTTTTGCAACTTGCTGCTGAAATAGTATATTAAATGAGCATGATTTTTGCTGTTTACAGCTTAGGATTACATTTACCACTAAAGTTTTGATATACTTTCCATTTAGTTTGTTTTAAACCTCATAAAATAAGAGGATTCAGCATGTAGAAAGGCTGTATTCAAGACAATCAGTGTTGATGGTGTTTGCCTGGCAGGTGTGGGGCTCATAAAAAATGACAAAATGGGGAAAAATTAAATTTTCAAGGAAACATAAAACCAACACCTTTCCTGCATTTCAAATGAATCCTAATGCACAACAAATGCATCAGAATATGTCTAGGTGCTGTCAAACCCTAACCCTAACCCTAGCTCGGGCACTAATAGAAAAATTTCAAAATCCTAGCCTGCTGAAAAAGTGCTACAAAAGTTATCTTAATGAGTGCAAATTGATCAGAAATATTCACACTAGCAGTATTTCAGTACTTTAAAGGTATCTGCTTTCAGTCTATTTTAATTCTGCATTATCAAATTTTTTGCAACTTGCTGCTGAAATAGTATATTAAATGAGCATGATTTTTGCCGTTTACAGCTTAGGATTACATTTACCACTAAAGTTTGGATATACTTTCCATTTAGTTTGTTTTAAACCTCATAAAAAAAGAGGATTCAGCATGTAGAAAGGCTGTTTTCAAGACATTCAGTGTTGATGGTGTTTGTCTGGCAGGTGTTGGGCTCACAAAAAATGACAAAATGGGGAAAAATTAAATTTTCAAGTTAACTTAAAACTAACACCTTTCCTGCATTTCAAATGCATCCTAATGCACAACAAATGCATCAGAATATGTCTAGGTGCTGTCAAACCCTAACCCTAACCCTAGCTCGGGCACTAATAGAAAAATTTCAAAATCCTGGCCTGCTGAAAAAGTGCTACAAAAGTTAGCTTAATGAGTGCAAATTGATCAGAAACATTCACACTAGCAGTATTTCAGTACTTTAAAGGTATCTGCTTTCAGTCTATTTTAATTCTGCATTATCTAGGTTTTTGCAACTTGCTGCTGAAATAGTATATTAAATGAGCATGATTTTTGCTGTTTACAGCTTAGGATTACATTTACCACTAAAGTTTGGATATACTTTCCATTTAGTTTGTTTTAAACCTCATAAAATAAGAGGATTCAGCATGTAGAAAGGCTGTATTCAAGACATTCAGTGTTGATGGTGTTTGTCTGGCAGGTGTTGGGCTCACAAAAAATGACAAAATGGGGAAAAATTAAATTTTCAAGTTAACTTAAAACTAACACCTTTCCTGCATTTCAAATGCATCCTAATGCACAACAAATGCATCAGAATATGTCTAGGTGCTGTCAAACCCTAACCCTAACCCTAGCTCGGGCACTAATAGAAAAATTTCAAAATCCTGGCCTGCTGAAAAAGTGCTACAAAAGTTAGCTTAATGAGTGCAAATTGATCAGAAACATTCACACTAGCAGTATTTCAGTACTTTAAAGGTATCTGCTTTCAGTCTATTTTAATTCTGCATTATCTAGGTTTTTGCAACTTGCTGCTGAAATAGTATATTAAATGAGCATGATTTTTGCCGTTTACAGCTTAGGATTACATTTACCACTAAAGATTGGATATACTTTCCATTTAGTTTGTTTTAAACCTCATAAAATAAGAGGATTCAGCATGTATAAAGGCTGTTTTCAAGACATTCAGTGTTGATGGTGTTTGTCTGGCAGGTGTTGGGCTCACAAAAAATGACAAAATGGGGAAAAATTAAATTTTCAAGTTAACTTAAAACTAACACCTTTCCTGCATTTCAAATGCATCCTAATGCACAACAAATGCATCAGAATATGTCTAGGTGCTGTCAAACCCTAACCCTAACCCTAGCTCGGGCACTAATAGAAAAATTTCAAAATCCTGGCCTGCTGAAAAAGTGCTACAAAAGTTAGCTTAATGAGTGCAAATTGATCAGAAACATTCACACTAGCAGTATTTCAGTACTGTTAAGGTATCTGCTTTCAGTCTATTTTAATTCTGCATTATCTAGGTTTTTGCAACCTGCTGCTGAAATAGTATATTAAATGAGCATGATTTTTGCCGTTTACAGCTTAGGATTACATTTACCACTAAAGTTTTGATATACTTTCCATTTAGTTTGTTTTAAACCTCATAAAATAAGAGGATTCAGCATGTAGAAAGGCTGTATTCAAGACAATCAGTGTTGATGGTGTTTGCCTGGCAGGTGTGGGGCTCATAAAAAATGACAAAATGGGGAAAAATTAAATTTTCAAGGAAACATAAAACCAACACCTTTCCTGCATTTCAAATGAATCCTAATGCACAACAAATGCATCAGAATATGTCTAGGTGCTGTCAAACCCTAACCCTAACCCTAGCTCGGGCACTAATAGAAAAATTTCAAAATCCTGGCCTGCTGAAAAAGTGCTACAAAAGTTATCTTAATTAGTGCAAATTGATCAGAAACATTCACACTAGCAGTATTTCAGTACTTTAAAGGCATCTGCTTTCAGTCTATTTTAATTCTGCATTATCTAGGTTTTTGCAACTTGCTGCTGAAATAGTATATTAAATGAGCATGATTTTTGCCGTTTACAGCTTAGGATTACATTTACCACTAAAGTTTGGATATACTTTCCATTTAGTTTGTTTTAAACCTCCTAAAATAAGAGGATTCAGCATGTAGAAAGGCTGTATTGAAGACATTCAGTGTTGATGGTGTTTGCCTGGCAGGTGTGGGGCTCACAAAAAATGACAAAATGGGGAAAAATTAAATTTTCAAGGAAACATAAAACCAACACCTTTCCTGCATTTCAAATGAATCCTAATGCACAACAAATGCATCAGAATATGTCTAGGTGCTGTCAAACCTTAACCCTAACCCTAGCTCGGGCACTAATAGAAAAATTTCAAAATCCTGGCCTGCTGAAAAAGTGCCACAAAAGTTATCTTAATGAGTGCAAATTGATCAGAAACATTCACACTAGCAGTATTTCAGTACTTTAAAGGCATCTGCTTTCAGTCTATTTTAATTCTGCATTATCTAGGTTTTTGCAACTTGCTGCTGAAATAGTATATTAAATGAGCATGATTTTTGCCGTTTACAGCTTAGGATTACGTTTACCACTAAAGTTTGTATATACTTTCCATTTAGTTTGTTTTAAACCTCATAAAATAAGAGGATTCAGCATGTAGAAAGGCTGTATTCAAGACAATCAGTGTTGATGGTGTTTGCCTGGCAGGTGTGGGGCTCATAAAAAATGACAAAATGGGGAAAAATTAAATTTTCAAGGAAACTTAAAACCAACACCTTTCCTGCATTTCAAATGAATCCTAATGCACAACAAATGCATCAGAATATGTCTAGGTGCTGTCAAACCCTAACCCTAACCCTAGCTCGGGCACTAATAGAAACATTTCAAAATCCTGGCCTGCTGAAAAAGTGCTACAAAAGTTAGCTTAATGAGTGCAAATTGATCAGAAATATTCACACTAGCAGTATTTCAGTACTTTAAAGGTATCTGCTTTCAGTCTATTTTAATTCTGCATTATCTAGGCTTTTGCAACTTGCTGCTGAAATAGTATATTAAATGAGCATGATTTTTGCTGTTTACAGCTTAGGATTACATTTACCACTAAAGTTTTGATATACTTTCCATTTAGTTTGTTTTAAACCTCATAAAATAAGAGGATTCAGCATGTAGAAAGGCTGTATTGAAGACATTCAGTGTTGATGGTGTTTGCCTGGCAGGTGTTGGGCTCACAAAAAATGACAAAATGGGGAAAAATTAAATTTTCAAGTTAACTTAAAACTAACACCTTTCCTGCATTTCAAATGCATCCTAATGCACAACAAATGCATCAGAATATGTCTAGGTGCTGTCAAACCCTAACCCTAACCCTAGCTCGGGCACTAATAGAAAAATTTCAAAATCCTGGCCTGCTGAAAAAGTGCTACAAAAGTTAGCTTAATGAGTGCAAATTGATCAGAAACATTCACACTAGCAGTATTTCAGTACTTTAAAGGTATCTGCTTTCAGTCTATTTTAATTCTGCATTATCAAATTTTTTGCAACTTGCTGCTGAAATAGTATATTAAATGAGCATGATTTTTGCCGTTTACAGCTTAGGATTACATTTACCACTAAAGTTTGGATATACTTTCCATTTAGTTTGTTTTAAACCTCATAAAATAAGAGGATTCAGCATGTAGAAAGTCTGTTTTCAAAACATTCAGTGTTGAAGGTGTTTACCTGGTAGGTGTGGGGCTCACAAAAAATGACAAAATGGGGAAAAATTAAATTTTCAAGGAAACTTAAAACCAACACCTTTCCTGCATTTCAAATGATTCCTAATGCACAACAAATGCATCAGAAAATGTCTAGGTACTGTCAAACCCTAACCCTAACCCTAGCTCGGGCACTAATAGAAAAATTTCAAAATCCTGGCCTGCTGAAAAAGTGCTACAAAAGTTAGCTTAATGAGTGCAAATTGATCAGAAACATTCACACTAGCAGTATTTCAGTACTTTAAAGGTATCTGCTTTCAGTCTATTTTAATTCTGCATTATCTAGGTTTTTGCAACTTGCTGCTGAAATAGTATATTAAATGAGCATGATTTTTGCTGTTTACAGCTTAGGATTACATTTACCACTAAAGTTTGGATATACTTCCCATTTAGTTTGTTTTAAACCTCATAAAATAAGAGGATTCAGCATGTAGAAAGGCTGTATTCAAGACATTCAGTGTTGATGGTGTTTGCCTGGCAGGTGTGGGGCTCACAAAAAATGACAAAATGGGGAAAAATTAAATTTTCAAGGAAACTTAAAACCAACACCTTTCCTGCATTTCAAATGAATCCTAATGCACAACAAATGCATCAGAATATGTCTAGGTGCTGTCAAACCCTAACCCTAACCCTAGCTCGGGCACTAATAGAAAAATTTCAAAATCCTGGCCTGCTGAAAAAGTGCTACAAAAGTTAGCTTAATGAGTGCAAATTGATCAGAAACATTCACACTAGCAGTATTTCAGTACTGTTAAGGTATCTGCTTTCAGTCTATTTTAATTCTGCATTATCTAGGTTTTTGCAACCTGCTGCTGAAATAGTATATTAAATGAGCATGATTTTTGCTGTTTACAGCTTAGGATTACATTTACCACTAAAGTTTGGATATACTTCCCATTTAGTTTGTTTTAAACCTCATAAAATAAGAGGATTCAGCATGTAGAAAGGCTGTATTCAAGACATTCAGTGTTGATGGTGTTTGCCTGGCAGGTGTGGGGCTCACAAAAAATGACAAAATGGGGAAAAATTAAATTTTCAAGGAAACTTAAAACCAACACCTTTCCTGCATTTCAAATGAATCCTAATGCACAACAAATGCATCAGAATATGTCTAGGTGCTGTCAAACCCTAACCCTAACCCTAGCTCGGGCACTAATAGAAAAATTTCAAAATCCTGGCCTGCTGAAAAAGTGCTACAAAAGTTAGCTTAATGAGTGCAAATTGATCAGAAACATTCACACTAGCAGTATTTCAGTACTGTTAAGGTATCTGCTTTCAGTCTATTTTAATTCTGCATTATCTAGGTTTTTGCAACCTGCTGCTGAAATAGTATATTAAATGAGCATGATTTTTGCCGTTTAGAGCTTAGGATTACATTTACCACTAAAGTTTTGATATACTTTCCATTTAGTTTGTTTTAAACCTCCTAAAATAAGAGGATTCAGCATGTAGAAAGGCTGTATTGAAGACATTCAGTGTTGATGGTGTTTGCCTGGCAGGTGTGGGGCTCACAAAAAATGACAAAATGGGGAAAAATTAAATTTTCAAGGAAACATAAAACCAACACCTTTCCTGCATTTCAAATGAATCCTAATGCACAACAAATGCATCTGAATATGTCTAGGTGCTGTCAAACCCTAACCCTAACCCTAGCTCGGGCACTAATAGAAAAATTTCAAAATCCTGGCCTGCTGAAAAAGTGCTACAAAAGTTATCTTAATGAGTGCAAATTGATCAGAAATATTCACACTAGCAGTATTTCAGTACTTTAAAGGTATCTGCTTTCAGTCTATTTTAATTCTGCATTATCTAGGTTTTTGCAACTTGCTGCTGAAATAGTATATTAAATGAGCATGATTTTTGCCGTTTACAGCTTAGGATTACATTTACCACTAAAGTTTTGATATACTTTCCATTTAGTTTGTTTTAAACCTCATAAAAAAAGAGGATTCAGCATGTAGAAAGGCTGTTTTCAAGACATTCAGTGTTGATGGTGTTTGTCTGGCAGGTGTTGGGCTCACAAAAAATGACAAAATGGGGAAAAATTAAATTTTCAAGGAAACAAAAAACCAACACCTTTCCTGCATTTCAAATGCATCCTAATACACAACAAATGCATCAGTATTCAACACCCTAGCTAATCTGCGCTGACTACCCAAAACCATGCAAGACAAATGGCACTCACCCGTACTAAACTAGTGTACTAATACAAAATCAACTAAGTGTGTAAGTGTACCCAACAACCTAAACTAACCTTATATACAAAAGTTTACACAAAAACACAAGTGAACCAGAAAGACAAATAAGGGAAAACAAGAGTAATAAATAGGAGCGGGGTACAAAAAGAACACAAAAGTTGAACATGTAACACTGGGGCAAGGTAATGACAAAACAAGGATGAACACACACAAGCAAACGAAAGTACAAAGAAACTAACGTAAATCCAACAAAACAACAAAGCCGAAGCTATACGAAAATACACACACACAAAGCAAAACAAACCAACAAACGAAGCCGAAGCAATAACCAGGAGCGAAGCGATAACCAAAACCGAACGGGACCAAAGTCAAACAAAAGGCCTCTCCTTTCTGAAAGCCTCCATGTTATATAGTGAATAAGATGTGTTCTGATTGGCTGAGGGCTGTTTGATGATGACATCATATTGAAACAGTGGTGTGATGGTTGGCCAATGGTGAAGGGAGAACAATCAAGGGTCAACAGTGTGGACATAACAGAAAAAACACACACAGAACACACACTGGGACGTAACAGTTATACATGCTCTTTGTATTTTTCCAATAAAAAGTGAAAAATATTACAAACACTGTTATCAGTTCTGCACAAAACACGTGCCCCCGTACTTTATGGCAGGGCTGTATTAGGTAGGAGTAACAATTACATAGAGTACCAATTATTTCAGCAGGTGAATGTTCTGTTTCTGCCTCACCAAGCATCACAAAACCAGTAGGATTTTTGCATGGTTTGTGAAAAGTTCTAACTAATGTAGAAACTGTTCAGCAGTCACGTATTTGATGTCTTTACATCTATTACAGTAATCAAACAGATATATTAAATACTTTTCCTGTATATGAAAGTTAAGCAAATGGTAAATGTTGGATTTGAGTTTTAAGAATTTTTTGGAAAGGAACATGCTTTATACAGATAGATTCATACTGTACATCTGCCATTGATGTTGTTTACACATTTGAAACATAAGAAATGTGAAATCTCCATGGCTGGAGGTCAGTTTGCTCTTTATGTAAAGCAGAGATGCTTTGTTAACTGCTGACTCAGATTGTTCCATATCTGAGTCTATACCTTTAGCGATCAGGCTGTGAATGACAGTAAGGTGATGCTTTTGTGTATACCACAAAAAAGACAAGGCCATGCTGTCCTTGCCCTATAGTTTACCTGCATGATTTTTGTAAAACGTGCCTGTAACAGATTTTCAAGAACATGGCAAATCATCTCTTGGTTTTCCAGAGAAAATCCAGGCAAATATACTGTATATTGGCTGCCATGATTTCTGCATTTTCAGGCTTAATTAAATCCAACTGATATATTGTTTCTCTATACTGTATAGTATAATATATATTCACATACTGTATACAGAATCATTTTCTGCACAATACAACAAGCATACTGTATACTGTATATTTTAGTCAAAATTTTCAATCCTTATTTCTATAGAAATAGTGGGTTGCAGCAGAAATGTGTGTGAGTTTACTAATTTATCAATTGTAATTTTATAAAGCATATCTGTTAAAGCTTGGGATTTTGAAAATTCTGTGAAAACATAAAACATGGTGGAAAATGTATAAAAGTAGACTAAGAAATTTGTTAATTTAGCAGATTGGAGTTGATTTCCATCTGTGTGTAAATGTGAATGAGGTGTAAATACTTCAAAATAATACTCTATTTAATAAATAGCCAATTAATAGCCAAAGCCATTTTTTTTTACCTCTAACATTATTAGTAAAAAGCATTTTTCAAGAAGACAGAGCACTAACAGCACAGCACTCACACCTCGCCACACAACAAGGACAGGTAAAGCATGAAGAAAATAATATTAAATACAATCAATAGACTTAGTCAAAATGTGCCTTTAAAGCTAATAGAACATGTATAGAAGTGCCTCAGTGCAGTTTTACCATGGCTCTTTAGTTCATGATAAGTAAATTCAAAGTAAATTATGCTATCTTTCTGGGAGAGGTCTCTCTACACAGAAATGCACTGACAACCAATAGCTGTAAATTAAAAGATATTACCTTTTATCGACATATACCGTACATAAATACAGTAGTTCAGTTAGATCCTAATCAATATGATAGAGGGCTGAAATGTTTAGAGGATATTTGGTGTTACTTGCCTTGCTGAGGGAATGGCAACCTACTGTAGCTGCAAGGATGAGGCTGCCTGAACTTCCCTCTATTTTGTAAGGAATGAGCTAGGAGTCCCCACTAGGTCTAGACAGCTACAAGTGAACCCCCATGCAACAAGGCTTTGGTTGCATCCAAGTAAATAATATCAAGGTCAGACAGAATCCAGTGATCCCAAAGGGGGAATGTGGAGGCCCTCCAGGACAGTTCCTCCAACCTTTAAGCCACAGTCAAACCTACTAATCAGATCAATTTTAGGGCACAGTGAGATTGCCGGATTAACCAAGCGTGAAGAAGGAATATCCATATTTAGAACAGTGGACAAACAAAAAGAGACCTGTTTCTAGAATTTAACCACTTTTGGACATTCCCAAACATGTGTAAAAAGAAGCCTACAGCCCCTCCCATACAGAGTATACAGGGGGCCAGGAACTAGTTTCATAGATACAGGCTACAAGGCATCACTGTCACGGGTGTCTGAAGGGATGAACTGTGGAATGGCTATGTGTAGCGGCGAGACGGGGATTAGCCTGGGCTCAGCTGTTCAGGAGAAGCCGTATAGAAACCTATGTCCTCAGGCCATGGACGGGAGCGACCTGGTGCTAGGCGGGTCTCAGGAAATCCGAACCTCAATGCTGAGTGAGGAGCAGAAGCAGGAAGTAAATAGGCTACACAACAAGACACACCAGAAAGACATGAATAATAGCAGGGAACTAGGAACTAGGAGAGAAGTAGAGTGCCCTCTAGGTGTACTGGGTGTGACAATCATATACATTTTGTGAAGGCAATTTAAGTGGATTTATTTGTTTTGCTTAAGCGACTATTTATATACAACACAGATTTTTTTTAAAGAAATTCTATATTGAAAATATTTGCTTCTTATTCTTGTAAATAAGAAAATGGCATAAAATCAACAAAATAATCTATATGGTTATAGCTGACATTGTTGAATTAAGTTACATGGAAACAAGATTTTTATGCAATGCATGTTTCAAGCAAAAGACCATTTAACAGAGTGGGAAAAATGATTTTACTTTGATACTTTCTTTGTATTTCTATTTAAATAGTTGCTTGTTGACCCTTAATTTGGGTAGCAGTAGACAGGCTGATTTGTGGTGACCTTATGTAGCAGCAGGATGGTGGGAACCTGTAGAAGAGAAGCAGACATAGTGCCGATGGCATTCACTTTGTCGAATTCTGCCACTTGAGTGGCTCCATTCCTCTGCAGGAGGCTCTCTGCAGACTTTAGTATTTCTGCCTTCCAGCACTCACGGAGTTCCCTGTATGAATTTGACTGCCTCCTGTAGCTAAGGATGGAACCATGCTTGTCAAACACATCTAGCTTATTAACAGAGGCTGAAATCAAGAGGGATTTGCAGTGGAAGAGACATTCTTGCACACTCTTGCTGTGAATGCATCTAGTGTGTTTTTTTAACTGCATGTCATTTATAAAGGAACACAGAATGTGCCATGTATCTTCACACATTACCTTGTCCTTTTTCTGATGTGTTACACCTCTCATTTACATTCAGAGTGGATAAAAGTTCAGACCTCTCACATCACTTTGTTCTGACATAAATACTGTACTTTCTGCATCTGTCCTAATGATAAATGTAAACTTTAGTTCACCTTTATGTACCCAAAAAAGGAACACTGCCAAGAGTTTTCACTTTTCTTTGATGGTAGACATTTTGCATATAGCAAAATTGCTTAACTGCTGTTTAAATTTTAATGGAGAGTATGCATTGTTTTTAATGAAAATCCTATTTTGATATTTTCATTGCAACATGAATAAAGTCAGAGCAGTCTAAAACACATACATGTACTGTACAGTAGCTAATATTTAAAATGCTGCTCATTCAAATTTAGAGCAGCTGCTGTTTTTATGCTTCTGAATCACTGTGTCCCAAGTTGTGCCTGAGCCTCTTCTGTTCAATCAACATGCTTTTCTGCTTGATACTCAAGTAATACCACACATTATTTAAATAGGCATCACTCATTTCCATTTTTAAATTCCCTCAATTTAAATGGTTCGATTGCTTCATCTGCAAAGCACTGACCATGCTGGGCTTAAGGGGTACAAACACCTGGCAGAAAATGGAAGAGCTGCCATTCTGCTTTCTGGACAGATGAAATGCAAGTTACTCCAGGGAAATCAATGTCTTCCCATGCCAAGTGAGGTGGGATTGGACAAACTTATCAAGGTTCTAATCAGGCAGTAGAAAACTCTGGCCTTGAACAAGTCTACAGTGCGATTTTAATGCAAAGTGACAAATTGCTCCTGGTAAGTGAGCGGACAGTTTATTACAATAGCATTAATAATTTATTCAAAGCGTACTAATTTCCATGATAATTACTGCTAAAACCTTTGGCTTTTTCTCTTGTTATTCTGTTCCACAGACAAAAAGACAACATTAGTTAAAGTAATTTTGTCATGACAGGAAGAATGTACTAATTGCTTCTTTATACAATGGTAATTTTATTTGTTCAAGATGCCTTTATTTCTAAGTATGTTATTTATCATTCGGATTGGAAGGCAGGAAAACTGATTGCAATTGCCACAGATTAATTTCTAACAAGAACTGAATCTTAAAACGAAATGCTTGTTTGCATTTATTTGAAATATAAGTTTGTTTCTTTTCTATTGAGAAAAAACATGTATTTGCCAAAATAAGCTATCTACTTTTCCATGCAGAGTTTGTTGATTTTTATATTTTTAGTTTTGCAGAACAGTAGTGTCCAAGATGAACAGATTATCTTCTTAAATTATTGATGGCTGTCATTTTGATGTTATTAAAAAAAAATATGCAGAAATTGCACAGCTCCTTTCAGGGTCATTAATTGGATTATTTTTTAAAATGTAATTGCAATTTATTTTTAATTTAATCTCCCCAATTTAAAATCAGTTCAGTTCACTATAATAGCACCTAAACTAGTGTTATCAGACAGGAGAATGTCGGCATACTTTCCTCCAATATATTTTATAATATATTATAACTTTCTAATTATTTGTGATTTTACACACCTTAAGGTACACAATACCTAGAGATGAGATAGCATCAAATACCTGTATATACTGTTATATTTAAACTGTATATATGTTTATATTCTTGTTTTCAGTATGCTTTTGTAAAGATGTTTTTTTCAAGACCACATGCAGCTCAACTTAATTGACCAGCCCATGTGCGTCATGTTCAAACAATTTGGATTAAAAAAAGAAAGTCTTTTGTAAATAAATAGATACTGAATAATAATGAATCTGTCTTGTCTAACTTTTTTAAACTGTACTGTTTGTATGGTATCCTTAATATTTTTATACATAAAACAACAAAAACTAGAGAAAAAAACAAATTCTGAGAACTGCAGCAAAGAGTATAGTATTTATTAATGGAAATAAATCTTTTCCTGTACAAAATATCACAGGGAATGACACATTTACAAATCTTATTAAGAACCATATCCTTTACATAAAAGGTAACTTTAGAAGCCTTCAAAAACACACAACATCACAGTAGGAGATGGAATTTCAGAAGGTGACATACAATTTTACACCTGACATTGTGGATTACACAGTATTTTGAACACAGAGTTTACTACAAGTTTTACAACATAATCCTTACATTTGTCAAAGTTTCAGTAGAGACAGACAACCCTTGTTTGGTTCTGAATGTAATACATTGGAATTTTCTTTTGGTTTGTTTTTGAGAAAGAAAGATATTTTAATGGACAAAACCACTTTGTAAGCTGTACAAACATTCACTTACAGCCAGTGTAGCATGTTAACATTGGTAATTTTAAATCTGCCAGTACATTACACTCACAATTAATTTCACAATTCTTTTGTTTAGGAATAGCAATCTATTACAGCGGGCTAATGAATAACCTTGGTTTCTAGAATCAAACCTTGTACCCTATGAATAAAATGAATTAATCGGAGGTGACTCCAATTAAACCCTTAATATTGTGTAACAAATTAATATCCTGTAATTTTTGCCTAAATTATTTGAGACAGATTTCTAAATATATTTTGCTTTTTTGTTTCTAAAAATAACATCTATGTGTCGTATGACTCTAACAAATTTGTAAGTTATTCTTTAATTTAGATTATACTGTTTATACTGACGGAAAAAAGAAACAACACCACCTCCACACTCTAGCCCTCCTGTCTGCGTGGAACAGGCTGAAGAGTGACTCATCTGTAAAGAGGACCTGATGCCACTGTTGACGTGTCCATCGCAGCCTTTGTCTGGCCCAAGCCAGTCGTGTGCGACGTCTTGGAGGTGTGAGCAGAGGGCCTCTGACAGCTCACCTTGCTCTAAGGTCAGCAGCATAGAGCCTCACTGTCCTGTCACTGATACGGACATTGTCCGCCAGCAGTTTCACCAGCAGTACAGATGGAAGATCTGAAACGATCTCTCAGATGGACCAGTCTGATTTGTCGGACCTGCTCTGGTGTGGTCACTTGGGGGCAACCGAATCTTGGACAGTCATCTGTCCTGCCGGTCTGCTGAAATATTCTCTGCAGTCGGGACACAGTGGAGCATCTTACTCCATAGTGTCTGGCAACACTGACACATGACATGCCTGCCTGCCAATGGCCCTCTTCCTTGCTTCTGGTGACATTCAAGGCAGTATGGATTGCACAGAAAATTGACTAAGTGTGGCCTTTTTTCTTGCGGTGACCTAAGCTTTGAATTAAGGCCGTTTTAAAGGTGACCTGATCAGACATTGTTCCACCTGGACTTCACCGGGTAAAAGTGCACCTAACAAGAATTCATGTGATTGGCAAGTAGCAATGCCTCACTGCACAAGCTGTATTGCTGGTCAGAGGGCTTAAAACAAATTGCCAACCTTTTGTGAAAGTACATAAGCTATAACTACTGTATAGTATTCTCATTCCAGAAAATGTTGTGTTTCTTTTTTCCCCATCAGTATAGATGTAGATTATTCTATATCCATTGAACTATTTCAGGGTGACAGGAGAAGGGAAAAAGATATTTCATCCAGCACAAATATGCCTCATAATGATCTGGATTGAATTAACAGAATTTGTTACATTGTTCTGCATTTATGTTGCTTATAGTACAGTATGTGCTGATACTACACCTAAAGACAGGGTATATTTTCATGAGAAAAATACAAGTAAAATCCTATCATGATATAAGCACAAGTACAAGTAAATCTCTATCATTATATAAGCACTTTTCTATTTTCTTTAGAGAAGATTAATATATGTATATAAAATATATTTGGAAGTCTCATTTATACTGATTCCACTTTTCTTACATGTTTTAGAGATGTCAATGTAATTTTGATGACAATAGAATGCTAAATCACAATGTAGCTAGGGACAAACATTCATAGCAATCTCACAAAAATAAAGCATTCAGCTTGTCTCTTGGAGGCATTTGTGATATTTGTCTGCCTTTTTTTCATAGTGTAGAAAAGCTGAGTAAGTTCTGAAAGTGAATCACCTAGCTCTCACATTACATGACAGAAGAAGAAAGCCAAACCTAGATCATAAACAGCAGGCTAGACACGAGTGGATGCTTCGTGTCTGGAACTGACTGCTTTGCTTCTTGTCAAAGCATAGTCTGCTTTCTTTTGTGCACTAACTGTGCAGCATTCAAACAGCGGAATGGACATGTTTGATATTCATGGAAGCCCAAACTCAGCAACAGAAGCATTGTATTGTACATCATGATACACTGCATTACTCTGTTAATTTGACATGCAGTAACAATGTAATAACTTCAAATCTTAAATGATAAAATTATGATTTATAATTAAATTTAATATATATTTGAATTTGGAAAATACTAAATTGGATAAAGTAGCCTGAAATGGATGAATTAATAATCTCTTGGATTACAGAAATTATAATATAATTTATTTCTCAATTTTGCATATTACCTTGCAAAAATGTATAGCCCCACCCCCTGCTGAAGTTATCACATTCTACTCCAAGATTATAAAGCTACTGATACAATGTAAATAAATTAGATTGATATGGCAAATCTAAATCAGTTCAGGTGCAAAACATTATAGTTGGTCACAATATGTAATTAATGTGGTTTAATTTGATTTCAGAGTAAACATATCAACTTCTGTAGATTCCCACAGATATATGTTGACATTGAAGCCATAACACACATACTGATGCAAAATATCTACCATGAAAATTAATGAGCTTTCTTTCATTAAGGAGTGGAAAGTGTGTCATACCAGGAAGTTTACCAGTAGGTAAACTGAGCAGCCTGGCAAGCAAGAAACTGGTTGGGGATGCCACTGTGAAGACAACAATGACTTATTTGTCTGAAATATACAGTAAGTCACCATTTACAGTATATATTAACAATATATCAAGTCCCTACACAAAGCCTGTCTGAGATTTGAAAGAATTTATTTTTCATGAAATACATTCCTGACCTCAAAATTAAATTGGATTTAAGGAATTAACCGTTTTTTTTTCCTAAGGGAATTTGTCTTGCACATGAAAAGGTTCATTAACATATACTGTAACATACTGTATACAACAATAATACAATATGACAATAATATAATACAACAACATTTAACAACATCCTTCAATTAGATCTCTTCCAGTACCATAACTATTAAAAAACAAAGAATTAGCTTATAAAAGTCTATAAACAATATTATTAATAAGATCTCTAGAATAGTCTCTAGATTATAATATTTTTATTGTAATTTTTCAACAATTAAATAAAGTATAAAGAATGTATGTGCTCTTTTAGTCTTTATACCAGGGATCTGGTACCTCCTCCCCAAGAGTAGGAGACTATATTCTAGAAAGAATGGATGAGAAGAGTCATCTAAGGTTTTATGTGCATGATTAATAATATGTCGCACTGTTAGATATGTTATTGAGTCCAATAACAGTAATCTTGCCACCAGTCCTGACCACTTTGTTCAACTTACTTTTATTCTGCAAGGACAGGGCACCTCCCCAGCTCTGAATACAAAAAAAGAATACTCTGTATGAAAATCTTATAAAAAGTGTCAACATTGTGCTTTCTACATTTAAACTCCTTAACTTCTTTAAAAAATTCAACCTTTGTTGCACCTTTGAAAACGTTGCCTCCGTAATTCAGTTCAAGTTAAGGAAAACCTTAAAACAAGCAACCAGCTGATATAAACTGATAATACTAATGATATTTCTAGAAACATTCTTTACAGGAGGAATATCACAGTACATTTTTGCATCTTATACCTTTAAAGAAATATTATTTTTCTGCCAATGATGTATATTGAATTTTCATTAAAGTATACTGAAATTCAATTGATTTCTGCAAATTTTGTAAACTTAATGTTTCCAATCAAAACTTTTTGTTGAGTGTTCAAACTGAAGAGTTTTATGTGTGAAGGTTAAATGTTAATAAAAACTGCAAAGAAAAATCTAAAACTAAAATGTTGCCTGGAGTTGTTGATTCACCTAAATTAATGCAGGTGCAGAAAATTACTTTAACACATCAAATGATTAGTTTAATGGCCTTTGCAATAATAACGGTTTACATGATTTCAAAATAAATCGACACATTTCTGTAACATCTTTCTGTCAGGTAGTGTATTTCAAGCAAGGATTCAACCATAATCAAGAAGCTCGCAAAACAATTTATAGATAAAGATGTAGAAAGGCATGGGATAAGGGGGGGTGTTTAAAAACTCAATTACATTGAATATGCCTTTAAGCACCGTAAAAAGTGGAAGGTGTATTTTAACACTCAGACACTGCTTACAGTAGATCAAGCTCTCCCTCCAAACTGAGCAGTCAAGCAGGGAGGAAACCTTGTAGGGGATATCAATGTGAAGGCAACTTTGAAAAAGGTTTTACAAAGCTCTATAAGTGAAGGCTGGCAAAGTTGCAAGAGGAAAACCATAATTATAAAATAATGCCTCTCAAGTAATGCTTGTAATTTGCACCAAAGCATTTAAGTGATACTGCAAACATACAGTATAGCAAAATGTTTTATGTTCAGATGAGACAAACCTGAGACTTTTTGGTGTAAATACAAAATGTTACATCTGGTGTTAAACCAATTTTTTAGTTTAGTTTTATTTATTTTTTCATTTTTTTGCAGACATTTAACTTCCTAAACCCAGAAAATGTCAGCTTGAGCTGATGTATACTATATCTGTAGATGGTTCTGTACTTTTGAAAAATTGAAAAACCTTCTATTCGATTCTGGCTTAACATTCGACCCACACGCGCAGCATACTGTCAAAACATTTTTTTTCACCTTAGAAATATTGCTAGACAACGCCCTCTGATATCATTAATTGTGGCTGAAAAGCTGATCAACACATTTGTGTTCTCTCGAACTGACTACTGTAATGCTCTACTCGCTGGTGTATCTAAATCTACTCTGAACAAACTGCAGTATGTCCAAAATTCAGCAGCCAGAATCCTGACCAGGTCTAATGCAAGTGTTCACATTACTCCTGTCCTGGAGTCCTTGCACTGGCTTCTGGTCAAATTCCTTGTAGACTTTAAAATCCACATGCTCACCTATAAGGCTCTGCACCTCAGTACATGTCTAAACTATTATCACCGTACTCCCCACCTCGCAACCTTCCCTCTTCTTCTGCTCTCCTTACTGTCCCCCAAGCCTGTCTACATTGTATGGGTGACAGGGCCTTCTCCTGTTATACACCCAAGCTCTGGAACTCTCTCCCCAAGGATATCAGAGAGTCACCTTCTCTAAACTCCTTCAACTCCAGACTCAAAACCCTCTTCTCCAGAAAAGCCTTTACTTAACTGGTTCCATTCTTCACCCCTCTGCTTTTCTTAGTACCACCATCCACGGTCTCCTCTATATATTGTAATTGTGTTTTATCTTGTGTATTCTTATTTATTGTTGTTGTCATTCTGTAAAGCGCTTTGAAAAGCCACCTTTAAAGGCACTTTATAAAATAAAGTTTATTATCATTTGTCACTAAACAATTTCGGACATCATTGGAAACAGGTGAATACCACCAGACCGGACCTGTTGTGTGGTGACCAAAATCAGGCTCCTGAAGGGTCATATTCAACTATTACAGTACTGTATATGATGCTGTGATAATACAGTTTCAAAGACACACAGAGATATTGAAATGTTTGTAAAACAAAATCTGAAAAATAAATTGTGAGACTCCTTGTAGCAAAATGACCAAAACTGAATGATATAGGTGCATTTCATTTGCAATCTATCCCTGATTTTCTTATAAGGGCCATCAGATTACTTGAATTTAGAACAGAGTTTAGTATCATCGACATCTTTATGGTAATTTCGAATTACCGATTACATAAGACCACAGCAATAAGTAGAAAGGACAAAAATTACAAATTTAGGATATATGTCATCACCTCCATAGTGCTGTTTGGCAGGAGATAACCTGTTTCTGTTGTCCTCTTTTATCAGAGATAAGTAGTATTGATTTACTTCTAGGCAAAAACATACTGGCCTTAAGAGCTGACATTTAATAATCTCCCATTAATCCATGTTATGCTTCAGGCCAACCCTGCATCCAAGTGCAGAGAATTGCATTGTTATTCTTTTCTTATCAATGAGCTCTTGGTGAATTATTTTATTTAGAATAATTAGTATGTGCTAGGTTTTCCAGACTGATAACACTATGTAATGAAATTTCTAACTCAGCACATTGCTCCATCATTTTCTGGAGTGAATGGGAAGCATGTACAGTATAAAAGAAAAATAAAATTCTCAAAGCTTTCAGACTGTAGCCATTTCTCGGGAACTCTCTCAAGAATTATTGTAAAGGACAATTAATGGATTAGTGTTTTTAACAGCTGTGCAACAAGGACATTACAAATGAAACTAAAACTTTCAGGATATAGCACAACCATTTTAGTGGCTGATATGAGAAGTATGAGATACTGTACATCAAGACTGGTATTTTTGTTATTGCTATTATGTTTACATGTGTACATTTACAGTCATTGATTATTTGGTGCTGATAAATTGTGACAATAATCTGTGTGTAAATCCTAGTGTAGAAAAAGCCAGCAGAACTTGTGGGAAACAAATTAAGGCCTGTTTCTGACCATTACAGTGATTTTAAATTCAAGCATTTTGTGGCCACTTTCATATTCCCTGCTGACTTTTATATTAACCATCTCTGTAGGGGTAACATGAAACACCATTCTGTAAATGAGATGTGACTTACAATATAATATGTGGTCTATTTATAACAGATGACATTGAAAAGATGCTAAACTGCTAACCTGCAGGTTGATTAGGTTTGGTATTCCATGCTGCCTGAATTGAAACTATTTCTTCATTGCACAAGGTTAGACAATGTAAACTCACAATAATAAATCACAATACATGCATTTGGATTAAAGTGTATTCCATGTTGTACATTAAAATAATATCCATCCATTTTGTAACCTCTTTATCAAATAAAGCGGCACCAGAGACCATCCTGGCAAGCAATGGGTGCAAGGTGAGACCGTAGACAGGACCCAGTCCATGACAGGATATATTCAAACAAACACTTACTCCAGGGCCAATTTTCCCAGAAGCCAATTAACCTTTAAGTACTGTATGTCTTTGGACTGTGGGAGGAAACCAGAGACCCTAGAGGAAAATCCAAGTAACACGTGAGATGAAATTTAGTTTGTACCTAGTGTGTTTTGCTTTGACCATATATTTCTTCCGATAGAGTCCACAAATTCTCTTTGGGATATGCTGGTAAACAAAGTGCCTGTGTCAGAGAACTAACCAGCACAATCACCCTTGATTAGGGTGTTTTCCTGAATCAATGAAATGCCTTGAGTTCTTAACTGCAGTGCTGCAGGATTAATGATCAAAGCAACAAACTTGGCTTTTCCTTACATCAGGCAATCAATGGCATTCAAACTGAAGATTTAGGTTGTTAGGCCAAGTTGTAAGATACAGAACAGATTAAGTAATAACCTTATTTAATTTCTCTTGAAAGAATGTAAACGTGAATGCAAAAGATAAAATGAATAGCTTAAGAAATCAGGTCAAACACCAGGCCCTTGATTGAATTAAAAAAACAAAAATGCCATCTTTTCGATGGCACAATTACAGGCATTGTCACCTGACAATGTGAGTTAATGTATTGAGTCACAGCTCAATATAAAACTCTTTATGTAATAAAAAGCATATAACTACTGTAGTAGGCTACTGTTCTACACTTCACAAACTGCACTTAAGTTTGGTGATGTTATATAAACAATGTGATTTTATTTTACTACTCCTGTATCATATTTACTATACAAAAGACATACAATACATATACTGTATGCATTCAGCATATAGTTTTGAAAGTTTGTGACTCTATACCAGTCAGAAAGACTCTCACATGATGAAAGCTATGCAAATTTCACAAACTGTTCTTTTGTCCTGCTTTCTTGGAAACATTGTACAAACCATTATGTTAGTTTCAAGAACTGGATTTTTTCCTTCAGCACTAAAGAAATATTATTTGAACAGAAATGTGACTTGCAGGAAGCAGCTGAGCAGTGCTTTTGCTGATGTTTAATTCTTTGCTTGTGAGTGACTCAGTGGAGAATTTGTGCAGTGACATGTACAATCTCTTCTGAAAACAAGGATCAAAGTCAGTCTAAGTTCAGGTTGTTTTTTGCTGTCTATGAAGTGTGCCTGCAGCGGTGTCTTGTGCTCTAAATCTTACCCTTTTGTATGTCTGAAAAGTAGAACAGTCATTCCTAAGTTTTATGTGACATTATTTCCAAAGACATATAACTGAATTGCTTTATATTTTTACGTCCATTCTTGAAGGCATAGTCAAATAGTAACAAGAGATTACTTGGTATAAATAACTCCATTTTCCAAAAGTTATAAGGTTCTTTATTTTAAAAAAGAAATACAAAATAATAAGCAAAACATGTACTTAATATAACATATCCAAACTTTGGTTGAAAATACATTATCCTTGCGACCAGCAACATTACCAAAGTTCAACATGTGTAGTGAAACATGATCCAGAGAACTGAAAAGGAAGCTAAGGGGAAGATGATTTATAAGTGAGAACAGGGTACACTTTCTTACATAAGGGGGGGATACCTTTATTAATTGTATGATGTTGCCTTATTTTTATTATAAAAGAGAAAAAAAACTACATATGAATTTTGCAATAGAGCATAATAGGATTGTTCCATTGCACACTAACAGAGCAAATCAAGTAGGGATCTTAATATTTAAAAATCCCACGGGTTTCTATGTTAATCATATGCTCAGATCAGAGTCACCTTAGATTTGCCTTACATGCAACTATGATCTTCAAAGTAAATGTTTAAACAGTCACCTTATAAAAAGGCAGCTTGTAGGTTTGTGAGAAAGGAGCCATTAATTTGATCTCCTTGACCTTACAAAGGAAAACTGTCACAAACTTTGTCAAATCACAGAAGTATCCAACCATAGAAATCATAAGATCAATAGAGCTGACTCATGTGTTTTACAAACCAGTCCACGGACGGGTGTCACAAAGTGATAATACTTCCATCTATCATTGTGATGAGACACAGTATTGGCTTCTAGTGACAGATGGTGAGGAATGGGACTCGGTTAAGAAGAACTTCTCAGACTTACTAGATCAGCATTCAAGCTCTTATATATACAGACAATTACAGATAAATCCACCAGAATAACATTGCTGAAGTGAAGCCTAAAGATAGGTCTTCTGAAGCTTTAAAACTATTTCCTTGTATATAAATTTTTAAAAAATGATGCTGTAATTACTTTTTTGCCTAGTCCATTGAAGAGTATTTATCAGGAGGTGCTATTCACTTCAATGACTCCCTCATTTCTCTATCTTTTGAAAAATCTTTTTGTGCATACCAGACCCTCCCAAAAATAAAATACAAATAGAGTTCAGGTTCAAAGCTATTAACCATGTCAGTGAATTAAATAAAATTCCTTAAGGTCACCATGTTCTTGTTATGACAAGATATGTTGCAAGTGAATAAGTGAAAAGGGCATTATGATGTTCACATAGAAAAGCTAAGAAAAATGTTCCAATGTGTGCGAGTTGTGATTTGTCTAAATAAACGATTGCTAAATATTTGAGTAGTAGTAAAGTATAAATCAGTATTTTTTTATTTTTACTCTTACTTAGAAAATGCAAATATGTATCAATTATCATTAATAAAATTCACAAATTATTAACAATTGAGGGTATATTTCATGACTTTTAATGAGGATATCTCAAAATGTTCTGCACAGAAAAAATAATTTTCTCTGTATTAACATTGATAATGGACAGGTGTCCTGTCTTGAGTGCAGTCCCATTTTACATCCTTTGCTTTCTGGTTTAGTCTCCGGCTCCCCGCAGCAAATATTGAAAATGGATGGATGGATTAATAAGATGGTGTTTTGATAAAAGAAAAAATGCAGGTATCTAATGTAGTGAATGTAGTACTTATATATTTTATATTTCGTAACTTAAGCAGACCGCATTATATCTCACTCAATAAAATTCAGAACATAAAAACGTATTAGTGATGCTAACAGTGATATCAACATCTTTGCCTAATATTAATTAACAGTATGTCCAACACAATGGACAGAATAAACTGTGAATCATGAATCATAGGACAGAAGTGTAAACTACATGTGAGTGCATTTCTTTAGCTGAAGGGTTTGGGAAGATTAAGAAAGCATAAAGTATCAAATTAGATATGTTTTCAACATTCATGTAGTGCCCTGATTTCTGTTTTCCACAGTAAAAGATAAAAATGCACAGGCATATTGTGAAAAGACTAAGTATTAGGAAATAAAATGCTTGCATCTGAAACTCCCATGGACAAATACGCATTCATATATATATATATAATATCACTACTGTTTTGTTCTGTTATTACCACACCTGCTGAGGCAAAGTCTAATGTGCACTGCCATAATTCAGAACACAATGCATCATCACTAATACTGACATCCCAATTGTGACTAGCTGCATGTAGAGCATTGTGTTTATGTACCGTAGAAAGGGGCAAGGAAGGTGACATCTGACAAAGCAATCTTAGTTGCTGTAAAACTAATGAAACAGTAGTAAACTATCCATTTTCCCATGCTTCTGTAGAAAATTGTCCCAAGTATTTAACTCAAGGTCTGTTGGCTAAAGCATCAATTTTACAAAGATTAATGCCAGGATGTCAAACAGAAATCCATATGGGGTGATCAGAGCCTTGGCTTTTTGTTCGAACAAAATTCGAAGTATACTTCATGACCTTCAATGAGTGAAATATCATTCAAAGATGTATTCATCTCTTAAAAACCGAAATATTAAAGAATATGCAGTAAAGAAGACACAAAATACATATAAAAGAGAAATGTAAATAAAGTGTCAGTGTAACAGACATTGTTACGTTGCCTTTAGTAAAAAATCATTAAACCTATAATGTCATTGAATCCTTCAGCTTGTTGTCAAAACAGAGGTAAACATCCTCAATGGAATGTTTGCAAACATTTATTGAATACATTGGAAACCAAGAAAATAACTTAACAGTATTTCCTATGGCAACCACAAATAATTTACCTATATATATTAATGAAACATCAGCTAAAATATAAGAATGTTTTGTAGATTAATTTGAAATGTTTGTTTCTTGGGATAATAAATTACTAAGCTGAAGCCATGTGACAACAAAAAATCAGGTGATCAGTGTGTGGTATTTGAGTTAACCAGAATGAATACAGTATATATATATATTCAGTATATACAGTAGTCTCAAAAACACATGGTTTAATTTAACACAGAATAGCAAAAGAAATGACCATGCCCCACTTCACTGACTGCTACTGGCATGACTGAAAACTGCCTGTCTGTGAGAGGAGTTGTACAGAGAAGTTTTTGCTTCAGAAATTAGCAGACAAGATAAAAGAAATGTAGATACTGGCTTTGTGTTAAGGATGTCACCACACATCCTGATTCGTCTGCGTAACTGTTTTAAGAGTGCAGTGACTTCAGTACATAAAATTCTTGGAGGAAAATTACTTGTGCATCAGCAGAATGACTGTAGCTTGTAATCTGCATGAAGGTACATGCTCTTTTGCAAGTCAACAATAATATTGACACCTGAGAGCCCTAACTGCTTTCTTAAGTTTGCCAGAGACCAACTGCAGTGACATCAGAGAAAGTTGTAGAGTTGTTTAATTCACTGATAAATGCTGTTTTGTCCTTGACAGACCTGACAGAAGAAAACATGTATAGAGATGTCATGGTTAATGTTATGTTGAGTGCTGCATTTGCGAGACTGTAGTAGGTGGAGACAAGATAGCAGTTCTTGTTGAACCACATTCCCTTCAGAAAGCTGTGGGGAATAACCTGTCGTTCTCAGTCGCCTGACCAATTGGAGGAATGCGGTTGTTTGGTTGACATTCAAAACCAAGAAAAGAAAGCTTTCAGGTTGATCTCTGCTAACTGGAAAGGTGGCAGAGAGTCTGTTAAGCATAGCACCAGAGAATAAGAAGGGAGCAGGAAAGCAACAGACTGATGAGCCAAGGACATGAAACATGAGTTTGTTTTTGAGAGCTTTTCAGAAGTGTCTAGAGAGAGATTTTGAAAGAAACTTAATTTTGGATGAGAGTTTTTTTAAAGAGTATTGAAGAAAGTCTTTGGAAGCCAATATGCATCTTATCTTCCCTGCTATTATTAGAGAAGGGCTTTTGAAGGTCTTTATGTTTCTTTTTGAATATTATTTTCCCTGCACTATAAATAAAAGAGCATTGGTTTTGAGTCTGTTTTACCTATAGCAGCATTTTAAAGATCCTGTTACAGCACCCCACCACTGAATATGCTACAGATTGTTCAGGCCAATTGATGTGTGTGATGATGTGGAAAGGAGTGCACTTTAAGACAAGAATGCCTTTAGTAAAATTGAGGGCAACCTTTGCAATACAAAATCTTTGAAACAACAGTTTTTTGCTTCTTCCACTAGGACAATGAAAGACCACATAGGGTTGGGATTACAATGGTACTGTTTCCAGATAATAATGTCAAGGTTTTAGCCATGGTGGGGTTTCTTCCAGACTCACTGCTTTAGAAAATCAGAGGGACTAGTTCAGAAGTAACATCAACAAGAAACAACTGCACGTGACTAACCTTCTTCAGCTGAGTGCATCTTCACAGGAAATGCAACTGAACACCCCACAGAAGTCCATCCAGAGTGTGATCTAATATGTGTCAGTACTGCCTTGATTGAGTTAAAATGTAGGGAACTAATACATAACACTAATTCTGAAATCTGTTTTCATTCTGAATGTGTCACATATAATACTGAAAACTATGTCTACTAACAGACATAGTTGTCTAAAATGTGCATCAAAATTCACATCAGTGGAAAGCACATACTGTGGTATACTATGGTTTTCTTCAGTGTTTCCGTTCACTGAAAAACCCTTTACTCAAAGAAGACCGATAAGTACCACTTCTGTTAAATGTTACTGAACTGGTAGCTTTGTTTTATCTGTTTTTTTTCTTAGTCTATAATCATATTTCATTTCTTAAAAATCTAACATATTTTATATACTGTGCATAGCTGTGCTACAGTTTTAAAATATTATCATACTAGCATGCATATTAGCAACAATTTCAGTACATACAATGATGACATTGTTGAGACACGACGTTGTTACCACATTGCTACCATAACTCCAAATGAGATATGTCACAATGCTGTATGCTAGTATGCAGAAGGTACTGTATGGTTAGTGCAGGAAACCACTAATACAGTAGGTTAATAAACTTCTAATACTATAGCGATTTGTTTGACAACCACACATAGATGTGGTTCTTTAAGGATTCTCTGTGCCACCTGGCAGTTTTACAGGCAGTAGCGCAGTCCTGCATCAGATTAGAAAAAAAAATTAAAAGCCATTATGCGGTATAGCAACTGACACCTTAAGAATTCTAGTTGGCTGCATCTGTAAATAATGGTCATTTTAAATTGTAAAGTAAAACCAACAATAAATTCTACAGAAAATTAAATCATTTTTTATTTAATTTATTTTTGATATTTCAATTGAAGCACTGGAGAATTGCAACTCCTGATTCACATACTGTAGCAAGGGTAAAACATAACACTGCAGGTTTAGGTACAGAATGCACATTTGAGTGCTGTATGACCACTGCTGGAGGTATTATGGTTTTAGGTGTGTCTAAATCATCATATGAGAAACAAATCCCTTAATATAGGGTCATTCAAATGTAAGTGGAATGAGAAAGGAAGACAAAAGCAGGTAAATGCACTGTATTTATTAATACTTCAATACCTGTTTTAGATGTACCCTTACACTTTATAAAAAAAATGAGAAAGCAGAGGAATTGGTATTTTATGTATGAGGGGAGACATTTAGAATAATCTATCCATAAAAGCTTGCTGAAGGTCTGCACAGAAGATAAGCCAATCTAAGCTGAAGTGCCAGGATTGACATGAGAAGGCCAGTAAAACTGCCTGAGTTTTCTCTGGGGGTTCATGGGAAGCATCAGAAATCTATTACAAACCCTATTAAATGTCTTGTGGCTGTCAATCAGTCAAATAGTTTAAAACCCAGAAAGCGTGTCCTCAGCACAAAGAAAACTCTGCTCTGAGAGGCTTCTGGAGTGAAAAGTAATTTCACAAAGTATCGGAATGCACAAAGAATAGACCGTTTAAATCAATAATGGGAAGATAAGTACATCTTTGTCAGTATAATTTACAAAACACCTGCCTGTACCTTAACACATGAATCTCTGAACAATGTGATTAACAAAGGTGCCAATAGAGACATTTCTTTTGCTTTTGTTTGTATTGCTTTGCTTTCAGATGAAATACTGTTTTCTTCCTTACTCTTTCTCCATTTACTTCTTCTTATCATCTAATTAATACATTTTTCTTATTCTTTTTAGGTACTATAAGCATGAAGCTTAACATTCTTATTTCTGGGGTTTTCTTTTCAGCAATTTGAGCTTCCAGATGCCTAAACACAGCGTGATGGAGGCAAAAGTAATAGATATAATACTTATTTTAAGAACATAATAATGGTTACAAAAAGAGGACATTTTGTGTTTCAAGCCCATAGGTAATTAATAGTTAATCGATCCAAGGATCTCATCCAGCTGTTTCTTGAATAAACCTAGGGTATGTGCCCTTTTGGTTCATGATTCACTGTTCATCTTATAGAAATCTGCTGGGTTGATTGTGTCAGTTTTGATTTTTTATGACTGGTAGCTATCTTCTTAGATCTTTGTTCTTACAGGGTAAGAGTCAGTATTTTTATGACTATTTGTACATTTAATATTTTTTATAGATTGTTTTAAAGAAGGCTTAACTCTGGTAGACTTCACATTGCAGAAATCATGAAGTATTCATGCAAGTGATCACTTCCTTAATAGAACAGTGACAGACTCCCTCTGAAATGGGAATTGAATTGTATTCATTACTTTGTTATGTACCATTAGCTTTTCTTTTGAGTCTTGATACAACCAAATTATTCTTTCATCCATAAAACTCTACACACAAATATTTATAAGTTATTATAATAAATTTAAGTTTCTTCCAACAAGAAAGGCACAATTCCATTCATAACCTTAATGACATTCAGATCCTACTTATTAAATTACATGTTTCACTGATTCTTAATTACGTTTTTGTGAGACGATTTCATGTGGTGTCAATTCTGCAGTCTGCTCAGAAATGGCAGAAAATGTATGTAATTAAATATATAATTCTGATACACACAAGAAGAACTAAACAAATGTTAAATAACTTTTCTGCCAGAATATAAAAGTGTCGGTGTAAAATGGAAGCTACCCCTGGATCTGTGCACATTACATGTCTACTATAGAGGGATCTATGATTGTACTGTTGCACTGTTTTAACTGTTTCCTTTACTGCAGAAAGTAGTCCAGAGTTACTAATACATCATAAATTACTCTCCTTCCTATCTAAAATCTAAAATGGATGTCTGTGAAATCTTTGAGGTTATTCTGTGTATATTAAAAGCACTGAATGGTTTAGTTTCAGGTTATATCAAGAATTTATTACACATACTGTATACACTGTAGTGTATGTCTTAATATGAGATCTGCCGATTCAGGCCTTGTTATTCCACCAAAGACCAGGTTTCACTCATTGGGAAATGGAGCCCCATTTGCAGATATCATGGAAAATACCCATTGGACACTAAGACTTTTTTAAAGATCACTTGAAATATACAGTATGTCTTTTAACTACTGAATTTAATTTAATGTTTCCTTTGAGTTTTATTTAAAAATACCCATGATTAAAATTGTACTGTAAGAAATTTCAACTTAAACTGCTAGATCCACACAAGGAATTATAAAAGAAAATGTTCAGTTAGAAACTGTCATGTCTGGACTACTATTCCTTTTCTTAATTTAATGTGTGATGTTTAGTCCAGGAACATTAACAAAAATGTAAGATTCATGCTCATTCTCAGATGAAAGTGAGTTATTTTCACATGGTCCAAAACTAATTTTATTGCAATTCCATAAACCACGAGAATGTGATAAATTCTGTCAAGATTTTTATGAATTTGATGCACAACTATCCTACAATAGAAATCTAATCTCCATGTAGAACTACAGATATCACTTAATGGAAATATGAATAAGAATAAATAGGCTCAAAGAGATTGTGATAAGGGCATAATACTATAGACTGTCAAATACAGTATCTGTGAAAAAATGTTTTGACTATGTACAGCTGTGATTAATAGGGAATATTTTTATGTGAAATGTTTGTGACATATTGTAAGTAGTACATAAACTGTTCCATTTTTCTATTGGGGTGACTAATATATTTCGTCCCAATCTAAATTGTGTTTATTCTTCATTTTATTGTATTAGTTATTAGTTGTATATTCTTAAAATTATCATATACTGTATGTTGATATGCATATCTATTTTATATTTTAATTAACAGTTGTGACAGCTTTTAAGTAACTACATGTCAAAAATAATATTGCACATGATCCCCTAAAAAAATTAATGGTCACTGTTACTACTTCTTTCTCATAGTATATTCAGATGCATGCTAATAAATAAGGAGTAATTTTATATCTCAGGGGTTTTAAATTGCATTGCAATTGTTACTTAAATCTCAACCCTTATCAATTTATCAAACACAGTAGTTTATCATATTTAGTCATTGCAGTGATACTGTATCATGTATCTTGCCATAATTAATTATTCACTGAATGAATTATGGAATTAATAATAGTGATGACAGAACAGGACTGATTTTTTAGATGAAGACTAATGACAGATTTATGCATTGGACCTGACAGACAGAACATGTTAGAGATTGAATCCAAGACCTTCTGTACAGATAAATTTCAGAAAAAAATAATGATTGATACGTTCAGTTGCAGTAGCAATAGCACCTGGAAAGAGTTTTCTTACTGCAGACAAACTCACACTGTAAATTAATCATTTCAGGGGTAAATATATCTTCCTCACAAAAAGACATCTGTTTGGCAAGAGAAAGAAAAACATTCTTGGATATTTGGACAGTTGACTTATTGACTTCCACACTAGTCAAAACTGTCTTTGTACAGGTTGTGCTGCTGCTCTTTTGACTAAAGTCTCAAACAGTAGTCCCCTTTGCCACCTGAAAAACTGTCTGTGGAACACGAAGAGGATGATGGGAAGAGATGACATGTGACATCAGGGCAAGGTTTATCTTCAGATAAATGAAGTCTGTCAGCCATTTCCTCAAAGACTGCCAAGTATTTTTATTGCTGCTTGACTGCACTGGTCTGCTCCTAAAGTCCATTGTTTATTTCTGCTAGTTTGAACTTACCTTTCATGACAACTCATCCCAGGAGAACATCTATCTTTTTACAGTCTTTTCAAAGTGACTAGGCCTTGATTAAACATGTTAGTTTTCTACTACAAAGGGAAAGTTCACAGTATTATAATTAAGCTAGACAAAAGCTTTTTCCCCACCTCTCAAGCAGATCTCTACTAGGGTGTCTGTTTCTTTGACAGTTTAAGCATTTAAACTGCCCTTCCAGTACAAATGTTTTACTTATTTTTTGTATTTTATTTTTTAAGGTTGTACTTAAGGTACACGTGGTCTAAATAATATGGGATATGTACAAATTTTTATCAGTATAATTCCCAATTTTAATACAAAAAGACATAATACAGTATAATCCAGTTACAGCATTTTATAATCTAATAAATACATTCTCAGAAATAGTGCACATTTTTTAGACAAAGTGATTGCTTATCAAGGTAAACAAATAAAAGTTCAACTTAACATTAAAGTTTTAAGTATGTTACACAAATATTTCAAATAGTAAATATTGTAATTTTTTAATTGCATACTCCAGCAAGAAAATCACACTTTTTGTTTGTAGAGTCACTTCAGATGAGTCATAGCTTATTGTTTAATGAGGAGCTTGTTTTTTTGCTTGGAGAATGTTCATGCTTAAAGTCATGAGCAAAAACAAATAATGGGAACTACTGTATTACCTTCATTGCTTTGGAGTTCCTGAAAATAGTTCGTACAGACATCAGTATTTCATGAGGGACAACAACATTCAAAAATTGTATGCTTTGTGAATGATTGAGTACTTAGGTATGATAGTTTTGGTTTAACTCATTTAGTAAGGGGTTAAACAGCCTCTTGGCTATAGGACGAGACTCAAACCCAATTCAGGGTGAGAGTAGCTGCAAGGAGCAGATGGGGTAGAGGAGGAATACACCAGACAAATGTGAAAAGGTTGTTTTGTTTTATATACAGTATTTAGCTTATGTTAGTAATGATTATTATTAGGAACAGTTCTATGAGATTGACTTATCGTTACCCTTCATATAATTTCAGTAAATATCTTCCATTTTAATTCAAATAATTGAAATATCAATAATCATACCTTTGTCATTCCAGTTACATAAATACATTTAGACCTAGATACAGTATACCTATAGAATAAAATATATACATTTCAAATGAATGGGAATTATTCCTTTCCTTTTTTAAGAAGATGTAATGAACATCAATATTTCTATATTTGAGATCTGTAAAATGTGTTATAATGGAGAAATATTTTCCTATAAAAAAAAATCAGACAAGGAATGAGCTAGGAAGGTTACAAAGCAAAACTACACAGATACAATATATTTAACTACTGCACTCTTAAATTTTACACAGATACAGTACCTTGAAGTTAATTCACTGTGGTTAAAAAGTGCATCTAAAGAATTTAACTTGTCATTTGCTTCTTGCTATACTTGATCATAAAGAGGTTCACGGACAGCATCAACTTTGGATCCAAAAATCAAATCTACTGCATCTGTCAGGCAACCTTGTTAATTCACTTCAGACTACAATTCACTAGCTTAGGCAAGTGTGCTTTAATATTTTACATTTAGCAAAGTTAAGTACCATAGCAAATTTTCAAATGTTAAATGGTTTTTTTTCCCACAACATGACGTTTACAGTAGGGATTGAAGCTGCCAGCATATCAAAACTATTCAAATTTAAAAAATGCTAATTGTGTAACCTACACTGTAATATTTCTTTGAAATGTATTATAACCAGAATGTTGTTTGATATTCAGCTTAGTTTATGAGAAAAGCTCAGAATGATTAATGAAAACACAAAGCAGAACTTGATTAAACTTTAAAATATGAGATTCTTACATTAACTTTTTCATGCTTCTCATTTTGTGTAAATAACATACGGTGTAGGCTCACTTCTGTGCAAGGCTTAGACATTTGGAATTATTCTGTAGTTTTCAACTATCTTCTTTATGCATGATTGGCTTTATGACGGGCTTGTATTGACATTTTAACCAGTTTGTCTTAAGCTAACAGATGTGTATTTTATACAACAAATCAATCTTGGCTATGTAGAAAGGAGAAAATGATTTTAATTAAACAGAACACCTGATTATGAGTCAATTAGAAATGATTGGCAAAAGTAACTGATCAGTTATTACAACCCTTTATATTGACTACTCATATAGTTTATCTTGAGTTCTTGTTTTCAAGATTTTGAACCTCCTGATCGATGTGAATTAAAGATTGCTCAGTGACTGTCACATAAGTCCGACAGGACGAACGGTGGAATGGCAGGAGAGCGATAAAGACCCTATGCGTAGCAGCAAGACGGGGGTTTGCCCGGGCTCAGCTGTTCAGGAGAAGCTGTATAGAAACCTATGCCCTCAGACCAAGGACAGGAGTGACCTGGTGCTAGGCGGGTCTCAGGGCAACTGAACAAACAATGCTGAGCGAGTAGCAGAGCAGAAGCAGGAAATAAATAGGCTACACAACAAGACACACCAGAAAGACATGAATAATCACAGGGAACTAGGAACAGAAGGAACGTAGAGCGCCCTCTAGGTGTAATGAGTGTGACAGTGACCAACCAGTCTAATTGACTAGTTTCTACTAACCCAAACTAAGCTATAATTATAACAGTAAAAGCAGTTATAAGAATAGTAAAACATGTGGAGGCTATCATTAAATTGTTAATGCTCATATAATATATATTGTAAAGGAGACTGAATTTTATTTTTGTTTTTTTTGACTCTGGTAATCAATATGGCACAATGACATCTAAAGAGGACACAGAAACAAGTATAGTTATCAATGCTGCAATCCTTAACTTGAAACCCAGTTCTGACAATAGCAACAGTATGGAGATCCAATTACCACCACAGCATTGTTCAAAGTACTGGTGTTGCTGGAGTTGTAGGAAACTTGGATTCCATCGATAATATCAAATGTCACAAGCAGGATGTTAAGAAGATGCTTAGGGAAGTGATGGGGTTCTGCCCTAATTTAACCCTATTATGGGTTCATTTCTCACCTGAAGAATTCAGCACTGGATTGGCAGAAATAAAGAAGAACAATGCTGACAGAAAAACAATTGAATTCTCCTTGACTTCCTCTGCCGCCTTGTTCCACTTGTAAAACACTAGCTTAGGACATATTATTCAATTGTTTGGGACTCTGAATTGGCAAAAAGCAATAGAGATTGCCCAGCACAAAACTACCACATAATACCTTATGTTATAGATCACCTTAGATTACAGATGTACTGTAACTGCCTCCAAAGTGTAGGCCACTTCCAGGCCCCAGAGAAGTTGTTGTGGTCAAGTCCGTGCAGGCACTGTGAACATTGGTTACCACCATAAACTCAAAACTGAGACATCATTTATACAAATTTCATCTACTACACCTACAATACCATATGATACTGAAACACACGCTGGTTGCACTCTTTAGAATGGCATGGGTCAAACTGCCTGCTGTAGGCATTTCTGAGGAACCGAGAGAATTAATATTAACCTGCCAATGTACACCAAGGTTCACATTCCACAGGGGTGTGCTATCACATAAATATTCTTCCAGTTACACACCAATAACATTCCTGGCAGATCATCAAGAACATTTGCTTATACTGGACCAATGATACAGTACTTCTTTATTGATACTTTAAAGATATTGAAGCCATACTGATGTTGAAAATATTTACCACAACAAAATATTTCACAAGAAAACAGGTCAAATCCAGCCAAGTATCTTATCTCAGCATTCTGGTTGTAAACACAAATAACACTCAATGCTACTGCAGCAATAATCCACAGCAGATTCTTACACGCACTTACCACTATGGTTCTTAGACTAGTCCTTGTCTTTCTGTGACTACTTTCAAAACATAACTACTAAAACCGAGATCTGGTTAAGTACTAATGCAACAGTTTGATGGAACAAGCTGGTGCTAATGCCAAAGAACACACCACTTCAGCAACGACACAAGTATGACCAAGTATAGACCAGTACAACAAGCCCAATGATGTATAGCTGAATTCAGCAATGAAGACAATAACTGTGACAGTGACCTTTGACATTTCCTAGACTGCAGAGGTTAAAAAGGAAGTCATCTGAGTAGGTAACTTTTGAAGGGAAGATCCATGTTGTAACTTGAGTGATGCCCCAATGTACTGCATGATCTTGTGTAATCCTTTCTGAATGAAAAGTCAACAGGTTTTGAGCTAAAACATGGAAGACTACTGGAGGAAGCATGGACTATAAACATTATCTGATTTAATTTAATTTCTAACCTTACAGCAAAGACCATTCTCTATGGGCTGTTCTGGTTTACATAATCTATAGCCATTTTATTCTTTATGTAAAGCCTTCATTCCCTTCCACCAATCTTTTGGTGAAATGTAGCCCAACTTGCAAATGCTCTTCTGTATCATTTATCTAAAATATTCAATGATGTTCCCTTCCAACTCCCCATTCAATGGAAGATTGAATGAGTATTTCCCTTGCATTCCACAGTCTTCTGACTGTAATGGACACCAGTAACCATAATAGAAACTGTACCTTTGTCCACTTCTTTCAACATCATCCCCAGCATAAGGGCATCCCCAGAACACATTATTCTGTGTTTCCTTTTTAATGCATGATTGTATGTTTCTTTTTAATGAGTGTTTGTAGAGGTCTTCTCTCACTGCAAGCCTTTTTGTGAACTCCCATTTATTTGAGATCATTCAACCTTTTCTCCAGTTCTTTAGGCCGAGTCCTTTCATCATACTTCACTGTTGTGTCTATGTTTAAAACATTTGCTCAGCAGTGTATTGTGGTGTCTCCGGGGGAATAGTTTATGTAAACGAAGGTCGTACTTACACCACACTTTACTGTCCTCCGATCCGTGGCGTTTCTTCCAACAACTGTCTTCCTAATACAGTCCGTAATCCGTTCCCTTAGTCCTGATTCGTTCCGAGTTCCAAAAGTTCGTAATAAAGACAATCCGCGATGTATCCTAAACCAGTGTCCGTAATCCAAAATCATAAACCTTTCTCCTTGCAGTCGTGCGTTAGCCCGATCTTAACATCCACCTCTTTCCACTCTTTTCCTCCAAAACGCACTCACCTTGCCGGCTTCCGCGCTGTTCACTGCCTCCGGGCCACTTATATCCTGGTTCCTGATGCGTCTCAGCTGTGTCTCGTTGTCTCTTAAGGTAGACCCTTTCCATCTACTGGTCAGCTGATTCTTTTTGTCCGCCATCTCGCTAAGGTCCATCTCTAGCATTTTCAGAGTTTCGTTTCGGAAGTACCTGTTAGAGATGACCCTTCCCCGTGTCCTCTTACAGTATGTATTTATTGTCTGAGAAGGAGCACTTTGCAGGAGATTTGTCTTATTTAAGAACAAGCAGTCACCATGAATGATGGAAATTAATATTAATTTTCCCTCAGAACTGAGATACTCTTTAAAAAACGTACATAAAAAATTACTAATTTCTACACCAATCTTCTGGTCCATATACCCTTTTGCTTTTTAAAGTGCTACTTGCATTTGAGTGTTTGGCACCTAAAAATCACATGAAGGGAGCTCTAGAACTACATATTTGGTATTTGGTTGTTTTAATGCCAAATCATGTCAATATGCTTCTTTCTATTATGTGTAAAACTATTCTTGATTAATAATACACAATGCACACACAAACACTAGATCGTTTAATGATAGTAGCCACTAGTGTTCAACCTTACTGGCTGATAATGGTTTTGACCAATCCCAGTTAAAAGAAAGCAACATGGTACTGTAACTAACTATACAGTATCTTACATAACTCTTTTGTCTTTGTAGAATATGTAAACACTTATACAGTATACAATTCTCAGAAAAAAAGGTTGAATGTCTAATAGACTAATTTAGCATTAGATTCCCACCATGTTTTATGTATCTTATAATTTCAAAGGGACGGAAATCACTAGTAAAGAAAAAGTCAGAAGCTAAAATGACATAACACATTGTCCTCTAGAAGATCTCTTTTGGAAAAAAAAACGGAAAAAGAAATATTGCAGCCTGATCATCTGTCTCACTATTTTTAAACCACTTGCACTTGATATTGTCACAGTATCACTTTTGCAAAACTACAGTATGAGCAAAAATATTCTGCTGAAATAATAAAAATAAATTCAAATTTTAAAGTATAGCTAAGTTGATAGAACTTTATGGAAAAACGAAGATGCAGGAAAGGCATGTTTGCTAATCATTATTCCACACAGAACAGACATGATAACTGTCATTTTTAATTGACCTATTCACAAATTATGCCTTGGCACACAGACCACTTTCCTACTGAATCTCATTAGTTGACTGCATTCTTGTCTAGATTATCAATCATTGTCAGTTACAGTACCCAGGGCATTGATTACTCCAGAAAATACTGTACATTTTTTAAATATAAATAATAAATGTAATGGCATTTTAGTTATTTGACACACTATGCAGAATATCTACTAAAAAGGAGCTAACACTTCATCGACAATATTAAAGTTGATTTTACAGTAAAAAAAAACATTTTTAAATCCAATTAGTAACAAATTAACTTCCATACAAATTAACTTACATTAATATTCATTAAACACACCTGACATATCCCAATGATGCAGTAAATGCAGGCTGCATTTTCTATTGATCTCAGCCCTGAACTTTGCAAAGTTAAATGATGCAGTTCTTCAGAGTTTTGATTAGGTTCTGTTGTGTTTGCATTAATTTGTTTTGCTTAGTAAAATAATACCCTTGTGTACACTAATGTGTGAAAATATGTACATTTACATATTTCTAATAAGGAATTTCTAAGCACTTCATTAAGAGTCTATGTTGTTTAAGACTTTTCACTAAGAATTTGTAGTGTTCTATAGCATAATGCAAATAATCTGAGCATATTTCTGTCATTTTCATTGATACTGTATGTCTTGATGTATTTATCTGTGATCTGTATCAAAATAATCCTATCACTAAGAACTGCAACAAATTCAGTTGTCCTTGTGAAAATACTTTTAGGAACTTTTAGTGAACAGACATGACATAAGCAAAGTTATTATACATTATAATTTGTTGATTTTTAATGAACATGTTTGATCAACAGGGGTCTATTGCAAATGTCTAATAGCTTGTGAGGCTATTATACAAGCTTTTTCAATAATTCTGCAATGCATTCTTTGCACCTGGATGATGTCTTATGGAAATTCTGTCCCATAGAAGAACCCAGTAGAACCTAGAAAAGCATGGTCTTGTTCACTCATCATTGAGTCTAGATACTGTACTATTGATACTCCAATGATCATCGCACTGATGTTTAACGGGGTTCCAGTAAAGGAAAGCATAGCAATCAAGGCATCACTATTATATTCTTATGCCAAAAGGTAGCATGATACTAGTGGTACTAGTACTGGTATCAAACAGCATGAAGGTGTGTGTTGTCATGCTAAATTATTTTCACATCAGGATGAGCCTGCAGAAAGGGCAGCATATGAGGTCCCAGTACTTGATTAATGTAGCACTTGAGTGATTTTGACTGTTGATCATGAGATTCATGATCACAGTTATGATAATTCAAACATGAAGACAAAATATCTATTGTTATCCTTCTAAAATCACAAATGTATAGAATAAAACAAATATATTTGATTACATTTTGTTAGACATTTGGCATCAGTATAAAAGTCTAGTTATATACTGTATTTACGTTTTCTGCATCATTTGATTTATTTTTGTCAGTATAAATTACTTTATACTGTATGCATTATAAAGCTTTGCTTTTTTCTAGTGTTACTTTTGATTAATGTACAGTATGTAACTGGAGATATTTCTGGTTAGATCCCATGACTAAAATATATATATAAAAATGGTACAGAAAAGGCTTGGAGGTTGAGAGAACATACAGTATATACAGTGGGCTATTACAGAAAAATCCTAGAAATTAATATACGTGATTTTTCTTCATTTGATTATTTTTATACAGTCCTGATATCACATGAAAAGTTCTAGTAATAACGTGGTAGCGTAGTTTTGTTTCAGTAAATAAATTGCAATTAAAAAGCTATGATTACTCACAATATACAGCTTATTCCTTTATGTTACAACATAATGTTACCTGGCTAATGATGATTAAAACATACTACTGTATAGATCACAGTTCTGCTTATAATATATTTATAGAGTTTAGTGTGACCAGATAATACAATTTTTCAGAATGTTTATCCATAAGGTTTTAATCAGACCTTTTGAATACAGAGCACAAATTATTATTGCATTATTTCAAGGACTTTATTGCCTGAGAAATCCCTTTTATATTTATGAATCTCTCTTGGTCCTCAGAGTGTAACACTTATGCACAGAGTAGATTGCATTCTGCATCTCAATTCACAATCAGAGGCAATGAAAATCCTATACTGTAGATTTTTGTATTTCTGTATGCCATGGGCATTTTGGAGGCATTAAAAATTATGTAAGGAATATTTTCATTATCGTTTTATTCAATTAATATTATAACTATTATTTCAATTAATATTTAATATTCTGTTCCTTAATTTTTAAAGCCATAAAATAGAGTACATGTTAGAACACCTTTTTCATCTACAAACCCCTCTGCCAAAAAGAACACTCCATACATCTAATTAACCTAATATGAAAATTCTCAATTATGTCCATTAGTGCTAATGACACCTCTTTAATCTTTTCTACTTTGGATATGATTGCTATTTTTTTTATATAACTGACTATGAAATCCTTCTATATTAAGGCAAATACAATGTTCTGTCTGTACACATCTTACATCTCTGACCTCATCCATGTTTCTCCCATAGGCTCCTTTCAGTTAAATCTGGTCCTCTACTCATTTTACCCAGGACTAAATCATGGACTTTTGGTGACTGTACTTTTTCTGTCGCTGCTCCAGAATTATGGAATGACCTCCCTCAGACTCTACAAGAGACAACTCTTTTCAAATCCAAACTTAAAACATCCTTTTTTACCAAGCTCTACAGTATGTCTGATTGCCCACATCCGTAAAAACGTGTCAGCTGCTGTTTATTTTTGTATTTGTTTACTTTTATTTGTATTTTTTCTTGTCTTTTTCTTTATTTAAGTTGTACAGCATCCTTGGGTTTGGAAAGTCTTTTTATAAATAAACGTTATTATTATTAAACCTTGCAGACACGCTGCACATTGCAGAGGAGTTACACTTCTATGAGTATCCTTCAATATATTCAACATAAAATTACTAAATAGATTGGAATCATCAATAGATGAATGACTGAAAGAGAATCAAGCATAATACAACAAAAGAAGAGCTTGTATTAACTGAAGATTTTCACTAAGGTAATTTATCTAGAAGTGTACAAAAACTAACCAGCATTAATTGTATGTTTTGTATACTTCAAAGTGCTTTTGATGACACCCTCAGAATCTTGAAAGAATATGGGATACCCTAGAAAACTATCATCATCATCAAGAGTCTTTAACTAAATCTTGATGTGTATGGATTGAGGAGGGAGACTGGAATAAGGCAATTAAATATTAGGTCAACACACCTGCTTCCCCATCTTGGCTCTACGCTCTGAGGGGAGAAAGTGTAGTCTGGGTATACATACATGGTAAACATCGCCTGGTATGATTATATAAATGCACTTATTCAATAGCTGCAAACAGTAGCTATTTTTAGTAGCTACTGTATGTACCTATTTAGGTTCCACAGTGACTGGAAGTGGAGGAAAGAAAAGTGACTGTACAGTATGAACTGGAAAGGCAATGACAATCTTGGGCTTGATGAAGAAAGTTTGGTTTAAAAGAAATGTGTGGCCGCTCAAATAATCAATATCCTAGTTCAACAGTGCTCTCTCCAATAAGGTATTCAATAAGGTATGGAACATACAAGACAGTAAGGCATTAGATGTCTCTGGATACAGACGCATGAGGAGAATATTGAAGATAAAGGGGCAGGATTATACAATAAATGAGCAAGTTAGAAAAAATAATAAAGTGCAGGTCAGTACAGTATGTGTCATCATCAAACAATATCAGAAGGACACATTTCGTATGCCAAAGGCCAGATGACACAATTTCTGAGATAATGATGGCACCAAAGAGGAAGATGTAGACATGATGTGCTAACAACACCAGGCAGAATGCAGTGGAGAACAGGGTGACACAGGAGAAACTAGAAGTACTGTCTTTGTTAGATGTAAGATTTCAAATGTTCATTATGTCCCTTATATCCAACCTTGGACGAATTAGGAATAAAAAAAGATTAACACATAATTTTAAAATACTAGGGGAACAAACAGGAATAGACCATTTTTGCTTGTGATGTATAGTAAAAGTAAGGCTGAATAATGGTGGTTTATATGTAAAATGGTTTGGTTTTGTTCTCTAAAATAAAAAAATAATTAAAAAGGGTAAAAAAAAGATAAACGTGAGAGAGCATGCATTTTACTCCCCTTTTGTATATTTCTGTATTATCTGAATGTATACAATTGCTTTTGCAGCAAATATAAAATGCATTTTTATTATTTTATCCAAAGAACTTCATATAATAAACAAAAAAGTTGGACATTTCTAAATTCCCATTAAAACCTTCACTTGGTATTTTTTGCTTCTTGGGCATGATCAATACTTGAATAAAGAAAACTTACCACTTTCGGCAATTGAGATAAATATTTTTCATTTTTCATTAATGGAGAGTTTTGCATGTGTCCAGGCTACAGTGCTAAAGAATGTGTGCATTTTGTGGTAATGTGTTCAAAGAAATCCCTGAAATTTAAATTTCATGTTGGGTTAAACCTGCAACATCCTCAAACGTTTTGCTGTCATTGTGCTGTCTGAAATATTGAATTTTATATTGAATTGAATCTGTTGAATTGAGTAAACTGGTAAATTGAGTTACAAACTGGTTGGCATGTTTTAAAGTGTTTTATTCTCTGAAATAAAGCAAACATAGCAATAATTCTCAATTATTGCATGATAAATATTAAGAAGGAAGAAACAGAATGGATTATGAGGGCCAAGAATGAACAGGGCAAGAAGCCAATCTGAATGTGAATTCCAAAACAAAACATACAGCTGTATATTTTATTTATCCAAAATGCCTGCTTGAAGTCAAGTAAAATGATGCAAGTTTATGGTAATTGTGATTTTTTTCTTGATTCCCAAAAAAATCCCATCATGACATGCCTGCTTAAAATTCAGTCTAAACAACATGCTTAGCCTTAGGTAGCGTGTCGGAACTTGTGACAGATAATTTTAGAAAGCTAAGGGTAGCTTTGCTTTAATCACTTTAAGCATTCTCGGAATCACACTCATTTAGGATAAATATTTTGTTACAAACCATAAAAAACAACTGCTCTTGAACCTACTGTTCAAAGGATGTCTTCTTTAAATAGAAAACATATCTCAGATTGACTTAAAAATCAATATGACATTGGTGAAATAATTTATTTTAGAAAGTATACTTTGAATTGCTTGATTGCACTTGGCAAATTTGAAATAATTCCATTATATCAGTTAAATAAATTATTACATTACAGAATAAAAGACAAGTACTGTCAAGCGTTTTTCAGGTAGCTGATTTTTTATATATTTGTAATTTTTCACTAATATACAGTATATATAAAATATGTATAGAAATATATAAAACTTGCTTTTAAACATACTGTAGGTTCACTAAATGGAACCTCTAAATTCTCTTAGAATATCTTAAGTCTCATATGGAGATCCAATAATGTCATACTGTATTTTCACTTGCATTTTATGTTGGAAAATCTACAATCTAATCTATTTTATCAGATCTTTAATTGACCATTCAAATAAAAAAGGTAATTAGAAAGAATATATATTCCCCTGTATTTTTTTCTATGTTTATTTAGATTTCCTCTATAGCTGGAGGTTTTTGAGTAGCTCTGATATTGTTGTTAACTTAGATCATGTCCATGTCCAGTGGGCTTTAAAAAGCTGGGTTTTATACGTAGTACAGCCAGTGCTTAATTTCACGTTGCTTAATTAGGATGACTAATTTGGCACATTGTAGTATATATTTCTTAACAATTAGTCATGGGTGTACTAAGTTTATCAGTATCGTTCTAGGTTAAGTGATAAAATTAAGCAAAATTAAAACGAATTGCTGTTACGCAGTTGCATGTTCAAGAAAGACACTTGATATCAAATACTGCAAATCGCTGCTCCAGATGACCTAGATTTCCTTTCATATACATAATAAGCTTAATGCAAGCATTATTGTTAGCAATATGAAATTTAAAGAAAATACATTTTTCTGTAATATTTATTATTCAGTAGACGGAGCTTGGAACATATTAAATTAAAGGTTGTGTAAATCAGATTATACTCATCAAAAGGCAAACCGAATGTTTAAATATATATACAAATATTAATATAATGCCACACTACTCTGACATTATGTCCTTCTTCCATATTTTCAATAAAAATGTATTTAATCTACCTTATTGTGCACAGAAACATTTTTGAAATGTGATATAGTAATAATGTCATTCCCTTACACAACACTCAGTAAACTTTTCATGGTTTTGCCTGTACACACAATTGCTCTGCCATCGGCAAACAAAAGACATAACCATAATTCATCATAAAGCAGTAATTATGGGTGGAAATGCATTTTGCTTTTCTGAAGTGTTTTAGCATATTTTGTTACTCTATAACCGGATTTGTGCTATTTAGAAGAAAAATACATAATATATTGGAATTTGTAACTTCACAGGATATTTTTTGCAGTCATCATACATACAGTAATATCCAAGGGTTTTTTTATTAGCATATCATCTCATTTCATCTTCTTCAAAGCAAGTGCTCATGATGGTTAGGTTTTTGTTGTAATTATATGTTATAACATATATAAACTATATGAACTTTACATAAAAATGACATAAATATTAACATCTTTCACATATCATCCTTCAGAAATGTCCTCTTTTTCTTAGCTTTTGTTTTTTCTGTTTCTGAATTATGCTTTTTATAAAATCAAAAACTGTATTAAACTGTATTGTCCACTTACTCTTTGTTATTAAAGCTAATATGAAAAATGTGAACTTGTCAGCAATCTGTTGGCTTACTTCGAGTATAAATGGCGGCCTTGTGTTTATTTACATTACATCCATCTCTTCAACACCTGCTTGTCTTACAACAGAAATTACATCATGCTCAACACTGAACCATGGGAATGTCTGGTTTCTGAAACCCCAAAACACTGCAGACACACATGAGCGGAATGCAAAAACACCTCTAACCAGAACAACTGAAGTTTAAGCTAATGAGTTTCATACAAACACTGTAAAGAATTGTAACATCCTAATATATATTTGCTTGTTTTTGTTTGTTTGCCTATTACATAAGGAAGCTTATTAATTAATTTGCTTTAAACTGTATTATAAGAGCACTATTATTTTACTATGCACTTATCTACCCATATATTGTCAGAATCTAGAACCTAGGCAATACTAGGTTTCAATCATATTGGGATGGGACTTCAAAAGAAAATCAGATTGCTGCTGTAAGTGACATTGATAGACCAGCAGGTGGCACTCTTCCCTCTAGACCAGAATTGCCAAAAGAATACCCAACTAATATGAGGACCAGGGACAAGACCTCCCACAGAAATTGCCAAAATTCAGATGAGATATTTAATTGAGGTCTTATCTGCTTTCTCATTAAAAAGCCAGTGGTACTATTGTTAATAGTACGGTGCTAACTTTAGATCCCCTTTAATACAATTAGTGAAATGATTTCTGGTATAACCATGTCAATGTGCTGCACTTTCCCACCACAAACTTAACAATACACAACATAAAGATAAAACATACAAATTACACTATTTACAAACAAGACGTCCTAAACCCACATGACCTGACCAACCAGAAAAAAAACAGACTGCTACCAAGTATTCAAATCCTATATAACTGCTTACCATTCCCAAAACAGACAAATCTGGCTGCTTCATCACCTGTGATTAATTTCCAATTAGCCCAGTTTAGTCAGCACTTAACAACCACTTGGCTATTTACCACTTAAAAACATTTGTGCTCCTGTCGTGCCTGCTGGTATTGTCAAGCAGTATAACAGTTTTTCAACACGTTCATTTTGGTATGCATACCTAACATATACTGTACCAACAAAGTCGTACAATCTAAATTGGATGTACTTACATCCTCTGTATTGATAAATCCCCCTTGATCTTGATTAAGTTTAATAAAGAAATACACTACTCTTCTAAATTCTGAACAATATCACAAATTCCATGAGACAAGGTGTTATCACTAAAAAGGATTTAGTTTGACTTCTTGCCTAATACCAAGCTCACCGAGTCTAATGATGCAGGTAGAATTAATTTCTCTGCAACAGCTTGGGGTATATTCTCTTTAGCTAAGTGTTATCATGTAAAATCATGAGGTGATATTAGACATCTGAAACTTAAAGATGAGAGGATAGAAATTATATTTAATGTACAATAGATGTGAATCATGGTTGCAGTCAGAATCAGAAAACAATTGGTGGCACTGGGGCATGTGCAGCTTGCTGATTAATTCTGGTCTTCTGAATGGTAAGCCTCAATCAATATTTTGACAATTAAATGTAGGTCCATTTCTATCAAGATACACACTAACATACTACAGCATCAACATAATGATGTTTCATGGCTGAAGTTAGGGTGGTTTTCTTATGGATTGGAGTCATTGGAAATTAAATAGTTTAACATCCATTTGGTAAGTTGGCTGCTGTTACAAACTCTCTGTGTAACTCCTACGTATACTGTAATGTCTGAAATTGTTATTGTCACCTTTCGTAGAAATAAAATTACATCTTGATTAGTTATTTTAAACGAGCCAATGCTTCAGTTTTCAAAGGTGTCTACAGATTGATTTCTGAAGATAAACTCAGGTAGCGCAATCCTGCCTTAAAGTAATATTTATTTTTTGGATTAAGCAAATAACCAAATAGTTTCTACAAAAATAGCTTTTTTGCTGCTATTGTATAGTTGATGCATTTTCTGCATTTGACTATTTTATGCTGGTGTAAGGGTTATATACACTTTTTTATTTCTTTATTCACTTAGTGATAATTTATCAGACACAATTCTGTTGATTGAGTACTTTTACTGTGGTTTTGACTGTCAGAGAGAGAAATAGCTATAGGAAAGCCGTGTCAGCTTAAATGTCTCTGATGGGCAAGTAATGCTGATCAGTGATTAATGTTTTTTCTAGTGAAGACAGACTATTGTGATACTGACATACCAAAACTGATAGGCACTCTTTACCACCTTCACGCCATTGATGTCTTCACACCTTCAGAAGCATGCTTGTGAAAAAAAAAAATGACTGTACCTGGATCACCTGAATGTCCTGGCTCTTCAGTTTAGAACACTGAGCTTTCCTACTTGGGTTTTTCCTGCCAATTGGTGTCAGAATCTTGATTTTGTAAGAGATCAGAGATGGGGCAAAGGGTACGAGCTGTGATTCAGAGCCAGATTGCTTGGTGACTATAGATTGTGGATCTTAGCCAAACTCTCCATTAGAGAGTCGCAGAAGGTCAAAGAGAGTTGCTTGCCAAGCTGCCCTGCAGAGAACTGAAAGAGAGACCTGGGCTGAGATCCAGGCAATCTGGGAACAGCTCCAGACAAAGCTACAGAGGTCATAGAAAAACCAAGCTGGGCATCTGTAAAGTCTGAGGGTCAGTCCAAAAAGTTATGAAAAAAAAACAGAAAAAAAAACATTAAGATACTTCATAGTGACCTCTTAGCTGACTTACAAAGCACCTGGAGTGAGCTCAAAGGTGACATGACCCATGATAAGACTAGGAAGTGAAAAACGAGGCCTGATATTTTACAATTAAAAAGACAAAGTACAGCATTCATTCTATAGATTAATATACAAAGAATGCGATCATATAAAACCACAATATTTTTCAAGATATTATTTTCAATAAACATTTATAGAAATATTGATACACAACAATACATATTATATAATATTGTAGACAAATATACATGTATATTTATGTGTACTGTACATTTGTATCTCTTATTTTCAACTCCCTTTATTTGGAAGTGATCGTGAAAGTGATGTGAGGTGATCAAATGTTACCAGAATTCAGATTTGACCAGCTATTGGAGATTTGGGAGAAAGAAAGGTATATTGTCAATATCTGACCAGAGAAAAGCAGTTGTGGTAGACAAACTGATAGAGGATACTCCACATTGACACACATATATTTTGTCCGGAGTGCTTGGGCATCTGTCTATGTACTGTACTATAAAATGCTGCAATTCATGGAGCCAGTACAATTCTGCTGCTTTCTGATGCACTGAGCAACAGATAATATGTACTGTATGTATTGGGGTTATCCTAGCACCAACAAAAATAAATATATGCTTTTTTGTCCTGGAGACTCTAAACAAACTAATATGAGCAAAGCACAATTGTGTTAGATTTGAACATTTTAGTTCAAAGTACATTTTGATGTCATAGTTACAATATGTAGTACCAAGAACTTGAACAGATAGTTAAAGAGAAACCTTATCCTAAGTATTGGTTAAATAATCCTTATTTAGAGAATTCCAAGAGTTGTTTCTTTATATTAAATTAATTTCAAACAATATACTTATAAAAAAAAACATTCCTGGACCCACAATTTAAATATCATTTTACTTTATGTAAAAAAGTTTTTTCAGTGAATTTGAAAAGAATTTCAATGACCCTAAACTGTTTAGCCATAGCAATACATGGAATTTAAACAGTAAAAAGGAAAAGTGTAATTTGCTTCAGTGGTTTCTGCAAAGAATATGCCAATCTCAGTTTTAGATCAACTCAAAATATTACACATGCATTTGCATGCTATTTACCTACTCACTAATAAGGCATTTTAGAATTAAAAAAATCTAGTGAAATCAAAATGCAGTTATAGTGGAGCCATTAATGATAATGGTAAGTGGTTATGTTTAATAAGGAATGCCAGGGAATGTATGTGCATGCATTTACTTTTGAATTAATTACACAAATACTATAACAATTCATATAAAAATAGTAGAAAATCATAATCTGAAAATTCATTAATGAAACATTTAAAAATTAATAATCAAATTTTTTGAGAAAATTGAATTCAGTTTTTGTTTTGCTGCTTTCCACACCTACAGGTGCAGTATGTAGCTCCCAAAATGTGTAGCGTTATTTATAATGATGAGCTGTCTTGCAGACAACAGTATTTTTTTCTTCAGGCAAATTTTCTTCAAGAAGCAAATACAATTTCTCCCTTTTGTATTTTTATATTTAAAAAGTTTGAGTGCTGTACGTCAGACTTTCTAAAGTCAATTTTTCACTGTTTTTAAAGTACCTCCAACATTTACCTTCCAGATTATGCGATACATTGGTTTATTAGAATTAAGTCCCTCTTTGGAGTACTTGGAATTTATGGCTTTTAGGAGGAAAAAAAGCTTTGCATGTGTTGTATTGGTAAGCTGAGCTTCAATGTGAACAATACCTTCTGTAACTCAGGAGAGACAGGTTCCAAGGAGTTTAACTTCCATAATCCCTTAATAGTAATATGATAGGCTTCACCTACATAACTGCAGTGATGAATAATTAACAGCTTTGTTCGGGATGAGTGACTCTTTTTATTGTTCCTTAGTAGCAGAGGCAGATAAGCATGGATGATTATTCTGAATCTCAAGGCTCTGCTATAGGAAAGAATAAAAAATGCACTTGTACAACTGGACATGGAGATAAGAAGATGAAAGTGGATATAGATGTTCTTTCAGACACTACATACAGATGCAGAAAAGGTAGGCAGCTCAATTTCATATTGTACTTTATTCCATGTAGAGTACTTAATAATAACTTCTCAAATGTAACAAAGCATCAAAAGGCAGACAAATCCAGGGATTTTTTAAATTCCAAATGTATTAAAAGCTGCTTTTCATAAGTGCCGATTCCTAGAGACATCAAAAGTACCTCTGTCACTTTTTTTCAGTTTCTGAACGAAATATCAAGTAGAAAACAAGTAGTTACAAAGAGCTCAATCTAAACTACTTACTACAGTACATAAAAGCAACTTCAAGAGTATAGATTCAGTCCTAGGAAAAGGTGATTCTCATTTAAAAATGCATTCTGATTAAAATGTATAGGTGGTTATTCCTAAAACCAAGGTGCCAAGGTGACAAAGTCTGGGCCTTTTTTCACTTTTTACATGCAGTAAAAGGGATTTATTAAGCAGTCTGACGATGGTAAAACATACAGCAGGTTATTTATTACCGTAGATGCAATGACCAGTTAATACACAATGATGTTTTTCATTTATAAAACAATCACCTGATGGTCATTTTGTACTGGTGTGTCAGAAATAATGGAAAACTACCACCAGGTGTTGTCACGGGAGACGAGTTGGCTTCCCATGAAGTGTGCGGTAAAGACTTGTGATCCGGTGCACGGGGGAATGAATAAAAGCAACCAAGTCCAAGCAAATCCACTCAAAGAACAGTCCGAAATCGAGAAGCCAGGTGGTCCATCCAGAACATAGACGATTAAAATCCCCAGGAAGGGGAACCAAGACTAGGAACAGAAAAAGATAAAAAAACATTATGCAACCAGGTGCTCTGAGCCCTGGGCTCAGAGGCCAGGGTTTCGGGATGAAGGCCTAAGCCTTCAGGCTACCTCTAAGCCTGGTTGTAGGCGGACCTTTGGACATCCGTCTTCCAAAGCTGAGCCCGGAACAGCGAAAAGCGAGGTTTATAAAGCCAAAGATAAAAAAGACACACCGGGAGAAAATAGAACTAAATCAATAACAGAAAAGGGTAGGAGCGCCGTCTAGAGGAGGGATGTGGACTGACAGGTGTCAAAGCAGCCAAACCAGTGTGTTAATGAGCTGTCAATGAAGTGTGCCGTGGAAACTGATTGAGATATTCAAATTAGTATGACAAGGGAAAAAAGCAGTAATTTCCATATCTTACGTTTCTAAAAGTAGATTGTGGAAAATACGGAATAATTCGTATCTGAAGCATCTGTAAAAGAGAAAAATAGATTTGGCATTCAGAATGTCGCAATGGTACCAACTGACTGGCTTCATGTGATTTGTAGGGTATCAACCTTCTACAATTACCTTTGCTCAGTGCGACAACATATAGAACATTCTGGTTATCTTAACATTTTCTTTCAATTGAAAAAATAAGAACACCCTGATCATAATTTCATAACACAGAAGTGCATTTCAATTATTTTCTGTTATTGTGGATTAAAGACCCAGTTTGGGTTTATGTCTGTTTATTGTCTGAGAGTTTTCTTAGAATGTATTTTTTCTGTTTAGAATAATGTATTACTTACTAATGTATGAAATGTAGCAAATAAGAATCTAGGTCCTTTGGTTGCTAGAAGCTTATTGGCACAAAGATCTTAACTAGCCATTTTATGAAAGAAACCCTAGTATCAGCTTCAGCATATCAGACTCCCACACTGAATTTTTTTTTTTATAAAATGACTATTTTGAATATAGTTTTAACTTACATATCTATTTGTTTGTTATTTCTCATTTTTAAACATTTTTGCAACATTATTATACTCCATAAAATGATTATTATACCCTACAAAATATATATTTTTTATAAAACATTCGTTTCATTATTTTGAATACATTTATAAGTGAATACGTGTGTGATTCAAGCTAAACACTGTACCTGTTTCATGACAAATGTCATCACCTTGTTGATCAAGCTCTTTATAGGCAGACCAACCATCATAAGATTTTATTTCTTTCAATTTCCTCTACTCTTAGCAAAGGCAACAAAGAAATATATATTATATATAAGCAACAAAACATTTTCTATCGACCTCCTTCTACTAAATGAATGATTGTCCTTGATGTGTGATGCATAGGAAATGGATGCTGAAAGTGTATTAAAAGAAGCATGCAAACTCTCAAGGTTAATTTACTCTTAACTCTTGTTAACTGTATGTCTATTGGGGCTTCATTAGGGTGACACTTAGGTATAGGCAGGGATAAGATTAACCTTGAGATACAGACAGTAGAAGAAATCATACTGTCAAGCCGAACACAAAACTTGTACAAAACAAGTAAATGACCTTTTTAGTCCAAACAACTTTTCTATTTGTCATGAAAATGTAAAAATTGGTTTGTAGAAGCCTCTGTAAAAATCAAAGCAGCAAACACAAAGAAAGCTGCTTTAGTTTGTTTTTCAGAAAGACATACTGTAAACTACAGATGAGAGTACTAAACTAACCTTTGTTATTATACAGAGCATGAAGTCCTTAAGAATTATAGAATACTCTATATGTGTATCAAAATCTGATTTTGTCTGACAAAACAGAATGCACAAAACACTTTCTTTTGATCAGGGATTGATGTTGTCAAGGAAATTTATTTTTATGTAGAAAACATTATTGCAATATTATTACATTGTTATTATTACATTATTACTCAGAAATAATACATATTTATTTACACAAATGTATTTACTCATTGTTATTTACACAAACGAAACTATGAGATTGCATATTGTGGCATTACGTGGGAACGTGTTCAGTGTGAAGGTGGAGCCCTGGATAAAGAGTGACGCGTTGCCTTAGCAACCACGGCTGCCCTGGCTGATTAAGGACGAGCCACAGCTGTGAGGGCTTTTTAAGATCACACTCAGCACCTCCCTGGAGGGACGAGCAGAGCACCCGCAATGGGAGAATCTTCCAGCAGCAGTCCCGGAGGGGTCTGTGATGACAGCATTAAGGCTGCATTTTCCCTTCGTGTTATTTTTGTTTTCTTCTTTCCTGTCCTGCCGTGTACTTCCACCAGGCCAGGTTGAGTTTTCTTTTTGTTTTGGCCTTGCGCTCTCTTTTCTGCCAGGCAGGACTCTATATAAATATGGTAAGTCCAGCCTGGACGCCGCTGTGCAAAGCGATGCATTTTTTTCCTTTTGTTTTTTTTTTCCTTTTTTGTTTGTTTTTTCGGTTTTCGCTAGCCTCACACCGGTGCCTCCACTACCTTAGACGGGGCGTCGACTTTTACTGGTGTGTGCCACGGCTCCTCCCACTCATGCACAGTTACAATATAAATCAAGATCAGATCTGAATGGTTGAATGATTGAATGGGTTCTAAAAAGATCATTTACTTGGTTGTGTCCCAAGGACTACAGTGTACAAGCTATTGTCTATAGCGAGAATCCTTATCACACAGACTGGTTTAATAGCAAAATGGAATAGTATAATTAAAGATAGCAGAATCTGTTCTTGGTTTATTTGGTGAAATGCCAAAATAAACTAATCCTAATCTACCTATATAGATGCAAGTCATACTACTTCCATGTCGCTCAATTAATTTAAGAAAGGAAGCAGTTATTTTTTTTTCTGGGTTGTCTAAGCAAAAAGCATGATAATGTTCTATTCTGCTACAGTATGTGGGTCAGTCCTTGGAAGAGTAATTTTATGTTTCTGGGTAGAGCTTATTTATTTTTTGGTCATTAATATTATCCTTACTGTTAATTTAAATAAAACTTCTGAAATTAGTGAAGTAAAATGGAAAAAAGTCTAGCACCTTTGAAACATAGTACTGGGAATCAATTAGGGCATTGACTTAGTTCCCTCTTGTATTGTTGTGGGGAGAAATCCCCATTGCTCCTTTATATAGAAGGGTGAAATTTAGCTCTTCCGAATATTGATTTTTTGAACGACTGGAGATAGTGCTCAAGGGTAGAGTAATCTAAAAAAGCCTTTTCTCATTAGTTTCTGTTCAACTCCAACTTTGTCAGAGAGTACAGCTTAACTCTTTGTAATGTGGAGCAGAAACTGTTCAAAACACCGAATAAGAGCGTTGCATTGAAGACAAATGCATAATTTTCCTAAAGAAAACTTTGTATTTAAAACATCAAAAAGAAGTATGATAAGTGAGAACTTTGAAACATAATGCACCACAAGACATCTGAACTGATTTAAAATGTTTAATCACTTACTACTGGACTATTCTTTAGTTGCTAAACAGGTAAGGCAGTTAAGTGTAAGTATGGGAGCACATTTGTATCCCTTGCAAAACATGTTATTGAGTTCTTGAGAGTTTAATTTTTAAAATATATATATATATTTTCTTGTTACTCCTGAGAGCTGTCTACTACAACTATTAAAATGATAAATTACCTTTCAAGTCAGAAATCTTCTCAAGGCATCGTATAAAATCCTTAAAAACCTATAAACACAGAATTAAATTTTTGATATAAACGCATATAGATTAATTTAACAAAAACGTCCACTTTTAAAGAACTTGAGGCAAAGTTTAAACAGTGAGCAAGACACATACAATTTGACAAAGAATCAAAAGACTTGGAATAATAAAATGGCTATTCCACCCCAAGAAATGCTCAGTGAAGACGATTTAAAGAAAAAAATATAATCTGCTTTATTATGATTTTTTCAGATATAGTTGTTTTTCTTATGAAGCTGCTGTTTATTCTGTTTTGAACAACGTACTTATTTTATTAGTTTGGAAAAATTGGACTAAAGCCGTCAGGCTTTTAAAAGAAGACTGTCATTTAAAAGGAAAGATACTGCAAAATATAGTTTTCTCTCCTAGTCTGTCATGAAGTGTCGTTTTTTTTATCTTTTCTGGTGAAATTTCAAGTATAATATTCTTTAAACAGGAATAATATCACACACAATATTTTTTCACAGCAAACCACAGTGCATTTCCAGATTTGTCTCTTAAATAGTAGCTAAAAAGCAAACATTATACCGGGAAAGACTGTTCCACAAACTTTTAAATCTGCTAAGTTAGCGAAAGGCATGTACTGTACTACTTTGAGTGAAAAATAAAAATTGTAGAAGTTATGGAGACAAAAAGCTACTTGTTTTAAACTGGAAAGAAACTATTACAAGGTAGGATATTGTTAATGTTTTTGTTTAAAAGACAGCATTTATAAGTGGGAAATAAAAAATGATATCCGTTTCTGTTTAATAGTATTGTAATTGACTCAGGACCTGAAGGAGACAGTGAAAAATGAAGCGACAGGCCTGCTGGGAGCATTAGTAAACCCTGCTGCTTGTCTCTAGGGGTGTCCCATAAGCCACATTGTACCAGCTTTCTTTCTTTTGCCTTGACAGTCACTGTCTTCGTTGGAGTGCCTTTTCATAGACTTCTGTTTTTAGCTTGGTATAGCTATACCAGGAAAAATGTAAAGAAAAATTTGTAAGCTCACTGTGGTTAGTTCAGCGTGTACATAATGTGGTCTAGTCTTATTCATCACAAAAACAGAATTATTCAATATTGGCAAAATACAGATCACAAGGAAAAAGAATAGCATAATTATCACAATAGTCAGTGACAAGTAGTCCAGGTGGGTAGCTGCAAAGCAGCATAAGCTGCAAAGGAACAAGTAAAAGGTTTATTCCATGCTGAAAAGAGAAGAAAGAAAACACAACATTTGGGCTGTGGAGCATTCTTCGGGTGTCACAACCGAAGAAGGCTCCAAAGTCCAAACGTTGTGTTTTCTTTCTTCTCTTTTCAGCATGGAATAAACCTATTACTTGTTCCATAGTCAGTGACAGTTATTCTAAGTTAAAATTAGAGATCATCTATTTTTTTTCCAGAACTAACTATATAGTTCTACAATGATATTACTGCATCGTTCCACACTCTTCATCACTGTAATGTCAAATGGAACACAATTTTGCCTATTAAAGGCTAACATGAATTTCTAGGCTGGATTTTTGTTCTGAGGAATATGAAAAAAAATGTATTGTGGAAGAAAAGAAACTGGATACAGTAAGATATTTTTTGTGATATTGCCTTGAAGTTTTAACATAATATACTAACAGAGAATTAATTGTTTATTTTACAGAAAAAAGACTATTTAAGTACACCTTATTTTATTAATATCTAAAATAAGAGTGCTGTTGCATAGAAATGTAAAGATTTTTATTATTACAGTATACAGGGAACCAAGCTGAGAAAGCACATTTTCAACTCAGCTTTACTGCTAAAATGTATTTTCCTCCTTTTCCACACCTTTTCAAATTGCAGAACATGCAGTGGCCCACTTTCCACAGAGAATTAGTTTCACGTGAACTGACGATGTGTGTGCACTTTTGTGAAAGAGCTCAAGAGATTCCTTTCCATTGTCAAAACAAATGGTCTCAGAAAAGAAAGGAAAAATCTAATTTGCACATGTGTTTCATGAGCAAAATGTGAAATCAGAGGACATTCTGAGGTTCAAGTCTCTTAAATTTAAAGCACAACATCTCCACCTTTCAGTTTAATCAGTCTTGGTTACAAATTAAAATTGATTTAGGAGTAGTATTTACATTTATTATTAATATTTGTTTTCTTCATTTAATGAAAACATTAAAGCATATTCTACTCTTAGAAAAAGCTAGCATATTATCCCACAAAAAAATGCTAAATAAGCAATTTGAGCAAAAAATAAATGGAGAATTCCTTATTTATTTATATTTTAAGCATTTGATACACAATAAATTAAGTAACTTGGGGCAGCACAGTGATGCAGTTATCAGTATTCATGCCTCGCAGTCCTGTTGCCCTGGATTAAATTCCAGACCTGAGGTCCTTCTGCAAGGTGTTTGTATGTTCTCTCCATATGCACAGGGTTAGTTTTTCTCTGGGTACTCTGGTTTCCTCCCACAGTACAAAAACATCCTAGTAAGTTAATTGGCATCTTGGAAAACTGGCCTTGTGAGTGTGTGCATGTCAGTGTTTTTGTCTGCCTGCCCTGTGAGCACCTGGTCCTGTTATGCTTTTAGTTCTGTGTTCCTGGTCTCAGTTCCCCTTCCCAGAGATTTTAACTGTTTTCATCCCGGATTGATCTCCTGGCCTTTGGATAGCAGACTGCGCCCTGATTACCTTTTCTGGACCCCTTTGGACTTGGTCACTTACCCCCTGTCTGTCAACCCGTCCTGACAATGTTGTATCTTCCCCTGATGTTCTTCTCCAGACCTTTCTGGATTACTGTATATCATCACATATAGGATCTTTAACTACACGGGAGTCAGAACTGATTCCCATGACAAAACCATGCTTTAGAGAACCTTTGCATAGACTGCAAGAACATTTTCTTTAGTTTTTAAATTTTAAATTTCAATTTTAAGCATTAATTAACATTCAAACATGCATGTGTCTAAGATTTGCTGGGGGATGCTGTAGAGAATAGTAGAAAAGTACAAAAAACAAGAAAAGCCTTTTTGACAATGCCTTTTATGACCTTGGTGTTTAAAATTAGAAATAAAGATCTATTCCCAAAATGCTTCAGTAGAAACTGTAATAATTTAAATTTCATATACTGTACATTATACAGTAATACATGTATGTAGTAGATACTATAGTTTGGTATCATCCTTGATCCAATGCACAAGTAAAGTGAATTGTCATTTTTATAGAATTGTATAAACAGTAGAAACAATAGCTTTCTGGAATAGGCTCTGGCTCCCCTGTGCCCCTGTATTGGATAGATCTATCAGAAAACAGAAAACAGATGGATGGATAGAAAGTATAATACAGTACATATAAATACTTAAAAACAAACAATACAAAGTTACATGCTGTATACTGTAAGTCCGCACTATGCAGTGAATATGTTATGTAAACCTACATACCAATGAATTGTTGTCTAGTGTAGTTTTCTTTGCATGAATATTAGATTTATATATATAAAGTATATATATGATATATTTTAATGAGACCAGCATAAGAAGTTAGAATCTATTAAATAATCAATCAAAATGTTGGAGTACTCATAGTACTCTTACTCATAGAGTCTTGCAAGTACTCCTCAAAGCACTGAGTTGGAACACTGACAGACAGTTACAGCAACTGCCTTGGTAGTCTGACACAGGTATTATTGTAACTATTAATATGCACATGGCAGATGATTAAATGCAGCAGTGATAAAATGTGACATGCCATAATGAATGAGAATTTTAGGATATATATTTTTTACATCCATTAATCATTTAATATATTCTTAATGACACATTTATCAGATGACTAATACACCAAAACTACAGTTTTTACACATTCCCAAAAGTGTGTGCACTAAATAAAACTGAAAATATTAAGTGGATGGTAAGTATTGTATTGTTCAGTGCTGAACATGCCTTCAGTTGTTACATATCGTTTTATGTTTTTAACATTTTTACTTGTTTACTTCTAATTTACGATATAATTCATTAGTGTGATCACAACATTATAGTCAACATTAATTATGTTGCATTATGTGTTTATACATCTATAGAAACACCCTTTTAAGCAAATAAGCATTGACATATACCATATAGGGAAAAGTTAACTATCAACTTCTGGCTGCTCATACTTTTACAAACTTAGCTTTTTCAATCTTGCAATTAGTAAACAATTCAAAATATATTATTTTAGCTCAGGAGTGACATTTTTAAAACTAATTTCATAAACAACAACAACAACAAAAGGATTTAAGAGTCCATGTACTGGATTTAACTTTACTGCAACATTTTGGTTTTTATGATGTATGTTCTATTATGAATGGAACACAACCACAGAAGTCCCTTTTTATGTGCTTTTTAGGGGTAGCACGAGGCCAGCCTTTTTCTGACAGGGGGTCTTAGTCCTGGCACAGGTGGGACATGCCCATACGAAGTCTGCTATGTCAGTCTTCAGAGAAGGCCACCAGAAGTCCCTGGAGATGAATTCAATGGATCTTCTGGCTGGCGAAGCAGAAATTATGACCTCAGTGAAGGTACAGAGTGGCGTTGAAGGGCACGTCTAACCTGATCCGTGATGTCCCAATGCAACGCAGCAAGAAACCTCCAGGGAGGTATGATGGGTTCGCAGATCGCAGAGGAATCGTGAAGGTGGGAGAGGGCGTCTGCTTTGATGTTATTGGATCCTAGGGTATAGGTGATAAAAAAGTGGAATCTGGAGAAAACAATGCCCATCTTGATGGACAGTAGTTCCCTGTTAACGACACCGTAGTTGGCTTCTGCCGGGGAGAGTTTCCTAAAAAAGAAGGCACAAGGATGGAGGATACCCTTCTCCCCATGGTGTTGTGACAGAATGGCTCTGACTCCATGGGCTGAGGCGTCGACTTCAAGAACAAAGGGACGTGTAGGGTCTGGATGACGGAGAATGGGTGCTGTGGAAAAGTGCTGTTTGAGATGGTTAAAGGCCTTTACTGCTTCGGGGGTCCACTTGCCCTGTCTGGGGCCTCTACAGGTTAGAGCAGTGATGGGCGCCACAATCGAACTCTAACTCCTGAGAAAGCGCCGATAACAATTTGCAAAACCCAGAGGGCTTTGCACTTGCTTCAGGTTCTTGGGAATAGGCCAGTCCCAGATGGCCAAAACCTTTGCAGGGTTCATCTCAGCCCCGAGGGAGGAAATTATATATCCCAGAAAGTGGACCCTAGAAACATGAAAAGTGCACTTCTCCAGCTTGGCATAAAGTTTGTTGTTGATAAGGCTAGAGAGGACTTCAAGAACATGGGTGATATGTTCTTGAAGATTGCGGGAGAAAATTAAAATGTCATCCAAGTAGACCAAGACATATTTCCGCAAGATGTCCCTGAAAATGTAGTTCATAAGATTCTGGAAGACAGCAGGAGCATCAAGCAGACCAAAAGGCATCACCTGGTATTTGTAGTGACCAAAGGTGGTGATAAAGGCCGTCTTCCACTCATCCCCCTTAAGAATGCGAATCAAATTGTAGGCATCCCGAAGGTCGAGTTTGGAAAAAATGGTGGGACCCTGAAGCAATTTGAGGGTGGAGGAGATGAGTCAAAGGGGATACCGGTTCTTAATGGTGATCTCTTTTTGATGAAGAAGAATCCTGCAGAAGCCGGAGACGTAGAAGGCTGAATAAAACCGGACTGTAATGACTCCTGGATATAGGATTTCAAGGCATTAGATTCATCCCTGGACAGCGGGTAGATCCTGCCCCTGGGGGGAGTGTTCTTGGAAGCAAGTCAATGGCACAATCGTAAGGATGGTGGGGTGGTAGAGATAATGCCATTTGTTTGTTGAAGGCCAGAAAGAGATCAAATAAGGGGAAGGGATCTTATTAGTTTCCTTGTGAGAGAGGAGCGTGGTCGAGAGTCTCAAGGGAGGTTGGTAACATCAAGTGAGACATTGCGTACCCCAGGACAGAGGTTCTTTGTCGGACCAGGAGATGTGAGGGTTATGCTGCCGTAACCAAGGGTATCCAAGAACAAGGTTCCAAGGTTACAGTGAGTCAGTGACAAAACCAAGATTTTTGACAGACACATTGAAGTTTACTTTAGTTACAACCAGGGTTATAGAGGTTTCATGATTAAGTAAAATCTTGGCTGGTATGTGGATTAAAGTTCTGGTTACTTACAGTACATTGTCAAAAGACACAAGAAGATCAAGGAGGATCACAACAGAGGAGAGAGTTAGTTCTTATGGAGTGTAAATCCTCCATGACCGATAATCTGTGTGGAGCATCAGACAGATTTGGATTCATTTTGGGGGAGAAACTTGGAGAAATGGTCAAATACAAGTGTCCTGGACAGGAAGGGTTGAAGAGCGGCAGAACTGCAACTCTATGGGACAGGATTTTAATGAAGGTTTCCTAAGTGGGGTTGTGAAAAATTGTATTAGATTTGTTTTGGATTAAGATTTTATTACATAAATTCATTTAATATACAATAGAGATAATGCTAAATTATTTGTAAAAACACAGTTAAACCTTTCAACTGTTTATTTGTGTCATTATAAGTGTAATAATATTAGTTCTCTTGATATTAGCAAAAAAATATGTTATTTTGATGTGAGCATATGTACTATATGTTCAGTATATACTTACTGTACTATACTGTACTGTATCTGTTTTTCCTCTCTCCACATCCTGTTGACACAATTCGAGCTCATGTGTACTGAACCAATCCTTTAGTTTTATTTGAAAGATGTGCACTTGATGTTCGTGCAGCAGTAGTGCTTCCTCAACAGTGCTGTAGGATGCAGAAAGCATTGCACTTGCTGAATAGCCACTGGCCTTTTCAAGGTTATATTAAAAACTTATGATTAGTAAGCAAATCCTATCTCACAGTTTGCCGTGATTGTTCAGAGCATACTCATCTCAATACATTGATTTTACACTTGGACCTATTTTTGTTCAAAATCTCTCACTTGGTACAAGCCACTCACTCAGGCATTAGGGCAATGACATTGGAAGTTGCTTTTGTATACCTAGATGATCAAAATTGGGCCAAATAAGTCCCAGTAAGATCAACATATACTAAAAGATAATTGAATGAAAGATGAATGTTTTCTTACTTTCGTATAAAGAGAATGATTTGTGTATCTTATTTAAATCTTGTATGTCTTATCCTAGAGAAGAAATGGAATAATCTGGAATGTACCGTACAAAAATAAACTTTACTCCCTGTCCGTATATATATATTTTAAATAAGACTCATCAATCCCATTTTAAACATCAATACCCATTAGTATTCATTTGAACATGTGCAGCTCCCAGCAAATGAAATACGCTCTCCTGCTATTGATTGCAAAGTGGTCTAATTTGCCACTTGAGATCAAGAATCTTTATGACTTTCTCTCTTTTTGGAAATTTGAATCATGTACGCTGGCACATTTAGAAGAGCAGCCCTATATTGTCCACAGAAAGTGGACAATATGGCTCAGAATAAAATTACAGATTTAAGTTAGATTTAGGTTCTGTGACCAAGGAGTGGAGACATGAAGTAGATAGATATAGCAGCCAGTACAAAATATATGTTACATTTTGTTTTCCCAGCTACTGCAATAAACCACATCTTTTAAATTGAGCATTGGTCCTAAGCTTGAGCTCTGCCTGGATGTTACTTTACATTGCAACAATAACAAGAAGATACAATAAAGACTCATAAAAACTAAAAAAAATACTGCTTTAGGTTTTGGAATAATATTACAAACAAAATAGTTTCAAAGTTCTTTTTGAATTAAAGGGTTTGCTTGTTATTGAACATGACTTAATGGAACTCATTGCCATTTTAAGGTCTTATTTTCTCCTTTGTTTTAATGTATGGCTAAATGATCTCCACAATCTCTGGTAATTTTCTCTGTGCTGGGCATTAGAGTTTAAATAAGTAATGATTTTTAGGGCGATTAAAGCACTTATCCACACATCCTTAGTTAATTAAATCTAGCACATTTAACATGCAGTCTTTTCAAAGTTAAGGAATATACAGAAGAGAGCTTTTGGTTAGATAAATACTTAAATTAATCTAACTTTAACATTAGTGGCAAGTTATACAAAAAGTTTATGCTAACATCCTTTGTACACAAATATTTCAAAAATATAGAAAAAAAGACAAAGCTGATTTTTTAAGCAGTATCAGTTTTTGTTTATTTCTTTAGCCAAAAAGAGTGCTTAAAGGAGAAATCCATGCAAATCATGTACATCTAACATTCTGTAGATTCCATATCACAGTTAATTTTATTCACCTTACACTTGCAAATTCACAGAAATGTGTACAGAAATGAGAACACATCCATTAACATATGAATTAAAGTCCTAGGAGTGCATTTAGTTTTCTGTTATATCACATAAATGCCAATAATTTATGAATTAATAGTTTAAGTAATGTTTTAAAAATATTTCAGAAATATCAAATATGTCTTTATATTCCCTCATGCCAAAGATGTGTTTTTGTTTTATAAACAAAGATATTCTTACAATTTTTAAAAAATGTGTTAGCATGTTTAGCAATCCTCAGTTCTAATTATGAAGTCTGTTGACATTAAAGAAATCAGCAGTGATATTCTAATAAAAGATGCTTTTGAAAAGGTGTCTCATAGCTCCACATTTTAACTCTGTTTCTGTTATATATGTGTTTCACATATCAAAAGCTTTAAAAATGAAAGAGAAGAAAAAGCTAAAAAGGTTTGGGTCAATGAGCCTTGCATTAATTCCTCTCCTTTTCAGAGTAAGATCCAACAGGCTGGATCACAGGGGATTAGACTTCAGGGATATGTTCATAAATATTAAGGGCTAAAACTGCATAAAAATGCACTATTGGTTTTAATTAAAGTAGCTTTAAAAACATTACATTTCCCGAGATAAGCGTGCCAATCGTAAGATGCTGACACAAGAGAATGCCAGCTGCAGAAAGTAAGGTAAGAAACTGCATATTTTCCTTTTTGTTTCTTATAGTAAGGAATAGGTCAGCAATATTACAGGAAATAAGCTGTCATACTTTCTTAAGCACTGTATATATGCATGGAAAAAATACTTTACTTTAAATTTCAACATCTAGGTCAGGGCAAATACAGTATATAATGCAGTTATACTGTAGCTTCCAAGTAAAGACCTGGGAAAGTACACCCTTTTCATGAAATACTGTATGTGAATGAAAAAAAAAGAAATGGATTGTCCAGTTATTTAAATTTGCAATGCATATACAGTAGCTCAATAATATGTTTCAGTTTTTTTATTTCATTTTCTTTCTAGTAAATATTAATTCCATTTGAAGTACAGTTTTCCTGATATGAAAGAAAATCTCATGAGGAAATTTCAAGGCAGGCTGTAATTGTCAAATGACACTGTTTCACAGGTTTTACTTTCTTTTTACTTTTTTGTTTCACAAAATATTGTTTAACTGTGGTGATCCATGATGCTTTCCAAAACATTGTTAATTATGCCTTTCTTGTAAAACACATATTTTACAAGGTTTATTTTAACAATGCAAGGTTTTAATGTGAAAAAGTGATGCAGTCCTAATATTTTATAATATCAGAAATAGGAATTTTGAGATATGTGCTTGATACAGTACAGTAGATGTACTGTACACTATCCAGTATCATTGACTTTGAAATGGTTAAGAAAGGTCCACTATACAGCAAATTGCTATCAATGGACCCAAAGCAAAATTCCACTTTGTTTCTTTAGTGAGATTAAAATTGTGTCCCATGTTATTCAAAGCTGCCTATGCTGACTATGCTAAAAGCCTGAGTGGAGTCTTTTTTTGTCCACTTTGCAAAATGCTTTACAGAATGTGTACCATTTCAATAGGTTACAGAAAGTAAGGTAATAACCATTTTTGGATGCAGTGATGTAATAGGGCACAACATTTTCAAGACAACAAAAACATATAATTGTTACCAGGAGACAATGAAGATCTCATTTATTTATTTATACTGTAAAAAATACCAATTCAGTGATACACTGGACTGCAATTTAGTTTGTTAATCACCAGTATAGTTATGAGAATCACAGTAGCTCCAACTATCCACTGTCAGAGAAATTTTGTAGTCTACAAATTGAAAATATTAAAAAAAACATGTTATCTCTACTTAGGACTTGTCATTTTGCCAAGATCTCCTCAAGAACAACCCAGAAAATCATTCAGGAAGTCACAAAGAACAAAAATAACATTTAAAAGATCTGCAGGTCTCACTAGCTGATGCTAATGTCAGTGTTCATGCCTCAGCCATCAGGTAAGGACTAAACGGGAATTGAATTCAATGGAGGATAGCCAGGAAGAAAACATTGGTCATGAAAAAGAACTTTGCCACCTGTTTCAACCTCACCAAGGAGCACCAGGGCGGTCCTGGGACTACTGAAAGAATGTTCTCTGGGCAGATTAATCAAAACGTACATTTGTGGTTACAATGAAAAATGTTATATATTGTGAAAACCAAAAACTGCCTTTTAACAGATCCTCATCCTGACTGTCACGTTTCAGATGGAATTGATGAAACCATGAATTCAGTGTTGTATCAGAAAATTGTGGAGGAGAATTTCAGGTTATCTGATCAAAAAGTGGACTATGCAAGATAATGATCCTAACGATACAAACAGGCCTACAACTAAATGACTGAACAAAAGAGATTTTGCTCAAGTCAATGTGTAGAACTGAACCTCACTGAAATGTTTTGGCTGTGCCTAAAGTGAGCAGTTCGTATAAATTTTAGCAGCTGTTAAGAAGAATGAGCCTGGTACATGAAACATCTGATAGAAATCATCGCTGCTGAAGAAGGCAATACCATTGACTGAATCTAAAGGTTTGCATACATATTCACATATTGATTTAATAACCTAAATAAATCTTACTAAGTCATTGTGTTATATATTTAATCAGTTTTTTTCATCTTTTATTAAGACTTTCATGAAGATCTACTGTAAATATGCTTTAGTTTGAAAATATAATACTGGAGTATCACCCCATCAGCCAACATAAACTGTACCGTACAGTAAAAAATGTAGATAAAAGGCAGAATTTTAATTTAGAAGAGTTATTATTAAAATGTGTACTTTTGTCTTAATTGTTGTCAACAGCTCAAGAATAATTTTGAATAATTTCAAAAGCATTGTTTTATTTGTACATTATGTGCTCTTATCATTTTTGCATTGTAAATGTTAACCAGAGAAATTGTTTCCTACCCATTGAACAATTTTATAAGAGAGAAGACATTTTCAGAGAAAATATATTATTAAAATAACAACCCTGCAAGTATCATAATGTCATATTGTATAACAAATTTTGACAAGATATTAGGCATTGACAATGGATTTAACCAATATCATGACCACAATGCCTAAATAGTACATAGTCTTTATATTTGGAAAAAGTATTTAGAAGGGTTCATGGAATCAAATGTCATCACATTTTATTCAGGTGGTGTGGATATTGAATAAATCTGGGAAGAACATGCCTCAGTTCCATGAATGTTTCCTTAGACAAACTTACCAGCATTTCCTTTGGCTTAAGTGACAAACCCAGGTCTTTTATCTTTAATGACAACATGTCTGTTCTAGGAATCTCAGAATCCCTGGTTTAGTGCTGTTGTTGTTGATGTGCAAACATCTTCTAACATGGTACAGAGTAAGTGCTATAAATATTAAATAGGACAATGAGTCACCTCATCTTTTGAGTCACAGAACTGGATTGGATTTTATAAAAGGCAAAAAAAAAACATAAACCACTGCTCTTGAACAGATGACCCATTTTGGTTTTAATTTATTTATTGCAATCCCTTGTGCTTCTGTTAGTAATGTTCTTGGGGTGTGTTAATTAGATGTTAATTCTTTGTTCATAGCTCTTATCAAGTGTTCCCTCAAATTGAGGAGTAAGAAATGATGGATGCTATTTGAAGGTGTTCTGATGCTGAAGAGTAAGACACTGATGCTCATGTGGATATGTGTTTTTAATGTTATTTCAGGAAAAGCACTTCAAGCTTCACTATGAGTCTTATCTCTCAAGACAACGAGAAAGGCATCAATTGAAAGCAATCATCCAGGTCTGCAAATTGGCTGATTTTCTTGCAGCTCAACGCTGAGTTTTTTTAAACCTAATTTTCACAGATATGTGACTGCTAGCAATTTAACTGCACATATTTAATGCCCACCACATGTACTGCAGATGTCTTAGGCAGCAAACACTATTCCCATAAATAGAATCTTTTTAAAAATTATTTCAGTGAAACAAAAATCTTGATAGAAGGCATCTGACAAAAACCTGTCAGAAAGCTCGCATACATAAGGCAAAAATGCCCTTAAATTGTTCTGTTTAAATGCACTACAGGTCACATGGATGGGTGTTGGAAGAGCTTGCTTGGTGACAGTTTTAAGAAATTTTCATCTTTCAAGCTTTGTGTTTCAAATCAGATTAATTGACAAGTACATATCATTAAAAAGTCATAGCTACTTGCAAAATGACAGGGACCTAAGATTTAAAAAATGACAGCAATTTGTCTGACAAATTTTGAGGATTTATTTTGTCTGTGATTTTTGCTTAAAGCAACATAGTGAAATTGTGTAAATAAATATTGTACGGAAATGTCACATGTAAAGCTTCCAGAAAGAAGCCATATATATATATTTATTTTACACATTGGGTTTCACTCTCTGGATTAGACAGCAGTCTAATATTTGTTAAACAAATGTACAATATACAGTAAAGGTGTGAAGCCACCCCCAAAGGCTCATATCAAAATAAAGTTGATTATTATTTAGAATAAGAATAAGAATACGAATAATATATCCTTAAGAAATTTACTAAGGTTCAAGGCTTAGTTTTGTCATAACTGCATTCTATAGCCTAAAACACTAATATCATACATATATAGGCACTCAGAAGGAATGTCATTTCTTCAAAACATGGCATCTGTAACACAGTGGGGTACGATATATGATTCATTGACCAAAGATGTGTCACGGACGTCCAAAGGGACAAACCGTGGGGAGCAGGAGAGCGGAAAAAGACCCATATGCGTAGCGGCGAGACGGGAAAAAGGCCCGGGCTCATAGTGCAAAGAGTTCAGGAATGCCGTATAGAAACCTATGCCCTCAGGGAGCGGACGTGGGGCGCCCTGGTGCTAGGCGGGTCTCAGGACATCCGAACGTCAATGCTGAGCGAGGACAGAGTGCAAGACCCGGAAATATATAGCCCAAGGGAAAGAGAGGGACAGGAAGGACAGCAGACCGGAAACTAGGGACAGGACAGAGAAGGAGCGCCCTCTGGCTGCAGAGGGCGTGACAGATGATTGATACTGTAGGTGGCACTTGTGGTGCGTTAGATGTTAATGAAATGGTTGCTACATTTAATCTGTTTCCCTTCCGTTTATCATCTTTATGGAAACTTAATATGGAATTTCTAACTAAAGGGACATTTTGGTAACTGACAATAAAAATAAGAGAAGCAAAACATCTCTGAATGTCATAGATGATATTAAACTAGGAATATAAATATATTACACTGTATATGCCTGGTAGTGGTGTATTCAAAAATACACAACAGTATTCCAATTTCTTCATAAACATCTTCTGCATCAGAGTCTTTAACACGGTCACTTACTGTGGTTATTCTGGAAAGGTTTTGACATGCTTGTTCTAACTACATTAAGTTTATGCAGTATACTTTATAAAAAGCTATAACATTTTAACCTTTTCTATGAATACTTGCAGTCTTTATTGCTGTAAAAAAGTTGTAGTACTTTCAAAATTCCATTTAATAGGGGAAATTAATATGGATTCATTTTATAAAAAAATGTGGTGGCTGTCAATGAAAATAGTTTCTGAACGTCATTAGTGATATTAATTTATGGACCTAAATACTATATACAGTAATATATTTATATAGCTGGTAGTAGTACCATATTCCATTGTTTATACCATTCCAAAATAATTTCTCATACATTTACTGTACACCAGTGTATTTAATTTATAACTGAATTTGTGGACCTATAAGAATATATTTATAAATAACTAAATACTAACATTTGTGTTTTTGTTTTAAAGATATAATTCTATTTTTTGTCATGTCCTATCATAGAGCACTGAGCTCTAATACTTTAGAGCATGTAATATGGAGTGACAGACAAATGCTGGCAATTTAGAAAAGTTAATATTGAAAAGACAAGCGTCAAAGATTTTAAATCCTCAATTATTTGTCTGTTTTTTTAAAAAGCATTACAAATCTATTTTTTTAAATAAGTTTTAAATTTCCCATTCTTAACGAGCAATGTTGTATGCAATCTCTTTATATAATATTTGGTGATTCTTTTTTTTAATCACAATTATAAAAAATATACAGTTGTTGATGCTGTTGATGCAGTGCAGGGCTTCTAGTGAAGCTCAGATTCAAAAAAGTTCCAGAAAAGATCAGGTACAAAAAAAAAGTATTTGTTTTATGATATTTAAAATAATTAAAAAATAAAAAACACCTCAAATATTTTTATTTTATTTTATTTGAAATATAAAATATTTTACCTGCCATTCTATACTAAGCTTCTCCACTTGGATTTTTCTGCTTTCAGGAGTTCTTGCAGAGAAAGAGGAAAAGTCATTTACAGAAAAAGAGGAAAAGTAATTTAGATGTAATTAGACTCAGATAAGCTGCATGACTTGCACTGAATTGTCCTGTCTGGAGGTGGCTAGAATGAACGGAAAATATAGTAATATATAATATGTACACATTTGCATAGGATGCATGCTCCTAACTGTATTATGAGAACAGCAGCAGAGGTCCAGATGTACGAAAGTAAGCCTTTTAGGAGTACAGAGCACTGCAATAAGATAATGGCTGGGTTTAGGTTTGAATTACCACATTCCATAAGTAATGAATATGGTAATCCTGATTTAATTCTCTGTGGATAATACTATAATAAACACATAATGCAATCACATCACTATTTAAAATGAGTTTACCATGGGCACCTTTGCAGTTTATTGGTTAAAGGTGGCTGTGTTTTACATTGCCAGGGAAACAAGAAAATTGCGTACTACAGGTCTTTCAAGGGCAAGCTTGAGGCATTCCTTCACTGTTTGGAGGAGGGAGTTTCATTCCTTTATCAGTCACTGTGCTCTCTCGGGATCCAACACTGACACTCAAATGCCCATTCACGGAAGAAAAGAGAGAAAATGAAAAACTAGAGATGATTGCAAATTGTCAGTCTAATATGTCCAGCATCTTTGAATCCATCACAGGTGACATTAACCTGCCAGAAGTTCTCCTCACAGTATGTGACTCCTCTTAAAAGCTTGAGGCTAACACATGTGACCCTACCACTTAAGCATTTTTTGCATCATTCCTGCAGTGCAGCCTGTCTCCAGCTCAGCAGCTGTTGTTTAGTGATAGATCAGTGAAGCAAAAAATTATGCTGGTATAAAAAATAGATCTTAGGCTGTGTGTCTCTCATTCTTCTGCCTTTGTTGCACACTAGAGTTAAACCTTTGGGATTCATTTAACTGTAATCATTTGTTACTAAGGGGCAGGATGTCTTTGAGACAGTGATGATGGAGTCACCTTTAAAACAAATGTAAATGAGGAGATTTTTTTTATCTGCCCACCCCATATTAAACATAATAAGGTGACACTTAACAATATGCATACCTGAAAGCATAAGAAAATCATAAGTAGGATATTATTATTATCGTTACATATGGATTGTAGTTTCCAAAAGTATGAATCAGATCTAAATTGACAAAAGGAGGATACTATATTCCAAAAATAATGGGACTTTTGGTTATGACAATATACTGGATCACCTAGTATGTTTTTGTTTTTTTTAGTTTCTTTTCATTAACAGTTTTTTTTTTCCCACTACAATCTCTGATTTGCTTAATATATTAATAGCCTTTAGGAAGTTAATTTCTTTACTTCTTGTATTTTCAATTAATATTATATATTGATGCTGCCTCTTCTAAGTATCTCCTAAACTGTAGTTGGGTAAGTCTTTGCTTTGTCTCTTCCTTCTTGTTACTACCCCTGGCTGCTTCACTGATTTCATCATGGTGTAGCAGCAGGAGGTGACACTTCATCTATGTGCTCATGAATAACAAAATCGGGCTATCCTGTAGGTATGTCCTTAAAAGACCAAGATTCCTCTGTTCCAGTCATATCGAGAGGGGCCACGCCAACAACAGAAAACAACGACAGTAAAATGATCAAGTCTGCTGATATACAGTATCTCCTTTTCCACCCTCTACTGAACAATGTAACACATTCATGTAATTCTTTCAAAACAAAATATTCATAACCTGTTGCTGACTTCACTGCCTGCAATCATGACTACACACGCTGCTGGTTTCATAGGTTCACATTAATCTCATCATTGAACATAAGAAAGGAGGAGGCCATTTGGCTTGTCAAGCCCATTTGGTAGTTAGCAGTTAATTCTGCTGATGATGCTTATATAACTGATTTGGTAATTAAAATCAATTACTTGTACCTTACACCCTATCCCTGTGTTCTTCCTCAACGCTAGTTTCTCTTCTCCTTGCCCATTCAACCTAAACTAAACAGTCTAAGAATGCTCCTTAACAGTCTCATTTCTCTTACTGAAGCAATTCTCAATAAGCATAGTCAACATGGTTTTTGCAGCTTGTCAATTACAGGAAAAATGTCAGGAATAACACCAGCCACTCCACATACAGTACCATGGCACATACAGACACGGTAAAGGTATTTGGCTTGTGAATCGTCAGACACTCTGAAAGACCCTCCTGAAGTATGGATATCTTCCAAAACTTAGTATTCTATACCTGCCTCATCATGATATGCATGAAGTAATCATTAGTAATGGATCCATTACAAAGATCTTTGATGTATGTACAGGAGTCAAACAAAGGTGTGTCATCACCCAAATATATTCAATATTTCTCTGTGTCATTTAGTTTAGGACAAACAGAGTGGTCTCAAATGGAAAAAAAAGACATTTTTAATCTCCAACAATTCTAGTCTAAAACCAGAACTGCTGACCCCAGCCATCAAACTCCTGTAAAATAATTATACTGCACTATACAGAAGTGGACAATTGTCAAAAATATTTTCTGAGGTATGTGAGAAGATGGGATTTATCAAAGTCTTACATAATACATTTTCAATTGTACCTGTACATGCATTGATACCATCATTTCAGATTCAATGTGTGTCTGGAGCACTGTCCATATTCTGGGAATTATCTTTCACAGAAGGTTGACATTGCTTGAAGAGATTGCCAGCATTGTCTGAAATCTGCAAGTCTGGATTTTGGCCAATTCAGGAAGAGGGTGTTTCAGGATCACAGCATTAAAACTTAAAAACGTTACATAACGCTGGTGACTTAAAAATACTATAATGTCACAAAGCACAGAGGCTGTACTGATACAATATCGGGGGGGGGGTTAAAAAAGAATTACAAGTAGTACCCCATTGGTCAAAATCTTTAGATGTTTATTTTAAAGATGGGCTATACTCATGCAATAAATCCAAACTAGGCCAATGGTCCTGGAGTGGTCACCTGTCACCTGTTAAAAATTGGCTAAATGTTGATGTTTTTACTACTTTTCTTTATTGATCAATATCTTTTCTCATGATTTTAAATTTAATAGTTTTGTATGTTTTATCAAAGGTTACATTTAGAAATTATTTCCGAAATCAGGTTAGTACTTCCCCTAATATTTATCCATTTCCAAAGAGGAAACAAAAACAGTTCTAAAATATAAATAAACAATCAAACAGTAATGTCTTCTGGTGTAGTCAGGACAGTTAATGCTAGAAGAATGTCTTTGCAATACACAGAAGGTTACAAAATGCCACTATGTCTCTGGCTAGGGAATGAAATGTCAAACCTTTGGGCACTATCCTAAAAGATTTAATGCCCTGTTTTCCTTTCACTGTTATTCTAAAATGAAAGAGGCAGTGGGAGAGAGAATGTTAGCCTGAAATGTGGAAAATGCATTGTATGTGTATCTGGTTATATTTACTATATATTTAGCATAAAAAAAACTCAATTTCACCTTCTATCTTCCTGTCAGCAGCTGATGCGTCCCATGACCTGTACACTCAGACCTTGTCATGTGGCGGTCAATTCCAGTGCTGAATGGACAGGTGTGTAGGCTCATACCCATCTCTGTCTCCCCTGTGGGTATGCCTTCTGGCCCTGCAGCACTTCTGTGTGCACAGTAGGGAAGTCAGATCTGTCAGGTTCAAATCCCCTTTTCATATAATTATTTTCAACACTGAATGACTGCCTAAGGAAAAGTCTAATGTGTACACCATAGTAGTGTACACCACAGTGACCACAAACAGGAAATCTCCAAACCATTTACTCTGATTTTTGTATCAATTGTATTCCAAATATTAACATGTTTCAATAAAAAAAAAACAATGTTACTGCACACTCTAGGATTAGCTATATTCACAGAATTGTTTATCTGGAAAAAAAACATTAAGTAATCAAACATTAGTGCTAATCAGACTATATACTGTATCTAGGCTTCTCTATTTTATGGCTTTTGTATTTTATCTTATAAAATATACTGTACTGTAACAGCTGTAATATTGAATATATTTGTGATGTTCTTGGACAGCTGGATATTTGAATATGCATTTTGTTGATGCTTAAAATATTCCCTTAGCACTTATTCCCTTTTACATTTTGTGTTTCAATATATGTTCTGTGCTTGTCTTGACATTTATGGTGGCACAAGAGTTTACATAGGGCTGAATGTGGATTATAAAAGTCCATCAAAAATGAATGCATTTAGAGCATGGTTTTGCTATGTTCTCCGGAAGGGCCATCCATTAATTTAACTAATTTCAAAACTTCACTGAGCTGCGATGTGACTATTTGCATCCATAGATTCTGGTTATTCTTTATTTCTTCTACATCTGTTGTGAAACTTAAGAAGACAATAAAGCTGGTGAGCTTAACTTAGCTATCCCAAACCACAGGGCATTACAGATTAAGCCTTAGTACAATTTAATGATGCTTGATAGTTATTAGAATACAAAACAGGAGGAACTACAGATTTCCTGTGCTGTTGTAAAGCTTCTAATAAGTCTTCCTTTTAATTGTTTCAACTCTAACTTCAATACCCACTACTGGATTGTTATGCATATGGCAGACTGGCACTGTGTAAGAGCCAGCTTACCAGAGCGGTGACGTCACCGCCCTTCCCTGACCACAGCCACTGGGCTGGGGAGAGATCTCTCTTTAGCTCACCAAGCTGGGTCCCTGTTGAGTGACGCCAGAGGCCCGATTTCACGTCGCAACGGTGCGGGGCCGACCTGTGTAGGCAGCAGGCGAGGGCGCCCACCTGAACCCCGTTGCGTTACAGTATGTTACAGTTGCAAGACCCAGATACTGATTACAGTGAGTAGGAGTCTGGAAAGTGTAGGTTGAATCCTGTAGTGGGCTCCTAGCTGAACAAACTGCAAAAAACAGGTGGAGTAAAGTCGACAATCCAAAGTGCAGTTCACTCACAAGATCCATCCGAAATATGGTCAAAACATCCAGGGTCAGTACACAGCAGGAAAAACAAAATACTAGTGAGATCCAGGAGACATGGTTAAAAACTAGTGATTCAGATGACAAGAGCAGAGCATGAAACAATGAAACATTTCAAACCATCATGGAGCAAGGAAACACTCAGACTCAAGAGAAGACTTGATAACTGAGCATGGAATACTATTAATTCTGGTCTTAAATATCCATTGGTACAGTAAGTACTACTTAACTACTGTATGTGCAGGTGGTATCGATTTTCGTCCTGATCTCATTACAATAGGTGAATAAACAGATTGATTGGAGGCTTGTCTGTCAGCAGTGGTGTTTTGATTACACATGCATTACTGTGAAAGCAAATATGACAGAAATATTTTTTTTCACAGAAAGAAACAAAACTAGTTTTTGCACATGAGAAATTGCATTTTAAATAGTAGAGTTGGACAAAATATTGGTTATTTTAAATGGATTATAAGTATCAAAACAGTGATAACGTCTATCCTTTTGGTAAGTAGTTTTTTATGACTGAGCACAAGCTAATATCAGATGACAAAAAATTAATACATATCTCTGTTCATGAACAGTGTCTCAGAATAAGTAAAAAGAAACACTTTGAGTGGTCTACTCAAGATGCAGAATAGAATTCCTTTCCTGCTTCATTATGATTGGTGGCCCTCATCAATCACTGTCCCTAGGGTATTAAGATATATTTCATGCTCCTTCGTGACACATTGTCAAAGCTTCACTCTAAAAGCTGTGGGCTACAGTATGTGCTCTTCTTGGCATTAACACTTCTGTGAAAGTTTTGTAGAATCAAATTTTCTACTCTAACAAGAAGCTGATTTTTTAATTACCAATTTTTAGTTATCCTTAGCAAAAATATAATAAATACAATAATTATTATTTAATAAATATAATTTACTGTATATAATACACATTATTAATAAAAACAGCTGATTAATGAAATACAGAATAATAACAACTCAGATATAAAAAGAAAAATATTTATCTGAAATGTCTCAGGAGTAAAACATGAGTAGTATTAAAATAGTGAGTCTCTATTCACTTCACCTCATTTTCTGTTAAAACAAAAAGATACAACATAATGGTATCCTGATTAAAACTGAATCATCTTGATTATTGCTTTGTTCAAGTGTAAAGTGCAAAAAAACAAGTTACCCAATTTTGATTGGCTCATGAAGCGTGGGTCTAAAGTCAAATAAAATCATTGAACCATAGCTCCTGTCAAATGCAGTTCTTGTGCTTATTATTCTTTCTAAAGATAAGTTGTAATTTATGTTTTTAATAGATCAGTTGTAGTGACTTTCTACATAGACCGATATAAGAATTGAATTATGATTTACATCCCTAATTATACAGTCTTTTTTGTAGAAAATCATTAATAAATCTTTAAAGTTAGGCCTTGGGATACTATAATGAGCACTATGAAGTCCTTATATGTTATCTGTATCTTGTCACCCTCCACAAATTAAATGACACTGTGCATTTTTGTTTTCATAGAGATCTGGCAGCTTCCTTTCTCTCCCTTATGCCTTTTGTCTTATATAAGTCGTGAGTATTGATTAGTTCTTAAGGTGTCTCAATTTGCTTGCCTTAAGAAATTTCTGCATTTCAACAGTACCATCAAGGCAGTAAGAATTCATGAAGTACTGTACAATGGGGCTTTGTAAGACATCTGCTAGATTGCTCAGAATGAGTTAGTCTCTCATCCCTAAATGAACAGAAAAGCCATTACTGAGCTTTGCTGTGGTCTATTAGAAAATCTATTATATTTTCAGTGTGGAGGAGGGCGCTGTAATCCAGCCCCTTTGCCATTGCTTCTGTTGTTAGAAATAGACCTGATTTGAAGTAAATACTTTTTGTCTATCTGCTGGAAAATGCATAGCTTCTGTTCTCTCCTGCTGACAGACACTGTGGCAAACAATTTTGTATCATAATTGACTGTCAGTCATGCGGATGCGTTTGAGACATGACTTACGCTGTAAAATTATAAAGAAAGATCCATTTGCGAAATTGCTCACACCTTAGTAATTGGAATCGTGTTGGATTACATTGTCAGCTATCAAACCTCAAATAAGTTAATAAAAAATAATGTTAAGTTTTAATAGATTTTAGTAATAAAAGGATATAATAATAACACTATGCTTATTTATAGTAATATAAGTATTATAACAAAGCAAAGGCTTTTATATTGTAGGCATCAGAACAGTTGGGAACATTTTAGTTTAGGTCGGGACATATTGTGTAAATGTTTTATTAATTAAAGTATTAATAGTGTGACATAACTCTGATGCTGATTATAGCTTAATTACATGCTGGTGATATAACCTACACAACACTAGTGAATCGTGGAAACTCCATACAGAAGACATCCCAGTCTAACTGCCACACTGCTGTTCCACACAAATAAATACCAATTAATACATATCTACTGTATCTACAGAGATACTGTATGTAAATAATAGCTAATTTCTCCATTTCTTTTTTTGTATGTAGATATATGGGGCAGTATTGAGGCAGAGTGGTCAGCATTGCTGCTTCACAGAGCTAGGGCCCTGTTTTCAATTCCTAGGCTGCTGTCTGCATGGTGTTTGAATTTTCATGTGGGTTTCCTCTGGGTGCTAATGTTTCAGCCACAGTTCAAAGACATACTGGTACGTTAGTTGGCTTTGGGAAATATTGGCCCTGGTGTGAGTATGTACATGTCTGTTTCTGTTTCTGCCCTGGTGTCCCACCCAAAGTGTACCCTGCCTTGCGCCTATTGCTTGCCTCCTGCAACCCTGACTTGGATGAAGCACTTGGGAAATGGGTGGTTGGCATACATGGTTGTAAGAATACAGTTGTAATGCATATAAGTACAATTTAAAGTTGTAAACAAAATTTTATGTCATTTTAGTATAATTTTACTTTATTTATGAAGGTCCATTTTTGTAACAAAAACTAGTCTTATAGTTTATTAGTTACAAGAAATTATAGGAAATCCTTACAAATCTTTTTCATCACATAATTACAAGGTAAATTCATCCGGAGTTAGTTCAATGCTTGAGAAGTGTTGCTGGAGGGTAGCCTAAGGCTAAAACTGATGTGAATGTTTGAGCTAGAAAAATGGAATCTTCAGGGAACCAAACACAGAAAAAAACAAGTTTTATTAATTCCGATGGAATGCGTTCTGCATAGCATTCTACTTTTCGTTCTGTTTTTGTAGGTTATTGGAGAAATGTTTTTCTTCCTACCAGAACCATAAAACAAGCCAAACAACAGAAAAGTAGTGGCAAATCATTATATCTCAGAAAGGGAATATATACAATATACATATTTGTAAATACTGTATCTTTTCTGATTGACTTACTCTTCTCAGAAAATGTGCTTTATTTTAAAACTTGACTATATTAATCTGTTAGTTACAGTACCCTTCAATTTTAATCTAATATATTTCTACAAAAACATGCTTTCAGTAAAACTTAAATAAACAGTAGAAGATTGGTGTTAATTCTAAACAGAAAATAATAATGAATAAGATGTGTAAGTAGAGGGTGGCACAGTGGTGTGCATTCCTGGCTCCTTGCAGCACTAGGATCCTGGGTTCAAAAGGGGATTACAGTACACGCCATTAATAGAACCTGTATTGGACCCGTTTTTCAATGTGCCTGGTTTCACTGAAATTCTCAGAAAAAAATAATAATTTCATGAAGTTTGTATAAACTAATCAAAACAACTGAAATTGTTAATCATTGCAGTGAATCCTTAAAGCACCTGTGCTTTGGTAGCAACATAATAACAGCATCCTGTCTCAACAATGTAATTTTTGTATTTAATGTAATCATTTGTTACTAGTATACATACAGTATAATATGTTTAGCAAAAGAATGTACTAATGGGTTAATAAACATTTAATAGTGTACCGATTGTCAGACAGCCACACACAACTGCAGTACTTCAAGGATATAGTTGCGGGCAGTTTTACAGAGTATTGCAGTGCTGCATCGGATAATTTGAAAAAATAAACAGCCATCACATGCCTCTGTCCTGAATATCATGGTGCCTACAGAGGTATACCAGTTGACACCTTCTGAGCACCAGACACCTTCTAAGCATTCTGAACATTCTAGATGGATACATCTATACCTGGTGAAAATGTTTTGTGTTCACTTAGCTCAACTCAATTGGCACAAGGGTGCAGCTGATAATGAAACTCCTGTGCTGTGTTCCTATAAAGCAGCAAATCAAATAGACCTTTTGAATGTCCTTTTTATGGCAAAATCACCATAGAAACTAGGTAACCCTGTTATTAAGAAGAAACTAATTCAAGGTGAGCAAGCATTTTCAATAGAGTAAACAATATAACAAATAATGTAACAGTTATGGGCATGTACAGTACATGTTACACTAACATGCTTTCATTTGTTTCTATATCTTTCTATATTTCTTAAGTTCCTTACAGGATAACTATTTTATGTATTTCTACAATTCTACAATTCAGCCATGACATTATAAAGAATGTATTATCATGCTGCATATCAACAGAGGTGCAAGCAGTCATTAAAATGGTGTGCTAGCAGTTTGTCTTCCAGCACATATTATACTGTTCATGCCACATTAGTTAAGTGCAATGCATCACTCTAAAGAGACAGATATGCATTTTGTATATAGCATAAAACATGTTGAGATATGCTGGTCAACTGAACTGATCATAGGCTTTGTGATGCAGAAGTAAACCACATAAATGAATGAAATACTCCCCGCCACAAAAAAATAGAACAGGCTCTAATATAGTTTTGTGTATATTTCTGGTCCCTTTAAGTATGCTTTTTATTTCATATAGTATCGCAGTTTCAGATTTTTTCACTATATATTATTTTTCTGCATCTGTATTGAGATCCTTTGTGATCATGATAATATGAGAAAATATGGAGGTGACTACAGTGTAGGGAAATACAGACAGAACTAAATTAACACCAAGCTAGATAATGGAGGGTATAAGGTGTTTTATTATGAATAGACTACACATTCGGAACAAGACACAGCACTTAGAACCATAAGATTACTGATGTCCCTGCCACTGAAAAATTGACATTATATCATCTTTATACAATCTCTTTCCCTTATATACCACACTGATTTCTTCTCAAATTACTTTAAATTTTTTTTAAAAGATTTTTTCTTAAGAGAGTAGAACCTATTTCAACCATGTCACATGCTATTTCCTCTTAACTTATTCTAGCATTTCTACATATCCTTTGTAAAAGAGATTTGCTAATTTCCTTGTTGTTTTTCATTTATGAAATAATCAAAGATTACATCAAAAAACATAGGAATCCTGCTCTATTGCTATTAGCAAAAGAATTGCTGATTCTGAAATGAGATCGTTGATAGCGGAAGGCTACATTTAAGCATAAATGAATTAAACATAAAAAAACAACATGAAATTGTAACATGATCAATTATATGTTGTGTATTCACAAAGTAGTTGCCAATAGCTATCTTGATTGTTGTTTGCTCCAAATCATTTCAAAACACTCTTTTATATATAGTAATTTGTGAGCCTAATAATGCCATTGTATCATACTGGCATGACAATTTACTGAATTCCCAAGGCTATAAACAGTTCTTTGTATATTCTGAAACTTGAAGATAGCTAGGGCTAGAAACTCTTCAAAAACATTAATTGTAAATAAGTAGTGAAATGTTGTTTATTTGTACCTACAAGCCAGGGGAAAGGGGTTAGGAGTTAATGTTTCATAGATTGGCAATAGTTACTGGCAAATGTTAAGCAAAATATATTCCATTTTATAATGATATAGTTTCTTGATAAGTACATTACTATACATTACTATACATCAGACTTATTTTTATATGAACCTGGGTCATATTAATTAGTTAAAGCACAGGACATTTCACATATAATGAGACAGCATTGTAAAACATCAAATTAAACATAGAAATGTTCTCCTTTTCTCATAACACCATAACTGTTAAAAAACTAGTTTAAGGGCCATTTAAATTAATTCTGCCTCTAGGTCATGGGGCAATATTGAGGAAAAAAGCCAAAGCAACACATGCTGAGATCCTTCTAAAGCAATATGGTGTATAAGTGAATATTTTATTTTCATTTTAAAACAAGAAATGAAAACAAAACAGGAAGCATAATCAGATTTTACAGTTTTGTTCATCTAACATGTCCTAATTTACTCACCTCATTCTTGGTGTAGACTTATAAAGAAGGACTTGCAAAACAGTTTTTAAACTCTGATAATTTCTAACAACAGAACATAAACAACTTAATGTGTCTATTTGAATTATGTTTGTGCATTAGATTTGGTAATCCCCATTTTGCACTTTCGATGCTTATGTTTCACAAATCCAAGTTGCAATTACCTTATTTAGAAAGGGATTGCATTCACCTGTAGTGTTCCTAATTAAAATGGCAAGACTGTTTACTTCTCAAATGTCAAAATTAATAACTGGCATGTAATGAAGTGTATGACTGAGTATCATTTTGCAATCCACATGCACTAATGATATTGCTGTTTGGCCATGAATCAATGCTATGGTTTAGTCCTTAGCACAGCTGATATTACAGTCAATAACCTTTTTGTGATTTGATACACTGTGTGCTCTTCACAGTATGCATCATTATGCTCGCTATTCCATAGCTTCTTAGTTTCTACATTCAGGCACAATTCTTTTGGTATGGCTATCTATAAAGTTATTAAGGATATTTTGCTTTTGTACTACACTTTGAACAGAATGAACAATTAACTTAACTACCTATATATTTCTATATAACACGAAGGTAAGATCTTCTGCAAATGGCATCTAAGTGTCATAGTTACAGATGCATTTAACAGTTACAATAACTTTTTTAATGTTTTCATACACTGATTCTCCTCCAAAATAGAATTTGTATAAAAACATTGTATTTCTCATGACACACTTAATACTTAAATCTATTACTTTTATTTTGTCATAGATTTTCTTACAAATTCTTCTTAAAAAAGAAACAATTTCTTAAAAATGGCAGCCAATGCAACGTGTATAAAAACAAGTGTTCTGTTAAATGTGAGTTTGTATTTCTTTACAAGTACAGAAGGTCAAGAATGAAAACTCTGGCAAAGGCAGAAAATTGGTCGATCTAATTTTATATTTACATCTTCAACCACTCTATCCTACAAGATAAAGGGTAATGGAAAGAAAGCAGATAGGTGTAAAAAAGTTAATGAGATACATGACTAAACCTCTATAGAGCTACAGTGTAAAACAATGGAAATCTGGGAACTGGTATATTGGATTTAATTGTATAATGCAAACAACATAGTGCCGTGTGGGTGGTTCTGTTGCTTTGTTACTTAACATAAGTTAATAAACACGTCTCATTTTAGTAGCACACTATCTGAGCCCTTTTATGACTTTTCTCTGGGCTTTTCTTCTGTTTTGTTTTTCTGTGTGAGAGTTACACACGCCTACATCTATTTCTGTCTCCTTTAATTTATAGCAGCCTTACTATTTGCAGCCTTACTTTCTCTCCTTATTTCCCCCCTTTCATATTTAACACACACAGCTATTGTAAGTCACTGTGAAATTCACAGGTGCATTCAAATGACAGGCTTTTGAGTTCAAAACCTCAAGATGTCAGTCAAACCACTCCAAAGTAGTTTGTCTTTAACTTTACATGCATGTATTGTGCAATGCCCAAAGCTGTTTATCATTATGCAAGAAACACTGAGATGGACAAGTGTTTGTAGCCGTAACTAATAAGCTGTGTCACAGAGCTCAAGATTGTTTTTACGGTGCTAGGAACCCACTGCAATGAAACTCCTATTTCAGATGTGCACATCTCTCTTTTAGTATAGTTGAATCACATTAGCATTATGTATGTTCATGAGGTACATCACATTAATTAAAAAAATGTGATGTCCTAAAAATGAACACTGGGTCTTTGTTAACTGAACTGTTTTCATGCATCATGTTGATAACATAGTCAGAATCGTCTTAAATTTAAAATTGCTTCATATCCTTTTCACAGACATTAATAATATTCAAATTAATAATTCAATTTACAGTATATACAGTAAGCAGTTACACAATTTCAATAGCTTAGGCTTTTTAATAATTCATCTGAACAAGATAGATAGTTATATTATTTATCTACCTAATGTGACATTGAAGTACAGTAGAAGAACAAGATGGCAGCTCTTTCTCTCACCACAATCTCCAGAAGTTCATACAAATGACCTATTGCATGCCAAAACATGTGAGTCTTTACTTATGAATTTCATATTAAAACATGATTGATCACATTAGTGTTGCCTTTTGTGCCTGTTGTAATCAAACAGGAGTTGTTTCATGATTACTGAATTCTTCCTTAAGTCATTTAGAAGTAGCTAGACTGACTGACTATGATCTTTTATTGTTCTCACAGACTAGTTACAGAACAAAAAATGTTTCAAAGAAATGTTTTATACAATTCATTTATTTAAATATAGTTTAATACAGTGCAGCCAGGAACATTACAGAAATAATCTTCTTTCAAAGATGTCTTCATGTCCTTTCCCCAGATGAAAAAAGATCATTCAAATAAATATGCTAAAATTAAATGGATCCTAATTTCTTTTTTCCCATTTCCGCATACTGTAACTGCTGTCTTCTGAGCCCTAAGATACCGAGGGGAGAGAGAAACAGTGCAATAGGGATGTGTGCTGTAATAATCACTGCTATGCTTTGTAAGGCTGTTATGCAAAAATGACCTTCAGTCTGAAAACCAAGTTAGTTAGTCACCACATATTATCTGTTAATATTATAGGTCTGTAATCATAATAAAAGCAATTTACCCCATGGAGTATAACAGTGATACATTTCCCAATCCTTATTATGATATTATGTTTTTACATTTTCTCTAAAACATACAGTGCTATACACATCTATGTCTTAGATGCCATTTAAAAGGTGTATAGAATTGCCAATATTTTTTCATGATATAAAGTACAATGCCAATTATCTGTGTTGGGATTGACGCCCAGGAAATGTAGAGGAATTTACTAGCCAGAAAACAAAATCTAACTTACCTGAAACTCTAAATGTTCTTTCTGCCCTTCTCTAGATGAAACTTGGCAAAACTGTTTACTGAAATCAGTACTAGTTTTATACTAGTACAACTACAGTCCTGGAGTCAAAATGCTTTACTTTCTATACAGATCTATAAGGTGCTGGTATTATTTTACAACATACATTATTTCTGACCCAACTAGTTGACTTACAGTAGCAGTCTATGAATTGATGATTAACAGACACAAATGGATAAGACACTGTATCAGACACATCAACAATGAGTTCTTTTTTAATTTTACATACAGAAGTTCAAATTGTCCATTTCAGGCAGCACTCCTGCATGAGGGAAGTTCCAAAATTTAGTACAGGCTTGATACCAATTACAAATCCAGTCTGACCTTTTAAAGAGCTGGAAGCAAAGTTACAAAGATGCCCCAAACAGAAAAGTGAAACCAATTACCCTGTCATTAAGAACTTGGCTGAATCAAAAATCAGAAGACGCAGTGTTCCTACAGAGCCAGGGTTGTGACCCACTATTCTACACTCACTTGACATTTATCTGTATTTACAGATTTACACCTGCAAACCTTGTAATAACATGAACTGAGAGGAAATCTGTACACATTCTACTTATAAAGGAAATATCCACCTAACTTAAGTCACTTTATTCAGTACATGCTCAAAGATCAGAATGAGAGGAGAGGTATTATTGATTGATTGGAGGAGTAACAGTTACAATTGATTGTAACAGTTACAGTAGCTTATGGTGTAGACTAGACCTGAACCACTTATGTTAGTTACTGTTGAGTTACAGGCTCAGCTCTTGCTCCAGTGGAATGCCTGAACTAACTGACACTTGGGAACCCCGAGTACACCCAAAATTAAAAAAAATCAAACAATTCATAAGAAACAGATTTAAAAAATAAATAAATTAAAAAAGAATGACAAAATTCTGTTATTATTTTCTTAACTTTAGTGTAGACTGCTTACTGTATAATAATGTAATTAGTGAAAAATCTTTTTGCATAATCCCAGAAAATTATCTGTTTAATTATCTTATTTAACTTTTTTTTCTGAAACCTGCTGCAGTGTTATTAAGCCACATGCTGCTTTACTATTACTATACACAAAGCTTGATGTTTGCTCATAATAAGCTCTATCTAGAAAATTACTTTTCTTAATCAACTAATTGTATTGCCCTTGAGACTGAAAAAAGTTATGCATATTTGAAACAATATTTATTTAAAGTCATCAACAGACAAAGTTGAATGACAGCTATTGGTAATAGTTATACGCTGATATCACTTTTTTACATGTCTTCCTCATTTATTATCTTTTGCTCATTGTTGTTTTAAAGTTTGTCTTCTGTAAGCTGAATTTTACAAAGAATACATTCTTGCCTTTATGCTGGATGTATGGTACAGTATATACTATAAATAATTAAGTATTAACTTATACATTTAAGAATAAACTTTAAAAAACAATTACCAGTGACTACTTTCACAGATATACAATACCTAGCACCACTGTAACTAGACTATTAGTTACAGTTAATTATTTTACAATCTAAACACACTCAAATAAACAATACAATTAAAAAAACATATATAATGTTAATAAGAAGAAGATTTATAGATTAAAATAGTTACAAAAGCCTTTTGAAGCTGAAATAATGCACTCTCTAGATTTCTTTGTTTTACATGGGCTTGCTTTGATTAAATCAGAGATAAAGTCTAAGAAAAATTAAACAAAAATATTTTTGCTCTTAGCAAATCTGTTATATCTTCCTGAGATCTCATCAAGATAGATCCAAATCCTGTTAAAGATTTACACAAAATAATTCCTTTACTGAGACAAGAGGATATATTTTTTTTAATCTATTTCTTATGAATTGTTCACATGATGTATTTTTTCACCCCTTGGGTATATAACATATAGTATATACAACAGTTGAAATAGTTTACAGCTAAATAATCTGGAAAAGGTATATTCAGGACAAAAATACCCATGCTGTAGAGTATCTACAGTATTTTGACTCTTAATCAATCTTTTATACTCTTTTTGGATATCTTATTCACTTAGCCACTGACCAGTAGAGAATGTTTTTAGCCTGAGGTGTTTTTATTATGGAAATCAGGGTTGCCTAAAAAAACAGAACAGCAAGCTTTCTTAATCTTAAACTGAACGAGGTCTTCTTTCCTGGCATGCTTCTTCTCCTCTCTTTCTTCTCCCACTTTTTCCTTCTCTTTCTACTGCTCCCACCTGCCTGTCTTTTAACCTAAGTTTCTAGGTTTTTAAATGTTTATTCTTGATTTACTAGAGTAATTCCTCAGAAGGTTCCATTTGATCTTTTCCTCTCAGACCACCTAAAGCTGCTGTCCATTGTTCTAAAACTGTGCAAATGTTAACAACAATGGTAATAATAATTATTCCTTTTACATTTGATCCCAAAGGGCTTTACACTGCAAGTGTAACTGCATTGCAAGTGTTCAAGTCTGTTAATGTGCCAGTAAAGTGCTATGATGCACAGCAACCCAGTACACAGTGGATCAGGTAGAAAAGTAAGAAATTACTACATCATTTAATGTGAGTGAAGACTCCAGGTAGACCATATTGTACTAACCCAGGACTGTTTTTAATCCTGAGTTAAAAACATTATGGTTATAATAATGATGATTTTTGATATCTTTTTGATATCAGTGTAAAGTAACTATGTAGATTGCACTTTATTATAGACTCTTTTATTACAGACACATGAAAAGAAATTGTGTCTTGATATGGATCTGTGCGGAAAGAACATGGATAAGGCTTAAGATGCAGAAGATTGGTTATTATTGTTTGCTTAGCAAACACTCATACTCAGGCAACCTACAGATTTTAGAACTAAATGCAAAAAGTAACTATACTGTACAGTATATACTGTATTTAAAAAATACAAAATTGCTTAAAATCAGCACAATGTGGTTGAAAAAAAGAAAAGTCAGCTTTAAAATTTCTTCTGACCTGAAAATACTGCACAAAAAGTTAAATCATTAATTAAAGAAGTAAGTGCTGCTACAGAGAGTTGTAAAAAAATAGTGACTTCATAGGAACATGTAAAAGTTTATTCCAAGCTGAAAAGAGAAGAGAAGAAACACAACGTTTTGGCTGTGGAGCCTTCTTTGGGTGTAAACTAAAAGAACTACTATTGTATACCAGCACCTAATAGTCTGAAGCCAGAGCATAACCCAGCAGATAATGTGTTCAAGGTAAAATACATCCTGGATGGGAACCCGGTTTCTAATTACACACATCATGTATGTGAGTTTGGAAATACCAATTTATATACAGCACGTTACATTAATAGACAGCATGTCTTGGAATTGATAAAGTACAATTTAGATACCCAGAACAAAATCCATGTGGTCATAGGGAGAACATTAAAACTCTACACAGAAAGGGCCCCAGGCTGGAATTACATTGAGGACCCAAGAGCTTTGAGGCAGCAGCATTAACAATTATGTCAATTTATCATACATCATTTGACAGTAGACATATAATGTTTTTAATATAATTTAATAATTAAAATATATAACTATATCAAACACAATGTAAATGTGAAATTATTGATTTTTATTCTAATATAAATATATTTTTCTAGAAGTGTAATACATTATAAAAAAGAAGGAAATGATATTTACATTTATGGATTAAATTCAGAATGTCTGAGTTACAAAGCACATATTCTATAACACTTAAGTTTTAAGTTTAATGCAAACATCTTATCTATTGCATCTATTGATTTTACAATCTGTGAGTTTCAGACACTTCAGGCTACCACATAACTTTTGAGGATCACCTGTGATAAGACGTTTAAGTTGGCATTAGGCAGCAAGGCTGAGCAATTGTCAATATGAAATGAGGAATGTCAGGTTTCCATAGCCTTCAAAACCAGAACTTTGTGCTTTTACAAACACAAAAGTCTGTCTCAATTTGGAGTACATTATGCAGGTCACTTGAGATGCTTGGACATTTTCTTTGCTGGACATCATACATTTTGGCTGATAGAGATTTGTTTACATGTCTTACTGTTTCAGATTGATTTTTTTTCTTTAAAAAGTAGTAGTCATTCAGTACTGAAAAAGAATTGTGCACAATAGTGATAGGCTTCCTTTTGAAAGTACAATATCTAGCAAACCCTAATCTTAACATCTCAAAAAACAGTAACAGATGTTTTGAGAGATGATTTTATCTGACACATACAGGGCAGAAAGTGCTACAATGCTTTTAAAGCATTTTTCTCTTCACACTCGTACCTAGGGAGAAGAATGTACTACTGTACAGTGTTGCAGTGTTCAGATTATAAGAGAAGGAAAATCTGTCCACCTTATCCAGAGGTCTTGTAGTGAAGTTTGTTGCTGTCTAATATTGAGCTTATACCCGGCATGACAGACAGCAATACATCTATTTCAAAGGATTTCTAAATTGTTTTACAACTACAATTTTCACTGCTTCTTTAATTCAATCTGGATGAAATCACACTCTTTGGACATACACTGTACACGTAACAGACTTTTGTGCAGGTGCTTTACTCTCCGTGTTTGCTTTGAGAGATTTATCGATCAAGAGCGTGAATGCGTTTGAATACATGTATTTTATTTTTTGGGCATGCTCTTTTATTTCATTATTGAATATTGTTACAGTAGCATCAACAACTCTACTATTACATTTAGTCTGAAATAACTTCAAACCAAAGAATATTTTTATTAACATAAACCTTAAATGGCTCTACACCTGGGACACCAGGAGCAAAAGGGAGCACTTAATCTTGTTGAATACAGTATGAAGGAAAGTAATGATCTTATGAACATTAGATTACAAATGAAAAGAGACCATATAAAGTATAAGTAACAGTTCAATTTCATTGAGCTCATTAAAGAATAAGACTTATTTCACCACATAACTTAATAAAACAAGCAAATTTAATGGACCCTAATATGGTGTGACTTATTTTGTCTTGATTAAACTACAGTAGTAGTTAAGTTACCTGTACTACAGTACAAATATACGTAAATGTTAATAGTAATAATAGTGACAACTATATGCTGTGTAAGTAGAACTATTAAGTGAGACAGTCACACTCTGCTGTGGACAAATTGAATATAAGTGTTCAAAATCCTGAAATATATTGCCATAAAGAAAATCAAAGAAATACATAAAGGTTATCAATGAAAATAGGACCTCAAGGACACCAATCAAAGAAAGAAGTACTAAGAAATCATAATAGAGGGGCATTTTATGACAGAAAGCATCCTGGGAGTGTAAAACACACTACCCAGCCATTTTGTTGAAATTGGCTCCTTGAGATTCTTTAAGAAAAAGCTCTGTGATATTTTTAGATCAAATGGCTGCTAGTAAGCAAGCAAAACTGACTGAATGGCATCCTGTCATTTTAGTCTTTAATTCTTACGCTCTCATTTGTTGCTTCACGCAGAGCGTCTATATTTGTCTATAGAAAGTGAGAGTGAGATATTGGGCTGTTGAATATTTATTGTCCTTAGACTGTTCTTTTTGAAGTAAAACATGTTTATTGACAAAACAAGGATTATAGGTTTTAATTAAGTATGGTGGGTTTTTAGAAAACATCTGTGATAATAATTCAATATTATTTCACATTGAGCTTACAAGCTTTTCTAGATATTGAAAATATATCCCTCTGTAAGACTTGTACCTTCATGTTCTAAATACATTTAATCTGTAATCCAACTGTGATTTTTAAAATATTGCACTTTTTGGAAGGCATTAGAGAAACTACTGAGGCAGTATGGACATCACATTTCACCATAGTCAGATTACTGAAATTCTGTGGGCTGCCAATCTACACCAATTAACTAAATTTGTGTCCTAAATTGGAAATTATATTCCTTCCTGACTAGATAAAATAACCAGCACAATAGCCATCAGTTTGTCACTAAAATGTTTAGTTGAAAGAAATGAGAATAACACTATGTCTTGAAATTGTAATCATGTTTGCATTCATAACCACAGTTTTAGCATCTAAACATGGGTAGTGGAGAATGCACACATAATGATTAGTGTCTCAAAGATATTATTTTGCAATGTTAGATTGTTTAATCATATTACAAAGCTTTGTTTCCCCAGATATTCCAGAGTTGTCAATTCCTTTTCTTTGCATTTACAGTATATTGTTTTCTGCTGTTCTGTTTATAGATATATTTGCTAATATTTTTCCATTTAACTTCAAAAACAAGAACACTAATGTGTAGCAATACATATATGTAGTGTCAAGCTAACTTTGTTAAAAAAAGGTTTACTATATACTTTAATTTAATATCACTATTTCTTTCCTTTGTACAAATGTGGATTGAGCAATTAATGTTCCTTAAAATAATGCCATATCAAAATGTATTTTAGTCTGTGTTGTCATAACATGCATTATAAACTTATCACATTTTGATAAAATATTTAATTATACACACTCAAAGTCATTATTATGATCTTTTTACTTCAAGGGGCTCACAACAACCACTATTAAATAAAAATGTGAAAATAAAATAACCATGCATGTGAATGCTCAATAAATAATAATGTGGAAAGCACAAAAATACATTTTTTATCTTTGACACATAACTCATAAGCAACTTTTTGTGCAAATAAAACCATACAAAAATGCTGTGAGAACTTGAAGATAGAGAGATAAATTTTCCACCATCAGATCAGTACAGTGAAAATTAATGGATACTTACATTGCACTTAGTTTAAAGTCAGTGCCTCTGAGTAAGGAATGTTACTGAATTTTTAATGTGTCTGATATAATGAGGGCTAAACACATTCCTAGTAAATACCATGCAAAATTAGATACGTAGTAGCTTGTTTCTGTAAATACTGTATGTATAATAGAACATTTGTATGCAATAATTTGTTGTTAATTTGTGGAGTTTTTATTGCTAACAAAATACTCTGTTTTTTATCATTATTCATAGTTCTATTTAAGTTTTGGTGTGCTCAAATCTGCAGAAAGATTTTAAACTCCAAGGTTTCACTTATTGACACCCTACAATTACTGCAAACACAGGTACTGTATGTTGCTGGAAATAACCACTGACCCAGTTAAAATATATATGCAGTTTCCTTTAGTTAGTTCCTGTAAACCCCATAATTGCTCTGTTTGTATCATTTATTAAATGGAATAAAAGCCTGGCACTTTACCAGATTACCATTCAGTTTATGTTACTTAAGTGTCTTAAATCACAAAAAGACTTTCTTCCCGGGGGATACCAGTGTAGAGTCTACAGCAACCACTGAAAACCTGACATGATATACACAGATGATTTCAAGTAGCAATGTGTTGTCTTAACAGCAGCACAGCAAACATGTGCTTCTCCTCCCTGGAGTCATGTAACAACAGGAATATTGTAAAAGTGCAAACATAAATCTCCAACTTGTATTCTGAATTGATGTATCTAGGAAATTGTGTAAATAATTAAATTAAATACTTTTATCTTGAATGCTAGAAATGATTTAAGAACAGGTATTGTACATGGATTAATACATGTGTGTTTATTTCAAGTACAGTATGTACAACTGAACACAAGCACTTTTCCATCCCACCTTTACATTTATTTTTCTTCATTTTTGTTATTGCTGTTGATTGGCTCTTTTTGAAATCAATGCTTCTGTTTCAGTGCTGAAATTATACTTTTGTAATTTGAGTACCATCATTATGCAATAAGGTGTACCAAAGGATTATTGTTTACAAAATAATATAAATGCATTTTATTTCCATTTTTCCCAAGAAAAACAAATTGAGATCCAACCTCAGGGGTATTGTAGGATGATAGATATGAAGTAGGTGGTAATAGAAATCTGTTTGCTTCAGAGGTTAATTCTGCTATGCCAGAAGGCCTCTCTTTCATCATAAAAGAATTCAAGGCTTTCAAATAAAACTGAATTGTGCATAATGAATTATGTTTATGAAAATTAATTATTTCTTTATCAAATCACAAAACCATTGGTGTTTATGTAAGACTTTATATAACTTACAGTATATAGAGCTTTATACATTCAAAAAGATTAAATAAGAAGTAATTAAACAGTTCTGTCTCCTGTAGTATTCTGATTGGGCATACAATACAGCTAATTAATACTCATAACAATAATGCATTTACACTACTGCTCTTAACTCCCAGCATGAAGGGTGATATCATCTGAATTTAATGCATAGAAACAATATACACAGAGGCCTGTTCTGGCATTCTTGAAAAGTATGGAATTTGCCGTTAAATAAAAAAGCTGAACTCTCAATTTAAGACAGAGTTTTCCCATTGGAGTTTTAAATATGGTTTATTTAATATGGTTTTGGGGAATTCAAATAATTTGACAGCACTTTTATTTTTTAAATGACGGCAATGAAAGAACTAAACCCTTTTCATCTTGATGTTTTTCCAAGTGCTTTGCATGTCAGAGGAGATCCATTTCATTCACCACCAAAGTATTGTACCTGCATCGGGGAGGCTTAGCAGTCATTATGTGCTAGAAGGGGAACTTTTAGTTAAGCCAGGTTTTGCTAACTCAGAGGAGAATTTACCCAGGACAGCAGAGCTATCATGTAACACCTTTTTTCCCTCCTCATCCACTACTATAGCACTATGTTCTTGAAATCTGAATGTGTTTTTCCACTGGGAGTTTGTCATTTTCCATATACCAAACACCAGCTTGGGCAAGATTGAGTCTCCATCAGTTTTTGTGAGCACATGTTAAGGAACAGCAAAAGGCATGTTTAACGGATGCCACTGATGCTTATTTATTACATTGGCAGCATGCATTTTTGTGGGTGTTTTCAAACAGACATTTACTGTACAGTAAACAAACAGACTGAACAGCAAGGTAGCATACTGTATGTTTTAATTTAAGTCTTTAAAATTAAAATAGTTTGAAGTTGAATAATCTTTGCTGTGTCTTAGTTGTGTCATTTTTAACCTCACAAATGGTTTTTGATTAATCCCTACAAATGTACACTGGCATTTTAAACCTATTTCTGCTTTGAAGGAGTTTACTCTTCTCATATAAATCTTTTAAAGAATCAAAGAGAAACCAAGAGTCAACCATTATGACTTGGCAAAGGATTGTGTGAGTTGTAGATTGTTGTGATTAAAAGGGACAGTGTCTCGGCATTCTGGATAATTGCTCAAGCAGACAGTTGGACAACCTTTTCCAGCCATGTGGAGAGAAATCATCTCAAATGTTGACATGGCTAATTACCCTGGGTTAAGGGAAATGGAAGATGATAATATATCATACACTCCTCCATAGGGTGGTTTTGGCATCTGACTTTAGAGGATCCCTTTCTCCTCTAGCCACACTGATGTTTTGGAGAAAGTGGAAAAAGTTAAAGACTCATTTGTCTGGTCTCTTAATGAGAGGAAGCAGACAAAAAGCCCAGTTAATATTCCAAGGGGCCTAATTAAAATTAGGTGTGATCTTGTGGAATAAAAGCCACAAAGGTGATTTTAGTCACAGCCCAAATGAAAAGACCTAATTAAAGAGAGTGATGGCCTTTACTTAGTAACCACTGGAGACATCTGGAAGCATTGTTTAATTCCCAGTGGCTCAGGGGAAGGATTACCCAGACATATTTTCCAAATAAGCAAGTCAGAAAACAATGCTCAGGGCCCAGTGTACTCAGAACTGAGATTATTTTCAACCTTTAAAGAGAGAAAGTAAATAAATTGATTACTAGAAGACCTTTAGGTAAAAACACCAAGCAGAAATTGTGAAAATTATTAAATGGTGGAGTTGTTTAAATGTTAGAATTTAGGTCACGCCTTTAAAATACATTCTCTGCAGTGTATGTCATTTCACATTGCCAAGGAATAAAATATAATTCACCTTCTGTAAATAACAAGTATGAAAGGCACTGAAATCTGGAACTGAGCATGTTATCTAAATATCACAGTATTTTGATGCTCTTATATTTTGATTATATATATAACACAGTGTATATACAGAACAAATCCATGGGTTGTGGACTCTTCACATACTACAGTATATAAGAGTAAGTTATTCTCAACAAGATATAATCATTACCAAAAAACTGTCTGTGACGTGTACTTACCTTTTTTTTAGGATTAGCAAAAAAAATAAAGAACATGAGATAGAACCAGTAAACACACAATTGGTAAGAACAGCTTATACTTCCACTTATTATTTTATTTTATGTTTTGATTTGAAAGGGTGTGTATATGTGGTGGAAGTTTGTCATAAAACAGTATGCAGTCAATGATTGTAATATATAATGGTATTATACAGTATATACCATTAAAGGAACAAGTAATAGGTTTATTCCATGCTGAAAAAAAGAAGAAAGAGAACTGCAGCTAGGATCACACATTCTCCCTTCTCTTAACGAAAGACTACTGTTCTTTTAAATTTTCTCCATTCATTGGAAGTTTCATTTCACACCTCTTTGCACCCATTCTGACTTCACACCTCTTGATTGGCCTCTCTTTATGTCCCCTGCTCCCGCCTCTCACTCCTCCTCCCTCCCAACCTTTGTTCTTCTGGTACTTTACCTTTGCCTACTGCCCTGTCTCTTTCATACCTGAAGAAGGCTCCATGGCCGAAATGTTGTGTTCTCTTTCTTCTTTTTTTAAGCATGGAATAAACCTATTACTTGTTCCTTTACAGCCTACGCATGCTGACGCAGCTACACACCTGAACCTATACCATTAAAGACCAAGGAAGAGTGATAGCTGTTCATAATTTGTCTTGCAGTGTGTTCTGATGTTTTCATCATTTAATGTAGATACAATTGTATGTAGTAATTCCCATTTTAAAAATATTACAAAGAGGTCCTTTGCAATTATTATAAGTAATTATTTCTCCACCCATTTCTCTTAGCATGTTAAATGTTTTCTATGCAGTTTCGGAATGGCTTATTATTCTCTGGAGCCTGCAATATGTCCAGGAAGCAAAACAACAATACAGGGTCATTTTTACACTTAGATGTGCATTAGGACATTTATATTATAGACTGAAACCTAAATTTAGAAATTATGTTTGCTCAATGATACATAAATGATTTTTAAATGTGGCCTCCTGTATATTTATCAAAAGATATGTTTTCAGTGAACTGACATGACTGACATTTCTCAGAATTAGACAGTCATGTTGTAGACAGAGATAACAGTTGTAGCATAATGCTTTCTACCTCGGCATTTTATTATCAATAGAGGAATTAGGTTTCCTCTCTTTTCTTTCTGAAGTGTAAAAGTATACATAGGTAGACCAGAGACCAGCTTACTCGGGCCTTTAACAGGAAAATCTGTTAAAATCAGGAAGTTTATACTGTGTATATATTAGCAATATCATAAATATGTAATACAGGTTTGTATGTATTTTTTGTAAAGTCCCATGAAGATTTGCAGTTAGCCCTTACAAACAGTTCATCTCTGTGTTTAATCCCTTTTGCCGGACATCTGAGTCTTATCCTAGAGGATAATCTGGATTCCCTAAAAGCACACAGAGATAAGAAGTACGTGCGGATGATTATTTCAATCTTGGCCAGGTATTAACACATTATGATTTAGCTACAATCAGAGTATTTCTAGAGATACAACTAAAAAAATGCCCTATAGTGGACTGTTATCCTCTAGCAAATCCAAAGACAAGAGCTCTCAGGTGTCTTCTTCCTATTCCTCTTTTCCATTCTATACCATTTTTCCAAAATAGATTCCTGTTAGCTGTGATCCCACAGCAAGATGAGCAGTTTATTAATATGGAATGGATGAATGAATGGACAATTCAAAATACATGTATCACTACCTAAAACAGCTCTACATTTTTATATAAATTAGCACTGAATTTCTCCTTAATTGTTTTAATCATTCAACTATTATATAACCGCTACATCCAATTTAGGGTAATAGGAGTGCCAGCAAGCAACAGGCACAAGGCAGGGTACACTCTGGATAGGATGACTCACACAGACAAACCCATGCTCACACCAGGGCAAGTCAATTACCTTACCAGTAAGTATTTGGACTACAATGCAACAAGTAATAGGTTTACTCAATGCTGAAAAGAGAAGAGAGAAAACACGTTTCACACCTGAAGAAGGCTCCACAGCCAAAACGTTGTGTTTTCTCTCTTCTCTTTTCAGCATGGAATAAAGTATGGAATAAACCTATTACTTGTTCCTTTGCAGACAATGCATGCTGATGCAGCTACCCACCTGAACCACCACTATTTGGACTATGGGAGGAAACCAGAACACCCAGAGAAAATCCATGCAAACACAAGGAGAACATACAGACTTTATTTACATAGTGCCCCACGTCTAGAATTGAACCCAGGGCCCCAGTGCTTCAAGGTAGCAATGTTAACCACTGCCTTAATTCTATTTTGTGTCATATGTATTTAATAGCAATTTAATCTCAAAGACAGTGGCAAAATAATTAAATACAGTACACTTACATCACATCTCCAGGGTCCGGGTCCTAAATTTCAGTGTTGTATATCTGTATGAAGTTTGGATGCGCGCTATGTTTTTATGTGGTATACAGGTATGTTGTTTAGATTTAATTGGCTGATGTAATTTTTCTCTTTCCCTGTAGCTTTCTGAGAGATTGATATCTCTTCCGGGAGCAAATAGTCATACTGTAGAATGACATAACCTGATATAGAGAGTTGTTGGGTAGACCATATCTTCATTGTATCTACCAAACATTTTTGTTAATTACAGTTTTTATAATAGTAGTATTTTTAATTTCCTTTTGAATTAAACTGAAAAGAAAATGTGTATTCCATATAGATTTTATTACCAGAGCCATCCATCATAAATTCACTTAACTAGAAATTAAGACAAGGTTGGTGATTGTCAAGAGGCAGGAGAATGTTGTTATTGTTTTATTATTAATAATCAGACCACTGGTTTTAATGAACCTTTTGAACCGCAGTAGATGTGTATATCACATACGATGAAGTCATTTTGGTGTTATAGAACAAATTACAGCCCTTTATGAACTCTGTCTTGTCTGACTCATTGTTTGCAGGCAGTGACCTTGCTAAATATAAGGCTACATGTTTAAACAGTGTATATGTATTCTTTTTGACAGCTTCATAAATAAACAAGCTCTCAGAATATTTCACAATTGCAGATTGGTTTTGCCCAAACTGAGTGTAACCATGCTTTGATATTACTTGTTGCCAGTTTGTCCTTCATTTCAACTGACATCTCTAGTCATTGATAATGATACCCAAAAGATCAAAACAAAAATCTTACAAATAAAACTGTTAGAAATAGAGTGTTTGGTTCACATACTACTTTTGCATGCTGTTGAAGCTACAATTTTTGTGATTTGAACAGGAGACATCAGGAAAGAAGCCACAAAGAAGCATTTATACTGATGGAAAATGAAGCACCTGGTCAACAGGTTTTCACACTAGAATTTCAGAATGAACTATATATGGAGACAAAAACTACAAATTTCAAAATAATATTTAAACCACCTACAGTTTCTTTTCTCAATTGAAAGAAAATTAGCTGGAATAACATATCAAAATCAGATACTGTATAAACTGCTTTGAGCTTTGCTAATGTCAGAGCTCTGTAGCTAAAATACTAAGAAAAACAGTATATTAAACATTATGTAATTCTGACTGAATTCTGTATTATTCTGGTCCTCAGAAATATTGACATTCTTTGTCTTATGAATTTACAATTTACACAATAGTGGATCATCTACAATTCCTTTTGAAAAGTATTCCAAACCTTTATATTGTGTCCAATTGTTTTGAAATTGCATAATGATGCATGCACATTTTTAAATTAATATTTCATTTAAAACCTAAATGCTAAAACTATAGAAGACTAAGAATACTTTGCAGTAAATATCACCAGAATCTAAACTTGAAAAATTATTTATATTGATTGGATCCCTATTCATTATTTGAAGGAAGTACCTTTGACAGCAAATGCAGCCAGAGGTGTGTTTGGGTAAGTCTCTACCAACTTTACACACCAATGTGGTGCTTTTTTTTCTTATTCTCCTTGGCACATTTGTTCAGGCTCTCTCACATTACTTGGGAATTGCTTGTGGTCGAGAAAATTTTCAAGTCTTTCAATAGATTTCGAATATGATTCAAGTCAGAACACAACAGGAGTGTTGTGAATACTTAAACCACTTCAGTGTAGCTTCAGGCTTGTGTCCTGCTGAAAAGTTATTTTTTTTCCTGCTTAATTCTTCAGCACACTGACACATGTCTTCCTAGTATTTATCTGTATTTTGCTCTGTTCATTTTCCTTCAGTCTTAACAAGCTTTCCTGTCCCTGCTGAGGAGACACATTCCCAAACATGTTGCTTTCACCATGCTTGACTGTAGGGGTAGTGTTGAGTATGAATGATGTGTTAGGTCTGCACAAAATGTAACAGCATTTAGAACATATATTTCCAGTTCAGTTTTATCTGACCACATCTTTTTCTTTATGTTTACCATATATGGTAATATTTTTTGCAAAGTCCATGCAGGATATGAGATCAATTTGTTCACTCTGCCATGTACTGTAGATCAGCTTTGTAGAGTGATTGGGTTATTGTTGACTGATGCACATTTCCACCTGTCTGAAGTATTGCACTCTAGCTTTTTCAGATATTTTATTGGACTCACAGTGTCATTCCTCAACAGTTTTCTCCTTGACCAGCTCCTCAGTTTAAAGGCACAGTCTGATCTAGCGAGTGTCTGTACTGTCATTTCAAGATGATTGGGTAGGCTATGTTCACAGGAATATTTAGAGACTTCTTTGTTGTGCCCTTGATCGGTGTTACTTACGTTACTTACTTGGTTTGAACTCCTTAGTCTGCTTGGTCTTGGCTTCAAATTCAATATTTGCTCAAGGTGAGAACCCTACTTTTACACACAGATAGAGGCCATTCTACTACTTTTCTGATTTTTTATTCACTACTTTTCCATTTTATATATTTAATTTTTTCAAAGGAACAAGTAATAGGTTTATTCCATGCTGAAAAGAGAAGAGAGAAGAAGGTCAAAGGAGGCTTCACAGCCGAAACATTGTGTTTTCTCTCTTCTCTTTTCAGTATGGAATAAACCTATTACTTGTTCCAATGCAGACTACGCATGTTGTTGCAGCTACCCACCTGAACTATTTAATTTTTTCTATTTGTTAACTTTGAATGTGTTTAGCAGGTTGTGTATATAATTAATATGAATTGCTATATTGAAGTGACATGACTGCACAATTTAAATCAACAAAATGTTAAAATTGTGGGTCTGAATCATTTTCTTAGACTATGAGAAATGAAATAGGATCCTAGTTGACTGTAAATATGGATTTAGAAAAGGCAGGTTTTGCTTGACTAACTTGTTAGTTGTGAACTATAAATAGTACTTGTCTCAATCGGGATCTCTCCTCTTAAGGGCACTCTGACTCTTTTGTATTTTAGTGAATTATGTGCACCTGCCTCTTGTTTTGTCCCACTATTTAAGCCTGGCGCTCTCACAATTCCTGGCTCAGCATTGGGAGATGGACGCCCAGAAGACCGCCTACCAGTGGGTCTAGGAGAGACCCGATAGCATAGGCCTCATCACGGCATCCTGACCATCTGAGGCTTGGAGTGCCTGGCATTGTTACCTTCATTTTATTCCCTGTCCCCGTTCCAGATCCCGTTCCAGTTTTTAACTGTGTTTGTTTCGTCTTGGTTGGATCCCCAATTTTGGACCTTGGACTGTGCCCCGGATTCCCCCATTTGTACTGCCTGGACTTGTTTGCCATTGCCACGCCCCGCAAGCACTGGATGACCACTGTAATGCCCCCCTCTCTGTCAACCCATCCTGATCCTCTTTGTCTCCTCCCTGGATTTCCTTTTCCACTTACTTCTGGATTATACCGTCTGCATAAGGTCCTGAACTATGCCTTGTGGGAGCCTGGACCGGCTCCTGTTACAGTAATGATTGATACAAAATAGTACACTATGATTTATTTTATAAATAAATACTATGATAATGCTCCTTACAAAATAATAATTCTCAGATTTAGACAGTCACTAATCAATAAAATACATGTATTTGGATTGAGATGGATGGAAAATAAAGTGCATATAAAGAGTGAAAACTGTGGTAAGGTGGGATGCCACAAGGATCTGTATTTCGACCAATGCTCTTCCTACTGATATAGATTCTGTTACAACTTGTCAAGTGACATGACTCTTAAATGGCATTTACAGCAAATAACAGCACAGTATTACAGTAGATAGAGGTAGAAGAATGTTTTAAATATATTAGGGGAGCACTAAGGTTGAAAAAACTGTAGATGAAAATAGACTTAGGTGCTTATCTTGCCCAATAATTTTTGTTTCAAAAAACAATTTGGGGAAGCAATAAGAAAGCAAACAGAATTTTGTAAACTACAATTTACACTCAAATGGATGCTATGTCAAAACTGTACAAGACATCAGTAAGTCCTAATTTAAAATAATGTGTACTGTAATTATGATCACTGTGTTACAAAACAATGACTTTTATTTAGAAGGCTAAAACTACTGTATCTTTTTAGACTGGAACAAAGAAGACAAAGAGGGAGGCTTGATTATATAAAATTCTCAAAGGCACTGACAAAGTCAATCCAATGAACTTCTTCATAATCAACAGTGAAACCCATACCAGAGGACACAAGGGGGAAACTACAGGGTAGTCAATTTAAAATTGAGAATACTTTTTTTTTTACACAAAGTATTGTAGGAACCTGAAAGAAGCTGTCCAGCCATGGTGTCAAAGTTAATAAGGTTTCTTCCAAGAAAGACAGATGTATTAGCTATGATTCTAATATATATGTCCATACACATTTTAACCAGCAATCTGTCAAATACAGTAGGTTAGTTCTTAAAACCATAGATAGAAATAAATGCTCACACCAGCTCTTCCGTACCAAAAACAGAATCAAGGTCACAGATTCTTTACACTTTCTTTAAAAAGAATCAAGGCATCTAGTTGGATTTTTTTTAGTATTTATAGCATGTGTATGTATAAATCTTATAAATTGTTGTAATACAGTGGGGACAGGGTTAGGGTGCAAGTGTCTTCTATAGGCAACCTTTCTAGGAGAACACCACGATTAAATGGAAAATACAGGAAAATATAGGAAAAATACCTTTCTGCTTCCTTGTGTCCATTTTTCAGTCCAAAATTCACTCTATTCACTTTATCCAAAATGTTTTCCTCTTTCAATCCATTTCAATAAAAAAATATATGCTCCATTTTCCTACCAACTTGCACACTTCCTTGTTTGTCGGGCTAATGATAAAGTCCAGCAAGGCTCCTTCACTTAAATACTCGAGGCATGTGTTTTCCTGATGTGTCAGATTCTTTTAGCTTACTACCCTTGTCCAAACTTTGAGAGTTCCCTGGGACTTGTGGCTTCACAGCTTCAAGTTAGCTCTCCATAGATCCATTTCCAACTTTGTGTAAGATAAGTACATGTTTTCTATTTCCCTACCCATGATATGGTTACACTGTCTACAATGTATGTATATTGATTATGTTTAATGATCATGATCAATTCATTCTCAGGTTCACTACATTTAAAATGGGTCATCAAATAAAAGAAAAACTTCAATACTGTAGAATGATTACTCTAAAAATATATTCGCTACAGAAAAAAAGCATATTTCTATATAACAGATTACATAAAATTGATATTGTTTAGTATTAATCATACTTATGCTTTCAAAAAAGGCAGAATTATTTTTTGCTATATCAATGTGTTATTTGCATGGTTATTTGTTGTATATGCAGATGCACAATTGAGTTAATGCTGCTTGTATTAAAGAGCAGGATGGTAATGAAACGTGCTGTTAGAAAAACATCCTTGCTTGAAGTTTCGGAAATAGCAAATACAATTCATAATTGATGTTGAATGTTATTTACAAATATTATTAATATAATTTAATTAAATTATAAAATATGTTATAATACACATCTGTAGGGAAGGCTGGATCCTAATCTTGTTTACCCAGGACTTTCCTTAGCACATTTCTCTTATACCACTCTCGCTACCCCATCTACACCCCTGCAGCAGCTCCCTGGCTCAATCTTTGCAGTACTGTGGGAGGATCTGGGCAGCCTCGCCAGGAGGGCAAATTCCCTCATCCACGAAAGATAAACCAAATAAACTCATATTTCGTCTCTCTTTCTCTTTTATTAAGATCCAATCAAACTCTTGAATGTAGTACTGTATATTGTTTCTGTATGGTAGTATAATCTGATATTTTTCAGTATAATTAGGAAAAAGGGGAGTACTAGTGAAAGAGATTTACAGTAGTTATTATTACTAACTTTTACATTTATATATTATAATGAACTTGTATTATTTACTATAATACTTTTAGAGTTAACTTTAAGTATCCTGATTAACAACAGACCTTAGTCTATATACATTACATGGGAATGTGTATTGTTGAATTACATTTCTAAATAATTTCTATCATTCTGAATGCAGTAACTCAGTAAGAGTCCACATATGAATTAAATAAAAAAAGCTTGTCTATTCATTCATTTCAACATGAACCTTTTTATTACAACTGTATACAGTTATTAGTATTATTATTTCGTCTGATTGGAAAAAAAAAGGCAAAATCATGATTTATGAACAAAATGCTAGGGCATGCACCCAGAATGAAGTTTTAATAATCATGGACAATTATTACATAGAACTGGTAAAAAAAAATGAAATTAGAAAGGGTGGAGAAATATGTCAGAAAGAGAATAATTTGTCAATTATTCTGCAGTAATCATTATGCTTATAAAGGTATTTCAGCTTATACACGTAGATACAATATTCATTAAAAATTTGGAAGGCAGAATTAATGAGCAATTCCAATAAAATATAATGCCATACCACCTCGCTCCCCCACCCCCTACCACCTCTTCCCTTAGGTGACACATTAATAACTACTATCCTTTCACTCTGAATACCAGGAGGATATTTGATTTCACTTGGAAAAAAATAAAGAAGAAATAATTGCACACTCCCTGCAGTCATGTTATTAAAATTTGACTTTTAGTATTTATCATCTCATTCAAACTATGAATGTTATTTTACAAAATCATTTATCATAAAAGAAAATTAAACAGCAAACACCTATAACTCTATACCAAAAACAATTTCACAATTCACAGGGGGTGATAAGAATGTATTTGAGCAAACTGAGTCCATAATTACCCATTGTGTTACACTTGTCTGTACTGATGATATTTGGTAGCTCCTTAGTTTCATGACTTATTCATGATGGAAACTTGAATTGCTTATTGATTATTATGTTTGTCAAACACAAAAAAGAAGACCAAGGAAGAAATAATCTCATACTGTTTTGCCTTGTAAAACTAATTAAAACCAGAAGGATTTTACAAAGGTTTCATATATACAAAATGTTAAATCCTGCATATTAATAAGATATAGTAACAATGTGTAATGCTGATTCTATTTCTATGTATAATTTTAAATCAAATATAATGAATTGTAATAAATTACAAGGAGGCACATTTATTGTGTACTTTGTTGTTTTTTCATTATTATTGTGCATTCGTTGCTGCCTAGTCCTTTTCACTCAGATTTATCAAAATGTTCATTGAAGAAAACATACTAGTTTCCCTGTGACATCTAGCCTTGTATCAGATGAAGAACTGACAGTTGGTTGACAGGGAAAATTGGGCCTTTCGATAAGAATACGTTTCATGCTTGTGACTTTTTTAAATATTAAGAACATAGCAATATTGTACCAATAATAAACATCTAACACTCTGACAGTTATGATTGGCTTTGTGTTTTCTTTCAAATAGCGTTCATATATAATTGTAACTATTGCAGCTTTAACTATTTGAATATAAAAGCCATTGTTTTTGTTAATGTGGCTTGTTTAAGTTGTTGTTTTGTTAATCCTACAAAACATTTAAATCCACAAAATTGAAATGTAATTGAATCGAGTCTAATTCTTTAAGACTCCATAATGATAAAATCGTATTATGTATTGTATTCACTTCTATGTAATGCATCAAGTACAATTGAAATAAATAATTAAACCTAATATACTCCATCCTTAATGAATGTACTGAAGTCTTATGGTGCAAATTATGAAAATAATTTTGCAATTTGAATAATCTAAAACAGGATAATGGATCTATTGTTCAAAATGTTGTACAGACAAAAATAAAGGTGTGGATCTGCATAAATCAATTTTTAATATAGTCATTTTTCTGCTATAAATTAATCAGTAACTTCCAACAGGGTTTATATCTCTAAAACTTTAATGAGGCCATCTGATGGGCATTTATGCTTTAAATCCTGGTGTGATTTGGGGTATATCCTTCTTTAATGAACAATACACAACATTCTCTGTGGCATTACAAGCAATTTTATATGTGTGACTATTAACTTATGAAGTGTTGAAACATGAAAATAATATTACTATTATTAAGGTATAGTAATTTTAAAATGTATTTATAGTTTACCTGGCCTGATAGAATACCCATGTTGTTTAACCTCCATAGTTCTTCAGGGGGCATATGCTGAGATCAGCATTTTTTATTTTGTCTGATTAGAAGTAACCTTCCTTGAGGGAAATTACCTCATTCAGACTGTTTTGTAGAGGAATTTGTGCTTTGAAACAATTCCTTCAAATGTAGAAAAAATTCTCAGCTTGGATTTTTCTAAACTATTGTTTTAACTGTGCTTAATGAAGCACATGCATAGTCAATATTAATGACATTAATTCAGAACAATTTCTATGCAAATACTCAAAATGAACTTTAAGCTGCTTTATTATCTCATTGGAAATTAAGCTGTTGCCTTGTGCAGGTATTATAAATTCTGAAAACACTTCCAAACAGTAGTAAGTGCTTTAACAGTGTTCTGACCTTCACCATTGTAGTTCGTTTCCATGACATTTTATTATGTGGTTGAAATTATAAATTAAATGTGAACAGCTTACTCATTAAAAATGAAAGGTTAAGAATGTGAGATATTTACATGTACTGTTACAGTATGTTGTCATAGAGACCATATGATTTCATTTTTTTTAATTCCATGAATGATATAGAACCAAAGATTGTGCTGAAAGCAATGGGCCCATATAAAACTTTATACATTTGATGGAAACTGAGCTAAGAGGAAGAAAATCCAAATCCATGAAGTGTTTTAAATCTGTACTATATTATTCTGACAATTTTTTCTGAAGAAATATGTCTTCACATTACAAATTGCTCCTAAATAATAAGTGCAACCAATACACTAAAGAATGCAAACAAATCAGTTTTATTTTTCTGTTTTCACATTCATCCTGATAAAATCAACCTTTTGTCTTTTTTTGCAGTAGTCAAACCATAAAGAGTCAAATTGGTGCAGTACATGAGTTTCAAAGCCGGCTTTACTACCTAGTAAGTTTGAAACACACAGAATTCTTTTTGTCAATTTTCGTGGAAGTTCATACAGTAAGAAAAGGTCAGGGAAAGAGAAACTCTAAAACCTAGTTCCTGACAATCATAATGTAAAGTATAACAGCCAAAAAGACCCTCCTTTGAAAGCTCCTCAAGGAACTGAACAGTCCTGACCTCAGAATGAGGAAACTGAATGAGCTCTGGAAGTGAAAGAACAGAGAGACTGGGTAGTTCAGTCTATCTAAAGTGAAGAAACAGAAAGAATGAGGGGAGTATAGGGAGAGATAAGAGATGAAGTGTATAGAAGCATAGAAAGGAGCAGGAGCAGAGTAGTTGAAATAGCATTTGGGATGAACAAAAATTTGGAATTTGATGAATATAATAATATAAAGACAGTGGAGGGAAAGGAGCATTGCTGCACTTGTAAAGCAAAAATGTGTTAAAAATCAAGGAATAGAATAGATTTGGATGAGCCACAGGAATCTGAACTAAAATGTGTGTAAAACAGTAAAGAAGTGGAAGATTCTCCAAATGTTCCTAATTAAGGACGGTGCAGCTGGAGTATGGCAGAGAAAAAAGGGTTCCAGGAATAGAAGATGTAGATGTCAATAGTGACACCAAAGATCTTAGCAGATGAGGAGAGAGATAGGGATGGAGATGATCAGTGACAGCTCCACAGAAGGGGAGGGGGAGAAAGAAGGTGGGGAGAAAAAGGTCAGATTTCTAGAGGTTGAGTTTAAAGAGGGAGTTGGCTGTGAGTTATGGGTTAAGGCATAAGTATCAGAGTGAGGTAAAGAAGCAGACGTGAGCATCACCAGCACAAAAAAAAAATTATGAGAATCTATGGAAAGAGATGAGAAGACCTTGGAAGTATGTATAGGATATTTTCCCCTGATTTTCTTTTAAATGAAAACATGCAATTGTAACTAATTAATTAATTGAATCAACATTTCACATTTCACAGTGAAGGTGGGATTTCATGGATCATGTTACATTTTCTCATGAATTTGGTTGGGCTCTACTGTTAAATGATGGAGTTGATTAACAAAAAGTTTTTTTTTTATATAAATTGCCATTCAAAAACACATGCTTTAAATTAAAGCAAAACAGAGTTACAACCTGTCTGAAGAACAAATACTGGATGGTTACCACAAAGTCGAAAGTGACCCGATTGAGAGAAAAGTTTCAGCTGCTTCAACAATAGACTAAATGTAGACTTGTCCAGAGACACTAGGACACTGACAATGCGAGTGTCAGACCATGTTCTTGGGTCACACTGTCCTAGGACTGTCTGAACCCTCTTTATATATATTAATTGTTTATACCACAAGACATTTCATGGAAGGAATGATCGTTATGTCAGCATAAAATGTGTAGCTCCTAGGTTTCACTGATTATATGAACATTTTCTGTGTGTTTGGAGGACTTCAGTGGTAATGATGACAACTGAAAGACAAAGTTGCAGTTTATTGTGGGCCAGACAATATCTAACATGGTGGCAAAATGGGTGCTGAAGTTGAATTGACTGATGAATGGGGTTTTGCCCTTGACAGATCTGAAAGAACAAAACTTGTGTGGGAATATTGTGCAGTTTAGTATGCTGACTGTTGTGTTACTGAGTCAAATGGTGGGGCACTGGAAATGCATCACACTTTTACAGTACGTCTGTGAGGAGGACTCTCTTTTAACTCAAGAATGCATTGGTGCAGATAGGGTTTTCTGCTTATCAAAACATTGATAAAGTCCTTGAGCCAATAGTTTTATGTATCTGAAAGTCAGACTGGTGGTGATGTTTGAAAGACCACAAAGCACAAGAAAGAGAATGGCACAGCTTCAAGAAAATGAGGTTAATGTCTTACTACTTTCTGCCTTTTCAGTCCAACAGAACATCTCACAAAATGCCATCAAGGGGAAAAAAAGGCGGCAACTGACCCAGCTGGATGCACCACACAGAAATGATGCAAAACCAACATTATACCGCTGCGTATTTAGAGTTTGATCTAAGTTATGCAACACAATTCTGCTAGATTAACGTAAGTTCTCAGGGAGGTCACACCTGATACTAATCACAAATCTTTAAATCTGCACTATTGATCTTATCTGTGTTTTTGCTTGATATTTCTGTTTACTGTCATTGGTTAGATCTATTAACATTATCAGTTTGGCTGAAAACATGCTGGTTACCAGTATAGCTATTACACATGCACAAAAGACTGATCAAGCTGTTGAAATTGTTATTTCTTCTAACTGTGCAGTATTCTCATTTAAGATCAATATAATATTTTACATCAATGTAATCAAGTGAAAAAAATGGAGCATGCCATTGTCTGCATTCAGACTGGTCTACCATGTTAAACAGAGGGATATTACGAATATAAATTTTGTTTTTCCTTTAAATTGTACAATGTGTTGCCAATCTTGATAGTACAGGTCCAATTAATATGATGGTCTTTACTGAAACAGGTTGACTGTCTCCTAGCTTGAAAAGCAAAAAAGATACATTTGGAAAGAACAGATCAATATCAGTCTGTGTATGCCAGGCCTGACCTTCACTGGAGTAGCTGTGGGTTCTCTCCTCATATTTATTTGGAAAGGTATGTGACACTTGTCAAGGGTGACCAATGTTTCACTTGCTTTGGTTTGAACAAGATTAATTCTTAGATAAATTTCAACAGACTTGATTGTACTACACTCTAAGCCAAAAACATTTTAAAGTCTAATTCAGGAGGTCTAAAAAGGACAAAAAACAATAATCATTTTTCACAATTTTCCTGATGGCCTTTCAATATTGTGTGTGAAGAACATTTATTTTTCTTTTGTTTTTCAGCTTTCTTTTTTCACACATGATACATTGTTGCATATGAGAAAAATATTTGGAATTACAAATCAATTGATCACATTCAGCGTAGAAATAAACCTGATTGGCCCGCCTAGCACCAGGAAACTGATTACACTGTTACACTGATAAATCTGGATGACAATTTTAGAAATAAAATTAAATGTAAAACCCCAAAAATAATGTTATAATTCAAACTGAACTGTATAAATCAATGTGCTGTTAATATTCCATAATGGTGCCATAATTTATTAAAAGATTTGTGTTTCAACCTGTACATGTGTTCATATATTCATTACCAATGATGTTAACTACTTTACACTTAAATTGTATGTTCCCTCAGCTTCTATATACTGAACTGCAATACAAATTAAAATATTGCTATAATAAGTCGATTAAAAAGGTACTTTTGTTGAGCCATGAAAGGTTGCTATGACTGATTTTCTCTTCATTGCCATTTCATTAATGAGTTACTCAAGCAATTCACTCATGATAACCCTTGTCTATCTATTTTTCATTCTTACAGGTCTACTAATGGATAATAATACAGTTTACAATATAAATTAAAAACTCCATTAAAACAATTTCTCCTTTTAACTTTTTTTATTATTTTTTTCAGCAAAGACTTTAAAGGATGTTAGATGGGAGGCAGGAATTAGTAATTAATGATTGCCTGAATTGTAATAATAAAAAAACACCATCAAAGCTATAACTAATGATAATATAAATATTTAATAATATTCAAGAAACATGTAGTTATGAACTACTTATTATGACCACACCATAGATGTGTAATATGAATTAAATCATTCATCTTACATCCTCCTACGTTACTATGTTTCAGTATTTCTTTGATAAGCATTGGTTAAGAAAAAAAGTAATAATGGTATAGCAAATAATGCTACATACTGCCCGAAAAAATGTAAATATCTAGAAACAGTTCACTAGTACCTTTATAAAAGATACAAGAGCATATGGACACTTACAGTACCACTAAATTCTTCAAACACATTTGGCCATATCCCTCGGACCACACCTACACCATCTACCTCAATTATTTATTACACATCTGCAGTCATTGTTTACATGTCTGCATTCTTTACATTCAAACTATTTACTTGTTTATTTGTACTTTGTCTACTGTTTGTTTGTATATTGTCTTGATGCACTGTCTGTACTTTGTGTTTTACACTTTTTTTTAACAATCGAGAGACATCCTGTAAGAATTCCATTGAACCAGTAAATGTACCAGTTACCCAGTTACATATGGCAATGAAGTTCAAGTTCAGGTTCGATTTAGTTAAGCAAACCTATAGCTAGTGCTTATCCAAGACTGTAATCACACTGATTTTCAGGATCTACCATTTTTGGAAGAATAAAGCTTCCTTAAAAATATTCTTCAGTTTTTTTATTTATTTTTTAAAAATAATATTTATTTATTTTATTTTCGTGAAAATGTTTGGATTTTGTCAAAAAATATTGTGAAAAATAGTTCTAAATAGTTCAAAATATAACTCTATAACTTGGAATGCATTCCATTCAGTCAAACAGAGCTCTTTTCCAGAAATATTGTCTAACCCACACAGATGAGACAGATACAAAACCCACTACAGCACAAAAGCCAGACCACCTGCCTTGGTGAGCCTTACTATTAAGACCTTTGTGGAGTGGCAACAACGATAACAATCTTTGTTACACCATGATACCTTTTATACATACCCTCTCTAAACTAGGTTCAAGAAAAAATGTAATTTTGCTTAGAATTTCTAAATTAATGTCTGAATTTGTAATCTGATTTTGTGTATTTATCTGAAAAAGATTACAATTGTTCACATTTTACAATATAAACATAAGAACTACAAGAAGTTACAAATTAAAGGAGGTATACTTTTTACTTTGAAGCTTCCTGATCTGAGTATCTCATTTAACCATTTCTTGAAAAAGGTATCATATCGATTTGGGTAAAGAAGTGCCTCCTGTTATCATTATTAAATGCGCTTACATATAGCTTCTGGTGTTGTCCGGTTCATGTTTCCCTGTTGATTTAGAAGAAGTACATTCAGTTGACTTTCTCAATGCCTTTGAGGATTCTGGGTATCTGGATCAAGTCCCCTCATAGACTTTCCTGTTCAGGACTAAAAAGTTTCAGCTCTTTTAGCCTGTCAGTGTAGAGCATCCCTTTTAGCCGGAAAATATATCTGATTGCTATCCTCTGGAGTGATTCCAGACCACAAATATAATTCTTGCAATGTGGTGATCAGAATTATGCACATGAATTATACATATACAACTATCTACATGAAATTATGATGTTAAGAACAGTATAACGTAATATACCATTTTATACTTATCCTTATAAGTCTATACTATACATAGATGCCTCAGCCTTGAAGATAATTGTTCTGCCTAGAACAAGCTTTAGCTGTGCTGGTCTTATCTGTCAAATTCTGGGGAATCTGTGTACTATTGCAATGCATTATATGTATTAGTGGCTTTTTTGTTTTTTTTTTACTGTAAAACTTCATTTTACCTTTGACATTGAAAGAACAGTGTCATCTTATTCTTTATGACACTATAATAGAACTGGCCCTAATCTTAATTGATGGTGCTGCTGCTCATCTGCTAAAAGCTACCTATATTTATCCACTAGCACTGTATACTTGCACTAATAGCAATTGCATTTCACTGCTTGTCCTTGGAAGGACATTTGGAACACTATGAAAGGGCAGGAAGTATCATCTTAATGCCTCAAAGCCACATAATATCTAAAGAATGGGAATACAACATACAGTTGGGCTGTTTCAATACAGAGAAAAAGAACAGTATGTTTTTTATTACTGTATATAGTATGACATTGGGTTTTGTCAATAAGAAATGAGACAATGAAAAACCAGGTGGTCTGTTTATTTATTGAAAAATGGTGGAATTCTTAGTTATTTGGCTGTCTCATCTTAGCATATCCAAAAACATAGATTCAGATCCAAGACATCAGACAAAAGAACACAGCAAACAACTCTCTACATTTATTCTACGCATGTGTGCATAGTCTGCATGTTATACATACTGTAGGTCACTACACAGAGTAACAAATAAATCATCAAGCTTTCTCATTTAAAAGAAAAATGATTTTGCTTTTATGTGATGTACTACTATGTTGTGAAATAATGTTCTTAATTTTTGTTGTAATTTTGTTATAACACCCTCATAGCTATGAAATTTCAGCTGTACCACACTGTATGTGTGCATCTACAGCATTTCAGTTACCACAGATGTAAAGTATCATGTCATATGCAATGGAACCCTGAAGCCAGAAATCCACTTATATCAAGCTTACATCAAGCCAAATTTCTATGGGTGTCTGGTGGAACACCCATCCTCATTCCATCCAGAATTACATAGGAAGCTTTGATCCTTTTATGAATTGAGTTTATATTCCCTGCCTCTGCAAGAGACCACAACGCTGTAACAGAGAATGGATTTTATAGTTTAATTAAGTCTCTTTAAATCTCAACAAATGCTAACTTCAAAATTTCAATATCTAAAGGCTGACCTTTAATCCACTTGTCTATATTCTTTTCTTCCTAAAGACTGGGACATATTTAAATTTCATTTTACAATGCTGCTCTCGGATTTCTCCTCATCTACATTACCAAGCAACTGATTTTTTTTTGCATCTGTTGTTGTCATAGTGTGCGGCTTCTGTCTGTCTGCACATCCACAAATTGACTTGGCTTGTGTTTATTTGAGCCGTGTCTGTCTTAAAGGGCTATTAATTTGAATTACTTTTTGCAGTCTGGATGCACCTCAGCTCCTCTAATCTTGACCATGTGGCTTTTGTAAATCCATTAGCTCTGGTATAAAATTCTGTTCAGCTTTCCTGTCTGTTGCTTGAAGCAAGTGCTTCACAATTGAAGAGGGTCAATGATATGCCATAAAATGAATGTATTAAAAAGATAAACACTTAAAAAGTTTACACTACCGTAATTAAACAATAAAATATATAGCACACTGACACTTATTATAGGAAATACTATATTGCCTGGCTCATATAAAAATAGGTATTATCATAAGTCTTGCTAAAAAAGGAAAAATAAAATGAGTACAGCTATATTTCCCACAGTATTTAGTATGCAATGTAGCTGTCCTATTGTTTCATCAAGAGTACTGCTAAATTTGTGACAAACCGTGTGGCTTTAATTCCAAATTATGAAAAATACAAAACATATTCTCTGTTGTTCAGCCTTAAACACCCACCTCAGATCATAGACTGCATGCATTTCATGTGGATGGGGGTAACACTCTATTCTAAATAGATTCAAGTAAAATATGACTTTTTTATTCTAAGAAAAGGAACAAATAAAGGCTTATTCCATGCCGAAAAGAGAAGAAAAGAAAGCCACACCCAGGAGGTCACCATAACAGTTCATATACCAATTGAGGCCTAATTACACTTACTGTACATTGATAACCCTACGAGCTAACAGGTATTTGGAGGACAACACTGGAATAATTTCTGCACTGGTCAACAGTGACCCACCACTCAAGGATTCACAGTCACAACCAGCTAATCACTTAAGCCAGAGTCAAGGCACAGATTTCCGATTCAATACAGAGCTATATTTCAGTCAAGGACCTCAAAGGCAAGCTGCTCTATGCAAAATTATTATTTTAATTTGTGATCATCCTTAGTTCTAGTAAATCAAGCTAGTTGAGAGTTTTAAAGTTAGTGTGACAATGCGGGAGTGGGAGGAGCCACAGCGAGCTCCAGTGGAAAGTCAACACCCTTAACTGAGGTTAGCAGGGATCACAAATAACAAAAAAGGGTGAAAAATGAAACAAAAAGACAAAAAGAAAGGTGTACGGTTGTAAATCATGACCTCATGACTCATGAGTGTGTGAAAAAAGCTGTGTCAGATTTTGACACTTTACAAACGTATCCAGTACAGCCCATATTATTTTTTAAACACCTAAGGAAAATACAGCATAAGGCAACAGTCAAAACAACACCAAGAAAAGTCAACTAGTCTACCTGAGATTAGACTTCTTTTCACTGGTAGTTCTATGTTTGAAACTGAGAGTTTAAAAAATCTCCTTAGGGAGCTGTCATTTCTAAATCGAAGATATTCCATGACAGAAAGAGACTATGATTGTTTACACAATGCATATTGTTTTGGTGAAAAGTCAGAGCACCTATTATTAATCACTATGCGGGCTTTATTGGAGAGCTGTTTGAGAGAGATTGTTATGACATATTAAACTGTGGCAATGGCATTTAAAAGATAAGGAATAAAAGCATAATACAAAATATAGATTTACAATATCCTGAAATGCATTTGGTTATTTCAGGCTAGAATACTATAATATTTTTGCACAAAATAGAATCCACTAGTCAAGATGATACTATATTCGTCCATAGTGGATTTGCTGTAGCACTGTGTGTCAGACAATAAGTGCATTAATACTGTAAATCTCATTCTATGTATTTACAGTATATGCTTTTTAAATCTTAAAGCAGTGATTTATGGAAGATTTTAAAAATAATAATTGTAGTAGTCTCTTTATACTCAATACTACCACTTGTGGTAATCTTTTCCTATCACCACTACTACTAAACAAACATTAAAATATTTTGTAATGTTTACTTTAAATGAATATACTTTATATAGCTATAATGTATTTTTACCTTATCTAAACAGTAAATCAAGAAGACTGACATCAGATTTTTGCCTCTGATGTGCTTCGAGAACAGAAGGTAGTAATTCTGCACATAATGAAAGTTATTATTAAGTTTGGTAAAGTGCATAGCTCCAACAGCATGTGCTTAGAGACACATAAGACCCTCACTTTATGTTCAGATGTGGGATCAATAGGATTAGGAGATTTGTGCTAAAAGCTTGCCCATGGCTATTTCTTAATCTTCTGGTGCACTTTAATACAAACCTGAATACTTTAACTTTTTTTTTAGTCAATTTATTAAACAGAACGTATATATGTGTTTGTTTTATTCACTCGGTTTTTCCTAGCAAATGCTTACTGCATCTTTTTCTGATTGAAATTGCCAAGATGTGAGATCAAGATACATGTAAATAAACATTTCTGGCATTTTTATGTCTGTCTCCATCCTTAAAGTATACAAATAAATATATGATGTACTATTTTAATTATGGGCACATCTCTGTATTTCATTGAAACATAAGTAAGAAAGGAAGATGAATGTAAACTATTGTAGAAGAAGTTAATTCCAAGTAAAACACAAAAGAAACATATCTGAAAAGGGTTCCACAGCCTGAATTGGTGCTTTCTTCTTTCATTTTTATTTTGCACAGTGGAATTATATCTTATCTCTTTGGGCATTTTGCTGAAAATGTTTCTTTGATATAAAAATCATCCTTATTATTAGCAAACACTGCTCCAGATACTATTACAAAAAAATAAGCAATGCACCAGTGTTTGTTTTTGACCACTGTCTTGTTGTCTCACACAGCATGTTTCTGCAGGAATCTGCGTTCCTTAATTTTAACTGTATTTTCAAGCCTTCAATACATTAATATAGTTTGAAATATTTAAAGCAGTTTTGTAGTAACAATGTGTCCTATCAGACTTCTAATTATGCTTTTTGTTTGACACTGTCTCTTTGTCCATGACCCTGTAATAGATGAGCATCATGCCTAGTTAACCCTTTAGGTTAGTTATACAGTACTATCAGTCCTGATAGATTTTAGGAGAAGCTTTGGTTTGCCACGGCTCTCACCGGGATAAGCAGCTTACCGTTAATTAGGAGACAGATGAGCTGTTTCATCAGTTCTATCTTTATTGGGTTAAAGCATCGATAGGTTTAATAAACCATTTACTTATGTTTAGAAACATATTGTTTCCTGTTTTTTTTTGCTTGTAGAGTAGAGTAGTTTATTGCCATGTGTACGTGTACATTGGAATTCTTCATCATGCTGATCTCTCGGGACATACTGTACACAGTACAACAGACAACACTACACAATGTAAACAATAGGAACAATAAATATATTGTGGGAAAATAAATAAATATGTAGTAGTGAGACTTTAGTTTAGTCCATGTGGCATTCAAAGCCTTTTACTCATTTTTAGATGAATTAATTTTCTTTTCTATTATTTTCAAGTCTTTATTCTGATAATAGAAACAAAATCATTTGATAAATTCTATTGATATCCCGAGGATCGCATTTTCAAAGGAAAATTTTTTAAAAAAGAATCTTAAGTAGATGAGTGAGAGTTTAAAGCTATGCGTTTTAGACTAAAATACAAATTTAAAACAGTGAAGAGTTTTAAAGGACCACATACGATTTGTAAATGAAGGGGGAACTGAAGGGAGGTTAAGAATCAGCAAGTCAAAGCACTACATAACAGCAAAGTTGAATTCAGAAGAAAATACTTTCTTTTTCTTAAAAAGGAAAAAACAAAACATTAAAGGTCGTGTCTAAAAGCTGTGCTTTTTAAACAATGCAGTAATAGTTGAGTCTTTAGTTTGAATCTGGCGTGGAGTTGTGTCTGTGTGGAGTTGGGTTCACATCTGGTGAGGCTTGCCTCCCTAAGGGGGCATATACAGTAAGGATCCGAGGGGGTGCAAGAGCTTTCTATATACATTACAGCTGATTCAAAATACTGTACATACCAATTTTTCCAACTAAACTAAAGGGAGTTTATAAGTAGAAATGTAAAACTTGACTTCTAATCGAGCTTTTCCCAATATTTAGGACTTGTTACTGACTTGTACTTGCTATTTAATTAAAAAAACGTTAGCAAAGTCTTGTCTGATCCAATCACACTCGTTTTATAATGAAAACCATCAATTAAACCTTCCAACTGCCCCCAAAATATCTTCAATCAGTTCACTTTGGAAAAGTTTTGGTTTAAATATTATCCAAAAACATGCAAGCAAGCTCTGAGCATCCTTGTCCCATTTTTATCCACCTGTCTGTGTGAGTCTGGATTTACTGTGCTTTTGATGATCAAAAATAAGCACTGCAACTGACATGATGTTGAAAGTGACTTGTGTTGTGCTATTTCTTCTACAAGCCAAGATTTTCCACATTTGTGGCAAATATGCAGCATCAGAGCTGTTTTGAGGTGTACTCTTAAATTAAATAAACTGCAGTTCAAATAATTTGAACAAAATCCCTGATTATTAATGTGAATGCCTTGAATTGGACTGGCATCCTTGAACCCATTATAAAACAAGTTAGGCTATATAAGGTTTTACAGTCCTATATTACACTAAGTAGTTATTGAAAATGGAATGATGGATATTTTAGTAGAAAAAAATAAGTTAGCGGGAGAGAACAATTTAGTGTTTGTTTTTTTAATATGTTTATGACCAAAATAATATTCTTAGTGTCACAGAGTGTAAACTGGGTTTACGGGCCTTTACTTGAGATTACTTGATTACTTGAGATTGTTGAGTATGGTGTGATGTTTTTCATTTTGCTCTTATGTTTGCTTTCCTCTCTTTGTAAGATCTTTCTGCCACCATAACATTATTGGTGCAGTAACAATGATCACCACTGATTGAGTGACATTTTTTTCTCAGACACCTATCAATTACTTTGCAGTCAGACATTACTCATAAGATGTGTGGGCGTGTTTGAGTTGGTGGGAATCAGAACTAGAAAACAGAGATGAAAAGGAAACAAAGGAAAGGGAAAGGACAGAAAATACACCACAACACAGCAATTTGTAGCAATTTGCATGCAGACAGGATCCACTGGTAGCTGCTAGTTTTTTTACATCTGCTAGTTGTTTTACATCTGATTTTTTTACATCCTCCCATGATCACTGCAATGTTTTATTCCTACATTCAAGTTTTGGTGTCCTAGTTCCTGTGTCTGTGCAAGTAGAAACACTTGCTTATTCCCTTGCTGTTTCTTATTTAAGGAGGTCCAATGGAACATATTGGTGCAGAGTAGTTTCCTACAATACCTGCAAATTGTCATTACGATGATACTCAGTTTAAATGTTTTACATTAAATTAAATAAATAGTGGTACATTTTGCATAGAGATGCAGCCATCTAGAATGCGGGAGGTGTCAGTGCCACTGTAGGCACTGTGGTTAATACAATGGCAAATACAATTATGATTTATTCCCTAATATTATACTGTAAGTCATATATGTGTGTTGTACCAGTAATGTCATTAGGTATACAGTATTAATAAACAGGGGTAGCGGTTTCTCACTCTGATTGGGCAACTGAATGTATGGGACATAGAAAAAAGTAGTTTTTTAGTACATGTATCTAGTGCTGTTTGGTAAATTGAAAAAAAAAAACATTGCTTAGTGATTGGGTTTATTTCACAGAAATTTTAATTTTCCATTACACAGCAAATAAATATTATATGTAATACTGTATGCTGTATATTAACGTTATATATAAACAACACATTAAGATTACTGTTGTTGTAATTGCTCGCAGTGAAGTGAAATCAAAGATAGCAGAAGTGTTTAAAAATAAAACGATGTAAAACGCTGAAGAAAATGTTATGATTATTCGAATGTGAAAAAAAAAACAGATTAAATGAAGCTTCCATTTCAGGAACAACTAATGCAACACAAGTGCTATCTATTGATTTACTTTGAGCAGTTAATGAATGAAAGCGGCACTTTACTATATACCACGGTGCGCTTTCTGTTAGTGCGAAATTTGATGTGCAATTTAGATGGCTGAATCTGTATAATGAGTCTATTTTTGTTTTTGAAGGTTAACCAAACTGTACTTAGACATATTCATAGACATGAATATTCATTGTTAACGGGCAATGAATATTATCAGGCCATATTTCTATAGAGCTCTGTTTGTGTTCTGTATTGAGATACAACACAAGGATCATAGTGAAATACTTGCAACTAGTTTTGAAATTGCAATTCTCAATATACAGTACAGATGCAGCCATTGAAAACTAGCTGGGTACGCTGCAGTACAACGTGGTGGGCGTGTTGCATCAAAACACGTCCTACCGCGTCATTTCGCATCATAGTCAGTTGGACAAAAGTACACAACCTACCACCTTTATCATAAATATTTCAATTACGCAGAAATATTTAATGCATCAAAGTCTTTACCGAAGATATTACTAATAGTATTAATAATGAATGACCTTGGACAAGCTGTAAACTCAAAGTATTACCCTGGTCCACATTCTTTGTAATCGTCTCTGTAAACGAAAATACTTTATTTTTTCATTGACAAAAAGTAACACCACAGCATTTCGTTGATCTGATCACGTATTCGTTTCCAATCATACAAAGTAAGTCTAGAGAATCTCTGATTCACCATGCCTTTCATGTGCTCATAAATGATATTAATTTAGGAACATAAACATATTATGTAAACTGTACTGTATATGGCTGGTCTTAGAAGTTTAAAGAAAAAATACACACCAGTATTTAATTTCTCCCTAAACATTTAAAGCATCAAAGAAAATCCATTATTACAAAATCAGATACAAAAAATAACATAGCAGATTTATAATAAAAATGTATTTACTTTTTAGTAGTTAAACTGGAAATCACATTCATTTGCCCTAAAACATATTTATAACAAAAGTCTGTATTAGGTTTATGACATAACACAAATGTTAATCAGCACAGCTTGAGAATCCAATTTCAGTTTCATTCCCTTTCTTAAAAGAGATTATATTTCCTTATTGATTTTAATTCTGAAATGAGACTGAGTGAGGCTGTTTCAATAGGTCAAGTGTAATGAGGATTGTACCTGCTCTTATCCATAACCTGCAGCAAGATATTCCACAGTAGACCATGTGCAGGAATCTCTTTAGCTGATCTAAAAAAATGCTCCCCTTCACTGTAAAGCAATGTGAGGCCAAAGTTTAAACTTCAGGTTTTCAGTTCAATGACTAATGTAGATTATGAGGCAAAATATCACATTGACAATCTACTCCTTCCTCCAGTGACCCTCCTTATGAAAAAAAATGAAAAAAATTGATATCTAAAAACTTATATACAGCTCTTCTGGAGACTCTACTCAAAGTGCTTTACAATTAAACCTTCCACCACCACCAATGTGCAGCATTCACTTGGATGAAGAGTGATGAAGCCAATTCATTGATGGGGATTATTAGGAGGCCATGACTGGTAAAGGCCAATAGGAAATTTGGTCAGGATACCAGAACAACACCCCTACTCTTTTCGAGAAACACTCTGGGATTTTTAATTACAGAGAGTCAGGAAATTGGTTTTATATCTCATCTGAAGAACAGCGGCTATCACAGTGTGATTGGGTGTCCCTATCACACAGACCACAGGGTGAGCACCCCCTACTAGCCCCACTAATACCTCTTCCAGCAGCAACCTTAATTTTTTCCAGAAGCTCAGGTACTGACCAGGTTCACACCTAATTAGCTTTAGTGGATCACCAATTGTAAGTCGTAGGGTGATATGGCTGCTGGCATCAAACATAAAATAATTATTTCCATATACAGATGCAGTGATCTAGAATGTGTAAAAATCTGCATAACACATCAGTTGTGTTCAGCATAACAAATTTAACCTTTCACTGCTCAAAAGACGATGGATAGGTGGCACTTGTGTTGTATTTATCATTACTCTTTAACTGTTGTTATGTTAGATAATATGTTAATATTGCAATTTACCAAACACTGATTCTGTAAAATATTGCAGCTGCATGTGTTTGTCAGATAAATTAGTGGAGTACTACATTTTTATTAATCCATTATAGTGCTTCCCTGTGCTAATCATACTGTATGCATACTAGCAACAATTTAATTTCATATAATGATTATACTGGAACAAGTAATAGGTTTATTCCATGCTGAAAAAAAAGAAGAAAGAGAACACAACGTTTCGGCCGTGGAGCCTTCTTCAGGATTTCAGGACCTGAAGAAGGCTCCACGGCCGAAACGTTGTGTTCTCTTTCTTCTTTTGTTCAGCATGGAATAAACCTATTACTTGTTCCTTTGCAGCCTACGCATGCTGACGCAGCTACCCACCTATAATGATTATACTGTTGAGACAGGATGTTGTTATTTACATAGTATCTTTAAAAACATATCACATTTGAATGCAAATAAACACATTTTTTAAAACAGAGACAGTATTAAAATAAAAGTTTTGAGTAGCGATTTGAACAACTTTGTTGCACTCTACACTATAAGATGCATTGTAGCTGACAAAAGTCTGCACTATATTTATTTATATTGCAATTTGCTGGATTGCTTGAACCATTTTCATATCATTTTAATGATCACTGGCAAAACAGTGCCATAAATAATGTAATTTAGAAGAACGTAGTCTGCAAGAGCAATGCCAATACTATGTTAGGTGTACAGTATGAATATCTCTGGATATTACTTCACAGAATTCTTTAACATGTGTGGCACTTGGAAATGTATTGGGATGCTAGTTTAAAAGCTACATGCCACGAAAAGGACACTTTTCTATTTTAAATCAACCTTTTAAAATAAAATAAAAAATAAAAGCCACTCACAAAATCCAAAAGTGTTGTAAATATTTGGCTTTTGTCTTTGTCTCTTCATGTCAGAGCAAGTAGTCTAAATATATTATAATGCCTAAGGGAGGCCTACAAGACAACATTCCTTTAAGGTAGATTAGTACATCAGTGTGAAACACAACATAATTGCTGAAATTCAGGTAAAAAAGGTTTTTTTGCTAAAAAAACAAACAAATGAGAAGCACCACAATCAATTAGCTACTGCACAGATCGTGAAAGAATTTCACAATATTGTGCATCACTATTTGTTTGTTTTTTTGTAGTTCATCAAATATCTACATTATAATGCATTGGGTGGATGAGCTTTGTTTAAAAAAAAAACAGCACAACACAGGGAAAATCCCTCCACTGCAAGGAGACAACGTAACCATCAAGGGACAAGCAAAACATTACTTTGTGTATTTTGTTGAGGGTAATACATACATTTCTTACAACCATTACTTTATAATTTATACACCTACTGTACATATTTATTTTTCAAAAAACAATATTTTAAATGTCAATAGCTCTGAGAGGAAACACACAGGACTTTTGAACCGCTGATGTTTAAAAGAATGCTATTTGTGAATTTTTCACACATTTTATTTAAATGATATCTATTACCTAATTCTGTTTTTAGAAACCTTAGCTTTTTGTCTATGTGCAGTTATGCACAGGCTACAATTTGGCGGATATGCTAGAATAGGCCTATCACAATGTGGTTTTCTCCAAATTGCAAAACATTGTATCTTAATGCACAATGAAAACGTACATCAGATCATACTGCAACAGTGTCGTTTATGCAAAATACATAAGCATATGTCCATATGAAGCAGAATACCACAAATTCAAAATAGGTTACAATTCTGCATCTTGTGTGAGTATTGGATTCAACCTTTGTTTGATTAAAGAAATACATTTTCTGTTACTATTTAGATAAGGGTCTGTATTTAGCATTTCAATTATATATGTTGTGGTGAAAAAGCTATTGATTAGAAGTCAAATAACCTAACTCTAGGTGTTTGGACTGGGGGAGGAAACTGGAGCACCCAGAAGAAACCCACACAAACACAGGGAGAACATACAGTACAAACTCCCCAAGGTTTTGGGTTTGGACTTGAAACCAGGGACACGCACTGTGAAGCAGCTTTGTTAAATATATTGTCCCTCTGCAATATCAAGCATGGTAATTCGCTATACTGTATACTGTATAGTGTATATATGCTATATACATCTATATATACAGCTAAGAAAAGTTATTTTTCCAATTTATGTAAATTTCAGGTTTGTGTATAAATACTGTATGTATGTGACGGGCCTGCAGTAATTATGGTATTACTTTTAGCTAACCTGCCACCAGAAGTTGTCAAGAGGACTCTTTTGTTTGTATATAGGTTCACATCTGATTAGTGAAAAACTAAAAACCACATTTGAACATGGGGTTATTTTATTTTGGTATATATAGTATACTGTAAAGGGATTCATAGTGCTATTTGGTGTTGGACTAGTTTAGAGAATTTTTTTGTTTTGCATGTATTTACAGAAGCTTTGATAAACCAATTTCCCTTAGTGCTAATATTTTGACTGCCCATCTTGATTTCTACATGTTCAGGCTCATTAGCTGGAGAGACTAGCCTATCACAATGTGGTTTCTACTAATTGCAAAGCATTGTAATTTTATACACAATGAAAATGTGTAATTTTCATCAAAAGGCCATGCTTAAAAACTTTAAATTAGAAAGCAGGTTGTTGTTGTTTTTTTTTTTCATTTTTAAGTATTGCTAAGCTAAAATCATGCATTTTTATAAAAATGCCTTTTCATTATTTGTTTGAAGAAGGTTTGTCCATAAAGCAACTTGTCCAGAGAAAAAGATCTTCTGTTTTAACAATCAGAAGACTACAATAAATATACCAAGAATCTCTTTGAGTCTCACACCATGTTCTGGAATGTAAAAGATCACTAACCAAAGATTCTTATCTGTCTGATGTATCTAAGTAATCATTTTCAGACTGCAGTAGCTACAGTACATAGCCACTTAAAATAACTTCTGTATCAGCAAAATGACTGTAGTTCAATGTCTGTAATGAAAATGATCACCATGCCCGGAGCCTATTCAATGATAGCACTGTCAACTGAGAAACAATATCATTATCATATATGGGCCAGAGAATATTGGCGGTGGTGGTAGTGCGGTGAAATATTGTATTCACTGATATAAAGTAAATTATGTTTGGCACTTGACAAAACTGACAACTTCTGGTTAGTAAACACAACACTGAGCCAGTGTGGTGATGGAAGGTTGATTAAGTGTGGGGAGCGTTTTTACACAACAATGTCTTTAGTGTGGATGAGGGCAATGTTGCTGCAAAATTCTTAAGACAATAGCTTGATATTTGTTTCTGCAAGCCATGTGTTCATTTTCCTGCAGGATAACATGAAATATACATGGTGCCACAGGTTTATACTAGTGCCCACATTGGAATTACAATGGCACAATTTCAAGCAGAAATCAGTACGAGTAAAGTGACAGAACAACCCCCTGCAGTGAATCCACTTTGTAATCAATATCGATTTTTGTGAGATAATGATGTGTGTTAAATGTCTTTCTTAAAAAATATGAATTAATGCACTCACCACTGTAAAGTACATGAAAAGATTAAACAAAAATTGCAACAAATTACTACCCAATACAATGACCTCCATGTTTTAAAATTAGTCATACAGTATCATAAAATACTATTAATAGGGTGATATATTTTTTATTGATTGTTTACAAACGGCAGCAGCATAACAAGCTTTCCATTTATAGTATTATGAGGGCTGGCAGGATTAGATTACTATACTGTTAATATTTTTTTTTTACTGTAGGTATTATTTGGAGGACTGTACTATTTTTTTCTTTTTGTATAGCACAGTACTGTATATACATACAGTGCCAGAAAATTGGGAGTTTTGCATCGGTTTTCTATTACATTCACCATGTAAATTTCTGTGCTCAGGAACATTCCAGTAATCCCTGGTTACCCCTCTGGTTTAATTTTCTACTTTCTCTAACAGATTTGTATGTTCCAGTTGTTAGTATCTGAAGACTTTCCTGTCATGTAAGACATATCGATGCCAGCAATGCTGTCAAAATTAGATGAATATTAAAGACATAGACACAGAGGAGATTCAAAAATCTAATCGCTGTGGTATAAAACTCAGAAAATGTGACTTCTATATGCAGCTTGTGCAGGAGAGGGTTGAAGCAAGCAAGATTCAGAGGGGATTCATGCATTATGATTCTGTGACTGTATCTTGCACACTTCAAAGACCTTATTACATTGCCCTATTAGCATTCATGTGCCATTCAAAATGTAAGCACAACACCTGCATCTGTAACAGAACAGAATTTTAAATGGAGAAAGCTGCAAAAGATCAAATTAAAGTCCCAGCCTTCCCCTGTAAAAATAGTTTCTTGTGGGTTAGAAGCAGATATCATGATTCTAATTAATGTTTCTGTCTGAATGGAAAAGCTTCATTTATCTAATAAACTACCATTCTGACAACATGTGCTACAGTATGTCTTAACAATGCACTTTTTAAAGACTTAATCAAGTAAAAAAGTGAATATGCATATATATACTGCATAAGGTATACCCTTGACAATGTATTATTGCTATTATAACTATATTGTTTATGTTATATATAAAAGGTACATAAAATAAATGCAAACTACAAAAGTTAAAGAATGGACTTTTTATTTTTTGTTTTTAATTTAAAAGAGCTCAGTACGGTAACATCGGTCCAATCGCTCATGTTCTATTATCATGTTATTTTAAGACAAAGGGTAACATACATTTTCTTATTGTTCCTATTTCTTTTACAAAAGTAGCATCCTTTGGGAAACTAATCAACAAAGGAAAGAGTAATCCTAGTACCCTTTTAACTATGATTCTCCATCTCTTATATCCAGTTATAAAACAGATAGTTCCGGTCCTGAAATCTGATTGGTTGACACGCGTTTGAAGCCGTGCTATATTCTCTGATATACGCCCCCCCCCCCGGAAAGGAATTTTAACTTTTTACTGTGTGATAAAGAAATATTGATGCGCTGACTGATAAATAACAGTCAATCAAATCCATCGCATAGGCTTTTAAAGACTACTACCTAGCGTAGAGAAAAAATCTTGGATTCTCAGGTATCAGGTATCACCAGTGGGAGCACTCCCGCAGTGAAAAAGAAAATGCCTGACGAACTAGGGATTGGACAGTTTTTCAATACTTATACGATCAATGGAAATATTCAAATAAATGTACAAAAGAAATAAACAAAAAAAGTCATTTATTCCTTTATCATATTGGCTAGGTAATGTCCTGTCTTTGCTAGTTAATGTTACTTATGGCTTTGTTTCTGCATTGTGTAGCAACGAGGGACTATATTCTCAGGTGGGGGAACAGCTTAAGTAAAGACAACATTCTAGATTAGAGTATTCTGGAACATTTTTATGAATTTGAAATTACTGTATTACTGGAACTTTATTAAATCATATCTATTTGATAAAAACTAATTTGTTCAAATTGTTCATTGTTCCTCCTCAACAAAGTTGGTCAAATTTAGTGTCCTGTAAGGCCCTGTTCTTTTGCGTATTGATACATTATAATTGGCTCTTCATGATGACATCATCAGATATAGTGTATTTCTACATCCTGCAAGTATCTCACTGGTGTTGGTCATCCTTTAGGTGGTTGACCATGACCTCTGACACAGGTCTTAGAGAAGATAGTCCCCCTTCATGGAACATACATCAATGTTGGACAATTCATCATTAGGGAGTTTGAGAATCAACCCAGGTCATGATGCCCTGGTCTGTGTAACCGACGGGATATGCTGCATATCAGAAAAGGCTCCCCTTTAAAATGCATCCCTAGCACTTTACAAGACAGGCCTCAGCTGCTAGGGTTATTGTCTAGTAGATGCAGCAGAATGACTATTGTAAATAATATCACCTACAATAATTGTAATAATACACCTTGATGCTACAGAATGATCACACAACCCACCTTACAAGCTGGTAAGCACTTTAAATACTAAGTATTAAAGCTCACCTTTTTTTACTCTTGCTTTTAGTTGGGCTGCATTTACTGTTTTAATTTGTGTATACCTTTTGTTCAAATGTTTTTATTTTACAGTACATTCAGATGATGTGCCATAAAAAACACTATACAAAATGAAAGTTATCATTTAAACTACAGACAGAATGTAAAACAATGGAAGCAACCAGAACTGTAGTGTTGAATTAAGAAAATTCAATTCAATTACATTCAATTCAGTTTTATTTCTATAGTGCTTTTTATAATGGACATCCTCAAAAAGCAGCTTTAAAGATTTCTGTGCCTGAAATTAGCAGTGAGCAAGCCTAAGGCGGCAGTGGCAAGGAAAAACACCATCAGATTAAAGTAGGAAGAAACCTTGAGAGGAACCAAGGCTCAAAAGGGGGAGCCTATCTCCTCTGGCCAGCACTGGGTTAATTAAAATAGGTACAGCTATGAAAGATGTCTGTAAGAACGCTAGGCTGAGCAACAAGTAGAGAACTCAATACCGAGCAACGGGAATCAGGTACGAATGGTATAAATAACCCGGCGTGCCGCACGGTAGAGCAATTGCAGGTGTGTTAACTCGTGCGGCGGCGCTTGTTAGTAGTAATCCCCTGCTGGTGCTGATTGGCTCGCTTACGTGTTGATCTCCGCTGGCTGGTGGACGTGACACATTTCATGCCCTAGTTTGAACTAGGAAATGGAAATTTGACACCTATCAATCACTACATGGAAATGTTAATGATCTTGCTTATTTTGAAATTAAATCAGATTATGTCTATTCATTAAATTATATTAATTCACACAAACACTTTCTTTTCCAAAAAATATGAGCCCCTCAAAGCAGTATGTATCAGTATACTGTATATCATACCTTTTTATTATTTCATAAAGCACAAGTGTTGTTTATTCTTCACTCTACATGAGAGAAACTACCCTGCTTTTCATTTTTCTTTGACTTTGTTTTCTAAATTTCACATTTAGAGATTTAATTTTCCTATTATTGAGTAAATTAAGTGCAGCTTCTATTTTCATTGTTGATACATTTCAAGTATTCATTGTTATTCTGCAAATTTGTTATATAAAGAATCCCCTATATAGTTGCAAAGGATGCAAAAAGACAGTGAAGTGCAGTGAAGTTTTAAAAGAGGTTTATTTTGTTATGAAGAGGTCCTCTGAACATAAGACTGACTGAGTGCTTTTCTCTTCCTATCTGATCTACATACAATACAAATGTTAACAAGCACCTTATACTGTATATAGCAAAACATTTCCTTTTAATACCATAAATTGAATTTAGTGAATCACACATTTTAGGTTCAGTATATTTAATGTTTATATTTAACCTTCTGATCTTTCATGAAGTTATCTATATAGGTTCTTTTGTGAACTACATAGCATGTCTGTTTTCACAGCACACAAAAATCATAGAAATCTACAGTACTATTCAAATACTTCCCACGCAACTAAAAAAATCTTCATGGCAAATTACAAAGAATTAATTGGAACTACACCCCAAAAATATTCTTAGTCACAAAAAATATTTTATATTATATTTTATTTTATCAAGAACTCTTATCACAACCTTGTTTCAGTACAGTACATACTGGTTTTACTTGATATTAAATATTTGTAGTGACACATTTTCTATAATTTCAACATTATTTTGTGAATTTACAGAAGAGTTTTAGATTTGATTGTTTTACACGGTAGTAAGATCCCTGACTGAGCATATGCCGTATACTCATTATCACAAATAATCAATAAAACCCTTAAACCATTTTATTCCCTTCCCTTAAAAAAGTACAAGAAAGTGTACTGTATTAGTATTTGTGTTTATGTAAAGTATTATGAAGAATATTACAGCACAACTTAACTTAAATGCCTTTCCTGCATGCTATAGGCTCTGTACCTAGTCCCCAAAGCGTTGCTCAGGTGTGTGCCATGCCATATTTGAATTTGTGAAATTTCCTCCATTATTTGATTTTTCATTTACAGCATTTGTATTTTTCACCCCCATGTACAGTATACACTAATTCACAAAAATATTTAGTATAAAACTTGAGTGAACTGTATTTTTAATTGTTAATTTAACACAATTTTGTAATTTTTAAAATCAGAACAAACAAAGTAATAAGACTTTTCAAACCTTTCTCCAACCTTGAGTATTTAAATCACCTATGTACTGTATGTGTTTTCTATGAAAGTAACCTTAGAATAAAATCAGACAGCTGCATTAGCAGTTTCATGCAAGTAGGATTTGAACATATTAGCATCAGACCTCCAAGCCCTCACCATCCCATCCCTAGTACCATGACACAAAATAATGGAATAAAAAAATAAAATTTTAAACTTGTTAGATCTAAGCCCATTAGAGATTTTGAAATGTTGCATGTGAGGAATGTAAGGCACACCTTGAAAGAATACCTCTAATTTGCAAGCATAATTAAGATCATAAATCAATGACAATAAAACAGGAAATGTCTGACCACCAAAAAGCGCTTTAGTGTAATTAAATACTAAAATTCCGTACTCTTCCTTTAATTAACCTTCTTGTTCCGATTATATTCTTAATTTCACAAGACTGGATTTTTGTTTTAACTCCATCTTGATAAAATGTTCCACAAACTATTGTAAGAGTTTATTAATAGGGTATGTTATATTATGTGGGGGATTTGTCTTGGGTGGAGTATCTTGGGGAATTGGCCATGACAGCTGGGAAGCTTTTACCAATCTAAAAATAATATAAAAATAATTATTTGAAAAAGTAGAGGTGTCTAAATGCTGCCATTCATTTACCATGGGGAACAAATAGGACAAAACCTAAATCCACAATTGGAGTACTGCAATGTTTAAGTTCCTTACTGTAATTTAGCTAAATCAACAAATAGAACAATTTATCAATCTAATTTCCTTGATACTGCCTTTTGTATCTATTCTGTCAGCTCCCACTTTACTGTAGCTCGCCTTTAGTTTTTCTTCACTGTCTTCAGTGTCACCCTTTTTCTGGCCAATTAGTAGATGGGAACTGTGTGGGTTGTAGTCCTCTCCTATTGTAGTTCTTTCAGCGTCTATGTAAGTATCTACACCCTTCAACTTGTCATAAGAGAATATTCTGTTTAATAGTAATTTAATTCATATACATTTTGTTTTTTTATCAATTTAAAGACTCAGTTTAAACAGAAATAAATGAATAGGTTGAATGTAAGGTCACAATCCATTAATAACAATAAGTACTCAAATGCTGCCCAATACCTGTGTATTTCTGAAATAATAGTACAACATAAATCTGGGATTTACACTTTCAGAAAACCCTATTATCAGAGATCTTGGTTGGCATTAGAACAAAGAGAGAATTGAAAAAAGCAGTATACTGAATTCATGAAAGGGATAAGAATGAATGATTGAGCATCTATTGATTGCATTTGTAAACAGGATTTTCAGAAAAAAAACCAACAACCTTTAGGATGTCAGTATGACCAAAGATTTACAGCTTAAACATTTCATTCCATCTTATATTATATTAAAGATATGTTACACTATATCATTTTATTGTACTCAACTTCTCAACTTGTCTTTCTCTGAGTGCACAAATAAAGTAATAATACAGATGCAGCCATCTAGAGTGTGTGTCAAAATTAGCTTCAGCAGGAAACACACTGCGCTAAATGTTTCAGTACTACAAATCTGTTCAGACTGCCTAATTCATGCTCAAAGAAGATCAATAGTTGGCACTTGTATTGCATTATATATTACTGAATTGGTAGCTTCATTTTGTTTTTCCAATTAATAATAATGTCTAAGAATCATATTTTTCCACATATATAAAATGTTTATATGCTACTGTATATAAACATATAAAATAAATGACACGGCTACTGCAACACATATGTAAATAAGGGCATATGAGCAAATATGTGCAAGAAGAGACCACTGATCCATTTCTTTTGAAAAATCCCAGAGAATTTGTTGGATATTTTTATGCCAAACACCAAATTTGAAGTAGTCAATAACTTTTGGGATTTTGAAATTTACTGTATACCGAGTCCCTTTGTAATCTCATCTGTTCAAGAAAAATATTCAATGCATTTTAATCTATGACATTCATTGCCTCTAGGAATGCTGACAAGTCAATATACACTCTTAAATTCTCTTTATAGTTTATATCTTCAAGATTAGTGCCACCCAACACATATTTGTAATGCCACTTATCTCATATTTACAATATACTACTTACATATATTACTTTGCACTTATCTCCCCTTCTTTTCTGGTTCACAAGGTGAGAAATAAGTGAATGCCATTTATTTCTCACCTTGCTTCCCAGAACAGAAGGGGAGATAACAAACCACAGTAGTTATTTAGCCCAAGGTATAAAGTACAGTACATCAAAATTAGAGTTGTGTTAGTGGCATTAAAGCACTGCATAAGTGTTACTTTAACCACTCAAGTGTTGCTGTAATTGGATTTAATTCTGTCCCAAGCTTGGATTTTATGTTCACATGAAAAAAATATATGTGACTATTAAGTACAAAAAACAACAAAAAAGTTAATATACACTATAATGTGAAGTTTTTAATGAGTATGCTCTTAATTAGTGCCACAGGAAATCAGTGGATTCCCAAAACTGTTGTCATTAACAAATGAGTAGACAGGCAGCCTTGGGGACTTGTGCTGAATAACAGCAGACTGTATGATGCAGCCAGATATCTAGACAACAGAATTAATATACTGGTATGAGTGTGTCTTTGTGTGTGTCTCTCAATGGAATGCTGCTTTTTATATTTACAAAGGCCTTGTCCATGTTCAAGAAGGACAGAAAATTAAAGACATATTTGAGAACTAACCATCCTAAGGGAATTTAACAACACTGAACCAAACTATTCATACCATTACACAATTCCTACTAAACCTCTAACAAGGATGATTAGTTTCTGATGTGTGTACAGTATTGTACATATATAGCCAATTACCAGTCCTGTTATTTACATATTTTAGTATTTTTTCTTGGAATTATAATAAAAACAGTTCTCAGGAAGTTTAAGTGTCTCTAACTTTTAGTGTGCTAATGCATTAAAAGCTTTTAATTTCTGTTTTGGAAAATGACATTTTAGTAGCACTCTATATTCCATGTAAGTGTACACAGTGAGAGACACATACTGTATCTATGTGTACACAAATTAAAACCTATCAAGCATGTAATAAAGGTAAAAGGAATTTATAGGTTAAATGGCAATTGCTGATATACAATAGCAATTTACCTAAAATCAACAAGTCAATATGTTAATGTAAATATGTAAATATAACACTAAACTTTCCTTGTATTTTTAATTTAGTAATTTTTAGTAGTAGTTTTTAACAAATCTACTTCAGATAATATATTTAGATTGTGTCCAAATTAAATTGACTTTTTATTTATTATTTTTAATTATTCTATATTTGATTATTCTTTAACAATTCATTATTCTTAACAACAATAACAATTGCATTTTTTTTGCTTACATTGCTTTCTTACTTTGGATAACATTGGATATTGTTGCTACAATACACAGACTTTTAATCCGTAAGACTTCACTGTAAAAAGCTTTCAGTTTCATGTGAAATCCAGTTTTTTGTCTTCTGTTAAATAAAATAAAAACCTTCTTGCAGTTAAATGGGTATTTGGAAGTTTGGTGACACAGTAACTAGAATAACAGTTTTGTACTGTAGGGTAATTACATATGAAGTAACACATACATTTCTATAACATTCATATATAATGCATTTAAGTCATGATGCATTTGTAGGTTATTCACATGACTAATGAAGTTAATCTGTTACAACAGTACCTTAAGAAAAACCCCAGGCCTCATTTCACTGCAAGCCTGAATGTTCTCTGGGGCTGAAACAGCTCAAGACATACAGTGGATATAAAAAGTCTACGCACCGTTATTGAAATTGCAGGTTTTTGTGATGTAAAGCCAGAAACCAAGATTAATCATGTCTGACATTTTTCCATCTTTAATGTGACCTTGCAACCAACAAAATTCAAGAGAAAAACAAATAGATAATTATTAGGAAAAATAATTGAAATTAAAAAACCTACAACTCCCTGGTTGCATAAGTGTGAATACCCTTTTATAACAGGGGCTGCAGCTGTGTTCAGAGTTGTGCACCTTGATTTCTGGCTTTACGTAACGAAAACCTGCCATTTTAATAAGGGTGTGTAGACTTTTTACATCCACTGTAAGTGATGAAATATCCACATTAATAAATGATCCAAGAAAGATAAAACTTTGAGTGAAGGCACCATTGCACGGCATGGAGAAGTTCAAGTGGGTAGCTGTGTCAGCATGTGTAGGCTGCAAAGGAACAAGTAAAGGTTTATTCCATGCTGAAAAGAGAAGAAAAGTAATACAACAAGAAAAGACACAGGTCACCTGAAAAAGGCTCAACAGCTGAAATGTTTCTTTTCTTCTCTTTTCAGCATGGAATAAACCTTTACTTGTTCCATTTCATGGCATGGCAGGCTAAAACCCCTTTGAACACCATGAAAAGAAAAAGAAGAGATGAATCACAGTAGAGGTGTTTGTTGTAATGAAGGAACTGGCTAATTGAATGAAGGAGTGGCTAATTGCTGTATAACCAGAGCAACGGGGTGAGAAAAAATGAGAAGTACCCCTATGCTCTTATGGCAAGAAAGTAGTCTATCACAAACATCAGCTTAAAAAGGAGATTACACCCCAGAAATGTAAATCGCACTGGGAAAAATCAGTCGATAACAAGGGTACACTCCATAAAAGCCTGGATGGTAAAACCTTCAATATCCTTCAATATCTAATGAATCAAAAATAAGGTCCTAAGAAGAGAAAGTCCTGTGGCAGTGGTCAAACTCAAGTGTAAATCATTCTAGAGAAAATAAGAAAGAAGGTGAGTGATAAACGGTAAAGAGGTCACAAAGAGAATTGGAAATTCCAAGACATGAATAGTGATTAAGGTAACCCTTGAATGAAGGGAAAAGATTGGCATCCAATAGGATACAGGAATAAGAGAGGAGAGGGTGCAGTGAGGGAGGAAAACCCACACTGTGTGTAAACACGTTTTCTCATTCAACCTGACGTAGGTGCAGTGGAGATCACGGAACAGATGAAGAGAGCAGTTGCCCTCAGTAAATTAGGGTTGACAGGCTCCCTTCTCCCTGGAGAGGCTAAAATAGAACAAACAAATCCAGGAGGGGATTACTGTGAAAGTCAAGAGAGTGTATGTGTAGGGCGTCTTCTGAAGAGATGAAAATAGATAATAGCCCTTACTGCTTAGTTGTATTCCTTAGAAGATGTCCATCTCTTGGATTCATGTTAAAGAAGTCTGCTGCTGAAAACTGGCTGAGGTACAGGTAAATGTAAGTCAGTGGTATGGCAAACAGCCTAGGAAAGTGAAACCTAAAAAATGCCTGGGTTCCCACATTCCATCGAGAGACTTCAGCTTCTGTAAAATGGATCAGGTCTCACTACTTTCATCTTTCATATTTAGCCTTTATATACAAATTTGTTGTTCAGGTCTTTATGACTAATCCTAAAGTTACTCTTTCAAGGTATTTAAATAAGTAATTTATTTTAAGTTAATAACCAAAGATAGAGAGTCATAAACACTCAAGTCAAGACATCCATTGGGTTGAGGTGAAACCCCAATTTCTCCATAATATACCGTTAAGCATATGTACAGACCTTTAGCATGTTATCAATATTAGGACTTCCAAATTTCCTCCTCTTAAACTACATGTGCCTTACTCTAAAACACAGTCCTCCCTTGTCAAGAACAATCACGTGATTGATTTCTGGTTGTGAGGACTGTTGCTGAGGAAATGATACAATCACAAAAGTCTCCACCTAATCTACATTTTTTATTGAATGGAACACTTACAGTATGTATCATAATTTCTGCGGAAAACTGGAAAGGAAGACAAAGAGACAAAAATTAAAATAGAGAGACAGACATTCTATACAGCTTTGATATGGCACTCTGCTTTGAGTAATGTAAATAGTTGACAGTAATTAGTGATAGTAAGTAGTGACTTAATTTAAGTTAAAAAATCAGTCAGTTCACAGCTAAAACAATTCGCTTGATATAAGGAATGATGAAATCCACTTCTAAAAGCTTTTTAATTGCATTTTTCTGGAAATATGTTTATTGTACATTCCATAACATCTTAAATTAGAGGAAAAACACGAATCACAAAAACTAACTTCATATAATATAAGTGTCATATCCCTGGTGGCATTATTAAAATGGAATCTGATTTATACTAGAAGTATTTATTGTGTATGAAGCATACTGGCAAAAGGGAGTAATGTTTATCAGAAGCCATGTGTTCATATATCTCTTGGCATGTACTAAGCATTGGGATAAATAGTGCTTCATGTTGTATGCAGTATACACTCAATACAATTGATAAATATGCTGAATATACACTGTATTCTTCAAAATTATAATTGGTCTTTCACTAGAATTTAAATTATTTCTGTGCATGTTCCATATTTTCTCTGCTGTTTTATTTACTTTGTAGTCTACAGTGAATATATTCAAAAATTAAAATAGAATATTAGTTTACAATAACATTACTGGCATAAATTGATGGTAAAAATGCTAAAAACTAAGAATCTTAAGCCCATGTAAATTAAGATGACATTGGTGCACCTTCCATCTTTACTCGTTGAATTAAGATTCACACTGTGCTAGAGTGCTTTACACCACGGAATCCTATTAACTTAATAGAGGAAGAGTGACCTAGACTGTGAACGAAAATTAATCAACTTTACACTGAGTGACATCAATCCCAGCCCATAAGAAAGAGAACAGATGTCTGTTTCTTAGTGAATAAAGGCATAGGCACTGCAGTAACAACATAAACAGTCATTGCACATTACTTGGCTATCATACTGGTGAAGAGAAAACACTTGACTTTCTATAGGATTTATAAATCTAGAAGTATTTGAGCATTCAGTTTATACATCCTAAAATTGTACTTTTAGGTCTTGAAATAAATATATATTGCAATATGAGATTAATACTTTAATAAATGAAACTCCACCTTATTGTTTAACTAGAATTATGTTATTTTTGGATACTATTTCAAAACAAAGGTTTTCAGTCCTGTATGGCTGCAGTTTCTGCAGGTTTTTCTTCTACTCCAGATCTTATCTGTCTATTCCTGCAATTATTAAACATACGATAAGAACATAAGATCATAAGAAAGTTTGCATACAAAATAAAGCCATATATATTTTAGTAGTTAAGTAATCCAAGGAATTCATCTAGGCATTTTCTAAAGGGAATTCAGGGTATCAACGTGGCTGAGTAGTTTGTTACAGATACCCACAGTACTCCGTGTAAAAAAGAACTTCTCTTTCCAATTTTAAATGTACTTCCATTTTGCATCCAATTCTGACTTCTGGTCTGTGTTTCATAGTAAAGTCAAGACATCCGTTGGGTTTGTCCCAATGACTTTGAGGATTCAGAATCCTTGAATCAGATCACCTTATAGTCTTCTGTTAATGATGATTATTTTAGCTACTGTAACAGCCTGCACCAGTGGAAACATCAAAATGGCAATAATAGTGATGACAGGTGAAAGACTTGACAAGGGCAACACCCCAGTGAAATTAGGGGAATATTTTTACCCAGTCTGACCACAAGTCATTGGAATACTGTATAGTGTTTTGATCATATTGATCAAATTAAATCAAAGTTCTAGAACAATCAATATACTGTACCGTATATACAGTATATATATGTTTGTGTGTTTTTAAACAACCAAATTCATTCTGTGAATTTAAGGAAGAAAGTTATCCATATAGTCTCTGGTCATGGAGTATTAAGTGACACAATGTCAGTGTTTTCAAAGTGCAATCTGAATATTTTGAATTCTTAAATCAGGTCACCCTGCAGTCTTCATTATTCAAGCAAAAAATGACACAGTTGTTTCAGTCAGTGTAGGACATTCCTTTGAGCCAAAATATGTATGGTTGTTTTTGCTTCTTTTATATACAGTAGCTTGCCAATCCTCCCATTTGTTGGGACTTTTGGGAAGAGTGGTGGTCCTAATATAGATCTCTGTTGCACTCCATTACTTCTAAGCTCTTTTCAGTTGTTGCCTTGGAAATATGCCACAATTGGGTCTAAATAATTTTTGTCCTGAACTATTGTTTTCCATCTCCTTCACACTTAATCAACTCATTACTGCAAAACAACTATGATACTTTTCATTATACCGTAGATCCTCTTAAAATTGTATTGTAGTAATTAACACAAGCTTTTATTTGGCTCCCCTTACTCCTCGCCATTGCCAAAGCAATCTCTGACAGCTGCCAGTACATTGAACAGCTCAAACAAAATTCTTGAAAGCTTGATTCAAAGCAATTCCAGTGAGAAATCAATCATTTAAGCTAATTTGAATAATGGTGGAAACTTGCTTCTTTTGAAATGTATTTGTGAGTGTGCCTATTGGTGTGCAGTTTGTATGTATAACTCTGTGCAGTTGTTTGTGTGTGTTTTCCCTTTCATTTTTACTCAAGCTATCATTCTGCCAATTGACTGGGGCAGTGAATGCGGGCTGGGAACCATTCCAAAAACTTTTCTGAAGCAATTGAATATTCATCTTCATTATAACATTGTCACTCCACTACACACTGCTGCTGATTTCTGTTAACACTGAATGGATGGTCACAGAAGGAATATTTTGAGGAATTAATAGCAAAAGGTGGGAAAATAATGAGAAGTGTAATCTGCAATTCTTAGTGAGTTGGGAAGTATAGGATGTAGACATTCAAACACTATATTGATGCTCCCAGATTTATTAGCTCAGCATTTTTTAAAGATCTAAATCATAAAACATTACTCTTAATTGACTTCTTTATTTTATAGGCTCAGTTTTCTGTTTACAGTCATTAGGCACCTGTGAAGTGCTGTGGAAAGCTGTGGGTTGCAGCTACTAATAGGAGTTCCCAGCTAGCACAAGGATCTGTGTCACTTAACTGGAGAGAACTGCTGGTACCAGATGTTAGACAAGCCTTTTACAGAAGTACTTAAAGAAAAAAAAAAGATGATCTGCAGAGCTGAGCTTCAGCTTGCAATCTCCTGTCAGTTAAGTATTTATTCTCTTAGATGCTGATGTAATATTCAATTGTTTTGCTTAAATTATAATGCTCACAAAGAAATGATGCTTATTGCATCATGTTAGCACTAAGTGAAGTTTTTAAGTGTTGTTTATCAATGCCTTGTTTTTATCCTTTAGAATTATACATAGTGTACAGTATTTAAAGGAACAAGTAACAGGTTTATTCCATGCTGAAAGGAGAAGAAAGAAAACACAACGTTTTGACTGTGGTACCTTTTTCGGGTGTAAAGAAAGACAAGGTAGCCAGCAAAGATTAAATAGCATCGGAGAACAAAAGCTGGGAGAGTGGAGGAGGAGGGAGCAGGGGAGAGGCACAGAAGCCACTCAGGTGGTGTGAAGTGGAGAGAGGTGTGAAGTCGAAACCTGCATGTGAATAGAGAAGAAAACAAGTCTGTCACTGAGAGAAGGGGGAAGGTATGAACCAAGTTTCAGGATAATTTTTGTTTCTGATGTCTTTCTGCTATGGGAGTTTAGAAACCCTTCTTTGAGAACGCAGACAGAGAGATCAGTGTGATCATGGCTGTCTGAGGTGACATAAGAAACTATGGGCTTGGAGAAATCTTTAATCTTCACAGCGCTAACATGTTCTCTGAAGTGGTCTCCTAGTCTCCTTCTGGTTTCCCATACTATATGTAAAGTGAATATGTTTTATTGTGACAATTTAATGTCTAACCTTTCTCACAACATTCAAATTATATTAAAATATAATACAAATGTTATAAAAACAGTAGCACTTTTTCTGTTTTTGATAGCAGTGATTAAAAGTCAAAAGTCACAGATCAAATCAGGACATCAGCATTATCCTCACAGATTTCAAATGTGTCAAACTGTAAAAAACGTAGGGGTTTCTCACTCTTGTCTACTTTTAGAACTACATGTCCACAAAGTCTGCAGCATATTCTGTTTCTATTTATGAAATGGGATTCTTTCTCTTATAGATGCTGTGAAATTAGTTCATGTTTACATCTGCTCAGGACTAGACTACTGCAATGCTTTGCTAGCAAGACCATCAAAGATCTGTGGCAGTATGTTCAGAACTGTGCAATTGAATGCTAACCAAGCTTAAAAATCCAAAGTTATTTCTTATATGCTGAAAAACCTGAACTGGCTGCCATTTTTTCACAGGATTGACTTTAAAATTATTTTATTGACCTAGGCACTGCATGGTCTGTCTCCTGTGCTGTGTACCTTCAGGAGTCACATACCGCACACATCTCAGTTAATTCTCTTCGTTCTGCTGGAACTGATGCCTAGTATAATGTACCATTCTTTCATGTAGAATTTGGTGCATATAATGAATTCTTGAATTATTAATTTAATGCACATGCTTAATGCATAGCAAATGTATCCCAATGTATTTTGTGTTAAACATTAAGCTTAACTTCGGTCCCTTGTTTTGCATTATACAATTCATTTTAATACCAGATATCTCAATCATGTAAATGAAAGGATCAAAGGTTATGTCCCCGTGAACAATAGACAGAGCATGCCAGGATAATACTACAGTAAAATACTCAATATATTGTTGTAGTACTGAAATGTCATATTAGTCCTTGATCAGTTTGGTAACACATTACAATAGTTAAAAGGTAATACATCCACTTTTTACGATGTAGAATTTAATTATATGTATAACCTTATTTTTTTAAGAAGTTCATTTGGAATTATTAAGAGGGTATAAACATGAGACCACATTTACAAAACTAACTATAGAAATGCTTGAAATGATTCAAATACAATTAAATCAATGTGATGAAAGGTTTCTATTAAGATATACAATAGTTTATTTGGTGTATTTTAATACTATTTAAACACAATAAAAGCAAGTAGAACAATTAACTGGTTGTTAAAATACCTTCGGGGTAAGAATGGGTTATGTTCAATGCACTTACAAAAAAGAAAAAACAAACAGTAGGAATGTTTTTACAAAAGCACTTTCAGAAAATATGCAAATACAGGCAGTCCACCTGGCCCACCAGGCTTTGGTAGCAAAATATATCTGAAACGTTCATATTTATAAAGTGAAGCAACCAATTTTTTTTTTGTAGAGCCTGCTTTTGCTTAATAACCCACAAATTTATTTTGTACTGTACTTTATTTCATGTCACGCTGTTGTAAGTACAGAATCCTAGGCAGTCCAACATGTTCTAACAGACACACTTCAGTGTACTAGAATAGACTGTGTGGGCACCAGTAGCAGTTTTCTTTGCCATCAATAATTATTTTAGCATTTACTCCCAAATGACCACTTTAACAGCTTTTTACACTTGTCAGATATGATCACTATGACAGCATTGCAAGCTAAATCGCATGACAGACCAATAAATCTGGTGCAACATAGTATTCAGAATGAATCAATGGTATCATTCAACCCAGTAAAATGTTTTCCTCCTACATCTTCATGTCCATATTTGAAACAGCCAGTGTTCAGTAGAAATTATTTCCCTTGTGGTTATATACATACAGTAGAACATATCTTGCATATGCCATTCATTTTTTTTAATTCAGCCATGATGATTAATAAATATGCGCACATTATTAAAAAAGGAAAACTATACATTTCTTTCAATACATTTTTCAAGGCTGTATTTTGTAACACAGATCTGATATGAGAATATGGAATTATATATTTTAAAACACATGCAATATAAATATATTAAATGATAAATGAAAGGTAACAGAACAACATCTACAATATTACTAGTTTTTGGGAGTTTTATTGTCAGTACAAATAAGAAATTGTTTTCAATTGACCTACCTCGTTAAATTAAGGGTTAAAATGGGCTTTTTGAATACCAGGATTTATTTTGTCCTACACGAACTGTGGCATACAAGATTGGAGATGTCGCTTTTGTACAGCATTTCAAAAATGATTTATGTCTGCATTATATTAAATAATATCCTAAGGGTTGTTTATTTAAAATACATTTTCATCACAAAAAGTTTATCTTCAGGTGCCATGTCATGGATAATTTGACTTTTCAGCCTGGCATCTGAAATATTTTAAAAAATGGTGAGCTTTTTTTCCAGAGTGTTGCAGATTTCAATTGTATTGAGCATTGGAAAATAAAATCCACTGTCGATGTCAAAATAGATAAAATGAAGATGTAAATCAATGTGTCTTTTTGTCCAATACTAACTCATCAATGATCAAATTGCAAAAATAATTTTAATAATTGTATATGTTTTAGCCATGCCATGCTAATGCAATGCGCTGTATTGAAAGTGTAATGCAGATTATATGATCTGCCAGATCTGTCACAAGTTCTTCTTGAACTCTTATGTATTTAGAATTCAAGCACCATGTAAGTTAGAATCTCCAGAAAAGTAATGAACCATAAATTATTGCTGTTAGATATTTAATGCTCAATCAGTATGTGCCCTCTCATGCATATCCCACCGGCATCACACTCATTCTGACAGTCTAGTGCTGGTTCAATTACTTTGCTCATTTACAATAAAAGATTAATGAAAAGAAGTATATTTTAGTTCACTGAGATTAATTGCATCCCCTTACCTTCCAACAGTAGAAATATTCAGACTATAATCCTGATGGCTATTTTGTCAACAAGTACATGGAAAATTAATAGACTTTCAACAGGCAGACTCCTCTGAGAATCTCTACAATATGAACATCAAGAAGGGAGATGACTAAAGCTAGGCTATTTTAGCTGAGACACATTCATTTACCTTCCTGCTTTTTTTTTTTTTGCTCCTGATGACACTTTCAGAAAACATGCCTACAGATTTCACTTTTCTTTAAGAAATATATGCTTTTCAAAATCTTTTATAGTAGAAAACAAAACAACATATCAAACAGTTTTAGTGTATTAAGTTGTATTAGTCACAGAATAGTATATTAAGCCATATAAATTGTGAATTATTGTGCAAAAACACCTTATGCTAAATAAATTATGGCCTTGATCTTTGATTCATTATACAATTGCTTATAGAAACTGCTCACTTGCATGGAATGTCAAACATTATTCCATGCATTTAGAGTTCCTAGTGATGGTTATTGGCAAACATGTTACCAATGTGAATAAAGTACAACCTTCATTCTATCCATCTTTTAGTTGCCACAAAGGTTCTTTTCTCCAATAAATCAATACCTTGGATTTGTTTGTCTTAGCTCATCCTATTTTGTCTATCTCTCTATGCCTGTCTTCCTGTTTTTAGCTAGCTGATTTGTCAGTCAACATTTCATTCATCTACTGTATATACAGTAAAATACTGTCTTAAAAGAAAAAAAAAAGTATTTCAAAATATATTTTGGCTATATCTATATACAATATACAACTTAAATTTCCAGTCTAATTTTGTTAGTTACAGATGATTTTCAGGATTTCTGATGGAATTACTTTAATGACTGAAATTATTTTTTGTTACTGGTATTACTGTTTCTCTTCAGCTAGATAAGGAAATTCATACCCCTTTGTTAAGTGTGGTTGAGCCCTATGATGCAGAACAAATGCATTGTGGAGACCAGCTCTGTTTTTGTTAATTAGTCTTCAGTTAAGAAATAATTGCAGGCATCCGCCTTAACAGATTCTATGCTCAAAGTCTATTGTGAAGTTTTCAAGATGTATTCATTTATTTGTGTCAATTTCTAAAGAATGAATACAAGTTTGTGGTACATGAACTAGAATGGAATTGGTGTTTGTCTTCAAAGTCAAGCATGGTGGACAGCAGCTTAGACAGAAAGAGAGAAGATAAATCATTGTGAAAGTGAAAACTCACAGATAAGAAAATTATAGTGTCATGTGTCTTTGAATGGCAGTCAAAACCAGAGGATTTTATCATTAAATTGATAATATGAAGCTTAAAGTAATATAAGACTTACAGCTTAGCTATAATATTGTTCCATTAAGATTATCTCAGCTGAAAGAAAAGCCTTTTCGTTTTAATTTCATGTTAGAACAGAGTCATTATTATTGTAATACTCACAGGAACAAGTTTGTAGACGGTGCAATTAAATTTCCAGAACAAAACACTCTTGGCTCGATGAAGGATTCCCCCAGGACCTGTCGGCTCTCTTCACGCTTGCTCCAGATGAGGGGAAAAACATATTTTCTAATGACTTCTCTAATAATCTTGTGGGGTGTCAGCTGTAGACACCAATTATTAATTAGAGGAGAAGAACCCCCACAGAGGCCTTTCTTAGTGATAATGCAAGCCATTAAAATCCCCTGTCTGGGCAACCAGGGAAATGGTTGTTAAACTGATTTTTAAGTACAGAATATGTTTTCGTATGAAATTTAAATATCGTGAGAAAATTTGGCGGAATTTATGCAAGACCAACTGAGTGTTGGAAGAAGTTGCAAACTAGTGATTTAATATAACTTAAGTTTTATGCTTTATTTGCACTCTTTCTTTCAAGTGTTACATTTTCCAGATCAATCTTTGTTTTTTCTCTTGTGAGATATTCCAAAAATATACTGTATTTTAAAGGGGCTCGTCAAAACAGAGAACTGACAAAACTGGCATAATACAATAGATCAACTTAGAATATTTTTTTTACTTTGATTGTCAGTCCTTTTTTATTCTCTTGGAACCTCAAATGGATACATTTTTCAACAGGGTATAAAGGAATAGCTTATCTAATTTGGTGCTATCAGATGGTTTAAGCACCAATCATTGTTTTATTACAGAAATACTATGAGAAATGTAGTTGTTTTTGATGTGCATCAGTTCCTACTAACTGATAATTTTCTACTGATAATTTACCTGTGTTTTTTGAATACACACTCAATATTCATGATTGATAGTTGTTAACATAAGGAACTGTAAAAATTGTATTTTGTACTTATGTGTTTAGGAAGCACAGAAACGTGCAGACATGTGCCTACAGTATGTGAAATATAAATAGAGCAGTGACCTGGAAAAAAATATTTTCAATTAGCTTTGTCATCCCTTTTAATATGTGGAAAGGCCAAGTCTGCATATTTGTCTGCTGGTATCATCTCCTTTTATTAAAAATTAATTACAAGTTAAATGCAGTCAGGGGATAAGCTATCAATGGGTTCGTGACTTCAGACACTGAGGTCTGCTTGACTGTGACTCAGGGAGGCAACAACTCTAACATTTCATGTCATTTGTCAACTGGCTTTCTGTATAAAACTAACTGAATTAGATCATATTCAATACATATACAATACAAATAGAAATGTGCATTCCATTTCAGGTATGATTAGAAAAAAATAGTATGAATACTGTATGTGTTTTTAGGTTATTGTTACTATAGGTATTTTAGTCTTAGTACAGAGCAAGCAGGTGATAAAAAAAACAGAGAGGATTCCCACTCTGTCTTCAGTGGGAAGTGAAAACTCATCAAGAAATGTTTGGCCAACGGATCTTTCAGTATAAAACTTTTATATTCACATTCCAGTTCTCCCGAACTATTCCAATTATGTTTGATAATATAGTTCATGATCGTAAATGAATATTTGCTTGTCTTTGAGAGTATTGATGTGATTAACTGGATGAGACTAACAGAACTTTCGGTATATTGTATATTCACAACCTCTATGAAACTCTAAATTATGTTGTAGTCATCAAAGTACTTCTAAATGTATTTCTAAATGTTTGTAATTGTCCCTCACATCACATCACTACATGATAAAAATAGTTTTTCATTCTGATTATGCTTGTCCTTATTTCTTCTACAGTATTCTCTATTTTCTGAGAAGTAAGGGTTAACTATTGAAAAAAGTATAAACTTGTACAGTATTTCTTTATGTATAAAAGTATGTGCTTTGCATTAATGTGAAATGGTAGGACTGAAATGGAAACGAGCAATTTTCATGGACAAAAAGTGAAATTTTAAACTGCTTTTACTTCTGCATAACTATATTAAATAGCTCATGAATATTACATTTTTTAAAAAATAATAGCTGGGTTTCTGACCCAAATGGTAGAAGGTGCATTGTTAGAGAGTAAATTAGGAAGGTTCACTGTCAGTGCAAATTGCATTACAAGTAAATGTGATGTTCCTGATACAAAAAAAAAAATGATAATAAGGGCCTTTTATTATATACACCATAGGATGTGGAGGTACTACTCCCTATGCAAAACTAAAGCAAGACAGAAGATGTTTCATTACCAAGCAATTAGTTGTATTCTCTTTTGTGAACTTCATGTCTATTTTTAATTATTTAAATCTGCTTATATTTGAATTAGAAGTTTTTTTTTGTTTCAGTTTAAATGCAGTGAGTTATTTAATGTATTAAGATGTATTTTGTAACAATACAATCATACACATGATTTACTAAGAGCTATACCACACAAACTCCTACATATTTGAAAAAAGTTTTTTACAAGCATAACACTAAAAGAGGCTAGTGCTATTACCATCTCATAAACCACTACTTAATCTAAGAAAGTGATTTTATATTGAAAGGTTTGTTTTTTCCTTCCGATTTTTATAAAAGAAGAGTGTTTTATATTGAAGACATTTTCTAAAGAAAGTAATCGCTCTGTGAAACCTGCCAAATTATACTTAGGTTTGCATTACAATGCTTTGTGATTTTTTTATAATGCTGCTATGTAATTCAGTTTCTGTTTAGTGTTTCTTTTTTCTCTCTGTATTTTTGCCTTTTTCTGTATTTCAACAATGAAAATTCTTTTATAAGAAGATTAATTATAATGTTACTTTCTGCAGTTCCCTTCCCCTGAATTCAATACCATTCCTAAAATACCCATTTTAAATGTAATAGGCATAACAATATTATATAGTCTCTTTATTCCTTGCAGATATTATGAACTAATTTTAGTGAATTCTTTAACTCTGTTTAAAAAAAATAAATCTTTATCTGTATTCAATAGCTTCTTCCATACTAGTTGAGGGTGACATGTACAGTTACAACTTAAATTCTTAAGTGACCGGGATTCAAAACTTAGCATTTTCATGAGACAGCACAAATACTGTACATGTGACGTTAAGCTTTAGTAGCTCCACCTGGTGGTTTTACAAGGTGCTTCCAGATACTATTATCATATTTCAATTAACATGCGGTATGATTCGGTATATTGCAGCACTCCCACCGCGTTTCAACACAGTGTACCTCACTCATTTTGAATGGCTGGATCTGTACTTCACAGTACAAACACTTCTTACATGACTAATTATGCTCAATCTGATCTTACAATACCAATTGATTACATTTTGGGTGTTCTGTATAAATACATAAATAACTTATTCTATTTTGTGGTAAACAACATAGAGATGCAGCCATTCAAAATGCATGGTACAACCCCGTACCACACCAAATTATCTACAGTTCACCATGTTGGACTGCAGTACGTGATTGGCTGGCCAAAATGACCGACAGGGGCACTCATGGTGCATTGGTTGTCAGTGAAACTATTTAATAATTTAATCTCTTTACTTTGCATGTTTTAATCTTCTTAATATTGAATATTAATATGAAATTGTACAAATAAAGGGAAATTTTAGTATCTGAGCATAAAAAGAAGAGCATAACACGTATGAAGGTCATAAATTATATTAATTTAGGAACATAAACACATTATGTAATTTGTATATGGCTGGTATTGGTAGTTTAAATAAAAAATACACACCAGTATTTCACTTTCTTCCTAAACATTTTAAGCATCAAAGTCTTTCATTCAGTTAAAAACCTGTACTGTGGTTATTTTGGAAATGTTTTTATGTGCTCTGTCTGACTATATTAAGTTTATATACTTTATAAAAAGTTATAATGTTTTTACCTTTTCTATGAATATTTGCACTTGTTATCGCAGTAAAAATATGCATACTTTTAATAATTTGATTAATAGGGAATATAATATGGAATCACGTATCTAAAGAAATTAATAATTACATAATTATATTCATATAGCTCAAATTATCACAGCAGTACACTTTGCATCAGTTTAACTCATTCACCCATGATTACCTGAAAAATGTTTGCCTCCCCTTTCAGATACAGCTTAAGCTGTTAAGCGGCGTGTTGGTGTAATGGCTTAAGCGTGTGTCTTGCATGCTTGAGGTTAGGGGTCTGAACCTAGCTGTCGCCATGAGTTTTCTTTTAAAAAATAAACATTTCTTTGAAAAACTATAATAGCAAATATTATGGACACTATATGGACATTTTTAATATTTCTAAATATTACAACATGTTCGAAGTTAAGTGATTTATTAATAACAGCGAATAATTTCAACGAATAATTTCATTATTACATTACAAACTCCAAGCATTTAATTTTGTCTATTGCTATATTGATATCAACAGCAATGTAGTTAAAAATGTTTCCAAAATAACCATCTATGCCAATGCACTGCTCGTATAATCTCTCCTCCTTCTCTTGACTGATGGGCAAAAGCTGGATATCTGGGAGAACCGTATGTTGCATTAGCATCTGTGAATTCTGCTGTGTAGATGGTGCTTCCTGAGGGGAGACAGACAGAGGGGACAGCGCCAGCCAATTTCTGGGCGGAGGTGAGCAGAGAGGCTGGGATGGAGTGTCCTGAGCCGGTGTGTGCTCTGCTGGAAGCAGAGCGCTGTGTGGAGATACGCATTCTACCAGGTATAGCAACCTGCGGTGAGAGGCACTTTTCAGGAGATGAAGATCTGTTCGGAGACAGCTGCCCTAGCATTTGACTACCGGAACATACTGTCTCCGGATTTTGCATCTTTAGGAGTGTCTCCAACCTCCCATCCCTTCCCAGCAATGAGTTTTAGTGGTCCCGCTGCTGCCGAAAAGTCTTCACACAGGTGCTGCTTTTACCGGCTGGCACCCAGGCAAATGGCCGAGAGCAGAGACCCACAGCCTGTGGTAGATAACATAATACTGTACATGTAAGAAAGAACGTTACACAGTAGTATTCAGCAGTTGCGGAACAGACGTCAAAATAAACTTTTCTTTTCATCCATCTTACCGCTTTCTTTTTAACTGTCTTGGTTGTCTTCGAAGACCATTTCGTGTGCGCAGTGTTTTCCTGAAGAACAGGCTGTGAAGAAATATTTATAATAGAATGTATAATTCAATACAGCAATAATACCTTGTATTATGCACTATAATCAGGGATTTCAGATGAAGTCCACTGTATTTGCTTACCCTTCACACTTTGCAAGTCGAAGCAGCTGAAGCACTACGTCTCTTCCCGTAAAAAGTCTTTGTCTCCATACTATGGCTGTTGTAGTTCAGGCTCGTGGATTTATTTGGTAATAGGAACTCGAATCCCATGAAAATATTTTCATGTACGAGTAGAATAGGTGAACCTTACAATGAAAGACAGGTTCCTTTCACCCAAGGCTGGCAGGAAACAATCGAAACTCGCCACACCCAGACTGTTAACTTGATCGACCTTTTTGAATAGCCTTGCAAATGCACTCACACTGTAGGATCTGCACTCGACACACCACAGGTGTCACATTTACAGCACATGTCAAACCAGATGTGCTTCTGTTGGGATTTTTTTTCTGCATATCCTCCCCTTTATAATTTATACAGTATGCCTATTCCAGAGAAATTTTCATTGTTGATAACTATGCGGGGAGAGCATGTCGATTCCAAAACACTCTATGGCAGCATAAGCAAGCAATTACCTGCTCGAAAACGAATGTGTTCCCAAAAGCATATACTGTACAATTATTGCAACATTTGCAAACATTTTCACTACATAACCACGTAAGTTGTTCTACTTTGTACCGTGACAAGAGAATACACAGTGTATTAATTATTGTTGTTGCTGGGCTTCGAGCTTTGAGTCACCTACTTACTTCTTCGACTAGCTTGCAGAGAAAGTCATTGCCCTGCTTTTTGTCTATCACTTAATAAAAAGGTCAAAGTAGAACAAGTTATTTACTACTGTGTGTTTATTTTGGGGCTTTACATTAACATTTATAATGGAGAGTCCCCATTACCCCCTACGGGCCAGGAGGTAAGAAGACATTTTCATACTATTTTCATTTATTTTTTATTAAAATAACAAAAGCATGTTTAATTAAATGCTTTTATTGATTCACAATCTAACAAAGCAAGACAGAACAAAAATATCTGTGAAATCACATTCATGAATGTCCCCAACTGTGCTCAACAATCTTAGGAAGAACACGAAGTACACATTAATAAAACTTTTGCAACCTTGTCCTATCAGATCTTCCTCCCAGAATTGCTTTGATGAGTTCTTGCTATGTGCAAGGTTTTGCCATTTCCCCAAAAACAAGTAATAACTTTTGGCCCTTTCTGATAATGTTCCAGTTCAAACAATGCTTACTGCAAGAGCTTGAAAAGATTAATCAGTTTCTTCCAACTTTTGCTTGGAGGGCAATTTAGACAACATTCCATTTTGGGGCACTGCACTGTATATAGGCATATATGTCAGAAAGAAAATGTTTAGAAAACATTGAAATAACTATTTTCCTAACTATCATTTCTGTCCTAAAACACAGCCATGACATCAAAAATTGTCTACATTTTGTGGTAATCCTAACTCTAACCCTAGCTACGGGTTTGCCTTAGGTTAGGGTTTAGACGTTCTTCTATGAGTTTCCACAATTTTCCATTCATATGATTGGTAAATATACTTCACTGAATCAATATATTCATCTGAAAAGACTAAGCTACCTTGCCAAAACAAGGAGAATATTATCAAGAATGGTAAAATTAATTTTTGACGAATGTTCTGTTGCAACTGACCTGTGCAACATCTTTTTTCCTTTGGTGGTACCTTGCACCATTGGGACCCTGTGTTCAATTCCAGACCTGGGGTGCAATCTGGGTTGAGTTTTTATGCTCTGCCATGTTTGTGTCTATTTTCATTGGTTTTCTGTTTTCCACCCATAGTCCCAAGATATACTGGCAAGTTAATTGGCTTCTGGGAAAAGTGGCCCTTGTGTGAGTGTGTGCATGTTTTCTGTCTGTGTCTGAACTGCTTGCTGGGATAGGCTCTGGGTCCCCCTGGCCCTGTATTAGTTATAATATTAGTTATAATATGGATTGATAAATACCATATCATACTCTGATATAAGAATGTTTGGTATACAAATTTTCGCTAATCCGAACAGTAAGAATTTGTACCTTGTAATTCGTTATAAGAACAAAATTTCGCAAATTTGAAGTTCGTACTGTAAGTGATCGACTTTGGCCAAGAACCTTCTGCGAACATTTGAATTCAGCGCCACTGAACAGCTGTTTGTTTCTGCGTGAGCGCAAGGCATTGTGGTTTAGTACGCAGTGTGGTAGCAGTCCTTTGTTTATGATTACAGTGATAGCTCATTTTCAAAGTGTTTTTTGTGTTCGATTTGTAGTTGCTGTTCATTATGGGCCCTAAGGAAGAGAAAAAAAAGATTATTTAGCGTGATAGTAGACAACATAATGCACGTCATTCTAGCCGATTGCTTGGATAATGATTTATTATGAAAGAATGAAAAATGTAAATATGATATCATTAATTATTTTACATCTATAGTTGGCTTATTTGAGTGGAACTGCATTGTTCACTAAGCTAACTATAAGGCTCTGTATGTTATTATATGTTTAGACTGGTTTTTGAATGAACTTGTCTTCGTTTCAGAACGGAGTGAAATTTCCCCCGTAAGACATAACTGAATTTTTATTTTCGATTCCCACATTCCAAACAAATTTTCAGAAACAAATTAGGTTTGGATACCAGGGTATGAGTTTATTCCTTTTTATTCTTATTTTAAAGTTTATTTTTATTTTAAAAATTCAGCTAAAGTGGTCTTCTGAATGAGCATGCTGCTGAGATTGACCTAGAGATAGGGTAGAATAATTGATAAACTTTGACTTAATTAATAATTATAATCTATAATTATGTATTTAAAATTATAGATTATAATTATAAATGAAGTCAAAGTTTATCAATTATTCTACCCTATCTCTAGGTCAATCTCAGCAGCATGCTCATTCAGAAGACCACTTTAGTGGTGACGGTATGTTGGAATATGGCCTGTCGTTGAAAGCTAACCTTACACCTACCACAGGCTTATTCCAGCCCTTTAAGTAAAATTGATGTGAATCCTACCTTTCGCTTGATTTTAAGATATGCTTAAAATAAAATATTAAAAACAACCAGAATTCAGTCCACATGTACTGTGGACATTTATCTGCAGAGGTATTTTTCCCCATTTTAAACAATATTTGATCTATTGAAATTTTTTAAAATGTGCATGTTTCAGGATAAGCTAGGGTTAGTATTAAAATGATAAAATATGAATTCACTTACCATTATTTTTGTACTTCAAATGCAAAATTGTAACCTTATGAAGATGGGAATATATTTTAAATAGCCATTTACGTGTAAAAAATAATAACAACAGTGAAATATTGCTTTTGAAATGTGAATTACAGTATGTCCTAAAACAAGGCCATGTCATCAGCACCTGAGTGCATTTAAAGAAAACACTAAACTTAATTCTTAATAAGGGCTTTTTCTCACACTTTAGTAATTTAGTCATCTCAATCTTGATATTCATTGGAGTTGAAAGTATACTTCAAAAATCATGTAACCACAATTTCAGCATACATTTTGTTATTACATAATTATTATATAATAATAGTATAATTACATAATAATTTGTGTAATAATAAATGTACCTGATGTTACAATGTTCCTGTTTTAAAGAAGTTCTCAATTATGTGAAACATGCTGTTCAAATTATCTTCTAAATGAGTGTGCTTCTCAGGCTGAGACGGGGTTAGGGTTAAAATAACCATTAAACGTTGACTTCACTGCTCAACATGGCTGTGCTTAAATGCCAAAAATAAGAGTCTGCCACATAGTATTCGATTTTTTTCTGTTAAGTTGACTTTCTAAAATATGTTTTAAGCTTTACAGTCATCCTAGATGAAAATTATTAATTTGAATTAAAAAGTAGTGAAGAAAAAATAGAATCTGCTTTCTTAATTTCACATCTCTTTTTTCTATTTCTATTACTCAAGGAAAGACATATTTGTTATGAAAACTGTTCTTTAAGTTAAAGAAATTCCATTATTGGGACATTACATACTGTACATACAGTGTAATGAAATGTGGACTAATTCATCTGCAACCATTTTAACACAGCAGAAAAAAAACAAGTTAAAGTACGCTATCTCGGTATTGCTTCAAGAGTAAATCAATAAATATATTCTATTAGGAGTTAACTGTATTGAACTATGTAGTTTTGGCTCTCTGCCTGTAATGACTGTCATGTTTTAATGACAAAACACCCAATGCAACGCCTTATACTATGTGATGAAGTGCATTACAGGAAAACATTTAATTAAAGAAGTGGTGGGTGATGATAAACTGTAAGAGAATATGTTAAGTAGATCACTAAATAGCCCAGAAACCTGAGGTGAAATACAGTTCTTTCTTGTGAGTCAGTAGCTCATATATCTTTACTTTAATAACAACATATTGGTTATAAACAAATAGTGGTACATCTTGAGCACATGCAAATAGAACACACATTTATTACATTTTAGAATTAATTTTATAGGTATTTATTGGGATTTAGTTTTTTCTCTCTCATTTTGAAATAAAAGTCCATTAGTTTTCTTTAGCAGAAATTAATGTTACTGAGCAAAAACATTATATTAAAAAAGATATTAAAAAAGAAAATATAATACTTAATGTATTTATTTTCAAAAGTTCCATTTTCCTGCCCTAATCAAGATTAGCACTTTCTGAAGCCAATTTTTCCTACAACAGGAACTTCAATAATGTACTGTACACCTGTACATTATTGTAAGTAGAAAATGTAAAATGTAGTTTTCTTTTAAAAGAAATCAGGGTGATACACCCTGATGAGTCTGAAAAAGTATTTTGCTTACACCTCTTATTGCTAATGACTTTTTGACATTATAAGAGTTAAAAAGGATTAATTGTTCATTAAGGACTTGAATCACAAAAATCCATGATTTAGCTCATATAGGTGTCCATTTTGTAGGTGAAAGGAATAATTACAAAAAAATATAAACAAAGCTTAAATGTAACTTAATCTGAAAAATATGTTCATGTTACCCAAAACTGCTCTTGTGCTTTCAAATAGTTCATGATTATGTTAGGAAACAGACCTCAGTTATTTTAGTACACTTCTGACAAGTCACATTCATTGTTAACTTAAATTTTCCTTATTGTGCTATATAAAGTTTTAACCCCCTCCGAATGTGTTAACTCATTGTTCTAAGTCCTCCAACAAACCTGGTGTCAGTGACTGTATGAGGCGCTCTTTTAGAAGAATGTTCAACAGTGTAGCAGCTATGTGCATGATGAGGCTGACACATGGCTGAAGCCAATACATGGGTAATGCATCTGATGAAAGCTGCCTGTCACCAGGTAATAAGCCTATTACAGAAATAGTATTTCTCGGAGCCTGGCTGTAAGATTATAAAAAACAGAGAGCAGCTTGAACATGAAACCTACCCAGGGGTTGCTGACATGTCACAAAATATGATGGGGTTGAGGCTGGGTGCGCCAGACGGTATCTGTATAGCCTTCAGCAAGTGCACTGCTCTAAAGCTGCAGGGTTTACGTCTGTTCTGATACAGTAAAAATCACTCATACAGTGACAGAAATGAATCTAAGAGGACATTGACCGGAAACTGACACATTTTGACATTTTTTTCCAGATAATGAAAGTAAATAGTTTACATTGAATAACAATTTGAAGCCATGTTTTGTTAATTTTTTTTAGAAAAGCATTTATTTCAGCTTTTTTTTTCCTGTTGAAATTTGAACTGCTTGAATATAACAAGCACATATCCCCATTCTCAATTTCAAAACCTGAATATCCGCAACTTTTCTTTTTAAATGAGCCACTTAATCTGCTGAGTAACATGACAGTGCATGAGCCAAGGTAAGGTAATATAGCATCATTGTGTTCTATTAATAATTTAAAAAGGAAAATTTCACTATTACAGAAGCTAGAAGGAATGAAACTACAAATGCAATCTTTTGAACATTCTGGTCACAAAAACATGTGGGCCCCTTTCCAAAAGATGAGCACAGATTGCTAGTTGGAATGTCAGACGAAGCAAAATAATGTGATAACCCCAGAGAATACAAGAAAAATTAGTAATTCCTTTCTCCAGTTAGGTCTTTGAGTATCAACAGCATGACTTCAAGATGAACAACCTACCACATACTGTACATTCTGTACATGCATTTTAGAATAAAGTGGCAGTCAAAAGTATTGTAGTTCTTGTAAATTGTACGGAAATTATATACAGTTCTACTAGTTTATGCACATTTTCCACTTTAAATGAAATATAACAGTAAATACAGTATATTGTAATCTTTCAACATATAATTTCAGTGACTGTAGAAGAGTATTGTATAATACTAAATTAATTTTGTTTTACGATTCTATGTCATTTTTTCAATATGATCATTTTATATTGTTCAGAAATTGTTTAAACATATCTCCTTGGATTAAGGCATCAGCTAAACAGTTGTACAGTACTTCTGAATTGAATCTCAGTTATGTGATTTTTCTTCCATTTAAACAGTTTAAAATCCACTTTCTATAAGACTCCAGTTAGTTTTCTAGGCCTGATATAACCCAGAAAAATATTTTGTTAAAAGCAGATAATTAAGCGGGCCTTTAAAAAATAAGCTTGAAAGAGGGCAGGGGATGATTGCACAGTAACTTAGGCCCCCACAGTAATTAAGCACCAATATCTAGCACTTTAGCACTTTGTGTACATAGTGTACACATTTATTTCATTTCCAAGGCACCTTTAAAATCATGTCTTGTCTCAAAGTTTGCAGGATTCAGGGGCTAGGTGGTAACGCTATTGTTGTGATTGGTAGCATCCTGACTGCATGGTCATTGATCCAGTCCTGTTGCCTCACTTGGTGCACTTCATGCAAGCTCATCCTGACATCACAACAGCCAGCCAGGCAGTACTTGTCCACACCCTACTTGTTTAACAGCTGCTTTCTTGCAAGATGTGAACTTTACAGTTACGCTGTGGATGTCCTGTTCTCTAGACTTGAGTCACACTGAACATTTGTGGGACAACATGGGTGCAGATGTGGAATCTAATGTGATAACACTAAATGCCACATGTACACCCAGATAGCGTACGCGGTCTCGTTGGGACAGAATTCCACAACACTTTCATTTTACAAGTTACAGCATACTGTACAGTATGTAACCTGATGCAAAGCATCTGTCACATACAAAAAGATCATGCTGCAGGGAATGGCAACTATTCTTAGCTTGTGATTTTCACAGAAGACCCCGTGATGCTCAAACCAATTGATGTCAAATCTTTATCAACACAATAATTTTAAATTTATCAAGTCTATTCAGTAAAATATCAGAATACCTGTTAAAATGTAGTCATTTTCTCAGTGGTAAGTTATGAATTTGTTGCAGTTATAAATGTTAGATTTCTAGATGACACTATGTAATGTAAATGAACTGTACAGTACACACAGCTGCCTTTTTTTTACTCAAGGACAAAGGCAAAAAAGTATTACATACTTCTACTCTGTCATGATTTAAATTAGCTTTGTTTAGATTAAAAGAAACCCTGTTGGGATTTTCATCTGAATAATTTTAACAGTATCTTAAAGGAAAAATCATGAGTAATTCATTTTCTTTTTTGTCCCAAAGAATAAAAGTTCATATTGCATTCATCAATATTTAAAATTAGGATTGTAAATCATGTGTGCATAGTACCTTGTAAGTTATAAACGTGCAAATGTGGAAATGTAAAATAATATAATGATAAAAGAACCATTCATGTATATTTCAACTACATTTGAATTATTTATTTGTCTGTACAGTGAAAATGAATGTGAGTGAAAATGAGTGATGATCTCGTAACTATAGGATGTGCTTGCAAGGCTGCTAGAACTATATAAATATTAATTTTCCTGAAAATATCCTGAAAGCTTTGAATTTGCACATTATTAGAAATAATCAGTGGAGATCACCCAGAAAATCTACAATATCAACAATACTTTAGCCATCAAATAAAACAAACAAAAAGAACAAAAATACCAACATTAGGCAGACCTCAGAGAAGGGCATCCAAATTATTTAGGCCTGAAGGTTGTACCAATTGCAAGAGCTGTTTTGACTATATTAGAACATTTAGAAAGTATAAAAACAGAACTGACAGTTAGTCAAAATGTTTTCTTTAAACTTAAGACAGTTTTCAAGGGGCATGAAGACCATGTAGATGTATAAAGATGTTTAAGAAGTATTTCTTATATAAATATGTGTAGGCATTCAGTTAAATAAACCACTGAAATATGTGCTGTGCTAGACAAAAAGCTTTTTATATCACTGAATTACTATAAGTACAGTATGGTCCTCAAATGGTGCCATCTCAATTGAATCTTTCACATATTTTTGCACACATCTGAAAAACAGCTATTTTTATGATGCATATAAGAAAACACTATATTTTAGACATATAACACTTAGTTATAAAATGTTTACAGATCATGTGCAAAAGTCCAAGGCATGGTCTTCATCCTACATTTACTGATATTTAACAGAATATCAATGTCTTATGAGTTTTAGCTATAAAAATGATTTTCAATCATGAACCCTTACAACTGGAAGAAAACCTATAGTAATGGTTTTGTTTGTGCACATACAAATTAAGGATTTGAATATCAAATTCATCATGGAATTAATGTATTTATTATCAGTTACAACAAAAAATATACTGCAAGAAGAACTAACATGTCCTGTTCCAAGATATGAAGGTAAGATAAGGTTACCAAAACTAAGAGGAAACCTCATTTTCCCAATATCTATGGAAAAACAGTTATTCTCACAGAGCTAATACCTTGGTTATAAGACATACAGTACAGTAGTATATTAACTATATATAATATAGAAAGATACTATATATAACTATAAGAAAGATTGTCATAGCATCAGGGTTATGCAATTAAGATTGAGCAATGTTTTCCTGTACAGTATGTTTAATTTTAGCTTCAATCTTACCAAAATGATCTTAAAGCTAGGGTTCACTGGTTTTATTTTTACAAAACAAAAATGAGCTACTTGTGCAGTGCTTTGAGGAAAGAAATAGTTGTCAAGAAACACAACGTGAAACGGCCACTGAACACATACAAAGTGCAAGCTAATAATTAGTAAAGCAATTTATCTAGATATTACTAACTATGTTGAGAAGTCTTTTGATCATGAAGTCAGTGTTTCAGATTCTGGTCAGAAATCTTTGCTTTGTTGTTCATAATCACTGTTGTAAGTAAGAAGCTGTGCTGCTTTGGTTGTTTCTTTCATGTGGGGCTTTTCAGCTGGAAGCTTGTCTCATAGGCTATGAAGTGGGAAAATAAGATTAGATTGTAGAAGATGGTGAACGTGGGTTGTATTTAAACGTTTACAGTTATTTATGCCTATGGCAATAAGAAGAATGAGAAGCCGAATTTAACCTGTCTCTGTATTCATTGTGACTTGTAGAAACTTAAATGTCGTTGTGATGTCACACAAAGCTTTTACTTGCCACATTTCTATTTTGAAGTGTTAACTTTTCAGTTGTTCATACTATTTGAAAAATCCAATGTATTCGATACACCTCCTTCTTCCACTGGTCACATTAACATGGGTGTAAGCTGTCATCGTTGTAAAGGTATATGCTTTCTTTGAGGTTTAATTTTGTTTGTTTAAACAAACTACACTTACATGTAGATTTATTTAATGTTTAAAGAATCTACAATCTATTTGTGACCAAAAGCAAATAACACATGCTTATTTTATAAGGCCTGGGGTGGTAGTTATTTAGGCTAAAATAATCAAGCTTTTCATGCTTGCTTCCAAAATAAAGCTTACAAGAGGATTTGAGATTTTAACAACAAATGTAGGAGGAGAGATATATTGCCTCTTCTGAATGCATGTTGGAGCTATTATCTGCCTTAACAGAAATCTCTATAATCTATGTAAATTGCCTGAAAGTAAACCTAAAGATAACATTTTGCAGTTTTACAGGTAAGGAAGTGAAAAGATGGTTATAAGATAGCATTGACAGAATTAAAGCAATGCTTGATAAAGAATACTAGTTTGAAAAAAGGAGGTATTTTAAAAGAAGGCATATTTTAGGAAATAACATACTTTTATTTTAATTCATATACTTCTTAATAATATATAATTCATTTATTTTTCATTTATATAGTTTTTACTACTTTTGTATCTGAGTAGTGAAGGTTACTAAACTAGAACTCTAAAAAGTATGCAACAAGTACTGTACATAAGGATATACAGTGCAACCAATTCATTCTTTACTACTTTTAAATTCAATGTGCATGGACACCTGTGTAGAAGCACGCAAAATATAAAAAGGCATTATTGAAGCTAATAGCACCGGAAAGTGTCCAACAAAAATTTTAAAAAATAAGGCTTGCTAATCAGTCTATCTTCTCAGCTGCTTTTTCAAGGTTCAATGTTCAAAATAAGCAATAATGATCAAGGTAAGCATGTACTATCAGGTACCACAGGCCCAAGCAACAAAGTTGGTTGGAAAATTAATTTTATTTGACTCTTGTCTGCATATTATGAACTTTTTGAAGGCTTCTGACTCTTCTGTGACCCCAACTATTTGATAACATGAAAGAGCACTGGTGATACAGTAGCTGCGACTAAGAAATTTAAGTGAAATAAAATTAGTATATAAACAGCATCTGAAACAAGCTTGTTTAATTAAAATTAAAATTAAAATTAAAATTGTTTTAACACAATAAGAAGCTGCACTATAACTGCGTAATTCTTTCTAGATTTTGATCAGTGTTGATCTGCAAAAACTAAGGAAATGCCTTGATTATCACATTTTTATTACTGTGGCTTTGTGAAACCACTTTGACCTCCCAAGTATGTGTAACTTAATTAAAAGACTTTTTCTGGGAAGCAGAGAAAATAGTTACAGTATATTTGTACTGTACATCAAGGTTGAAGAAACAAATTTAAAAAATAGACACTGTTTTTTAAATGCAGAATATTCATTAAAAAAACATATGTCTGGAAAATGTATTATGACCAGTGTACTTTTTTAGGTTGAAGATCTTCAAACTAATAAAGTTAAGCCCCTTGAGGTTTAGGTGACCATTAGTACAGTCTCTCTGTAAAGCATGAAGTCTGTTACATTATCGCACACTAGAGGGCACTTAGCTCTGCTAAGCTTCACATTTAATCATCCTTTACTGGCATCTACCAAGGAAACCTACTAAGCACAAGTATTACAGATGCTTTATTGATGATAGCTTCTGCCCCAATTTAATTTTTCCTACATAGATCAGATGTGCCATGCCATTATTTATCATTATTATACTATTTCTCAAATATATGTAATAGTATTAACAGAATGCTTGTTTCCTCTTAAAATATTTCATGTTTACCCATTAGTCCTTCATGCTTTGATGTGTAAATTGTGCACATATTTCTAATACTTCTTTTTTTTCCACATGTATTTGATAGTGAATATTAGTTATGGAAAAAAACAACAACAAAACAGTCGCTGTGAATTTGGTTGCTCATTTGGTGCTTTAGTAAAAACTGCAATTATGTTTATACAAGACAGAATTAAAAAATATTTTTAAAACCATATCTTACGTTTTCTTTTGCCTAGTGTTATCTTAAAGTAAGTTGATAGTTATGCAGTGTTCTTCAAAATATCAATCCACATACAGTATGCACCATTTTTTCTATTTATTATTTGTTCATTATATATGTTACATGTATGTAAAATATATGTACAGTATATATAATGTAATATACAATGAAAATGTGTTGCATTTTCTCTTATTCTTCATAAATCTATATTCATTGTCACCACTTATGGTAACAGAACCAAAGCTGGTATAATGAGATGGATGTTTTACTGATGACCTTTTTCTAGATTTATATTTTGAGATATGTTAGGAAACAATAAAAAAGGTTAGATGTATTAAGGAAAAAAAACGTTTAAAACAATTATTTTTACCGTATAGATCCAGCAGACATTTGAAGTGACTCTGTTATAACACATGAAAATATATAATAGTCCAATCACTACATTTTACAATTAGCCAGTCACTTTTATAGATGTTTAATACTACAGTATAATGTATTATTGTTGTTGTACACTACAGTACTGTATGTGCTTAACTCTACTGTATATGCCACAAAACACAGGTGATTATACTTGGCTTCAGATTTCACATATTGACCTATTTTACTTGGGGAAAATAGGTTTCTGATGCTTGAAGTTTGAATGAACTTTTTGTCTTGGGTCTGCTATATTTAGCACTTCTTACAAATAGGGTCGTCTTCTTATTATTATTGTAATTGTTATTCAGATACACTACCGTTGTTACACAAACAGGTATGATGAAAATGTTTTATGAGGACAGAAACGATTCTCCGTTTCAGAAAGCAATGGTATTGTATTGAAATGAGTGCGGGAAGCATTTTCTCCGTTGCAGGTATCATTGACTGAAGCAAGCTGCTTTAGTATACGGAAATCTATGAAATAACATTCGCGAAGAAATAAAGACAGTGCGAATTTTAATGCTTACCTACTGTACATTATAACTAAGAGTATCTGCAGTTTCACACTGAAAAGCACGTTGACCTTAGTTAGCCGTCTTCGGTCTATTTAATGGTGAAAACCGATGTACCGGTTGCATACAGTAGCTCGAAAAATGAAAGTCAGTCCTCTGCTTTTATTTTCAGTTGTTTTAAAACAGACTGCAATTCTGTCTTTGACAACACCGTCGCCGCATGGTCATAAAAGTTGTGTATTCCCATGGTATAAAAACGTGCATTAATTTCTAAGCGGCGGACCTGCCTCTAGATCAACCCAATGAGAGAGGCAAGGGGAGGCTCCCCGCTCCAAACACTTCTACACATCTCTTCACAGTTACACACAGCAGTCGGGCACGCTGGAGATCTAATACACTGTGGTAGGTTGGTGAACTGTAAGGATTCTTTTCTGTATTTCATTTTTTCCTGGCCTTTTTTTATTTTTCCTAACAGAAGATTTGATCCATTCAAAGGATATTTCTTTTTCGTCTTTACAATGCTGCAGATGTTAGAATATAACAGAGTAAGTATACAGTACTGTACTTACCAAAACACTAACAGGTGTACGGCTGCTTGTAGCAAATAGCTCTCATGCGGTTGTATCCAGTGCCGTGAATAGACCTCAGTCAGTCAGGTCTAGTTTTGCGTTTTGTTTGTTTGTGACCATACGGTAATACTGGATTTTGGTAGAAGACGAATAGCGTATTGAAAGTTACGGTGGAACGAAGCAGGTTGCTAACATTTCCGTTTCAATCCTGTTTATGCTTTTGTTTTGGTCAAAGTTATCTAAAATGTGTCACTTATTTACAGTACCTCCTTTGTTAACTTCGGGTATAGAAACGATGATACTTGCTTCGCAGGTAACATCCCGAGCGCAGCCTCTGGGTATTCACTTGCTTTCTCTTTTCAATAGGATATGCATACCGCATACTTATTTGGCGACTCTCCTTTGTTAAAAACGTACATTTATCTACTATAATTGCAATTCGTCTTAACGCATGCTTTCCGATACAGTAAGTTCACTTGCTACTTACAGTATCACCGCTGAAACGTTCGTTGCATCTCTGTCGTATGAATCTCTCTTGGAAATAAATCAGGATTCCGTCTGTGTGAGCAACTCTGGTGGTGCTGAAACGATGCAAAATGCTGTTGGCCACCGTACAGCACTTAAGTATCTCCCAGAGTTACAGTATAATACCGTTAACTACTGCTATTCGAGCTGAAGCTTAGCACAATTTATTTACATGGAACTTGGAGATCTATCTTATTTTTTAATAAATGGTTTTTATCGGTATAGTGCAGTTAAATATTTGTATTATATTTTGTAATTTGGAGGTTTTCTTAATTAATGTCTCTGTATAGATTGCTATTATTTGTAAGGAGTGACTTTGATAGAAAAATAAGAATAACATAATTGACATACTGTACACAGTCGTATATTCGGTAAATAACTTGACGGGTATGTACAGTACTCTAGGTTGCAAAAGAGCCTGACTAGAATTATTCTGTTTACAGACAGTTGGTTGCAAAAGGGATGTTTTGAATGTATGCCTGTGATTTAATAAAATAATTGGCAAAAAAGAGTATAGAGCTTCATTTTTAACTGTGTGTATAGCTTTTGATTAGTCAAGCATCTGCATGCAATGCAGGGCAGCAACATTGTACCTTATGCAGACTAATAAAATGTGCAGTTCATCCTATTGGTGAATCCTGTGTTATACACTGTACCTAGTTTCTTTTACTGGTCGTCTTGCAGGCAATACATTTAAGCTGTTATGATCCATAGTGGACGCTGAGAAAGATAGCCCCAAGCTATTGCCCAGAGGTAATTTTGTCCATGCTTGTCTTTATTATCGTCATCATAGTAACAAGAAGAGGAGTGAAACAAAAGACTAACACAAGAATAGGCTTAGATTACAAAAGTGTGTAAGAAAACCAAATAATTATTTTAACATACACATTTTTCTGTCCCTGTTTGGACAACTTTTATTTTTATATTGCAGTTTGTTGTTATTATTGGATTTTCATATACAGTATATTGTAAATTGTATATAGTAAAACACTTGCTGATCAGCCTTATTCTTGTAATGGTATAGTCTTTTAAACGTCCATCAAGATTTCTAGAGGTCTTGCTGGAAAGCAAATATAACCTTCTACCATTTAGCGACTGTAAAAGCTACAACGCTTTAAACTTAGCATGTGATTGAAAATAGAAAACTCACCATTTTCCTATTGTTATTTTTTTCTCTTCATCATACTGTAGGTGTAGGAATTTTACATGGATGTAATTATGAAATTATGTGAAGTACAAGTGAGCAAATAATAACTTTTCTGATTGTTTTGTGTTTTAGGCAAATACTGTACTTGTCTGTAGGAACTTTAGTCACATAATGCTCATCACGTAACAGATCACTTAATAGATCACTCATTTCTTTTTGACCACCTGTAGTGTATATTATCAGATCATGTATACCTACAGTAGGAACAAGTAATAGGTTTATTCCATGCTGAAAAGAGAAGAAAGAAAACACTATGTTTCAGCCATGGAGCCTTCTTCAGGTGTGAGAAAGACAGGGCAGTAACATGTATACATAAACAGTAGATATAGTATAAAATCCAGTAAGTTTTGTATTCCATGTTGTTTCTAAGCAGAACGTTTGTATTGCTTGCTTGTTTGGTATTTGGGTATTAGTCAGAGTGTGCTAATGAATCTTGTATTAGCCTCAGAATGCAGTGGCACCATATCTATTACACAGTACAGTACACCTTAAATGGGTGCTTCTGTTAATGTTCTTTTCAGTCCAGTTGCACAATAAAGTTGAGGGAATTGCACTGAGATTAAGACAGCCTACAACATCCTAAGAATCAAGACAGTATATTATTACTTAATGAAAGTGTATTGATTTATTCAATAATTACAAATTTATGACAACTGAATTCTGTCATAACCAAATAATCACCCACTGTAGATCATAGAAACTGTCAGAGTGTGTATCATATATTTGTTTAGAACATATTGAGGGCATACATGACTTGATTATATTACAGATTAAAAAGACAATACAGTGTATATAAAATGTAAGGGATACATACTCTTGATTTCTATGCACTTTGATTTAAATCAACTGCTAAAACATTCTTTTATTTTAAACTTGGAGTTACATTTCATTTTTAAAATGCTTACATAAAGCTTGTAGTGAATAAGTAATTTAACATAATTAGTTATTTAATATAATTAGTATACTGTTTTTTTGTCAGCAAAGAATGGTAGTTAGAACGGTAGCTAGAGCACAAGGTAGTTACAGTACTTGTGATTAAACTGTGAATGCACAACTGACAGTAAAGAAAACATACTGTAGTTCTGCTTTACTAATTGTATATTTTAAAAGGGATGTGCTTTATGGTGACAAGTCTTTGAGTGCTCGTAAAAACTGTTCATGCTGGATCAAAACACTGAGTGCAGAATATGCCTTCGGTCATTACACCAAACAAGTCAACATCTTTACTAGGACAAAAGTTAGAGAATGCTCCAAAGCAAGAGTATTCCTAAATTTGTAAAAGTTGGCTTTTATAGTCAGAGCTGGTGAGTTTTGCAGGATTTAGGGATGCTCGAGGCTTACCAGGCTCTACCAGGACCACTCATCACAAATTAACTTAGCATCAGATTGTAAACTGCAATACAACAGCGACACCAGGATATAGATGCTCACATACAAGCACGTACAGTACAGTACAGTACCTTAATATATTGTCTATATGGATCAAATCTGACGTGATGTTGATCATACAGTATGCTATCAATGACTACCAGAAACTGTCTTGCATGCTTAGATTTGGTATATACAATGATGGTGATGGATCATGAATCCAAGGGTTACATGTGAAGAGAGAACTTTGTCATCTCTTTGTAATGGTTTCTCATGATTGATATGGGGTGACATCCCTGTGACAGCTAGAACAATCTCCACATTTGTTGGCATTTTCATGGATATATACTTGTGAGACAATATAATGTGCATCATGTAGTAGATGTCCTTTCCTTACCTTCATGGAGACAGATCAATTTCCACAATGACAATATCCTGGCTCACCTTCCCTGTGTCATCACAGAATACCTCAAAGGAATGCATGCACCTTTACTAACTGAATTATATAAACTGAAAACATTATGATTGCATTTTTCAGATTCTTTTTGTGCAGTATGGTAGTGTCAGATCTGGATCAATGAAACCTGTCATTTGGTGTTCATTTTGTACGTACAGGTCAGGAGAAGATTTGTCGGTCTTGAACTTAGTCCAGGAATTGTCAGTCACTAGTTAAACTAACAGTCAAATACACAAACCTCACTAAGAATGAATGCAAGTGGATTTATATTCTGGTCAAACTCGAATCTAACACTTTTGAATAATTCTGAAAATATATGCTCTGTAATAACACTTAAATCTTTAATCAGAGAAGTCTTATGTGAAAAACACTGTACTTGAAAAAATGAGATGAACATCCACGAATAAAAAAAAATCAATTTCAGATGTTGTTTGCTCAAAGGTATTGTATGCTAATCTCCAGTACATCGGATTAGTGCTTCACAATCCCTGGATACAGAAGAGTTAGTGCTAGAAGAATATAAAGAGCTGAGTGCATACACGTGTCTGTCTTGTGTTTGTTTTTGTCTTATTAAATGCTTATTTTGTAAAATTGCTTCTAAAACACACTAATAGGCTTTTAATGTTATGATATGCAACAGACTTTAAGACTATCTAGTGTGATCCTGTGATAAGGCAGATCAGCTCTCACTGTATGAAATGACTTTATTCAATGGACCAAAGCTTTATAGCATGATGCCCACTTATTGATGAGGAACATATGTGGTAAATAAGTATTTTTCATAAAATCTCTGGTCCTACATCTTCCCCCATATACAGTCTGTTGTGTCTAAGGTCTGTTGTATCTCAATGACTATTTTCCATGAAAAGAAAGACGTGGCTTCTTAAAAATAGTATTGAGGTTTTGTAATTTTCTTTTTCTCAGTTTTGGAGTTTTATAGACAACCAGTATTGCAACATGACTTTGCATTCATATTGTCTTTACTTTTCTGTCTCTTTAGATCTTTCCATCTGATAAAGCTACAAATGGATGCTCCTGTAAAAAGTATATATCCCCATTCTGTGACTTCATTTTGGAAGAATCCATGACCTTTATTGCACAATGAATGTGAAAGCTAAAATCCGAAGTAGAGAGAAGTAATCTTTTTTTGGGAGTGCTGTTTATCTTGGAGAATAATGCCAAAACGCTGGGAGGAAATGCTGACAGATATATGGACTTCCTTCCTGTTTATATGGATTACGTTGTTTCCGTACATTTCCATGGCTCCCATCAACCAGTCAAAGAGTTTACAAACTGGATCCATTATGGGTCTACGTGGGACTGGCGAGGGACAAAAAATACTAAGTCGTGCCAAGAGAGGATGGGTTTGGAATCAAATGTTTGTGCTGGAGGAGTTTTCTGGACCTGACTCAATTCTTGTTGGCAGGGTAAGTCTTCTGGCATACAAATTGTCAGTTGAATATTAAGCTAGCTTATCATGTGGAAACATTAATTTAGTGATTTAAATACTTTTTCATAACAGTTTGAAAACTTTTAACAGCAATGCAAAAAGACATCAAATCCTTCATGTGCTGGGTATATGCTGTGAAACCAGGGAGTGGGATTATAAAAAGGCTAAATTTTTATAGTTATTGAATATCATGTTTTATTTTTCCTATCTTTACAAATAACCTGTAGAAACAATCCATTTTCCAATACAATACAATTCCCTGACTTATTAATTAAACAATGCTGACTTTTCTTGTAGTCAGGAAATGTGAACTGGTTGTTACAGAATGACCCAGGTGAATCACAGACTTCAGTGTTTGATGTTGTTTTCCCTAAATGTATTGTGCCAAAAACCTTGAAAATGGTCTAACAAATCCCAAAAGGAGCGCACACGATTATTTTCAGTGCAATGGTGATGGGGGAACAGGTAAGGATTTCAGGGAATTGGGCAGGATGGTATGTCTGTTGCTTGTTTATTTTATTGATGCACATGTGTTAGCTTCAACCTGCCATAAACCTTCTCTGACCACGGCTATGTTTACTGGGTGTGTTTTTTTTAAATCTGTGTACATCTATTCCTTAAAAAAAAATCTAGATTCCTATTTTTTAACTGCAAGCATTCAAGGAATCTGTAACCATTCTGAGACCAACTGTACAGTATGCATACTGCTTATATTTTAAACATTTTATACATTTTTGTAGTGTTTGCACAAAGGCGTTTTTTCATTTCTAGAATCAAGATGTGTGCTTTTAAAAATCTCGTTACACTTTCAATTAACCCCTATAATTATAACTCAAATTGTTTTATTATAGTCCCAACCCACTGCTGTTTATTCAGGTGCCATGCCATAAAGTAGTAATCGGTATTTGTGTAATAAGGAAGCAATCCATTGCAGTTGCAGAGTGTTTCATATATCTGCAAGGATGGTAGTTTAAGAGTCCCTGTAGAACATTTTAATTGTTTCTTTTGATGACCAGAAAATATTCTTACATTTGTTTAAATAAATTGTTATGCTTATTCCACTGGCAAATGCCTTATAGGTATGTGGCCAAATTAGTAGTTTCAGGTTGGCATGACTAAGTTATTGATTGACCATTTGTTTGGTTAATACATGTGAAGCTGTTTTGAGTTTAATGCTAATAGCATAACATAAATTATTGTGCATAAATAAGTAATTTCAGAATACTTTAAAATTTCAACTAATTTATATTGTATTTTCTTATTGTTATAAAAAATGCAGTTCATGTTTCATCTCACACTTAATTTTCATGCTTTACAGACTGCCTCTGAACAAAAGACTTTAAGCAAACTTCAGATAACCAATTCAAAATGAGTTTGAATGACTGCAAAGTTTTTAAACTACTGTACAAATGAGTGACAAGTTGATCAAGACATCATTGTGACCTGTTGATTGCTTTGATTGAGCTGTTGTGTGTTTTAAAGGTTAAGTATTTAGAAACATTGCTTGCAGAGCACAGATAAGTTCTGTGTTTCAGTGAGATAGGAGCCAACAGAGCTGTTTTAGATTGAGGAACCCCCATCACAAGTTCCCAAGCAGCAATTTCCTCTTGCACTTAATTAAAAAATGAATCAAGTGGATAGAGGTTGTGTGATTAAAATGGGTCATACATTTCAGATCTCTGTGTTTGTGGGCTTGTGGTTCAGGGTTGATTATCGAGGCACCTCAGGCTAAGATTAGACTCATTCCATCTAGTACATTTTATTGCTTCACCCTCTGATGTTTAATTATACATATACCTCCTGTCTTGTCTGTTACTGTGCATTCCTGAATTGCAGTTGTCAGTTAGCAAAGATTAACAGATGCATTCGAGAAAAATACACAAGAAATAGACAGTAACAGTAGTTATGTGACAGTATTTTCTTTCACATGATCAGCTTGAGATGGGCATTATAAATCAAAGAGAAGAGACTAATTCAGGTTGTCATTCAATTCTCAAGAATATTTAGGATCAGCGGGAATTATGTTTCAGGTTAAAGAACAGAACATGGGTTAAAGATGTTTCACAGTATTTAAATGACAGTGTACCAGGTATGTTTTTTTGTCATATTTTCACCGCCCACTATTGTCTTGTATCCGGTACAGTTGTGAATGAAACAAAGTGATGTCTCCAGTTTAAGATGCAATAATAACATAGAAATAGGAACCAAGCAATGTTTTTAAAAAGCAATTGTTGATAAACAGTTTTGCAAAATATTTTAAAATCTGTACATTTACACACTGTAAAGCATTACAAAATGTTTGTATCTATTAAGTTTAAATGTTAAAAATGACTTTATCTGATTTGTATATTTTTTAACATATTTGTCTTAGTTTTATGAATGTCATTTGCTGGTTACGGTGAAAAGCTGGGTTTAGCATTGTCAAGTTGCCCATATAATGATTAACCATAAAACACTAAAATATTTGCAATTACAAATTTAGGACTATACTTTCAAAGGCTTGCAAACACCAAGAAAATAAAGCACCTTCAGAAAATAGTTACTTTTGAATTGTTCTACTTGGAAGCATTGATTTTATTTGGATTACAGAACTGACTCTTTTAACTCAATGTGTTGTGATGCACAATCTTGTTCTACTACTTTGTGTTCTACAACTTCTTTGTATAAAGGTACTGTATGGATTATATTTGGGCTTAGGGGTCTTTGAACATCTTTTATTACTAAAATGTACTAGGCTTTCTTGCTTTGCATCTGTTGGTTGCCAGAAGAGCCTCCAGTTCCTCCGTGATCCTGTGTTGGATAAAGTGGTCAGAAAATCAATGGATGGATGGATTGATAGATGAATATACTGTACTACAGTAGGCTGGTTATTTGAGGAGCCACAATGCTCAACTCAAAGTTCTAGCTATGCGTTTAATAGAATGAAACAAGCAGTAATGAATCAATTAAAAATATATAAAAATACTTTTATTACATGAAAAAAACAATAATAACTTGCTTTGTATTTTGCCATGTGTGACTGCACTGCTTGTCAGCATGGATGTATTTTGCATCTGTGATGTTACTTTCATTTTACATCTGTTTTGGCTGTCAGTGTGTATGATAATTTATCAGAATGAGTAATGAAGGGCCCTACTCTTAGTATTGTAATACAAATGTATGGAAAAGAAAAAGAGTGCATGATTGATGTTTTTTCATTGTCCAACACCTTTATCTCAGCAATCATAATATGTTTCCACAAAGGAAAATGATAACGATGTATTAATATTCAATGGCACATATTAGACTAAGAAAATGGAGAGATTGTCATATAAAGAGGGATACAATGCTTTGATTATTACTTCAGCACAGAAATAAGAATATATGTTTTAGAATAGGTTTATGAAGAAAAACAGCGTTTATGTGTCCCACAAAAAACACATACACAAAGGGACATTTCAAAAATAATTTTAAATGTAATCCATAGCCAGCCATTCAATATGATTCATGTCAATTCTGCAAATTGTACAGCCCAGAAAGCTGGCACTTTTAGCACATTAGCCATTGTAAAAATAATTCTACAAATATCACCCCATCCATGCAGCATCAAATTGAGCTGGAACTTTAACATTCAAAAGCGAATAATGCCTTTTTTAGCTTTAGTTTGAGACATGATTTAGCTATAATGTTTCTAAAACGTTGTGATTTTGATAAGAGGATCAGAATAGGATCTACTCTTCAACATAACACTCTTTTTTTAAATGACATGATTTACCAATGTAGCTATTTGTTATAGCCAAGTTTTCTATAAGAAGAAACTTATAGAATATTATGAAAGAAAATACACTAGTCTTCAAAAATTTAACTTTTCTTTTCCAGTATAGTATATTTGTTTTTTCTATGCTGTTAATGTTATGTCTATATGAATATATGAACTATTTAAACTTTAGTTTTTTTCAAAGGTTTTTTGGAAGAGATAACTAAATTCTAATTTAAAACTGCTGTTTAGCCTGATAATAAAAGAAACACAGCTTTTGTTAGTGTTCTAAATGTCTTGAACATTACTATTTCAGGTATTACATGTTTAAATGGAAGTGTTGGCTATCACAGTCTGAACTAAAATACATTCACATTTCAGCATACTGTACACGGGCATACAGTGTTTCTGTGGTGATGAATATGACTATAGTATGTGCTGATTGTATCTCATTATTATATTTTACACTTATTTTTGTTTAGTAATATACGAAATACATTGTTGGGTTGAATTTATCTAGGTACAAGTCATTTAATGTCAATAAAGTTGGTTTTATCCCAAATAATACACATACTACTGTTCCCCTCTTACTTGCAACCAATCTTATCTTCTTAAATATATTTTATTGCCATGGTAATATGACTGATTTTAGAAACACTTATTTTAATATTTTTTGGTTTACTGTACTGTACTGTATTATGGGTCCCAAAACAATTGCAGCCAATACTTACTGTATGTGCTGTAAAAAAGGTGATGTGTAAGCAATCTTAATTAATACTGTATGTTGATAGTTAAAAGTAAAAAAAAAAATTGGAAAGAAATCAAGGATTCGTTCAGGCTAATTCTTATCACATTGTTGTCTAATAAGAAAGGGAAACCTTTTGCAACTGTACGTATGAATGTAATTTAGTACAAAACACATGCCTGTACAACATCAGACCTTCACTGCTATTAATAGATGGTTTTGTATTTATGAGAAGAGACTTATATTCTCTGATTTGTTGAAAAGAAAACTGGAGGTTGTATGCAACATGGAGGTTGTATGAATTGCAACTACTTACTGTAGCAATTCCATTTTTATAAACCAGAGTGCAACAAGATTTTTCTGCTCCTTTATAAGGCTTCTTGTGAATGTAAATGGAATAATGTATTTCTTCTTTGCAGAGGATATTATCTATAACATCCTTAATGTACCTCCGTTTTATGAATATTGACCGTAAACATATACTGTAAATAAGTAATGCTATACGTGATGGTACAGTACGTATATGTTAAATATCTACGTATGTCTACATATACATTGGTAGCAGTTAAGGCCTGTTGTGCTATGCAGGTACAAACAGAAATATGTGACAGGTTCAACTCTGCATTGGCTAAGGTAAGCTGATACAGTGTTAGTCATGGTTTTATTAAAAAAGTACAAAATAACATGCCAGATGAGATAGATCAGAATGCAATGAAAAAAAAAAGACCAGCAAAAACAAAGAAACAAATAACAAAGAAACACAGAATAAACTTAAACTTCATCTGTTGCCCTATTCCTCTAAATAAAGACCAGTGAGTATTCTAGCTGGCAGTGGATCTACAGGATAGTTTGATTGATTGACTGTGCATGGAGAGCAGAGGAATGTGTCTGTATTCTCTTGCCAGTCAGTCAGTCAACATCACTGAGAACCTCATGTTCCAGTCCCACACCTGCTAATGAGGACATGTCAGCATCTGGTCTGCCACAGAATGTTATGCTGTTAATGTATTTATAGAATTTTTAAATGAGCTTTTTCGTATTATTTGCCACTTTAAGTAAGAAGTATGTGTGATCACCTGTCGTTATCATTAATGACCCATGTTAAAGGATTTGCCGGCTATAATAGTAATTAGAAAGAGGACAATCTCAGCTGTGGAAAGTGTGCCCTCAGGGTGTCAGTGTTAAGGTTCTCTGCGTCCAGTTCAATTAAGAAGAAAAATACAGATCATGATGGTGTTCCAGACAGCTTCATCCTGTGTTTGACTGGTCGGAGCTGCTTGATGAGGATTTACTGGATCAAAGGTCTGTCTTCTGATCCCTCTCTTTTCAGCTGTGCCAACTTGCACTCCAATATCATAAGATCTCAAACTAATCTGCATTCAGACAGGTTAGAATTAAGTCAGAAGAGTTCTAATAAATAATGATTTTTGCAGTGGGTGCAGGGTTGTTAAATTTAATGGTGTGAATTATTGGTGTAATTATTAATTACATAGTCAATTACGTAAAAAATGTTTATCTTTTAAAATTTCTGATTCTGTTTCTATGATGTACAGTAACAACACATTGGCTTAAATGTATGATATTGGTCAAATTTGTAGAATGTTGTAAATGAATGTTTCACAGAAATTACTCAGAATGCTATAGTTCTATTACATCACATGATCAATATCTTATGACATCCAATTAAATGGAATAGGTATGGAGATATCACTTTATTTAAGGACGTGCATGTACTGTATAAGTGATGTACTTGCCAGTTGAGTTAGTGTTACTTTTACCTTTCTTATATCACATTTGCAAGACAGCAGAGTGCATTTGACTGGGCAGTTATTGTCCTGAAACCCTTTTATCATTTGTACATCTTTCTATTCAGTGCTTGTAAAATATACCTACTGTATCACTACTACTGAGTGGAAGTAAGATTTGATGTACACTAAGCTTCTTCCAAGATCTTCTTGCAAGTTGACAAGCTGTCTCTCTTTTAACCTACTATCAGAGAAAACGGGTCAAAAGGGTTGAGGATAAAAATAAAAGGGGCCTTAAAGACTGTTCTCATATAATTTAATAGTTCTCCCTTGTTCCGTTAAGCAGGTGTTCTCATGTCATTATAGAGTACATGCAATAATATAATACTTCATGCAAATGTAAGACCTATATACTGTATTTTTCTGTGTACTATTTAAAAGTATCTTAGTGCAGTCGATGAGTAACAAAGTTACTTTATATTGACTCATGGCACCCATGCCATTTGGCTGCAGTACCTCTGAATGTTGTTCTCCCTGTGGAGATGATTACTTAGATACATTTTACATCCTACCCTGCAAGCGGCCAAGGCTGTATTTGCTGATGTGCAAAAAAAACATGCAGAGCATCAATTGCTTTCTATTATGCTGTTTTTCCTCCCTGTTTTTTGATATTCACAAAACAGATTGTGTAAAAGCTTTCATAAAAAGAATCATTTTTGTAACACAGGAAGTGGAAGAAAAGTACGCCCGCAGGGCAGTAAAATGTAAATCATCAAAATAAAACACAGTTTCACCACAGTGCATAAACTAAAAATACTTCGGTGCTGAACAAAACACCAGGTGTATTAATTACACATTCTCACCTTAGTCACAAAACTACAGTATTTGTAAATATTATATGTAGTCTGCTAACAACTGATGAAATATCCATGTTTGACAGAGTATGTAATATTAATGCAACATATTAATTAAAGGTCAGAAAAGTGCTTCATCAAAAAGAAAATACATTTTCTGAAAATTAATAAGCAATATGACCTTGTGAGAAAAATGATGAAGAAAGGACATGCTTTAAGTTGCTGACCTTACTTGTAAAAACACTAAATCGCAATACAGCAATATTGTTCTGTGAAAAGATTGCTATGGGTGTTACAAGTTTGCTGCAAGTTGGGTCCTGAAAAGATCACAAAAATGTAATGGCAGGTACACTCTGACAACGTTTTACAGTACTTCACATTTTTTACAGTATTCATTTTTGGTTTTAACCACAAAAGCGAATAAAGGGTTTTTAATCAGTAGATGGCGATAGTCTAAAATAATAAATGCAAACAAACTGCAAAATGAGAAATAGAATTATGAAAGACTAACAGAATAATGTATAAAATAATAATGACTAAAAATACAGGCTTTGATTAACTATCAATTATCATTTATTGTTTTTGAGCTTTACAAACCTTTGCCCAAATGCTACTTTGCTACCACTAGGCCAGTTTAATAACAAAATTTGCTTAATGGGGAAATGTAATTCTGCAGATTTACAGATCTAATTCAACTGTAACTATAAATGACCAGACTAATTTATCATTTATTGTCAGCCAGTAAAACTCAGTTACTGTGGGTAGTTATTCACATTTCAGTTCTGATGATTGTGATCAACGTTCCATGAATTTCATGTGTCTCTGTCTTCAACAGAGTTTTGAAAGAACGATTTTACTGTAGTTTTTTTTTGTTAGGATTGCAGTTTCTGTATTGTATTCAGTTCTAGCCTTTTCTCTTTTGATTAAGATTGGAATCAAAATGCCAATCAGGAGAGTATTTTGAGTAGGAATCCTTTTGAAAAATTCTGGTGGACACACGTTTGTAGGTCAGGTCCCAAAACATTTTGAACTTTCAAAAGAAATTGAGCACCCAATTTGTCTGACTAGTGGTCCACTAGTACTTCCCCCAATGTAAGTAATTACTTGATGACAGTGATGGTAATGAAAGAATGACAGCTCATCGATATGTGCTGCAATTATACAATTTCTATCAGGTGATTGTTTATATGGAACAATTTATGCATACCAGTTTAAATAAGAAAACTTTACTTTTTGCAGAACCTTATTTATAATCAGACAACAATTGGATGACATTATTATAATTATGTTCATTGCATTGATACTGGCAATTATCACTAGGCTGTACTGGAAGTTAAAATGAGGGTTCCATTAACTTGCTGAATAAATAAAAAAGCCCTGTAATGAATTTTCAAAAACAAGTTTTAAGTAATTTATTATCTTTTCATTCTTTTTTAATCATTAAACTATATCCATTAAGTTTATAACCAAGTTCAAAGAACTTTGTGATTTTAGCACTGTTTATTACCACATCCATATTGAAATTAAAATAAATACAATAATGTCTTTATACATATCACTACTGCTTTCATTTAAAAAAGAACCCCAGAGCTTTAAGAAATAAAAAATATCACTGAATCCTTTAGTCACCTAAACATGAGTTTGATATCAAGAGTCACAACAAGCAATTTACAAAGAGGACATCTTAAAAGAACAATAAAATAACTTTTGGTCATTATGTGCTCTAATTGGCAACATAAATATTACAATTCAGTGAAAGAGACTTATAGATGTTTGGAGAGGCACAGTCCATCATCTCTTGACAGGTATGTCACTTTGAAGCACAGTAGGCATTATATTATGTTCTTTTTATGTTTACATACTGCTGTGCAACAGTCTCTGACAAAATCAGGAGTTACATAAATGTATATTATAAGCATAAATAGTTCAATCATACATATAAAGTATCTAATGTTTTCTACCATTACATCTGCTCTGTCTATTATTAATATAACTTAGTATGGGTGAGAAGAAACTTCTCTTTTAGGAATCTTTCATGTACATTGATTTATTTAAATTTATTTACATAATTATTTAAAACTTTAACATTTAAAACTTTAACACAACGTATATTATAGAGTGCATTGCAAATGTATTCAGACCCTTACACAATTCCACATTTTTCTGCATTAAAAATTGTAGTCATGACCCTTTAAGTAGTGATTAATATTTTTGAATGTGCATTAACAAGCCACAAAATTAAATGAGTGGGCTGTGTGGTCAATAACAATGGTTCACATGATTTCTGAATAAATGTATCTTTCTCTGTAAGGTCCTTCAGTCAGGTAACAAATTGCAAGCAAATATTCAAGCATTAAAGAGCTTTTTGATACAACTCAAGGATAAAGTTTCATAAAGGCACAGATCTGGAGAAGGGTATACATATTTTAAAGGCACTTAATGGTTTTGCAACAAAGCATCAGATGATGATGCAAGCATGTGAGAAAAGATATTGTATTGTGATTAGACAAGACAAAATTGGAGCTTGGAGCTGTGAGGTCTAATGCAAAGCTTTACATCTCATGCAGATCTAACATAGTGCATCACCCAATCAACAACATCACCACTATCAAGCATGGTGGTGGCAACATTATGTTAAAGTTCGGTTACTCATCAGCAGGGATTAAGAAGCTTGTCAAGAAGAATGGGAACATAGCTGGAACAAAGTATAGGCAGATCTTAGGGAAACACTGCTTCAAACCTAAAATGGGACAGAAAAATCACATTTTAGCCAAAGCTACGGTGGAATAGCTTAAGAATAAGAATGTGAATGTTTTTGAGTGGCTCAGTCAGTCCTAACTTGAATCCTATTGAAAATATGCGCAAAGATCTGAAAAATGCTGAGCACAAACACTACATAAGCAGGGGACCTAAGCAATTCTGCCAAGGAGAAATTGCACCAAGGCATTGTATAAATTTGGTAGAGAATTATCCAAAATGTCTTGCAGCTGTAATTGTTATAAAAGGTACTTCCACCAAATTTTAAGTTCGCCTGTCTGAATATGTATGTAATCAACATACTTTTTTTCTCTTTGGATTTTTCAGACATTTACTGTCGTTTATTTTACAATTAGGAGTCTTTAGTCTTAGTATTCATGCTGTGAATGAAACATTAACAAAGATCATGCAGAGGTAAGGACTATCCTACAGCATACTGTATGTATGTATTTTGTTGTTGTGTCTGTCCGTTGGTGAAGAGTGAGGCCAAAGTCCCTTAACTTGTGATATACAGTAACTGTTATGCCATGAAAACTATACACATGTGTACTGTATACTGCTTTGTGTAACAAGCTTTCATGGTGCCTGCACAATTAAAATTATTAGGCAGAATACTTTTGAAAACCTCAACCATCAAATAAGTGTGATTAGAGATTGCCTCAGTGAATCTATCAGGAGCTTCACACTGTAAAACATAAAGGGGTACTTTGTGGAGGTAAGAGCTACTGTAGATTATACCAGTCAAAAGGCCTGAACATCTTAAATATATGCATCAGTATTGCAAACTGACAGGTACTACAGTGTTCGAGCACAACAGCATTAATAAGTCTAAAAATTTAAATTAGTTAGACATACTTTAACAGGGCAGTATACTGTACCAAAATATAAACCAATGGCACAGCAGTCCTGATTCTAAAACTCAAAAAGCGTAATGCACGGGCAATTGTCTCATATTAAAACTCAAATTATCAACCTGGTAGCTCAACATGATTTTTATGAAGAAGGTCATATGAAGGTGAGCATCCCAGTTAACAGCAAATAGGCATTTGATTAATTCTACATTGCATTCAGACATAAAAATTAAGATCACAAACAGTATTGAACTCACCTCATAGCAAAGCCACATGTTTGTTAAATACAGTGTTTTGCAAAGATAACTACTCTAAACATAGACTGTACCGAAAGGCTAGTGTCAGGCAAGAGAGATTTCAAAACTGCATACTGTACATTTCAATATTCAACACCACAGTGGTAAGAGAATGAATCTGCACCAACAACACTGAACACTTAAATAAATTAGGAAAAGTCAAGCTAAATTTAATAGACATCTTCAAAGTATGTTAATCCAGCAATGCATTAATTCAAAACAAAGACAGACTAATAAAAATAAAACTTAGGTTGAAGAACCATTATACAGTTCTTCATAGTTCCACATACACTCTCACACTGAAAATGTTGAAGGGTACAGTATATCCTCGTCAAAGTAGAGTTTAAGATTCACTAGCATAGAGCCAACTGCCCAGCAGAAAGGGGGATACATAAAACAGGTCAGAGAATGTTGCAAAAGCTTTTGGATATATATTGTGAATAGCAGTTCATTGCTAGCACAGGTACATGAAAAATTCAGAACTCTATAATATGAAATCTGGATGAATCATGAATGCTTAATGAAGATCTGTATTGAATGTGCTAGCATGGAAATTGTACTCAGCAGTGCAAATAATTTCTTTGTTTCTCCTGGTTTTGTTAAAATGCTTTTGTGTGTTATCAGAAAGATATTGTTTTAAAATGTTCTGTGTGTTGAATAAGAGTCTGAGGCTCAATGGACAGAGGTAGGGAAATTCTTAGTAGAATTCTTTAGCTGAGTTTTTTTAGCAATATTATAATTATTCATTTGTCTGCTTATAGAATATAAAGCTCATAAAGTGGAAATATAAAATTTATATTATTAAATTATTAACAGTATATTGAAAATTACCAAGGTTTTTCTTGCACATAGTCATTAATTAATGTTGTTAAACATTTATTGTGCCTGTAATATTCCAAATGGGCTTGAGTTAATTACAAGCAAATGAAGTCATGTACCATACCTTTCTACAGTTTTCCCGCCTTCAAAAACAATGAGCGCCAGTGGAATGAGAATGTGGAGTGCCACAATATAAGTACATGAGTTCAGAAGAGTAGAGTGCTGCTGCCTTCTGTTAGAGGACAGTCATGACAGGACTACATTTATCTCCAAAAAAGAGTCTGTTTTAAAAGTGTTTAGATTAGAAACATATAATGGTTTCATAAATATAAGATATATGTTGGGTGAAGTTAAACCACAAGGTAAAGAAGAACTAACTCTATTGTTTGGAGAGAACAGGTGACTTACGTTGCTTGTTTCTATGGATATTTTATCAGCTTTGTCTCGAAAAAGGCTCATAAATAAAAATTATTATCTTGTCAGCATATTTCAGTTTCACAGTCATTTACTATATTAAGACAATTTCTCCTAAATTCCCGAGGAGAATGTGCCATCTTTCTAAATCATGTCTCACTTAACAAGAATGTTGTGTTTGCATGCTGTATGTGGCATTCAGGAGCATTCAGAATTTCGGTACTCACAATGCAGTGCTTATCTGAATGACCTTTTCGTTTTGTTAATACACAACAGTTTTGTAAATATTGCACTGATATTTCTCCTCATTCAAAATATCCATCCATCTCTTTCTAACCACTTCATGTATCCTAGAAAGCAGTGAGCACAAGGCAGGATACACGCTGGACAGGACTGCAGTCCATTGCAGGGCACACAGACACACACATATGCCAGGGCCTATTGTTCCAGAAGCCAACTAACCCACCAATATGTCTTTGGAGTATGGGAAGAAACAGGAGCTACCAGCGAAATCCCATGTAAACACAGGGAGAGCATACAAGCTCCACACAGATAGAACCCCAGATCCTGAATTGAACCCAGGTCTCCAGTGCTGTTAGGCAGCTAATGACTGTGCCACCATGCCTCATTCAAAATATGGTGTATTCCCAACTCTCAGACTTGAGTTGCTTATATATATATACTGTATATACTATATACTGTATCTCAGGTTAATAATAATTCATTATTCTCCATTTAACTTTTTTTGCAACCTTTTAAAAATACTTTGCCACATACATATTTTAAATATGGTTATCATAAATAGCATTTAAAAACATTCTGTCTAAAACATTTCATTATGTTATATGAAAAGAATGTATGAATGAATAATGCACTTTCACCAATTAAAACAATGGATAGTAACTATTAATATGCAAGACGTTGTTCCTTAACATTTGGTGTGATGCAAGGACATGTTGATTTTAATTGCATTCCATGAGGCATGGAGCATAGTCAAGCAAAAAGAATAGCCATGCACTTGTAATTGAAACAATACCAACTGATGTTTTTTTTTCTTGCCTTGGTTTCTAGACATGCCTTTCATACTGCAGACGTTCCTCCTGGGAAGATGCAGGAATGGTCTGATCTGTATAAAAACAGTTTGCATAACTGAGCAGCTTAGAAAATTCAGTGGAAAATCCCATATATAAGCCTTTGGAATCTTAGTGAAGGTGTGATCAAATGCCTTTTCATACACAGCTTATATGCTTGAGTTCTTGTCAACAAGTTTCAGTATGCAGTATAACTTGCAGTAATTACTAAAAAAAATAAGTGTATAGAAGAAGTCCTTTTAATGAACTACAAATAACAATGTGGACAATCGGGGCTGGTGAAATTCAGTTCACACTATTATCTTTTAGATCGTTCTCACATGCCAAAACCGGTCAACTGATAAAAGCTGGTTTTTCTGTTGACTACATGGTTATTTAATCCTTTGAGTTTTAAGGCTGAACACACTGAAGAAGAACTAAATTAAGTTAGGAAATGTAATTACAGCTAATGACCATTAGGAGTATATTTTTTATCTGTTGGGAATTACTGAAATCATTTGTTTTACAACCTATTAAAATAAATAGTGAGTTGAAGGCAGTGTACTAACTAAACCAATTAGAAAATCTGGCTGATCATCTAAAAAGTAGGTTCTTTAATGGAGCAATGAAAGGCATGTCTTTCTGCTGATGCCAGTTGTGTACACTCCCTCTCTGTGTAATGCAAGTCTATTATCCAAAGTAGTATAACAAAATTAATATTTTCCTTTGCTATAACTGTTTATTGTCACTAAACAGCAATCAAAATCTTCCTCCAAGTTAAGGGCTTGTTGGTAACTCTATGTGCCACTGGTTGTTACTTACAAATAAATAAATGGTCCTGCAATTTTAAATTTGCACTTTCAAGTTGTATTTGCATACTTAAAGTAACCATTGATATGTATCCACTGGCTGGCAAACATTTGTGAACTACCATGCAAATATTGAAATAATGACTGAATGGTAATGAGGGAATTATCATTTATAATGCATAAAAGTAAGATGAAAACTTTCTTTCTTTCTATAAATGAATTAAAAATCTGATGGGGATTTCATTATAGCAGTGATCGAATGTGGTCAAAGAGTATTTTTGTGTTTATACTGTACTTCTGTGTTGCTTATTTGCTAGATTTATCCCTTTTGTTGAGAAGCTTTTCCTGTACTGCATTTTCTACGTACCCGCCTGTTATGACTTAATGAATAGAACCACAAATCATATTCATTAATTTTGCTATAGTACTTTGGGTAATAGATTATGCAGAGAGGGTGTACACAGCTAATATCAACAGAATTTATAAGCCAAATATAATCTGTTTAAGTTGACTTTAAAGAAAACAAATAGCAAATTAAGGGGCTTGCCTTTTATAAGTTTATACACTTATGATGGAGAAGCAGCACCTTTAAAACTGAGGGATGCTTTTAATGTTTAAATTGAGGCATTATGTGCTGAATCATTTCTCTGTGCAACTAGGGTCTCTTTGAATTTTGACAAAACTGATGCCCCACAATGTTTTTTTCAAACACAACAAGTCTGCAACAAATTGGTTTACCCTCTCTTGGCCATACTGTACCTTTACGGCTAGCATAGAAAATCCAAGGGAGATACTAAAAAAGTAAACCAATCAGAGAATAAATGGAGGCAGAAGTTTAAGAAAAAAGAGTGTTAAAAAACATAGGAGCCATTAATTCTTATCAAGTTCACAAACATATTAATGTATGTATTTTTCCACCTTAACTGCATATGTACAGTATCTTCTTATGTTTATATTAAATGTATGCTTATGCTTATGCATATGCTTACTAGTATGTATTACAGTTAAATTACTGGTGCACAAGCAAAGCTGGTAGATTTACAGTAATTATCATATTTTTTTTCAAAAATGTAACATTCATTAATTTAACACACAGTTAAGTTGGTAATGATTTATTTGGACTAAAGCCAGACCACTTCTGCTTCTCCTCTTGTGGTTTGGGGTTAGATTCTGAACAGAGGCACCATCTATGCCTCTATGAACAGAGGACTTTGCATGGTCTCCCCAATGTTCACATGGGTTTGTCTGGTGGCCTTCCATCTCTGAAGGACATACTGGCTAGAGGTGATTGGCTGTACTGAATTATTCCTGTCTCCTTGGCCTCTTGTCCAGGTTACGAGTTATCATGTGCTCTCCGTCCTGTTTTTCTCCTTGTGCTTAAGGCATAGACTTCAAACTGTCACAACCCCCAACAGACCGAGCACTTTTTCCAATGATATACATACTGTGCAGTAGTTGGAAGAACAGTATGGGGAAAATGTAAGTAGAAAACAAGGACTGTTTATTTAAATGAAAGATAGTCACACATGATTTATTTGAAATATTTACATGACTCTTACATAGTTTATTCTTTTTCATTTGTTTTCTGTATTTTCCAGACGTAATTACAATTAGGTTGTGATCTGTGGTGATGTTGTACAACCACATTCATAAAACATTTACCATCATTTCCCACCTACAAACCTTCACGACTTAATTAACCAACGGTGTTGGAAAGTGCAAGTTGCATCTTCATGAGGACTAACTTCCACTTCCTTACGGTTAGCTTAAACTTTTCTCTTTAGATTTGGAAGAAAACATTTATGAATATGGTGCTGAATGCTGCAATTGAACATACAGTATTATCATATTGTAAGTATTGTGTATAGCCCTTCTCAGATGTATCCATGAACATATATTGAAAGGTTTCACATCAAAATTGGATCATGTTCTCATTATGTACCGTCACATGAGTATCATACTATATCTGTCTGATATATTAGGTAGTTCATAAAACCTTAAATTGTGCATTATGGTTTTTGATATTCCTTGCTCAACAGTATGGCTATTTCAGTATTAAATACCAAACATATATATTATTATTTTTCACCATTAATCACAGAAAACACTGAATGTTAAACTGGCAATAAAGTGTTTCTACAGCACGTAAAATCAGGTCACTGTAAACGGTATATATGTTATTGTATTCATTTTAGCCCACATTTTAAATCTATATACTGTATAAAATAGCACTTTTCATGTTTTAAGTATTTTAGATTGGAAAATCCAACTTTTCTTCCCTTTGTTTTTAAAACAAAATGTAGAATAAAAACTGACAGGTCTTTCAATAAAACAGGATAGACAAGGGTTAGTGTTTCAAGCCACTACAGCAAGACCAGGATACGCTGTTTGTGAGGGAATGCAGAACAACCTTTATTTCTGCTTTGCCCTTGAAAACATTATGGTCCTTAGTTTAAGATGCAGTGCAAGTCAATAAGCAATTAATATAGTTCATATTTTTTCCTTTAATGTAGCTTCACGAACATTAGGCTTCTTGTAATTATCTCATTCATAATCCTCTATCACAAGTAATATTTTCTATGTCATGCAGACCATAATTGGAAAATATTTCCTTTGTGCATGCACCATTTCTATTCCCTCTTTAATATAGCTCTGCCCAGGAGTGTCGATCCCCAAGAAAAACAGTGTGACTGCATTTTTGCACAAGTAATCGAATCTCTCAAACAGAGCTTCATTTTTCTTCATCTCTCTGGGACCACAAAACCTTTAAACAGACCTCTGCACCAAAGGAAAGCACCATGGAACACAATTATAATTCCAATACGCTTGTAGGAAAAATGTAAACAGATATCCTTCCGTATAACTGGCCTCCTGTTTTCCCAAATGACAATAATAAAGTTGAATAGGCATAATGTAATACATTTTGTTATACAGGTAGTTGTCTTTGTTGTTTGCTGATTTGTTTGATTCTTGACTTGTTTTGTCAAAACTTTTTACATTAATTTTTAGTTTTTTTTACCCATATAGAAAGACGTGTCTGAAAACCATGTTCCTGCACTTACTGTATAAGGAAATGAAAATAATCACCATGCTTTGATTATTGAATCATCATCTCCATTACCATCTCCAACTATTTAAGTCAGATGCTGTTTTAAATGGCTTAATTGGGAAGCAGACATGGGGGTATGGCTTGATTGCATACTAAACAGGAGAATTAGAACTTCTTTTAGTTACCTTATTGTAGATCTAGATCCTGTATAGTGAGACTTAGTGAGTCATAGATGGAGATTAGATGTCCATTTATATGATAAATAAATATTCTGGAAATATTGTAAGGACACTCAGTTAATGGTTACATATTTACAAAAATGCAAGTAAAAGCAATATAATAATAATTTAATAATAATAACAATAATAACAATAACAATAATAATAATAATAATAATAATAATAATTATTATTATTATTATTATTATTATTATTATTATTAAAATCAATATAAACTCAAACCATGCATATGATGATCAAAACTCTAGTACCGAACTGGTTCCAATACTCATCTGTTGTGGTTATAGTGCCTCTTAGTATATCACTTTATTCAAACAATCAAATGTATTGATGGAAAGAAAAATATATAAAATGTTTTCTTTTGCTATTATGATTACTTTGTGATTGTGATTGTACCATCCACTTTTCCTATTTAATGCTAATTATTAATTCCAGGTGAATTATATTTTAACAATAGTCCAAAACTGATTTAACTTCACAATGTGCTCATTTCAGTATATAACCTGGTTAACATCTTAAAAAGAACATCTATTTTTTTCTCTTTTTATTTGCTTGTTTGAAAGGATGAAAAATAAGAAATTAAGATGAAACATTTTGCTTTTCTAATTGTTGAGGAAAATAATATTAGATCACTATCACTATACACTACATACTTTAGTGTACATATAACAAACCAAATCTTTATTAAATTAGCACATGGGGAGTGTTTGTTCTGAGTCATTACTTAAATATATTTAAATTAGTGGAGTGCTTTGAAGAACACTTCAAAAATGAAGCGTGAGAAATTAATGTACGCCCATTAATTGATTATCAAGCACTGTTTCAGACAATACCAAATGGTTTCATCAGTTCATGCTTTTGCCTTCTGACGGCTCGGCAAAAAAGTGAAAAATCATTCAATGTTTCTGTAAGAACACATCTTGTACTATACAGTGCACATTTTGTAAAGAGTAACTACTGTATATAGTATTTCAGGTGTGTAGCTGTGTCAACATGCAAGGGCTGAAAGGAACAAGTAATAGGTTCATTCCATGCTGAAAAGAGAAGAAAGAAAACACAACGTTTCGGCCATGGAGCCTTCTTCAGGTGTGAGCCTGAAGAAGGCTCCATGGCCAAAACATTGTGTTTTCTTTCTTCTCTTTTCAAAATGGAATAAACCTATTACTGTATATAGTATACTTGTGCAGCATGTTTAATCTCTTTGCAAATAATCTGACACATCAGACGGCACTGTTATTTATCTGGCTTAGAAAAATAGCATAAAGTAAGTTGTATTCTGTATGCATGCACATGTACAGTACAGTATGTATGCATGCTTAATGCCACCGATATAATTTCAGGGTTGAGTTACAAAACAACGGTGCACATTATATAAAGTCAGTCATAGAAATTATTATCTGTCTTATTTTTGACGTCATTCATACAGGGAATTTAAGAACCTGCACTTCTTTGAAATTGTCACTGTAGTATGTGGTAGAATAATTGTAGAGACTTGTACAATCCAAGCTTGAGTCATTGCCTCAGGACTAGTTTAGAATGTCAGTGTCAAACCAGACAGATGACTTGCTCTTCTGTTACTCAAAATCCTTTCAGACAGTAGAAGCAGACTATTGGATCCTACTAAGTCCTTCATAGTGTATACTTCTTAAGCACTGTGATTTACACTAACAAGCATTACATTTACAGTGAATGCACGCTGTCTTGTTGGCTAAATGACTAACTCTAGTAGATTAGACTCATATGGTAAAGGTCATCGTAGTACACCATTATTAAACATTGCTTGCAAAAAGGAAAAAAATGCAATGACAGAAGGAAAAAGAAATACTAAACAAAAAATCTTTATCTTTAGCTACTGTTATTTCTCTATTTATTGTGCGCACCTTGTAGTGTGCATTGGAACCAAGATCAGGGTTCATTGTTTTTTACATCTTTGTGAAATAGTTTTCATAAAAGATGTAGAAACATAAATATGACATAGAAATATATTTTTATATTTTTTTCATTATAAACTTTGTAGTTTTTTGTGTATGACTGGTGTTAAGAGCTGCCTTTCAGCAACAGATATTTTCAGTAAAAATACCCTTCTTTTACAAAGAAAATCATAAAGCAGATAAACATTGTCTCTGTAGTTCATTGAAGCTTTGTGTTGTGGTGAGAAGTTTTTTTTTAGCAATCCAATCATGGGTCTGTATCAAAATGGGTGATAAATTTCAATTAAATATACATCTTCTTAATTAAAAGGACACAGTTCACAGTGTTGTATTTAGAGATCTGTACACAACATGTTGATCATGATTGTTGTGATAGAATCTGAAACCCATTTTACATTGAAAGTAAGGTCTGGCACTATTAGGTTATTTGTTTTTTTTGCAGATATCTCAAATACCTCGTGGTAGTTTTAGAGATGTGAATGATTTTAGGTTGTGTTTTGTGAAATGTGCTCTTTGCTTCAAATGTTATCTGATTGAAATTCTGGATTATCTAAATAAAGAGAGTGGATCAGCTGTTCCATTTTAGAATAAAGTTTGGAATGAGGGTCTAGCCTCTAGAACAGATGCAGTGATTCTTAAAGTAATACAACTGTACAAATAATGAATTGAAAGCATACTGTAGCTGTTGGCAGAGCCAGATTTAAAGTTTCAGCTTTCTGGTGACTGCATTTCTCTGCTGTATTTTTTAAATTTATTCATGCCAATTTTTTACTTTTTATTTCCTTTATGTGTTTTAAATATTTATGTGTTATCATAGCTGGTTGAACTGTTTCTGAACTGAAATGTGAAAACATAATTAGTATCATTCCATATTGTCCGTGTAATTAAAATCAGTATTGGTATTAAAGTCAATGAAACGAGCTTCTGATGGACAGCTGCTTATGTTGCTTATGTATACAGAGAAGATTCCAAGGTGATCTGATACGAGTATTCCAAATTCTCAAAAGCATTGACAAAGTCAACCCACCTGATTTTTCTTCAGAATGAACAGTGAAGCATGAATCAGCAGAAACAAGTAGAAATAAGGTGGAAATGGATTTAAAACTGAGAGCATGAGGTACTGCTGTATCCAGAGTGTTATGGGACTGGAAAACACACTACCCAGCAATGTTGTTGAAGCCAATACCCTGGTTTCTTGAATCAATTAGCTACTAACTACCTAATGAGCTAGTTCTACTGAATGACCTCATCTTATTTGAAATCTCTCTTATGTTCTTATGTGTATCTAGAAAAGCTTTGCTTTTAATGACAAAAATGAGGATATCATGTGACAAATCATTGCACATGAAAACAGTCTAATGTTTCCAAATGAAATTGCTGCAATTTCATTTAAATGCTGGCTATAATTTTCATTGCCTGAGCAACCACTATGTGTGACTGAAGTTTTTTTTAATTTAGATATCTTGTCTTACTATGATCATTATAGATGATCATTTGAATACTAGTAATCCCTAGTTTTCAGTCTAGATATTCATTATTTGTGTATATCTCTATTATGCTTTTATTCTATGTGTAAAGTGTACAGCTAGGATGTACTCAGGCTAAATGAGTTAAGTCCTCAATTCAGTTTATGAGCAGTCTTTCTTGAGTGTCTAAATGAATATTAGATTCTGCCACAGTTAGAGTACTGTTGGACAATTGTGAGATTGATGATTGTTTGGATGCTTTCCCATTGCCCTCCTTGAGTCTGGCTAGAACAGAGGCAGGCAGTTGTGACAGGCAGCATCCATCTCAGAGTCAGAGGTAGCAAGCATGAGGTACACACATAGAAGGGCACAGGACCTAGAAAGTATGCTGGAAAATTGTATTGGGCACTTATTCTCTTTTTTGAAGACTACTGTATGTTGCTACAGTATACAGAGGATTAGCAAAAGCAATACATTGCATTGCACTATGTACAGTAAATCTGAAAACATATTTTAGAATTATCTAAATAAATACAATTCTGTTTTCCTTCTCCAAGTGTAACAAGACACCTCAAGACATTTAATGATGCATTAGGCTGGTAACACTTTAGTGAATTCCTTTTCAGACATAGGATTTAAATAAACTATGTATTTACAGTACATATAAACTTTGTACAAGTTCCAATATGTGATTCAAAGACCACCGACGGCTATTGTTGTCTCTGCTTTACTAAACTGATGTGATGTACTACTAATAATTTGTTTATTCCATAATGTTAGTGAAGTTGTGAGAGTTACCCTCAACAACATAAATATCAGTTGCCTTAATCCATATTAATGTGCTGTGGAATATAACATGAACATTGTTATTTAAAAACAAATATGGATTTTCTCTTTTGTGTTTTGTGATCTCTGTTTACATATATGATATACATTTTCAGTGTAATACACAGAAGTCCATAGGTTATTTAGTAATACTCATTCTTGACATTTAAGAATTATACAACATGCCTGAAAACTTAAATTAAGTTTTATTGTTAAATTTAATGTTAACTGTATTAATATTTAAACTTTTAACAAACTTTGTATTTCTTCTTCTGTGGTGAATTGTGTATTGTTTCAAAGTATATCTAACAATCTGAAAATAAATTCAAAATCAGCAGAGCTTGTGTCTCACATATAACAGCTCTACATATTGTGCATGGCAGAGAACAGTATTACAGAACTGTCAATATTCAGCAAAAACCTTCCTTGTGATTAAATTTACAGATTACAACTATAGTCCATTTGCCCAAACAATAACAGTTTGAAAACAATATATATTGTAATAATAATAATAATAATAATAATAATAATAATAATAATAATAATAATAATAATAATAATAATAATTGCTTACACTTATATAGCGCTTTTCTGGACACTCCACTCAAAGCGCTTTACAGGTAATGGGGACTCCCCTCCACCACCAATGTGCAGCATCCACCTGGATGAGTGTAAGTTTAAGTGTGCAAGTTCTACAAGACAAAGATACTGTATTTGAGAACTGTTGACCAGCAATAATTGTAGCCATTTCATGAAGTTCTCAGACCAACATCACAGCACAGATCACATCAACTGCAAGGAAATCGCTTAATCCATCCAGGTGGATGCTGCACATTGGTGGTGGTGGAGGGGAGTCCCCATTACCTCTAAAGCGCTTTGAGTGGAGTGTCCAGAAAAGTGCTATATAAGAGTAAGCAATTATTATAATAATTATTATTATCTTGATTTATACTACTTCCCAGCCTCAAAACAGTCCACATGTACACAGACAATGCATTCTTTATTTGCATAGCTAATAATGTATTTATCATTAAGCTATTTAAGAATTAACTTATTAAAATACAGTACATACTGTACATGAATTTTTCAAATTTATTAAGAAGACATTATCTACTTAGATGCATGAAACATAAACAATTATTTATAGTTGAAATGTATTTTTCTTCTTCTTCTTCTTCTTTTGCTTTAAAGCATGGAATTAACACCTAACTATTGCTTTAGATACTATATTACATGTTTGGGTTAATGAAACCTTTGGAATTTGTATGTAATCTTTTCATTGCATTTGAGATAAAAACATAAAAAAGTCTGAAAATAATAGGAAGGCCATCTAGCATATTTGGTTTTCAGTTCCTGGGTAACTTGACTCCCACATCTCTTTGTGTAAAGAAATGCCTCATTTCTGTGTTCCAAATGCATTACCTCTTAGTTACCAGTTAGTAACTAAGTTGGGTCCTGTGGTTCAGTTAACACTTTTAATTCAAAAGAGCTCCATAGGATTAAATTTGCTAATACCCTTGGTGGTTCTTAAGACTTGGCTCTAGTCCACTTGTCTGTGCAAGGCAAGATTCAGTCCTTTTTCACCTTTCAGAGTAGGACATTTCTGTGAGCCAGGGAATATACATGCTCTTCTCTGGACTGATTCCAGAACAGCTACTGTATATATTTTTGTATTGTAGTGACTAAAATTGTACACAGTTTCAGCAAGCTTGCATTTGTTTATGCTGAATGGTGCATGTTATTGAATAACTCTCAACAGTGTATTTATTCCAGTGCTTCATATTGACTGTTGGTGTTTGGCACACACTTTCATTGCAGTTGTCCAGTGCTCCTCCTTTTTATCAGGCCTGAGAGAGTTGCTTTATATACAGTACACATGTACATACTGTATACTGTACACTAAAGACCATTGAAATCCACTTAAATTGTTATATTTATTACAATGGTGCTGAACAAAGCAATTTATTGATTTCCGTTTTGGATTCCTTTTGGTTTTGAAATGCAAACCTCAGTCCAGAATTTCACTGATAAGTGTTTAAGAGGAAGGCTTTCTGCCATTTAGGTTTATGAATAGGTTACGGAAGGCTGTGAAGTTTCTTTCCCTGATAATATCAAGTTAGCTGTCCCTCATTCAAAAAATAAACTTAAGTATGAATCATTGTACAAGCCTTACCATCTGGCCTAGTTTAACACTGCATCATAACCATCAGAACTGCTACAAATTCCATCTGCATTGTAAAATCAAATTTTTAACTTAATAGGTCACTGGTGTGGAGACAGTTATGTTCCCCAATTATGTTTTTTTTTTCCATTATATAATTCCCAGATTGAAACATTTTAGTTTTAAATCTGAAATGTATTGATACTGTTTTAGCTGATGCTAAATTGTAATACACTATTAAAATAGAAAAGGAACCATTTGGATATTATTTCCCATTTTTTGTTCTGTATGATATAACATTTAATGCATTATTTTCATCCAAGTTTCACCTTACTGCACTATCCTTAGAGAAAAGGAATCACCTCATCTGGCTTGAGAAAGGTCTGTTGAGAATAAAGAAAAATCAAGTCTTTTGTGAGTTCATATTTGTGAGAAACATACATGGGCTCCCACTCATATCCTCCTTCCTGAAGTGCAAGCTGTATCCACATAAATAGGATACATGTCCTGCATGGCTTGTTACATTTAATGTTGGCTGTTATTTTTCTACTGTCAGCTCGAGGGTACAGAATCTATTGTAATCCTTATGATCTTAGAATTCAATGCACATACATAATATTTGACCTAGTACTCGGATATCATTAGAGCTATTTTTCATATTTAAACATTGGTCTTTTTCTTTCTCCAGAATGTTCACACATTTGTACCGTAAATCAAACATAAACTGCTTGGATCTGAAACTTGGACTTTACATTGCCTAGTGAAAAAATGTTCTGAAAAGCTGCACTGGAAGGACATCATTTCCAAGAATAGAAGATGAAATGATACATAATGTGAAGTGTTTCCATTTCTACATTTCAACTATTATTGCACACAATAAAATAACAGAATTATTTAAAGATGAATAATTAACCATGTTAATATTTGTCTGCACTGTTACTGACTTCTCAGTCATTTAAAATTTCAGGAAATAATTTGTTTTAGAATTAAACTTTAGAGTGAAATAATTTGGGTGCCAACATTTCTGATCCTGAAAATTCTGAAGAGCAGAATATAATATGAAACCTTGTAATCACTGGAATAATTGAAATCACTTTTATGCATAAGACATACTAGTTGAATCTTTGCATATGTCAGTCTATTCACCTTCAGACATTATAGTATCTCGGTAGGTGAATCTTATGATCATTGCATTATTACTGGCAGGATAACTGAATGTGGAATTTGTCTTAAGATAGTTAGAGGATCATATGCATATCTATGCATTATTTAATTTCTCCCAGTCATTAATGCTGATCTTCTTTTTTGTATTTTAGTACATTTGCAATCATTTCAATCATTTGTTTTTTGAAGTGACTGTTAACAGCATAAATATCACATCCTTTTCTTTCTGGCAACTTCCCTAGTAAAAACGTTCTACAAGCAAAAGGAGATATAAGGTGATAGTATTTTTGCTTAACCAATGTATTTTATTAAGTACATTGGGAATTTGTATTTCTCTTCTGGACCCAAGATCAGATATATCATATATATATACTGTACCTCAAACTCATTATTTGCTAATCAACTTCTGTTTGTGTGGGCAGGTGTTACTATTTTTAAGAGTAAAATCCTACTAATGTCATACTCTAACCTCAGTAATAGGCATAAGAAATATATAATGAATTACTTAAAGTCAAAGCTACTGTGTAGACTTTTTATTTTTGTCGTAAGTACATGTATTTATGTAGCTGGAGAGTTTGTTCTGATCTATTTTGGACAGAATTGAAATCCAATTACTCTGACAGAAAGACTTTAATATGAAAAAGAACACCACAACCTTTACCTATTAGTCTTGACAAGAAGAGAAATCAGTAATTTGCCATGTACAGCTTATTACAGTATTTTAATGTATAGGCTTAGCTAAATAGCCTGCTGCTTGGTAAGGAGTGAGCCTCATTAAACTTACAATGATTGTTCCTTTGCCTGCCACAAAAGTCTGCCTTGTGTAGGGAATGACATATTGTTCTAGTGCTGCCAATAAAACCCAGCACACTACTGTAATTCCTTGCATGGGGAACATATATAAAATTGTCTTTTTCCCTCAGTGGTAAGATTCATGAAGCAACGGATTATAATCCTCTGCAATATTAAATCTGATTTAGGACTTCTTCAGTTTTAGAGCACTACTAATGAACCGATGCTGTTGTTAAGTGGTTCTTTTTATAGATAGTCTGGTCCCAAGTGGTAAATAAGCCTTTCAGAAACAGAACTGTTTTCATTAACAGGTGTACTGTTGATATGGTGATCCAAGTCCTACTGTATATCATTTTCTGTTGGTTTATAGACTTTGAAAAGCCTAAAGAAAAAGTGATGCATTTAACAGTGGCAGAGTTAGTAGCTATTTTGTATGCTTCTTTATATATAAGAACAAGCCATACAGTAACAGAATTGTCTAAATTCTTGTATCTCTCCATGCTTTGAACATGCAACTTTGTGTAAACCTGATCATAATAAGAGAATATTTTAATATGTTACTGATGAAAAGTATATCTCATAAGATTGTGTGCCATTGATTAGTACTGAATGAAAAGTGTCTTTGTTTAAAATGAACAGGTGAAGGTTTATTCCTTCAAGAAAGGAAAAGAAAGGAGACAAAACATCTTCATCTGAAGAAGGCTCCACAGCTGAAATGCTGTGTCTTTTTTTTCCTTTCAGCATGGAGTAACCCATTCCTTTATAGTCGACTCATGCTGATACAGCTACCTACTGTACTTGATCTTCTTCATTTAAAATGGTAAATGTTGGCATGTTGTTTTTAGAATATTTAGTAATGCAGAGCTGGGGCCCTGGGTTGAATTCCTGTGGTGCTATTTGCGTGGAGTTTGTTCTCCTCATGTTCACATGGGTGCCCCAGTTTCCTCTCACAGTCCAACGACATATTGGTACAGTAGGTTAATTAGCTTCAGGAAAAACTGTTGCTTGCTGGGATAGGCTTTGGCTCTCCCAAGACCCTGTATCGGATAAAGTGGTTGAAAACAGATGAATGGATATGAAGTCAGAGGCAGAATTGACTACTTTTAGTACAGAACTTTGAAAAAGGATATTTACCTTTATTACGTCCTGTTTTCATTGTGCCACATTCACTTTAATTAATTTAAGTATATTAAATAAAAATTAAAAATCAATTTGTTTTTTTCTTTTAATATACAGTACATTAAGTTTATACGCCTCACACATAAACATATTTTAGCTATTGTAGTTATATGTTAATAATTATAATTTTCTTAAGACAAAGCTTTTTTTCACCTGCTAACCTATCCATGGTAATTAATGCAGCTGTAGTGCATTTCTTGACACAGTTTATCTTGGCTGGAAATGTGTAGAAGAAGCTTGTTCACTCATTAGATATTCAAATTACTGAATTATGTTTCAGGATTTTAGGTATTTCTCTTAACTTTTTTTTCCGGTAATGAGCCATTGTGAAACAGATAGCTTTTACCTTTCAGGTAGTGATGCCATAGGTACTTAACTGAGGCAGGTTGTCTTAGTAACATTAGTGATGGAAGGCATTTCATCCAGTATATTTTCCTCATTATTGTTTGCTTTTGACATTCATTCACAAGTTGAGAAAATAAAGAAAAAAGAAAAAAAAGGTCTGCCTAGAAAAATAAAATGTAAGAGTACAGCATATGTCATCTAAAAGGGCCCTATAATGCATCAGTCAGTCATATAAGTAGAAATGAACAAAATGCTACTCAGCGTGAAGTGCCTACAATTAAAATGTAAAAATATATCTGTACATATTCAAGCATTATATAAGTGATCATGTGGATGATTAATTAGTCAAGGCACAATTGTTATGTTAATTCTATCTGCTGTGCTTTTTATGACTTACTAAAGTAATTTTTAGAATGTTTTAAACATCTCTATGGCAGCCCATAAATCATTTCATTTTATTTTTCGCCATTTTTACTTAACTATTCATCTATCATGCCATTGCTCAAATGGTGTTTTACCAGAGTCATCTAAGCATCATGAATGGTTTTATTAATACAGTTACTGTGGATTTTTGTAAAAGAGAAATCAACATTTCTATAACAGATATGACAGTAACATTAGTTTGTCACAGGTTTCCTAAGACAATTCAAAGCAATCACACCTGAAGATCTTGGAGAAGCTGTTAAATTGATCCAATTAAACAAGTAAATATTTAATTCAGTGTCTTGTAGACGTAAAACGTGCAGGACATATTAGTAGTGTACATTTGCTACCATTAATTACATTGCCATACATTGTTGCAGCCATGGGTAAAATTCCTTGGGTGCTATATTCTGTGGAGTTTCTACGTTCTTCCCTTTTTCTTGTGGATTTCCTCCAGATGCTCCAGTTTCTTCCTACAGACCAAAGACACGCCGGTAGGGTTTACTGGATTCCAGGAAAATAGTCACTAGTGTGAGTGTGTGCATTGGACTGGCATCCCATCCTGGGAGGATTCTGCCTTGCACTCAGTGCTTAATGGGATAAACTCCAGCTTCCCCATGACCCTGTTTTGGATAAAGCAGTTGCAAAAATGTATGGATAGACCAGAAATTAAATGAAAATGTGAAGACTCACTGGCTCTCCAATACAAGAATTGGACAGCCAAGCTGTAAACCAACCTTCAAACACTGTCAGATTACTTAGTGCTTTATTTTGTCTTCCATGTTGCCTTTACAAATGAATGCCAAATTTAGGGATGGCAGAAGTAAATGTTTTGCTGTTCCTTCTTCCTTTTTTGTAAGAAAGATTTTTCCTAAATACATCTATCTTAGAGACCCCTGTCTTTAATTTGAAGGCTTATCTTTTTTGACAAATGTCACACATTTAGTCAGCTTTTTGTAAAAGTAAAATCTTTAGCCCAGAAATATCTTTTTTCATTTGCTTCAGTTGTAAGCTTTTAGAACCATCCCACTGTACTGAAAATTCTGTTACCTTGAAAGGCAGTGACAGCTGACAGTTGACAAAGTTTACTTTTATTTTTTTATGCACTCAGGGCTCATGCCATTCAATGGCAGTAAGTTCTGGCAGACACAGTGTTGAAAGAAGCCATTTCAGGTTAAGGTGTTGTCTTTATATATCATTTTCATGACATTTTTATTTATTTATTTTCAGAACCTGAGTAAAGGGTATCTCTTCAGTGCTTTGGCAGTAGCATTTAAATCTCCCTTTCATTTTCTTTCTTGGAAATGTCGATGAAAGAGGTTGCATGTTAATACTTAGGAGACACACAATATGGAAATCTGCAGTCTTGACCCACTTTTTTATGGCAGCTGTCCATTTCACAAATGCAGTATTGTCATCTCTATATATAGAATTAAATGACATGTATCTTGGCACAATCAAAAAGGCTAACTTAAGAGGTACCTAAGGTTTTGACCCAGACACGCAACTGACGGATGCATTTAGCGAGTTAGAGTTGTTGAGATGTCAGCAGTACAAAAAAATAAATCCAATAATTAAACTTGACTAAAGTAATCACTTATTATAAAATACAATTTACTGTCTTTTATAATTCAAACTTTAGAACTCTTAATAAAACTAATATTGTTTTTTTCGGGCTGTTGATTAATTCTGTGTGTGCAGTATGTATTACATACAATATTTTCCTTTTCTGTGCATGTTGTTGGGGTACTGGAATACCTTGTCCCATAATATATGAATTATATTCACAGGAAATTCATCCAGTCTGAAGCTGTCTTTAAGGAATATTAGAGGTTTTTCCTTGTTCTTGCCTATTTCTGATTAAATAAGATCAAGCATAATTGTTGATATATAGATAGTTGAGTGTTTCATTGGATAAAACATTAAGAAACAATTGATCAAATTTGGTAAATCATTATGTTTAAGTGTATGATGTACTGTTTTATTCCTCTTAGCACCTGTACTATAAAAATAAATGCTGGAACCCTCATTGTGATTGCATTTTATCTATTTTTAAATGCAATACTTATTTAATATTGTTATTCCTTGGACTTTGAAAAATGAAATATTATTGGTAGGAATGTTATTTAAAAGATCTAACATTATCTGTGTTTTTTTTTATTCTTAGCTCCACACTGATTTGGATTCAGGAAGCAGAAATATCAAGTACATTCTGTCAGGTGAAGGAGCAGGGACCATCTTTGTAATCAATGAACTGACAGGAGATATTCACGCCATGAAGAGACTTGACCGGGAGGAAAAGGCTGAGTACACACTCACTGCGCAGGTGATCAATAGGGACACCGATGAAGCTCTAGAGCCTCCTTCAGAATTCATTATCAAAGTTCAGGACATCAATGACAACGCGCCAGAATTTAACAATGGGCCATATCATGCCACAGTTCCAGAGATGTCTCTTGTGGGTAAGACAATTCATTTAATATGCACAGTGCTTGCTTTGTGTTTTTTTCCTGAATTTCAATATTCCACTTCATGTACATAGGAGATTAATTTCTTTGTGCATTTTACACATTGCTGAACTTTTCTAACCTCATGCACAAGTTAAGGACATGACTAAACTGGAATATCCATGACATACATTCAAATGACATTTATAGTTTTTCATGGGCATGATTTTTTTTTAAGTTCCAGTGGATTTGATAACAATATTGGGTTTCATGGATTCCACAGTACACATTGCCTTTGAAGATCTTACAGAATCAGCCACTACTGTCAGGGCTTTTACATTCTTATGCTTATTTAAATAATTGATTACTGTTTTATATCCTAATCAATAAACAATTTCCCCTTTTAAGAGGAGAGACTCTTGACAGCATTTGGTACTCATTGTGAAATGGATCCCATGGTTCATGTCCATCTAATGTTATTCTCTCGGGCTTCAATATATATTTTTTCATACCCCATACAAGGCAAAAGATTCTGCATTAGATTAACAATAGTTATATTTTTTGATGAATGAGGGAAAATTCATTAGTTTTAAGAAAATGTTTTAATCAATGAATTATAAGGATACTAAATGAGAAGAATGTGGTGTTTTAAAACACAGTTTAAGCTGTTCACAAAAATGAATTAGTATACATATTCCTTAGAAATTACATTGCTGGCATTTGAAATTTATGCTAATACATTAGCTGCTCCACCTCTTACAGTGCTATCACAAAAAAAAAAACTTTTGGCATTCTGTCTTAACGTTATAGAAAACAAAGATAGAATAAGATGCTGGTTACTGCAATGGTTTCATAGATAAAAGACCTGTATCGCTACACTGCTCTGACAGCATAGCAATTCCACAACATGTTGTAAAGCATGACATGACTGGGGTTGGTTTTGTGTTGTTTCTTTTTGTTATGTGACAGAATTCTGTGTGCCTGCGTGTGGAGATATTTTGCTGGGGTAAGGGGCAAGGAGTAGGGGTGAGAGGCATATTTATTTTATTCAGTTGGGATATTTTGTGTGTTTTCTGTGTGTATTGTAAATGATCAACTTTAAAACAGGATCAAGGAAAAACCCGCACCAGTGAGAGAATACATATACAGTATCTAAAGCATATTTATAGTGTATTTATAATTCTTTTGTCAGAAGATACAAATATTTATCCTCTATATATCCTTATGAATTTTGTTCTGTTATTATCAGTTATCAGTTGCCTTCATTTAAAATACAAAGAGAGAATACTATGCTATCCATTCAATGTAATTACTTGCAGTAACCTGAAAGTAACCTGAAAGTCGTGTAATTGAGCTCAAAATGGGATTTGACTATAGAAATATAGAAATTTGACTATAGAAATATAACATTTCTCTTTCACTGTAGGAAGCATATTTTGCATATGGATATTTTCTTTTGTCACTGTCAATTAATTAAACATTAGTTGATGTTTGCGCATTTGTTTGAAACACTTACTATATGGCTTGTGCTGATCTTCTAAAGTATTTATGAGTTGTGGGAGAGAGCCTTGAAAGAAACTGAGCGCTCTTTGAAAAGAATAAACAAACTTACATTTATAATAATATTTTTTTCATCTTGTGTTTATAATATGCTTTCAGATGCATGGAAGTCTTGCATTGAAGGTTAAATTCTATCAGATGGAAGAAAAATGTAAAAATAGCACAATAAAATGCTTTTCACAACAAATTTTAATATGCAGTATATTACAGTACACTAAAAAATCTATATGCTACTCCCTAGAAATTCCAATAGTGCTGTCACAAAAGAGATTGAAATAAAATGTTATTAACACCAGGAGGGCTATAAGATAGTAACTGTTCTCAATGGGAAATGTATTATAATTCTTTAAATATAAAAAAAAATGGAAGTAAAATACCTGGGAATAAGAAACTTTGATGGACTATTAAGCATAGTCTACGATATTGTTACTGTAGTCATTTGTATCCTGGGTTTCTGTCAGTAGAGTTTTTCAGTATTCAGTAAATGCAGTGTGTTGTTTTATGTGTGCTCAGGTCAGCTTTTGCATTCGTAATGATTAGTGCTGTACATGGGTGGATATACAATAACACTGTGTATTTTCTCAAGAATTAGAACTAAGAATGTAGAATTTGTGAACCATTTCTTTTAAATGACACATGTGATGTGAAAAGTTAAAATAAGTTACTGTATACAGTATACCCAGAGACAGATTGTTCTATTCCTCTTCTTTACAATCAGAAGTAAACTCCAGTTTTAACAATATTAAACAATGTACTAATTCCTATGGCATAATTTCTATCTGATCTATCTATAATTTCAATTATACCATTTTGAGGTCACCACAGCTCCTGACAGGTTCAATTATACAAAATCAAATACTTGATGCTAGTAGACTGAAACTTTCAAAATCAACATTGGTTTTACGTAGTGAAAAAAAGTTTCTTTGATTGTTTTATGAAAAGATGAGAAGATGAGTAGATGTCTAAAGCAACAGATAAATAGACCATTGGCAATTTCCAGTGACTACCCCAAATGTATTCAATGCTATATTTCAAAAGCTGAATCTATGACTGAAAACTCTACTGGTTGAAGAAATGGAAGATCTCTATAAAATGAAGTTGAAAAGCATTTTGACGGGAAAATACATTTTCATCTTCAATTTCGGATTAGAACATTAGAAATATTACTAGTTCTTAATAAATATGTATGAGGCATTTGATCAAGAATATACCGAAGTTAGCTGACATGGTGTTTTGTGATGATTATTAGGAATTAAAGAATCATTGGTACTTTAACATCAGCTTTGTGTCCTTTTTTTCTGCTAAGTTTTCCTATCTATGGCATTTCTTTGAAATTGCAACAAACAAAATTGCAATCCATGTTAGTCCTAGATCTTTACCTGTGCAGTTTAGCATTCACAACAAGTATGTAAGATCAATTTCAGAATTTTGAAGCATTAAAATTTATTACATGTACTGTAATCTTGTTTTTTTATTTCTAATATACAGTAAGTGGAGAAACCTTTGCTTTTGTATCTCTGACTCTAAGCTCTTTTGGGGCAACTACAATTACATAACTACAGCAGAAAAGATGTTCATTAAGTGATGTTTTGAGACATAAATGCAAATATTATATTATGGCTGTAGCTTTGTTTATAAACTCATCTAAGTCTATTATATTATTTGTAGTCACATTTTTATGTTATTGATTTTTCAAACAAAATAAAAAAAAAAACTTCATATTCCTCCATCCCACAGCCCCTCAGCTGTACATTTGCTTATACTGTGATTGTAAGTCCTGGAATGAGAAAAGACCTCATTAAAATATCTGTTAGAGTGTGAATTGTTTTGTCACTCAAATGTGGAGAAGTGAAAGGCTTGTAAGGAGTTTATGATTACGAAAAATAGGAAAATGGACAAGGCATGTCTTATGTGATTTTGTGTCTTTCCATGAAATGCCAAATATAAATTGTGTATTTATGAGTCCAAAATGCAATCTATAATATCTCAGATGTACCCCTGCAGATATCAGATTTTAAAGTCTGTACAGCAAGATATCACACTTTCTTCAAGTAGATGCCAAGATAAAGGAGTGTCAAGATAAACCAAACAGACAATGAAAAAAGGCACAGAAATTAAATTGAAAATTGAAAAAACCTTTTAGGCTGTAGAATGCAGTATACACAGGGGATGTGCCCATATGTGATATATACGGTCTCTTCCCTTTTCATTTGAATTTTGAAAAATCTAGAATGCAGTCTGTTCCGATAGGCTAAGCAAGGAGAGAGTAGAATCATTGTACTTAAATATCCAAGTGAGGAAGCAATTTTTTTATGAAGATGTGAGTTTAAAAAGAATTGAGGAAATGAGTCCATCTGTTCAAGTCAGTATCTTCCTGTTTAAATATTTTGTTAAATTTGTTTACTGTGATTGCATGAGATATGTAAATTTTAAAACCAAAGTCTCAGAGATGTTTAATCAGTGGTACAGCTGGAGGTAGACAGGCTTTCTTCTCATCAGCATTTAATGGTCTTAATGTGGACTTGGACCAGCTAATTTTAAACCCTGACAGAGTACCAATATCAAAATCATCAAACCTACTGTAGCAAATAAGATAGGAAAACACTGTCTCAGTATAACAATCCTGCATATCATCTGTATAGAGCAGTACCTGATGTGGAAGTAATAGAAGTAGCAGTAGTAAATTGAAGAACTTTCTGAGCTAGAGGTTTTAAAGACAAGATGAATAATACAAAGAAAAGTGGACATTCCTGACAAGCATCCCTAGAAAGAGCAGAAATAATCCGTTTTTTTATGCACTTTAAAAGGAAGAAGAAGAGAGCAATTTCCCATTACAAGGCAAAACAATTTAAACAACTGTGGGTGAAAAAGCAAAATTAAGGGACTGACAACAAGAGCTCTAGACTTTGGGTTCCATTCTTTAAAGTTTAACATTATGGTCTCATTGTCATATTCTGTTTCTTCTGGAGATGTTGTTCCTTAGTCATTTGTAATGAAAGAGTTTTTAAGCACATGCATTTCGTTTTGTTTGTTGATCATTTAGACTTAAGGCATGGGCATACTTGAAGATAGGATATGTGATACTTACTGGGCACTCATATTTGTTTAACCAACTTTAAACAAGTATGTTAAGTTTTGAATAATCATTTCTGTTAATTTTGTATAATTAAACATTTTATTACATACAAAGGCAACTAATGAAATAAAGTATTGTGATGCTTAAAAGTTGTCATTCTGCACAGGATTTTACAGATAAATCTTTGAGGTGAACTATTTTTTTGTTTAAAAAAACATGTTTTCTAAATAAACTGTATGTATGTGCTCTTTTAATCTCTGTGAAAAAAAATATCTGAGCACAGTCACAAAATACCAATACAAATAATTTTCTACACAGTAATATTTTGCAGGGGCCGTTTCAAAGGATTTCTCTTACATGGTCATTGCTGAGGATGTGGAGTGCAATTGACTTTCTGATTGAGGTTTGACAAAGGTCTTCCCACCTGCTATAACTGAAAAGTTATTCTGTAAGCACCTATAAGACCTGCTATATTTAAATGCCCTTTGTAGATTTAGTGCTGCAGTTTAAGGCCTCATTGTCTTAATTATTTTCAGAACAATTGCCATTATTGTAATTAGGTATTAAAAAACCAGAGCAGGTCCCGACACATGTCATTGTATTTATGCCTGCCTAACCATGCAGTTTTCTTAAAAAGCAACTTCTTGGTGTATTATTCACATTGATGGTAGGCTAGATTCCAAATTACACATGATGTTCTGAGGAAAAACCTAAGGTTTTTAATGTATTTGCACTAAAGAAGGACAATAAGGTCAATAAAAAAAATCCAATTCTAAGACATACTTTGCCGTCTGGAGGGGATGCTCATGTTTATTTAGGAGGAGCTAAACCATTATCTCCTTTAACACTCTTTTGGCAGAACCCAGTGCTCCCTGAGGTATTCATAGGCTCACAGTTTAAACTACGAGTCCAGAAGGGGATTAGCAGGTTGGAACACTTTTATGTGAGTACTGTTAATATGCCCTTTCATGATTTGGGGGATAAATACTCTCAATCTGTCAGACTCTTTATTTTATCATTTACATTTTGATACTATGCATGTTATATACAGTGTTTTGCGGCATAAATAATAATGCAGTTAAAGTAAAAATGCTTCACAAGTAAAGTAATAATGAGTTCACGAATGACGAAAATTACATAACATGAGAAGAGTTACAATCAACAGGAGTGCATTCAGCCAATCTAGCGCATTTGGTTGCTAGTAGCAATGAAAGACAATATATTCTGTTTCAAACAAAAGGATAAATTGTGGCTTTAGTTAAATAAGGCCATCAGTATATAATGTACTGTATGTAGAGTATACTGTATATGTTAAAATCTCTCCATGATGGTGTAAGGTTTATCAAACATTTACTTCAGTTTGAAAATAATGTGCAGTATAAAGGACCTAGGACAATCTAAAAAATAATACATATCACTACAATGAGATTTATATTTGTTATTGTTTTAAACTCAGCATGGTTTATCATGGTATCTAACTCCAATACTCACTTTTTCTCCAGAATTGTTTAAACTCCAGAATGAGTTGTTTTTCATTAAACATACTGTAAGATACAGCAACAAATAAGGACACCATGCAGAAAATAAATCTACAAAATCTACTAAACTGTAAACTATTAATATATAATACTCTTGTATTTTGAATAGAAGTATTTGAATTTAAGACTAACAGGAAGATTGTTGAGATTAGATGACTTTATATAGTACATCTTCTGAATATAACCAGATAGATCACAAAATTGTTTAAATTAAATTATAGATTCTATTGAAAATGATAATTCACAAAACTGGAATCAAGCTATCCCACCTTCCATATAACAGAGGTGTGAATGACAATAATTGCTACACAGAAGAATTCAGACAACGTTTGCCATCTAGACTTTCACTGAAATGCCTATGGGAATCTTGCAGTATGTTCAGTTCATAATCAAGCATGGCAATAAACTGGTGGAGAAACAGATGGCAAAGCATTACTCCTTTCTTTAGAGCAGGCAGAAAAATCTTCCTACAAAAATGTTTTACAAATCATTTCAAGGTAAATGTACGTATGTATTTTTAATATTGAGTATTAAAGTACTCAGTAGTCAAAGTAGTAAAGTAGTCAAATATACAGCAGAGCAGTGTTTGTTTGTTTTTGTTTTTACAAACATGAGAAAAAAGTTAATTCCTATAAATTCTATTCTGTATAAAATCTAACTGTGTATTTCTGTATTTTAGGTCTTCGTATAACAGTATTTAGCTTTGCACTGTCAGAAAATTGTTTCAAAAGATCTGTCAGCATTATTTCTTGATGCTAGCTTATCTTATTCTGGCTACTTATTGCCTATAGTATGATTAGTAGCTAACAAGCTCAATTTGAATTGATTCTTAATTTGAAACTGCACTGGGTAGCCCAGCTGTTCACTTACTTGTTATTAGATTAAAATGCAAACAGCAGATGTACTATGTTTCTTGCAGACACAATATTTATCGGTCATCTGTCTGTGTCTGTATAGCTGTCTGCTTGCTTGCCTGTCACAGTAGCTTCATATTTCTATGCTTAAAGGTTTCTTTTTATATGAAAATATTTTTATTTTTCCTGATGCATTGTTTCAGTTGTCACTCACATTCATTCCTTGAATAAATCTAATGGCACCAAAATTACATGACTCAGAGGAAGTGGCACTTTATTAAATTATATATTTTCAGCAATGATATCCTATGAATATTTCTGAAGTCTCATATACATATATTTGGAAATGGAAGGGACTAGCTGTGTAATCTCATTATCTTTCATATTAAATGTAAAATGTCAGTGCTGATAAAATGTGTACCACATTTCTATCACATTTTGTGTATATCTGTATATACAGTATGAAACAAAATCTGTCAAATTTACTCTTAATAAACAACATATCCGTGATTGTATTCTAACCATGATTCACGATTATGATTTGATTATATTATGAATCATGCATGAATGAATTGTCTAGATAAATAAAAGCTGCTCTTCTAACTTTCAATTTAATGTTTTACCATGATGGGCTTGTAACAAGTTTAGATATTGCACTTGAAATACCTCTTAAACATTGTATTTGCCTATTTTCTTTTTTTGTTTAACTTGACCAGTCCACTGGTTTCTGGGATTTGGGCTGTCCACAAATATTTCTATTTCCTCAAGACTGGAAGAACATTTTTTCTGGATATTTTTATAGTAAATAATTTGTAATATGTCACTATTGAAACACATTATTCATATGACTGTTCATGGAAGCTGCAGGTCCTTCACACTATTTACTACAGTAATGTGTCATATTTTAGAAAAAGAAAATGTCATGGTTTGTAACTGGATACATTAAAAGCAAATGTAGGCACTGTATCTTTAATGTTTTGTGCAGTTGTATGAAAAAGACCCATATCTGCCTGCCAGGCACCTTGTGCACATCCCAAGCTGAAGCACAGGTCAGGGCTAAGAACTCATTGTAGCACAGCCAGTCAATTCAGTCCCCTAACCTTGGATGTGACTAGAATTCTGGGTCTGGAAGGCCTGTAGCAAGATGAATTCCGATTTAAATAACCAAGCTTTTTTTTTTCCCTGTTAAAACTACTGCAGTGCCAATAAAACTTCTTGGTGACTTCACTGCTTGGTTTGAAGTGTGTAATAACTTCCCACTCCTGCTTAACAATACAACAATACTCTCCTGTGTGTTTTCTTAATTTACTAATTAAATGCGTATATTCCAAGTAGAAATTTATTATACATTATTATTGGCAATTTTTCTTTCTTTTTTTATTAAGAAAGTGTGTTTCAATACAGATTTATATACAGCATTGTAATAAATCAGCTCTCGGGGATAGTGCAATGATTCCAAGGCAGGCACTTAAATCCAGGCACAGTCTTGTGCACAGTGAGCCTAGGAAAAACAGGGAACTAGAGAAGGGAGATTATGTGACAGAATCCTATGGAGTTTCCAAAACACGGAGTCAGACAGGTGGGGTATGTAGCCAGGTAGACATGAAGCAAACACACCAGGGAGGATCCTGGAACTCAGTCAGGAGTGGAAGCAAGAAATCAGTACACAGCAAGTTAGACAAGGCACAAGCAAAGCAAGGCAAAAGTAAAGCATAGCTGAGTACAGCAGTGTGAACAGAGACTCTCAGAGGAAAACCAAATCACAGGGCCTTGAGCAGGGGTTCATCCAGGACTTAAATACCACGGGTGTTAATGGGGTAATCGCCCATTAATGGAGGCAGGGAGTACTGACGTACTGTACAGACAGCCCCAATGGCTGTATCAGCCCATGTGGAGACGTGAGGGTGCAAGCAAACAATTGCATGGGTATTACAGGTATATCATTAGCTTGTGCTTTGTATTACTCTACGTCTAATCTGCTTGAAGGAAATCAAGACTGCCTTTTTGGAGGGAGCTTTGTGTTATTTAAATACTGCACAGTTTTTTGTGTCTGAAGACCAAAGAATGATTTCCAATAATTCTAAAATGTACAGTCTGCAACCACACTTTTCAAGGACAATCGAAGTAGTTGTGTATTTCTTGTCATTAATTTCCAATGGTTGTCAGAACACTTGCATTGCTCCTTTCCACATTCCTCCAGTTTTTTATGATCGATATGCCACACACCTAAAGTATTTGATGACGCTATAGAGGGTACGAAGTTATGTTAAACATATAAGGTAATCACCGAGTATGATCACTAGTCATATGTAATAAGCTAATATTAATATATTTCAGCTGGAATAAAAATGAATGCCCACAGTTTATTATCACTATTTTATAACTTCAAAAGTGATATTTCATAACACTCTCAAAGAAAGATTTTTTAAATTAATTGCCAGAATGCAGAAATAACACAACTATTGAATAATTGTCTAGAAAAGCACTATTTGAATGCAGATCTTTATTTGCAGTGGTTACAGTTTGCATTTTTAACATCATCACTGTTTGGAAGAACAAGGAAATTGCTGGTACCTTGTGCAAAACAACAAGAACACATTATTTGTATTGGTATATTTTTTTTACTGTCACAAATGTAGGTTTTATGATACACATAAAATAAGTTATTTAAACAGTGCAGCGATTGACAGTGGCTTAATCCGTCCTGTTTATTTTATTCCAGATGCATACTCCTGGAGTTTATTCAGTATACTATAAATTCAGTAGTTTAAAACACAGTGCCAAACAGTGCAAAAGCCTCTTAAGGTCTTTCATGACCATGGGGATTCATGCAAATTTAGGTCATTCAAACTTTCTGTGGCATTCAAGAGGCAACATGAATTGTCTGGCAAGCAGATGAGGCTGTGTTAAGTGTAAAAAAATGAGTGTGCCCAACTCTTTCTGTCAAATCATCAAATACAATGCTGTTTAATTTAACTGTTCCTGAGGTAGTCAAACCAGTCAAGGATTTGTTGCAGGAACCAGAAATGTTCAGAAACATTAAAAAGGAAAACTTCTACTTTAAGAAGACATTTTATTTATTTAACTTGCATTAAATATTTTGGTTGATCTGAGATGTCATACAATTTTTAATGAGGGTTATTGTCATTTAAATTCCTACTGTAGGTTTTGCTTGGATTATGTTTTGGGGAATCTTTAGGAAACGTTGTAGTTCCTTCAAGACAGGATCGCCATCCTAAACAGGAAAATGTAGATCAAGTGTGACTGAAGGGAACTAATGCAAGGATGTCTAACATGTGAGGTACTGTTTGGACAATGCAGGTATTTACACTTTATACTTTAGTGATCTTAACTGTAGTTGCAACTGTTATCTTAAAATGATGTGTTCAAAGAGCAAACAAGGACATCCATGGGCTCTAAGGAGTGTCTTACTATTAGGAGCTAGGATAATTACATCTTTTTAGTCTCGATCAGCAATAACCACAAGGAAACCTGACTGGAGTATTTTCAATCAAATAGAAACTAAAGGAAAATGCACTTAAGATTGAGAACAGATGGAACTTTATTTACAAAAGAGACTGTTGGATTCTAGAACAGGTTCTCCAGTCATGTTGATTAAGTTGGTATTCAAGGCTTCTTTCAAGAAATGGCAGGATGAATTTCTTAGATCAATGAGCTGCTAACAACCAAATAAACTAGATGGGCTGAATGACCTCCTCTCATACACAAGCTTTCTTATAATCTTAAAGTTAATAAGGTAAAGTGCACTAAGATAGGTCTCCACTGCCAATATCTGGATTTTAGGTTTGTTTTTGTGAGACTGTCTCATTTAGTAGTGTGTTGTATTACTTATTGCACTGGCTTACAATTCTAGTCTACAGGGTCAGAATCCAGCAGGAATTCAATGTCTCTTTAAATCGCTAACAGCTTAAGGCTGTGGAGAAGCAATAAATTGGTCCAGTTAAACCTTAAACAGATCAATTTAGCACTTCTCCCAGGTGAAGATCTGTTTATAATTTAAGTAGACCTAGAAATCTTGCTAAATTCCAGACTTTGAGTAGCGGAGCTAGCAAACTCAGTTTCTCACAGTTTCAAATCTACAGTTTCTCATCTATCAAATGTGACCAGAATAAACCATTTTAAACCGTATTCAGCAGGCTTATGGAGACCAAGGATGACATCTCAAGGGGATACATTAAAGCAACTTATCAAACGTGACCCTGAACCCCGAGCACCCAAAAAAAAGTGAACATAGGAGTACATAAAAACTTGCATAGAAGAAACCCCACTCTAAAATCAAACCCTGTATCCTACCGTACAAATCTCCACCCTGCTGCAATATATTGTACTGAAGAAATATACAATTGTGTGTTGTGCATGAGTATTAATAGTATGAGAGGGCTCATCATGGGAATTTGCATATAGGTTAAGCACCTTAAAAAAGTAACATTAAAAATACAAATGAGACATCAAAATCAATTTATACTTTTTGCACATTAATCATGCTTTCTTCTTGCATGAGTCATGCTTTCTGTACATCAAGTTTTCCACTTGCAGGAAGAAAGCCTGTCTGAATGGAGATCTACAGTATACTGTAAGTCTATAAAAAAGCTGATGTCGATAATCTGTTTATGACAGTTTCAGCAGCCCCATCATTTGAGGGGTGGCATTGCATGACTTTGTTCTAAATATAAACTAAAAAAGGCCCTTAATAAAAAGACATATAGCCCTAACCCTAACAGAAGCAATTGACCAACTCACTCTATCAAACTGCATCTCACTGACAATATTTTTTTTTAATGTTAATTCACTCATGATTTGTAGCATAATGAATGTTTTACAGTTTCAAATACTTTGAATGGATGTGATAACAGAGAGTGATAAGCAATATGTTTAAAGGATGCATATTTTGTAAGTCAAACACTGTATTCTTTGCAAAGTGGTTTGCAGACCATAAATTACACTAAAGTCTTTAGTGGATAAAATGTTGATCTATTTTGTACATAAGACATGCTTAAGCCTTTCATAATGGTGTGCTTCAGGTCCAACGATTTGTTTTACTGTCTTACTGTACAGTATATAGAGGGTGTTGAATTCTAGGTAACCTTTTCCTTTACTTTTAGAGTGTAACTTGCTTTTTTTAATGTTCTTTTTTAATATTTTCAGGGAATCTACTGATTCTGGCTCTTGGTGGCAGCATTTTCAGTTCCGTAGCAAAGTTTGTAATTTTTTTGGAATATTTGTACCTGCATTATTAATGCTCAGAGTTACTTACTATATCCATGTATTCCCCCAAGCCTTTCAAATTTCTGTCCCAAATTAAAAGCAGGGATTAGTTGCTGTGGTTTATGTGTTTATTTTATTAATTTTTTCCTTTACAACCAAGGAAATGTTTAATCCGAGTTCCTCAACATCAGAAGAAAATGTTAAAGGAGGAAAACTAAACCACTTAAATATTTATTCCCCCATCCCCAGAAAATATAAAATAGAAAAAATGAAGTAATTAATTAACAAAATTAATTGTCCCTGGAGAGGGTTTTAGCGGAAAACTTTTATATAAATATTATGTACTGCAGGCTCTTAACAAATTATTAATGTACAACATGTGCAAAGAGTATGTTGTGCACATAAAAATGTAGATCAGTAGGATGCATTTATATTCCAGGTATAGATCTATGCACCATTCACCTAAATGAAAGAAGGGAAAATGTCCAATACAGATCTAATAACAAATCGTTCTTTAATTGCTTCTTCCTGAAATCTGTAGAAGATTTTTTAAACTAAAGATTTTAAGTTGGCATATACATTACAGTATAAAGTCTGTAATTTGTAGCATGCATGTAGTATAAATTTACAATATACTGTATTACTTGTACAATGTCCTCCAAACCTATTCAAAATCCTAATGAAACAAGATTAATAAACATCAAATTATAAAAAGATTGTCACATAGATTTATGTTTTTTTTTATCTTAAAGCGTTATACAGTAATGATAAGAGCTTTGTACAGATTGCAGCCATATTTGTCAAAAATATACAGAAAACACAATGGTCCCATTAATTCACACCCCTATAGTTAGTATTTGGTGAATTCTCCTCTAGCAGAAATGCTTTGACTTGATGCATGTATCAACATTCCTCCATGTAGAATTACATTTGGTTTCCATTAGTGAACTGCCGTCTTGAGTTACACATTTCCAATTGGAACAAAGTCTGGAGATTTTTGATTTTTTCAGTTCTCATTCACATGCTTTTTGACAAGTGTGAGTCACCTGTTTTTGTGGTTCATTCTCAAAAGAGGCTTCTTACTTACATCCCGGATGTGAACGCCAAATTCATATACTATAGGCAACTTAGAATTTTAGATTTTAAAACTTTGTACCTTTCTGCTATATTGGTAGCCTTAAATTTAATGTTTTTTTTTCCTATTTCACCAGGGGTATATGTATAATTACACTATGCCCCATTTTTATTATTAACATTAGTGTTGTAATTATAATGGTAATGTTATGATAATGTTAAATATGCTTTGCTGTGCACACAACAACTGTTTATCTGTACATTTTTTCTTCTTGACAACTGCGTCTTGGTATCTGAGTGTTTCATAAGTGTTGCACTGTGAGTGAAATATTGAGTGAAACGACTCCATCCCAGCAGTGAAATATAGATTAGCCCTGTGGGTTCAACACAAAAGTTTGTACCAAGGAGTCTCCAGCTGCTGTAAAATACAGCAAAGAGTATCAGACCCATAGGAGAGCTTTGTGTAATTGGTTGAATTATTTACACCTTTACTGAGGACACCTCTTTGAAATGTTAGGAGTGGGAAGCCACAAATGTAAAGTTCAAAATGTAAAGCAGGTTTACTGTAGGTGATAAGATAGAATCCACTACAGCTTGTGTGTGTGTTCTCAATGATGGATTACTAGTGAGAAAGTGCTAGAAATCTTCTGTGGGCTGAGCCATGGATTTAGTCACAAGTCACGTAGAATACTGTATGTTTGCATTTACCTTTCTACTGCTCTTTGAAAATATCTTAACCCTTTTTCCTTAGATCCTTTTCGATTAGTTCTATTTCCCCTGATCTTTAAATGTTAACAACAGTACAGTATTACATAGCTGTCTCCTCCAAGTGTAGTTATAAACTAAACTTATTGTTTTGTGGACACACTGGCTTAAAAGCTTTGTGAAAGATTCTGTAAATGGTGCCCAAAGATTAATATTTAAAGGCTAAAGTGAAAATCTTCAGATGATGACATTGTATTCTTATTTATGCTCCTCAAGGACAGGCAGCGCCCCAAAATTTTATTGCCGCATTATCTGTGGACACTTTGCACCACTTTACTGGATTTTGTGGCTTCTATTTCAAGCTGCATCTTTGTCAGTTCCCTTTATGATTGCTGACCTGACTCTTCAGCCACATTCTCTGTCCTTGTACCATCTGGTAAATTCCTCACTTTCACATTTCACAATATTCATTAGTCAAGTTCCAACCTTTTTGTGTATTTTTAATTTTTTGCCCATAACGTGGAGTTGAATATTAGTTTCTCTCTTTGATTGAATAGTTACATCCATTTATGGTAAGCCTGAACTGTAAATTAACTAGTTTTATAATATGTACAGCCTCATACTGTGTTTTTAGTCTTTAATCAAAATCATATTGAATGCAAGTAATTTAAGATGAAACATTAATCAGGATTTTATTTTATTATTGTTTTCAGTCTTAATGACTTCATATAATCTCTAGACTAATTCCTTTTACTTTAAGCTAAATATTCTAAGATATTTTAGGTGGAATACACACACAAATCATTTTGTCATATCTGCTCTTTAATGTCTTTGGTTAGCAGCAGAAAAAAGCACTGTAAAAGAAAAGAAAAAGAAAAGTAATTTCATCATTCTTCATTTCAGCTAGGTAATTGATAAAACATTTACTATATATACAGTATTTGGATATCCAGGTATTTATATTTATGTGTGTCTGTTGCTTATCTCAAAAATAGATGCTAGGAATATTGTTTGTGAAACCTATGCACACATACACATATTCTGTCTTAAAGATCAGTTATCCAGTGTAAAGTACAGAAGCCACTGAGACTGAATTGACACCATCCTATGTAACTGGAACTTTTTTCAACACTTATGATAGCTCAATGTATCCATAGACATATGTTAATAATGCTCTATTCATAAAGAAAGGTATTACTGTATAACACTGATTTTAATAAAGTGCTAGTGATTCAAAAGTGGACGGTGTAATTCTCAAAGTTCCGCAAACAAAATGGCTTTGCAGTGGAACTAATTAAAATAAATCAGTGCCATTATGCTTTACATGGCAGCATCTCTTGCACTCGTCTGCAATGAATAAAAGATAGTTTTAATTGTTTTGCTCAATGTTTCTTGTAAATGGGTTGTCAGTGCTGCGTTCAGCTGCCTTTTTGTTATGTAAGGCTTGTTGCTTGTCAGCCTCAATGTTCATTCAAGCTAGGGTTTCCTCTGTCTTATCAAAGACCATTAATTGCACCACAGAAGTGACACTGCAGGCATTTTTTGATGCTTTCTTACACATCATAAGCCTGAAGTCCCTTCTCAGTCATGGACTCATGGGAGCAATTTACATGATACTGACAAACTTCTAATGTTAATTTTCTTCTTAACCAGAGTTTCATTTTTCATCTTGCGTTTTTATGTAGCAAAACACCTGCTAGGCTTTTCCTTTAGTGGATTTCTTGACCATCATGCTGACCCTTCTGATTTATTTCTCCAGGGATATACTTAACCTGTATTCTGCAGTCTCTGACTTGAGAGCAGCTTGGCTAAAGGCTTGAGCTATGAGCTCTCTACACTGGAGGCAAGACTCATATCTGAACAAGGCCTTTTTACACATTTGTATGCATATTATTTGTGCTTTCTTACAAAACACCACTTTTTAAAACACTGCTATTCCTTGTCTGTTTTGAAATTTTAAAAATCTTTGCTAAATATAACACTCTGCATGTGAAAAGTATGTGGAATCACATTTAAAACCAAGGACAGGAATCACTTCTTCTAACACAAAGGGTTACCGGAGTATGGAACAAACTATCACACCATGGTGATAACACACCATGATACCCTGGTGTGTTACTAGAATGGATGACATACTTGGATCAATTAACTGCAATCTACTAGACAAGCAGTATAGAGGGAGTGGTATTGTCTGTAACCTTTGTTATACTCTTATTTTCTCATTATGACACATTGCAATGTTCAATTCAATTCAACTTTATTGTCATTATACTTACACAGGTGCATAGTATAATGAAAAGTGTTTCTCATTAGTTACTCAGGTGCAGTATATAAATAGGACAGAAGATAAGACAATAGACAGTAACACAATAGCAATAACAGTAACGTGTAAAAACATAACATACAGTAAATAATATGTAATCAAGTAATCAATTCATTTTGTGTTCCACCCAAATATCAGGGTAGTGTCTGTATTTTTTAAGAAAACCTTAATAAGTATTTTTATTAATATATTGTATCTTATGTGCTGTTTTTCAGGTTAAATCAAAATTAAACATTCTTTCAAAAAACATCCGCAGTAATACTTAAATTTAGAAAATATACTGTATTGTATATCAGGATTTTGCATCAATCACAAAACGATCTACAGTACTAGCATACTAAGCTGTGTTTCTTATAAATTAAGGTTGTTTGTGAGTATGTCTAATTCTATATATCTGGTTTACTATTTATTATTTCACACAAGTAATGTATACAGTTCTGCTCCCATGGAATTCTCTGGTAATTATTTAGGGAAAAACACAATCACCATTTAAATACATTTACAAAATATTTTAGCAGTATTACATACATTTACGGTGCCAGCAGCCACATCAACCTGCAGCTCTCAACTGGCTACCCACTGGAGCTAAGCAGGGTTGAGCCTAGTCAGTACCTAAATCGGTGACCTCCTGTGAAGCTATGGTTGCTGCTGGTGTTAGTGGGACCACCGGGGGGCACCCACCCTGCAGTCTGTGTGGATCCTAATGCCCTGGTAAAGTGGCAGGGACACTATACTGTCGTGGGTGCCGTCTTTCGGATGAGACGTTAAACTGAGGTCTTAACTCTCAGTGGCCATTATATATGACCCCTTTAGTTTAATATCATGCTCATTATCATATTTAATATCAGTATACTAGATGCATTTATCCAAGTTCTCTCTTTAAAAATGGTAGTCCTCAGACACTGTATGGCAACCCCCTATTTTGCTTCTTTACAAAAGAATTCCCTTAATTCAATGATTTTTTAGGCACACTTCATCCCACTATGAGTCATGTGTTAGCAAGTTAAGGTATACATTTTTAAACCAGTAATTCTCCATCTGAATCAACATTTAAAAAAATTCTAGTTGTAAACAAGTTTGGGAAATGCATTTCAATCTGCCCCTTCTTATGTTGAATCTGATTGACCCAGATTTGAGAAAGGTGCATACTGCTGTTCTTTACTGAAGCACTCACACTGTGCAAATTTATTAATGTATAACATGTCCACCTGGCTAAAGTGAGAAGAGACTGAGAGAGGTAAAAAAATGCTGAATCTTGGTGAAATTTGTTTAGTTTCATTTTATTTTGTTACTGAATAGGAATACCTAGATAAGATGTTGTACCTCTTACTTTCACAAGCCACTAGTATACAGAAACATCTTAATCACATTGTGAGTGCAGTTTGATGTACAGTGCCTGAAGCCCAAATTGTATAATAGGTGCTCTGAATGTTGTCTTCTCATGCTTCACTGCTTATATGAATATACATGTGACCTGCAGACTGACAGGCAAAACCTCACTGTCTTCGAAGAAATAGTGGCTCTGTTTGCTTGGTGGTCATTATATACGATGTTCAGCTCTAGACAAGCATGGTAAAATTAAGTAAAACCCATTATATTAAAACAGTTAAAAATTGAGCTAATTTTTTTCAGCTTGTTAAAACATTGCAAACATTTAATTAAATAGTAATGCACATTTTCTATTTCAGAATCAGTCTCTAGTCTTTACTCTTTTCTTCATTAAATTAACACTTTTATCTCACATTTTATTTTTTTCACATTATTGGATTATTCTCTTTTTTATTTCATGTAGACTGAAACATTTTTGTTTTTTCATTAGTTTTTTTTTGGCCTTCCTTTATTTTGTTTGTTTTCCAATGTTTTCATCACAAAACATAATATAACACATTATTAAGTGCTTGTGCTAATGGTTATTAAATTAATCAACACCATTTTCCCCTTTAAACTTTCACTTTTTAATTCTTTTCACTTGAATTAATTCAGTCACTGCAAATATCTTTGGAAACTATCACTTAAATGACATGTCAACAAAACTACTATATATCACTTTGTAAAACTCTGTATCATCTAATTTTACAGGAAGAAGATGAGTAGTGTAGCTCTACAGGCAGAGATTTATTTTTCCTTATTTGTTTTAAAACCTGTTTAGTCCCTTAACTCTTTAAAGTTTATAGCTGTTTTTGGTTCTGTCATTTTACCTGTGCTACAGGCATCAAATAAACTAAGAAACACAATAATCTACAATTGAGTTCTGCCCATCAGGGGCAAAAATCAGGATTCTCTGAAGCATAAAGAGTCAGAGAGTCTCAGTACAATTTTGAGGACAGACAAGATAATCTATACTGATTTTAAACGTCACACAGAGGAAGATTTCTAATCCCTCATTTATTACCTGAGGAACTGCTGAAAATTCTGCTAGTGTACAAGATGAATAAGTGTGAACCATTTCATGGTCCACTGCTTTAGTTTTTTTTATCCCACAAATTCATAAGCGTCATTGTTGCATTACCTGTTCATTGCATGCCTTTGAAGCAATCAGAAGCCTGGAAGACAAATCATCTCACACAATTATCAAAACCATTAGATCATTTTCAAGTTTACAGATAGATGTTTTAGCACTTATAGTAGTTTTTTTCTTTTCATTAAGATTTTCTATATAACAAAGAAAACTATAAAAATGTATTAGGGCAATAACACCAAGAAAGCTGACTGTAAATGAATAGCTAAATGGGTAAAGCCCAAAACATTCAGTGCCGATTATCAAACATAAAACAATCTCAAGCTGCTTGCGTGGATTTTACATTATTAAAAGTTGTAGGATAAATTCTGTAACTATACATAGTACTGTACATACAATTAATGTACTGTGGTGAAGCAGAATATATTTTTGCTGGCCTGTGTTTTTCATTCCATAGATTAATTTTCCTCTGCTCTTGGTGTTTTTTTAATTTTTCACACTGTAGTAATTTCATTCTTGCAAGTTTAAATCTCTTAATATGACATTCATAAATGAGGTGGCCCCACTGTGTTGACTTGTAACAGAATTTGCAAAACTACAGTCATCAATACCAATATTAAAAGAAAAGTGAAATAATATAACTTGTGATTGTCTTAGGTCTTGATATTGTAAAACTTGACATGACAAGATTTTCAGTGATATAAATTTCCCAAATCTTAACCTTAACTTTCCATTTTGTCAAAGTACATAGAAAGTACATGGTGTTAAGTATTAAATGTAATAGGTTTCTGCTTTATCATACATAATTCAAATGTGACAGTCTTTCAGTCCTGCCGTGGAAAAATACTTAAAATATTTTGTGGTGTATTAAGCAATAGTGAATGAATAAATGCAAATGTTTGTACCGTACCTTTATTATATCTTTATAAACAGTTCTTCTAACAAGAGGGAAACAACACAAAACCCTAGGTTATCTAAAACAATAAAACACAAGAAAAGCAATAAACGTGCCTATTTATGTACAGATAATATTAATGCCCTAAATTAGAAAGTGTATGCAAAAATGTTAGAAGTACAGTATATTAGGAATTTTTATTATATTAATTATATTTATTAACTAGATGGAATATTATCTTAATCTAGTTAATAGTATTTAATCTAGTATCTTGTTTAGTTAATCCAAAAATGGGCTTCTTGCTATAATATTTATACAAACATTTTTGATGATATAAAAGATTGCTCAATCAATATTTCATACATTTATTTGATATTTAATATTGATTGAAAAACTCTGCTTACGTGGCTTAATCTGCTAATAGGTCAGTATGTGGAACCTTAAAGCTTCTGCACATCCAGAAAATGAAACCTATTGGCAATATTTTTAAGTTTCATTAAACATTTATACACACAGGAGGAACATTGTTTTCTCTGATGTTGTTGAATATAAATACTATAGTAAGGCCTCCAAAACTTTTTCTTTAATCTTCTGTGTATACAGTATACGCAGTATACAGTATGTGTGTACTGTACAAATACAGTAGGTTGATCTAGTATGAATATAAAACTAGAATTCTTTCATTGCAGTTAGGGGCACTCTGATAAATCCCATGATTGCAAGCTTCAGTCATATTTGACAGACATTGTAAAGGTTTGTTAACTGTGGATTGACTGACAGATACATTACAGTGCACTTCAGCAGGGCTGGTAACCTTGTCAGTAAGACAGAGAGTATCAGCAACTGTGGGTTTTAGTTAAACCTTTGTGCCTCACTACTGGTCCTCAGAAAGCCAGTAATACAGCCCACAGTACATGGCAAGTGTATTTTTCTAGTGTAATAAACAAGTGTAAAGCCTGATAGCTCTTTTTAAATCATAAAGGTGAAGGCCATGCTGAAATATAGTTCAAGCACCCCTATACATTTTTATGTTTATTTTGAATAGAGTTCGTTTTGAAGAAAATCCAAGTTTGTACTGTATCTAAAGTTTTATATAAAAGTAACATTAAGAAACAAGTAATAGGTTTATTTCATGCTGAAAAAAAGAAGAAAGAAAACACAACGTTTCGGCCGTGGAGCCTTCTTCAGGTGTGCGACACACCTGAAGAAGGCTCCTAGGCCGAAACGTTGTGTTTTCTTTCTTCTTTCTTTCAGCATGGAATAAACCTATTACTTGTTCCTTTGCAGCCTACGCATGCTAATGCAGCTACCTACCTGAACTACTACAGCTAACATTACTAAAGCCTAGTAATGATGAAGATTGTGTTACATTTCAGTATACTATAAATTCTTGAACAAAAAGCAACAAAGAGCACTTAAAGGTCTATCAATCTGAAATAATTGATTTGTGATACTAAACCATGAACTCTTAAGCCATTTTTATTTACTGACAGTACTGCTGTCGTGTCATACCATGCTCACATGGATATTGAGCAGTATTGCATATACTGTAGGTTTTCTGTAGTGTGAGACAAGCAGAGTTTTAACATAATCTAAGATAAATGATTGTTAAAATATTAGTAACAAAACACACACATGCACACACATGTCGTAAACGGTTGGCTGATTTTGGTAACACTGAAAGCATGCTTCATTTGTTCTTATACTGTATTCAAAGTGATGCTAAGTAGCAATCAGAAATAATTAAAACCATACAAAACAAAATGAAAAACAATTGTCTATGAACGTGAAAATGCCAAATTCTTTCAAATATGGAAGTGCAAGCAGTCATGTTCTCCACCCTTGAAATGATGTTATTAAATATGGTTGTATATATGTATAAGAATTAGCAATATAAAAAACACAGCACCTTTTTGCCTTACCTGGTGGCTTCCCTAACAACTGAAACTTAATGAACAATACAAGCAATATGTATTAAGAGCCAATCTATTTTCTTCTCCACAGTGATGGAGGAGACCTGCTGCTTCCATGCTGACACAGCACCTTACTTTGACAAAGGTTTAATACATAAAAAATAAGAAAACAAAAACAAAAAAGAGAACCCAGTGCAGCCCAACAGGCTGAAGATTAAAATAGCTGTCATGCCAAGTCACTCAATAATAATTACAAGCAACAGGCTGTGCATCACATGCAGTGTTACCACCAGGCCATCAACAGGGAAACACTTGCCTTCCTGTGTCATCATTGGTGTTCCTTGTTTTAACATCATTCCTTAATCAACATTTGAAGATACCTGCAGCTGGCCTCAAAGTTGTGCGTAACTATTCTTAGCATTAGCTGTCAAGCACCAGAGCCTGTCATTTAAAAATAATTACCGTACCATCTGCAGTCTGATTAAGTGCTTTTTATTTTAAGAAACAACAATGCTTTTTGCATTTATATTTGATATCAAAAACGTTTATTGGAAAATGTCTTCGTTTGAAGCCAGTCAGCTCATAAACATATTAATATTCCCCCTTCTGTGAACGTAATAATACAGAAACATAACTTGAATACATATTAAATAAAGGAAGCAGATAAATACATTAAATTTGTTTTAACAGGAAAAAAACAGTCAGTAGAGAGTTGTACACAAATGTATGCAATATCTTTAAGATAAATTACAATGCAATTTTCTTTTACATTATGAATGAAATACAGTACTCATACATGTATTACACTAAAATAGTAGGCCATATCTCTGGAGCAGTGTTGCAGTAATGAGTCCCCTTTGATACAGCGTCTTCATTGTCTTTTTATTCCTTTTTTAAAATTTAGTTCTCATCTGGTCGTGTTTTGAGACATTTATTGTCTTTGTGCAGTGTAATTATAAAAAAACAAGTCCTGTAACTGTTTTTTTTAGTTTTACTTTGTAGTGGCCACTATTGTAAATGATTTAGTGTAGAAAAAGTAGGGTGAGAGAAAAGGTCACTAGGTTTATGTCAGCATTGGTTATATTACTGTGGCTAAAGTCAGCAGCGGTACCCTCTCAAACATTAAGAATTTATACTATAGAACTGGACTGTGGTGTCAAAGGATCGACAAAAGTAAAAATCTCTGACCACTTTGTAGATGGTTTTTGGGTTATTATTAATATTTACATATTAAAATGCTACATTATTACAAAAGTTTAATGTCTTACTAATTTCTATATTCAATATATGAATATATTTAATTGAGAAGCTATTTTTTTGGCTTTTGCAACACTGGAAATACAGCAATACATTATGTGACATTAGTAATCAGAATTAGATTGCATGAATTCTGATTGGAAAGACAAAAATGTCTCAGTGGGTAAGCAATCATGTAAAAAAAAAAACATTTAAAACAAATTGCAAAATGTGAGTTGACCATTTACTTTACATCATCATCCATTCAGCAATAGTAAGGCTTCAGCCTTGAGGTACAACATGCACTTGACACAGGTTAAATTAACTGCTAATTTGGAAGCCAAATACAAAATGTACAGATAGTAATTAATAAATTACTCTTGGCATGAAAGACGATAATGTATAACGCTTACATGCTTTCCTTTCTTAAAAAAATAAAAATTAAGTTATGTATTAAGTAAATGTCTTGACAATTGTGGAATTTAATTTTATTCTTTGATACATATTTTGTAGTTAGGGAATTCTTCACTTACTGTATGAAACTGACTTAATCACTTTCACACTGTTTATTGCTAAAATGCAATAGCTCAGGTACATGGGTTAACTTTGTGCTTTTAACTATTCAATTTTAATAGAAGTTACATATACTCCTCTAGGTTTTGTTTGATGGTAAATCCCTACATTTTTTCTGCTTCCACTCCTGAGCATAACATTTGCTACAGTGTGCTTTACGGGTAATTGGTCAAGGCATATCTTAACCCCCAAGAATATGGGTCATTTCTTTTTTCTTCTAGCAGTAGTTCACCATCTAAAACCAAAAATAAAAGTTATACTCATAAAGCATAAGCTTTCCTGTTTTTCAAGAAATTTCAGGTGTATAAACAGTTACAGTAGTTGAGAAGAAACCATACAGTATGTACAGTATAAAATATGTTGATATTATTAAAAATATCATAAAGTTTTGCATACAAAATAATCATGTATCATATCTATGCATTTATATACGTAAACATTTCATAAAATTGTTCTTTTGCTAAATGTCTTCATCACAGCAACATTCTTGACTGGGTGCATTTGCTCTGTTTGTGAAACATTTTCCTATTTACACTTGTTTAATATGAACTTTATCAACTTAGCACTTAGTAGAACATCTGAAATATGGGCCAAGACTATTCTAAGAAGAGTTCTGCTTTTAAACCCAATTCTACAGTATATTCTGAGCCAGTGCAATCAGTGAAGAAAGGCTGAGTACATAAGCTACAGTATGTTGTAGTAACCCAAAAATAATCTTAGGATCTAAGCAGGTGAACTACAGAAGGGTATTTTAAGTTTTCACCAGGTGCACCACTGCTTTCACTAGCAGCCAAAAGCTAATGAAGGGGCATGGTTCACAGTGCCAGTTGAAATTCCCATGTCAACGGGTTTGGAACAGCAAACTCTTAGTAGAAACAGCATAGCTAATGTACCTCATCATTAGAGGAAGAACATATTTTTACAATGTACAGTACATTCTGGGCCATTTACAGAGTGTCATCAGAAGGTACTTTCAAGCTGATTTATAAATCAAGGTATGTGAACTCAAATGTCAAAGCATAATTACAGTACTTTACTGTATGTTGGACATATGCCTATTATACATTGGATATCAGGGCAATTAATGTGTACATAGAACTATAGGGGTGTCAGATACTTTGTAAAATGTCTTTATAACAAGGATTCTTTAACAGCAATGTTTTGCAGAAACAAAAGTACACCATAATAGCTTAAATGTTTAATAAAGTAAAATTTGAAAAGTAACAAGTAAAATGTGTTAAGAAACATCATGATTTTGAGATCATTAAGATTCTTTACTTTTAAAGTACAGTAAAATAGTTAAGATAGGACTCTGTTTCAGATGCAACATATACAGTACAATACTTTCCGTTTCTGTCTTTACAGTTCAAAGCTTGTAGTTAATATCTTAGTCCTGTGGGATGCATTTGTTGTTATTTTTTTTCCTCTCTTTTATCTTCAGGCACTTCGGTCACTAAAGTAACAGCCACAGATGCAGATGACCCAGTCTATGGAAACAGTGCCAGGCTAGTTTACAGTATTGTGGAAGGACAGCCGTACTTCTCCATTGATGCAAACACTGGTGAGTCAGTGTACCTGGTTATAAATCCAATGCATTTTATGGAATGCAATTTTGAAGTACTCACAAGGGACTCTAGGAATTCAGATTCTATGTTAAATGTCATTTTTCATTAAGAATGTAATTTATTATATGCCTTTTATTAGTATTTTAACCTCTTCATTTCAAGGTTGGCTTACACATTTGTAACTGACAATCAAAATACAAATAAAATGTGTGTACACCAACAAATTCCAAACATTCCTCATTTTACTTGTTTACCGTACGTAGGCATGCCTACAGTATTTAACTGGTTATTCATTTCCTCATTCATTCATATAGTAGCTTCTCAAAAGTATTCTTAAGTTCATAAGTAAGGTATTTTAATTAACTGAATTTAAGTTAAGGGTTCCAGTAAGGCCAAAGTTTATAAACATAAGGAAGTACACTAATGACGTGGAGAAGCCATTATTTAAACAGATATTATTTTAAAATAATACTGTATGTATTATATAATTGGAGTCTAAAAAAACAGGTTTGGAGTATTTGGCTTTTATATCAGGATCTGGAATAGACCCACTATCACAGCAGTTTTAAATTTCTACAATAGTGTACAGTGTATATGAATGCATCATTTAAGGTTCTGTAAATCTGTAAATTATATTGTTTAAACAGGATATTCTCATGCATCAGGTGTAAATGAATCCAAACTTAACCCAATCTTAATTTTTTTTTAATTCTAGATTGATGATTGCTATTTTTGTATAAGTAAAATTCTATTTATGAGAAACTAAATATTAGCATTCTATTAGAAGTTCCATTTCTAAAAAAAGAGATTGAACATTGCGTACATTTTTTATGTGTAACATGATTACATACCGTATACCAGACACTTTACTGTTTGTTTTATTTTTGACCCCTTCTTTTTAATTAAGCAGTGCCAACTTTTGAAAAACAAGCAATCATTTGCAAAATCGTGTGCACACATCTGAGCATAATTATTGAATTTATGCAGATGGATCAGTCAAGTGAGCCAGATGTTTTAATGAGTGTTAATGAAAAAATAAAGGTGGGGGAAACAGCCGTTAGATGCAGAATGACATCTACAATGCAATGCAGCAAATTAATCGTATTTGATAATAAACATCATGCTCTAATTCATCAGTTGATGGATAGAGGAATTCTTCCACACGTTTATGAACATTTTTATTATTATTTTAATTCAGTGCCAATACATAGCTATCCTTTAGGATAAGACCATGCTAATGGAAATCTCCTGCAAAGGGGAAGACACCTCTGTGCATATTAAAAAGCCTTGAAGCCTCTTGGTCTTCAATCTGGTGGATTAGATTTCCCTTGGCATTGTAACGCACGACTTACTACTTCAATAATTTGGTCCAAATCCTCATTTTGCTTTCATAGCAATGAAACTGAATTTGCAAAGAAGTGCTATGGATGGTTCATAGTAGTAATGTTTTTTACTCTGTAGGTAGGACAAGAATATATCTCTTATATATCTTATCTCTTGCATTGCTATTTCTTTAGCTGCTCCCAGCACCATTTACTTCACCAATGTGTTAGCACATACAGTAGAGAAGATATCCTAAGAGTTCCATGAGAAGAACACATATATAGTCATGTACTGTAGATGCTTTGTGTGCATTAAGTTGTCTCATTTAGATTCTGGTGAAGACAATATGAGTTTTATCATAATGACCTTTCAAATTAAGCAAAAAAAGGGGAATGATATGAAACCGATGAGAGCAAAAGCACGTTTTCAATACAGGTAAGACCTGTAAAAAGTGCATTTTAAAGCAGAAGCAATATGAATAAAATTAAAGATCTTTTTATTTCATCTACTCTACTTTGCTCACCTGCTTTCTTCTGTCTTTAGTTCACCCTTATACTGTATGTGGCTTCATTTTACATAAATAATGTATCCAAGTGTAAAGAAAGTGAAATATGCATTACATGTAATCTACTCCATACCAAATGTGCCTTGATATAGCAGTTTTTATATTTATTCAATGAATCTGCAAGGTTCTTTATTCACAGAGGATTATCCACATCTGGTAGTGTGCTTTATGTTCTTTTCTGTGGTACTGTAGTCAATAAGCTCCAGTGTGCATACAATACATAAGATTATGCCTAACAAAATCATTCTCATCCAATGAGAATCTAAATGCAAATTACTTTATTCACTGATAACAACAATCCAGGAAACAAACAGGCTGATGTTGTTGGCTACATAGGATACAAACTCACAGCACATAAGTGCTCTAAATTCAGCATTTGACAAAGGTGATCATTTTTGAATACTTAATTTGAAATGACTAGTCTGTTTTAAAGCTGTCATTTGCCAGGATTTGAAAAGTTAGTCTAATCTACCCAATTATCTAAATTGAGTCTCATACAAAACCGATTGCAACAGGACCTACAGATTTCACATTTGACTTGAGAGGAAGTGTGGCAAAAATTATTAGTTTTTTTTTTGTATTTGACCCTTTTATTATGATTTAGCTTAAAAGCAGTACTCAATTTTACAGTCATTATTTATCATTATGTACTGTTTTCATTGGTATTTCACACATCATAGACAACCATTTGAAATGATGTCATGTTTTTTTGGTGAGCAATACATAATATTATCGGTACTTAGAATTGAAGATCAATTATATTTATTTTTTATATATTTTTGAAGCTGCATGTTTAATTTTTTTTTAAGTCACTTCAAACGTTTAAGAGTTTTCTTCTTTTGTCTATTTTTTCCATCATAGGTGTTATCAGAACTGCCCTGTCTGATATGGATCGTGAAGCCAGGGAGCAGTACCATGTTGTCATTCAGGCAAAAGACATGGGTGGTCACATGGGAGGGCTGTCAGGAACTACGACAGTCACGATTACTCTATCAGATGTCAATGACAACCCACCTAAATTTTCACAAAGTATGTGCGATTTGTCCGATTCCTTACTCACAGTAATACATGTCAATCATTGTACAGAGCTGCACAGTTTTATGTTTGGTTCATGGCTTTGCTTGAATTAAATTTTGTAACTTTCTAGGATATATTTGGACACATTTAAACGGTTTGGTTTTCCCGGTATTACTTTAGTCAACTAGTTATGCTACTCTAGATTTCTCTTGTATCTGTCATAAAAATTATTCAAAACACAAGAACATTGCAGGATGTTTAGTGTCTGTACAAAAATAGTGTTTAGTTCTATCTACTCTGTACTGTATACCAAATGATGTAGAGCCAAAAGGAATGAAAATGGGATTGTAATACTTTTTTGTTGAATAGTGCTGTTTGACCGATTTATTCTTTTTTTCTTTAAGGTTTGTATCACTTCTCAATACCAGAGAACCTTGCTGTTGGTAATGCTGGGGGGCGAGTGAAGGCAAATGACCGAGATATAGGAGAAAATGCTAAGTCTTCATACAGTATTATTGAAGGAGATGGAATAGATGTTTTTGAGATAACCACAGATCCTCAAACACAGGACGGAATTCTTCGTTTGAAAAAGGTTTGTCATGTTCAAGAACTTTTGTTTGGGGATTTTGTTTGTGGTTCTTTATGTAGAACAATGTGGTGGGCATTATCAAACTTACAAGTAATAGGTTTATTCCATGCTGAAAGGAGAAGAAAGAAAACAAAACATTTTCGGCTGTGGAGCCTTTTTCAGGTGTGAGAAAGACAGGGCAGTAAGAAAAGGTAATGTAGCAGGAGAACAAAAGCTGGGAGAGAGGAGGGGCAGGAGGTGGGACCAAGGGACAGACAGAGTGGTTAATCAGGTACTGTGAAGTCAGGATAGGTGAAGAGAGGTGTGAAATGAAACCTACAATGGATAGAGAGAATTTAAAAGAAAATTATCAAACATATTTTAATTTTCTGTTACAGAAAAATGTTGAGCTTAAGTTTAAGCTTTCATTTCCTTCTGTACCAGTCTATTTGAGAGTTTAGTGGCTTGGTATAGAAGAATTCACAGTGAGAATTTACAATACTTTAAAACAAAGGGCTACACAGGATACATAGGATTGTGTTGTAAAGATGCTATCTTTTAATGAAGGCGTCACAAGCTACATTCAAGTAAGCTTGTTATTATAGTGCTGAAGAGGGTTTATGTGGACACATCCTCTTCTACACATACTATTTCAGTTACTTCATGAAAAAGGGCTGCAGAAACCAAAGAACCAGTTTAAACTGAAAAAAAAAAACTTTATGCAAATTTTCAGCCCTTACTTATAGTCTGTAAATCTGACAAAACAAAGTAAACCTTTGCCTACCTCAAGGACATCCTTTGGTAAGGGGATTGAGGGCTTTAGCTCAGAATCTTACAGCTTTATCCCAATTCTTTGTCATCCAGCATCTCATCTGTTTAGTCAGCTGCCTGTTCCAGCTGTATAGTTGGAAGGAATTCTACTTGGAAATGAAACTCCTGGCTTGACAACTCTTTTTAGAATGGCTCTCTGACTGGCATTAATTTCAGTGAATACAATCTTATTTTCATGGATAACAAGCATTGCAGATGACTGTAAATGTCAAGATATTTTGTAGAAATGTTGTACTATGGATTGACAGTTCCACATTTTCCTTAATATTGTAATCACAATTATAAGTTCATCATCAAACAATCAATATTAAATAAATATGTAATTAGAAAATTTAGAAAAAAACAACTCCTGAAAATCACTAGATTGTGCTGAAGCAAAGATGCAAAGAAAACTGTATCTTTACACTGAATTATGACTTGCTAATCATTCCATCTTCACCTGGCTTTGAATCAGTTACTGCAAGGGTATTGTAAAGAGAGTTTGCAAGGCATTCTTTAATACATGTCTTAAATATAGATATTATGAGGATTATGAGGATGTGAAAAAGTTTAAAAACGATGAAATTAGAATTTTAAATGATCTTTTGTAAAGGTTTTGAAGTGTATCTGTGACCCTGGAGTTCTTTAAAAGCCTATTGATGTTTCTTGTGTAATGTGTAACATAGACTAAGTGGAACAATTTGAAAAGAGCCCTACCAAACACAGCTTCATACACTGCTCTCTAATATACAGAGCAAATTATTAGAAGTCCTTAGAAACAAGGTCAAAAATATCGATTTAAATGGGACTGCAGAGGCATGGAGAGACATGGAGTCGGAAGAGCCTTTGTTGTTGCAGGGTGTAAGCTTTTTATCTTCAGACCCTCGGGCTGATCTCTCGCTGGTGAGTGGGATGTGCAGCTTCCTGTACTAGCCAACTCCAATCTTTGATGTTCCTAAATATGCTTTATGTTTACATACACTTACTATGTTGCTTCTCCCAAGGAAATATGGCATGTATAATAGAGCTTCTGGCTGCAAGTGGCTGCAGCGTCAAGGGAATTACATGGAAGAAAATGCATCGTTTTGCACATGGTACACGAGAACCAGCACTTCATTTACCACATACAGCCCAGTTCACAATAGATATAAAATTAAACTGCTGCACTTTCAATGCTAGCAGGTGAAGTAGCATTCATTTTCAAGTTTTCAAACAATCTGTGATGGGATAGTACACAGATTTGAAGTCTATATCTAATGAGGCTAAGAAAAATTAGAAATGTCTTACATACTGTATGAAGATTGGCAACATGATCATTTATTTCCCAAATTGTATTTAAAAAGGACAATTTACAAAGGATGGATAAAATGACAATTAAATCTGGTATACAACATTAATGTCATACTGACATTAGAGAGAAAGCAACTTGAACTATGTACTGTATACAGTAGGTACCAAAGTTGAAAAAATACTGCAAATTCTTCATTCATATGGATGCATTATTTTTTATAGTGCATTGCTTATTAAGCTATAATGTTTTTAATTATTTTAAATGACATTCTCCAGCAGTTATAAGTGAGTAATCTTACAGTTAGTAGATATTGTAATAGCAAGGGCTATTATTTCATTTTATTAAATACTGGAAGGCATTTCAATGGGTATTACACACCCACTTGCTAAGGTCCATTAAAGTCTATTTTAGTACTGATTATTACTGATGCGTTTTGTCAATTTTAAAACTTCAAGTGCTCTTTTGCCACTGTTCAGCTGTTAGTCCACTTGCTGTTGTGAGTAGGTTTATAAAACAATGTGAATGCTGGACTGCTTCCTGGGCTAATACAGACACTATTGCAGGGTTTTTCTTCCTTTGGCCCCAATGCCAGACATGTAGACTTCAAAGCTCCCTGTTGGTACTGATTCCCAGCTGTGTGCTGTTCACAGCTGTGCCTGCTCTTGGCAGGTTTCCAAGACGGGCTCTGACCATGGTTTGGAACTGTTACTTTTTAAAAAAAGTCTGATGCATTTCTAATTCCCAAAGGAGCTCCCACCATCCAACCCAGTTTTTATTCCCTTTATTATTCAGTTTTATATAGTGTAAAGTGACTTTATCCCATTATGACAGCATTATGAGAGATCCCAGGGGTGATTGAAAATACAGGGCCATATCAAATAAATGTGTGGGACATAATATACTACTGTATATGATAACACTAATGTTGAAGTAAAATATTGGATGGAAGAATATGTCAATGAAATGGAACAAAAGATCACAAGCAGTGCTATTCTAAACCATCAAAATACTACTAATTTTGCATGCAGGATATACATTTTTTCCAAATATAATATTTGCTTCTCTAAAGCATACTGTTTACAAGAACTGTATCTATGGATTTTATATCTTGTGAAATATTTCTGTTTCCAGTACCAGTGTATACAATATGTATGTAATTGACATTGTATGCAATTACTTTCAAGCTCACAACAAATTTCCTATAGTGGTATTAGATTAACCTTAATTACAGTCTTGATCCATTAAAGGTATTCTGTGTGCTCTCACATTTATAACACATTGATTGCTTAATGTGGAATTTGACATTTTGCCGATAGATGATTGTTTCGTGTTATTTTGCTCTTGAAAATTATTTTTTTTATTTGAGTTTTAAGTGTAGTAAAACAGAGATGGCATTCTTGGAATGAAACATTGCAAATACAGAGAAATCCTCCAAAGTTTCATCCATCAGCATTAGATTCATTTGTTCTTGCTGCTGTGGTCATTAGTGAAAGGCATTCATCTCTGTCATCTCTAACAGCCTCTGGACTTTGAGGACAAAAAATCCTATACGCTGAAGGTGGAGGCAGCCAACATTCGTATTGATCCTCAGTTCAGCAATGGTGTTCCCTTCAAGGATACGGCAACAGTGAAGATTGCGGTTGAAGATTCGGATGAACCCCCAGTCTTTTCAAAACCTACTTACTTTCTGAGCATACATGAAAATGCAACCATTAACTCTGTTATTGGCAATGTGTCTGCTACTGACCCAGATGCTACTAAAAGCCACGTAAGGTAAGATGAGACGAGTGCTATTCAGATCTGCATTCTGTTTGGCACAAATACAAAAGGTGCATATTGATTTTTCTTTTCTCACTTTTGTGAGACACAGACATAGTAGAGTCCTGCATTTGAAAGATTTAACTTCTGAACCACTGGTATCTATCTTATAAGACATGACACATGGGTTTAGTGAAACCACGGTTGTGTTCAAAGCACAACATGTCAAGCTTAAGACCTCTGGTCAATGAAGAGTCAGAAACCTTAGCTTTTATATTTATTTTTTGGTCTTGAAATTCAAGATTTGGATGCTATTTTGTTTGTCTTTTTTAAAATAAAAACATAACTCTATTGTTTAGGGTTGAAAAAAACTAGATTTAAATAATATTAGTAACAACTGATATGACCTGCAGATATGGAATAACATACTTCTTCTGACCTGTTCTGAGAATCATCACTCAAAGCCTCCTTGAGTATGAGTTAGAAATGCAATTTTCACCTCTGCATTTCATTAACTCTCTAGTGACTCAAAATGTTTCAAGAGACAACATTCAACAGGTACTGCAATTATATATTGAATGAAAATGGAAATGGTGTTCCAACTGGGCATGTAGACTGATTATTTTTTCTTGAATGTTGTGTAAGTTAAATAAAAGGTGAGAAAATGATTTTGAATGAGTTATGATTTATTTATACAGGTCCTTCTAATTTAAATTTTGAATTGCAAAATTAGTACTTCTTTTTAATGACTATAGCTGAAATCAAATCAAATGGAACATTCTAAGAATGTACTGTCTAGTCAGGTACAGAAATATCAAATTTTGCAATGGTGCTAAAAGTGACAGGTTAGAAACCTTGTATAACAATTCTGTTCCCAGATTTCTTAAGTAAACAAGCTGTATCCTAAAATAAATATTTTCCAAATATATATATTTGCAACAATTGTAATTTTTCCCATTCTAATGCAGCAAAGTTTTCTTTGTAAACCTTTTAGCCCTCTTTTTAAAAGTAATTGAATTACAAGAAACAAAGAGACATCAAATATTTGTGTTGAAAAGTACAGGCTAATTTAAAAAAGACAAAAATCTGCGCAGAGAAGCTCTTGCAGATAAAGGAGGTTATCCTACTTGTGATTTAATACCATCTCTGCTTAAAAATGACATATCTACAATTGCATATTACATTCTTTTCATTAGTGATACTTGCAGTTGTTTTCCACTTCCTTTTCACAATAGTTTAATTAAGACAGTTAAGACAGGTATTATTCAATGCATTGATACACTGAAGATAGACATACCGTAGTGTGAACTTGACAAAAAGTTATATTGAATGTTCTATTCAAGAGGTTTTTTTTTTTTTCGGAAACATTGTTTGAAGCCATTATTGGGTTACCACACGGTGGTTATTTTATTTATTTTAAATTGTGCTTTTCACCTGAGATTTTAGAGGGGGTGGTCCTGAATTCTAATTCAGACACAGACCGCAGCCATGATGTATAAAAACAGTAAAATAAAGGCTAAAGTACAAAGGATTTTTTATTATATAACACACATAAAAGCATCTAATTAAACCTGACTTCTGTGGAAAAAAGTGTTATTCTCTAAGGAAAAAAATATAGAATTTAGAAATATTCCAAGAAAGGGATATAAGAAGAAAACAGAAAACAATTGTTTGGGCTATCAATAATACTGACTTTACTGTACTGAACATATGCTTTGTAGTCTCAACATGCTTTCCATAATAAACATTATTTTATTTTGTATGTAGACAATATTCCTTCATATGAATTTGTTTTCTTAGTAATTTTGTAATTAAATCATTTTAGTTTTTTTTTCAAGCATGATTAATTTCTTTTTCATTTTCAATTGCTGAAGCTTGAAGTAACTCTGTCAGTGTCAATAGTCCAAGCCCAAACTTACAGCCAAGCCACATTAGGTAAAGCTTTAGAGAATTTAGTTAAAGGCTGCTGTAAGATTTATTTTTCTGTCGGAATGACATTTTAAACAAGAAAAAGTGTACTCAGAACAGATTCTCTGAAGCAAAGTGGTTAATGTCACATTACTTCCCATATCTGCCAAATGAAATGATAGCATCCAACAAAATAGCTGAATAGGTTACGGAACACCATGTCTTTGAAGCTAATGGCTCTGATGTGACTTGACATTTTCTTGCTATTTTGTGTGGTTTGCCAATACAGATAAATTGTCCAAGTATGCTTAGAAGATTCTGTTCCATTTAGTTAGTAGAAGTTTATTAGAGTCCCCCTAGGGCGATTACCATATGCACTATTAACAAATACAGTACAAAACACTTTTTATTCATCCATATTAAATATGGTATTATACACATTAAAACATTTGGAAAACAGCTATAATTAAAAACTGTAGCATTCAAAGCTTCTATTAAAGTTTTCTCTTTTAGGAAATGTAATTAGTCCAATTTGTAATTAGGTTTAACTATTTGCTTTTTTTATTAGCTTTTGAAAAAAACTTTACTTATACAGTATTTGTAAATAGTATAGTAAATACTTAAATAGTAATTATTCCATGATTAATTTTAGCCACTATTTGTTCATTTGTAGGTACCCTTTCAAACATTAGAAAGTACATCTGCCGTCTCATCTATTCATAAATTGTTTGCTTATTATTAACATTATTAGTAGCAATAAAAGATAATAAAATGTTCTTAATTATTTTACATGCATATTTTCATTTCTAGATACAACTCTTGCCTTCTTTAAAGTCACCACGTAACCAGTCTGAGTCACTTGTTTTCTTTGTAACTTTTATTCTATCTACACTGCCAAAACAGTCCAGGATGAAATAGTATGTTGCACTGTGCCTGAAGGTGCTACTTTGTGTTTGCTGTGGTGGGATCTAAGGTATTACAACTAGAATTTTAAACTATACAGTAGGTTCAATTCTCAGTACAGCTACTGATTCACTGTGTGACCTTGAGAAATTCCCTTTAGCTTTTTTTCCCATCTCTAACTCTACTTTAGCAGCTAAAGGAATGTTCATGTTTTTTGTCAGGTTCATAAGTTGCAGCACAGTTCTTTCTTGGTGACATGAGCTTTAAACTTAAATAGGTGTTTCTTCTCCTTGAATGTATGTTAGGCAAAAACTATGTGATTATGGTGTTCCTTATTCACCATTGGAGTACCTTGTATAATCTGAGCATTTTTTGATAAAAGCAAAGACGTATGATTAGGCAGAATAGTCTTGAAATTTTCCTTGAGATTTGTATGATGGAAATTAAGCATAAATGTCATGATAGAAGAGCGTTTTTTATTGCAGACATTATTAATCCTATAGTAAACCTAAATTTATTCAATTCCACAAGCAGCTTTATATCCAGAAGAGATATAAGCTTTCGTATGGGTGACTGAATAAAAATCGTACTAAGGAGAGCTTACCTTGAAATTGCTGTTTCTCACAAATCCTAAATCTACTTCTGAAAGGAATTGAAAAATATAAAAGGATCTGAAATGTCGACTAAAAATTACATCAGTTATGAAACCTTTGATGTTAGGACACAAGTTTTACGTTCACAGGAATAAGCAGGTAAAGAATTATTGAACATCCCTGGGATACACATCAAAGGCAGGTACTGTGTTTTCAAAACAATACATCAAATTTTATTGTCCATATTTCCAAGGTAAAGGAAATTATACTCTCCAAAAACTTTGAACCTCATTAAACTTTCATCCACTCCATAAACAGATAATTCTATTTTTTTCAATAAAATGAAGAAATACAGACTTTGTCTAATTCCAGTTCCAACATCAGTGCTTGACCTTGTTCAGTTAGGCACACTCCACAGAAACTGTTCTCCTCTCTGATTCTCACTGATTCTTCTTGCTTAGCTCATTCTACTCCTGTCTCCTCCTGGATTCACTCAAAGTCTGCCTGCCTTTTCCTCTCTTCCTACTCTTCTGCCTTGATTAATTTTTCCATCTGTTTTCCTCTTGACTCCACCACACTACCTCCCCACTGTCCTCCACATTTGAACCCTGGGAGTCACTGTTAATTATTAGTTCATCAGGTAGTTCCATTGGACTTTTTTGAATTACTACTATGGATTGCTTAGGCAAATACTCCCTGAACATGGAATATGTGTAAGTGCATATTCTGCAAATAATGGCAAATGTAAACGGGGAAATCATATTTTGCTCTGTCAGTTAGTATGCAATGAAAACAATTGTATTATGAAAGCAAGAGTTGCACAGTATACCTCTCACAACAAATGCAATCATGCATGTGATCAGCTATTGGTTGTCATCAGCTATTGTGCTAAAACATTTACAGCCCCTTTCCTGTGCCAGGTATTTGACAAGAATAACATGAAAATTCTTTGATTTTATTAAGTTTGAAATGAGTGAAAGTTTGTGGCATTGTGACACGACAAAATCAGCAATTTAAAAATGAATGAATGTGCATCAGACATTTTACAGAGGTACTGTATCTTAAAAAACTTGCCCCATATCATGTCTTTTCTTCTCAGTTTGCTTCGACCAAATGCATTTGCTTGTAAGATTTTTCATTGATGCATGCGGTCACATGCAAGGAACAGATACAGTATTATTGAATTGATTAAAAGAAAACTGCAAATTTCTATAAGCACTTAATCCTGCAAGGGATTCTTCCATTCAGTGCACCAAGATCTAGAATTCCTGAATACAGATTAAAGCAACAAAAACATAATTAGTAAAACCAAAGGTTACTATACATTATATTTTATTACTGCTTTAATTGATGGAAGGCAAAGGAAATTGTTGGAAAATGTGGAATGTTTACAACCTGATCATGTTACAAGTTACTGATATACAGCAGCATGTTAATGAGTTAAAACCCGTCATAATTGTTATGAAAAACTCAATAATCAACATGAGGCACATGCCCTGCAACACTAGCTGCTACCAAAAAAGATCAAACTAAATTTAATTTGGGTGCATTAGACTAAAAGACTCTATGCACAAGTTTTGGTGGTGATGGTATTATCAGTTGGATTAGTTATTACTTCATGTCAGTAATGTGACAGGAATTTTGAGTAAATGAAAATATTTTCATTGAATCTAATTTCATCTCTACACAACACGTTTTAGCATATTGCAGCTAATCAATATATTTATAGATGTAATGTTTCTTATAAATATTTTTACTGTAATTCATATCCATTTTCTCAGGAAGTTATACTTGTAATTTAATATCAACATTTTAAGCTAACCCCACCTCCCAAAACCACCAATTCCTTGAATCTTTCTTCTATTTCTTCATTTTCATTACCACAAGAGAAAGAATGCCTTAAAAACAGTAAGTGACACGTGGCAGAATTTTTCAAAATGTTTTGCACATCTACAAAATGCACAACTGTTCTGTCAGCCTTGAATCTGCTCATTTTCTTAGACATTATTCTCAGGTTGTTTCCTGCTGTCTTATATTGTTGAATGTGGCTTCAAGTACATTAATAGAAACCTATGTGAAGAGGTTGTCCTTTAGTTTTTCCTTTATTTTCTGAAATGTGGGACAATACCCACTTAGTTGGGTAGATGTGCATCATTCTGAACTCACAGTATATGACTGTACTGTAATGGAAGAGCTTCTTATTGAACATGGCCTTGTTACACTACTTTACAGGTAACTTAACTTGCTAGTTACATGTGACATAAACTTATCACTTACAAGTACTTACGTACTTACAATGACATTTATTTTTTAGGTATTTGATTGATCGGCACACAGACCTGGAGAGACAATTTAATATTAATGTTGATGATGGGAAGATAACCCTAGCAAAGCCACTTGATAGAGAGACAGATACATGGCACAACATTACTGTGACAGCCACAGAAATCAGTAAGTATAACTTTTATTTAGGTTTATTGTCTATTTAAAAACTGTTATTATTATTATTATTATTATTATTAGTAGTAGTAGTAGTAGTAGTAGTAGTAGTAGTATCAGGTCTGATATTCCCATTATACTGAATATGTTTAGCAGGACATTCATACATGATGGAAGTAGACAGAATTAAAAATGCATACTGTACTTGGCACTGGTAAAGAATACTTAATGTACTTTAAGACAGGTAGCATAGTTAATTAATTTATCGACCTTAGGTGAATTAATGTATTTTCTAATTAACTGGCTTTTGCACATCTTTTGATATAAAACTAACATTTTCAAAAGATAAAGGTGTATCCATGCTATCAAAAGAAATGTACTGTACAAGGTTATTATAAAATTCAACAGAAAGGAAACATAAGTTATTAGATAAGATATTAGTCATACAGAGTAGAAAATCAATTAGTCATTCACATGGCTGCAAAGTACTGCCCTTAAAACATAAAATGTACTGCCCTTAAAAGGTTCATATGCATATATCAATATAATATCAATATATATTATATATTTATTATATTAAAATTATCTGTAATAATAATCATCATCGATTGTCTTTGTTTTTTCTCTGCATTAACATGACCTAATTCCTAGAAACACAAATTGTTAGAACAATTCCTGCACTATTTCTAATTGTAAGGATGGTCCTCAAAGACAGTCAAACCTCAACTTAACCTTGTGATCATTATTTCAGACAAGCAATCTAACAAGACAGTCATTTAGAAAAATGGGAAATAATTCAATAAGTACAACAAGTGGCAGCAACATGTTATCAAATTTGTAGCCTGTCTGTAAACTTAGCTAGATTATATTTTACAAGGAGTTTTTTTTCACCCTGTTTCACAGACTAACACGTGAAAGTTGCTTTCAATGGCACAGGTCAGATTTCGGAAAGAAAAAGAGTGTTTTTTTTATGTTGCCACGTACAGGTTTGCATTCACCAACTGTAAATCATTTTACCTTTACTTAAATCATTTAATATGACCTTCCACAATATTATTTTCTGAAAAATGATCAAATTATAGGCGACACAGTTCAGCATTGGTTCGCTTTGCTGCCTCGCAGAGCTGGGGCCTTGGGTTCTCCCTGTGTTCATCTGGATTTCTTCCAGGTGGTCCAGTTTCTTTTTACAGTCCAAATACATACTAGTAGGTTAATTGGGCAAATTGGCCGTGGTGTGAGTGTCTATGGAATAGCGTCCCTTCTAGGGTGTATCCTACCTTGCACCCATTGCTTGCTGGGATAGGCTCCAGCTGCCCTATGACCTTGTATTGGCTAAAGAGGTTAGAAAAGGATGGATGGATGATTAAATCATGTTAAATCATTTGGGTTCCTGACAGGCAAGTACAGATGTAAGCTATTATATTGATCAATGTATATGAATTATTTCACATTTTAATTTGCCTTACTTTGCTGATCTGTATGAGAAACGTATATCTTTTGTTCTATTTTTTATAAAATAATAATAATATTAATAATCTGCTGATAAATTCTATGGACTAATGATTTTCTAAAAGTTTTCTTCTTCTTGAATACAGTCATAGAAAGCTCATCAAAGTACTCCAGGTCATTAGATATTATATTTTCATGCAGTTTCATACAATTTTCTCCTATTTAAAAAATACATGTATTTAAGAAAAGCATTGTCATCCTTTTTAAATCATAGTTGTCACATCAAGACAGGTGCATATGCTTTTCTTTGTTTTGATGCCCTATGGCATGGTTTCTGCATGTAGCAATAGTAGTGTAAATGCAAAATACTAATAGAAATTTAGCAAACAAACACTGCAGCATTTGCTGCGATTCAGATCAGAATTTAACAAAAAAGTTGCTCTGCCGTGAACAGGAAGAATTGCATTTCCTGTCCCATTCTATCATGATTTACCACCCAGGTCGCTATGTGTTCTGCTGTTTGCACCAGATGACATCTAACTAATCAGATTGAATTCCCAGCTGCCGGGGGAGTGAAAGTCACTTTAACAGCCAGCCATTGAATGGGGGCAGAGCTACTACTTAAAATGCCTACTTAAAAAGAATTTTCAGACACACCATTGGCCTCTTGAGCACAAACTTCAAACTTTGCATTTTTTCATACTTTTAATTACTTAAGCTACTTTATGAGATATTGCAGTGATAAATAATTGCAGTTGTGACAATACTTTTTTTTATCTTATTTTTAATGTTATATTATTTCAGTCTCTGACGTATAATAGATTGTCCCTTTACATCCCAAATTATGTACTACTAATAAGGAGTACACTTACATTTTAAGTAAGACACAATTGTGTTGTAGAAGTAACTTCACTTGTAAATGTTCAAAAATACTAAATAACTGAATTTGTGATATCATGAATGGTATACTGTATGTTACATCCCAGGGACGATCCTTCTAGTTCTTTATGTGCTCTTACATTTTATATGTTGTGTTTTGGGGGGTGTATGTTTTTTTACTTGTATGAAACCTTTATTATATTATAATCTATATTATAAAAATGATAAGAAACTATATGAATTGTATTTTACTGTGCTGGGCATTTAATATACTGTGATGTAAAAAAGCTCACTCTATCACAACTTCATCCTAATTATTAGATAACAGCTTTAAACTTAATATTTGCTGCACTGATTAAAGGAAATCGTGTACTGGACTCTCATAAGGAACTATGAATTATTAGCAATGAATAATTCCAATAAACCAAATTCTAATTAAATTGCCCTTTATTGTCTTTTAAACTTCAACTGCCACTATTTCATTAATATGCATAAAAATGTTTCATGTATAAAACATGAATGTTGTGCAGGGAATTTTAGTACCCCTTTTCATGGATATTTTTTATTCTTCTTATCCATTATATGGTTATTCCATATAGTTATGATTATTAGTTATATATAGTTATTATTCCATATAGTTATATATTCTTGAGTCAGTCTGTCTTGACGACTATCTTTGTGTGATCCCAAACAATGTGGAATGGAATAACTGTGAATTTTACATCCAGATTTACAGATCTGGTGCAAAAAGTTTTTTGTTTTTGTTTTGTGTATCATTTGCTGCTTTCTTCTTCATTGTTAAGTTCAATTACTTTTACTTTCAGGAAATAACAGTCAAATATCCCAAGCTATTGTTGCGATTAAAGTTCTTGATGTTAATGACAATGCTCCTGAGTTTGCATCAGAATATGAAGCTTTCCTATGTGAGAATGGAAAACCAGGACAGGTGAGAGATGTATCTTCGCTAACAATGACTGTCTTGCATCTCTTCGGTAATAATGAACACTTTTCATTTTCTAGCCCATTTATTCCTGGGAGAAGTATTGAGGCAGTCCTTTTCTGATATACTCTTCTTAAAAAAGGAACAAAGTTTTTTTTTTCTGAAAGCACACCATCCTGATATATCAATGAAAGATGCTGTATTCACAGCAAAAAATAGACATAATAAACCCCAATTCTGATGTTATAAACTAGCTAGGTAGCTTTAAATGAATTTCGCTTAATTTACAAAACTGATATCAGAATTTACAATGACCAAAATAGCTTTTAATAAAACAGCAGCTCCAAATACATCTTTTAAACTATTAATTATTTCTCTTTTGCAGGTAATTCAGACAGTCAGTGCTATTGACAAGGATGATCCAAAAGATGGACATTTTTTCACATATAGCTTAGTTCCAGAAATGTCCAACAACCCTAATTTTACAATCAAGAACAATGAAGGTAAGAAAATCATTGAAAATAGTTGTTAACACGTAAATATATTTGTTTATTTTTTATGTTTAAATACTATTTGAACTGTGTATTTTCTTAGTTTAAATTTGAAGTTGTTGTCCAATTTATGGTTTACTTGTGTTAGAAATGTTTACAAAATAATATATTATATGAAGTTATATTGGACACTGTTCAATTAATGGACAATAAAAAGTTGATTAAATAAACTCTAATTGTTTTAAATTAAAAACACTTATAAAAGAGCAGGGATTCTTGCAACATGCTTATGAACATCCTTTCTTCTTTAATGCACAATGCATTTAGTAAGAAAACAAACAAAGAGGTTCCAAAATCCTGTCTTGAAAATATTCTTTTTGTAATTGGATTTAGTGATTTTTTTAATTGTTTCAGAGTAGCAGATGGCACTAAATTTGTTTGCTAAATACCATGATTGGTTTAGCCAGCTATTTTTTCTGCATTTCACTTGCTGAAGTGCCTTTGCTCAGCCTAATGTTTCATAATATTTTCAAAGAGCTGGGGGCAAAAATCTTCATCTGGTTTTCTCCTTCTGTTCTTGTATGAAGCCTAGAGGCTAGAAGATCTGCTTTGTTTAGTTGGAAATTGCTTTTCTTGCAAGAACTGTAAAATTAAATGCGTCACCTTCTTGTTTTATTTCAAAGACACACCATAAAGAAAACAGTCATATTTAAGAAGGATAGTTTTTATTCTCACTGACACACTATATAGAAACCAGCTTCTGGTTTTTGAAAAAAATTGCCAAGGTTACCTTAAACAAATGGTATCCCAAGTTTATCAGTGTTCTTGCAATTTAAAGATAAATTCCAAAATTATAATCATTGTTTGAACTCACAACAGTACTTTGTGAGATGGCTCTGCATTATTAAAAGTAAATGTCAACATAACCCACTAACCACTAGGTACCATTTTATTCTACACAGTACTGTGAAGCCTGGCTATTTCCTTTTGTTAACAAACTTTGCAGAAAAAATACAATTTATGTATGGGATCCATATTGTATTTTTTATGCCATAGTCAGCTTCATGAAATGTGCTGCTAAATATGCTTGTATACTGCCACCTTTAATGTACTTTTGTGTTTTAGTATTTTGAAAATCTCATATACCCGTACAACATGCTGCTATGTTTTTTTTTGTTGCATTTTTAATACTGTACTGCTCAGACTTTTCTGTACATAGTGGATCTCTGTGACAGCTATAATTCATCCTTCAGAAACAAAGTATTCAAGACAGAGGTTCAGTGATCTAACTTCTCTAAAAAGTACATTAGTATCCATTCTGTAGTACATTATTATAATTTGAATTTTAATATAATCCATGTGAATCTCACACTTTTGAACGATTAACACAGTTCTACGTATAAAGAATACAAGTTTTGGTAACAAAAATAGTCTTTCTTTGAATGTTAATTGCCAATGAGTTATGGAAATGAAGTGACAGAGAAGAATACCAAACCCATTGCAAAAATTAATGGCTAGGACTCCCATGATGACTCTGGCTGGAGCTGCTGTTCCTAATTTGCGACTACTACCATATTCTGGTGCTATTAGAATATCATTGTTTCTGAGTTTTACAACCTCCTCCAATTACCCATGAATATCAGCACGAGAAGCAGAAACCCTCAGATCTCAATTAACAGAGACACAGTTTTAAATACTCTTTGATCAGCAAGTTCAGCCCACAGAAGCTAAATCAAGCACTTTATTTTTGGTCAGGGATTTAGCCCATTTGCACAATAGAGGGTAGAAAATCCTAAATTTGCAAGATCCCATAATTCCTTTGATTTAGAAAAAAATGTCCTTAGAAGATTATTACCATACCAATAAATACATGTAGACGACTTTGCATATTTTCATTGTTCAATCATAGCTCTATTAACAAGTCTAAAAGCTCATCTTTGGCTCATGTTATGACTAATTTATTTCAATATGTTTTTAGCTGGTAGTGCATTAGGAAATGAATTAGTCTGTTATTGTCTTCTCTCCCAAATCCCCAATGTCTTACGCTCATTTGGTAGGTTAACCTCTGCAAAAAGTGAGAGCAATTATTGTGACAATTCTGCTTGCAATACATTAAGGTTTAACTGTTTACCTAGGGTATAGAGTTCTAAATTGCACCTGACCAGTTCATTATTAAAAATGAAAATATTTGCCCAGGCATATTTTCTCGTCCTTGCAAAATCCCCTTTACACCCACATTTTACATTTTACATATTGGCAGTATACTTTACCACCTACTAAAAGTATGTGATAACGAAAATGGGACTTTAATTGTTACTATAAATCTGTTCAGAGCATCTACAAATAATTACTTTGTGTTCAAGGAAGGAATAAAATAAAAAACTTCAACATTTTTCATTAGCCTCTTTATGAATAAACAAAAAAGCAATTGCATCATAGTTTGCTTGCTAAATAACTGCTTTATTAAGATACCTCATATAATGTAGTGAAACCTACTGTATAAGGTATATTAAATTTCCAAGTTTTACTTTGTTTATAAGTATGTTTGCATCTTTCTCTCTAGAGATGCAGGTCAATTTCATCAAATGTAATCAAATATAAAGGTTCTTGTGCTTTTTAATTAATATTTGAAGCAATAATACTGGGCTATTAAACCAGACCTACAGTAATATTGCTGAAGTTCAGACTTGAAGACGTTCTGTATATTTTGTAGGGATGTTGCCAGTATATACTGTAGCCACTTTTAATAGCCTTATAGTTTCTTTCACCTCTCTGTATAAGATTATTTTAACTCTGTGTTCACTAAAACACTTAAAGAAAGTATGAAATTTTAAAACTTTAAAATGAAAATTGCAATTTTATAAATTCAACATTACATTTTTGTCAAGATGGAAAATGGTGTGTAGTGCAGTAAACATGCTATACTGTATTTATCAGCAGTTCATTATTCCTGCCATCTATCAAACCATGCAAACAGATGAACTGCTTTGTTCAAAAGCATTATTTTGGGTTAGGTTTCACAGTGAACAGCTGATCAGTATTACCCATTTACTGCATATAAGAATGGAGTACCAATTTTCATCCCAGGAAAGGCAAAATGCCAAATTTACAAATTAATTACTTATTTTAAGGGCTGTTTTAAAATCCCATCCTATTTCAAAGTGCCTCAGTGAACATGGAGTCATATGGCCACCTTACCTCTGGTTATGCTAATTAAAATCACTTGACTGTCTTTTTAATACAGCTTTGAAATAACATATACATTTTAGATCCTTTTTTCTTTTCTTCAGCCAAGAAATACCAGATGATTCTTCTGCAGTGTTTAAGTTATATCAAAACTGTGAAAGATAATTGAGATGATCTGCTTGACTTAACTGTTATTTCATTACCCACTTTGTAAAGGATAAAAGACTATACAAAATAGATAATGAGATTAGAATGAATCAGGAAGGAGACAAAGCTCTCCCATTGTTGAAACAAAAGCAATGAAGTCAAAACTGCAGTAATATTCATATCTAATTTAAGGACCTCTAACATGCAATCACAAACTTTCATACCTGTCCTCCCCCAGTTTAATGTTCCTCTGGTGTACAGTATCTGTTCAGTATGTTTTTATGTATTACATACTGCGCTGTTTTGTTGGAAAAAATGAATTTGAGGAAAAGTTTTTTTTTTCTTTTTTAAGGCAGCTGAGGTCTTTATAATGGACTTTAAAAAAAATGTACAGATGAGCTCAACCAATACAAGGCATGCATTTGAAGTATAGGTTATGCTCCAAGCTCCATAGTCCAGAAATCACCAGTTCCAGTCTGATATATATCAATATATCAATGGCAGACTGTGACGGGTATTCCCCAAACACTAGTCAATGGTTGGCTCAGTGTTACTGGGGTCAGATGGTTTGAGTTGCCTAGGGTGTCTTTCACTTGCTGCTCAACAGCAATCCTTGTTACTTGCTAGATACCTATGAGCCTACTGTATTGTCAAAGAGCTGTGTCACTTTTTAAAATCAATGCCATCTGTCCTGTAGGCATGATGCATCTTGCAAAGTACATGTTTCAGAGAAAACCATGCATGGTCTCGACTCCAAATATTTTTGCCAAGTCTATTAAAAATTGGTGATTCTGTATATACAGTAGGTGGTGTAAAATTAAAATAGTTGGTGATCTCAAAATTAAAAATAATAAGAAAGCAGTATAGCCAGTAATATTTCGTTTTGACTGTGATTTAGTGTTTTGGCTGTTGAGTCGAAATGTGTTTTCCATGAATTATGGATCTATTTTCTACATGTGAATGTTTTGGACATACTGTACACTTAATGTTAATTATTAAAATAATAAATATAGTTATTGTGTTCCTTTAAACCTAAAGCAGGATTTTTAAACATTGTCAGGCACACTTTTTTTCCTCTCTTTTTGTGTCATGATTGTGAATTAAAGGGTTTTGAAATTATGAGTTGCAAGGTGTGTTGGGCATTATACAATAAGAAAAACAAATGCATGTATACTATCTTATGGGTGTTGGATGTGCTCTTTTTCCTACCCTTGTTTCTTTTTTCACTCTGAGCAATCTTGTTTATCTTCTATCTTGGATGGAAATAAATAAAAATATGTGGATGTACCAACAGTGAAGTGTTAAAAACAAGTTATTTGGGGGAAAATATAAAATACTTCTGTAAAACAAACATGCTGAAAGCATATACTGTAGATGAAAAACTCAAAACACAAAACAGAAAGATTTCTAGGATGCTTACATATAAAGCTTACACTGACTTTTACAATGACCTAAGTGACTCACTATTTTACCAGTTTCTTTTTCCTCCACAGATAACTCTGTCAGTGTTCTTGCCAAGCATAATGCTTTCCGGCGACAGAAACAGGAGATGTATTTCTTGCCAATCATTGTATCTGATAATGGAAACCCCCCAATGAGCAGCACCAACACATTGACGATCAGAGTGTGTGGTTGCAGTAGTGATGGCATTGTCCAGTCTTGCAATGTGGAAGCCTATGTCCTGCCCATTGGACTTAGTATGGGAGCCTTAATAGCAATTCTTGCGTGTATAATCCTATTGTTAGGTATGTATCTAAAATCCTTGTGTTAGGTATGTATTCAGTGTCTGAACATGTGTGCACTCGTAGTCAGCTACAGTCATGGAATATCTAGAACAGTATTTGTAATAGTAGTTCTGGTGGCTAATATATAAAGTAATATAAGCAGTAATTACCAAATATCGAATAATCAGTAATAGTAGTACTAAAGGGAGAAAGGGAATGTAAGTGAAAAAATTAAGTAAACATACTTCAAGGAACTGTTAAAATACGCTGAAATATTATTGTTTATGCTACTTTAATCTAAAAAATTAACTTCTCTTTTGCAACTTTATGTTCAGATATTAAAGATGAAAGCTAAATATTAAAGATATTAAAGATGAAAGCTGTTCAATAACACAAACTTCTTTTTGTACAAAGTGTAAAGTGCATCCTCCCAATGTTTGACAACAATCTGAATTTGTAAATGTTTTTTTTTATTTCTGTTACCCAGTTATTGTAGTGCTGTTTGTGACTCTGCGAAGACACAAAAATGAGCCTCTTATCATCAAAGATGATGAGGATGTCAGAGAAAATATAATCCGCTACGATGATGAAGGAGGAGGCGAGGAGGACACTGAAGCCTTTGACATTGCCACTTTGCAGAATCCTGACGGGATTAACGGGTTTCTGCCTCGCAAAGATATCAAACCAGACCTCCAGTTTATGCCTAGACAAGGACAACACTCTGCCCCTAATGGTGTTGATGTTGATGAATTTATAAATGTACGACTTCATGAAGCTGATAATGATCCCACAGCACCTCCATATGACTCAATACAAATCTATGGATATGAAGGGAGGGGCTCAGTGGCTGGTTCACTAAGTTCACTGGAGACAGCTTCTTCAGACTCTGACCAGAACTTTGACTACCTCAGAGAATGGGGTCCACGTTTTAAAAGACTGGGGGAGCTTTACTCTGTGGGAGAGAGTGACAGAGAGACTTGACCATGGATTTACAAATATGATTCAGTTCTGTCCACATAATTGTGTATTATGCTAGGGTTGACAGATATTAGAAGCGGCTATAAAAAGGGCCACCTTCTTTTTTCTTAGAGGAAAGTATAGAGTTCATCATTTACCACATCAAAATGCATTGTAATGTTGAAACAATCTAAACGGCGTCTATATTAGGAGGTTTATGATTCTTGTGGAGTGTTACTTAGATTCCTGTCGAGTGTCTAGCAGTATTTGGGGTATTTGTTGTTCACTGTGACCACCAGAAACATCAAGATCTGGATTCTTGGTAGTCGCTTTAAGAACCAGGACAGAAGACACACGGCACTGTATCATTCACCGGAGCCATGGAGCTGTGTTGGGCTGTGGTGGACACACAAGGTTCTTGCCATTGTGAATGGTCCAGGTTTCAAATCACTAGCCATCATCCTGCCAAAATGAAACAAACAAACAAACAAACAAACAAACAGAAAACAAGAGAGCAATACGTGGTCTTCATTACAATGTTGAATGTAAGAATAACAAAAGAGCACCATATTGGCTTTCAGTAAGCATTGCTTGGGATAAAATTCTATACTTGGTGGCCACATTATATAAACTGGATAAGCCTATTGACTCGCTTTATACGGTTCAACTCTTTATATTCACATGTTGTGTGTCTGCACTAAAAGATAAATAGCCTAACCATTACATAGAAACTAAATAAGAAATTCCAGATATGAACGTGGCCTTCTTTTTAAAGAAGCAAACGACAGATACAAGGATCCTGAGACATTTTTGAAAAGGCACTTTCCATTCTTTCATCATAATAAAAAGACACTGTATCATTTTATATCATTACTGGCTGTTTTCTGTGCATCAAATATTAATCGGTGTCATTTTTTTTACATAATTTGTCACTAGACCAGCTGTTTTATTGAAGTGAAATTAGAAACTCTGATAATGCAGTTAATACAGAATTATGCCGAGAGTAAGAGCTATATTAAACTGTGAAGAAATCAGATGGTATTTTAATCATTTAGAAAAAGAAAAAAACAGTGTCTAAAAATGTCCTGTGTATATTTGGAGTTACCAGTCATAATTTAAGCACAATAGCTGGAAGGATCTGGTTAATTAAAAAATAAGCTTATAAAACTGGTAAAAATACCCATCTTAAAAAAAATTAAACACTTGTTTATTGTGCTACGCTGTATAATATTAGAAAAATACCTGTACATAGATTTACTGCTAATTTTCTTAGCTTTTCTTTTAAGGGATAGATTTGTTTATGCACGTTAGCTCTTGCACACAGGATTCTTAAACAGCACTAAAGCTGCGTGCATACTCAATTTGTAACAATATATGGCAGTTCTTGGTAGATTCTACAGTATATATTAAATAGTCTTACATGCAAATCATATTTTCTACTGTGCTTTAATGCTATAATCTTGTATGTTTAATTATCTACTCCATGTATTGTAATCAGAGATACCCCTGTATTGTTTCCTACTTTGTGAAATATATTTTTATAAATACTGCTTGGTGTGGTCTTATTTAGCACCAAAGGTTGCCAAGGAATATACTTACACTTGGATAAACAACATTATGGATTTTAGGAATTAGCTTCTGCTTTTGTATAATGAATTATTGTCACTTGAACTTTTTTGGTTTTGTAACAGTGGCCTTTATAGAAGACGTTGAATACGGGAGTGTGCGGAAGCTTCTGTGATGTGCACATCTGACTGTTGGTTGTTATTTCATTTGCTGTTATCCACTTTACCCAATGTTATATAAATACATTATCATATCAATAGATCTACAGATAATTAATTTGGTATTTTATTTGTTAAAGGGCATAATGAAAAGAAAAACTATTACTGAAGTCCAGTGATTTTTTTAAACTAAATAAATGGGATTTAGGTGCTCGAATTTCTCTGAAGAAATAAGCTGATGGTCTTACTGTACTGATATGATTTGTTTTAATAGTACAAATGCATTAAGACACTTCTTAGAGTCGTTAAGTACAATATCAAAACGTATCACAGTTTTGTCTTCATATTATTTATTTAGCCCAAATAAAGAATGTTTCCATATTCTAAAATGTGTAGAGAATATATTAAATCAAATAATATGTAATGAACATAAATTGCAATTGAAAGAAGTCCAGTTATTGCCTTCAGGCTTTGCTGGGTGCTAAAAACATTCTTGTTTTCTTTAACTTGATGACAACCAGTACTGTCAGCTAGTTCTACAAGCTGGATGTAAACAGTTTGACCCTAACATACTGTCATGATAAATGTAGCATCCAGTACATTAAAATATATAGAATAATTTCTATTTAAAAGGTCAAGAATTTATGTAATTTATGCATCAATAATTCCACAGTTTTGTAATATATAATTACCTTAAAAATGGGTCAACACTAAACCTTTTACCCCTTGTGCTTTGAATAATAGTATACAAAGGCACAGATTGGAACAGAAAGGACTTCAGGGTTCATTTCCATCTATTACAAATACATGCCAAAGAAGCAAAAACAAATACGCATTCAAGCAATGAGAACAATTTTCTCACTTGTACTGCATCTCATTTTTTCTGGATCACATGGACAGTATACAGTACATATAAATATTAGAAGGTTTACTTGTGATTCGCTTTTTATCAACATTACTGTCTAAACGGCTATCAAAAGTAATCCTAAGTATCAAACCTTTGTTACCTACAGTATGGCCTTTTATGGAACATTTTGATGGTTTTATATTAGACAATATATACTTTCCTGATTTGCACTTTTTTCTTTTTTTAATTTGTAATGAACTTTCACAGCCATTAGTTTGTAATAACCCATAATTATTCAGCCTCAGTTTGTCTTACATCTCACGTATCAGCCTGAGAGATATAGAGATAGCATACACACCTCTACTAAGGAACTTTTATCATGAATTTGCTTCACTTCACTCTGCAAATCTAGAATGAGCTAGAATTGCAGGTCTGATATAATCTGATAATCTTCCAACCAATCTCTGTCACCACTCCAGTATGTAGCTAGGATTAATAATAGTATCATTAATTCTAACATACAATGATAATAGTATGATGACATTTTCTAATTCTAATTTTCTAACTTAAGGGATTTTAGGGTTTTACAATAAGCAGTCTTTATTTCTTTTATATTACAAAAGTGTTTGCTTGGGTCTCTAATAAGTTCTACCTGTATTGTACAAATTTCATTTCTGAATTCATATTGACAATTTTGATCACAGAATCTTCAAGATCATTAAGGACACAAAACTGAGCATTTCAGTTTGATTTCCAACATAGCTATTTATTTTTCCCTGTAGTCCTGTATCTTATAAACTAAAGCTTTAAATCATATATAATTTGGGGTATTCAGAAGCATAACATTGCATCACACAGTTATTCATTTAAAACAATACAATTTTGTTTTTTTTAGTGAGAATTAAATTTGAACACATGCACTAATTGGGAAAAGGTCTTTACGGTTTCTCAAGAGCACTATAAGAAGCATATGGGAAAATATACAGTATATCTTATATACAGTAAGAGTTGCATTATGTTATCTAAAAAGTCAAATCCTTTGTATAATAAATGTATATCTGGATTTAATTATCTAGCTCACATCATACTTCTCAACACAATAAATGCTTACAGGCATTTCACTCCCCTCTTTTTGTGCACATCTTTCAAATGAGTGATTGTATCTCCTTGAGCCCATGCCTTTTTTGTGTTAATCCTGATGAAAGATTAGAATTTTTCTTCAATCTTATCTGATATTATAGCCTTTTCAGCAGCAGCAGCCCTTGATTTTGTCACTTACTGCATACTTTCAGGAGTGGATTCATCCATCTTAGATCTCCACAATTTCAAAGCATCATATATGAACTAAGGAGCATTAACAATGAATGAGTTTTCCAACCAATAGCATTTGTTGCATTTTTAATGCCTCTCTGTATATACAGTATGCACTGTATATTGTATCAAATATCTGGCCATCAGTTTGTTTTAGATACATGTATTGAATCTTCTTATTTATAACCTAAAATTCCTCTTTAAATCAATTTGTTCTTGAACCCAAAGGCTTTTTATTTAGGTTGATGTAACCAATATTATTAAAATATATTATCTGAAACTTCTACAAATGTACTGTAAATCAAATGTGTCTTATTTAATGTTTCTTTATTAGCCCTATACAATTTCTTGCATTAGGAATTTGTCTTTTTGCATACCCCAGCTTTTCTCCAAGGAGACACAGACACAAAGACAGGGAGAGACGCTTGGGGTCAGAGTGCAGGGTCTGCCATTGTATGGCGCCCCTGGAGCAGTTGGGGTTAAGGGCCTTGCTCAAGGGCCCAACAGAGTAGGATTCCTCTGCTGGCAGCAGGATTTGAACCAGCAACCTTCCAGTCACAGACACAGATCCTTAGCCACAGAGCCACTGCTCCGCCCATTTATAGGCAGGCACAGAATCTTAAATTGAAATATGATAATTTAGCCATTTAAAATGTTTTAAATTCATAAAACAAAATAGCAATATGAATGTCATATTGTATAAACACTAGCTTAAAACATTCACATAAAAGCCAGAAAAAACTAGTTCCTTAGAAATCTTTCTGAAACTTGAAATTAATAAATTAAATATTATTAGCTGAAGGGTTAAAACTGAACAAGTTTTAATTAGTTTTGAATACATATTGAAATTAATTAGCTCCTTGGCTTGTGAAGTGTGGTTTCATATCTGTTCTACAGTATATCTGTTATAAAATTACTTTCTTCCGAACTGTTGCTAAAAAGGCTTGTAGCTTGAAGTTGGTTATTCCCCTTTCCATTCTCATAAGAAATCTTTAGGTGAGGCACGAAAGAGAATCTGAAATAGTTATCTGTCAGCATGACTAGCTGTCATTCCTATTTATTTGCATTTGCTGCTGGCAGTGTCGCCCAACAAAAAGCCTTTATGCTGAGTGTCTGATCAACCAAAGTGTCCCAGAAAACTGTCTCACTGAACAATGAAATCCTCTCTTTATTCACTTAGGCTACTGCTTACTGTCAAGTCTTAAACATTTTGTAATTTGTCTATTTACAAAGACCTGTAGGTAAAGTAGCACCTATGATGCTGTATATAAATCAGCAAAAATCCTTTACCCTACAAAGCAGTTAAACAGTAAATCATGTCAGCTCTACTGTCTGTATTTATTATAGCCTGCCAATGTCTCAGAAAATATAGTGTTTGATTTAATTTACATTTATTGTCAACAGTATGTCAATACATCAGGATGAAGTTTAAAAAGTAAATTATAGTTACAGACTATAATCCTCACTTATGGCTTATTTCTATACTCCTACTTCTCTTTCTGTTTTTCATGCAGGTGGTGCTGAATATTACTTTTACAGATAGGGAAAAATCTCAACATATGGGTTAGAGGTAAACATCTAAATGATTACTACATTGGACATAAGTGTCTCCTAATAATTAGTGAAAATTAAAATCTTTTCCTTTTACAAATATTCAGAATATAGCCTGTATGACCTCAAAGGTCAACCACCTCATTAGCAGTCATACTTTACTTCTGTGCTATTTATCTGCAAGTCTGAAACAAGCTGTTAAACTGAACAGCAAATCAAATTATCCACCAGCTTTTGTCACCTAATAGAAATTCCCCTCAGGTGACAAGCTGATGCCAGTTTACAGCTGAAGCTCAAATGACTAAATGCATATTTTCTGCTCATTTACTTACCAAGAAAAAAAGCACAATTACTATCACATAAAATTGTGCTATCAATAAAACAGAAATGGAAGTCTCAAAATGTACACTTTTAACAACTAAGAAATCTCAATGTCAAAATTTGTGAATGTTGTTTGTTTCTTTTAATATGCTGTTTTGTGTTTTTTGTGTCTTTAGACATAATATTCTAAAGACATATTGAGATATAAGATATAAGATATAAGATATAATGCTTCATTGTTTATTACGAGACAGTTTTTATTATTTTTACATGTTCAGGAACAGAACAATATGGTATAACACAACATTCAAGACAACAACATTCACCAGCGCAACTTGTAAACAGTTTGGACTCACTGTAAGTACTGTACCTTTCTCCAGTCTTCCAAACAAAGGCTCAACAAACAAGGATCCGACAGTTATGGTAAGAGCACTATGCAATAAGGATTTGACCATGTAAGTGGCAGCACACTATGTTTCCAATATCTGACTCTCCAGAGCTCTAGCATGCTCCTTGTTAATTATATTAAAACATAGTATTTAGAAGAACAGAATCCATAGAAGCTGGGGTCATACCGACCAACCAATTCAGTTTTTGCCACAAAGAAGGCCATGATCAGAGTTATAATTTAGGAATAGTCCTGGGGTATATCAGTAAATATACTTATTTAGAGCAGCAGACAGTAGTAACAGTTGACACATAATCAAGAAAATGTAAGTGAATAATCTGTTTCCCATAATTTTTATAAGCCAAATGCATATTGTACCTATAGGTGTTACCTGGGAATATCTTCATCTGTAACATTCAATTACCTATACCAAAGAGAAATAACAGCTAATGATTTGTATAAACACAAAAAAGCTAGTACTGACCAGGTCCTTTTATATTTCCCCAGATGTCCAGTGTGATTATGCATTGGAGATTTATACAACCTCACTTCCCAGGGAAAGCCATAAGCATGCATTACAAAACATTGATTTAAGTAAAAAAATTACAGGGCTTGTGTTTGGATTGCAGATTCTAAAAAAAAAGAATGACCATTCTCATTCAAAATATGTGTTTTTTATCATTGTGAATCCCTTTATAATTCCAAAATAAAGCAAATAAAAGAGTAATTGCTTGTAAGGAGTTTACTCTTCACAGTCAGCTGGAGAAATTTCAATGTTTGAAAAGAGCTTTTGGTTTGTTTCTCTCTAGCTAGCCTAATAGGCATTTTGTTGACAACTAGTTTAGTTTTGTATTACAACTCAAAGTGGAATTATATACAGTGGGAATAAACAGCAATGATTTACTGTAAGATTACTGATGTTATGAAACCAACCCAAAATGTTTTCACATCTCCCTCAAAATCCCCCTCCTCCTCTTCACCCTTTGAGAAACACTTATAGAAGACTCCTAATAATGAGCCCCTACACCATTTTGTCTTGTTTGGCAACGTATTTGTACTGTGAATTTAGGGTGATCACCTTTGAGAGTAATGCTCATCGTCTCATGAGGTGATCACAGCTGGATCTGGTGGTAAATTAACTATTGTGTATGTTGAGCAGGTGTCTGCCCTTATGTTTTAACTCTTTTTTTTATTTTCTCTCTTTACAGGTGTAAAATGTTGTCACAAAAAGCTTAAAGTGCCTGACCCAGGATTGGCTACCCACTTGTACTGCCTGCCCAGGCTCGAGATTCAGCATTTTTTTCATACTGTATTTCTGCTTGGCTTTTTTAGTGCTTGTTTTAGTAATTGGTGACTTTTCTTAGAAAATTGGGGATCAGGGAATGTACCATGGGGATGGGGAATCGCCATATTCAGTTTAAAAAGCACTTATTAGGAGACATTACATTAAAAAAACATTACAATTATTGTATGAAACTAGTGGAACATCCATAAAGGAGATATCTAGTCCCCACACACAGATTTTAAAGGTTTATTTTCCAAAATTGAGATATGAGATAACACAGATATTCTGTTTAACTCCTGTTCTAATTTGGTGACACAGGACACAAGAACAAGTGCAACAGCCTGTAGTGGGGAAATAACTCACAATTGCTTGCAAAGTTACTAGTAAATGTGGGATTCCTGGCATAGAGGGACTAAAGAAAATCAGTTTTAGCTCTCACTGGACCACGTGACCAACAGTCTTGAATGGAAGAAGCACTTAAACTGAAACCAGTTAACATCCAAATGAAACACTTGTTAAGCACACCTTTGCTAAGATTAGTGTTGTTTCAAAATTGCAACACATTTGCAACACCAAGCAAAACTGAGCATGTCTTCATTGCTCCTCCCACCAACTGCTGTTTTCTCCGACGAAAACAGAACAGCTAAACTGTGGTAACGTTAGTTTGAAGTTTGGATACTTACCCGATTTTTATTTGTTGGAACTTCAATTGCATCTAAACGAAATGACTTTGAGATATCAAACCGTTTGCATTTTCATTTGTGAATTCTTTCACAAGCTTTAGTTTACCATTTAAATCCCCGATTAGTTTTTAACATTATGTTTCAGATGTCACTTTGCACTTTGTCACTTTACTGTACATGATCTTTGCAACGGAAAACCAGTTTTCAGACCACTGGGATTTTGAGGATTGCAGTCTGAGAAATATTTCACAACTTTTTGCATCACAATTAGAGCTGTATTTTTCCATTGCAAAATTCAAAAGCAGCAATACTGAATTAATTAATAATGTTCCCCGATAAGGTACAGAAATAAAAACAATACAAATGAAGCAGTATTTTGGATATGTTGTCTACATATTACACTATACTATCAGCTTTGAGAACTATGCGATAATGATATATGGACAGAAAAGTAACAGAAGTAACAAAGACAGATATACAAAGAGTGGCTCTGAAAACATGTTAAAAAGCAGAGTAGACAGATGGAATCCCTTTGGAAGTGAAAGATGAATGATGAAAGGAACAATGTGTATTGCTTACAAGAAATAGGTAACAAACTTTAGCAGATGCAAAAGGATTAAATAAAAAAAAATCTTATCCTTGTCTAATAATTTGGTAATTGAGCTGCAATCTCCAGTGTGATAGAACCTAAGCATCTTGGTATCACACAAAGTTAGAAGGACGTGGATTGACTGTATATCATAGTTGGGGCGCAACATTTGTGCCTTTGAACATTGTACTTAGTACTTAATCTCCAGTAGAAATGCTCTTTGGATAAAAGCAGCATCTCAATAAATAATAAAATAGATCAAATTAAAGAGGTTTGCCATTGATACCGGGGGATTATGTCCTCAACTACTCCTTTAGCTCAGACAGCGATATTTGCTTCTTCAATACAGCTACCTCTGCAGAAAAGATTAAGTAATTGAAGAGATTGGAGAAATCCCTCATATCATCTTGCAAGCCAGAACTATAAAATTAAAAATAAAACAGGCAAAATATAATAATAACATTTACCATACTGGTATGATATTTGCAAAGTGTTCATTCTTGTGAAATCTCAGAGCTAAATGGTAGCTGTGTAGACTACCAGCAATAATGCTTCCCTGATTTACCTACAATCAATTCTACATCATGCTGGTTAATGAAGGAAACATTGAGCAGCAGATTTAATTTTTAATAATATGGTTCATTTTCAAAGTAGAATATAATCAGAAAAGGTGAGACTGTCAGATGTTACAGAATGTAAATGTAAATGTTTTTGGTTTAGGGTTTAAATGCAAACTATACAGTATGTCTTCTACACCCAGATCAGACTTACAATTTCAAGTGCTATAGTGCTGTATGCCAGAGATTGGGCATTTATCTCCTTTGATTTTGGCATCCAGTAGGGATATGGTCAGAAGATTAAGAATATCTGCTTTGAATGTTGTAGGGTTATTGACTAAAACAAAAGCTATTACATACTGTACAGTACCTGAAATATTACTTTTCAAAAATGCTTCCTTTAGTCATTCCACTATAGGTGCAATATAAGTATTTGAAAATTTCTTCATCATACAATTAAAGCACTCTTTGTTTTCAGCCTCCACATTTATTAAAGTGATATATTAATTGATTTTGAGTAAATTGGAGAAGGGCTGACAGTCACATTCTCACATGGGTTTAATTTAGACTTTAGAGTAAAATGTGGTATATGAAGCAATTCACAGTGACAGTAGGTGTTGGGTAGTTCAGAGTAGGGTTTTCTTATATCGCTGAGTGTTATCAAAATGATGGTGCCTCATGAGCCATCTTCTGAGAGGTAGTCCTGTCTCAGTGAGCAAGGAGCACTACTGTATGTTGTGTTTTCAATGATAAAACAAACTTAAAAGATACAGTACATTAAAAAGGTAACAAGCTCTTGAATATTTTTAACTGCAAATTAAAAAAAAATGTTAGAAACACCCATCAACTACAAAGCTCTCATGCCAGGAGATGTAATGAGGAAAGATTAATACTACACTGAAAAAAAAGTTTTGGCTGTGAAAGCTTTCTCAGTGATAGAGAACAAAAATAGGAGGTACAAGTTTTGGATATGGAAGATTACTTGGAGGGAAAATGGGAAGTAATATTTCCCATTCAAATTCTGATCTGTATACAGTATGTACAGTAAATTAACAATAAAATGTGCTTCCCATATCCTGTTAGATTTTATTTTTGTGTGACTTACAGTACAAAATAAGGTTTATTTTTATCTTATTGGAATGCTATGATTGAAAAAAACAACATACTGTAGATCTCTGGTTCTCTTCTGAGCACCTCCTAAGGTGGTACAAAACAGGCACTTTGTGCCAGCACTTCATTGCACTGTGCATTTGGAAAACAGAGAACTCCAGTCATTTAATGACAGTTGTAATGATTCAGTGCAAGTGGTCTATTCTCTGTCCTTTCGTTTCTCAACTGATCAGTGAAGCAACATAAAGACAGAAACACCAGATGACAGCCTGGCTGTACATATTAATTTTCGTGACTATGTTCAGCCTCTTCAACCCCCTGCCAAGATCACCCTAATGAGTCACAAACATATGTAGAGATGTCAGGCATACACATCTATCAATGAATTCTACTCTGCCATGAAGAATTCAGAAGAAGAGGCATACAACAAGGAGATGTGATGTCTGTTCCTGTAAAGATAATGGAAAATGACATTAGTTCAAGTTTTATTTATTGGGATAACTAGTTCTTAGTCTCACAGTTCTTTGAAAGTGTTTTATTTGAAGAGAAATAAATTAGTTACCCGTTTTGCCATTTATCTAAAAATGGACATAAATGTCCATTAAATGTTTAAATGTTTATAAATCATTTTATCTGTCTAGTAGGTTTGCAAAAGTGTTTTCAAATTCATATACAAGTACACCATAAAAATCTATTTATATATATCTTAATCATTTGCATAACTAAGCAAACACATTGACACAGTGAAAGTGTTTTACCCATGGATTTTCTGCAGTTCATAAAAAATATACTGTATAATGCTTCCAATTCAACACTCACCTTTACTGTTTGGAAATATGTCAATTGTCTTAACAGTGAAATAAGCATAATGAAAAAAGTAGCATTTCTGTTTGATTAAAAATAATCCATAGGGTTTAGTACGATGTTCAAATGGCATATTAAATACTTTTTAACACTTGTAAACTCAAGGTGAAGGCCACAATTTGAATAGAGGTCTGAATAGTAGTTTCAGCTGACCTGCCTTTAGAAGGTTTTTAAGCCTCTATTGAGTGAAAATAGGTTGAATTTATGATGGATTAACTGATTAATTAGAAAATTGGTGAAGGATTGACAGCCACATTCTTACATGGGTTTAATGTAGACTTAGTTTGGTATTTAAAGAGATTCATGCTTCCAAAACATCTTGAGTTGGTTAGAGTAGGTTTTTTTGTGTAGATTTCTGAGTTTTAAAAGAAGTGCCTTGTGTAGTATTTTGTTTTTTCAATGCGCCTTATGAGTAGCCTGTGGAGCAGTAGGCCTGTCATAGTGAACAAGTAGCTGCATGTTCTGTTCTCTGTTGTAAAAGGAAAAATAAGAAGCATGATAAACGCTTGAATATTTTTAACTTCAAATAGAAAAATGGTCAGTTACACCCATAAACTAGAAATATCATGTGATCCAAGAGATGTAATGTGGAAAGATTAATACCACACTGAAAAGAGCATCTTTTGGCTATGAAGGCTTCTGTAGGTGTGTGGGGTAGACAACAGAAATGTGAAGCAGTACTGTATATAGAGGGTTGGAAAGGGGGCTAAAGAGATGAAAATCTGGGTGACAAATTACAGTACATGGAAAGTGTGGAAGGCAGTGATCTGTAAATGTTTGGAGGGGTTAGAAAAAGATTAGTTGTTATTGAGTGCCATGGAAATATTAGACTATTTTTTGTTTTTGATAGAAGCTAGTTTGAAAGAAAAATAATTACCAATTTGTGATTTTGGTACAGGAGTCTTTGATTCCCTGTGAAACTACACAGACTGATGATCAGTGTCATCTTGGTTAGGAAAGGTACAATGAGGAAGCAATGGCTTGGAAATTTCTTCTGTCCTCAATGTTATGAAATATTTCTATTTCAGCTCTTACTCTTGTTTCACCAGTATAAAAGGCAGTGTATTTTCTGCAACAAAAGCATCAAATAACACTTCTGAATAAGCATTATGACCTTTGGGCAATCTCGAAATGGCTAGAGTAGCATACTGTATGTGCATGTGACTATGTGTACTTGCAAGTACAACTGCAGCATGTATGTACTGTATGCTAAAGAAAGAAAACCTTTAAAATAATTATACAGAAATGAAAAGTTAAAAGCTGTAACTTATTTTGCCTTTTTCTTCATAATTAAATAAAAAGTAAAAAAAAAATACAAAAAAGCACATCATGTTGTCCTTGACAAAACCATAATTGGATTGTTTCATTGTCTTCCAATAATACACTACTGCAAAAAAGTACTATATACTGTATATATGTTATGAGCTTCAACATTTCACTCAAGACTCCTGTCCTGTTTTCTTTTTTCTACTGTAATAACAAATTTAACTTTTTAATAGAATTTAGATTAGGTTAAAGGAAACCAAACCTTAAAGTTGAACACTTTTATTCAGACTGTTGGTACTTAATAAAACAAAATAGCTATGTTTGCAATAGATGGTTAGAATAGAATTGTTTTTTCAAAAAGGGGAACAAACTGTTCAGTCAAAAGGATCAGACAATGCACAACATATGCAATGTGAACTTAATTTAAATTAATTTGATATAAACTTAAATTGTGTTTTATTGGGTTCATTGGAATTGCGTTTTGTAGAACTTGCTGAAAATCTCCTGTATTCTATTTGTAGTATATTGTACAAACCTTACAATTCTTTGCCTGTCAATTTGACTCTTATTCTATTATAACCTAATTATTCTGATCAGTTTTGAAAATAAGTGACAAGCTTTCACTTTAGTTGAAGGGATCAATGCACTTTCTGAAGGGCTCTCAGCAAAAAATGTTTAACATCGTGTGTAAATACTGAAGCTTTTTATTAAACTATAAATAAGAATCCATTAGCCTAGACCTTTTCTTATAAAAACAAAATCCAGAAAGTCATCTTGTTTCAGAAGAAAAAATATAAAAATGTCTAATAAAGCCAGCACTGTTTATCACATTTAAAAAATATTAATTTGGGAAGTTGTCAGCATGGTGGCGCAGTGGTTAATATTGCGGTCTTGAAATGCTGGGGACCTACAGTGGAGGTTTAATTTCTGGGGTGCTATTTGGATGGAGTTTGTGTTTTCTCCCCATGCATGGATTTCCTCCTGGTGCTCCAGGTTCCCCACAGTCAAAAGACATGCTGGCATGTTAATTGGCTTCTGTAGAATTGGCCCTGCTCCATGCATGTGTGTCTGAATGTTTCCTGTGATGGACTGGCATCCCATCAAGAGTATATCCTACCTTGCATCCTTTGCTTGCTAGCTACCCCTGCAACCATGTACTGGATAAAGTGGTTTAGAAAATGTATAGATGAATTTAGGAAGCTAAGGAACACTAAGCTTTAGTATTCTGAGAGGCCCTTTGCTTTGATTACTAAATGGATTCCATGGGTTCAACAGAGAGAAGTTAATATTGAGTATGAATACGGATATAAATCCATGTTAATACTTCTGACAGATAGAGGCACATACAGATTCCTTTTGGATGTATGGCTTAGTTAATTTTAATGTATGTGAACTGCAAAAGCAGAAAAGAGTTTTAAAACTTTTTAAGAGAACTGTACCCTATTTTTCAATAATATATTTTATCCACCCCAATGCAGCTCAAGCAATGCATACAGGTGCACAATAGGGGTTATGAAATACAGCAGATGTATGTGTCATGTTCGCAACCCCTCCTCTTAAGGGCGCTCCAGCCCTTCCATGTTAGTTTTATCTCCCGCACCTGTTCCCTGTTCCAGCCCCTTTTCAGTTCCCCCTTAAAATCCAGATGCTGACGCTAATCCAGGCTCTGCATTGGTTTCTGCATCAAGCGAGCCCGGGACCTGGATGCGCCTGGCTCCGTTATAGTTTTAGCTTCTGTTCTTGTTCCCGTTCCCCCTGCCGGTTCCGACCTGGTTCTGGATTTTTAATTGCCCCCCTGTTCTCATCCCTGTATCCTGCCTGCCTTTTTCCCCAGTGTTTCCTCACTCTACCCTGGATCGTGCCGTCTGCATAGGGTTCAGAAAGAACTGTTCCCTGACAGTATGATCATTAGACACAGTTTTGCTACGGTATGGGTAGTCAGTTTCTCACAGTTTGTATCTACAGTACAATGTAACTTCATATGGTCAAACTTCATATTTTGCAGCTGTTGGGACATTTGTGCTGCATTTTTCAACCTGTCAACTAGTGCTCTAATGTAAAGCTCTAGTGATCTTTAGCTGTTCCTGGTTGAGGGATTTGATGTCCTAGATTGAGAAAATCATAACATTACTAGTCTGGGATCATACTTGACTGATGAGCTACTGCAAGACATTACATTATTCTGCTGCTTACAGGAGTTCTTGCTTAATAATCTTGCTGAATTCTGGGTCTAATAACTATGCTGGAGGTGCCTCATGCTCATTCCATAGTATGGGCCCCATCAGTATAAGACTTTCTTCTCTTAGCACATCTTTGAAGTGCACATTTCAAATCCCCAATGATTTGGGGGGCCTACATAGTGGAGCAACCTTTCTGTAAATCCTCAACAAATGCATAACACATTTGCATTACTTTACCAATGTGACAAAAAACACTTTGTTTTGTAGAGGATATAATTGTATGGTGGTAGAAAGGGTTAATTAGCACATTTGCTGGCCAATAACTAGACAATTCTGGAAATTAAATTATTAACAACACCCACAAAGGCAATGTTTATGTGGGCAGATTTGAGGAAATTCCTAGTTACTAACTGCTGTAAAATGCTGAAGCAACTTATTGAATAAACACAAGGACTTTATGCTCAACAGTGTCAAACCAGCAGTCAATTTTCATAATCAAAAAATGCATATACAGTATCAAACAAATGGTAAAGGAGAAAGAGAGATGTATGGGTATGTCTTCATAAAATACAGAAAAACTCAATTAAGTTCTTAGTTCTAATTATTCATACTGTGTCTGTTGGCTTTTGTTGCCAGCTCTCCTAAGATTCTGGCTTGAACCATCTGTCTCTTTATTCAAGTTCCAAGAACCTGATATAGCTAGGAAACTTTATTTCTTTCTCTTCTTCATCAAAAAACAGATTGTTCAACATTTTACCCTTTGGTGCCTTTTGGCACCAAATGAAGTAAGCACTTCTGGATAATCAAAATGCAATGTAATTCTGTGCCTTTTGAAATTCTATGATTTTAAAAGTAAGAGAATTTAGATAAGCTTATTGAAAAATACAACAATGCATTAAAAACTGTGTTTTGTCAAAAGATCTTGTTAAACATTTCTAAGTAAATTTTAAAAAATGTACATACAGTATCTACGATCTTTTATAAATTATTATTATCATTATTATTTTAATGTTGTTTAGTGTTTTTCTTCATAGGTGGACAGATTCAAGAGATTAAGAGATATGTTATTTCATTTTAGATTATTTTAAATATAATTTTAGCCTTGAAGACAGCGATGATCCTATTCACAAAGGCTTAACATCAATGGTAATTTGTGTTTTGATGCACGAATGATGCTTTTTTTTAGCCAAAAGTAACATCAGCTTGATATTCTTCAAATGTAAGTTAATGTTGATGCCATACAAATTATAATTCTGAAACTATGCTACAGGGCATGCCTCTAAAGCTTCAGTTTGATTTGACTTTTTTTAACATTTATGTCAATACAAATGCTTTCTTCATATTGCAGTTTCTTGCTTAGACATAGCTTATCTAGTTTTTCTTGTTTCTAATAACATAAATTTATACCTTTCACGTCCGTCTGAACAATTATGTAAAAATGCTAGCTTTGAAGCTTCTTTTAGTCCTTGTATTCTAGTTTAATCTGTCTGAAAAAAACTTGAGACAGAGAGTTAACCTTCAAAGGTTCTGAGCCTAATATAGAAATATTCTCACAAAATAGCTATATAATTGTACCCAATCCATTTCTTTTTGCCACATTTTGATAAACTGTAACTGCTGCCAAAAATTATCTATTAAGTGACATTGAGCAATCATTATTTCTAACTAAAATTGCCACACCAAAGAAAATTTCAAAAATAATATTTCAAATATATCAAGTCAGCAGTGTGGACTAGTGTTTAAGGTTCTCATAACTCATAATTGGAAGGCTGTGCATTCAGATCCCATGTGTGTATTCAAGTGAACTGATTTCATCCCAAAACAGTGAAAATAATATTTCACCCCTAACTACAGTAGATGCAGTCAAATCATGAATGCATAGAATCTTTATTTTTACAGAATGTATAAACTATAAGGAGATTAATGAATTTTAAAATAAATACAATACACATTCTATTGGTAAAGTATGATCAAATATCTTGTTTCCACTTTATATAATTATATATACAGTAATATATATGTCCATTATATAATTCAAATGAAGGAACCTTTTATCACAGCACTTACAGTTTATCTATTTAGAGATTCAGCACCTGTTAATGGCTTGTGGGCATTAAAAAATGGAGTGCACAAAGACTGACACCCAAGAATTAGATGCATTTAAGGATGTTTATTGAGTGCTTATGTATAGTTAAATTTGGCTCATACTGCTTGGCTGAGGACCAGCCCCCTGACAGGATGAGGAAGCTGCAAACATGGAGATGGGGTATTGGAGGAATGCACAAGACAAAACTGAAAGGAGAGGTTCGGTTATGGTACAGTATATATGTATAGAATCTGGAAAATAATTATAAAATGACTATAGGAAATTATGATGATGTAGAACAGCTGGGATAAAAATGACTTGGTTGTCATCATCCTTCCTTATCTTCAGTTAAGAATTCCATTTAAATAGACAACCCCATCCATGATCATAAATAAAACAATATCATGAAAAACATGTCAAAAGTCATTATTTATTATTAAAGGTGTGATGCAACTTTGCAGTTTTCTGTTTTTCATTTTGTACTTAAGATTAGAGGGCCTCTTATTTTACAGCATTAACAAATGTATTCAAACATGGCACATCTTCCACATGCCATACAGTTTTTTAAAATAATAATATTTCTTACTACTATTAATAATAAGAAGAAGTATTTATATTAGGAAACTGGCAGCCTGGATACTCACAAAAGGCCAAATCAGGAAAGCCCAAGACAATGGTAAGAACTTGAAACAAATAAAACATCCTTTCTTTAATGATTATGCGGTAGCTTAATGCTAGAGGTATAAGGAATACAATGAAATATTTGGAGGCTACTGCATTAGCAGTGATATCACCCTGCAACTCACAACTGGCAACCCACTGAAGCTAAGCAGGTGTGAGCCTGGTCAGTACCTGAATAGGAGACCTCCTGGGAAAAACTAAGGTTGCTGCTGGAAGAGGTGTTAGTGGGGCCAGCAGGGGGCGCTCATTCTGCGGTCCATGTGGGTCCTAATGTCCCAGTATAGTGACTGTAAACAGGTGCTATAAGTGTAGGCAATTATTATTAAGAGGTACCAATGATCTCTTTTTGCGTTTGTTTCTGGTAAAGTTATAAAACTAACAGTTAAAGCAAACTAGAAGAATATTTACAAAACAATGGCATTTTAATAATTGGTGCTAACAACTTATGGAACAATTATTAAGCTGTTTGAAGGGGTTACAGTTTTAGTGCAAAGCTTCTTACAGACAAAGACATTCAGAATCAAGTAATTTAGAAACAAAGATTTGTAATATGTAGCATTTAAATAAAATCAATTATATAAGTTTGTTTTGTGCAGTTTCTGGCAGAATCAGAATCTGTCAAGCTAGCCTTCGTAATGAGATTATGCCCAAAGCAAATTGGTATACCTGCCTACTAAAGGTACCGAATGATAATCGCCCCGAGGATGGCATCACAATAGTATAAAATCTCAAAAGCAACTTAAGAACGGGACAAAGATGAAAGTCAAATGTGTTAATTAGCACACTAGTACATGTCCATGCTGTTTTCTGAAACTCTTTAAGCTAAACATTAGCAGTCCTTAACATGCAATAATCATGGCAAATATTCAGGTTCACTGGTTTTACCACTTCTTTTTACCACTTAAAAAATAATAGAAATAGAATTAGCTTCTGAAATGAAAGTTGGAAGCTAAATTCAAAGAATAACAACTTAAACGAAAGAGAGATGAAGAACCTGACAAAGTACTGTATTTGACACTGAATAATTTTCTGGATGAGGTATTTATGTCACTATATTATGTGAATTTGAACAATTACAGTGTGCCAACAGCTTCAGGCTTGTTTCTGATAGGTAATGAGCAAAAATTATATGAAAAACCCTGTATGTACTGTACATGGGAAATGAAATGCCGAACAAAGAATCTCACAACATCAGTGATGCAGACCTTTTCTCCTTAGAGTGTTATAATTCATCCCAGAACGTACAAACGTAATTTTTTATTAATCAAATATAGTCACAGCACAAGATTATGTTGACAATTCTAGACTCTGATTACCTACATTATCTAATATGATAACATACAGTAGTTTAACAAACTTTATATGCCTAAAAAGCTGGGTTAGAAAGTTATATGACAGTTCCAGTATGTTTCAATTGTGATTTTTTCTGTTGTGACTGGGCTATTTATTATTCATACCCATGGTTCTTTACAAGTGACGCTCATAAACCTAACTTAAATTGGAATGTGTTTATTTTAATATTTTGTTTAAGTGTTAGAACTGTGTATTAAGTGACAATTATACCCTAAGAAATCCTAAAGACATACAGTATAATGTTGAAAGAGATGAGTAATAATACAAAACCTGTACATCAAGAAAAGTATTTCTAGCTGAGCCTTGAATGCTTATGTAGATTACCATTCTAATACTCCTGACAAATATCTGTTATATTCTTTTACTATTTAGTTTGGTTTCATTTATAATTGGTCTTTGTTGTGCTTCAGGGTGTCATTTTCTGTAATAACACCACTGTTGTGATTCTGAAGCCTTATACATTTGGTGTCAGGACTCACAAGACTTTGATGCTAATTTCAGTGTCAGCACATTGCCCCTCTCTTGAGTACTATTGTATACAACTTTATATTATCTTGCCGCTTTTCAATTTTCTTCTGTGATTGTTTTATATAAAAATTTTGCTTCTGGCAGTAACTAGGCTATTGGATGAACCTAATGCAGATAGAATAAAAATATATTTAAATCAGTTCAGCCAAACATTATTGAGGTTCTTCAAGAGAATTCTAGAGCACCAATTAATTATTTTTAGCGTGACAGTTACATTAGGATGGTTTCAGATCCAGGTATTGCAAAATGTTCAAATTGTTTAAATGGTGCCAAAACTGCAGTGGTTATTCTTTTTCAGAAAAGAGATATCAGCGTAGGTTAATTTACATTCTTATATATCGATTAACATTTCTTTTCAGTATGTTGTGTGACATGTTTTATAATAAATTATGGAAAGGTTCATTGAATTGAATATAAATTGAGGTTCTACAAAATGTTAGTAAAGCATCCATAAATATTTAATAATATTCAATAGAGTTTATATTAACATTAGAATATAGGAGTAGATTAGTATTAGGAGTAGGGTTAGGTTTGGATTAATATGCACACTATAGCATATGTGTATATATGCATAATTTAAAATCGGTAATTTAATCTCATAGAATTTGAGTTCATAGCAATTGGTCATTTATAGAAAATTTATGGATTCCTTATTTTGAGTACCTTAACTTGTTACTCACAATGATATAAAATCATTAGTTTACTAAATAATAGTACAAATTCAAAATAATTAAATTTATGAACAGTTATGGAATTGATTTAAAAGGGTAACTACAGCTGTACTATGATTGTTATTGCAAGTGAAGTTATATTTTTATTTTGTAAGAGACAAAAACACTTCCAGATGCAAGTCAGAATTAATGCAAAACAAATTTACAAATGTTGTTAATTAACAGAGAAGTCTTTAATCATGAAAAGTGAACTTGTAAAATAATACACACATCTCAGAATTGTAGTGATATAAAAATATAACCTAATTAAATAAGAGGAAACATGCCTTAGGAAATGTAAAATCAACAAGATTAATCCAATTTACTGTTTGTGCTTATTAATTCAAGAGAAATCATTCTTTCATTCTAGTGGCTAATTATGATTTTTCTGGTTGTTCTACTGTACTAAAAATATAGGAGTGTATGTCCTTATTTGAAGTTACCTAAACTGTCATAGACCTCTAAAGCTAAACCTTTCAAATTAGACAATGCCAAGTAATGTATCCTAAAGTGATAATGTGTATTAAATATATTTGAATGGTACTCTGTATAAATATCTATATCTTTAAGGTGTATTAATTGATGATTATTGTGTACCAGCATCTATAAATTTAAATTTGGAGCTATACTGTTCTGTTTTAACTTGGAAAATATAGAAAGAAATGGATACTTTATGAAACACAAATATTGGCTTCTTCAGAGGTGTTTTCTCAACAGTAAACATCTCAAATCATAGCTAAAGAGCCTCTGAAGTCTTTGCTCAACTAACAACCTTCTGACTCAGGGCAATTGATTATTGACATCGAAAAATTGCTATTCTTCTGTTGCACAGAATATGAATGCCATATCACAGGAAGAAAGGTTGTATTTTACATCTGATGATTACGCTTTCAGACCTAATTATCCCCACCGGGACTCTGTGCATTACTAATGCACCTTAGATGCTGCAAGCCGGATCTTACTTTCAACTTTCTTTCTGAGATTGACAGTTACTGACAAGCCTAGTGATATGGATTATGCCATTATTAGCTACCACATCTCCCTCTAGACATCTTTTTCACACTTTAATGCAAGCATTGTTGAGATTTGTGTTACTTGGGATTTATTTTCTTCTTTCTACTTCCAGTCTTTACTGAAATGCAACTGAGAAACCATTATCTGATATTTAAGCCTGAGCTCTCCAGAAATGTACAGGGCACTATCCAAATAAAACCTGAAAGATGGATCCTTTTTAAAATATTGCAATCTGGAGACTTTCTTAATCTAGGGATTAGGACACAATCAATTCACACACTGGTTACAATGATAGTTGTATGAAATGTTTTTGATTCATGCACTATTTCTTTTACTTCATTGATTGAGTGGAATCATCAAGAATGTAGTCATATCTCAAACTCATCCTTAATATCATTATATGAAAGAAAGAATGTACTATTTTCATGTTTATTGAAAAATATATAGTGCTAATATGTTGATACTAGATTGCTGCGAGTTCATATTCCTGATACTTTCATGCCATGCTTTTAATATTATGACCATATTACTAATGTTTTATCTCATATTACCTATTGATCCTGTCAATATGGACTTTTTTTCTTTAAATATCCTATTGACCTTCCTCTTCATTCTCATGTTCTATGATATTTTTTTTGCATTTGTTGTCATGGAACAAACAGAATTTAGTTTTTGTGCTGTTAAACTATGGATTTCTTAAAGTCATTATATAAACCATCTTTATAACTGATTTCTAGTACAATAATGCAAATGTAAAGCAGTGAGAAGCCTTGTTTTCATCAGGCAATGAGATCAATTTACAAAATTCAATTTCAATTCTGTAAGTGTCAGCATTTGCACTGTTATCATTTACATCATCAGAGTGGAAGCATTTTTTCTGGTGGAACTAAAGGTCACAAGACTACACAGCTGATTTTTTATCATAATTAATACAGCTACTGTAACTGAAAATTACTGTGGAAGGAAATACAACATAGATTGTCAAATGTGGATATTGACAGAAACAAAAATCGCAGTTTGCATTACTATTTCATTCCCTACTGTGTCTCTCTGGAATCTGTACCCAGTCTGTTAAGAGTCTCTAAAGAATGTTTTCACATCACCTGTAACATGAAGGTGAAACTTTCATCTGACTTTGAACTTGTGCCTATATGACCTGTCCAAAGCTTACACACACATTCATTTAATAAGTTTTGAATCTACAAAAATGATCAAGAAAAACATGGAATCGAGCTGAAAATGGGATTGGTATGTAATAATGGCTATAATAGTTGCAATGATATGTGGGATATAATGGTTTCGATAAAGTGAGATGACAAAAATAATAAAGATGCATTCAGAAAATGCTCTATATCACCAAATCTGTGCAATTAATTCTAGGGGAGTTATGATGTCATTTAAATTCATGCCTATAAAAAGTATTTGTGACATTGATTTTATGACATGAACATTCGTCCACAAGGAATTCTAATGAAATTAGAATTGACTGTTTCATGACTGTTTCATGTATAGTCAGAAAATATGGAAAGACTTTCAATTGTTATTTACATGGGAAGCAATAAACACATTCCCTTGAGGAGACAGTCTTCCTATCCAATTACCAATACAAAATGCCAGTGTGTACTACAATATATGTACAAAAATGTTAACATGAAGAATACACATAATTAATCTTATTTGTTGTTATACAGAATGCATTTTAATATTTACAGTAGTTGTGTTTCTGAGGCATGAAACATTATATGCGCTTCATATTCAGTGTTGAGATTTATGTCATTTTGCTTTCTTTTGCTTTTCACACTTTCTTCAGTTCTATGGATCAGAAGAGGCTTTTCTTCCACTGTTTCTATATGTCTGTTACATTCATTCAGCCTTTTCTACTAAATGAGAGTCACCTTAGCCAAAAAAGTCAATGTTCAGGGAACTTACAGTATTGTGTAAGATGTTATGGTGAAAACTGAAGACTAACAGGAGACTCTCAGGACATGTATTCATATATGTTTTCAAGGCATAGACTGCAGAACCAAAATTAAAAATATATATCATTTATAAACTGAGCTATTTTTTCAAGCAGAAAACATAGCTTTATGCCTCATTAAAAATAAAAAAAACACTTAAAAACAAATTCACTATGGATATGCCTAAAAGGTATATACAGTAGGACTACATTAAAATTTAAACAGACTGAACTCTTCATTAAGACTATTCCCACTCGTTTAATTCCTGTTTGTTTCAAAACACCTGTATAAAGGCAAAGTGCTTAACATCATCAGTGCAAAAATGTATCTTTTGATATACGTCATAATGTACTGAAGCAAACTGTATATTGTGATAACACATGCTGTATATTAACCAGCACTGTGTTAATGGTCGTGGGAAACAATAAAAATGAATACTAGAACAACAGGGCTAGGAGGGTAAGGTTGGGGGAGGACCTCATGTAGGTTATTGCTGGAAAGAGAGGGAAAGAGTTACAGTACACACTGTAGGTGATTGCATAGGCACAACAAGTGCAGCTGATAAGTATCTCCTACTGCAGCTATGCCTACTAAACACCCTGCAAAGATGCCATCCTGTCACAAACCTATTCTTTTAGAATAGGTCCACCTAGCACTAAAATTCAGAACAGCATGTAGCATTAAAGGTGTTTGAGTCTTGATGAATCCCTCCCAGTGACAAATGGTCCATCACCAGTATCAGCCAAAGGTAATTGTGGAGTGCTCCCATATACAGGTACATTTAAATGTCGGGGTACTCCTTTGCAATTATGCTTTAGTTCTATACCAAGTGCAACAATGTTTGATAGAGAAAAGCCACCAGGTGCTGCTATAACAGACATGCAATACCTTTTAATAAGGCATAAATTAACTATTCTATGACACCTACTGTTATAGAGGACTACAACCTTACTTTTTAATAGAATGGTTCCCAAAAACACAGGACCCTTCAATTGGGTAAACAACAATGGTATCAATGACAATGAAAGGATTCAAAGTATTCAAACCCACCGTGTTTGTTTTCTACAGCAAATATATACATACAGAGAAAATTTTGGATATAGTATGCAGTAGTCTTCTCTTTCACTTGGCATTTCAACTAAAATAAAATGCATTCACTACAAAAGGGATAATGTACATTTCCTTTTGTGAATGAAAAGACTGTTGGATAAAGACTTCACAATAGAAGAAAATGAGAAATGTACATAATAAGAGCAAGTAAATATCTCTGCACTCTACTAAAGTAAAGACTACATAATCCAATATTATCCCTGCATCAACCAATTCAACAGACACAAGGCAGGGTTTAACCTGGAGAGGATACCAGTCCATCCAAGGGCACTCACAGACACACACATACTGTACTCATATTGGACAATTTTCCAGTGTGTTTTTGGCAATACCAGTATGTATTTGGACTGTGGGAGGAAACTTACACAAACATGGGGAGAACATCCAAACTGTATGCAGATAAACCCCCAGGTGCAGAATTGAACTGAGGGCCCCATTGCAGCAAGGTAGCCTTACTAACCACTGCACCAGCATACCAATCTATTATTGTCTAATTATCCAACCTTTTCCTGCATGTGATTGATGGCAATTTTCACAAAGATAAATAACACTAAGTATTTTTTAAATTACTTCCGTTTCAGAACCACCCAATGAAAAATGCAAGCTAAACTTCTAAGAATGTGTTCACTATATTTAAACAGAATTAATTCCAACAGAAAACTGAGATCTAAATACTGTACATGTAAAAACTAAAGGTCCTGTTAGCAGGATTGCTCACATAAAGGTGCTTTTCAGATCATTCTAGCAGTAAACAATAACCAGGTTTACCCACACAACCCAAAGCAGTCACTAAAAAGATAAACATTTTCTTGGTTTTCCACTTCCAAGCTACTCAGCTGGCAGTTTTTGTCACAGGTGAAAACAGATGACACGAAATGTGCTCTCTCTCAAGACTCCTTAGGCTTGAACAAAAAAAATCTCCCTCCTTTTTAAGTTTGGGCCACACTAACTGCTATAACATCTGACAACGATATTCACATGGAATCTACAAGAATGCTGTTGCTGTTCCTGAGATGCTAATTGTAGCAATAGGTATGGAGTATAAGGTCTGTAAAGGCGTGGTGCAGTGTACTGTAGATACTGAACCTGAATTAAACCAACTGAAGGAAAAAAGGAAATGAAAAAAGGCACTGCACCACATTGCTTGCCAGCTACAGTACTATATATACAGATATTACTCTATGCCTATAACCATTATAGCTATACATCATCTTCAAGAGGTGAGAAAGGTCAGGGCAGTGCAACACAGGGACTTGGCAGAATTGATCTGTAATAGTCTGGAAAGCAGCAGGGTACTGATCCATCCTCTAATCTGTGACTGGGTTACCTTTTGTAGCGAGTTCAATGACAGGGGCCCAGTGGTGGTGATGTAATTAATAAATCTTTAATAACCAGTGAACTCCAGGAAACACTCAGTGTCCTTTTTGAACTTTGGAGGACAGTCTTCTTGACCCACTGGGCGATGATCAGCCCTGTTTATGCTCTGCGCCCACACCCAAGCTGCTTGCCTTTTCTTCTGAGTTGTGTATTTCCAGCATTCTGCAATTCAATTACAGTGTCACACCCCAAGAGTTATCAGGTAACCTACAGGTAACCCTTTCTCATGTCATCATGTTTTTGAACATTCATGAAAAAGCTGCCAGCTGTGGATATGTGACCTAAAAACATCCATATGGCTTTATTTATGGGTTGCAATTTAAAAAAAAAGTCCAAAACCGCACTCAAAATGCAAGAGTGGCTTTAGCGCTTTCTGGCAAGAGGAGACACCCAAATTAATAATGTAACAAATCCAACTAAAATAACAAGCTTATAAACTAAACACTAAAATTAAAACTTGTCATTTTCTAGGGTTCAAGGCAGTGTGTTTCTCTCTGCTATTGTTTTTTTTCCACTTAACATGACGGTGTGTTCTTGAAGAGGTTGGTAGAAAAAGATAAAGAATAATACAGATGGAGGTGCAGCGTTACTGAGTTAAGGAGAGCTGACAAGCATCTCCTCCTGCAGCTCTGCCTAATCAATATCCCAGAAAGACACTGTCCTGTCCCAGAGGGATTTCACAAAAACTCACAATCTTTATATTACACTTATTGAACACTGACTACAAATTTATTTTTTTAGTGAATTTCACTTTTCACAAAATGCCCTTGAAAAGGTATCCACATACCCATAAAAATTAAGGTAAGAAAACTGAATCTGGCCATGAGAACTGCTTGCATTTGTACTATATGGAATTCTCTTTGTTATATTTGAGGAAAAATTAATTTATTCAGTTGGAATTAGCAAGCTAATTCCAACAAAGCGAGCTCTCATAATGAGAATAAACAGCCATCTGAGGATAGTAAATGAAGTGCATGTATTATATAAAAACCTATGTAATCTACTTCCTTTTTTTATTACAATGGAATATTACCACCCTTTAGTAACAGATAAGAGCTGTTATAATTTTCTGTTAAAAGCCACACCTTCATGCATATTGCAAGCAGAATACCTTTCCCTGGCCTGATAATAGCGTTGATTGATGTGGTATTGATGGATATCTGTAAATATTGAGAACAAGTGACCATGCAAATTTTACCAAGCAAAGCGAAATATACTGAGTTGCTTTCCGTTTAGGATAACGACCAGTGTCCCTTATCATAAAATGGGATTTCTAATTTGGTTTCAAAAGTCCTCATATCAACGAACGCCTATACTGTTTTCCTCTGCAGTATGTTAATCTATCATTCTGTCCATCGAAAACCTGTTTATATGTGACCTTTCAGAACACTTGTTTGTTTTCTCCCTAGCACAATTTATGAGCACTCTGTGATTAAATTAATTCTCATTACATTATCATTCTCACTGTGCATAACAAGGAAGATTAATAAACATAAGGTTGTTTAATGACAATCTATTGTATATACTCATGGCTAAATAGTCAAGTCTAGCCAAAAGACAAAACATCAGCTTTATTTAAACTTCAACAAAAGTATTAATGGTTTTTAATTACCGTACTTTTAAACATAAAGCAAGCTTCATTAGCAGATGAAATACAAAAACAAAAGCTGTGTTTCCAACTTTCAATGAAATTCACTGCCTGACTGAGGGACCTTACGGAGATGGGTGCATTTATTCTGAAATTGGTTGTAAACCAATATTGTTACACACAGACAGAAGCTACTAAACTAATCAGTATTTTTGTGCACCTGAATTAAATTAGTTTTGACAAGCAAAAGGCTTGGAATTCTTATGCAATCTTGACTTTCCCATTTTTTCTTTTCTGTTAATTACCTATTTACATCTATCTTTTTATTTTTTGCTTTGAATGTGAAGGAGTAAGTTGTGTATGTAAAAAATATTAATTGCTACTTCAAAGCCATGATTGCAAGCTTTAAAGCACCATAATGTGAAAACAAGGTCTGAATAATTTTATAAGAAACTAGATGATTTGTCAGTGTTATCAACTTTGGCAAAATTAATTTCAGTTTTGTGAAATGAATAATGGAATAGATGGAAGGAGAACGCTGTTCTATATTCTCATGTTGCAGTGGTTCATCAGTATCTTTTATTCTAAAATTTTGTGTACATATGAGGTGGTAAGAGAGAGGCGGCTATTTGGCTCAGTTGGTAGTTAGTAGTTACTTAAAATACAACATTCTCATACATTTCTAGTGCCCTTAACATACTATATACAGTACTATATATATATATAAAAAAACATTTTTAGACTCACTGATTTAATTCACTCTTGACAAATTTGCTTGTTATAGCAATGCCCACATTGGCTTTATATGGAATGTATGGTCTAAATAAATGTATTCTTTGATTAAATAGACTGTACAACAAAACTGTGGGATAAAGCACAATAACAATGATTTTTTAAAGCAAACCATACTCTGAAGCTTTTGTATAGACACTGAGTAAAGAAAATGCAAAATGACCATATTCTTGTTGCCTTAGATACAAGCCATTCACAATACCTCACATTTAAAATTATTTACTTGATACAGTAATAAGTATTTTTCTGGGGTTTGTCTATGCTTATGCATATGAATCATTTGGTAACAATAACATGGATATCAGGAGTGCTTATGTGTCTTATGAATTATATCCCTTTTCACATTTCTTTCTTTTCTTCCTTTCATTCTATATATACTTTATGTGTAATATTTCATCATCACAGAGAAAGAGAGAATGTCTTTCATCCATTCACATGACATGCAAATAGCAACAGGAGACTGTGAAATTCCATATTGCCATCTTTTGGAAAACCTCCCAATTATCTCAAATGCAAGTGTGTCATCCCTCAGGGAAAAAGTCTGCCAACTCCCCTTTGTGTCAGCCTACAGTTTGGCAACGTGCCACTATGCCAGCTGAAGATTATATGATTTGACAGAACTTTTAACACCCAATGATTTAAAAAGGCAGCCATTTCTAACCTCATTTCCATTGCTTTCCAACAGGCCACTCATCTTTAGGCAGGAAATAACACCTGAGCCTGCTGACATAAAAAGTATTGTTTTTTTAAAGTGGTGAACCCCCCAATGTCAAGCAGCTTTACAGTACTTCACAGAAGACAGGCAAAGATTATCCACTGCTGTCAGTGTTCTTGTGGAAAGCTACTTATTTATTATATAGATACTATCAATTCAATTAAAACATTGGAAAGTGCAATTTTGACATTAATTGCGTTGGAATATATAGCATTATGAAACCCACCAACGGACCCTTCAAAGGGTTGCTTTAGAGACCCTTCTTGGATTGACAAAATGTCCAATGGGCAATACAATGCAAGTTAAAATAATTAGTGGAATTCAGCTGGCATTTCTCCATTATCTGTGTTTATAACCTGTTAGCTGAGATAAGTTGTGATCACTCAGAATGAAACACAAAAAGGCTTTGGTGCTTTGGTGCTCCAGTTTCTATACAAAACATTTTTAATATTTCATATTAAGCTTCATTTTCACTGTGAATAAATGTGTGTGCATTTGTGTATAGATGGGGTAAATGTTTTTGCATACAAATGTTTGAGACATGCAGTGTAAAGATATTTTGTAACAAAACATAAAACCCCAGGAGACTGAAAAAGTTTACATTTACTACAGTACAGTATATGTAATATACACTATATCTTATATTATCCTATTGATGCAAGCTGGGGAATATACTAGATATACAGTACCAATCTAGAGTGCACCATTGCCATTGAACATTCTGCACTTTTTAGCCAGTACAGGCTACTAACCAGGGACAAACAATGAGAAGGTCAGACATTAACATCTCCAAGCCACAGAGGGCTCCAGTACTGTACATACAGTATAGAGAGCTATGCAGGTTAGAGGGTCTACAGGTTATGTCAGGGGTAGTGTAGTGTAATTTAGCTCAGTACAACTACCCACCAATCAAAATCAAATAAGGAAGGCATAACTAGAACCTGAGATGACATAAAATATCACTAGTACTGGGATAGAAAAAAAAAAGAAGCAGCAAGACAAAGCAGGAGAGTATGAAAGAAAACAGGTATTTTTGAACACCCAAAGGTTGTGTTCTTACATTTGAGGGTAGATTTATTTTATTTTAATATTGTCTTGTCTCTCTTTAAATTCATACTATTTGTAAAACTACTACAGATAATTGTGCATTTATAAATAAACATTAATTTATATTTCACAAATGAAAGTTTCTCTCCAGTTTTTATTCAGGTTATTAATACAGTTTATTAATCCCTGCAAAAACAAATAAACTATATAGTATGGCCATATGGCCTGATTAGAGGTGGCATTTAATTTTGTATTCTAATCGGGTGTCAGGATTTTTTACTTTTACATGTATAAAACACCTCCACATGAACCTCTATGCATAATTTCAAACAAATGGTAAACCTAATTTCCTACAGGCAGTGTCACTATGGGATATGTCTTAATAGTTAATTGCACACCACTAACAAATTTTGCTCAGTTTTACAGTACACATTCAGAGCCATTTAAAAAAAAAAAACTTTTCTTAACATATTCCTCTGCTTTCTTCAAAACCAGATAAACTTGAGATAATTTTCTAAAATTAGGTTTTGCCTTCTAATCTCTTTTATGTTATAACACAGGAACTCAGTCATTTCATTTCTTATGGCTGCAGTGTTAATGTGTATATTTTAAAATATGAGGCAAAAAGAACAACCCTATATTGTAACCTTTATGGCCTGTTGTGGTTTCATTAATTTTGACATGCCAGGTTTGTAATCAGACTGTAATTCACTTTTGCAGTTCAGATGCCCTATGCATTTACTTCAGTTTGAAGTGCTGAACAATTACCGTCAGCAATGACTGAGGGAATGAGTTCCAGGAAAGCTGAAAAAAATATAAAGCTCAGGGAAGGCTTTATAACTGACACACTTCAAATGTCTTTACCTAAATGGTTAAATTTAATTGAAAATTATGATGTATTCATGATAAAATATTCATCCTTTCAACAGCACTAAAACACTTTTAATGTTGCATGATATACAATGCAGTTCTATTAGAAACAAGAACAGGCATCTTGTTTACAAATAATAGCACGGAAATGAATTTCTCTATTGATTGACATTATCAGGCAAACAGATAGACATTATAGCAGGTAGAATGCTTTTTTGTGTTGATGCCTGCCAAACTTTAACAGAGAAAGTGATATGCATTTGAGAGCACATGGATGACAGGGAAATGGATTTTAAAATTACTGAAACCCTTTAAATGGAGATGGATCAATAGAGATCCTGCTATATGTAAAATGTTCCTTTGCATTATTCAGTGGTCTTTTTTACAAAAGAAATTATTTTAACAGTTTAGATCATTTATTGCTATAGTACGTTGCCTGTAAAGGATTTTAAGAACTAGACCGAAGGTGTCCATAATTGACGGATATGATTTTATTGGGAAAAGAGAACCCACAAGAATTGCATTGCCTTATATTCTGAATTTAATTAAAACAACACATTTGAACACCAACATAAACGGTTCTTATCCTTATGCAATTCCATACACTGACACAAGTTATACAGTGAGACAATTTCTCAAAAACATACATCCTTAAATAAAATCACACAAAGTTAGCTTCAGGGATATTTATTATAAAATGAGTTAATGGGATAATCAAGACTGAATATTCAATCAAGACTGAATATCATGTTCTCTTTCCTATGCATGAGGTTCACAAATAAATCAAATGGATAATAGTTATATGTATTGTACATACTGTAGCAACTAAATAAATAGTATATCCTCTGCACCAGGGAAATTAAACTAATTATTTAAAGTGTTGTTGTTCAGTAACAAGGATTATAAATTTGTAATACAAGCTGATGCCAAAGAAAAATGTCATACCTAAAGGATATGCACAAAATAATTACTGTACATGCTTGTTACAGCTTGAACACTGTGAGGATCAATTTGTAATAAATTATGCATTTTACATTTTGCCCTGCAGTGGTCATTTATCACAAGTTAATACATTAAATATTAACAACTTGTTTTTGATGACCACCGATTGGCTAAAAGCCATCTTTACAAAGAATTATGTTTTGTTGTTTGTTTATGGTAGTGCAATTAATATAAATTCAATGGTATTTTGTTCTGGTACAAATAATGTGTATCAGTGAACTGTATATGATACTGGCATGCATAGTTTCAAGTGACCTGTTTTTTATTATTATGAACAAACTGAAAACATTTAAACTCTTGCAGTATTCAGTAGAACCACAAACACTTCCTTTATGAATGGAATAATGCCATTAGGAAATCTTTAATCAGCTAAGAGCAAGTGGTGAATGTTTCAAGATAATACCAGGGCTTGATGCCAAAAACATATGGAGCATTAGAATGTTACAGCTCATGGTTTAGAAAAGAGTATGCCATTGACTGAGCTTCTAAAACATAGAAATGCAAACTTATTTCATATTGGCATTGTAGTAAATGTGTCTAGCTTGTAAAATCAAAATGTTAATGAATTTATCATTTACTTTTTGAGTGTTAATGTTTGAATTAGGTATTTTTCAACTTTTGTATTCAATGAGCAATCCTGACATTGGGCTTTCCATCATGTCTTTAATAGTACTTAAATATTCCAAATTAGACATCCTTATTCATAAACCATCAATATATCATATTTCAATTTACTAATTTTACCAGCTTTGTAAGTGGATGTTTTGTGGCCAGCACTCTAGATTGGCGAAATAAATGTTTTACACAGTAATATTGTAAGTACAGTAACGTCAGTGAGAGGAAATCCTTGTATTAAAAATTCTATTTGTTGTAGACAATGTGTCGATACTACAGTATGTCATGCTCCTTTTTTAAAATACGTTTTTTGTTGAAAAGAATGACTTTTACGTACAGTAACATTGTTATTTTTGGTCATTTGCAAATCTGATAATTTGTGAAGGCAAATCAAAACTTTCACTAACATTGAGTCAGTTTTCCAATGTTATAGAAAGAACTAAACAGTAAGTCAAGGGGTCATAACAAATGTCCTAAAACTGCAGAGAAAACATATGCAAAACACATGTAAATTCATAAAGTACTCCGATATGTAAAATATACTGTATACAAAAGGAAGAGAAACAAAAGAAAGTAGCCCAGAACTTTCAGGCTAACCACTAACAGCTCTAAAACAAGTATTAGGAAACCACAGTACACAGACAATGATAGGGTATCCTTACAAGCAAAACTAAACTAAGATTGACTGCTACAGAATGAGTGCCTAAATTCCTTAGTATTCTACTTAGTATTAGTTCCACCCCCCAACTTTGCTTAATGGACAGGTAAGAATCGATTTCTACCACAGGTGAGCGAGGGTCAGTAACCTGACATAAAATAGTGAAGTGAAGACAGCAAGCACAGAAACAAGAATCATTGTGGATCAGCAACAGGTAATACAAAAGAAATAATCAACACAGATACAGCAATACAAGAACAAAAGCTTAACAATCAGCACACAGTTAGGAACAAGAGCAAAACAAACCATAAAAAAAGAAAAATAAAGATGAGCATGTAAAAAATGTCCTTTTCCTTATAAGACTTTGAACTCATTAAACAGCTTTCATCTCACATGTTTCAAGGAAGTATTTATTAAAGGTTCCCTAAAGTCTGACTGAGATTAAATGAGAGTCATTATATCTTCCTGCTGGAATTTAAATTCACCATATCATTACTACAAAGTCACCCAATGACCTTCTTGCTTAGCATCTATCTTCAGGCACAGCCCATGTTGCCCCAGGGGGGAGAGAATATAACACCTTAGACACCTATCATTGTTGTCTGTACTGCTTGCATGACTCCAGTTGGGCGACTTTATAAATGGCTTGTCCATTGCAAAGATTTTCTCTTGCTTATATTACAGCTGAATAAGGAGAAATGAGATTACAAATTAGAGTACCTTTTGGAATTCACAGTTTTCATTCCTTTCAGTAAGATGTATCTGGAAAAAATCTAACTTTCAATAAAGTATAATGTATGGTAACAAAAGACAAAACTGTATACTGTACTGTATATGCATTACAATTTACTCTGATACTATCCAGCTTGAACAATGAGGGGGATTTATTTTTTTTAAACATTTCACATAACTTATGTTGAGGCATTGAAAACATCATGAAGTGGTATGTATGCATTAATTCTATATAAAATTCACCAATGTCAACTTTAGTTTCAAAACTCTGAATAGGTCATAAAGATCTGTGCATTATAAAACTCTGCTTTGGTAGGTTTGCAACAAATAGCACTGTGGTAAGGATGTTACTTTAATGAACACAGGCTTACTTTATAATAAACACTTGATTGGATATCTGTTGTCACTGCTTCTTTACTCCAATAGTAAGTGAAAGAATGATTTCAGTTCTATCTGCAATTTAAAAAAACAGATTCTAGCTGTAGATTTCAATGCTGTGATGAGGTCTCTTGATTTTCTTAATCATCAGATGCTTTTAATAATGAACTATTTGATGTTTCCTTTAGCAGTATAATGAGCGTTTAGCAATCATCATCAAAGAATTTAGCTAAACAGGTGGATGATGCAGAGAAGCTGCAACATTTAATCATTAAAGTTGAGAAATGACCTGTGCCTTTAGATAAACAATAAAGAAACCTTCCATAACACCTATTAGTAAAAGCTCAGAAGCTTTAAATTGGCCAACTGAATGTTTTCCAAGGCATACATCAACATATTTAAACGTGGTGCACAACTTTCGGGAAAAAATCTTATGCTATGGTTACATATCTTAACAGTTTCCCTGAAATAATTAGTCAATTACCTTACTCAAGGGTACAACTGCAGTGTACCAGCTGGTATTTAAGCCAGTTAAAATTCAACAGTCCTAACCACTACTTCACAGTTTCTTCTACATTAAATACAAATATAAATGTATAAATGGAGATAAAATTCCATTCAAATAAACCTTTTTATAATATCTGAACTTATATACCCTGTGAGGAGCATTAGGCATATGAATGCATATTTCAGAATGTGATTTAATTTGTTTTCTATTCAGATTTGGCAGCTATGCTCCCATTTTATACTCATCAATTAGGAGAAAACAATCCATATTAAACCTGACTCACAGCTACTACTTCTGCACCACACCAGGTGTGATGACAGCAGCATGCATTATGCATTATGGAACCATCCATTTCATTTTACTCTGAGAGCCCAGAGCACAGAAAGAACCTTTATGTCAGTGAGGTGATTCATCTCTTATTGATAATACTAACTGGGTTCACCAGCAGACTTCAGGTCACCCAACCTGAATGGAAACTGGCCAATCGTTCAATGTCTGTTTGAAGCTCCAAGATACTGCTGACTTATAGACTAGGATGGACACATACCAATCAACCTTATATTAAAGGGAAAATGCTACAATTTGAACAGATGCCTTTAATGGTTTAGAGGAATGGTTCTGCATTTTTAGAATTCTGTAGAACATTTTTGTATTTAATGCCTAAGCAGTTTCTGTGGGATATCATTCAAGCTCTTATTGCCATCTGAGAGGTTGCTTTCTTATTAGTTTGTAAGCAATGGATTATGCTGCAACTTTTACCAATTCTTATTCAAATTTTCGTTTTTTATCAATCATTTTTACTATAGATACAGTATACAGTATTTCCAAAAGATGTGTTCTGCAGGTACGGGACAGTCTCCAAAATACAGCAATGAAATAAATGATGTGATGTCATTTATCTTTGCTGTAATGTTGTCACAGAATTAATGGAAGTTTCATCTACTGAATGTATGTAATATTACATTAAAAAATGTAGTCCATTTCTGGAAGGTGTAGCGGCGAGGCTTAATAATAAGGCAGAATTAAATGTTTCTGAGCTTTCCCAAATTAGGCCTCATTTCTCTGTTCATCTCTGTGGTGCAGCCACAGAGAAACCATTCATGCAAGGTGATTTAAGGTCCAAGGACAGCTCCCAAAGGGGGATGCACTTAGCTAAGCCTGGCTATCATGATCAATGGTCATCCATTGGTGCCTATCTGTCTAGGGAGTGCGAGTTGGACATCTGGATTGCATTCCTAAGTGTCAGGACTAAGTGACTCATATCTCACCTTGATCAACCAATCAGGGACTGGTAGGGCCGAGTAACCCACGTGGGACTCTGATGCCCATGGAACTTTCAGCCAATCAATGAGCTGAAGTTCCTCCAGGTAAAAACAGGCAACACAGAGAGCCTGAGAGATTCAACGAGATTCAACAAGATTCAGACAAGATTCAGATTCAGATTCAACAATTCTAAAGGGAATTCAAAGGAGAATCCCAAGGGCAGGACATTCTCACAGCGCGCCTCCTGACCATCCTGAGACTCAGCCCGGACAACCACGGAACGGCCAGTGTGTCCGAGTGCCAGAACTTTCCTTTGTTCTAAGAGTCTAGAGTGGAGGTTGCCAGAGAGTAACCAGCAGCAGGCCTCGTGAACAGGTCGGAACTGTGGACAGCTGAATCACTATTCAGAACTAGCTCTTCATCATAAACGAACTGGTCCTCTTCCTGACTTGCTGGGACCCACAGTCATCTTTTCTCCTGTGCACAAACTTTGCTAGTTAATGCCAACAGTGAGCATCAGCAGCGCACCGTCGCAAGCCGCACAGCACAGCCTGGCACGGAGCCAGAGAGCGCGGATTGGACAGCAACAGCCTGCAACTGTTTCTTTGTGCCCGTAGGAGATCTGAATCCCCAGAGATTGGATGAGTATTCAACTTCAATGCATTACAGCTCGAGAATTCAATTGTTATCCCAACCAGTTGATATCAATTTAATTCCTAAGAGTTATGTACTTGTTTGAGTATCTAATGTAGACGTTGTAACCAAGTTCACTTTACGAAACGGTCTTAATGAATGATATACTGAACGTATGTCCTCTTGATGTGTAACTCTTTGTAACTGACCGAATATACCTTTTGTATTCTGATAACCCTCTCGATAAGATCTGTTAGGTTTATATGCATATTCTATGTATTAATAAATGTATCCTCGTGTATTAGTACCTGTGTGTGCGCGTTGTTTGAGTTATATCGCATGGTTGGATTCTAAAGCCACCAAAAGAATCAACTTTGTGATTTACTGCTACAATTAATAATTGTCTCAGTGAATGCCCAAACCCTACAGAACTGGTGCCTTCAGAGAGCCACTATGATTACATATTTGGCGTCCCTGAACCGGTTTTCTCTACATTTATTTGGCGTCCCTGGCACGGGCGTGGCAAGACTGAAATGAGTCAACCAAGCGGAATAATTCAATATAAAACGCCGCGGGTTTCATACACGACAATACAGTGTGCTGAAAGCCGAAAGAAAAAGTTCCCCTTGCTCTTTAAGCAGTGCTTGATTGTTTTGTGATCTTTTGCAATCTACCGGGTTGATTGCATACTTGATCTTGTAGTTTTCTGTGGTAAAACTGTAAATTCGTACTTAAAAGTAATACTCTTTAAGTTTAACGATGGTTGCTAAAAGGTCTGAATTCGAGTCGCTATTAAGCACTCTCTCTAGCAGCGACAAGTCTGACCACGATCTCTTCCATATCTCCGTCAGCGGAGAAGCTAGGAGAATAAATCTCCATTCTCTGAGAGAGCTAGCGAAGGACATAGAGAGATTTGACCCCGCAGTGTCAGAGAATAATATCGAGAGTTATATTCAGGACCTCAGGTATAACCTGCAGTACCTGCCAAACGCCACAGAACAGGAGAAAGTGTTTCTGGTCAGGAAAACTACCAGCAGAGCTGTACATGAGTGGATGGCTAGGCAGATGAAAGAAGTCTGTAATGATTTTGAGGAGCTGTGTCAAGCACTTATCGAAGAATACAGTGCGTTTATTGACCCGACTGCTGCGATAGCCGCCGCTCTTAACATTAAGCACGAGAGAGCACAGTCCCCTCGCGAATATTACGAGAGACTTAGACGAACTTATTTTGGAGGGCGAAATGATGAGGGTTGCGAAGAGAACACACATTTCAAGGGTTTATTCATTGCGAATCTCCACCCGTCAGTCAGAAAGATGATCTTAATGCATACAGATGCACAGACCATGAAAATGACTGATATCAAGAGATTCGTGCAGAAAGCCTGGGAGTATGATGTCCAAATTCGCTCTGAGCAAAAAGTTGCTAAAGCGACTGCGTTCGCCGTCAGAGCCAGCAGGGTTAATTCCCCCCTGCTCGAAGGAGCACAGGCTCCTGAGCTGGCTAAGCCCCGTTCCAAAGCACTCACACAGGACCGCACCCAGCGTCCTAAGTGCCATGAGAACACCGGGGGAGGGAAAGGGCTAGAAAAAGCTGAACAAAAGGATTCAGTAGCCGCCCGCCTGGCCAGGCTTGAACAAGCTTTATTAGGACAGGGACAACCGCTCCCCAAGGCTGCCGGAAGCGTGAATGAGCTGATACTCTCCACTGGAGGAGGCGGAGACCCGCCCCCTCTCCCTCCCTCAGTCTATCTGATTGAGCGGAATGGTTCCTGCCTGGATAAGGTCAGCCACTCCCAAGCGAGTGCTGACTCCACCCCTGAAGTCACAGAGCAGGCAGTAAAACGCAGAGGAAGAGCAAGAAGCTTTTACCTCAAGGCTGCCATGGGAGATGTCTTACCCAGTGAGACACTGATTGACACTGAGGTTGAAAGGTGTTTGATGTCACACGGCAAGCTCAAACGGGTAGAAAAAGGAAAGGGCATGCGACTCAGAGAGGAACCTTTGGTGAATCACCAGAAAGGCAAGGTGTGGAAACAGGTCAAGGCTCCTAAGCCTTCTGTACAGAAGGAAAGGGGGGCCAAGAGGCAGACTGTGCTCACACAGTGCCCACCGAACACAGAAGCCTATGCGGAGATTCCTTCTGTTCCCTCTGGACAAGAAATAAAAATATTTCCTTGTTCCCCAGATATACAGGGAAGTCGTGTCCCGGCTGAGGTCACAACAGCCTCCATGCCACAGGAGCGGTGCTCCAAGCAGCCGCCTGATCCACCAGGTAAAGCACACACCTTTTACGTCCCTAAAGAGGAGCAGATCTCCCCACCTGGCGATGAAAAGGAGCTTTCCCTGTGCACCCTGGCACCCAAGAGGGGTCAGAACCACCACCCTGCAGTGGTGGAAGGGATCCAGATGGCAGGAGAGCAGGTTGGTGATGAAGCCCTCACCCTTAGCCCTGAGAGGTCCTCTATTAGTGAGGATCTGCTTGAGCAGCTGTCACAGGGCCACCGCCAGGTGCCCCTAGTGCAACATTCACAGGTTAGACAGGAGGTCCAGCTGGACGCTGAGACTACTGCGCTGTGGACACACCTGATCCCAGATGCCGATTCCCTCTGCTGTGACCCAGGGAACCTGCAGTCAGGTAACATTATTTCTCACGACTACCAGGTAGTGAGTGAGACTGACCTGATTGTTCCTGCCTCAACGGCAGGGTTGCCAACACACCCAGTCCCCCAGAAGGGACAGGGAATGAAAGCCGAGACGGTTTTCTTACAGCCACCAGCTCAGTCTGTCAGTCTGAGTCTGACCAACAGTGGTTCAGCCAGACTGGAGCTGGATGGTAAAGTCACCCGCCTGCCAGTGCAGGACATCGCAAAGAGGGGTGTCAGAATCCCCGCCTGCACTGACATGGGCCTGGTGAGTGATAGTAAGTTCAAAGACAGTGAACTAGCTATCCCAGTGCTGGGGCAGCTCCCTGAACCCCTAGCGAGGGAAGGGGGGAGCGAGCAGGTGTCCTACACCTACCCCCAGCGAACGATTGTAAACATGCCGATAGAAGGATTCCTCAATCGGGAAGTGTGCAGGGTGGACCTGAACAGTGAGAATAGGGTAACAATCCCAGATCACTCAGGTGCTCCAGATGACCACTCAGCCGAGGGTCAGGCATGCTCCACCGCTGCACCGCCCCCTGCAGGGTTCCTAGAGCACAGGCATGAACAAATCGAAAAAGCAGATGCCCTGGAAACGGAGGAGCAGCATCAGCCGCTGCGTCAGATCTCCCCAGATTTCCAGTATGTTGGTGCCCAAGATGCCACAGGGCATACTGAGAAAGACACCATGTACATGCTGCGCCAGCTTAGAAAGGCAACAGTCACTCAGAAGGAGATGACTGGGATCAGCCACCCGAAAAGACTTTTGGGAGGACTGATTGCTGCCACCACTGTTGTGCATTTGCTATTTCTGGTAGGTTTGTGTGCTACTGGCACTCTCACCCTGACTGCCCCAAGAAGGCAGGTGTCAGAGATGCCAGAGGGTAGTGACAGACTGTATCAACAGCAGCAAAAGTTGGAAAGCTTAGGGAAAACCCTACAGGCAACTTCCTATGCAACAGGGTTAAACCTTATTCCCCAAACAGTGGACATGATTGTTGGTGTTATACAGTGGGTTTATGCTTGTGTGCAACAGGCCAGAATGTTGACACAAAACCTGTTAAGGGAGTTTAGTGCCACTGTAGCCAGTCTAACCACGGTACAAATCCCAACCCACTTGATTCCACTCTTCTCAGTAGAGGAGTGTGTGACATTAACCCCATCGCTCATAGCTCACCCAGAAGGCAATCCAAGATTGAATTCGGTTCCAAATCTTGAGATGGGTATGGCTACCAAAGCTATCCATTGGCTGTGTCTAAACGATTCACCAATGAAGGGTGTAAAGCTACTAATGAGCAGAGGGAGGTTAATGAACCCCATGAAGAGCAGGTGGGAAGTAAATGGCTGGTCAGCACACCACATTTAACTGACACTATGACTTGTGACGGGCATGATACAGCTACCACAATGCAGCTACCTAACCAATAGTTTTCCTGTAAGTTCCCGAGGAGGCCATAGTACAGCATGGTAACTTAACACTGTACGGTCTGGAACCAGACAATATAAGACCAAACTTGAGGTCTAAGATGCCTTCAGGTGCCACACTATTCAATTGGATAGAAATCCAAGAAACAGTAAGCCCTGAAGAGGTACAGGTAGTTAGTTTGCTTTAATGGAACAAACCTCCAAACCACCCTAGCAGATACCCAACACAGGTGTTGTGGTTTATCGGGGGCTGGGAACAGGAACTGTTGTTATTGTAACACTACTGCCAGGTAGCTGGATCATGACTGACAGTGTACTCTGAATGATGTACTCTCACATCAAGATGTACTCTGGGTAGCATGAATGAGTCAAAGGTAGCATGTCAAAAGAAAGGAAGTGACTTCTCCCCAAATATCTACCACAGAGGTATCAGATATTGACAGTGAACTTCCTGATGTGTAATTCCTAGACTGAGATAATGTCTCCTACCGTGTTTATACATACTCCAGATGTTATTCATCCTGTTTGTATCCAATGCTGGTTCCGGTATGAATTCTCGAGGAGTAATGTAGACATTTAAGATTAATGTTCTAATGGCAAGGGACATCACTTAACTCTGTTTTGTTTTGAAGGCAACAATGCCTCGGGACCTCGTGGCCTTCAAAAAGGGGGGATATGTAGCGGCGAGGCTTAATAATAAGGCAGAATTAAATGTTTCTGAGCTTTCCCAAATTAGGCCTCATTTCTCTGTTCATCTCTGTGGTGCAGCCACAGAGAAACCATTCATGCAAGGTGATTTAAGGTCCAAGGACAGCTCCCAAAGGGGGATGCACTTAGCTAAGCCTGGCTATCATGATCAATGGTCATCCATTGGTGCCTATCTGTCTAGGGAGTGCGAGTTGGACATCTGGATTGCATTCCTAAGTGTCAGGACTAAGTGACTCATATCTCACCTTGATCAACCAATCAGGGACTGGTAGGGCCGAGTAACCCACGTGGGACTCTGATGCCCATGGAACTTTCAGCCAATCAATGAGCTGAAGTTCCTCCAGGTAAAAACAGGCAACACAGAGAGCCTGAGAGATTCAACGAGATTCAACAAGATTCAGACAAGATTCAGATTCAGATTCAACAATTCTAAAGGGAATTCAAAGGAGAATCCCAAGGGCAGGACATTCTCACAGCGCGCCTCCTGACCATCCTGAGACTCAGCCCGGACAACCACGGAACGGCCAGTGTGTCCGAGTGCCAGAACTTTCCTTTGTTCTAAGAGTCTAGAGTGGAGGTTGCCAGAGAGTAACCAGCAGCAGGCCTCGTGAACAGGTCGGAACTGTGGACAGCTGAATCACTATTCAGAACTAGCTCTTCATCATAAACGAACTGGTCCTCTTCCTGACTTGCTGGGACCCACAGTCATCTTTTCTCCTGTGCACAAACTTTGCTAGTTAATGCCAACAGTGAGCATCAGCAGCGCACCGTCGCAAGCCGCACAGCACAGCCTGGCACGGAGCCAGAGAGCGCGGATTGGACAGCAACAGCCTGCAACTGTTTCTTTGTGCCCGTAGGAGATCTGAATCCCCAGAGATTGGATGAGTATTCAACTTCAATGCATTACAGCTCGAGAATTCAATTGTTATCCCAACCAGTTGATATCAATTTAATTCCTAAGAGTTATGTACTTGTTTGAGTATCTAATGTAGACGTTGTAACCAAGTTCACTTTACGAAACGGTCTTAATGAATGATATACTGAACGTATGTCCTCTTGATGTGTAACTCTTTGTAACTGACCGAATATACCTTTTGTATTCTGATAACCCTCTCGATAAGATCTGTTAGGTTTATATGCATATTCTATGTATTAATAAATGTATCCTCGTGTATTAGTACCTGTGTGTGCGCGTTGTTTGAGTTATATCGCATGGTTGGATTCTAAAGCCACCAAAAGAATCAACTTTGTGATTTACTGCTACAATTAATAATTGTCTCAGTGAATGCCCAAACCCTACAGAACTGGTGCCTTCAGAGAGCCACTATGATTACATATTTGGCGTCCCTGAACCGGTTTTCTCTACAAAGGTATTGTTGTATAAGGTGCATATATTCAATGACCAAACAGAGATATACTAAATTCATGGTGCACTATTTCAGTTTCCTACCTTAGTTACTGATAACATACTATATGTTATTCACTATTTTGTGTTTCCCTTTTACGTTTGTGTTTATTATTTTTGAAAAAAGAACATAAAAATAAATATAACTTCAATAAAGGTGAGAAAAAACCAAGAGCAATGCTAATATACGGTATACAGTATATATTTTGGTGTCATTGCAAATACGTATTCCATATACTGTACGATCTACACAGCTTAAAAAGACAATTGATATTTTATATGTAGGTAAACACCTGTTTTAACATCTTTATGAGACTACTATAATCCTAAATAAATATTATTAAAAATAACCATAAATCTGAATACTTCATCGGCCTTCAATCTACAGTAAAATTAATAGAAACAGACACTTATAGATAAGGATTGTTAACAGATACAGTGCTTAGAACTTGAATTATTCAGTTTTTATCCACTCATTTCTGCAGTAATGAAATACTATCCAATATTTTTAAAACTCAGATCATTTAAAAGTTCTTTTATTTTTAGGAATGAATTGAAGACCATTGAAAATGTAATGACAGCCTTCCACTAGCATAATGATTAAATTATTCCTTGCATCTCGATAAGTAAAATGTTAAATGCACTGTTAGACTGATTCTGCATCTTACTAAAAATGAACATGAATATAACAAATAATAATATGTCAAACTGTTGTTTAAAATGCACTATAGACCTAAGATAGCAATATATACTGTAGCAATATTGCTAAAAACAGTAAAGCATTAAAAACAAATGAAACAAAAAAAAATTGTTGTAGTTTGTAATAGTAGCCAGTGCAAATATTTGCTGATTGTTTGGAGATTTTCAAGTGTGTAGAAATTGACAAGAGCTAGTTTTGAAAACACTAGAGCTCTCCATCCTCCAAGTAGATGAGTATGTAAAGAGGTATTTTTTCTTGGTCTTCAATATTTAAAGCATCCTCTTAGAGTCAGAAAAGTTGTCTCAGTAAAATAGCTCCCACTGAGTCCAATTCGATTAAGCTGAGTAACTCTGCTCAGTCCATGGTGTGTTACAAAGCTGAGCCTCATTAAAAAACAACAAATTCAGTATTATGCTATTAGGTTGGTACCATCAGCACAAGTGGTTCTTGAATTTAAAAATGTCCCTAGCCGTACCACTAGATAATGATAGACTTCAGTGCAATTTTTGGCATGCATTTCTTCTCCATCAAGCACCCCTACACTCTCAAAACTCTCTTTGATTGCTGCCATTTTTAACCTAGCACATTGAAGACAGCATGAGGATTTTGTGTGGGTTATTTGAACAGTCATTTGAAATGCTAAATAGTTTCCCCCCTTTAGTTTGAGATGAAGGCATTCAACTACAATTTTCCTAAAAGAATCTATCGTACTCAGTACCAGAACTGACGATGAACACTGCTGTGCAAAAGTCTTAGACATTTTTCTTTTTTACTTATTTTTGCTTTTCTTTCAACTTAAAAAGTATTCTGTGGTGATAGTATGCTGACATTTTAGATGATTAGTTTAAGATTATGAAATTGAATATGGAATAGCCTCCCCAGAGATGTGTGGGATTCAGACACACTCTCAATTTTCAAATCTAGGCTAAAAACATATTTGTTTAGTCAAGCTTTCAGATAAATACAAAGGGAAAGCTAGTTATGTAAACTACCAATTTCTGTTTTCATTGACATTCACTAATACTTTGTTATCTCTTTTCTATTCATCCATTCTGAGATGGACTGTTTGGAGGCCCAGATCCAGAATTCAGCTCCTTTTACTGGTTGTAAAATCAAAAGCCGATCTTCTACAAAGCCCTTTCCAGAGAAATCTCAACTGAAGGAAACCAATTGAACATTCTGTACACTGTTGGACTTTATCATACATGATTGTGCTTTTCGCACCATGTATTAGAATATAGATGACTCTCGTGTGTGTTCATTTTAATTTAACCCGGTGCTGGCCAGAGGAGATAGGCTCCCCCTTTTGAGCCTTGTTTCCTCTCAAGGTTTCTTCCTACTATAGTCTAAGGGAATTTCCCTGCCACTGTCACCTTAGGCTTGCTCACTGGGGGTTCAGGCCCAGAAATCTGTAAAGCTGCTTTGCGACATTGTCCATTGTAAAAAGTGCTATACAAATAAAAAATAATTTAATTGAATTAAGATGACAGTTAAATGTGAATTGAAGATTTCAAAATGATTAATTTCTTACCAACACTAATCAGTATGATCTCGAACATTGCTGTAATAGAAGAAAACACAAATGCTAGCTTTGGTCAAAATAGCATGGGCTATGTTATTGTAACTCCAGATTGTTTCTGATATATATATTTAGATATACATATGTTAAAAGATTTATACTATATCCATTGGTCCTCATATAAGCAATGGGGACCAAAGGAATATTGTATTGTAGAACCTGACCTTGGTTCATTTCCTGACCTGGCCTGGATATGTGACATTTCAGGAATAACTGCAAAGCAGGGATAAACTTTCCAGAAATAAGCATTGTGCCTTGTGTGGAAATACCTGTATAGTTTTAATCGAACTGTTTGCCTCGGCCACACCTCCCCCGAACACCAGCGCACCTTGGACACGCCCCCGTGTTTTCTTCACTCCCCCAGATCGTGTTGTCTGCATAGGGTCCTGAAAGAACTCTACGTGACAATTTGGAGTTGTGTTTAATCATTTTATTTAACTAAATTGTCATTAGTACAGTATGCATACAGTATGATTAGTGCAGAAAAGCACCATTTGGTTAATAAAAATGTAATACTGTATTGACTGTTTTCCATTGTAGTGGAGTCCTGCATCAGATTATTCAAAAATTAAAAACACTGTGAAGAAGTGTGGTATACTGTACTATCTGACACCTCGTACATTCTAGGTGGCAGCATTTGTATGCTCAGATCAGTGAGTGAGTATTTACTGTTAAAGAGATGAAAAAATACAAACGAAAAATATAAACAATATATTGTACATTGTATTGTATAAATGATGGCATTGTACAAAAAATGTAAGCAAAAAGAAAAAATACTGGATGTGTAATTTATGGCTGTGCAAGACACCTAGCTTGGCACTTGGTAACATAATTACTGTAGGGAAAGAGTCACAGGAATAGCATTTGTGATAGGTGAAAAATAATATTATGATGCATATACATACAGTTTATAAACAAATATAGACTTATTCACCAAGGAAGAGAATAGCAAATCTACAGATTATATTTAAGATAATTAATTAATGTCAATCAGATAAAAAAAACAACCTGTATCTTGTGTCATGTCTGTTGACAAGAAGAGAAGCGTGGGGTCAGAGCACAGGGTCAGCCATTTATATGGCACCCCTGGAGCAGTTGAGGTTAAGGACCTTGCTCAGGGGCCCAATGGAGTAGGATTCCTCCGCCGGATATGGATGCGAACCAGCAACCTTCCAGCCACAGGCACAGATCCTTAGCCACAGAGCCAACAGTACTAATTTCAATACCAGTGAATGAGTCCTTGAATTTACATAGCGTTCTTATGCAATTTGATATTAAGTCATTGCAGGGTGTCAGCTATTCTTTGCCTGGAAGACTTACAGCCACTAGTTACTGTCTTGAGAGGCATCAGTTGTGAACCCATAAAAGAACTGCTTCCTTGCAAGGTGTGAGATAAGCTGCACACTAGGCATTTATGTTCAAGCCAGGCAAGTTGCAGAGACATTGCCTTACTAGGAAAGATATAAATGAAGAAATCTTTACTTTTTTATTTTATGAAAGTAATTACATATACGTACAGTATATTCAATTATATTTGGTGTTATGCTTTTCTTTCTAAATAATATCAACGTGCTTCATGTAAACCATTTATAACTTGCTTAACCCTTTATTTATTTAGTCAGGCGCAGAACCCACCTAATTAATGTGGGGTAGCCATTATGTACCAGCAGCCCCACTGCACAGTGGGTGTGTTGGAGAAGTGAGAAATGACCTCACTGATAAGGAGAAATTTAGAAAATACAGATGGTGGTTATGATTATAACACATAATAATCACATGATTAATATTTAAAAATCATATGTAAAATAAAACCTATTATCCTACTTATTGTGCCTACAACTACTATTACAACTGTTAATACAGTATGAGCAAATTAACAACAACACAAACAATAATAATGTACTGTAGATTTAGTAGATTATACTACTCTTCAGTCTGACTGATAGATTATATACAGTACATTGTATACATGAAATGAAAGGAAAATATTTTATTATTTTTTAGGTAAGATAATTATTATAATGGATAGTCAGATATTACTCAAAATAAATTTAAATGCAATAGCATACAATTTAGTAGTTAAATTACAGTTGATAGACTTAAACAAATTAATTTGTAGATTTAATATTATTGATGCTGGAAATTCAATTATAGAGAGATCAGACTAGTTTAAATTAAAACAACTTTTCTCATAAATATCAATATAAAGTAAATTAGTTTGACATTGAATACCTAGTAATGCTAAATTGTAAAGAGGTGGTGTATTGAGTACAGTGTTTTGCTTGTTACAGATTACAAGCTTTAAAACATGGCTGAAAATATACCGCTCTGTTTATAGACTTTTAATTGTATCTTACATTCTTAATATTCATTGTATAAACTTTTCAAAATTTAGGACATGGTGAAGTTTAAATATCAGTTTATGTTTTTCCATTCCAAACTTTTTTTAATCTCAAAGACTGGTAGCAGTTAGGAACTTTAAGGTTTAGATTAGTATAAGATGAAACCAAGCAAATTATGACAGTTGAGAAACCAACTTAGATAATTTAAATTGGAAGTAGATCATACTGTAACATAAACTATTGTAACCAAGAACCATTTCTTTTAAAGTACACAAGGAAATTATATTTGGAGCCTGAAGAACACTGAATAAAAGTGGATTCTAAGTATATAATTTCTTGAAATAACTCCTAAAAATAACAAGAACTAATTAGAATATGATAAAAAAGTAATAAATGGAATTTGCATAAAAGATACCAGGCAGAGCGATTAAAGAAATTGGATCTCAATGCTTGGAAGAATGTATGTCAGTATTCCACAGGATTTAAAACAAATCTGTTATTGAAACTAATATAATAATATTTAATATTTCTGTGCGTGAAATATTCAGAATTATACAATGAAATGTTAAAATAATCGAAATTGACTAGAAAACTGTGAAAACATTGATAGAAATTACAGCTAGGAATAACTACATGTAAATGTACAGTATGTAATGCTAAATGTCTAAGATGCGGAAAAACTAATACTTTTTCACAGTACTCTAAACAGTACATGTTATACTGTATAGTTGTCTATTCAGCACAGAGTTAGTATTTAGTAATAGTAGTCGTTGACTACTAATGGATCACATTATTTTAGAATTCTCAAGATGCATTCCTGAATCATTATGTCAGTGGATCTACTTCTGTAATAAATAGATTCATGTAGTTCTTGGGATGAACTCTGTTTGTTCTGGGAACACCCCAATTTGTCTTATTGATCCTCACTGGCAGGTCAGATAAGGCATCCTTCAAATGAATTGAATATCTTCTTTGACACTTTGGGGGGAAAATAGCAGTTTCACAATTTTTTGCTGCAGCTTCACTTTTAGAAATCAAACCATTGATCAATAAGTTTTATTATTTTATTCTTAATATTAGATTTCCTTCATTGCAGAACTGTACAATTTGTGCATTGAAACTATATCATAGACAGTTTAATGCCATAACAATGTAATTTCAAAACTGTTGGTCTTAAATTAGAAATGTATCAAATGTCCTCCTGGGCCTAGAGATATTTTTAGAATGTGAAGGTACAGCCCCTGCATTATCTTTTTTTCAGTTGTCATTCAAGGAGAGTGGCACCACATAACAATCATGATGTAAAAATACTAAAAAAAGGATTTTATCTGCATTCAAAAAGGAAACAAAATGGAAACTGTGGTGTTTCATGAACATACTTCTAAAGGATTTATTTCTGCTTCTTAAAACCTCCATTAAGAGCTACACAAATAAACAACTGTAAATAAATAACAATAAATAAGGAGAGATCAATTCAGTTCCAGAAAGGTCTGTTCATGTTAATTTGCAGGTTTTTTTTTTTAATTTTCAAACATAAATTAAACCAAAATGACAATATACATCAATACTACTATCATCAATACAGTACAAATGCAGTCATATTTGTAGGCTTTTATTCAAGCTCAGCTTTAAATGACATACTGTACAGTAAATCAGCTAATTATTGTTTAATTGGACCAAGTTAGCAACATTATTTGCTGATCAGACATGTCCTTTTAGGACCAGGATTTTATACCTTTTCATTTGCATTGTATACCTTTGAACAGATTAGAATTTGATAACTTATGAAAATGAATCATGGTGTGTTAAGAATCTATTTGGTTACACAAACTACAGACTTAGAAAGAACATTTATTTTTTGGAGGGAATGTACAGGTTTGCAAGTGTAAAATAAATATAAATACTAAATGAATTATACTTACCTGTGCCAGGATAATGTACAACAGGGACCAATAAGATAAAAGAACTGCCAGAAGAGCTTGATCTGTTTCAACAGACCTTATCTGACCGACACAGATGCCTCTCTCCTGATATTTTTAAAGCAGGCCAAACCTTAGATTCTGCCCCCTTGTCCAGAAGGACTAGTTTTAGACTGAATGACTCAATTCCTTTTCAGAGTAATCTAATATGCATAAGATTTGTGTAAAATGGTTGACAGTCACTTTTTGAACACAATAATTTCATTAAAATCTGAGGGTCAGGTGGAGTTCTAAAATAGTTTCATTAATCTTTTTTAAGATTATGATTAATCTGTAATGATACTTGAGAGAGATGTTTTTGGACTCAAATTTTGTTTTAGTTTTATTAGTGTTAAAAAACATAATTTACTTTAAGGCACAAGACATACAGTATTAATGATTGATTTTATGTACTACAAATAATTATAATAAGCATAAAAAAGCCTATGTTGTTTTTAAGTTTTTCAATAATGTTATTCATATACCCCATGCATCTGTATACCCTTTAGAAAAGTAAATCATATTTAAAAGCATTTGGAATCAATTATAATGTTTGTCATATTGGTAGTATCAATCAAATACTGTTCCTTTAAATGCTGTATATACCTGTGTAAGCAGTTGCAGTTCAACTAAATCCCAAATGTATTTGGAGTTTGATTGAAAATCCACAAAAAAAATAAAGAAGAAAGACAGAATCTAAGGGTTGAATATTTTTATTGCTTTTTTCAGAATTTAAGAGTGCAAGCACCCATGCAGCAATTAGTGGAAACCCATGACAGATGTAATGAATGTCTTCTTATATGAAATGGACCATTAGCCACAAGACTTCTCTAAATAACAGATTGTGAGTTCAATACCTGAAAATCTTTCACCATTCAGGAGTGAAAATATTGGTCTGGTTTATATTTAAGCAAAAGTTTTCTAAACAGTCTATCATTTGTTAAGCATGAACACTTAAAATCACACAATTATTTAGAGAAGTCATTTGGTTAATGGTCCAGTTGATGGAAGAAACCTTTTAGTTCATCTGTCATTTGTTGTATGTATTTGAATATACATATGTATTATAGTAAAGTATATGTAATATACTCATATCACCTCATAATCATCAGTCATCTGGGTAAATGTCTTCTCTAAACTTATTCTCATTTACTGCTCCTCTGTTTTAGGTCACTCCAGCAAAGCTCCTGATAGTATTTTCCTATGCTCTGTGTGATCTTATTCTTGATCATTCCTCTTGTACTGGGATCAATTCCATTGCTAATTTTGCCAATTATATTTTCATCTTACAAATTGGTCCTGTCCAATGTCATTTTACCTTCTTCATTCTTTCAGTTATATTGCAGATCCATGTTTTCAAATCCATTTTTTACTATCTTTTCTTGTTATCCTCATCATCTGTTTTCCCATGTTTCCACAGGTCTCTGGACTTCTGGGGTAGGTTTTGCATTTAATGAATAGGTTTTGCAACTGTAAGGTTGTACTGTATGCAGGCCTGACGAAAGGGGGGGTTGGGGCGTGACCCCAGGGCCCTTGGGTCTCTGAAAGGTCCAGCCTCGGCCTATCTTGTTATTTTTTTATTATGGAGAATGTTAGTGCATTGCAGATTTTCCAATTACTGACCTTTTGGAACAGCTTTCCCTTCTTAAGTCGAGGCCCAACCTTGATAAATGGTTTTTAATAGTTCACAGCAACAACTATAATTTGTGCTGGTAAATGATTGCCTTAAGCAAAGCCTTTAGTTATATCAGAAGACAGTTGCATTATTTACTTATTTATTATGGAATAAACATGATTTCAGTGACACGGTGTGAATTACATAATTTCCTTTCCATTTCCTCAGTTTTTGTGTGTCAGTACAGCACAATTTAAACAAGAGGTACATGCAACTATTGCAAAAAATGCGATTGATAACATTTTCATCACCGAATTCACTATATCTAGAAATGGAGAGGTTAGTTGCTCGAATTGCGTACGGACGGCACAGCATTCCCACATTGCTGAGTGCTGATGTATGCTGGTAGCCTCTGCTCCTGTAGCATCAGCAAATTATAGTAGGAGTAAACATGGACAATGAGTCAAGTCCTTATTGAGCTAGTAATTGTTGTGTTTGGAAGTTTGACAATGAACTGCAATCTGCTACTAGATATGTCAACAGTGTTTTCATGTTTCAGTCCCTGAAAACGTTTACTGTACAATTATTGTGAATCGCACTCTTGTTGCAGTAAGCATACTGTAGGAGGGACAAGTTCACCTGTATAGATATGTCTACTTGATTCATTTTTTGTTGTGTTAATGATTACAGTAATATTAATAATGTGGCTCAAGATACGATAGTCCATAAATTGTGGTTTATTTGCTAATTTCAGCTGGTTACAGAGTGTGACTTCCAGTTACTGCTGAACGTTCATTCAGCACTCTGGCAGTTTAGGAACACTGGCAGTGGAGGCCCGCCTCGCCAGAACATTAGACTTTGACAGCGTCATAGAACTTTTGGCTAATCGTAAAGCATGCAAAGACCCAGTGTTGTAATTTGTACGAATGGTACTGTACTGCAGTGTTGTGCTGTGCACAAAAGTTTAATAATTGTTTGCGTAGTAATTTTAACGTGGTACTGGCACGATTTATGTGCACAATGCGAACATGAAATGTTCACGTAGTTTAGAAGTTTAAAAAATATTTTTTCAATGACATACACTATAGTGATTGTTATTCACCATAATAATCTTTCTTACTGTCAGAGGCCTACTTTATTCAGTTTGATGGCATTTACTGTGACGTTTAGATTGTGTGCTGTCACGGTATTCACAATAACATGATAAACATGTTCATTTACTTTGTTTTAACATTTATTACCCCGGTACATTTAAAACCAATTTTCAAACAATGCAGGGGCCCGGAAAGGTTGTCTGCCTTGGGGTCCATGCTGACTTTCAGCGCCCCTGACTGTATGCATATGTCTATGTGAGTATACAGTATGGATCTTGTAATAACTGCCACTGAGGGTTATAGTATTATTTAAGAGCAGAAGCATCTACAAATTATAACACATAATAACATTAATTATCCAATATATCCCAGCAAGGGATTTGAATTAATTGTCCAGGACTGGAATTATTATTAATGTACCAATATCAATTATCTTATTTTCGTATGTAGCACCAGAAATTAACAGCACTACAACAACTACAATTTAAAAAATATATATTTACAGTATAAGGATCCAAATAATTAGATAAACTGGTGTGTCCATTACATTTCACAGCAATTCTTTAAAATAATCCTGTTGGGATTTAGATTCACTTTGGAACCCTTCTTCAAGGTAAAAGTTCAATTTTTATCTTGTGATCTTACTTGGTGACTAGGCAACTCCACCTTAGTTTTCTTCTGATACAGTATGTAACATACAGTATACTATACATACTGTAATTAAAAATGCTGTGGGTGCTGAAATCACAGCAGTGTTCAACTGTGCACTGCAAGATTATTTTAATGTCAGCAACTTTCTGAGGCACAGTTTTTAGTTTTAACTAGGACTTTATCCTGAGGTAAAGCAAGGGATTCTTTGCTAACCCCATTAAAATATAAAGGTCCAACATTAACATCAAATAAATAACAAAATGCCATGAGGGGGAATCTTTTATTTATGTTGTTTATCTTTTGTTATGTATTTTTTTATGAAGAAGCATTCTCTTGAGCTTTACAAACAAGATGCAATATATTATATAATAGCCATTGGCTAATTTAAAATCATTGGTTTAAAACAAATTATAAACAAAATCAAGCTAAAAAGTTATAAATACATTGAATCTGTATTACTTTCTATTTATATATCATTGCAATTTCGGATGATTAAAACAGTTATACTTGTTTTTATCATTAACAAGCTCCTAAATGCACTGCTTTGTACAATTCTTTGGCAGAACTGTACAGTACAGATTTGCTTCAGAAACGGCTTGGTAGTTTAGTTAAATACACTAAAATATCAAACACTCCCATGCATTTTTAATTTTGATAAAAGATTACAATTAGTGAAGCTTTTATATTAAAGTGGGTGTTCCCACCCAGTGTTCATTGAGATGTACAGTAATTAAACGGAAATCAATGACTCAGAGACATACTGTATGAAACATTTAAACACAAGACCATGGTCTGAGATCTGATTAGACATCTACAGTATGCTGGCTCTGGCTCAAGTCTAGTTTACTGTATAGTGTCACCTTATGTGAAACTAGTGAATATATGAAAATTGAAGTTATTCTCTCACGTTCATGGATTAGTTAAATGCACTGAATATAGAATGTTGGATGTAGGCAATGAGGGAAAAATGTAATGATGATGTCAGGCAGACAAGTGAGATAAATTAATAAAACAGTGTTAGCATGATTTGCACTGTTCTCTTGTAAAAGTATGGAAAAAATATGAAAAATATTTTTTTTTCTCTATGGGAAATTGAAATGCTTTAACTTCATAACTAACATACTCTGATCTCTAAAAGGGTTCCTGCAATTCTAACATTCTAAAAACATACATGCTGTGCTTCATCTTTAACTTTATATTTACTGTATATGCCAAAACAATAGACTTACAATAATACTATTATATATATAATTATTATATATATATCATTATATTTACAGTAATACTATTATATAGCACATACTGTACATGTTATGTTTACTATCTTCAAAGTGCAGATTTTATTATATGCTGTTCATTTTATTGATTTATATTGACATTCTTTATTTTATTTAATGTTATTCACATAGGAATGGTGTTACATATATATTTATGATGTAAATATACAGTATGGTTCTACAACAGCATCAGCAGACATGGATGTCTCAAAGACAATGTACAGTTTAGAATTAAAAAAAAACTGTTTTTCAGCTTTGAAGAAGTGTCAAACCTTATCTCATTCATGATAACACTGATGTTGGTAATTCAGTACCTCATACCAAAATATGTTTTAGCCTAAGAAAAGCTAACACATTTCTCATCTTATGTAGATTAATATAAAATTAATCTTAAATTCAAAGATTTAGGTCAGTGATATTAATCATTGTAATTAAACAGTGTATTAACATAGCTAATAATATTTCTTTAAGCTTGGTCTATTTCAAATATGAAAACAATGTCAATCACCAAAATGTTAAATGCACTGATTCCACAAGGAACACATCTCTCCCAATTTCACTTTTAAAAAGAGGGAATAATATCACCAAGAGCTGTTAAAATAATCCACTTAATAAATCAAAATCAGGATTTTTAAAGATAAAATGATTATTATCAGAAATGTGCTCTATTACAACACAAGCAAGATTCAGCCAAATTTTAAATTCACTGAAAGGGAACCTTTCCATTTTTATCGTTTTACAATCATACAGTACAGTATATTCCTTTTACAGAGTCAGTCAATTTTTTAAAACTGCCTTCTAGTAAATCTTCAAGATCAAGAAATACAGTACTGTAACATGTTAGGAGGACAACTCTTATCATTTATATTTAACAGAACTGAGGATTCATTGTTGTTGTCATGGATATTGTTACTTGTATTGTATTTTTTCCTGTCTAGCTCTGTATTTCCCAAGTCAGTCTGGGTTCTACATACTGTACTGTACATCAGATGTGTTTGATTACTTTGTTTTTTATGTGACTGGCTGTCTGTGTAGTGAACTGAGCTGTCCTTGGTGCTGTCCAATGTTTGCTCTATTGTGCTTTAGATCTATTGTGTACATAACTAAGGAAGCCAGGGCTATAAACAATTTTCTTGCCATAAATAGCACCATTCCAAATTCTACAACCATTATTCTATTCACACCCACTGCCCCAGATGCTGTTCTAATGCAGTACGGTACTTTTAATGATCAAAGATGTTTCAGACTGAGCAATGCAACATGATCAAACAGAGCTAAATGTGCTTTAACATTTAGACAAATATGTTATTGTAAACCAATTTTTCATTAAAATTTGATTTGGAGTATATGGAGGATTTGGGATATACCCACCATGACTGTGGTTCTTAAATATTGTATTGTTTCTCTTATTAAACCTCACTTTTACAATAATAGACCAGGGTCAACTGTATCTATTAATGGAACAGTGCAAAAGGGAATTATGTATTCCAAGAGTACTGATTAATTCTAGAGAACAATATTGCACTCTAGACAGAATGATTACATTAGGTTGGTGACTAGTTATCAGTCTAAGCATGCATTACTCTCTGTCCTACTACAGACAGACAGGGAAAAAACAACTTCCAGCAATTGGTTGCCATGCCAGCACAATCTCAGACTTCAAAAACTGCATAATGTAATAACAGGGTTCAGAAAGGTTATTTTTGTGTGGGTAGTGCTGCCAATGCAGTCTTCATTGCTCTCATACTGGGACCCTCTTGTCCCATTTATTTTATTGAGCAGTTGTGCTTTTGTTCTCAAAAAGTTAAATAAAGAATATCAAAACATCATTGTCACCTTTCATTTGTCAAAGATGAAACATAAGTCTGACCACTACTAATAAAGATAAAATCAATTAGTTTGATTTTATCTTTTAGAAGTTCTACTCCATCCTGGCTGTAACAGGTCATATCGTGATTGTGTTATGGCAGGAGTATTATTCTGACCTCATTTAATTGAAAACAAGATATTGAACTTTGTTTGAATCTCATCTTCTGACTTAAACTAATTTTGTTTCATCATCAACAAAGATACAAGAAGGCAATTTTTGGATTTTAAAACGTTTCTTTTTTATAATTTTTATTGTATGATTAGTTCATGCTGTACATTTTAATAAGGGTTATTGGTTTGAACATTTACTTTAAAAATATTTGTTTATCATAGTCATGACATACACAATGCAGGTACAGTAAATCAGATTTCTTTTCTGTATGTCTCCCAATAAGCAAAAAAATAAAATAAAACAGCTTAATGTGTTACAGTATAAGTCAATAGAAATGTCAGTAAACAAATAATTAATTTGTAGTTATAAGCTCTGAGTAAATGGTAATTAAAAGCTCCAAATAAAGTATTTTATTACATATATTGATAATTCTTCACTGGAGGATTCAGGATAATTTAATAATTCATCCTACACATCTCTGTTATTGATGATTGGTGTATCTCAAGGGCTTTTTTGAAGAGCATAGTAAATCACTGGTGATGGTGATTATAGGATTTTAATTACTCAATGTTTTAAAAATTTCCATATTTAAATAAATAGGTACTATTTAAAAGTAAAAGTGAACGGGGAGTGATTTCACAGTTTTGTCTGCGAGATACATTGTTGCACAGATAAATTGGTCATAAACAACTGGCATTTCCAAATTGAGAGTATAAATATAAGTAAAATACATTAGAACTTAGAATCTATACAGATGAAAAATTATACATACAGTATGTAAATATATAAATGTAATATAGCTTATATTTTTTGGATACTTCAATACAGTAGCATCTTATTTTAACATACAGTATGATCCCCATATACTGTAACATGAAGGAAAAAAGTATAACTTTGTAATCAAAATAATTTAAAATTAACTAGAGATTGGACTTTTTTTGTAAGAGATGAATTGTAGTTTAATATTTATTCTCCAGAAGGAAAACATAGGGACACTGATCAAATGTATGAGCAAACATTTAATTCAGTTTTTGTATTCTACTTTTTATATGAAAAAAAAAAACATATTTTAAAACCAAACATTGCATTTGTGTAAGAAATCTAAGTAACTTTTTGTAAACCATTCACAGTGTAGGAACTATTGTAGTTGACATATTACTTAATGTTCCTGAACAAAAATGCTTCCATAATAGCTGTAAAAAATCATGATGGGAAAATTTTAATTTAAGCTGTAATGAAGCTATGTTTCATTTTTAATTATCTGTCAAAACTACATTGGTTTGAAACCTAGATTCCAATACTTAAAAATGTACAGTATTTGGAAAAACGTGTATTAGTTGTTTTAGACACAAGTTTCTTACCTTTATTGCAGAATATTTTTCTAGTACTCTAACGTGCTTGAAAACAAATTTTATTCATTAATCTGATTTTGCTCTGAATGAAAACAAGAAGCTAGAAAGACTGCAGGAGGAATGTGGCACCATGCTTCTACAAAAAATTCAGTCAACTTATGCCTGCTTGATGGAGGTGGAAAACACTTTCTCAGCATTGTTTTAGAATATACTATAAATGATTGATTGGGTTCAGATCTGCTGACTGAGAAGGCCATGACTTATGGATATCAGTTTCATGTTCTTCAAACCACCAGGTGACCACAGTTGCTATGTGGATGAGGGCATTGTCACTGTGCAACACATTCCTCCTGGCAGAAACACAGGGTGAAGATCTTTACTCAGTACCATTAAGGATAGACTAGTATTGACATTGCTTTCTAAGGGAATGATTGCATCCCAAAGCATTACAGAACCATCAGAATTCTTCACTATTGGAACCAAGCACTCATTGCTGTAGTGTTGTTTAGTGATGCCACACTTGCACTCATCCATTTATGGCGAACATGGTGAAGGGTGATCATCTGACCATATTGCATTTATCCACTGCTCAGTAGTGGAGCCTGTGCTGATGGAGCACTGGACTCACAAACATCTGTTGTCAGGGGTAATGAGCAGTTTGTGCCAGATTATATTATCCTGCATGATGGAGTTCTTGGCTTGTTTTATATGAGACTGGACTCTCACACCCAGGTTGCAATTTGTAGTCATCTGATTTGTAGTTGCTCAACTGTTTTGCCTATCCTAAAACAGAACCATCTGTTTGCTTGTTAATGTCTGCTAATGTCCTTCCCTTAACATTCTATGCTGACATCACCTTAGACAACATTCCTCATGAAACATGAGCCAATGGAAGCTCCTACCTAACTGGACTCAGACACTCCTGCCCAACTGGCCCCAACCATTACCCGTATTTCGAAATCACTGATGTGTAACTTGCAATCATACTACCAATATTTATAGGCAACCAGGCCTGTCTAGCATTTATATAAATGACCTTAGGCAGCTTAATTAATGTATAAGTCGCACCTGTGTGGAAGCTCTTGTTTTCAATATGCTTAGTGTCCCCAATTTACCAAGGTACTGTATTTCTATGTTTTGTTCACACCTGATAACATATGTATTCATATGTTCTTTATATGGACAGACGTACTGCTAAACAAATGTATTTATGTCTGTTTGTGATTTTTAGATATTTCTCATTCAGGTGATGTCTATGCAACAGAGAAAATATTGCCTTTCCTCCTATTTTATTTTTGATCTAAATGTTTTCTGATAGCCAGAGTAGGCTAGTAATGCAGTGTGCTGGATGTTCAATCAGTGAACAAATTGTCAAGAATTAGACATTTAAAGCATGTTTAAGCTTTTTCTTTTGGGGGTACACTGTAGTAAAATATACATCCAGGAATACTTAAAATTATGTTTTGGATTGCATTGAAAAAGTTTCTTTATAATTACTGCTCTCAGCATGCTGCTGCTCTGCATCATCACATCCACTAGCACAATGGCCTTTCCTTTCTTTTATATAAAATCATGTTAGAAAGGAATGATAATAAGGTCAAATGTACACCATATACAGTATATAAATCTTAAAGACATAGATATATACATTAACATATTAAAGTATGTAAATCAGATATGTTTTAATATGCATGTTTCTCATACATTTTTTCCATTAAACTTTTCACTCAGAAAAGCAAGTTAAAGTGAAGTTGTAGGTGGGGACGTAATGACCTTTTGGAACATTTCTTTCATTGAAGCTGTCCTGCAGCTTCAACTCTGGTGGTATTTACATTAACATTTCAATACATTTGGCCTGGTCAGAAATAAAATATTCATTTGACCTTTAAAAAAGTCTACTTAAATGCTGTCATGTCATTTAACCTTGAGTGTACTGTACATTAATCTACTGTATTTTTTCTTATTACTGAACCAAAGAGAATGTTATTAACAGTTGAGATCTGCAATGATGTGGTACATTATATTTTTAATTCTGTTGATCTGTATAGTCTCCAACCACTGAAACACCTGATAGTTAACAGGGTGGGTCTAATTAGGTTCAAGGAACACGTCTGTTGTGAGCAGTAAATAAAATGGATGTGTGGCCTTTAAAAGCCCAGAAAATGAATACTGTTGACAGAACAATTAGCATTTAAAAGCCAGAATAACCTTTACTCTACGCATCATTTTTATTACTTTGGACTTTCAGGCTATCATAAGATACAAGACAACTATGTTGGCAGCCGGGTTGAAAAGCTTCAAGCCTAAGCAAGGTAAACTGGGTTAATGTGGTAAAACATGTGCAGTGAGACATAAAGGACGCTGCATGGCAAAGAAATGTTTGTTTCACCTACACTACGATTCCACACTTAGAACTTTCTGTAGTTGCACTGGATAGGGAGACAATAGCTAATCATTTTTGTATTAACTAGAAGTGTGAAGAAGAAAACAGAATATAGATCTATAGCTGTGGTCTGTAGTAGTTTAGAAAGTTTCAGACTTTTTTGCATTTTTTTGCCATAATATATGTAATTTAGTTTAGTTGTCCTGATTCTAATGAAAATGTTAAAGTATAATCATCTAGATTAATGATTTCTCCAAAGGAGCATACAAAAGAGTATACAAACTAATATTTTTAATGGCCCTAATTAAAATAGCAGCTTGCTAAACTAAAAGCTACTCACTACTACTAAAGTAGTTATTGTGTAGATGGCTGCACGATAAGTTTTTTTTTATTAAATGTACTAAAACTAAAACTGCTAGGGAGTCTGAATCAATATAATGGACAGCGACCCTTTAACAAGTGGCCAGTGTGGGAATGTAGAAACGGGTTTGAACCATCATTGAGACAGTCCCAGTAATACATTCCGCATAAATTCCAAAAAGAAATTAGGGAAGTGGGTGAGCCTGGAGACACCACTTCTCTATAACAGCATTATAACTTCTCTATAACACAGGTTGTCTCAACAGACCCTCACAGTCACTCTGGACAGTGAAAATATACTATCTCAGGGTAAGATCCTTCGGGAAAATGACAGATGTATCCATTAAAAATGCACAGTAAAACCCCATACTGTGGCATTTGAGCTACAGGAAGCCGCAGTAAGTAAGATGGTCGACGTGGCACTTGTGGTGCATTAGTTGTTAGTGAAACGATTGCTTCATTTAATCTCTCTATTGTACATGTTTAAATCCTCTAAATATGGAATATTAATATGGAATTTTGCAACTAAAGGGAAATTTTGGTAGCTGAGCAAAAAAATAACAGGAGCATAATGTCTCTGTATGTCATATCCTCATAAATTATATTAATTTACAAATATAAAGATATTATACATACTGTACAGTATAAGGCTGGTAGTGGTAGCTTAAATAAAAAGTACACAACAGTATTCCACTTTCTTAATAAACATTTTATGCATCAGTCTTTAAATCAGTCACTTATTGTTGTGGTTATCTTGGAAAGGTTTTGACGTGCTAGTTCTGACTATATTAAGTTTGCATATTATTTAGGTATATATAACATACATTAACATATTAAAGTATGTACTGTATATCAGATATGTTTTAGTTATATAGTATAGCTTTTTATACTTTGTAAAAGGCTATGTTTTAACATTTTCTATGAATACATTCTGGTGTTATTTCAGTAAAAAAAAAATTAAGATTTTAAATTCTTCAAGCAAAATTAGCTCTTTAAGGTTTGTCAAAATCAGATTCTTTGCTATCAGTACATGACTTCTCAAAAGATAGTTGTTTTTTTCATCCAAACAAAGGCTTGATTTCTTTTTAATTTTTAAACCTTGGATGGTATGCTTCAGGGATTCATTCACAGTATAATCCAAAGAAAAGAGCTGCTGGGCACACTGTGATCTTGACCTGCAGGTGTGAAGTAAAGTTAACAGCTTCTGTTTTAAAAGGTTTTGTACTTGTGTTAAGATTTGTATCTGTTGTAACTGTTAATACAATGGTGAATATAACTGAGGTTCTACTGTTTAAAGCTTAAGCTTTTAAAGTCACGCAATGTCTAAGTTAGGTAGGGACATGTTGTTGTTTCTTATTTTTGATTTTCTTTAAAAATATTTTTAAAAGTTTCCAACTTTCACCTTGCCATAACTATAGTGGGGATGTAGTATATTTGATTTATTTTGTGGAGCCAATATTTTTCTGGGGATACAACCCCTTAGCCCCAGACAGACAAAGGTGATAAAGATGATAAAAATCCATTCAAAAGGGTGCAGTGAGTTAACAAAAACTCTAACAGAGTCGCTTGTGAGAACAAAGTGATGTTCTACTCAATTACATGAGAGCTACAGTACAGTCATTAGCTGTTTGTCAAATTCACCTATTTTGCACGGCACATGACTTCTGAAAAGGTAAACGTTTCTCTCGTGCAAACTCAACAAAGATTTATTTTTTATAATTCCAAAACTTGGATGATATTCCTCAAGACCTCATTCATAATATAATCTGTATATAACTGTGACGTCCCATCAAGGTTTGGTAACGATTAATAGGGGGAACTCCACAGACTTTTTTTCTTTGAACTAAACTACTCTCCAGTAATAATGTACAGTATATCACCTTCTGCAACTATTGTAGTTTAGCAGGATTTGCTTAATAAGCACATTGTTTAATGGGGACGACATTACCCATGTCTATATCGCTGTACGACACAGGTTTGAGTTGGAGTGTCTGTTAATAAAACAGAGCGCCCTCCAAAATATTTAACTACTACGATTTATTTTTCCATTTCAGTTAAATGAGGGGAATACAAAGTCAAATCAATCAGGATCTCAGAGTTTAATAAGCGAGTGCTTTAGTCTTAAATATTTTGCATTACACAGACGTCGGCATCTAGACGGTGTACATTAGTAAACAGAGTGAGTCGCTGGCTCAATTAAAGGTGTAACATATCTGTCTTCACTGTCATGGTACGGTTTTTACATATTGATAAGCTGTTTTCCATTTTTTGGCACTTATAAAATAACCCTTCTTCCCTCCTTTGTTTAACTTAAAGAATTCTGTGAAGAAAACTTTAATCACTAAACCATCGCTTATAATAATTCATCTAGATACACACTCTCATGGCAGAGCCAATTGTGCCAGAAAAAGCCTCCGCAATAAGTCTTTGGACTGCACAGTACTACATACGTTTTAAAGTTCTTAATTTAAAGTTAAATTGTTGGCTGATTACTGGTAGCTGGAATTTGAATTAAGACAAACTATAGATTTTCTAAATTTGGATGTACACCTGAAAGATGCACATCACGTTCACAACAAGCTAAAATAGTTAAATATATTCAGCATGTAAAAAACAAACCAAAAGTAATGCTCTGATTGGGCTTTAAACTGCCTGGGTACAGTGTGCTACAATACATCACAGTCCATGAGCGTTCCATTGTCCATTACCACTATAAGGACAATAAAAGTTTTTTTAAAATGTCAAAACGTTTCCAAAACATCCTCTTGTGATATTTTAGCTGCTTAGTTACACAATTCCATATTAATATTACCATGAAGTGGTATGACATCAGTACAACTTTTGTTTACAATAACAGCAAGTAGCATTTTTCCTATGTATTCTTAGAAAATGATAAAACATGATACAGCAACTTTTTATGAAGTTCAGTTTATACACTTTCTAATGTCACCAAGGTAAAGACTTTGATGCATTAAATATTTATGAAGACAGTGGAATACTGTTGTGTACGTTTTCATATTTAGCAATCGCTACCATCTACCGTGTGTACATTAGATATATATCACATCATACTACTGTTTTTAATTTCTGCTAACAAAACCTGAAAGAGGCCAATCACATTCACAAGCTACAGTATAATAATAAACTCTTTTTTGTATATCCAACTGAATAAGCAAGCAATCTTGCTATTATAAAATACCTAATTTTTAATTAGTTTAATATTTAACATGCTGTAATAAATAGTTTTAAATTAATAAAAGTCTAAACAGTATACAACTTAAATTCTATAATTGGAAAAAGATTGTCCCTCAGCATTGTCCAGGATTTGAAACCAGGTGTCTTCTGGCCACAGTGCAAATGCTCCACATGCCATGTTAAGCTTTCACTGCTCCATCTGGTGGTATTACAAAGTAGGGCAGTCCCACAACTGAAAATTTCTAAAAAGCTGCGATACCTCGCAGCTCCTGTATTGTAACCTATTGCAGTATCCCTCGCACATTCTAAATGGCTGAATCTGTATAAAAAAGATTTAAAACTACTCTTTTGCAGATAAAAGCAAGGTCAAGACTTACCTTATTTAGTAGGAGCCTTGATTTCTGAGGTGCCAACCCACTGGTAATTGACCAGGGATTGACCAGGCGAGACTAATTATTTCAGAATTGGAGTTAATTGTCTACATGTAGGGGCAACTACAAGGTAGGGAAGTTTAACAGTGGGGTGTCTGTCTTGTACTATAAATCTCCAATACTAGGAACGGTTTCATGCGCAGATCCCTTTGCTAGGCCAAACAAAAACTAAACTGAAGATAAGCTTGTCCATTTTTGGTTCATAGTTATTATGTTTGTATCTTGGAAGAACGGAGACCTTTGTAAGCCTTCAAAAGTTCAAGTAAGTTCACATCCATTCAACAACTACAAGTAGAGACCCACTTCTTTACACCTTTGACATTGGGATTCTGAAGCTTCCTCAACTGTTTTAACTTTCTGAGATAAACCCTTTAAAATAAAACAAATTTAAAATGTACAGTACCTCTGCATGTTAAAAATGTAATAGTTTGTTTTCCTTGATATTTTTCTAAAAACATCTTTCAGTAAAAGGAATACTTTGTTAGAGGTAATATCAATTACAAATATACAATATTACAATAATATTGACTCTTAAATTGACTCTTGTACTGAGTTTTTGTTCTATACTGTTGATATGCAGAGCTACAGAGAAAGGCATTGAGAGGGGAAAGAGTGTAAAGCACAAGTCACAATTTCACAGCTTGGTTTGCTCCATTTGCTAAAAATATCAAATATAAACATAATTATTCCATATCTATTCAATACAAAATCTGCACAGTTGCTCAAAAAAAGTTATTTTTGTCATGACTTACAGTACTGAATGTATTGCAGTTACAGTATATTTCTTTCTGAAGCTCAGTATATTTAGAGATCATATTTCTGTTACATATATCTTTTTACCATATAGATTCCATATACTTTAGAAAAGTGGACATTCTTGGGTTCTTATGTGTATGGTTTATAAAGTTTATGTTCAGCTAAAATGTGGTTTTCCTGTCATATAGAGTGTTTGTTCATATCCTATGTTATGGTATTGAATCTCTTAAGGAAGCTGAGAGTTTAATTGAGACTATTTTCAGTTGTCTCAATTGGTTAAATAAAAGCTGAGATTGATAGGCAGCATACACTATACCACTCTTCATATTTTAATCAATCTTTTAATCAAAGTTATTTCTAATAACTCACTTTTTCCCAAAAATATATATACATGGTATATATATACAGTATTTTATTTTTATAAATATTATAAATTGTAATACATCACTGTAAACTACTGTACATCACTCTACTATTCTTTGATTTTTGGTATGCTTATTATTGTCTATAAATCTATTAAACCCATGTCTATTAATTTTGGAAAGTAAGTACTGAAAGTATCTCTGAAGAAATCAAAACTCGTAATAGATTATTTTCCAAAAGGAGACTAGTATATTACTACAAAATTATAATTGTGACTGTCGTGCAGCCAGTTTGACACAAATCATAACCATCCAGACATGCAATTCTATAAACCTATTTTTAATATGCTTTTAAGAGAACATGCTATAAAATAATAAATACATGTGGTCAGTATAAATCCTTGCAATGTAAAGCTGTTCTTTCTTGTGTGTTTAATTTCACACATATTTGCACAGGAAAATTGCATTTTACTTATCAAATATAGTTGATATTACAGGTAAATATCAAAATGGTGGATTTCTCTCGGGTTTTCATCTGTATGCTTGAGTATTTCGTGTTTTTTGATAAGTGCATCGAAGATAAAATGCTGCCTATTAGCATTTAGTACTTTATTGATTTTACTGGTGGATTGATTGATTATTTCATTTATTCAGTCTTTTATTCTGTCAAGAAAAAATTCTGAACAACTTGTTTAACTAAATCAAGTCGCATTCTCCTTCTACTACAATAGGATTATAAGAATTTAAAACCTGAACAGATGTCCAATATAAAAGTAAAGCGATTTGACTGAGACAACAACGTTATTTCTAACAAAAAAATGAAAACTACAAAGAATGCCTTTTTAAATTCATTTTACAGACTTGGAAATTGTTTGATGTTTTTTTTTTTTATTTGGATTGTCCAGTTTTGTTCTTCTCATGCAATTCTGTTTGAACTTGAAAATGTCTACATGTATAATAAATTCACTAGATTCGTTCAGATTGTTGCAAATATGATTGCTGTGAAATAGTATCATCCTAGACTTTTCAACTTTGTTTGCTTTTCGGTCTGTACTGAAATACAATTCAGTTTTGTTTGAGTTATGATGTACATCTTAAAATTAGTTTGTTAGTGTAAACTGAGTTTTTCTCACTTTTCTTTAAACTGAAGAAATATTTTACATTTTCCTCGTAGTACACGTAACAAACATGTTAACTTCCTGAAACAGCAGTAATGGATGCAATCTTGTACAGTATACTTCAATTTTCAAAAAGCTAAATTGAATCTTTTAAGAGGAACTCTAAAAGTTGTATGTATTCAAAGTAGTACATATACTGTACATAAGTTGAAAATGGTTAAAAGATATAGAAAAAAAACTGGTAACGGGACAATGCTGGATGATGTAATTAGTGGAGTACAACAGGGGTCTGTATACAGTAGGAACACTGCTCTTCATAATTTATAGTCATGATTTAATTATGGTATAGTAAGTAAACAAGTAATGCTTAGAGATGCTGCCAAATTAGGATTATCAAAACTGCATAGAAGTGGCAGAGAAAATTTAAAAAAGTCTGGGTAAGACAAAATTCAAGTTTGGATAAATACAGGACTGATAGCATGTAAATGCAGACAACCACAGCATATTGCACACAGGTTGCAAAACCAGAAAACTACAAATAGTATATGGGAAACAACATTTTAATACGTCTTTAAGAAAGTACATTTGAAAAAACTAGCAGTTTATGTTTACTGATAATTTACATGTTCAATAAAATATAGGAAAGCAACAAAGGTATACACAGAATAGTAGGATATGCTGTTAAAAGTGTATAATGTAATAAATGAATTCCATTGAACAGTTGTACAGTGCACAAGAGGGATTAAATTTGGTATATTGTGTTCAATTGCTGTCAACTCAATACAAATACAGTATGATATTGCCTCTCTATAATCAGTCCAGAGAAGACAGATCAGATATATTCCTAGGCTTAAAGGAATGTTCTACACACTCAGAAGATGTGGTATGAATTGAGTTATGTATATTTGTAAAATGTATGTTTTGTGGGACAAATGAATGCAAGTATTGTTGAAGGTAATTTGTTAGTTGTTCTTACCTACAATGTACTTTACATTTTATGTATTAAAGTGTACACTTGTTGTTTTTAAAAGTCATAATCAGGTACAATACAGTTGTCTTCCACTGCACTATTCAGAGTTCCAGGCTACAAACACAAATGGGAGATATTTGACCCACTCCATTACACTACAGTTTTAATTTGTTTAGCATTTAGATGTATTCATGTATAATAAAGAAATTGTTAGAGTATTAAAACATTGACTATTATCTTCTCATGTCCTTGCAAATGAAGCTGACAAAAGAGTCTTTCATCTGGGTTTTTGTGAGCTCTAATTGGACTGCCTTCATGGTCTCTACATTAGCACTCTAAAGGTCAAAATGCAGTCAATGACTTACTGATGCAGTGGCTTTAATTGGCCTGCATGCCTACCAAGCGCTGAAAGAAAATTTATTTTGCTGATCAAAATGTAATATTTACAAAAGGCTGTAATAGCTTATAGCATGCCATAAAAGACAAATAAGCAATAAATGCTTACTCATTGTCTAAAAAATATGTCACAGTGACATTTTAATGGAAAACTAAAGCACGGAAAATAAATCGGCCTCTACCATGAAGATGATTTTTACTCCAAGTAAATACAGTCTTTCAGATGTAATAAGTATATTCTCTGTCCATGAGAGTGTGCAAACAATCAAGTTGATAAAAACTTCTGCTCTAACAACAATATTATTTAATCCTTTAATTTGCATATTGTCTGTAAAACCTGATTGTCAGAATACACTACAGAAGTTAAAATCTTTATGCTACCTGGTATAACCATGTTTAAGGGGGTCTGGGATGAACCACGCTTTGTTGAATTATGAGAATCCTTGATGGGAAATGATGTACCATTAGAAAAGATTAGATATTAATTAAATACTTATTTTTGACAATGAAGACCACATAAATGCAAAGACCTGAAATAGAAGCTAGCCTATGTACTATATGTATGTCCTTAAATGTGTGATACCACTCTTGTCTCTGTGTTTTATGCAATTTTATTATGTATTAGGTTTGTTAAGTTCAAATTAAGGTTCTATTGATTTTCTAATAGTCTAAAAGTACTTCTATGACATACTTTTCCTAAAAATCTATGATACAGTGCATAAACTTTAAATACAGTAACTCTAGACTGCACTCACCTAAAATTGATGAATAATGATAGACGGTCAAATATTACATTCAGGATATCATTGGCATGATGTCCTTAAAGAACTACATGAAAAGTACAGTAGTTCATGTGTGATTTGCTATGATTTTTTATGGTGATATAACAACACCGTCAATTAACACAAGCTCTCAAAAATGTACAGTAGGTGTGCTTTTTTGGTCAGTGTGCTGAATATTTAAAATATTTATGTACTGTATAAACTCTCGGTATATAAAATATGTAAAATATAATTAATTAGTATTTAATTTAAGAACACATTTTAAGTATGGCAATATTGTATATATTTTGTGAGTATCTCAAATGTAAATAAATGATAAAATTTTTGATACATTTCCCCAGAATTCCTACTGAATGCAATAAGAATGTTCAATGTTTTTATGACAAATTTCATTTTCAATTTAATATGCTGTATATTATCCTTGTATATCCTTTAATAAAGTTATGAGTGCGAAAATAATTTTGACTGCAATTCTGCATTTAGAATATCAGTTAGAATAAGTTCAAGGCTTTGGTAAGAACAATATTTATTTTACTTCTATGTCCAAACCTCAAGTGACCTTGCTTTATCCTATACTGCCCATACCTGTGACTTGGAGGTAAAAAGAAATACTGTATATAAATGAAAATGTTGGAATCAGATTAAACCATTTTATTAAATACACTTTATATGATGAGAACACACAAAACTCACCCCAAAATATCTGTATTTTTTTCCTGTATTTTAGTTGGAGTCAATATAGTCGGGAGTTTTTATACAGGCATCAATAATAAAAGAGAACTAAAAGATTACCAGATATTAAACTAGATCTCATGAATTCTGAGTTCCAGATGAGAAAAAGGAATCTCCCAAATTGATTCATGGATTAATGCTATCTCACTTCCACTTTTAGTTATGTATGCACTTTCTGATAAAGTACTCGGGCAATACAAAAGCAAGCACAGATATTTAGTGAAGCAAGTGATTCATGCTTGGATTATGTGCTTTAATAGTATCTCAAAGCCCAGTCACACCACGTAGATTCTGTTAGAAAATTGTCTTCATATAGCTATAAAATAAACAAACAGAAATAGATATCTAAATGTTGCTGAACAACTTATTTTGTATGAACACAATAGCTCAACGTGCAAAAGAAAATTTAACATTGTAGTGTACACATTTAATTTAATGATGAGGTTATGTATGCATGGCACACATTGAAAAAATAAGTACATTTTCAAGCTTATTAAGCACTAATTCTTGCACAGCCAGCAGCATCTGTTGCCTTGAGTAAAGCCCTGCATGTTGGAAAGGTCAATACTTTTTTTAAAAATAATTGCTGACCTTTATACAGTACATATACTTTATGGTACTACAAATAAAATTCAGTGTTGAACATGCATGCATTGCAGTTAAAAGATAACACTGCAAATATTGGTATATTAACTGTTTTAATTACAATGTAGTGTAACAGTGTGGAATTCTGGCTGCTTTTCACCGACGGAGGTTCGATATCTCTGGTTGAGATAGAGAGCTGATGTGCATTCTTTCAGCCCGCAAGAAATAATGAATGGCAAGATTCTACATGAGTGTAGAGAATTCTCTAGAGCAGTGGTTTTCAAGCTGTGGGCCTGCAGGGGGGCCGTCAAATGATTGTTGTAATTGTAAAAGAGTCGAAAAATATATAGCATAATATATATAATATAAATATTTTATAGATATTATGGCTTAGCATACAGAGTGACCAACGTAACCGCCATTTAGCACCATTATATGTGACATGACAAGGAAACTAATGCAGAACGTAGTATAACTGCCTAATTACCTTTCATATCATGGATAAGTGCCTTGCATTTGTTTTTTTTATGAGGAAAGACACAGAGGAAGGTCCATCTACAAGCAAAGATACCACTTCATTGTCTCATATGGATAACCCAAAATCCAAACCCAAACTAAAAAAGAAAAAAATTAACAATGAGAACTTGGCTCTGGGCTTTACGTGCATGGGAACTGATAATGAGACTGCTGTTGCAGTGTGTTTTGTATTCCGAAGTGTTATCAAATTCTTCAAGGTAAATCAGTGATGATTTTTCATGCCACAATAAAGAAACTGGAAATGTGGGCCAAATGTACAGTATTGACCAAACTACGACTCGCTTCAAAATTTATCAGATTAAATAATAAAAGAACAAATGCAGCTACCAGCCTCTGTCACAAAGTTAATTACAGACCACATGCAAAGTTTGATGACCCAACTGCGAGACTACTTCCCGGGTCCAGATGTTCGGTTCAGCTTTAAATGTTCGGTCCTTTTGTAAACCTATGCAAAGAGGCCCTCTCAAGTTTGAGCTCAAAGAACCTATCCTGTGGCAATGCTTTAAAATTGATTTTTTCACAGAAATTCGTAACAAACTTTTGGCTTCACGTTACTTCGGCTTCACGTATCCAGATCTTTCGAACAAAGCAGTGAGATTTTTGATGCCGTTTCCGACAACATACCTGTATCTGTCTAAAACTGGATTTTCTGCACTGGTGGCACCAAAGACCAAATACAAGAGTAAGCCTTCCTCTCTGCAGCCTGACTTCAAGCATTTGGTATCTGTCAAACAGCACCAGCCCTCTCACTAAGTGAGCCAGAAAGAAGGTACGCGTGTTTACTCCCAGGCTTGCTGTAGGCTATTGATGTGTCATGTGTCCATTGGAAAATCTATGTGTTGATAATGTAATGGATAATGTAATGGATGGGGGGGTTAATCTGCTTTATAATTGTTCTGATAGTTATTGTGCATATTTTTGTTTCTCAACGTCTTCATAAGTTCATTGTCACAGAAGGCTACGCCACACTTCTGGAAAGATTTTCAGTTCATTTTGATTCCATCCATTCGGTTTTGTTTTTGACAAGGCTAACGTTAAGTGCATGAGATATCATAAAAATAAAGAGCTGTACTGGTGCCTTAGTTTTTACAATATTTTTTATTTTTATTTATTTTTGTGAGGTGCTGACTGGACTCTTTCTGTAATCAATAAAAGATCTTTGTAAAGCCATATTTGTAGCTTTAATTTGTGTATTTTCTCTGATTCCCGGTGTCAATTAGGCTACTCCTGATGTATAGTGTTAGCCCGTTTCAAAATGGTGAGGACAGCCTGATCCTTGTATGGACTGTGGAAGTTTTTATGGATGGTCATGTGGCTCACATGCTGTAATAGGTTGGGAACCTTTGCTCTAGAGAAAGAAAAGGGCTTCCACAGTCTTTCAGCTGGTGCCATGGTTCTAAGGTTGAACTCCGGTAGATCGCATGAGAATGTAATATAGGGTTTCTAATGAAGATCCAGGAGGTGTTGATACAGTATACATTCTCATGCAGAATTAGCTAGAGAGAGGACAGCTAGACGGCCCTCTAGTGGTGCACAGTGGGAAACCCCTTCCTACTGTCACAGTAGTAACATTACTGTATGTTGTTATGGTATTCGTGTACTGTAATATATTTGCAAATTAAGTATTTCACAAGATGAGTAATTATATTATTAAAAAATGTTAAAGTTAGAACATACTTAACCAAGTAAGAACATACAACCAGAAGATAATCAGAGTTACAATAATTTTCAGTTGCTTTGTTTGTAATTGTTTTTTTTTGGTAAGTGTATTTGTAATACTTGAGAAATGTGTTATACAATAGATCCAAACTTCAATAGGTACTTAAATGGAAGTTCTTAACTGTTTGGGAGGGATAAGTTACAAAGCCAATTTACAGACCTGCTTTAAATCACAATCATCAACGACTTTTGCTACATACTGTATATTCTTTTCTAAACACCTCTTTTCACATATTGTCAGCGGGATTGATTTGTCAATGCTTGGACCAGCTACAAATAACAAAAGACAGAAGGAAAAAGAAACATTCTACTCACATTTTGCTTCATGCATTATTTATCTACACATGGACTGTCCTCCAAACTTGTTTTGTATTCACTGGATATAAATTCTCTTGCTTCCAGATCTGTTAGTGTTATTTATCCACTCATAGAACCTCTACCATCACAACCATCTTTTGCAGTTTCTCATTCAAACCTTGTTATCACTCACTGCCATTTGCACCACAGCTCCAGCATAACTTCTCCAGGACTGGAATTTTTCTTGGTTGCAAAGGGCTCTCTATAATTATGGCGTCCCCTTCAAAGGAAAGTTTTCATTTTCTCTCTATCTCTCTAAAGTCCATTACAAGCAAACACTCTCATTTAGAATTCTTCTGCATCTGATGGTGAAATAACACAACATACACAAAGATTCCAGTTTACTGAAAGCACCTCTGTGTTGCTCCTGCTACTAACCTCCATTCTATCTTGTTCTACATTTTTCTCTTAACATTCCATCTTAACAGTCTTTTACACTTCCGACTAATTTATCTTATATTATTGTTTCGGCTTTTTCTGCTTCCTCTAGTTTTCCTCAACATACTGTTCAATTCAGTCCTCAAGCTTCAAGCTCAAGTTCAAGCTTCACTCCTTCCTCTTTCCTCAATGCTCTTTAATATAATCTTCTGCTGCTGTCCCCAGCATTCACCGTAGGCCAATCACAACACCTCTGGTACCACTGGCCTTGGTTTGTTCTCTTTCGGCCCCTACTGCTCCTGATGCCATCTCCTCAGCCCTGGGTCTGTCTGGCTTCCAAACTCTGGGTCAGTGAGCAAACATTCTACAGTAGTTAATGCTAGCTTTTCCCTAGCCTGTATTCCCAGCGTCCAACACTTTTGGTACCGGTTTCCTCCCTCTTAGCCCCTTCTGAGACCCCTGCTGGTCCTGAAGCCATGTCCCTGACCCTATTGTAAGGCTGTTCGGCATCCTACCTCTGTTTCAGTCAGCAAGTGTCCTACAGCTTTTAATGTGTGCCTTTTTTTTTTACGATAATGTCTTCATTACATATCTGTTACCAATATCCTGAGTTTACACCAAGTCACTCTAAATGGGGTTCCGAGCCTCCTGGTCCTATAACCAGAAATCTTACCCAAGTGGGTTAAGCCAAAACTTATTATACTCAATAAACATTCACAAAACATCTGATATTTGGGTGGCATTATTCCTCATAAAACTTCATTATATTTACAAACTGAGATTTTATCTTAACTAGAAACAGCTCATTTATGCAATTATTTCAAGAGACCTTGTGTGGAATGTAATTTTTGACATGACATAGAATTTTGATATACTGTATGAAAACAATGAATACCTATCAAAACATAAATATAGTATGTCATTTTGAGCAGGTATTAGTTATTTCATTGTATAAAGACACATTTTTCACATTTAGGGAAAATAGACTTTGAAGCTAAATATTTCATCTAAATCTTTTTTTTTCAATTCACTGTACTTTGCAGCTTCAATAATGTTTGCAAATCCTACTAGGTTGTTATCATCTGAATGTGTAACTAGTTTACACACTATATAACAAATCTAGATCATTAATATAAATTAGGAATAGAAATGTTCCCACTACAAAGTGCTGCATATGCCAAAACTATGCGATCAGTATTAGATGTATTGTAACAGATACTGAAGTGCAGCAAATGTTTAGATTGCATTGCATCATTTCCAACTGCTGTGCTCCTTTTTTGTATGATGTATTAGTTACTGCAAGGTGAGGTGACATTTACAAAAAGTTCAAAATTTGGACCTGCCAAATTTTACTTACTAATCTGTAAACTGCATGTTATTCTTTTTTCCATAAAATATGGAACTGTATTTTTCATATCCTTTCCTGGGGGTCTGAAAGATTGTCTGACACATCCAAATTCCTTTCATATTTCTTAATTTTGTTCTTCTTTAGAACATGCATTATCTTATAAATGCAGCACACACCTTTGCGGCTATACTGTCTATCAACAAATCTGTGCCCATAAAATACTTGTAAATGCCTTCACGTCTGTCTAACTGTGTTTATCATTCCTCATCTTGAAACATCACAGCTGTCATGCGACAACACCAACTACTTAATCTGATTTTCAGCCTAATCTAGTTTGGGCTGTGATACAGTGCTGGTGGTGATACAATCATATTCTCACATTCAAAAATATTTTGCTCTTTTGGTGTCCAACCATCATGATACAGTGATCTGCCATGATTTTAACACAAAATGAAAAGTTTTTGTTAAAAGAGTTTCTTATAAATTACAATTTTTCAAGTTCATTTTCTCCTCCTGCATTTAATGGCAATCATATTTATTAGTCTTGGCAACATTTTGTATTCACAAGTATCAGTGTGGCGGCTTTGTTTTGTATAAAACTGCAGTTTTAGAATTAATTTTTACAAGGAACTTAATCAAAAGTCTTCTGAAACTCTCAATGTACCATATCATATGTTCTGTGTGTATCCATGACTGTTGTTACTTGTCCAAAAACATCTTATGTTTGTTAGGCAAGGCCTATCTCTCCTAAATGTTGACAATTTCATACAAAAGTATATCCATATGAGTGAAATTATACTTTAGTTATAATAATTGCTTCCATAACCATAGACAATGTAGAAGTCAGACTTATGGGTCTATAATTACTTGATTCAAATTTTGAATGGGCACCACAATTTCTGATTTTAGTTTTCTTGTCTGGGAATACACATAATAATCATTGACTATATTATATTTAATTTCTAGATCTTTTTTTTGTAAAAATGACAAATGTGAAAAGAAGTGAAAAAGTGAAAGTTACTGTGAATATTACTTTTATCCATCTTTTGAATCCATACTGAGGACTATGATCAGGCGAATTAGCTAGAGATCATTGAGATGAGATGAAATTCAGAATGAATGTACAGTAACTTGAAAACACAGCATGAGTTTTTCCCTTTCCCTGCTGAGGAAGGTGTGAACTTGTCTTTGAGGATGAACTGGGAGATGTATACTATTGAATAATTAACTAGGCTAGTTGTATAAATAGAAAACAAGGGGGGAGTTTGAATTTATTACATTTGGATATTTTTGTTATTAAGAGTAATTATTTTTCTGTAAATTTCTGTATTTCAAAAATCGATACTGGCTCATTGACATATTTATAGATGAATGAGGAAGATGTATAAAAAATCACAGTCATTAAAAAATGCAGCATACTGTACCATGACCTCCAGTATTATGAAGGTAGAAGATCAGCACTGTTTTATAAGCTGTGTGCATGGCCCTCATATTATGCCACTTTAAAATCCCCTTTTGCCTTCAGTCAGCATCTTCAAAGGAAAGAAAACCTTGTTCTGAGCTACATGCAGGTTCATATAGCTCTTTCCTCTTTGTTATACTAATCATCCCATGGGCCAGTACTGCTGATAATAAAAGATGAAACAACAAGCGGTTATCTTGAAATGAAACAAAAAAGAGACTCCCCTATTGTGCATAATTTAAAGTTTACTTTTTTTTCTGACCAGAAAGAGATTTAAGTTTTGCACTGAAGTGCTTCCCGTGAACATTTATATTTTGTTTTTATAAGCCACACTCTTGAGATAGTAGATCAATATGATCGTTGTTTATTCCAGTACAAATCGACCACTCAAAAGTAGAATATTAAAGCAGAACAAAAAAGAACGCAATACTGTACAATACGTGGACCCAATTTTAATGAAAATGTTGACCCCAGTTGTAGCATCATGATAACAAGACTGCCTTGTACTTTGTTGCTATGAAAGTGTATCTTACTCTGACATGGCTGAATACAAATATAGGTGCAATGAGGTCTCAGAATTTTGACATTTGAACCACATAAAGTAAACAGAATGGTAAATATTTAAACAGGTAAGTTACCTGAGTTTCAGCACCTGGCAAGGCAGATAAAAACAATTTATTCCCCTCTTACAAAGAAGTTATATTTTAAAATTAACTTTACTCACACATAACCATTTCACATTGCTGTTTTTAAAAGACAAAAAATACAATGTTTTCTTTCACATAAAAATGTCTTATTCACAGATTTACTAGAGTTCATTAGATAAGACTACTCTGACCTTTTAAAGATATATGTGTGTCTTTAAGTTACTGTACATTCCTTTACAGAAATCTTAGCTAAGTTTACCCTGCGGTGTTCTTTTGTGAGCTTTTTATTGTCTAGTTGAGGGATTTTTTCTAGTATGCTTGAATGTCAAAAGAAAACCTTCCAGTTGACTTTCACTGATTTATTTTTCACTCAGGTTGCCTGGAACCTTTGCTTTGAAGTGCAGCTACAGTATACAATGCAATAAAGAACAATTGCTTGAAATCTAATCCCTAATTTTATCTTTGGTTATTAATGACCCAAGTAAAACATTGAATATTATAAGCTATATCATTGCATTTCTAAAGCCTATAAAGCAAATGACATGCAATGCATACAAAGAAAAATGTTATACAGTACATTTATGTTTAATGCATTATAATTTCTTATTCCAAGTTTTCAATTGGAGAGCCATGTGATAGTTCCTTTATCAGATGGATTTAATGTTTTTTTTTTGTTATTGTGTCTCTAAGGTGAAAAAATGTTAAAGGATTTTAAATATTAAACAATGAGAGGTTTCTCATTGGAGACATAAAAATCAATAATGGAAATTATTTACGTTAATAATAACTACATGCTATGAATAAATATTCTATACTAAGCAGGAATGCTGCTCATGAATGGTGTTAACAGTGATAGAGCTAACTCATCCATTACTGAAATCATTGAATCACAAATTGTCTTCAACCCAGAACATTTGTGTTTTTAGATCTTTTCCCTTATAATTTTGTCAGAGCTTCTTCATGCAGCTAGTAGAAAATCTATGAGAAAAATGTATCAGTATCAGTTTAAATGCTTGTCAACAAGGAACTGTCTATGTACTCATACAATTCATTCAGCAACAGCATTGACCTGAGAAAAGATTTAGTATGTCTTCCTCTAGTTATAATATAGTATTTTTCTTAAAGCACTTTTAACAGAAATACCAAAATATGCTCCACTTACAGTACATGTATATAATATTCTGTTACATCAATCTAAATCGATATAAAAGCAGATTTGTTGGATCCATTCTATAAATATTCAGTTATTCTATAAAAATTACACGATAATGGACATCTGTCCACTAATCCAATTGACACTCTGGAATGAACCAAAGTTTGCTTATGCTTATTTTACTTAGTTTTACATTGCTGTTAACAGAAATGAGCATACTGTATATACTGTATATATTATATATATATAAAGGAACAAGTAATAGGTTTATTCCATGCTGAAATGAGAAGAAAGAAATCAACGTTTCGGCCTTGGAGCCTTCTTCAGGTGTGAGAAAGATAGACCTCTGTGCCAATGCACTATGTGACCTACATCTAATAAGTTAATGCTTGTGATTGTGGTTAAAAACATACTGATTTGTCTTTGAACCTCTCTGCTATTGAAAAGCTATTGTGGCAGCTTCACAATACTTTGAAACATTACAGAAGAGAAGAATGAAAACCCTTTAGCTCTGGACGTTCAATTGTCTTGGAGCTCTTATTTCTATCTTTCAAGGTTGCTACTACATGCCTTGTTGATACCTACTTTTGTTTTGGAAAATAAATCTTTCACAGCATGTTTTATCAGGTTGTCTGAATTTGATTTGTTAGTCTCCGAGGCTTTATTTTTCCCAGTTATGCTCTGAGCAGTCTTACAAGAATCTACAGACTTCCTGGATAATGCATGTTGATGCAATACGATAAAATGGCTGGTACGGTATACAATACAGTATTACTACGTTCCCACAGTAGTATAATGTGGGAACGTTAAGACCTTTCAAAGAGTGGGATCACTAGCGGTATAGTTTTATTAAAACCCTGTGTTATTTCTGTTACCAGTGGATCTTTTCAAGTTAAACTTAAAATGAACATCCTATTGGGATACTAACCATTCCATTTAGATAAAAGGTAACAACTGAAATTTTACAGCTCATTTTAACAAGAAGAAGAATCTCTCATCTAAGGTAGCCTGTAGCTTTTTTGGATTCAAATGGTATGGCATTATCAAAATTAATCTTCCTCTACTTATTGACCAAAATGTTTCCAATTAGCATACTTTAATACCTCTCTGGTAAGCATAGTCTTTTAGTATATTTTCAATAATTCAAACCTTAACAAAATACAAGACTCCCATTAATTGTTTATGCATGTTATGGTGTTTTTTCAGAGCTCCAGAGTTGCTAAACTAGTAAAGGCTCAGACTAGGCCCTCAGTGTTGGAATGTTGCTCCCCCAATTGATTGCTAGTGTAACCGAGCTCATGCAGTTATAGAAGGGTACATCCCTTCTCTGATGCCTAGACAGTGTAAAACTCTGCCATGGCAAAGCTCATGGTTTTTTTGAGTGATTAAGTTATCTTCTGTTTAGGGAGTGGCACTTTACTATACGTGCTGTGTGCCATGTGTTCCACACATGAGCAATGGGGTTTGAACCCAGGCAGTGGCAGGGAAAAGTACACGCATTACTTTCGCTCTCCTGTAAATCACTGTGGATTTCATAGCAAGTGACATGACAACAACCCTGGAGAAGCATGTCTGCAGATGGATTTGTACCTGTAAAGCTGAATCATAAAGATGTTGGAGATTTCAGAATGATTAGACAGAAAATAGCAAATAGTAGGAGATTTCAAGTAAAAATAAACATTTATTTCACAAGCATAGCGTTTACTGCATGCTGATAGAGATTATTACATACTGTAGGTTTCTGTGTTACCTCTGTTGCTCACAGATATATGAATAAATGAAAATGTCATCTCTATGACAATAGCAGGAAGGAGTGCCACATTTCACAGCTTACAGCAGTAATCCCTAAACATTTAAACTGAGGCATGCTGAATGCTCATAAAAACAGAAATGCCTTCACCCACTGTATACTTGACTGCATCAGTTAGTGCTTAGACACGTTTATATTCTTAGATCTAGGCTGAAGGCTTGCATATTTTACAAGGCTTCAGACATTGTAAAGTCCATTAGGAGGGATTTTCAAGGAATCCAAAGCCCTCTTCTCTAAAGCTTAGAAATAATACATGAATATGTTGTTTCCAATCATCTTCATTGTGTCAGATGCATAATACACACTGGAATTAATAGAAAGTATTAGGACTACTTAATAGTAATTTCTGTAAATAACAGACTAGAAATTATAACACCATACAGTCAACCAAAAATATTTACTATAATAAAATCATTATTTACATTTAAGAATTTAAGAGAAACCCACCTGTTTGAAGAAATTAAAATATGGTCATTAAGACTTCTTCAACCTATTTCAAAAAGTGGAAACCTACAGTATTTCCACTGCACCACTTCAAATCAATATAAAATATTTTTAATGCAATGTTAATATAGACAGAACATCGTGAGGATAGCAAGTTTGTGTGATATGGAAGCTCTAGCCTGAACTACATTCCCCAGAAAGCTTTGAAAGGAAAGCCCTGCTATTCTCAGTCACCTGCCCAGTTGCTAGAATACAATTGGTCAGGTGACAGTTAAAATTCCAGGAAGCTGACATTTGCAAGACAGAGAGCAGGCAAGAGAATTCTGTGTGGAATGCATCCTCTTTAGTGCTTGAAGTCTATGGTGTGGATGTTTTTGGAGGAATGAATGTCTCTTAGAGAGAGACTGGATTTTTGAGAGCTTATTTAGAAGTTGGTAAGCAGTTTAACTGCCTAATGAGATAGAACAGGATTGAATATGAATAAGTCTAGTTAGGAGCTCGAAGCAGTAGGATATTGTTTGTGGTTTCGGTTGTGGAAACTGTGTGCTTTCTTATACTGTAAAATAAAAAGCATGTTTGTATTTTATGGCTGCATTTCTGTTTTTCCTGAGATCTGCCTATTACAAGATTGTTACTCTAGCTACAGCATCCCAAATTCTGGTTCTGTCAGAATATACTGTAAAAGTCTTAAATATGGTAACAGTTTTATTATAACAATCCCTATCTTTTTTTGCAAAAGTTACAATAAAATCTTTTTTTCTTATCCAGTTGTGCATCTATATTTACAGTAAATGTGTTTACTTTTTAATTTGTTTTTGTTTTGGATTATACTTTGACAAATCATATCTTTTCATCCTTTTTGGAGTAAATGTTTGAATTTCTTGCTATGTGCTCTGACTACAGAAACAGTTGGATCTCCACCAACAAGATTCCCTTAAGTAAGGCTTAAAGGTAGTTTGTCTGTTCTCACAGTAGATAGTCAGTTGAGATACAGCCTGAGAGAAATGTCTTAGTTCCCAAGGCCTTGATGTTATAAAACATTTACTAACATGAAATATTAACATTCTTCCCTTATGTCAGTACTTTGGCCATCAATGTTTCAGTTATTTGCATTATTTTATAGAGTAATATGTTTTTACAGAGAAAACCATATGTTGAGCTTTTGCATTGTTTCATTTTTATTCCTTTCACAACACAGAAGGAAACTTTATTCTGAAACAAAACCACATAACAGTTGTGTTGGCCTCTGATTTGTCCTAAAGACTTCATGATCAAAACAGAATTATTAAAACTGCAATAATTCATATGTAGGTTATAAAAGGAAATGCATCTCTTTTGGAATCTATCTTAAATAAAGTATGTAAGCTAAAAAAAGTAAAATTATTTGACGGTTATAAGTAATAGTCCTGATAGTGAAAATAAAACTTTAATGCAGGTATAGAAACAGAGTTCTTAAAATGCAATGGATCTAACATTTTGATGGAATATCATGTTATGTCAATGGGGATGGACATCCATCCATCTTCTAACTGATCCTTCCTATTCAGGATTACAGCAGAGCGAGAGTCTATCGTGAGAAACAATGGGTGCAAGATAGGGTACACCCTGGGCAGGATGCCAGTCCACTGCAAGGTGGACTTGAAAGAAAGACTTGCAGAGAAAATTTTCCCAGGAGCCGATTTTAACTACTGTACCAGCATGGACTGTAGCTGGAAACCAGAACACCCACAGGAAACATTAAAAAATCCATGCAGACAGCATCCCAAGTTGGGAATTGAACTCAGGGCCCCAAGTGCTGTGAGGCCAAAATGCTAATCACTGCGCCACCATACAATACATTAGGATGGAGAGTTAAAGATAATTGATCATGATTCACAGGGCAGCATTTAATGTTGAAGAGCTTTAGATGAATTAATACAAAGTGGTGTGCAGATGGGTTTTATCTGAACTTCAAGTCAACCTTTGTCTAAAGCAAACCTCTGAGTCAACACAGAGGCATAGGAACAACTAAACAATATGGAAGCTTTAATGAACACCCTTCCATCGTGCAGCCAGTATTAATAAAGGCTTTTCATCTTCTGTCACTCTTAATACTAAAGTTCAATTACAAAGTCTTTACTGGAAGGAATTTATTTTCACCACACAGTATGATAGAAAGAAACACGGTACAGTGAAAAGGGTTTTAGGAATCTTCTATTTAGTTTGACATACATGATACAGTTAACTTTATAGGATTACAATAATATGATATTGGATGGAAATCCAATCCAAAATATCAGCACACATATTGTGCATCATTATTTCTAAAAGGGCTCACTCTCTATTTAAATACATGTTTTCTGCTAGAAGTTTATATTAATTATTGGAAACATTAGGATTCTAAAGGATACCCCTCCTTTTTTATTAAAATAAGTAACATGGACTGTACATAATTCTGAAGCTTCTTATAGTAACTGAAAAATGTATTTGTCCACCTCATGAGAGATGGGGGTGATGTAAATATTAAAGTATCACACTTATTTTTAAGGTCTATACAGTAATAGAAAAATCTATTTCTACAGATGCTCCTACAGATAATATGCATGACACTTTAAAGCAAAATCAGAACAATTTTATACCAAAAGCAATGTTGCATTAAGTTCCTTGTGCTAAACATTTCTTAACTGGGTAAATATGCTGCTGCTTGTTATGCAAAAAGTGACAAGAAAACAGTGGTACCTAAGGGAAAAGAGAGTGGGAAAGACACTTGGAAATTGTCCAGATATGTATTTTCTTCAATGATTAGCACATCATGTAGCTAGTTAACATCTCATGAATAATCATAGTTCACATACTTAATGAATCACTTGTACAACATCTGATGCTGAAATTAAAATACAGGTTTTGACCTAAAAAATCTAGACACATATCTTTGTGTGGAGTGCTGTAACACATCATATGCGAAGAAATCAATATGTTCATCCAAGGGGAGTCTGAAAACACTGAGACTTCAAGGAAGTCTACTGATCTGTTAAAACAATTGTAACAGAATATCCTTTGATAAAATATGGTTGCCCAAAACAGGGTCAACCTGAATGTGTACTTCCCCTGGTCAAGGTTACAAAACATTGTTAGCTTGTTTCATACATACAGTATGTAATTTAGGCTAACCCTCTGAAGAAAATATTATAAGCCAAATTCCATAAGTCTTTAAGATTCAGCATAATACAACTAAAAAGCGATTCACTCAAATACAATGTGGTTAATTTTCATTTTTTTCATCTTGTTGTTATTTATCCATTATTGAAATAACTAATCTGTTTTTTCTCAATATATATTCCTTGATCTCTTTTAATATCCATCTCCTACTTGTCCTGTAATATTTTACTAGTAGAATTAATTTCCTTTCTATACATGTACAAAACAGCAGTGGCAATTACTATAGCTCAAAAAACGTCCTCTTCATTTTTATACATAAACATTGTGTATTGATCAAAGTTGTTATACTTTGCTTCCTGAAATGCCTGCTATTTTGCAATGTTAAAAAGAATTAATTGTTTTTATATCAAAGGAGTTTACACTTGATCCTTGTGCTATTTCTAGAGTGTGCAGGACTATATACTCAAAGTTTGTGTTGAAACATAATGACTCAGACCTGTACTGGAGTTTCTGCATTGAATGTGACACTGTATTGCATGTAGTGTGCACACTTCAGTAGGAGGGCACATTATGAAACACTCTTTCATGCAGATGATATATAAACATAGGGTGTGAGGTGAAATAAGTGGAAACATAAAAAAACCCTTTGTCAAAGTATGCTTTGCACCAATAGTTTACAAAATAGTTTGTTCTGTATTTTTGCTGAAAGATTCAACAGTAAACATGTTTTTTCCTGTTTCTTTGCTTTGTCTTATTATTCTTGCTTGATGTGTTATACCTGCTCATTGCCAATGTCTTATCATGAGAAATATTGCACTGTTGAGTCATGCAAGTTTCTAACCCTTCGTGACAGCACTGCCAGTTGTCACCTACGTGACAGATGAAATGCTTTGCTGTCATCGAGTCTTTCCATCTTCGTGGAGAGTAAAATTGTTGAACTACAATTTGTTTGATTTCAAGAGTTCCAGGCTTGTCTTCAGTCCATTTTTATAATTTTAAGCACACAGTTACTCTTCAAATATTTTTTGAATCACACAAATGCATAAAAGTCCTGTATATTCCCCTAAACCCTCCAATGACTATAAGGTTTGTATACAGTATGCATAATGTGCCAAGAAACACAAGGGTTCCTTTTCTTTGTTTAAAGTAATGCTATTCAAATATAACAAAACTGAATTAAACATTTATACTGGTGTAAAGGGAAAAAAAAACTTTACTCAAGAATTGCAAAACTTACCCTTCATGCTGTAGCATAATGAAGTAGAAGACAGTTTACAGTATTCCTAAAAGATGCATAACTACAGTATGTGGAATTCTTTATATATTCTGGATGCTTATTTTTCAACAGATGCCTTCAAAACAACTGTAAATCATACTGTGAAGGGACAGACATGCCTTGTGGTGGTTTTCCGTAATACCCACAGAAATTTAGTTGCTAAAAATGAAAGATCCTTGAATAACAGTTAAAGTATAATTGAATTTGGAATAAATGCTTAAATTTTCTTTTTTCATTTATACACTAGCCAGCCGGGTATAAAGATATATCAATAGAAACCACTAGAACAGAATTTTATAAGTGGGCTCTTTGAATTAAGATTATTTATTTTAAAAGGAGTGAAGCAGTAGATTACTGTGGGCATTTAAAAATAAAAATAAAATAAAAACAATTCTAGGAATTCAATGAATTTCACTAAAGAACTCTAACAACATTTAAATAGTACATATACTTTATACTGTATTGTAATGTACAGTACTGTATGTAGACATTAGACATTAAAAATATCATCATGTACACTTAATGACGCATTAGAGATATTTACCTAATTTATTAGTTTAGAAAACATGAAAACAACCAATAATAATAATAATAATAATAAAATAAACTTTATTTTATATAGCACCTTTGAAGGTGGCTTCTCAAAGCTCTTAATAAAATGAATGAAACAATGGAACATCCTATAGCAAACCATTATTTTCAATCTAGTTAAGATATTTACTGTAGTAAGTATTTAATTTGTGTTTTAATATGTAATTTTGACAGGCAAATAGAAATAATTGATTGATGGTAAAATCAATTGATTCAATTTTCTTAATGTAATTAGTTTTTCATTGTTCAAATTACTTCAAACTCCTGTTTTTGCTGTTAGTTTTAATTTTAGACAAATTATAGGAAAAATAACTGAAGCTCTTATATTGAATTCTATAGCTTCAGTTTGATTAAGATGTTTCCTGTTGACTGCCTCTGTTTAGGAATTGTACAATGATAGCATCAGATATTTGTTTTTTTTCTTCAAATTTTTTATTCAATTTTAACATACATAGCCACAAACACAACATTGGCCATTTCCTTTATCTACTGACCTCTGCTGAAAAACATAGCTCCAAAATTCTTTGTTTCTTTAATCCAGCCTGATTTTATGACTGTCTATTGACAGGTGGACAATGTCTATGGTTGTTATTTCTATGCCCCTATTGGAGTTAATGTTGAGATTTGGAGCTAGGATATTCTGCATGCCAATGTTGCTCTATTGTTCAGCTAATAGCTGCATGCTAAGAACTAAAATGTCAAGGGCTTATACAGTACATTATCATGAAATTGACAAATGAAAGTACTGTACAGACCTAAAAAATAACACAAGAATACAATTAGTAAAATTCATACCTTAGTCACATCAGCTATTTTTAAAAATTTCTATGAATTTCACTGATGATTTTTTTCATTCTAATGGAAATTGCATTAATCTGTGTTTTTCAAATTCTGCATTAGAGGAAGATATTCTGTAGGAACTTATTCTGTAGAGAGAACTGTTCTTGAATAATTCAATAATATTCTATCTTAGATTTTTTTTTTAAACGTTCACTGTCCTTTTTCATAGCACAATGCATGCTGAAGAAAGCCACCATGCTTCTTTCTTTGCATTTAAAAGTGTAGAGGTTTTTATCTTACTTGAAATATTTTAACAGAGTAATAAGCTTGCCCTGTGAGGCCCATTTAAAAAAAGGAGTACCCTCAGTGGGATTTGATTTTCAAATAATTATTCATGTGGTTTATGGTCAGGTTGGGCAGACTTTAACACAAGGACCATAATTGATTTGAAACTAAATATTAAAAATCTAATATGGCATCTACGCCTTGTGAATTTTTCATATCATATACAGTATTTTATGATGGGAAAGAATAGAGTTTATGATCACAGGAATCATTTGGGTGTCATGCGACTCTAGGCCAAGAAGGCATACAGCCAATAAGTAAAACAAGGAATTGATTACTTTGACTTTGACAGAATTCCTACATGAGTGTCCCTTACTTACTCAAGCCCAACTGATCTCGTCATCAACAACATTCCACTTGATTTATTGAGAAGTTATTATTGTAAATGCTATCATAAAACAGTTTTTTGATAGCCTTTTACATGAATCAGCTTATTGTACTACACCTAAAAGAACAGAAATCAGGTGAAGATATGAATAGATTTGAAGATTTGAAAAATGTGCAAGAAATGTAAGCACATATTGGAAAGCTTCACCAAAACAGAACTATTTTAAATATTCAGATTGTCTTTACCTGATACACAGTAAAACATTGTATCAACCAATATGTTCCAGGATACCATTTTAATCTGACATTCACACCTGTTAATTTGTGGTAAAAACAAAATGCAATCTAAAATGTAACAATTAGAATGTGTATCTTTTTCAAGCTCTTGATGTCTGCAAAGGGCCTCTGCATAAAAAACGATCAAAGAATGGACAAAAACATAAACAGAGGAAAAAAATAACATACCCACAAAATTGCAATCAACTCCCCAACAAACACATGCCTAGATAAAAGGAAAAACGATTGTATAGATGAAAATAATATCAGTTCAATAAGGGACTGGGCCTAACAATTTCTTTTATTGAGTCTCTCTCTGTATTCCTTTAAGCCTGATTCATCTCTTACTCATCAAAATCAAAATAGAAAAGCATTTTTTTGCACAAATACCAATTACATAATTATCACTCTTTCTTTTTTTAATCAATTGGAATAGTAAAAAGAGGTAGATAACTGAAATAATAATAATAAAAGTAAAACCACAGTACTGTACATCTCTTATTTAGTCAGTAAACTATGGTAACCAAATGATTAATGAAATGGATTAAGAAAGCTTCACTTTAAGACCTAGCAGTATATTTCTGCTGTTTATTGTTGTTGTTTTATATATGGTACATTTCTTTGTTTCCTATCATCTCTTTTGATGGGTTTCTGGAATATCACATATGGGCATTGTTGGTCTTAAATTGGTAATGCTATACAGAGGTTAAAAACAATAATATACTGCCTTATCTAATGCAACTAGGGGGTCTTTCTTGGCTGCAGCACAAAGACACTTTGAAGCATCTGTCAATGTCTTCCTCTGGATAAATGTCATCTGTGGAATATCTCAGGTGGCAGCTAAGCCAAAGCAATAGAGAGACAGGGTTCGGATAAACAGCCACAAGTGTCAAGGTACTAAAAATTGGTACAGTAGGTGTGTGGAGAGGTTCCACACAGGTTGTACCATTGCCCAAAGTCAGTTCAAGCCAAGTCTCATTGTTTTTTTTTCTTTCATTTTTAAACATGTAAATCACAGGTAAATATATGTTATCCAAGTTAGACTCAAGTAAATGTTTTCAATCTCTAATTGTAAGAAAATAAATGAAACTAGGCATCCTGTTCGCCTTTTTTTTGAAATACTAGTATTTGTGTTGCTTTCTTTAGTTAGAGTTTAGGACAGTTTCTTTATTAGCAATAAAATAACTAGGATATTCCCATCTTGTTCACTAATATTGGATCCTTACATTGCTGAAACTTTATTATCTATAACAAATGCACAACAAATCACACTTCAGCACAAAAAACAATTCTTTAGTCTATAGACTTTACAGTCTTTTAATGACATAATAACTAAATCCTATGATTAAGGTAAGAACTTCTTTAGTAATACTAACCTGTTACATTACCTACTGTATACTTATGTAGCTGGCCCAATGTGAACCTGATGGTCTGTCATGGTGATGAGACATGCTTCAAATGATACCCAATATGGTAATTGTTTTGTTTTATCATTGATTTATAGTGTGTGACAGACTGTGTGACAGAGACATGGATAAAATATGCAGTATTTTCTATTGTACGTAATTTGCCAATGATTACAAGTTGCACTAGTGATATAATTCAACAAAGTCTCAATTAAAAGAATCACAAATGTAAAAGGATATCTCAATTATACAGTACAAAAAATTCAGGTATTCAACATATAGCAATACTTTAATATTTATTATTATTTGTCTCATTAATTAAAGCTTGTTAGTAAAAGCTTATTTGTCTCGTTAGTTTAAGCTTGTTTACGAGTGGTATGCATGTCAACAAAGCAACACTTAGCTATATAATGTATGACTAAATGTACATCAGACATACAAATGTATGAAAACTGTAAGCTTAAAGACTGCAGAAATTAAGGTGGCACTGTTTTATTATTAAAATACTGACAAACAGCTGCAAGATTTGTTGTAGAAAGCAATTTATGCAATTTACAAATAAAGTACAACAGTTTTTAGTAAACCTCATCTGTAGAGAACATTTGACTTCAGTTCTTCTAAAACAACATTACAGATGTAATATTAACAACCCTAATGGTGGTCTCTGCTGCAGAGGTGCTCTGGTACTGACAGTCTTTCAACCTGTCCAAAAACAGCAGTATTGCACATTATAAAGTATTTTGGATCTTTAAATTTCAAAATGCTCACTATTCACTACAATGGTTTTCATTAATGATGTTTATATATGTATAAACAATTTAAGATAATCACTGACTTCCAGTTCAGGGTGTATCCTACCTTGTTCCCATTGCCTGCTGGAATAGGCTTTGGCCCCCCAGCAATGCTGTGTTGGATAAAGTGATTAGAAAATGGATGGATGGATAGTTGTATACCAGACTTCATCTTCATGAAGATGAGACTGTTATGATGGGAATCAATCCCCGCATTGGCATGTTGCCTTAGTAGGTGCCAGTGAGGAAGTTGCCTTAGTAAGTGCCTGAGGTAGTGCACAGAATCCAGAATCTAATTCTGACTTGCCACAATGGCAGTAGAACACATTTCAAACCTGTTTATTCATTGAGCAATCATATTTTGTTATTGTATTTTCAACCATACAAATACAATACCTGTGCAGTATTTAACTAAAGATCATAGAATACTGAGTTTCAGTATTGATACATGAAGCAACCAAGACAAAACGATCTTTTTCTTTCTCGAAACACATCTGCTTGCTTCCAGAGGCAACGAACAAAAACATGAAAAACGTTGCAAACATACAGCCTTGTTTGACATTCACAATGAAGATGTGGTAATTTAAGACCCAGCAACAACACTAATGGAAATTAATGCTATTATTTCCTTGGTCGTGTTGTGCAATTTTGAAAAGCAATTCCAAGCACTTTATTTTAGTTGTGGTGTTTACATCGAAATAAGAACTCACAAATGATTTAATATTGCAAGTCAATTTGTAAGTCAATAATACTAAAAATATAGGCATACTGGCTAAAAAGGTTATAAAATATATTTATTTTTTACTTTACAATAAGTACAAATAAACTTTATTTCAAAGTTAAGTTAAATAACACCTCCATGTACTGTACCATTATGCATAAAGAATTTGTGCATCTGTGGCAAAAAAAAGAGGTGCAATTTTTGTTCAGATACCAAATTTGAAAAGGTTGATTAGACTTATCATATTGAATACAATTGTCTGTCCTTAATTCTACTGTACTCCTGCAAAAATAAGTTGTATTGACCCTTAAAGAGATCAAAAGCTTTACAAAAAGAGCAGATTAGCTGTACAGTACATGGGGATACAAGAAGAGTTTTAACAAATCTTTTTTGTTGTCTCCCATTATAGAACTCTGCTTCTTCATCTCCCTGCTTCCATGAAACATGAAAAAAAAGAAAAACTCTAAGAGAAAATAAATAATGTAAGTTTGATTTATAAATGTACTGGGATTCATTGTAAACTTAATAGCTGTATTTATATTGGGTTTATTTTTTTACCACCAAATTTTTTATAATATGGCATTGTAATCACGTATTTCATCAACTGTAATTATCTTTTACTATCTCCAAAATGTCATTCTTTCTGGGATTATTGGTTTATGTACATACATACATTCACTTTAGGGAAATACATTCCAAGATAAATTGTAGAAATACTGATTAATTATTCATTCCAAAATACCTTTAGGGCTCTCAGAGTCAGCTCATCTTCTAAACATGTACTGTTTAAAACAAATATCAGCCATTGTTGCTGTTAAAAGTCAATGAAGTGTCACAATATTTTAAACTGATGCCTAAACAGCTTTTTACAGACTCCCTAAGGGGAGATTCAATCTACAATTTCTGATTGTACAACCATAATATAACTGTTCTTGACATGATCAAGGAATTTTAGGATACTAAAATATAACATTAATGTCATTTTGAAAGGTTTTTAAAGATTTTCTCCTGAGAAACATGGGACCTAATCACAGCAAAATGACATAAGAACATGCTGTGAAGATGACAAATCTGAATAGTGTGTGAATAAATATACTTAATATCAAAAGAAATGTATTACTATATTTATGCATGGTTTGAGTAAAAAAAATACAGATTTTGCATAATGAATAACTTTACAAAAGTTTGATTAATTGATAACTCATGAATAACCATGATGCATTTGAGTGACTCTGACTGTTGTGAAACCACTAAATCCCTTTATAAGAAAAAGAATTGACTGGACACAGGTGATGAAACAATTTTGGCTGTTGAATGTCAATCCAAAAATAAAAAGATTGAAAAAGATTGAAAATCCCACTTATCAAAAAAACAATGCCTTTGTGCCATCTGTATTTTGGATGCTAGACTATAATGGTGCTCTGTCATTCACTATCTCGAGTCTTCACAGCCAGTGTCTGGCAAGATATTACAGACACAATCCATCAGTGATAGTGCATTGGCTGAAAGGTAATCCAGAGGTCTGGGCAGGGATGTCACATTCATACAGAAGTCTAGTTATCACTATGGAAACTTAATGCAATTAATGGCATTCTGACCACATGGCACAATATGGTCACAATGTAATTGATAAATCAATTATAATTTGATTTATTTAAAATAATAATTGATAATGCACCACTCTTGTGAGTCATACTTGGTCTTGTTGTCTTGCTTTCTTGCTGAGTAAGAAAGTGACAGTTATGCCACGGATGTGCTTCTTAGAAGATTGAGCCCAAATGAACATTTGTGGGATGAGCTGGGAAGACGTAACATCTAGAGCTCTGATAGTTCCAACTCCTTTAATTCTGACCACTTTAGTATTATAAGGAATGTTCTATATATTGGTAGCTATTTTAAATGGTATTGTTAATTAAGAGGAAAATAAAGGCTTTGATGGATTTGTGATACAACATCATCAAAAAATATTAAACCCTTGATAATCAATATAGTACATTTTTCCAGTTGATTTGCATGGAACGTGAAAAATAAAAAAGGATGCCATCTATAACACATTATTCAGATAGTTATTGCTAGATTATCCAGATCTAGCAAGAAAGCTCGAGAGTGAGATTTTTACCTAAAATTTTATGACAAACAAAAAGTATTTCTGACCCTACCAATTATTTTATTTATAAATTCAAGGTTTTCAAATGTTATCAAAGCTCTATTGAACTGCATAGAAAAATTTGAAATGTATCACTATCTAGCCAGATGCAGAACTGTTACAGGGTTTCTTTTTTTAACAATAGAACACTAAGGAAGTAAAAATCTGCCTAGGGACCTTTGTCAGGCATCTTTGCAATGTGCTGTACATACTAATAAAAATATCTTGACCTTTCAACATCTTTGAGGTAAAAAAGCGGTTGTTTGAAACCAGATCTTTTCATGAGTTCAGGTTTTAGTTTCCATTTCAAGTTGTAATGTGCAATATTTATGATAAAGGTAATGTTATCATTTACTTCCTACTTAAACATGGAGTTGCGAATCCTTCACAATTATCATGAACTCTTTAAGGACTATAATCACTTATCACCTGACATCAGAAGCCTATTTAGGATGGATGTTACTAACAACATATTTAGGATGGATGCTACTAAAAACATATTGCAGTTTTATATCAAGAAAAAAAAGTAAAAACAAAAATGAAACAACAAACCAAATGGAAGCAAGCATTAGCTAACACTATAAATTCTGTTAAAGTTTGAAGGTCCTGCCAATGTTCAACAATTGCATCATCAATTTTATAATGAGATAGCTTTACAATATAAAACAAAGTCTATTGCCTTTAATAATATTAATAGTAATGTAAGTAGCCTTTTATTATTAAAAGAGTAATCTAGGTGTTTGTGCTAACAATGCATTAAAATATTAAACAATTATAAAATATTAGTCTTACATTATGAGGAATTTACAAAGTGAACCTGTTACAAGAGATGTTCATGACATAATTGAATAACTTAATGATGTACATTGCAATAAGCTTTGAATCATAATTAGTACCTAAATATGGTGAATATGAACCTTTATGCAGCTCTTTCACTTGCCAGTTGATCACACATTTTGTGAAACATAATTTTATAGAGAATTTTTGTAAATAAAATAGAGTAAACTCCTTGAATAAGTACAGATTTTGATTAAAATCAACATTTGGATGATATTTTTGATTAACCAACAGACTTGAAATTAGGCATTGCTTAGTACTGTAAATGTTCAGTCCTTAAGATTTATTTACATTTGCAAAGTATTTTAAGTTAACACAAGGGTAAACTTAAATTAAGAATTATATTTATCTGAAAGAGTTTTGATGCTTTTAAAACAACCCTTCAAATGAGGATATTTTAAAAGACTGGTAATTTTTAGAACAAATTTTGAACGATGAACATGAAACATGAATCTTGGCAATGATGTACTTATATAAAATATACTGCAAAAAATCCATCTTAAAACATGCCAGTTTATTTTCATGCCAGTTTCTTTAAACACATTATTTTCAATGTTTGATGTGTCACACACCTAGTTTACGGGGATTATCAAATTGAACTGCCTTATTAACCACACTCAATACTTGTTTTGAATACAACCAGCTAGTGCAGTTGTCATTGCTCTTTGTAATCAAACTGCTGTGTACTTACCATAAAAATAGCAAAATGCTATCTCATAACTGCATTGAGACAGTGAGGCATATCGTCCACATACTGTATTTTACAAAGAAGTATAGGTGCAGTATGTTTAAACAAGAAAATTTATTTTTAGGTTTGTCCCAAATGTTAATCAGTGTTTATCAGGATCTCTCTAGCAAGCAGGCAGTTGGGTAAAATGCTAAATATTTTTAATTAAACTCCAATTTCATGTAATCCTCTTTATATTTTGAATTACATAAAATGAAATATGTTGTAAAAAATGCTTCCAACATCAATAATTTAGATTGGTGTATGTGCGCCTTAAGCCTTAATTTACAGATAGAATTAAAAATGGTCCTATTATTAAAAATGGACTATTATTGTTTTCTGCATATTGTTTCTTTCCTGTATTAGAGAACTCCATATATTTGGCAGTGGAAACTGGTAATTAATTCTTTGGGTGTGAGCCGAAACATTGTGTTTCCTTTCTTCTCTTTTGAGCATGGAATAAACCTACTACTTGTTCCTTTGCAGCCTGCGCATACTGAAGCATCTACCCAACCTGAAATAGTTTACTGACACCCAATTAGCCTATTTACAAGTAATATAGGCCTTTTGGTGACCTCTTGTGGCAGATTCATTGTTATGCTATCCCCTTCAAAGATCCATTCAGTCCAGCAATTCAGTTTCACAACAAACCTCCTGAATGCTCCTGTTGTTTCAACATTTTTTAAAATAGGTCTACTTTGGCTTCTCTAAATTACCATTATCTCATATCGCCGACCACCTAATCTGCGTAACCTCCTTGTCCACAGCTCCCTTGACCGCCCTCAGCAACCATCCACACCAGGCACTTTCCCTTGCAAAAGAGCTCGCTGTATCACCTGCAAGTACACAGCCACCACCACACTCATTCAAGGCCCCTCAGGACAATTCCGGATCACCCAGACAGCATCTTGTACCTCCAGCAACCTTATTTACTGTATCTCTTGCAGTAAATGCCCAGCCATCTACATTGGGGAAACAGGAAGGAGACTCGGAGACCGCTTCAGAGAACACGTCAGGGCTGTGAAGATTAAAGATCTCTCCAAGCCCATTGTTTCTCATTTCACCTCTGACGGCCACGACCACTCTAATCTCTCCGTCTGTGTTCTCAAAGACGGTTTTCCGAACTCATACATCAGAAAGACCACCGAAACTAAAATTATTCTCCAGCTAGGATCACACATTCTCCCTTCCCTTAACGACAGATTACTGTTCTTTTAAATTTTCTCCATTCATTGGAAGTTTCATTTCACACCTCTCTGCACCCATTCTGACTTCACACCTCTTGATTGGCCTCTCTTTCTGTCCCCTGCTCCCGCCTCTCACTCCTCCTCCCTCTCAACCTTTGTTCTCCCGCTACTTTACCTTTGCCTACTGCCCTGTCTCTCTCACACCTGAAGAAGGCTCCACGGCCGAAACGTTGTGTTCTCTTTCTTCTTTTTTTCAGCATGGAATAAACCTATTACTTGTTCCTTTGCAGCCTACGCATGCTGACGCAGCTACCCACCTGAACCATTATTAGTATATATTTGTTTGTGATTTCTCCATATCATATCTACATTTATTTGAAGATTATTATGTAATTGAAGTAGAGTAAAACGGATCAATTGTTAAATATGTTGTAAGGTTTTTAAAGAAGTTTAAACTTGCTTTACTGTACATCATCTACCAAAGATGTCTAACAAGCTATCTTTATATGATGTATCTTTTCTAAATCTATGTTGACTACCCAATTGAATAGTATTTCCAGTAAATAATACTCCAATAGTAAATAGAGATACTATATGACTGTCCACTTGAATAGTATGTCCAGTATATAATACTCCAGTAGTAAATGGGGATAATAGTTTATCTCTATTGCCTCTGTAGCTTTACATTTTATGGATGTAAGACTGTAATGACTTGCTTCATTCCTTAACTCACACATCCTTTTTGTACTGTAGATGGGTGCCGCAGGAGATTTTTAATATAACATCTGACATATTCATATTAATGAAAAGTGAACACCAGCTGTTATGAAAGGATGTGAAATTAGTATAACAAATGGTACATTAATGATATTATTAATATTTCCAGGAAAGTTGACAAAAGGAACAAACAACCCAAAAGGCCAAATATAGATATAAAAAGAATCTCTCATCTTGCAGGAATACTGCATCAAGAAAATGCAACAAATATGTTTAAAAAGCCTTTTGCCAGCTTTCAAGGCAGTTTGAAAGACAGGAGGCTGATAGGTTTTTGCTAATAAAATAAAACAACATGTACAGTATGTAGAGTACTGTATATAATGTGTGTGTTACATACTTTTTCACTTGAGGGTTACAGTATGTTCTATCTTCACAGATACTGTAGATTAAACTGCACAATGCCTCAAAAGCTTGTTTCAGACTCCAATTACATTTTGCATAAAAAGTACCTTATATATAACTTAAAAATCTACTACAATGTAGTTTCCACTTTTGTTCTCTGAATTCACTGTTCAGAGCATGTTTGTTTCTACTATTAGTAGTAGTATGCTTCCTAAATGCAATTTACATGGTGAAATATTTCATCAAGATTCTGTACATACTTTGAAAGATATAATAGTCTTCTCTGTAAGGGCCTGGTTTGGTTTGTGCATCCACAAGAGGTAAGTAAATTATTACTAGGCATACCTTGGTGAAGGCCAATGTGGCTCCATTTCATTGACAAAATTGTAGACTTTATCACATGACCTCAGACTTGTTGAAAATGAAACACAGTAAAATTATATGTACCATTGGTAGCAGTTGGTGATGCCTTCCAGATCTAGAATATACTGTACTCCCAGCAATGCAATTGGTATGGATAACTACAGCATGTATATTTACTACACTAAATATCCAAATATTTTTGTCACTGGAGTGCATACAATGGAAGAATTGGTATCCTTTGTTGTAATGATAGTGAAGTAATTTTTATGCAACAAAATATCTAAGCTTTAAATAGAATATTTTTACATATACTATGTGTAATTATAATTTGTATATTAAGAAAGGACTGGTCGATATACTGTACGTTATACTGTAAGCTTAACATTATACGTATGTGTGTATATACTCTTCATATTTAAATACCTTTTTTATCCCAGAATGAACTTACTTGAAAGTATTCCACAAAAAAAAAAAAGCACAACACATTTAGCAAGCCATGGGAATGAGCTCCTAAATTACAAAAGATCTCCTACTGGTTGTGCTGTTGGACTACCCGAGGTCTCAGATCTAAGGTCAAAGCTGGCTTTTTCAAAACAATTCAAGTGGTAAAAATCAAGCAAAGAAATGACTTGCCCACACACTGCGAAGCCATTTTGAGCTGCTACAAAAGGCTAAAGAATGTTAGGAGAGGGTGAATGGCAACAGGAAGAAATAAGGGAAGTGTCAATTACGTTTGCACATTGAAACCTTGACTTTACAGATTGAGCTGTAGATGCTACTGTATGTGTATATAGGATCTCATACTATATTAAAAGCCAATGAAAACAAAAGCATGCCGTAATTGGGAGAAGTAGATTGATAAAAAATAACCACTGATTTTATTTTTACAGCCATTGCTGGTAATCTGGTAATACAGATTACTGAGAACAGAAAATCCAGGAAATAAAATGTACAGTATATGGGGTTTTTCCATAAAACACAGCCAGTAAAATTGCTTTCTCATACCAACTCCCAAACATTGATTTGAGTGTGGGCTGTTTCATTAACTGGTTGTATTTAGGATTTTCTAAGCATTGGCATACATGTGAAGTTGCATGGGGTCATAATGTGCAGTCTTGGGATGTCTCAAATCCAGGATCCTGGGTTTGTCTCTAATTCTCTCTGTGTAGAGTTTGCTATCTAGGTTAATTAGAAGCTCTATGGCCTAGCAACTATAAATTACTAACCTTGTGAGAGCATGCATGTGTGTGTTCATTCTGTAGGTGGGTGGTAAACTACAGTATTTGGGATGTGGTCCTACGTTTAACTTTGTCTTTGTGTCTAAGAAGTGGATGGATCTTTAAAGACATATTATGTGTAAATTCTCCAGCATTTAAAACTGTCTCAGTTTGTCTTCCATTTATGTTTATTTAATTGTGGAAAAAAGAGTCAGAATGTAGTAGAAACTGATTAAACTTTTAAAACCAACCTGATCTTAAATTTAACAATAAACCACATCATAAAAATTAAACGGACATTCAGCATCTTCTTAATCTACCTTTTAACATTTGTTTTGTTTGTTTTTCTTTTCATTTCATACTCTGTTTTCTTTTAGAAATGCAAAGGTCTTTGTGATGGAGCATTCGTTTTCAAAAATCTCTGTGCTGAATGCAAGGACAAGAATATGTGTTCAAGATCATCTAAAAGGAATATTAAGTTAGAGGAAATTTACTGTTTAATGCTGCTATAAGAATAGGAAGAAAAAAATGTCTCTTACAGTGTGTTTGGTGTAATATTCCACCCACCATTTTGAAACTCTAACCGCAGCAATAAGAAATCCTCTTTCATCAAATCATTTTATAGCCTTTGTATTCTCACAGACAACCGTGGCTGCTACAGTACTTTGGGGGTTAAAAGTCATTAATAAAGGAAGAAGGAGGTGTTGATCCTTAATGTAATTAGAAACTGACATTTACTCGGGGATAACATCTCAATCCTAATCCTATTTCTTAACAGAGTTATAATTTAGAATCTATTGCTGTTTATACTTCATAGTGTTCTTTGTTTTCCTTATATTGCTTTGGGTATACATATACTCTGTATCCTTCTTATCTATTGTTTATCACTTTCATTGACAAATATGGAAGGAAGCCCGTTTCTGCCAGGGAGTAAAAAAACGTTCAATGGTATCTCGCAATTGCAACATTGTATCTCAGAATTCTGAGTTTATATCTCGCAATTGCGACTTAAAATATAATTACTACTTTATTTCTCGTAATTATGAGTTTATATCTTGCAATTGTGACATAGAATCTCAGAATTACGACTTCATACAGTATCTCGCGAAAATGACTTTATATCTCACAATTGTGACTTTGTATCTCACAATTGCGACTTAAAATCTCAGGATTGTGACTTAAAATCTCAGAATTATGACTTTATATCTCGCAATTGCGACTTTCATTGTCTGTCCTTTTGTTATTGTAATGGATTCGGGTTCTAGGGCTTGTGCCCTCGCTGCTCCCACCCTAGTTCATGCCTCATTGCATGGACTTGAACCCACGTCTTGCCAGCTGAGCTGAAAAAGACCTTCTTTAGCCCCGCCGGCCAACATCCCTGTTATGCGCAGGGGAGGGCGGTGCCGTCACCGCACTGCAACCAGATCATACACTATATTCATAAACCGTAAAGGATCTATGGGCCTGAAGACTTGTCTTGTCAAGTTCCCTGATAAAAATCAAATTAATTACACTATTTTTTATGGAATCCCATTTCAACAAGGGAGGCTTCCATAGTACCAGGATGGAATAGTAGACAGTGGGCTTTTTTAATGGTTTTTATTTAAAATACCAGAAATACAGAAAAGGAGACAGAATATGAAAAAGATACAGAAATAGACACTTTACATCCAGAGGAATTCACAATTATAAAAGCTGAAACTTATGCTTCTTACATATTTCCATTGTATGTCTTGTCTTTTGATTCTTTACATTTCTAACAGAATTTAAGTACAAAAGGAATTGTACTTTAAAAGCATTAATAGAGGGAGCAGTATTAGACCATTTACTTTTGTGGATGAAGAATTTTGCCAAAATAATTAACAGATTAATTATAAGAACATATCCTTTATCCAAATCAAATCTAAATATAAAAATATAAAAAATCAAAATCTTTAAATTAAACATTTACCTTTAAATGTTTAACAATAACACTTTGCAAATCTATCCATTTTGTTTATGATATGAAGTCGTAATTCAGAGAGTTTAAGTCGCAATTGCGAGATATAAGCTTGTAATTCTGAGATACAGTGTTGCAATTGCAAGATACCATTGTACATTAACGAGGATTAATAAAGAAACTGGAATCCTTTTTTTGAGGGGGGGGGGGGGCTAAAAGGATCCCAAGGACTTGAACTGTGAAGTCTTGTAGTTATATTTAGGCTGGACTGAATTCCAGTTCTGGAAAGGCATACTGTAGAGGTAGGGTTGGTGATATGATGATCTGTATACTGTATATATACTGTAGTATGTTATGCTATATTTCTGCCAATGTGAACATGAGAGGAAATCTCATTATATTGTTGTGACAAAAGTTGAAATACTTTTAAAAATGGGAACTGTATGTACTGCATATTCAGTAAATACATTTTTTCTTATATAATTTTAAAGTTGACTCAGGTTACTACAGATTTATCCTTTAAAACATTAATTGCACATTCCAATTATTTTTTGTTTGAAGATTTTAGAAATTGTCATCCTCCTGAAAAGCTTTGTGTCATTTCTATGATTTTATGTTCTTTGAATTGTGTTCAGTCAACAGCTAACAAGAACACATCGTTTATTAATAATCACTAACTGATTTACCATGATTTCAATGTTTTACTTGTACTCTGTCCTAACCAGAAGAGTAATTTTATTTAATATAATAGAATGACTAGAAGCTAGAGTGCTAAAATTAGCCAGATTGAATAATTTTCTTCTCCTTCATAATATGTTAGTATACTCTATATTGCCTCTTTATAATATCATGTCACCTTACTAGCATTTTCAGTTGTGGTACAATATGCCATGTTAAGCACTAAATCACAATGCTTAGAAATGCTATGTCGCAACTTATGGCTGTCCTCTACACCACACACCCAGTTATAATTACATGTTCCAAACACAAATATATACAGTAAATACAAATTGAACAAAAATGCAGAATATTATCATATCATATTAGATTTATTGATCCTGAAGGGAAATTGATGATGTATCGAAACATTGATATTGTATCGACCGCGGGGTTCAGTACAGAATGGAGCAGGCATAGGACTCAGGAAAAGGGGTTAATCAACATATTTATTTTCCAGAACAGGGGAAAGGTACACACACAGGGACAGGGATTACAGCACTGCACCTATAGTACACTAACACAGATACAGAAGGGAGGAGCCTGTCTCCCAGCCTCCGTCCCACAATATGCAGTCCAGTAGTCCCGCCTCCAGATGCTGTTCCTGTCATGCCCTGTACACCTAGAGGGCGCTCTACTTCTGTCCCATTCCTAGTTCCGTTCCTAGTTTGATTATTCATGTCTTTCTGGTGTTTATTGTTGTGTAGCCTATTTACCTCCGGTTTCTGCTCTGCTCCTTGCTCAGTATTGAGGGTTTGGATGTCGTGAGTCCTGCCTATTACCAGGTCGCCCCACATCTGTGGCCTGAGGGCATAGGTTTTTATACCAACATCGTCCGACCCCCTGAGCCTGAGCTAACCTCCGTGTTGCCCCTTTTGCCGCTACGCATAGGGTCTCTACTGCTCTCCTTGTCATTGCACTGCATACCCTTCCGACATCCATGACAGTTCCCAGCCCGCCTTGCGTGCGCATGGCTAAATCACCCTGTGTGGCGCTACATTGACCCCACCTGAAGAGTCCCACTGCTAACACCAATGTAATGGCTGCAGGGTTTGGTACGGAATGGAGCAGGCGTAGGACTGAGAAAAGGGGTTAACCAACACATTTATTAACCAGAACAGGGGAAAGGTACACACACAGGAACAGGGATTACAGTGCTGCATCTACACTGACAAAGACACAGAAGGGAAGAGGCTGTCTCCCAGCCTCCATCCCACTATATACTGTACAGTCCAGTAGTCCCACCCCCAGGCACTGTTCCCAGCCCGCCTTGTGTAGGCATGGCTAAAGCGCCTCAGGTGGTGCTACAATATCATATCATATCATATTGAGTACAAGCTAATATATTGTGAGGTGCTGTTTTTTTTTAAATGCATTACTTTTCCATACACAGAAATAAAGCAATAGAAAAAAAGTATTCACCCTTATCTGTTTGTCATTACTGGAACTGTAATGAAGGGATGTAAAAACTAATAGTCACAGACATGCTCTGTGGGATTGCTATCTGTACTGAGTTTTCAGTGGATGTGTGAATATTGAACTTATTTAGAGGTGTAAAATGAATAAGCAAATATAATATTGTGAATGCCAGTATAAAGGTGTGATATTAGCTGCTATATTCATTTAATAGAAAGAGCATGATACTACTCACTGTGGAATTTCTTGAAAAAAACAATCTAAAGTTGCCATGTACTGTAAGAATGGATGATGAAACCTGATTTCTCATACTTTAATGAGAAGCTTTTTATTTGTACCTTTGGAGATAAAAGACATGACCCTTTACATGTAGTGATTTCCAAGAACTGTAAAAAGACACGTATTTTAGTGATTGATGTAAAATGTAAAATTATATACAGAAAATCATTTCATTTTAAATGTGAACATTATTTTATTCCTTTCTTTACACTTTCACTTAAATATTTTAAGAATGTCCTTTTAATGTTGTTTTAAAAAATAAACAAGATAAAGTGACAGTGTTTTTCAACATCTAAATTCATCTTTCATGTTAGAACCAAACAAATTGTATCTTCATAGGACATTTTGTTCTTTGATGTTCTATAATTTGATACATAGCCAACGCTTAATTGTCTTCTTTCCTTTGTAGGACACCGATCTCATAATGATCCCATATAATGAGGTCTTCATTTTCAATTGTTTGTGTCAAGTTATAATAATAATCTTGACCTCATTTGAATAATTCTATGTGTAGTGAATACATTTTTTCCAAAAAGTAAAAAATAGCTTGGCAGATGAATTCACCAGTTTCAGTTTGTTCTGGTTTAATAATTGGTGCCAGATATAAGGTAGTTCTTTGTGCAATGGATTTTAGATTTGGGCTTCTGTCAGATGGGAACAGCCAAGATTAAATCAATTTTCTCTATAATTTGAGCCTAAATCTCCAGAGATATAAGACCAAAGCTTTAGTTCATATTTTTGCTTTTCATTATCTTTGCCACATATGAATTGTCAAGGGGTAGTGTGGGTACAAACTCCTCGTTGATGACATGCTAATCAGCCATAAAGCTGCTTCTAGGTATAACCTACTTCAGTTGCAAATTAATGTGCTAACCCACTTACAATGTAATGAGGTACATAACATTTAACTGCACTGTTTACTACCTTTTCATGAAACAAAGAAAGCACCTCGCTTGTCATTTCCTCATCTCACTTATAAGAAAAACAGATGTTTGCTGTGATATTGTAATATGTTAGTATGCAAAGTTTTCCATATAAATGACATGACATCTACAGTATTAAAATGCAACACAAATCAATGCTACTTTATTTTTTGTTTTGTTGATGCAATTTATTAAGAGTTGCAGCAACCTGGAGCCTATACTGGGAGCATTGGGAGAAGATGGGAATACCTCTATACTTAAAAATACTTAAAACAAACAGTTCAATGAATGGAATACATGTTCTGATATACTGCACAGATGCAGCTATCTAGAATGTGTAAGATAGTCAGTATGCCTCTGTAGGCACTGCAGTATCCTGGACAGAAGTGTTTATATAGTTTCTATATTATTATTATTATTATTATTATTATTATTATTATTATTATTATTATTATTATTATTATTATTATTAAATTATTTCTAAATAATCTGATGCAGGACTGCACTACTCTGCAATAAGTCCAGATGCCACAGTGAATCCTTAAAGTATCACATCTTTGTGGGTTGTAAGACAAATCAGTTCATTATTAAATGTTTATTAACTGATGAATGCATTTCTGCACTAATCATACTAGCATGCATGCTAGCGACAAACAATTTAATTAAATACAATGATAACATTGTAGAGACAGGATGTTGTTACCACAGTGCTACTACAACTCAAAATGAGATATTTCACAATACTAAAAACACAATTATAATGATACAATGATTCTTTAGTTACAGTAGACATAATTATAAGTAATTGTATATAAATAGTAATTAGAACACAGATCATTTTTAGTTTAGATTTTAATTATAAAAATACATAATACATAGTGGCATTAAAAACATATCATATTTAAAGGCAAATAAATACATTAAAAAAAACAAAAGAGGCGATATTAAAATAAGTTTTGAGTAGTGATTGGAATGATTTTGTTGTGTACTGTACAGTAAGTTGCACTGTAGCTGATACAAGTCTGCACTACATTTACTGTAGATCAATCCTGTATATTAATATTTGCCATTGAGGTACAGTATGCACCGCTCTAAACATTTTAATATCATTATTTACAGTACATACATCTCCGTTCCTTTAAGGCTTCACTGCACAACAAATTGCAACATTTGACAATTTCAATTGTTTTGATTAATTTATGGCCACTCCTTGAAATGTATTGTTTTCTGAGAAACGAGGCACATTAAAAACGAGGTGCAATCCAGGCTCCATTCATGGCATATACTGTACTGTAATCCTCTTTTCAGAAAAAAAAAAAATACTTTCACATAACATTTTAAAATGGTGGCTAGGCTATATATTTTACATGTTTATATAATGTATAAAATATATTATATATTTAAAAAAACCTGATTATTTGACTATAAAAAAGCACTTTAAATGAAGTTACTGTTTCAGTAATATCTAACGCAACACAAGTGCCACCTATAGATTGGAGAAGTGTTGAATTTGGCATGCTGAACAGAATAGCACAATGCAATTTCCACTGACACTAATTTTAATACAGTACATATTCTAGGTGGTTGCATCAGTATCAATACAACAAAAGGGATATTCTATGTAGAACCAATTGTGTCACCAAGCAGCAAAACATCTTTCTATTACCATCCCATGAGCTGAAGAAATGTGGTTATCCTTGTAAGATGTTTTAATCTATTAAAATTCAAGTAATCATTTGATTTTAGTTTTCCTTTTAGCTTATATTTGCTTTTTTCTTGGCACTTCTTACATTTACAGTTATCTAATTCTGGATGACATATCTTGTGCATGTATTAGCTGGTAGACTTGCAAGAATATGTCTCAACATTCCGGAGAAAGCTTAAGGCCAGAATCATAGTGTAATTAACCCAATAATTATGGAAATAAGGACATGTAAAATCGCATACAGTAATTGTACTGTATGTCCTGTGTACTGCAACAATGAAATCCACAAACTGACAGTTCACCTTGCTTGAAACACAAATATTATTTTTACATATAAAATTAAACATAATATACAGTATTTGGTAAAGATCTGTTCCACTCATGTCCATCACCCAGCTGACATCGCACCTAATTCCTGTCCTTTGTCTTCCAGGTAGTAAGCCCACACAACGGCTCCACATAGCCATTTCAGGGGTGGGTCCCCTTGTCCCTGATCTGGGCTCTTGGTTTTTAACAGACCATCAAAGGAGTCTACTCCTATAATGAGGGTCATTCTTTATCTGCCCCCTCACCTTAATACAAATTGCCAAGATTAACCCTAGCAGGAGCACAAAGCTCCCAAAAACATAGCTCCCTGGGGGACTGAAGATCCTTCTCCATGACAAGGTAACTTGAGGTGGGGTATTGAAGCCCCTTCACCACAATGAGGTAAAGTAAGAGGGGAACAGCTACCCCAAGTGAAGGAGTTTAACTGCCTCAGGGTATTGTTCATTGATGCGGATAGAGGGGATTGAGAGATTGACAGCTGAAATGGTTCAGTGGCTGCAGTAATGTTGAGGCAGTACTGAACTGTGGTAGTGAGGCAGGAGCTGAGTTTTTGGACAAAACTATTGATTTTCCACTCAAACTCTATCCCCATCATCATCTATGGTTGTGAGCTTTGGGTAGGTATTGAAAAAATGAGATCATACTTTAGGTATAAGCAACAGAAATGAGGCTTGTCTTTAGAGTTGCTGGGCTTACTCTCTGTAAGAGGAAGCTTGATAAACCGAGAGGACCCTGAAGAAGAGTCGCTGCTCTTCTGGATCAAGAGGAGCCAGTTGAGGTGTTTTGAGCATCTGAAGAGGATGCCTGTCAGGTGCTTCACACTGGAGGTGTACTGGGCATGGCCCACTAGGAAGAGACCCCATGGAAGACCCAGGACAAAACTGGAGGGATTATATCTCTCAGACAACCTATGAGAATCTGGGAACTCTGCGGGAAGAGCTGGACACTGTTTGTGGGGAAATGGAAGTCTGGTGTGCCCTGCTAAGCCTCTTATTACCATGACCCTCACAAGGAGTAAGTGGTTAGAAAATGGATGGAAGAACTTGTGATAAAATGCATACTTAATAGGATATTGTAATTAATCAAACTATAATGATGATCTGCAAATGCAAGCAATATAGACCTTGACTCCATCTGTAATGAAAATTGAAATTAAATTATTTTGTTGCCACAATCAATAAATGCTGGAGTAGAAGCAGGAGTCTGTACTTTAATATTTTTTAAGAAAGGTGTTAAAAGTACCTAACACTTTTTTTTTCTTAAAAAGGTTTATTTTATGAATAAGAAAACAAATAAGTTTAACCAAGCTCTGTATGGCACATGTTCAGATGATTGTGCAGAAGCCATAAAAATGGTTGTGTTTATAATTTAAGAATTCAGTTTACAGTATATTAGACAAACATTTCCAGTAATTACTGTTTTGTTTTCAAGCTTCAGTATTTCATTTGCTGTTCTTAATTAGAAAGTTCAATTAGCTGGTGTTTAGATGTCCTTATTGGAGAAAATAGAATGTGTTTAGCTAAGTGAAGTACAGGTACGTAATCTCAAAGCATTTATACTTTTACTACATTAACAATTTCTGAGAAAGACTTAGAATAATGTCATATTTGTTAACCCTCATGCATGCATCTTTACTATGCAAATACTAAATAAACTTGGGATTCGTTTTACAGCAATCGAAGTGGATGACATTTATGGAATCATGGTTTGAAAAAGACAACACAGCTGGGATATGTTGTGTATTTGACTTAATATGGCAGATGGGGCTTTTTAAAATATTAACTTTATAAAAGAGCATGCCAATCTGTCATAACCTTCAGCTGGTTGAAACAACATCAGGAAAATAAATAATTTGTTTAAAATTATACATTTTGTATCAGGCTTTCAAGCAGTGATTTTATATATTTATCTTTTAGTGCTTTTTTTTCTTTACCTCCCTTTTTGTTTAAATCATTATTTAATTTTTCCTGGCTTAAAGTGTATACACTACATATGAAGGACATTAACATAAAAGAGTAATTTCAAATCTATAAAGATTCATATGAGAGGAGGACATAATTAATTATTTAAATAACCATGGAATGCATGCTGGACGTGGGATAATTAGGAGCTCAGAGCAAACTCTGGCTGCTGCCTGCACCTTCCAGGGGAATACGCTAAACAAACAGCCGCTAAATTAGGCCGCATCAGCATAGAATCAGAATACAGTTCAAACTCGTGAGGCTTGAAGACTTTCTTATGGTAAAAATTAACTCAGCAGTCTGTGACAGGGCAGCATGTCTGCTAAATGACCCGGAAATTTCCCAAGGCAGTTACTTAGTATGCTCCAAGAGATATTGCCTGGCAAATGCTGAGCCTGAACATCTCACTTGGGCCAATTTCTACAAAAAAAATTATGCCATTTATCATTCTCCCTTATACTCAAAGGACTGGGTTTTTGAAGGGGAAGAAATGCTGGACATGTAACTGTTACTGTTGCAAACTATCGGAGTTTGTCTTTTTAGTACCTCCATTCACTCTCTTCAGGTCAGCATCTCAGCATCATTACTGCACATTTCATCATAGTAAAAAAAAATGTAACACAGCCTTTGTTCTCAGAGGATAGTTTTGTTTAAGTCTAGAAATCCACTCTACTGCTTTATTGTTATGTGAAAATTCCTAAGGAACATCTGGACTGTGCTTTCAAGCCAGGTATTCAAGAAGGTCATGTATTTCTTCGTATTCTTCATTTTGTCTGTTATGATCAATGGATTATTTTTTTAATTTATATAATCTTATTTAGGAGAAAATATTTGAGATGCATTTAAACAATTCTACTGTTGTGTCAAACTTGCCAAGTCAAGATTCTAGTACTTTTGAAGATAAGCAAATGTTCCTCAAATATGTTTAAGGAGTGCTCCTCACATTTTGTGTTATTGGATTGAAGTTGGTTGCTTTTCACGTTAAATTATTTTCAAAAACTGTAAATCAATATAACAGAATTTTACAAATGAATTCTTGATTGAAGTTTAAATTTTCTTCTTCTCAATATGTATGTAAATCTACTTTAATCAGTTTACAGGTAAGATCTTTCTGGAATAAAGAACAGGATATTGTTTTCAAGTTTTGGAACTCATACTGTAAATCTATCATGTTAGTTTAATTGTTACCTGAAATATGTGCAGTATATTACGTACTGTATTAAATCTGCAATTATGTAGCACTTCTGATATTTTGCTTCATGTAAACTTTAATGAAGACAAAAAGTATGTACTCTATATAACATCCTAATATTCAGGGCACTAATATTCACTCCTGGTCCTGGTGGGCCATTATGCCTTCTGGTGTTCTGGGCCCCTAATGACTTAATTGGTCTTTCTTACCACTGCCTCCAGGTTTTTTCTCATTGAGGATTATAAGGTACCTATAAAATCTGGTGGACTAGAGATGAATGGTAACAGTTTGCTTTCTTCCACCTTGTCTTCAAGTAGTCTGTGAGATACTGTGATATTTGATTCCAAATATGGATGGAAGAAAATATTAAGTCTTAAGTCTTAAGTATTAAGTCTCGCAAAAGTATTCAGCCCTTTCCTATTTTTCCTAGTTTTTGAAATGATAAATTAAAGCAATAAACATTTTTCATTTAATATTATTCAAATCTTGAATGTTCAAACTGAAGACTTTAAGGGAAAGAAAAGTTAAAATAAATAAAAGAAAAACCTGAAGAGAAATAACTGAAATGGTTTCATATAGTGCATTAGTATTCAGACCAGTGAACTCAACATTTGGTTGAAATATCTTTAACAACAATTATACAGGCAAGTCTTCTTGTGTAAATCTCATTTGCTGTATTGCTTGCAGTAAATGCCCACCCATCTACTTAGGGAAACAGGAAGGACACTCGGAGACCGCTTCAGAGAATATGTTAGGGCTGTGAAGATTGAAGATTTCTCCAAGCCTATTGTTTCTCATTTCACCTCTGATGGCCATGATCACACTAACCTTTCCGTCTGTGTTCTCAAAGATGGTTTTCCTAACTCCCACATCAGAAAGACTACAGAAACTAAAATGATCCTGCAGCTAGGATCACACCTTTCCCCTTCTCTCAAAATCAGACTAATTTTCTTCTAAATTCTCTCTATTCATTGTAGGTTTCATTTCACACCTCTCTTCACCTATCCTGACTTCACACTACTTGATTGGCCACTCTGTCTGTCCCCTGCTCCCGCCTCCTGCTCCTCCTCTCTACCAGCTTTTGTATTCCTATGCTACATTACCTTTGCTTGATGCCCTGTCTTTCTCACACCTGAAGAAGGCTCAACGGCTGAAATGTTGTGTTTTCTTTCTTCGCTTATCAGCATGGAATACACCTATTACCAGTTCCTTTACATCTAGTATATGCCATCAGTCTTGACAAGCATTCCAGTCTCTGCTGATAAGAAGCAAATAACATACTATATAATATAACGGTTCCACCACCATGGTTGACAGTAGGAAGCATGGGTGCATTTATTCTGAAATCGTGTGAACCATTATCATTGCACATAGTCAGTTAGCTAATGGTGTACTTTGTTAAGGTACGTGTGTGCACCTACTATATAATAATTTAGGTTTGCTACAGTTATTTCTCTAAATACACTAGGCAATCATGACACTTACATTTTTCTTTAATATTACTAGTTTACATCTTTTTGTTTTTTGCTTTGAAGTAGGTTGCTACTAGTGTCATGACTGCATACTTTAAAGCAAAAAATATACTGGGCATGGGTCTGAAAACTTTTGCAAGGCATTGTAATTTTATCTGGTTCTTTTTCTTATCAGAATTTTTGGAGTTATAGGAATTCATTTTTTTGTTGTTGAGCCAATTAATCAAACCTTTTGTAGAACCAGTATTTTTGTTTGTATTTGTCAAGAGATAGATTCATTTATTTTTGAGAGCTGTTTTAGAGCTATACTTAAGTCAATAGATTAATCTTAGGTGCAACTCAAGGATTCCAGAGGTGTGTTTAGTTTAATCCTTTTTACAGTTCAGTGCTTTATTGAACAGTTAAAAACTACAGAGTATAGATGTATCAAAGCAGAAAGAAAGGAAAAGAAGGTGGACCAGGTACTATAGGTGTGTAAGTATTATTTACCTAATATTTATTTCCTGTGGAGGGAAACTGGGGATATGTAGGATATTTAGGTGGAAGAGGAATCATAAATAAATTATTTGTGTTGGACAGCTAATACATAATGCTTAATGCTACCTGCAAACTTAAAATATTTTTCACTATTACTATGCATATAAATACAATTTTAATTTCAGATTAATATTGTAATCATTTTTTGGGTTTAAAGAGTTGTTTTTTTGTCTCATTGTGTTGTACTACGGTTTCACAGCAGCTACAGTACAGCTACACTATACTGTATATTGTAAACTATTGTATTCAACATACAAAACAGAATCTCTTTTAAATTCAGTAACCAAGACAATCCTGACTCCTGACCGGTGCTTACATGTATTTTTAATGTTTGATGCCAACTTTAATGTCTTTCCATTAAGAATTTATTCCTCCTCTGATTTTTCATAAAGTATAGATAGTGGAGTCTCCGCTACTCAGTCTTCTATCATTGACAGCAGGTGACTCAAAATCAAACCACAAAAAAAAGCACCTGTTCAACAACTCTCTTTGATCTCATACAAAACGTATGCAGCATAGTGGCAGGATAACATGAGGGACAACAGTAATGTTTACACAGCTGGAAAATATAGTGCAAGATGACTTTTGCAAATCTTGTGGAGTTCTAACATTTATGGGCGAGGTTCATAATTTATTGTGTAGCCTCCCTCCAGCTTTTTTTCCCCTGATTTCAATCCCTTTGCAACCTGAAACCCTTTAACTTAATTTGAAATTAATTATTTTAACTGCCCTGTGGTATAAATATGTTACCTAATCAGTTGCTGTGGGAAACTAACCACTTTTATTATTTAATTAAAGCACATCAGAGGCAGCGGCTTGTTAAAAAATACTGACTTTGTTGTCATTTAACTGCTTGAAAGAAAACACTAAATGCATCCTATCTCCTCAGTTTGCAAGATTTCATTATTATTGATGGTTTGAAAAATTACATGTGGTTACATCATTGGATGACCTTTAATGTGAATTTAAAATAATGTATTTAAAGTTAAGATATATACCAACAGAATTAAGGAACACGTCACTTGACGAGCACAAGGGGAAAGTGCTTTTCTGCATATTTTAAATTCTCTAATTAGATCCTAATTAGGTTGTGCAGTAGAGTGTAATTTTAGCTAGTAACACCTTTAGGCATTTTTAAAATAACCAATGTTAGCTTGCTGTGATAAGCTAGCGGTATGATATGAAATAGACCTATTTTTTGTAATACCAATTACTCTTAATTTTGTTTTCTGACCTTTGTGCACTATTACATTGTATGTACTCAGCATACTTGTACTGGATCAAAGTTTGTTTTTGAAAGTATAACTGCATATCTAATTTTCTTACTCACGTCACTTCTTACTAACCTTTCTTACTAAACTTATGATTGCTTAATGAAAGGTTAATGCAACTAGACAGTGCAAAGATACAAAGAGTAAGTCCATTCTCTCCTCTTCTATCAAGTTTAATATTAATACTACATTATGATATCTATTTTATGGCAAATTGAGCATAGGAAGCATGTGTGTGTATTTCTGTTTATATTATATATTTTATAATTATGTATTATAATTACAACTGCAATTTAATTATTACAAATGCATTTTGGTTTTTCAGAAAGCTAAGAATAAATTCTGATAATCCTTTCAGCATTTAAAGAGAGAACAGATCCTGGGTTATTGCTACCTGCCGTTTCTTCTAATTATCTTCCTGGTTCATCTCCTTTTTAACAATTAACGGTTGTTTTGATCCATGCGTGAGCCTTCATCAGCTCCTGCTAATCTGGTTTTTGCATATAGCGCACAATGTTCCAGACAAACACGCAGCTAGCAAAGCTCTGGAGAGGAATCTGAAGAAAAATAGACATAACACCAGAATACAGAAAAAAGAAAGTCTTAACTGATATAAATCTCCACAGGGTTCCTCAAATTAAACCCCAGCCATTATAAAACAAGACAGCTCTTTCATACCTCATCTACCAGCTGCTGCTATGGATTTTCCTTTGTGATATTATTTTGTTGAAAGGTTTGTTTTCTCGGCAAACACAATTATGCATTTATTATTTTAAGTGTTAAAAGAATACACATCAAAGTGATTTTTAAAGGGTCTGATATCTCTTGAAACCTACTTTACAATGACATTGAGAAACAGTTCACAAATTTTGTTTTTATTTCCTGTGAGGATGAGAGTATGATGTCACTTGCGCAAATTAGTTTCTATGTGATGTACTGAATCAAGCCTAATGTCTGAAGCATGCTGTACCTCTATCTCCTTTTCTGCAGGAGTACTAGATCTTTTGGAATCAGCAACGTTTACATTTTTAAAAAAGTATATAAGGGTTAACTGCTTTGATTAATAGACCTGGAAATGCAGTCCTTATGGACCACAATTGTTGGATTGGGATAGACACAACACACAAAAGATTTTCCATTTCCCACTATCAGAAATTATTTTATTTTGATTTAATTTACATGTCTTTCCAATGCACCAACATTAGCAATTGTAGATGTTTTTGTGAAAGTATTTCTGTTTAGAGTAAGTAATATTTGCACAAAATATTTCTTATTTAGGAGAGTTCTAGAATAAATACAACATTAATTTATACAGTATATTACATAATGATTATTTGTAAATCATGGACATGTTCAGGTAGTACATAGATTTTCAGGACAAATGTTTGCAGAGTGTAAATTTCTGGATGATTCATAACACTGGGTAACTGAAAAAATGAAAACCAACAAAAAGTTTCCAAAAACTACTTCCCAATGTATACTGAATTAGCAGATGCTCTGAAGTTTATTTTACATTTGTTACTGATGTATTTTTTTAATTCTGAAAGTCACTATGTTATTTCTGGATTCATCCAATGTTCAGCTTCCCAATGTCACATTCTGTGATAAAAGGCTTAAATATGAATGCTCACTATTCATGATACTTTTGTTTCATCTTTGATTAAAGTTTTGTCAAAGTAAGGGGCTTGTTACAAAAAGTGGTGCACTATGTTGACTTCTTGTCTACATCCTCCTTCATCAATATACCACAATTGAGCCTGTAAGATTCTGCTGTTAGTTTCCATAAAGATGATTAATAAGTGATCACAGGATATGCCTATAACAGAACAGCTGGTTAAAATGTTATGGTTTGTCAGTTCCGATTTCTATAAATATAGGTATGCAAGCTTGCATTTTCCTTGTATATCTGCAGTACATATATTAGCTATTACAAGTTTAATACTCTTTTAGAATTCCCTGCTTATTTGACTAATGGGTGCTTAATTTCTCTAATAACCCATTTTTAAAATGTTTTTTTTTTTCCTTAGGAAAGGAGTGAGTTACCTCTGAATATATTTGTTAGCATCCTCCAAGACACAGAGCAATAATAAAACATTTTCAGTCCCCTCATTTTTTACTTTAAAAAATGAACTCTGATACTTCTACATTTATATATAATTTAATCTGTTTTAATGCTTTAGTATAGCTTCTGGAGTACAAGCCAAGGGTAATTGTAATTGTGTTGTTTCTGGCCTCAACATGTATTAAACAATGAACATTAAAATTAGGCAAGAAGGTGCTGTATGAATAATTATGTAACTCATAAATCAAATACATTTTAATGCATTGTATAGATTTGATAATTATTCCAATCACACAGTTTTCTAAAAATAATCTATACAATATCTTAATCATTTGTTATTGCCAGTAATGAGATATATATTCATACATCAGGAAAAATAATGTATATTATATACTGTAAGTATACTGTTAGCTTGCTATATTTTAAAATAATTTAAAATGGAATTGGTAGTAAAGTTTAAAGTACTGTATATTTAAGACAAGCATGATTGAGTCATTTTAGTGTAATCTCATTACAAATATGTTTGATTATTCATAAATCAAAGTTTTTTTTTTTTTGGTTACTCCTAAACAAAGATTGAAATACAGTAACTATGAATTCCTCCATTATAAACTACATGAGCATACTACATTATACTGTAGACTACATGAGCTTTGAAATATGTAGCAAGTCAAGCTTTGACTTCTTGTAATATGTAAATAAATCTGAAATCATTGCTATTTATGACACTTTACCTTGTTATTGAGCAGACTGCACATTGCATATTGGCATAAATACATAGATGCTCATTTTCAAAATGTCTACTTGAGAGTACATTTGAAACAGAATCTCTTCAAAATCAAATTTAACTTGTCTTTTCAATTAACACTGAAACTCAATAACTGGTATCTATTGCTTTTGTTTTCTGCCTCTTTGTGAGAAAACCTTTGGAAATGCATAAGGTTAACATTTTCTCCTAGACCACAATAAAACCCATGCATGAAATCTTTTACTGTAAACATTACCTATTTTACACACAGTACTGTTTTACAGTATTGTATTTCTGTTTTTATTCAAGCCAATGTCTCCCAAGTAAGATATTTCTGTACTACAGGAAACACACTCCTCATTCAGAGTTTTTTCAGAGTGATTACCAAGACATATAGATAAAGTACATTTGAGCCTTTCATGGAAAATTACAGAAGCAGGAGGTCCGCACACCAGACATCCATGTTGCTCTCTAGAATATGAACATTCAGTCTGCACCTGCTCATTCTCACACATCTCTGCATGGGCCAGCCATTTTGGAGCAGTTCAATCTGTACACAAAAGATCCAGTTAGCTGCAGTCTCTGTTTAGAAACACAAGTGTTCAGCAGCTAAGTGACACCTGTGCAGGCTACCACATCAGGGTATCCAAGCGCTTAAGCAGCATGTAACTGTGATTATTAAAGATTAAAGATTTAAACAAAAAAAAAACAAATTAACCACACAGTTAAAATACAACCCAATAAAAATACAACAAATGCTGAAATACAATTTTGTAATCATGTCTTGTAAAAAAAGGTTGTATAAACAACAAAGCTATATTGAATTATGTTTAGTAATAACAGTAAGTTCAGGATTCACATCATATGCCTCAGAGAAGGTATTTCTAGTGGAGCAGCTGGGGCTCCATTTGATGTGCTTATGATGTACTTTCAAGTGGCTGCACAGGAGAGCACTTGTGATCCATATGAAGTCAAGAGAAATTTTCCACATGCAGGGGCACAGATAAAGCTAGAGAGGAAAGTTTACAACACTATTTTTTGCTCATATGCCACTTTGGGAACGCTGATGAACATACTGTACTCATTATATCCATTCCTCTTCTTCACAATAGGAAAGTTTTCGCTACATTGTCACTTTTTAATTATTTGTAACATACGATATTGTACTTTAGTATTATGTCACTTACATAGTGAAAACTTTGTTACAAAAGCTATGGATTCATAGATAACTGTAACATTTCAGGTAAATCACACAAAAATCAATCATTCCAATCAGTTTGTCCATGAAATAAGTATACAGTACAGTGCTCTAAAATACATATGGGAAAATACTTGGAATTTAACATCTTCAGTGCTTCATGTTGAATATTCACTATTGATATACTGTATCTGTCATCAATAAATTATTTCTAAAAACATTCTGGATCTTGTATTATCCTTTAAGCTCTAGTTGTATAGAGATCTAGTCTATGTTGATATAATTGCACTTTGATCTTTTTGTACTTTTGCATCTGCACCATTTATAGCAGATGTTTATGTACTGTATAGCATGGATTTGTATGCATATGATGATTGAGCAGTGAATCATGCTTAGAAAAAAACATTATAGCATACTCTGTTTAATGGCAAATAGGTCTCTGGGTAAATGTAGTGGCACAACATTGAAATAATAAACTGGCAAATCAATGGACTAAGTTCAACATTTACAGTAAAAGAAAATAACCATGATTTTAAATGACATAGGAATATGAGTAAATGTGAAAGCCATCCATCCCAAAATACCTATTTGATTTTTAGAAACTAATAGTTTTAAGGTTCTTATCCAGTTTTCTGTTCTCCATAACAGAAACTAATGGTATAAATGAGCCTTCTGCTCTCATTTTCCCTTAGTTTTCATTTGCTTCCTCTGGATACGTGCTTCACTTTTGATTTTGAACAAGTCCTATAGGTTGTCAATGCCTTTGACAAATACTAGAATCAGATTCCCTTGTCATCTGCTCTTTTCAACACTAAAGCAATTCAGCTCTTTTAGCCTATTAAATAAGGGCATTCCTTTGAGTCTGGGACTTATGGAGTAAATAGCAAAATGGCTAATTTGTGTATTGTTTTATTAAAATCAGTGTGTGTGTTAGATTGATGAGGCCAGAACTTTTAAAACAAAAGACACAGTTACAGTTTATTTCTAATCACTTTCACCTTAATTTTCTAAAGATGGAAAGACTTATTTACGAATATTTATTTCCAAAGTGTGTGATTATATATATATACAATAATTAAAATAAGTACATACTGCATATCAAAGTCCATGTGTAAATCAGATTTAGATGTCTACCTAAAAGTTACATATTTTGAATAAATTGTTAAAGAATATCCTGTCATATTGCAGGAAAAGACAAATCTGGGCCTGCTATGAGGCTATTCTTCCTAGTCTAAATATTAATATTTTTTCTCAAGGCTGTTTGTTGTCCACAGGAGGAAGCCTATAGCTTTCATCTTGATTTATAGAGATGGTGATGATAAAAGTTTAGTTTCACAGCTTGGTTCCCATTTCTCTGCTAGATTGCACCCTACAGCATATGTTCAAAGCCAGGTTACAGGAAGTGAATGCAGCTTTATTTTTCTAAATATCGCCCAGAGAAGGAGAAAATGCACTGATAATAGAAGGTCTACTTTGTCATGAAGGAAAAAAAAAGGTTGTTCTGTTAGGGGATATTGTGTAGCAAAAGTAACATATAAGCCTTTGGATATCATTTTGTTTCCAACTAATCATCCTGTATAACTAGTGTTACATCAATGACATCTGTTACCCCCTTTAAGCTCTTTTATTCTGTATATTTTTCTCATGTCCGCTGTATACTCAAGTAAGTCGAAAAAAGTCACGTATAATATTTAACCTTAAGAATACAATGTCTCAAGTAATTATACAAAAGAATGATTCACCTATGACACTGCAAATGCAATAAAGACAATTTGATACTAGCACTGACATCAAACTCAAATTAATAGGATGTTTTCTGCTTTTATGATGAGTTACAAATGACCAAACAGCAAATACCTGATCAATATAATACTTGTTGGTTAACTGTTCAAATATTTTTACTCTTTCTTAAAGAAAGAGGTTCAGCACTACCATTTTGTTTAATTAACACAAGACAGTGGGACTGAATAGACTTTTGTTATATATTTTCTATACACTGTATTTGAAATGTAATACTTAGGAGTCATGCTTTTTTCATGAGTAATTATTACTGATTACTGTATATTTGTAGTTCAAAGTGAAACATCAGTTTCATTGTCCCAATTCCTTTGGAGGGCATAAGAAGATTTACACAAGAGGAGATCATCTGGCCCCTCTGGCACATTGTACTGTATACTGTATGTACTCTAAAGAAGCATCTAAAATGAATAACATTTCCAAAGTAAATTTTCCATTTAGTGTCTGCACACAAGTCCAAGCTAACTTGGTAAATATACATTGTCATTTTGAATTATGTAAACATAGTGGTAAAAGAAAGGTAAACCCCATTATATGCTTATGTAAAGTAGATTTCTGTGTGAATGTTTGATGCCATAGTGTTAAGCAAGGGAGTGGAAAGTTTCCGATAAATATGTTTTGGACAGTAAGAGTCCAGTGGTCTTTTGTAATTCCAGCATTATGCTTTACATTTGGACTTTGTTGTTTTTTCTAAAGAAACACAGGTGATAGATTTATATTCCCACATGGATCTGGATTAACACTTAACACTTTTACAGTGAAAGTTATATTTTACCAAAAAACGTCTAACTTCTGTATCTAAGAGACTTGCCACATTCCACTAAGGATTAGATGACATGCAGGTCAACTGCTATTGAACGGCCACCCTTGAAGGTGCTCCATTAATCAAGTTTCAGCCCCCAAGGAAATCTACAGCTAATGTGACACTTCAAAAACAGACCTTTCAATTCCCTTTGGTATGCTTTAAAATGTCACCTATGACAGTCTCTCAAAGCCTAAACCTATACAATTGAATCTAAATAGAGAGTGTATTGAAGAAGGCTGTTTTCACACAGAAATTCTGAGGAAAAAAAGTGATTACCAATGTTTGCGGCAATCTCTATTTAAAAGCTGTTTTCTTAAAGATCTATTTTTAATTAAATATTTTTTTCTCCCAAATTAACATATTTTTCTATCTCAGATGCTAGGAAATATATGATGTATACCACATTGTCTTGTTTTTTTCTGCCTTTGCTGAAGAAATTGCCCAACCTTCTGGAAGATCACCTTATCAGTAGGGATGTACTGTAACTCAACAACTCACAAACCTGCTTTAGCTTAACACACTAGAAAGAAACTTGCTAAGCCATGTGTTTTGTTCATACAGTATAGGGGGCATTGGCAATGTTATTTCATAAACTGGACATAGATTTTATTTGTCTTATTGAACTCCTCACATAAATGAGTCATTTAAACCATGTGAGGCATTTAGTTATTTTACTTCATGCTGATTTCACTTCCCATTACATGTATTCTGCATGAATCCCAGATGGTTTTCATGACTTGCTATCTGCTATTCTAAATCAATATTCCAGCAAGAACAGTGTCTCAAAAGATTTCTCTATGATGAATGTGAAGAATTAGATGGGGGACCATATCAGTGTTGTCCAGGGTTAAGTGCACTGTTTCACTAATGGACTTCAGAGTACCGAATGATGCTAATGTGTTTCACCATCTCACTTCCTATCAGAGAGCTCTGGGAGGTCTTTCAGAAGCTATCTTTGCTAGGCTATTACATTAGATTGTTAAACAACAAACTAAGCTAAAACAACCAGAAAATGATATTTATAAAGAAACTGATAGGAAGAAATTTGCTACTACTAGAAAAGTTTGCATATAATCCTTCAACAAGAGTTGTAAGTTCTTCAGTTTGTTAACCTCTAGGGAGGGTAATCCAGCTGCCCATGAATTCCCCTGAGGTTTATTTTCCCGAAGTTATTCCGTTTTATTATTACATAGTTCTCCTAAATACTAATTGACCAGAAAATTATTCAAATCAATTAACATTAATTTGTGATATGACCTTTCTTTGTTCTATTGTACCCAATAACATAGACAACAATTAAAGTAATATATTGAGCATTGAATTAAAACTTATAATTCTATTTATGCTTGTTTGTTTCTTGTTAAATATACAATAATAACTTTCAGATACTGATTCAATGTTTTTGTTTGTCAATTTGATTATTTGCTAAATTTATGACTGACTGTGTTACTCTCATGTGTTGTTGATTCTTGAGCATTTTTGTGCTCAATTATTAGCGTTTTGGTTGGTTAGGATTTTCTGAATGTCAAAACTTAGTATATAATTGTACTTGCTCTTTAGTTAGCATTTTGAAGGTGGTGTTTCAAAGTGGAATAACTGGGATATTTAGTGTCATAATTGTTGACCATAGATATTATTTAGGACTTATTATTGTTTCTGGTAGGGGCCAGGATAGATCAGTCCTAATACATAGAAACAGTTAATCTATCAGCTGGGCAAAGGTAGGTGTACAGTTTAGCTCTAGGAGTGATGGAATCAAAATTCAGGCAATGTTGTTTCATGTCTTTGTTCATGCCAAGCTGAAAGTATCATCCTAGAACCTTGTCTTGCATCTCATTCTCTCCTAAGTATCTTCCTATTAGTTTGAACATTCATGGGATGAGCTGTGATGATGTGTAACATGTACAGATCAGAGACCACAGAAAAGGCACATGTTTATCTGGGTATTAGAAAAAAACTGTGATAGAATGCTATCTGAAAATATCTACAGCTTGGTGCAGAGCAGTTTTTGCAGATGTTCAGCTTGTTTTGCTTTCAGCAATGGTCTCACACACACACACACACTTTTTTCATAGTAGACCTCTTGTTGATCAAAACTGTGTGTGTGCCAAATGCTATTCTGCATAATACATTTACCAGTGTTATGTCAGTTCATTAAAATGCCAGTGCACATGCTACAAAATTTATTCCTGATAACTTTGAGAATTTGCTGCAGTTATGAGTGATAGATTTCATATGAAGCATTTTTTCATGCTCAGTATATGACAGTAATATCTGATACTGTATATAAAATATACAATATATTTTATATGTAATATATATATAATAACCTACAGTATGACTTTCAACTTATATATATTAAAACATGTTTTCCATTCTGATGTGTGTAGGTCCATAAATGTTATTCCTTCTTGGAATCTATACTATACTGTTACTCTGCACACATCATTTTATGTTGTGATATAACTCTGATTTTTAAGTACATCACCAACACATTGGCTGACTTCAAGAAACAGAATCTTCAAGGATGTTCTGTAACAAAAGTTGCAAAACAGAGAAGGTCCATTTAGCTCTTTTTGGGGTTAGTAGTTCATTGATCCAAGGATCTCATCAGTTGTTTCTTTAAAGGCTACAACAGTGGTTCAGGAGGCAGGGTATTGGCTTCAACATGACTAGGTAGCTTGTTCCACATTCCCATAACCCTTTGGATTCACTTGTGCCTTGTGTTTCATATTTCCCTGTTCATTCTGAAGAAATCCATACAGTTGAGATGTGTCTCCTCATCATCCTCTCCGTTCAAGACTAAAAATGGTTCAGTTCTTTCAGTATAACTTTGTAGGATATTCCCCCTAAACCCCAGAATGTATCTTGTTGCTCTTATCTTGACTGATTCCTGAGCACCAAGCAAAAATTTCTTAAAATGGCAATCGAAATTGTACAAGGTATTCTAAATGAGGCCTTACTAGTGTATTATACAATGTTAAAAAAATCCCTTATATAGACATATTTGACAAAAATAAATTTACCATGCTACCTTCCATCGAAGATCGGTGGCCAAAAGGCACTGGGAAAAAATAAGTTAATCTAATGATTAATATTTATTTTAGTGGTTACCTTCCAAAAATCCAGCTACAATATTTATACACAAAGTGAACCATATCTTAACAAAAATGTTATAACAAAATTAATGAAGAAAAATGCTAATAATTCCATAAAGTAAGTTTAACACACCCTTCTATGCAATAAGTTCCCAAACGAACCTTCAATATTGATATTCAACTCCTTTCTATCTAATAACACCCCTTTATATGCCTCTAGTTCCTCCCATAGGAACAAGCCATCCAAGTAAGAGTATACATTATCATAAAAAGTCCCATATCATAGTAATGCATTGTTGTATATATACTTTATATTACAAGTGACACAACACATTAAATGTTTATACATTTCAAATTATTAATTAACATTACAAAGTAATAATTTTTCCCCCTTTCCTCTGGAGAACCTTTGGCTTCAGGCACAATTAAGCTACCTATTATTGAGTTCCTCTGGTTTTCTGGGGTCCTTGAACCAGGAAGTGAGTATTACTTTCTGTTATTTTCTTCATGAGATTGTGAGAATTGTAAAGATGGACTATGTTCTTACTGTGTGTCTTTCAGATTGTGGTGTGTGCACCCACAATACAATACAGGAACAAAGGAAATTAGAACCTATTGTTTGGATAGATAGATTTTTTTATGCATTCTATAGTGTTCTGTTTTCATAAAGTGTGGTGACTGTAAGTTTGAACCTGCTATGTTACAATATCCTAGCAAACCCCTAATTCTTTTTTCATAAAGAGCCTCTTCTGGCTCAGTATATCCCATTGTGTATTTATAGTTTGTTTTTTAAAAAACCTACATCTGTCAATATTTAACATCGTCTTCCAAGGATTTACGTCTTAAAGTCTTGGATGTTATCTAAAACTTTTTGATTTTCATCTGTTGCTTCCATGGTGTTTGCTAATTTTGTTTTATCTGCAAATTTGACTAGTTTAATAACTCTACTATAAATTAAAATCTAGATCATTGATATAAATTAAGATGTGCAGTAGTCCTAGTACAGATCTATGTGGTACTCCACTCTTTGAATACACTCCATATCTGTAAGATCTTTTCTAATAACCAATCCAAACACTCAATCAAACAGTTCATCGCTTTGCCTAATGCCTGCAATTCGATTATTAAATATTTATGAAGAACTTCCTTAAAAGCTTTTTCAATTAAAGCTTAATCCTAAATTTATATAATTGGAATGTTTATAATAAGTTAGACCCATATACTGTACTGTATTAATAGAATCTGGATTCCCCTGGCATAGGTTCCTGAATATTTTTGATACTGTATATACTGTAGCATTACATCTCCTCATTTTCTGTCTCCTTGGAACAGTGTTTATGTTTATGTTTATGTTACATTCTTTTTCATTATTTTGGTATGAAAGGTTTCTGGTATTTCAATATCTTCATAACTGTCTGCTAATGTGGTAGCTTCTATCTAATCTAATCATGATGCAATTAATCTCACTACCATTCCTGTTTGATCTCACTTTGCCCCAGTTCCACTCTATTTTAAATGTTGTTGTTTTTTTATTTATTTTTTTTATTCTTGCCCCAAGAGGTCTGAAGCACATCTCATTTAGATGTAATTTGTCAAATCTGTACATATGACCTTTGGCATGGAAAAGTTTCCAGTGTCCCAGAAAGCTAAAGTTTTCTTCTGCACACCATTTCCTCATCCGTGTGATGTGTTAATGGATTAACATTTATAATTATTTTTCCAGGGCTAGTAGGATTCCTGAGAAAATTACAGTTTAATATCTGTTCTCAAGTTTCTTTCCAAGTTGTTAAAAGTAGTCCTAGACAGAATACAAGAGGTTTCATCTAATGGTATTTATGCAAACAAGCACAGCTGGGTCATTGCTCTTGCTAGGAGCTCATAGACTCTCTACCTTAGCTCCAGGGAGACATCCACATCTGTAATTTAGGTCTCAGTTGTATTGTTCTGGGGAATGGAGTACCTAACAACCAGTACTTCTCTTTTTGTGTTCTTAGTAGAGACATGTGATTGAGTTTTCTGTTTAGTGATATGAAGTGTTCAGGCCTTGAGATCCCACAGCTCATCACAGGTCCTGGAGTGAGGCTTATTTCTTTGACAGTGTCATGCTGCATAATACCTTTGAAATATCCAATTAATAAAAATATATATTTCAACTCTTCTCCAAAGGTTGAAAAAAAAGTAAGTAAATGTACTTAGTAAAGTGTATTTTTTAATCTAGAAGATTATAAAAACAGTTTCATTTCTTTGTGTCATAAACACATTTTACTAGACCAGAGGTTTCTGTAGCTTCAAAGCCAGGCTTGAGTGATTTTGCAGTGAGCTTATGCTTAATTATTTACATAGCTGTGCACTTCGTATTAAAATGTTCCTTTAAATGCAACACCTGTGCAACCGCAATTCATTGAATACTATGGCAATATTTTGAGTATTTTGTACGTATTTCAACAGTCATTCTGTGTATTCAATGTTTATAAAACAGTGATTGCTTAAATGGAATTAAATCTGTAAACTCTAACAAATAATAAGCATGAGGTTGCTTTACACTCCAACATTATGTAAAAAAGTTTGAAGACTGTCAATACTAAAAACACTTTCTGATATTTTCACTCATGTACAGTACCTGTCATTGGATTACAAATTTAAGGTTTCCTATTTGCTTAAGACAATGCCTGAGCGCCAAAGATAAAGAAAGTTTAAGTGCATACAGTTCAAGTTTTTTTAAATACAGATTTATATAGTACATAATATGAAAATGTCATAAACTTGATCAATTTACTTATTTTAAACAGACACAGAATTATTTCACTTACTGTTTAACTCCATAAGCCAAATAACTTATAACCACTCTTTAAAGTAAACACTTTGAACCTTATAAATAGTTTAACTTAGGCGTAATTGTGATTGATGTTTGAACACTTTTGGACTAAAATATGAGAAATATGCCAGCGATTTGTATAAATGGAAACTTGGTAGAATATACTTCTAAAAAGAAAATCAATGGTTGTTAGAGAGCAGGTGCTAACTACAGTAAGCAAAGATTATTACATCTACATTAAACACACAATCAGTATCAACTCTAAAAATATTAAAGACCACTAATCATACAATACAGTTATGCAAAAAGTGGAAATATTTAATCAGACATGAGTTTTCAGTGGATATTTCTGATATAATTTATGGAACAAAAACCCAATAAAAAAACATGTTAATCAAATAAAACCCAAGTTGATTTTTGAAGTTTTTTAAACCCTTTATAATGTGTACAGTATGTACATGTATTGTATATCAATACAAATACAGAATGTTTTATTTATAAATGGTTTATTAATATATAACTGAGTTTCTGAGTTAACTGAATTCTGTTAACTTTTCTGTGTTGTACTTAAATTCTGCTTTTTGTTTTTGACAGTTTAATCAATGCACTGTACTTAATCACTATCTCTTATTTTGCCATTATTATGAAAGAGAAAATTGAAGGGGTAAAATAGTGATATGAATGAAATATTGTACTACAACACAAACCTGTTGACTGTATTGTATCTCATATTAGGTTAAAAGTTGGGTTATCTGTGTTAGTATACTAAAATGGGATTAATAATGAAAACTACAAATGAGTCAAGTTTTATTAAAGGTAAAATGACAAACAAAAAATGCAGAAGTTGTGATTAATGGCAAATTCTAGAATAAACAGTGAACCATTGCAAATATTACCATCCAAATCAGGCATACTGAAAATAATTTAGTCTAAATCTTGAACCTATAATATTGTTTATTCTAATGTGTGTGTTTTCATGCATCTGCTAAAATATGAAAGCAAAATGTGCAGTTGAAATGATTCTGAATACAGCAGAACAGAATGTCTATGGTTGACTTCACATGTCTGTCAAACTGAGAAATGTGTTCTTAAGAGATATTAGATTTTCACACCTGATTGATTAAAGAATATCAGCAAGCTCTATCGATTTACAACAAGTTTTTGTTGGAGATTGCATCATTTCCATCAAAAGCAGTTCTCTTTTGGCTGCATTTTACTCTGTAATAAACTGCCTACAAACAACTATGAGACACACAGTGATGTGCTTTTGTCATAATATTGTAATTATGCAAAGGTCCAAAAATGAAAAAAAGAGCCAATATTTGAAATTTAAATTAACACTAAGGAAGGAGAACATAAAAGTGTTATTCAACACATCAAGCATTTTGACTTTTTTCCATGAACCTACGGACTAAAAGAGGATATAGAAGGATTACAGGATGATTAGTGGTCTTGGATGATATTCACATCAGAGAAAGTGTCTTGGGTAAACCTCCTAATGTAATAAAGATGAGGAAGTTTTCACTGCTTGCCTTTATGTTACCAATCTTGTGTGCACTCAGCCTCATGACTTTTAGTAAGCCCCACTGGAAAGCCTAGTTGAGGAAGATCAATGTAAATTCTGTGTAGAACTATTCTATGAGAGCTGGAAAGAAAAGACAAATATTATACCCTGTACCTCATCTTCAAATCCAATATGAATTATTACTTTATTCTGCATGTACAAAAACATCTTAAATGTACTTGCTGTTAATCTGTGGTAATTTTCAAATACTTATTTTTTTGCAATCTTCTGCAGAAATGGTGTATACATTTACAATGTTTTGTGCCCTTTACAGTTTAGGATTACAGCTAAATTACCACGAAATTTGACAGAATTTACCATTTTGTTATTATGAAATGCAAACAATAAGAATATTTATCAGGTAGAAAGGGTGTTTTCAAACTATTGAGTTTTGACCATTTTTGATTGTCAGGCATGCAGCTCAGCAAAAACTGCAAAATTGGGCCAAATTTGTTTTTCAAGGTAACAACAAAACAACACTTTTCCTGCATTTCAAATACATCCTGAAGTACTGCAAATGCATCACAAAATGTCTAGGTGTTGTTCAATCCCTAACCCTAACCCTAATTCGGGCACTTCTAGAACTTAGACCTAAATCCTTACCTTAAAAACTGTGTTTAAAAAGCTACCCAAAAAACTCCAAATTAGTCACAAAGAGTTAGTGTTGCATTTGTTTTCAGTTTTTTTACATGTATCTGCTGTGAATTTGTAAAATCTGCACTGATTTCTTTTTTATGCAACCTCCTGTAGAAATGGTACATACATGTTCATGTTTTGTGTTGTTTACAGGTCAGGATTACAATTACCACAAAAGATTTGCTTAACCTGACATTTCAGTTGTTTTTAAATGCAAAAAACAAGAGTACTTAGCAGGTAGGAATGGTGTTTTTGAGTTTTTACCATTTTTGACTGTCAGGCATGCAGCTCAGTAAAAATGGTAAAATTGGGCCAAATTTGTTTTTCAAGGTAACAACAAAACAACACTATTTCACAAAAAGCCTAGGTGTTGTTCAAACCCTAACCTTTATCCTAGCTCTGGCACTTCTAGAGCATACAGTACTGTAAGTTTCCAGTCATCAAGATAATCACAATGATAACTTTCTTCTACTTTTATGTGCTCAAATCGTAATGCTAATTCAGTGTTACCAATGCTTACATTCTAAGAAAAGCACATGGCTGATACTCAAAACATTTTAATCCTAAGAGTTAGTTAATTTTCCCTTTCAGTTCTAAATTATGAACTTGTTAGGAATGTTGGGTTAAGTTCTAAAATGTTTTTGCCTTGTATTTATTATTTCCTGGATGTATAGTATTGTAGCATTTATCGTGAAAATCATTGATCTTTGTGTCATTTTGTTGATATTACTGAGGTACAGTAAGAATATGTTGAGCTTTTGCTTTAGACACCAGTGTATTATATTTAATAATTTTCTGCTGCCAACTAAACCATGCTTATTGAACACACTAGTACCCAGTGCTGATTTTTCCTTTACTGTATATCTCCCATTTGGGAGTTAACTTCCTGTCAGTGCCAAAATACCATCTGTGGAAAGCACCCACGAGACTTTTGCTTACCAGTCATGAACACTGTAATGTGCAATTGGCAACTTCCACATCTTCCAGAGCAGCCATTGCCACAGTCTTGTAGAACCACCAAGGGAAATAGATGGTCGCTTCCTAGTTTCCCCTTTTTGCTCCAAATTAATGGTTTCGCATTTCTATCTAAAAGGTTGTAGATGAAATGGACTTGCAGTGTGTAAACTAAAATACTGAAAAGTACATTTATTGTGTCATACACAAGGTTTAAAGTACAAAGAATTTTTTTTTTTCCAGGATGCTTTGGGCCTTCAGTTGTTTAGTAAAAAATGTAATCACAAATTGGTAAGCCAGTTGTTTGAGTTCTTTCTTTTCCTGTCTATCAATAATGGGAAAGAAGATTGGTTGTCTTCTGATGTTTCACAATTCTGGGAAGGCACAAGAACCTAAAGAGACTTCTAATTTCACCTTTTGTATTTTCAAAGTTTGGCATAGACAGCCATTTTTTTCTTACTGTAAGTTGCATTAGCATGACACAGCTAACTATGGCAAGTAAAACTGATGTACTTATGTATGTTACAAGGAACACCTTTCAGGGTTATGGTGTGATTTCAGCTGAAAAGTAGAACTAAGGAGACTTTTAATTCTGCACCGTATATATATATGAAGTAAAAAAAAAAACTCCACATGGCCTTTTTGATCACAATGATTGCAAGGCATGTCCTTAGAAGGTTCTAGTCCCCCGATGGTATGAAAGGACAGAAACCATTTAATATTAATTTCCAGTGTTCACAGTGAATTATGAATATTCTAAATGTGACATTCTCCAGTCATTTTGGCGGCCTCTAGTGGTTATGCTCTCATGGTTATTCCATCCCTCACACGGCACAATCTGCCATAGCAGGTTGTAATATATTTATTTTATATTGTCCAGTCCAGGACTAGAGGTCCTGTAGGTAAATGGTCCAGTCATTTTAGATGCTTTCATTTCCAAAATAAGACATCTATTACAATTTTGAATGTGCCCAAGGCAATTTGCAAAACAAGTCATACGCTGGCATGCAATCAGCAACCAAAATATTTGTTTTCCAAAGGCATTTTCATTAATGTTGTCATTTATTATTAATTTTTGAAAGCTCATGCCACTTGTAGCAGTTACAGGTATGTTAAGGGATGTAAATTGGATGACAGTGCACAAACTAACATCAAAAATGCTTTCAGTTGCCATTGAGAGGCCAGGTACTTTGATGAATCAAAATGTGATCATTTATTAATTTTCAAAGATACTGGGCTGATGAATAACCTAAGATAATGGGAAAGCTATTGTTTAGAAGATGAACTATAGTGAAAAGCCTACATATAAAACATTGCCACTGACAACATTTTGGCAGTATACAGCAGAAAATGATGTGTAGTACAACAGAACATTAAAGTTATGAAATACCACTGAAATTGTGACATGAGTGAATTATTTAGTATTTTTCTTCTGGATTTCAATCTTCTCTCATATTATCCTGTTAGTTTATTTTTTCTATGAACTACATTAAAGAATACGTTTCATTCTTTTCTCCTTCTGTTTTCCTTTGTATTGTAAACCTGGTGCTTCCCAAGTTTAAGCAGATGGTTTTAGGAAGATTATGGAACTCCATCTGTTGTATATTGTATGTACAGACTATTGTTAACTCCAAAACAGTTGGTAACTTTATGAGTTTTTGTTATTGTAAGTTTATTACACAACTGAAGACAATCTAGATTTATGAATGTAAATCTAGATATGTGGATTTCTTGAAAAGGAGAAAATGTGAGTTTATCTGAGAGGGCAGGGAGTTTTGTTTTTAAAATTGTATTGGCCTGTCAGAAACAGCAAAAAAAATAAAATGTTCATGTTAGACCCGAGCTGTACCTTGAATGACATATAGAACATATTAAGTAAACATTACAAGTGGTGATTATATTGTAGGATTCAGGAGCTTCATTAATTGATGAACAATTGACATGATCATCAAATGTCTATAAGCAATAATTAGCCATTTCAAATGTTTTATGCATATAGTTAAGCGTTACTTCTGAACATTATTTTGATTTAATATTCAGCTCTAATCACTTACATAGTATTATTAGGTAAACTGTATAAAATACAGTATATGAAGCATAGAAGAATATAAAGAGTTATATAAAGACATATATTAAGAATATAAAGACACATTAGGACATTTACACATTAGGACATTTTCATTCTATTTAGAATGTTACACATATACAGTATGTATACACTAAAAGATACATTTCAATTAAGCTTTAGTGAAAATACATTGCATGAAAGTTACTTTTGTTGTTATTCTTTATTTGTAAGAAGTACACTTCAGTTTTCAATCATATGTTCAAAATGTTCATTACAGGGTGAATGCTGGCAGAAATTTCTTAAATTAAGTTAAATGGGTCTTTGTTAATTATATTTAAAATCAAGAATAACATAATGCTTAAATGCACTTCTTTAAAAAATACTATAGATTTTTCAAAGAAACTGTTTATTAGAAATCTATATAAAAAAACTAGCCTTATTTCCCACGGTTGGCTGATCCCAGAAATATAAAAAACCTGTAGAAACAGCACTCAATGGCTATGAGCTTCATTTACACATATAGTGGCTGATTTCATGCTGTTGTGGTCTTTAGGTGTGAGTGAAATGCTTCAGAAAAAATATAACATTTTGTCATTGAAGACCACAATGATGGAAACAGATAACATCCCCCCCACACTAAAAAGAGGTCTCCTATAAACCTCCCAGCTTCTACTTTAGTTTTTAATGCACTTTCAGAGTATGGTAAAATCCATGAGTACAGTCACAACTCAGCATTTTAAATAATCCTGATTTGTATACTACAAAACTTGAAAATTTGATTTCTGAAACAATCCCCTGTTTTATTTTCTATAGAATTTGCAACTTACTAAAATGTCTCCAGATTACAATCAATACCATCTTAAACTGACTGAATTGCAGAAAATAAATAGTTTATTCAGCCTCCAATGTTCACATACTGTATAGTTTGAGACCTCTGTGGTGAATTTACTATTTATGAAAATTCTGTATACAGTATGTCTTTGGCCCAAGTTACCTTACCTTCATGGATATACCTGTATGATACGGTACTGTATGTGTGTTCTCACTGCTATTTAAATAAATTAAAGTAAATATTTGTTAGGTATCAGGAACTATATACTGTATATTAGAGAGAAATGAAAATATTATTCTACAAGAAATAGCTAACAGTGGGAAAATACTTAGATTGATCAATTCTTTTTCTTTTTGAAAGTGACAGCCTCCCAGTGAGAACAACCAATGTTGAATTGCATGTTACCTGGTGAGGTTCAGAATGGCCCAATTTCAAAAGCTGATAATGCTTCTATTATCTTACGATAAGTGACACAGGCATGGGGCCACCTGGACCATTACTCAAAGAATGGCATTTCTCAAGTGACATCTCTTGCATAGGTAATCATTAGCCCTGATGGGATGTCTGAAGAATAATTTCTCTGCATCCTGCTTCTCTTTAAAATTAATTCTTCACTAATGAAGAATTGATTAAATACTGGACTACCATCCAGTAATGGTATCTAAATAAATACTTGTCCGTATGGTGAAGACTCTGGTTTTAAATGCAGTAGTCAGTGTTTCATCTTATAATGAAAGGTATTTTCGAAATATGAGTCACTATATAGATAAAATGTGAGCACAATTATACTCAAAGATCAAAGCTTGACAGCCTGAAAGCTTGACTCCATTTTAAAGGCTGAGTTCCTGTTAAAGTAATTTTAAGTGCTACTGTAATTTAATCATTTTTATGTTTAATTATCAATTCAAATGCTCATTTGAAATTATATTATATGGTTTGTCATGTCATAGGTCACACATTTTAACTGAATTTTCTGTTTTCTAATTAAGAAGAAATCAAAAATCCAATACAATGGCCTGTAGCCTATTATTAAATCGTATGTTATGAAAAGCTGTGTACAACTGCTCACTAGAGGAAAATGTCCTTCTTCAGTAGGTTTAATATAAGATTCCTCTGTAGGTTCTATTAGTCTAACACCACTAATGGTGGAGTGATATAACGTGGTAGAGATGTAAATACAAAAAGGCTTTTCTCAAAAAATAAGAGTTTGTTTAATCAGATTTAAGAAATGTCTCTTAATCAGGGAAAGGTAGTTTTTTTCCAGCACTGTCTTCAACAAAAATAAAATGTACAATTTAATCATAGCTCAAACTGTTTTGAATCATTTGCATCCTATCACTTCACAATTTCATCACAATTTTCTTTTGACAGCCAGCATTCTTAATCAGTCCTGTGCTTTAGAGACTAAAAATAATAGGCCAAGTTGTAAAAAAAATAATTTATTCCCTATAAGAGTTTCAGATCCCTTGGGCAAAATATCCCTGATTAGTGTAGGTCCAGATAAATTAGATCTAATTACTGATTAATTAGTTTGTAAATACTACAGGTAGCAAACGCACATTTCAGTTCTCATTTCATATCATGACAAGTAGGATCATTGTTCAAACTGAGAACCAATAGCCCTGACTGCAGAAACAGCAAGTGTGATTAAAACCTAATTGCCCCATAATTAGGTCTGGACTTTTTCATCAACGCTATAGGAACTGAAGACTGTAACTAATGTTAATAATTGTTCTGAGAAATGCAAGGTTTTTGCTCCAAGATCTATTATAAAAGATTAACAACATGTAATTACAAAGAAAAAAATGAAGTGTCACTGTGGCTAACACAGAAATTAAGTAGGCCCCCTTAAAGAGCCGTGGAAGCACGCATGGAGTGCCTTAAGCATTAACGATAATTCCGATGATCAACTGGTCTTTTGCATTTGCTAATTTGACATCAGTGTGGTAAATTGGGGGCGAACATCTGCAGTACTGAAGCATTCAGCACAGGCACCATCAGACTGAGACCATTAAACTAAATCAAAAATGAACTAAACCAGTCATCTACAGTATATGCATTCTTGTGGGCTCCCAGTGTAAAAGAAGAGCAGGTTTGCATGTTCACAATTGTGTGCAAAAGCTTGAGAGTACAATCTGTTTGTCATTTCATATTCGATAACATTGACATAGCAAATATGCACACATGAGCCCCATCCGAGCATATAAGGGACACAGGCATGTTATACCCATGCAAGCCTGCAGTGGCTCTTATCTGGCACTGGTGAAATAAGAAACAGCTAGCTAGAAAATAAGATAAAAGCCTGACATGTTTCTGCAAAGCAACTGAAGATCCTTGAATATAATATATTAATGTATTTTCAATTATATCAGTCACTGTAAATTTTTAATTGACTAGTGAATGAAGTGTCTTTATAGTAGAGCGAGAGATGTGCAAATTGTGTTGGGAAGAGGAATTGTAGTGCAGTATTTCCATCATTGTGGGGAAAAAATAGAAGCTTTTTATACATTCTTTTATTTCAGCCCATTAGACATTAAGAAGCAAGATATCTGTATTTGATATTTACTTATTTACCCCATTGTGAAATCTGATCACAAAATAAAAGTTTTGCAACCTAAAACAAGTCTGAAAATCTAGCCATACATGATCAGAATCATAGTCAATCAATTGGGAGATTGGAGGAAAGAGAGGCACCCATGAAAACCCATAAGCACATGGGAAAACCACTCAGACTCCACACAGACAAATAATCAAGGCTGCAATTTAATCCAGGGGCTATGAGGGCTAATGGGTGTGCCACCCAAAACTGAAACTTTGTAATGTATTTTTCTGATGTGCAGCATTTCAGAAGCAGACATGATGGTTATTGTGCTTTGGATAAATTTCAACATTTATTTCTAACTACTAATTATTGTAATCTTACAAATATTATACATCTATTTTTTTAAATTGTCTGATAAATTGCTGGTTTTCTGTCATTTGTAGAATATTTTGAATCTATTGTGAATAGAGACACATCAGTTTAATAGTAGTTAGTACTTTTTTTATTCTTACAATTGATTAAATTTAATCTACTTAAACTGAAAAATTCCATTTTGATTCTAATGTAAGTATAAATTCATCACAGTGTTTTCTTATAGTGCTGTAAGACAAATCTATGAACATGCCATCATGTGTATTGTCTTTCTAGACCCTATGACATGTACTGTAGGTGAAGTGTGCACATTAACTGGCCAAAAGAAAATATTGCAGACAATTGGTCCTGTAGTGATGATTGTATTTTGTAAGTGCTTCATTCCCTTTAGAATATTATTTAGTTACTGCATGAATGACCTAAAGATTAATTACTGTGTCTTCACCCAGTGAGCTTTTTCATGCACTTCTCTATATTCGTTATATGATCTAAAAGCAAAAGCTTCTGCTTAATTGCCAGGGTACAGTGGTTGGCACAGAAGGTCAAAAGTAACATAAAAGGGGACCAGCCTGTGAACACAGAAATGTGAAAAGGTCACAGCCAGAAGTTAAGTGATGTTTTGGGAAGAGGAATTTTTAATGAGAAGCTCAGTAGGGGTGAGCAGTTTTATAGTTCTTATAGTAACAACACCAAAATCTCATGAGGTGTTCTGTATCTTTAGAAATAAATTCCATATATACTACACTCTGAATTGACTAGCATAAAGGAAATATGACATATATATATATATTTATAGAGCATTCATACAGCTGATAATACTATTTTAAGTGAAGAACACTTTTAGCTATAGGAAAACTGGGTGAAGAACAAACTTTAAAACATATCCAGGAAAGTTATTAAAAATGTATTATCCAAGTGCACCATACAGTGTATAAGTAATTTGGCTGTATGACATTTTTCCTCCAGAGACCCTCTAACTCTACGTTTTCTTAAAACTACTTGTGTATTGAGTTTGAATGTTTAGAGCAATTCTTTTAAAATACAGTATAAAAAGTGAGTCAGCATTACTGTGATAAAATATCTACAGTACTTAATTCAATATCAGGTAATTGAGCAAATGATAAACTGTGTTTCATTTTTACAATTAAATGCACAATGCCTAGATACCTGAAGGGGAAGCTACTGCAAAAAAAATGTAAGTCAGGTCATACAATATGCTTGAAAAACAAGTCTCAAGTAATTATGTCAAACACATCTAGCTAAACCTATTCTAGCATTGGTGGCGAGCAGGAAAGACCCGGGTTTCCTGTAAAAAAGTTTGTTATTTTTATCAATGGCGGTCTCCTCTGAAAGTCACAGACTAGTAATGTGAAAGTGTGTAGTGTGTGGCCACCTGTGGAAATCATATACACTATACATCAGTGATGCATGCTTTGCAGCAGGTTACAGATGCTGTCTTGAGCATTCTGAACTATTCCTCTTGGAGCCAAGTACACATGTACTTGTTGCCACATGATGTGTTATGGTGCTCAAGTCTTCAGAATGGACATCCATTACATACAGTAAGTATCTGATTCTCTTCTTTCAAAAAAGCTTGTCCTGCTGTAATTGTCATGTCAGAATGAGCCCACAGGAAGGAGAGCAAGAGAGGTCTCAGAACTTAATCAATGTACTGCTGAGCAAGCAGGTGCTTTATTTTTACCTGAAAGCCAAAAACCGTTCTTTCACACTATCTTGTTTACTTTTTAATCATTAAGGTGGTTGTAATCGGCGTGGCTTTTTAATAAACATGGCACAAAATGACAAATGTGCAGCATCAGTATACTGTATGCAGTATGCAGTGCTTACATTGATAATGTTTGAGGTGAACATTTAGATTACATAATCTGAAATTCAAATGTGAATTTGGATCATACTACCTCCAATCTGTTCCAGATTTTGTTTTTTAAATGTTTCTATAAAATCATTAGCCTGTACACCAAGGTGGAGGGGAGGGTGCTGTGTTTTTCTGTTAACTGAAAGGGGGACATTGTGTTTCAAAGACTCAGAACCACTGATCATGACATTCCTGCCAGACCATGATGCTTTCAATTCCATATCAGTTGGGTGGTTATACACAACAGGTGTCCAATAAGTGCATGATTTGCACATACTCTTGATTGTCCATCAAGGTAAGCTACAAAAAACTTAAATCCATCTCTAAAGAGACTGCTGTAAATGCAATGCTGTCACATTTAACTGAGGTGCAGCCTTTGTGCAACCTCACATACTAATGACATGAATGCATTGGTTTCTTGATAAATTGGACAATGGGTTCTTTGGTTCAATGAAGTACTGTATATTGGTTCAAACTCAATCCAGTGTATCATGGAGTTATGAATGGTATGCTTTATTTTTCTAAAAATATACATAAATATGTGTCTCTTTGGATGTTCAGTATATAAAACACTGTTAATTGACATTGACATTTCTGGATGAAAGATTGCCACCAATACCCATAATGTACATCTGTCACCTGGACCTAAACCAAAATTTACTTCTCAATTCCCACTTCCTCTGAGAATGGTTATAAGAAGGCATAAACTAATGAATCTTTGGTATTTTTCACTTTGTGTGAGACAGACCTGAAGAGGAAGGTACTTTATCAAGTAGAAAGGTTCTTTCCACTGTGCCTTCAGCACTCTGAACCTTAATATGTTGAAGGAATGGTGCTAATAATGTTTTGAGATGTGTTTGGTTTGTGGAAATAGTTTCATATATCACTTTGATTGGGGTTTCAATGCTGGTGGCTAGTTTAAGAGAATTTTATGTTAAATTATCTACCAGCTAGGACTTTCATATACAAACCATACACTGTCAAATTTTTAGTCTTAATTGTTGATTTTATTGTGTTCTGTTTTTGTCTGCTTTATATGAGTTTCATGAATTTTACATCTATAATTGCCAACATAATGTAATTGCATCACTGAATTCTAATCAAGCTCTGATGGGGGTCCATAAATCATGTGCTTGTTTGTACTTACTAGCTGTTCGTAACACGACAGGGTCATATTTCTGTTTTGTGCTATCATGTGTATAGATCCCCTGGCATGTGTTTGTCATCATGTTGATATAGATGACGTTTGCTCTAGATGTTGGGTATAGTGATCGAACATATTTAATATAACAAAAAGATTTTATAGACATGGAAAAAGATTCATATGGCCTTTGTTCTTTAACTATAACAGAATTTTCACATTTAAAAGAAACATAATGTATAGTAAAAAGAGTTCTTAAACCTTCTTACTTGCTTACTTTATAGAAACTTACCTCTGAGTTATCAAGAGGCAAAATCCTCAAGAATTTAGTTTTTCATCATGCCCCAAGGGTGGACCACACATTTCTCTCCAGTCTGGCCCTAGGTTAGTCAATGGTTATCACTTGAAAACCTTTTCTTTTACTAAACTGAAATGCACAGCTTAAGATGATTAGGATATACTTAAGAGTCAGGTTATATTTAAAATTATCCTTGCCTTATGTCCTTGGAAGATTTTCTTTGTAGTGCTGTGGGATGGTATTATATGTGAAAAACTGTATTCATAGTTTGCTGCCAGTTGGGTAGAATACAAATTCTTTGAGGGTTTTAGCCTCTCTTTTGTATTTATTCTCCAGCTGTTAGACATGCCACAGGCACTGTGTCCATAATGTTTTAATTGATTACTGCAGGTGTATTTTCTGTTACAGGAGAGACTAGGCTGTGGTTTGGAGAAAAAGAGAGTGGGAAAGAAAATGATGGATGTTTTTTTTTTGTTTTTGCAATTTACAATTTTAAGCAAATTGTAAGTAGTTGACTAGTAGTTTCAACATGAACCAAACAGGTACTTTTAGCTCTGCTGAACAGTAGAGGTTGCCTTAATTGAAAATACTTTAGAGTACAAATGGAAATATACTGTACATTGTTTTGACTTTTTACTTTTAATTGTATTAGCATTAGAAGATATTTTGTACTACACATTTGTGGTACTGCACAAAAGGTAAAGTATATACAGTACAGTACCTACAGCAGCACAAGATTTTGTCATTATAAACTTATCAATCTCGGAATCTGTTATCTGTAGGATTGCCATTTTATCTACGGAATTGTTTCACAAATATTCAATGACCTATAAAGCATGGGAATCAGTCTCCTAGGGTTCTTTCCAAAACCACCCTGCCTGTATGACAAGGCAAGTTTCATATAACACATCTTTAAAGGTATGTTCACTTCTGTTCAATTCTGTAGTAGCACAACAACCCTTACCCTTCTCAAGGGTTTGCTATTTTAGCTTATGAAGTGTCTGGCAGTAAGACACACTTCCCTGATTCAATCATTCAACACATTACAAGGAGGTACTCCATTAAGTCCAGTTGTCATCTTCAGAGTGCCATTTTGTATATTATAACACACAGGGGCACCATAACAACCTGCAGTAAACTCAGATTCTGAAATTGACACATGGCCAATATTGTGGCTTAAACTTTAAGTTAAAGAGACCATACATTCATTCAACTAATTCTGTGGTTTATTTACCTTTAATTCCACATTAGATATCCATAGTAAAACAGAACAAAGCAATCAAAGCAGAGCTTACGTATTGTTGATTTTAAGGAAGAATGTCTTCTACATCTGTTCAACTTTCACTCCCTATCCACCTGCAGTCTGCCAAGAAAATACTGCTACTATTAGTAGTACAGTGTAGTAAAAATACCTTGCATTTACATTAACAGAAGATAGGTCTGTTAATTGTAAGATTGTGTATAAAACATTCAACACCTATATTAGTAGTGTCTTCTTTGATGAAAAATGGGCTTTGAGTAAATGAAAAATGTTATGTTATACATTAGGAGACAGCACAATGCTCACCTTGACTTTGGAAATATCTCAAATGAATAGGTCAGATGCATTATACAGAGTACTGTATTCAAAGTGTACAGTTTAGCATTTTTAAATGACTTTTGTCTTGATAATACCAAGAGAAAATTAATAACAGTTTTGTTCCCCAGCATCTCAGTTTGTCAGCTTAATTAACTGAAGCCAGACAGAAACAGACTTTTTAAAATAAAAAATACAGTAGATCTTTTTAACAATAAACGGGAGGCCACTGGATCATACAGTACATTTACCATCAAGCATAGCACAGATGAGTCTTCTCTGAACATAAATTTGACTTGAGCTTTTAATGAAATATCCTATAGAACTCATTTAAGAAATCTTATACAAATTTTTTATAATCCCCTAGATTTTTCTGGTGGATGAACAAATACCCCATCTGTTACTGTTCATGTTAATAAAAGAATAGTAATTAGGTCAATCACTGCACTACAGAGACTTTTTCCTAATGAACATTTTTTTTCAATCACAGATACAGTAAATGTCAGTTAGGGAATTTAGTTATCAAGTTATTTAAATGACCTTGAAACTAGTCACTTTCCTTTGTTAAAATAAATTTAGCATTTGGGAGACATTTGCATTCAAGGTGAAGATTGGTTTGATAAATAAATTAAAGAGCATCTTCTCATTAGCTTATTTTCTATTGTGCAATATGTAAAATATACTACAGTATTTAACCAACCAGTATTTAAAGCCTGTGTCTTTTCTGCAGTGATATTTTTCCACAGGCTGTCAGGCTCCTCAAGAAGCTCCTTGTTCCTACTGCACCTACTCCAAATCTGGAAAAGTTTTTTTTGCCTAATGTCAGGCACACTGCTGTATCTTTGCACAATTCTTTGCACAATCCTGTAAAGTAAATTGCACTATGCACATTGCACTTTATGTACCCTGTACCCTGTCAGAAATGTCTATGTCTACATTGTCTATAGCATTGTCTTGTCAGTGCCTTGTCTGCATCTGCACCGTAGACCTGGAGAACGATATCTTGCTCCTCTGTATACTTGTATGTGGCTTGAATGACAAATAAACTTGAACTTCAACTGGAACTTCATATTCTGAATATTTAGAGTCCACTTATATACCATATACTGTACAGTGACTACATATTTCTCGCTCTCCAATACTGTATTTAACACTTCAGCATTCCTGAAACACAAAAACCTGAAATCACATTAATATTTTATAACACATTTCTGTTTGCTGTTCTTTAAACAGCAACATCATTCAAATAATATGTCTTACTGATTAATTTGACATTTCTGAAAGAAGGCGAGGCCATTTGGCCAATCTAGGCTGTTTGGTAGTTAGTAGCTAATCGATCCAAGGATCTAATCCAACCATTCCATTAAAAAAGCCAGGGTATCGGTTTCAACAACGTCGGTACTGTAGTTTGAAAAGATGGGATCAATACAAGCATTTCGTCTTGGAGGTGATCCAATAAACTGACTAAAAAAGCAGTCATTAACTATGTCCATCATTTTGATTCCTGCTGCTGACATTACAGTAGGCTTTTCCCCATCTTTGTAGGGAAAGTTTAAGTCTCCCGTAAAAACTACTTTATCACCATGTAAATGTCAGCCTTAGATGAGAGCACACTGCTGAAGTAGCAGAAGTGATCCACAATATAAGATTGCTGTTGTTAATGTGAATGGTGAGATTTTGTGGAGTGTTGCAAGGTGAATGTTTATAAAGGAATTGGTTTACCTCGAGACCAAGGAGATTGTATGCCTTTATAAAGGCATCCAAGATAAATTGCAGGTCTGCCTCTGATTGTACTAAATCTGCATAATGCAGATCAATGACGAAGGCTGTGGAAACTTTGCTTCCCCTGAGTCACCATGATGCTGGATTTCAAGCGCCTTCTCAATCCAACACCTGTTCTTGTTCCCTCAATGTCCAATGGACATTTGCCTTAGCTCTAGAGTGAGCTACTCTTTTGGTCTTAGAATTAATATTGTTCTGTCAGGCCAAAAGATTTTCCTTTTGGCATCAATAAGCTGTTGAAAGTCCACATCATTCTTTTCTCTTCAAACTAGTCCTGATGTTTCATGATCTTGAAACTGTTGGTGTTCTTACAAGTGTCAAGACAGTGGACGTGAGCTTACTCCAGTGTGTTTCAATGCTGTCTGGATATTTCTTTGGGAGATTTTCACCATTAGCAATCTAAAGTTGTTGCAACTTCTTGTTGCCTTTCAAGCTTTTGATGTTAAAAGATGGAAGGCGCAGTTTCTTTTGTATCCTTTTGTTTTTCAAAAATCAAAGGACATGGTGGAGCAGATGAGGTGTACAGTTTGTTTGTCCAGCAGTCATCTGCACTTACCATTGCTTTTTGTTAGTGATCTCTTCTTCGCATGATGTTAAGAGGCCGAAGATTACAGTGGGGATGCCTCCAGGATGTTTTGATTTGTTCTTCTGATGGAACAGTATGTTAGTAATAACAAGGCAGTGTTCAGCACATTTAGAAAGGAGCAGGGCTCCCTTGATGCTGCTGATCCTTTTGTTTTTAATTGTGCCTTTCCAGAGGTTATAATGGTGCATTGAGGTTCCCAAAAGAGATGATCTTATTGTCTGTTTGGATAGTTGACCAGTGGAGTCCAGGCCGGCATAGAAGGCCTCCTTGACTTCCTTCTTTTAGTCCAGAATTTAGTCCATAACTGTGGCCATCTGTTTATTGGAGAGCTTTAGGTAAACTTTATTAATGTCCATGGGGAGTTCAAAGATGTGGCTAATGAGGTTGATCCTGATTGCAAATCCCACTCCATAGATTCTAGGTTTGTCAGTCTGTTTACCTTATCTAGAAAAAGATGTAGCCACTGTTCTCCTCCTTCAGCTCTTCTTCATCAGCCAGTCGTGTTTCGGAGCAGCAAGATCTAACTTTTTCTAGCTCACTAGCAATGCTTGCAGTTCTCCTTTTAAGTCTGTTACTAGATGCATTGTCCATTAGGGTCTGCACAATAGAAAATTCAGTGATTCTGACTGCATCTAACTGCAATCCAGTCAGGGTCATGAGGCAGTCTAATTTAAGGGCACCTTTTTCAACTCCTTCCCCATGTGGAGTAAACAGAGCAGATTGTAAACAGGACTGCTTCATCATGTGTGTAGCTGCCAAAAAGCTCTCTCAGTCTCTGTCCAAAATCTAGACAACTAAATCTGACACCCACCACTTGTGTGCCAATTCGTGGCTAGGAGCTTCCAGATCACACAACCCTGCTCCCATTACCACCTCCTGATCCCATTACCACTGTAGTGTTCTCTCACGAGGCACCAGTTCCTTAGGGGTTTGGGAATTTACTGGGACAATTATCAATTGTGGCAGAAAATCACAAAATGATTCTTTTAATGGTCTTAGAATCCAACCATGCAGTATAACTCAAACAACGCACCCACACAGGTACTAATACACTAAAATACATTTATTAATACATAGAATGTGCATGTTAACATAACAGATCTTATCGTGAGGGTTATCAGAATACAAAAGATATATATTCATTCAGTTACAAAGAGTTACACATATCAAGAGGACATACGTTCAGTATATCATTCATTTAGACCGTTTCGTAATTGAACTTGCTTACAACTTCTACATTAGATACTCAAAACAAGTACATAACTCTTAGGAATTAAATTGATATCAACTGGTTGGGATAACAATTGAATTCTCGAGCTGTAATGCAGTGAAGTTGAATACTCATCCAATCTCTGGGGATTCACATCTCCTGCGGGCACAAAGAAGCAGTTGCAGGCTTGTTGCTGTCCAATCCGCGCTCTCTGGCTCCATGCCAGGCTGTGCTGTGCGGCTTGCGACGGTGCGCTGCTGATGCTCACTGACTGGCTAGTTAGTGTTGGCTTTAACTAGCAAAGTTTGTGCACAGGAGAAAAGATGACTGTGGGTCCCAGCAGGTCAGGAAGAGGACCGGTTTGTTCCTGATGAAGCTAGTTCTGAATACTGATTCAGCTGTCCACAGTTCCGACCTGTTAACGAGGCCTGCTGCTGGTGCTAACCTCGGGTGGATCCTTTGGTTACTCATGGCAACCTCCGCTCTCGACTCTTAGAACAAAGGAAAGTTCTGGCACTCGGACACACTGGCCGTTACATGTTGGTCCGGGCTGAGTCTGAGGATGGTCAGGAGGCGCGCTGCTAGAATGTCCTGCCCTTGGGATCCTTTCTGCTCCTGGGCCGTCCTGTCCTGGAATTGTCTTGCACCCCTGGAATTCTCCAGAATAGTTCTGTGTTGCCTGTTTTTACCTGGAGGAACTTCAGCTTGTTCATTGGCTGAAAGTTTCGTGGGCATCAGAGACCCATGTGGGTTACTCAGCCCTACCTGTCCCTGATTGGTTGATCAAGGTGAGATATGAGTCACTTACTCCTGACACTTAGGAATGCAGTCCAGATGTCCATCTGGCACTCCCTAGACAGATAGGTGCCAATGGATGACCATTGATCATGAGAGCCAGGCTTAGCTAAGTGCATCCCCATTTGGGAGCTGTCCCTTATCAAAAGAAAACATCTTTAAATCAGCCTGCATGAATAGTTTCTCTGTGGCTGCACCACAGAGATGAAGAGAGAGATGGGGCCTCATTTGGGAAAGCACAGCAACACTTAATTCTGTCTTATTAACAAGCATTGCTGCTACACCACCTCCTGATCGTTACACAGGTTTACCAAGATGGGTAAATTTAGATTCTAAAAGGAGAGTGCCTGCGCATAACATCTTTAAATATGAGGACACAGTTGCACATGCAGCAACCACACTGTCCTTGACAGTGGCTAAAGTCCAATGGCAAAGAGATTATAACAGTTGGGGATCCTTCTTTGCTGTTGCCTTCACAGCCATTATGATGTACCTTACAATTCTGCAAAACCGGGAATTCTAATAACCACCATCTTCCATATGCTCCACCCTTAAGGACTTTGTTGGATCACGCTTTGTCTGGACCCCCCCCCCCCCCGCCTTGACCTTAACACCATGGGTCGCCATACCAGGAGCATAAGCTCCAGACAGCATCACTCTTGGGTTCACAAGAACACATAAGCCTGTCTACTATGTCAAAGTGGCAATTCCCCAGAGAGGAATATACATACAGTAAGTGTGATATACAGTATATTATATACATATTCGATAAGTGGTAAATTCTAAGCTAAGGAACTTGTCCTATTTAAACTCAGTCATGTTTACTAAATACATATTTGCACAAGAAACAATTCTGTTGGAGAGACAACACCATATTAAAGGCATACCAAGAACAAATATTGCAATCATATTTGAACAGCAGAATAATCAAAGTGCTTTTGATTAATTTATTCAGATGTTGTGTGACATTTAACAGTGAAAGAAATCAGTGCAGCTGCTATTAAATGTTACTGCCAAGAGCAAGATAATTGTGGAATTTTGTTAACTTGTTTTGGTCAAGGTGCAGTAATGTTCCTTTTTGTAATTTACATTTTCACAAATGGTGTTTTTTTCATGAACACAAAGGCCATATCTGTCAGAGAAGAGCTGTCATTAAGAAAGACCTTGATGGTTTTATTTTCTTGTTGTCATTCTGGACATTATTTGCTCTTAAATAGAAATAGCTCTTTATTTTGGAACAAATTGTTTTAATAAATATCAGTGATATCAGTATAAAATGTCTTGATGTTTTAAACTGCTGCAGCTCATAGTGCTCATGTGCTTCACTATGTTGATCTGACTAGATTATGTGAGGTAGATGAAAACTTGAGGGTTGTCTGCCATGTAGTCATATTTTTAAAAAGCATTTTAATTGAAAATAACCAACTTTTTGTTTTCCTCAAATCTGTCTATATAACAAAGTGTTTTGTCACTTGTGGTCTATGTGAACTGAAGTTATATCTGTTATATCAGGCTTGACATCCTCCAAACCTGTTCATGGTTAGACTCTGCCAACTTTTACATTTGGATAACATTTTTATTATGATGTAACGATGTTGACATCCATTCTGATAACCACCACCAGCTCTTGGGAGAATAGAAGCAGCCATGTATTATTTGAGCACAAATTTTATATACAGTAGTTCAAAAGAAAACTTAATTGGCCAAGTCTTCCTACACCCCTGAGACATTGAGTCACTAGAGGACATCGGATCAAACTTTACAAATCAGGTAAGCCTTCAGAATAGAAGAGTTCCTTTTCTTCAACAGGTTCTAAAGAAATTCCATTGTCTGATCGATCATCATAAACAATAAATAGTGCTGTAACCTCTCTCAGACGTTGATGTAAACATTTGGTTTTACTGCAGAAATGTTGCATAGGCATGTCCTTAATACCTTTTATAATCACTATCTATTATAGATCATCAGGGACAAATGTCTATAAATCCTGTGTGACACTGACCTCATCAAGGCCAGTTGTGATGCTACTGTATCTCCACTTTACTTCAACAGGCAATACTGCAATGTACAGTATGGTCTTCTGCAGAGAGTGGAGGATGTGTATAAGGTGATCAATTTAATTTGGATTGAATTCTCTGAAACTATATATTCAGAGCAGCACACTGGAACACAAGAGGTCACACACAAATTGAGGGAACCAGGATTCGTATGAGGCTCAGGAGACATGGGTTGGATAGGAGGCATGAGTAAGAGCATGTATGCAGAGCACTGAGTCACAATACAGGTACTGGAGTCTTGTAGCTGAATGGCTATAGCTGGGTGAGCAGAGTATGGGTAAGGGTGGTCTCAGGTCATAAGGTGCTGTACACAGCCTTCACTGCATTCCTAAGCCAAAGGACCAAGCAGCAGGAGCATACTGCTATAAACTTTGATGCAGCCTTTTAACTTATTTTGTAATCAATGTTCTCCTAAAACAGGAGAAAAAAACACTCAACACTTTGCTTGGCCCAGAAAACTTTCTTTGACCAAAATACAGCCATATTCCATCAAGTATATCTCACTTTATAGCAGAACATATAGTATTAAAAACCAGCTGTTCTCTCTTTAAACATCATCAATTTGTTTATATTTATCAATTTATTAGCTCCCTTTTTTATGTAGCTCATAAATGTCTTTGACATTGTTTTTATTCCTTCAAATAGGTTTTATTCCCACACATCCTCACTTCAATAACTGACATTATTTTAAACTTCCATCTGTTTGTAATGCCTTCAAAATGCAGTGTAAATCCCATTTTCTCAACAGAACAGTGAAAGCTCAGTGTTGGGGGAAAGAATGAGGAAAAGGGTACTGCAGGACATACTTTGTATGCAAGTCACTCAATCAGGCAGTCAGCAGTCTCAGTAGCAAATTTTGTCACATTTGTCCAAATTTACTGTGGGATTAAAAATGTAAAATACCTAGGTGTGAAGTACAAGGAAATACTGATTTATCATAAACGGCTTCAGTGAAAATGCTAATTTGTTGTTGTTAGAGCTCTGTCAAAGTGTTTAGGTGGGCAGCAATGCTGTGATTTAGTTTAGGTCCAAATGTTCACTTCAAGATTAATCAGCATTGATCTGGGTGAGAGGTCAGTTTGACCTTGACTCAGAAAATTAAATATAAAATAATAACTGAACAACTTGCAATCCTCTTGCTTGATTGTGATGTAGTCTAAATGATGTGTCTGAGAGGTATGTATGAATCATCTAGCTGATAGGTAGTCATCGTTTGCAGTGTCAAGCCTCTTAACTCAGAAGATGATAGTTGTTACTGACACTTAAAACTGAGGGAGCTTTGGAATTATATTTGATGACTTAAATCCTCCAGTATTTTTAGGCAACCCAATTTTAGTTTTTTGTGAAACAAAAAAAAGATCTTGTCACTGTATTGATTTTAAAGGAAAGTTTATAGAGTATATTTGTATCACCAGGGCAGGTGGAGAGAAATCACAAAACCATGTCTTCCTTTGGTGTAGATTTGAAGGAGCACCTTTAGAGATTAAGATGGGAGTAAAGTGCATATACAGTAAATGTCTCTGCTAAAGACCATGGAGAGGTCTTTAGCCTTCGTTAGGTTTTACTCTGATGAGTGGCTAAGGATCTGCGCCTGTGGCTGGAAGGTTGCTGGTTCAAATTCTGTGGCTGGTAGAGGAATCCTACTATGTTGGGCTCCTGAGCAAGGCCCTTACCCCAACTACTCCAGGGGTGCTGTACAATGGCTGACCCTGCTCTTTGACCCCAGGCTCTTTCCCTGTCTGTGCGTCTCATGGAGAGCAGGCTGGGGTTAGTGAAAAAACTAATTAATAATGCAAGAAATTGTATAGCTCTAAAAAAGTGATCTTATCTTATCTAAGGGCTAAAGACCTCTCCATGGCTACTAACTTTGTGCAAAATTGGGACTTCTTTTTTTAGTCTAGTTTTTCTTTTAAGTAAAATAAATAATAACTTGTAGTCATACAGTTTACAAGCTGTTTGAATATAACAGGAGATCAAATTTACAATAATGTCTTTTGACACTAAAACTTGTTTTTATATGAAAAAGTGAAATCAAATGAAAACCTTTTTAGGTGAGCTGTACTACAGTATATATATATATTTTAAGTATAAATTGCTGGAGGTGGTTAATTCAGGCTTGACAGAATTCTAGTGGATATCTTTAAGATGAATTTGTCACAGGTTTACCAAGGGCAGCAATTTTCAAGCTGTCCCTTTCTAAACTCACTGGCAGGTTGCCACTAGCGTTGACACTAACAGACAACTTGAAAGAGGTAGATGTTTGCCAAAACCCATTTTTGTTTAAGTGTTTTGATCATTTCTTAAGATTATTTTGCAATGCTAATAAAATAAGATTTGAAGTCCATTTAAAAACATTTTTTTCAGATTGTGATTTCAGATTTCACACTTTTTTCCAGATTATCTAATGTGATGAGCATGAGGGGAATTCTCATTCAAGGTATAACTTTATAGCACAAAATGCAGAGCATACAAAACTAATGTATTTTGTTTATTTATTTGAATACTGTACTCAGTAGAATAACATAATAATTGAGACTGTATTCTGAATTTACCTCTGATTATTATTATTTTTATCTCAGAAAGGATTGTTTGTAATTGTGTTTATTATGGGAATTAAGAATATTTGGTGATCTCCACTCTCCCAGAGCAGATACTGTATGTGTCTGTGTTAGTAAAGCACTGCATAATAATGACCATTCAGAGGAAATAGTGTGGCCTGGATGTAGACAGAACAGAAATTTACATTGGAAATGTGGGTATGGTGTGACAATGCAAGAAAAATCATTGCTGTAAGATTTTGTGCACCATAAATCCAGTTTTCCAAATAGCATTCCACCTGAAGGGTATGTTTATGCATAAATAATTCAGTACTTCTGTAATTAAATCTGTACACTTGTGTTACTGGCTTTTTTCAAGAAAAGTCTTGTTTCTTACTTGGATTATTGAGTATGCCAGGAGATTCCAATTCATGGCTAGAGGTAGAACCATGAAATAAAACAATTACTTATCGTTAAAAATAGCATGCATTATGTTCTGTGAATTCATTGATCTTTCTTTCACTTTTCTATTCCAGTGATCCTTATACTGTATACAGTAGTATTCTGACAAGCCACTTTTGATAGCATATATAGCACAGAATTAGAATAAAGAATATATCAATATGCTGCAGTATGTGTATACTCAGATCTTACAGAATAAATAGCAAGATATTTACCAGTAGAGAAATAAGCCTTTCAGTAGATGCCTGAAATAAAGGCTCCAGAATTGATTACAATTGTTAATCATGATCCAGTTGAATGCACTCCAAGAAAAGGCACTTACTGAAAAAGGTATGCTTCATCAATTACTTTGATTCATTTCTGGCATGTGTGTAATTTTAGTAAAATTTAAATAAGTTTTGCTTAACTATTTAATTTATTGAGAATCTTAACTGGTTATATACGCAAAAACCACCCTTTACTGCCGAAAAAGGTACTGTTGACAAAAAAAGAAAATAGATCTACTGTATTTATTGCCATGTTTGATTTTTAGTAATAGTAAACAGAATCCCTTCTTTAATTGCATATCAAATTAATATTTTTAATGTATTCAGAACTATAAAGCAAAAAGCTAAATTAAATTAAAATGTTTTTTAAGTTTAAATGTGTACAGTAAATATAAATATAATGTTGTTGTTTTTTGATTGATTATTAGATTTCTGAACTCAAGAAATAAGTGATACTCAGGTTTTGATACACAATATTTCAGTTTTCGGGTATTTATACAGTATGTACCAATGATACAGTCCAGTATTTGGATTATTGTGTATTATTAGCAATATCAAAGTTTTGTTAACTTAGTTGGGTCACATTAATTGTAAAAGCTCATCTCCAGTATGATGATACTCACTGTATTTCCAAAATAAAGTAAGTTTAATGGAACCACCTTTGCTTTATTGGTGGTAAATTGTCGAGATCTCAGCTGCTGTACCCCACACTTTAATTTTAAAGTGAAAGTGATTTAGTTGGCTGCTTCATATCTTCACACACCATATTTGAAAACCCACTGAATCAGTATTCAATATCTGTTCACCTCTGCATAGCATTCTATCACAGACTCATTTTAGGCTGGCAAGTACACAAGCATGATCTTTTCTGCTAATCTCTGGAAGCTTTATTAGCATATGATATTATGTAGTAAAACACTGTTAGGGTTTTGCCCAAAACTAATTTTAACTTGACAACTGTGGTATGTTCTGAGCTTTCATGAATGTTTAATAGACAGTCTGACTCTCCTTCTGTCCCTGGTACCCACAAGTATAAAACTCTCTCCCTTTGGCAGAGCTTTTCATTTGTAGCAGAAGGTTTGGGCAACTGTAGCAAAGATGATGTGTTATAAGGCATGCTGCAGCATCAAGAAATTATTAATGTCACCTTGTGACTTACCTGTATGTCTCTTGGTGTACTGTAAGTCATCTTGTGCATCTGCTGTCTTCTTTAGAATATGCTGCATAGTCCCCAAAACAGGTAAACAATTAGATAAGCCCAGGCTGCAGAACATATATAATAATCTTTAACTATAATAATAAAAACTGCAGTCAATTATCAGCAACATAATGTACTCTGTAAACAACTAATTTATTTTGCTTCATGAAGATGCTTTAGTATATTATTATTTATTATGTGTCAATAAAATTTTCAAACATTTTCCTTAAAGTAACTCCCAGCATACAGTATGCATATGTAAAACTGTTCACTGGACAAGCACAGTCATTTAATTATGAATTATTTTGTTTTTTTTTCCAACTTGATTGCTTCTCTGTATGACATCAGCTCCTCACATTCAAAATATTTTACAAAACAAAAAACAGTTGGACAAATGAACCAGTGTACACAATTTAAAGAATCTAAAGTTGCAAGTCTATTCCAAGTACTTTGAAATGAAGATAAAATAGAAATAACACAATTAAAGAAAAAGGTACAAGTCTTCAAAGTAAAAATACTTCTACATTGCCAATTTCTGTTGAGAGAGGCTATTTGGAAGAAAGATAAAGGCTTAGTATTTGTCATTCCAGACAGAATTCTGGAACGATGGCAGTAGTGAATACTAAAGCAAAAGAGCAGTGAGTTTGCAATCATCTCTCAGAGTCTATCCAACATCTGATCTCTTGTTGCCCACAGCTCCTGGTAAAGCAATACCTGACAATGACATGGCCAGCTGGCTGCGAAGATTCATTCCAAATATTACAGGAAGCATGTGATTCGGGCAATTGCTTGCCAGCATGAGCAAAATTGAAAGTTGCTTAAATATAAATACATAAATAAACAAACATGTTATGCCACTACAGTATATAACAAAATACTTTTTTAATGCCAATTCCAAAAAAATGGCTAATTAAATATTTAGAAATTAAATTTAAGAGCACATAGGGTATGATTATAATCAATTTTTGTCACACTTAGCAATCTTACACTGTATTATGAGTGACTGACTTTAAAAGATAAATTAAAAGATCACAATTCATGGAGGTTTGAATGGGAGGTTGAGTAATGCTTGCATGAAGCGTACAAATTGCAAAGGAAGAAATAGAGGTTAATTTCATGCTCAAAAAAAGAAGAAAAACACCACATTTTGTCTGCGGAGCCTTCTTCAGGTGCAATATAATTTATTATCTCATTAATGTTGTTTATTTAAGTTTAATTGAATGTATTTGGATGCTGAGTCTTGAATTGTAAACATTTTTTGTTAACTGTCATTGAAGTGCAATGGATTTTCTTGATCACAGCCTCATCATTAAAGGCAGCTTTCAGTGCTCATCAACTTGATTTATGTTTACATTAACTGAGCACAATTTATAATTCAGGACCCCAGCACTTGCTTCCCTGTGAAAGATTACATAATAATGTTTTGCCACTTACATTCCCATAAAGAAAACTGTTTATAAATTGGACAATATAGGAGTAATTAACAGACATCAGTAGATGTGCTGAGCTAGTGTTTTGTGCATTTCTGATTTACAGCTTACTTGAGCCAAATGTAATTTATTGACCATCATTAAATGGATGTAGGTGTGGACAATTAAGTGTCCCCCGTTCTTATATTTATTGGTCTGCTGTGATCTAGTCAGGGCCGTCTCATGTATAAAGAATGGTAAAAGGAAAAATTGGACCTATATAATTCTGATATGTCATTAGAAAGAACTAAAAATATATTTCTATAGGAATGAGGTAAACATTTTCTTAATTATGTGTTTATTTTATTTACTTCAGTTACAGTCAGTCACTATCTGCCATCTAAAACAATGATTGCAAAGGAAGGTTTACAGTACGATGCTTTTAATATGTTCACATTTTAATTAATTACAATAATTTATTTTCAAACCTTTTTATTCAAAACTGACATAGAAATTAACATGACTTATGAATAATAGTTTCCCTAAGACAGTAATTGGTGGCAGTAACGTTGGCAGCAATTACTACCATCAATATATTTAAATAGAGGTCTATAGCAGCTTTGCATCGTAGTATGGTATAATTTTGTCCACTTGCCTTGACTTTGATGGGAATCATTGTCAAACCTTGTCATCATTTTGGGGGGGCTTCTAGACAGGACTCTGGCAGGACTCAGAGACTGGGCCTCCGAAGGACATTGATTCTTTTCTTGTCAGATCACTTCAGTGTGTCTTTGGCCTTGTGCTTAAGGTCATACAGTAGTCCTGTTGAATTATGATTTTTTTTACAAAGTTTTAGATTCTTGGGTGATTCAGTCAAGGTTTTCCCTCCTGGATTTATCCTTACTTTGCACCAACCATTTCTCCACCAATCCTGACAAACTTCCTACTTCCTGCTGATGTGAAACAATCCATAAAATAATGCTCCACCATGCCTAATGGAAGGGATGGTGTTATTTATTAATAATAACGCCTTACACTTAAATAGCATTTTTCTGGAACCTCCACTCAAAACGCTACAGGTAATGGGGATTCTTCTCCACCACCACAAATGTGCAGCCCCAACCTCGATGATGTGACGGCAGCCATAGTGCGCCAGTACTCTCACCACACACCAGCTATCAATGTGGAGCAGAACAATGAAGCCAAGTCATAGATGGGGATTATTAGGAGGCCATTATTGGTAAAGGCCAATAGAAAATTTGGTCAGGACTCAGGGGTAACACTGAGAGTCAGGATGAGAAGTCTGACATCTCGTCAGAAGGAAGTGCCTTTTTACAGTCCCTATCAGTATACTAGGGTATTAGGACCCACATAGACCACAGGGTGAGCACCTCCTGCTGGCCCCAAAAATACCACTTCAAGCAGCAACCTTAGTTTTTCCCAGGAAGTCTCCTCTCTAGGTACTGACCAGGCTCATAATTGTCTAGCTTTAGTGGGCTGCCAATTGTGAGTTGCAGGATGATATGGCTGCTGGCAACTGGCTGTTGTTGTCTGGGTGATGCATATGGTTTGCACCAGTCACAATGCTTTGCGATTAAACCCAAAAGTCTGACATCAAAACCTTTTGTCATACGTTTGCAGTAAAATTAGTACTTAGTTCTTGCCTGACTGCTTTTTGGTCTAGGTGCAAAGAGGAACCAGCACCAGCACAACTATAGTGGTGGCAACATCAGGTTATTACAGTATTTGTTATATTATATGTTATTAAGTATTTACTCAGTTTTTGCATTGTAAGACATTAGGCTCATCTACTTGGTTGAGATAAAGGGTGTAGGGACAGGGATAAATATTGAGTTGTGATATTTTCCTTTTTGTATTTCCATGAAATAAAGAAATAATCATACATGTATATAGTTTATATATAAAATAAATGTAGCCTTATAGACTTCAGATTTATTAAGTTTTCAGCACTTTTTTTCTTGTCTACTTAACTGTATAAATAATGCAGCAGGGAAGTACTGCATTCTGCATTGAAAAACAGCAATCCCACAATCCCTAAAGGTGCTGGTGTTTGTCCAAGCTGAAAATTACACCATTATTTGCAAATATCTTCTTAACAGTCTGGAAAGGGGAGACAGGCCATCCCAGATGAACAAAGAGCATAAAATGAACAGCAACACTACCACCAACAAATACAGAATGCTACAAAGACAGATCTTAATTTGGGGGAAAAACATCTGATTAAGCTAAATTACTTCACATAGCATGGTGCCCTTGCTCAATTTTTATCTGAAAGACCTAGCTTAACTCGGTAACATTTTCAAAGATTAACAAAATACAATAGGTAAAGAAATTCAGAGCCATTTGGAGAGAATTTATGTACAGTGTCTTGCAAAAGTATATATCCCTACAAAGTTTTCACATTTTGTTGCAGTTATAACGCATTCAATTAGGGCTTTATATGTACAATCAACAAAATCTAATCCAAAATCATTAAAAATGCTTATAGTATGCATGTAAATTAATTAAATTTACTTGAAATTATTGAATAATTACGTAACTCGATTAAAATATTCATCTTTTTTTTCTCCAGTATGAATTTTGGTACAAAAGAATAGTTTTAAAAATCATAAAATCAGTGCAATGGTCTCTGACAGCATGTAAACAGAATGGTTTAGAGTATATACTCTTCAGAATAAATTTATCTGTCTTTAAGTTCCCCCAGATAGATATTGAATTTCAAACCACATTTTTGAAGTGTTACAAGAAATAGACCAAGAAGACCAAGGAGCTTTTAAAAGAAATTATGGATAAGCTGATAGAGAGGAATATACAGGTAGGTTAAGAGTCAGGAATAGCCAATACATAGTAGCTGTAACTGTTAAAATGGCAGTGCATTCAATGCCAAACGCAACAGTTTGAAAAGCTGAAGCCCTTGCTTTCAAACTTTTGCTTTTAGAGTAATTAAGTCATCATTCCCATTTAGGGCAATGCACTGCTTAGAGCCATATAGGCACGAAAAAAAAATGTGAAGATAACATTGAAATAGCCCTTCTCCTAAAAATCCTTTCTGTCCTAGAACACAACCATGCCATCAAACATCCTCTCTGTTTTCTAATTATCCTAACCCTAACCCTAGCTAAGTGTTTGGGTGGTTAGGGTTAGGGGTTCAGATTTTCTCCAAAGAACCAATGCAACCTTCCACTCATTTGAGTGGAAAATATAACTCAAGGCATCGATATACTAGCCTTAAATCACTCAACAAACTTGCCAAAGCAAAGAAAATGTATGAACTGTGCTGCAGTTTTATTTTTTTTCAAGTATTCTATCATTAGAAATTGCGTGTTGAATGGTGTTTTCGATAAGCATTGTTTCAGGGTTAAATAGGTAAAGACTTAAGAATAGCCAATACATATTAGCTGTAACTGTTAAAATGGCAGTGCATTCAATGCCAAATACAACAGTTTGAAAAGCTGAAGCCCTTTCTTTCAAACTTTTGCTTGTAGGGTAATTAAGTCATCATTCCCATTTAGGGCAATGCAGTGCTTAGAGCCATATACTGTATGAGTAGAAGGATATGTTTGTTTTCTTTTTAGTACTGAAAAGTTAGTCATTCGGAACTCAAACATAATTTGAAAGACAGTTAAAACAATGTCTGATGGTCAGATTCACTGTAAATTTAGACATGTTAATCAGTGTTATCTTCAGAGTGAAAAAGATTAAATCATCTATTTATCTATTGTGTTTTGGGGTTGGTTTGCATTTACGGGTCTTTGAACCCTTGTCAAGAAAGGGGAAATCATGAACTCCAAAGATCCAAAGGATACATTCAAAGGACTGAATAATTGCACACACAATAAATAATCTTAACTGGCCACCTCAATCTGCAGACTTCAGTCTAACTCATTATATAATTTAAACTCAAGATGGTAGTTCACTAATTGAAACCAGAGGGTCTGATGGACACAATTCTACATACCCAAATGTTTTTCTTTCTCTTTCTTTCTCTCTCAAGTGCCAGAAATCTCATAGCACACAGAAAAAAAGGTGTGTTGTCAGTGTAATCTTTACCAGAGAAGGCTTTACAAAGTACTAACTACGAGAATAAATGTGACCTTAGTGTTATCTGGACATGAAACTATGACACATATGATTTTACACTGTGCAGTGGTATTATAATTAAGGTATACAGTTTATATTAAGTTAAGCAAGAAACATCCAATCTGTTAATCTTTGTATTATGTGATCGTTATTGTTCCTATGTCACCTACTGAGAAAAATCCTATGGAAAAAAATTGGAAGGCACTTATTGCAGATACAGTATGTGGAAGAAGGATTTATGGTCAAATGAAACAAAATTAAGATTCTTGATATGAATACAAAGCATAACCATTGGTGCAAGCCCAACCCAGAACATTTCCCACTCAACAATATTTCAGCTGTCAAATGTTGATAGTAACATCAAGTAGACTCCTCTATTTACTATACTCCACATTCAGGATGAAAAACTACAGTGGGACATTTTCCATGAAATAACAAATGCAATCTGCCTTACATACAGAAACATCAGGATTATTTAAGTCCTGCTGGCAGAATGTCAACATTTTATCAATCCATTTTAGTTTTAAATAGCACCTTTTATTCATCAGCAGCACCCCAAATAGATAGTCTTGTCATGAAGAATTGGTTTGTTGCCATGTTAAATCATATTTTATAAAAATATGCTTAAAGTTCAATTAACAGTTCACACAGTAAAGATACAAGATGTTTGGTATTGCCCGTGTGCATATTAATGATCATATTAATGATTAATAATCATATTAAAAACCAAATTGGAAATACAGGAGTCAGTGCTAACAAAGGTAGTGGGAGAAAGCCCCCAGACCACAGTCATAAATACAAGCAAGTCCATGAAAAAGCATGTTTTTAAAATAAATGTACTTTGTTTGTGTTGCCATTATCTGTCTTTAATTTATAATAGTTTTTAAATTGCTCAAATGCCATGCCAGCAGTCTCCCGTATTGCTTCAGCACCATATGTGTTTTCTGGCAAACAGTTCCTCTCCTCAGGACCCACAGAAGGTATGAACATAAACAAACTGCAAATTGGCAATCAGCCCTCAGGATCTAGAACATGGCCCTGCAGCAGAATGTTGTTTTAAAAAGAAAGAGTTGACAAAAAGAAGTTACTCTACATGGAGTGTGTGCTAAAGTCCTTGTTGTCCTTATTAATATCATGTTAGTAATTACAATTAAACATAATATTATCATTTAAAGGCTTAATGACTCTAGCATCAACATCAAATTAGGTCGAATGTAGATTATGTTAGCCTTTTCATCTGCTGAAGTCTAAACCAATAGGTGCTCTGGAATGCTCTGGAATTTGCTGTCCTATAAATTATGGCAATTTTTGCCAAAACTCTTTTAAGCGGTTTGAACAAGAATCATCTCAGGACATTCCCCTGAAAGAGCATAGGTGCTTGCACAAATGACAAGGTCACATCCACTGTTATGTGCCAACAGGAATTCCTCCTTGCTGTAATTAATTCTCATTTAAAACTCCAATCCCTTTTACTACAGTTCCAATGGATGTTCTGTGATGTGTGTGGTACTGTATGGAATTGTAGTGCACTGAATGATTACAGTGCAGTACATAAATTGGATGAAAAGGATTACAAAATTTAAGGGTTATTTGTTTCAGTTCAGTTTTATGTGATTAACTAATTTGTTACTTATCCCTGGCTTAAATCATAAATATTTATAGCACACAGATTTACTGTATATGCAGCAAACACAACAATCTTGTTGAGTGAAATGTTTTATTTTGATGCTAGACCAAAAACAACATATTGTGAGTCAATTTACACATGAACCAGAGGAAAGTATAAAAAAATGCATTTAAAGAAAATCGAAAAAAAAACAGAACATCAGTAATGTCATAGTCAAACTCTTTATTGAAGTTATATTAGTGCAATTTATCAGTGATGTGCTAGAAAATCTATAACTTCCAGTCGAATTTTGCCCCCGTGTGCAGTTCAGTTTATGAAGTGCAATCTTCTCAAGCATGCTCAGGAATCTGTGGCTCATTTTTCAAGCACTCTGATGTATAATGATTTTGTCAAAAATATAAAAACTGACTAGCATGTGCAATTTTTATGTCTTTTTTCTGTCAAGAAGTCATGCCATTCAATTTATGACTAAAGCTATTAAATAAGACTCTGTTATTATGAATCCCACCAATTCAAAATATAGCAGCCGCTGTTATTGCCTTCAGAGATTTCAAATCATTTTTAACATTGACTCTCCTTTACTAAATATTCTACCATGATCTTATCAACAATAAAGAATGGTACAATTCAATTTAATTGGTTACAGTGTCAGCAGACATTATTATCGTACTGTCCAATTTTTTTAAAGAATAATCCTAATGTGAACTGGATTGTTAACAGAATGTCCTATTATATTTTTTGAGCAAATTCTGTTAAAATGTGTGTAAATTATACTGTATATACAGGTAATAGCTATTTGAAAGTTTAAGGAATGCCGACTTGACTCTTGATTTTTGTGACGCCCTCTGCAGCCAGAGGACACTCCTTCTCTGTCCTGTCTCTCATTTCCAGTTCTTTGCTGTCGTTCCAGTGTTTCTCTCCCTCTGGGACTATATATTTCCGGGTCTTTCAGTCTGCCTTGGCTCAGCATTGACGTTCAGATGTCCTAAAACCCGCCTGGCACCAGGTTGCCCCACGTCCACTACCTGAGGGCATAGGTTTCTATACGGCATTTCCTGAACAGGCTAACCCCCGTCTCGCCGCTACGCGTAGGGTCTTTTCGCTCTCCTGCCATTCCACGGTTCGTCCTTTCTGACAGCAGTGTCAATTTTGATTGGGTTCACTGAAATAAAAACAAAGCTTGGTTCACAAAAGAATCCTTGAGCGATATCAGACACATACTGCAGTATAGCATTATACAAAGAATGATCTACTCTGTCATTTTAAGATTTAAAATCTTATTATACAGCAGTAAACAAAATACAGTACAGTGGAAGAGTTCTGTAACTGCCAAGAACAGTACAGTCCTGCCATGTATATTGCTAACAAATACATTCTTTATTGGTGCACATGAACCTTTCAGCATTAGGTCTTCATACAGTAAGTATGATCTTTGATGAAAATTTCCATACAATAGAAATGTTGCTCAACATTTGATTTGTTGGTTGTGATTATATGGCATATACAACTACGTGCAAAGTTTATTAAACAATTACATAATTACTAGAAAAGCTAAGAAAATCAGTGTTAGTTTAGAAAATACTTCAATAGTCTAGACTGTACATTTACTGTAACAATAAAATAATATGTCTCTTAACCTCTAGTTTATAAAAGAGGATATGTAGTTTCCTTTTTGACAAGTGTTTAGTAAATCGCTGCCTTTTCATCCCATTAGAGAGATGACCTGTAAGAAACATAGTCTGACAATGACAGAGCCACAGGATGTGATTTAATTTTAGGGACCCCAGAGGAGAGTTCAATATAAAGCTCAGAATAAGCAACAAGTCAACAATATTGCATGAAAAATGTGTGTGTAAGTATATTTAATATATTTTGCTTTAAAAAACTATATAATGTAAAAAGGTTAGGTTTAGAAAGAGTACATTTAAATACATTCCCACCACTAAGAATCCCTTTATACTAGCGCTCATAACATACTGTATATGACTGAATTTACAGAACATCGTTCATTAATTTTCATTATCTTCAGGAGGATGCATTCAACTTTAGCAAGTTATATTTAACCTTACCTGAATGTCCAAAATGACTTCCAATACATTTTATTTAATTTCATTGTTCCAACCTCACCCTTTGCCAGCTAGAATCTTTAGAAGTATATAGTTCAAGCAGTCATCACATCGCTTTAAAATGCACTTATTAAAATAATAAGGCTATTAATGAGACTGAAAGCTTCCCACAGAAGCAGTTGTTCTTTAGGTATCTTAATTTATCAACAGACAGGCTGCATTAAAATAATATAAACCTTTAAAGATGAAGGATGGGGGATTTGAGATAAAAAAATCAACTCTTGCTGTTTAAGTTGTAACTTTTTTTAGAGAGGATTTAGAGAGCTGGTTTTACTTTGAACTTTTTGCAAGACAAGACCAGCTTTCTAAAGAAATAATAGCTGTTTATGGCTAAACGGCAGTGGGAAGCTGTCAGACACTGCCTTTAAGTTGATTTGTTGAAGTGTCAAAAAAGTACTGTAACTAGGGGGTGAATCACAGATTGTCAGAAATCAGTCCAGGGGATCACTTTCTGGGGAGCTCGAAAACCATAAACATTCGGTCCTGTAAATGAATAAACCTGACCTCTTGAACATGCAGTTCTTAACATAATTAATGTTTGGTGCACAGTATTTTAGCTTTTCAGCATAAGGACATTTCATCAATATTACAATTTATAAGTCTCAAAGTAACAAAAAATATTTTTTCTGCTGTCTTGTTTTAGCACACAGATTTAGAAATAAAATGCTTTGAACTCAATAGGTTTACTCAGGAGTGCTTGATTGAAATGTCTTCAAATAAAGCTGATGAAAATTGTTCTCCTGTCTGTAAGATACTGTTAATAGATGCATTGGGGATTTATCATTGAATGCTGACATGCCTATCCCCTTTTTATCTTCCCTGATTTACATTTTTAAGGCTCATTAGGGTAACGGATAACAATCTTTGGCTAGCATGTTTGCCTCACAATCGGGTAAGATATTATTGTACTCATGCTATTCTGATAAACATCTGAGCTCTTTAAGATTTGAAAAAGTTGAGCCCAGCAAGTTGCAAAGTAGAACAATATCTTACAATACCAGGTGTGGTTTTACAATTTATATTCTGTTTTTTAAAGTTAGCAGTGGAATAGCTGGAATGTGGGTAATAGAACTGTACATTGTGACATATTGTAAATCTCTGCATACTGCTGCTGATGACAATAGATTAAATTTCATTTATATATTTCCAAGGAAATGGAACATCAAAGGTAACAAAATTAAAAAAGGACAAAAACAAAGAGAACTGACATTGATTATCAAAGCCCTTGCAAGGTGTGCACAATTTTGACAGTTTCGCAATTTAATTCTGTTGTGTAGCAGTGTTCAGTACAGTGAAAATGAATGTATGGAAAGTGAAAAGTAATCAGATTTGTTTGTATTTGTTTTGAATTCCCTGAACAAATGCTGAATGCTGTTATGCAAGTTAAACTTATGAATCATATGATTTTGCTACACTATTTGTAGCCACATTCTGTTCAGATTTATTAATACATTAGGATAATTTATTAATAATGTTGAATTATTATTAATAATTACATTATTAATAATTTGTTAATACATTTATTAATAATTAGGATACATTTTAATCCCCATTAAAACAATGTACTACAGGAATTGTTCTTTTATCAATCACTTTTTGCAATTTTTTATATTATTTAGCTAATTTCTACTGTGTTTAAAAGGCATCATATAATGAATCTGTCACACCAGGTGATGAAGTGGCTGGTGTGGGTCATGGTGCATGTTCAGCTCATCCAGTTTATCTAGAAATAACTGTACACACATCAAAATACAACAGGTTAACCTTAAAAATGACATTATCCTTATGCAGCTTAGAGCAATAAATATTTGTATTCCCATTCTCTATAGTGACACACTAGGAGTTATGACTAAGCCAAAGAAAAACATAAAATGTCATTTCACTTGTGACCTACAGAGAGCACAAAGTGCTTGAGGAGATGGTGCTACTTTACGCAGAAAGCTCCAGAGAATATTAGGATTAGCTGGACTCTACAGCAGCCCATTTCAATAACTATCATACCTCAGTGTTTTGCTGCTGTAGATCCATTGTGTTGATGGAATTAAAAAAAGGTAGCAATAATAATCAAACTGAGTAATATTGGTACACAGTTAAAATGTTTATGTTAAAATTGAATGTGCATGCATTACTTTAGTTTGCATTTTAAATCATAAAAGCAGATTGGTAGGCTTACAAAATGTGGTATTGTACAGTATGTGCCACAACAGGACTAAATATTCATTACCCTTCAAATAAATTTGCTTTTGATGGGGCAGTTGTATACACAGTGAGAGAATACAGGGGTTAGGTGGGAAGGCTCAGAGATCAATGAGACATGAGCAGGCATATTGATAATTAAAGACGGACCCTTTAATATTTTGAAGTGTTATGTATGTTAAGTTGTATGATATGTTATACAGCATATGCTATGCAAGATATAGCAGAGAATTGGTATAGTACAATACATCTGGGTGAAAAACCTTTTTGTGAATTCTAAATCATTCTGTTACCTTAAAACACACATTGAAGACTAAAATGCATTCAGCTGATACTTGATATTTGTTCTGCATTTTGCAAGGAAACTCAAATCTTATAGAGAAACCAACAGTAAAACATTCTGCTGGAGTAATTCACACTTTATTTTTCTGTTTTTGATAATTTTGTACTGGCTGTCAATAGTAGGAAACCACTTAGACCATTGAAAAGGATAACTGATGCTCCCCTTACTTGAAAGATGTTTCAACAAGAAAATAGAAGGAATAGATTAGCTGACTCCCTGCTAAGGGTCCCTCACTGAGCGGAAGACTCATACATTTAATGCTCTTCCTTTGCTCCCCTGCCTACCCAGTGGTGAGCACCAACAGGGAGTCCTTTGCATTAATGCAGACTTTAAGCTTGGCAGCTGTTGAACTCTATTTACCTGTCTTTATGAGATCTTGAATTGGAATCAAATGAAACGCACTTGTTAGTGGTAAGCACAAATCAAAGAAAAACACATGAATAACACTCTTGTCATGCTCTGCTTTACTAATCTGATGAAAAATAATAAAATCAATTTTAAAATGTATAGTACACCTTAGTTAATCCTGGACTGTAAAATGAATAATTCTTAGTAACTTGAATTTGCTATATTTTATTAGATGGAAAGCCCAGCTGCTCTCAGCTTTTATGAATCTTCTGGGATTAGCAAGAGTTCATATGATTTGAACTTTGAATTGTTTGTAATCTATAGGTTGATATTTTTTGTGACAACCTTTGTAGCCTTTTTATTTCATCTGTAGTAAGAAAAATTGAATAAGGCAAAGCATTATGAATTTTAGATTTTGTATTTATTTTTTGTCTTTGTTTTGTCATGAGAGATATGTTTAGAGATGTATAAAAAAATGACATGTACAGTAGGTTGTAATCTATTAGTCTGTGGCCAGGTCCTACCACAATAGAGTTATACAGATCAGCTGGATAAAGCTTGTGCTAATACAGGCAAAATGATTATTATTGTCATGGCATTGTGCAGAACACATTAATCAAATCGCAAATCTTGAATAACTATCTTCCATGAAAATCATAGATTGTAAGAGAAGTAATTGTAAGAATGGGATCCATTTTTACCCATGTCCTCAAAGTGTATAAAACCAAAGGAATAGAGTACATTCAATAGGTTTGAGATAATACAAGAAAAATGCTTTGTATTTTATGGCAGTTTTATGTGGGCTTCACCTTCTTTTGTTCACTGTGTTTCAATGGAGTTCTGTATCATGGGCTGTTCAGCATCTAATGATAAATGAGCCCTCTGCAGGTGATCAAAGGTGGTGAACAAGTGGTATTGCAGCTCTGCGTCAAGCTGGTTTTCTGTGCACTGTGGTTAGATTTCCCAGCTGGGTGCCTGGGCTTTTCTTTTGCTGCCATAATATTAATATTCACATTTGAACAGACTGAAGGTAAATTTTGACTTATCATACCAGGTGTTAGAGATGACAAAGCCAAAAGCAAGGGAAAGGTTCATTTAGTTAAGATTTAAGACAATTTTTCGGGCATTTTATATCATAAATTGTGGGTAGGAGGCATGTTTCAAGGATACATTTCAGTACTGCTAGAACTGAAGACAATATCATAGTTTTGGGGATTTAACATGAGGAGCCTGCATTCTTTTGCAAACATTAACATCTGGAAATAGACTAGAATTAATAAATGGGAAAATGAATCAATGCAAGTTAGAAATGTACAGTATTTCCCATTGTGAAAGTACAACCTCAATAATACACTGTTATCTAAAGTGAGCTTTAAAATACAAACGTAAATAAAATTTAAATTTCATAATCTGTGTAATGATTTAAAGGTACTCTTCAAGGATCTTCTGATTTAGTGCAGAAACAGTATTAAGTATCTGTTTATATATACCATATTGTTTGTGTAAGCCTCCTTAAGATCTTTTAAAGATTTTTGTTAAATACTGTACCTGTGAAAAACTCAGACAGGTGCACTAACTTGTAAGAATCTGCTGTTTCCAACCTCTGGAAGGTTGCCGGTTCATGTCACATGGCCAGCATAGGAGTCCTACTTCTGTTGGGCCCCTGAGCAAGGCCCTTAACACAAACTGCTCCAGGGGCACCGTATGAATGGCTGACAGTGTGCTCTGACCCCAAGCTTCTCTCCCTGCCTGTGTGTCTCATGGAGAGCAAGTTGGGGTGTGCAAAAAAGACAAATTCCTAATACAATTAATTGTATATGGCCTATAAACCGATCTTATGTAAAGTAGTGATACCTTATATGGTTCTGAAAAGCAGTACAGTACTTGAAATACGCTCAACTGTGATCAGCCACCATCACCATCTAAGTGGCTGGTTCGTATAAATAATCTATAATTATCAAAAAAAGAAAACGTTTCTGGATGGCAACAAAACACAGACACATAAAGTAAGTGAGCTTCAATATAAAATGTCTCATTTGAAGAATTCCTCAATTAAAATAACAAGAGAAATGTTTGTGAAAATACTACAGCAATTCAGAAATACTTTTTTTATTTTTTTATAGCCAGGCTTACTGAAGTAAGGACATTTTGGTCAGCCTTCCATTAATTTGAGAGGCACCCCCAGATGAATCCACATTAGTGCAGTGCACAAAGTGTGATAACCTTACTGCCTCACACAGCATCCTTCAATGAAATGGCGATTAGACCCAAAGTCAAAATACTATCCTATTGACTCTGTGAACTCTCTAAATTCTAGTTCATATAGGCCATTAGCAACACAGACCCCCCTAAGGAGGCTAATAGTCTGAATAATTGCCCCACAGTTTTCCTATCTTTCTTAGGGTAAGGTTACAAACTGGTGTAACTGGTGGATATGGGTTATCACAGAACCCATATCCTTCTCAACAGCCCTTTAAAGCATCTGTAATACTTTCCTGAGTCTGACACTCAGTTTGCTTCTTCAGTGTTTTAGTCCTTTTCAAATCCCTTATGTACTGAAGTTTTTTATATTACCAGGTTAATCTATAGGTACAGTATAACAATACTCATTTTTCAAAGACCACAGGGTCTACATTACGAACTCAACATTGACATGCCTTTATACTGCCCTGCAGAAGTATTCAGGATGTTGAGCAGTTTTCATGTTTTGTTGAGTAATGATAAATGTAGGGGCTTTGTTTAAAGCCACCTATTGGAGTGAAAATTGGACACGCCTTACTTTATTGATTATTTGGCCTACAGTGTGAGTGAGATTCCATAGGAAGAAGAGAGCATATATAATTGGCTCTGTGGGTAATTGAAAACGACCCTGAATTAGTAATCTAATGTATTTTAACAACCAGGAGGCAAAAAGCAGAGAATCTGTGTCTAGGCTCCTGTAGGTGTGAAGGGCATGGGAAATTACAGTCTACATTGCACAAGTAGAGTCTTTCGGCTCTTTTCCTTTTACAGTACATCAGCAGACAGTCTTGTGGTCTCTGTGTTAGAGAGGATTTGATAGGAATTAGAGTGTGAATAAAGAATTTGCAAGGATTGAGATTAAGAGTTTGTGTTGACTATTGAAAGAAAGATCAAAATTACTGTATTTTTAGCTCATTCACTTAGGTAGACTATTAAAGTATTTAGCTTATAAAGCTTCAATGTTTGTTTAGGGAAGGTGATTTGTACATGTTAAACTTAGAAGACTGGACATAAAGGTTTGGTTAAATTCACCATAGTCTCTCTTTATGCCAGGGACAAGTTTGTATTTCATGTAGTTGAGAGAAATTCACATGTTCTAGAATTCCAGAGATTGACTGATTGGAAGAGTTGATCTGGAGAGTGGAAGGGAAATTAAAGTGACTGCTACTCGAAAGCTCTGTGGGATGAATTACAGGCTTTTCTGGAAGGATACTATAATTACATCTTGGAGCCGAAGGGGTTCTGTGCCATTATAAGCTACAGTGACAGACTGTTCAATCGTGCATATACAGTACTAAGGTTACACGTTGACTTTAAGCTGCATGTTGTGGTTCACGGGTTAGCATTCACAACATTGTTTCAAAACTTGCAGCCATGACATTTTGAAGTAGTAGTTGCATAACAATTAAGCAAATTGGTGCACACATTCAAAGCTAGAAACAAGTTATTAGATAATATGAAATGACAGTGGAAAAGTGATTATTGCATAGGTATTTAAAAATTTTGTTGTGGCAAGGCTAATTAAATTAATGAGCTGCTCAATTAGTTTTGTGCCCTCTCTTTGTGCAACAACAGTGGTTAACACTATTTCACTACAAATACATCTATTGCTGTATGGCCCATCTGTCAGGCTTTGAGTTTCATCAAAGATTCATGAAAATCAAGGACCTTGAACTAAGCCATAAAATTATATAACATGTGATGCCCCAGGGGTCATGGGCACCACTTTGGGTGTGGTTTAGGTGTGTCCGGAGCTGCTGACATTCCCTTAGTCTGGTGGGAAACTTTTTTCTCTCCCTTTTATTGCAGTTTCCCCAACTTACATGCAGTCTCTTCTGAGAGTGGTGCTATCACTCGGCCCCCTCGTAAAGCAACTAGGACATGAGGTGTAAATTTACTTATATTACTCTGAGCTTATCTACTTACAGCTCTCAGAGCCCTTGGCTCCCTGACATCTCTACATGATTACTGCTGGCTTCCACATTCTCCACCAGTTAGTACTTGGACTCTGTGTCCGCCTCTTACTGCTGACGTCTCATCTCACACTCTTCACCCCTCTTCAAAGTCTTTAGTTCAATGTCATGCTTTAGACTTGCCACTCTCACTTTAAAACTCACAACCTCTACCCTGATACTCATCCTTGCATCCGAGGTTGTGTATTTCACAGCTTTTGGTGCATCTTCTCTCATGCCCAACCGTCATTGCCTTTACTCATAATGCACAGACCTCTCACACAGCTTTGGGCACATCTCTCTTGCCTGGTCTTCGCTGTCTCACTCATCTCATGCATCGGTGGCACTCTAAACTTCTCTCCTTCTATCAACAGTGCATACCTACTGTACCACCAGAGGCCAGCAGTTAAATAAGCCCTTTCCTTTAATCAATGCTTCCCACGTTTCCAGACTGAGGGCTCCTCTACCACATCCTACTCTTTGTTTCACACACTTATTCACTACTACAAACTCTCACATACTTAAAAACCCACTCTTTCAGCAGACATTACTTCACTTAAACAGTCCTGTTCTTTCTTCTCATGGAACAGGCTGTCTGCTTAACTCTCAAAGTTCCCTCCAGCATCTTCATTGTTCTCACCGCCCTTTCCGGATCTTCCCTTCTCACGCAGACAGTCCTTTCCCTCTCTACCTTCAGAACATGCTGTCTTGTAAAATATAATAAACTTCTCTAAATCCTTTGAGATTTCTATTCTCACTGTTCCCTCATGGGGGTATTCACACAATAGTGTATTATTCATATTATTCTTCCCATTCCCTCTGGAACTGTTCTCTCATCTGTCCCCTCACGGGGTTAGAACTGCAACCTGCATCTTTACTGTTTACTGTTTTCCCTGATCCAGTCTCGCGCATTCTTTTAAACTCCTGTAGTAGGTAATACTTAAATACTGAGTCAACCTGCTCACAGTGAAGAGTTTTCAACTCACGTATATAAATAAACTATGTCTTTTATATCCTATCTCTTTTGGCTTGTTCGCAGGGCAGATTCTGCTCTTATTACAGTATATACAGTACAACAACAACCTCTTTCTTTCTGCTTCAGTATGGTCACACTCACTCCTATACTGTACCTCAGCATGAAGTAACATGTCAGCACCACACTCTCTGGCTCGGCTGGCTCTTCTGCTTTGCCGTGCTGTATCAGGACTGCTGTTTGCTGTTGTGTATAATAAATATGGCATTCTCAATTGGACTACCTCTTGACTATAGCTAGCTCAGAAAAATACCCACCTTGCTCTTATAGGACCTTCCTTTTTCTCATCAGACATCAGACAGTAGACTGCCTTCAGGTGTGGTCGCACAGTAACATGGAGTCACTATCGCAGGGATCCCCCAAGCCTGGACAGCATTGCAAAACACACAGAACAGAAGACAGATGTAAAACATTTGAAAGACTTTGTCTTTTTTTGTGATTAAGTTGCTCATTTAGAAGTGGAATGCAGACAAACACGAGATCAAGATGTTTTTCCAAACTCAGCACCCCGACAAGAAGAAGCCACCGTGAAGCCAACAAATCATTTGAAAGTGATGCAGTGTTCAAAGGCTGAGATGGGTAGAAAAAAACAGTAACAGGATATTGTTGGCCCATGGACAAACATCTCAAATGTCACATACAGTCGAGTTTATAACACAGCAAATAAATGATACTGAAAACTGGTGGCTAAATATTTTGTGGTCTCACAAGACAAAATTAGATCTTTTTGATCTAATGTCTGGTCTGTGTTACATCTGACACAAACCCAATATAGTGGATCACTTAGCCAACACCATCCCTGCTGTCAATCATGGTGATGGAAGCATTATGTTATAGTTCTGCTTCTAATTAGCAATGACTGGGAAGCTTGTTAAGACTAACAGTATGTGTGCATACCTGTAGACTGAGCAAATCTGAGAGGAAAACCTGTAGAGTCTTATATAAAATTACTTAAGGCTCTAATTGCTGCCAAAGGTGCTTCCACCACAAATTGAGTTCATAGGTCTGTACTTCAGCTATTGACATATTTCATTTTTTTCTCTTTAGTTGTTGCTTACATTTACTGTAACTTCTCTTACTCTTCAGTTTAAGTTATCTTACTTTTCAGTTTGAGCATTCATGTTTTACAGTTTTAAAAAAATATGTATTCAAATAATTTTGTATTTTCATAAAATGGGAAATGATAGGAAGACCCTGAATACTTTTGCAAAACATTGTATGTACTGTATGTATTTTATGTATAATCACAAAAACACTTGAACAACAAAATAAATGCCTAAAATCAATTTGTTATACTAATGCAATGACTGTAATTAAGGTAATTCTAATTAAAATGTACAGCCAAAACTTTAAATCCATTTTAAAAAGGGGCAAAAAAAAGGAGTGATGTCCCAAAAAGTTCAGCTCCATTCTTGGCTGTACAATAAAAAAATGATTTTATATGTTTTTTATGGTACACCTTTAAACAAAGCTTTATTTCATAGAACACAAGCTGCAATTTCATGTACTGTATTTGCTCATTAAATGAAATGAGAATCAAATTTAGTTGATTCAGGTGCCTGAAATACACCTAAATCTGAACACTCAAGGAAGAAATCTGAATTAGGTGAAAGGGTTTAAATATAAATTAAATTATTAAATTCTGTCATATAAGTTCTAAAATTAACATTCAGACAAACTGTATCTTACTAAGGGAATTTTCTGACATATAATGTACATTAATGACACCCCACTCCCATAGTACCTTCCCAAAAAAGAGAAAATATCTTTCTAAAATGTGTTTCATTTGTAAGATAGCACAACTTGAAATGCATATGTTTGTTTGGAAAGGTAATCATAATTTATAAATGTATTGTTTCAATTTAATGGGATATTTAACATGTCTTACTTGAGCACAAAGGGAAATAAATAAGATTAAATTAGAATCTCTGATATTGAATTGAAAAGTATAGCAAACATTATACAAATTAACCAATCTGTCAGTTTACAATATTCTGATTCAATGATATGTTGTGGAATGCAATCTGCAAATGCAATTTAGACAGTCATTCTCCAATGCATGGTCTTATGAACAATGTAATTGCATTGTATGAATGAATTATTGCACTATGTAAATGACTTTCAAAGCCTTATGTAAGGCATTTTATTAAACTACAGTACTCTATAGTTACAATTAATAGTTTAGTATAGTATAATTCATTTGACTATATATACAGTACATTTGTGCAGTTAAATGTAAGTTAACAGATGTCATTGGTTTTTTGTATATTATATAATATATTCCATCAATTTTCTAACCTGCTTTATCTAATACAGGGTCCTAACGTGGAAAGCAACAGGCGCAAGGTGAGATATATCTGACACATTAACAAAATGTGCTAACCATTTTCTAGAAAAGGTAAATAAAAGCTATGCTTTCCATTAAATACAGTAATTTTATTATGGGCGGCAAAGTGGTGCAGTGGTTAGCCATGATGCCTTGCAGCGCTGGGACCGTGGGTTCACTCCTTGGGAAGATCTTGATGTACAGTAGGTCCTGTCCATGTTTGCTTGGGTTTCCTCAGGGTGCTCCGATTTCCTTCTAGAGTCCAAAGACATACTGGTATGTAAAATGGCTTCTGTAAAACACCTGGCCCTGGTGTGAAGTTGTGAATGTTTGTGTCTGTGTGTGCCATATGATGGAATGCCATCTGATCCAGAGTGCATCATGCCTTGCACTACTTGCTTCCAGAATAGGCTTGCTCCCCTGTGATTCTTTATTTGATAAAGCGGGTTAGAAAACATATGCATAAAAGCTGTATTAAGGCCAAACCAGTCTGTTCATTTTAAAAAAAAAATATACTGTATCATAAACATTTTCTTGCTTCATTGAAAATTAAAGCTTACAAAGCACATTCCTTAATAACATCTAAATAAATTTATTTATAATTGAAGATTTATTTATATTGAAGTTTGTTTATATATTATTTAAAGAACTCAGCAGAATACAAGTCCTTATCAGTAAAGCTAACCAAAACATAGCATAGCCATGTCATTACTTTTCCTTATATCCAGAGCTAGGTGGATTTATTACTTCAGTCCTTCTACCTTTAAAACAGATAAAGGAAATGTTTTATGTGTATTATGTCTAATATTTTTATCTGTTATATGTGTCCATCTCGCCACTTCTTGATTTCCATGGAAACAAATACCTCACATATTGGCACCGCTATTGATGTTACTTCTTGATGACAATTTTACATCTGTCTTTAAGGTCTTTAAGATCAAAGAATCTGTTCTGTCTGACAGTCCGTTTCAAAGCTTGTCTGCTTCTTGTAGTAATTCTGTGGGCCTACCAGCTGTTCAGCCTTTCATCTTCACAGATAACAATGCTCTGGCACAGGTATTTGTTTAATGTCAATGTATGATTATTCCATATTGAAACACTTTTAACATATTCCTTTTAGGTATGATGGTACTCAAGGATATGCAAATTTTCAGATTCTAAGCACAACTTATTAATTGCATTTAGGATTTAAATACATTGCAGAGCGAACCCTCCACATTCCACTCATTTATAAGGTCTATATGTCTGTATGGTTTGCTTTCTCTATTAACTAGAGAAAATACTTACGATTTAAAACCAATACTTTATTATTTTATAGACCCAAGGTTTAGTTGCACGGTCCTGTGGTGTTTGCTGAAGAACTGAATTTTGTGATCATGCCTAAGACCTCATAAATAATTATTGATACCCAAATTCAGTTAATTTACAAAATGCTGTCTTAATTATACATTTTACAATAGGATAGTGCTTTTAAATAAGCTTTCATATTCCATATTTATATTTACTGTATATATTTTAAACATATCAAAGTTAAAAGCTACACCGATTCCATTTTCCCCTCTTTACTTGAAGTACTTAATCAGCATAAAAGGTGAAACAGCTCTGATGTATGAAAGTATTTTCCATTAGACCCGAACAATATCTTCTGCAGGGGTTGAAGTTATTAAACTTTTTCTTGCAATTTACACTTAGCCTTGCTACCCGTAGAGCTTAAGCAATTTAAGGCTGCACTCCTGTGGTTTTTAACGATTTGTATATTAACAATTTAAGATTTTTTTTCTTACAGCTTTCATGCCATTTAAACTAAACTCTCAATCACTCTGGATATGCTGGATATGAAGTCATTTTTGAATGTAATTTCATTGTCAAAATTTGAAGTCACAGCACCATTTTTTTCTATGGTATAATGAAGGTGAAAAGAGGGAGGGCCAAATAAAAAAAGAAAGCTATTCAGCTCAATCATCATAGATAACTGGGTGTTTTTCATATTCACAGGTCACAGATTCTCAGTGACTGGATATGGATGGGGGGGGGTGAGTGTGGGTATGACACAAATCAACTTAATTACTTTTCAGTAATGAATGAATCCAAAGTTAAATTATATTTTACTTAAATACTGTCAGTCATAGCAATGTTCCCCCACTATGTGCAGTGCCTGTCCTTCATTTTAATATGTATTTTTGATTTTATTTATATTTATTTGCTGGTTTACTTTCATGTTTTCTATCTTACAAGTGTCTTTTTCTTAATACTTATTCTTAATCATTAAATACTATTCTACATTACGACAAGTTAATTTTTTAAAGATGTATTTAAAGAAGGTATTTAATAAAATATTATATCTAATTCAATACCCTTTAAAACATCTCTAAAAATGCATAGAAGTTAAATATTAATTATTTAAATATTGTACTGTACGTCTGTGTCTGTTGTGTACTTATACTGTACATACACACCCAAACAGTTTGTTGCTTTCAAATTACTTTCAACTTCAAATAAATAATTGAGAAAGAATATTGCACATTGTCTACCCTATGTTGACAGAGGGTTTGCTTATTGCAGTCCGCGCTCTGCATGAAACCAATTTTCTAAAAAGCCCATTGGATTCCAACAAATAGAGGGCATCTATAAATACGGACTCAGGTCAAAACATTCACTTGGTAGAAATAGAATCATTCTGTTTGTGACAGTGAAATTCATTATGTTATTGTTTTTGTATTCTTGAAGGGTTTTGCACCAGTGATACCAAAAAAAACTAACTATGAAAGACAGCTGAGGAAATGGTAATCCAGGTAAATGGAGAATTGAGCTAAAAAACATATGCCTATTGCATTTTGCTGTCCGATTCTTCTGGAGGATGTAGCATGCTGTATGGCCTTTCCTATATTTGAGATATTTCATTATTTGAGCTGCTTTCAGGCAGGGAGTTTGTGTATAACATGACATGACAAGTCCAACGGTGTGTAGAAAAGGTAAAATTCAGCAACTTACATTTCATTATAATTGTCGGTACTGACCATATTGCTGTTGCTTTCTTTGTTATGTTGAAGCTGAAGACATGTGATGTCTGAAATGCATGTAGTGTATTTTAGAGAAGGCAGGAGAAAAACACACTTCACGGTCTCTTTTTTTGCAAAATATGCTGTTCATATCAAACAATTCTCAGAAAAATTAAATGTGACATGCATACATTTGGACTTTAGACTAGCAAAGACTATTCATTTTCCTTTTAAAGTCCCCATAAATATTTCCTATCACAAACGACACTTGTATCATGTGCCATCCATACTCATTGTTTTTGGACATTATTCAAGATTTCCATACATATCTGAAACTTATAAAGCAGAAGGTTACATCAGATTACAGTGATGGTCCTCGAGCTGACATATTGGCACCGCTATTGATGTTACTTCTTGAGTCATGTGTGACTGGCAGTGCGTTACAGAAGAATATTTCATCTAGAGGTTCTTGTAATTCAGAGGCCCATATATCATTTTTTTTCTATTCAATGATTTTTTCATTGTCCACAAAAGGAAGCAGAGGCGGAATAGTGAGTGTGGTAGTAATCACTGCTGGATCACAGATGTTCCTGGGTTTCATTCCAACCTTGATTGCCTTGCGTGTGGAGTTTGCCTGTTTTCCCCGTCGCTGTTTGGGCAATCCTTTGTCCAGATGCTCCTGTTTCCTCCTACATCACAAGACATGCTGTCGGGTCAATCTGTGTCTCTAAAATGTTCCCTTTGTGCACTTGTGAGTGAACGTGTTTGTTCCTTGTGATGGAGTGGCATGCCATTAAGGGTGTATCCACCTTAGACACTTTGTATACATGGTCTGGCTCTGGATGACCGCAGCTCCCTGCACATGAAACTGTCACTGAAAATGGAAAGATGACTATTTAGACTCTTATTATGCTTTTCAAAGGTATAAGGTACAACTCTTCATAATATAAGCCTAATAGTCATATTTTTAAAATAAGAATATTATAGAGGAGAATGGTTCCAGTTTATTTCATTGTAATCATATGAACTTAAGTGCAGCACCCTTATTAGATCACCAATACATGTGCTACTTCAACCTATAAAGTAAAGTTAAATTGTTAATCAATCTTTCTGTGAAGGTCCGGCAACCTCAAGGGCAAACAACAGACTTTGCACTTGACAGAACACTTTATGAGGCCTCCAGAGTGGCTCAACCTGTAAAAAGCATCCACACGAGACATAGATTGAATCAAATAGTCCAAATGTTGCCACTTCAAGTACTGGCTATTCTATAAACTATGACCAGGATTTCTGAAGCAGAGATGCATAATTGGTCAAGTGCTGCAGTGGTTGAATGGGTTTGAGTCAGACAGCTTCACAATAGTGAGTAAGCCTTGTAATTTGTCAAGTATCTGTGAACTTGCGGTGCCATCAGCATGAACCAAGTAAGCCCTCCATTGCTCAATAATAATGGCCATATAATGTAGGAATAGTAGTTCAAATAGGAATATTTTGTTTAATAGCCCAATAGCTGATCAGCTGACTTTTGATTTGAAAGTAAACTCCCTCCTAAGTGCCTGTGTTGTGTTAAGCAAAACTAAACTTGAGATCACAAAGTTTTGACTTTGCAGGCAGCCTTTAAACATACAGTAAGAAGCAAAAGTGCCAAACTCTCAAACACCTACAGGTATCACTTGTGACTATACAGGTACTGCTATCGACTGACAATTTGCAAACAATGATGTCACCCCATGGGTTTTACTTTTAGACTCGTACGTTCATTTTTCTACACTGGATTTATGATCTTTCATCATGGCTATCTCAGTGCCACCTGGTGTTAGAGAAAAGATGATGTAATCTACAAAAGAACCTTCCATAGCAACAAGAGGCTCTGAAATTAGTCTCTTTCACTGGGATAATGATGATTGATTCTGTGGCAGAAAACTGCTGGGAACTTTCTAGAATCGAACTGCTGGAAAAGGTTCCATTTTTTTCAGATTGCGAAATAGATTAGAGTCGTTGCTGCATGAGGGAAGAAATCCATGGGTTATGAAAAGAAACAAAGGTCCCATGCATTGCTCTTAACAATATAATAAATAAAACATAAAGGACCAAATCATTTATAAAATAAAATCCAGCTTCATTCTGAAGGCTGCCCCTTATTTAGTAAGCAAAGTGTTTTCCATGGGTTATGTCTTTGAAAACTCCCAGTCTTACGGTTGGTGATTAATCTTTGTAAATCTAAGCATCCCTTGCTTATGCATGCCATTTGATTGATTAGATAATAAATTTAATGTAGCACTTCATGCATTAGCAATATTTCAATACAGCATGTAGCCAAGGACTTTGCTATCAATATTTAAAAAATGGTTTGAGAACACCAAGAATTAGAGGCATAATAGAAGAAGTGACCTTGTGAGAAAATTGAATAGTTTTTGTAGTTTGCATACATTACTGCCTGAGGTTTGGCCAAATGGGGATGGAAACTAGTGAAGTGGTTCTCTGGATCTCTTTTAATATTGTTTTTCAATGCAGCCTACTTCAAATCAACAAAGAGCTAATATTCACTTCATTGCCATGTAAATTGCAATTTGCTTAACTGTGGATGATAAAGAAAGTGACCGGTGAGTTCACCCGTGAAAGAGAGTTCAAGAAAATGAATTTTATAACTTTGATAAGCAAATACTGTACCTCCACATACTAAATTCTTGAAACCCATACACATACAGTTTACAGTATAAGCACAACTCTTATATCGATCAAGACATTGTTAATATATTAGGATATAAGAATTAAATCCCTTTTAGAAATGTCTTAAATAAGAGTTGTTAATAGTAATAATATTAATACAAGGTCACTGCAGTATGGCTGTATTCACATAGAGTATGACCGCATTTTGCTTTGAGCAATCATTATCTTATAACTTGATTGTTAATTACAATGGCAGCAATATAATTATAATGTGAAGGGCTCAATGATATCTTTGTTATAAACAAATGCTTTGCTGCCTGTTTAAATTATTTGAAAAACTTAAAGAACAAAACATATCCCATTCTGACATTTTTCACTCCTAGGCAAATTGTCTTTGAGATCTTAAACATATGCTTACTGTAAATATCCTTAGACCAGTAAAGGAACAGCGATAATAGTAAAGTAAATGTTACTCAGGAAAACTGACACCTTATTGTAGGTTTCATATGGTTTTCCATAATATTATTTATTGCATTTTCACCATTTTTCACTTCATCTTAGTTGTTATTCAAAGTTTAATGTTTTATGTACTTAATATTTGTCGTATTTACTCTTTTGGCATGACTGAACTTTAATTTTTGTAGTAATTAAGAGCTTTCATCTTCCTTTTAATTAATGGACTACTCATTTTGAGTCACATCTTATAAATAATGCTGCCAGTACCCATAATGGTGTAAGGTTTTTAAAAACTGACTGCTTAATAGATGTCCTTGATATACTGTACAATTTCTTATGCAAATGAGAAGGGTTGTTAAGATTCCAAATATAAGAACACATTCTTGAACATCCGTTAATGTTCCTATCTGTTATATCTTTATCTTATTTAAAGAATAATTATTTGCATTGTATGCAATAGTTAAAATATAGTGAAGCATATTCTTGCACATGAACCAAACATCTTTATTTTTTTCATTCTTGGAAGTGATAATCTTCTTGTCTTTGGAAACTTTGATAGAGTGAGGCAAAATTAGGAACACTGCAGTTATTACATAGTTATTACCTTTTACAAAATCCAGACATACTGTACATTACACATAAAGTATTTGCAACAAAATTTGGTGCATTTCAAGACAATTCATCTCATTTGACACAAAATGTAGCACCTCTGGATTACATTTCCTGGGACACATTTCCTTTAGGGTGCTGTCTGCATGGATTATGTTCTCCCCATATTCACATACTGTAGGTTTTCGCCAGGCAATCTGGTTCCATCCTACAATCCAAAGACATGATGTTAGGTGTATTGACTGCTGTAAAAATTGGCCCTGTGATGTGTACTGTATGTGTTTGTGTCTTTGTGTACCCCGTGATGAATTGGCCTTGCATCAAGTGTGAATCCCGCCTCGTGCCCATTGCTTGCCAGGTTAGGCTTTGGTTCCCTGTGTGACCCTGTGTTAGATAAAATGGTTTAGAAATGAAATGGTTTGAATAATTATGAAAGAAGGAAAAGTAGAAAAGTCATGATTGGATAATTATTCAAACCCTTTGATGTGGCAAACTCTTTCTCTTTATTTGGTTTGACATTTACTATAACTCATACTTAAAAGTCTTCGGCTGAGCATGCAAATTTAGATTAAAATATTCAATTTTCAAAATGTAATTATATCATACTGTAATGTCACAAAATTGGACGCCATTATGTGGGAAACACAGTGGCACAGAGGTAAGAATTACTTCCTCACAGCACTCAATTTCTGGTTGGAGTTTGTACTGTACAGTATGTTCTCCCTTGTTCTTGTGGATTTTCACCCAGTGATTTGGTTACCTCCCACAGTCCAAAAACATACTGGTAGGTTCATTGCCTTCTGGCCCTGGTGTGAGTGTGTCCGTGGTTGTGTTGATGTGTGCCCTGTGATGGGCTGGTGTCCCGTCAGGGGTGTGTCATGCCTTGTGCCTGTGCATGGCTTTCCCATAACCCTATATTGGACGACTCTATAGGTGTGGTTTGAATACTTTTGCAAGGCTTTAAAGAAATGGTTTGTTACCGGGAACAAGTTTTTTTTTAAAAAGAGAAGAGTTAACAATGGGAGCCAATGTATGTCTGTCGTACATTTCAATCTTTTTGATTGAAAAAGATTGAAATGTACACAAAGCTTTTGTTAATTATCAGAAGTTCAATAAGCATAACATATTATATACATTTTTGTTCAAAGAACCAATTTTATTATTAAAATTGTATTTTTAATATTTATAATCTTCTCATGTCACATACATAACGGTTAGAGCAGGGCTCCAAACTCCTAACTGAAAAGTTATTGGTTTCACTCTTTGCTGTGGCATCACATTTATAATTAATATTTGTTTATAATTATATTTGACTGCACTGGATTATCCTTTTCTGTAAATGTGTCTATGTAGAATATACCGATTATTTGGCTAGATCAGAATCATACCAAAAGACCATGGATCAAAAAATAAAAGCAGAATTCCTGTCTGCAATATCTTACTGGCCACGTCAATTTGGCATGTGCAAACAGAGAAGATCGATAAACCCTGTGGTGACAGACATTGATGTACTTGTCATTCTTAATGGGTCAAAGAATGACATTTTTGTGAACATGAGGAAAAGAGCAATTATTGTAGTTGTTAAACTGTTGCAGGTACAGCATTATACTAACAATTACACAGCAATTAGAAATGACTGGACTAATAGGCATAATTGCCTTTTATTAAGCTGTTTAGCAGCGGATTTTAGTAGGGCTTTGATGACGTGGCCTTTTTCTAATAATAGTCATAAGAATAGACTGTGCAAAAAGAAAGGTGGTCCCCATTGCTTTTTCAAAGGAGATCAGAGTTTTGGTGAGAAAACACCTTTGTTTTGTTATTCAATCCTTTGAGATACTGAATATCACTAGAGATATTTGATTTGGATTCCTGGAACTAGCCTAGGAAATGTCTGATGTTACCTGTAATTTTGCATTGGACTCTAAAAGCAGGAAGAAGTTGAATAATAGTAATGATAACTCACAACTTGCAACCCACTGAAGCCAAGAAGGTGTGAGTCTGGTCTGTACCTGGATGGGAGACCTCCTGGAAAAAACTAAGCTTGCTGCTGAAAGAGGTGTTAGTGGAGCCAGCAGGTGGCGCTCACCCTGCAGTCCATGTGAGTCCTAATGCCCCAGTATAGTGACGGGCACACTATACTGTAAAAACTGAATTTTGTACTGTACTGTCCTTTGGATGAGACATAAACTGAGGTCCTGACTCTCAGTGGTAATTAAAAATCCCAGGCAGTTCTCAAAAAGAGTAGGGGTGTAACCCTGGCATCCTGGCCAAATTTCCCATTGGCCCTTACCAATCTTCTAATAATCTATGAATTGGCTTCATTATTCTGCTCTCCTCCCCACTGATAGCTGATGTGTGGTAAGTGTTCTGGCACACTATGGCTGCCGTCGCATCATCCAGGTGGGTGCTGCATATTGGTGGTGGTTAGGGGGAGTCCCCATTACCTGTAAAGCGCTACAGTATATACTGTAAGTGTAAGCAATTATTATGATTATTATTATTTTTATAGTGAACAAGTGAATGGGATTTAAAATGTTGGAAAGAAACATGGGTGCTGAGCTATTGCATAAAATAAAATAAAGACAAAACTAATTTTAATTAAATCAGCCTGCGGCTTAACCAGTTTTAGACTTTTTGAATTGTGTTGTAAAACCATGTCAAGAGCACTGCAGCTCTGTAAAGCATACTGTGGATTTTTACAAAAGTGGTCTCACCTTCATTCATCTGTTGTCCTGGATACTGAGCCTGTTCATTGTGAACCAAGTGTGAACCCTCTTGTCTCTTAGGGACTGCCTTCCTACATATGAAAAAAGCTCTTTCCGTAATGAAAAATGACTTTTCAATGCACTCAATTATATTATTCATTGCCAGAGAATTCATGAAGGAAAAACAGAGGGAAAGAATAATAGAAACAGTAATCATTCTAAGAACAAGAATGCCTTTTATCAGAAATTAATACTTTTTTCACTGTAAATAAATGAAGTAAAAAAATAACATGCATATTTCTGCAGTGTTAAACAACATGCCACATTATCATCATTTAATCAGTGTTAATGACAAGCAAATTAAATGATTCTGTCTATGGCAAAACCATTTCTGTTCTTTTCAAATCACCTGCAGTAATAATATGTTTTCAATCTCTAAAAGAAAACAAAAATTATCATCATTATTTTAGCATTTCCTTATCATTTAAATTTTATTGATAGATAAACAGGTTTGTTTTACAAATGTTTATATTGAACATGTGTTTTTGGACAGCCACACATGCTATAGCTATCACCTTGTAATCTTTGGTAATCTAATCAAATGTCTGTCATTGGACCAATATGAACAACTCTATCCACTGAATGAAAATTTCAAAACCAACTATCCTGTATAGGGCACACATTGCAAAAAAATGCCATCTTTCAAATACACGTTAAACCAAGGTCCTAACTACTTGGTCATTAGAAATACAAACACTTTCCATAAGATTAGTTAAATCTGGTGTCTTGGGGTTCCACATTGGGATTTCATAGTGTGGCCTACCTAAATGTCCACATTAATTCAGTCACGTAAATTCTCACTTCTCCCCTGATCTGCCATGTAGTGGGGCTGTTGGTGAAAAATGAATGTCATACAGTACATTGCCGAAATAAGTGCTCCACTTAGGGGAGGATTAATTGGGTTTGCTCCTAAATGTGAATCACTTTTTAATTGTCTGGAAATGCCACTATGGAAACGTTCACCTATGGGCATAAATCACTGACTACTTTTATCATATTATCAACAAATTTGGAAACACCTTGGTGCAACCAGTGACACAAAAGAAAATAAAACATGATAAAAAGAAACATTAAAAGTATTTACTACGTATAATCTGATTTTAAAGATTTAAGTGAATATTTAAATATTTAAGTGAATAACTCATAGACATACTTTATTCAAATAAAAATGGATCTGGCTATGAATAATAAATGAAAATTGTCATTTAAGACCATTATACTGAATGGGTCAATTTCAACTGCAAGAGTATATATGTACAGAGTATAAAGTATACATAACAGCTAGGGTATAGAACATAACCAAATTCTGACCCATTCACCATTTAAAGATTACACACTGTGTAATGATGGGTCTTAACACATACAATCAAGAAGACTTGTAAATTTGTAGATTACAAGATTAGTAATTTATAATTAAGAGGTGCATGAAAATGTTTTTACAATCCAAATGTAAATATGATGAGACATTAATCATCTTTGCACAAACATAGTAATGTATGGATTTCTATAACCCCAACATACTGTATGCTGTATAGATTCAGTACATTGAAGAAGTGAGGCAGAGAGTAACAGAGCTTTCTGCCATATTCTGCCAAAAAGCAACATATGGTCTGAAAAATTAATCAGTCAGCTCAAGAAAAGCATATTTTATTTTTCACCTTTTTCAAGGGACAGGCAAAAACATCCACCACATCTCTGAAAATATTGCTTGAAGGCAAGCAGCAGATCTGTGATCATGTCAATGCTGGCAGCAACACCCAGTGTGACACTGATCGATGGCCTAAAGAGGTGGCATGACAGGAGCAGAGCACTTGAAGAAGCACAAAAGGACCGCATACCACACTCAATCTGCAGTCCAATCTGGAGACAGGGCCATGCTGGGAGCATACATAACCACCAAAGCACCAGCCTGAGTACTGGAATAAAAGTTGACTCAAAACGAATCCACATCAAATTGATTTGTGTAGTAAAATTATGTTAACAGTATAACATGAATGCAACAATTTAGCACACTTTACAATCTACGCAAGTTGTGTTACTTAAAGTGTATAGGAATATGTCAAATACATATTTAACTTTATTTCAGATGAGGAATTATGCTCAATACTGCAAGGATCCCTGTCAAACTCAAATCTCAAGCTCCTTATTGCTATCATTATTCATTATTTTCACTAATAAACTGTACAGTATGACAAGAAAATGACACATTTTAACAGAATATATGGGAAATGTCAGGCCTTGTGTTACCCAGGATGATTTTTAAGCCACATGCACAAGGATAAGTCACTTACATCAAAATGCGGACTGACTTCCCACATACTTCATATTTTAAATGGTGGGCAGATTGCATGTTTTAAATAATTTAATAATTTTCTATATGATTACAGACAGATTATTTTTTCACCACTGGCAAAACAATGTTGTTGTTAGCTTTCCATAATCTATATCATATACATTGTCATTTATTCAGAGTTCCCTGCTGTATGTTTTTTTTCATATTCAAGAGACCATATTCACACTCTCTTTATGATTAAACTTCACTTCCCCTTATTATTAATATTCAAAACATTGAAACAATCAATATGACAATAATGCAAAATATACCTGTTATCTATGGAACATAGAATAAAAGTCATAATTGATAAAGAGTATTCATCTGCATTTGCTGTATACAGTAAATTTAAAAACAATTAATTTTATAGAGATCTTTTCTGAACACCCAGGAATTCATATTTTCGTGTGAGAACTTACAACAGAACCTGAGATTAATACTTCCATAACAGGTGCAAACAGCAGAATAGTATTGTAGATTTTGTTTTTACATTTGTTGTAAATCAATATTTAGAAGTATGAAAAAATAAAACTCTTATTTTTCAACTTGCTTTGCTTTGTCCAATGTTATTACTATTGGTAGTTTATTTAGTTTAGTTTTTAAGAAATGCACATTATACAATATATAATTCTTTCTTTCATGTTCTTTTTCCTGTTTCATGCATATGATGAGAAAGACTTTGCACCTGGCCTGGAGAGGTGTAGTGGAATTGAAGTATGTAGATACAGAAGCAACAGTGATGACATTTACTAAAAGGGAGAGTCTTTACAAAAATAAATGAAATATTTAATAGGGACAAAAAAGTATGTGAGTCAACTAGCATAGTAGTCGGTAGACTACAGCAGCAATGCAAGAGTAACCATAAGACAACAACAAGCAGAAAAAATTAATAAAAAAAGAACACAGAATCTCAAAAAGGCAGAGTCCTTTTTTCCCAAACTACAGCTCATAGCACTGGTGCAGCTGGTAAAAATGACCCTGTTAAGTCTACCAGGAACAATGTCATGTTAGGAGATTGCGTAGCATCATCAAAACTGAAAAAGAGATTGAACCCAAATCAACAGGCGGAGTGCTGGATTATGAAGAAGATACAATTCATGTAAAACAACAATTGATTGAAAACGTGACAAATGAAAGTTTCAATTGAATGGTAAAGGAGAAGTGTAAGGCATGAAGAAACTAAACAAGACTTCATTTGTAGTTTAAACAAAATTCAGAATTACACAAGGCTGTTTTGAAAATGACAAAAAACACCTCAATGTACAGTCTTTAGGATTTGCAAGTACAGCTCAAGTGTTTTGTACAGCATACAAATTTGCTAAAGGTCATTTACCAATTATCAAGTGGATATTGAACTACAAGTACAAAATGCTTCTGACAGAGGTTGTTCTCATAATCATGTCCATATTTCTGGAGAAACGCACAAAAAGCTAATGTGTGCAATAATCCTGTAAAAACCTAAACTGACACTGATTCTAGATGAGTTTACAACCTTAAGCAAAAATGAAACACTCTTTTTTTATCAGAGATTGCAGCTCAGTGACATGAGTGGTTCAAGTAATGTGTTCCTTTAGCTTGACTGAGCTTCCTGATACTTCAGCTAAATCAGCCTTAACAAATTTGGAATATCTCAGGAAATACTCAATGAGTGTCTAGTAGATTTGTGCTGAGATGGGACTGTAGTCACTTGACAGAAACCAGGTATTGCTGAGTAATGATTTGATATTCTTTCCAGGGGTTGTCATTTGGTGTTGTGCAGAACATTGCTTGGAGATCATTGTTAATGACATAGTCAAAGGTGGAACTTTAAAATATGTATTAATTGACAAGATATACAGTATGCACTGTATCATGCTACTGCCAAAATTGGAGAGAACTCAATGCATGTCTAGAACACCTAGAAAGTGAAAAAAACTAAAGAGTATGTGATAGATGGTCTCAAATCAAGTTGTGCATGCTTTATGTAATAAAAATCAAATCATTCTGGAATCACAGAGATATTCAGAATGAATGCAGATTAAATGTATGATAAACAGAGCAAACTGAGTTAGTTATCTTTTGAACTTCATAAGGCTCCTCGCAATTATAGATACACAAATATCATTATTTGTGTTTTTGAGTATATGGCTGCTATGTTTTGGTCCTATGATATGTTAGAATCAAAAGTGGAAATCTGGTTATATCTTGATAAAGCTGAATACTAAAGGACTGTAAAGTATAAAGATGTTTCAAAGAATCTTTATCAATTAAAATTTTTAAAGGCTTTTTACTTTTTTAAATTGTTGTGTTATAATTACATTTTGAAGCATTATCAATTCCTTCAGATTGTCATTTTTAGTAGAAAAATATAAATACAGAATTGTCCACCAACCACACTGTAATGCACACATTTTTGTTGAGGATTTCACCCCAGCTCTGCATTCATAATTGAATTTCAATCATAGTGCCTGCAATACATTTTGAATGCATTTTTTATAACAGCAGTAAAATTACTACATGGTAATTGCAAAAATTAAACAGAATACACTATATATAAACCCCAACATTTCATTATTTCATGTGCAATTTAATTTTTCTTTCTATGTCAGCTGCTGTTTAACTTAATTTGCTCCAAATGAAAATATTAAAAAGTTGCTCTTAAGGTGTGTTATATATACTAGAAAAGAAAGGGAAGACGAATCAGCAAATAAAGCACATTAATATCAGTGTAGTTGGATTGGTAAAGACATGAAATATACATATTTATAGCCTGACTTTGGAAACAAAATTGAAATGGAGATCGGGATCAATATTAATGCCATCAAAATGTAATCTGCATCAACATTGTATCTCACTGGTGATGGCAATTCTATCATGCATTAATGAAATTGTAAAACACAAAGATATTTTCCTTTTTTTGCTTTGTCAAAAAACATGCAAGGGTTTTTGTGACCTTGTCAATGTGTTCTGGATCCTTGGCCATATTTTGAATATTGAGTGACAGATGAATATTATAAAAATATTAAAAGGATCATTTGTGTAATATGCCACTATCTGCATAAGAAATATTTCAATATGCCAGCATGCCTATTACACAGGTACACAAATGCTGATTCCTTACCATGCACACAATTGCAAGGATGCATTTAAAACAGATGGATAATACAGGTGCAAAATATACCAATTCCGTTGCTCTGTGGGATATAACAAAGGTGTCATCTGACCTCTAAAGCTCAGATCTAGTGTTCATAGCTTTGAAGATAAAGAAGGGATGGCTGTGGCTGAGTGAATGTAATGGTATACAATGCTTTTTAAATTATTTTGCTGCAATCCTTAGCTATACATAGATTTGAACTTAGGTTTTATTGAATTCATTGCTAAAATACTTAATTAAATCCTTCAATTCTGCATAAATAATATTTTCATTTGTGTAACATAAATCTGCTATTTTGTAAGGTATTTACAATTTTTATCACATACCAGACAATCAGAAGGATTCAGAATGCATGCAATAGTGAAAACAGTCACCATAAATGACATATATACCTTGAGTAACTCAGTATACTCAGTGCATAGAAAATTTGTAATTCTCACATCCTGTTCTCTTACGATCATGCCTCAAAAGAGCACACAATAAAAATAGAGGTTTAGATCTGAGTGTTTGGTATAATCCTTACTTTTGTTATTTACAGGGGTATTTGGACTTTGCTTTATTAAATTTCTTTTCTACAGTCATATTAGTTTAATATTTTTAAATAAATGCCCCAAAATTTTATACCCCAATATAATCTCATTTAGAAAGTGTTCCGAACATGAACATAGCCCATTATAGAGATGAATCTATACATCCATGGATGCTTACACAATGCACATGGACACTTTGTTTAAAAGCACTAAGGCAGTGTCTTAAATATCTATAAATTTTGGAGATATTTTAAAATATTAAAGCTAACCTAAAAAATTTATGAAGATGTCCTAAGTGTCTCTGAAAGCTATTGTAAACCTAAGCAAATAGCCTGGCGTGACCCAAAAAACAAGAAATCTTCTTCCACCCAGTTTGAAAATTCCTAATGTGTTTAGAAACAGTGGTCTATAGTTGTATCTTCAATTCAGATGGATCCGAATCCCATCAGGTTGTTATTCTAATGGGATTCAGATTGACAAAAATAATACATTTAGAGAGATCACAGTCTGGTCACTCCTTTTGTTTTATGATTTAATTTGTAGTGGACTTCACCGATATTGTAGATTTTATTTCCTGTTAACCACATAATTATGTAATTCATTAAGATTTTGCAGTTCTTCTTAATCAGGTTGTTCTCCATTGTCTTTTTCACAATGAAGGAATTCAGGTTTTAGTAAGTATTTTTTAATGTAGAAGGTGTTTATTCCACAATCAAAATAAAAGCTTTCGGGCTTCTCGTTCTTTTGTGCTTACAATTTCATTCTGCAATGTGGTTTTATGACGTCACCTGGAGAGCAAGGCTGACAACATGCATAATCTATTTAACCTCAGGGGTCTTCCTTTATTTAGATTATATTATTCCAGGCTTCATTTGAATCTCAGCAAGCACTTACTATTTGGAATAGATATATGATTACTGCAGATGAAGTTGTCTTGGTACAATATAAAATCTTCCTCCAAAAGTCTTAATCATTGTCCCACTTAATAATATTTGACCCCTTGTAGACAATATCATACTGTATATAGATACTAGTTTCCTGTGTTTTCTATATCTAGGGGGGTGTTTTGGGAATCTTTTTCATATAATGTCTTTACACTAATGCCCCACCTGAGTTCTGATCTCACTGTGATCTTGCATTATACTAAGTATTACAAATATTATGAATATTCATATCTGATATTTTGCTGGATATGATTTTAATTGTGGCATCTCACAGAAGTAGTGATGGATATGATTGGCTGGTCTGACTGCATGGTATTGTTATGTTGTGAGACTCCGCATTTCCTTCCCTGGAATCAATAGATATTATACAGTCTTCATATTATTTATTCTGAGTGCTTTACTGCACATTCCAAAGGTGCTGGATTAGGAAGGGGCTGTGCTGGAGGGTTGGGGTAATGCTGATGACAAAGTCAGTCTTGCTGTATGGTGATTACTGTATATTGCAGTTCAATGATCTTATAAAGTTTCACAAAAAATAATTATGTCCTTGTTACACATAATGATGTACAACGTGTCAGACTAACACCTCTCGCATGAAATATTCAAGACAAGATGATCATCTGAAGTAAAACACATTATTGAATATTGAATATTAAGGATCACCTATAACTATTACAAAGTAATATTAATTTTAATTACAGTTTTTGTTTTTCCAAGCTCATCAATATTTGAAAACAATAAAGAAACTATTTAAACAATGTGTTTTGCAGTTATTAGAGTAAACCTTGACACCCCACTGAAATATTTGATCACATGACCTAGGAAAAAGACCCTAAGAACCTAACCCTTAAAGAGTCCTGTAGATGGGAAGAATATATAGAGTATATAGTTCTATATAACTATACAGGCATAAGTTTACATAAGTTTGTAATGTTCATCGTTGTACTACACAATATAGGTTTAAGAATTTCTGCAATTCAAGTTACAGTACAAAAATCATATATACTGTATATAATGTTATACCTGCAGTACATAGAATTTTTAGACACTATTTGACAATATTATAATAATATAATTTTATGAATTTCAAGATATGCAGGTTATGTAACTCCTTCTGCTCTAAATACAGTATATACAATAGGCAGTTTTCCTGGTCATTAACAGAGTCTGTAATACTGTTTCAGATGTCAAAAGCCAAAAGTGCAGGCAGCTCTATGGCCTTTTTGGCAAGTTCTACCAAGCTAACAATAGCAAGTTTTCAACAGTCTGCAGAAGAAACTATGTATTCACAACAAAATAAATGGGCAGTCTGATGGCTATTATGAAACACCATTTTGCCATGTTATAGTTGGTGTGGGCATGAAAAGTCTTACTGTAATGTGTGAGATGGAAGACTGAATCGATTTGAGTGTTGAGGAAACTACGAAGTTTGTATTAAGTCAATCAGTGTAGCAGTTCCAAAGATAGTTACTTTGAGCCTTTTAGAAAGAAATGACATTTAGGCACATTTCATGGTTTACAGGATAATACTATACTGAAATATTTTAAACTACACTGCCACAAAAATGATACCCATTCCAGAGTTAATTGGTCAGTTTTTGTGCTCGAATAGTTTATGGTATGGTAAAAATTGTCCATGTTACATTTTAAAACAAAAGCTAGGCAATGCAATTTAAATATTTTTAAAACATATGTTATATTTTCCAGAAATATGATTAAATGAAATTAACATTTCACTGACATCTAACAAAACACAAGTTCAGCCTATAGATCTTTTCTGAGCAGTGAAGGGCAAATTTCGGTATGCCTGAACAGAATGTAGTATACTGCTGTTTGCTTTCCACTAACATGAGTTGTGACGCATTCTAGATGGCTGCATCTGTACAATTTATCAGGATAAAATGTGAAATGTGCCATTTCCTTTTCTTTGTTATAAAATTAGCCCAGAATACTAACTGTTCCTCTTTAAAAATAATTTGACTAACAAACGAATACGTTTATAATAAGTATATTTTTGCTAAGTTTACTAATTAACGTATTTGAGGATTTTGGTTACTTCAAGGCTGAATAAAACAGTTATTTTACCAGTGTAAGGAAAGCATGCTGCTTATGTGAACATCTGTCCCAATATGAATAACTGGATCTTCACCTGCGTTTTGTCTGTTAATGAAGTCTGTTTGCATCTGTGCCACTTAAATCACAGTTTTAAAGAATGTTTGGCAAAGTGGCTCCAAACTTTTTGGGTATTGTAATAACAATAGAGTTGATGTGAGTTAAAAAGGGGTCCCAGTCTAAACCATGACATTCACATGAAAGCAAAATAAAAGGCTTTCATGTGAATTTTGTTTTGTTTTTAAAATTCAAACCGCAACTATTTTTGAGAATTGTTGCACTGAATGGCTCATCAATCAGTCCCACTTCTCACTCATACTTAAAATTTGCACCTCACAGACTGCAACTCTTTACACTGGATCAACTTGCACTGTGTGGTACTAGGATTTCTAATTAATTAATAGCAGTTTCCACCACAACATACTTAACATATTACAATTCTCTTTCCACTGAAGTGCAGCACTCAAGGGACTGTTGAGTGGCAGATATTATTTACTAGCAGCCCCACTACACAGCAGATCAATTAAAAAAGTTGAAATTGCTTCATCAATTGAATTAAGGGGGACTTCAGGTAAGCCAAACTACACAGGTCCACATTACAATGTATGCAAAATACTAAGTTTCACATCCTTACTATTTTGAATGGTACCTTGGGTTCCAGATCATCCTGGTCAACAGACTGGTCTAATGGTTTTTGAAATTGGGGATCAGAGTTACAACGAAGTGTACTGTGTACAGTGTAATGACTTAATAAACAATACTGTACTGATTTATTTACAGATTCTGACAACCACAAGCAGCTATGGCCCTTTAAAGATTTGCTGCCCCACCTGACGTATTTTATAGAGTAGTGCACTCCTGCATCAGATTATTTGAAAAAGACATGACATGCAAATGTCCAGGATACCTCGGTGCCTATTGCAGTATACTGACTAACACCTTGTAAATCCTAGATGGCTGCATCTGTACAGTACATACTGTAGATAGTTTTAAATGCACCTGGCTCACACTTTACAACTTGTCTATACCCCAGTATTGTTATAAAAACTGTTGCTACAACAGGTACATACATTTTTTTAATAAAAAGTGATACAGTCTGTTAATATTGTTATACATATTAATGAAGAGTAAGGGATGTAGTATACTACTGTTTGCTTTCCACTAACATGAGTTGTGATGCATTCTAGATGGCTGTCACCATCTAGTGAAGGGAAGATTATCTCTTATTTTAGCCTCTGTAGGCATTAAGAGTCAAGTACTTGGTGGCGGTCTGGGGTTTCTGGGTGATTAAGATGTTAGGACCGTGGAACAACTTGTCTGAAAACCTAGAAATATGTTAACACCCCCTACTGTATATGTAATACAGTATGAATATTTCAAATCAACAACTGTAGCAAAGAGCAGTCCTGACTAAAGTACATTGCTTGAAAAAATACTGAGTAACATCGGTTGATAGATTGTGGGGTTATGTGTTTTTACCTTTTAGCTAATGGTTTATATTAAAATGAGTCCAGTACTAATGCAATGGCATATCATGGAGTATGCATTCCTAGTTCAGTGAAAGCTCATAGATGCTAAATGATATATCAGTTAACCACTCAAAATGGGCTTGTATTGTGGAGTCTGGGGTATATCAGAACCACAGTCAGAAAAAAAAACATTTCAAGAAGAACATTTAAAACCATTATGGATGATCAAATATACTTTATACAGAATCTTTCCATAATATGTGTTCCATCTAACATAACAAAAAGGGAATCCACTTTTTTCATATTAAGGTGAAACTACACAACTCTATTAAGTAGAGTTGCTAAAAAGCTAATTCCTCTTGGGTTTCTGCATGAAATTTTCAAATTTCAAATATACCCGTACATTTAACTTCTGGTAAAGTAATGGGGGAGCTTAAGAATTGTTTCTTTCTGTTTTAGTTGGTTAAATATACTGTATACTGTATATACACCATACAAAGAGAAAAATGTACAATTAGAACAAATTCACATAATGTAAAAAAGTGTTGGAATAGTATTCTGCAAGAGAAACTGCAACTTGGAAAAAAAAATAGCACATCAGATATGTTATTAAAGAAACCAAAGTTAGTACATCATCTATTTAGATTCATTGTTATCAAACACTTTTTTACAATACTATTGATAATATTGTGTTCTTTGATGAGGCCAGTTTTAAAGGGCTATTTTTGACAGAAATGTTATTCATTCAGAAGGTCAAAACATTTTTATGAAATATTTTAATACTGAAGAGGGATGTTTTGAATATTGGACTTTACTGGATTAAAGTACTTGGCTAAGGAGAATGAATCTTCTCCCAACCCTATGTATTGTACAATATACTACCTTCAGGTAGCTACTGCAATCATGACCATGGGGTGGAAGGATGGATGTGAAAATTAAGTTATGACCTTGTCTCAGACTTTTGTTTAAAATTGCATACTGTACAGTATATAGAACCACCTGAACGTGGAGATTTGTTAAGTATTTTTTTTTAATGTATTGTTCTGTTTTCAGCAAATCCTATCCATTGTTCTAACTAAATAAAACTAGTGAAGACTACTGTATGAAAGTTTAATACTGGATTAATATCAGTCATGAAAATGTTAACGCCATTCACCGTTTATCCATTTGTTTACATACTTAGTATCTTATACTAAATAACACCCCCTTATTGGAAAAAAAATACATTTTTTATCCCATTATACTATATAATTTATTTTAAATATGGAAATAAGCACATAAAAAAACTTTACATTTTCGGGGGGACTTTAAAATAAGCCAGCGCTTACTTGCTGCCAAATGTGGTCAAAAGAAAAGACACATTCTCTCTAGACACAGTACCAGCCAAAGGCAGATAAATCAGTAGCTTGATGCCAGGGTCCAACAGGCTCTATGTAGGGAACCATTGGCTTTTGTGGCACTTTTGCATCATTGATTTTATGACATGCCAAACTGGTCTCTCAAGATTTATCTTGATCTCTGACAATGTTTTATGGACTAAATGAGGAAGAAAATATCAGTAATTAGAAAGTCTCAGGTGATTATAATGAGTAATTTGTTACAAAGACAATGACTGTATCAGATTAAAATTTAGACATGGGTTCCAAAAGCACTGTTGTAGTTTAATTCCACTCTTGATTAAGGTTTTTCAGAAAGGATATAAATATACAAAAAATTCTAATTCCTTTTAAAGCCTAATTAAGCCTACATATATTAAATAAAGAGCACAGCTGGCATGTCCACTATTGCTTTCTAAATGTTAATAGAAATGCAACTTCATTATACATACAAGAAATAAAGAACTAGGAAAGACATATTTTATATCCCATTTTAATTTAAAATAATGTTTGCTTTCTCCAGAACATAATAAGGATTAATTATTTGTGGAGTTTCTTTTACAATCTATTTAATTTAGCTCCTTATTTAACCAAGCACAAATAATATGCATCAATCCTTCAGCACCTCCTATCCTATAAAAAATCCCTGACCAATCTGTAGGTCTTTGTAGCTCGTTGATATGTAGATTTGTGATGTCTACCAACTTGGTTCTCTTTGAAACAAAGGCTTTTTCAGTAAAGAAATTAATAAGCTATTAAGTGCAAATTTAGCCACATACAGTATGTTATGAAAGTATATACTGTACTTTTTGTATGCAACCAAAAAACAATTGTTTCATTTGAGATTTTGCCTTCTCTGACACAAGAATTTTAAAATATGTTTAAAGCTGTTGAATTAATGTTTTGCACTATGCCTCTGCTATAATATAAGCTCACAGTCTAGGTAAGATTCTTTATGTGATAGCAACAATTCCAGATTTGATGTATTTGGTGTATCCATGTAGTTTTAAATCATTTAATAAGCTATAAGCTGCAATGCTTAAATAAACCTGATCCAAGTGTTGTCAGTTTGCACATACAGTATAAGATAGAGCTACTAGCTGTAACTTTTGAGATGATTTTTGCTCCTATTGCAAGCTCAAGGTTCACATTGTGGAATTGCTGCCAAATGTGAGGCTGGTGAGCAAATCTGCTGTGGCAAGAGATTAGAACACAGGCAATTGTAAGGCTGCAGGCTAAATACTGAGCTTGTATTAGTGTTGGCTGAGGAAAGGATTTCAGTTTTTATTTTTATTTACATTTTAACATTTTAAGGATAAATTAATCCTTTTAATTTAGTGTGAGGTACTGATAAATCACCTCAGGGTTTCAATGTGCTATCGCAGCCCCAGAATTCATGTATGACACCTCAGGAGATGCAGGAATTTCTGGGGGGGTGTATTAGACATGGTTATGAGCCAGGCGTTTTTCCAATCAGTTGTAAAATGTTCACTTGTGTTGTTACTGCAAGAAAGTCAGTTTGAGCAACATGCCATTAATTTAACAAGAATGCTAGGAAGTTATAAAACTTACTGTTTTGTTTACTATTTTCTTTCTAAAAACATGTCCCAAGCTCACACTACATGTACTGCATATTACACAATCAATTTATCACTTAAGTAAAGAGTTGATTTTGTAATAAAGTATCATCACATACTGTATATTTCATGTTATGTTTCCTGCAGACTACGGTAACTGTTAAACAATTTAATGTGAGTGAAATTAAGGAAGTAAGTAAGGTTAGGTTACTTGCAGTCATTTGCTATTTGATGTAAAATATGTTTTGCTTCCTGACTGTGTCTTTTCTGTCTGCATCCCCTGGAATGGGACTTGAGGCGTTTCTCCATCAGGTTTAATATAGTGCCTCTGCTTCTCTCCTTTTCTATTTGTGGTAAGGAATGAAAAGAGATGAAGGGGTTGCAACACAGCTCTCTCGGATCTCATCAATACACTCTAGGGCTCAGGACTGATTACATGCATTAGCTTGGCTGAGACAGATCGCAAGGTTTCTTGTTCTAGACTAAGCAGCTGCTTTTATGGGGCAAGCTAGAGCTGGATTGAGCTCTGTGGTTACAGCAGGCACTGGCTTTCGACGTGACAACTGGCATCTGAGTGGAGCAGCTGATGGGGCGTTCAATAATCCTAAAAGGGTGCTGACAGAATGACAAAAACTTAACCACTATTGTGCAAGGATTAAATCCATTAAATTCCTGGATAGTAGCAGCAATTAAAATGTATAAGTAATATTCATATTTTATCATTTTAATAGGTCGATTGGTATTCCTTTTGAAAGTAAAGTACAGTATATTGCAGGCACATTAATTTGGCTTTGAAAACTTTTGTGCGTCTTCAGGTCTGATTTTTTTTTTAATCTCACCTTCTCTCATTATCCTCACACCTGAAGAAGGCTCCACGGCCGAAACGTTGTGTTTTCTTTCTTCTTTTTTTCAGCATGGAATAAACCCATTACTTGTTCCTTCTCTCATTATGTTGAGAATAACCAAATGTACTATACAACTTGCATTGTAAAAAAAATATATTCAGTCTGAGTCAGGCTGGGATTGATAGGTGGTTCATAACTTTTATTGTTTTTGCAAAGACTGATTTCAGGATAAATGTCCTTTTATTCACAAAGGTGATGTGAGCTAAAAGTCTCACGGTTAATGAGTCACATACTGTAGATATTTCACTGGTTCATAGTGTAAGGTATAACATATACTGTAGTATGTCTTACATAAATATTGATAAAACTTTGTTTTATATAAGTTTGGAGCTTGATAACTAATTTATTTAATTAAAAAATAAAAAATAAATGTCAGTATAAAGTGGTGTAACTGGATAAATATTTTCATTGTAGCCATGCCCCTTAATTGCTCATACCGGTATGGTAGAACACTGCTTGTTCTCAGAGACACCCATTTCTGTCCTTCTCTGGCAGCTATTTATAATCTTTTTAAAATCTGAGCAGGAATAGAAGAGTGTAATATTTCAAAGAGGAAATTCACAATCAATTGGTGCCATTTCACTACCATGCTTTCACCTCCCTCTTTGGTTGTGTAACATACATAAAAAACCACATATTAGGTAACAGAGTCCCATTAAAAGCCAATTTAAAGCACTCAGTTACTCTTGCGCATTGTAAAGAAGTTCTTCCTCTTAATTACCCCATATCACTGTTACATAAAAGCTCCTAAATATTATAACCTGTCCGTTCTTTGTTTTCATGTCGTCAGATAACCGAATAGAAAATGGCTTCGACCACAGGCTTTTACTGATATAAAAACACTCCATGTAGATCTTTGAATGCTGACTTGAATTTCCTAGTGGGATTAGTTAATTGTTTTCTCTACTCCTAAGAAACTGCAGACACTTGAACAGCATGTCCTGTTCTCTGGAACATTATATTTATATACACATACTGCATAATGCTTATATAAAGTACCCTTTATATTTATATAAAGTATTTTTCAAACTATATATACAGTATTAATTCTTACAAAGACAGCTAAACGCATCAGTACAAAACAGAGACTTAGGCATCAGACAAAATGCCCAAATAAATGTTCATGTCCTGATTAAGAAATAAATAAGAAAATTGTAAACATTAAAAATGTAGTCCCTTTTTAAAGTCATCCATACATTCTTAAGTACTGTTAGTCAAAGTTTAATAATTTACTGATATGTACAGGAGGTCTACAGATTAACATTATATCTAATGAAGCCATTTTAATCAATGACTTACTCTGGTTCCTTTCAGAGCAGCACTGTGGTGCAGTGCTTAACATTGCTACCCTGCAGCACTGGAGCAATGAGTTCAATTTCTGGAGTGCCACCTGCGTGGAGTTTGTATGTTCTCCCCGTGTCCACATATGTACAGTATTCTCTGGGTGCTTTGGTTTTCTCCCTAATTCCAAAGACACACTAGTAGGTTAATTAGCTTCTGTATAATTGGCCTTGATTTCAGTGTAGGTTTGTGAGCCCTGGGACAGACGGACTTCCCATCCATGGTGTATCCTGCCTTGCACCCGTTCCTTGCTGAGTTAGGCTTCGGCTCACCACTGCAAACGTAGTGGATGAAGCAGTTAAAAAAATGGATGGGTGGATGGGCCATTTCAGACTGTAAATGGGTCCCCCTGGAATGTCTCTAGGGAACCACATGGGTCACTACACTCCAGTTTAGACAATATTAATCTACAATGTGGTAAACGTGTCACTCTTTATTGACTTTAAAATGAATTATGATGTTCTCTTGATATTGTTCTATGAAAGGGATTGTGTGCAGGTTTTTAAATATTCAGAATCTTTCACATTTCACATGTGTTCCTTTAGTTTCCTTCCAACAGTAGTAAATTTAGAAGAAAATGTTGCATTTCCTCAAATAAGATAATGCAAGGACCACCCACTAGGAAGAAATGTACTTAATCTGCTTAACTCTTAACATAGAATTTAATTTTAATTAAACAGTTAATGAGCCATGGAATTAATGCCAATTGCTTTTTTAAAGCAAACAGCCATAACTCATTAGTCCCCATTTTAAAGTGAGAATGAATCAGACATTGGCTCTGTGAATTATACTCTCAGGATCTAACTGCCTATGTCGGTTCTTTCAGACAAACCCAGGCTTTCAGGAGAGCCTTGATTCCCCACAGCGCCATAAAGAGCTGATCAAGTAGAGACTTGCATATTGAATGATCCTGTGTTTACAAGCAGGCATGATGGCTGTCTGTCACTTCATGGAACAGACAGTAACAGCAGACAAGATACTGCATGTCTGCCAGACTTCGACATTGCCCTTCTTCATTGAAGGTCACTTGAAAGCATATCAGGAGTTACAGAATAAAAAAGTTTGAAACCAGGTATTTCTGCAATTAAAAGATTTGCTAGGTTGGTAATACTTACCCAATGTAGGTTGTCTTAATTTGGGAATAAGTACATATTTTTTTTCTGTAGTGATTTTTCATTAAAAGACAAATGAAGACTGTTTCATACTTCATATGTAAGACAAGGTATTCTATACCATCTTGAACTTTGTTAACTACACATCCATTTCTATCTTCACATTAATTCAGAAGTTGCAGCAAAGATCCAATTTGTTACAATTAATTAACATGTCATAGCATTCTATGAGCTAATGGAATTTTGTACTTTCCAAAGATGTCTTGTCATCTATCTGTCTATCTAATAAAGAACACCACACACTATGGTGTGTGTTAAGAGCATCGAATCGCTATGAATTATGGGAATTAATTAGCTCTGGCCATTTCAGAACATTGAGGGGGGCATAACCATCTAATGGAGAGCTCTAATTCTAATTTTTATATACATAGTCGAAGATAGTGGTCATGGACATGCCTGTTTCACCCGATTTAGGGATCATCATACATAATTAATTTGACCAGTGAAATGGATACAGTGTGGTAAAAAAAGTTTGTATACTCTCTTAAGATTTTATGGTTTTACATACAGTATTTAGACACATCTGACCTTCACTGAGTCCTCACCAAGCCCTGGTGGTAGATAAAACTAACCTCTTTTGACAGATGACACAAAAAAAACTCTACACTGTCATTATTTATTATTCAATCAATACCTTTGTGAGAAAAAATGTTAAAATAAATCTTTCCATACAGAGGCCCTGATATTATGCCTGTGTCCATTGTAAAACAGTCAAACAATTGTGCAACACAGTTACTGGCATTATTTCCAAAGTTCAGCATATTAAAGCTGTTTTTAGTGCCCCTTAAAGGCAAACCCATTGTTACTGCAGCTCTTTCTGCAGTCCGGTTTTAACATATGGTAAAAACATATGTTTCACCATAGCACTATCACAGATAAAAAACACAAATCCTATTTCTACTGTAAGTCATGATACCTGAACAATACTTAGAAACATGCCATTTTTCTTCACCAGCCCAAAAAAACAGTTTAGTTTTTATATAATTTCCTGTATTGTTACATCTCAGTGAAGACTGGGGAGAGCAAGAAAATTTAAGTATAGTAGTTTTCAGCAACACATATTTGCTTTGATTTCTATCTTGATTGATTTCCTTGTACTCAGGATACGTTATTTCCAAAAATATGGGTATTTCAAAGTATTAGAACTTTAAGGACAAATTCATGTTTCATGTGACACTTTTAATTTTCACGCCATACTTGCATTCATTCTCACAATCTGTTTTAATTGATTTTGTTTTGGGATTTTGGCACTAATGTACAGTACTGAATATTCTATTTTTGTCAGTAATATTTCCCCCTGCATGGGATAGCAAATGTTTTTAGGTGGACAGTTTGTTTTGTACCTTTTTGTCTGCTATGGATTGTCACGCTTTTAGAAAATACTGGGTAAGCACACCACCTGCAGCAAAGATCACATTGCATCAATGCTTTTTTGACCTAATTTGACCCTGAGTAATGATATTCCACCTCTGAAAGTGATTGCAAAGATGAAATACTCTTGGGCTGATGTCATAAATGTTGGCTGTGCACTTCATAGCAATGAATGTGCCATCCCAATTGATTGCCAGCATCTTCTGAGATCATAAACATCTGTTCTGCACATATTGGACATCCCTGCAAATGTGGAATGGAGCTGCCTATCAGTGGGTGTGCTAGAATTTAATTCCTGTCAGCCTGTGACATTCGCGCCATTGTAGTAACACAACTAAGCATTAGACTGTTTTCACACCTTGCAGTGTGTTTGGAAGCAATGAAAAACTAACTTGAAACTTGTAAGCATTTTCAGTTCACCTGTACATTAACCACAACCAAAATGATTTGTTATCTTTGAAGATAACATCCCATTCACAAGCTTCTTTAATCCTTTTACTGATATTTAAAAGGATTGTATTTCAACAAAACTGTTTAGAAAGTATATTTGCCAGTATTGTGGCTGTATACTTATTCAATACAGTGGTATTTAAAGTCTTTTTTCTCTTTTGAAGTTCTTTTCAATTTCAAGGTATTTTATTTTATGGATTTTACAAATGCTAGCCTCCCTGCTACCACAGGTAATTTTTTTCAGGATTTTACAGCGAGTTCTATTGTATTATAGAAGAATTGAATTCTTAGTCCCTAGAGGCATGTGCTAAATTTACCTTAAACCAAATCACTAAAGACTACTGGTGCTTGACAGTCATGCCAGCAGTAAAGATTTGGACCCCTTAGTGGGGGGAAACAAGATATTTTTTCCTTTACAAATCTCTATATATTAATTTAACCCTGTCTAATGCCTGTAGAATCCAGCAATAATCCCTCTTTTATGAAACCTTGCTCTTTGTACTCTGTGAAATCCATCTACAATTAGAACTTTAGTGCATTTTGCCTACTGTTCTGACATCCTGTTTGGACATAATTACAATGTTTTCTGTATTTTCATAAAGGCAACTCAAGAGCAAAAGAAGTGACTATTCTTTCAGATTAGTTTTAAATTGGCAGGTTTTGGTTTTCCCTACCCTTAATAACTGTGATTTCAGTTAAATAAGGACTATTTGTACCCCTCTAACCTTTACAATGCCTTTTTATAAGAAGTTTATTGATATATGAAGCACAGTCCTTTATAACACATGACTTTAGAATTATGAACAGCTTTGTAACACATTAATTGGTGGCTTCTACTGGGTACTACAGTATATCATCAAAACTCCTTTAACTATTAAACATTTCTTCAAACAGTTGTATGCAAATGGTGTAAAATGAAGTTAGACTTAAAATCTAATATAATCAGAACATGTAGGCAATAACATTCAACCATCCATACATTTTCTATCCATTTCAATCAAATTTAGGGTTGCAGGGGAGCAGGAATCTATCCTGGCAAGTAGTCTACCCTCACAAGACTAGGTACACCTTTAACTCAGCACCAGTGGCCATTGCTGAGCAGACAGACACAAACACACTCAAGACAGGGCCAGTTTTCACAGAGGCCAATTAACCTTCCAGTAAGTCATTTGACTGTGGGAGGAAACTGGAAACACTGAAAGGAACTTCAAGCAAACACACAGAAAACATACAAACTCCATAAAGATAGCACTCCAGGTCTGGAATCAAACCCAAAACCTAAAGACTGTGAGGTAGTAGTGCTTACTACTGCGCCACTGTGTCACCTTTACAATAATATTCACATAAAACCATTATCTCAATATCTAGCAGTAATCAGCATACTGTACAGTACATTTATTTAGTACAGTGAATTTAAGTGATGATAATATGTATGGAGTGAAACACTATGTGGGTAAGGAGTTGTTTATTGTTTGCACCAACCAAAAGAATGTACATTCTAATACTGTATATATACTGTATACGGATGAATAAATACATTTAATGTAGGATGACAGGTTCATGCCTTGGGATGGGAGAGCACATTTTGCTGACTAAAACAGTGAAGAGGACATGGACTGGTTGCCAATTTTGTCACTGTGCCCGTATATTACTCAGATGCATTCTTAACACCCACAAAGAATCTTTTTCAGTCCCTTGGGTGAATAGTCCTCTTATTAAGTGGCCTCACAAAGACATCCGGTAACTCATGCATAAATGTAAACTGTAGTCTTAAAGGGGTGAAAGGTTTAAAAGCTGAGATAGGTGCTTTAAATAATAATGATGCACTTTTAAGATTTGTCAACACTTTTTTGTGACATGTTTAAGAAAATAGGCACTCAAACACAAGAGGTCATCTTTGATCTAAAATAAGAAAGGAAAGTTATGAGACTGCATCTTTCAGACTAAGGGTATTAAAAAGTGTCCTTTCAATTTATGATAAAGGAGTTAAATGCAAGCATGCCCTTATTTATTTTAAGTGGTTGATACTTTTGTGCGTTATTTAAATAAATTAATTTAACACACAAAATTTGTGGTGGTAGTTATGGCAATAGTTGGGATTTGATATATGTGTCTTCATATTTCAGCAAATACAGGTAGAACCACATGCCCCTTACAAAGATTTGCATTTTGGCATATGATTATGTAATAATGTAAAAGTAATAGTGGAGCACTTTCTTGTAGTTACAAATTGGTTATATTGCAAAATAAGAAAAAAAAACTACTGTGTCTTGCAAAAGTATTCAGCCAAATTTGCATGGATGAAAAGTGCTTAAATTATTTTTGGAGGGATCCCACTTTATCCCCAACTGAAGAGCAGCTCCCCTTAGGGTGACATACAGTACCCATTATTCACCAGCAGCCCAATTAAACAGCAGATAAGGTAGAACTGTAAGAAACTGCCTCATAATTGAATTAATTGGAAACTTTAGGTGGGGCAGGTTGCTCATGGCCAGAATGAAATTTACATTGAGTAGGACATTAGGGTTAACTCGTCTGCTCTTGCCGTGTGATCTTCAATATCAAAGGACAACACCTTCTACAGGCCAGAATTCAGGGCAAAAGGTAAGAGACCAACCACTGATCCACTAGTACAGCAACAACCTAGTTTTCCGTGGAGATATCTTATACCCCAGTAATGGCGAGGCCTTATCTTTTAGATCAAGAGGTGCTTTTTATAGCATCCATTTAATGAACTGTTTTAGATTTTATAAATGACTGAATTATATAAGTCGCTTCATTACTTTGTGTAGAAGACACTATAATTAAATTCTGCACAAATACAGTTTAAAAACCCACAGCTCTAAAACATTTTTAAAGCTTTTTAAAACTTCCCAGAATAACAATTTACCCAATTTACAGTATGTACAAAAAATCACAATAAATGTATTATTCTTTTTTGGGTGTATGTTCTTAAAAGAATACAGTAAACTGATCTCAAATATCCCATAAAATGTTTTTGGCATTATTTGGATTAATCATTTGTGACTGACAACGATACAACCATACATTGGAATGACTATTGCATAAGAATTACCTCATAAGTATGCATGCTGTAAGTAAATGAGAGCTGATTGGGTGCAGGTGACAATGTGATACAACACCATCATCTATTGACTGTAAAGCTTGGTGACAATCAAGAAATTAAGCTGTGCAAAACAATGTGGGAACTGTTGTGTAAAACAGATGGGTTGAGGGGGACATTGAAGTATGATGGTGCTTAGTCCTGCACTTGTAGAATTCTGCTTGTAGTGATTCATAACGACCTGACCAAGTAGTGCTACACTGATCAAGTCTTGGGATCTTTCTTTCTGTCCTTTTTGCAGGCTCATCTCAAAATGACATTCCATGAGAACATTACACAGCCATAACAATAGCTTTCATGTGAACGGGCGTATGCTTGATCAATTTGCATAAGAGGAATTGGACAGAATGACACTGCTATCTAGTGCAAAGCATGCTTTATAGATGTACAGCTTATTCTGCTTCCATCGGTGGCCACACAAGACTTTCACAGTAGACCCCCAGTTGATCAACCCTGTGAATGACAGGTGTTAATCTGCATAATTAACTTATCTGTGCCATGTCTGTTTGATACATTTTCAGACACTTTTTGTCATTGTGCTGATAACTTTGCAAATTTGTTGCAGTTCAATTTTATGCTCATCCTAAGAAGCTATGAATCTTAAAAATAATCAAAGTTCCACTTAATTTTTCCTTTATGCAAATTCACTTCCATTAAGAAAATGTTCATTCTAATGATGAGATATGCCATTTTGATTTAATTTATTCCTCTGTACATGCATCATGGTGTGACTGTTTAACAATTGAACCTGATTACTTTCTAGTTGGTTCAAATCTAAATAATCCTTTGTACTAGGGCATACATTGACATGACAAGAATTAGTAAAGGAGGTTGTAGCCAGTATAGGCTTTGTGAGGGAGGAAGGTTTACTGAGTTCATCTAGGCATTTTCACATCTGCTGAGGTGCAATACCTTCTGCTACTGTACATCAAAGAATCATTCATTGTAGTGCTGTAATTACTCCAGAATAGAAACTCATCAAGGGCAGAATTTTAAATGATTTTCCCATATTTGAGGAGAGTGAACCATGAAATATAGAAAGTGACAAATTAGAACTTATTTACTTGAAATGTGATGAGGAAAGTAAAATGATTGTCTCAATTTCAGACAAGCTTAGTGGGATATGTTGCCCGCCTTGCTGTATGTATTTTTCCATACTGTACATGCAGGCAAGAAACTGTTAATATCAGAAGCATGGAATATGTTTTATACTCCCAATGCATAGTAGTTCAATGTTTTATATCACTGTTATCTAGACTTTTGTAAGATGCCTACAGTGCCCATTTATTTTAGAGAGCTAATCAAGAAAAACATGATAGCAATTGTTACTTCAATTAGTCCTGATTGATTTTTTCACTGCAAATAAGGGTGGATTACACAATCTTGAACATAGACATTGTGGTGTTTTGCAGGCCATTTAATTTTATAAAAATCCAGGCTAAATTTAATGTAAAATTATTGAAGATGATTTTCTTTCCTTCTTTCACAATCGAATGCTTTTACCATTTTATTTTATTAATTTAGGGTCCTTTATCTGAATAATTAAATGAAAGCCTATATGTATGCAAGTATATTTTATATTGATGAAAAAAAATGTCTTATTTTCCTTATTGTCCTTCATGAGCTGAAGTAATTCTTTATAAAGCTGTTTTTTCTTGTTAATGTGTATTTGATTGACTCAAAACTCAAGTACAGTACATGGTATTATATTTAGTGTAAATCTAATTTTATATAATTCAAAGATGTTTTCTAAAGCAAAGGTTTTAAATTTTCATTTTTAATTGGTATTTTCCAAGGTTTCCACCTAAATAATGGAAATCATAATCTAAATTCTTGTGGTTTATTAAAGCCACGCAAGCAAAAAAAAAAAGTATTATGTTTCGTGTAAATAAAGCTACAGTACAGTACAGTATATACAGTACTGTTCGTAGGGTGGAGACATTAAAAAAATATCCGATGCAATGTACGAACAAACTGTGAAAATGGGTGTTTGTGTTTTAATGTTATACTGTGTATTTTTTGTTCCACATATTTTTTGTGTATTGGTTGGCCTGTCTTACATATTAAAAGGACCATTCCCGAATCGTCATTTTACTGAAGATTAGTTTTTTTTTCTGATCCATGATATTTTATGCTGCCAAAAAAAGCATTATAACAAATACTGCTACTAAATCAATGATAAATCATAGATAGAAGGACATTTTCATGAAACCTTATTGTTTTAGTATTTTTAGTAGAGGGAATAGATCACAGCCAAGCTTAATTATAATTTTTATTCTTCTGTATGCATTTTAAGTTGTTTTAAGTTAAACTATTAGCAACTATCACACAAATAAAAACTGCACCCTGGAGACCGTGGCTGAACAGTATAACAAAATTCAGTAATTGCTGTGCAAGTTTTATTTCTGTGTTTCATGCCTTTAGATACTTTTACACTACATTTGAAATTAATGTAGAGAACAACTGGAGTTTTATAATTACATTCATTTATAATTTTGTTCATGAGACTCCACCTAGAACATAAAAATAATGATGTATGGGGATTTGATTTGCACTTTATTATTTATGTGGAGTATCATTTTTAGATTTGGAAATCGTACATTACTGTTGAAGGTGCATATGTTATATGATAAGGCTGAACTCATAATGTCATGCAGCTGCATTTTATGGCTTTCTGTTATGGGCGTTGAAAGAAATGTGCACTATTAGAATAACTAAGATTTAAGGATTGGTAGCCCATGCCAAACAGAAATAACCGATTCCAGACCTGTGTATTAACTACAGAGAAAACTACCTTGCATACTGTACATACTGAACCTGCAGTCCTAAGAAGCAAATTGTTTTTACCTCTTAAGAAGGAATTATTTACCTTGAGAAAGTGCTTTGGGAGTTTTTGGGGGGTGAATGTCTTGTGTTCCAGCCAAATCACTAGAGCTAATATGATGATTCAGCTTGGATTTAATTTGAAATTGAGTAGTCTGTGGCAGCCTTGGTAGACGGTCAGAAGTTCTTATGTAAGGTTACAGTGAGGTCCTGTATTAGTAATTTAGACCTTTGCTCTCTTGCTGGAGGAGAAATGTCATCTGTAAAACTCTGGAAACCTGGACCTGCAGCAGAATTTAAGCAATGAACAGCATGTTTAAAAAACTGGCTCAGTTGCTACAGCAAATAATGTAAGATCTCTATTGTCATTACAGCATATAATATTTCCATTTAAATGGGCTTCTCACATTCTTCATAAAAGTATCTAGCTGTGCAGATTTTCTTAGGCAATCATTCATAAACTAAAGCTGTTTTAAAATAAAAATAAAATAAAAGTATATATAGTATATAAGGTGTGCATATCAATAATATATTTTTTTACAGTGTATTTTCTGGTATATTATGGTTCTTGAAGACATTTCCTGCAAAGTGTTATTGATTTTCATCTCCCTACTACAGCATGGTGGCGCAATGGTTAGCATTGCTGCCTTGTAGAGCAGGAGCCCTGGGTTCAATTCCCTGGCTACTGAGTAGATTTTCTATGTTCTCCACACTTGTGTGGGTTTCCTCTAGGGGCTCCAGTTTCCTGCCACAGTCCAAAGACTGTATACTACAAGGCTAATTGGCTTCTGGGAAAATTGTCCCTAGTGTGATGGCGTGCATGTTTGCGTCTGTGTTTGTGCCCTGCAATGGCCCGGCATCCTGTCCAGGGTGTATCCTGCCTTGAGCATGTTGCTTGCAGAGATAGCTTGCCTGAGACTTTGTATTTGAAAAAGCAGTTAGAAAATGGATGAATAGTCCTAATGTGAAAAAGAAAAAACATTTTGTCTATGAAGAAGGGGACATATTTGAACACGAGAGGACACATGTTTTGAATGCTCAGGTTTAAAGGGTGTATGCAAACTTCATTGACATTAATACACAGTATTAGCTTGTCATTCAGACTGTTTTTGTATACTACTTTGTAGTTATCAGATTCAAAATACCTGTCTAAAGGCACACTGCCTACAGTAGGTGCAACATATGCATTATGAATGTTGTCATTGAGTTAGGGCTTAGAATGGAGGGTCATGGGCCAAAATCCTTAGTGGAATACTGCTGTTGTGCACTTGAGCATGGTGCCTCATTCAAATTGCTCCAGTACGTGTCCAGATATATACATGGATGCTCTCCTAGATGAACATTCGAACCGAGAATTTGTACAAGATTAACTTTTTTAATGATAAAATAAACATGTAATTATACACATCCTAAAACATAAACCTATTCAAATCAATTGGGACAATATGATCAAATTATAGTAGTTCTGTTAGTAGCTAAGTAGAAAAAAATGAAGACAGAGTAAAAATGTTTTTATTGGTAAAAATAAATAAGAAATGTTTTTGCAAGCTCAAAATTCATGGTTCTTTTGCAAAAATAAATTCAGTGACATGTAGTGATTACCTTTAAAATAGATATCTGTAATTGGAATAACATTGCACAGAGCAAAACCACATTTGTCATAAACAATTCAGAAAATTGAAGAAAACAAAAGGGTCACATTTATTTACTTAAATTCACGTAATTACGCCTAAGTAATATTTAAAATAAAAACAACAGAAAGAATTCTACAATTACACTGTTCCATGGAAGTACAATGCTAGTCTCTGTTACTGCAGTGCCTAACAAAAGTATTCATACCCTTTCTATGGTGTCTCTTTTTTAGAAATTACAAAATAATGCATGCATATTTTTCAACTTATTATTTTATTAAAAACTTGAATGTTCATACCAAATATGAAAATATATTTATATATAAGTATTGCAAGTATTCAGACAATTGAAGCAACTTTGGTAGCAGTTATACTGTACAGTAGCTTAAGTCTTTCTGAGTAAGTCACTCCCTTGTACATCGGATTGGTAAGACTTTTGCCCATTCTTCATGACACCTTTGCTCAAGATCTTAAAAGTTGCATGGGTATCTCTTACAGTCAGCTGTTTTCACATTTTTCCACATGTTTTCAATAGTATTCGGTTCAGAACTGGGACACTAGCTACAGGGTACAGGGCCTTGTTCTTTGGTTCCTACTGAAAGGTGAATATGAATACTAAAGACCAGTAACAGACCAGTATTAGGTCTTTAGCAGATTGCAGCAGTTTTTTTTTTCTGAGATTTGGTTGTAAGTTGCTCCATCTAAAGTATAATGCTGTGAGTCTTGGCAAGCTTCTTAGTCCCCGGTAATGAGAAGCAACCCTATATCATAATGCTCTCTCCACCATGCTTGACAGTGGGGATTTTGTTGACTAGGTGATGGGCTATGTTGTTTGCACAAAGGCCAGTTTTGACTCACAGATGTTTTCTCCCATCTCAGCCACTGAACTCTAGAGTTTATTCAAAGTCGCTTTTGGCCTCACAGTTGTCTCCTTAACCATTTTTCTTCTTGCCCAGCAAGGATGAAGGTTTGGAGGGACAACCCAATCGAGACAGTATCTGTGTGCATTCCTTTTCATTACGATCGACTTGAACGTAAAAATCGCTCAAAAAGACAAAAATAATCTTTTAAATGTTTTTAAGTCCTTTTCCTGGTCAGTACCTTTATGCAATATTTATCCCTGACTGGTTTTGAAGGCCCCTTGAAGGTTTTTGTAGTTGAATCTTTGCTTGAAATGCACTACGTGACTAATGGGCCATGCAGAAACAGATGTATTTATTTCGGAAATCTACAGTAGTGATCTACTTGTATAGCACACAGAAACAGGCCACAGAACTGATTGTGGTAATTTTTATTTTTAAATAAATTCAGGTTTGCCACAAAAAGGGGTTTGAATGTTCATGAGTTTTCCATCTTTTTCGTTCATATTATCGATTTGTTTTATATTTATTTTTTGGAAACACATACAGGTATGTATTGTTCACTATGAGTTGGGATGTGCAGAGCCTACACAAAAAAAATAGAGACACCAATTAACCTAGCCAGCATATCTTTAGCAGAAGGGAGACTATTGGAACACCTGCAGCAAGTACAGACATGTGGGTGAGCATGCAAACTTGATTTTTACAGTAAGGTGCTCCAATATATAATTGAAACAGGACCAAAAGCAATGAGGCAGCAATAAACATATAGAAATATATATTTTTACACATATAACAATAAGAAAGGAAAATACCCTAAATATTAAATAAGGAATTTCATGTTTGTGAATACCTGGTATCACATTATGACCACATTCAATAGAAAAATGCTTGTTTTTAAACAGCAAGCATATACAGTAGTATAGTATTCTGTTTGTGTCGTATTTGAGGAAATGCAAATCCTGTGGACATCCTCAATATCAACAATGAAAAACGAATCTGTGGACATAAACGGAAACCAAAGGGACTTGAAATTGCCAGCTGCAGGGTTTTAAGAGTCTGAAACAAGTTACCCAGTTAATTAGCTAAAGCCTGTACAGAAGTGGCCAAGTGAAATTCTTGGATCAAACAGCTGCTGAAATCCAGAATAGAGTGGTATCCTCCCATTTTCAAAGTTCCTCGCTCTTCATTTGAGTAAAATATTACATTAAAATATTATTAAATAGCCAGTTTGATCAACTGAACATTAATGCACTGTGTTTAATGTAATTGTTTATATTAAAGTTAACTTTTTAATAAATTAGCAGTTGACTTTTACATCACAGGCTTACAGTCCTACAAGAAATCATTTAATCCTGTTGTAGCACAGTTCATTTTTGCACTTACTGTACCTCCTTACATACTAGAAACAGAATATTAGCCTAATTATATGGCAGACTGCAACAAAGTATTGAAAGATGTCTCTAAACTGACAATACCAACAAAAAAATGTTTTCTATATTTATTGTAGAATAAACTGAATTTAAATTTATTTTAGAGTAACTAGCTCTTTAAGATATGACTTGCTCACACTACATACTGTACATAGACACTGCCTTTACACTTTATAAACTGAATATTGAACTATTATGCCTGAATATAACTTGAAAAATGTAATGGAATAGAAGTACAATATTAAAATTGAAATCTTGGCAGTTTTGTCACATTCATTTGAGAAATAGTTGTATGATCTAGCTGTTTTAGTTGTTTCAGTTGTTTACTCCCACACACCGACTCAGTCAAAATTTATCAAGTAGATGATCTGGTTTGTGTGAAATAGGTCTTAATGAAGACATGTGCATGATTAAATGGTTAAATCAAACACATAAAGATGAAGGAGTATGACATTTTGTCCTATTAAGTAGTATTAATGATCCAATGGGCCCTCAATAATAATTCTCTAAAGAAGCTGTAATCGTTTTCCGTAATGTTCTTTTTGGAGTAGGTATAGAGTTATTATACTTCTCAAGTCAAGTTGTTGTGAATTTTTAAAATGCTATTGAACTACATTTTTCTGCTTTTCACTTGTTCTATCTTCCTCAGCAAAAGATGGGAAAAAATGACTTGGCATTCAAAATCATGCTGACTACAAGTGGATTCTAAAGTGCTTTAAAGAGTGAGGCATCAAATTACCTCGTATTAATTTAGTTTTTATAGTTTGCTTAATATGTTATTGACTGAATTAGTGTTAAGATTAATGTGTTGTTAAATTACCTTGGCATCCAGTACTGCTAATCTCTGACTGTCCTGTCAGCCTTTTTGGGGCTGTATTTCATTTATTCTATTAATAGTATACTATTTACTCCAATGGAATGTGTGAATCTATCATTAGAGCCAAGTCATTTTAAATTAAAACAAATATTGAAAGAAAGAACACTGTTTTTTTTTTTTTAAGGCCAATGTCAATATATTAATCTGCACTGGCAATTTTATGTACTCTATTCCTTGTCATGTACGGTATGCTGTTTGTTTGAATCTTAGAATATATCCAGTATATATGCTGTATACAAGTGTAGTAATGCTATAAGCACACGATTGCCAGCTATAAGAACAGTTGTATAGAGATATGTACTGTATATATACATAGATAATTTAAATAAATCTATGAGAAACCACTAGTGCTATTTGGTTCAGATTTCCATCTTAATCATTTGAAACGTTGGAGTGCATGTACTGTAGCTTTTTCCAGTGGGAGATGTGAACAAGATGCAATGAAGTTATTCATGGTAGTTTCCATAAGCAACTGACCCACATTTTTTCCTGTATAAAAACAATGGTAGACGATTACACTGATATCAGATGTACAAGAAATGACAGAGCACAAAAATGTTTTTATCTTCATAATTAAGATTAGTGTAATGACAGACTACAGAACTACTGTAGCATTTTCTTAAGAAAAACTCACAATATTGCCTTTAAATGACCTTTGACCTTCAATATACCCACTAAAAGTGGGTAATTTCTTTTTGTATAAAAGCAACATGCTTTATTATCTTGAACTGCAGTAGAAATAGTGTTTTTCTGGGTGATATTCTTTAATTAAATTATTTTTATTATGTTATATTTATGACTGTTTTTAAGAGTGTGAATACTTACAGTAATATTATTGTACAGGAGGCTGTTAATACAGGCAAAGTATCAGTCATTCTGACACCATCTTGACTGCAAGTAAGTTATGAAAGCTACATGTAAAAATAATAAAATATACCCAGAGCCCAGAGAATATCTAGCAAACGTGTGTCATTGTTGATTTTCTAAACAGTTAAGTGGTTGAGATACTGTATAAGTAGGCAATACCTTTAAAGGCAAGTATTTATTAATCCAAACTATCACACAAGATACAAAATCTACAAACTAATACTCGCATCTTACTATGTGCAACTGGAGGGAATTCTGACACTCAAAATAATGCACCCAAACATCAACAGCAACATTACTAATATGTACAAAATGCAATCCAGATTGATAGTAAAAGCAGAAACCCTTTGGTCACCATACAAGAAAATGTCCAAGTATTAATAATATGATTTGTTTTGGTGGATTTAAAAGGAAAATTAAAAACTGCAACAACCGTGAAAAATACAGCTCCTTTCCTGAAATTTCAGCTGAGCCCCATCACTGCCCTGTGCCTGAATTTTGATCATTGATTTGGGTTTACAAACAAGGAATCCAAGTGATCAGAATAGTTTAAAGACTATCACCAGGATCGGAATATTCTTTTCCCTGCTCCTTTGCTGTTTGCCTTTGAAGTGTAGCAGTGGTGAAATGAACTTGACTGGTAAAATCCAGAAAGTTACAGTCTCACAAACTGTCATACCATTTGGTGTCTCCTTTCAGTTGGAGGAGGCTGCTAATCTGATGAGATATTCATGAACTGTGCGAACACATATTATCTAGCAATTCAGTTAACACTGGTAGCAGAACTGGTCCCTGGGGATAGAAAAAATAAAGTAAACAGCCTTTGCATCCAAAATATACCTAACATAACATTATAGTGTACATTAATTAGAGTGCCACGAGAGAACAAATACAGTCTTAGAGGTTTTGAGAACTCTTCAGATTCATTTCTGTGATGTACACCAAATTCTGAAGTATCTTTTTGAGACTCAATACAGAATTTGGGCATACTATCACAATAATTTGATCATTTTCAAATGCAAGGGTATAAAGAAGCAACATTTAACTTCTTTGAGTGTAGCTTTCCTTAAATTGATATCATCATATTTGAAAAAAAAAAACGTTTCCAAATTTCTCAGTTATAAATTATACATGTTGAAAGAACAGTACTGTCGGAATGTTTTAAACAGTTTTATACTTGATATTTTTATATGCCATTTATGTCTGTATTTATTTCAACATACATATCATGAAAAATAAAAAAAACAAATGTCGAAAAAGAGCTAGCTTATGAATAATGTTTGATGTTATAATGTCAATATTATATTGCTGTCATACTGTAGGTGCAAATAAATCATAAACAGTGGCTGTGTGATTACTAAGAGAACATAACATGAAAAAACTATGGCTCTCAGTACAGTATATAATACACTATTGCATTTAGTATAAATCAAAATTGATACTAAAAGACCTCTTTAAACATTACCAAAGTCATGATTTTAATAATAACATATTTGCTCACATTAATAGAACTAGATATGACTTTTGATAAGCAAGTAAAACTGTAACCAAACTTAATAAAACTACATACTTTGTTTTACAATATTGTGCAGTGGTATTTGTCTACAAGGCTAAGGAAACTTTTCATACATGATTCATATTAATCACAGTTCTTTTCAAAGCTCTGCTTATTATCTTTGGATGTAGAGAAAAACACATTGTTAAATATCCATTAATGGCTGAGAAAAGCTTTGGCACCAGTAGCTTAAAAATCTTTAAGTAGCTTAAAGAATCTTTGTAGCCCCTGAAATTTGCACTTTCAAAAAACAATGTCTCTATCATTCTCAAATGCCCTGTCATTTTTCCCTTCACAAAGATGTCAGACATGTAGAATTATTTTTAAATACTGTATTTAGCTACTTGCAATTGACTTATAACATTTTTTAATGAATCCTATTTTATATGTTTTGCATTATGTAAGTAAATTATATCAGAATAATAATAAATGTCATTTAACATATTTTTACTTAAACATATCTAAAGCCTTCCCGCATTAAGTAAAATACCACTAACACTCTTTTAAATCCACATTTAAAACTTTCATTGCAAGATTGCTGCAAAAGCTGAGTGTGGATGACTTTTCTTTGTCACATCTGTAGCAAAAGGACTCTGCACTTAAGGACTAAACTGTATCTTGTTTATTGCCTCATCTACTTCCCTAGCAGACAAACTATCAAGAGGAAATCTTGCCACTGTCAGCCTCTGTATTTCTCAGTCTACTTCTCCTAAATGAAGACTCATTTGGATTGGAATTGACACATACAGTACTGGGGAGGTGAAACAATTAACACTGAAAGTAAATGATATGCCTTTTCTGGAATTTCAATGATGGTATTAGGGAACCCTAGACTTGAATATTAATTTGGTAGTTTAAAGACATTACTTATTGAATTCCCTGAACTCTAGATCTCAGCAATACTGAGTGGAGTTCTGCTATATCCAATTTGCAATTACCAGGAGTTTATTCTATATAAAAATATAATTTCCAGTCAAGATAAAGATATATTACAGGCTATATAACAATGGACCCTAAAGACAAGCCTTTCCATAGATAACTTCAAAAATGTATGCTGTTTAAGTAATAGTGAAACGTCAGCTTACCAGTACATCCTGACTGTAAAAATGGTTATTTGTAATTGTTCAGATTTAATTGATTTTGCAAATTAAGATTTCTTCAAAAATGGAAATGAGAATCTGACTGTTGTGATGTCATTCTTCACTGAAAAGAAAAGTAGAAGTAGCATTTAAAGTTTAAGTGGAGAACCTTCATACCAGCAAGATAAAGTCTTTCATTTCTACTTTTTCAACCCTTCAATGAATAGACCTGTGTGATTTGCTCTGGCAAACAACTGCTTTTGTGGCATTACTTTACAGTAGTGTTGTTATCTCTTAAAATGTAAAGAATATCAGCCGGTATAATGGAATTAGTGAGGAGGATGGTTTCAGAATTGAGACTCATAAAATGTGTCCAAAAGCAGAAGAGTAGAAGTGCATATACTGGACTGTACATGTAGAAAGCATTACAGTCATCTTGTGGTGATAATGATGATGATGAAAAAGGTTCATAAGAGAGCAACAGCAGATTGATACAAAGGAGAAATTGTGTAAAAATATTTAAAAGGAAACTTACTGATGCAGTTGTATCACAATATCACATCCTTAAATATCAAGTACACATTTTATAAGGCTCAGCTGCCTTTTTTTTCTCTTTTGTGTTAAAATACCACTGTGCATTAGATATTAAAAAATGAAAAAACCTATGTGGTTCCTTCCACATAAAGTATAAGAATTCCATTTTGAGTTTAACAGTACCAAGGTTCTGTTTTAGAATCAACACAACTGTTGTCACGTGTTGCCCGGTGTTACATATGCAACACCTTTTCATATCTCCCAATAGTGAAGCTACCAAGCCATTCCATCAGTCAAATCAGTCAGAAATGAAACAGGTCTTAGTGGATAAACAGTCATATGCTCAGCACTTTCATTTTAGCATTTCTTATTACCACATCCAGTATTCACTAACACAACTAAAATGCACTAGATAATAAAGAAAAAAGCATTAATTTATTGTAGCAGATTATTTCATCATGATAAATAGATATCTGATATTCCTGTTATTTTAGCAAAACATAATGATGGGTGGTGTGTTACGTTGAGCTTCTTATTCCACATTCTTCTTAACTTCTTGCCTATACCATAAGACCCATACTGATAATTATGGGTTAACCTTTATTGTGTAGCACTTTTGTCAATTCTTTTATCACAGCAGTCAAGAAAATAAGACTTTCCAATCAAGACATGTGTAAACTACTTTGACTATGGAAAAGGAACAAGTTTTAGCTTTCCCTATTAATGCTAAAGCCCCCCAGGATTGCTAAGGTTTATCTCCATGCTGACATCCCCTGTTCATCGCAGTATTGTTGAAGATAAGATTAGAAGCCTTGATCCTCCCGCTGTTGGAACAAGACCTCAATCTCTCACTGTCTCCACCTTAATCAGATTCCTGTTTTTGCTGCCACAAAACTGTCACTGCCAGAAAATAAGCACTTCCCCCATCAAGGGGTTTCAATTGATTTCCAGGCTCGGGAAAATTTTATTCAGAAAGTAAAAAAGAAATCCACCTGCATCCCCCATCAGGCAAATTACTTCTGACTTTTAATTTATTTCTGCAGGAAATGGAAAGCTACAGCCTAACCACAGTCAATAGGGGATAGGGAACAGAGGTGTAATCAGGCGCCTCACCAATTCCAAGGCCCCTTCCCTGTCAACTTTAATAGGTGCTCAGACCACACAATCTGCAGAGCTTGACACACTCTTGATGCTTTGTATCGGAGCCTGAGCCTGTCTCCTTAGCATGTCCTTCCTAATGACAACTGAAAATTCTTTTGATCTCGCTTGCTTTAACGAAACTCATTTGCCACTTGACTTTGAATTGAGGAACCACTGCAAATTAACTACTAAGGAAAACACTTTCTCCATGCAATTCTTAATACCAGAAAAAAAAGCATGAAAAAAATAAGGTTATTCTGCATTAATCAATACCTGTGCTTTAATCCACATGTCGGTACTGTATATGCAATGCATTTACAATATACTGTAGATGTGTGTGTTTCTGCATTGACCAGGGTAATGATATTTACACCTGGTCTTTGTGGGTCTCAGTCCACCAAATTATGTAACATACTGTATAGTATAACACAATGAGTAAAAAAGTGGTAGTATAGACTAATTAAGGGAATAATTGATTAAGATGAAGTGATTCAGGGTCCTGGGTGGAATGAAAACCAGAAGACAAGGTAAGCCCTCAGGAGCTAATGTGAATATAATACATGGTACATTTTATTTGCAAAAATAATACACTCCCAATGCTTCTGCTTGCCTTGAATTCTAGGCAGCATTTCAAAAGTATTAATGAATAATCTTAAACGTTACAGATTTTTTTTGAATTAGTTGGATAGAAATGTCAGATCCCTTTTCCTATTTTCTAAAAAAAATGAACATACAGTACTGTATATAGCATGCTAATGTTCATATTAATATGATGTTAAAAACTAATTGTATTATATACAGTATACTGTATATAATGATATAATCACGTTTCCAGCATTTAATGGGTGATAAATGTTAATCAATTTTAACACACCTGTGATTGGGTATTATTGAATGATTATACACCAATTGTAAACCAACCAAAAGTAGGAATATCATTTATTTCTAATACTTTTTTAATAAATGTTTCACTTTTTGTTGTTTTCCCACTCTTGATTAGGCCATAAAATGTTTAACACTAGGTGTAGAATGAAATTGAAATCCTTTTGTGAAAGCCCAGGGTATATAGATGAGATTTTAGCCAAAATTTGCTACTTACTCTTGCACATCCTGTCCTTTCAGCAGTCTAATGAACCTTTTTTAAGAGGAAATGAAATGGCAAAGAAAAACAATCAGGGCTGTCTGCCAGTTTCATTCTTCCAAACCTGTTAACATATTGAGTACTGGTTCAATGGCAGACACAAGCTGCTTGTAATTCCACAGATAGCCTTTTTTGACTCTTTTATTTTGTGCTAAAGGTGCAAGTAAAATAGAATGTTGGAAAAATGTTTTTGAAATCAAACACCAATGGAGAACATGACACCTCCACTATGGATTATGAGCCGGGTATTTTTGGAATACATTTATACTGTATATTCCACATTGCAGTTTGAAAGTATTTAGCTGAAGATGTTTTAGAAACATGTAACTGCAAAATATCCTTATGCTAGTTCACTCATTTTACTGTACTCAAAGTCAAGATAAAATTCAAAATACTAAGTACATTTGAAGCAATCAATTTTTACTTTAGTTTCTAGAAGACCAAATAGAACACACTTTTATTGTTTATAAAATCTTGTGTAGGGGTTGTAAAAAACAACCACTTAATAGCACCTTACTATATTACTTATTTATTTATTTTGAGATCTTGTCACCAACACATACAATATGTGGTGTGTGTCTGAATGCCATTTTTCTCATACTCATACTTTAATACTTGAGCATTTTTCAGAAACAAAATATTGTTCTTAAAATTATTTTATACAGGCGAGATAGCACTAGTTTTTGTCAGAGGAACAAAATCTAATGTGTCACTCTGAGCCACTTCAGGGAAGCATTTCTGCACCTCTTCAAAAGTGAGATTAAAGGATGGGAAAACAACTGGACTTTGAAACACACTGTGGTCTGTCATGGTGCTAAATATGCAGCTGGTTGCCTAGGATACAAAAACGTTCTTGAACTTGCATGGTGTACTAAAGATTTTACAGATGGTAAACTGAATTTTCTTTCAATTGTCTTTGATTTTCTTTTAACTCTGTTGACAGCAGTTCTATTCAGTCCGAAATGCTTTACTTTATACCTGACTAAAAGCCTATCCTTATGGTTATGTTTCTTATATGTACAGTACCTCAGCCTTTACTGGTAATATTGTTGCCTGTACAGTATATAGTTATAAATCTTAAGCACCAAGCATTTCTTATACTGTGCATATTATGACACTGCCCTTTCCAGCAAAATACATCTCAGATTATCCTTTAATTTACATTTCACATCATTCATTTCAAATTCATTTACTGATTTCAATTAAGTGAAGTAAAATTCACTGATACTGAAATCGCAGATTCTGTGTAAATATATAATCCATAATTAAAATGAATTGCTTAATTCAGAAGTTTCTAAATTCAAACTGTGTGCAGTTGGGAAATTCACAGAGCCACATGCTTTAATGTGCCATTGGTACAATATAAAGATAAAACATGCTGTATAGTAGTCATATATGTAATTCAAGAGTTTTGAGCCACTTTGATATATTTATAATCACAGGTGCTTATAAGAATATGGAATAGAAGTTCTCAAACACAGAGAGAGACAGCTGAGTGTCAGAGTGCTGGAAAAGTCAAGAGTCTATTATTCTGCAAAGGTATGAAATGGATTTTTCAAATTGAAGCCCAGGAAAGCACAGCTTTACCCAATAAATCCTGTGATGGACTCAAGTAGCTGACATCAGCCAAGTTATATTCTTAATCACTCTATTACAGAACTAGCTCCTTAGGTGAATGGTAAGCCAATATTCTACAACCAGAGGAGCTCAGAGCTTGAGTCCTACCTATATTTTTCCATTTACTTTAATGTGCATGCATGTTTGCAGTGCAGAACTATTGGAAAATTGCAGATCTCTCTTGGATAAATATTAAAAAAGTGAATATTAACATGTTTTCATTGTAGTGGTTCATATCCTTTTTTATTATCTGTTAGGTACTTTTTACTTGTGTTCCTCTGTATTGTGATGACTAAATATAATAAGAATGATTGAAAATCCCTAAAAATGTGGCTTTTCAAAAGAGGACTTTTGCAAAGAGGAGTTTTTTCATAAAGCAAAGGGAGGAAGATGGTCTCCTTAAAGCTGCTGATGCTGACAGAAGAGATGTTCTTAATCTCTTGGTTATGGGGCAAGCTGTTTTAGCTGTTTGGTAAGTCTTTGAGCTTTAGAGATCAAGGTTTGCCTCGTGCCTTTGGCTTATCATTAGGTTCAAAGGGCATGCATAAACAGCAATCACAGTTGTTAAAAAAATTAAATTGCTTTAAATTTCTTTGATGTATGTCCAATTTCAAGATACTGTCAGTGTTTTATTTATGAAGGAATTGAAAATGTTGCCCTTAAGCTCCCCTTGCCTTGTTAAAAGCAGCTTGACCATGTACAGTAGGTGAGCCATGATAAAAACATGTTGCTACAAAATGTTTCCGAAATACATTGGGATTTTGATATATTTATATATACACATCAAACATCTGAGAACTAAGACCTTTTTAAATGGATACATTTTTTTATCACCACTGTTAGCACTACTACTGCTATTATATTTATGCCATATTTAGCCACACAATGATGTCTATTTGCTTTCACTTATGTTACATATTAGAAGATACTGTATATTTCTAGGTTTCTAGAAAAATCGAATGTTTAAAGCTTTGCAACCAATTAATTGGGAAACAGCTCATTTTTTCCACAAACTTTTTTATTTTTTTTAATAAATGATTATGAAAGAACAGAAAATCTTTTTGTTTAATCAGTGGTTGTATGCTTTAAGTTGTATGTTATTGTCCAAACTGTTTTTTTTCTTACCAAGGGAGTTTAGATAAAATACTTCAGTATTGGATGCTATGAACCCTTGACTCCAATTTCCTTTCAGTCTGAGAGTTAAATCAGAACCATACTTCAAAGCTCAAATCCTTCACTACTCCATTCTCTTGAGTTCTCACTTGGTTAAAAGCTGAGAAAAAAGAAAATCCATGACAGGCATACACTGTACCTTTCTGTCACACATTTCTCTAGCTGTCTTTTAGATGTTATGGTGTTTCTTGGTAACTCAGATACTGTAATAGTCTACCAGTAAATATTTATCTACAGTGTACATTAACATTTAAAGGAATCAGATTTCATGTAAAACTATGTACATATTGACAGCCAGAATGATTCAATAACCTTCGAAAGTTTATATAAACAAAAATCGGTAGATACAGTATACAATATTTAATTCTGTATGAGACCTCAGTCTATTAAATTACTGTGAACAGCTTCTAGGGAATACATTTTATAGGTGTCTTCTTTCCATCCAGCTTTACAGCTTAAAGAGATTTTTCATTTGTGGTTGTACCTTTGACCACAGTTGTCTAACACGTTACCATTCTCTTCTCTCATACAATGTGTAGAAAGAGGTATTATCTTGGTAGACAGACAACTTTGGAGGGAGTTAAATGTTATGAATGAGGAGCTTCATTACTGTATCTAACAAGCTTTAATTTTTGTTAGCATTCATCCAGTCCTCGTACATAAACAGTTTGTCAACTCCCATTGATGATATACTCCACAAAATCATAATGCTTTCACTACCAAATTTCATGGTTGAATTAAAGCAATTAGAATAACATGCCTCACTAACTTTCTTCCTAACAAAAACAGCCCCAGGAAGTTCACAAACATTCAGCACAAAGCAAGGATTGGTCTGTATAGGCTATTGTGATGAAAGTATTGTACAGTATTTCGAGGACAATATATCATATCATCATTCTTCATCTGTATTGTGTTTGCTAACCTTATATTTTCTTTAGTCAGTGAATAGCTCTTATGCCCACTCCTCTGTGGGCCAAGATTTATCCCTCATTTTACATCCTTTAAAAGCACCTTCACATAGTCTTCTTTTTCACTCTGTCAAAGGTTTACCTGTTTCTCCAAGTCCTTCATAAAAGAGCTCTAAAATTTAGTTTCTGTTTTTTGGAATTAAAAAAAAGACTCTTGTTTGTATAATTTTGGTCTCTTTAGACATTTCCAGAGAAGTCTAGAATATTTCATACATTTTGTCCTTTGAGAGGACAGAGACTGTATTTTTCCCTCACATGTTCCCTTAATATTATCAATATCAATACCTTATTATTTTTGAACAACAAAGATAAAAAAGGGGTATGTATAAAGTACTCTCATTTACACATTTCATTTTATAACCCTAGTTTGTATCAAAATGTAATTTTTTTCATTATTACTATGTTGAAATTTTCATAAATTTGCTACATTTGTGGAGTGAGCAGGAATTGTATTAAATATGTTCACAGTTATTAAAAAATCCATCATAAGTAAATACATTAAAACATAATTTAGGTATAAAATGTGCTTAAAATAAGATTAAACAGTTCAAAATCCGACAGTTATGTAATTGTTAAAACGTCTGCTTTACTGTTACATATGTATTTTAATTTTGAAATTAACTGGAAATTATCATTGATTTCTGTGCAGATATTTAATAGCAGTGGCTTTTAAACAACATTTTAAAAGCAAAATAAACTTATCTTCTTTTAATGATGCACATGATTTAATTCTTATATTTGATATACTGCATCATTGCAAAAGCACAAGATTCACTGTGTCCTCCAGAGTGAGGAATGACGTTTTGACTGGGACAGCAATCAGAAATGTTACTTTTGCTTTCAAGTAAGGCAATTTGCATTTGGGATCATAATAGGAATAATAAATACACTATAGCATCTGTTTATTTTCAGGTAATTCAATGCATATACTGTATTTGATCATGTTAGAACAAAAAGAAATAATTGAGCATTGGAACACATTCACTTTTAAACCCTTTGTGTCATGTTTTGCTGCACTTGATTTGAGTTCTTGGGGTGTGGTGACTTTTTTTATTTCAGCATGTTAAATGTGTGTTCAATTGGATTTAAATCTGGAGATTGATTTTTTTTCCCTGGTGAACTACTTGGTTGCACAAGATGTATGTATTGAGTCACTGCCATGCTGCATGGAGGAGAAACTTCTCATCTGTGGAGCATAGCTTTGCCTGGGAATGCATGGTGTAACACATTGATGATGGTGGCAATTTTAACATGCCAGTTATATTGAGAAAACTATGTGGAAAAGCTGCACTAATCTAGCTGTAACTTAAAATATAAGAAAAGTTACAAATGAGAGGATGCCATGTGCTCCACCTAGCCCATTTTGTAATTATTATGATAGTTCCACCTAAAGGGGTCAGTATCACCTTCTTCTGGCTTCATATGCAAAAAGCATGACACTCAGAGTTCATTGAATTCCAATATGCTATTGTCTAATGTCAATCTTTTGAAAATTATTCAAATCAATAAACCTGAAATATTTGATTACCTTGTCACTTGGCAAACTCTTGCATACAAGTAAAATATGTGAATATACACTTTATGATGTGAAAAAGATCAAGAACAACACATATCTCTACCTGGTGTTTAATTTTTACATAATGTGTGTATGATTTAACAAGAAAGGAAGGTTCTCTATTCATGTTTTATCTCTTTTGGAGATCCATGTCAAAGTAGACCTTACAACATCAGGTACATTAGAATTGTTTAATCATTATTCTAATGATTTTGTGAAATGAACTTCAGCGATGTCTAAGTTAAAAATGACCACATATCATATCAGGATCAGTAGGTTAAAGGAAAACATATTACTATATCCTGTCATTATAGTGAAGTAAAGCTTAACTTTCTTTAGGAAGATTTTTAGGAATTTTCAGGTTCAGAATTAAAAAGGAAATTATATTTTTGCCAAGTGTCACTTCAGTAATATCAAGGTTTTCTGAAGGTTTACAAATGTAAACCTAAATACATCAGACATTTCAACTAATTAGCCATACAATATGATGAGCATCCAAAAGACTTATCACTCTATTCTTATGTGTTATTAGAAAAATAAAGACATTGATTTTGGATATTGATTAAATGTTTTGATTAATTGATCATTCATGACTGACTGTGATACACTTGAATGACTGTTGAATAAGCACTAAATCACCTCATTAGTGAGAGAATTGATTGGGCCCAAGTGATGAGACGATTCAACCTGCTGAATGTCAAACCTGGTGAAAATCAAGAAAACACACTTCTTCAAGACACTTCAAGAAAAAAACACTTCTTGTAGAAGTTGTCTTTCTGCATTGTGTTTTGCTGTTTCATCCTGTCTTGCAGGGTGAGAGAAAGAAACACAACACAAAGCCTGCGTCACAGTTGTGTGTCTTGTGTCGCTTCCGACAGGGACCACACACAGCACTAGCATGTGACTTTGTCAGTGGACCCCCTTGTTAAAGAATCTTGTTGATGTCAAGTGTAAATCAACATAATGAATGCAGATATTTCATACACAATATGTTCAATAAACAGTAGTGTATCTATTAAATAAAAGACTCTTCTTTCTACTACTAACATTGTTATTTTTTAGTTATATGTGATGTTTGCTCTGATGCTCAGTATGAAGAAAGAAAAACACAGAAAGGAACCAAAATGCCCCATTTATAAAGAGAACCACATCTTTGTGCCATCAGCATGTTGGAGGCAGTCACCTCAAGTGGACTCACCAGCAGTGGAGCAATAAATCAAGGTTGATTTACTCAAGCGAGCATGGCAGAGACTTATAGAGCGATGCACTAATTGTTGAGAGCAGCAGAATAATCAATGCTGAGGTCCAAGTGTGATGGTCTGGGCAGGATTGTCTTGTTGTTACAAAATCCCACTAGTGGAAATATATGGAACCTGAATGCATTATGTTACATTCAACAAGTTCTTGAACATACTGTAAATTGCTGCCCTTCCTTTGTCTTCATCCTGGCATGTCTGACATTCTGCAGGACAACCCAGATTCTTATGCTGCTTATGTAACAATGGCTTTCTTGCGGCACAAGAATGTTACAGTTATTTTAGAGTGACAGTTATTATAGAGACCAGTAAACATGTAGAACTTACACACAACTGCAATACCTGCTTTGTAGCAGGTTGTAGAAGTTGTCTTTCTGCATTGTGTTTTGCTGTTTCATCCTGTCTTGCAGGGTGAGAGACAGAAACACAACAAAAAGCCTACGTCACAGTTGTGTCTTGTGTTGCTTCCAACAGGGACCACACACAGCACTAGCATGTGACTTTGTCAGTGGAACCCCTTGTTAAAGAATCTTGTTGATGTCAAGTGTTAATCAACATAATGAATGCAGATATTTCATACACAATATGTTCAATAAACAGTAGTGTATCTATTAAATAAAAGACTCTTCTTTCTACTACTAACATTGTTATTTTTTAGTTATATGTGATGTTTGCTTTGATGCTCAGTATGAAGTAAGATCTTACCAAAAATAAACACGGCGTATCTTAAACCTTAATTACTTTAAAATAAGCACATTTTAAATGAGCAATGATGGTATTTAGTATACATTCTGATTAAAAAAACAACTATTTCTAGAATGTAACATTTTACATTGCAAAATAGGTTGTAAATAAATAAACCAGTAAGGAAAAACATATGCCAAAAAGCAGATTTTAATATTTTGATGTGTAGAAGTGTGCATCTTGCCCAGTGTAAATAGAGAAAGGCCTCATGCTTCCTTCAGGTACATACCATGAAGTGCAAGCAGATGGCAAACACAGATGTTCCCGGGTTTCGAAACAGTCTGTAACCAGGCCTGTTTTCCCATGTGACAGACCTGTTTCAGTAGGGAATTAGCTGATAGTCTGTTCACATTGGCTAGCTGACAGTCCTTGCTTGCTGCTGAAATGGAGGTTCACACCTCTGTATTCTCCCAGTTTCCTTTGTATCATTGGAAAAAAGCTGAGATGTAGAACTATGCAAAAGATTCAGTGATGGACCAAGACATGACTACAAAAGGGGTTAATATAATTTCAGATACAGACATTGTAATAGCTATTTTCAAAAAATAATTATTAAGTGACACAATACATTTATGGCTCCAGTTTGTGCTATAAAGTAAAAATACATTATTATTTAGTTGTTAAACTAGTACAAGTATACAGTAGTGAACTGTAAAACATTACAAATTAATATTTATAATATTTATGTAACTTAGAGTCACTTGTCTTCTGCTATTCTAGTCCAATGTTTAATATTGATGCGATGGCTGTGTGTCACCAGAAGATGGCTCTTAAAAGTTTTAAAGGTTGTGAATAGGAGAGTGTGTCATACTTTTAATTTATAGTCTTGAAGATTTGTACTAGTTGTTCGGTGTTCTAGCCATTTCTTTAGATAAACTACTGTAGCACTTGTATTGATCTTTTTAGGCAGTAAGAGCATATGTCTATTTACGCTGACAGCAAACCAATGCAAATTATGGTCACAGCGATAAAGAAAATTTATGGAAATGTTTTTTTTTTTCCTGAAATGATCAATCATGAAATGAAACACAAAGAACTTAGTACTTTCAAGATTTTTAAGTCACTTTGCAAAATGCTTGTTCTGTATTTGAAATCAAATTTGGTCCCATAATCTCAATTGTTAGTAAGTTCTCCAACATGTTTCATTAGAATTATTTTCTGGAGCATTATTTTGGCTCTTTAGATATTACTCTATTTGCATTTATTACATTGACCCATCACTATACATTTCGGTGATTAGGTATTGAAGAAATAAACATTGATTTATATCTCTTTTCAACTATATACAGTATATGGAAAATCAAGAAATAAAATAATATAACCAGTAAAATTCTAACACTGATGTCACTGGCAGTTTAATATTCCTTGCACTATGGTAGGAAAAATATATGTATGGATACAGTATATAAATTGAAAAACACTGGTTTGGCTATTCATCTGAAATCTTTAAACCTATAAAGGTTAGAACTCTTTTTTTCTGCAGAATTGATGTCTCTAAGCACGTAGCTTAATGAAATCATGCATTTTGAAGAGGCACAATGTTAAATATTTTACTAAATCCCTCAAATGTCTCATGATAGTCATTATGGTATGAGAAAAATGCACCCAAGAACATACAGGAGGTAACTGTCTTCATGTATTTAAATCCTCACAGAACTTTTAATTAAAGTCAAATGTTGAGAACTGAAGAATAACAAAATTTGCCAAAACATTCCTTTGAACATGTAGAGATTTACTCTGAAGAATTTCACACAAGATATCCTCTCTATAAATTAACAGACTTGCACAATTGTATTTAATATAAATAAGATGTTTAGAATTTGCCATAATTTGTTAATTTCAACATTTTTGAAAGAGGTATATATATATTTTTGTAAAACCAGAGACAGCTTGTCTATTAATTTATTTGTTAAGCCAACTGTATAAGACCAACAATGTCAATTTAAAGCTCTTTTGTGTGCAGAGTAATAGGTAATTACATGGCAAGCCATGCCCAGAAATTAAATTCTGCTCCTATTCCATCTGACTGTCAAACACAGAGAAGGCAGCTCCCATGTGTTTGAGGATTAAAGAGGAAAAAGGATTTCAATCAAATTGGTATTTTGAAGAACAATGCAACATTTTCATCATATTAGTGTGAATGGAATATAGCCTTAACTTAATTATTACACAATGGCACATCTCCAAATAGTGACAGAGATTTGCGCATGTTTTATTTTCATATTCTATTGGATGTTTAATATTAATTTATGTGAAATCCAAAGTGTAATATTATTTGCTTAAGTAAACATTCACTTAAATGTGTATTTTTATTATACCTACTTGTGTAAATACACTGTACTAATCAGTTCCATTCAGAAGAAGTCTTCTTCTTCTTCTTCTTCTTCTTCTTCTTCTTCTTCTTCTTCTTCTTAAACATATCTAGTATAATATACAGTAGCAATCTAGTATAATGCTTTTCTTTTGTCCAGTCTGATATCTTAAGTTTGACTTTTACCACGTTATTTTGGGTGTCAGATGAATGAGTCAGGGACATCTTCTGAGTTCAATCAAGGCAGCCTACAATATATTAATTTGTTTCTATTCCTACTAAAAGAGCTCAGAATGAAGTAATTTTTCATAAATTAATACTGACCTGCACTTTTCATATCATATATTCTCAATAATAATTTAACCCTGTCCCACACAAAATATGTGTGATACACAAAACAGCATGGCAAGGAGTGTCAAATAAAACTCGGAAATTACTTCTATGAGCTTCTCTAGATGTTTTTTTATTATTTTTGAATCTCTCCTTTCGAAGACAGAAGAAGCCCTCATTTAAAACTGAACGTGAATTTCTGAAATGCAAAAGTACATTGACTAAAATGACAGTGAATCAAACTTCATTGTCATAACACTGGTTATAGGAAAGGTTCAGAAAAAAAACTTTCAGAGTAACTTTTCAAGGGAGCTGATGTGACAGCTGGATCTGTAAGACACCCTTAGCAATTATGATAAAAGGTATTTGAAGCAAAAAAAGCCTCAGGGTTGTTACTTTTTCATTTTTTTTAATGAAACTGAGCTGAACGAAATTTGATGCATCTTTACTCACTGTCATTTTGTGTCAGTCACTGTTCTGAATTTCAAGGCTTTTACTGGCTCAATCGATACACACTGTTTTGCATATTTTAAGGAAAATTAACTTATTACACTTGAAAAACAATTACGTACAATGATTTGAGTGGTTTGAAGCATCAAGAAAAACACTTCAATCTATTAGAAGAAACCCACAAAGTTTTTTTAACATATTCAGTTCAGATAAAAATCTTTCTTATGGCATTGGGTTTGACTTCTTCTTTCAATGACAGAAAAAAACTGTGGTGTACTGTATTTAATGAGTCTTCAACTCCCTTTGTAAATAATGAATGGGCTTCCTCTACTAAGTTTAAAGGTATTCTGTATAAACTGTGTCCATGTATACACAATAAAGAGATTTTGAAAGAAATTTACTTTCGGAATACTCAGTTAATCCATTCACAAAAATAAATAAATAAACGAAATAATAAAATTCCACTTTTACTCCACAATGTACTGTACAGTATATACTCCATGTAACTGTCAAACACCTGACAGCTTTCAAACTTCTCTCCTTGTCCACTAAATACATCATTCCATGAGCCAAACTACCTAATTGGCATATATATTTTCTGTATGCAGTTGTATCTTGTGGGGTGAATTTCCACTGAAACTTGTACAGGAATTAGAATTATTTAATTTTATCCACCTTATTCCTTAGCTTCCCTCTAAACAAGTTTGAACATTTTGTTTCAAATAATGACATCAGCAGTACTTGAGCAAATGCAACTTCTGTCTGATGGAATGACTTAGAATGTTTTTCATTTAATTTAGAGGACATTCTAATAATCCTAAAACTAAAATGTAAGATATTGTATCAGAAATTGATTTCAGTACCTTATTTTAATATTGAAATAGTGAAATTCTATATTAGGTTATAATATGTATATATTGTATAATACTGCACATATCCAGCACTACAATATCAGTACTGAACCATATTGTAGAAGTCAATAGAATGATTGCTGAGACCTGTTAACTTAGGCCATCTCAAAATATTTGTTAGATTTATGGTTTTTCAAATTTAAACAGTTTATTGTATGTGAACAATAGCTTTTTTGGTTTTTGCGTGGACTGAAAACCACTGCCAAAAACTTATTTTAAACATGAAATGATGCTGTATAGTAAAAACAGTGTTTTAGTGCAGCTTAACTATTTGAACAAACAGAAACAAACTTACTGTAAAGCTTGCTTTTTTCCCCAATTAACATATTCAGAAACTAAGCCCAGTTAAACTATGGATCAGGACTTCTCAGTTGTCTATTATGAACCCTTTTCTCCATTTTAAATTAAACAGATATATGAGAGGAAAAGAACAAAGTGTTAGAAAGTATTTATTCCTTTAGAGAGTATGTGCATTAAATGGAAATACTATATTGAATTACTCTTGCAAAAGAGAAAAAAAAAGCAGAAAAGAAAACTTTTACACTGAAGTGTTTTCCAGAAAGCAATTAATCAAAATCGGAACAAAATGTTGTTCTAAGTGCAATTTACTCACTAATTGGTAATCTATTGTACTGTGATTTATTATGGTGTGTATTAATTACATTCTAAAATATACATGTTGTGAAAAGACTCCAAAGCAATTTAAAATAATGGTTACTGCTAAAAAAATTGAGTAAACACATTCTTCTCACAGGTTTACAACTTAAGGAGCTAAAAATTCCTAATCCTCACCACCACAGTAATACAGAATGTAATAGCTGAAGTAAAAATATTTAACTTCTGTAAAACATAACTAAACAGGGATACAAATTTCACCTTTCTTGCAACATATAATTAGACATACAGTAATTGACATGAATATATACAGAGCTGTCTCAAAATAGTAATTATAATGTTTAAACTACATACTTGTCTAAAGGACCAATGTGCAGTTTTTAGAAGTGTAGTTTTATAAAAGGTGCAATTTTATTTAATCATTAATGAAAATAGGAAGAGATATCATAAACATAAAAGCTGAAGAACAAAATCAAACGATGTTTTAGAAATTGCTAAAAGGCTGCAATTGTTGTACAAAGTAGTCACTGTAATTTTAGTCTAAAATTGTGAGTGACAAAGAGTGTTGTTTTGCAGGCCTCACTGATAATATCAACATCTACAGTACACGTAATAATGAAAATTCCAGTTAATACAGAAAGGTTTCATTCCATTTCTGTGTTCTCGAAAACTTTCTGTAATTGTTATTTTTTAGTGATTTCCAAGTTATACACAGTGGGCATAGAAAGTCACTACCCCCTTTCAAAATTTGTACCTTTTGTTGTATGACACTCAGAAAATAAAAACAAATTAAATTAGGCTTGTTCCATTTTTATTTACACACAGTAACCCACATTAGCCAAGTGAAAATAAAATTCTAAAACATTTTGAAAATTAATTAATATTGCAACAGTAAATTACCTTATTTTGATAAGTGAACTCCCCCTTACACTTGCATTTGTGGACTTGCTCAGGGATAACCAATCACCTTACAGATCACATGACAAAATAATTTGCTCCCACCTGTGATCAATTGTGGTGATTTTGATTAGCTCAGAATAAAAGCAGCTGTTTCTAGAAGATTCCACTGCTTGGAAGTGCATTTCAAAGCAAAGAATCCACTATGAGCAGAAAGGTGTTCTCAAAAGAACTTTGAGATAAAGTCAGGAGATGGGTATAAAAAGGTTTCAAAGGCTTTTTGAAGTGGAAGGTGTATGGCACCACCAAGACCTTGCCTAGATCAGGCCGACCCTCTAAACTGGAAGACAAAGCAAGAAGGAGACTGATCAGAGAGGCTACCAAGAGGCAAATGGCAACTTTGAACGAGCTACAGGCCTTTATGGCAAAGACTGGAAATTGTGGGCATGTGACAGCAATATCACAAGTGCTCCACAAATCTATATGGATGGGTGGCAAGAAAAAAGCCACTCCTTAAAAAAAGCCACATCAAATCTCGTTTATGTTTTGCTAAACAGCACCTTAAAGATTCTGTGGCCAAGTGGCAAAAGGTGCCGTGATCAGATGAAACCAAAATCAAACTTTTTGGCTGGAATACAAAATAGTACATCTGATGAAACTCCAATACATCTTACCACCCAAAGAACATCATTCCTACACTAGTTCACGGTGGTGGCAGCATCCTGTTGTGGGGGTGTTTCTCTTCAGCTAGGACTGGGGCACCTGTCAGGATAGAAGGGAAGATGGATAGTACAAAATACAGGCAAATTCTTGAAAAAAAAACCTGCCACCCTCAGCCAGGAAGTTGAAAATTTTCAACATGACAATGACCCAAAACACACCGCCATAGCAACCATACAGTGGCTGAAGGACAGGAAGGTGAATGCCCTTGAGTGTTCTAGTCAGAGCCCTGACCTAAATCCCATCAAAGATCTTTGGAGTGAAACAGAAGGAAAATATTGAAACACTTTCTTAAACATGTACATGCATGCTTAATAAGACATTATGGATGAGCATCTATATCTGAAATGCAAAATGTTATTGCAAAAAGCACACAATATAACAAGTAGTTAGTGTATATAATAACTAAACAGGGAAACAATATATATTGCAAGGGAACAAGTAATAGGTTTATTCCATGCTGAAAAAAAGAAGAAAGAAAACACAACGTTTCAGCCATGGAGCCTTCTTCAGGTGTATAGAATATACTGTATATTATACAGTACATATTGTATATTACTGTAACTGTGGTTAACAACTGGAGTATTCAATAACAGAGTCCTTACATAATAAATACAGTACACCAATCTCATATTATGTTGAATTCAATTAATTGCTCTACATTTTTAAATCTGGAAACTGAGGAAGGCATGGATGGAATTGAGAAGACTTATGAAGGACTGCAGGCACAATAGTGGCAATCTAGTTTGCATATGAATGTGACTTATTGCTCCTAAGGGAGTCTCTAGGGTTCCATGGATGGGCAACAGTGGGTATCTAGATTCAAACTTTTTATCTTTCCCAGTCTCATTCTGATGTATCTCTCAGCAGAAACGTTTTAGATTGTCTCATCTATCATTATAGCAGAACTAAAACACAAAGATGTAGATGAGAGAACAGTCATATTATTTTGTATTGAAGGATGCATCTGGGGGGTTTATGCAGGGATGGAGGTCATTATGCTATATATACAGTACAGTCAGTTGAATCTCTAGGAATGTGCATGCAGAGATCATACACTGGTGAAAAATGTATCCCAAACTGATAAACCAGGAAAGATTTTTTCGGTTATACTTTATCATGGCTCAGAACAAGGTTTAGGATAAAAAAGATTAAAATGTAAAACTTGACTGTTTTGAAGTGTGCTACACCCAGATACTGTATACAGTAACACTGCAACCAAATATGAACTATATGAACTAGGCCTGCAATCATTCTTGATACTATCCAAGAAAATGATTTTTGGTTGCTTTGTAATCCACTACTGCACTAGTGGGGACTAGAAAAGGGGAAAATTGGATGATGCATGGGTGTCCGTTGATTGTGACAATGAAAAATAACACAGTGCTTGGCCAACCATTAATGTTTTGAGGTCACAACGTACTGAGAATCTTGATTGTACCACCATTTGATTGTCATTTCTCTGGACTCCTGAGTGATCGCTCCGAGGCTGGAAATGTGCCACATATCACAATGTCCAAAGGGATGTGCAATGGTGTCGTACAAAGTAAAAAACAAAATCTACCTGAATGATAATATTAGATAGGTGGGGAGCTGTGTCAGCATGCGTAGGCTGAAAAGGAACAAGTAATAGGTTTATTCCATGTTGAAAAAAAGAAGACAGAAAACACAACATTTCAACCAATAAAAACGAAATGTGTTTTCTTTCTTCTTTTTTTTCAGCATGGAATAAACCTATTACTTGATATTATTAGATGTCTGCTTCATTAGAAAAACACAGATACTATATAGAGATGTACTGCAGTCCAATAATATCTGATCACTTGCTTGCTTTATTTTTCTAAAATACCTTTACATTTTAAAAATCTCTTGTTTACAGTATATACATATTCAAAATGTAGATGTCATATGTATTGACGCACATTTAAATGGAACTAATAGGTTGTGGCATGAAAATGGCAAGAGAACTGACTTGCTACTTCTTGAAACGACAAGGGAAAATAAATCAGACAGTGATTGAATATATAATAATGTGCTGAATTAAGAATACGTTAAGGAAGCACCTTTCCCTAAAAAACTATTGTTGTGATTGCCCCAAGCAACAACAAAAGAGTAAAAAATAATTGAGGATAACCTCATTTTTATGAAAGGTTAAGTCATCATACTTTAAGGAGCTAAAAATGACAGCAACAGTAAATCAAACATTTATAACAATGTTACTGTCACCAGTACTGTTTGTTGTAAATGAGATACATTTTATCACTGACTGAAAGAAAAAAATAAATTATAACTTACTGTACAAATCTTAAGATCTGTACTTTTATGTTATCACAAATGTAGTCAAGTGCTCATCTTCTGATTCCCTAGTATCTCCAATAAATGTATAAGCTGAAAGTGTTAAAAAATTGATTTTGAATGTTAGGCTAGATACGATTTCTGGTGGGAATTCTACTTTTCAAATTTAACATGAAACAATATATAGGAGCAAGAATTCCACAGTGAAAAGTAAAAAATAAAGAAAATAAAACAATGTTTCAACTGTAGAGTCTTTTACAGTGTGAAAGACTAGAGATATGGGGCAAAGGGATGGGTAAACCAGTGAAGATTAAATCTTTACTTATTCCATTGCATGTGCTAAGAGAAAGAAGGAGATCAACTGGGGAAGTGTTTGAAATAACTGAGATAAATATTGGTAGTCTTTTTTATGTTTGAGAAGGAGTTTAAAATACATGAAATCTGTATTATGGTATTTCATATAAAAGGGAAAACTGTTCATTTGTCTGTACATTAATACTGTACATCACTTTATGAGCTGAAAATTTGCAAAGTGACACGTTTTATAAATGCATAAACAACTCACTAACACAGGGGTATTAATTACTAAACTAATTATATATGACAACCTGACTTTTGTTCCTAAACATGCAATTAGTCATTAGTGGAAATCAATTCCTGCCAGGTTATTAATATGACTAAATTCTCTTTTTCTTTTGCATAACTGGTTATAAATATTTTAAAGACTGAATTTGCAATCCATGATATAAAGGCATACTTGAACTCCTATATTTCACTGTTAACTTTCTACAGTCATCTTTCCCTTCCCTTAAAGTGTTTGACATGTTTTAGTCACATATTAAGTGGTCCAACAGGGTAAAATTTTGAATTAGAATTTGCATTTGAAGCTAACATACAAAACCTATTCAGGAGGGTAGCTGTGTCAGCATGTGTAGTTCTTCGGTCACACACCCGAAGAAGGCTTCACAGCCGAAACGGTTTCCAGCATTGAATAAACCTAATACTTGTTCCTATACAAAACATTTGTTTGTGTTCTTTGCTTTCCATGAAAATGGTTTAAAAAAACAGTTACACCTTTCAAAAGCAATGTTTACATTGCCATGCAAAGAAAGGTCTAAACCCTATCAGTGTCTTTTAATATAACTAACACTGTTATTTTTCATGCACTCTGAATTTAAATGTGTGTGCATGTACAGTAGAAACGTTATTCAATTCTTATAGCACGGAACACAGCTGTGCTAACCAAGCTGTGTGGGATCTGTTTAGAATAACACAGACCTATTTTTTCAAAAGATAGCCAAATGTGTGAAGTGTGTCTATCCACTTTTTGCCTTCGTAAATGTGATTAACATTAGCAATGTACACACCTGCAAATTTCACTAATAACAGGTTAATAAAATATGTTTTATATGGGTGTATTTTTTCTATTTAAGGCAATACATATGTGATATCTTATTTGAACTGTGAATGTGAACAATGCACCTGTCTTGGACAAACAAGGGCACTAGAAGATTTTAAAAGATATATTTTGGAAATAAGGAAGAAAATTGCACTATAATATTAATTGCCACAATAGAAAAGAGAAATACTGTACTTAATTTGTACAAATTGCATAAAGAGTGAGGGAACAAGAGAAGAGGGAACAAAAAATATGACTATACCATTTTCCTTTGTCCATGTGCTGTACCTTCAAGGATTCAGCCCACGTAGCGTAAGCATGACATTATACCTTGGTACTGTATATTGCTAGGACTTTTAGATTTGTTATCTTGAGTGTGTGAATCTTTTTTAGATGATCTGAAAAAGATATTGAACTCTTCAACACTGATTTATAGTAACTTAAGTGGAATACAATAGGTGCTTAAGTGCCAAGGGGCTCTGCAGTCCTGAGTTGAAGATAATGAACAAGAGAGTCAGTAAATGTCTCTAATCCCTTTGTCTTGTCTCCATGGATGAGTTTTGCATAAAGCAACAGCTGCACAGTAATGTTATTCAGAGAACAAAAATGTAAGGTCATCTGCTGCCTGGTTTAATCAGTATGTAAATCAGAACACCACAAAGAACGGATGAAAGTTGACGTTTCCAAAACACATGTGTATGAGGTTTTTGCAAGAAAAATCAGGAGGTCTCCTTTTGGAGACCATTTGAAGTTCTATTATGAAGGAAAAGGACCTTGCTCAACGCAATCAATGTTAAATCTAACTTTTAAGACTTCTTCCTTCTTAATCTCCCTTAATAGTATAAAGGAATCTGAGGGCGGACTGCCAATGAAATCCTGCTTTTTGTCAATTGGCATAGTACTGTCAGTACAGTTTATGCTTACATATACTAAGGTTAATTACAAAAATACTGGGATGTTTATGAATATAAGTACAGTAATAGGATAGTGTGTATTTGCATAATTATGTTTTATTTGCCTCGTTGTTATCTTGGCTGAAACCATTACTGGCATTGAACTTAAAATATAGCATTTTTTAACTTTGAATAGGGATTCCAACTTGCATACTTTAGGTATTTCTACAGCATTAAATTGTACAATAGTACCAATGTCAACTATTATTACTGAAAAATAAAAAAGTTTGAGGTTGTTAAATAATTTCTAAGGGTATGATCGACCACAGTTGGTGTGTGTTTTGTCCAAGGTCGCACTGGTTATTATGTGAAAGATGTGCACCAGGGATGTATGTGGCAGCCAAGGACAACAGCTGAATTTGGGTCAGAATCTTTTGTTTTTCCAGCCTTTTGCCTTCATTAAAATGTTCCTCTCCTGAGAACAGCCCGAGTAACACAATTTATAAGATAAACAAAACCACCTTATAGAATGATCTTTTGTGAAATAATGACTAGGCAGCATCACAGTTTTTACGTTTGCAAAAGAAACAAGTGTTATTATATAAATAACTTCACTATCATTTCATAACATACTGTAGAAAAGACATGATAGATATGTTTAAACTTTTACCTGGGGAGAATCTATGAGTCTTTTCTTGCTAAGGTTGCTTGGTAGGTGGGAGTTTAATATTTGACGGCTACTTAAAGAGATTTTCTAGTTTATTCAACTCAGGAACCTTGCAAAAATGGTGCCGTGGGCTGTTGGTGGCTCATTCTCTCACATTAGAAATGGTACTAAATTAAACAGTGTCAAAGGATGGATGGCAGATCATTGTTTTGGCAACCTGGTTGAAAAACCTCCAAGACATTTTCCTACACTCAAGACCAATCATAACGTTTCTGTTCCAAATAAATCATGGTGCACCAAATGTAGGGAATTGGGACTTTTTCTTATTATAAAACCCTTGCCACAGGCAGCACACTATTCTTTAAAAGGTATTTTAAAGGTTTCTAACATCCTAGCCATCCAAAATGTTTTTTTAGAAATGTGTCACTATTTTATTCTAAGGCATATCATACAATAATGCAAATTGTTAATATGAAATATGAAAAACATTTGCATTTTTTTGGTAAGTCAGTAATGAAACAGATTTGATCACTAACATACCTTTATATTTAATATTATTTAGTAATTTGTGCATAAATAGAAAGTACTTAAAGTTTGGATGAATTTTATTCATTCATATATTTAAATATGCTAATATTTTTCCATTATACCTCACAGAAAAGGTACTATTCTGTGGTAGTAAAGGTAGTAAAGTATTGTTGTATTCCGCTAATATGTTAATGAATTCAACAATATCCTAACCTAACAGATAACTAGTAAACTCGCAGCTAAACAAGAAAAAGGCCAAAAGAGTACTTAGGAAATGTGTGACTAACTGTAGTTAAAAGAAAATTACCATGTTAATTTGAAGAAAAGCACAGAACATTGGTTTTAGGTTCAGATTAAGAAAAAAGAGGATATGCATCTTTTAAAAAAAAGTTCTTCAATTTTCAGGAAATTATTTTTTTTTCCCTTGAAATAGATTACTGTAAATTGTGTAGGGCTGATGTGATTCAATGTTTTTTTTTACATTAGTCCATGATAAATCTATTCATTGCTTTTGTATTGCATACATTCCCATTTAGTCATATAAAAGAAAATAGATGTTAATTTGTGACCTGGACATTTGTTCCAATTAATAATAACTTATATACAGTCAAGCTGTCAATTGATTAAAATAAGCACTGGGGTCTAGGGGCTTTCATTGTCCCTTAGTCACTGTACAACATATTCAAAAGTAAAGGTGATATAAAATATACCACCTCATAAAATTGTCAGAATCCAGCAATGTCTTATATTTAATTATTAGTCTTTGTGAAATATATACAGTATGTCTGTTTTAGAAGAGTACAGTATATGGCTCAGCAAGGAATAGGAAATTAATAAATATTTTATTTCAGATTCTACCCTAGGTGGGTTCTAAAACCTCTTTCAGAGGACTTCAATCATAATGGTTGCCCTTGAGTTCATTTCTGCTTAGAGCACAGGCTTGTTTACTCATGTACAGGTTTGCTGTAGGATCTAGCTGAAATGCAATCCCTTTGGAACAGAGATTTGCTTGCTGTTTCTTAAAATAATTTATTATAACATGTGATAATGCTTTAGATTAGCTGACTGATTGTACATCTCCATGAATAAAATCTTAAAACTTGGAAATTCCAATGGCAGCATTTACATGTGCAAGTCATGATTTATTTTCTCTCATCCATTTGTTACAGTACAATATGGTTTAGGATGAGAAACAGAATGCACTAATGAAAAATACCAGGTGTATATTAATATTTAAGAGAGGTTATCTGAATATCTGTGTCCAATTTAGAAGACACATAAGGTTGGACAAGAGGTTGTAACAATAGGAGGCCATGCAGCCCACCTTGCTCATCTGGTAGCCTGCTAGCTTTGTGAATCTAAAATTTTGTCCAGTCATTTCTTAAAGGAGCCCTGAGTGGGTTCAGCCACATGGATGAAAAGCCAGTGCTACAGTAGATATCCACAACTCTTTGTGTAAAGAAAGGTCTCTTATTCTGCATCATAAATACATTTCCTTTTAGTTTCTAGTTGTGACCCCTTGCCTTCACTACTGGATATGAAGTAGTCCCCTAGTAAGATCCTATCTAAACCTTTTGAAGTTTAATATACAGTACTTGCGTCAAAAAACCTTTGGTCTATAATAATGATAATTAGCTTTCATTCTTTGGGATCAGAAAGCATTATTGTTTCCCTTCTTTGAAAATTGTCTATGATATTATTTGTGTGGTTAGATGATCAAAATGGAAATATGCTAAATGAGGTACTGTATTGCCGGTGCATTGTAAATCTTGCATCTTCACATTGTCCTCATGTAAACAGAATAATCTACCTAAATACAGACATCCATTTTTAGCAAAGCTTCCTCCAGAATGTTACAGTGTGAAATTCATACTGGTAGAATGTTGATACTACCAGTGTGAATTACTTTGCGCATTAAATTTCATTTGTCACGCCTGCACACGCCTTCTCAAGGTAATTCTGTATCTTTGTAATTCTCTTATTACTGCTTCTTGTTTGACACCCCCTATTTTTGTGTCATCTGCAAATTTAACAGGTTTGTTAACTATATCAGAATAGAAATTGTTGATATGAGATGGTTTTAAATATACAGCAATCTGATGTGAGGAGAGCAAGTATGATAAACATTTAGTAACATAATTTCGGTTTATATATTCCACCCACCCTGCACAATCCACATTTTATATAAAAATATATACAGGTACAATGACAAAATAATTTACACTGATATATACAAGTAACAACTTATAGGGCTACAAATACTTGTAGGGGTTTATATTTACAACTTTTTTTTAATAATAAATTATGAGCAATCTTCTGCAGCATCTTTTGTCGTTGTTTGCATTCTCTGGTAAGGTTGTTACACTTTAATATAACGTAATGGTCAAAGAGAATCTTGAGTGTTGAAATCTCTTATAATTTAAGCACAGTTCAGCCTCTGGTTCACATGGTACAGTATTTTAAGGACTTTTTTTAGTGTGAGGAAGCTGTTGACCTTGCTTTTTAAGTCATGCACTCTCATGAGCTTTGTGCTTTTTGCTTTAGCAAGAGGAATGTGTATGATGATATGCATGTCACAAATTCCTTGCATTGGATCCATCTTTTAGCAAGTTTAATTGTGGCAAAGACATTATAGATGATTTTTGCTAATGATTAATTGCATGCAAAATAACAAATATCAAAATGTTCTCTTCTAAAAAGATGTATTAATGCATAATTGAGTGTCTACAGCTTTTTTGTCATGTGTTTATGTGATATCATTTGCAGTCCCTAAAGTATTATCATTTGCCTCTTGGTGGGAGCCTTTTGTTCACAAAATAAATGTTATTTGATGAGCAATAAATTGTTTATGCTCACTCTTTATGAGCATTAAATGTTAACAATCACTATCTAATGAACAATTACATGGAAAATAATAATTATTGTTGCTGCTGCTGCGTAACAGAGTCAATCAATATTAGTAATAGGACAGCTATTCCAGATGCAAATACAATTAAGAATATAAGCCTACTATGGTGTATTTACACAAGCAATTCTTACAGAGAACAATAGAAAACAAGTGAAATGTAATACACTAAAACATCTAAATTAAAAAGTAAGAAAGGCATTACATTAAATAATAAATAAAGCTTAAGAAAACTTTAAAAGTGCAAAATAAAAAATGATAGAACCACATAACCGTAAATTCATTCAATACTGGTCAGCAATTTGTTATACAATATTCATATCTAATTTAATTTATTGAAATTTTTGTTCCTTTAAACATAAAATGCAAAATAAGTTATGTGACTACAGGCAATCTTTACAAGTGCTGATCTCATCGCTTTGTGCAATGACATATTGGAAGAATTTGTGCAATATGATTTTATTGGAAATATAATATGAATTTAAACAACACTAAAAGTTATCAAACTTTCATTTCACTTTACAGTCGAATTAACTTAAATGTAAAAAAAAACACTTTGTTTCCTTAATGTTTTATTAATTAGAATCATATCACATTGAAACTAATTTTCATGCTTATTATACATACTTTGTAATTTGGATCTCTAAAATAATAGTGGAAGTTTATTTTGTAGTAGAAGTACTTTAGTCCTTGGGAGACCATCGGAAACAATCCTTTTTTTGTTAATGTATTCGTCTTCTATACAGTATATTTATTAACATAACTTTACCTTCTCAGGACAATGTAAAACTGTGTTTAGGTTATGGTGGTTATTTGTACAGTTCTTTTAAAAACTAACAAAAATATATTATATATAGTTTAAATATGATTATAAAAAGCAAAAGTTTTTTTTTCCCACTAATTGCATGAACCAACAAAAAACAGCTTTCTGCTAATTTCTTTCCCCCTTTCCTCCATATTACTATTAGAACAACACCCAACCTTGGCATTACTGAGAGCTTTTGCAATCTTCCTGTGGCAGTTTATCTCTCTTTGACATTCATAAATTCATTGGTTGATTCCACTAAAGATCAAAAGGTAGTTGCTAGTGAGATGTCTGATACAAAGGTTAATTTTTTCACTTATTTCTCCAACATAATGAACAGGCAAATTATTTCAGTCTTTTACCCCCTGCTACTGTAAGTCACTGGTTCCTGTTTTAGTCTTGGAATTCCTACCGGTGATTAATAGAGAACGCACAATTAGTTGGGAACTAGCATGCTCATAATAATGGTGGTGAGAGACTTGCCTCTCCTCCAATCAGTCCTCAATTTACTGTACATTACTGTAGAGCCTGTAGTGTGTCAGAAGATGAATGGCTCAATGGGTGACCTGGTCACAGCAGTCTGTATACACTTAGTCTTTCCCCCATGGTGTTGCCACATAAAGACATAAAGAAACAAGAGATTGGGTGTGAGTGTAATTAAATAAAAAATAATTGATAATTCAGGATTAATAAAAATCATGGAAAAACTAATTCCAATTGCCAACAGGAGACAGAGGGCTATCCGAAACCAGCCATCTAATCTGGCTCAAGCAGCAGCCAATTTATTATATTCTCTAAGAGATACTATATTATACATTTTTTTAAATTAATACGCACTTTGAAAATAGCTTCAAAATATGAAAAAGAAACAGTCGACATTACATTTAATGAGTTCGCTTAGATGTCAGGAATACAATTATAAATCTACAGGGGTACCGTAGGTAGACTGTACCAGGAGAATTGTAACCAATGAACTGTTACCATTTAATCAAAACTATTCGGAGCCAAGACTGTCCAAATTCCTTAAATGTTGGGCAAACTAACAATTTGCTCTTTTTTGTTAGCTAGGGTCCACACAAACCTGTGTAAATATTCACTGAAGAGATGCTTAAGAGTATACATTATGTACTGTATGTGCTATTAGTTATACAGTAGCTGTACAGGTAGCAGCATACAGTATGTACCGTAACACTCTGCAGCCTGAAAGCAGTCTTGCTGGATCACAAGACTAGTGTTTTAACTTGGCAGATTTGTTTTGTAAGGGTAATAGCTGGGCAATGGTTTTACAGACTGGAAGATTCCTAAAAAATAGTGGATTAAATCCTAGCAAGCGGTGAACTAGACGTGTGAAAATGGGGTCTTCTAGTAAGATCCTATTTACTGAGATTAATGCATATCACTCATTAAGTTATAAGAGCAGCAGACGTTAGAAGAGAAATTAATAAGGAAAGAATGTAACAGGTCACATTTGATGCACACCTATCACAGTAATGTGACTCTATAACTTAAAAGGTCTTTTGAGCCCTCTAGGTCACATGACTGGCCTTTTGACTCAGCAGATTTTTTGCTTGTCTGTGCACTTGTCAGGTACTAGATGCATAAAGATCAGTCTTCAGTGAGGAACACAACTGATTCCAGATTCCCTGGAAATACTTTTAAAAGGTCTTTAAGTAAAACATAAATAAATTGGCATTAGCATTGTCTGAAATAATGTGCCTGAAAATGAATAATGTCAGTGCAATACAGACCCTGTTTTTACTTTGAACATTTAAGGCAGAAAAACAAAAGGAAAAAATATAAATTGCTTACAGAAATTTTCTTTTGTTTTTCTCTTAGCATTTCCCCACTGAATAAACCACAGCAAACCTGTGTGCATATGAGAGACAAATGGAGAATCCACTACAAGTCTACAGGGAGAAGTCAAACCAGGTGCATTGTGCCCAGAATGAGGCTCTCGGAATAGTAAACCCAAGAGCCACTGGCAGAAGAAGGTAAGAGGAGACTGGGATACAAATTAATAAAGTCACATGGGAGACACACCAATGTAAGAGTTAGCTGTTTTTGCAGAGAACCGCATCATGATATGAAATCCCCTGTGCAATCATCATGCGATTGTGGAGAAGAGCAAAGGACAATTTGAATGCAAAGACTAGAACACTGCTATCACCAGCATGAAACTTAACCAATTCCTTCAAGTTATTTTGCAGATGTACACTGTTTTCATAAAATACATTCTAAATAAGTTAAAGTAATTATTATTCAATTAAATTGAATTAAAATGCAGCAATTGATGCTTCTGTTTACTGCATCTGAGAATATTCACATACTGATTGCACTCTGTTTAATAGAGTAAAATAGAATATGGCCAGATAAGACTGTTTTAATCAAGGATGAGACTGGAAGGTCTTTAAAAAAAGATGTTTTCACAAAATTCAGAGCGTTTGTGATTTCAGGTTGTTTATTTAAAAGAAATAAAAGTTAATTTTAATGAATAAAATAACTTTTTAACTAACAAAATCAGAGGAGGCCCGAAATACTTATGAATAAAGTTATCAATTCAATTTCAACAACTGCCTCTACACTTTGAAAGTTACTCGAATCATTTGCTAACTTAATTAGATTCAGGGATATTTTTGTATTTAATGGCTGTTTCAATTATTACCCATTGACTCAATTTACATAACTTTTCTGTGTTATGATTGTATTTGGATTTAGAAGTTAATCACCAAAAACTGTGCACTGACTCCATAGGTGCACAAATGCAGAAAGATAATAAGGTAATATTTTTTGCTAAACTACTCCATGAATTAACTTGAAGTTCCCACAGTGATAGATAAAATGCAATCACTGACTCCCTTCTATAATAAACACAACAAATTATCTTATCATCTTTGTAAAGAACATACATTTATTTGACAGTATAATGAACCCATAAATTTTCGAAGAGAAATATGATCTGCACTCATTATGGGATATGCATTAAAACTTTACTTGAAGATTAATGAATGTAGTTTGGGCAGGAAGGTTGAATTGCTTTCCATTGAACAGAACTACCATATTGCCACTCATTAGTTTTCCTCTTTGTCTTCTTCCAGTCCTATTGAATTAGTTTAGCATTCAATAAGACATTATTAACAAATGTAATAAAAATATGCCATTTTCAATATATTCTCTATCCACTCAGGCATTGTTTTATCATACATCTGTATAAAGGATAGATATAGAGAGAACAAACTAAGAAGTATGGCTTTAAAAGATACTGTTGAATTAGAGGCTGTCGTTTCAAATTTTAAAGAAGTAATACAGTACATTTTTACAATTTTGTTGGAAATCAGCTTCATTTTTGGCATTAAATTGGTAAAAGTAGGAGCTGAAATACAACAATTTGTACCTAATGAGATATAAATTTGAGGAATATAAAGCTGTTACTGTTACAACATTAGCATTTTTATAAGACAATTATTATTGTTTGCATTTGTGGGTACAAGTTAATGATTCTAGTTGTGTAACAGCCATAATGGACAGTGATATTAATAACATTAGTGGTACCACAAGCATAGAAACAACCCACACAGAAGTATATCTGCTTTTAGTTCTTGTCTTGTATTCTTTTGTGTTGCAGAGGAGAGACTGAGGAAGAGAGAGCAAGGGTAGTAACATATTTCTTTGAGAATGTCTAAAAATATTACCCAAAAGGGTAGATTTGAAGTACATTTTTGATATCCATTGTATATCCGACATGTATTCAAATAGAATTTACATCCCAGTGTGCCTATTGTATATGGGTTCTGAGTCTACCAACTATCATTCAAGTCCAAAGCCTTAACCTATTACTCAACACTGGTGCCCTATATAATGTAGGGTATTTTACTTCCTCATCTGTAATTATAAGGCATTAGAGTATTACTGGGAACTCCTTATAAAATATGCGGTGTTTAAATAAAGCAGTCTTACTAAAATCAATTAAAAATACTTAATTAAAGCCTTTTTTAACACATTATAAAACAAGGAGAAAAAGAAAGAATGTATGTCAAACATCTACAGTCTGAAGAATAATGAATCGGGAATGAAGAGAGAGGGAGACTCCCAAAGAACAGAAGAAAATATTGCTTTAATGAGGTGAGAAGGGAGCAAGTGAAGAACTGGAACCTCAGATGATAGAACATTGGCAGACCAACTAATTTCCTTTGCCACCACAGAGAACTATGAATACATGGGATGTGTGGTTATATAGCACAAACAGATGAAGCACAGTGCGCTTGTGTAGCATATTTATTTTCATGAGTGTGTAATGTCCAGATAACAAAAATAGAGAGGCAATGAGCGAACTGTATAATATTAGTCTTTCTGCACAAGAGGGATTCATGGCCCATTTCAATTAACTTTTTAGCAGGGGAAAATGTGTTTGGAGATAATAAGTCAATGGCACAGATGATGTCAATATGGAGCAATATTTGTTTTCAGTGTATAAACACATTGGCAGTGATTGGTTAATCAAATCAAAATATTTCTCCTTATTTGCTCTGTAACTTAAATGAAATCTAAAATATTTTGATTTTCAAAACTGAAAGTTAATTGAATAGGAATGAGCAGCCAATTTGAGACGTCTCAGTTACACCAATGAATGATGCGTAGCCTTGGTTTTGCCAGGCTTCATTTATATTTTGTCTGCTTTGTTAGATAAGGTTTTTACTTGTATTATTTTCTTTTTATGTATACATCTGTTCTTTCAATTAAATAAAAAAAAACTTCTAAAGTGAAGTTTTCATAGGCTGCTATTGAAAAGACCTCTTTGTGAAATACACTGTAAATTATTAAGAAAAGTCTGTTAAAGGGGTTTGTACTGTAGCGTGCTGTATTGTCGACTGAATTAGATCTGATTCTATTTCATTCATTATACATATGATATTGTTAAACAGTAATCCTCACATTTGATCCCTGGGAGGCCTGTATGGTTTATGAGGGTCCCAGTTCCTCTGTGAGTGAAAATGTGACAAAAAAAAGGACAAGGCATTTTTCCCTAACAAATAAATATGTGAAAGGTAAAACTACCTTCTTCTATAACAATCAGTGTTAAAAATTACATTTGACAATTGTGATCTTTGATATATTTATTAATTCAGCTTGCTATTCTTTTTTTTTTTGTAGTTCAGGTGGGTGGCTGCGTCACCATGCATAGTCTCCAAAGGAACAAGTAATAGGTTTATTCCATGCTGAAAAGAGAAGAGAGAAAACACAACGTTTTGGCTGTGAAGCCTTCTTCAGGCTAAAGATGCCCCTCTGATAAGAGACATCATAAAGCTGTACAATCTAATTATATACTGTAGAGCACAGCTGGGCTATATCATGTCTGTATTTTGTTTCTTCCCAAGACCATGGGTTCAGGGTCACTGCTCATCACCCAAAGGAAGATCCACCAATGGGTGATGTACAGGGTGGGTACCAGAGCCATACCTTATTGTATCTCAGCCAATCACCAGCTGTGATGTCACAGCTTAAAAGCTAAAGACAAACTCATTTCCATTGGTTAACTCACTTGCTCGTCAACTCTGTCCAACTACACCGGTCTTTTCTCAACCACGGGACTGCAAGCAGTCTGAGTCAGGGCTTAAACTTTTCTCTAAGATGCCAGGCTGAGACAGTGAGTCAGTAAAATACAGAATTCTGCCCAAGATATATAAAAAATATACCTTTCTTGATATCTTTAAAACAAATAAAAGAAAACTTGTGTTCATCTGATTAAGGAAATAAGATGATATCATATCATATTAAGAACCAATCAAATGCAGGGACGAACCAAGGCCTTCCACCTGTCTACCTTGCAGCCAGACTCAAGTAGACAACTGAGCGTACATTCAATTGCTGAAGTCCAGCAAAACACTAATTTTGACAAAGATGCCTGAGGTCCAGCACCAGCTGCTGAGGTTCGAGGAAGACTAAGGTCTCCATTTTTCTCTCTGCCTGGGACACTCCCTGCACAGAGGAATCATATATATATATGAATTGAGCATGTTGAATTACTGTATATTTATTACATAAACCTCAATTCATATTAAAATTATTCATGTTACAATTCTCCAGAGTTTAACTAGTATTTCAAACATATATTTGATGTTTATTAAATGCATATTTACTTGTATCTGAGAATATTAATGTGAATCTGAGAATATGAATTATATGAGACTGATAAAACCTATGAGGTAGAGCATAACACATTATAGTCAATTTATTTTAACTTTGACTTAACCTTGCAAGCCCTGAGTGAACGATCAGCTTCTGTATCATAGCAGATCATTTCACAGATACTGTACAGTATATTCTATCATGTTTGTTGTTTGTTATGCATATTTTGGTGTTATATCAATAAATTGTAGATTTAAAATCCATCTGTAATTCATTGTTTGATTAATTCCTATAAGTTGTCAAGTACTCTTAAAATTTAAAGTTTCAATTTTTGATTATTACAGTAAATTAACCCCCCCACACATCACAACACTGATTATATAAATATTGAATGTTAAACATTACAGGGATATTTAGGATAATTAAAATCTGCAGAGAGGAATTAACACTTAGAAAAAGGAAATGTAATTTTATATTTGTAAATGTATTAATTTCTTTTTGGGGGTATCCACCAGATAGAAATGTTTTTTTTTCTGTTTGATGCATGTATTCAGTGTAAAAAGTTTCCCTGCAGTTTAGTATAATTTTAGACAGCAAGTTTGTTCTGGATAGGGTCTATCAAAAAAAAGATTGTGTTTACTTTGATTTACTGTGATGTACTTTTAATGTGAAACTTCTGTGCCAGAAAAAAAAAAAAAAAAACATGTGAGCACACTTGACATTTCCTCATTAGTGAGTTGGTTTGTTAAAAGCTGACATCAGGACCTAATTTTTAATTTTTATGTTTCCTTATTTATTGAATTTATTCAAACTTCCTGTCGATTACAATTGGCATGAGAGCTTAACAGTCTGATACAAGCCCTGCTTCTCCAAATTGTTATTATTTGATATAGAGTGCAATATTCTTTAATTTGAAAGTCAGTTGAAAAGGAAATACACCCATACAGTGTATATATACTGTACATGGTATACACTTTATAGTGATGGTTAAATTATGATGAAACCTAGAGAGTCTTCCTGAAATACAACAAAATAGAATAATCATAAAGCATTGATTCATATTAAAATTTATTAACCTCCTCAAAGGAGAATGCAGCATAGGGTATGTTTTGCTGGCTTTTTACTGCAAGGTTTTCTCATCCAAATATTTTCTCACCAAATAAAATATCTACAGAATCCCAGAGTAATACAACCAAGCTAGTAATGTTAACACAAATCCTAAATCTACATCATTGTGCATCCAATCTAATGAAAAGCAGTTTTGCAGTGTTGGCTGAAAAGTTCATAGTTTGATTCCTCTGTGAGTTGAAAAGCCAAGATGTAAACACACAATCATAACACAAAGAGATAGACTCAATGGTTACCCACAGGCAAGGGAAATTGTATCTGTCTCAGAATAACTGCCATAGGGAACACTAGCCACTTGGTCTCATTGGCCTTGCTACTCTGGAAAATTGGCGCCACAAGCAGAAGAAGCCTTTGGAGGTTCTGAATGCAAACTCAACGCACAATAAAAAAGACAATATTTATTGGTTGCTGCTGGCAACTGACCATATTACATTGAGAATTACAAAACACTACATATGTAGTCTATTACACAAGGAAATTTCCCTATGTCTCTGCTCCATGAAAAATAAAAGGTAATAAGGCTGTTGTGAATTACAGTGTGGCAAAGCATGTTAAGACATGGGTTACTGTACAGTATATATGTACAGTATACAAAATACTAATCTTTAGTTCTATAATAACACCAGTTTGTATTGCTTTTCTTTTTTTATTCATTTCATTTTTAGAAATGGTTATATTTAACCTGCACAATGTAAATTAAATGAAAACTAATTTAATGTTAATTTAATATTTCACTGCTCGAATTAGTCTAGTGAATGTAAAAGCCTGCCAGATGTAAAGAAATATACTATGTACGTCAGTGCATCTACAGGTACAGTACACATACTGGACATAACAGAACAAATATGATGGTGATGATGTCTTAATTAAATAATTATAAAAATATTTATAATTAAATGAACATCAGCTATCTACAGTATGTATCTTTGAATCCTAATACTACAGTATATTATAAACTGTAAAAAATTTAAACAACTGACAGTGATACAACATTTTGAAAAATAACAATAGTATGTGACTGCTTCAGATTATGTAAATGTACAGTAGTAGTTCAGATAATTGATTGGGCAATTCACTAATTATGAAATGACTTCTCAAGTGTACATCGAATCACTTATCAATTTCACTTAACCATAAATGTTTTTTTCAGTTTTTCTTCTGTCCTTTTTCGTAACTTACTAAATTTGTCATGATCATATAACCCAAAGCAAGGATACTTAACATACATTAAGGTAATTTTGTGTATAGAGTAACTTGCCCTGATATGATATAATATAATATAATATAATATAATATAATATAATATAATATAATATAATATAATAAATAAAAGTAATAAATAATGAAATCTGAAACAATGACACCCAAGAAACAATAAGAGTTTATAATAATACTATGTTCCCTGTGTTCCTGTGCAAGGATTAAGCTTTTCAAATAAACTTTTAATGATGTCAGAGGTTTCCCAGTTAAAACTTTAACTATGAGGCATTGCCAAAGTATTTTTGGTTTGGTAGCAGACTACGCCACCTAGCAATCATATAGGTGCTAGGAACCCTATAAACTGTACTTGCAATTCAGTTCTTTACTGAATATCTCCCAGAACAACCAGTTTACCCACAGACCGGCAACAAATATTATGGCTTAGGTGCCTTTTTTATTTTCTTATTTATTAGAACATCTCTACACAAAAAAAGAAGCCACAACATGCACACATGCAAAGTAGTGTTCTCATTCTCGTAATCACGAATCCGTTCGCACCAGTGTTGCCAGCCGCTGATGATATGGCTTTGTCTGAGGCTGCACGCTATCAGTTCTTTTTTTCCATTCCTGCCCAAGGTCTGGTCCAAACTGACTCAGTAACCCCACACACTTCCACATGTTCCATTTGAACAAAAGTGTCTTCTTCAATGCTTGCTCTTTTTTTTCTGCCCCACTGTCTGCATTTGAAGACTTTGGGGGAGGAATTAGATACAAGAGAAGGACAGACATGCACACACACAATTCTGGCCACGAAGCCCAAACTTAGTCTCTTCTTCAACTGTTAGCATTCTTTGACAGAATATTTTCTAATTAAATAGATATTAGTTTTTTTAGTTATTGATCTGTTTGTGTATGTCACAGAGGTTGAAGTCAGGGCAACTTTCAGAGAACTGAACATACAGAAAGCGACCAGCCCAGATGGTGTTCCTGAACAGGTCCTTAAATCCTGTGCAGACTAGCTGGCCACAGTTTTTACTGATATTTTTAACCTTTCACTTTTACAATCTTCCATTCTTGTGTGTTTTAAGAAAACTACCATCATACCAGTGCCGAAGAAAAATGCTACGACCAGTTTTAATGATTGCAGACTGGTAGTGCTGACATCAGTCGTAATTAAATACTTTGAAAGGCTGGTCATGAGGCACATGAACACAATGGTAACTGAATGCTTAGACCCGTTGCAGTTTTTATACCAGTATAGTATAGTAGGTCCACTATCAACGCTATTTCCCTGGTTATTCACACTGTCTTGTCTAATTTGGATGATAAAGACACATATGTCAGAATGCTATTCATTGCTTACAGACTGCCGAGTGAGGGTCAATGGAAAGCTTTTTTCTATGCTGACTGTCAATATAGGTGCCCCTCAGGGCTGTGTACTTACCCCCCTGCTGTTTTCCTTGTTTACTCACAACTGTGTGGCCAGACACAACTCCATCAACAAATACAGTATGCTTATGACACAACCATCATTGGTCGAATCATCGGTAATGACGAGACGTCCTATAGGGATGAGGTCAAGAACCTGGTGGAGTGGTGCCTTGACAATAATCTCTCCCTAAACCTCAGGAAAACCAAAGATCTGGCAACTGATTTTAGAAAGCATGGTGCGGACCACATCCCTATTCACATCAATGGGGTAGCTGTAGAGATGGTTAGCAGTTCCTGGGTACCTTCATTACTAACGATTTAATGTGATCCCAGCATGTACAGTAACAGGAGCTATGAAGAAGGCACAACAGTGTCTTTACTTCCTCAGGCAGTTGAAAAACTTTGGTCTATCTTCAAATGTCCTTACCACATTTTACAGGTACGCTATTGAGAGTGTGCTCACGGGTGGTATTACAGTGTAATTTGGTAGTAGCTCATTGTCTAACTTGAAGGTGTTATAGGAGGTAATCAGGTCAGTCCAGTCCATCACTGGAGTACAGCTCCCCTCTATTGTGGACATTTTTACAACTCGCTGTCTCAGGAACTTTTGCTAAAGATACCAATCGTTCTGGTTTCTCACTTTTCTCCCCCTTACCCTCTGGTAAGAGTTATAGGAGCATAAAGGCACTCACTTCAGATTCTGCCAGATTCTACCCCTAGCTCACATTGATGTTTTTTTTTTCTCACACAGCTTCACAGCGTTTTTTTAACTGTATACTATTTAACTTACTGTTGTTGATGCTGCTGCTCTGTGTTTGTGTTTTTGGTGATTCCTTTAACATTTTCGTATTGGAGCATAAATGCAGATAAGCATTTCATTGCACATGGCATATGACAAATAAACTGAACTGAACTGTATATCCAAGGGGTACACTCGATTACCAGAGGTTCAAAAGCACATTTAGGAAGGAAAGGAAATGGCATGGGAATATCCGATTTTGTTTTTCATACAACACTAGAATTTTTAATCAAACAGAAAGAACCCATTTGTTCAAAATGGTCCCTCTTGAGAAGCAGTAGCGAAAAAAAAGTATTCTTCAATGTCCAATTTCCTCAGCTTCTGCAATGGTCGGGATGTAATAAGAATCCTCCCAGAGGCTGCACTCTTTCTATTGCCTCAGTATCAGCTCTGTAGGTCTGTTCCTTTTCCCCCCTCCCAGGAAAAATAAGTCCCAGCACTGTGCTCCAATTCTGTCACCAATGTTTACTTTGGTCTGCAGTTTCTGGATCAACTGTCCCTCTCTCTTGCGGTCTTGCAGAAAGCAACTTCCCTTGCTCTGTCTGTCTTGTGTCTAGGGGCTCGTGGAAGAAAGATAGAGCACCCATCTGTTCAGGTTCAGATCTTTTTATCCCTTTCGGTTAGCCAGTCCCCCTCAGAGGGGGTTTGCCACTATCTCAGTCAGGAGCAAGTGTGTACAGTTTATTATCAAGAGGAAGCTTTGGTCATTTGAGAACTGTCAGTATACAGATCTCCAAGTGTTTGTTTCCTTTTCTGCCCAAGTTTCTGGTCCAGACTGACTTAGTAACCCCACACACATCCATGTGCCAATACTTAAGGTGTGGTAATTGTGTTACAGTATGCCTGATCAAAAGTGTGTTCTTCAATCCTTGCCAATTTTTTTCTGCCCCACTGTCTGCATTTGAAGACTTTGGGGGAGTACTTAGATACAAGAGAAGGACAGGAATGCACACACACATTGACACAATTCTGGCCACTAAGTGTAAATTTAATTAATCACAACCCATAAGTCTCATCTTTAACAGCTAGCTTTCTGTGACAGAATATTTTCTATAACGATATTTGTATTTGTTTTTTTTTAGTTATTGGTCTGCTTATTCACTCTGAAACCATGCTGTACTAAGGAATAAAGAACTCACAAGACCATGCTGGCATGACATGTGTTATTATCTTTTATAAAAATTGTTTGCTACAAAATTGACATAATGGTGTAAAGACTGACTTTTTCATTCTAATTTTAGGTTTACATTTCTTGCAGAACACTCTCTAAATTTATTACATTTTTTTCCTTAAATTAACACAGCTGTGTCATGTTGCATGCTATTTTCTGATGAGCAAATTACATTTGTTGCTAATTTTTTTTGTATCTTGGTATGCCATGTAGCAATTAAATCTGATTATCTAAGAAGTTATCTTTAAAAACAGTAATGCCATAGAAGATAACAGTGCCAGTTCACTGATCTTTAACACATATAATGTTAAAAATGTAGTTTGGCCTCTAGAGGTGTTAAAATGTAGAGTAGCAGTAACACCATTATGCATAAAAATAGTTTTCACTATTTATATACAGTATATTGTAGCTTCACTATTTCAACTATGCAATGCATGAATCTTTTCTCTACTAAATCCAAAGGGCCATGAGAGTCATACCTAAAAGGGTCATTTCCACCACGAGAGTGGAAAATCCCAGCCTATGGGTAATGTGACTTGGATACCTACCTACAGTACCTGAAACACTCTTAATGACTCTGAATAATGACTTCTGAGGCCACATATTTATCTTTCAAGCAGAATTATTTTCTCTTTTCCACCTTTTGTTTTCTGTAATTTGGAGTTCAGGATTTGAGCGCACTTCTCACTCACAAGGTGTGATTCTCATTTTGAAATGTGTTTTGCACTCTGCTGCCCTCTTTGGTCTCCTCTCTGCCGGGTTGCTTGCATTCAGCTCTGCTCTCGTTTATTTGTTGACCTTTAGGATTTGTCTAGGTTTTTGCCAAAGATTCACAACGGCTTGGTGCAAATATTGCTCATTCTTCTTGGTAGATTGGCTCAAGCTCTCTCGTGCTTCTTGGGAATTGCTTGTGGACAGCAATTTTGATGTCTTTCCACAGATTCTCAATAGATTTCGTGTCAGAACTTTGACAAAACTACCCAAAGACAATAACTTGCTTATTCTTAAGCTTCTACAGTGTATCTTTGGAATTGTGTTTTGGGCGGTTGTTGTACTGAAAGTTAAATTTTCGTCCCAGTTTTAGATCTGCATCACTATTTCACTAAGATTTGCTGGTACATTTCTGCATCAGTGGTCCCATCTTGAGAAACTTCCCAGTCCATGCTGACTAGAAGCAGAACTATAACATAATGGAGTGACCAGGATGTTGTTTACCCATTTTCTTTATGGTAGCTTGCATTCAGCTGCCCTCCAGTTGATTTATTTTCCTTTCCTGTCCATTCTTTCACTCCTTATTTCTCTCCCTGTGGTTAGCATATTTTCTCCCATTTCAGCCACTGAACTGGTCACTCTTTCATAGTCAAAATTTGTCTGGCAGTGGTGTCTCTAACCAGTTTTCACCTAGCCAGATGCTTTGTGTGTGGTGGGACAACTTCATCTACTTAGTGTTTGGTTTCTTAATGGATAACTTCACCATGCAATACTAGATAATTGGGATTCTTGAAATGTTTTTATATCCTTCTCCTTATCTTTATACACACTCATCCCTGAGATATTTTGAAGGCTGCTTGGTGTTCATGGTTGAATCATTGCTTAAAATTCACCATCTGAAGGAGGAACCTCACAGTAATAGGTACAATATATTTACTATATTCTGAAATCAAAGCATATGTGTCAACCACTTTCATTTCATTCAGACCGAGGCTTGTTAAGGTAGTTTTGTGGATCTAAATTAATATGCTATCATGATATTTCTATTTTTCTTTCATATTAATTATATATTAACTTCTTTTATATTTGTTTGCTTAAAATGTGTAGAGTTGTGTATACTTCAGAGTTTCATGCTTACAAGCTTTAAATCATGTAAAATGTGAAAAATGTGCAAGATTCTGAGTACCTTTGCAAGGCACTGTACAGTGAATTGAAGGCAACACTGAATTTAGCACTGAATGTAGGATTTGCTGACCTGATGCAAAACAGAAGGGTTAAAGTTGGCTTCAGTTTCCCTTGATAATACATTTTGTTACTACTATTTTCCAGTGATATTTTATGTTCACAAAATTGTAGTTTGCAAACTGAGTCTCAGTGGAGACAATTAAAGTGTGTGACAGCTCTTCTTTTAACAAGCGGTGTTTTACCTTACAGAGCCAAACACATGACATTCAAATTATTAGCTTTTCTTTACAAGGTTTCCTTACAATTTTAATGGTTCTAGAATGTTGCCTGATTTACCTGACATCTAAGAAACACAGACCTGAAATTACTGAGATTAATGTTTCCCAAACTAAACACTTTAAATGGATTTTGTGATGCAAGATCCATTCTGAAGAATTGTGATGGAGCGGGTAGAAAAACCACTTAACTGCCTGCTTTGTGCCGTTATTCAATTTTAAGTACTACATGTTTGGTAAATCTCTTGATGAGGCTCCCTCTATTGAGCAACTTTTAATTTCTGAATGTTTCATGGATATGCAATTATAAGAAACTTCACTGAAGTTTTTTTTTATGGAAAAAAGCTCATCACAAAACAGAATAAAATAAAGGCAAATAAAGCTTATTTTAAAATATATTTGCTGAAATAAACAGTAAATAGTGAGGGGTTCTGAACAATAACAATAAATGAGATACAATTAATTATATACACTAAGGTAATTTAAATGAAATTGGTTAGAAAAAAATTTCTTAACACTTTGGAATTTACCAATATAATTCCACCATTTGCCATGATAGACAGCCGCATTAGCCTTTATAATTATTCATTTAGCCAGAACCAGATTAGCTGAAAATAAAGCATTTGACATTGATGTCAAATTCATGAGAACTCTAAAACAAAGGTGTTTTACAGAAAACTGTGTTATGTCGCACACAGCACCCTTTTTTGTTGTTTATGATGCTTTCACTGTGTTATTGCATTATAGTACCAAGGTGCCTTGGAGGGTTTCTGCAATTTTCTGGGTAGTTCAATGAGATACACTATGAAGAGCAGACAGCTGCGAAATCTGTCTGACTCAGTCCTTGGTTTCCTACTGCATAACATTGGAAATGAGGATGGAGGTTTCACTCCTACTACCTCCCACATTCCCCGTTCCTCGCTATTTCCAGCCAGTCTCCAGTGCCCTGGACTTGCTGGCTGGAGTCTTTTGAAACTTACTGGGCTGCACTAGGCCTCAGAAACGTGTTGATAATTGTACACTGTCTAGGAATGGAGGGATAGCTGTGAAATACATTGATGCTGTGGAGCTTCTGAAAAATCACTTTGCCGCCTCCCAGAGTATCATTCTCCACAGGAAACTCTTCAGATGAAAACAGTGGCCAGGTAAGATAGTGCATCAGTTTGTTGCAGACTTGAAGGCCCTAGCCTCTCCTTGTCAATTCAGTGTTTGTCAATTACAGCCATTCATAAGATGCTGTCCCACCATAGCACCAACCTCCTGGGACTAGACCTTTTCACTCGTCTCGAGTTTGTTCTTATCCACCACAGCAGTTCATCTATCCTCACAGTCAGCTCCATGTGACCATCATACCAGTGCAGTCCCAATGGCCTGCAGCATTCCATTGTCTCAGCTGCATTACCACTTTTAATCACAAGCCTCTTCTTGTCACCACGGTGCGCCCAGGCCTCTGGCCACTGCGCAACATCCCACTGGCCTTCTGCCAAGCTGCTGACACTCCAGGAGGCAGGCACCATTGAACTGGTCAGCAGAAATAAAATTACTCTGTTTAGGCTGGGAGAGCTGTTTTCTTTTAACTTTTTTTTTTTTTTTGGGGGGGGGGGGGTCATGTCAGCACACAGTGCCTATTTGTGTTTACATTTATGCTTATGTTTTAGTTGCTGTGTTCATACACCAAGGTGACTTGGCCAGCTTCTGCCATTTTCTGGGCAGTTCAATCAGCTGCACAATAAAGAACAGATGTCTGCAAAATCTGTCCACCTCAGTCCTTGGTTTTCCAGGGCATAACAGACTGAGACAGCACAAAGGATACACCACAAGATCTAAGCCTTTTCTCAGCACCAAGAACAGAAAAGCCAGATTAGAATTTATTCAGAAATACAAAGATGAACCAAGAGAGTTATGGAACCAAGTTTTATGGACAGACAAAGTGATGAAAATGTTCAAGTGTGGAGAAAGGAACTGCAGACACATTGTCAGTGAAACACGATAGAGGTAATATAATGTGCATGCATTGCCAGTTCTGGAACTCTGATGAGATTTTGTTTGCGCTTACGTAATACTCCATACTTAATTGGTAGTGTTTTACTATGCAGCATGAGAAAGACCTAAACATTTGACCACTGCAACCAAGGATTTCCTGAGGAGACAAAAGAGACAAATCTTAGAATGGTCACGTGAATCCAACTATGCCTGCATTTTACAGATTTAAGGCAGTATACTCAAAGAATAGGCAAGAACTCAAAGTGAATGCAGCAAAGGCTTGACATCTCAATTACACTAAATTTGATGAGTTCAATGATTTGTAGACTTTTCACCTTAAAGGGATATACAACCAAATGCTGACTTTCACAATTTAAAGTGAATTTGACCCATTATGTATGGCATGGTCACTTGAAATCAGTGGGTTGAATGCAAATGATTGTTTTTTTTTTTAATATGGTGACATGTATGCATATTATGAATTACAATAAAATGTGTTTTTCATTGTACTTCTCAATCTTATAATCATGAATACAAATTGTTTGATTTTAACATAAAAATACATTGTTTTACTTTTCTACTATTTTACAATACTTTTGGAGAACACTGAAAAACCACACAATCGCACATGGCATCTCTTTAATGCTTTGTCTTTCTTATGAGGTGCCAACAGGCCAAAATTGAATTTTCAAGTTAGATATTGGTTCCAATGAACTATATTGAAATAAATGCTCAGAGAAGTGATGTGATGACATGTTATTTTCCCATTCTCTCACTGTTATGTATGGTTTGGTGTTAAGCTCTTTGGAGCCAGTATTAAGGTTATTGGTATAGGTCTGCTGAGCAGACACCTTTGATTAAAATCATGGGCAGTGTGCAGAACCACAGCCACCCCCCCCCTCCCACGACCTCACTCTCGTTGATCCTTAGGAAAACAAAAAGAATCTGTTTACCACACAAAGTACATTTCACCTGAAATGCAAGGTACAAAGTGTTATACAGTACATCATGGCTACAAAACTACATGAAGAAATCACAAATCATCTTTTTATACTCTCCAGGGGAAATTTGATTTTGACTAGCATTACCCGCTGTCCCTCTGGTGTTTGCCCATTCTGAATATTCATATGAATAAATATACTGTACTTCTCCAACGTATTTATCGCAGGTTTTGAAAAAGGTCAGCATATGGAATTACTGGTGTGTTGTGCAGTTACTCTAGATGATAACAGTGTATTTCACAAAAGTTATAATTCAATTACAGTGGCTATGTCATTTGGAGTTAATCCTCTTTCCATATCTCAGAAAGAATCACATACACCCTTCATTCATCTTGTCATATCAGAGAAAGACCGAAGAAGTCTAATAACGCAGTAGCAGTAATTCCAAATCTGTAAATAATTTTTTGAATGTATTCTAAATTTAAGTAGTAACTCTGCTAAATCTTACTTTATCTTGGCTTCAGTATAATACTGTATGTATCTGAGATTCAGAATAAGGTTAGTGAGGCATGGCGAGGTTTTGAAATATAATAAACTAGAGCAATTATTGCTGGGATAGGCTCTGGCTCCCCAAGATTCTGTATTGGATGGACGCAATAGCAATTAAACTGTATTTCCAAACTACATACTGTATGAGATCAACTCTAATGATAGAGACTTGTAAGCCTGCGATCGATGCAGCAGAATTTTTTCTTTAATTTTGTTTTAACTTTTATAACCAATATATTGAACTTTATATTAACCTATCAAGGGTCCTCAAAGACCAAATCTAATATTTTGCCACAAGGTTTATTGTAAAAGTGACTCTTTATCCTCATGAATGTTGAATACTATTTTTGGTCTAATTTCCTTGAAAATGGATTGGGAGAAACCCACTGTGGCCACTTGTTTCACTTATCTGATGTAGACTTAGTGCAAATCTAGTGAAATGAAGGATAAAATGTTAAGATTGATTGTTAGCCTTACTGTCTCTGAGATACTGAAGCTAATGAACTTGAAAAACTGGGGGGGAAAGACACTAGCTTTAAGGAAAGGGTAAATCGTTCTGCAAAAATCGTATCCATTTAATTGATATTAAGCCATTTTTTTTATTGATGTGTTCCAAATCTTAAATCATGCTTCAGTTACAAAAATCAAATATATGTCATCTGTGTTATTTTTCCACAACTCAGCTAGAAAACCTTTAGGGCCTTCCTTACGTCAGATTTGTGATTTCTCTATAGGTCATTTAAGTGAAAAAAATTAACCAATTTAAAGATGTACATATTTCTTGCTTTGAAGAGGTTATTAATTTATTCATGATTATTAATGAAGATTATTATACTACAGTACTCCCTCCTCACAGTGGTTAATAAGTCAAACAGCAATTTGTTGTCCGGAACAGCTACATTTCAAAGTTTATCTTCTGGGAGAAAATACCATGTACTATTACAGCTTACAGTATATTAAGTAAAAACAGCATTTTAATATATAATAGGCATCCAGCTTCACTCCATACACGTTTTAGTAATATTTTCCAAGTACCATTTCGGTTTATATTTTCTATTTATTTGTTCAGATTTAATTTGTAGAAACAAAATAATTGAGGATTGCAGCTCACTGTGCTTCACAAATAATGGCCAAGGTTGTTTAACTATGAAGCTTTGTTGTAGCTATTTATTGGTTTTTGTAAAAATGTAGATTCTCACTGTTAACAAGAAAAGACAGAATGTATAGCCTCTCACCACTGATAGAAACTATAAAGACAATGTCCTGTGCTGTTGGAAAGGTATGTTGCATGCTGAAGCCTTGAATAATATTATTAATTTTGGATCACCATAGAGACTGCAACAGAAACTACTCTGTAGTTTAAGTAAAAGAGAACAGGATGCACTGTTAATTGTATTCATTCAATATTTAATACATTGATGTTTATAAGTAGGGCATATTGCATATTGTCTATGACATTCTTTTTCTACAATAGCTTAATTTGTTGAAAGTGTAAAGTCCTTGGTGACAGAAAAATCATACATACCAGGAGTATTTGTTTATCACATTTAAAGGTCACAATCATCTAAAAAAAGTCAATAGAGACAAATACCCTAGTTCAAGAGTTCCATTAGAAATGTTCAAAACAATTGCCAGATTGTGTGTAATTGTTTTTTTTATTTAGTTATTTACAATAAATATGTGCTGCAGAAATGCATAACCTCTGCTATAAATGTTTACTGAGCACAGTACTGTATATCCGAAGACCCTATTAGCACTCCACTGAGATCACTGAAAAAAGCTGAAGTAAAAACATTTTGCTTAATAAACAAAAATTCCTATGAGAGAAAATGAGCTTAGATGTGTGTACTTTATGTAACAGGGACTATTTTATTGAGATGAGCCTTTTACATTCTCTAATGAGATGGAAACTATAAATATGTTAATTCTTTCGCTAGTTGCAACAAATATTTATAGACTGATATGCAGGTTAAAATTGGCAAAAATGGAAAATAAATCATTTTGATACATTCAGAATCCATAATGTTACCTAATTTACATAGGAGAAGAGAAATAACCTCTACACAGTGAGCACTGTTTAACATATTTTAAATGTGTGAGAATTTTTATGTATTTTCTAATGGTGAATTCCATTTGAACAATTTACCAACTTTTTCAAATTTCCTGCTTTACCCTTTAACTAAATTTCTTACCTTTAAATATTTTCTTTCTTTTAAGTAACGATAATGTGACATTTCATTTTGTTGCATTTCCATAAAATCTATTCCAAAATGGAAGCAAATAAGGATATTTTCTGTGTTTTCCCATTGCCACTGTACATTAAGTACAGTAGCATATTTATCTTACCACAATAAATTGCTTTTGTTCTAAAAATGGATTTTAGTAAAATTTACCTGACAATCCCAAGTGTAGAACAATGCATAGGTTCATGCAATAGTATCTCTAGTACATAATATATTGTATTCAGTAATATTTATCTTTTTCAGTTCTTTAGTGGTTTGTTATTTTGTATGCTGTTGTGATTTAATATTATTTATTTGTAATGAAACCTCTCTATTCCTGTGCCTTTTGTACTCTCACATACAGAATGTATCTGTTTTATAATAAGCAGCTCTGTAGTTAATCTCATTTGGGGCTTTAGTGATCTTAAACAGCAGGTTGCCCTTGACATCTTGCCAGCAGAATAAATCTAATTGTGCAGTACGTTCATGGCTCCCAGGGCAATTATTTTCCACCCAGAAAAGATTAAATTTGCCCTGGCAAATATTAGGACTTGTGTTTATATATTTTGTGTTTATATTTACTGTACTTTGGTTGGTATCTTAGGACTACTGTTTTATAAATCTCACATTAAAACAGTGTTCTGCTCTTGTTGTTATTAATTAACTAACATGATAGAGTGTAAGGTAGTCTGATTAAGTCTTATGGCCCACAACTTTTGTATGTTAATAACTGCATTTCCTCATAATTTGGATATATGAACCTGATTATCTTCACTCTGACCAAGAGAAACAAAATAAAATGAATACCAATGTTGTTATGGCAACAAAAATGAAAATCTTTCATTGATACTCAATATCAAAATAAGTTCTGTTTTTACTTACATATTTGTTTCATAATGATATTAGAATTCAGACTGTTACCAGAAAGCCCTGTTTTGTTTTAAAATGAGCAATTTTCAGCTTGAAGATACACTTTTCCTTAAGACTACATAACAATTCAACATCCCTGTAGCCCTTTAAGTATTATCAATGGAGCTATATTCTGGCAATGACAAATGTTAGTCCCAAAAGTATAAATAACAAAATATAACAAAGCAGAGGAAAACTGAGTTTAGAAACAACAACAAAAATCTGTAATATAAGAAGTCTGCAATATACAATATTGTTTTTTTCACTTTTTAACTGTTTTGCAATGGATACTTAAAGTATTTTCTTCCATCTTTTGGCCTCTTTGACACATAACTCTTGCAAAAAATAAAGTATGATTTAAATAGTGTAATCAAGATGTGCCTAATTAATCTGAAACTGTTATAACCATGGCCAGGTATTTAAAAGTACCAAATTGTATCCATTTTGTGTTAAGATAAAACCATGTAAACAAGGATACCAAATAATAAAAATAAATACAGTATTTAGTACATAGAAATGTCACATGATTGGGGTTATCTAATTTTAAACACAATTCATAGCAATATACATTTAAAATTAATTTATTGTTTTAATTTATTGCATATACTGTGACTTTGATTCAATGAATAAACAAAATCAGTATTCCCAAGTTTGCAGATGTATGCAATTGAAAAGAGAATCCGAATAGATTATATAAACATTCAATATTTTTAGGCATTCATGTACAATAACTAATCAAATTATGCAAGAATTTACAAAGAATATATTATTATATGTAAAAATATTCTTCAGTTTTTTAGTGGAGAGATGAAAACTATAAAAAAACTGAATTTATATAAAATAAATGTAAAACAGTGTGAGAAGTAACTAAACATATACAGTATATTTAAACCAAGCTAGTCTATTACTTATTCTTATGATATTTACTTCACTGTCTAGAAATGGACTGAAATTGATTACACATTCTACAGTGTTCTACTCAGTTAACAAAATGCTTTGATCTTTAAGCTCTCAATTGCAGATATGTGTAGTAGATTTTAATGTGTATGTTAACATCTACTGTATATAAGGAACAAGTAATAGGTTTATTCCATGCTGAAAAGGGAAAAAAGAAAACACAATGTTTCAGCTGTGGAGCCTTCTTCGGGTGTATATATTTCTTGGGAAAATGAGAAATACTTATACATTTCATGTACAGTATAATCATTTCTTTTAATTTTATAAGTGAACTTTGTTTTCCAAAAAAGTGGTAATGTATTTCAAAACCAATTCTCTAAGGCACTAGGTAAAAGGAAACAGGGATGTGTATTGTGCAGTTTATTGGAGACTAGTTTCCCTCAGGTTGCACGTTTCAGTAAGTTTTTAATATGTTTTGACTATCCAAACTTACATTGTTTTGGAATTTGTGATACCTTTTTTTACACTGACATCATATTTGTAATGGACTTAAAAGCTTTGAGACATAAGAGATATTCTCTGATATTATGATAAATACTCTGTTTTGGAATACAAAGATTAAATGTCCTCATATGTTTCAATATGTCATTTAATACTGTATGTTTCATTTTTGCTACTTTAGGCAACACAAGATTCAAAATTATGTTTTTTGTAAATGATTGAAAAATGGTCTGGTTCAACACTCCTGCTATTAGAATGTATTCATTGAAAGATTAATGTTCTCCATTCTGTCATTAGTATCCTAAATTTCTTAAGTCCATCAGCATTTTCAGCTTTTTTCTTGGTTAATGAAAGATCAGATAGAAGAAAGACATGTACCGCAATAAGTAAAGAGCTACCAATAAAATAAAAATGTCAGTATTATGTCATAATGAAAAAGTGAGCACAAGATTAAGATTAAGTGTCACTAGAAGTAGTCATTCTTAGCTATGGCATAAAAATCAAGAACAATGCTTTAAAATTATGTTTCTGCATATAAGAGAATTGAGGTTTACAATTGTTTTTTTTTTCTAGAAGGATTTTTTTAAAGTATTTCATTAAATGATATGTACAGGAAGTGTATTATAATATGTTTATTTTGTTTACTATTATGCACTGGATTTTACTTTAGAACAGATAAGCTTCTATTATAGAAACAAAAAGTACCACAGTACAAATATTCATTTGCTTAAAAGGCTTTGTTTCAAAACATTTTTTTAGTTCAATCTTTTACAAACATATGGACAGTTAATAAAGTAATGGTTGTCCATTAGTGTCATTGATGAATACCTACTGTACAACAAAACCCTGACACATCCAGAGTGTGGAAACAGTAGTCACAGAGAGTTGACATTAAGCAGGTTATTAATGTAAGTGGCTCACTATTGTCTTTGAAATAGAACTGTAGAATCTCCTGGAAAGCTGAAACCCCAGTAGGAATTGTTGATGGGGCATTTTTCTGGCTTTGGCTCCACAATGAATGGAATTCAGTTATCATGCTTCATGATTTCATGTTTTGTCCAGAGACACAGGACACCATTGTGTAAGAGATATTTTTTACCCTAGTAATACATTAAAGAAGAATTTCAAAAATCTCTCACACAGGGGCTGTAGTTGAGTATGCTTGACATACTTAAGTTATCAAAAGATTAAACTCTTACCACATCCACATCCACAATCCCTTGGTTTAAAGCATTATGATAAATAAAGTACACTTCCTTTTTCTATTTTTATTGGTTGAGAAATTACTGTATGTGGCTGAGAAAGAATAATACTAGTGCTGAAATTAAAGAGGACTTGCTGAAAGCCAATAAAAGAAAGAAGATGTAATCTAATTTCATTATAGGGACTTTTCAGTTGAGACTGTGAAGAGAAGGTAAATTAAAATTATTTTAAGAAGTCAAAATCTTAGTAGTGAAAGTACATGATCATATAATTCTGTGTATGGACAATTGTTTAGATTTTGAGGTTACAAAAGTACAATTTCTTAGTATAAAATCGATGGTAAACATACAGTATGGGAACAGCAAGAATGGTGCAGATATGCTGTATGTCAATCAAACAAATTAATAACTCCATGAGATTTCAGACACATTTGTCCTTGGGTTTTTTGTTCTAAAAATCCCTCAGTCACAAATTCTCATTTTGTTTTCATAATGCTATTTAAATTCCCTGCAGTGTTCGCTCCATTATACAGAGCAGATACTGTCAGAGAGTGCATACACATTTTGGCAGGCTTGCCTTCCTCTTCTCAAGTGGACACATTGGAATTAATTTGTTTCCTCCTGTTGAGGGGTGGACTGAGGGCTAAGAAATAGAAGTAAATAAGTTGGGAATGCCTGACTCAAGGAGCCTATTTAAAATGTACTGTAATTTTCTTGACATGAAAGGGTTAAGATCGACTATCAGGATAAATTAAATCATATTTTCTTTATTTTACATCCTGTCTTCCCTTTTTTAAAAGACTGAATTTCCAGTAGATAGATTAAAAAGTGTAATTGTTACACTAGAAGAATGATACAGTAAGTTTACTCAATACAGTATACTGTGCTGAAGCTTTGAAACAGTTAACTATTTTACTGCTGTCAAGAAGTTATCACTTGCATAAATAACACAAATCTATTAGTTGCTGTACGGTCCACAGTTAAATGGAAGTTAAGCAAAAATGTCAATTTCAGATCATGCAAAGATGACACAGTGTGTGAAATGTGTCCAGATTCTAACGGTGTGTGTAATATATGATAGTAGTTTCATTCTCAGTGGGCAGATATTTAACTTGTCCTTTTATAAAAGTTGGTGAAAAAAAAGACATTATGTGCTGTTAGTGATTTGAATTGTTAAACAGTGTTCTGTAATTTCACATGACTCCAGTCACTGTACTGTATGCACGCTTTTTCTTCCAGCTGGCCTCTCAATTGTTTGAAACCTTCACTGAATTAATATTCCTGAAAAGATGAACTCTCTGTTGAATTGTTCGGGTCTTAAATTGTTAGATATTTCAAGTAAACACATTTTATGAGTAATATTTTAAATCTGCAATTTAGAACCTTGAAATGATTACATCATTCTTAGTAAGGAAATAATTAAATAAAGTACTCCATTAGGTAATTAACACTCAGCTGGAAAGAAAACTGACACTGGGGTCAGGAGGAGCTGCCCTGATTTAGTGTGTAAAATGTTAAACTCAAAATGTTCCAATTTTTCCAAGTCTGTCCCCATATATACTGTATCTTTCCCTGCAGGGCAAAGCATGTGATTATCATTCTAAAAGGCTGAAAGCCAGTATACACACAGATACCTGCCAGCATATCAGATGGAAATTGTACGATTAAGCAAGAAATTAGCCTACCAGAAAGACCCAAGTAGTAATTACCCAAACAGTGCAAATGATGAATGAAAATCAGCAGGTAAAAAGATTCAATAACCTGCTAAAAATAGTGGAAAATCCAATTAAATTAAAACTTTAAAACATATTTAGTAAAGAGCAATATTTTATTCTCCATTATCTATATTGTTAGCAAATCAGTCTGTGTTTTTGCCATCAGGATAGATCCATGACACTCTTGGCAGATATCTTTTAACCTTTTTCAAGTAGATTTGTTCTATGCATATTTTATATGAATAAGCAGAATATACCTATCCACTGGCTTGCTCCGTCTAAAATAGTACCTTTTAACAGTTCAAAAAATATATAAAAAATATATAAAGGTATAAAAATAGTGTAGTTTGAGAATTAATGTACTTATTCTTACATAAACATATGAAGGTCTTATCTTCTGTATCTGATTTTTTCTAAAATGGGGAAATATACAGTATAATGGTCTGGTGACTCAATTATTTTGAATACATCCTATGAGATACTGAGTATCAAAGTATTGGCAACATATTTATTTTTATTTTATTTTTTACAATCAAATAAAAAGAGTGTTTTGCAGCAGAATAAAATTTGCTATTAGAGGTGAAAGCAGCAGGCAGTCTTGCAATATAGAAAACATCATCTTCAATGAGAAGTGCAAATAATTACGATGAATTATGAGGAACATGCAGATGTGCAGTCCAGATAAACAGCTTCTAGCATAATTCAGAGCACTCAGAAGGCAAGAGACTAATGGGTACTTTCAAAGCAAACAAGAAAGACAGTGATTATCCACTAGCTGATTCAGACCATAGTGCTAAAAGAGTTCCATGAGCTAAAATGAAATGAGCACTGCAAGCACTTAGGAACAGATTTTCTGAACTACAACTCTTTTGTACTCTTTTATCACCGTAAGAAAATATTTGCATTCCTATCATAATCAAAATCATATTTGTATGTTTTATAAAATTGCACTTGCCCTCATTTCAGAATTGCCCTGTCAAAATCCAAGTTTTATTTTTTGTTTAATTTCAGACACCCCAACGAAATTTAACATGACCTGAAACAATATACAGTATGGTAATCCCAGGCTTTTAATGTCCACAAAAATGCCTAGTTTCTCTAGAAGATGAGATTCCTGCTTGAAACATGGCATAAAATAATAGAATATATTTTCCCATTTCAAGCAGTTTTTCCATTCTTCAACTTGTCATTTATTGCTCCAAGGATGAATAGAGATAAATGCAGTGTGGTCTTGGAATAGAATATTTTAATTTGAGTAGGCCACAGACTTATCTTGTGCTGCATTAAAAGTGTGGTTATTTTAAGGAATATGTCTTTATAAATGTCCGTAAGTATTGCATAGTCAATGTTTGTTTTGTACATGTGTATATGTGTTGTACAGGCTTTTAATTTGGCAGGACAATATGTTCAGAAACTATATTCTTTACATAAGAGCATGATCACAAATTTCATTATGCAAGCATGTATTGTATGTGATTTCTGGCCATCTTCTTCACACAACATAACTGCTCAAGGTTTTGCCCTTGAGTGTGCACTCTAAATGTGACCCAGAACACAGATGAGTACTTTTTTTCTCAGGCTTTAAAAGAGTCAGCATATTCCATTTTTGTAAGGGAATTTTACAGCAATTTGTCTTTGGAGGAAGAAAGTACCAAATCAGCCTTACATCACAGGCATTAATTGATCTTGCTTCACACATTGTTTATCTACCCTACCCTGTAAACAGTGCTCAAGGTTATCTTTGTAATTTGTTATTGATCGTTAATCTGTCAATGATTCTATAATGTTTCTTTTAATCATAATGCTATTATTACCCCAGATGGTGTAGCTAACCAGAGATTCCTTTTGATTTGCAGAATCACATCTTAATGGCAAATTAAGATTCTGGGGGGGTTTGAGCATGGGTCTGTAAAAAGTGAGGAACAGGTATATTTAGTACTTTTGTGATGATTTCCATTCTCCTGTTTCATCATCATTTGTTTCATCATAGAAATTCTTCACATTGTTATATTTAATATTATATATTAAGATGAATATACTGTGTAATACAGTATATGAAGTATTCCAAGGAGCACCCTTCCAGGTTCTGGTGGGAGTTATGAGCCGCAATCATAATGCACTATGGGTAACATTATGAATTAGCTTTCTCAATCACAATGCAACAATACAAGAAATATTTCTGACTTCATATTCCTATCTTTTTGTGCTTATAAAATTAGCAAACAGGCACTACTACAAAAAGGTGAATTGAGCAGTCAAAACACAGTTCTGTCTCCTGTGGTACTGCGATTGGGCAAAGACCTAATTAATATTCATACAGACTATATTTAAAATGTGTTTGATAAGTGTTGTTGTTCTTCAGTAGTTTCTTTAATAATTATTGTGGTTTGAAATGACTATGTATTTTACTGTTTGTAATGTAATGTTGTCCCAAAACAAAATGTATCATGCATTTTACAATATGGTCAATCCCTGTTTTTTTTTTCTTTATGTAAACTGAAGACCACAGATTATATGCATTGTGATAGAAATAACACCAGGGTATCTTAGTCAGTGAAATTGGTTTGATTAAAAAATGATGTTAATCAACTAATACTAACAGCCCCAAATTCAATTTAGGCAGAATATTTTAAAATGTGACCATCCTATGTTTTTGGCAAACACTGATATCTCACCTGGAAGGGCAATATTTGAATTGACTGATATCTCTGGAGCTTTTCTGGGGTATCATGAGATACAAGCAAACGTGAGCAGCTTTCAAAAAGTGCGGTATGAAAATACAAACACACAACACAGCAGAACACTTAGCACCAGATAGAGCAGACAAGGCTATACTTACCCTATATCTACATGGTAATGTGGGGTTCTCAATATAAACACTCACACTGAACATATTGTAGGTTGATCTCCTGTCAGATTCTGAGGAGTTTTCAGCATTTACAAATTACAAATGCATTTGGGGATGTTGGAAAAATGTGTTTTTACATTTCAGTATTTCACATTCTTTCCTAAATAGAAACTGGAGTTGTCAGACATCTTATGCCATCAAAGGATTGGCAGTCCCAACTGATAATGTGATAGTGAAGTAATACATTGACACTGACAAAAGTCGAGCCAGTAGACTTCTTCAGAACCAACAGTAAAACATAAACAAAAGGACAGCAGTGGAAGAAAACGCACTTTTTGGACTAAGTTACCTAGCCACTTTGTTGAAGCCAATACCTTCGCTTCTTTAAATAAATGGCTGGATGAGATTCTCAGAAGAGTTAGCTACTGGCAACCATACAGTACTAAACTTTTCTTACAGTATGTTCTTGTATTCTGAAATGATCAATTTTCTCCACATTTTTCGAGATATTCTTTCACTAAAGCTCAAAAGTATTATCAAGTTTAATATCATTTTGAGGCATTAGATAATTAGTGAGAGAGAAATTTAATTCCCAAATCCAATTTGCATTACTATGACAAGCTTCATTGACACACTGATATGTTTTATGCTCTAGCAAGGGAGTCAAAGTTTTACCTATACTATTTTTTAACTGCTGTGAGTTTTTCACCCACAAAAAAAATCTAATTTATTTTTCTTTGTTACTTTAGTTTGCAACTGGGAGTATAAGACAGATTATAATTGAGAGAAGGATACTCTTTTGACAGTTCTATCAGTCAGATTTTCTGATGTGGATTTATTTTGGCAGGAAAAAACCCTAGGGATAAGAACAAATCAACTTATTACCATTTGATTAATGTTGCTGAAAATGTTTCCAGCTGCTGATTGTCAAGAAAGGCATTTGCTTTCATTAGAACCATGAATCAAGATCTCTGATGCCTGATGATTTGAGAAATCTGAATTCTTTAGGCAATCCCATAAGGGACAGTGCTTATCATAAGATAAAGGGATGGTTACCTTTAGTAAAGTCTCAACATGATATTTTTAGAAAGTCATTTAAACATGCTTTCGGGGTTAGACAAATTATATATATGTAAATATATGGTATTTACAGTATGTCAGTAGATTTTACTACATGTCTGATGTGAATTACTCCACATAAACTCTTAGGTGTTAAAAATGAATAAAAAAATGAGTTAAAAAAAACACAACCTACATCCTGGAATTTTAGCAGTTTAATATTATTTATGAACACATTATATACAGTAGTTGTTTGCAAATTAAAAGTATAAGATCTTGTGATTTTCTGAACAGGACAGTTAACTACTCCATTTGCAACTGTGTATCTTCAGGGCTGTTTTTTAAAACTCCAAAAACTATGAAAGCTTCATCAGGGTTTTCAAGGTTTTCTGACTGTTTGGAGACTTTATCAATCAACAAGGGCTACAGTACGAGTTCCTAATTCATGCAACCACATCCACCTTAACCTCACCCAAGGTGGGTAAATGTTCTCTTTTTGACCACTCTGAAGTCTAACTTAGGGTTGTGTGGGAAATCACCATTATCAGTGGTTCAAGTAGGTAGCCATGTCAGCATGTGTAGGCTGCAAAGAAACAAGTAAAGATTTATTCCATGCTTAAAAGAGAAGAAAAGACCTGGAGAAGGATCCACAGACATTGTGTTTCTTGTCTTCCCTTTTCAACATGGAATAAAGCTTTGCCAATTACCATTATCAGTGTGCATTGATAATGCAACATACTGTACTCCCGTGAGTACATTACACTTTTTACTGTCACTACCAAGTGGGTAGGTTAAGGTATCACAGATCTACAGGCAGAGGTGAGTAAAGGAAAACCATATTTTTTAAACAGAAAAGAAATGGTACATGATAACTGGAAGAACAGTCCCATTTTCTTCTCTGCTTCTCTCCCCCATCACCAAAACTCCTCCCAATAGTTTTAAACAGCAATGGTGGCAGTAACCAACGAAGTGTCTCTCTCACAGGCACAGATCAGTGAAACCAAAAATTTAAAAGGAGCCCAAATGGCAGATTCAAATCATTCTTAATACAACAAAGAACCCATTTGGCTTCCACATCCTGTACCATCTTGAAGTCAATGAACTGCTACTGCACCCTAGGAAATGATTTATAGAAAATAATTGCTTGGAAAGCACATCTTTCCTTGATGTAATATTAAGCTTTTGGAGAACAGCATTAATTCTTGCCATCCACCAATCCTTATATTATTTAATTTTTCTTATATTAGACTTCATTGTTCAACAACACAAAATACAATAGTTTAGGTATCAAATTTATCAAATCAAATACATATGATGAATATTGTGTGTGTTTAATATTTATGTAGATGTTATGTAGATTATGTTCTTGCATACCTTTCATTATTTTTAAACAATATACCGTGTTTTATCTTAGTTGGTACGAAATTCATTTTTACTCAGGATTCAAAGCGCAGGATTCCAGAATTTGCTACTTGACTTTTACAGTGACTCATTTTAGTATTTTAGCAAATTATAATAAAACATTTGCAACAGAACAATCTTTTTTACACAGCTTTTTGTTTTTCAGATATTGTTTTTGTTTGTCAGATATTTCTTATGTCCACCCACTATCTCCCTACTGAGTGCTTCTTCTAGTTAAGTCCTATTTTCAGTATAGGCTTGTTTAGCTTTCCCTTCCAAGCCTCACCATGCAAGTATTTTGTTATTTTTTATCTAAAATTCTTCTGCCAGTCTGCACATAATTTAGAAGTCATTTAAGTTTTCTTGCAGCAACACCATTTTCATGTTTTTTTTTTAAATAATTAAAAAGTTTTGATAATATCTAAAGTACCATTGGACAACTCATGACCTACGGAATCAGATTATCAACTCGCTCATTTAATGAAATACAAGATTATTTTTTGAATCCAATTCTTTGTCCAAGTCTTTCTTGTTCAGAAAAAAAAACTATTTTAAAGGCCGCTCTATGCAGTAAGATTATAAAAGATTCAAGGAAAACAAAATACTTAACTGACATGGAGAGTTTGAATACTTAAACTTCTTCACTTTCATTTTCTTGATTTAAAGACCCATGATAATCTTTTTTTCTCTCAGTAAAAAGATTAAAGAGCAATGAATATAATGTGTTTGCTCCACTTAGAGTTGCTGGTTCTAAGAACATGAAAACCAGACAGGTCAGGAGTGACTAAGTCATGTTTTCATCAATAAATTAATATATGTTTCTGTTGTTTTTAGGTTTGTAGCCCTGACTCCAAAGGAAACAGCTGCCTATTACAGTAGGACTGTGGTTTCTCGATTGAAAGCAAGCCTTTTTTCCCTTCTCTTTATGAGCTTATCTTACTGCTATGACCTCCATATCCAGAACAGAGAAAAAACAGTATGCACATCATAGTCATTTTACACACTGAAAGGCAAATAGTGCTACTGTATATGTAGCAGCAGCCATATCACCCTGCAACTCACAACTGGGAACCCACTGAAGCTAAGCAGGTGTGAGCCTGGTCAGTACCTGCTGTAGATGGGAGACTTCTTGGGAAAAACTAAGGTTGCTGATGGAAGAGGTGTTAGTGGGGCCAGCAGGGGGCTCTCACCCTGCGGTCTATGTGGGTCCTAATGCCCCAGTATAGTGACGGGGACACTATACTATAAAAAGGCGCCATCCTTCGGATCAGATGTAAAACCGAGGTCCTGACTCTCTGTGGTCATTGAAAATCCCAGGGTCATTTCTCAAAAAGAGTAGGTCTGTAACCCTGGCGTCCTGGCCAAATTTCCCATTGGCCCTTACCAGTCATGGCCTCTTAATAATCCCCATCTATGAATTGGCTTCATTACTCTGCTCTCCTCCACACTAATAGCTGATGTGTGGTGAGCGTTCTTGTGCACTATGGCTGCTGTCTCATCACCCGGGTGGGGCTGCACATTTGTGAAGGTGGAGGTGAGTCCCCATTACCTGTAAAGTGCTTTGAGTGGAGTGTCCAGAAAAGCTCTATATACAGTAAGTGTAAGCAATTATTATTATATGGGAGAGTTCAAATAAATGGAACAATTTCTACATTTCTTGATGATGCTGTGAGATTATAAGCATCCAGGAACCTCCAGGATTTACAGCTGCATTGCAAGTTGAGGATACCTCTCAGCATCAAATACCAGAACAAAAAAAGCAGGAAAATTAGATAAAGCTATAGGTCTATCTACAGTAGCTCATGTATTTTTTTCTAAAGAAAAACTTTGTTCTAAGTTTTATATGCACTTCTGTATATTTCCCCTAGATGTCCTCTGGTTTGTGCTCCACTGCTGTTTTTCAAGGCATCCATTGGCTTGAATTTGTCAGTGTTTCTGAGGATTTTGCATACAGTACTTGAATCAGGTCCCCTTGCAGCCTTCTTTGTTCAAGACATAAAAGACAGTGATTTTTGTATTTCAGTGTAGGACATTTCTTGAGCTTTGAAAAAGTATCTGGTTGCTAGTCTCTGAACTACTTCTACAGTATCAATGTCCTTTTTATAAAGTGACCAATTTGAACACAATATTTTGGATTAATTATTTAATTAATTCTTACTAATTCTTACATGTACTATATACTGTATATTCTATGCCTTTGCTTGCCCAAATTGTCTATAAGATGGAAATGATATGCCATTAGCAATACCTAAGACATTTATACAGTACATGTAGGAACTGTACCTTCTTCAAGCTTGGTGTTTCCCATTTTAAATTTATAATTATTGTTTTTGCTACTAATGAGTAGCATTCTGTTGTAAACATATTAAATAATATGGTAGATTTTGGCCAAGTCTTGAATGTTTTATGTTTTGTTCTATTAGAAATTCTAAAGCTCTTTGAATTTCCTTTCATTGCCGCTTCTGATGTTTGTAAATCCTCCTACAGTCTTTTGATATCATCTGAGAATTTAACTGGTTTACTAACCATACTATAATATAGATCATTAATATGTATAGAGCAGTTATCATAATACTAATCTTTGTGATAATCCTCTAATTACATAGCCCTAATTAGACCATTCACCCCTTTAGAACTCTTTGAAATTGCCATAAAGTTACATCTCTGTAGTGATGTAGTGATGTCTGGACTACAGGTCTCAACTTACACCGGTATGGAATTTAAATCAAATAATTCATGGAAGCCTGGATACATAAATTGTAGAGGTTATAGAGGGGAGCAGCTTCAGCTTTCAGACTGCAAAAGAACAAGTAGAGGTTAGTTCCATGCTGAAAAGGAAACAGAAGGAACAGAATGTAAAACCTTTTCTTTAGATATGTGGAGAAGAGAGCAGAAATAAAGGGGCAATAGGTTGGAATGGGATTGGGAAAGCAAAAGAAATAGTTGTTGAGAGAGGTGGTAAAAGGGGGAGTTAATTTCCAAACTGTAGATGAAAGTGTAAAAGCAAGCCATTCAAAGATTTCATTTTGTAAATGAAAAGAAAAGATTAACAAGTGATTAATCCTTCGAGTGCCAGGGTTATGTGTGAACACCCTAGTCTAAGGACAAATTTAGCCCCCTACTGTACAGTATGTCTTCCTTTTTGTTGGAGACTTGTGAAAGGACCAAAAAATGAGGTCCATGTGGTCATGATTGCGAGGTAAAATATTAGACCATGAACTAGGAAAATCTTTAATCCTGAAGTGGACTGACATGTTCCCTAAAATGGCCGGTCTTCTTGTATGGCTAATTTAAACTTTAAGACACTTTTTGCAAGAAATGCAATAAATGACATTGTAGAGAATAAGCACCTACTGTACTTAATTCTTAGAACTTTGTTTGTCAGACATTTACACCTAAGTAAATTGATCTGAACATTATCAGAGTAAACTAATTGAATGATCCTATTATCCTACTTTCCAAAAATGTGTTTTTTAACTTCATTATGGATGGATCCACATCCATCCAATTATACAAGCATTTGTATTGTAGTGCAAGACTAAAAATTCAGACAACAATGGAAGGAACAACACTTTATTTTCTGAAGCATAGAATTTACAAGAGGGCTAGGTTCAAACAAACTTGGGAACTTTAAAAGCAGTTCTGCTCTTCACAGTGTCTTGAGGGGTTCTGGTGCAAATACTCCTCTAATGCACCATACACAGCCCCAGATGGCAGGTGGAGTCATGAGGCTGCAGGGGAAATGTCTGGTTACACTGCTGGTTTGCCTACATCCCCCTTCCACACAACTCCCCCCAACCTCTGCCCCCCCACACACCAGAGCAGGAACATCAGCAGTCAGTTCAGAGCCCAATATGATAAGATACCAACAGGAATGACATTTCCACACACATCTATTAAATAAAATAAATCCAACTTTTTGTATCTAAGTATAGATTTGATGTACTTTAGATGTACTCATCTGTATTTCTGATTAGAGGAGACAAAGTACAGTAACCAGCAATATGTGCACAGGTTTTTTTCCCATCATATTAACAATTTCCAAACACCATCTTCCACAAAAGAAATCTCCTTTCAATAAGACAATGCAACTACATTAGAGGTCTTATTGAAACTTATGCGAAATTAGTGCTCAATTTAGATTTTTTCATTGTGACACAGCTAGAGCTTTTTAGCAGTATCTCCAGCTTGTCATATATCTTTTCAAAGAGCTAACCTAGCTTTGAGCTCTGAGGCAGCTTCAGGCAAGTGTCATTTCAAGTTATATGCATTGCAAAATCCAGAAGGCAAGCCAACGGTCACTGATCTATGATAAATTAGGTCAAGCTGCATGTATCATTTCTTCTAATAATTGTCATCAGTGCTGATAAGGTCAAGTGATTGAGATGCAGCTGAGACATTTTGGTAATGAGTTAGCCACCAAGTAACGGAAAGAGGAAATCTTTACTTGATTTCTAAAATACATATTGTAAAAAAGAAATGCGAAAGAGGACATTTGCAGATTGCTGCTATCTTACTGGATTTTGCAAAATGAAAACACAGCATGAGACCAAATTATAAAGGATCTTTTCATTTACTTCATGAAACCTGCCGCTTATTAAGCACATTATTTTTATAGCTGGTATTTCAGCATCTGTTTGCCTTGAGCATTTGAAACTCATTAGATGTGTTTGGTACCAAATGTTGCTATGGGTCTTTTCAGTAGTAGCAATGATTTTCTTTTGGCCACATTTTACAGTTCTTCCCAGTGGTATTCCAAAATACCAGATGTGAAAATTCTGCAAAATGCATAAATGTATTCTGCATCTAAATACTTTATGTTCTTTATTTTTATTTGTTTGTTTTTTATTATCTATTTCTAAGTGGGCAATGATTATTGTGTTCTTATGTCCTGTTAATTATTTCAGAATTAATCTCAGTTAAATAATTAAGAAAAATTAGCTTGTAATATAACTTTTTATATAAGGATCCATATTAGTCCTTTGCCATAGTTTCCCTCTACAGATTGTAACAAAAAGGAAAATCCTTTATAAATAGGAAATCGTTTTCTCTATCACTTATCTTCCTTTGAAATAATCAGTTTTCCTTGGCCCATTTTTCGATCATAGTTCATGAAGCTATGGTTAGTAGGCTCTTTCAAGTGTAGCATGAAAGCTTTATAGGGATATTGTTTAAAAGCTTTCCATGACGAACTCCAATCACTCTTATGTTGCTCTGCAGTGGAATTGCATGAGTCCTTGAGCTACACCTAGTGGCAAAGTTTTTAACAATATCCAGAGAATTTACCATTACAGTAACCAAAATCTGTGGAGGCACCATTCTCTGAAGTTCCTTTCTGAGGTTACTCTTTTAAACTAATTACACCGAGTGTATTTCAAATAGTTTACTTTTCATGCTTTCTTTTCATCCTATTTTTATTGTTGAAGTATTCTTCAGTGAAGCTAAAAGATTGTTAATTTTTCTTTCTTAGATTAAGAAATTAGAAATTGTCCAATACTAATTTATCATAAATATAGAAGGATGCATAAAACTGAACATAACTTTTTCACTATTATTTATATTTATTTTAGATTGTTTGATAGAAATTAAACCTAGAACTTTCTTGTATACATACTACAGTAGAGTACAGTATATGTACTGTGTATGCATTGTATGTACTGTATACATACTGTATACTGTATTGTAACTATAAACATCCTTTCATATACAGTACAACTAGAAACCAAAATACCGAATACCTGCCATCCATGTCATCATATCTACAGTACATTAGGATTAGAATAGTATCACAGGCAAAGCTAAGAGATACAGGTGAATACAAACATGTTTTATTCATTACAGTTTATGTATGACATTGTGTTCATTAACATTTGAGACAGTAAGCTCTCTGTGCTCACTCCACCTCCAATGAGTGGTTTAATGACAATTTTCATTGAGCTGTGAACAAACCCACTTGTGTGTGTGCTGGAGGTGTCAATCTTTAGTGCACAATTATTTCCAAAACATCAGCGGAAGCAATACTGTAAATGGCCCCTGTGCTCTGTGAACAGAACATCTACTGTGTACACTCTCACATACCGGTACATTCAAATCTTTTTCATCGAAAGTGATTTTCGATGATGGATGATATTGAAAATATTCCTAATTGCCTTTCATCTATAATATTTATTCTGATTTTTTCTACCCTGTTCGATGTTTTGAAACTGTTTTTTTTTTCTGGTGGTCATCAGTAGCTCAGACTGGAAAATAAAGTAATTTGTATCCAAAATTTGATGGCCTCTGAATCAATTGTTTTGCCACATACTGTAGATATAACACTAGCAATTAAAGAAAATAATCAAATCTAACAAGAGCACTGCAAAGAATGATTGATGGTGAGCTACGTTTTTAAATATATCAGAAAAAAGTAGAACTCACCTTAGAGATTGGATTTATAGGACAAGGTTGCCCTTAAATACATATTTTGGATGGTCACTGATTCCATGAAATAAAAGACTGTCATTGGTCTGAAAAAATAGCATGCGATAGTACAAGCTTGCAATACTGTAATCTCACAAGAAAGGACAATGCAATAATTAACAATGAAAGAAACATTTTTGCTGGTTTCATACACCAGTGTCTCAATTCATTTTTTGTTCAAATATGTTTATTCACAATCCTTAAAATTATTAACATTTACATTTTTTACATTTCAGAATAGTAAGAACATATATAAAGTATTGGAGAACTTAAAAATCTTAATCAAAATCTTAACCCTAATCCTTAGTCTTAAAAACACAAAACAGAGACTAAAATAACTTTTCTAATGAACTAAAGGTACATAATATGCATCTTTGTTAAACCTCAGTTCTTTAAGAGTTCCAAACCTACTATTTTTTTTATTTTGAAGAAGATATTGGGTGAACTAATGGAAAAAGCTACCAGTTTTCTGACTTTGCAAGACTTGCTTTCCTGAAATGAAATATGAATTATAAAACTAGCTTTACTTAAAGGTGTATGGTTGCAGGTTTCATTAATACTACCTAGACAGACATATTACATTTTTATGCAGGATCATGTACCTCCTGGAAAGCAGTCTGAGATGAAATACCACATAAGGTGAAGGTGACTTAATTAATAAATGTTATTTTAATTAAATCAGCAAGGGTTCCAACTATCCACAGATTATTGTTTTCTATAATTAACTAATTAAGTTTGACAGTTTTCAACACCTGGTAATGAATGGAAAGAAAATATCAGCAATCATTTGGTATAAATGCATTCAGTAAAAGGCTGAGTTTGGTTATATGAATATGTAATCCTTTAGAAAGTAAATATACAAATGCATGTTGACAAGTAATATTTGGAATGATTGAGCAAACAAAATATAAATTTTGGGAGATATGTGCACCTGTTCAGTGACAATCATTCTAAATGAAAGGATTTAAGAGCCCTTAGCCATCTGTCAATCAAGACAACATTGCAGATGGCAAACAACAGACATGTTACTTTGACCAAACTACAGCACCAAAAACAAAAAGCTCCCAATGAGGAAAAAAGCAGTTCCTTTTTACAGCATTATAGATATTTTTTAATGTAAAGGTCCATACCCCTGCATTTAAAATTAATCTGAAAATCATTTAGAAATCCTAATCCAGTTTATCTTCTTTTAATTTAAGATTTCTGTCAATAAAGTACTGTACAGTATATAATAAGTATTTTAGGTCAACATTAGTTAAGCAATCTTGTTTTCCAGAATTTCCATACATTTAAAGGTTTCCCTTTATGAAATGCTACTGAACCAAATCCTCAATGTATGCATTTTGATTCAATTTCTTGATGAAAACCAAAATTGAACTACTGTATTAGTGATATCGAGCAGTATTGAACTATTGAATCCATTTGCATGAGTTTCTATAAGGGAGGCAAGAAGGCAAGGATTTCAAAAGAATCATTTTGTGTGTGTGTGTGTATTGGATAAAGAAATTAGAGGATGGATGGACAATATTTTATTTACCTAATGTTTTTAAATTGATCAAAATGTAAATAGATTTTGTAAAATAAAAAAAGGGTTGGTTGCTCATGTGGGTAAAAAATATAGTTCACAATCATAGTATACAGAATAGAAAAATACCTTTATAACTGTATACAATTACTCTTATCTAGGAATTCCAAAAAAAAGGTAATAAAGCTTGTTTATTTTATGAAACCCCTTGCATGTTTCATGTATGTTGCCAAGTATATTTCCTTTGTTTTTGGTGGTTTATGCTAAGCTGTTATTTGCTCTCCCAAGTTGTGAGTTTTCAATTTAACATTGTGTGATAATGCCATAAGTCACCCCAGCCCGAGACAATAGCTATGGGGAACTGACCAGAGAGATTTTGAGGACTGTTGAATCGTTTGATATGGTGTCACTTGTTCCTTATTAAGTGCTTCACTGTTATTACCCTCAGGCTGTGGCTAGCCAAGACAAATAACCCTCTTGCACTGTTAGTTGAATTCATGCCAGGTTAAGCAGCTAAGCATGACAACTACAATATATTTAATAGTGTTCCAATTTTACTGTCATACAAGATTGTATTTTAGACTTTGAAAATCTTTCTATGCACAGCAACTAAAACTAACCCTAATGTACTTGTCATGTCAGGATCTGAACAGCCTGCAAAAGTGTCATGTTCAGGTCTTTAAAACGTCACCTGTGCAAGCACCCAATAGCTTGACTTTTGTGTTTCTGCAATTCAAAATGTTAAATAAGCTGCAGTACCTTGTGTTGTATTTGAATAGCATTTTTTATTGATTTAATTCTTCTTGTTTTTATTTACAGTATGTATCTCTAAAATTCTTATTTGTCTCATAATAAATATTCTACAAATCTGTTTTGCATTTTCTATTAAATAGAACAGTTTCTTTACCTTTCAGTAGAGTGTTGTTGTACATTTTCCATATTGTGCATGTGTACAACTTTTCCCCATGTGGTTGACTTTTTGAAAATCTAGCCTGAGTCTGTTGTACTTGAATTTCTCAGAATGGATCAGAATATTATGCAAATCACTTGAAGCAAGAGATGCTGCCTAGAAGAGAGCAGAAAACACTCTCTTGGGTTTTTTAATGAACACTGTCATGACTGGAAATATGTTGTCCTGATCTTGAAAATACGTTATTTATTCTTGTGGAAAAACAGAAGTCTGATTTGAGTTTAACCTTACCAATCCTTGATCAGTTCATTCCATACTTAGACCACTGTGAGGCCCATGTATGCAACTTCTCTTTTTTTCTGTATGTTTATCTTCTGTATGTTATTGTAATTTTCCTTTTTACCAAATGGTCATGATATAATCAAATAGTATAACTAGACTAGGAAAGAAACCTTACATATTTTATATCACTTTATACATATTAATTATTAGTTCTTAATTTTAATTCTTTATTAATATAAGAATATTACGTAATATTATGGTTTGTAATGTTATGGTCTGTAATATATTATGATATGTAATATATTTTTATGGGTAGAAGAACAAGCTAAGGCTCTCTATCACTAGCCTGAATGAAGAGTTCATGATGTCCTTGACAAGAGAGCTGCTGCAGTACAGAGAATCCAGTGTCCCTAAAGTCTCCTTGGCTTGCTTTGAAGTGAGGACTAGGAGGAAGTGGAGGGAATGGGATGCAGTTGAGGAGGGCGAAACATAGTTGAGACACAATGTATTGGTAGGGGCTGTGCCTTCTGGGTGAGCAGGCCTGAGCTGTTTTCCAAGAACATGTTAATGTACATCAAGGCCCAAGGCACAGAGAGGCGCAAGTTGGTCCAGAGAGGAAGTGTGGGCAGGGATGGAGGACAAGCGACCAGCAGGATGGTGGGGAAGCGTAAGCAAGGAACATGGATGGGGTGGGAGATGGGAGCATGGGATGGACCACGAGAAGTCATAGTCTGAGATTTGGCAGGGGCAGCCCCATCATATTAAATTCTTGTTTACAATGTCCTATCTAGCCCATCTAACCAGCATGGCTGTTGTACCTAAGATCGCTGGAGTACATCTTCAGCTGTTGACAAAATGAAGGCCATTATTGATGATGCCACCACCAGGGGTCGAAAGCCTTAATGAACACCATTAGAGTCATTAACAGCAGTAAACACCAGCACCCATCAAGTCTGGCCATTGCATTCATCAGAGTCAGGCAGTAGCCACAGCTGCAGCCCAAAATATCAGTGGGTATCCTGGGAAGGACATACTGCTGTGAATGTTTGTGTTTGGGTCTGGGGTGCCTGTGTGTTCCCTGTGATGGACAGGGGTATCCTGTCTTGTGTCCATTGGAATAAGCTCCAGATCCCCTGCAACCCTATACTGTACTTCACAAAACAGTATAAAAATGAATGGATGGATGGTAGTCTCATCAGCGTCATCTACAGTGTATTTCAGTGCTAGCTGAAGAAGGCTCCACGGCCTGTTTTCTTTCTTCACTTTTCAGCATGGAATAAACCTATTGTTCCTTTGTAGCCTATGCGTGCTGACGCAGCTACCCACCTGGTATATTTAAATATATTTTCATGCTTTGTAGTGACATTGAATTACACTCCTAAGTTGATAATTGTTTTGTACATTACATAATCGTGATGCAATGTTGAGGCAAATATGAGTCCATTCCTAGCTTTGTGTTTTCTGCCACAAGTGGAAAGTTTGAATGGGAATAACTAATCCTTCATATTGCTAGGCCTGAACCAGAGGTCAGCCTTTAAATTGAAGTCTTCCATGGAGACATTGTGAAGGCATTAGAGTTCCCACAAACAACTGCACATTTATTAGTTTTTAAGCTCCAGTCACTGAGGCAGTTTATTGCCAACAGGAAAATATAAATGCTACAAAGAGGGAACTACAGTATGGTTTAAATAAATGTCTGCACAATTATGTACTTGTGAATTTTTAGATCAGCTTTCCCTTTTGTTCTCTATTTTTTGTGCTTTTAATCATTTACACAATCTTTGTTGCATTTTTAAATCTAAGAATAATGTTAAACTTGACATGCACTTTAAAAATAAAACCTTGCCTCCTAACACAACCTCCTGTTTTGAGATTAAACTAGACTAGACTTTTTTGCAACTTAACCTTTAATACACCATTTAAATGAGTACTATACTCCTAGACAATGCAACACAGACAAATATTATGATATTTACTTTATTTTTACTGTGTGGTGAAGAGAGAACTTCTGCTTGTTTCTTTGTACACTCCTCTGCACTTTAACTTGTATTTAATGACATGGTTTTAACCTAATTCCCCATTCATGGTTCAGGTGTGATAACCACCTCATAGTACCAGTGTATCCACTGTTTGGTTTTACATATATTTTTACACTTTACAGTGCATGCCAAAAAGAAAGCACAGGCAGTTTGATCTATGAAATGACATGTCTTTCATATTATCAAACAATCTGTGCAAGAGAATGTGAGGAAATCAGTTTTGCAATGTGCTAATTATAAAGTAAAAGGAGGAATATTAAACTAGGCCTAACAGTTTGTATAACAAATGTCACTGATGATTTATTTATGAATCCATTTTTATCACCTATATGTTACCATTTAGGAATACATCGCTTTTGTCTGTAGTCCTTAGTGTACATTATCAGTCAAATCCAATCTCTTCAAAAAGTTGCTTGCAGATCTAAAGTAGACAGCAAGAGCTGGGCTTGTCATTGTCTGATTAGCTGTGCTTGACAGTCTTTGATTGTTTTCTGAAAGATTGCAAACGAGCAAGCTGGAAGAATATAAGCCTGCCAATTATTCTTAAAACTTTCCACTTCCAATCTACTTTTTAAACTTCTCCTTTAAAGTTTTGAAGCAGGTATACTGTTCCCTTAAAAAGTATGAGAACAATGATTGTCTGCACTATGAACTCTAATAATTATACTTTCTCAGTCTTTTCAAATTGCAAATACAAGTTGCTTGACTAAAATAATAATAGGATTTTACTTTGCTGTCTCTTTACTTTTGGAAGGTGTTGTATATTTAGGACAAAAATACTTTATTTACATAACACATGGTGGTGACCTGTCTCTTATTTTTATCTATATAGCGAACTCTCTTTGGCCTTGATGTGATATCTTTTCACAGTTGATTTAAAACAAATTATGTAAACAGTACAACACATTTCTTTTGCAGTTCAACATCCAGGTTTCTATCGTCTGTTTTCATCTCTAATGCTTGTGTACAGATTTATCAAAATGATATGGGCTGAATAATGGAGCACACTTCAGTGTTTCAGGGACAAAGAAATGATTGGGTACAGTTACCTGATAACCATTGAGGATTCTTCATTAGGTGGAACATGGTGGTGCAATGGTTAGCATTGTTGTTGCACAGTGTTGGGGTGCTGGATTCAATTCTTGTGTTTTATCTTGGGATAGTTTGTATGTTCTCTATGTGTTCACTTTTGTTTCAGACTGATGCTCGAGTTTCCTCCCACAGTCCAAAGATATACTGGTTAAATGGCATCTGGGAAAATTGGCCCTGGTGTGTCTTTGTGTCAGTGCTTGCCCTGCAATGGACTGGCATCCCATCAAGGGTGTATCCTGCTTGACCTGTTGCTTGCCATGATAGGTTTATGCTCCCGTGTGACCCTATATTGGTTAAGCAAATGGATAGATTCTTCTTTTTAAATGTTTTCTAAGTTTTAAAGGAGACACTTCAAAACCTCATTCTCAGAGAACATTCCTCTCCTAGTGTGAACATCTGCAATGTTACTGTATATTATAAATATTTATAAAAACAATATAAAAATTATAAATATTTTACATGTCACTGGAATTGGAAACGTTAAACCAGTCTTAAACGTAAATTGCAAAATAAGAGACATGTCATGAACACATACAGTAAAGGTCTTGCGTGTTGTCCAGCCTTTAAAGGTGCACTGTACAGATTACATCTAGTTTTCTCTGAGCTATATCATTGATTTTGACTAGAACTCCCCAAGGTGTGGCATCATTTTCTTTGGGTATACCTTGTAGTGCAATGATGACTTGAGAATGGTAGTCTTCAATTAAATCAAAAGGGCCTGATAAGATTAATACAAGTTGCAATCTCTGGCAAGTTGAACAGTTGTTGTCTCAGAAGATTTCTGGTTTTCTACTATACAGTTTGGTAAATGGTGATTTCTCTTTAATGCTTTTGCTTTACTTTCTATTTACTGTATGTCTGCCACAACCAGTAAAGTAGTAATGACGACAACATGGTTGACCATAAGTTTTGGATTGATTTTGAAATACTGAGCAAGCTTTCAAAATTCTGCACATTTTCATCCTCAGGCACCGAAAAAACTGCTTTTACAGAATTTGAGTGATGATGGATTTCTACATCAAAACTATCTTTCTGAGAAATATACTGTAACTCCCCAAGAATGCATGGTGCTGTACATTCTTCAAGTACTCTTCATGAATAAATATAAGTCCTATCTTCTCATATGGCCCATACTGTATATATGTTGACAATTGTCTGGAGATCCATTTCTGTCAAAGTAAATCCAGATGTATTCATATCCCTGATGAAATATGATCAATAAATATCAAATAAAAGACAGTTGCAGATTGCATCATTTTTCAGACTTAACTAGTTTTACAAATGCAATACATCAATCTTTATAGACCTGAAGAGGGCAAACACATATTTGTAATAATTAATTTAAGTCTAGAAAGCACTGGGGTCACATTTATTCACACCACCGCTGTAGACGGTATTTTGTAAATCCTTCTTTGGCATGAATTCCGCTGACTAGCTACCTCCTGTAGTGTCTATACGGTTCTAACACTTGAGTAGGAACATTTATAAGCATTCCTCTGTGTAGAATTGCTTAAAGTTTTTCAGATCTTGTGGTCTCTGTTAGTGAACTGCAACAAATCATAAATGATCAATAGGACTGAGGTCTGGAGATTGAGAAATCCAGTTGAGAAAATGTATTTTGTGTGCAGTTATGCAGTATATTACATGGTTGATTTTAAGTTTTTCTTTTTGATGATTGCCATGCTGGATTGTCCATTTTTAACCATGTTTGGGTTTTGTGGTGTACAAAACCAGATGACCAAAATCATAATATAACCCCCCCCAATATTTCACAGTGAACATGCATGCTTTCTCAACAAGAACTTCAGTTTCTTTATACCAAATATAATGCTAATGAGCATGTCCAAAATGATACATTTTCATTTAATATCACAGTAAGGTGTCGTATTACAATGGTCATTAAATTATGTTTGACAAGTTTGAATTGCCTGATATTGATCTCCAAGTGTTGCCTTTGGATTTACGGATGTGTCCCAGAGCATTTGTTTCACAAAACATGATGGAAAGATACACTTGCATTGTCTTCCTCACAGGGATACCACTATATCACTATTCTTACATTTCTGAAAGACATTATGGCAGAAAGTGTTAGATTAAACTTTTTATGGATTCATTCACTATCCAATTTATATTTCGTTCTGTTGCTGTTACTCCTCGGAGAGCATGAGCTCACACCTCCCAGTCACCGTGGCAACAGCTGCGATTGCACGTTGAGCCAAACACCTCCAAGAGCGGTGAAAACACGATTGGTGAGGCTGTCTGTGTCATCTGCCCCACTTAATTGGTAATTCCTTGTCAGTGCTGCATAAGTTTAGCTCTGTCCTGTCCTCAATTGGGTGCTTTGTCATTGGGCTTTCACCTTGAGACTTGTCCAGCAATCCAACTGTGGGAGCCTTTTGGTCCTGAAACCGAGTCCAGATCTGATCTCCAGACGGCTCCCCAACTGAATTCTACAGTATGTACTCTACTGCTGCTGACAGTGTGTACAGCACTCTTTCTCTTTTGCCTGGCTGCACAATGTATGCTCTGACTAGGCTATCTGTTTGCTTTCACCTGCACCTATTAACTGGATTCCTCAGGCTGTCTCATAAAATGCAACATTCCCCAGGTCAGTGACATGCAATAACGTAACTTCACTGCAACATCATCAGCCTACTTTAGTTCAGTGACTGGCACTCACTTAGTTTTGAACCAGAGATATCGGAGACTAAGTCACTTACCATCCATTTGATAAGTCTAGTTTGTTATCAAGTGTAGCATGGTACTCAGCAATACTGCAAACTGAGTTGACACACACTTTTACTTTTTTTAACTCCTGTCTGGAAATTAAAGGACTCTGTGATTGATCCATTGGTGAAGTGTACTGTAAGCATCTATTCATGCAGTAGGTAATGTGTGCTTCTTAAACTTGGCAGAGATTTATAATTCAGGAGAATCCTCTCGAGTGTGTCCTGGATTCAAGAGTCAATGCCGTTGTTGAATCAAAGAATGTTATGTAGAGATGTTGCAGTGCTCCCATAATTTTTCCTGTAATTTACAGGCTGAAAAACCATGTCAGCCGCGCCTCTTAAGGTTTTGAACTCACACTGAGATTTTGGGAGTTCTACAACAAGAGGAATAAAAACAGTTCTGGAGAGTTCTTGTAATGCTGTTTCCTGTGATAAACCTCACATAGATTATGTTGTATGTTCCACAGTAGGAGTTAATGGAGAATGTCACAAATATGGCAGCCTTGAAATTATTCTGTATTTTCACCTGATTCTACATCAGTGGCAAATTAATTTCCAATGGACATCACACAGCCAGAGAAGCAGGTGGGCTTGAGCATTTTTATCAGTTGGAGCTGCTTTTTGCTTTTACTGTAACTTGGCACTGCAGAGTTTATAGTGTAGAACAGGTGAATCCTTTCTACATCCTTACTGTAAGACATCAAGGTGATCACAGTGAACCAAGTTGATAGCTGGTGATTTCAGACTAGACAATAGCCGGCTAATTGGTGATTCCAACTGTATAATAAATTAAAAGAATTTCAGCAATGTTGATAGAGTTGATGAGGTTGAAAGATATACACTGTGCATCAACTTAGAAACATACTGCTGTAATTCCACTATTACCATGTTCCCATTCCCATTCCCACTATTAAAATGTTTTAGACATTTTTACTTAACATTAACCAAATAACAAAAAACAAAAATGCAATAACCTCAGCTATTATCATTATGGCATTTAGAGTCTAGCTTGCTTTCCCTTATAAAAATATTCGGAAAACCATAGAAATGTAAAAAAGAGCAGCTAGGACTAATGTAGTAACACAGCTTGCTTCCCCTATCCCAGCTTTGAAGATCGTTATGCAGCTACAGTATCAAATCAAAGGGATTATAAAAGCATAAATGTGGACTGGTTGCATTTACTGTACATGAAGCACATCTTACATCTCCCCTCTTTTAGATAATGATTTTATATTGTGACTTCATTTTTAAGTGCTAGCCACACCACATTAACTTCTAAAAGAGTTTTAAAGGAATGTCTGTGACGAGACTGATGCCCTTTTTCTTTAAAAGGTGTAAAAATAAATTTGGAGAATGACTATGCTGAATAGAATAAGGGATGAAGCTACTTTTCCAAATCAATTTAAAAGAAATTAAGATTTGTGGAAGTTTATAGGATCACTTAGGACCAGACAACCATTCAGCATAATTGACTGTATGCAGGATTAAAGAACATTCTGTGTTTTAATCTTGCTCATGGGTATTTAGAACCAGTGTAATGAAGGAAAAGATGCAATTCCAGCAAAATGGAATTTATATAATTTAACCAGAAGCATTATGATGTAATTCAGTAAAGGCAGATGTACTGTATCATGAGCAATATTGGGATGATGAGTTAAATGTTCGGAAACTGTTATGCTTGTTTATTGAATACATTTCAGAATTGCATGGGTACTTAAAGAACATTGCAAATGTATTTGTGATTTCAAGTTTTAATGTTTAGGAAATCAACCCATTTTAAGTTACACATAAGCATTTTAAAAAAAACAAAAAAGTGACTAGTTGGCAAAAACGCACAAAAGATAATGAGACTTAAAAACTACAGTAGTAATACAACCTCATTCTGTCTTTCATGCTCACAAAAATCTCTAAGGTTGTGTAGAGATGCTTTTGATCTCTGCAGTTTCCTTATTTTTTATTTTAGCTTCTTAATTAAAATATTCATACACATCATCGATGTTTTCACAACTTGTTTTACTTCTTTTGCTTATAAAGGATGAGGGGAATTAAGTTATTATCACTTTAACTTTTGCTCCTGTATGTGTGATTTATCTTATTTTTTGGTGTAGTTTTTATGTAGTCTTTAAAGTAATATAATATATGCATTGTCAAAAAGCTCAATTAAAAACATAGCTTCTAATAAGAACTGACTGATATCATTATTTTCAGTGGTTAATTGTACAGAAGTGCTGCAATGTGACTATGTCTCATGCCATTGACAGTTGTTCTCCTCTATGACTCTTATTGAAAATCCAATTTTCCACCTCAGAGCTTTTGTGGATGATTTTTTTCTTTTTTTAACTTTTTTATAAGACATTTAGTCTTTAATACCCTTTAAATATAGTGCCCATTCACATGGTATATCTTGTGTTTTGCACATAGGGAAAATGAATTAGCTCTGCAATAAAAGTTGTTTTCTAGATTTAATAAGGTCATCAAGCACGGCCTTTGCATAGTTGCTGAGATGTTGTTCTTTAATGCAGTTGTTTTCCAGAGTCAGAATATACAATCTTAAACATTTATTTAGAAAAAAAATGAAAGAAATTGAATTATAGATGTAAACAGCATGTTCAATGTAGATTGGATGCATTTTTTAAATTGAAATTGTGAGGGTCATGAACCATTCTATTTCACATTGACTGATCTGATAGTTTGCTGGTCACACATGGCATGATTTATAGACAGCCATAGCCTAATCGTTGAGGTTTATCAGAATGTTTCAGTCACTGAGCACTAATTAGAGAATTTAATTACAATGCGACCCTGCACCTGAGTATGAGATTGGAATTTCAGATTAATACATACTGTAGATGTAAATTCAAATAAAACCAAGTTGATTAAAAGGAAATAAAGATAAGAGAAAACAAAATCTCCATGATGGTAGAGGTTTGGAATATTTTCTTTTTATTTTTGCTTCCTTTAAAAAACATTTTCAACTGTCATTAATTAAAATAATTTCCTTCAATACATTTTTATTTAAAAGTTTGTTTTATTTAAATAAAATTATTATATTTCATTACACTGTTAAAAGGCTGGATGAGGGTAGTGACACATAAGATTGAATTGTCTTTCATAAACAGTAGAATCAAAATTTAAGAACATGACTCTTCCATATTCAATGGTAGGCGTTTATTCTTTTACATTGGTCATTTTGATTACTTAAACTTCAGTTGCAGTAGGACTATGTTTCTCTTAGAACACCTGAGACACAAACTTGTTTTTGTTCTTGCTATCATATCAGTTTTTAGCAGCTCAGTGAGCTATGAGAATATCTGCTTGGTCATTAAGAAGAATCCCACCCTTTTCTCTGGAGTGAATTCAGTGATGATTACTTATTCCTCCCACCACCAGCAGTGATACTAATGTATTCACTTTCCCCTTGGATTGTACATTGTGCACAGTGTGTTCATTCTATCAAACTTCCAGCACGGTTTTGCACTCTGAATGATGATAAAGTATGGGTGCCCGAGGTCAGCTTCCTTACAAAAAGCTTTGTTCTTGTCTCCACTGTCTTCCCACTTCAACGACACACTGCGCTCTTCCTCTAAATAATGCATAGTGCATTCATCAAGAATTCCATTGATGACAACTTGCTTTTAAATCATTTCTGGATTTGCTGCAACTACTTACAGTTAAACTATTCCAAACAAATTCACATGAATAAAAATTAAAATTGGAAAAAAAAATCAAATTTAGAAGTAAAAAAGAATTTTCAAACTTGCTGTTTTTCGTTCACAGCAAAACATGCCAACATTTAATGGCTTTAAAATACCTTTTCTACTAAGTATGGATGTTTAGCATGATATTTTCATATGCTCATCTTTTTTCTACTGAAAAACATCTGAACTCTATGCTAAATTGTACTAAACTGGTTACATTAAAAAGACAGTAAGAGTGATCATTTTTATAGTAGTTTAAACTGCATTATACAAACAAATGACTGAAAAAGGTCTGGTATATTGTTTATAAGATTATGATTACGAATAATTACCTTCAGGATGTTTTGTTACAAAAGTGCTTCTTCAGCTTGTTAGGTAGACCATTGTAACCATTGGTGTAACCATTTAATTTAACTACTAGTTACATAACTTTCTAACCAACTAAAGAAAGATTTATGTCAAAAATGTCCTGAAAAAATAATTTTTAATAATTTAAACCTTTTATACCAAACAAAATCTTATTTTCTTAGATAGATATCACCTGAAATATTCATAATTATCTGAGCTTTTTTCCATAATTCATTAAAACAATCCTTCTGGGACTTCTTAATTGAGTTTCTTTTGGTAGAGAATAAGAAAGGCTTTTTTAATGATTTTTTTTTCTGAAGAAACTGATTAAATCAAAAATGAAGTTTCCACAGGCAAGCTTTTTCTTTGTTGTTAGCAATAATGGGTAATGTCTTGAAAATGTGTGCATTTTCCATCATTAATCTTACAGTTAGTTCACTTCTAAGTTACTGTAGGTTTCACCAGCATAGTTCTAAAATAAAATCATTCTGTTAATGTATCTTTTATTTCCATTTTTATGAAGTGCATGAGTCTTTGCACAACATATGTATTTCAGTCTGAACCTGATTGCTCGCAGGTTCTTCTATTAGTGTAATATTAAACACATTCATAACTTCAGCTGAGATTCCAAAAATATTCCAAAATGAACTGGGCCTTGCAACAGTATTCAGATGCTTGCAAAGTTTTTATGTTAATGTTTTAAAAAGTAATGATATTTTGAATTTGCAATATTTGTTTTATACACAACATACTCTACAAAAAAACTTGAAATTGAACATTTAAAAATGTGTATTCTAAAACATCGTAATCTTACAGTTAGTAATAATTTATTGGGCAATCAATTGCATCTGAGCACCATCTCACTGAATATTCATCTGTCAAATGTTTACTTTTTTTAAAACAGCTGTATTGAGTTAGGTTGTACAGCATACAGTATAAAGTGTGTGCAATTGTCTTAACCTAAATGGGAATCTGGAGACAGCAGTATGAGTACTTTCTTAACAAGAGCTACCGTTTTGGAGTGTAGGATAAATAATTTGAGTCATCAATGTTAAATTTACTGCTTTAATTGTGGACTAATCATTTGGAAGAGCTCAATAGCAGTGAAGGAAGACACATGGTACAGTATAAAGAATGTAGGTCTTTGAAGGAAATAGAAAAAAGCATGAATCATGTAACATCATCCACGCAATATTACCCTATAGAGTAGGTAAGATTTATGGAAAAAACATACATCTTTCATAAAATATTTGTTATGTTTCATATACAACATACTTTGTAGTGAATTTGTGGCACACCTTCCTGATTCATTAAGCAAGTCTAAATGTTTATGTATTTAACCATGGAAACAGTGAGATGGTGCTCAGATGCAATGGATTGCCTGATTAATTATTACTTACTAATGTATAAGCTTACAAATGCCAAGCAGATGGCCCAGCATGGTTAGAATTAATGTGCTAGCAAACATGCAGGTAGTGTTCTCAATATGGCCCTATAGCACAATTCTTTTCTTCTTTTCCTCTTTTATGTGTATGCTATTAAAAAAAGATATTTCATTAACTTTATTCAACTTTAATATAGATCACAAATATGTACAATTACATTGCAATTATATCAGAATCTTAATTTGAACCTGCGTAGGGGAAAAATACTTTCAGTTCAAGTTTATAATAAAGAAAGGCTTGATTGGATCTACTCAAAAGTGCTGAGAAATAAAGTAGCACAATAAATCATTCCTCGTGTATATACTATACATACTGTAAACAATATACAGGTATGTACTGTATACTGTATACTGTATATAGAATAAACAGTTAAAATATGCACTAGCAGTACTGAGATATACAGTAAGGCCTTGTTTGTAGACCTGTTGTGTTTTCCTTTCATTGCAATTCAGTTTCCAAATGAATTCTGATAATTCTGCAATTTTCGCAATTGCAACCATTGTAGTTTACGACTAACTAGTTGTAAAATCTGTTTCAATACTAAATATTTAAAGCAAAGCAATCTCCATGAAAATGAGCTCTTCAATGGTAATACACCTACTGCAGGTGCAATTTTAGAAAACAAAATTGAAAAAAGATGAACATTGCTATTATCACCTTGCCAAAGAACGTCGAACCTGATCAATAATGGGATGGGAGACTACCAGAGTGCTCCTGTAAGTAATTCTGTGGGATTCATAGGGCCAGTAATACTCATCCAACTGGACTAGAATTTCCGCTCCCCCTTAATTTGGGGAAGTAATTTCTGACTTCCTCTCGTGTTATGTTCCTCTCTGTTATACGTGAGGCTTCCAGTACATAATGCCTGCCACACATCCCACAGACTGGTGCTGAATGCCAGAACTGGATGAAGTGGGTCCCATCTACAGTATACCGAATCTAAAACCCTAGAATCTTTTGGGATGAAAAGTACTGTTAGAAATGTAAAGAATTAATATTATTAAGGATATTAGAGAGTCACCTTCTCTAAACTCCTTCAAATCTAGACTCAAAACCTTCTTCTTCAGAAAAGCCTTTACTTAACTGGTTCCATTCTTCACCCCTCTGCTCTTCTTAATACCACCTTCCACGGTCTCCTCTATTGTTATTGTTGTATTGTTGTAATTATAATTGTGTCCTATCTTGTGAAATCTTCTTAATTATTGTTGTAGTTTTCTTATTTATTGTTATTGTCATCCTGTAAAGCGCTTTGAGAAGCCACCTTTAAAGGCGCTATATAAAATAAAGTTTATGATGATGATGATGAGTATTATTATTATTATTATTATTATTATTATTATTATTATTATTAAAAACCTGGAGGTGGTACCACATTCTCTATTTAATTTCAGACATACAGTTTAAAGAAAAAGCAAGTTTTGACATTTGTTCCTTGAAGTTTATAAACTTATAATTCTGCTCTCAAAAGCTTTAATTACACAGCACCAGTGCATGCTATATTTCTTAGTTCCAACTTCACAAATTAGCTGTGCTTTTGTTATCCCTGCAAAGAATTATTAAAAGACTTGTATTTCTGTGATTCTTGTTTTTGTAGTACCACTAGCTTGGGGTGCTAGTTATATGCCTGACAGATCACAAGCTATCTTGAGAGTAGACACAGTATCTACTGATCCAGAATTAACATTACAGCACCAGCCTGTAGCAGAGAACATAATTGCTAGAATTTGATTGTTACTTTATTTTTCTTTGATTTTGAAGATCTTAAAACAGTTTTCCTTTGTTCATAACCACTGTAAGATCTTGATAACTGAGGTTTTTACTCACATAATACCATACAAGTGTAAAACTGTAAAACTTCCAGTGCAACCTAATTGTGGACTAATTGTCCACTGACTGGTGTCACTGCAGACTGAGTGCATGGAAAAAGAAACTTTGACATAAAGAATTAATGTCCCCTTGCAATTGCCAGTTTGCAATTCGCCCTTTGAAAAATTCTAAACCTTTTCTGACCCAGCTATCATTTCAGAGAATCCTTAAGTTCAAAGCTCTGTTAATAGCAAGAAGTCAGACCTTACTTGAATAAATAAAACACAATGCAATCATACAGACTGCCAGTTACTAAAGCTGAACTGGCTTTGTGTGATTATTGGGTGATTGTCCTTTTGTTCTCAGCTACTTGAGTGTTTCTTATTAAGGTTTATAGAGGTCAAGCAATTATCCAAGGTCTCTGCAGGTACAGTACGTTGTGAAGCTGGATGGAGTATGACGATGTGTGTGGGATTTTGTATCATGTATTAAAACTGTTATGTAATGATGGTGATATATCAACAAAACAAAAATACTGCCATTTAAAGGCAAGGTACCCTGGATCTCAGATTCATCTCCACTTGAATGAGCTTTATTGGTTAGCATTATAATAGTGGAGCTTAAGAATTTAAGAAGTTTTAATAAAATTAATAATGATTGTAGGTTTATTACGTCCTTGATGTGTCCAACACACTGTAAGCATTTACAGTATATACAAAACCAGTTATATACTGACCATCAAAAGAAATATCTATTTGTGCAAATACAGTGTGTTTTTGAAAAGTACTGATTTTGGATATCAACTACATTTTTTTGCAGTCATTTATAGGAATTGATTGTCCATGACTGGCCAAGATACATACAAGGGGGACTTGAGTTGTGCATTACCTAGACACCTCATTTTTGAGAGAATTGATTAGGCATACTGTAGGTAATGAAATGATTTAAAGTGTTGAATATCAAGCCTGGTGAAAGTCAGTATATTATCAGCAGTGGTCACTATGATATGGTATATAATGTACTGCACTACAATAGTTGCTGCATTTTGGAGGTCAATACCTTCTTGTGGCAATGGTTAGTTACAGTATACTGTATCTGATTCTTAAAACACATTAAATATAAAAGTCTTTTATTTTCAGTTTTACATTCCCAAAACCAAATAATACTTGCTGTTCTTAAAATGATTTTTTAAAATATGAGAAAAAAAAATCTGATGGCATGCAATGCACTCAATAAGCTGTTGTTGATTATGTTGTTCACAAAGTATTTTGGAGACTTTGTAATAAAAAAAGAAAAACAGCTATGCTATTTTTTCAGTGTAGCACATATTTGTGAAATGCCCTCAGAATCCAGCTCTTAACCCAGGGGGCCCTCAGTCAAGGTGGTGACTGAAAGATATTAAGATGATGGATATAAAATGAGTTTACACATAGGGCTTGAAACTCTATCTAAAATAAGTATTAGACCTCAAAGAGTTTAATGTGTTATGTAATTTCCAATATCATGATTTTGTTTTTCTTAACAGCCCACATAAAGCAAATACAGTATACTGATCCCCTCTAGAGATATGGAATACATTTACCAATAACTAAGAAAACAATGAATTATGAATGCAAAAGGTACAGTATGATATTTATAAGTACACTATATGTACAAACAATTATATAATTCAAGAAGCAGTAGTTTTGTCCAGTAAAGAACTACAAAATTGATATCTATCCATTTCTGGCATTTATATTACCTTGGTAACAGCTTTGAGCATTTTATCTTTGATGGATAAAATGTTTTTTTTCTCCCTTTTTTAGTATATATGTCCTTCATGGTGTATTTCAATGGAGTGAAAATATATTGTGGAACAGTAAGTGCTGGCCTTCCAAGTAATAAGGTAAACTTTTGATTTAATGCTATTTATTAGAGGAAACTTGTGCATACAATAGGCTTTACATCTCTCCAGTCACTGAACTGTTGCTAACCAAAGACAAATCAAGCCATGTACACAACAGTCTGTGAGTTAGTGATGTACCCCCTCACTCACCACCTAGGAATGCAGGACACATCAGCACAGAAAACAAGGGAGGGCTCAAGTACTCAAAGAGAAAAAAACAACAGATATTTGCAATTACAGTATTTTAACATATTTCAGATGTTTGCAGTCCAGTATACCAGTCCAATTGTACTCTGTGATATGCCTATTTTAATGAAGTCTGGGGATTGGCTTAAAACCCAAGGATATCTTCACAATGTTCCTAACTGGCCACAAGCAGGATCATACTCTCCCTTCTTCAGTACACACCTGTCATCACCAGGAAGTATGGACTACTCTGGCAAAAACACCAATATTATTAAATGCAAAATGAGACACAGCTGCTCTGAATGAGTACTTAATACTCAGATGGAGTGAAATTCTACATGATGGGAAGGAGCTGTTGAGACCAACTGGGAGGAAAAGGGTCTGAGGGCTGTGTCTAGCCTTCATGCTTAAGGAGAGGGTAAATGAGAGCATGTTCTCATTTGTAATGAATTGAAATGGCTTATTGACCTCTGAGTCTCAGTAAATTAAGGACACTCAAGAAAATAAAACTTAGGTCTACACTAAGAAGTGTTATACTGTAGGTGCTGAGCAGGTGACCATTTGGTAGATTGTCTGCCGGGGTTAATGAGGAATATGTGTTCTGCGTAGTGTGGATGGGCATGCTGAACCAGGAGTGGCAGGAGGTCTTAAGTCCTGAAGAAGCTGAGCATCAAAAGTGCACAGAGGGATGGTCTAGGGGTGGAGCGGTGGCTCTGTGGCTAAGGATCTGCCCCTGTGACTGGAAGGTTCAAATCCCGCGGCTGGCAGAGGAATCCTACTCCGTTCGGCCCCTGAGCAAGGCCCTTAACCCTAACTGCTCCAGGGCCGCCGTACAATGGCAGACCCTGCGCTCTGACCCCAAGCTTCTCTCCCTGTCTGTGTGTCTGTGTCTCCATGGAGAAAAGCTGGGGTATGCGAAAAGACGAATTCCTAATGCAAGAAATTGTATAGGGCTAATAAAGAAACATTATATAAGTGTAGATCGGAGTCTAGGTGACACAGGTTGAGTTCTGGATACTCCCTGTGTTTTAACATCAGCATGCACTGTAGATTGGCAGAGAGTGTAAAGAGATAATCAAAGTGATAACTGTGTTAGGGGTGCGAGTTATTGTTCTAGAACAGTGTGCCTGGCCAGACAGGACAAGCTGGAAGAGTTAGTTATGGGGGGGGGTTAGAGGGATGGCAGTTAAGGATTAAGTTCAATGCTCCAGTGTCTCATTGTGTGAAGAGCAGGCTGGCATTAAGGATAAAACCGAGTTTAATGTCCTAGAGTTTTTTTTTATTGAGCTTGTTCTTATTTTTGTGAATGTCAAACAGGTGAGTTAATTAGCACAAAATAATTCAGATCAATGGATTATTGCAACATGGATTATTGCAAATTTATATGATGTCACGGATGTCGGAAAGGGCATGGAAACTCCAGTGTTGTCATAGAACCGAGTAAAAAAAAAATAGCAACCCAGAAAGAAGATAACTGTTCAGTGTTGTCCAAGAGGGTACCACTGTGTTAGATCTAGGATCTTGGAGTGTGTCCAAAAGACAGACCACTTAAAATGTGAAAAATAAGTGACATGCTGGCAGTGTCAGTCAATTGGTGCTGAGTGTGCTGGTGTAGTCGCAGCCTTCATTCTAGGATCCATAAATAAAGGTTTAGATTTACTTAACTACTGAACTACCAAAATGATAAGATGGATCAAATGGCCTTTTCTCATTTGCAGCTTGCAGCCTTTGTTTTTACGATACTCTAAGCATTCCAAAATTATCAGTGAAACACAAAATGAACTCTAATGGAACAATAAACACATATATTCTAGCTTTATTGTCTCATCTGTTTTACTAACTTAAAATAGTTTTCAAGTTAGTAAAATAGTTAATGTCCTAAAGGCTTTACTTTTAGTCCTTTAATGTTTGATTTGCATCTACTCTGTAGAATTAAATTATGCACAGTGGAAAGTAATCCAGCTGACCCAGTATACAGTACCTAGTTTCCTTTTTTTTCAAACTGGGGGTTCTTAGTAATTTTACTGATGGTTAAGGAGATTTTGTTTGGAGTCTTACATTACCTGACATAGAAGTCTTAATTACAGATTCAGGTGAACCCCATGCTGAACCACCTGTTATCCTTTTGCATTTGTACGTAAATACATTTTCTATTATATTCACACAGAATATTAAAAAAGCTACAATGAAATGGCCTGTGCTAAAATGTCTATTAGCTGTCTCTACCAATTTATAAGCTGGCAAAATCTTTATAATGTAACCCACAATATGATTGCAACATATTGGTAAGCTACTGTTGTAATAGCTTAAAGACTATTAGGTCCTAAATAATTTGACACATACAGCAGGAGTTGAGATTACTTTTATCTGCATTTTTCCAACTGCTTTCTTATCTATATGGTGCAGTTCTGAGATAAGACCTGATCATCCATGCAGCCACTGTGTACCCACTCCACATGAGATGCATACAATTATGCAAATGATGTTAGAAGTAATAAATCCTTGTTCTGGCTTGAGGTTTTTCTTTACTTTTCTTTACTTGAAGAAAGCTCCTGCAAAGAACTTGAATGGTTGAATTTATAATGGACTGACACAACAGGAGAATAAATTCAATTCAAAGGAATGTTCCAAAAGTAAAGATTATGAAAACTGTGAGTTTTATAAAGCACTGTATTTATTTAGACAACAACAATGCTAGCCTTTTTATTGCAAGCTACCAGTACTGTCACATAAAAGCCAAAAGAAAACTGGTGATTTCTTTCTAGGAAATGTTATATAATTGATGACTCATCATAGAAGATTTTCAAAACTTCAATTAAAATTTTAGTACTTACAACAGAATAATTTCTTAATCTAATCTGGTATGTTTTTTAGGTGAAATGAAAAATAAAATGTGTATTAGGACTTTTGCTACTTCAGAAATTGTTAATACTAATATTTACAGAAGAGATGGTAATAGTATAACCAGACCTCCTTAATTTAATAGTTTTTAAATGAAGAAAATAGAGTAGAACAATCTTTAACAAGATTTTCCAGAACCGAAAGATGAATAATTAGTAAAAATATACAGCATTTTTACAGTGAACAATGTGGGCCATACATTAACACTTCCAGCACTGGAGTGGTGCCCCATCCAGGGTTGCCTTGTACCCATTGCTTGCTGTGATAGATTTTGATTCCCCCGTGACCCTGAATTGAAAGAAGCTGTTAGAAAATTGATGGATATTAAGACTTGATCAGTGATTTCATAGTGTATTGGCTCCTTGATCAAGATGAACTGTATTTCACAAAGACTTGATGGCAGTATACAGTATACTGTTACATTTTTAGCTTCTCTTTACAGTTTATTCCAAAGGTTTTACAGTACATTGTACATTGAAATTGATGGTGTATGATCAAGAAGGTCTAGGTATCATCTAGTACTTCAGGTACTTTAAAAGCATTCTATCAATATTGCTATATGAGTGGCTGTGTGGAAGAAGTGTTAGGCAGACATAATAAGAATAGGAAAATAGTATATGTTTCATGTACAGGATAAAGCCTTTTTATCCACTACTGAAGTGCAGAACCTGCCTTGGTGATGCAGAAGTCATTCTTCACCAGCAGTCCTACTATACAGCAGGTCTATTTAACCAGAATTTAACAAAGATATCAGCTCACATACCTTCTCTTAGTGTCATGGGATTATTGATAACCCCACAGGGATATTAATTAAAAATCTGATCTCATATGATGATCAACACATCCTACAGTATATCCCGAAACGCCACCATTCTGGGACATTAAGTTAGAAATTATGGAGAAGCACCAACATCACTTAAAGTAAGAACCTGCTTTTCCTTAGATATCTCTAGTCCTATTGTCTACCGATCCCAACCTCGCTCAGCTTCTAATATCTAAGAAGATCAAGCTCAAGAGTGGTATCCATTAATGTGTTTAGCTTAAAGCTGATGGAAAGTGTTGTTGATAGTAAAACCACACACTCTTGAATACAGATTAAAGGTATTATTCGGTTCTGTCTATAAGTGTCTAAACATTTTGCCTACAATATCTTACTAGGCTTGTACTGTCTTGTGACAGTTATACAGTGGCAGCTGATGCTCTGTACACGTTGCTCAGTAGTTCTCCAGTCTTTTGCCATACCTGTCACTCTTCAAATCATTAAAACAAAGGTGTTAAATGGCTTATTTTTTGGTATATTCTTCAGGTTTTGAATTGAAAAAAATGAACGCACATTTTAAGTTAATGATATGAAAGTGCAAGAGGTAGGGCTGTATGTATAGTCAATGTGAAAAGATACTGTATGGTGTATCTTGAATAAACTTTAAAATACCATAACAGATTTAAAAGGTCAGCATCATTAAGTTATATATACTGTATATGCAGATAGTTAACAGTGCAAGTATCTACAGTATGTTAAAAGCCTCATACTTAGATGTACTACAGGCTAACACAATGCAATGTTTGAAGTACTTCATAAACACTTAAATAATTCTAGCCTTCACACAGTGACCTCTGCCTAAAATGTTTCTGGTTTGTTGATTTCATTTTGACAGAAATACACTACACCTAAAACAGATAAAACAAATCATTTAACAATTTATAACCCCCAAGCATGTAAATTCTAAACATGCCAAGAGTAATCAGCACAGAGTCATAAAGTAATGTACAGTATGTGCAAATTTCAAGTGTGAAAGGAAGTGAGCAGATTTAAGAAAAAAATAGATTATAATGAACATAACATAAGGACTTTTTATTTATATTATTATTTTATGAAATAGCATTTAAGATGGATAAGATAATTATCTTAATTCGACACTTGCTCAACATTTGCCTTGGTGAAAATTGATTATCACAGGCAAATGAGTTACTGGACTGACACTTGAACCATAACTGGAGGTTATCATAGCATAATTTTAATGATGAATTCATGACAAGCAAAATGGGAGTATTTCACTAAGGTTGACATATATTGAAGAGTCAGTGCATGAACAAGAGATTAATTCTACACTTTAAAAGTCTAATATTTTAAAGTGCACTTTCTGTTTATTTCCTTAGTAATTATGCAAAGTTCTTCCAGAGAAATGCTGAACAAATTTATTAGGTAGCTTTCAAGATGATGCATTGTTAGTAAACTTAGCAAAATGTGAATGGCAATTATCTGTCTAGCCCTGCTATTTTATTTATAACCTAAGATTCCATATAACAAGCTTCCTTCAACAAAAAATTAAATATATAAGTACATACAACTAATTTACAGATGTAATCAACAATGGAGAAAAGGCCAATTAAACACACAGTCAGTGAAACTCAGGAATATAATGAAATGTAATGAAGAAAGGACTGAAAGGAACAGGGAGGAAATTTGAAGGCTATAGATATCAAAGGTTTTACAGAATGGTGCTAGTGTGTAATATATCATGTTTGTGTGTGATTGCCTGGTAATATGTAGTTCTTCATATAATAAGAGAAAGGAAATCATAGTGTATATTTTAATTTAAAAGAAGCTTTGTCCTAATCTGGGGAAATTGGTAGTACGATGAAAATATGAGCTTTTCATGTTCAACTTCAAACTATTACTCTTTTCATAGTGAACTCATACTATGTCAAACTTTGTGACAACTACCACATGTTCAACATCCTTTCTAAAGATATTAAAATGTCTGTCCAAATCATGGAATGTTTAATATGATCGATATCAAAGTAGGAAGGAAAATGTGTTACTCTGTCAAATAAATATTAATTTACAAACACGACATCCAACTTGGAATGGAATTAAAATGTGCTTCATGGCAGTTTGGATTGAAATTAAAATCCAATTCACTTTCAAGGACACTTTTTATGACCTCTCCTTTCTAGTCAAATGTAATTTTTTAGAGAGATATAGACTGGAAAAAGCCTGGAGACTGCTGCAGGCAAGTGTCACTTCTCATTGTATATCCGAATAAGTAGTTTGGGAATTTCAAAACAAAGGTCAGTTGCTTATTGTAAGATGTCTTCATATCTTTTCCTCCGATGACTGGGACATCAGTGATGCAAAAAGGAATCTCAGTAAATCTGGGATTTTCCTCAGTCCTTCTGAGGCCACGTGAAGGAACTGCTTGGTTAAATGTGAAAGCAACTGAATAAGTTCCGACCCTTTATTCCCAGCGGTGCTGTACTTGATGTGGGAATGACATACTAATCTAATCCAAAACTGTCTTGGCTAAGGTAAGCATCTGTTTAACAGTGCTAAATACTGCCTACATACTGGTATATCTATAGTTTATATTAAAAATATCCATATTTACTTTATATACAACTAAAAGGGACATGGTGGTGTGGTGTTCAGCATTACTACCTTGTAGCACTAGAGCCCTGGGTTGATTAATAAATTAATTTAGAAATAATGTGGAAGGAAAACATTAACACCATGCAGCCTCACAGGACTTTAGTTGATCTCAGAAGAACAAATGAAAAGTTATAATTGAGAGGAGAGCATTTGCCCAAACCTGTCTTTTGCTACTAGGTTAATTTGAATGACCATTTTGTTTTACTTGTGTGTAAGTTGCTTATACTGTACATTCATACAGTAGATCTAGATATTTATTAAAGGATCCTAAAGAAACCACTTCAACAACCCCCACAGCACTTTATGTAAAGAAAAGCTTCCTGATTTCAGTCCCTAAAATGTTGATTTTAAGACAAAATAAAGAGATGTCAGATTTAAACTCTAATTGAAGGAGAGTGGATTTACCACTAAATGTAATAACCTCTTGAAATCAGTGGGGACGTTTGCTGTTTGTTGACAATATTAACATTTCTAAATTACAAGTTCTGAAAATGTATTACTGTACGTACTGTATGTTCAAAAGTTCAAATATGCCATGGATGATCAAATATTTTAATTAGTAAAAAGACAAATATGCATCAGATATAGGCCTATTTACTCCATGCCTGTTCTATTATTGGAGCATTTATAAGTTTTAGTCCTAAATTATGTCTGATGTTCATAATAATATTTATATAATTATATTAAATTAATATAATAATAATGGATTTATTAGTCGATGGCCAAATCTGTAACATACTGTAAATATACTGTAAATATCTGAATTAAGACAAAATCACAAATATACATTTTCATTATCTTTCTCTCCATTACATCTTTGAAGTTGGGTAGAGGGTAGATGTACTATCCCTTAGTGTCCATTTCATTGAAATTTAGCTCTACGTTAAATTAAAACTTCAATAACACAGATCCAGATGTTCTGCTTCATTTCTTATAAAAATGAAGTATTTACAGTTCATTTATGGTATTCCTGATTCGACTTTTTTAATGTACCAGTAAAAGTATCCTGTGATGCAAAGGACAGTTGCTTGAAGAGGGTGACAGCTGACTATAATTCTTAAATGTTATTTATTTCAGTTTTTAGAGTATGCATCTGTAGTTTTGAAAGCACCTTCAGTCCAACACCACCTACTCACAAAAGTAGGTCAAAATGGGAATGTTTTATTTTATGATTCAGGCAACACATTTGAACTGGCAATGCTCTGTGTAGCTCTTGAATGCTTTTGTCATATGTCATTAGTCACTGTGCAAAATGTCCCAGTAATAGAGTGTCCCTGAATTTTCCTCAGCTCAGGAGAATTTACCTTTGATTGATGGCAGATCACTTGAAACTGGTTGACAGAATTTTCAATTTATTGTGAGGAAATTGCTCTTTTCTTCCAGTTATTCCCACCTTGGATAAAATTGTAGGAAGGAAGGATGATATGCTGCTGTACCTAACAATAAAATTATGATTGATATTGCCTCATAACAGCCAACAATTACGAGTTATTTGACTTTTATTGAATAGAAAATGCTTAAATAAAATAGAAATGTTCTTTTATGGAATGGAACTGTTACAGTTATGTAGAAGGCAACAGTGAAAAATTTGTTAATTAATCAACCTGTCAAATAATGTACACGACTTCTTTTTCAGAACTTTTGGTGTGTTATACTGAATGCAGGCACAAAGGGTACAAATTTTGTCAAATATCTCAGGTCGTTTTTGTTTTTCCAAATGCTCTGAGGGATACTTGCAAAGAGATGCATATAGTGAAATCAATTAAAGCGCTGTTCTGCCAAAAATGGGTATGTTCTACTACAAAGAGTCATTGTACTGTTAGCTGTTTGGGAGCACAAATAGTTACTTAAAAGTTAGCAACTTATTATTTAAAAAAAAACATTGTGACATGTGAGCCTAAAACTGTAACTAGCTTATTTACTGTAAGTATTTAATATTTCAGTAGAAGGAATACCATAGGACCCGTCATTTATTCCTCAGTTCTTATGGACTGGAGTTTATCATAATTTTCTTTCCAGAAAAATCATGCATACTCAGTGCCTCAGGTTTCCTATTGTACACATCATTGGTCAGATACAATACATCTGGAACTGGACCTGCTCATTCATACTATTTCTCACAAATCATAACCTCTCAAGTACATTCATAATACAGAAATAATGGAGACATTTGTCGATGGACAAATTATGTTCAATGAGATGAAAGAAGAATCATCCATGGTCATGTCCATGGTTTAGAATTTGTGGTTTGTATACTTTGTTTATGCTAGCAGCTCTCAACACTTGAGGCTTTCCACTCTATTCCCTCAATATTTACTTGCCTGCTACTGTTGGAAACACAGAGCTTAAAGAAACTGAAAAAGACTTACAGTAGGTGATTATGTTCACACATCACACATCTTTAAGCATTATTTTCTAGATCTATTGTGTTTTTTTTTTATTGAGTATATAAGAATGGCTCATTATTATAAACCGTGAAGTGAATTGATCTGCTTTGTGTTAATTGTTTCTTTTATGAGAACAATAAAGTAAATTCTGACCTGTACTGTAGAAAATGTGCCCATTTGTGGGGAAAAAAAGTGCTAAAGTGCCTTTAGGTGAAATGGCGTTGCCAGTGCATTTTCAGGGGTATTCTGTATTGTTACTTTCATTATTCCTAAGGTATTTTGCTCTAGGGCTTCTAAGCCTTTTAGAATATTCTCCAGACGTTTTGGTAATATGTTCAGATTCCCCTGCCCTGACGTTAATGGATTCTTTTCATGGAAGTATATTCTTGAAACTGTAATCCTGCTGAGAGAAAGTTTGAAATTCAATTTAAAGTTATGGAAAGATGTTTTTTTTTTCCGTTCTTTCTCTTCTGTTGCAGCCAAGTCATGATAGGATGACTTTAAGACTAGAATGAATATTTTGTGGGTCATATGTGGACCTCACATATGCAGCTTTGTTGGTCAAAGAAAAATATATTTTTCTGTCAAAGGTTCTGAGTTCAAGAAAAGATGAAACAATCCAAGTAAATAAAGAGATTCATTTTCTGTTAATGTCATTGCAGTTAATATAAAGGTTTATCTTAGGCACAATTCATAGTATATTAGTTATAAAAAACATCAAATATAATTATAACTAAGTCATTATATAACAAAAGTGCTGTTCGTTTGTGGACATTGTGTAATAGCCTAAAGTATGGAGGTATCACTTATTACCTGTACATTAGGCAAAAAAAAAACGCTTAATGTTTTAAAAACATTTTGCCCTTTCTTTTTTGATTGTCCAAGTGTGACGTCTGGATTTTCATACTTCACATGTAACTTCCAGTTATATATTTTGGCGTTTGTCTCAGAGGCACTGGGTCATACTGTCAGTTTCACGGAAGAGGAATCAATAAGATATTGTCTGACAGCTGATGAAGAGCACTGACAAGAAAAACATTCTGCAGCTTTCTTGTCACTTTGCAGCTCCCCTTGTTATGTATAGTTTCATCTATAGATTGAGTCCAGAATGGTCTTAAAATATTTATAATTTTATATTTAGATGTTAATAAAAATACAAAGTCTTGAAAACACAATGTTACATTCCTTTAGGTAGCAATTACTGTAAAAAATCATGGATATACAGTATTCCTACTTTTAGTATACAACCTGAAATTAAGGTCGCAACAGACGTTCAATTTTATAAGTGCTACCAAACATACAGTAAATCTGCATGTATAATACAGTACTAAGAATTTTGTTTGCCAAAAACTGTGGTGAATTATGCGTAGAATAATCATATGTTATTTGTTGTTAACTAAACTTATCATTATGCTACATTTTGAGTGGTCCATCTAAATTCAGACTTTTCAAAATTGATGCTTTACATTAACACAGAAATTGACTCAGTAGCCCTACAATGGCACTTACTGTACATAAAAATGGTATTTGAAAAGGGTATACAATATTCACATTCTCCCTGTGTATGCATGGGTTTTCTCCAGGTGCCCCATTTTCCTCCCTACTTCCAAAGAAGTGCTTGCTAAGTTTATTGATGTATAGAAATTGTCCCTGTGTAGAAATGCACTTTAATGGACTAGCATCCCATTCAGGTTTTAGTTCCAGCTTGTATGTTAGACTCCAGTGAACTACAACTGTCTATAAGGTGAAGCAGCTATAGATAATTGATGGGTGGATGGTATTTGAATAGCTTGCTTTATATTAAAGAAACTTGGTTGTTGTGATTTATAGTTATCCTGTTTATTTTTGCTTTGTTTGTTCCTTGCGGTCGCAGGCATGACAGCAATACAGCAATAGTAACATTGTTGAATTATGAATTTCTTACCACCCCTTAATTTTTTTCTGCTCTTTACCCTTTCAGTTTCATCCATAAAAAGCAAACCCTAATTACATCATGTAATTTCAATACATATTCAGCAATCTGTCTTAGTCCAGTGGGAGCAATGTGGCACCAGAGGATTTGTTGGTAATGATAGCCTGTCAAAGCTACATCTGTCTAAAATAAATCTTGAAGGCTTCTAACAAACAGGAATTCCCCAAACATAGAAGATTCACCTCAATGCATTTTGTTGCTCTTTCCCAAGAGAAGCATGCATGAATTAAAATGGAAACTCCAGCAATTAAACATTTCAAAAAGTTTTTGAGTGAATGGAAAGCTATACTTTCAGCATGTTTTTTAGATGTAATAAAAAGAAGAAAAAAAAAGATCAAAGATACAGAAAATAACAAATTGGAGTGTGCAGAAGCCTTTTGTATTCTTTTATTTTAAAAATGTAACCCTAAGGTTTATTAAAAATACATTTCTTGTCTTTCTGTAATTATAGAAAAAAATCATTATTATTGGCAATTTAAATTTGTACTAGTGAGCCTGTTTAGCTAGAAAGGCAATCATGAAGCTTGTTTGCAGAAAAGAATCATAATGCAGATCTTTTTCCATGCACTCCTTTCTGCTGAGTAGGGTCCCAATCGACCACAGTTTTTTTCTTTTGTGTTCCTGTTTCCTACCAATGAAAGGATTTAAAATTGTCTTCACGATATCTTGTGTAACATGCGTACAGTAGCAGCTTTTTTTAAAAACAAAATCCAGTGTTTAAAACCACTTTAGTTCCTGTCCCTTTTAAAACCTTGACTATAATCCAGAAGTGATAGCCTACAGTACTTGTCACTCCGTCTTTTTTCGTTAAGGGTATCGCAGACCAAAAGGCACTGAGAAAAACAAATCAGTCTGATGAAGGCAAGCAGCACTGCACTGCAGAAGTGTTTAGTGGTCCCCTTCCAAAAACAGTGATGGAATATCTATTGTATACTGTATCTAGCAAACCAGACAAAATAACAATAAAAATACAAACACTAACATGAATGAGGTATAACAAGTTTCTATGTTGTAACTTGCTGTACAGTATAAGCCAACTTCCAGCACAACCTTCCATATTACTATCCACCTTCTCTCCACTCCAATCAACACTCACTTAAGTACTGTATATCTAGCTCCTCCCATAGGAATAATCCATTCAGGTAGATGTACTGTAGCTCTCACAATGAGTACTTGTTTATACAAAGGCTGTATTATAATCCATTGTAATATTTTACACTTTATATAACATTTTAAAAATCCTGATAATATTTTAAAAATGTATTAAGCATTTGTAGGATTAACTTGGATTGTGTACTTAATCAACATCACCCAGTAACAATTGGTCTCTTCCAGCTCTGAAAACCTTTGCCTTCAGGCACAATAAAGCCTACTATTGTTGGTTTGCTCTGGTTCTTTGGGGGGGGGGGGTCTTAGAAGCAAAAAGTAGGTATTGTTTTTGTTTGTTATTTTGCTTGTAAAAACTCTAAAAGAATGGATAATTTCTGTTTTATCTTGTCTTATATTACTTTATGTTCACTCAAAAGGAAAGTTAGATCTTAGTTTTGGTTGCATTGGTGTTGCATTTCTTTGGTTTTTATGATATAGTGGTTACTGTAGACTGGGCCTGCTCTGTCACATTAAGATGCTAAGACTTGATAATTTGTAAACGTACAGTATAAATGCTACTCTTGTTTGACATTACTGTCTTCAATGTAACAATTCCCACACAATATAAAACCCAAATGAAAGGTTATAACAAAATTAAATGTCAATGCAATGTTATAAGTCCTACCAAGTACTATATATATCCTAAAGTACTGTGTAATACTAGGAATTTTGCAATGATGTTCTACTGTATTGAAAGCTATTGAAAATCAAATTGCTTGTGGGGAATTATGCAATGAAAATCAATAATGTTGTGCATTTTGTGTTTTACTGAGGACATAATTGTTTAAATAATTGATTTAGAAATTCTCTACAATAGCATGAAGCTTCACATCAAGCCTCAAATATTTGTTTGCAAATAAGAATGATAATGCAGGTGTTTTTCTTTGCATTCCTTTCTGTAAGGCATTCAAGGGTCTCAATCAACAACAGTTTTTCTTTTGTGTTCCTGTCTCCTGTAAGTGAAATACATTAATTTTTGAATAACCAAACAGCTTCTTTATTATAACAAAATACATTGTTGAAGGTGACAATTAACAAAACAAGAGCTGCTCTACCTTCAATTATCCTTTTTTAGTTTGTTATATTTATCCTTTTAACTTTTCATATTTTTATTATAATTATATATTACGACAGCCATTATGTTTGTGCAAACATACGAATTTTGCTCAAATACGTGTGTTGCTTACTTAACGAATCCAGAATAAAAGGTTAAAGGTCCTATGAGGTTTGATATGACACATGACCATATCCAAAAAAAAAGTCCTGGAGAACTCGAGGCCATACGTTTTTACACAGATGAATTTAAGACAGATTTCTGAATTTGAGTATCCATTCATATTCCAACTGCTTTATCCAATGCATTGCTGTGGGAGAGCGAGAGACTATCCCATCAAGCAGAAGGCAAAAGGCAGGATACACCCTGGATGGGACACCAGTCCATCGCATGGCACATACAGACAGAAACATACAGTAGACACTCACACAAGGGCCAATTTTCACAGAAGCAAATTAACCTACCATGCACTGTATGTCTTTGGACTGTGTGAGAAAACCTACTGTACACAAGCACAGAGAAAACAATGTATGAAACTATCCTTCATTCTGTATTTTGCTGAATAACAAACATCAAATAAAAATTATTTCCCTTAGCAATCTGAAAAACACTATGAGTTCAATCAAAATAAATAATAGAAGAAACATTGCAATAAAATTTGTTTTCGTGGGTGGAACTGTGCTGTGTCAATTGCACTGCTGCCTTGCACACAATCCTGGGTTTGATTCTGGACTGAGGTACCTTCTTTGCACGTTTCTGTGGATTTGCTGCTGGTGTTTTTGTTTTCTCCCACCTTCTAAAGACATGCTGGTTAGTTTAATTGGTGGCTCCAAATTGTCCCTGTGCTCTCCTGTGTGTGTGCATGTCCTGTGATTGACTAGTACTCACATCAAGCTATAGTCCTGTTTTGAGCTCTAAATAAGGTTCAGGTTGTGTCAGCATTAGTCAGTGATTATTGGTGTTATGATAATGGGTGAATACTCTATATTAGACTTTTTCAGTATTATATTTATGCTGTCACAGATTGTGTGCATGTTCTGTAATAGGACTACAAACAAATTCTATGACACAGTGTTTATTGAACTGTAGTGTAGCACACGGGAAATAAAAAATAGATTTCCATCTGCATATTCTGTAGATTAAGTATGTTTAATTTTGGTTATCTATTCTTTATCTTCCAAGAAAAAAAAATGAATTGGAGAAAGGGCAATTCTGCAGAACTTACAAAGAAAGCAGTTAACGCATCAAAGTTTTATGTTAATGTTTAACTGCTAGGGCATTCTTGAAAATTTGACCAGGGTCTCTATGGGTCCTATTTTTGTAACTCAAATTACATAAATTATTGCAATATCTGTTATCACACTTGTATGTTTCACATATTTATTCAATATAAACACTATAATTAGAATGTAGTGCTCCCCCCAAAACAAATGCTGGATGTCACTGGACTTTAACAGTGTCAATTCAAAACACAAGGAAATAAAATGTGAAAAATGATATGCTAATTGTGAAGTTTGGGACCATTTGTATCATACCCTAACCCTGCCTTAGGGTGACTTTTCGATGTTGATTTTTTTAGAATACCAATATGTCTATTAAGGAAATGCTTGAGATGAAAATCACAAATTGAAACTGACCTTCTGTATAATACAGACGTTCTCTGTTTGCTCATTGATATCATCCATCACCTGGAAACGTTCATTGTCTTCTTATTACTTCTTAATTCCTAAATTTGAAATTTCTAATATGCAGTGATGGATTGTAATGTAGGCTTGTCAGAATCAATTGAGATTATCATATGTACAAAATACACCTTCTACCTGGATAGTTTTATATTTTTTATATACTGTATATGTTTTATGTTAACAAATGTTTGAATATATTCTTTACCTAATTTTTTATTTTGTAGACAAAGTGACAAAACCACATCTTGGAGAAGAAGCATGGAGATGCTCTGTGTAATGATACATATAAAATAAAAATCCAGATATTCCCTTCATTAGGTGTAATAAGTAAAATTATTCTATTTATTAATTTGTATTAAATATATTTACTGTGGTCACAATCCTAAAAGAATAGTGTCAAAATTCATATCAAGTCAAAGTAAAATGAATGTTTTTACTGTTTTCCAAAGTATTTGGTAGTGTTCAAAATTAACCTATATATAGAATATGTACTGTAATTCTCCCTGAATTCTTTTGCCATGTGGTACTACCTTCGTAAGTTCAATAAAATAGTTTTCATGACAAAACTGGTGCTTAAAACGTAGCATATAGTGAAAACAAGACGTACAGTATTTGTTTTTTCCATTGGATCTTAAATCTGAACTGATGAATCTCTCATCTTAATCATAATTTTACAATTTGTATTGAATTATATTACTTGTGCTTTTTAACTCTATTATTTCTGTCACTCTAGTTTTTTTTTTTGTCTATGACTCTATGTCATGCCTCACAATTCTAACAAAGAAGAAAAAAGTCCAGTGTTCAGCAAAAAATATTTATCCACTGTGCCACACAGTCCTTTGAACAAGTCTATTTGTCCTGTTTTACGATGCCATTTGTCTTATTTGATGATGCACCATCAGTGGAAGTTTTTATTCCTTTTCATTTCACACAGTTGATTTACAGCAGTCCATTGTTCATGTCATCTATCAACACTGATTCAAGGTAAATTCCAGTCTTGCTCTGCCTTTTGTCTGCCCATCAAAGGAGCTCATTTCTGAGTTTGAATCCATGTTTTTAGTCTCAGGAGTTAATGTAGTTCTGATTTTTATTGTTCTGAACAAAAGGAAAACAGCAGTTTTGCTTATTCCTCAACAACATACAGTACCTAATGTGTTCTGTCATTGTATCTAGAAGAGTTGATTCATTTGGAAAGCAGTAACTCAATAATGTGAAAATTAAATTTGACTGTTACTAATAAATCATTCTACTTTCTTGAGCTTATATTACACATTCTAAATCTGATAAATTACACACTTGTACTGTGGGTTTTACTTATATTTTACTTATATTTTTGTCTTTTATCAGGCACATATTTGGGCTAACAGTGGGATTCATATGTTATTATTAGCGGTAACTTAATAATAGTAACAGCTGTAGTAGTACTATTGAGTGATTGCAAAAATCAAACAATGCCCTTTTAGTAAAAGCTAAATATATCTGAATCACAAATGCCACTATATTTAAATTAAAATATTATAATACATTGAAATATTTTTAGGGTAAATAAAAATGGGGGAAAAGACATTTTAGATGTGCCTGCAGGCAACCTAAATTGTTTTTAGATTTTATTTCTCAGCAGTCATATACTGTACAATATTCACAAGGAGAATTAGGTAAAAAATTGCAGGGCTTTTCTTAATATTATTAAAATGTTTTCTAACTTCTCTGTTTCACCTTGCCAAGGAAATTAGGACCTGCTTTTCAAGAGAAAAAAAGTCGTAGTCATTCTCACTATTACAATTTGTTTTTCGAAATCTCCTTGGCATGCTCTAAAATAGAGTTCACAGTCTTGCCTTCATCTTACAGATATGACTTTGTAAACCTGTTCAAATAAGAGGTCTGTCAAATATAATTAACAAACTGTATAATGGATGTTTTTAAATACATTTTTTCCATTAACAGTTTTTTTTGCTTTCTCTTGTAAAATTCTGTACAAACAATATTTCTGCAAAAGTATTGATGGTGTCTGAGTAAATATGCAATATTTGGTCATTTTAGGAGTTATGTCATCCAGACGAAGTCAAAGGCCTCTGGCCACTATCATTATATATTAGTTCAAGAAGGTAGCTGTGTCGGCATGCATAGGCTGCAAAGGAACAAGGAAAGGTTTATTCCATGTCGAAAAGAGAAGAAAAGAAACATAACGTTTTGGCTGTGGAGCCTTGACACCCGAAGAATATATATTTTATATTCAGCATGGAATAAACCTTTACTTGTTCCTTTGCATCATATATACATATTGTATTAGATACATGCAGATGTCTCATACATAAGTCTTTAACTATTGATGATAAACATAATTCAAATAAAATTCAAATAGTTATGAACTTACAATGGGATCAAGCAAGCTGTTATTTAGAAGGTTTGTATCTGTATTTGGGGTTGAAAGCAGGCACAGTGATTAGCAATTCTGCTTTGCAGCATCAGGTTTAATTCCTGGGGTGTTATTTGTGTGTAGTTTGTTCTCCCAGTGTTCACGTGGATTTACTTAAAGGTGATCTGATTTCTCCCCACAGTCCAAAGACATTCTGGTAGGTTAATCATCTTCTGTAAATTTGGACATTGTGCTAGTGTGTGTGTATCTGTGCATGCCCTGCAATGGACTGGCAGCCTGCCCAGGGCATATTCTGCCTTGTGCCTGTTGCTTACCGGAATAGGATCTGGTGTCACGATATTAGTTCCCCCTCCTTAAGGGTGCTCCAGCCCTTTCACTCAAGACTGTATTTTATTCACCTGCTCCCTATTCCCAGCCCACCTTAAAAGCCAGGCTCTGACGCTCATCCGCGCTCTGCATCTGATTTCCATATCGTGCGAGTCCGGGACCTGGAAGCACCTGGTCCCGTTAAGGTTTTAACCTCGGTTCCCGTTCCTGTTCCCTCTCCGCTGGTTCCGACCCTTCGTGTTTTTAATTCCTTCTTCTGATGGATCTCCTGGTTTTTGGACTTACCCTTGCGTTTTGGATTTTCCCTAAGGACTACTCTCGGATTGTTCGCCTCGGCCACACCTCCCCCGTGCACCAGCGCACCTTGGACACGCCCCCTTGTCTTCAGCCCCGTTTTCCTGCATGACGATTCCCTAGTGTTTCCCCACTCCGTCGGACTGTGTCGTCCGCATAGGGTCGGGAAAGAACTGTTCGTTACATCTGGCTTCCACTGTAACCCTGTACTGGATAAAGCAGTTTAGAAAATGAATAGTTGATGATTTCACTTTTCTACAGTCATTCAAACTTCCAATATAAAAAAATGCAGATTTGTTATACAGTACATAGCTAAGATGATCTATGAAAGAAAAAAACACAGTGTTTGTTTCATTTCATGCATGGGCTGAAGGACTTTGTTGAAGCTTTGTTAGGCATAAATCTAATAGTTACATAAAGATAGGACAATTTTGTAAACATTTTGAATGTTTACATTGTACACGCAATACCTGATAACAAAGAAGTATGATTGCCAAAAAAAATTGAAAAGTCCAAGTTGGTGTAAGTGCTTAAGGGTTGAATGTGTTCCGTTTTAAATTGAACACGTGTGGTCTCCTCTGATTAATAACGAGAAAAAATGAAAATCAAAGCCTTTATAGTCTGGCTGTTATTGTTTGTGGCTGATGCTTCATCAACTGATTCTTTCCTTTGGGAACCATTTGTTTCCCATTTGCCTTCAGGTTGTCAGTGCAGAAGTGAGATGCCTGTGGATTTACATTGTATTGAAGCACACAATAAGAATCCAAAATATGAAAACAAATGGGCAAGCAATCAGAAAAAAGACAATGAAGATTGTTATATTTTTGTGGCACTGAAGGTTGGCAAACAGACAAGTCTTATGAAAATTTTCAACCAGCATTTTAATCAATTTAGTGAATGTTTGGCCTGAAAATAAATGGTACAGGTTTAGGCTATCAGTCCTCCTTTTTTGAAATATTTTGTGAGATTTATGCAAAATATAAAATGCTTTGAATATCTGGTACAGATGTGACACTGAAAGCAGCAATTTTCTGTCTCTAAACAGATAAGTTTTCCACAATTAATCCTTCTGAGACTTGTCAAGGTCAGATACCCTGAAGGTACAGTACAGGTATAACTATACATTTTGTTGTAGGATACAATATGACATACAATATGTTTGTATTACTTTGTTTTTGCACATCATGCAGTTTATACTGTATATCCAATTTTTCGTATATTTGAGGCTTTTTATAATATATTCAATAATCACAAGGAAGTTGTTTTATTACTTTGGACAAATTTTGTAAAAGCAAACTAAATGCCTTGCTCAAAGGCACAAATTCAGTGTTTAGACAGGGATTTGAACCTGCAGTCTTCCAGTTATATACTGTACCGTAACTACCCTGATCTGAATATACTGTATAAACAATGGCTATAATAACATGAGTACTGCATATTGAAAGCTTGAGGCAAATTATACTAGAATTATAAAAATAACTAAAAGAATCTTAAAGCTTCTGTGGTCTAATATAAATTATACAGTAGGTGACAGTTTAGGTGAGGTTTGCACCTAGCTAACAATCTAATTTTTGCTATCTGCTGTGTTCATGTCCCATGAGTGTTAAGCATTAACATTCTCAGAGGCATGTTTAGATGAGGTCTTGTGTATTACTGAAATAAAACTGTAGATTTCACACATATAGCTCTTGTACTTGGTACTGGTATCAGCTTTTTTGTTGGAAGTATGAAAAAGACTAGTAACTATGAATCCATAATTTATAACTTCAAAACTTTAAGGAGTGACCTAAAACTAATCAATAAAATAATGCTGTAAGAGGCAGATAGTCTTTTATTCATAGTCAGTGATAAAAGAGCAGCAATTTACCTATACTGTACATACTGTATATTTACAATATGCTATTATGGGGAACAACTATGATCTACAAATCTAGTGTTCAATAACTGGCAGATGATTTTCAGACTGATATTTAAGGCTTGAGGTTTGTATTTCTTCACAAATTTGGAGTCTGTGTAAGAAACAATTGCAGGCTGTTTGAATTAATGTAGTAAAAGAATGGGTCCAGTAGAAGCAGCTCAAACATAGTGTCTTATCTTATTTAATCATTTAATCAGTGACTGTAATGGTTTATAGACTGTGCGGTACACTCTGTTGTCTTCAAATGTTAAACAAAGTCAATAAACTTCAATACCCTTTTTCTCTTTTGCAGCCTTTTTTAGGAGTTAACATTTTTATTGTTTTTATTTGGAATTGTCTTGGCTTCTATAAAAGTCAGAATAAAACATATTAGAAAAGGAAAATACAGTAAGAACGCAAAGTAGAGGCAGAAATTGCAAGATTCCTTTATAGGTATTTTATCTATATATAAAGTATATCAAGTCACAACATTAATCAGTTCAAATAATTCTATCCTTGTGCAGAGTTCAAATAAAGGCACAATGTAGAATGTGTTTCAATTGTCTTTATTTGCACATATTTCAGAAATACATGTATTTCTAAATCTAAATGCATTGCATAATTTATTTTTTAAAATACCTTAACTGTCATGGTCTAAATTCTTTAAATAAAAGAATAAAATAATTAAATAAGATGGATGTAGCAACAAAATTTAGAAAATGCATAAATCTACTGACAGTTTGATTTAGTCATCTTAAGTCAAGTGCTGTTGTTTTACATCAGTGGCATTAAGTGGTATGTTAGTGAATAAATAAAAGGGCTGTCACTTGAACCATTTAAAACTGTAGATCTGCAAATAAAATATGCAATTATAGTGCCTGTCCCCTTTAGATGCCGTAAAAGCTTTTCCACAATAGATAAAAACCATTAGCAATAATAGAAAAAAATAAGACATTTATTGGCTTTTCCAATTTCAGAGGAAGAACACAAATTTATTCCTGCACCTGTAAGATAATGGAAATCAAGTTTACAGTACAAAAAAAGAGTTAAGTGGCACATTACTACAAACAGAATAAAGAGAAAACTACTTGTGACAATAAGACTGTCTTCATTAATGGTGAAAATACAGTATGGAACAATTGTGGGTAAATTGAGTACCATGATACTAAAACAGCAAAGAGATTTTGGAAGTTGAAAGGGAGCTGAATATCAAATAAGTTTTAAGTTAATCATTATCTGTACTATTTGTTCACCACCTGGGGTTGCTTTTGCCTTCAAATTAATATTTTCTTGTTCTGGCTGAAATATTTGGCAAGTCAGGCAGGCAATTGACATTCACATCATGTTTCAGGCATGGTTTTGCAGCTTTAACAGTTGTGGTCAACTTGTCCTGAATGAGCTATTAAAAAGCAGCTCTATATAAAAGTAAAGCTTTGGTGTAAGCTAAAAGCCCCCAAGGGACTGGATTCCCACAGAGATCGTGAAAAAAATGCTTCCAAAGGCATATAATTTGAAGGATGCATTGTGTAAGGAAAAAATGATTAAAAGCGAAGTGTTTATAATAAGACAATGTTATTTTGAAGGACTTTTCCACTCTTACAGGCTTTTACAAAGAAAGAAAGAAAAAAGTTGGTATTGCACAAATATATGGCTCTTTCAGCATACTGGATACTGTAGCTAACATTTTAAGAGCAAGCCTTTTCTGTACTATACATAAAGATTTTCATAGACCATTTTTTTTCAAACACAAATTTGTAAAATAAAGTTTATGCATCATTTCTATGTACAGTGTAAAAGACTTTGGTTTTGTATGGTTTGTCTGGAAGCTTTAAGAAAGCATACAGTATATAATTTAAATGATCTTGATTGTGATTGCAGAATATTTAAATTAGAGTTTGTGCAACCAGAAATTCTTAATAGAGAGCATTCAAAAACAGGTGTACATCCATTTGTATTATTAAACCCTCTGCTGATTTTTTTGTGAAGGCAGTATTCAAGGTTACACAGTAATCAAGCTAATGAACCAGTTTCCACATGCACAGATAGAAATGTCATGAAAAACAGCAATGCAATCATGTTAAAAAATAAGGTCTCATAGTAATATGGAGATGTTAATACACGTACATTTTGTATATTTTTGTTGCCTTTATACAAGTATAATTTGAAAAGGATTAAGAATGTTATCATAAAAAAGAAAAAATCAAGTCATGACAAGCACTGCAAAAGGCAGGCCAGCTGTCATAGGGGAATGAGAAATGCTGGTATACTGTAATTGCCATCTTACTTCTTAGAAGACATTGATTGCCAGTCAAACTGGAATTGTGCTCAAACAATGCTTGAGCTGTGATTAAATTTCTTACAAAGGTGGATAAGAAGGATGTGAATATTCATAAAAAGATTAAAACTATTTACAGATATGATTAAACTCAACTGGAGGAGTGGATGAAAAAGTTTAAAGAGGAACAAACCAAACTTCAAGACACTCCAAGGTCTTGAATGCCAAGTATTAACAGTAAATGCTGCAAGCTGACTGGATCATCTGCACAGTCCTTTGAATCCTAATTGTTATGGACATTATCATAGTTTAACATGTACCAGTACTTATCTGAGAAAGTTGTGAGCTACGTGTAATACAAGAAAGCCTATACTGTTCAATTAACACAAATGCCAAGTTTGTCATGGTGTGACATTTTGAGTTATGCACCACAACATCCGTGTGAAGCATCATGTGTAATGTATGTGATTTTATCAAAGGGGGAAATAATACTTTGTCTCACAGCAGGGGAAGCACCTTGTGGTTAGAGTGGACAATGGTGAGAATTGTAATTCACACGAGAGATATTTGCTTGGTGTGTTTTGCCACATACTATACAGTATATTGATAAGATATTTGAGAGTAAAAGTTTAAGGGCCACCTAAATTTCTTTCAAATGTTTGTGATATTATCAATATTCCAACATTTAAAAGAATGCTGAAGCGTGTTAAAACTGAGATTCTCCACCACAACAGAAATAATCTGTCAGATGAACCACTGAAATATGACTGACTTTTACTTCAATTCAAAAAGAATTTGTTTAATTTAATATGCATGTTGAAAAATGATATGGTTTGTCAAAACATCGAGGAGTTTGAGGCCTAAAGTCTGTCAGCCTAAGATATCTTGTTCAACTTGTAACCGTAGGGTTTTTATCAAGTTTAAGAATACAGGTTGGAAGAAGCTTTATTGCCTTATAAATTTATTAACCTGTCAATGGGTTTTCTTCTGGATGGAATGTTACTTTGGCATGGGACCTCTGAACAAACCTTTTTTTTTAAATATGTTATAAATTTTCATGAAAGGTATTTACAATTCCAATTTTTGCAAGTTACATCAAACATAGTTTTTTGTTTATTTGTATTTGTTTTTCCGAACGTGTGCTATAAGAATGATGTGTGGAGACAGATGATTAACAGCACCTGACAAAAAGTTACAGTAGGAAAGTTATTTAAAACTCATCAGAGCTAAATAATATTCCATAAGGGCACTTCAATTTTATTCTTAATCCCTGAAATAAAAACCCACGGCTGGATTCTAATCCTCATGGTATCAGAATCCCATCCTAAAGTATAGCTGAGAACAAGAAAACAGACAAAAATCATTAAAATAAATTCCTATTCTTTACCCACTACTGTTTTTCAATCGCAACTAAAGATCGATAATGGAAATTCCAGGTGCTATGCAAAATGTTAATTCAAATACACAGTGAAACAAACAGTGAGGTGTTTATAATACACTATGGTAATAAGCACCTGTAGAGGTATTCCACAACTGTTGCCCTCAAAACTGCTGTACTACACCCCCCTAAATTGTTTAAAGAATAGGTTGTGTTTGCTGTGTATTGTATATTTTAATACACTATACAGTACTAGAGTCTCAGAATGATAAATATTTTCAGTTAAAATGTTGACATACACTATAAACTCTGCCTTGTTGTTCAAGACTTCAGATAACTTTGTGATTTCTTATTCTGAAATATTGCATTCGAGCCCACTTGTTATCCTCTGGCAATTATGAATTCTTTCAACAGCATGCCTTTGCATAAATAACTGCTAATTGAATATAAATGGAATGTGATGGTATTTGATTATCTGTTTTTCATTTTGTGGAAAGATTATGCAAATGGGACATATTTGCATATCTCCATACAGGAAATGAAATGAAACGTCTTACTAGATTATTTTCTGTGCGTTACAAGGCAAACTTCTTTAATCTTATGAATTTAGGATTAGTTTCACATATTGGTGTTATGCTCCAATTTCAAAAGTAAAGGGAGGTCATTTATACTGAAAGAGCTTTTGTTGGGCTTCAGTAGATGTAGACAATAGACCTAATAGAGTCTAAAGCCGCTTTGTTAATATTTTAAAGCTTGACTGGATTTTGCTATTTGTCATAACTATTCAATGTTCATCAGCAGATACTCTCAAACACTGCAATTAAGTGGATAATGGAGTTAAACAGTTTTTTTTATAATATATAGAAACATCAACAGTAAATGGAAGGTATATCATGCCACCTAGTTACTGCTTTGATCAGGCTTTCTCTCCAAACTGAACAGATGGGCAAGGAGGACAATGGTCAGGGATGCCACTGTAAGTTCAATGACAACTTAGAAAAGAGATACAGAGTTCAATGGCTGAGATGGGAGAAAATGTGCAGCAGTCAATAACATCCTGAAGACTTCACAAGTCTAGCCTGTATGAAGAAGCCATGACTAAAATTATTCCATCTCAAAGCCCTCATGGAATTTTCAACAAAGCACCTCAGTGATCTTGCAAAAGTGTGGCTCAAAGCTTTTTGGTCAGATGAGATCAAGCAAGGTGGTGACAGCATCTTGCTATGGGGATGCTCAACAGGGACTGGAAAGTACTTTAGACCTGAAGAAAATCTGAATGGGGTAAAGTAGAGGGAAAACTTGTTTCAGTCTGCTAAAGACTTACAACTGGGGTGAAAATCCTCTTTTCTATATCCTTTTCTTTTCTGATCCAAAGCACAAAGACAAACCTGCACTGGTGTAGAAAGAGAATGTTCTTTAGTGGCCCAGTCAACATACTGACTTGAATCCTATTGAGAATCTGTGGACAAACGTGAAATATCCATGCAACTTGAGAGCTTGAACAAATCTGCAAAGAGGAGTGGACAGTAATTGCACCAAGGTTTGCAAAGTTGGTAGAGAATATCGGGAAATTGCTACCAAAGATGCTTCCCCAAAAAACTGAATACTTACAGTACAGTATGTAGTCAACATACTGTATATCAGTTTATTTTTACTTTGAGAATTCAGGTTTTGAATTTATATTATGTTTAACTTAATATGTAGACATCATTTTGGAAATTCACTACATTAAACACCATAGGAAGGGTCTGTAGCATCTAATTATATAGGTTGTAATGTTTGTATTGTTTAGACTGTCCAAATTCAACAGAATGATACAAATAAAAGTGCAGTATATGAATTCAATACATTAATACATATATTTTATACAGAAAGAAAAAATAGATATAAAAATTATCTGGGATATCTGAGTTAAAGAGGTTGTTAAACATTAAGAGGTTTCATGTTAACAATAAAAAATTATTTACCTGAAACCTTCAGAGACATATCACAGTCTTGAGGATAGGTGAAGACATCTTCCTCTTTTTTTTTGCTACATCACTGAGCCAAAGAGACTCAGTGCTTTAATGTTGGTGGCAATTTTCAAGACAATTTACTGTGAATTTTAAAAAGCTACTTCTTTGAGCTTTCTATTTCTATTGGTCTCAAAGTCAATCTTCCAAGCTTCTGAAAGCTTTCCATTTCCACATCCTTAATATGAAAAAAAGGGTTTAAATACAAATGTGTCTGCACTGTAACATTACAGTTATAATTGAGTTTCAATCACAGAGCGGCTGGCTTTACAAGTCAACTCATTTTTTGATATGGTGTTAAAGGCTTCTCCTCAATTGAAGGTGTTCATCCTATTACCAGCCCACAGCTGCAAATCAAACTAATTTCCCTCACGCTTCATTAAAGTGCTTTAGTTACATATAAGAAATGTGCAATACATTTAAAATAAATCTGTTCAATTGATTTTGATGCTGCAGCCAGTAAACATTTAAAAAAATATTTTCCGCACCTTTTCTTAAACATACAATATTTTGGCACTAACAAAGGGGAAAAAAATACTTAATCTAATGTTTATCAATTATGGGAAACCTGTCAGGAAACCAGATCCCATGGGGTCTACCTTGCAACTTTTTCCATTTACCTAGGGGAAAATTTGCCCTTTAGCCAAAAAAGCAACACAGAAAGAGAAAACGGCTTCTTTCAAAGGGTTTCTTTTCAGCAAATGAAGAAAACACGGTAACTCAATATATGGGGGATGGGGTGGGATGAGTGCTGTTGAGTCAGTGTTGACTCATGGCAACCCTATGGATAGTTCCCCCGTCACTATCCATAGAGTTTTTATGGCAAGATACAGAAGTAGATTGCCAGGTCTTTCAACCATGCAGATAGTGTGTGTTGTTGCACTGATGCACCTGACATGGGACACAAACACTACCATCCTGAGACTGAGTCTCATGCTCTACCAACAGAGGTAGTTGGGGCTCAACTCAATATACTGAACAGTATACTTATTAACAAAAGCTACTGTACTTACTGCATATTACAGAAGTTATCAGAAAAATATATAGTTTTTTTAACAGCTGTACAGACATTTACTATTAACATTATGTAATTCATTATTATCATTTATCATCAACAGCATTGATCTACAGGGAGTCAGTCCACTGTGGAAGGCACAGACAAGTAGCACATGGGGCCACCATTGAAAGCAGTACAAGCTGTACATCGGGGATGCATACTTTGTACAATATTGCAGCTGCTGTCTTGTGAGATTGTCTCATCACACTAGTAGATCCTGGACATACTTGTCTTGTCTTCATTAGTCTCTGAACCTCGCGTGCTATATATTGTCCTAGTAGCTCATTCCACAGGTGTTCAGTGGGCTCAAGTGTGAGGCATTGAAAATCCACTGCTTAGATGCCATGTTCTTCTCCCAAGAAGCCATTGTCACACCAGCTACATTAAGATTAAGATCACTTTATTGGCCATATACAATTTCTTGTATTAGGAATTTGTCTTTTTCACATATCCCAACTTGCTCTCCATGAGACACACAGACAGGGAGAGAAGCTTGGGGTCTGAGTGCAGGGTCAGCCAGTTATACAGCGTCCCTGGAGAAGTTGAGGTTAAGGGCCTTGCTCAGGGGCACAACAGAGTAGGATTCCTCTGCCGGCAACAGGATATGAACCGGCAGCCTTCCAGCCACAGACGCAGATCCTTAGCAAAAGAGCCACCGCACTTCCCACTTGTACTATTTACATGCATTATTATGTTGGAATGTTGAATGAGCCTGCAGGAAGGGCATTAAGTGAGGTCTCAGGACTAGATCAATGCAGTGCCATTCATTCAAGTCACCATCAATACCTACAAGTGGAGCTCTAAAGTTAAGAGACACTTTTGCCCAGTCCATCACACATCACCCAGATCTTGGCGAAGTGTCGTACACTTCTAGCTCATGGGCTTTTACTGATTGATGTGTTTCACTATAATATCTTGCTGGCTGATTAGGAATTTCTGACTGTGATTACTCCACATGATCATCAATTGTGAACATACTGTACTGTACTTATTCCAGCCTCCAACATACTAATGGTATTAAGAGATTGTTTTATTCCTTCTTAGTGTTTATTAGTGTTTCCTTCTGTGTTTTTTCTTCATTTTCACTGGGCATGGCATTCAACAGGTTAACTTCTTCACCTGTGCTCAATCAACTCTCTCATTAATTAGGTGTTTTATTACATATGCAACAGTCAAATTCTCTTTAGGGTGTAATATTCAGTAATGAATGATAAATCAATCAATATGATGCCAAAATATTTAATAAGTATCCAATATTTGTGTGATTTGTTTTTAAACATGAAACCATAAATAAAGTAACTACCTTCTTTTGAAGCACAGCATATGTCTTACAAGGAACATTTTTCAGAGTTATACTGTGTATTGGAGCAAGTAGTTTCTATAAATAATTGGAATATGAAATTTGATTAGCTCTCACTTCCACATGCAGTATTTTCAAAGTAGAACTAAATAGATCTAATTTTGCTTTGCATTCACAGTGCATACACAAGTGCCTCTTTTGTAACAAAAAACATTAAAAAATAATAGTTTAATAAACACTTGGATTGACAAACTGAAAACTTTTGTGGGATTAAGAAATTAATGTCAGCAGAAATCACAATGAAAAATCTCAAAGAAAAACCTGCACAGTTAATTGCACAGTTATCCATATTTGAGTCAAGTACAGCTGTGAGTATGTTTAGTTAATGGAGGTTACGTACCAGATCTGCACACTTAGGAGGTGTAATTCTTCTGAAAAATCTTTTTTTTTAATTATTTTTTATTTGCAAACTTTAACTGGCTAATTCAAGAACATTCACTATCTTCTCATCTGAAAAGTGAAAATTACGTATGTCGTGTTATCAAAATGAAATTATTTTATTTAAAAAAACAGGAGTCCTTTTAAGAGAAACAATAGAAATTGCCCTCTTTGGAGAACTTTTGTTTCACAATGAGAGTGGTTGTAGTGTCATTGCTATTGGAATTTTTATTGGGTAGTAGTTTTACTGTTATTGAATAATTCCTTCTACAGAACCTAGCTGTCTACTTCTTGGTGTGTAAATATTAAGTCGAAGAAGCTGTATTTACAACGTGAACTGCTGTACGTTTTTTTTTCTTTTCCTTGTCTTTAACAAAATTGCAGTAGACTAAATGGCCAGAAGCATTACTCCTCTTAATGGGAATGTCACTATCTGGATTTGTTTGTGCATTCTACCTCCCATACTATATTTATCAGTCACTTGCTCCCAGTTCACAGTTGTGAAGAAGATTTACACTTGCCCTCTGGCATGGTTGTCCTTGAGAATAAATTAATAAGAGAATCAAACAAGTTCATTTTAAAAGGATTTTGCTCCTTACCCAAGCCTTTTATTTTTAAACTCTTTAAATATAGTGGTATGGGTGTAAGAAGGATGATAAATATTTGCAGACTTATTTTGCTCTGAACCTTAATTTGACTAATTGTGAAGACATTGGTTCATTAAATTACATCCCTTAGAAAGAAACCCTTCTCTTTACTGCATATTTTAAATGTTTTTAGGGGGATTGAATGTTTTAGGAGAATAATGTTTAATTAGCAGTGTTTTGAACTTTGTAGAATGTATAACTGAAATATTATAAATGGTATAATTATTATTTTACGAATTAGTCCTGGAAAAAAAGTTGGTATTATGGTATTTATTACAATATACAAAACAGGAATAACAAATACCTTTTAATGAAATATACCATAAATGGTCTTACAGTACACTCAGGAAAACAATCTGCACATGAGGATCATTACAACTTTTCATATAAAACTTCAAGCATAGAAATGAAGGACTTCCATAGCATTAAAAATTGTAATAAATATTTCAATCTAGAGGGTGCAGCACCTTATATAGAGAGACTTTTTTGTTTTAGAATGTTCCAGACAGTTTGCTATTTACAGTAGTTGGTAAATTATTGCTGTGGGAATTCATATTGGTATTGTTCTTCTCTAATTATATTCATTGACCTAAATTCTCTTCTTATTTGATAAATACGCTTCTGCCATCCTCTGTTCTTGCTGCTTCTTTGATTCTCAGGTAAACTACTGTAACTTTTCATCTTCCAGTCTGATTCATTAAAGCTAAATTTCTCCTGTGAGGGAGTTACTAAAGTGACCACTAGAGACTTGTCAAGGGCTTGCATTGCTTTTGATGACAGACAGAAAGTACAGTTGTTTGAGTGACTGTTCCTCCAGCTGTATTACTGTAAAGAGAATTTTATCACTCCAGAAGGATCCTGAGAATATCTGACTTTTCAACACAAGTTGTCAATAGACTTGAATATAAGTGATTTCAGGAACTAAGTGTCTCTTATGCATGGAAAGGCAGCAGCTTGGTAAATTAATTGATTCTTTAATCTGCATTACATCTGTACAAATTTGCCAAGACTCTTCAGTGTTGACTTTCTCCCTGCAGACAATTGTAGGCTGTCTAGATAGGGCAAGAGAAAGATTGTTATATAGTGTGTCAGATGTCCCCTCACAGAGCTGCTGTAAAACCTTCACTACGTAATAGTCAATAGATTCTTATTAGTAAATTCTGTTGGGAATGTAGCCTTTCACTTACATTTAGTTAAGAAATAAAAGTCACTGTCTAGATTTGCCTTCCCACTTGCCAGATTGCTTACTTTCCATTTTTCATCCTTGTGATTTTTAATCATATTCCCCAGGTACTTGTGGTGAAGTAATGGGGCTTAATGTATCATGAAATGTCTTGGGAAAAATTTGTAACTTGCATCTCCCACCCACAAATCCAACTTCATTGCTGTTCAGGTCGGAAACTGCAAAACTGCAGAACAGTTTGTTTTACATTGTACAAGGCACAATTAAATAATTGAACCTTTTGCCAGTTTCAACCAGTTTCAAAAGAAGTAGTTTGTTGCTCAATACAGCAAGACCTTATTGGATCCAATTAAGAAGAATGAGCTTCAGAAAGCTGTCTTGTTGCTTTATTGCTTTCTTGCAAAATATCACTGATTAAAGGACATTGGCTTTCATACCACCAGTTCCCAGTTTTTTTAAAGAACATAACAAAGTTTAGAGGAAGGCTTTCTGTCCCCTGCTCCCGCCTCTCACTCCTCCTCCCTCCCAACCTTTGTTCTCCTGCTACTTTACCTTTGCCTACTGCCCTGTCTCTCTCACACCTGAAGAAGGCTCCACGGCCAAAATGTTGTGTTCTCTTTCTTCTTTTTTTCTGCATGCAATAAACCTATTACTTGTTCCATAACAAGGTTTACTCTTTAGTGTACTTATATAATGCACATAAACTGAAGAACAGTTTTGCTGTAAATCTATTTACTGTATCTGTTTTAAAAGAAAGGTCTGCCAATAATGATTTGGGGGATCAGTTCCAGTATCATCACAAACTTTACAGATTAAATCAGTCAGTGCAGTGGACAATAAAATAAGAGAAACAATTATTTGAGTAAAAATGTGTTAATGAAAAATCTGTTCCATTCTGTTCTAATAATGTCTAGAGTAATAAATCTCTACAGTACATGAATTTATAGGTAGTCTGAAGCAATACAAAAATGATGAATCAATTAATCCTGCAATGTTTTTTTTTTTATTGCAGATGTAGTAAGAGTGACTGATGACACAGAAATAAAATGTTTTTAATGATGGGATCTAAAAAAGACTACTTTTGCCTCATAAATTGATGAGATGTCAAATGAATAAATACCAATGTGCGTGACATCACATTTATTTTAACAGAGTACTAAAAAGCATCTGAATCTGTAAAAGAAATAATACAAAACTCTTTATACTTCTCTCCGCCTTATATTCTTAGACTTGTAAGATTTAAATACAAATTCCATTATGTTTATCTATAGCTCATTGTTATTATGTGCATTTAAACATGGGGCAAAGATATTATTGTCTTTCAAAAGTAAAAAGCATAAACCTAATAGATATTAAATTTACCTAAAATTGTTTAGCTGTAAGACTCCAACATTTAAAATAATGTTAAAAGAGAGTGTTTCAGAAAGTAAAAGCAATTATTAATAACCACAGGAGAAGAAACATTTTGCAACACATGTATTCCAATAACATGTTTTGGGATACCGTCCCAGTAGAAGATATTTTGTTTTCATTTAATGCACAGTTACAGTGTGTGTTGGACCTAGTTATCACTGGGTGATTTTTCAACTCAAAGACTTTTCTTCAATAGTTCAAAGAGGTGAAATCGCATGGGTCAAATCTAGACTAGAGAGGAAGAGGCACAAAGTTCAGGCTGTGCTTGGGGAGAGATCTCTGCACATCATCAGTGTACTATGATGATGTGCTAAAGATACACCTGAAAAACATCCAATAAATAAGTGAGAAAAACCGATGCAAGGTGTCCAGCTACAGCATGTAAAGTTCTATGCCTTAAATCTCTACTTCATATTCCCTGCACTCCAGAACTACAGTACTTTGTAAATGTACAAAGTTGACAATGTGCTGTGCAGCTGCCCTTTACAGGATCAAAAAGAACACCAGCCTTTTTCTTCAGTAGCTTCTTCAACTTTAGCATTTCCCATTTTGTATTTACAGTACCGTTTGTGTTTTTATTGAGTACAACACCCTTCATTTGTATGTCTACTGCTATTGTATACAGTATGTTTGCCCACTCCTGAAATTTCTTCAAATCTTGTTTAACTTCATTAGTTGCTTCTACAGTGTTTGATTATTCTCCTGTTATAGTATCTGCAAACTTGACTAAATTTGTATTATACCAGAACAAAACTATACCAGATCAATGAATTAGGAAGATCGGTGGTTCTAGTAAAGATCTCTGTAGTACTCCAATATTTTCCCAATATTTATATTATTTTTGCCCCTTAAATATTTCTAAAAACATATTTATTTTCCCAAATGCCTACCATCTACAATCTGAAAATTATTTTTATGTGGAAATTTAGCAAAATCCTTCTGAAAGTCTGAGTGCAGCATATTGCTCTGTGTATGTAATTTACTATTGTTGCTTATTTATAATTTTAATGAATAATTTTTAAGTTTTTAAATTTCATTGGGTTCAAATATAAATGTTTTCATTACATTCATTCTGCCTTTTGAATGTCCAAGAGGGTTTACTATGATAAGATTGTGCTGTGCATGTCAGAGGCAACATACTGTAAAGTAAGACAGATTCTGCCCAGCCTGCTACAGAGTGTATTTTTCAAAGCTTTTCATCTTGTGAATCGAACATTTCAAGAACTTCAAAAGTCAATCAAATCATAGGAAAATCATGTTTCTTATTAATATTTGGAATTAAAGAAAAAATTATATCCGCACTTTAAGTCTGAAGCCCTTGATTTAAATGCCGGTGAGTTTCAAAATTGGCTAGGTTTAGTTTAAATGATCAAACTAACACATATTACTGTTGGCTGTGACATTTAAGCATGCCTGTTTAGATTACAGGCCATTATTTTAGCTGCCGCCAATTATATAAGAAAGTGCTTTTATTGTTAAGAAAATGCAGGAATGATTTAAATGAGGTAACCCATTTATAAAAGCACAACAATTAACCTAAAAAAGGTCAGCTTTGAGTGAAATTTTTTTTAAAAGATAAAGAACAATATTAAGTATTCAGATTCTCCAATCAGCACAATATGTTCATAGAAAAGACCAAAAATTACCACAGTATGGAGCATGCACTGTCACATTCAATGGGAATACCATTAACAGGTTTTTTAATGAATGGGATACATGTATTAATGTGTCAACATGCACAGGCTTCAAAGAAACAGGTAAAGATTTATTCCATTCTGAAAAGAGTAGAAGGCTGTGGAGCCTTCTTCAGGTGTGAGAGAGAGAAAAACCAGCACTTGATAAAGCATTGAGAACAAAAGCCAGGGGTGAAGAAGAGGCGGGAGCAGGAGAGAAGCAATATCGACACTTTGATATTGGTGTTAAATTGAGAGATTTCAAGAGAGGTGTGAAGTCAAAATGCAAATGCAATAGAGAGGATTAGAAGGAAACAAGTCTGTGGCTGAGAGAAGGGGGAAGGTGTGATCCTAGCTTCAGGATAATTTTGGGTTTTGATGTTTTTCTTTCTGCAATAGGAGTTCCAAAACCCCTCTTTGGGAACACAAAAGGTAAATCATGGCTATTAGATGTGAAATTGGAAACTATGGGCTTGGCGAGATCTTTGATCCTCACAGCCTTGACATGTTTTACAAGAAATGATCTCCCGGTCTCCTTCCTGTTACACCAATGTAAATACTGTAGCTGGGCATTTTCTGCAAGAGATGCAGTAAATAAGGTTGCTAGATATATGAGATGTCATCTGAGTGATCTGGACTTGTCCCAAGGTACCTTGATTGTGTTTGGTATTGGATATATATTTACAGGTGATGCAGCGAGTTCTGTTGCAGGGGAAAGTGCCCGGTGTGGATAATTGCTGAGGGTGGTCAAGGGGGCTGTGAACAAGAAGGCTTCTCATATTAGGTGGGCTGTGGTATGAGATGATGGGGCGGTCAGAAAAAAAATGTACCAGTAGAGGGATCATCTTGTAAGATGGGGAAGTTGTCTTTAATGGTCCTGCAGATAGAAAGGATATTAGGGTGGTAGGGAAGCACCAATGGAATGCGGTTCTGAGCCCAGGAGTTCCTAATTGGATTGATGATCCAAAGGCAAGTTTTGGTTTGAGAGAGGGCCCTGTCAATAACATGGGTAGAGTATCCTCTGTTAATGAAAAATAGTGCATCTTGCACTATTGGGTCTGGAAGTTCATGTTGTCACTGCAAAGTCGTCAGAGCCTGAGGAACTGTGAAAAAGGGAGAGAATATTTAGTATGTGTGAGGTGAAAGGTGCTGTACAGGAGATAGTTGTATGAATCTGCAGGTTTGTAATAGACAGAAGTAGACAGTCGTGGATGGTTAATGTAAAGGTTTACTGTATGTCCAGAAACAGAAGAGTAGTGGAAGATATGTTAACTGTATACTTCACGGATGGGTGGAAGTTGGCGAATTGAGAATTGATGCAGGAAATGCTCTAAGGACCAGTTGTGATTGGTACTGACATAGTCATTGGTGTATCGCCTGTAGAGGTCAGGGACAAAGTTAATGTAGGAGCCGGTGCTGGTATATTGTTGTACATTGTTGATGTACAGTAAATCAATGCTTGACCTCAGTTAGCGGGGTGCAAGAAGGTGAAACCATTCTTCGTGTTACAAAAAGCATTCCTCCTTGCAAGTATGATCCTGTGCTTAACAGAAGTAACATTATATTGTTTATCTTGAAAAATTCCAGAAGATCTCCTCATTGGGAATAAGGAGATGTTGAAGCATCTTCCAGTTCAGAAGTTACCTCAGAATTCCACCCCCACCCAAACTACGACAGAATAAGCACACTGCCACTTCTCCCCTTGTTATTGTTAACTACTGTATACTGTTACTCCCCCCTTATTATAATGTTAAGATAAAATGAATTTACCATAAATGGATATGAAAAACTTCTGATGCACCTTTCAGAAAATAAAATAAGAATGAAAGTGTTGAAAAGAATTGCTGTACTCACATCCTTTGAAGGAAGTGAATGGTGCAGGCTTATTATATCACTGCTGAAAATTGGCTGGATATTTCATTTCCCAATAACTGCTTACCAAAAATACATTTGAAAAGACGAACATTAAGGTTTTGTTGTTCTTGCTGATGTTTAAAACTCTGTTTAATTAAAATCTTTTCAAGAGAGAAATGAGATAGCAGCAGCTGGTAAAATATCAACCTGGCAACCTAAAATGGATCACACTGAGCCTCTGTGTAAAAAAAGGTAAAATAGAACACATTTTAGTAAAATCCACCTGGTCCTCCTGAATAACCATTCAACATGCCTGCTTCTAGGCAGAAAGCCATAAGCTTTGCCAGTTTCTGCTTCTGAGATGCTTTCAATTTCAGTAACTAAATAATGAGAGCAACTGCATTTCAAATACTCCTAGTCTTACTTTATTAAGTCAGTCTGTTGCCTTGCCTACCTACTGTATTGCTACATTTCTGAAGACATTATTTTTGGAATCCTACCATTTTGTCAATAATATTATTTAATTTAAGTACTGCATATTCTTGTTTATACTCTAAATATTAAAATTTTAGATCTAGAATTTAGAATTCCCTCTTTTTCTTTATAATAGTAGTTGTTGAAAATCGTAGCTAAATGATATAGCTTAAGATTGTTGCAATTAAGATTGACAGTGTTGTAAATATGTAGGAGTTGCATATATTAATGTAAATGTACTTTTTACTAATACTAATTTCTATTAATTTTATTTTGGCTTTGAGTGGCAGAACCATAAAGTAACTTAAAAGCATTTTCCCTGCAGGGTAACCCTATATGTATACCTACAGTATACAGTATGTATTACTTCTTATGGTGTGATTTAATATTAACATATTATGGTTAACAAAAAGTGATGGAAGTGATTTAGAACCATATGTTTAGTGCAAAATAATATGGCAGAGCCTTCCAGTAATATGTGGTTGAGTAATACACAAATCTATACTGTACATCCATCCATTTTCTAACCACTTTATCTAAATCAGGGCGTTGAGGAGCCACAGAAAGCAACAGGCACAAGGCATGGTTGGTAGTGCAAGAGGAAAGATTAGTTTATCATGGGGAAGTTTAATTTTCCCTATATCGATTTAGAAGAAATATTAAAGGCATCAGAGTAGAACAGTGGCACAATTGTTCACATTACTCCATACTTGAGAAGCTACTGCACCTGCATGTAGTTTGTATGTCCTTCACATGTTCACATGAGTTTCCTCTGACTGCTCTGGTATTCTCCCACAATCCAAAGACATACAGTACTGGTATGTTAACTGGCATTTGGGAAAATTAGTCATGGTATGGGTGTGTGTGTCTGCCCTGTGATGGCCTGCCGTCTCATGTATGGTGATACCTGCCTTGTGCTCGTTATTTGCTGGGATAGACTCCAGCTCCTCTGCAACTCTGTATTATGGTTAGAAAATGGATGGATTATAGGCATCAAACACTTACAGTACATTGAAATGGTACACATGGCTTATGATTGCTTTTTTATCCTGTTTGAGTAAACAAAATAAAATAGATGTCAGAACACCATTAGCAATCATACTATCATAAGGCTTGAATATGAATATATTTTGAAGTTTTATATACAGAAGATTCCAAAATATACAGTACTTTCACAATTTCAAGAAGGGAGATGAATAGAATGAATAGACCAGATTATAAGCAGAAAAAAAGGCTTTATGGAGAAACTGAATAGGATTAGATAGATAAGGAATCAGTAGAAAATGGATAGCAGTATTTTAAAGATATTCTGCTTAAAACACAGGACAATAGACAATGTCCTCTAGACCAGTGGTTCTCAAACTTTTTGGACCAAGTACCACCCCTAATCCAACCAAAGCATCCAAGTACCACCTACAAGTCATCATCTCATAGGAACCCCAGAAATTTTCAGTGACCAACATGAGCGAGCATGCTCACACACTCACACATACATATAATAAATATTATAATAATAAACTTTATTTGATATAGCGCCTTTAAAGGTGGCTTCTCAAAGTTTTTTACAGAAAAAAAACCATTAACAACAACTAATAAAAAGGCACCATTTCAGTGAGAGGGGTGAGCCTGTTTAGTTGAGCAAAGCAGATGTGAATTAATTTTTCGAGCCTTGATACAATTCACAACAAGTCTAACAGATATTAAATCGTCAGGCATTTTCTTGACAGCAAAGGTCTCGCGGTGGATGTTGTAATGCATACATTAATTTCTGGAGCAACCTCTCTAATTCGTGCAACTACACCGTTATGTCGGCTTGTCATTGCTCTAGCACCGTATGTACAAACTCAGACGCATTTTATCCAGTAGAGGCCATTCTCTTCGATAAATTCATTCAGAAGCTTGAAATATGTGCTCTACTGTAGTTCCTGTTGGTAGCGGTTTACAGAACAGAAAGTCTTCATGGGACATGCCCTCAAACTCGTATCTAACTTAAACGAGCAAATTGGCCAAATCCACAACAGACTCATCTAATTGCAGTGAAAAACATCTGCTCATCTTAACGCGCTCTATCAGTGTACTTTTGATATAATCCTTCATTTCAATAATTCTATGAATGACTTTGTCTTTCAGGGGGAGGGGGGCAGCAGGTCGAGCTGTTTAGCAGCTTTTTCTCTACACATAATACAGGTCAGCTCTTTTGCCAACGGTAAATAAGGTTCTTCAAAAATAGTGTAGCTTACCTGCTTTAGCAATCCGCAAGCTTGCATTTTTCCGCGATTCCGTTTTTATTTCCGTATTTATTTAAAGTTTTTATTTCATGCGCATGGGAGCGAAACACAGAGACGCTCAGTGTATTTTTCTCAAATTAGAACAGTTCTTAAATATTTTTCTGTTATCATGCTTTTGTGTGCTCACAAGATTACCTGCGTTCGTAGCACATATTTCTATGCATTCCTGTGTTTACAACGTTGGCATTGTTCCAAAATCACGCACATTCTCCTTTCTCTCTATTTGCTGGAGATACAGTAGCTTTTTTTAAATACAATTGGTCACTTGCATCCGTAGCACACATTCCTATAGAGTGGTATAGAATTACAGAGTATCTCTTGTGTCCACTGAAGTATTAGCGCGCACTGTATCGTAGTACGTAGGCTGCGTATTCGACATGTATTAAAATACAAAATATGAAAACCCATCCCGATTTTTCAGTGCACACGACACAGTTCCAGGGTCATTTGGCGCACCACCTGGCGGCACTCCACGTACCACTGCCGGTACGCGTACCACAGTTTGAGAACCACTGCTCTAGACAATACAAAGAACAATAAAAAAGAATGTTAGTGTTACGCTCTCACATAATCAGTCACTGAACCTTTCTAATTCTGACAAACGTCAGCGCATTCCCACAACCTCAGTCAATCGGACACCAGCCTGATCCCATTCCCGAAAACAACAGCTCCTTCTATTTAAAGCTTCTTCAACCCGCACTTCACTGCTTGGTTCTAAACAGTCTCTTGTTTTCCTGAGCTCCTCACCCTTTCGAAACTTTGCAAACCCTCTCTTCAGCCTCCTGGATTTCGACACTGCCTGTCTGCCCAACTCCGACTTTGTCTTGCCCTATGGGATTTGTTCGCTACCCGACCTGCATAGGGTTCTTCACTCCTCTCGTGACAGTTAGGCTATACAGTTAAAAGTGTAGAATGTAAATCAAGTGATGTTAAGCTTAAATTGACCAATGCACGAATAAGACCTCATTTAGAATTTTGCATACAATATTTTTCACCATGTTACAAAAGATAAGGCTGTAATTTAATAACTTCAAGCAAGAGCAACCAGGTACCTTTCCAAATTTACAATGATGTCCTACATTGATACATTAAATGAATTGAACCTTTTTTAATTTTGAAACAGAGAGCCCAACAAGAATACCAGATTCAAGTATTCAAAATCCTCAGAGGGACTGTAAAAGTATTGACAATGAACTTTTTCAAAATCAATGGTGAAACACAAACCTAGAATACTGTAAATGAAGTGCACTTAAAACTAAGAACACAAGACTGTTTCTTTACAAAAAGAGAATAGAATAATCTATGGCTAGATGAGATCTGCACATTAACAAGTTAATTGCAACCAAATAAGCAAGTTGGGCTGAATGGCTTTCTCTTGTTTCATTTGCTACTTTTCTTATGTTCTTACTTGTATTCTCTTCAAAGCTTCCTTTAAAGTAAATTTATACATTTGAACTTTTTTATACTGTCTTTGAGACATTATGAATTGACAAACTATCTACACCACAACCTTGTCGTATGCCATTAAGTAATTAATAAATGAATAGATATATAAATAAATAATAGAAACAATATTGTTTTTTTTTTCTTTTGGATTTACTGAAGGAAAACTGGCAACACAGGGGGCAACACAAGAGACTTATGTTCTGAAACTGCCCCCTGGCAAGAATTTAATTAACAAATTCTCATGGTGCTTTACAAAAGGAAATGTTAATGCATTTTGTGTGGCTTTTGCAAATATGTCTTTTGTACAGTTTTTAAAGAGAAAAGTTCATAAAAGTCTTAAAGTATTTATCCTTATGTTTTGGTTATGACTTCACAAGCTTTCAATGATTAAGTCTGTTCCAATCATACATGGAATTTATTAATCCTTTCAAAGGACAAGTTGGGGAAAAAATTATGGGCACTGCAAAAAAATGATATTGTTTTTGTTTCTATTTTTTTTTCAATAAAATGCTTAGGCAGCCATTTATTTCTTGTGAGCTGAATTGACTGTAGACTTTAGTGTATCACTAGTATCGTACAGTAGACTCCAGATTTTGTCTTTTGTGGACAGCTCTTTAACATAAACAGCAACTCATTGACCTTGGCCTATGGAAAGCTGGGCAAAAATAGACACAAAACCTTTTGAAGGAATGAAGGTGTGTGCTACAATAAATTAATCAAGGTTTCACATTATGTTTTTTCAGCTTAAATTCCATTTTATGACAAAAACATAAAACAGCAGATATTGTACATTTCTCTTAAAAGGCATTTACCTGTATTTGCATTATGCGAGACATTGAAAAAAGTATGGTCACTTTCAATTATATTTTTCTGTTGTAAGGAAGACAAGGTCAACATAGGTTAACACAGCAAAATCAAGCAATCAGAATGAGTTCTCTACAGCAAACTATTTTTCTTCTATGATATTTCATAACCCCCAAAAAGCTAAGGACACAGTTTTTCAAGCAAGACATGGCATTGAGAGAAGGAAGTGGAACAGGTATTTTGTGTACTATTTACTTTGAATCCCTGGAATAAGTATAAACTCAAATAAAACACAAAAAATAGTTAAGGATGTTTATGATAAACGTAGCAGGTATTAGGTTTTGCAGTGTCTGTTGTGGTAAACTTCAATAATAAATTAATTGTTGTCTCCTCTGCTTTGTTATATATAAAGTTATCATTACTAGGCAGTTTAAGCAAAAGTGTTTTTCATTATTATGTTTCTTGCTCTATAGGCACAGTGTTCAGAATATGCTGTACACTCCAGGATACCATCTATTAGTTACTGTATTGCCCTTTGACATTTGTTTTTTTTTATCAAAGTTGACTTGTGTCTAAAAAAGTTATTTTAACTGGCTCTTTCTATTTTTAGGTTTTGCTTTTACATTTGTATGAAGTTATTTACTGTAGGTTGATGAAATAACTTTACAGTAATATGTGATTAAGTGGTTGTCACGCCCTCTACAGCTAGAGGGCGCTCCTACTCTGTTCCCTGTGCTTTGCTGGTCCTTTCGGTGTGTCTTTGTGTGGGGCTATATATTTCCAGGTCACCCTTTCTTCCTTGCTCAGCATTGGGGGTTCGGTTGTCTTGAGATCCGCATAGCATAGTCGTCTCCTCTGCGGCCTGAGGGCGTTGGTTTCTACCGACATCGTCTGACCTCCTGAGCCCGGGCTAACCCTCGTTTTGCCACTACACAAAGGGTGTTTATTGCTCTCCTGGCCATTCCATGGCTTGCCTTCCGACATCCGTGACAGTGGTAATACACAAATCTATGCATCTATCCATTTTCTAAACACTTTGTCCAATTCATATCGTTGGGGGGCCACAGAAAGCACAGAAAGCAACAGGCACAAGCCAAGGTACACCCTGTATGTGGTCCATCACAGGTCACACACCGACAGAGACATACACATACTATCTTTACACCAGGGTCAATTTTCCCAGAAGTCAATTGACCAACCAGAAGGTCTTTGGATTGTGGGAGGAAACCTGAGTATCTATTGGAAAGCCACGTGGACATGGGTAGAACATACAAACCCCAGGTTCACAATGGAACCTTGGCCTCACATTTATTTGCATTGCAAGGCAGCAGTGTTAACCACTGCACCAGCATTCCACCCTCAATATATACAGTACACTAAATGTATAGTACCACATCAGGATCTCATTAACAATAATCTTAGACTATACAAAGAACATGCTAATATGAACTAATGGAGATATTTAATTTCAAAGTTTTCATCTTTTAATTTTGAATACTCTATAACAAGGTAATTACAGATCTTAATACTAATTAGAAAGAAATGAGGACATGCATGAAATTGCACTTCCATTCTGTTCTATTTGACACAAGCTGCAAAGATGTTTAACTTGTTGTCTGTTTAGAGCCAAAAACAGTAGTGTGAAAGAGGGTTTCTGTCCCCAAAAAACTTATCCACAGGAAGTGTGTTGTTCACATTAATGCTGTATATTAAAAGAAGAACTGAAGAATGTCTGTTCTGTGAAAGAAGGGTTCAGAATGTCTCAAACTAGACATGTTAAATCAAGTTCTTAGGAAAAGCTTTCTCTTTTCAGATGTACAGAAAGGTACAAGGAATCATGTGGAATACACTGTTTAAACAAGCATTAATGGATAATGCTTGATAATAAATATAAGTAAATTAAAAGTGTTCTTAAGCCTGGAAATTAAAATGAACGATTGCATTAAGACACGTTTGATAGCCCTTTAATCAATAATGAATAAGCTGAAAGAGACATACTTGAATTAAAAAAATACAAAAGTACAGACTTGCTCATTTGAAAAATTAAAAATGCATGCAGCAGTTATTAATAAATTATATGGTTATAATTGCTGTAGGAGTTTAGGGCAATGTGATTGAACTTGCAGTTGTAGATGTGTCTTTTAATTCACTGCTAATTTAAGTCCAACTCACTTCAGAAGACCACACAACAAAGTACATACCATTTTTTCTCACAAAAACAAAATTAGGTCTTCCAGTCAAAAGATTTGAAGCAATACTGCTTGGAAATATTATTTTGGATAATTTACATTATGTTCAAAATTTTGTAGATTCTATCTCTTGCATGTTGTGTCTGCTAAATTCTTCTCTTCGTCTTCCCATAATTTATATTTAATGCACAATATAAATTCATTTAAATACACATTTGTAAATAGCAGAATGTCATATTTCAGTTTACCACATAAGGTAATGTCAGACTTAAGTATTTCATCATAAAACTCTGTTAGACCAAAGTTAATCTGTTTCTTTATTAGTAAAAATTCTTTGTAGAAAGGTTTCTGTATATGATCTTGCAGTTAGTAATGTGTGCCAATAGTTAACATTGCTTTATTTGTTCAGTGCACAAGCAAATTTGTCTCTTTTTAAAAATAATTACAACTCAATTGGAAAATGGATTACGTTCTCACCCACTGAAAAACATGTGAATGAATGCCATAGTTATGTGCATCAGACTCAGGCTATATAACAAGGTTATATGTTTAACATTAATACAATTTGTTTACAAAAGAACAATCTATTCATAATGTGAAAGCTACTTATTTCTGGTATGGCAGATTGCTGTCCAGAGCTTCTGAAAGCACGGGGTGCACAGAGTACTCCACAGAGAAGTTACCAGTCCATTGCAGGACACACACAAGCACACAGGTATGAATTAATCTATCTTAAACTGGACACCTGGATAAGACATGCAAACTCCACACAGGAAGAACCAAAGGCCAAACAGGTGCGACACTATAGTTCTAACTTGAATGCAAGACTATATAACTAGAATATAAAATCTATTAGTGTTTTTGCTGGAAACAATTTTAACTTCGTACCATAAGTGGAATAGGTGCATTTTATATTTAGGCAAGACATTTTACAATATGACTGTTTTAACATTCCGTAAATGAAGTAGCCTACCACATTTACAGTCTAAAACCAATTAAATAGACTTGATAATTACTATCTTAGTAAATGGTGAAAATGCAGATCAATATTCTGCCACAGATAATTTGCCAGTTTTGCATGACAAACATGTTTTTACTTTTCTTCTTCCAGCCTGAATTTCAACCAGATCATCTGAATGCAAAGTGGTCCTTGTTGCCAAGAGGAAAGCAATGATGAATGCATTGAACCATAAATACTAAATGATAGGTAATTAAAGACACCTGAGGAAAATTAGTCCTCATTGTTGCACCTGGAGAAGACCCAAACATCTTGTCTGTAGGAAAATCATAAAAAGAAAGATACTCTGTATCTTAAAAGAACACATCACAAAAGAGAATTGCTTTTTTAACAGAGGAAGCCCAAAATAAAAGGTATGTGTTTTTATTTAGTTAGGAAGTACTGTATTTGCTATTTCTTTAAATATTTCATCTGTGTTTTGTAATCAGGGATTCCCTCACCAGTTATATTCTGTAAACCAGTAGTTCTAGTTGAACAGGTACGGTGTAATTCTGTATTTAAGTAGTAAAGGTATATACCAGCTGTCCTCCAGAAGGGCATTTTGTGGTTCCTTAAAACTATATTTATTCTAAAGTTAACACATGACCATTGTTCTTAATGGACTTATTGAATAAAAAAAAGATTTTTGTGTTGTGTTTTACAATTATGTATCAGCAACAGCTTTTTAAAAAGTGCCATCCAGATCATTTTCCATTTTATGAAACTACAGTAGCTGCAGTCCAAACTCCAGAACTCACAAACAGGATTGTCTCAAATTTAGCCAAATCCCAATTTTTTTTTTACTGTAAATTAAAGTCTCTCTCATATATTATTATAATGACAACCCTTTCATATGATACTGTCTCATGAAAAGAGTATTTAACTAGAAACATTTGTGATTGCTTGAGTGGAGATGACAACTGAAAGTTTAAGTGAAGCTTTTGTCATGACGAAACGATAGCAGAGGATTGCATTCTATGACATCATTTCTTGGGGATATCAAATACTTTCAGTTATTTTTCAGAAAGACGGACAAGGATGTGCTAATTTTGACAAAACACAATGCTAATTATGTTGAAGATCTGCTAACCACATTTATGCCATTATTTGCTGATGTACTTAATATTATTTCCAGAGCACAAAGGGAAGGAGCGCACCCAGGCATTCCAGGTATAGAAAAAATGTTAAACAGACTGCTGCCCATATATTAATGCCACAAAGATGTGGAAATTATTGACAGGGACCTGCCAGCATATCATGTAGTCCTGAACAATTTGAACAATGTGAAAAGTAGCATTATTACAATCTCTTTCTCTCCTTAGCTCACAGTGTATAGCTGTCAAGGATAGTAATGAAGAAAGCACTTATAGGGTAATCCAGTTTTATCTTGGATTGGAGACAGTAATTGACAAAGTACTATATGCTACTGGTATAGTGATTTAAAATAGCTGCATGGTGTATTAGCATGAATGATTTGCATGACCATTTAGATTGGGCATTAAAATGTCACAGTGTGTCCATTGTTTCCAGGAACGTGAGCATGGTAATATAGTAAGTAATATAGTAAATGATGTGCATTTCTTTTTGAATTGAGTGTATACTGTATACTCTGTTTACTTACTGTATAGACATCCACACAAAAAGAAATACCCTTAAATATCAATAAAACAGTATATATTATACAGTTTGTTGGGTAGACATATGTGTATTTTTATGGTATTAAGGAGGAATGGGCAAATTAATTCAACTGAACAATGTAAAAGGGATTGTGTTTCCTGTGTGGTTTCTGTTGTTGCACAGAGAGCACAATGTGCATCAGCACTGTATTGCAATTGTGCTTAAGGAGAACATGTTATAGTGCTCTTTGCAGCCCTATTGTAAAAACAGACACCCTGTGTGCTGAGACCATACTCATCAGGCAAGATTTAAATACATTTTATCAACAATTTGCTCATCAGCACTATCATTTCTCTCAGGTGAAATATTAAATAGGCAGAGTTAGTTTGTAAAGTGTTAAACTTGGAAACACTGGTAATATAGTCAACACTAGAGTTAGGCTTTGTTAATTTTCCCTATCCTGTAACCTATTGTAATCTGCAGTATGGTATAAAGATTGTACAAGATATTCCAAAGAAAATATGTATTACATACAGTACGAGCTGCTCTTTAAATAGTATTTTTTAATCAAAATTAAATGACTGGAAGTAAAGTGTAGAGACAATTGGATGTTTTTTGCTTCATTTCCACTGGTACCTCACTGTGATGAATCTCAATTATAGCAAGGTCATTCTTCCCCTTGTGATTTCTTTGTGGCATTATTGGAACTGGCAGCACTTCCACACTATCATTGTACACTTATTGACAGCCTGAATCCCTTCCAAACAAGAATGACAAAAATGTCCGAAAGTTACTCCTGTTCATCTAATTCTAGGTGACATATTTGGCTCATATGCTTCTCAGTCAGAGTAATAGCCTTATTGTAATTTGTATTTGTTCTTTGAGGATACAGACCCAACATTATGTGTAGTTTCCATGACATTTCAGTGCTCAAATCTATTTTTTTATCACTTCAATGAATGAGTCCTACAGTATATTAATGTTAAGAATGATGAAACTTTTCAGAAATAAAAAATGTCAGAATTATCAATAATGTATTAGAAGCAGATATACACTGTACTGTAGATATTACTTTAACGCACTTGTCTGAGGCAAAAAAAAGCTTGTTCATAAAGACAGTCCACAGAAAAACAATGAATTATATTCTGTTACATTTACTGTATATAATGCCTTTTATCATAAAGAAAACCCAAAGCACTTTATATACAGGAAGCTCACTTCATCCATCATTGAAGTGTAGCTCCCACCTGATAGCATGGTAGACATTATGTGCCAGTTGCCCCTTAGTAAAGCATATCAGGCAAAGACTTGCTTTACCAACTGAATTAAAGGGGAACTTTAATGGCCAGATTGCACAATTGAAGCCCAAAGCAGATCTTAACATCCTTACTCTTGAAATGTTCCACAAAACCTTTAATGATTAAATACTGAAAAATTAATTCCATCTCATCTGAAAGACAACACTTCCTACAGCACCTTGTCCCCAGTGGTAAAGGCATTGGGACATTACCCATACTTACAGATTGCTCAACAAACTGCCCTCCACAATGTGTGCATTGCTAGTTTTTTTTTCTTTATGCAAAGTTACTAAACATTTGTATGTCTTTCTATACTGACATAGAGTACAATATACAATGATACAATATATTGTGTGTGGATGACATAAAAATATACAGTAGAGAGAAATGTTCCAGTTGAAAGCTGTGTCAGCTAAAGTATGCAAGCTGGAAAATAATTAGTTTAGGCTTTTCCATGATGAAAAGCAAAGAGGAAAATATATACTGTGTATATATTTTGGCTGTGGAATTTTCATAAGGAGTAAAGAATATCATGTAGTATGCATAGGATACATTTGCCTGTGGACTGCACATAATTTCATAAAGTGAACATTAGAAAACTGAAAATCATCCTTTTGGTTCCATGTGACAGATGAAGCTTGAGATTCATTCAGTTTTGACTTAAATAAATTTCACTTATTATCCATGAAAACTGACATAAATTTATGTCTAGACAAATTGATATACAAGAAAACGTGAGTAGATATGACACCCAGACTCTTACCCTGAACAAGCAATACAGACAGGGTTCTGGCCCTTGTAGTGTAACATTTTAACTACCTCAGTTTACAGAACCATTAGTTGGAAAGTCGTACTGTATGTGCAGTATAGTGATTTAGAGTTTGAGAGCTTTTTTCTTATTGTTAGTATCACTCATTATGTGGAAAGTGTAAGCCAATTGTAGGTATCATTCTTATGTAAATTTCTGTCTTTTTAATGCTCGTCTTTTCACAACATAATGGTTTGAGATATGTTTTCAAAGTAGATTTTTTTCACTACTAAGGGACTCTAAATCCTTTAATTGAACTTTGCAAACCCATAAAAGTAATCATTATCCTCTCAGTGGTGTTCTAGCTAATTAAATTATACCGTTTTAATAGTTCAAAATGCAAAGATTAATCCAAATTGACAGCTACTAATGGTTCCCTGGTTCACTTAAGATGTAAAAGTTAACGCTTTAAAAAGTCACTGACAGAGGAAATCATGGAATTGATGGTTGATCTCCCCATAAAATCTCTTGGACAATCGTACAGTAGCTGAATGGGTACTGAGTATCTTGTGCTAATTACAACCCATACAAGTGGGTTAAATTTGTAAGGTACCATTCACTACAACATGCATTCTAATAAACCAAAGCCTTGAACCAAAGTCTTCTGTGAACTTGCAAAAACATTAAGTAATTTAGTGAAATGACTTGTGTACTTTTTGTAACGTAATATGAACAATAAAGTCAGCTTTCTGAAACATTTGTTTGCTATTTTCATTACCGCGTGTGATAAGAAAGATTGTAGAAGTACTACATGCCTAATAAATATAATATATACAGTACAAGTCCTAATACATGAAATCCTTGGCACAGTTCATAAAATGTTTATCTAACTTCTGACATGCAATGCAATGATTATGGCTGGTACTAATATAAAGGTTTTTATCTTCTCATGAGTTTAAACATATGTTTAAAACATAAAGACCTCTGGCACTCCTACATCTTCATAGCCAAGAGAAAAATACATTCTTTATTGTTCAACAATTATGGATACCTTTATGGCTTTTGATGTGGAGGATTTGGGTTTCAGTTTCCTAAAGGAGTATATCTTTCCAATGCAAAGAAAAACAATTTAAACAGGGATTTTGAAACAACTAATTTTGATATAGGATCAATATTTATACTTTTTAATAATTAATGGAGATGCGATTAAAATTCCACATAGAATGGAGTAAAAGGAGAAGCTATCCTAATGGATGGGCTACTGTATATAGTATACGCTACAAACAAGTATACACTGCATAGAGTGTATTATATTTAAGATACTTTTTCTTTAGATACAAAATACAGTATACCTGTTTGTTGATTTTGTTTGAATTTCCTAACTCATACATGTTTTTTTTTTAATTGCCATTTTTATGATATATGTGATTTTGTTACATTGAGGTATTTCTTTGGAGGCTCTGTATTTTCTGTAACTCTGCACAGCATATTTACAGTATATAATAATATTTGTGAAATTAATCCTCCCACACACGTCTATGACTTCAGAAACATTCAAAGTACCATCACTTTACTATTTACAGTACATTGTACACTGTTGATCTTAGACACTTCAGTACATGCTGTTGTTTATTTCGAGCTTTAATAAGTTAAATAAGTGCAAATACATCTATTTCTATGCAACAACAAGGTTAGTTATAATTTTAACACAGATTGTTCATAGAAAAAATAAAACACTTGGAAGAATGGCTCCTTGAAGATGCTAAAATTAGAATAGATTATGTAATAAACTTAAACTGTCACATCACTTCCATTACCGTACACTTCATTGGCGATCCATATAGAGGATCACTAAATCATTCATGAAGCATGCTGCTTTGAGGAAATACACCTGTTTATATTTGTTAATGAAATACTCAGAGCATAAGGCTGGAAGCACATTGGGGATTTTCACTCCAAAATTACAAGGTTAAGAAGTATATTCTTCATAAAATAATAATCGACTGAGGAAAATAACCCCTCCATGCCAATAGATTAGCACTGCTTTCAAATGGACTGGGATAGGACATAGTCTTTCTTAATGAGGTGGAAAACACAAGGTTTTTACTTCCACTGAAATGGGCTGCTCTCTGAAAGCAACAGGAGCCATTATAAAGAAGAGAGCTACACATTAATGCTCAACTCACTACAAAAACTGTACTACAGCTTAGATAAATTTTCCCCGTGTGACCTCCGGAGTTGTATTAATTTTTAATGTTTCTGCCTTGAAGACGCTTTAGTAGGTATTGTTGAATGTTTTATTGAAAGGTGCAGCTGTTTAATATTTCAAAATGCTGTCACTCTGTTATTTAGTGGTGAAAATATCATATCTGCAGGTACAGTAGGTCCTATAAAATGTTGATCAGTAGCCAAAAAAGGGGTTTCAATTTGTTATAAATTATGACTGATATTCAGAGTCTTTGAATCTCTAAAAGTGCTTATTTATTTGTGTCTTGAACTATAATAAGGACCAACAAGCTCCAGTAGATAACAGAAATCCTGTTTCCTTCAGTTTTCAGCTGTCTCAGGAAAAAGTAAACTTGGCAGCAAAAAAAACATGCACAAACAGTTTGGAGCAGAGAAGTCAAATATGTCATAAACATTGTAAATCCCAATCTATTAATCTTACTTATAAGAGGTGACAATTGTCTGCAGCTATTTTATTTAGCTGTGTTTTATTTTAATAAAATGCACAAAACATTTCCCCTCTGGTGATCAGAATAGTAAAATAAATAATAAAACATTTTGCATTATGTGTTATGTATGACCAGTCTTTATTGCTCATGGGCAATATCCTGTGATGATGCACTTAGACAAGTGAATAAATCAGCTTGCAATTAGGACTTGTGATTGCATTTATAGTACCTAGGAGCATTCAAAAGCAGCTTCTGGCAGATGTCATTTCTAGGCAATTGGTTTTGTTGCTGTCTCATGACCCATACTAACATGGTTTCTATTTGAAATTCAAAATGTAACAGAAGCCATAAGACTGGTGAAGCAATCTCGATACAGAAGTAAAAAAAAACACAATGAACCATAAAAAAGAATTATTGGATGCAACTGCATCATTTCATCACAGTATTTGCACAGGGTTAACTACTATAGGAATTGGAAAACGGTGGAACTTGGCTGATAATGATTCAGCAGCAGAACCATGCCAGTCTACGGTCTATTTGTACTCGTTCATACTGCTGATTACAATTAATACATCATTACCTTAACCTATCTGTACAGTAACATTACATTTAGAAGTGCTGGGTATTCCTGGAAAATATACTTTCTTTTAGTTGACTAAAATTACTCAGTTGTGTAATGTTATACAAGATAATTAAGTAAGGATGTGAGGTACTGTAAATGCTATAGAAGGCCATTTTATCACAGTTCATTCCTTTCAAAAAATAAAAGTGAAACAGGTCATCAGGCATTTTAGGACAGTCTTTAGTTTTATTATTTGCATGTCTCTTGAAGAGTAGATACTGTATGCATATTTCAGATTTTGTTTAAATTATATTCTTCATATGCATATTGCTCTTCAGACATCAAGAGATAGCACTACCCCTTAATTGCAGTAAAAAAAAGAAATCCAAGCTTTGCATTCCCAAAGCTTATTACTGATAATATATTAATATATTTCAAGTTCTTGGTAATTGTCTGTGTCTTTCTAATTTGTCTTAGGTTCAGCCTGCCATGTACTGTAGAAGTTGCTACTATACCATCATATTTTGGAAGTATTCATTCAGATTTAGAATTTCAGATCAAACACTTTCTGGTTAATTCTAGACAATGTACACCAGTCTGTTAACATCTTTTATTCTTAATGCTACAGTATTTACTTTATTTAAACCTTGCTTCTGCTTTTGGTATTCTACAGATTCTGACCAAACCGTCACATTGCATATGCTTTACAGCTTTACTGTGTAACATTTACAATTCTGTTTGATTAAACATGTAAACAAGATATAACATCTTACTTGAAAGCATCTCTTGAATTTTCTTTTTATTTTGCAGTTGGGGAATGAGTAATACTTGCAGTTATCCTAAAGGATTTACAACAATAGGTAAATTAGGAGTCACCTGAGGGAAAGTGTGGCCCTCTGAGAGTAGCTCTTTCTCTTCAGATTCTTTTTTTTTTAATTAGAGTTAAATCATGAATTTATTAACACATGAAAGACGGATATTATTTTTCTAAGCAAAGTTAGAATATCTGGCACACATTTATTAAAAGTTTCTCCTTTTCATTTTCCCGTTGCAGGAAATGCATTTTTTTCACATTCCTAAATCTTTGCACTTTCAATTCACAGCCATGATTTCTGTCTGCCTTTCTTTTTTCTTTGAGTTTTAAATGTTTTAAAATGTGCCTTACAGATCCCATCATTTATTTTGTATGAAAATTACCAATAATCAGGAAGTGAGCTCAAGGCTTTAGAATCATTTACATCAGTGTTCTCCTCCACTAATGAATAATTAATTGAATGTATTACATGTTTGTTTTTATGGAAAATATTTCATTGTATTAGTAACTCACAGCATCTGGAAATATTAACACATAATGTATTAAATGGCTATATTTTACTACTATTGAATATTTATGGATGACTATTTGAGCATGTGTTTTGTTACATCTTCCTTTCCCTTAGCCTTTACTGCACAACTGTATGGTTTTTAATGAAAGTTCTGGAGGAATGAAGGCAGTCGAGCTCATTCTACACAGCTGCTGCAATTCCCACTAATTCTAACGTAAGCATATATATCAAACGTCACCCTCTCCTCTTCCTTGTTCGTTTTCTGCATCACTCCTCCACCCCCTCTCCACCTTTGCAGCTGCCCAATTGGTCGCATGGGGTCCTATCCTCCTCGTCCAGCAGCCAGGAGGTTGGCCCTCAGCCAAGCAAGTTACGCCAAATCTTCACATCCCAATAAACTATTCTAATTTCTGCCAAACTTTCGGCTGCTGTCATTCCTCGTGAAGCAAATATTAACTTGAGGAGTCACATTGCTGTACTCTACCTAAACCTTTTAATCTAGGCTAAGAAAAACCTTGTAATGGATGGCTTGTAATCTAGTGTAATGAGTTGTTTTTGGAGAAACATGAATGTACTGTAGGTATTTTTCAATGAAATAATTTTACCAACATTCTCAAATACTGCTCATTATTCATATAACATAATTTTCATTTAGTCATGACTATCTGAAGTGTAATGATTTTTTAGATATTTCAATAAATTTAAAGCATGTTTTTTTTAAAATACAGTACCAATAGTTGTTGTCCCTCTTCTTAGAACAATGAAGATGTCATAAGTTGTTTGTTTTTTTTTCTGCAGTATTTCAAGTAGTGCTGTTTTCCTTTCAAGCTTGGCTTGGTGTTCAGTTGAGCCTGTAGAGCTATGACTGACTCCAAGCAAAACCTTGATGCAGCTAAAACTCCAGCATTTTTCCTTCATGCTCTACCATTTCGGGGCTACTACTTCATAAAATGCAACACCCATTAACCCTTCCTGTAAACTGTATTCAAATTTTTTTTTCTGTTTCTATTACTGTACATTTTAGCATGGTGGATATTGTTACAAATGGTTATCCACTTGTTTTAAAATGTGTTTGCACAACTTACAATGCACAGACCTGATCCTATGTGGTTACTAATGTAAATCTGTAAGAAAGACAATGCAATTAAATGGTGGTAATGATATAATTTAGTAGCTTGGGATTTGATTGAATTTGTTTGCTAAATAATAATTTATTCAAGATAGTAGATGATAGATTGTCTTTCAGTCATTAATCCAAATCACAAATACACTTGTATAGAAGAGTATTTTCAGAGCAAAGTCATTACTAGTGTTATGTGAAAGGTTTAAGTATATTGGAGGAATCACCCTTCTGAAGAATAAATCAGCCAGAGGCAGACAAATTACCATGTTTATTTAACACAACTCACTGAGCTATAACATATTGTTTACAACAACAGCAACTTCCCTACAGCTCTCCTTGACTCCTTTTGTGGTTCAGTTTTCTAAAACTCACTTGAATAAGTTTATTAGTACAGCTGCCACAACACTGATTATGCCTGTGGTACAAAATCTGCACTGTTAAAGTATTTTTGTCCCCATTAGCCTCTCAGGATACAAAGGGCAAAAGGCAGGATACAGTCTGGATAGGACGTCAGTTCACACACACATTCACAGAGACAGCAATTTAGAGATGTCAGTTAACCAAGACACTATATCTTAGGACTATAACAAGAAACTAGAGCATAAAAGAACATGCACACAGAGATACAGTACATGCAGAGAGCATCCCAGGCCAGAATCAAACCCAAGACCAGAGTCAAGCCAGAATCTGTGAGGCAGCAGTGATCTCTGCCACACTTGCATGCTGGCTTCTGAACTAATATATTATTTCTATATTTGGAGTAATTTATTGATTTTCCAAAATGCAGTTTTCATACAATTTCCATGAAATAAGTTACTTTATAATTTGAACATGTTTAAGAATTATTCAGTTTTAACAATGCCACAAGAGAAAGAGTTTTATATAAAACATTTTGTTCTCCTTTTCTCCATTCTCAGCACGTTATAAATAGACAGCTAATGTCCCAGATTTGTTTTATGGAGTATGGCCGTACATAGTAGTTTCCGTGTCTGGTAATAGGCAATTCTTAAAGGTAAGCAGATATCTTTGGAAATTACCTGTTGAAAACCGCAATCTTCATTGATGTTTGTTGCTTTAACAACAGTTTGCCCAGCTACCTTTTTAGTTCTCCTAGTCTGACAATAGGAGCATGTCCTGCACCATTCACACCAATTTATGGCAGTTGGATTCAAAGTAATGTGGTAAGGAAACTGCTATGAAAGATAGGTCTTGGATATTCCAGCTTTGGTTTCCTTTCTACTAGATACTTGTTTTTCATGTGCAAGTGAGGTGTACTAGTGGTTAGGGCTCCAGATCAGCAGGTCATGGTTTTAATATGATACTGTTGTACCCTTGAGCTCTTAAAAATAGGTTATTGTTTTTTATTGGTAATTTGCATTCCATTGTTGTATCTAGTTAAAAAAAAACAATACCCAACTTAAGCTGTAGAAAAGTTATTTTAAAAGTGTACATAGGAAATACTTTTTTTAGCCAAGGTGTTCTTGTGGTTGGAAAGTGTTAATCTTCCATTTCGTCAGCAACCTCAGTGGGATCTCTAATCCTCATTGCTCTGACAGTTTCTAAAATACCATTTCGGTCTTCTTTCTTTTTTACCAAAACCATAGCAGGACAGCTTCTACAAGAGATGCAATAAATGCAAAAACATGATAGACTATTGGATAGACCAATGTGTTAATGCTACTGGGTATTTTTTTGGATATACAGTACATGTAGTCACCTACACATATGAATAATAACATGAATTAGCTTTTAATAATGATCACAACCTAGTCCACAGTTGCTCCATAAACCATGTGAGACACTCATGATTTCTGCAATAAATCTTCTACTACTGCACTTGAACTCAGAAAGATGAAGCTTGTCGGTTATAAACTCTGAGTAAAATTAAATGCAAACTAAAAAATAGAATGACTCAATCTGCTTTTGCTGTAAGTGTGCTTATTTCAGTCACAGTACTGTCAGGAAGTGGTCAATTAAATAAGCTTAAGGCAGTGGGCAGAATTCAATTGAGAGAGAATCTCAAAGGGAATTGCCTGATTGATTTTTGACATTGAAACTGGATTGTCTAAATACTGTATAATGACAATGTATTTTTCATTTTCTTTAAATCAATTAAAGTTACATTATTAAAGTATGCAAAGCACTACTAGGTCCCATAATTATATTAAATGAATGAACGTTGAATAATTCAATTCAATCAATAAATGTGAACATTGCTCTTTTGTTAAATTGCTAAATTAAACATTAGAATTCACTTACTGGGATTGTTGAAGTTCTGGAACTACAATTGTCAGGCTCACCACAGATGCTGCTCTGCCGCTCTGTATTGGCGTGCCAGTCGGCCTCTGCTCCACCCACCTGTCTCTCAGTGCTGGTTGCCATGGACACCAACTGACAGGAGACCCGGATCACCTGAAGGGTATTGCCATCTTGCCTGTCTGGGTGATTAAGGGACATTTAAGGGCTGCTCAGACTCTGTTCCGGGCTCTGATATAACCCAGATATGAGCCTCAGAAGCCTCAACCTTGTTCCCTACCCTTGTCACCTCTGCTTTGTTCAGATTCCTGACCTTGCTTTAGTTTGACCACATCTCCCAAGTTTGCTTCCCCTGTTTCTCAATCTGTGCTTCTCTTGGATTTGGACCCTGCATTTCTTGATTTCAGCCTCAGACTCCCCTTGTACTTTGCTGCGGTACTTCCCTGGACCTGACCCTAGCTTTATTTTGACCACACCTCCTGGCTTCCTCTTTCTTCTTTAAACTGTGCTTTGTTGTGGAATCTTAGGCTTTGACCCCTCTGCCTGCTTGACCATGAACTTGGACTTTGTTTAGGAGCCCCTGCTAGCTACACCACCATCCAGCTTGCAGCTATGAATGCCCACCTACAGTACACGTAGCACCGCACTGTGGCCTCTGTCAGCAGACTGCTCTCAGTTCCCAAGGTTCTCATCTGCCTTTCACCCAGCAAGTGGATTCTTCTACAAAACTCCTGATCATGTCCAAGTCCCAGTGAGCACCAGGATCATTACAACAGCATGAAGGAACAAAGTCAGCTATTTAGAGCATATTAGAATAATTTCAGGAATCTAATGTACTAAAAGGTACAGCTTAAGTATTGATTGCTTGGCAATTATGTAATAATATATAGAGTAATACTTACTTACAGTACCTGCTACCAGTACTTGCTTCTGTACCAACTCTTATTACTCAAGCCAGTCATTGCTGAAATAAAACCTTTGTTGAAAGTTAGAAATGGAGTGTTTCTGCCACCTATGTACAGTATATTGCTCAGGAAATATCCATTCTCTATTCATCTGATGCTGAAATACTGACACATATCTTTATTAAAAGGTTATGCTACTGTAATTTCTTTACTTATTGGGCTGTCTTCTTAGGTACTAAATGGGCTTCACTACTTTCAGAATTCAGCAGCCTGTGTACTAACTAAAAGTACTCTGAATCAGCACACTGAATCTATCCTCTGATTAGGTAAATGTTATTATTGTTGTAACTTCAGCTTTTCTTGCCACCACAGTTCCAGTGGTGGTACTGGTAGGCATTCCAGTTCCATACTGCCGGTATGTTTTTCAAAACCTTTCTTGGCGATTTGTATTATGTTAATTGTGTTACCCCAGCATCATGGTAGTGTGGGTTCATTGATGGACTACATTTCCATTTTTGTAAAGTTTAAACGTCCCCCATATATTCATGGGATTATATGGGATGTATTGAGGTACTTCTGTTTATGAGACAACCCTCATAAAAAACCTAAAGGAAACTTACTGCTTTACCTGTTGTCACTAAATAATAGATATCCTACATTTCCTTTTAATAAGGCCTGTATTATTCATATATATGTTTATTGTGTTACAAGACCTCAAACTATGTTTTAGTGAGATGGAAATAATACATGGCTAACAAGTGACCTCTAACATTAGATGCTGCTATTCATAGACTATAGTGCTTATGAAAATGTCTATGAACAAGGCTTTTTTTATCTTTTGTATAACAGAGAGAACATGGGTGTGTGGATTATAGTTCTAAAGTCAGTTAAAGGACAATATTAAATCAAACTCCACAATAAAGTATATTGTACAGCAAGTGTACATGCTGAAAATGACTTGATAGTGAAATCAAAAGCATTCCATTTTATTTTCCTTTACATTTAATCAGTAAATGGTTGTATTTTTATATACACACTGATTATATATACTGTACATGTATATTACCTCAGTATTCCTACTCTGAAATGCACAACATAGGCATAGCTAATATATAGGTCATAATTAATTAACTTTATCCTCCTTTGTTCAGGTAACTCATTAAGCAATGCATTTCTCATTCTCAGACAAAAGACAGAATATATTTACCTGTTCATCTTATCTTCTTTGTAAGATATTTGGTAATTATGCCTTATAAATGAGCAAACATAATTATTTAAGAATTAGATCATTAGAGAAGAACAGTGAGGTGTTTTGCATGACTATAATATTAAGATATAGATTAATCATGACTATACTTATTTTATTAAATTAAAATATATTCATTTTGTGGGGTTAGATGGCTATGTTCCTTTTAAATTAAGTGTAAGAGCAGTGATGAATACAGAGATGTCTTTTCACTCTTCCGAGGTTCAATGCACAGCAAATAAATTCCAATAAAGACTAATGATTTATTCTGCTTTTTCATAAAACCAAAGCATGCCCTTTATTTATGTTTAAACAAAAGATCAATTGAAAACAAATGTGGTCAGTCCAGTAAAAAAATTCATTTCATTTCATTGTTTTGTTTTTTTTATCAGTTTCAATTATCATTCAGTTGTTCTTCCAGTCAGAAATATACTGTATACCCTTCTTATTCTTAAAATATATAATTATTTTATGGTATGGAACACTGAAAAGTACAAAATAATTCTGAGGCTAACTTGAGTTGCACTTCATTTACATTTCAGTATCTACAGTATGTTTTTTTTTTCTTGAACACAACAGTAGTACACAATGTAGCTGTGGGCTAGTTTCAAGTGTTTCGAAACAAATATTTATATAACAATGAGAAGTACTGAATAATCTGTATTATAAATATAACAATGATTGACTGACTGTTTATTCAGCATTTGGCAAAGGATCCATATTTTTCTGTACATACAATATACTTTCTCCATACTGAGAAAGAAATGTAGATGATCCTGTCAGCATGTGTGGCAGACAGAAGATATAAAAAAACTAAGTTATTTATTACTTCAGTATTTTTTCACTTTTATAGTTAACAGTCGATGATAATCTACTGGCAATTGATATAGTAGCAGTCCTCAAAAGGTAAGCCATAATTGCAGCAAAACTATTCTATTGTCTTCTGTTGTGCAATTTGCAAGTATTTTGTTTTTAAACACTTTTTTCATGTCTTTAGAACGTTATTCTCGCCTTTATCTTCCTACGCATTATGACACATAGACACTTATTATACATTAAAACTGAAGTGATTTTGAAAACACCATTGAACCTGTAGCTCTGTTTTGCATGTGCAAAGGAGAGCCCCTCAATAAAATCTGAAAAGCCCTTATCCAGATCGGCAGGACAGAAGCACAGTGCTTGATTTGCACATTGATGTAAACCAGAATGAGGCAGACTTTTCAACGGCACCTCTTCACAGTTCCCTGCATGGCCCATGTTACCCAACAAATATTATATTCACTTTTGATTTGAAAATGAGAATATGTCCTCAAATGCTGTCTTTGCAGACATTTTCTCTTAAAGCAAATACTTCTTCCTTTCTTTGATCAGAGAAATAGGAACTCCTGGGGGAATGTGATTAAAAGTGACATTTAAATGCCCAAGGACCTAGGCTGTGGGGAATTTTCCACAGAGTTTGCAGTAAGAAATGCTCTACTGAATCAAATTAAATATCCAGTCTGCAAAATGCAGTGTAGTACTGTGCAACTTACTCTAATATTGGGATATAAATGGTTTTGGATATTTTTATTTTAGGTGTTTACTGGTCTGTCTACTATCTGTTATTACTGTTACATCTACATATAGTATCTACAAAATGATTGTGTACATGTTGCTTCATCAGATTTGAAATAAAACAGTTAGATTTAATATTCTGTGTAACAGAAAATGCAGAGAGCATTTTTAACATCTATCATTATGTTAGAAATTATCACTTTATTACACTTACTTAATTTTTTGTTCTGCCAAACTGTAGTCTGTGTTTTTAACAACCAATTCCCAGAATGTAGATACAGCTGCTCTCCTCCCAGAGTTCTAATTCCTTCTTTGTTACATTTTAAAAAGTCAATTAAAGATTACCTCCTTCATAAGTTATTTTTTAATTTAGAAATATAGTACATCAGTAGATGATGGTCCACTGTACCAACCTTTCTTTGTACACTCTTCATCTTTAACAACTGCACAAACACAAACCACAGTAAAATAATAAACCAAATTTCCTTTAATAAAATTGAGCACTTGGCAGAAGAAATACAATTCATATTCTGTATTGTGTTATCATCCTGCTGGCAGTATTTAGCATACAGATTTAAAATAATTTAAATAAAAAGAAAATAATTTGGATAACCAAATTTAAAGTACTGTACTTCCAGACTTATATAACACTGTATTATATTATAAATGTTTATAATAATATAAAGGTGTCTTTTGTGGCATAGCACAAGTGTTAATACTATAGCTTTTATCATTTTTAGTACAAGCAGTGCATTTGTAGCCAGCAATGAGCTCTCAGACCTGTCTGATCACTTACAAAACAAGTATAAAATTCGGGTCCAGTGCTATAAAAAGAATACTAGTGTCCTAGAAATAGTTTAAAGGAGAGCAACCAGAACAATTCCAGTTATAAATAGAATGTCACAGGCAGGCTGATTTTCAAAGTCCTGAAAGGTAATGACCAAGTGAACCCAATGAATTACTTTGTTCTTGTTACATGCAAGTCCATGAACTTTTGAGACAATGCATTAAGGAATTAGAACAGGAAGCATTTTACACAAAGAGTGGTGGGTATGAGAAACAGGCTGCGATGCCAGATTGTTCAAGCAAGTTCAAAGTGAACCTTCAAAAACAGGTAGATTAGATAGTCTGATTAAAGCCTCCTCTCATTTATGAATTTTTGAAGTTTGTATGATAACAGGTAATCCCCAGAATTAGAAAGATTTGTGTTCAGAACACACTGAACATAACTTTATACATTATATAATGTTTACAAAAGTATAATTAAATCCTGTTGAGCAGTTATATACTGAATCTATGGTCCTGTGTGCTAGTCCATTATCATATTAGATACAGGCAAATGATAGTCCACTAGCTTAGCTTTCAGTCTCCAAATCCCACTATATGTTAATGGAAACAAAATTTCTAAACCAACTTAATTGGTTGTTTCATAATAACACTTAGCTGTCTTGTCTTTCTGCACACACAATACCAGTAATACCAGCCTTAACCCGTTTTTTCATTAGAAATATCACATTGGCTAAAGAACACATTTATGTGAAATAGTGAGTTCTAAGAACAATATAATTCCCCTCTATAAGATGTCTTATGAACCAATTATGATTGCATTTAATGTTTTGCTGCCTTTTGACAGTAATGCTCATGGGCACTGTTATTTTAACAGCAGTTTTCTACTTAAGCTTTGGTGTCTTAGAAATACCTAAAATAGGAATTTCTTTGAAGCTTATGCAGGAACCTTATACTGCACCCCCTGCTACAGACTTTTGTTTCTTGTCTTTGTCAAAGAAATTGAATAGTTGCCACATTTAAACGTGTGAAAAGATTAAAGTATTACCGATACAAAAGTCATAAATTATTTCATGGTATCACCCACATGTATAGCAATCAGACTCAACAAGGATTTATGTTATCTCTGGCATCAACAAAACCTTGTGGAGATTTCACATTTTCTTTTCTTCAGAGCTAACAACTCCAAAAGAAGAGTGATTAAATGGTAATGTCTACAGTAGTTTGTATTAAAGGAAATACAAAACAATTAAAACATAAATAAAATATTACTCACTCATTTTTTACTGACCCATGGTATGAAAATAACATTGTAACATGTTATGGAAGATATAGATGTCTTTCTTCAAAATGTAGAAGAAAATGTAAAAAAGTTGCTTGCTTATTATTCCTTTCTTTACGATACTGTGAATTATTTTCTGTTAATCTACAAACATGTATTTTTAATTTTAAAATGCAGAGTGGAAGCATAAAACAAATACTTGTGAATAATTAGAATTATTTTTTTGTTATAAAAGAACAAAACTCTATGATATTTTTTTATGCTTGTATACTATATAAAATGTAATTCTTTTATAGCAAGTAAACTCTTCAGAACATGTGAAGTCTTTAGTGTTTAGACATAACAGTTCCAGCTCAGATACAATATGTTTTAATTGTAAGTTTTTATGAACAGTGTACTGTCAAACATGTAAATGTGGGTATACTAAGTCAAAGTATTTCCTAATTATGAAAGGTTAAGAGGTGATACATTCTAAGTGTGTCAATGACAGATTCACAAGCCTCAAGGCTCTTTGAAAAAATAATTGCATATCTCAGAACATTGTTTCTTACAGTATTTCAGACCTTTTCTGTTATTAACTGAATCAAAACATAAGTTTGGCAATTAAGAACACCTGTCTTTCCATTAATTGCTCAATTAGCTCATGTCAGCATTAAAGATTGTTGGGTTAAATAAATCCAAGCACGTTTTAAATTTAACTCAAGGGGCATGATAATTAACGCAGGTGTTTTTACTTTCTATATTTTAACAATTAGCCATGCTTCCAGAATGTTCTTTGTGTTCTTTATCACGTTTTTGTAAAATCCTTTCTTTCTTCTAACTAGGTTTTATTTCCAGCTACACATACTGTATATTGTATTACCCTGATAGTCATCTTTAGAAGACATTTTTTGAACAACAGCAGACCAATTAATGTTCATGCTGTAAATCAAGTAAGCTTTAATCAAAATGTGACTTCTTAAGCAGAAGAGATTACATATCATCTAAGACAATGCTAAGCAACAAAAAACAGGATAATGAAACACTGAGTATAGAGTCACATTATGATGTAAACAGCCAGCATCATGAATCCGTAATGTAATGTGCAATGCCACCTAACAATGTTACCTTCTAATTATAGCACATTGAATAAAGGACAACATAAATATATATCTATAATGTATAAATACAATTTTGCACTGCAATTTTCAGTTCCATCATAACCGCAAAAATCAGGAAACAGGTTTTAACATGATAGGATTAGCTGTATTTTAGGTTGTGAAACAATCCAACAAAAACCGATTAGTATGATTTTTTGATGATGCTTCAAGTTCAAGTTCAAGTTTATTGTCATTACACTCATATACAGGTATATGGTATAACGAAATGCTTTTTAGCTAGCTCACGGACATAAGTAGTACAAATAAAAAAACAACAACAATACAATTGTATAACAAAAGAAAGACAGAGACAACAGGCAGTGTGCAAAAATCAACAGCAGGCGATGTGCAAAACAGCAAAAAGGTAACAGGTTATGTGCAAAAACATTAAATAAAGGGATAGAAATTATGGGGAGTGAGCTTTTGACATGTATGGTAGAGGTAGATTTTCAATGTGTGTTTGGGTTTTTGGTAAGAAAGAAAGAAGGCACTGTGAGGTTCAGATCATAGGTGAGAGGTGAGGTGAGAGTGAGAGAGGCTGGGAGTTTAATAGTTTGATAGTGCGGGGGTAAAAACTGTCTCTGAGTCTGGTAGTGCGGGCCTGAATGCTCCAGTACCGTTTTCCAGATGGTAGCAGATCATAAAGTCAGTAGCTGGGGTGTGTGGGGTCTTTGATGATGCTTAAAGCTTTCCTCAAGCACCATCTGTCATAAATGTCCTGTATAGATGGGAGGGCAACCTCAATGATGGACTGGGCAGTTTTCAACACCCGCTGTAGGGCTTTGCGGTCAGCAGCACTGCAGTTGCCATACCACACTGTGATGCAGCTTGTCAGTGTGCTTTCTGTAGTGCATCTGTAAAAGTTAGTGAGGATCTGGGGACATATCTTAGCCTTCTTCAACCGTCTTAGGAAGTACAGGCGCTGTTGCACTTTCTTGATCAGACAGGTGGTGTTGAGAGACCATGTGAGGTCCTCTGTGATGTGGATGCCAAGGAATTTAAAGTTACTGACCCTTTCTACTTCAGTCCCGTTGATGTGGATAGGGGCATGTCCGGTTTGCAGTTTCCTGAAATCAACGATCAGCTCCTTGGTTTTGCTGACGTTGAGGGTGAGGTTGTTGTCATCACACCACGTTGTAAGGAGATTGACCTCCTCCCTGTAGGCCCTCTCATCATTGTCTGTGATCAGACCTACAACTGTGGTGTCATCGGCAAACTTGATGATGGAGTTGGTGTTGTGTTTGGCCTTACAGTCGTGGGTATAGAGGGAGTAGAGCAATGGACTAAGCACACACCCCTGGGGGACCCCAGTGTTCAGAGTTAGTGTGCCGGAGGTGTGGTTTCTAAGCCTGACAGCCTGAGGTCTGCCTGTCAGAACGTCCTGAATCCAGTTGCAGAGGGTGGTACTGAGACCCAGTGCACTGAGTTTCTTGACTAGTTTCTCTGGGATGATAGTGTTAAAAGCTGAGCTGAAGTCGATAAATAGTAGTCTTGTATATGTGTTTTTTTTGTCCAGATGGGATAGGGCAGTGTGTATGGCAATAGAGATTGTGTCGTCTGTGGATCTGTTGGACCGGTAGGCAAACTGGTACAGGTCCACTGTTTTTGGAATGGTGTCTTTAATGCTAAATTATCATTATGTGTCTGAAAACAAAAGGTCACAGAAATATTTTTGTTTATTTATTCATTGACGTATTTTAAAAGTAACCTGATAAGGCTTTTTAATGTTGTGAAAGCATATTTGTATTATAGTGGCAAAGCTTATCATTACACTGTCTTATACAAAGGAAGGACCAGTCCTCTAGTGAGGAACCCACAGGGTAGATACCAGGTCTTGACCTGATAAAATTCTAACCATTCATTAACTCTGACGTCGTAGCTACCACCCAATTAATTTTACTGAGTTAACTCATTGGATTCTCTTCTCTCTCCTACTAACCTGGCAGTTCTAACTTTACCAACCACGTGACTGCAAGCAGTCTGAGTCAGAACTTAAACTTTTCTTGCAAGATGCCAGGTCGAAAGAGTGAGTCATTAAAAAACTAAATTCTTCCCAAGATATTGTTTCTACAACAGAAGGAATCTTGTGTAATGTGAATTAATTATTATTTAATATTTAAGCCTGATAAGACTTTTTTGTCAACTTTCTAAATATTCAACATACAGTATTAGGTAAAAGCTATAGTTGAAACAAACTCAGTTTCTCCCATCATCTCACTTGTGGCCAGACTTAAGCAGATGACTTTGCACAAACTGTTTTGAAGCTGAAGTTCAGCAAGATGGTAACTTCATTGCAGACCTGACCGCAGCAACACTAAGCAAAGCCCTCTGTATTTTTTCTGCACCAGGATAACCCCAGCACAGTAGCTACATGATCAGACCACAAACCAATCCAGTGCAACTCCACTTTCCAGAGGTAAGTTAAAATTCAACAAGGGACATTTGGTCAGTGGATGTTTGAGTATAATTTTTTTATTGACATTATAATTCTCAAGAGATTAACTGCTATTCCAAATACATTTTTGATAGTTACTGTATGTGCACAGTGGTAATGTACATCATTTAGCTACAGTATATGAGACTGATAAAACCTACAAGATAGACAATAACACATATTATAGTTGATATTTTAAGTGTGAACTTACTGTATTAACTCTTATATTGGTAATCCATGAGTGAATGATCAATTTTTCATATCGCAACATATCATTTCAGAAATATATTCTATTATGTTTCTTGGTTTGTTATGCATGTTTTGGTGTTGTATCAATAAATTGTATTTAGAATTTGTGGGTTAGACTTTTAGTCTATTATTGTTTGGAGGATTTCTAAGAGTCATCAGGGCAATTTTGCAGTTTATTTTATTTATAATTCTTACAGTAAATTAAAAACCCTTATACTGTTACAGTTTGTAAAAGAGAATAAAGGTGATATGGTTTTAATAGCGTTAAATAAAGGTCTAGGAGGAAGCACAAACACAATCTTGTCTCTTTTACACTCTGCTGCAATAAAATACATCACTTTCAGAGCACTAATCTTGTATATTATCTTGCTTCCCTCCTTCCACCCCATTTTCACCTTTTAGCAGCCCCTCTGTTCATTCCTTGTGAAGGGGGTTGTCAGCCTCATCTTAACATTCTATTTACTGTTCCGTCGGCCAAGAATGTTACAGTACATCAAATAAACTTTCATAGTGAAATAGGAGATTGGGCCTGAATATTAGAAGGTACTGGAGAGGGTGTTATCTACTGGACTACGGTCTAGAGTTTGTAAAACACTTGTGAGAAAGAAGTATCTCTAAAAGTGATAGCCTCAAGTTGTCTGAGCATGTGATTTACTTTGGTGAAAATATGCCCTGCTTCAAAAGCAAATATCAACATGTTTTTTATACCTGACTCCTGAGCAGCACAGACTCCCTCTTCCCTCTGGCAGGCTGTGTTAGAGGAGTGAGAAACTGAGGTTTTGAAGAGCATTTAGATTTTTTTAAGCCAGTAAGCAACTTGGCTGCCCAGCATAATAGTAAGGAATTGAAGAAGTTTGTTAGGAACTCAAAAAGGAGTTTAGTATTTTATCTGATGTTTGTTTGGTTTGATCTCTGCATTGTAACTAAGTGTGTCTGTTTTTCTGAACCTACCTGCTTTGAAGATAGTGTTAAATATGCTCACTCATGTGGGCATCACAATACATAGAGAAAGAAGTAATTTTCTTTATACTTAATTTTCCCCTTAGAATGGAAGAACCTGAGCCAAGATAAACTAACCATTTTGAAGTAAGACATTATCAAGCATGAATCATTTTTGTTGTTTTTGCCTGCATGATTTAATATCCCATACAATACATTCCCAGTGCCTCCAAGTAATTATAAAATACCTACAGTACATATTGATTGTGCCTATTTAAAATGACATTTTTATTATTTTCCTTTACGTGAAATCTTAAACAAAAGAACTAATGTTATTCAATACAAATGTATAAAATAAAAAAATGTTTTATTTAATCTAGTTTACTTATTGACAAAAGCATTTCACCAGTTTCTTTGGCAATAAAAATGAAACAGTAAACATATCAAATGTAACAATACTATTCTACATATGGTATTTGATCAGTGCTTATCCCTTCGGCAAGCTCCTAATCAAGTTTGTTAAAATAATTCTTTATTTCAAAAACCTAGATGTACAGTCTTTTTACCTGATAGTTTTCAATATTTTAGAATTCTCCCACTATTAACCTGATAATACTCTTTAACTCTATCTAAACCCTATTGACAATATCTGCTTGTCTATCTCCTCAAATCAATAAGAAATGCTTATTAGATCACATTACTATATTATGGAGGCTGGCTCCTGTTAAAGCTTTCAATCAAAATCATCTGTGCCAACTGTCTAGGAAGCATATCAATACCAGCCTTTGATTACAACTCATAAAATGGGCCATCATGATGCAGTACATGTTTGCTTTGGAGCTGAGCTGTTGAGATAAAATTACTCTTGTGATGAATTGTGATTATCATCTTATCAGAAACAAGAGTATATACTTTGAAAGATACTGATGCTGCAGTCATATGAAATGATTACATTATTTTTTAAAGAAAAATTCTAATAAGAGGACTGTAAAAACATTGAATCAGCACAATATTTTCTTTGTGTTTTAGCTAATAAGCAATTCAGTTGTGAATATCTTAATCTTTAAAAACTGTATTACCCTCATTAAATCATTAGATTCTCCAATAAACTTTGGACCTACCAGGTGCAATATTTTCTATTGTTTTATCAGGTACCACTTTATTGCCATACTTAAGGGATAGTAAACGTACAGTATGTAACGTATTCCAAATGCACTTACTGCAAAATAAGTGTGAGTGATCTTCAGTCTATCAGTGTGAATGACCTATGGAAATGAAAGTATGGATTTTTAATATATTCAAAAATATTCTGTGCGATTTCTTCTTACTGAATCTGCATATGCTATTTTGTAGGTACTAACACTGCAGTGTTTTCTGTCTATGAAGAGTACAGACTAAGCAATGTGTCTATTGAGCTTGCCATAAACACTGATCCCAATGGGTTTTTGGGTGCTTTTTAACCCACAGATTTAACAGCCCTTAGCTACAGCAGTTCTCTCTCTAGTTCCCTGCTGGTGATCCTGTGGGCATATTCTGTTCTAAAGAAGTGGGTTTTTGTTACCCTAAAACAATCCTATAAACACATGGTACTGTAATCCATCTGTTCAGTAGATTAGGTTTAGTACATTAGTAATGTAGGAAATCCCATTATCGATGGACATGTTCTATAAATGCATGACATTTATGTGAGGATATAACTATTTATTAATATTGGTTTATTACAATTATAGAATTTACAGTGCTGGTTTCACAGAGCAAGAGTAGTTCTACTACTAAATATGTTTACCTCAAATAATATTTAGTAGAAGAACAGTTATACATTTGGTTTCCTTCATTGGGCTTCAGTTATTATATAGTTTAATCTTAAATTCCTTTAATAACTGAATTCACTGAAAAAAAAACATTGCAAATGAATTTGCAGTGACCCAAACAAAGTAATATTTTCTGTGGTTAGAAAATGTTTACATTCTGTATCTAAAAAACCTGTAAATGAATGTGTTGTATTCATCTGTTAAGATACACTGATATGATTGACTAATATCAAGAACCCACTTCCCATTACCATTGAATTCATATTAATACAAACAACACTAGGATACTGTGAAAATCTTCTCTGGCATAGTTTTTTTTTTAATATCACCACCCACTGACTGTATTACATTAGCACATACAAAGTTTTCACCAGAATGATCTACGCCACCCACAAATTGGCAGACACCAATATCTGCCCACTCTCAAAATTGCATTTATTTCATGTTTTATATTGCTCTGTTGCCTCAAAATAGTGATACTGTGCTAGTCACAGTCAGAGATCTGAGATCATATGACATTTAAATAATTACAGTTTGAGGTAAGTGTAACATGCATAAGCTAAATATGATCTTAGCAGAAGTAATTATTGTATTGTAATGATTTTGGAATAATTTGTAATATTTATGGCATAGAAAAGCTAATTACAAACACAAGTATTAAAGGTTTCTATGTGGAGAAAAAAGACATCAAAATTACAAACATTGTCTAACATTTGCTTTGAATAAAATCTTCCTTACACCCATTCATCCATAAAAAACTATAATTACATGCTCAGGTAATTGCAGATGTCTCCAAAGCAATGATTTTGTGGCTCCACCAAGTGTTTAATGAAGGTATGATTTACCCTGATTTCAACAAACTCTACATTTGAAATGCTCTAGATTTGTAAAATAAGTTAATAAATCAAATTTAAAATGTATATGTTCTACAATATGTTTTGTCACAATTGTACAGTATGTGGTCTTTTTTGTAATTTACCAATCTACTCCTTAAATCTCTTTTCCTTTTAGAGTTGATCTAATAGGCCGTGTTATGTATCTCTGCTGGTACACACTGCACTGTTGTGTAAATGTCTTAAATATTTGCATTTATCTATATTTTTGCTTTTGTATACAGGTACAATTTTATAGTGAATGTTTACTGACATTTTAACCATTTTGATTTCAGTATGTTTTAAAACAAGAAGTAGCCTCTTAGCAATATAGTCGTGAAGAGAGGAGTAAATTATGTTAATGATGAGGAACAATGCCAATGTGCAAATTATATGTGGTAAATATAATGGATTAGCTACTCCAATGCTTCACTTTGGCATCTAACGTACAAATTATGTTAAGTCTAAAGGATTGCTAAATGACCACCCAAACTACTTTAAATTGTATTAATAGCACTCAAAGAAGTTACATTAGAACACACTAGTGGTGTCTCTGAGAAAATTGTTGATGTTCAAAAAACAAATCAATTGCAGGGGCAACCAATCCTGATTCTAAAAAACAACAATCCAGCAGATTTTATAGGTCACCCGTAACTCATTCTTTTCTAAATAATTGGAGCAATCTGACCACTTACTCAGGTGATTTGTTCAATTAAGTAGTTTAGAAGTCATATAAAATAAATATCTGATCACCCTGTACCTCTTGAGGACCACAGGAGGCTCTTCCTGAATAAATTGAATCAATTAAGTCCCTGATAAATTGTAACTGCAGGGGGCTGTTTCACAAAGCCAGATTACTCAATTAATAAAATATCTTTAGTAATCACATTTACTAAAGTCTGGATTTTTGGTTTCTCAAAGTAAGGTTGAAATGTACGGTATATGGTTAAGTAACAATAGTAACATATCCAGAATTCTTAACCTGCACTGGAACATATTAAGTCACATTTAGTCCAATTAAGTCCCCTGCAAAAAATTAAAGTCACTTTTCTTCAGGGATCCATTTGACATTATAGCTTTGTGGAGAGAATTAAAGTTAATGTTCACTAAAACCCTTTAGAGTTCACTGATATTTTTGATTTGAAAGATACCTGTACCATTTCAGCAGACAGGGTGCACTTTACATTTACAATCTCTTAAGCCACAGATTGTTAATACTGCTCGTCATATCTCAACATTAAAAGAAACTCAAACTCTGTTCATAGGGCTGAGATTCTTTGGGGCAATTTTTACAGTGTTGGTGACTGAGAACACTTGGTTAAAGTGACAATGTCTTGCAATAAGGAAAGCGGTATTTAGACTTAAACAGTTTTTGCATGCATTTATAATGTTTCCAGGTCATACTTTAGTGAATTTCATCAAACAGGCATTTCATGAAATAGCTGGTAATATTCTACAGTATATACAAATATTAATATTTCTTGATGTAATAGCTGTCCTGAATTGCACATCCTCATTAAAGCCACCACAGGGCCAAACCATAATCATCACATTTGTCTCCTATGTTATCAAATGATCTACAGTATGATGCATGACATCATATCAGCAACACAAACATGACTCTGTCTGAGGGTATCTCAAGATAGTGTATGTGACATTATTTTCAAATGCTAATTAACATTGCAACCCTTAGGAAGGAGAGTGTTCCTCCCCTCCACCTGTACACTGTGATGACCTTACTCTCACTCATCTGGATCAAGAGTGGCAGAGCTCTGAGAGGCATCACAGCTGAACATCATTGTAATGAAACAGTGACCAAAAAGTTATGTTCTTTTTTTTCTAATCATAATTAGGTCACATTAAATATGGCTCAAGACCTTCTGCAACTTATGGAAAAGCCTCATCTGTACTACTTGATTCACATCAAAGAAAATGTCGGGAAATGGGCAATATTCCAATAAAGTAATACATTATTTATTCTCGTTATGATAGTTTCCCTTCCTTCAGGGTCACCCTGCTCACATTTCTTCTTGTTGGCTAAAATAAGGAAACGGTTTCAGTCAGAACATTGTACTATATGATACGGCACAGTCCCACTTGGATGATATTCTTGCCTTTTGTCTTGACCTCTTGCCTGGTTCTTCCATTGTGATCCTGTAAGTATATAACTTGCTGGAACATAAAAACAATATTGTACAATTACATGATGGCTTAAAGAGGTGCTCCTCTTCAAAGCCATAAAAATGTAAGTTAAGTAATGCCAATAAATGCATGTTCATGCAATTTTTATAGTTTTGTCTTATCTTGAGATCGTTCATTGGATTTCATAACTTCCACACTCAATTTTGTGGCGATTCATTGCCAGACATCTCCTTTGGCTTTTGCAGCTACCACAGTATAGCTCCTCGCTATTTATCCTCATGGTTTTTCACAAAAGCTATTCATGGTCTGGTCACTAGATTAAGACTGTGGTTTTGCTGAAGTGGATGAAGGATTCATGCTCGACCCTTCTTGCCTATTGAAGGGCAGTGTGAATGGCTAAAGCCACACCAGCGACAGATTAATTCAGTTTGGATAATGTGAGATGCACTTTGTGGAATAATAATGATAATAAATAAATTCCTTATACTTCTATAGCACTTTTCTAGACACTCCACTCAAAGCTTTTTACAGGTAATGGGGTCTTAACACGACCCCCACCAATGTGTAGCCCCCACCTATATGATTCAACAGAAGCCAAAGTGCACCAGTATGATCATCACACTTAAGCTACCATTGAAGAGAAATGACTCCTTTTAATTACTCATTTAATTTAGTAATGACTCATACTTATTGTACATCTGACTTTCAGACTTTTATTAGCATTAGCATTAGTGACATTGGTACTCTATTGGGATTCTAATAGCATAGTAGTAATGCATTAATAATATTATAGTATATTTTTATTATAAACATAATTGTGCTTTAGCCTCATCTGCCAGATGGAAGTTCTCTGTTTTCTACACCTTAAACCTAAAACTTGCTAGTTGTTGTTGTTATAATTATTGGTGGTATCTGCCATGATCGTAGTAGCATTTGTTCAATTATGTTTTCTATTCCATTAAATGTTTTCCTCATGAAACTTCTACATCACAATTAAAATTTCTCTTTATAAATAACTACATTGTCAAGCTCACTGCTGACTGGTACTCTTTATAGAGTAAATATGGTGAGAGCTATACAGAAAAAAGTATTATTATACTGTCACCTATTTGGAGGTAGCAAAAATGGAAGGCTTTTAGCCAAGGCAATGCATCAATAAGGTCGAAAGAAAATATGGTTTACTGAGTTTTGTTCCAGTTACTTTTCTTATTTCTCATTCTGCTGTGAGCGGCAGGCCTTTTGTAGTGGCTAGGCTCCCCCACTGAATCTGAAATCCTTTTAGGCTTTTAAATTTTGTGTTTTAGAACTTTTACACTCAATGGGATCTTTTCATCCAGCACTTTCTTACTGCTCACTGTTAAAGTCCCATTTACAAAGGAATAAAAACACCTTTAAAAACAGGAAAACTACAGCAAGGATAAACTTAATTGTTCTACAGAGGCTCTGAAATAAAATTCCTTGATGCTTTTATCTGAACCTTTCTAGTCTCTGTTCAGAAGGGAGAGATGCTCTGACTTCAGCACAGTGGTAAACATTGTGGGAGTACATCCAACAGAGTACCCATGCAGCTCCTGTTTCACCCCAGAACACCTAGCAAGCTTGTATTAAAGTGACCCACCATGTCAATTCATCCAATTTAATGTATGCCTTTTGGGTCTATTTCTGAAAACTATTTTTCATTTTTGTCCTAGAAGGTGCTACATTTCAGGACTTGTCCTGAATTACAAGATCTAATATGTTTTAGTACAGGAATTTGAATATCTATCAAAATGCTCATAAATTAAGGATGATTTAGGTCTAATTAATAATGGTTTAGTAAATTTTAAATGAGACATATTTAAGCAGTATGCCACTAGAAGCAAGTTAAAATCATAACAAATATAGCCAGAAAAATGAGCGGCTCGTGTGGGACTACTCACTTTAAATGACAGGCAACTGAGTGAGAACATACAGTATAAGCATAGGAGAGACAGTATATGGAAGCAACTGGAGGTAAGAAAAATAAATTAAGAAAATATCAGAACCTAGGGAGTCTGCACAGGATAAAAGGAAGCAAAGAAGCCAGAAGGATGCAGAAGTAGTGCTACTTTTGGATGATGCGGTTGCCCACTTTAGTGCCTGTACTGTTTTTGTGCCCAGTCTTTATGTAGTGAGGATTTATTTCTTTGACATTCTGGGATTTGTTACACTAACAGCGTCCTCCAGGCTCTTGACTTTTCTCTGTCCTCTCTCCTTTAAAAATGGCCTTTCCCTGTATGCCAGGAGTTCCTTCATGCTCAGATAAACCATTACTGTTGCACAGCAGCTTTTTCTTAGAAGGATCTCAGATCATTACACCTGCTTTTCATTTGTGCAAACTAGCATGCATCTAATAGTAATAAATACCATGTGCATATCATTACCACCCTCACATCATTTTTTTGTTTTTGTTAGCAATGTACTGTATAATGTTCATAACTCTAGATTCCCTTTTGGAAATTAAAATACTGTGTAATCAGTTCTGAATGTTTTTAAAACTGATACCTTGAAGAGGTATATTTTACCACATATTTTAATAATTTACATAACATTTGCTGCATCTTATATCAGTATATACTGTCTTCAAGGCATTTTTACAGACCATTAACTGGTTTACCTACTACATCTTATTAAAGTGATGTAGGTGTCATAGGTGAATAGACCTTCATTCTAGATTACCTTAAATTAACTATAATTCCTTAATATTAAATTCTACCCAGTAAGGTTAATAATTTGAGCTTTAAGAGTAGCAGTGGTAATTGCAAGTTACAAGATGGGCACTGATACTGGATTTATTTTTCATGTCTTACACTTTCTACTCTGGCCAAGATAAGGAATCAATACTTAACTTTTGATATGTGACTACTGAGTGGGTCAAAATTGATCTGCTATGTGGAGGTTTGTTACCATATTATATATGAAATAATGTATTTGCCCAAAGTATGTTAACAAGCATATTTACATAATTTGGAAAGTTGCTCCATAGAAAAACTGCAACAATTTGCTTATACAGTATGAAGTGTATAGCAGCATGTTACCAAATATTGACATACTGTGCATATTTCAGAAATATATAACATTATTGTATAGTACATCTAATTTACATTTTTCAACTAACAAACTTTGAGAAAAGTCTATATAGAGTTATGTATTTTAAGAAGCATACTTCATTATAGAAAAAACAGTAAGATATATTGTTACAGTGGAATGGGTATGAATGCAATGTTTTCTTACAGGTACATTATTTTTAAGACGTTTCTCTTTGCTTTGGAACCTTTTGTGGATGAGGTCCATTATGTTTCGCTTTGCACAAATCCCAAGATATTTGCCTGTTTTGTATGTAATGTGATTTTCTTGATTTATTTTTTTTAATTTGTATTTCATGAGAGAACACTAATGGTAACATAATTAGTCAACTTTGTCTTGAGAATTTTATTAAAGAAACATTCTCAGTGGAAAGGTCTTTCTTAACCATCATAAAGCAATTCAATGTCTGAATCACATCCAAAGCAGTCTTTGAAAATATAAAGATGTCTAATCTTTGAATAACTTGGGTGGCTGATCAGTCTTGCAGCCAAGCAACTGTGAGAACTCTCATCAGAAACAAGTTAGGATGATTAATCATCAAGGTCCTACACAGTGAGAACTCTTATGGAGATAAGAGATGAAGCGTTTTTTTTTCCAGCATCCCCATGAACTCTCTGATAAGTGTATATATACTGTATTATATCTGGATTCACAGAAATCTGAAGCTTTTATATAAAAACGTGTACACTTCACAATACAAATTTAGACAATATCAAATCTAATCTAATCCAAACAAAATATGGGATGGACAGTTTTAGGTCATTTGACTCTTTATTTGGTATCTATTGTTATGACTTGATCCTTAATTCCAAACCATTCATACTAATGGTCATCCAAAATATGACACTGTATTTTTATTACCAGATAAAAATAAGATGTTTTTTGAAAAAATATTTCCTGGTGTCAATTTCTACATCCCTGCTATATGAAGTTTTCAAGTATTTGTACAACGTATACTTTGAAATGTGTTATCGAGTGTAGAGTACAGTTACTGATACATTGTACTGTAGTCAGGATGTTTTCCATAACACTTCCAGGATATTAAGACATAACACCTATAATTTTGTTTAAAAAACTAAATTAATCATTTCTTGTCTGCTAGCATTTCATATATTCTGTAAATATAATCTATGTAAACTGGAATTTTCTGGATTCAGAAGCTATACTTATTTCAGGAATAATTGCTTGAAATGCTGAAATGCAAGCATGTCTCCCACTCTCATTTCAAAAGCTTTGAAACAGCTTTATGTTGAGAACTCCATAAAAATGTTCCTGTTAGCAAAGATACAGTATAGGCTCTGGCACCATTCAATAATTACTTTTTGTAATTTTACTGATGGTTTTTCACTTTATAACATATTAATTTATTACTCTTGTTTGCATTTTTGAGACCCCACTGGCTGAAAACATATGAAGGATCTATGAAGATGTAATGTTGTTAAGCAAATTTCCAAAGGCTAATTTCTTTCTTTTACTTTAACTGGTAAGTGAAATCTGATGATGAGTACACAAATTAATATCAAAATACGTACTATGTAAACAAAATATGAATTCCTTTTTCTACAAACTTTTCATGCCAATAAATCAGTGGCAAAAAGCAGATGCATTTCTAGTTCAGCTACAGCATAGAAAGAGAAAAACTAAAATTTGACAAGGTCTTTCATTGATTAGAAGAAATACCTCTATACAACACAAGACAGACATTCACTTTCAGAGCAGCAGGGGGCAATGTTAATAATTTTGTATTTGATTTGGAACACTACCTGAGGGAGGAAGAGAGCTGTCAGCAAGGGATTGAAAGCTTACTCAAGTTGGAAGATATTATGTTATCTTTAAGCAGATTCTTTATACATTCTTCTTTCAGGAGCTACTTTCCATTTCTGTACTTTCTATTTTTTATGACTGTATCAGTGGATGTCTCTGAATTACATTTTCTCCTTCTTTTACAGTAGCTGTGAAAAGATGCTAACAAAGTACAATAACTCTGTGTTAACCTGAGTTTTCTTTGATAATACGCTCCTTCAGGTTTAGATATATCATTCCACCCCCAACTTTTACAAAAGCCTACACCGGAACAGCTAAATTAGTTGGCTGAATGTTTTTTTTACATCTTCAGTTATCTCTCATTGCACAGTACTGTATTCTATAACTGCTCAAATGTTTCATGCATTAAAAAATATTAATGTCACCCAGTGCCATTGTACAAACAACAGTTGTCAGAGTGAAGTTTTTGACATTCTACATTCTATACATTTTTTTCAGTACAAAAAATATGTAAATTAATTATCTCAGCAGCTAACCACCAGCAGTGAGTTAGGTTTTTGAAGCCAATTTGTCTGGCATTTTGAAGTGCTATAGCTATGCATGTGTTATATGATGGCTAACTGAGATGGAAATTTCTGGGGGTACAAAAGAGCAAAGACAGAGACAAAGAGCCCCATTTTTATTCATAATTATGTCAGCACCAAGGCACAATGAGCCTGTAGATGTAGCGTTCTTTCTTTTAAATCACATTCAGTGCCCACTCAGACAATAAATGAATATCCCTCTTTCAGGTGTCTTTAATAGCATCAGGTAATACATTTAAAAGCAGGATCTTTAAAAAAAAAATAAGATGAAGAAGGAATGAAAGCCTCAGCGGTACACTGAGGGTTTATCATGTTTCTGTAGCACAGATGGAGGAGTGAGTGTTTAGATTCGATAAGTACACTATTTCAGATCTTAGCAGGAGCCCCAGGTAGGTTTTAAGTATATTGTTTATTATCTGCCAGTAATGCCTTTTCTCCCTTTGTGGTTTACTGATGATGATCAAAAGCACAAGATGGAACATGGACACTTGCAATGAAAAAAATATAGTTTTAATATATTAAAAATATATTATATACATTATATTATATTGTAGAATGTATACACCTATCTCAATCACTATCACTTGAACCAGGAAGACAAACATTCTGGAAACCTTCTGTGCTATTAGATTTAATTGTACAATTGTACAAAAAAACAAATTAAGGCATATTTAAAATACACTGACTCAATTTTTACTCAGTACTTCAAGATTCTTGAAGGACTTTTGCTTTTCTATGCTAATGGCCAGCTATTCAAAGTTGACCATTTTTTATTGAAAGCTTGAGCAGGTCACACAGCAATGCAAAGCTATGTGACTTGCTCTGCAAACCCCAATGAAAACATGAAGACCATCATCATCCCATGAACTTCCCATTAATCCTATACTTCACAACACACCAAGGTAGATTCTACACCAAGATTCTGAACAAGCTACTGTACACTTCCACGTGTCAGTGCTGCCTTTCTTGTCAATACATTTTGCAGAAATGTTGCTGCCTTGCAAATATGACAAAAGTTGCCACGGTATTAATCCTACATAAACTGTACAGTGAGTCTTCTGTACAGTACATGCTCTGTCACCCTATGATTAATTATTTTTTGTTTACTTGGAACATGCAGTGTTTACTAAACTTTACATAATAATAATAATAATAATAAACTTTACTTTATGTAGCACCTTTAAAGGTGGCTTCTCAAGCTGCTTTACAGAATGACAACAACAATAAATAAAAATAATACACAAGATAAACCACAATTACAATATACAGAGGAGACTGTGGATGGTGGTACTAAGAAAAGCAGAGGGGTGAAGAATGGAACCAGTTAAGTAAAGGCTTTTCTAAAGAAGAAGGTTTTGAGTCTGGATTTGAAGGAGTTTAGAGAAGGTGACTCTCTGATATCTTTGGGCAGAGAGTTCCAGAGCTTGGGGGCATAACAGGAGAAGGCCCTGTCACCCATACAATGTAGACAGGTTTGGGGGACAGTAAGGAGAGCAGGTTGCAAGGTGGGGAGTAGGGCGATAATAGTTCAGACAGGTACTGAGGTGTCAAGCCATACATAAAACATGAGAGGAATGATTACTACAAAATAAGTAAGCACAATAATATTGGAAACTGCAATGACAATGAACAAAAACACGTTTCATGTTAACAGTAAATAAGCAAATTACATCAGAATTTTGTGTTAGAATTTTGTATCTATTGTGTCTAGTATCTGATTCCAGGTGTTTACATTTCTCATTTCTGTACAAATTCCCAAGTTTGACCTGGAAAATATCATAAACATGTCAGATTTCTAGCTTACATGAAAATTACATATGATATATAAAGCTGAATTGCTTAACTTGAACAGCACTCACAGGTAGTAAATTTATGGCTGACAAGCTTCTTCTGTTTCACGTTGTTCTGCCAAGTGGGTGAGGGCCACAACACTAGCTATTATATCTTTTGTTAGACGGAAGGGCAGCAGCCTTGCTATTTCTCTCCAGTGTCTTTTTTTAATGCCAGGGTCACCAAAAGTCATCTGTAATCTCCTGTAGTTATGGAGGAGGCATGTATGTGGCTGGTTATAAAAAATGGACTAAGACTCTGGGGAGCAGGCAGGAGAAAAAAGTAGCTGCAAGACAATAATTGCTGCCAGACTGGTAGGTGAGAGGGAAAATGACAATCTGAAATGGCAAATTGATTTTTGCTCTGCATGAAGCCTGGCTCATGCAGGCTAAAGAAAAAAAAAAATACTGATTAAAACTGTAGAAAGAGATTTGGTGTTAAGTCGAGCAGGGTGGCATAAGTAATGGTAAATAGCTGTTCAAATTGATAGTACCACATTCCTCTGCTCTCTGAAAAAAAATATTGTACAAAATTTGCTGAAAATGTTTAAAGCACAAAGTGAATCAAACAAACAAGTAAATAAAATGCAACAGTCTGTGGCTAATAGCCAATAGCTGGAAAGTGCATATTCAAGAAAACAAAGTTTAAGATCTTAGGTTTTTACATTTTGTTAAATTTGCATGAGCAGTAATTAATACAAATAATAAAAGGGAAATTGTGATATGTAAAACCAAACATATTACTGTTACAACTTTTGTTAACAGTGATGATCTGCCAATAAACTGAAAAACCTCATGACAAATGCTTGATTTCCAAGACAAAAACAGATTAGTTTACAGTATACAGTATATCATTTTAGCTAAAGATTTTCCCAAGAATCCCCTCATGTCCAGATCTTCATTTTCTCTATTCCAAGTCATGTTGACAAAGCTTTTTATATAATCTTATCTTATACTGTATGTGCTGTAACATGGTTACAGTTGTGATCCGTTCCATTGCATTTTTTTCAGTCCATTGATGTTTTGGCAATATCTATTTTAATGTCCATTCATTAGAATTATGAAGAAGAAATGCAAACCTTTCTGTATCCTTAGCTCCATTTATTTGCTTATTTCTTCAGATTTTGACCATAGTTCTTTATATTGCTTAGAACTGTTGTGTGATTTACTGTACCAAACTATTGACAAGGTTATACACCCAGGTTATACACCTACATTTTTTTTGCACTATTTCTTTAAATTTAGTATTGTCACTTATTAATTGTTACAGCCATGAGACTTAGAGGAGCCATCTGTCTATTTGACTCACAGCTTTGAACCCCATGACCACACACAGGGGAAAATGAGGAAGCATAGACAAACACCTCTAATCCATTTATCTTCAAGTCATTTGTATTTTAACATGTCACAGGCACCACGGTCTGTTACTTTATTCTACACTGATTGGATTAGAGAAGTGTCCTTCACCGGCAGCATCACCTGCCTGATGTCTCTACTGTGTACCACCACATCTGGAATCTGGATAAGTTAGTGAAATGAGCTAAAAACCCACAACCATAGAGCTCAAAGTAGGCTCAACTGAGCAAATTTACCAGTGGGCCACTTTAGAAGCCCAAACCATGGCCTAAACCTGGCTTAAGTCCCAGCAGACCATGATCATGAGAAAAAAAAATGTTAAAAATGAGAGGAGGACATTTGGTTCATCTGGCTCGTTTTGTTGCATAAGTGGCTTGGTCCTAAAATCTCATCCAGTGTGTTGACGAGTTTGAATACTTCAAATGGTTCAATTCTTTAGTTTGCTCAATATTGGTATAAATTGTAGTCAAGTCATTGTTTTTCAGTCATTGTTTTCTCTTATTTATTTCACACTTACAGTATAATTAAAATGGTATCATAGTCAACTACAGGATCTTTAGATCTTTAAATATAGCTAGTAATTATGTAATTGCAAATGACAAAAAAGGGTTACTGATGCTGGATTACAGCCTTGCAACTTCTACTCTACTCTTTTGAACAAAAAACATAATATATTTTATATTTTAAAGTATGTTGTAGCTCATTACAATATATTGAAATATACTTTGTTTGAATATATTATAATGCAGCATATTTTGAAGTATAATCTTTAAAGTATAATTTTAAAATCCAGTATAATCAGCTCTCTAGCCTAAAGTATTATTTCATTAAAATATCTTGGAAAATGTATTAAGTATATATATATGAATTTGATATTGCATTAGGATATATATATATACTGCATTTTCTTGTAAGTGTATAATAGTGCTATGAAAACTAAACTTAAAAACTAAAAATAAATGTGGATGGTACAGCAAGTATCTAAAAATAACATTTAAAGTTACCAAACATTTGAATTTGTGACCTCAAGCTAAATGTAGTTCTGAGGTAAATAAATGTGTTATTCATCATAGTATGCTTAATTACACCATAACCATCCAAATGTTTTATATTTCGAAATTAATACAATAGAATTCTATTCCAATTTTTCATCTTGGAATGCTGGTTTTAATGTTTTTTTTTGTTGAAACACTTTTACTTTCATATACACTTAGCATGTAGTGGATATTACCTTTGAATTGTTGTTTTTCTGAATGCTTTTATTGTCACTTTGTTTACTTTTCTTGATATCTCTGTTACTATGTACTTTATTAAAGGATTCTGAGGCAAAGCTATGGAATTCTAAGCCATACTTGGAAATAAAGACATCCATTCTCTGTAGGTTTTAAAATAATGATTTACTAACCCTGATCACTAAGTGACATAATTGCCATTTCTGACTTTAATATGGCATTGAACATAATACCAACTTGATATGCAATGTCTTGAACAATGCTTTCTAATGCATTATTTTTTAGCATTGGTAACGCTGGTAATTATGAAGATTATTCTAATTGCTGGGAATTTTAATTGTCATATTTTCATTATTTTAACTTTCATCTATTATGTGTTTCCACTTATTATGAATCTGGCCATATGATGCATTGGCCTGCATTGTAAAGAGGCATACTTTGTATATGCAAATATTTTCTTTGAAAATTCATGATCAAACATATTTAAAAGTCAGACTGTATAAAAAAAGCCCTACTGTATAAAGATTATGTTTACTTTAGGTACGAATTCTTTAAAATGATTAAAATAGCATGATTATCTAGCATTATTATTGACAATTTAATTTTAAACCAAAATATAACAAGAGGGTTTAGCAGGTAAATTTGAACATGTCTAGCTTTAAAGGAGATGCATAGAGCACTGCAAGACAGAATGTGTACTGCATGTTAAATAGCCCCTTGTATTTGTCATTTTCTTGAGCTATTGCAGGATTAGACTAAATTCTGTTCTTGCATCTCTCTTGTAACTGACTAGCGACTTGCAATCTTCATACTTTAATGTGCTGTAAGTACAGCTTCTTATTGATTAGACCTTTCAGAAAAACAAGGCACATTTTAGTGAGATAATATTACATTTGTGTCAGCAGCACCTTTTCTCTCATTTAACATTTTTGTAACATTTAACTGACTTGTCAAATTGCAGATTAATGCCTGAAATGTATTTAGAAGAAAAACAGTGGGAGACATTTCCTAATGAGCTAATTAATATTTATGACAGGATTAGAATTTTACAATTAACATTTTAAACATTTAACAGTTTATTTTATCCCCGCATTTACACTTGAATAGTTTATGATCTATCTCTTTCTGGATCTTTGTCACATAGGTTTATAACCCTGACAATAAAGGCAAAGCCGTAGAGAGCTAATGGTGAGCTACAAAAGAAATTAGTTGTATTCCAAGCAGAATTTATTTACAGTCCCCTGACAGAGTGTAACAGTTGAATAATCTGAAAATGTCTAATCACCTCAGATTTGCTGGGCAAATCCTAATTGCAAAGTTTGTTTATAATATTGCTATCTTGATTAGAGCAAAAGTTCAATTGAAGTGGTCTTGTACAAATATGTTTGCAAAAGAACAAACCATATCTATCATGCCTGACTCAAGTACAGAAAGACCAACAAATCCTTCATCAGAATTTGGGGCCTTCTTTTTATTCAATTAAATGAATTTATCGTAAATATATTTTTCACACAATAAAATGTTAGATCACTAAGCTGTAAGCTTGAACAGTGAGAACTGAGATAAATAAAATTACAAATGCTAATATGGGTTTTGTATTAGAATTTGATTGAATCTTTGTGCCTTAATCTTGATTTAATTTTGTTTTAATATAAGGTGAAATTATAGAGGAGGCCTCTGTCTCTGTAACAGATAAGGTCTGGCTTTCCATTCCTCCAGTCAGAGCTACCAAAACAATCTAAGTACTCTGACAGGACCACAATACAATTCCACACATTGTTTGAGTATTCTGACCCAGCCTATCTATTCAAAAGAAAGGAAAAAACACATCTGTGTTGACTAAATGTATTATTTGATTGGTTCTGTGAATAGGTGTTGTGTATCTCCATTTCAAGGGAGTTTAATTATGTGCCAGATGTCATTTGTATGACAGACAATTTCGTTTAAGATTTTTAGAAAGCATGGCTCTTTGGGTGTCACATACTGCACTAGAAATTGCTGTGTCTTAAGATGATGAACCTTCAGCTCCCAGAAGCAACAGTCAGGTGAAATGATTTCTTTTTTAATATCCAAGATTATGTCTTGGAAGTCTTGCTAAGGCCTGAAGGGCTTTTATTACTATAGTCTCTTCTTCTATAGATGCCAGTTATTGTATCTGTTGATAGTTCTCTTAAAAGCCCATACTGATATCAAATGCGTTTTTAGCCCTGGAGAATCTCAAGAGATGTCAGCTTTGCTGTCATTATAGTGGCAAAGCACATTAAAAAAGTTATACCTTTGCATCATGACCTCCTGTACTATGCTACAACTGTAGATCCCAGTAGGACATTTTAAGTTTTTTTACTCCTTTGTTGTAGAATAGAAGACATTTTACCAGATTTTCATTTGTTCTCATCTAATTCTTCAAACTCTAGAGCAAGAAGTTACCATTCAAAAAGGCAGTTCATCTTGTAGGTCCATCCTCATAGAATTGATCTAAGTTGTTTGAAGGTATCATGTTGCATGGATATAATAAGCCTTGTTTAACAGATACATCAGTTGAGAACAAATTCTCATTTTCAAGGTTGACCTGGAGGGTACTGGGGCAATACAAGTGAAGTATCTTGTTTAAGAGTATACAGAAGCTTGGGATCAGGCACTTATTTCAGGAAAGTGTTCAAAACGCAAGCATCCATGAGCACTCACATGATGCTTATTTCCTTTATTAAGAGGAATTTCAAAAGAAACCGATGTGATCACAGTCTTGACATTGCACATTGTGCTTAGGAATAGCACCAGTTCACAAATGCAAAGAATTCTCAACATCTGTTTGTTTTTTCTCACCAATATTTTCTCTCTTTTGATACGGTCATTTCTTCAGTTTCTGTTTCTCTTGTTTCAAGACAATAACGTTTAATTTTCAGTGAAGTACTGTAAAAGCTTTTATTAAAATATTGCACTTTAACTATCTTGGGAGAACAAAAATGGTTTGGCAACAGCTTCAGTAACTGAATTATATGAATCCTAATGTTCTCATTAATTTTAGTAAGTACCACTTAAGGTAAATGTATACAGTATACAGAATAACTTCACCTCCTTTTTTTGTGTCGAATGCTTGAAAAGTTTTATGAGCAACAACAAAACAATACAGAAAATTATGATTTTTTGCATCTGTCTCTTGTAATTTATTTCTGTTTCATGTATGGACCTGCAACCTTTTCTTTTCATATGGCAGACATTGTAAAACCTTGCAGTAGAAACCACCTGCACTCTGCAAAATAGGTTACAAATATTCATATTTAGACACGTTTGTACATGTATGCTATCTGTATAAGCGTTACAGTCCATATATTCCAACACACTATAATACATCCACAGAACTATTACAATGTTGTAATGGTGTTTTGTTGATAAAGAAAGCAATATTTCAGCAAGTAAGTTATTTTCAATAAATCTATTCTGGGGCATCAGCTAGGACAGTTATCTTCCTGCAGACTTTATGACATGCTGTATTCCTTTGAAGGCAGTGTGTTACATTCCCACGGGGATTTGGAATCCCAAAGATAACTTTAACTTTTGGTTTTCAAAGACGAATATACTGTAATCTGAAAATTTAAATATATAAAAGTTTTATATACAAAGACAGAAGAGGTATTACTGGTCTTTGTACAAAAACAATTTGAAGTTACTGCATGTTTTCACGAGAGGTTTTCATGCTACAAATTCAATTACAAATGCTGATGGAATACATCTAAAATGTATTTTAAGACTGTAAAAGTGTATACACTACTTGATTTTTTGGCTTTTATTTTTCAGCTCATTCAAGATTAGTGGTGAATTCTTCTTTTAGCAAAACTGTGGTCTACATGAATTACAGCTAATCAATCAAATGTCTTTTTGATTCATGTTGGGTAATGTAGGCCACCTACAGTATGCAGTACCTTTGAGAATGTGATTCAATGTACTTCTTTTAATGATTGGTCTTTTCAAGATATGTATCTTCCCCTCGCCACACTCCCAGAACTTTTGATTTTTGCATTGAATAGTGCAAACCTTTCAAACATTATGTGCCTCATTATTCATCATTTATAACACAGGAGAAAGAAATAAAAGAGATCTGAAAATAGAAAAAGAACAAGCTTCACACTTAATTGTAAAGCAATTTAATGTTTAGCAGGCATATAAATTAATGAGTCATTTAATTTGATCTATAATTGTGCATAAATCTCACAAGAAAATTATTAAAGAAGTAGTATGTCACAGTATTACCCTAGATTTAAAAGTCATGGGAAAATGGAGGATAATCATCTTTAAAAATACCATATTGACAACTTGATCCTATTGTCTGTTAAGCACACAGTCAGGTCTAGATTATGTGGTTAGAGTAGAACACTATTGGGAATAGCAACTTTTTGATGGTTGTGAAGGACTAAGAATCAACAGCTCTATAGATATTCATGCTACAACACTTTTTATACAGTCTTTCATCCTTTCCAATGAACACAAGGATATTAAACAATAATTTTTATTTTTAAGAGCTGGTCACTGAAAATAACAAGCTGTAATATTAAAATAACCATAACTTCATTGTACAATATGGGATAGAGCGATTAATGCAAATTCTTCACCATATGTCACACTATCTTCATTTCTCTGTCATTACTCCAGCAGCAACAGCCGGATGTTTTGTAGATTCACAGAAAGAGGCTTAAGCTTAACCTAAGAGGTATATAAAAGGCTGAATGTGTCAGTTGCTCTATTACATTTTCTTACAGGGCATTGCATTACTTGAAATTCTTTTTGATATTAAAGATGAATATATATATATATAAAATTGTTTAGATGTAGTTTTAATTTAGACTGCTGCTTTGTAAATTCTGTCTATAGCAATGAATTCTTAATCAATAACTCTGCTCTTGACACTGTCAAATGTTTATACACTTTCTAAATCTGATTTATTTTCATGTGCTGTTTCCTATTCTTACTGTAGTTAGGAGGAGGGATTTGTCCACCTCTTTTAAAACAAGATGTGATTTATTTTGCTGTTGGTTCGAAAGCACAATCACTCTCTTAAAACTAATAGAACAGAAAGAAGCAATATTAAGCAGTTTCAGTCCTGAACAGTGCAAGATTTGGAAGTTGATTTGGAAGAATGTAAATAAAATATAAATAGAAAAGTTAATTATTAAAGGTTTTTAGATGTACTTACTGCTCATGTGTCAAAATATTTTTCTGTTTTGTGCACTTTAAGAGAATGTGAACTCAAGAATTAAAACTAAATAAATGTCATTTAAAAGTAAGACGATGATAGGTCAATATTTTATTTTTAAAGGGATTTCCATAAAAATGGATCAGGAAAAGCTCAGGGAATAAATTGGAATTATTTAGAATACCAAAACCCTCTGGCCTTTTAACATTAAAAATAATGCTTACAAAAGGCTAGTTTTCAATTTGTAACAGATTGAATTTTTATTCATTTTTATGCATTGTCAAAGCTGTACTTAAGTGAGTAGAAACAGAAAACTATGAAAGTTTCTTCACCAATGGTAGAGTAAAAGGAGTAAACTCCCACATACTGTATAACCACTGCATAAATCCTAAAATAATGTTGGGGGAAAAGATAGTAAAAAATAAGATTGAAGGTCTCACTTGAAACTGAGCAATTATTTGAGATTTTCATTTGTGGGAGCATATTCAGTGCTGTTACTTCTTTACAGTATCATGGCACAGTTGATATCTTTCTTAATATCTTTAACTTCTGCATCTGCGGAAAAATATTTAGTAGGTGTGAATTACATAATAATACAGTACATATGCTTCCATTCAAATGGAGACAGTAATTAAAATGAAGAACAGTATTCCACAAAAATTAACCCAAAAGAAAATTGTTTACAATAAAACCTACTGTAGGTACCTTGAAGATGACATAAATGTGGGACTTAATACCTTTATCTGGAAAATAGGGTGTGGGTCTGCGGCTCATGAAACAAAAATGTTCATAGAAATATTTTGTTATAATTAACTATGTCAGAAATAGTGTTATTATTCACTGTTAATAGTTTTTGAAAATGAGAAATATGTACTTGAAACTAAATAAAACATTCTTATCCCCCTACTATTCAAGTTATTGCATATGCAAACAAATAAATTAATCACTATTTTGATATTATACAGTCACTTACCCTGCAATAAGACTGTAGAGGTTTTTAGTAACTTAATGTTTATTTTATTTTGCAACACAACACTGAGGCACATACTGGTATACAGGTATTCCACTTATAACAGGTCTACACGCAGCATACTTCTAACACTTTCCTGAAGGAAACCGAATAAACATTACCCATGATGCATTTCTACATAAACATGTTACTGTAACTCTTTGTTATTCAAGCTACAGTATGCCTTTAATACAGAGATGAATGCAAGTCGGAAGATGTAGATCCAAGAGATGAAGATGCGGTACGAGTGAGTGTCCAGCTACGCAACCCGCGAATAGATTAATTAAGTCTGTAAATGTGGAAAAAGTGGCCACTAAAAGATTTGCTCGAATACAGAACTTGTGAATTCAAGTTTTACTGAACATACCGTATAAAGTTATAGATTCTTTTCTGTAACTGAGAACATTTTTGATTCCATCACCAGCATCAAAGTTCTTTAGGTGATGGCATGACAGATGATTATTCATTAAGACCAGACTCTGCCAAGATTCATTACATGCAGTAAGTGTAGTGACATTAGTTATTTGTTTCAAATTCAGCTTTACTTTGTCTGGATTGACATGGCATGTTTTGTCATCAAAGACCTGTGGGTTATGTTAACTCGCACCTGTAAGATTGTAAGACTACACATATTGTACAGAAGTTCTCTTTTAATTCAGAAGAATTGAATCTTCTATTAATTATTTTCCTGGTCAACACTCCCTGATTCTGTCTATGCTTTCAAACTCACTTCAGATCTAACACCAATTTAAGATGGCCTCTGAACATACAGTATTTGCTGTATTTTGGATGGATGAGTGGATGGATAGATACAGTATGAGATACATTTAGGATAAAGTAAAAAGGAAAAGTAATTACCACAACAATGCTCTATAATACACCCTGCAGTATTTTCACAACAGTTCAATATAAAGTATTTTGCTTTTAATTAGAATTGAAACCAAAGCCATATGGCATGAGTTAGAAAATATAGGTTCAAAGTGACCTTCATTTTTTGTCAAGCATTTTAAAAATTCTTCATTCTAAGAGCAATTCAACACTTTATGGTGTTTTAGCATCATTTAGCACAATCATATTGGAAATCGATTACATAAACCCTTTTAGATCCTAAGATTCACAGAGGTTAACCTGTGACTTCAAATGTCTCTAGATGACAAATAAGTCTAAGACTTTTTTGTAGGATGTATTGACTGCGAAATAAAAACTCTATTTCATGTTGTAGGATTATTATTGGTTGTTTCTGAAAAAAAAACTGGCGAACACTGCCTAAATATTGCATCCAGAGATAAGGCTTATTGGGATTCTACAGTACTGTATGTCCATGGGTTCAAAGTAGTTAACACTGCTCTATTGGAAGGCATCTAATTGAAACATGTGAAATATATTCAGTTTACAGTTCTTTCTTTGCCATTCCTTGCAACATACATTTGTAGAAGCTTTGGGGTAAATTTTTTTTAAAGATTGGAACAAAGTATTTGTAAAATCTAACAGGTTTTCAAGAACATTTTCCCTGGATCATTAAATTTCTTAGGAATGTGTTCTTCATTCAGTTTACCTGTAAGGACTGATTATTACAATTATTACCGTATGCACTGCAGGCTATGCCTTAAGTGTTTTTTTCTTTAAACAGCATGTTTTTTTACAATAAGTAGGGTACCCTGGAGCAGTTGTTGACCTATTCCTATAATTTCTGTGCCTGGTTTTCTAGAATCAAAGGGAAGATTTCCCACATAGTATTTTAATAATGCCCTTTCCCTCTCTGTTGAGTACTACTGATAGTAATATGTGGGAAAGTTTTTAACTATTACGTGTAGATTTTGTTCCTTTTGATGTACACATGTGGAAGGAGGAGAGAAGTGGAATTCAGTTTAAATGAACTCAGATGAGCTTTGAGCCAAAAGCAGGAAAAAGTACGGTACAGTTGGTTTCATGTATTCAGTTATATGTTTTCTACATTACCCAAAAAATGAATAGTTCTTGTTAAGGTTTTGTCAATCGGCTTTGGTTTTGTACCACTAGTAACACTGATTGCTGCAAATAGAATAGAATATGTGATCAAAAAGGACAGAAGTGAGGAAAACACATACAGGAGCTATAGTCTACATCAGGGTATTACAGAGACTTTCCATGATCAAATAGATTCCACTTGGGACTCAAACACTCTTTAACAATTGCAGAAAAAGACCATGGTTTTATAAGACTAAAGAAAGGATAGAGCTACAAAAAGCTTCAGTCTAACATCATGAAGAGGAGCCTCACAAGGTGTTCTGGAGGGTGAAAGGTGAATAGCTAGCCAATTGCAAGTCACTTGAACCTCTGGGAAAAAAAACACCAAGGCATTTCAAATTTGGATGATGACTTTTAACTTACAGATCTGAAATAGAGATTTCAGTGCTTTCAAGAGGAGTGTAGAAGCCAGACCCTGACAATTAGCTTTGCATGTAGTTAAGCATTAGCTGATGTTATTTTACACCATACGGTTTAATGGAAGATCAGTGAAATACAAACCATCTGTCAATCCCATGATATTCAAATACCTTGGGTAAAGCATTATGATATGCTCTACATTTTTTTACATTGTCCTTTTTTCAGTTAGAAGACACTTCATAGTTCTCAGGTACATTAGGTGTCCTCTGTGAGTTTATCCTCCAGACTAGTAGATTTGGTAGAACCATAGTATGTACATGTAGCCTGGTAATGAAGGTGGTTTAAGTCTACATATACTGTAACATTGCCTGATGAATAAAGACTCTCCGGAAGGCACTTTTTGACAGTGTTGATATGTCCAGAATGGACATAATGTTGTGGAAGATAGTAAAGCAACAAACTGCATTGACAAAGCAAAAATTGAAAAGGGTAGTCTACCACAACTCTGTCAAGGCCTAGCTAAAATCAGACATTAATCTCATTAAGTACTGTATATACCCGTAGTACATTATACAAAGAAGCTATTGCTTATTTGTTAGAGCCCAATTCACAAAAGTAAATATAATAAGCAGTAAGTAATTGTTTTTAAATGTTAACAATAAGCTCAATATTGTTTATTAAGTTTATTTCCATTTCATGTTTCACTTGTACATTTTAGAAGGGCTATTGGCTAAATTTAGAAATCAGTGTAGCTTCTTTCAAATGTGATTCTGTTAAAAAAAGTCAATGTACTGTAGTTTCTTTAAAGAGGGATGCTGAAAGTTATCATCTGTACTTACTGGAAATATTTTTTTTTTAATGAGGGAGCAGTCACAATATAGGGAAAACCTCTACTAATTTCACTTTTGAAACCAATTTTTTCTCTACCTGTTCTGCCATGCAGTAAATGCATTCACATGTGTTGGTCAATGTTCTTTGTCAGCCAAAATCGGAGTTAGGAATTTCCTTGACCACCAACTGTATGATAAATCATGCAGCCAAAAAGAACAGATGTTGCTCATCACACTGGATGAATTGGGAGCAGAAAATGCAGTACAGATGGTACAATAGTCTACACACAATGGGAAATGCTATTAACCACACAGTGTAAACAAAAATCCATCACAACCACTGGATGTCTCCTTACATTATGAAAGTAAAAGCACAGAAATGTACAAGTGTCAGACATCCAGCACACGTCCAGCTACAGTATTACTTGAAAATTGTTTAGAAATGTTACTCTGCTGCAGTTAATAATCACATTTTGGTCATCAAAGTAAATCTACAGTATGTTTTAAAATAAAGTTTAAAGTAAAAAAAGCCAATTTGATTACATTTAACTTCTGAAGAAAGTTAGTTCTTAGCTGTTCTTAAACTGGTGCATATAAAGGACAAATTATGGCCATTCTATAAATGAAGTGATCTGTATGCAAATTAAACTTCATTAGGTAGAATAATTATCTATTTATAATCTATTTCGAATAATGGAAGTTTTATTAACTTTTTCATTTAATACATTTTGTAGCCATGGTCAATAGTTTTAAAATAAGGTTAAGTTATTTTATTGGGGGAAACAAATGGTTAAAACATGTACATTATAAGTTAATTTAATCTTATTGGACGTAAGCATAACTATAGTGAAATACTGTAGATTAATTACTGTTCTATTCTGAAGAATACAAAATGAATATTTCAATCTGAAAGTTTATAGACACACTAATAACTAAAAGTGAAGTACAGCAGATATTCTGCTCTTCATGATTTTTGAGTATTTCAAAAGCACTGCATATTGTATTGTAAAATGAAATTTAAAAAGTGGTTAGAATAAATGGTCTCTAAAACTGAATGGTAGTGGTCCAAGGTTATGGAAGGACAGAAAGACCTAAAAGCCCTAACATTTGTGCTATACAGCCAGATTTTGTATTCTAAAGTTGTTGTACGACAATTAGCAATTCTATCGCCTTTTTCAGCACTTGACTGTGTTTGTTGTTTGCCATTAGTCGCTGGGTAACATCTGTCAATGATTTCAAGCCACTGAATTTTCCTCAGCTCTGGAGAGTATAACAGTGATTGATGACAGGTCAGCTGGAAATGGCCTGCCGAATTTTCAATTCTTCCATGGGGAAATTGCTCATTTCTTAGAAGTCTATTTCCATTTTAGCAACAAGACAGCAAGCTAAGTTTATATATTACTCTGTGGTTGAGTGCAGAATTGTGATGAATGGTACCACACATTAGACAAGAAAAATATTCATTTCTTTCAGTTCTTTGCTTTCTTAGTTTGGTCATTGAGCCTTGTTACCGTGTAATGTATATTAAGTGAGTGTGATTTTCTTATTCAAATCAGCCCACACATATACTAAAAAGAAGAATAGGTTGTTTGATAAATACATAGATGGAAGCATCTAATACCTTATACTGTATACATATTTAATGTGGCAAAGAGAAAACGGGAAAGGAAACTGACCAAACAGAATCAATCAAAACCAATGTTATGTCCACTGCAACTCTTTCTTAAGATATTACATGGCTAAGCAAGGTGAGCAGTCACGGTCAGTTCTGAAGTAAAAATCCAATTAACTATAACATTTTACACCCGGATGCTGCATTATATATGGGTTACCCTGTTTACGTAACCGATTTTCTCCATGTTCAACTATAATCTAGAGCAGTGGTTCTCAAACATTTTGGACCAAGTACCACCCCTGATCAAACCAAAGCATTCAAGTACCACCAAAAAGCAAACCAAAACACGGACACGCACAGGTCATAACAATTACACATGAAAGATTCAATTTTTAATTCCCAATTTACACACAACAAATTTCCAGGGTAATCTGGCGTACCACCTTGGGACACGTACCGCAGTTTAAGAACCACTGATGTAGGGAAATCTATTACAGTTTCACTGACTGCAAAAATTATGTATATATGTACAGTACATATTGATTGTCCTAATAGAAAATTAAAGTAAATCCCTTATAGTAAGCCAGCCGGTCCACCTACCTTTGCCTTTCAATCCTTAATATTGAACTTAACCTCAATGAACTGAAATATTAGCCAGATCACCACATGCCAGATCATTCCACTACTGTACTATAAGTAGTATAATTACTACAGAACATACTGTACCATGCTCCAATACTTTGACAGTCACATATATTTACTGTACAGTACATATACTTATATACATTATACTCTCTCAGCTGCACTTGGTGTTCTCAGCATTAACAAAATAATAATATTACCAATCCAAATTGCAAAAGTATAAAAATTAGCCAAGAAAAGCATCTGGCATCATCAAGCTGTACACCAAGCAGCCATTAAGTATTCATAAAAGCTTTTATCACTCTAGGTACAACCTTGGGACTACAGCCTCCAACACAGCACTGGGGAAAAAAAGGAAAAAGGAAAAGATGGTGATTAGGTGAGACATCTGGAAAAAGAACAAGAAAACATCTGCCAATGGATATAAAAAAAACAATCGCAGAAGATTGATTTTTTCAAAAAAGCGAAGAAAGAATCATAATCAAGGAATTAATTAAGCCCCTTGGTTATTGTTAGAACAATGTAATGACGATTAAACATTTGCAACTCTGTGAACAAACTGCATTGAAAGGACATATTTTGCAAGCTTTTAAACCTCAGCATTGATTTTAACACTTTCTACACTTAATGGAGGTTAATTAAAAATTTGTTCTCATCCCATATTGCTCATATTTTCTCAAACCTATACAGTTTTACCTCATTCATAAACCCTCTGTCAAGGTAAACAAAATGATCATCATGTCATACCAGCATGTTAAAATAATTTAAAAAACAGGCAAAAACATTGGTATGTTAATGAGCTGAGCTACAGTATATAATATACAGTATTATCTTCACATTTTCTTCATATAAAAGTCACACTGGTATCACATTACAGTATGTAGTCGTACATTATACCCTGTACAACATAATTGTTTATTAATAGTGTGAAGGCATACAGTAGGTGCTTTTCAGATTTCCAATTTTGTTATGCTGAGAATAGATATTCCTTTCAATACAGACTATAAAGATTCTCAATACAAAAAATTATCCTAAAAATACAGTATTTCAAAAACAAACTTAAGAACACAAGAAATATTGCAAACTAGAGTTTATTTGAGTTTGGTTTTGCTTGTAGATGATTAACACAAGGGTCACATCTAGCTGCTTCTTCCAGACTTCATCAACATAGCTTGTTCCTCCCACAACTCTTTTTCTAAAAAGGTGTGAATACAATGTCTGGACGAAAAGGGAAAAGTAAGAATAACATTTTTTCCCATTTTTACAGTTAGAAAGCAATGAACACATACAAGTTAAAAACTATATGGCTGTCAAAAGCATTTCAACTCCATATTAGAGCCACATCTGTACAGTGGGTTAAGAAAACATAATGGGTTTTGCCATAAACCTACATTAAGTGATCATCTTAGAAAGGTAATTGTAATACAAAGCAAGAAAATCCAGCAATATCTTTTTGAAAACATATTGCTTGATTCTCAGTTTCTCAAGTCAGAATTACAGGCAATATTATGAATCAAAAAAGGAAAAGGGGGGAACTGTAGCTAAAATATGGTTATCATTGAATTAGTAATATAATACAGAATACAATGATAATGTAAAAATGGCAATGATAATGTAGATATTTACATATTGAGGACATTTTATAGTTTTATACAAAATATTAATAGTATACATTTTATTTCTTTTAGAAACATTTAGAGGACCACTTTAAACAATTAAAAAATGTAACCCCATTTAAAATAGTATAATTATTATTAGAAAATATGGATGATCCATGTTGGGATGAACAATCCTTCAGCTGAGGTTCAGATGGTCTTGCAAACATAACGGGGCTAACAGTAACTGCTATAATGCCCACCCATAAAGAGCAGGTTTTTAGTAATCTACAGTACGTCAGAGATTTTGAGCGATATTAAAATTGTAGGATGAATAGTATTGTTTTAACAATACTGTCAGTCATTTGTGTTAAGAATAATCCACAAGGTGCAAGCTATAGAATTTCATATAATATACAGCTAAGACCCATAGAAGAATAATGTTTCTTTTTTTAAATCAGTTTGTATACAGCAGTACTTAATTTCACTTTGAAATGGTAGACTAAAAAAACTGAGAAATAACAGACCTGCTTATGATTTTGGCTGCATTCCATGTTTTGGAAGAAAGTATTGAGGGAGAAATGTTGAGCAATTTCCATAAAACGTTAACTTTATGAGGCTTACTGGGAATATTAAACATATTTAATTTTATAGCAGGCACAATTGTTAACTTGCTGAGGCTTGCGTCGCTCCAAATACCAAATGGATTTCTGACACATGTGCCAACAGCTTTTATGTTTATTTCAAGAAGCAGGATAACATGTTAATTATCACATTACCCATTGTTTCCAATACAATCATGAAACCTACATTGGCAAAAACTATTTCATAATTCACAATGTTTATATATGTAATTTTATTTTCACAAATTGCAGATTCCTCTGAAGAACACTAACTGCTCCAGGTAGATGGAGCCTGAGTTAAAATATAATTTAGAAAAATTTAATCTACTTGCATTTTCTACCATAGGGATGTATAAAGCTGCTGAAGACTGCAATAATACTGTAAATATACAATTACATTGTTTTGCAGTGTTTGGTAGAATACAGCTCTGACTCATTTTAAACAGATTATTTCCTTTTTTTTATTTTCATTGTATTCATACTTTAATAGACTGTTTCCAACAACTGCTCCATCAGCATTCTTATATGAAAGCCCATAAAGTTAGACAATATTTTAAAACTTTTTCCAACAATATATTTTCACTGGTGAGCTTCAAGGAAGTTTGTGTTTTCTGTTTTACCTTTCAAAAAACATAAAGCATTGTTGCAGTGTATCACCAACAGGTGGTAAGCCATAGATTTAGAGGTTACATTGCTACATAATTCATCAGTAAAAATTATATGTACAGTACCTTTCTATCTTTGCACTGACCTCCTGTCAGCTTTAAAGTTGATTTTAAAATCCTTCTGCTTACTTTCAAGCTCCTACACTATATTGTATGGCTCCTTTGTATCTAGTAGACGTTATTTGTTTACTCCCCTCCACATGGCCTTTGCTCAGCTGGATCTGGTTTGTTGTGTCTTCCCACTGTTCACTTACACTGTGGGTGACATGGCCTTTTGCTGCTGTGCCCCAAAGCTTTGGAACACCATCCTAAATGAAATTATGGGATTCAGACACATTTCGTGCCTTTAAATCTAGCCTGAAATCTTTTTTTGTGATTGTTTAATTTTCTTTCTTTTGCTTTGTTTCCAGCCATATATAGTATATGAGGCTTTTCCCATAAGAATTAGTGGAATAGACTCTGTTAAGGAACCATAAATTAGATTGTGTGTTTAGCTTGTAGCTAACCAAACATAGTAAAAGGGTTCCATTACAAGTCCAGGTTAGATTCCTAAATCATGCAAAGTGACTTAGGAAGGGTAATCGACATCCATAAGGAAAAATTGAATTAGCTTGAGATGCATTCCCCACATACAGTTTAGACACAAGTATGTACATTTAACGTACCTACAGTATAATATTTAAAAAAAAATAAACAGAAATATAATCACCAACTAATTTCTAATTGCCATATTGACTATACCAACAAAGTCAATCACTCTTTGAGGTTAGATTTTGATTTCCACACAGTTCATGCGTTTAAAGTTAGAGCTACTTATTACATGGAGGTAAGAAATCAAACATTGGGGCATGATTATTAACAATGTACTGTAAGTCAAGTGTCATCTACAATAATATTTTTCTTGTTAGACTGTGCTCTTTACCATATTGTTTTCGTTTCTTGAACAAAATAATCCACAAGCTATGTAACTGCATCTATGTTGCTTTCTGGTGCCTTAAAAAACTGCATTAGTGGGGGAATTCTTTATGTTGAGTTCTTCAATTCATTAATGATGATTGGGCAAAGTATAATGAGGATTGCTTGTATTATATACAGTAAGTTGTGATATCTAGATAAAGCTTGTGAAAGACTGACTTCACATTATACTGTATCTAAAACGTATCTTTCATGTGATGGCTCATTTTTGTATTTTTTCTACAGTACGTATATAATTTTCTAGGCTAATAACTAGATCTTGACCTACCTTGAATTTACTTCAGTATTCCATAATTGGATTGAGAAAGGATAATATTAACAAAATTGGTTTCTGTGGTCCCAGAACTGTTTTGAAGACACAACCATGTCGCATTCCATCATCTTTCCATCCAATATTACAGCACTGGATGAATTGTCAAATACCTTTGCATGTTTGCTGCTGCACACCTGTCTTATGTGATCTAATTAATATTATAGAGAGATATTCGAGTAAACAGCTGTTTTGATAATGACAATGTAGGGTGTAATTGACCAATTTGATGCCCCAAAGTAGTCTGTTTTAAAAACAATTTCAGTACTTCCATTGTGTTTTCCCAGAGTACATTCCACTTCTTTTATTGTTGTTTTTGCTCTGGAGAGTATTATACTTTGTTTTTTCCTGCTTCAATAAATTCATTTATTTATTCAAACACAGGAAAGAAATCAATTTGAAATACAAATCAATTAAATACTGTAGTTGCCGCACATGCTCTTTTTACTATGACTAAAGTAAAACAGATTGCCTTTGCAGTTCAGCAACATTTGTCCTGCAGTTCATGTAGAGTACAGTATGATGCTGTGGTATAACTCATCAAAAGCATTGATGTAGTGGTAATTTCAGGCATAGATCTGAAGGGAGACAGTAGAAATTCATACACAGTAGTGTGCTCATTTCCTTCAGCGGACATACAGAGTATATTATTATTAATGCTGACAGAGCAAGGGCCTAAAACTGCATTCCTACTGATTATGTCAAGAGTTCTTATCATTTGTGGTCCTGGTGAGGCCACTCTCTTTGTCACCTAAAGAAATAAAAGTCAGCATTAATTTGCCTGATGAAGGAATTAGTTTCGATTCTCAACACTACCTTAACTGAGCACCGCAGAGGCTATTGAAGAAGTTGTTTACCTTTTGGCAAGTTTTCAACAAAATCACGCTTATCAGATTAAAGTCTGTGGTGATACTGAAAGATAAGTGTTTTTTTTTTTTTGCTGATAAAATTAAATTAGCTTTGCATTATATGGCTAACTAAACCTTAGAGACAAAAGGAGTTATACCTTTACGAGAAACATTAGTGTTATGACAGCCAATACTGTATGTTTAGGATCTGCATTTGCAAGTTGCTCTGAACAGCTGTTCAAAGTGATGATACAACGTTAGCTCAGAAGTGAATTTGCCCAGGAAATAACAAGAAATGATTCATTGATAATCTTAATCACATTTTCAGCTCCCTATTTAAAGCTACTGTGTAAGTCACATTATTTCGAATACACATGATAGATGAAGGACTTATTTAGTAACCTTTAGTATCAACAACATTTTATTCTCTTGGACTGTACATGCATATTGTAGTTCAAGGATTGCTGATGAGAATTTAATGAGACATTTTCCTCCGAATCCTGAATTTCCCTAAATGTAATGGGATCTTGTTAAAGTACTCAGCACGATCTGCTTGGTGCACAGTTAAATACTACTTACAAAGCACACTGTACTTTGTAAACTAGACTTAAATTTATCATAAAAATGTTGGGCAGTGATCACATACAGTACAAGATAAAGGTAGGAATTTTGGAATACAGAAAATGTATAAGTGTATACTGTATATAACAAGTCATACTGTATGTGCTACTTATACAAAAAGCATTTCGACTTTATGGATGAAATGCAGCTTGTTAAGTGCTAGAAAATCCCCATTATAGATCTGTTAATGGTGCGTAAAGGAAGTGTATTAGTCAGGTATTACTGACAAAAGGTAAAAAGCATTTATGTCATTTTTATTAACAGGCTACCCATGATATGTGAAGTGCCAGTACTGTTTGTCAGTCATTTATCTCTAACATATTCTGTAAAAGTAAAGTGTAACTAACACATACTGCACATGGATTGTAAACATCTATTTCTTTAAAATATTCCAGTTCAAATGATCTTTGAATATTTTCAAACGATGCAATGAAATGTAGAAGATGTGTGTCACAATTTTCCAAAATATCTATTTTAATCTATTTGAAACGGATGCAAAACCTGATGTTAATTAGAGTTAAACAGAATGGAAAGGTGTTTTTGTTCATGGTTCTGATGTCAAATACCCTTTGTTTGTTTTATACAGTTTGTTATCTTTGTTTGTTAAGACTTCACAAATGATTTGAAGTCTTTCAAATATATGCTGCTCACGGAAGGGAACAAGAATCCCAATTGTATCATAGCTGAATAATTTAAGGTCCTTAATAAGCAATGGGATTTGTGATGCCTGTAGGAATTCTTGGGCCAAGGGAGCTAGACTGGATAAAACTGTTATACCTGTATGTTTTTAACTTGTTACATAGTTCATTAGGACAAATTTTACAATTTAAAAAGTACACCACAAAGAATTTCACAAACAGTAAAGAGTTTAGAAATGAATGCAGTTTTTTTTCTTGTATAATTCTGTTTTCAATGCAAATACCATCAAAATACATGTGGATTTTCAGGTTTATACTGTACAGTATATATGTGTCAATAGACTCTGCATTTATTGTGCATCAAAACATTCAGAGGTAAAAAGGAATTAAGAGTCCTTTTTATACAAGCATGCAAACATTTAGGATTTTTTTAGATTTTCAGATTTCATTTAAGTGCAATATCTAATGTGTACAGGTCACTTTTTAATAGCTTTAATTTTAATAATTTATCTTTTTCCAATTGTTTTATTTTTACATCAGAGTTAATTAAACTAAAAGAAATAAACAAAGGCAAGATTTAATGTGGAAAATACTTGATATTTAATTGTTTCATTTTATTTTCAATATCCATGATACAAAAACAATTTATAAGTAAGAAATTTTAAAGGATTTAGGTGATTTTTGGCTGTATAGTTCAGCTTTAAGTTGCATAAATTATAAGAGATTACAGTATTAATTATGTCTAATATGGATCTGAATAAAAGTACAGTATGTCTTATATAAAGAAAGATATTCCTTATTCTTGATATGAGTGTACTGTATTTTATTGATTTAGCTTTTTTCTGCTGGCTGGCTGGAAATCCCTGTAAATAGATAGAGTAGATTTACCTGTATAAATATTTTAATAAAATGTTCAAAGCAGCTATTATTTTTTTTGTCTGGCTTTCAGAACTTGATCCCCTCCTGAGAATGTTATTGATATCTCCAGCATGACAGCTTGTGTGGTGTTCCATACTAATGCTGTTCTTTCTTACCTAGCAAAATATTGTTTGGAAAAATAAACAACAATAAATGGAGATGTACTGTATGTATCATCGTAATGTCTTTTCTGACACAGTGTTCTTACAAAAATACAATTAATAACCAATAGCTAGAAGATAACTTTGTGTCATTCAAGAGCATAATGATGGGAATTGGAACTAACTCCTCGTATCACAGAAAGCCACATCTAAAAAGATGTTTTAACTGAACCATGAAACAAGACTAAACATCTTCAGTCCATTTTAACTTGAATTGTTTTTTCCTTTTAACCTATAATTTTCCTAAGACTTACATCTTTTGTGTTTCATTATTGAGACAAATGAAAATGGCCCCAAGTCACACACTAATCAATTAATTTTACATTTTAGTTTTGCCCACGTTAAACAATAATTGTTTACTGCCTCATTGCAGACCGAAAACATTCCAACATTTTACTCATCTACTGTATCTGAAAAATTAAAAATCTTGTATGCTCTTCTTATTGTTTTGTTTCTTGATTGCCCTATAATGTAAACACATACTTTAAGCAATACAATGTACAGTAATTGCAACTGCCTTACCACAAGTTCAGTTTAATAGACTTGATTTTGCATATGATTTTGGAGAAATAAATAATTTAATTTGTTCAATTTTGATACAGAACCTCCTTGTATTGGTTTTGAATAAAGTTCTGTTTGGACTGTTTCTATAAAACTTGCTGTGCATCAACAAGCTGTTGGTACTCATCTGCCTTTCAGGAATGAAATAACATGAAGGAGCCTATTAAATAACACAAAACAGGCAGGAAGAGAAAGCTATATGTATCAGCCACATGGCTTGATTGCTGTTACTACTAATTAGTGATTATGTTCCCTGGATTCTTTAGATTAATTCTAATACTATACAGAAACTCTCCCCAATGCACAAGTAGCAACATGAGCTACAGTATATGTATAGAAGATTTTTTAAGCGATTTATATTTTATCATACTTCAGATTAACTGGTGGTTGACATCTACTTATCTCGTCAAGATTTGCTGATGGTTTTTAAAACAAATACCTTAGTTCTATCTATCTTTATGAATGAAGATGAATAAAGAGGTTTCCATTATAAGAAAGGCTACTTACCCTGGGAGGGTGCAGCAAACTTTATTCTATTTTAGAACCATAGGGAGTGAATCAGGACGGAAAGCAAGTGGTAGCTCTCTCCCTGAACATGATGCCAGCCCATCACAGGGTCACAGAGGAGAACAACAGCCAATCAAACAGCGTGTCTTCAGGAGATGTAAGAGAACCAAAGCATTCAGAGAAAAGACCACCATGCCAATTCCAATGGAAGACACCCAAATCCAGAATCAAACCTAGGACTAAGAGATTTTAGGCAGCAGTTTTATGTCCTCCTCCAAACAAAATAGTAATACAAAGATAAAAAAGTGATAGAAAGTTTGTTTTCACAAAAAGAGCAGCACAACATGCATGTTTTTATATATGCATTACTTTGTGTTGATGTGTTGACTTACAGTACTTAAAGCTAACATTCTCTGTTAGTTATATTTCTATACCATTAATTACATTAGCAATTGTTAGAAAACATTAACGCCATGTTTTAATGTACAAGCACATACCAGATGTTTCAGGATTAGGCTGATTGATTCACCATTATATGAATTTTCGAGGACTAGAATGATCCACATGATTAGATCTTACAGTACTTCAGCTCAAACTGAAATGTAATGACTCTAGGCATTCCATTCTATTTTTACAGCTTTTTGTTTGTTTTTCAATGAGTAAAATTTAATCACACATAATGTACACTGAAAAAGCCACAGCAACACAATGTTCTATAGAATGTCTATGAAAACCAACATTCTAGTGTTTTAGTAATTTATGAATGTAACTTATTCTGCAATTAAAGTTATGGATTTTTGTGTCTGAGAAATTTTACCTAGACCAAATATTATAGCTAGTGGGAACAGGAATGACTAGATAAAAAAAAATCACTCCATGCACAGTTAGCAATAAATCATTTCTCTGCTTTTTCTGCCCTGTTACCCTCTCCCTGATAATCTCATTTTCTCTACATTGTTCTACTGCAGTGGGTTTGCAAACAAATACTGGGACAATCAAAAATGTACAGTTTCATAAGAAATGCAGGGCCTTTTTTCAATCTTGCTGGTAAATGAGATTGGCCCAAACTGAAGCCTTCAAAGGCGAAGCAATTTATTGTGCTGAAGTTCAGAAGAAAAGTAATGTGCCTGTATAAATTAGCACCTGAGCCCTCCAAATGGTGTAAACAAGGTTTAGGTTATTTTGAGATCATACTGCATCTGTCCGTATTGTTTCATTTAATTATAAAACTTTGAAGGTCTATTGAATTTATAGGACAGGAAAGCAGAATAACTCAGCTGTCTTCTAAAAGCAATCTATTTAGCTGCCCTTGTATGTAAAGATGTATCATAGCTTTTATATGCAGAGGATCATAATTACATGCCACTTCAGATGTTGTATTTCACTTCTTAAAAGGAAGCAAGTGGAAATTTACTGACAGAAGTGTGGACTACACAGTCCTTCACCTTTATATCCTTTCAGAAAAATTCTAATTAGTGAACATTTTTTTCACTCATAGAATTATAATACCTGTAGTAGGTTCTCATGAATACCATATGCTTGATCATGGCACATGTTTTCTTACATTTTTTTTAATTCAAAAATAATTATAGAATGTGTTTTGAAATATCAAACCTTTCATTAAGTTAAAACAAAAGCTTCAGTGGAATTCAGTTCATTTCAATTATGTTAAAGCAGCAACATAAATAGGACATGCTGTAGGCATAAAAGATGCATTAAATTCATGTAGCAGACAATGTGTTAAAATAGGAGAAAAATCTACTGACAGCAAAATATATTAATATAGACTCAGCCAAAAAATTAAGCCTTTACTTTTTGAAATGTTAAAAAAATATATTTTGGTATATAACATCTTAAAATACATTTTTAGAGGAAATAAACTAACCATTTACTGTAATAGCTATTGAATATTAGTCATCCAGCTTAAGATCCACAAAATTTAAAATAAACAAAATAACTAGCCTCTTTTAAAACATACAAACATACAAAACAGAATTTATAATGTGCACATTCTCTCAAAAATGCCATGATAACTGCTTAACAATGATGTGTCTGTATGCATTGATTTTAAGTGACATATTTCTCCAATTTTAATTATGTTTAAGAATTAATTTCAGCTTGAATAAAGTTTAATTAATTTCTATCAATTTCAAGAGCGGAAACATGCTGTAAATAGAAAATAGATCATACATATTCACAGTGATTCTATGCGTTATCAAAAACAGCACTTTAGCAATGTCTTTTAAAAACAATGCTGATTGCTTCAGGGGAAAAAAAAGGTCACTACTTGGTTTCAGTAATGGCTTATTATTCTGTTTTTTCCTTTTCTTTTAGGCTGTCATTGTGCCATAGTGAGCTTGTTGCAATAGTACAAAGGGACACTGACATTAAAAGCATCAATTAAAGCTCTGTTTAGCCTTTTCCTGAAATTCCTTTGGAAATAGTGTTCTGATTTTTTGTTGATCTTTATGACCCTGTACAGGACCCTGTTGAACACTTAATGCTTATGTACATTTTCTGTATATCTCTGTATGTGTTTTCCTAATGGAAAACAAAGGCAACACAACTGAAGTTCCCTTAAATTATAATAAATAAAGTTATCTGACATGATTGCTTTTCAGTTATAGGTTTTATCTTTTTTGTTGTTATTGCAATGTTGCTCCTTGTGTCAGAGGTAATTTATTTTTGCAATTTTCTTTCATGGGTCTTTATTTTCACTGTCTTTATTTTTCGTAATAGATCTGCTATGTAGTTCTTCATATAAAAATATACCACCATGTTAGAAACCTGTTTGTCAGAGCAAGAGAGCTATAATCAGTAAATTATCTTTATTTCATATTTTACTCCCCTTCTGTCTTCTGCTGTATGCTACCAAAAAGCAAACAGGGATGCATAATTTATAAATTAATCCAGAAATGAATGTCCACAGGACTTCAAAGAAATTGTTTCATTTCACATCATTAAAAAATATATATTACACAAGGGTCCCCTTACCAGGAGATGCAAATTGCAAAAATATCTCCATAATAGAATGTTGAGATATTATGTTAACAAAAAGTATTTTGCATTATTGAGTGTTTAATATTGAAAAGAGTTTAACATTGCTCGAACTAATAGAGTTGGAGTTGCTACTGATCCCCTGGGCACAGTTGCAGTAATCATGAAGTGAAGAAGGTGAAACAGCAATCATTCTCCTGAGGTGCACGATGTTGGAATTTATGAGTAATTAGGTTACTACTTAAGGTACAATACACTTTTAAATATCCCCCAGATTCATTTAGTTCTTAATCAAGTCTTGTTTTTAGGTATTTAAAATAAAAATTAAACAGAACTAGATACATAAACTTTATTATTGTAACATTCCTACATAGACAATACAGCCTTTGTCAAGGGATCATTCGGATATTGTTTTATAATGATGGCTTTGTAATTTATAGTAACAACTTTGATATGTGGATTTACACTCAGTTGTCAGATGGCAGTACTGATATAGTTGCCACACTTCATATTTAAAAAAACATGGAGAAACAGTGTTGACATAATAAAAATGTCAACAAAATGTCATCATTGAACAGGCTCCACTTGACTCAGCTAACACAAAGAAAGGGGTGAAGAAAAACTATTAAACTCTTCATATTTACATTTCATTAACACTAGGGGTAACATTCCTATTTCATTATTCCCTACCTAATTTTCAAAATAACAAATCCACTGTAACATGCAGATGAAAAACCTTTTTGATGTTAATGTATTATTTATCCGCATTTTCTATGTGCTATTGTGTTTTAAGCTTACTAGCCATTTAGCACTCTACAATTAATCCATCAAAAGCCAGATGCCCCAAAAGCACCACTTTTCTGAATTAACTCAGGTCGATTATCCTGGTAAACCTTCCTTTACCATAATGAAGGAGAAAAAAAACCTTAGAAATTGTCTTGCTAGATTTTCCTCCATCCTGACAATGTTTTCTGCTGTCTGCAACAGAAACAGGATAGGAGAAAACGTGTGCTCCAGCTGATTAGTCCATTGACTTAAAGTCTTAATACACTCATTCCGGACAGAACTCCAGGATTTGAATAAGGTTTGGGAAAGTCCGGGTGACCACTGGGGTAGCCCAGGCATTAAGAACGAAAATGCTACTTGTGGACCACGTCTGTATGTAGACTGTCAGATTTCATGATGTTTCGTCTTTCTTTCCTGTCTGTTTTGTTTCCCATTCTGTCTCTCTGTTTCAGGTCCTGAGCTTTCTCCACCAGCTCAGCATCGCATCACTTGTCACCTCTGACTGTATAGTAATTGACAGGTTTCTAGTCAAAGAGTGTCACTTAATTCCACAAACACCACTATTTGCTCCATTGTTTGCACTAAGGTGGCAGGACGATCATAAAAGAAAAGGGTAAGTGGACAGAAAACACAAAAAAAGAAAAAAAAATATGATGCCAAACAAAACCGTTGATCAAAATACTCTGATCAACAGTGAGGAAAGGAAATCTAAATGCGCTGGCATTATTAGAGATAGAAAACAGCTCTACAATATCCTTGGATTTTTATGGAAGTTATTGAAGAGATTGGCAGGAAAACAGAAATGTGCTTTAATGGTAATTGCAAATAACATTATATGTGTCACTCAAGTAGCCTCCAAGCCTCCGCCCTGCTCCTATCACGTCATGACGGTAGCTAAAAAAAACGACAATATTGTCTTGGCTATAATAGTGTATTTGCAAAATTTGCTTACTTTTTTACTAAGCAATGCGAAAAAGTTAGTAACTCACTGACTCACTTTTGAGAAGCATTACTTTCCGATAGACATTTGTGACTCCCTCATGACTGAACAACAATGGTTTATGAAGAATTAGGAGAAAAATAGACTTGGTATACGTCTGAATATTTGTGAGGTTTGCATAACTGCAGATCATTGAAAACAGCACTTAAGTGTTCCTAAATGTACAGTCATTAGCAAATTACTGTGTACAAGCTAACCCTGAGGGACACATGTTGTCACTTGCTTTTAAATGTACACAACATCTCTAGCTGTATCACTCTCTAACTCTGGAGACCTGTTGTTTTCTTCGTTGAAATGTATGAAAAATGACTCTGATCAACAGGGAAAGATCTGAATATACAATATTAGAGATCAAAATCAGCTTTACAATATGCTTGGATTCTGATTGAAGTTATTGAAGGGTTTACCAGGAAATATGAATGTGCTTTAAAAGTGAGTGCAAATAACATTTCTCATTATTTGGCAGTTATTCTATAATTTAATAATGTGTATCAGATTAATGTCCTCATTAATGCCTCCATAAATTCAGTTTTGCTTACACTAACAGACGCCATTGCTGAGCGCTGGTTTGAAAGTTTCATCTCCAAACAAGACAATTGTGATATTGCTGCATTAATATTCCATGTGTACTTAAAATTGAAATGTGATGAGAATTAAGCAGTCTGTAAATGTGGCATAATTATCTGTGGAATCATAACAAACTGGTTTTCTCCAGTTTTGGTATGGTTTATATGTCCGTTGTGTACTTTGTTGCAATGTGCTTGTTTCCCTAGACCCTAGGTAAGGTTCATCCAACCTGACTGTGATACACTCGAATCACAGTGTATGCAGTGTAGAGTGATACACTTTATTTGAGAGTTGAATAAAGCAAAAACTTACCGCAATCTTGAAAGCTGATAAGGCTCTGAGGATATGAGCCTGTTGAACGTAAAGCCTGGTGACAGTAAAGAAAAAATTTAATTTTTTTGAAGGGTGCAATATGCCCTCTTATTAAGAGAATAGCACTCAAGGTATGTATAGTACTGTAGGAGGCTGGACTTAGTCAGTCTGTCTTTTGCCACATGAAATGTTCACAGCCAGCAATTTCTAACCAGGCAAGACGTTACTTACAGACACCATGCTTCAAAATCAGGCCATAGTCCAAGAGACTATGAGTCACAACACCTCACCATGATTGACACATTATCATGCTCAGGCTTTGTGATCGTTTTCACACTGCAAGTTCAACTGCATCAGAAATGACAGGCGGCAACAAGTGATAGATAACAACCTGACTGCATAGCGTTATAATGATCAAGACCTGGGACCTCACTTGCTGCTCTTCCTGAGGGCTCATCTCGATGTGACAGCATTCCAGCAAGACAACTCACATCCTCATGTTGCTTGTGTTATATCAGCTTGTTTGCAAGATGACAATTTGATGATTAAGTTGTTGATGCCCGACTAACCAGACTCGAGGCCCATTAAAAATTTGTGAAATGAGCTGGGATAATGTGTGGAAACAAGTCCTCAGCTACCAGTGAATAGGCATTTTCTTGTCCCGGAAAAATGTGACAAAATCCTACAAGACATAATTTCCAACATGATGCAAAGCATGTGTTGAAAATGTATAGTGTACAGTATCTTATTTCCAGCAGTGGCAAGACACATTACTAGCATATCATTTTCACAGTAAATCTCCTGTTGATTAACGTCATTGATTACAAATATTAATTAGCTTAATGCATTTACCTATATTATGTTTGTTCAAAAAAGTCAGTGGACCTGCTATAAAATGAATTTTGCATTCTCTCTGTTGCATTTTTTACAGTTACAAATGGCACACATTCAGTAGTATATATCATACCAACCATTTTCAATCCATTCTTGGTCTGCCTGTCCTGGTGAAAGCTGTATATAATATATGGATGTATAGAATATACAGCATACAGTATATGAATTTTGTGAATGAATACAGTATATTATATAAATTATTAATATAAATTAGGTTTACCATTTAATTGAATTTGAAAACTAATAATGCTTCTAAATCTGCTTCACATACGTTAAGGTATATATACAGTAAGATTAAAATTTAGATTATCGTTCTGTCCTTATCAGGATTCATGAATGGGAACAGATAAAAAGTATCTTAACTGACTTCTATAATAATTCTACTCCCTCTATACAATGTCACCATTAACAAAGTGAGCACACTGTATATGCAATGCCTTCTCAAAGTTTTTCAGACTTCTCCTATACCATTTTACCAATTTGTAAAACTACAAAAAGATGCACTTTTAAATTTTTTAATGTTTTTCAATTTTGTATGTTGCTTTAATGCAATCTTTAAATATTCTTCTTGGCAGTATTGCTCAAGCTCACTCAAGTTGTTTGGGGATTGCTTAAAGACAGTGGTTTTAAGTCTCTCCAAAGATCCTAAATACGATTCAAGTCTGGACTCTGACTGGGCCACTCAAGCACAGATAATTTTTTGTCTGATTTGGGTTCAAACCAGGTTTTCATGTAAGATTTTCCAGTGCTTTGCTTCATTTGTGCTCTCGTCAATCATAAGAAGCTACCCAGTCCCTGGCAGAATCAGAGCTATAAAATAATGCTGCCACCACTGGGCTTGACAGTAATGATGGTGTTGTCTGAGTGATGCAGTGTGTTGGGTTTGCATCAGATGAAAAACTTTGAATTTAGACCAAGAAGTTTCAGTTTTGTCTTCCAATATTTTGATGAGTGTTTGCAGTATCAGCTTGACTAAGTGTTGACCAGCTTTTCAGCAACAGTTACCAACAACATAGGACATCCAATATTTCTGAGGTGGAAGAATGATGTTTTTACAATATGTTGCTCATGTGCTCAAACTTCAAGCCTGAATATCACCCCCAAGTTTTTCACTTTAGATTGAAATTCACGTTGAGTGCCATCCACAGATAGGGTTACTGCATTGGCTTTACTTAGTTGCTGGGGCATGCCAAAAAGCATTGCCACAGTATAAATGAAGGAAATTTTGAGTCATCCATTTTTGTGTCAGAGATTCCAATTAGACAGAGTAGAGATACCCACTGCATTGTCAGGTTTAGTATGAACAGAGATTTTAGTATCGTCAGCATAGAAATGTTCATTTAGACCATGTGATCTTAATAGCTGACCAGTTGGGAATATGTAAACGCTGAATAGTGGGGGCCCAGTATCAAGCCCTGAGGAACACTAGATTTAACGAGTCCAACGTCAGAACTGAAACCACCAAGAGAGATGGTGATCAATAAGATAAGACTTGAACCAGTTAAGATCAAGGCCAGAAACACCAAACACAGTGTCAAGACAAGAAAGTAAGATATCATGGTTCACCATGTCAAAAGCGGCACTGAGGTCAAGGAGAATAGATAGGAGAACCAGAATCAGAAGCCATAACAAGATTATAAGTCACTTCAGTGCCGTGCAGTTGTCTGAAACCAGATTGGAAGGGGTCAAAGAGGTTGTTCGCAATGAGGTTGTTTTTTAACTAAAATGTAACAGCAATTTCCAAAATGTTTGTAACAAAGGGTAGGTTGGATATAGGGCAAAAATTGTTTAGATTGTCCAGAGCTGTATTTGGGTTTTTTTGGCGTAGGGATATCTGCAGCTGTTTTAAAAGCCATTGCTGTTTGGTGTAATTTAGGTTTAGCACAGTAAAGGATTTAAATACAGTACTTCTGCAATCATGTCTTCCATTTTACTTCTTTCTTTTTGTTTTTTTTTTGCTTTAAATGTAGGTGGTGTATAATAAATACTAATTGCTACTTCAAAGTGTCAGGAATACAAGCTTTAAAGCACCAAAATGCAAAAACTGTGCAAGGGACTGAATACTTATGCAAGGCACTTTATATACACACACATGCACACACACCTCTACAGATATCTCCTGAACCAAGCCAAGAGCTTCATGAATCATTAATCAGGCATTCATTTATGTATTATTGCAAGCCCAGTCATTCCATTTTTTACTCAAGTGCCAAGCAATGACAGGTCAGTGAGCTTGCTGCAGTGCAGATTACAAAAGAATAATGCAAGGAGGAGCAATGAAGAATCTCTCCTGTGACAGATCACAAGGCCATCTGTCATTGGGCCATAAAAAAGTCTGCATCCAAACTTCTTTTAGCCCCTTTTATTTTGTAAATGGAAAAAAAGATCAGATAATCTGGTTATTTTGCTGACAAGATTTATTATTCCTTGAGGTAAAATAGGTTCCTGTTTGCATATCTGATATAAACTTCCAATATATACCTAAAATAATAATAATGATTTTAAAATTGATTATTATTATAGTTATTCGTTTTAATTGATATGTTATTTTTTATATATTACATGTACTATTGTTTGAAGGAGTTGGGAGAAATAAGCTTCAACATTTTGTGAATATCATTTTCAAACAACAGAACATATTACACCTTGAATATGATATGTACATGTAAGAGTACTGTGAAATAGTAAAAATCTAATTCGATTTTACATCTTTCTACATTTCACAGCATTTGAAATTTACACAAATTGAAAAAACTGTTACTGTATCTTCTGTTACTGTTACTGTTACTGCAAATTCACTGAAGATCGTTTCCATTGTTTGAAAATTGCTATTGTTTTCACAAAAATGTTGGCAGTGTCGAGTGCTTTTCTGGGGATTAAAAGAAAAGAAAAGCAGAATACTTACTATAAGTAGAGAGAAATTTTCATTATGTACTGTATGTGATATCAAAAAAGGGAAGTCAGGCCCCTCTGAAATGACATTCAATTGCAATTAAAATATTTGTTGTTATTACCAGATGTGTTTATTGGTTTGCTCTTATTACATTATTATAACTGTACTGCTATTATACACAAGTAGTGCAGTTTCACTACTTCACAGTACAGTTTCAATGTAGTCATACAAGTTAAAAAACTGTATTAGTAGTTTTAGAAGTAATGTTTCTTACAAAAGATCTAGATTAAGTCCCTTATGATGGTGTGTTAGAATTACGGTAGATAATACTCAAATTATGTACAAATAATACCAATATTTCTACATTTTAAGAAAAAATATTTTTATCTATGTGCCATTTCATTACATTACATGTTTACATTAAGAGTCCATGTTCTTTTATGGGACTTGTATTTCTTTTTGTTATTAATGGAAAATGCTTGTACTGTAGATAAAGCTATTCTCTGAGGGTTGTGGCACTTGGGGTTCACCTGTAGAGTATGGTTTGTGTTGTCTGAGCTGATTCAGCTCTCTTTATGTTATGGAAAGAGGACAGCCCAACTGTCATGTGAAATTCTTATTTAGGCTAACTAGGAAGTCTATGTGAATTATATGTTTGTGTCCTTACATTCAGTATTTACTGTAAATATATGTTCATGCTACTGTACATGTCTCCTTGTCCTAAAAGCTACATTTCTGGTAACACAAAATGTTGTGCAGAGCTGTACCTGGTTTATAAAATGCACACTGACGTGTTGGAGTCTTAGAGCAGTGTGGGTAAAGGTATGCTGGTGTCTTTTTTTCCTGATCTTTCTGGAGCCTCTGTAATAAAGTTATTTCAAAACTGCACTTTGACTTCTTGCATCCCGATACACCTTTCCAGGCAACAAAATAAAAAACAAAGCTATCTCCATCCATCAATCATTCCATTTTTAACCACTTATTCCAATTTACAGATGTGTGAAAACCGGAGCCATTCCATTGCAGGGCGCAGACACAAAAACACTCACACTGGGTCCAGTTTTCCCATTTTTCCCATTAAAGTCCTTTAACCTGCCAGTATTTCTTTGACTTTGAGAGAAAACCGACGCACCCAGAGAAAAACCACAAGAACATGGAGAGAACATTAAAACATCATACAGATAGCAGTCCAGGACTAAATTTGAACCCAGGGCCACAGCACTGCAAAACAGCACTGATAACCACCATGCAACTGTTTCACCCACAAACCTACCTCCTGTCACATAATTCAAGTCTTGGGGTATAAGTGACAAATGAGAAACACTAATAAGCTCCCCTTGTCGGCAAAATGAGCCCTAAGACTCTTTCTTAATGTAATTTGCTTTGTGAGACTGAATGAAGTAATTAAATAGGTTTTTCAAAGGTTGTGAAATGCCATGGTGGTTCGTTGATTCCTGATGTGTTATTAATTAAGGAAAAAGAAACTTGTCTGTGTCTTGACTTACAATATGTTATATCTGATAGCATATAAAAGGTTCTGTATATACGTCATTTCTTCACTCACCCCCTGCCTTTTAATTTATATTGTTCTCAAGGGAGATACTAGAATAACTAATTTCCTTGCTTTGCTTCAGCATAAAAAATGTACTTAGCACTGGGAATTATTTTTGTTGTTTCATATTCCTCTCCTGAACTATGTATTCTTGTGTTATAGGGTTCCTTTGTGTTCCTCTGCTTTCTTGTATATCCTCTTATACTGTAAACACGGTATAAAGTTAGCATTATAACAAAGTTTTGTATTGCTGTGCTATTAAAAGATATGTAATAGTAATATACCTTTTAAGAATGTACAGTATGATGCAATATACAATATTGTAATCTATCGAAGTAAATCTAAAATAAGTTTTCCTCAGGCTTCTCCATTTTTAATGTCAAATGTTATCTTCATAAAATGGATATTATGGCTTACATTAATGAGAAGGTAATTTCTAGTACCATAAACCTGTTTTACAATTTGAATATGCATTGTGCTAATAGTGGTGATTGTAGGTAAAAACATGACTGACCACATCCTTGTAATGCTCCAGTGCTTCAGCGCATAGCAGGCAATCCAATAACATGCTTGTAGAACCCAGAGCTTGACCGCCATCATATTTTGTCAACGGTTCAAGGTCTCATGCTGAAACCATTGGAGTGAAAGTGATGTATTGCAGGTTATCGCTTCTCTTCTGCGGTGTAATTCATTAGCCTGTCAGCTGAAGGTTTAATGTTTTATGCCACAATCATTTCGCTAAATGCACCAATTATTTTAATTTCTAATGCCCGCAAATTCAATACAGATATATGATTTGAATACAATGATTATTCATCATCATCCCCTTCATGAGTCAGAATTGTTCATGTTTTTCATGGAAAGAACAGGGGTCAGCAATAATATTTTAAATCCTATTGAAGTAATTATCTCCCAGTGTGACTTTATTTAATTTTAAAAAATAAAAATCAATTAATGGTTAGAACAAATCATTGTTGTAAGTAGCTGTGGCTTTGATTTGTGAAGAAAATAAAAAAGTATGCCTCATGAATTTAGAATTAATATTCAGCAAATGTACCACCAGTATTCAAAGTTGTATGTATACTGTAATGCAAGTTAGGGCATTAGCATTTTAATGTTTACATAAGACATATGTTTTGCTGAACTATTGAATGTGAAATATTTATTTTTCTTCCAGGGATTTTGTAAATAGTTTGGGGATTTTAGGATCTTGGGAAACAGCAATAAGCTATTCGTTTCCAATTAATCTTTTTTCAATGGCCGCCTAGAGTTACCATGCTAATAGCATTCCCTGTCTATTCAACCATTATTTAAACAATGGAAAGATGTTACAATGGTTATGGTGGATTAGTGTACAACAGTTCTTTTCTCAATAGTCTTAGTACATATACAGTAGAATTCAAATTAGACTTTCTGTCTAGGGTGAGAGGAGTCATATGTTCTCAGTCCAACCTTTAGTCCTTTACTTTTGAGAAAGGCTGCGTGTTTCCACAACCTTCACCAGACCAAGTAATATTCTGCTAATGGATGGATAATTTCCATTATAACCCTTAAAAGCTTTCTTTGACTGTTTCCATTTAATATTCATCTACATCATAAATTATTTTAAAATGACAAACTGTACTGTACTATACATGTACAGTAATACAAATATAGGTGATGTCAATAAATGTATTATGAATGTTAAGTGTGTAAATTCATACAAACAGAATAGTACATGAATACAGTGCATTTACTGTACTGTTAGTCAAGTGGAATAAAGTTGAAGTGTTTTCCATGAATGTTTCAAGGACAGTGCAGTTATTCACTTCGCATACCACTGAACTAATAAGATTCTATCCCACATTCTCAGGAGAGAGCTGCTTGGCTTTATAGTGATATACCTGTCCTATTGCATTTTAACTCAAACATTTTTAAACGTTTCTATACACACAGGAGTACTATAGCCTAGATATTTTTGATATCCACCCACCTTAAGCACTCAATTTTCCTTCAACTCCTGAAAATCTATGAAAGTGTGGTTTGCTTTACCAACAGGCTGTTTGCATGGATCCTGTTAAGACAACAACTTAATGAAGAGGTTTCATTCAAAACCCATTTTGTTAAAAATAAATTTCAGTTCAGGGTAATTTTCAGAGTTACACCCCACAATACTGGCCAGTGAGATGCGTGACTCAACAACTATGGAGTCAAACACAACTCTGCCAAAAGCAAGAAACCAGCCAGAAAGTAGCTTCTTCTCTAGAGATATACAGTACCTAGTTACTGTAAATGCTTACATCCTGTCTGAATAAATTGGATGATAGAACCCACCAACATAATCTTTATATTGTCACCCTGCCAGAGCATGCCAAGTGTCATGATCTTATTACCCTTGTACCAATGGCTATCTTTGCTGGCCACCACCAGGCTCACTGAAGTCACAAAGGTGCATAGGATTTATGATGGTGCCTGAGCCAAGGGACATATTCTCATATTCAAACCCCATCACTATATTGATCGACTGTATATTGCCGTTCTTCCCAGATTTTCACAGTGCATGAAGAAATCTTTTCACCATATTGGAGTGTATGTGCCTTCTGTAGTCTGTTCAACATAGAACATGAAGCAGGCAGAATAATTCAAACACACATTGTTTTATTGCTAGGCATTGGTTGTAGCTTTATTTTCTGTAACTATTTTTTCCTTTCTGGGTAGTCCTGCTGCCGCCACATGTGTTGGGAATTCTTTGCAAAAATAGATGATTCAGTGGAAACAGCAAATACATGAGTTGTTAAGGTATTCTGGTGGTAGTGGAAGCTATTATGTTTTATTTTACTGTAATTCATGAGGTACTGTTTTATGCTATAAATCATAACACACCAGTGCTATGGGACTGCCCTGCTCAAGTGCATTATTTTGGGCTAGTGGAAGTGTGTTTTCCACCTTGGTTCATAACCATGGAAACTACTGTTTTTTATTGCTATCAGTCTGTTTCCATTATAGGCTCCACCACCTCTTATCTGTTTGCTGTTTATCTATGGAATATGTTTGCATCCTTTTAGACTGCCTCTCATTGAGGTGTTTTGTGTTACTAATTTGAAGTCCCAAGGGGAGATGTGTGTTTTGGATGAATTCAAATGACAGCCTGTATTGTTATCTCTTGAAACATGTACTTCTTGAATTCTATCTGTGACATGCCCTAGTCTCAGCCAAAGTGGTCAAAGGGATCTGTGCACATAAAAAGACACAAGACCAATGAAGTGAAGTCCAGGCACATTGTAAACGTTTTCATTTTTTTTCAAAATCCCCAAATATTGTAAATATTTGTCTTTTGTCTTTGTCTCCTAATGTCAGAGTAAGTAGTCAAAATATATGATAAAGCCTGGGGAGGGGGTTCTGCAGGACAGCATGATTGAAAGGCAGATTAGTACATCCGTTTGAAACACTGCGTAATAACTTCTGAAATTCAGGAAAAAAATTGTCTTTGTCAAAATAAGCAGTTTCCTCTCATTTGTATTATTTCTTCTGTTGTTGATGTTATTATATTACATTTATAAATAAGTCAGTGAAGCTGTTAATTAACACTATTACAAGTCCAGAATGATCGTCTCTAGAAAATGTGAAATGACATACCAAAACCGCAAGGAGAAAATGCATAATTAGAAAACATATATATGATTTCACATCTACATCTAGTGTGATTCTTAGGTTTCTAAGGATCTGATGCTGGTAGTCTAAATTTTATCTCTTTTTCCTCTTTGCAACTGCTACTTGAGACAATGGCAAATCTGTACATGTCTACAGGAATCAAATGAACCATGATAATAATATACAGTATCTGAAACACTACTGAGTCTTATTTAGCAGTGGGTTAAATTTATTTTTTTGTTTTAATTGGGCTTATTTAATTCTTTTCAGCTCTTAACCAATGTACTGTTACAGTTAGCCCCATTGTAGTATTTGTACAGCATTAGACAAAAAGACAACCTTTTCCCAAATTGTTTATATTTGATATTGTAATTTCATTTTTCATAATCAATTTATAATTTTATTATCATTTTGATCAAGGCCTCACATATTGGCAGGGTAATACATAAAAGAACATTGGCTCTTTTTTCTGAATTCTCTGAAAAAAGCCAATTTGGAAGCTAATGTGAAAATTACTGTTGTAAACCTTTTATTTATTTTAAACAACACAAAAAGAGAAACATTTAGGAATATTTGTTGTGTTTTTAGAACAAATTCAACTACAAGTTTGAGAGCATACAGGTAACGTATTCATCAACAGATTAACAATGGTGTCTCTGGTCAATGTCCTTTTAAAGCTAGAAAATATTGCTGCCTATTTGAGAATTATAAGAAACTTCTTGTGACAGTTGAAATATGACAGTTGAAATATAAAGTAAAATGACTCACAAATATGTCTGTTTAGAAAAATGTAATAACAGGATAATAGTTAAATCTGGCAACTGTGATTCCCAATTGGTTCAATTAGGTCTGACAGTGAAACCATCAGTTGTAATTTTCTTTGTTATAGTCAGCTTTTGGGCCTTTCAGTGTCCTCACAGTGAAATGGGAATAATCAAAGTCAATAATTAGTTGGCTTTAAGAGCGGTGCCACGGCATGTTTCAATTGGCTTACTGTTGCGATAACATTTTCAGGATGTTTTATACACCCTCTATGAAAATCCTGTCCCTACCTTCCTTTGGCATTAACCCTATGCTTTGGAAAGTTTTTTTTTTAATGTGTAACATATCTTCAAGCAACTGCTAGTTGATATCCAAATAAAAGATGAGAGGAACTATGGTGGTGTGTTCACAGTGGACCCAATTGTTTTCTTTTTCTCTGCCATTGTCCTTGGGATTTTGGAATGAGGAAAAATGGAAATTTGGCTCTTTTTCAAGGCTACTCAGCTCTCAGAAAGTCTCACAACAGATTTGGCAGCCTGTAGAGAAGCCAACAGATGTGATGGGCAAGCCCAGAGCAGCACTGAAATCCACTAGAGTGCTTCAGAGAGGGGACAGAGTACCTCTGCCTGAGTTACGAGTCTCAATCCCTGCTCTGGCTTGTCAGCCTGGGATAGAGTCGTAGGCTAGAGATGAGGTGGTGTTCTGGATCTTAATACTGTAAGTCACTAATCAGTAGAAGGGCTAAGGGAATGGAGGGGGTGGGAACATTCTGTTCCTTGGGAAATTGCTGAGAAGAGCAGGATAAATTATGAAAATGTTTGTATTTACATTAACATCAGTCAGAATGGTTTGGCAGCATAAGCTAATTCAGTTGTCCCCCGGATGTAACTGATCCTCAAAATATGTGCATGGTGAAGGAAGAAAATTCAAAATATTAAAGTAGATACACAGAAAAGATATGGAATACAGCAGTAATAAAAAGGCACATAAGACAATTAAAGATAAAAAGGACATTTTTCTATGCTAGACTCTCCATCAGCAGGTGAGCACATCACCCATGAAAAATGTACAGGCATGTTCCTCTATAGTTTAGTAATACATTAGACTACCATCATTCTCGACAGTATAAAAGTCTTTCAAAAAGAATATGGTACTGTATACACACCTACCTCTTTAGGTTACAGTAATGCAGAAATGAGTTTTGTATACAGTATACAGTGTACAGTATACATTATGTATAAAATTGTATACAAACTAAATGTATTTTTTATTTGTCTGATGCTCTTATTTGCATACAGCTTGGTATTTTACTGGAACACTTAAGGAGAATTAAGGAGAATTACAGTACCCTTACTAATGCTCCCCAAAAAAAAATACAATTTTTTGACAAAGAACCCAGGCTTTCTTTTACTTGGTTGGATGAGATCCTGGGACTTTTATTAGGTTTAAGGTTCCTGTGGTCAGGATTCTAAACTGTAATAAAGGGTTCTGGGTTTAAACGCCAAGTACAGTATACAGTATAACATATAAGCAAATAGAGGAATAAGTCTGGAAATTAATATCATTATCACATGCCCCTCATAAAATACAGAAGGAAAGTGCAAAAAAGTAAAAAGTGAAGAAAAGTATTTGATTACAAATGCAGGACATTGCTGCATATCTGAAATAACAGTGTTTTGGAGTTATATGAAGAGAGTAGTTAATCATCATTGTCAATAGGATAGGCATAAGGTACTTGCTCATTAGTCAAGTACAGTAAGTAACTCCTTTCCGTCTTTGAGGATTTAGTAAAGGCTATATTTTAGATATGTTCCTGTCAGTCAGGAAATGTCTCTCTAAAGGTTATTCAAATGTTCCTGTTCCAGACAAGTGCTTTGCAGGTTTTTAATAAACAGCTACCTGGCATTATTTGTGAGAGCCAGAAATACGGTAACACTCTTTTCTTAAATGAGATACAGTAATCTGAAATTCCCTTGTCTAAAACAGTTTCCAAAAAGCACTTAATTATATTGTTTTTGAATTAAAATTTTAGCAAATTTTGTTCCTTATAATTTAGCGCTTGTACAATTAAGAAAACACAATTCTTTAAATGTAAAGTACCATTTGTTGATAAAGGGTGATTAAAATTTAGAATATTTTAATAAATATCTGCCTGTATAAAAAATATATCAAAATCTTGTTAAAATTAAAAATATATCTTTGCTGTGTAATAATTTTGTACTGCAATACTTTAGTTGAAATTAAGCAAAGTCATATACCTGTATAATCTTCATAAAAACATTTAACATTGCTGTGTGTAAATAAAAAATACTAATAAACAGGATATATGACAAAACCATTGCATGTTTAGGAATTATGGTATGCTTTCATTGTTTTGCTCCAAACACAGTGTTTGATGAATAATTAAAATATCTTTTTTTTGTTTCCACTGTCAAATACCGAATTGTTTTGAAGAAAAAGACATTCTGTAAAGGGATATTGTATTACATTTTAATCATTGTTGTTTTGCCTAATCAATTGAATAATAAAACTCATAATTTATTTACATCTTAATCATTATATTAACTGTTCTTAACCATTTCCTTTACAAACTTATACCTCTGCTTGTACTTTAATATTGGATTCCTTAATGTATGTCATGTGCTTTGTGGCTTCTATACTGTACAGTTCTGAATAATTCCTTTAAAATGGAAAAACTAACCAATTTGAACAGCGCAGTAAGATATCATATATTTGTAAAGCCTTAAAGTGGAAGTTTATTGTTAAATTTTCAATACTGCAAAAGCCTAAGCAATTGCTTTCAGGAATATCGATTCCCTTTTAAAGGTTTTCAGATCCTTCATACAGTGCCTCATTTTAAGAAATTACAAAAGGATGCATATACATTTTTTTTATATTTCATTCAAAACCTGAAAGCTTAAAATGAAGACTTCGAAGGGCATGATAAGTTACAATAAATGTCAGCAAAAACAAATGAGAAAAAAATAAACTATACTGTATTTATTTTATAATTCAGACCAGTGAACTCAATCGTTGTTGGAAGCACCTTTGGCAGAAATGATCCCGGCAAGTCATTTTGTTTAAGTCTCTACTGCCTTTGCACACTGACTTGGTACACATTTTGCCCAATCTTCAGATTTTTTCAACTTCTCTCAAGCTGCCTGAGGATCGGTTATGGGCAGCAGTTTCCAAATCTTTCCTCAGATCCTCAAATCGATTCAAGACGGGACTTTGACTAAGCCACTCAAGAACATTCACCTTCATATTGATAAATCTTTGCAGTATAGCTTATGTCCATTGTTGAATGGTGAATTTTGTCCTAGTTTTACTAGGTCGGACATATATTTGCCAGTACTTTCTGATAAGAAGCAGAATTCTAACAAAATCCAGCCACTGCCATGCATGACAGTAGGGATGTTGTGCACTGAGTGGTGCAATATGTTAGGTTTGTTTGAGATGTAATACTTTAGACCAAAAACAAATTTGTCTTGTCTGACCACACAACCTTTTTGCACATGTTTGCAGCATCACTTAAGTGTTTTATTGCAGATTCCATGCAGGATTTGAGATGAGTTTTCAATCTGCCATACAGGCCAGCTGTGTGGAGTGACTGGAATATTGTTAATGTGATGTACATTTTCTCCCATCCCAGCCTCTGACCTCTGTAACTCTTATTTACCATTCACGTCATAGTTACATCCTTAACCATTTTCCTCCTTGACTGGCTGATCAGTCTGGATGTGCAGCCTGATCTAGGCAGTGTCTGGGTGCCTTTCACTTCTTAATGATCAATGTGTTCAGGTTCAAAGAGATATTAAGGGTCCTCCTCATTACACCTTTCCCTGACCTGTGCCTTTACACAACTTTATCCCTGATTTGTTTTGAAAGCTCCTCAGTTTTCATGTTTGCAACTTTGAAACCATGTCAGTCAGTAATATTGCACATACTGTACTGTACCTGTAGATAGAAGCCACTCAACTGCTGTAATTGTGTGACTCATTTACGTTACTTTGTGCACCTAAATTAATTTAGGTTTGCCACAGGAAAAGGTTTGAATATTTATGCAATCATGCCTTTTTCATTTTTCTTTCATATTGAATTTTACCTTTTTTGTTGTTGTTTTTTTGCTGTGAATGTGTGGAGTGGGTTGTGTATATAACAAATATTAATTGCTATTTCCAGCTGTTAAGACTTTGTTAAAGTAACAAATTTTGAAAACTGGGTAAGGATCTGAATACGTTTTGCAAAACACTGTATATATTTAAACTCCATTAATAGTCTTCTGCTTTTTAACATTTCAATCTTGTTATGTTACACCATTCATTCTAAAGTAAGAAATGTTGTTTGCTTAAAAAGACCTTTTAAAGGCTCAGTGTGCTTGTTTCAACCTTTTAAGTTATTGTTGGGGGACTGTATGGCTGTCATGTTATCTGTTTATTTCATTGTAACTCTGTTTCTGCAGTCAACAAAGTGCCCTGTAAACAAGATGCAGCATCCCAGTGGGCCTCCCTGTTTAACATGTTCAAAGCAAGAGAAGTACAAAACAGAATTTCATTTGACAGACTGCTCTATTGCATTCAGCTGAAATCTATGGTATGTGATGTTATAGTAGGATAATGATGCAGGCTGATTTGGATGAAGAGCTTTCTCGCTAGAAAAAACCCATGAGTGTACACATTTTCAGATTTATGGAACGGGTGCTTATAAAGTTGGCTGGCCTATTCAAAGCACTGAATAATGAGAAATGTTCACTGTGGAGAGATGGAAAGTGGTATACATACAACTGGGACTTAGGAGGATGTGTCTCCATGGATAACAAGTGGTACCAAGTCTAGGCGTGCTGGTGATTCATTTCCAGTGGGATGCACTGCACACTCTGATGCACTTAAATGATATACCATCCAGTGTGTACAGTCATTGTCCATGGGATTGCTTTCTCTGTGGTCCCATTAATGTGGGTGCGAAATTTCTATGGTTCATAGTTTTATTATAGAATTTTGTGAGTATGCCAATTACTGTAACTGCACAATACATGGATATACAGTATACTACATCTCAATGTTAATTATCTGCATACTGTAGATAATCAAGCTGCATGTGCTGTGTAACTAGAAGATAGAATCCTTCATTCAACCTTCAAACATTATTACCAAACACTTTTGAAATTGATGTAGTTATTTCTGATAGAATGTTTTTTTTCTAATCTGCATTATTTATGTCCAGAATGTGGTATACTTCATTGCAGTCATAGTGAATAACTAATAAAAATGCTAATTTACAATCGAGCAGTAATTGTTAATTTGTTGTTGTGTCTACTGTTTTTCACTGAGTTCACTGGAGACATACTGTATACAGTAGATTAGTACAGAAAGAATTATTAATTTACTGTTTATTTTGTTTGCGTTAGCTTCCTCTCAGAGTTTTTACAAACATGCCATTTTTGTGAAGTACTGTAGGTCCTTGAAAAATAAATTCTGATTTTTCTCTAGGCCTGAGGAATAAGAAAGAGCATATAAAGAGCAAAACTGAAAAATGTGTCATTGCCCCGAAAGCTTGAATATACACTTATTCACTAAGTGTAGCTTTTAGCTTACCTAATTGATAACAAAAAAGATGCTGTAGGATGTCTTGAAGTCTCAGTAGCAAAACATCAGTTAGACTTGACTCCAGTTGCTGGGATGTGTGACTCATGCTTCTAGGAACAGCTGAAAGAAAAGAGGATAAATCTCTTTCACAGCCTATAATAAGAGATGACTTGCAGAATGTGAGCATTTAAGATATATAGATGCACATTTCTTTCTAAGGTTGAGCTCCAAGAAGACTTAAATTAATACTGAGTGAAAAACAAATTCAGATTTGTAAGATGATGAAATGTTATGGAATATCAAAGCTCATATGGTAATGCATGTTGCAGTTCTCTGGGTTTTTCGGCACACATTCCATGAGAAAAATCAAGAGCTGATGTTTAATCATTTTGGATGCCCATAACACCCACAGGCTTATGGTCCTACTCATGCATCATCTAAAGCATGGAAAGATATATGAAGCAAAGGGGTACAGTCTGAGGTATGTCATTAACAATCAATCCTTTGCCCTTCCTTGCTCATCATTTGAATCTAAGTACAGGAATATTTCTGTTGTCAGGTTTTCAATATTAACTTTATTTTGTGGCTTTTTTGAGAGATGTGTTTATGCTGATAATATAAATGTTGTAAGTGAAAAGAAACAGAAATTCAATAAAAAGAGAAAATAATACAGTATATTGTATTAATATATAAGAATTTCTGCTTTGCTTATTTTTCATTCAATGCTTTATTTTCAGTTTTGAATTAAATAGAGAGTCAATTTTGTACTGGTTTCCAAAGTGAATAATCTTAGCGTATTTTCTGTTTGGACAAGATTCAAGGAAAATTAAGTACTTTCATTTTAAACTGACACCAAATGTCAGTATCCTGTTTCTACTCTTAGAGGTCTCACTAGATCTTTAGCATGAATAAACAACCTTACTCGACCTTGCTTTATACATAATCTTCAAAAAGGACGCTTCTCTTTCGTGCTTGCCACAACACAATCAAGCTGTAACCTTTTGTCATCGGGCACATTGTCCTTTCTGAATGCTGGAATGCACATGTTTGGCAAGTGTAAATGATAATTATGTAGTGGAATCACAGCAACTGCATGAAAAAAATGTAAATACCAACTCCTGAGGGAAGATGGTCTTTTGAGTCATTGATTCATGTAGGTGACTTCTGCACATTAAAATGCACCACTATGTGCTCAGTGTGCTTTTTATTTTTTGTAAGAAAGACTGCATTTTACATTACCTCATCCTGTTTTTAGGAATGCTTATCAACTCACAATGTCTAATTAAACAGCTTAGTTTGATTGCAGGCCTTGGTTATTGGTGTTTGCATCTTTTGGGGAAACACATCGACTTGGAGCATTGCCTTCCTAACTTTAACATCTTTGGGTTTTTTATTAATCATGATATCCATATTATTAGTAGTCTGCTATTCTGAATCTTATGGATTAATGTTGAGATTTCCTCACTGTGAATCACCCTCATAGCTTCTTTGATTGGTAAAAAGGGCAACATTAATATAATTTGTTTAAAAAGTTAAAAGTTTTTTACAGATTTAATTACCACCTATTACCTCCTAAATAATACCACATGTCAAAGGGAATTGTGTATCTGTCAGTTAAAAACAGAACATAGAGTTAGCGTTAACTTTAGTCTTTCACTGTGATAAATGGCTTCATTCTAATTAACAATTAAGTTTTTTCCTCTCACAGATCTACATTAGCAGCCTGACAGGTGCCAGTGAGCTATTGACAGGGTTTATTGTGTGTGTCAATGTCCACAGTCTGGATAGTTGTGGTGTATTTAACCCATGTCTAAATTACCAAGGTCATTATTGGCTCAGACTGCTGTGCAGTAAATAGAATTAATGTCAAAGATGCCACCACAAAAGAAGAAAGTAGATTAATACAAAGAAGAAAAATAAAGAATACAGTTGATGAATGAAGAAACACAGCTGCTTCCTGGAATGGGTGGGAGGGTAGGTCTTGGTACTAAATCAATACAGCCCACATTTAGCTATTTAGGGGCCAATAAGGAATGCCAACATCTGTCTGAAATGTGACACAAATAAGTCAATATCTTTTGCTTTTTAGTAGCACGGTTGCAGATTGATTGCACCTGACTAGGATTCTATATGTGCTGTTTATAAGCACAAAGGATTGAGAATGTTCACCCACTCATTAGAAAATAATTCTTACCCACACATCTGGGACCATGAAATTTGGAAATAAATCATTTTATATGATGGAAATAAGCGTATTGAAAAAACTCATCTTAGTTTTATTTTTATTCAAGTGTTTAGAAACATCAATAGTATGATATTTGTGTGTTGAATTGAATCCTAGCAACAGTGTCTAATTACACTTTATTAGGTATTTAAGAAAAGGGGCATATGTTAAAGGATTAATTACTTTGTTTTTCATATAGAATGACTTGAGAAGATTTCTGTGGCCTAGTTATCAGCTGTGCAGCTGGTGACATTCAGGAACTCTTGCATTTGATCTTTTCAGAGAGAAAGTGGAATTCTAATGCTTAATATATACATTTGTTCAACTCATTATATTTGAATCATAAAGCTGCAAATAAATAACACGCAACAACCAGAATGATAGTGCTTTATTTATATGGTATAAAAAGGGCAGCAATTTCTCTAGACGGTGGTTATATAGCTACAGTATTTAACTATATTTTATTACTTATCTCAAAAAAGAAATAAGGTTTGAGGATGTAATTGAAAAGGAAAACACTTAAATTTTCAATTGATTTTTAAAGTATTTCAATGAAGTATTAAGCTTATCTAGAAACCCTTGAATTACCCCCTTTTCGTTTATTCAAAGGGACTGTAAATAACTACAAATTATGAAACAATATTAGTTTTCTGTATTCAGATATTATCCTGATACCTGATTATGAGAGTTGGAGGCCAAGATTAGCAATAACATTTAGAAAAAGGCTTTAATGATATAACAACAATGTAATCCCAAAAGAACTACACATAAGTCAAACTGCATTTAAACCGCATATTAGAAAGAGGTAAAAAGAAATATGAAAGACCATTCTAGCTAATAGGTTCTTTTACTAAGACGAATGCTAATTACATATAGTACTTATTCCAATGACTTACTTTGACTCATGGGAATTAATATTATTTAGACAGTCTGTTTCACAAAGTGAGGAAGAACTGGAAGATCCAGTCCTTGAGGTCTATAAACTAGCAAGTTTTCTAGGGTTCTTCAAATCAGCAGCAGCCAATTGTCCAGCTGGTCCAGTTAAGCTAATGATTAGCCCTGTTAGATCATACCAAAACCCATAGACACTGCAGCCCTCCTGGACTGCACTATGTATCACAGCTCTAAACAAACATCCGTATAATCATGCTTAAAGTCAAAGTTAGTAGTTTATTATCTTCAGAAATTTAATAACAAAATGAGTGTGCATTCCCATAAATCACAACAAGTTTTCTTACGACACTACACTATAATGCTTAAAGTTTGTCCTTGTAGAATATATACGTGTAGTGAAAGTTACTGTAGCTACAGTATGTTGCTCTGATGAGCTTCAGCTTTGACACACTAAAAATTATACAACATATTCAGCTTCATTGTCCAGAGCTAATTAATATTTTTCCCATAATTGATGGATTGATGCATTTTGCAAACTAGCAAATTCAAAATATTACACACCTCAGTCTAGCAGCATTTTGACATTTCACATCATTCTTGTGAAAATAAAAAACATCTCCATTTCAAGCTTTCCTTTCAAAAGATTTCTGGCTTTGATAGTCTCAATACACTGTTAAGATGGTCAAATAACTTCAAATAAAACCCTCATTATTGCAGAATAGAAGCAATGCTACAAAGGCAATATACTGCCATCTTGTGTGACAATACATGTATCTACTCAGTCCACTGAATTACAATACTGTCTAGAGAGCTGTATCCTGTTTCTTATGTTGAATATTGGGAAAAGAACAACAATTTGAATAAAAACCTTTATTCTGCCTAAAAGGAATAAATTTCACATGCCATTATAAAGTGTTTTAAAGTGAGTGTTAAACTAAACGAAAATTCTGATTTACATAGCCAAATATGTATTAAAGCATAGAAACTTCATAATATAAATTTGTAAGATGTAGGAAAAAAAACATATAAAATGTTTCATTGTAAGTGTGAAAAACAAATTACAGAAAATAAAACACATAATAATATGTGGTTCTTCTACTGCATGGTCAAACAGAAATAGGGCACTAGGAATCTTAATGTCTCTTGTGCAGTTATCCTGATTAAGTAGTAGTGACAGTGATGTTCTCAATCAAAATCTTAACAGCTAGCATACATTTTAGGAAGATTGCAATTACAGTAGTGCATTTTTCCTTTGGTAGAATTTGTACATGAATTGCATCACAGAGATAGAGAAATATGATTTTATAATGCACTATATTCCTGCACCATTTGTATTTGTAAGTCAATATATTGTATGAGCTAATTTCTCAGTATTTCATTGGATAATTTTAATAAACTGTGAATTAATCCCCCATGAGCAACTACAGAATCATGTTTAGTATGCAGGTTAAGGGTGTTGATATTTTTGTCTGGTGTTCCTTAACTCATTAAAAGACCCTAATGACTTTAATGAGTTCAGAAGAATATCTCATTAACTGAACTTCTTGATTGTTAGTTATGCAAACATTGTGGCAGCTACAGACAGAGCTGTTGAAGGTGTGACATGATGGTGGAGAAGCTGTTTGAAAACAATGATCACTGTAAAAGAAAAAAAAAGCTGTTTGTAAACAGTAAAGGAGACTATTATAAAAAAAAGACTTCAGAATGTATTTCATAAAAATTGTTCCTACAGAGCCATCCCTGGAGCAATGAACCTGTTGCAATGGTGAAGGCAGTCATTTATATTTAATCAATCAGTTTGATGTATTGTTAGAGTCCAGAGAGATCCGATCGATGAGTCCTGACTTCCCACAATGCTATACTCCTTGACAATTGTGGCTAAAACAGTTGGTGGCAACAGGAGGGGCTCCATCAAAAGGTCACAATCTTAGAATAGCAGCAGGACACCTTTAAAGTTTCTCTGAAATAGGTTACAGAAAATAAAGGATCTGTATTTATAAACCATACAGACATTATATGAATGCTTTTGTCTGTGTGATGGAAAACATTATATTTTTTTCAAATTGACTAAATAAAGAATAGTGCCAACGTGGAAATAATTATGTAATGTAAACTTAAACAGTATTAATATTATTCATGAAGTCATATATAATCTAGAGCTTTTTCAGGCCCATTAGATTTACTTTTTGGGGGTTCATGAACATGCTAAACATTTCATTGGCAAGTGTTATTGAGACTATTAGTAATGCTTGCATGTAATCATTGATTTAGTTAAATAACTCAAAAATATTAGGGTATTTCCCTCAATGTTACTCAATCAAAGAAACTGGATAACTCAGAAGTAAAACACTATACAGTATATGCTATGGCACCTCTGCAGTATTTTGGAAAAAAAATATATACTGTATATATACTGTACTGCAGTTGTCAGCAATAGGCTTATGCTGTAGTTAAATCTCAAAAGCATTCTGCCAAAAATATTCCAGAAGGTTTTTCTGTCTTCTAGAGATGCCCTTTTCACTCTTTTCAGGTTTTAAGCTGATTCCTTGTATTGCTCTGCATCCTTTGTAGTTCCAGGACAATGTAAGATAAGATCATGGTGTGATACTTCATCACATGATTTAATACCATCTTAAGAACATAAGAGAGGTTACAGATGAAAGGAAGCCATGCTGCCCATCTACTGTAGCTTATTTGGATGCTCATAGCTAATTAATCTGAGTATTTTATCCAACTGTTTCTTGAAAGAAGCAAAGATATCATCTTCAACACCATGGCTCTTTCTGGACCCATGACTCTTTGTATAAAAAGTATAATAATAATAATAATAATAATAATAATAATAATAATAATAATAATAATAATAAACTTGATTTTATATAGCACCTTTAAAGGTGGCTTCTCAAAGTGCTATACAGAATGACAACAGCAACAACAACAACAATTAAAAATAAACAAAAAATACACAAGATACACACAATGAGAATACGCAGAGGAGACGTTAGATGGTGGTACTAAATACAGTAGGAGCAGAGGGGTAAATAATGGAACCAGTTAAGTAAAGGCTCTTCTAAAGAAGAAGGTTTTGAGTCTGGATAGAAGGAGTTTAGAAAAGGTGACTCTCTGATATCCTTGGGGAGAGAGTTCCAGAGCTTAGGGTTCCAGAGCTTAGAGCTTAGAAAGTAAGATGTCATGGTTAACAGTGTCGAAAGCAGCACTAAAATCAAGAAGAATGAAGAAAAAGTGCCTCCTGGTTCTCAATTTTCTGTGCAGAGCTCTGTATTTCTACTTGTGTGGTCTGGTTTGTGTTGTGACTGTCATTGTTGATTTTGAAGAAGTCAGTGATAACTTTGTCAGTGTCCTTAAGGATTGTGAATATCTGCATCACAGTCTTCTTTGTCCAAGAATATAAAGTTTAATTTTTTTAACCTGACAGTGTAAGCAATCATTAAAGACTGGGAATGTATATGATCCATTGTATTGCATACAGTTTAATATGTGTATACATCTAACTATTTATCCGTGCATTTAGTTCACACATGTACCATATGTAGAAATATCTATCACTTTCCAGTCTCACAAAAGGATTAGTAATTAATGCAAAAGTGTATGTATTTATGATGGTTTCGAGAGAGTTGCATTGTTTGTGTTTGGCCTAGTAAAACAATAAATTTAGCTTTGAAGAGCTGGGGTGAGGTGCACCCTGTAAACTCAAGGGCTGTTGGTTACTGTGAAGAAACACTAAAATTCTGTGAAGCTCTTTGCCCAGCAGCCTAGATACTATCCCCAGGGATCTTGATTTCCGCATGATCAGCTGTCCCCTGGAGGGGATGTTCTGACACAACTTCTTGCCCACCATTTCTGCAAAGCATTTCCCCAATCAGCCTTGCTGTGTGCAATCTCTGCAGTATTCTACACTGCCTTTGGATGTTTAAGAATCTCCTTTCCCACTGGGGTCTTTGCAAGAACCTGCTGTAGGAACAAAGTGAACTAAATAGCTATAGGCAATGTTCCCTTGATGGACAAAGTACTGACAGCTCTGTCACATTTCGGAAGCATGTCTTGGTTTAACTCTGCCAGGAAACTGCACTCTGTCAGTCTAGCAGCATAACTAAGCAGCAAAGTGTAAATTAACCTTCTGCATTGCGTGGACATCACCATTAACATTTCACTAATTGTTTTAGCTGCACTTTGATTAATAACCTCAACACCTGGCTATGCTGATAATCCTAAGGCACATATTGCATACCAATCTATGTTTTTTAAATTCTTTTGGGGAACAAAAAAAGATGCCATGAAAAGCAGTCTGGTACTGCTTGCAGAAACAGTCAATAAAGGTCAGGAAAGCTAAACTCTTCACTGGTGCTGTAAACCACTCACTGTAGTCTGTGGCATTTAACTTACTGTAGATTGTGAGGCTCATATCTGTTTTGATGATTTAGGCGTTCCTGCTGTCATCTTTTCAGAGTGCCTTTTAATATTTACAAAAGTATACAGGGGGGAAAAGTGTTTTCTTACAGTCACCGCATGTCTTACTGATAGTTGGTCTTTAAGGAAAAAAAGATTTTCAAATTGCCTCATTGCTGAGAATTTAGTTTCATCTGCCTGGTGAGACTTGTTTGTTGCAAAGAATGGTTGTCCAATTAAATATCCCTCCATGGGCTATTGGTGGGATCCCCAAGCCCGTATGGGAATGAATGCTTCAACTTTAATCAGCCAGAAAGAATTCTTTTAGATTTTTTTACAGTAGATTATACCAATGCTGTAGGAAATCATAGAATACCATGGTGATATAGTATCATATAACAGTGAAAAAATAAAAGGCTTCTTATTCTTAGCAAGCTGTGCAAGATAATGAATAGTTCTTCAAATTTAAGAAACTAAGAAAAAGTGGTTTGGAAACAAATATATGAGTGTAACCTATTTTTGTGCCTGTTTATACCAGTGAGTATATTCCAAATTCAATTATCAGAAGGGCTGTCCAGACATGATGTGGCAATTTAATTGATATTTTAACGTATATCAGGCACCTTTTCAATGTGATAACTTGATAGGATATTTCTTGTCAAAAAGAAAGCAAGGCTCAAAATGCAGATTTTATATATATATTAATGGAAGTAAACGTAATTTGGAAGTAAACATACTGTATAGGCCAATACATGATAGGACTGATAGAAAGACTGATAAAATCTTGATCAGTGGAAATGAGAATAACATCTCCCTTGTAGTACTGTATAATAAAGATTATGCTGTAATTCATTTTGGTACATTTTGTTAATTCAGATTATTTCAGCATTATGCATTTATCTCCATATAAAAGCTTATATTCTTTAGAACGCAACAGAAAAATCCTTCGAGCTAACATCAAGTGGAAGCGGTGAAAAGAAATATCAAAGAATTACAGCTACTGCTGCAACATTTCTTTCTCAAGGACTTTCTTCCCATGTGTGCATAGGGAAATCTAAACCATTTTCATATTCTGAACAAACACACACCAGATAATCATGTTCCTAAATGAGCCCAGTTGTGTGCCTCCTGCTCACCTTATTATTATAAGAAGGTTTCTCTTCTGTGAATAAGCCTCTCTGACAACTGTAACAGCTTGTATCAAGGTGTTGACCTCAGTCACACATTCTCCTGCTTGCTTTCATTCTTCTCTTTGTCTCACAAGCCAAGCTATCATGAGCTGATCCAAAGCACCTGATAACAATGTCTTTTATCAGGGGGTTACGAGCACAAAGGGGCCTTCACATTGATCAAGTGCAGTAACAGCGTTGATGATTCTACCGCAGCCCGCTGGTGTTATCATGAAATTGCCACAGGTTAAACCTGCTGTGAGTGAAAAATAGGGATGTTCAATATTGCATTATTTTAATGTATGGTGTTCTAAAATAGAATAATGTTTTATGGTTCAGAAGCAGTGTCTTTCAAGCTCACATTTAATTAGTTGCTTGCAGATATGATGAATAAATAATTGGTAGGCAGACATACCTGTCTTGCTCTTTAAACTGATAAGAATTTATAATGTTCTAACACCATTGTAATTACTAGCAAATTAATCCTGTGGACTGCTATACATTGACCACAACATTCACACATCCAAAACCTTATAAGAAACAATATAGCAAAAATGGGATTTGTTAATAAATAAATAAATGTAAGGAAAACATATAAATGTATAGTTACCACGTTTTTCATTTTCTTCCGTTACCACATGTATAATGTTTTACTTGCTTTGCTTAATACTGCCATCTAGTAACAACTTCTGTCTTTGTTTGCACGCTTCATTGCAGCAGTCTTTTATGTGTGCTTGAGGTGAAAAGAATAGCAAAGAAGAAAATGCAGCTTAATTCTTTGCATGCACTTTACTGATACTCTCAAATTCCATTCACACACTGGTTTTTCCATAAAGCTCCTCTCCCTTGCAAGGATCAGCTTTCTGCATCTTTAGCTGACAGCAGCATGAGCCCACTGTCATTACCCAGCTCTCAGCAATGATGTTCAGCGTAGCAATACAACAAATCCTGTCTCATTTGATCCAAAACAGATGATGCCGAGCTCTCGCTCTCGCTCTCTCTCTCTCTCTCTCTCTCTCTCTCTCTCTCTGTGCTTTATCTGCATGAAATTGAGGTTTACATTTAGGGTGTCGAGGAGAAAGTACACTTCTATGCAACATGGATGGAAAGCATTTGGATTAGACAATGAAGATAGTAGTCCTCCAGAAAACAGATTAGTGATGAGTCTAAAAGAGATCCTTCTGTTTTTAATTAATAGAGCAGGTTAAACTCCTGACATAACAAAATACAAAGCTTTCACATTAAAAGAGAGAAAGCCAAAAGCTTAATAGTGCAGATAACCTTTCTCTTCAGTGGTGGCTGACCCTGCTGTAGAAGAGAAATTTGCTGTGCCGTCAACACTGCTGATGAGGTGCCTTTGACATAAATTAAAGCTAAGCAATAAATTGGAATCCCAGAGCAACAGAGGGATTGACAATGAATGAAAACTGTCTTGTACACTGGGATTCAGACAAACATCAAATCAAGATTCCCCATAATCTCTTTTCTTGATGATGTCACTGGTCTTACACATTGACCTTAACTGGATAGGTTTAAAAAACATTTTATTTGGGTGTGTTGGCTGTTTTGGCCTTTGTGTATTAAGGGAATGAAAACACTTCAAGTGAAATGCATTTGTTTATGTGTTTTTGAAACATTTGTTTGAACATTCAAGTGAACATTATCTTTTTATATGCACTAACGGCCTAACTAACTAACGGTCATATCATTTTTATTTTGAATGTTGAACTGTTACAGATTATGTTTATCTCACAACATCATAAAAATGATCAATTACTATAATTTTTATCAAATATTTTTCTACTTATTATTTATAGCGATACTCAAGGGCAATACTGTAGTATGTGCAGTCTTTACACATACAGTAGGTGAAGTAATGTGTATTATAGATAGATATAATTTATATTTTTTGCATCCATGAAGTCACCAGAGGTTTTATTCAAATGGATGGCACATCATTACAATGCCCAGATGTATAAAATGAACATAACGGAGAGGGAATTATTGCATTCCTAGGAGTACACAGGAGGCTGAATTGAAGATAAAGCAGCTGAAATATTATTTTGTATATGTTGTTTTATCCCTTAGGGTACTTTTATTTGATTTTACTATACCTTCTAGTATACAATTCTATATCTTTGATAATTATTCTTCTCAGGAGAAGTGTCCAGTTTGTTCTGAATCATGTCTTAGAAATAATATAGCATTACAACAGATATCAAAAACAAAACGCCTTTCAGATTTGTAATGTGTGTTGAGAGCATGTAGTCTCAATGAATTATGGGAACAAATTAATTTTGTCCTCTTGCTGTTTCACAGCACTGGAAGAGGGCGGAATCATCTAAAGACATTTCTAATTCCACCTGTTATGTATATAAAGTCAAAGTCAGCAGCCAAGGACACTTGTTTCACCCTTATTAGTACTCGTCAGTGTGACATACTGTAGCTTACTTTGACCACAAAAACAGACTAATGCATTGTATCTTGCAAGGAACATCTTTCAAATTTATAGCGATTGTTAAGGGAACACACTTAACACAGACAATAAATCTGAAAGGTTTTTATTGTAAGATAAATATACACATATAAACTGGGTGATTCTACTGTCAGTGCAGCTGCAACTAATAAACATAATCTGTAAAAAGAATGTTATTAAAGATATCTATTTGTTTTTAGTTCACTCCTCAGCACAGCTTGTGATAGCACATCAACTCTTGCATCTCAATTTGGTGACAGTTGTTGCATGTAATAATAGCAGGTAGTGTTGTTATTGCCGCCTCTATGCTTTGATATTCTGTTTACTGAAGGCTCTGTATAAAATTGAGTGTGAAGCATGCTGTCAGTGTCATAAATGACTGTTGTTCCAATAGCTGTCTCTGTCTCGATTATGAAGGTTCAGAAACTGAAAACTCCACAAGCACAATGAACCAGCTGTTGTTCCCATGTCACAGGGCCCTTTTGTTTTACCTGCACAGTTCTAGATAGCTGTCACATTGAGTAACTGAAGTTACTCTGCATAAAAAACAGCTTTTCATTTGAGTGTCATTAAAGTGTTTTCTGACATTGCAGGTACTAAATCTATAAAGGTTGTTTAGACTAAGACCTTTAGTTCTATTAAAAGTCTTTACTGAACTGGTAGAGTCCCTAATTACATTTTGATATTAACTCAAGTAGTACAGCATTTGACTGTTTTTAAAAAAGTATTCATATTCTCAACATGCATAAAGCTATCAGGTTTTCCTTTCCTACAATATATTAATGTCAAACTCTAGTACACCGAAGGTAATGAATAGTTATAAATGGAATTGTATTATGATTTAACATAATACAGTCACACTGACTTTTACATTTTTATTCAATTTATTTGTTCTTTCTTTAGCCTCAAATAAAATGTTCAAAATGATTGCTGGAAAAAATAAAAACAAGCTTCTGTGCCCATCTTCTTCAGCTTCTGATGTTATCCACAGGTAATTCATTGACATATCTGTTTTAAGTTTTTTAGCGTTTAATGTACTGTAATTTATTTATCCTTGGTGACACCTTCTACAAAGATTGGAATGTAATGGGATCTGCTCCTCCTCAGTTAAAGTCTGCTTGTGTTTGCATCCATCCACCTATCCATTCAACCATCCATCCATTTTCAATCTTCTTGTCCCAGTAGAGGTCGTGGCCTGCTTGTGTGTAACTGTGTAAATTAAAAGGCCTGACAAGAAACAATTTTTCTTAGAGAAGATTAACAAGACAACCTTTGAAGCTTTTTGCTCAAGAGCAACATTTGCTTTACTTTTTTTTCCAGATTCTGAAACTATATTGAAGAGAAAAAAGCATTTTGCTAGTCTTTTCTATACCTGTTATCTTTCACAGTACTTATACCTACAGTATAACTTTTCACATTTACTTTGAGAAAATTGGGAACACATTTTACTCTAGAGCTGAAAGCCTCGAAAATCACCCTGTAAGCACTTCATAACTGCAGCATAAATCTAGGCAATCATTTGATAAGTGGACTGAAATTAGTTTCCTAATGTACTGTGGAAGAATTATGCCTTTTTTTCACTTGAATGTAAAAATACTGTTTTATTTTCTTTTCATGGATTTTAATAAATTGTGTTGTACAAAGTATTTTGATTGAAATTTTCAAGTGTCAATCACCTTAAAAAGTATATTTTAAACTCAAATAAGTATTATTCTTGCAGTTTGTTTTCAAACATAGTGCGCCCTCTGGTGGAAATAATAGCAATGTCTAATATATATTAAGAATAATAGACATTTCTTGCATTTGTGCGGTATGTTTAAAATGTTTTTTTTTTTTAAATTTAGTTGTCTGTAGTCTCACAAATTGTACTATATGTATAAACAGTCAATTGACCAGATTAGTACAGGTATAGTATCAAACATAAACATGGCATATTCATATTTCCTTCTGTAAATTACTGGTGACCCTTAATTGTCTCGTTCTTCTATTTCAATGTGAAACATCTTGAACCTTTACAAACCAATAAATCTCTGAGAAGTCAAGGTTTCTCAGAAATCAAGTGCAAGCTTTGTAATGCACTGAAAGACCTGGACATGCTTTTGGCATTAAATTGATTAATTTAAAGATGTTGAAAGGGGAGGTATTTAGATTGCCTCAGGCTTTTAAAGCAATACATTACGCCAATTCCAGAATCATGAAATTCTGCAGAGTAACCTTGGAATAAAGGGCTAGTAAGATTAAAAGTCATGCAGAAGGAAAACTACATAATCCTTTACTATTATTCTACTAGTTGTAACAGTCCAAGGTCATGTTGCGTAGCAAGTGAGTCTATTGGGACAAGGATTGTAATCAATTCTTACATTTAAAAGCAGACTGACCCGAATTGCCTGCTCATGGGAAGATAGATGAATGTATATTGTTACAAACATGAAGATCTATAATATCTGTAGTCAAGGAAAAATGTTTGTATTAATGGGTTTTAACATGATTATTTAAATAGAGTGATACCTTTGAGTATTAAATTTTATAGCAGTAATGTTGGTATGCAAGTGCTGACACCACCAGGGAAGGTATTGCTTTCTCTTTTTAGTGTTCTAACACTAAACACTTAATCATAAAGGCAATTCCAGATACAAAGAAAGAACAAGGACTGTATACAGTAAAGCTTTTATTGATAAAATAAATTTAATTAAATAAAATTAATGTTGATACTTTGAGGACAACTTGGAAAACTTGAAACTTTGAAAAGGTTCATTTATAAATAACCTGAGGAGGAGTTGCTCTGATACCTTGACTATGAAAATAATCTTAGGCAGTTTAGGCTCCCATAAGGTTCCTGTAACTGTGAAAGCTATAGAATTAATCTTCCAAGGTTAGTGTAAGAAAGTATCTGTTCAAATACAGGTTTTAAGCATTGATGAACAGAATATTCATTTTTTGTTTCATGTTTTGAGTATTAAGCATCCTTAGCTAAAAAAACTGATTTATTGTCATGGTTAAATACTGTACCTCTGCATTGTAGCTGTACAGCTACTGCTTCACCTCCAGTGTATCACAATGTGTTTAAATACAGTACCACATATACAGTACAGCAGTCCATATGTAAGCATATCTAATGATCTCATCAAAAACTGGTTCTCTCAGTCATATTTTAAAGTTGGCAAGGGCAAAAATGTTTAGATTATGTATGTAGAACATATGTGTTTGTATGTGTTGGATTAGAATAAATTATTATAAAATAAAATCAGATTATCCTATAAAATAGAAGCTGAGAAACTAGAGTAGAATGCCAAAGAAATAGGGTCTGTTTCATATAATTTAAAGTGGGACATCAGACAGTTTCTATATTCTGTTTTGAACAGATTAGTTATAATCTAAGGTGAAGATATAATATTTTATATACTACATATCATGCTTATGTATTAATCTGAAGTCTAAGTAAAATCTGATGGTTACTTTTTTAGGAAGCTTTCCTTCAAATGTCATCTTTCCCAAAAGCTGCTTGGTTTTGCCTATAAGAAACATAATTTAAGTATCACTGGTATGTATTGTACTTTATAATGGCATTTTGTCTTTTGCAAAATATTTCAGATCCCACCTGGTATCTCATTTTACAAAATTACAAAATGATGCAGATTTTTTAAATATAATTTGTATTCATTTATTCTGAATGAGAATCCTACTTCTCAGGGTAGGATACATCGCAGTAAATGTCAGCTAAATATAAAGAGAAAAAAGCTTAAAATATGTTGATTGTATAAGTGTTCTGACCCAAAATTACATTATGGTAGAAATTACAGCTGCCCCTCTTTTTGAGTAATTCTGCACATCGGTTTGGTACAATTCTTGTATATGCTTTTACTAAAACTATCAAGTTGTTTCAAGAAGGACAGTAGTTTTTAAGCCTTTCCACAGAATCACTTATATACAGTACATTGAATTTAAATGTAAGCAGAAAAAATAGAGACATCCATTGCTAGCTAGATCAATTCAGTTGACTTACCCTCCCTGAGAAAAGATTATGATATGTTGTGTATGTCACTTCATATGATCCATTACTGCAGTCTTTTGGCAATCATGCGTACTGTATTTAGCAGACCTTATTATAATCTTAAGCTCTTTTGAGCTATGCAGTTCACCAAAGAATAGAGCAAACTATCAGTCAAATACCTAAGTTCCATAAAACCTACTTCAAAATATGTCCTATTTATTCACTCTGTACAAAGTGTTTCACAATATTAAACTCCCACTTTATTTCCTGGAAACATTTCATTAACTTGAATGGAATGTTATAGGTAATTGTAGAATTCTGAATCTATCATCTCAAATAAATTTACCAAACTGCAAAAAAATAAGCAATACTATTTGTAGTTTTGGAATATACAATTCCAGTAAAATGAATAAAGCGAAATAAGGCCAGATGGGGCAGGAACATTTAACAGTTTCTCTTTCAGACTTTAGTTGATGGATGGATACCTACTATAAAGTCTTGGCATAATTTTCCAGTATTAGGCACTTGATGTTTAGAATTAAACTTAGGGGATATTATTTCTTACATGATGGTGCTAAACTATAAATTCTAGTTCCTTGTTGTTGTTTTTTATTTTCTTGTCTTCTTTTATTTTTATAGAACACACTTGTCATCTGTCAAATACAGAATATATTTAAATCTATTGAACTCCTTAACATTCAAAAATACCCCAGAGACCATTAAAGTGCATTTAGTGTAACACAAATCATCATGAAGATTGAGGTAGAGACAAGAGGTTAACGCTACCAATCAGGTTTACAAAGTTTGAAGGTTTTTGGAGCCAGTGTTTCTAGAGAATCTGTGGCACGCAAAAACCCAATTCTGTCAAACAAATTTTCCACAGACTTGTAAATCACCCTCTAATCATAACATAAAGGCAGACAGAGCAGCTGTCTCTTGCTTTGATATGATAATCTAAAGATCTACCCTAGTGAAAACTACTATCAAAAGTGCTGCAGTTGAGGTATATTTACAATTGAAGACAGGGGAAATTGTACTTGGCAGTTACTTTTCTCTAGTCATGTAGCATGTATGTCATTATTGATCCTCTTCTAAAAAGTACCTCAGCTGAAACTGCTGCTGTAGAGCATTCAAGGTCTGTGCACTGAACAAACTAGTGAAAACACTGAACTGAGTTCAGAACATTGTTCTCTTTTTAATACATATACAGTTTTAAGATACTGTTAAGTTTTCTACAAATGGCTACAGCTTTGTAAAAAACACTGACTAAACTGTGATACAACAGAGTATGTAGAGCTCTGACAGCTCTTGAAAAAAGGTAATTTGTGGCAGATTCACATGTTCAAATTCATATGTAATGAGCACTCCAAAGACTATTGTCTTGTTGCTCATATGTAAATGGATAGAAATGTTAGTTCTGGAGAGGGTGACCTCCAATTTGTCAGAGTTGCAGAATCAGCTGCATGCCATTGTAACCATTTTATGAAAATTACACAAAATAGCTCAATCGGTAAACGTACACTATGATGCCGGGATTGAGCTCAGATCATGTCAGTAGCAGACTGTGAAGGAAGGGATTCCCCAAGCAGCAAAGCATGACTGGTTGAGGAGTAGGGTGGGATTAGTTAGCCAGGGCTCTCTCGACTCTCAGCGGCACAGTGATCCCTGCAGCCTCTCAGGTGCTTGCAGGCATGCTTGTGTTGCCATTAGTGAGATCCAAGTTTCTTCACCAATCAGTACTAAACCTCCAGCTATGTTGTCTGGGACAAATGAAAAGATAAGATGCTCAGAGGTTGATGGGTTAGAGGAAAGTGTCTACATTCCTCATTCGTCCTGGGAGCTGAGGAGTAAAAAAATATTATATTGAGTGTGGGTCTCAAAATCTAGGCATGTTTAATTTTTTTCCCTTTAGTCTTTGCAGATGTTTACTGTAACATTTACCCTTAAAAGTCTTAATTCAATCACCCACGTTTTGAATAAAATATTAAGTTAAAAGAGGTACTGTATATGCATCATTTTGCAGTTTCGCAGAATGGGACATGATAAGAAGGGTCTGAATATGTTTGCAAGGCTTTGTTATTTATATTTTGTAACTGAAGAATTTTGTAATTGATGACTGTATGTATTTCTGGTTTGTGTAAGTTGTTGTGATAACAGAAAAAGACTAAAGTGGCGAATTAAAAAAAAGGTAAGTTTTACATGTCTAAGAACATATGAATAATTCAAGGCTTTAAGATTTTTAGTATGTTTTAGACATTTTATAATTTGTTAAATTCTATGAGCTGCAGCACATGAACGTTATTAAAAAAATGATTTTAAAAGTTACACACCACCTCAATATCAGTAGGGAGAGTCAAGTGTGTATATAGATGATGTACAGGGGACACAGAGGCAATAAAAATAGAGCTACTCGACATTCAGTGATCATATTATGAAAGCTGATCCTCCTAGTTAATGCAAAGCAATTATAAATGGCACTGCATGCATGACATGAGATATAAATTGCACAAAACATTAAGAACAAAATCATAGGAACATCACAGGACACAATTACTTTACTTCTCCAGCCCCCACTATAAACCCAAGAAAGTCTTTGGAAATACATTTCTATTTATAATTGAGTATGTCAGTAATGCTTCTCTAGGGGTAAATTTAAGCTTTTATTAAGTACAAAGAGAGCTTCTATATCAGGCAGTGCACATATTGAATAAAGCAAGAAAAACAGATTACAACACATTATCAGTCACCTCAAGCAAGGCACAGGAAATAGAGCAAGACTGAATGATGTGAGAAATGTTGAAATATTATTTTATTATAAAACTTTAAAAATATTTAAATATTATACTTATATTGTGCTATTTTACATTATTAGGACACTATTACCCATGAAATATGGTACTGCATGTACACCCCCCCACAGGCAATTAATCCTCGAAGAGCCTTTGAACACATTAATAAATTATTGTTTTTTTCTCTCTTTACAATCACAAGGGGATAAAAAACAATATACAACACACAATTATCTCACAATGACAAAGTCTACAAAACAAGGGGAAAAAATCCAAGATTGAGCAGATCGTCTGCTTTCAATTCTTGTTCCCCCTTGGAAAAAATGAAGATTAATTTGGCTGAAGAAAGAGATACTACTGTTTTTAACTACTTGTTGTAAGACTGTAGTGCTGTGCTGGCTCATATTCTTTTACATTGTGATCTTTATAGCAACCCAAGCCCAGCTCACCAGTAAATGAAGCTGTGGTATTGGGTGGAATAGAAGGTACAGTATATGGCCATTAAGGAGACTCCCCAGAAAATTACAGTTGGATACAGTTGCTGGTTTGGAATGTCCTTGGAGTCTGCTTTTTCCTATCTCACTCCCTCTCCAAATTTGTGTGGGTTGAAAAAAATCTAACATTCAAAACTAGGCAAAGCTTGAGCCCTGATTTCTTTCTTAGTGAAATTAGAAATTCCTCCTGAGTTGGTTTATACTGTACCTTTTGTGCAGGTGTGGTAAGGTTGTAACTCAAGTAGCATCTATCCTTTTGCTAGGGAATCTAGGGTTGTGCAGAACAAATGGATGGTATTCCAAAAGCTGAACACAAACGATAAATTGAGGGTGTTCTAGGTCCCAGGTTATGATGGATGGTTGTGTTGCTTTATGTACCTGAACTTAATGTTTATCATAATAATCCAGTCAGCCAGAACATGTATCAGCACTAAAAAATGTATCGGTGAATTATTGCAGGAAAAAAGACAAAGTGGAACTGCACTACACGAATACCACTTCTCTTTCATTCTATCATATTGTGTATTTGTATTTAAATGCATACATTTTTTTCTTCAAAATGTTTTGTAATACCCCTTGCTATTAACAAATCAAGCACCAGCAATGAATTAAGTGGAAATAAATCCACTTCTGCTTTGTAAACAATCAATTTTGAAAAATTGAATTAAGGTAACAATTTGTTGAAAAACGTCTATGTAAAAAACACACAAGTTAAAAACACACAAGTATTCCAAGAGATACTATTTGGTATCTAATGTGAAATGGTACACCAAGTATTTACATGCAAAATGTAATAAAGAAAAATGGTTGACTGGATTATAAACATGTACAGTATTATTGTCTCTTTAAAGTTGTCAGAATGGCTTTAAACCAATATTTCCCCTGTTAAGTTGTAATTCACACCACAGTGTATTTACATTATACGAGGGATATACTCTACCATACATCATTTCCAGGTCTGAAAATCAGGTGACTAATGATGTTTAATCTAAAATTAAGGAAGAAAATTGTTTGGCATTTTACATTTAAGACTACATCCCATTGGGAAACATAATTTTTATGTGGTTCCTACTTTGCAGTCATCAAGTACTTCAGGACAAACTACTGTATGTGCTTCAGTTTATTCTGAACTGTGTTCCCAAATCTAATTTGGACCTTCAAATGTCCTCCACAACTCTCCTTCTTTATACGGGTGCTTTCTTTTTTCCCATAATTCCACAGTAAATAAAAATTGGACTTGGAAACAGTACTCTTTGTAACAGTACTGTAAATCACAAACACAAAGCTACCGCTGTTTTCTGGAACATGACTTGCAGCACTGCTGTCCATAGAACTTGTGATTGCAGACTCCATGCTGGGGTACCAAATGACACCAGCTGAAGAAGTCCACACAAGTCAAATCATCTGAGAAAACAAAAAAAAAAGGTTTTAGATGTTTCTTAAAATCTTTTTATGTTATTTAAAGCAGTTATGTTTTTATTTAAACTAAATTCGAATAACTGTGTCAGCAGTTACCCACAGTTGTCCTCACAGTAACCCATCTGTTTTAGACAAAAAAACATTTTTAGGCTTTCCTTTAGAAAACCGCATCCCGTTTTGAAGCTGTTACCTAAAGTTGTTATATGTCATTTTAAAATCAGCAGACATTTAAAAGGAAATCAATTCCTGTATACATAAGAACCCTATTTTCAATAAAGCCCCTACCTTTGTGGGCAGGTGCAGGGCAGAAATGCGTGTTGCAAGCCCTGGAGGTGATGGGTCTTTGATGGGGCAGACAACCCGCTGCTGGTCTTCCTTGTCGGAGACACTGGATACTACGTGTCTGCACCCCCCCTCCACAGGAGACTGAACACTGTGTATGAGCACAGATGGTTCAGACTTAATACTACCACAACATACGCCAGCAGCATGCGATTCACTTCTCACAGACATACTGAGGTCTTTTGGCACGGACATTTACAAGAGGCAAGCTTAAAAATATGAAAAAAGTCTCAGTGGACTCCAGATAGCAGCTTAATGTCATACCTGTTGCCAAGGGGAAGAATACCATCCTGACACCACAGCACCAGCAATTCCCCCAGAATGAGGTCTTGGCTCTGGGCAGGTGCCTTTGTTACAGGCTTGCTGCAGCTCCACAATGGGTTTCTTTAAATTCCGACATCTTCTTTGAGGGAATACAGTGTATGTACCTTGAAGGTCTTTTTCACTGCACCTCAGTTCTCTGTTCTGTATACCTAATCCACATGACGCAGAGCACTGATATAAATGAAAGCAGGACATCAAAGTGTTATTTATGATACTTGTAACATAAAACCCTATTTTCATTGAAGCAAAAACCACTGTAGCTCACATTAGGATTGCTTGGGTAAAAAAAAATCCTAACTTGTTCTCCGAAATAGCAATTTCAACTCTAGGCTAGTTCTTCAGCATAAATTAACATTTAAGTCTTTAACTTAAAATTTGTTGGAATACAATTTCAGATCTGATCATTTAAAACTTCCACAGCTAGTTTTTATTTTTTCTGTTATTTTTCAGTATTTAACTTGATGATTTGGGGGTGTCTATCATTTTTGTGGCAGTACCTCGCTCCATGGTGATGTCACCCACTGTAGCCTGTCATTCTTGGGGCACCTCCTCAGAACACAAGTCTCCTGGGACTTTGGCTTTTCATGTAGCTTACACATGGTGTCTGGCAGGATGAGAGGTTTGGCTGATGGATCTGTGCTCCTGCAGTAAACGTTGCGCTTCTTAAGTCCTCTCCCGCAGGTCTTGGAACACTATAAAAACACAGACCCAGTTCCCCTCAACTCTTTTTGAACTAAGAGTGCCTTGTAAATTAAAAACACAAGAGAAAAACATATAGCTGGGCAATCTTTTTGTCAGTATTGACTGACATTTACTTTTGAAACAATTTTTTTCCAACAAGCAGGACTTTTTTGGCAAAATGCAATACTTTTTTATTCTCAATTGCTACACCTGGTATAGATCTGCATTTCTTAGAAACTTCGATGCGACACATTTTTTAATGAACTCCTGGAAATGGAATGTGTCAGAATTACAGATTTACCCATTTTTCCACTATTTTTTTTTCATTTCTGGCCTTCTCTCATATAAGGGAGGACAGGGCACAGTTCCTTTTCCAGCTGTTCCTTTCAGCGATTAATAGTACAAGACAATTTTGTTTTCTGTTTTAGCATTGTATTTGCTTTCTACGGAATTTGCAGTTGCTGAGGATGTGTGTGAAGATGTGCCTGTAAATTGGGAAAAATGCACAATGAAAAAAGATCTGAAAAACAAGTATAGGAAGGAAGGCAGACACTGTAGGTAGGCAGGCATGTACAGTAGGGTTTTAGACATAAGTTTTACACAGAAAGGTAAAAGCTCAGATTTCCCAGAACATTTGTAAATATTTACTGCAAAGATATTTGTTTTCAGTTTCATGAACTGGTGCTGGTGATACTTAAAATGACTAATTAAAAACATGTTGCTTAGAAAGAATTTCAGCCACACACTGTATAGTACAGTATGTCATGCTCTTTCATATCACTTTTTTTTCTCAAACTAATACAGCTGCCATTGGCTGGACATTCAAGTATTTAAAGCCAACTGTTAAGTCATGTTTTTTTGAGAGCATATGTCTTTGGCTGCTGACAGATGAACCTTATAAACTATCCAAATGGAGATCCCTGTCACCAGTGATGAAGATTAATAGCTCTGTCACACTGTGGAGGGCCTCACAAGACTCATATTGGGGAGTTATGGTATAAATCTAGAAAACAAAGAAGACATTTTCTAAAAATATACCATTGCTGAAACTCATACTATAAAATGAACACAATGGTAGTGTTTCCTGGAATGTAGTGTCTTCATTAGTCACTCAGCATCTGAGATCCATTACATTCCCAGAAGCTCAAGTTATAAAGTACAAGTTTTTATTTCACGCATTCATAAATTAAAGCCATTTGAAAAAAATGTTTGATTCTGAATCACAACACTGTTATGGTATTTTCTACATTCAAAATAACAGATTCTAAAACGCATATTTTCTGGGCTATAAATGCATGTGCTGTTTATGAACTGAAGTTTGATTAGTTGTTTTTCTATTTCATTTAAATACAAGTAAAAATTAAGCATGGCTGATCTTGACATTCTGCATGCATCCTCCAGATGGCAGTCCAACTGTTCTTAGGTTATGTCATCCCAGCAGTATTCAGCATGCTTGTTTTAAAAGTACTTCTACCCAATCAATATTTCTAATAGCCATAATTTAATTTATACTGTCCTTCACCTACACAATTTCTGATAATGTGCTTGAACCCAGTAACGTTGAATACAAAAGGCCAATGATAAAATCAGAAATGCAGAAAAGGGAAAGAATACATAGCACAATGTCTACCTGTGTCCAGGCCCCTGTATTCCACTCGGGTTGGCAGGCCTGAGTGTTACAAGCCTGTATTTGCGCTGGGGTCTTAACAGGACATAGTGAGTGCACCACCACCTCCTCTCGTTGGAAAGTAACTTTGCGGAGACACTGGACGGGTCGAAACTGCTCTCCACCTCCACAGGTCCTGCTGCACTCACCCCAGTCCCCTGTGGACCAGCTGAATGGACATGCAATATTTCATTATGTCTCACAGGACAAAGTAAAACCACAGTGACTCACATTGGGGGCGACTGTTAATAATAGGAGATGCTAATAAATACCATACAATATGAAAGTCGTATGAATAAAATACCCTTTATAATGTATTAATAGAGTAAACAATGGGATAATAGCCATCATGTTCTGTAGATTAATTGGTGGTACGTAAACAAATCCTAAGTGAAATATACCTGGTTATCTAATACTATAATGTGCCCAAGGGCTATAGAAACATAATTTTTGTAACTGTGCATAACATCATTACTAGCATGTCATTGGTGGAGACAAACACTAAAGTGTCATCCATTTACTCTTGATTTTCAGTTCTGTATCTGAATATCTTAAAATATAATTATCCATTTAATATTATTATCATTTGTTGCTTCTGCCTGAATTCAAATCTTTCACAAGTTCACAAGTTATATTAAAGGTTTATGAAAGTATGGCATAAAAACAGTTACTGGGTGAATGAAAATATGCAGTAGGCATAAATTAGGCTTGCAATCTTTCATTCCACTCATGAAGCACTCTAAAAGGAAGATATAGAATCAGTTGTCATCTTTCCTCTGAAATGTCCATTATTTTAGCTCTGAACATTATTTTCAGAAGTGTTTTTTGAAATGCAGAATACAAGATTGCACAGTCCACAATCCTTTTTCTTTCACAAGTAGCATTTCTGTGAAGGCTAAAAGGTTTAGCACCCCCAATAAATACATAACCTGCCTCATTTTTGCTGGATTGAACCTAAGAAAACAGACACAACGTGTCATTTTAATAACTGTAAATATTTACCTTCTACCTCTCCATGTAATGTGCTACTTCATACAATATACTAAAAGGAAATTAGTACTGTACATTACATTTATTAAACTTCTTAGCCTTCATATTTTAAAGTAACTTTTCAAAGGGCTAGCAAAGTGTGGTACACAAGCAGTGCACACACCTAAAGGACCCAGATGTCATAGGAAGATTGCACCACTTACAAATTTCAATTTTGCAGACGGCCCTTAGCATTAAAGATAGCTTTGGCATTTAGTATCTGGGAGATACATAACCTGAGATAAAAGTGGAACTAAAATAGAGTTTGTTTGGGCAGGACAATTATTTAAATCAGCATTCAGACAATAGCGTGGCAATATGTGTAGACATCAGAAACTGCACAATAAGGGTGTAACTGTGTCCCGTGGCACATTTATAAATGGATTTCTACCTCAGTCTCTTGCTGTCATTTTCAGGACTGAAATATAATTGGGTATTTGGATTTCATTTTGTTCAAATCAGTTAACAAATTCAAGGGAAATGAAAAACTGTAATTTGGGGAAAACAGGATTATGTGAGCCTCACTGTATACAGCAGGATCAAATAAACCAGTACAGCTGATGTAAGCAACGCAAAGTTTATTTTTTTCTTCATGACATAAATAAAAAGATGAAATTGGAAAGGCTTCACTGCAAACCAATTTTGGTTATGCCATAATTTGTATTTCTACAATCTCTCAATAACTGGAATGAAATTTTCAAGCCACAAAAGTGAAAAGAAGAATTTAAAATAAAATGGAAACTCACGCACTTTTTTCTTTTCTCATGTTTTGCAAAGCAATGAAAAACTGAGATAAAATTAAACATCTCTCTTTAACCCCATTAAATTTTGAGCCGTGTCATTTCATGTTCGGATAACTTCAGTACCGTAATCGACAGGTTTGCAACAATTACATGTCAAATTGAACTCTTAGAATGGTAATTTATATTTTATACACAACATTTCTTGTGTACTTTCATAAGGGAAGTGACTACTATACAGATACAATGAGATTAGGTAGATTTCAAATGTAGAGCAGAACCACATGCACGGTAAAACCATTTAAACATTTGCATTTATCTTTGATGACATTTTCAAATTGCAGATACATCTAGCTTTTTCCCTGTGGTGTTTGATCTCCAATGGTCCACGATACACAGAAGCCTATTGCTCTTAAAAGCAAAAGATCACAGTGTCTGGCCAGAGCAGACCTCCAGATTCCTGGCTGGCTAGACTGATCTGGCCTCAAGGGGATTTTGATTATTTCACTATAAGAAAACATGGATAGACCTGTCAGCATTATAGATATTTGCTGGAAAGATAAGCTTTTTTTGAGTATGTTCACTGCTTTCTTGTGTCCTTCTTGAAACTGTGGTTCAAAAGAAACAGACATTTTTAGTTAAATACCGATTTACACCAATTTTTCTCTTGAGACTACACTAAAGTTTTGTTTAGTAATGATGATTACTCTTTATTCCTACATTATAATATAGGATGGAGCACAATTCTTAATCTTTAAGGGGTACAGTGATATATTGGCTGAATGAGTTGGAAGATACAGTATGCATCATGCATTTTTAACAAATGTCTCCGAAACATCCCAGTTTAAATATATAGGGCTCAGGCTATAATATACCAGAAAAATATAGATTTAAACAAGTGTTTTGTCGTGCTATGAAAAACTGTGATAGAATGTATGTGTAATTAAAATAGCTTAGCTCTAGAATTTATTTCCTTAATTGTATATTATTAATGTGCACTTTATTATTTCAACCCATTATAAATACAATTAGATATTTTACATGAAGACATATGGAATTGATTTCCTGTTCACTTAAAAATTCTCACAAGTAACCATGGATATCCAAGCAGACACAACAAAAAGGGGTTGAAAGAAAAACGACTCCAAAGAGAAAGCTATTTGTCGGCTCTCTGTCAGTATTGTGGGTTTAGAATGTATGACGCTTACTTTTCATCTATTCAGTTGAAACTACGGTATTTGATCCTTACGGAATCAAATTAATTGCAGTCAGATCACAGCTAACCATAAATTGCTGTTACGGGTACATATTTATTTAACTTCACCAATTTAGTATTAAAAATGACTTAGCCCCATTCATCTGCATTACTTTTCCAGAAAGTCACATTAGCTTTCCTGCTATGTTTGTTTCAGGACTCCATCATTTTTTTTAAAAACTAGACCCAGCTCTCCAAACAACATTAGCAAGAAAGACCTAACAAACCATGTAAAAGCCATCACTCTTTTTCACAAAATTTCTCTGAAGGCAATGCTGCTGGAACTTCACTACTATGAAGACGCTGCCATCACAATGGGTAAGTGGTGAGACTGATTCTTCGACATTAGGGAGTTATGGTTTGAGGGCCTGCCAGCTCTCACTCATCTTAGACACTTAGGTTCACTACCATGAACATGTAGGCTGGCTGACTGATGTCTGGAAGCTATGTTAATCCTGTTTGGATAAGAAAAATGCCTGTAGCAGAGACCTGATTTATCCACTGAGTCTGTTAGGTCTCTTTGGAGAGACCTTTGCCCATGCCCAGAGCAAGATGCACATAGAAAAAACATGAAAAATTCATCCAGCATAATGGGAATGAAACAAAAGATGAATTAACATAAAAACAATTATACTCTATGCAAACCTATAATTTCACTGGCTTCTTAGTCACTGATCCAGTTTAACAGCTTTGTTAAAATTTTTTGCCATTTGAATGACAGAATAAAATTGAAAGAACAGATCCTAGTTTCAGCAGGTTTAGCAGTGGACAAGGTTGGAAGTTGTGTAGTTGTAGATTCTCTGGAGCTTATGATTTTATAAAAGAGAATTATATCTTTCTGCTTCCTGTGGCTGAAATTAAACCAGAACGTGTAGCGGAGTAAAGAAGCATTTGGATTCTGAGGTAATATTTTCAATATAAATGTACAGTGGCTTTTTAATGTGGAAACAACTTGAGCTGTGTAATATGCTTGTATACAGTACATGTATAATATATAATATTGATTAATGGGAAGCAGAATATGTAGTATTGTTAATGCAAAACTTCATGTAGAGAAGATAACCTCATAAACTTAACTTGCACTAAAGTGTCTTGGTGATTTTATATATCTTAAAATCATGTTCAAAGGTTAACAATGTTTTTTTGAATATGTCATGTACTGCTTCATAATTAATATGTCCCCCATATGTGTGTGTCCCTGTGATGGGCTCGTGTCCCATGCAGTGTATATAATGCCTCATGTCCATTGTCGACTTTTGTGAGCCCCTGGGTCGTTGCAAGCCAATATTGGACTAAATCGTTATTGAAAATGGGGGATTACTGCTTCAAAAAAGAAGAAAGCTATAACTTACTGGGCTGGGCATGGATGGGTGTTGCACATAGTTGATCTAATCAAAGGTCTTGTCTGTGGATTGCAGAAAGAAGAGTTGACCTGTATGCGATGATCTTGTAAACAAATAGCTTTTGTTGAAATTCGACCTAAAAAACAAACATTATTTAAGTTTCTCCAAAATGTGTAAACATATAGTATGATGCTCATAAATATTATAAGGATAAAAAAATATTTTGACAGTGATAGAATCTTTTTCTACAACACAGAAAATGTTCTAGGAAATAATATTTATACTGTATATGCTTGTGTCATAATTATCAGTAAAGGAATATGAAAAAGGACTAACCTAAGAAATTAACATACAGTAACATTTATTTTGGTCCTAGGAGCATTTTAAGAATGGTTCATTTTCATCCAGTGTGAAAATTCACTTAAAAATCTAAAAACTGAAAAGAAAGGGATGAAACAGACAGAAGATAGAAGTCTGTGTACATTTCTTTTACAGCATTACCGTTACCCAGTTAACGGAATCAATGACACATGGAAGTTTTTGATTAAGTTTCCCAAGAGGAGCATATATTGCTCTTTAAGTTTGCACAAAGGTGCTTTGAATAGCTTCAACCCTGTGGCTATATTTGTTTTTACACAAAGGATTCTTTTTTGCCATTGGGAATGTTCCTCACCTCCAGCACAGGAGGCTGAGCAATCTGATCTGATGGCCACCCAGGTGTAATTGTGTTTCTTTGTGGTGGTCTCACTGTTGTTTAGGTGCTTGGGTAGAGTGTATTCCCAAGTGATGCCAGGATTTTTGCCTTGGAGAAGAATCTGAAAAAGGTTCATGAACAAAGAAACCATAAAGCAAGCTTTCTTGTCACCAATCTGCAGTTTTCTATCGGCAGGCAGTGATCATTATTTGTAGCCGTTATCTGCTGTGCTTTGAAAATTATGAGAGCATCAACACTGAAGACTTAAGTCCCTATAACTGGCACTTTGAAAGACTGTCAGATGAAAAGTCAATAGATGTTAACCATAGAGTCAAGTTTATGCAATACATATAACACATTAAGGAGAAACATAAGTGAGATACTGTGAGTCAAAGAGAAGTGAAGAGACTTTCAAGAAGTAATAACAAGTTCACACTGAGGTGTACTTTTATTCAGCAGGGAAAAGCTTTATGACTGAATATCTCTTAATCTATTTTAGAGTTCTGTCAAAGGAAAGACAATTTTCTGACCACAATGCAGTCTTAAATCTTACTGCACTACATGTGAAAATGCTTTTCAGGACTTAAATGGACTATTGGTCTGTACAAAATATCTCTTGGCCTTTGGTAGCATTATTTTTTTGCTGAGGTATTCCAGTAAAAAAATAGATCAATAGCAGCTTCCAAAATCATCCTGAGATGTGCAGTAGAGGCCATAAAAAGCAAGGGATCAAATTAAAAAAGTGACTGTGATTAAGTAATTACAAATCTCCAAATCAGAATTTACAAAAATAGTAATTCATTTTCAGCAAAAGTTTTCAGCCACAATTCGTCATTCTAATGACCTGATTCCTCATTAAACAAATAATTTCAAAACAAATTTGGAATATTATAATTTATTTTTGTCTTCAGTTCAGATTTTACACAATTTAATGTAGATTATGAATATATTCCATACTTACACAGTATTAACTTTTTTAAATCCAAAGAATGTTCACAGATTTAATTTCAGCAGATAAGGACAATCTCTATGGGAAGATTGAGCTTGCTTGGAGACTTACTTTAGTTTTTAACCTGTTTGGCCACAGGTTGTCTGACCCCCAAGTCAGATGAGTCAGAAGGGTGCTAAGAGGGTGGTGAAGATAGGGTTAGTAGTTGCTGAGCAGAATATGCAAGGAAAGGAAAGACTGTTGGCTTTTAATTATATGGAGAAGGGTGCAGGAGATTGCTTGAATGGGAAGCTATGTTCTCCACCAGAACTGTTGTTGTACAATCTATATATTAGAATTTTAACAGAAATGCAATGGAAACTCTGAGGCAGTCACAAAAAACACAGCATTAGTGTTGCAAACAATATTATTTTGCATGAGACTTAAATCTACTCAGTCATAGTACTGTCAATATTAATATATTAATCCGTTTTCTGAGTTTTAAGCATTTGTTGTGATTATCAGAGCATTTTTACTTGTTTCATTTTGGTTTTAAGAACTGGCTATTGTATAATTTAACATTTTATACTGTACTATATCTCACAATGGCAACAAAGTTTCTCAACTGAACTGGAGAGGACTTCACTATACAACACGGAATAAGATTCCATTTGTAATTAGAATTTTTTTGTATTTAAATTCACAACATGCATGCCGTACACATTTTTTTATTCTCTACTACTACTGAGTTGAACAAATGTAACCATTGAAATGTACCTGGTGCTAATTCTAACCTGGATACCTGTACAACACCTAAAAATATATCATACAAAGGCCAAGGCAAAATCACAACATCAATTCACCAGCCAACTGCAAAATGCAAAGCTCAAACATTGGATTTCCTTTATTTAGAAGACAAGATGTTTCCTGGTCAACAATAAGATAATGGGTTTGCAATTTTTAACTGAGGGGTGTGTCAAAGTCTTGATTTAGTCCATTTGGAAAAGCCCACTCTAATTTGAATCCATACTCTTAGAAGGTTTATGATAAATGTGAAGTAGTTGCAGTATAATATCAACAAATCATAAAGATTACACAGCAACAGGTGTTATAGGAGGTAAACATAATCTGGTGTCAGAAGCCAAAAGGTCTTTGCAATACAATCGAAAGATGGCAAGCAATAAAATTGACAAATATTTGTTCCATTGCTTCCCAGTCTGCTATACTGGACAAATTCCATCAGTTCAAGCTAGCCAGAGATTCCATCTATATTTACAGCTGGCAGAAAGTATTACGGACACTTCCAGGTCCTTGAGCAGGAGTGTTTTATGTCTACCTTGAACACACCAACCACCTGACTTCAGACACAACACTCAGGCAGTCCTGACCACAGGCATACAGCTGTAAAATTTACAACCTCTTAAGTTGCAATAACCACTACAGTTGGAATCTGACAGATATTCCCATGTAAAAGACCGCACAGCTTTTTCTCACAGCACAAAAGTTGGGTAAAACTTTCTCCTGAGTAAATAATCCCTCTTTTCATTCCTAATTATCTTTTCAAAAGAAGATAATTAATCCAACAAAACAGATGTCACTTTCTTTCTCTGTTTCCTGCTAGTTAACCCATATCTCTGGTGCTTGTCTTAACCCAATAACAATTATGCTGAAAGAATTCAATACACTTGAAAAGTCTGTATTTCATATTTAGCACAGAACTCACCAACCACATTGTTCTCCATTTTGTATTTTATTATTTTCAAACCAGATACCTCAGCTGTTTATGCCACTATTAAAACTCATCACAAAACAATATAAAATATAGTTGCAATATATATATACAATAGTCTCAAACAAAACTTAAATACAAAGTGGTTTAGTTTTCATTTTATCTAAAATAACAAGCTTTGTTACAAGATTGTAAGATACTGTGGATAATATTTAATGAATGTAATGCACCATATTTTGTAAAGAATACTCTTCAAGATTTGGAAGAAAATGGGAGTAGGAATTTGAAAAGAGATTACCGCAAGTACAAGTCAGATGGCTGTTAGTAATACTGTATTTTGGAATATTTGAATCTCTGTATCCAGATTTCAGGAAGGTAAAATTATTTATATTAAATGCAGATACAAAAACATGCTACATATGTTCTATATATTAATCTGAATTTAAGGTGAGAATAGATATTAAATAGATATTAAAATCTAATGGATGTACTTTAAACAGAAAGCACATCAAAGGATAACTAGAATAGAACGGTTATGCTATCAAGGAACCTATTGTTTTAATAGTTGTGCTATACTGTTGTGCTAACTGAACCTATTGTTTTAATTGTTGTGCTATATAAGTGGCGTACTTCAAGCTCTAAATTGCATTTATTTTCCTGTCATGTCTAGTCCTGATGAAATACTCACCCAGCTGAAATCCATGACTGATGAAAGAACTCCTGATGTAGTAGGACTGGACTACAATTAAACCTGAATAGTAGCGATACTCCATACAATTTTCATGGCTTTTTAAACTAAGTGAGAGAATTTTCCTGTCAGTGCTAATTCAGTAACGGACATCTGTGTTGCAATGAACAGAAGAAATCTTACTTCAAAGACCAGCGTCTCATTAGTTGGACCCATCGCATACAGGCTTTCCGGTCGGTTAAAAGAGCGTTGATAGTCAAACACAGTCCCGGCAAAATGGAACTTTCCTGGCCAATCAACTGTCCAGTCCCCTGTCAGATAGTATTTCTTCTTCAAATTATGGACTGCCAGATAGCTGGTGGAGATTTCCATCTCTTGCACTCGTATATTGTGGGCCCCTGCTGGAATGGTGACCATTTGATAATACCCTGAAGACAGAAATTGATAAAGAAAAGAAAGGCAAGTTATTTAGTTGTTTTGCTCTCCTTAGCTGCTTCAGAAAAAAATAACTACTGCCTTTACTTTCAGTAAGGTTCTGAAGCTCTTACCTTTTGCCTGACCTACTGGCTTTTTACAATACAGCTAAATGCAAATACTGATACTTTATATTTAGTTTGCCATTAAATTATTTAATAGCTTAGATACCGCTTTAAGTACACACTTACAGGGCTGTAGTGTATGCACATATTTCAGAGCCATTATTTTAAACTTTGTGTTTTCTTTACAAAATGTCTAAAGCTTCATTCATTCATGTGCCATAGGAAATACCTTCCTTGGTTTAACACCATGCATGAAGTATAAATGCAAGCATGTGTCTGGATTAAGAGGTAAAGGGACTGATCCCCTGGAAGTTTCTCTTGGCTTACAGACCTAAGTATGAAATAAGCTCTCCTGAGAAGAACAACGATCCAGTGGCATCTGCTACTGAGTTCACTCAAGCTTGTCATGTTGTAACAGCTCCATAAAATTAAAGCCAAAAACTAATCTACCCAGCTGTTCTGGGTTTAGTATGTAGGTAATGTGCAAAAAAAAGTGGTTTATGTTTTACCTGAAATATATATATATATGTCATAATGTTGCCAAAGCCAATGTCAGAGCATGTACAGTATAGTACCTTGGTTAAAATAACAACGCTAAATTGCAAAAAAACAAATGCTGGAAAGTAAGAATGCTTAGACATGCTTCAGGAATATCATGCTAAAGGCTCTTTACTTGGAAAAGTGAATTTGAAAAAAATCTAAGTATATTTTGCTTTGAGTAAATTAATCTTTCTAACTATATATGAGGCTTAATAGGGATCACTGAAAACTCATAAGTGTCGTTCTGTTAAGAATTGATATACTGTAATTTTATGAAGCAGAAATTCTGAATTATCAAGTGTTCGGAACTGGTGCTTCAAATCATTATTCCTTGCCCTTCTGCCTATAATAAATCAAAGTAAATTGGAAGGTGTTAAAGAAAATTGAACAAGGCATGTAGGATTTCTGGATAAAATGTGCAAATATTTTAACCAACAACTTCTAGACGAGTGGTTGTTTTCAACAATTAGTTCAAGCACCAGTGCCTGTGCATAGTGGCAACTTCAACACTTGGTGTACTAAAAGATTACAAAATAAACTGTATACATATTTTTAACAGGAGATAAAAATGACACACATTTTAGATCTAATTCATGTAGAAAGAGTGGAATTTCAAATCACTGAGCATGTAGTTTACATTATGTTCATTCATTGCAGGTCTGCTCCTTGTATTAAATTTAAAATAGTTTTCAATTAAAATCCATGTGAGTACAGACCATCAAGTTAAACACTCAGTATTTCAAAGCAAGTACCACTGGATATTTTTTTTAGATCTAATTTGAGGAAATATAGCACTGGTGAGGGATATGATGAGCACTGTGATGAAAGAGGAAAAGGGCTGAAGGGAAGGTGATGTCACATATACAAAGTATGGATTTATTTCAAATAGTGCAGAGGAATGCCCCAAAGCTCAGTATTGTGCATGGTTTGTAAGTCTAAGCTATGATACTATGAAACTTTCCACAGTGATTTGTCATTTTGAGATCAAACACCAAAACTTGAAAGCTAAGCCAGTGGAATTTTTTTAAGCAAAATGAAGTCTCAATAAAAAATATTGTGAATTGAAAAATAAAGTGAGTTGTTAGCTCAATTAAGCAATGTTAAAAAGCATTATATACTTTTGCCCTACAATAGGTGAAAACTCAATAATGTCTTCAATAACAGATGCATTACATTTAGTCTTGGATGATACAGCTTGCAAGACAGCTCGTATTCTTTAGTAAAAAAGTAGTCTTGTGAAGAATTAAGTGATAATACACACGATGTTGAATACTATTAGCTGGTTTGCTAATTACAGTTACCTGTAGATGAACTGACTTCTTTTTATAGTATTTTTTTGTTGTTTATGTCCTTTTTCATATACTGTACTGTATGCAACATGTATGGGATGGGACAAGGACTTCCAGAGTCATGCCATGTAAGTGCTCAAAAAAACAGAGGCACAGACAGCCTGGAATGTCTCTAGAGCTTTATGTTGTCTTCATTATAATTGTTAAAATTGTGAATTCTGGGGAAATATATGCAATTAATCCTTGAATCTTTGCTGCTATGTGTGTAAAAATGTACTTTCAAATGGTAAAGTGCAGCATCCATCCTTTAGTAAAGTACTGAACCAAGTGTATGAAACAAGACATGAACCTGAAGTCTCCCTGTCTAAAAAAAATTATCCTGTGGCAGAATACATTCACAATGGCTCACCAAACTTTTTGATCACGCCCATTACCTAAATCTATTAACTCCCTCAGCATTTGAGAAGTGTGCCCTAAAGCAGAGCACTCTCCATCAACTCGGACACACACTATACAGTTATAATCCTGCTCACTTCATGACAAAGGTTTCTTCTCATCTGTCACATTTTAACGTTGTGTATTATACTGTATGTTCACAAAAGGATGAGTTTTAGCTTATTCACCATACTGTAAATAAACCCCAGTGTGAGCACATTCATTGAATTTCAAACTAACAAGTACAAATCTGACAATAAACAATAGACAAAAATGTTTTTTTATTGCTTCTCCATGATGTGGAGAAGCAATAAAAAAGCTAAATGAATGTTAGGATATATAGTTAAAAGTTCAAGGCATGTTATGCTAACATTGGATTTAGAATATTATGCATAATTATGACCACCATGTTGCAATCATGATATTGCTGCTGTGAAATCAGGCCAGGAAAGAGTGACCAGATACATTCCTGAGCTTAAAGGAATGTTCTACTCTGACAGACTAAACGAACTTTAAGTCTTGAACAGACAAGGCTACGAGGTGAGCTGATTCAAGTTATTCAGGATCTTCAAAGACTTTAACAATGGATTTCTTGAAACAAAACCCAGAGGACACAAGTGAGAAATACAGGAAAGTGATTTTTAAACTGAGAATAGGAGGCCTGTTTTACAAAAAGGATTGTGGGAGTCTGCAACCCCACAATCCTTGGCTTCTTTCAAAAAACTGCTATAAGAGATCCTTGGACCAATTAACGTCTAGCAACCAAATTAACTAAATGGACCAAATTGTCTCGTCTCATTTGTAACCATTCCTATGAAAGTATTACCTCTAAGAACTTGTAGCTCAGTTAATATCTGAACAATTCAGTAAACTAATTCTGACATAGAATTAGAATTCTGAAGATTCAGAGTAAATAATCTTAAATACATACCATTAGATCTGTGCTGCTGGAGGTGCTGTCCCTTAAAAAATGTGCAGGTAGAGTTATCCCCATTACACACACCACAGGCATCCAGAACAGACTCTGAACCCAGAACATGGTCACACCCAACTGGCTAAAGCAAGGACACAAAATTTTCCAATGAATTTCTGAATGGGAACTCAGAACAATATACAGTATACAGTTCACCAACTAACAAAAGAATTTAATCTAGTTGGATAACTAGCCATGTTCTTGAACCCTTGCTTCTTTTCTATACAGTATGTCAATTATTTGGCATATGGCACCATTTAGTTTGAAATGTTTCTTATATTCTTATGTTACGCTACTCATATTCTCTAGAATATCCTGTAACACCAACAACAGATATTAGATGCATTCAATATACTGCAACTGCAATTCTACACAATGCAGAAGCACAGAACTCCTTTAGGGTCAATCAACACAATTACACAACATGGTTCCCTCAATGTGGTTTGTGTAGGGGTTTACTCTACCTCACAGATGCCATCAATACACACATCCCCTGTGTGATCAGAACATTTGGTGCCATCCTTCACTTTACTTGACATTGCAAAGAAGAAATCAAAGTCCTCGGCTATGCAGTACAGTTTGCAGATGTCTTCCGCTACAAACAGATACACAAACATTTCTGGAATTAAAAATGGTTACCTGCCTTTCAGTACATGTGTAGTTCAAGTACTGTAGGTAGCTGCGTTAGCATGTGTAGGCTGCAAAGGAACAAGTAAAGGTTTATTCCATGCTGAAAAGAGAAGTAAAGAAACACAACCTTTTGGCTGTAGAGCCTTCTTTGGGTGTTTTTCTTATCTTTCCAGCCTGAAATAAACTTTTATTTGTTCCTTTTCAGTACATGTGTACAGTTGTGTTTGTGTGAGAAGTACTGTATATAACTGTTAAATATTACTGTTTAAAGGACATGATGTGCTTCCTGTGTTTCTAGACATAGACTGAAGTCCTTGATCTATTTTAAGCCGTTCAGCTCACATAAGTGGTAGACAACACTTGTATATGGCAAATAAATGAAGTGGAGAGGAATACCATTAATTGTGCTTATCATGACTGTTTTTAACTGTGTTAAATGTTAGGATGTAATGCACTACTTTAAAAGTGTCTCCTAAGCTCAAAGATTAAAGATATGATTGAAGATCATATCTTTTTAAAAATAAAATCAGGAAGCTTTCTTCTACGTTTGCCTGAACAGCAATGCATGACTGCTTTTAGAAAATAAGAAATGCAGGTACAATTCTGATGCAAACTGGTAAAACTATTCTGTACTAAATGCTTATTTCTATCACTAAAAAGAACTTGTTCATACACAGACATGATGTTATTTCCTAAAACATAGCATATGCATGTATGGTAATGTTTTGCAATAAGAACAGCTATCAGGAGTCTGTGCCTTAAATGTAAGACAGAAAATCCTGGTTTAATCTGATTTCAGTGCTTAACAGTATAGTTGCTCAAGGATAAGTACTTTACTTTCTGAAGCCTCACTCTACCCTGGAGTAACTCTGAATCACTGCCAAGCTAAGATGAGGAACACATATAATGACAGAGTAGATAGATATGTACTTCAGATAGATATAATAAAATTAGTTTTCATCTTCCCTGTGGTTGTATTTACTTGACTTTTTCACCAGTATTATTAGACTTTTATTAAACTAACACAGCTAACACTGAATGGTTTGTATTTCAGGTATTGATACTACAGTATATATCTCTATTTCCACCAAGTCTGCTGTAACTATCATGACAGCAAACCAAGAACATAATTTTTGCCCTAGAGCATCCTAATGACCTTTTAACTTCCATGCTGGAGATACAGGCTGCTACATGTTTTAAAACTCTCTGTTCAGCATAGCTTGTTCTCCTAAGAAGTTTAAAGTTTTAGAATATAAGGTAAATTCTGAAGTAGAAAGCAATCATTTAGGCACCTGTGTGTAATATGATGTGTAATGATTTTTGTGTAAAAAGAAGGCATGCATAGTCAAGAACCATTAAAGCATACAAAGTAAAACTAAAAAAACATACCAACACAAGCATATGAATTAAAAAAATGTAAATATAAATATATAATATGAACAACTGCAATTCTAACATCAAGCATCATTAGGAATACAAAATGATAATGGCTCACAAACTGTGAACTGTTATTTGCTGTGAAATCCAGAAATAAGCAGCCTGGGCATTAGAAAAGCCCATCCTGTGACTATCACCATTTAAAGTGCAGTATTTTGTCTGCCTCTAGATGTTAATTGAAAGCAAAGTTATGTGTACAAAAGGTGCAATTATTACAATACACAATCCTCAGCTGTCCACTGAGAAAATCTACAAAATCTATACTGTGAGAAAAACTGTGAAAATTGCCTGTTGTTTACAATATACTGTATGTATGTTTGCAGCATTTCAGTAGCATCCCTAAGCATTATATTATTAACAATCTTTTATTGCACTGTTTCCTTGTGTCATTGTTTAATTTCATTGATTATGATAATAGCAGTTAACTGTTTCCATTTTGACACATGCTTACAAAATTGAAATATATATAAAATCTTTGCTTTACCTTCCACTTTTGTATAAGGTTTCCATTTGTAGTACCAGCCCCTGAAGGGTTTGCTGTTGTATTCAGCACACTGCTGTGCCCGGAAGTCTACACTGTTGGGCTGGCAGGCGTTGGTATTACACAGTTGGTATAAACGACTGGAACCTTGGCAGAACTTCCCACTGTACTGTGGCCTAGGGGCAAATTAGGTCACTTAGCAAATATTCAGAAAAAAAAACTATATGCAGACATTGCTGTTTATTAGTATTGTGTACTATTTAATAAATGCTTGAGGGAAATATAGATTAAATCTTGGCTGTGGTTCTTATAGGATTATAATACATCATGAATATTATTATATTAAGATCACATGCATATGAATACAGGATCTTTACATTGCTAGGTTGTGTGTCATTGGTTATGTTACACCAGGGCAATGTCTTATCAAGTGTCTATAAATCAAAATTCGAAAAAAAATAATAATAGTCTTTAAAATCCATACCAAAACTCCCCGGTTTTTATAGGAGTTTCCTTAATACACAGTGTCTTGAAAACATACACAGACCCTCTCTCCAACATCAGATTTTGTGAAATTACAAATGGATACAAGCTTTTTTTATTTAAAACCTGAATGTTCAAAGTTAAGACTTCCAAGGGTAAGATAATTTACACTCAGCAAAAACTAAAATGAAAACATGTTGAACAACAACTGAAACATGTTGATTATATAAGTATTCTATCTTTGTAACAGGGGAGCATGTCTCTTTAGGTTTATGCCAAGGAGCTCTTTTTATATATTCCAAGAATCTTTTCTGTTCCCTTCATGTTCTCCATATCACTGTGATATTCCCCTATCCCTACAGTGTTGTTTTACTTTGGAGATTCATGTTTTGCTCTCCAAGTGTTCAAACTCCAGTTTGAATACGAGTGCGAATTAAAGATAGCAGCCAACAACATTTCTGAGTTTTAAAATGGCTGAAACAACAACTTCAGTAGGAATAAAATGTCTATTGACATTAAGGATAAGCCCTACTGGGAAATCATAGATGAAAAGCACACATTCCGTCAGAATGTACTTTATCTGCCTAATTGCAATATGCTCTATCTTAGTTTTCTAAAATGAAACTGGAAGTTATGTGGATTACAAATAGTAACTTTATAAGTATATGTTGTCAAAGTTTCTTGTGATTTCTTCATGTTTATGGAAAATACAGAAGCTGTTAGGTAGAATGGCCTTCTGGGATAGGACTGTAGAATATAAGTGTTTGGAAATGCCCTGGATTCTGCCCAAGTTTCTGACCTCTTGTATAAAGGCTGGATATTGAAGGATCTCCTAGGTAATGCTTCTGAAACTGTTCATTTTTTATTTTTGTGAAAACAAAATATTATAATAAAATATGGAGTACAGTATGCAGTTCCAGGTGATGAGAAGTATCCCATTAGCATGGTGCTACCACCACCATGCTTGACAGTAGGGATGATGGTTACTAGATGATGCATTGTATTGGGCTTGCGTCACACACAAGTCCAGAAAGTTCAGATTTTGACTTGTCTGAATACAAAGGTTTTAATCACACATTTGCAGTATCACTTAAATGCTTTATTGCAGATTCTACAGTATATGGGATTTACAAACCTGCCATACAGGCTAGTTTTGTACAGTGTTGTAGACATTGTTGACTGAAGCCCATTTTCTCTGCCATATACAGTATTGTAGATCTGTACTTCTTTCAAAGCTGTCACTGGCTTCACAGTGGCATCTCTCACCAGTTTCCTTGTTGCCCTGCTGATCAGTTTGAAAGAATGCCCTGATCTAGGCAATATCTGGCTGGTACAATGCACCTTTCTTGATGAATAAATACAGTAGTCTGTGTTCACAGGGATATTCAGAGACTTCAATTTTTTGTACCCGTCCTGATCTGTGCTTTTCAATGACTTTATCCCATACTTGCTTTGAAAGAGGTTTAGTCTTCATGGTTGAATCTTTTCTTGAATTTCAGTACCTGTCCATTGAACCTTACAGAGATATACATTTTTTTTTTAAATTCTGAAATCATTAGAACCACTTTTACTGCACACAGTCAGAGGCCACTCAGATAAATTTTGTGGCTTAAGAAGGTACTTTAGTGCACCAAAATAGTTTGGTTGCCAACAACACCTTGAAATGTCAGTTGTTTTTTTTTTGCTTCAAATGTGTGGAGCATATATTTTATTACAAATATTAATTGCTACTTCAAAGTGACATAATTGCAATTCTTAAAGCAACAACATGTGAAAAGGTCTGAATGCTGTATATACATTAAAATGTTGGGCATACTTCCTCAGTGAAGCCTCACAGCTACAGTAAAACTGTTCACTGGATTCAAGCCAATCTTCTCAAGAGGCTATATTGTAGCAACTAATACATTATTCTAATATATATTTATTAAGGCCACTCATAAAGAGATCTTTTTTTCTCTTTAGAAATGCTTAGTGGCTTGTTAGTTTAGAACATTAAGAACATTTGACTGTTTTGGCTATCACTTAAAATCTGGTACTAAAAAGTTGTTCACATTGTGCTGTTCCCAGAGATCTGAGGTAGGATCACAGTCTCATCCATTTACTGATTATGCATTAAGCCATATGGGCCCATATGTTAAAGTACTTTACTACATGGCCTCAGCAGAGGTGCAGTACATAGTCATCCGTCATTGGTTATCTGCTCATTTATACCACATTTAAGAGAATAACATAGGGGATCAATGACAGTTCACACCAGGTCTGCACAGCTTAATACATTTTCCATTTATCAAGTGTACCACAAAAAAGCAACTGCAAATGTTTGTTACAAATTCTATATATTTCTCTAATCAGTCTCAACAGCAAATAACTTCAAAACCTAAATCCTACATGGATGTTTTATAATGATTTAGCCTTCAGTCACCAGACACCACTCAATTTAAAATTAAACTCAGAATGAACAAAGCAAATGCATTTATTGTCAGATCAGTGCTGCATATCATTGACAACAATAATACACTACTGTTTAAGTAATATGTTAGTGTAGATGTATGGAAAAATGCTTATTCATTTTTGTCTCTAAATACCATTTTTTAAACATCCAAAGTTTCACCATTATTAAAACATTATAGTAGTCAAGAGGATCTCAAATTTGTTCCTTGACAACATCCACATAACACATGCCTAAAAATGTGTTATGCATGCCTAAACAAGTTGCAAATATCTGATTTTGTTCCCACAATAGGTTATATACTGCACAGTTATCCTAACAAAAATAATGGATTATGTACTGATACTCACAGAAATCTATTCTATATGAGAGAACTCGCAGCGTATACTCATGCCTTCAGGGTTTCTGAGAGAGAACTGATATAATGTACATCACCATTATCACTGGTATTCAAATAATCAGTGAGCTGTCTGGACAGAAATGTTTAGATTGGAAATTTAAAATCTGAAGAAAAAAGCAGCTCATATCTTCACGTCTGCATCTGAAAAGACTGTTACAAAAACGGGGCTATACTGTAGTGTATCAATTCCTTTTCAATCCAGAAAGATGAACAATCATGAGATTGAAACGTAATGCCACAATTCTTCTTTCACTACTCAGTGAACAAATGGTTTACAAACTGATGGATACACTGTTAATTTGCGATATTAAAATGCATTTTATGAATTCTTCTTATTGACCTACAGAAAACATGACTGAGGAATGATTCTTTGTACTCCTCTATAAAATGCATACGCCTTTTTTACTTTTCCATGATCTTTCTGTACACAAAAATACAGGTGTCAATTCACAGAAGAAAACCATTGTATTTTGTATGTTTTTATAGTTCTTTAAAATCTTTTTTAGATCCTAGTTTTACCTAGGATCACAGAACCAAGACCATTATTTTCCAGAAAGCCATATTATTTGAACTACACCACATTGTGAGTCCCTTGAGCTTGAAGTCAAAGTTTTTCCAGCTTTGTTTAAACTTCAGTTTGAAGCCACAGCCATCAAGACATTTCCCAGTCACCCCAAGGCTGTTGTTGTGAAACATGGAGATTTACTGGCCAACTATAAAGAAAGAAACTAGGTACTAACAGTTAACTATATTGTAAAGATGTTGAACTATATTATGTTCAACACAGGCACCTGCAACAACCATTGTAAAACAGTATCAACCACTAATTCCACTGAACAACTGACACTGAGAAGGAAGTGCCTTAACATACAGGCTCCTCTGAAGTGAATTTTCTTTGACATACATGTTTCATCATTTTGTACTGCAAATACTGCATGTGTTTTAATTTAAATACAGTCAATGCATGCTGGTAGTGCATATATATCTGGTAGCTTATATATTACATTTTAATGTGTATTTATTGTTATAATTTACTTATCTAGAGTAATGGAGTTATGCCACTTCCGAAGATAATGGATTCAGTCGTTATTACAGTTTTATTCAATAGTACAGGTTTAAATTGGGTAAAATTACCATTTTTCTCTACCAAAACCAAGTCTTTGGTTTGTAGCGTACTGGAAGTATTAGTGTCTTCTAGTCCACTGTATTTATGGAAGACAACATATCTGATTAAATGAATATTTACATCATCGTAAGCAGCAATAACTTACTTCGGGCTGTTGCAAAACCTCTCTCGATACGTGACTCCGCCTCCACAAGTCCGAGAACAGTCCGACCACTCGGACCATGATGACCACTGTCCATGTACAGCCTTAGGTCCAACATCCCCATACTTTACACATTGACCACTCCGACACCACTACAAGAAAGCACAAATCAGTGTCTGCTGCTCAAACTTAATTCTCCACTCTGCTGGAACTCTGGTAGAACAGGAAACTTCCTCAGCTGTGATTTTTAGTTAGGGATGTTTGTTGTCCCCACCTTGAAAGTGATGGAATTCTTACCTAAACAACATAAAAATGCCTCAAAAACACTGGAAAATGTAAGGGACTGACAAAGCTTCCAAAAGTTATGGAATACAATATAGATATACAGTATAATAAATGAATTATATACAGTATGTCAAATATGAAATGCAGTGTGACCAGGACTGAATCTTCCAAAAAGTGTTTTGTATTGGAAACACACTTAGGGCCCATCATGAGACATGTCTTACAGTTATCTGAAACATGTCCATCCAGGTCACACTCACTGATATCTTTATCAGACATCGGACTCACCATATTTTGTCCACACATAGTTCCTTCTGCTGCTGGCATGAACTTTGTCTCGCACCTATGCCCTGTTCTGTGGCACCACAGCGATTTACAGATGTCCTGAAAAGAAAAATACTGACTTTTAGTCTAGTATCTAGCCCCAGCAAATTAATATTGACACATTCCTACACAGTGTTATGATTATCATGTTAGTGAAACAAAATTAGTCATAAAGATAAAGAAAACAACAGTTTAGTGCTTTAGGAATTGGCAACTGAATTTTAATGTTAGCTTTAATTTAAAGAGGAACTATGTTTAATAAACTCAAAAGAAAGGCTTCAAGCCATGATGTGGATGTGTGCCATTCTGGCTTTGAGCCCGATTGCATCTGGCAAACAAAGTCAGTTTTGAAAGCTGGTCCCACTGAGCATTAATCTAACAGTGGAGTCTGTTTGGTTTGTGCACTGAGTCCATAAGAATGCATGGCTAATTAGCCCTCTTCTACTGCACTATGCAGTCTGAATCTCAACACAAACTGCTGCTGTGAGATAGCTGAAATCCCTTTAATTAAGATGTTGAGCCGCTCACGTTGTAGCTCAAATCACAAAGGCTAAAGCTTCATGTTTAGAGACAAAAGCATGGAGGTATACAAAGGACTATGTTATACTATAAGGCTAATCCTGAATTCGGACCTGGTGGATGTTTTGTTTTCCCAAGGCTGTGTTCTTTCAGTCTAATGATTATTCATAAGGGATTTGCATATTAATGAAGGCATAGCTGCAACAGGTGTGGAGGTGTCACTGATCTTTCTAGTTTTTGTTTTAATGTGCTCTATATAACTAATGTTTCTGCAGTAAGCTTGTAGCGATCAAAAGCCTTACACCAGTGCTTTCAGCTCATTTGATAAAGGTTATTCTATAAAATGATGAGTAGAATTGCCAAAATTGTATTGTGCTTCACAACTCTAATTAGACTAAGGTAATATTTCATTACATTAAACCATGCCATCCTTGAATTATTTTTTCTATTTCTTAGCATAACAGCCAACCTTTCGTTTGTAATGTTTTCTGATTGCTTAGCTTCATTTAGTAATGATCTAAATGTCTTTGCACTGTTATTTATTGTGAAAGGATTGGGAAAATACTATCCAGAATTACCAAACAATTCAATCAGGTACCTTTATAAAGTCCAGACTACAGAGCTTTGCCTTTGAGCCAAACTGCCATTTGCACTGAGTATCAGCATCGTACAACTGTCCAGGGAGTTTGTCTGGGAATTTATATTGTCCAATTTGCTTTGGTTCATCAACAAGACAAGAAGCTTGAGCTGTACTGTGAAAAAACACACTGCATCATTAAAACAGAAATTTACAGAGTGGATAACACTTAGAACAAACTAGCATTTACTACAATTTAAGAAACGTTAAATAAAAAAAAGAAGTGTCTAAATGTGTTATGGTTTGGGTATACAGTACCTCAGGAACCTGTTGAGATACTGCCGACTGCAAGCAGACCAAGAAAAGACTCCATTGTTTCCAGCTAGTGTTGGAGACATGATGTTTCCTTCAGCCTTCTTACATGGATTCCCTTCACCATCATGAATCATACCAAAACTGCAAATATTGTGAATAACAGAACTTGAATTAACAGATGTAATAAGCAAATGAAGAAAGCACTTGTGTCTAGCCATAAGAACAGATAACTACTGTATATCTATATGGTTACTGTCAAGTACTGTATTTTAATCTAAATAATCAAGATGCAATATACAGTTGTTTAGCACTGTCTCATATAGTTATTCTTTGCCTCACTTGGAAGTAAAGATGATATGATTGAAAGCATACATGATTGATTTATAGTATATACAAAATAAAACCAACAGTATGTTAAAAAACCTAAACCTTATTCTTATTCTAAACGCTAAAATCCAGATTTCCATTCTAAATATTCATAATCAAATGGTTCATTTCATTCCACATTATTTAGCACACAATAGTTTAGTTATTTCTCTAGACAAACAGTCTTGTGTGGGTGAGAATTTTGAAGTAAATGTATGAACAGGATCTTAAATATTTAAACTGTTCCTCTTATCTCAATAACAAAGTGTAATTAAAAATACATTGCCTGTAGCCGTTTATATTGGTTGCAGACATTTTCACTGAGTAGATGAAGCAATCAAAGATGCCCGATGTTCCTACTCACATTCATATTCTTCTGTTCCAAGAAAACTTGTGTTTTCTTGGAACCAACAGGTCATGAATTTTAAAACTAGTGCCTATGGGAGGAAACCCACATGAACACGGTAAGAACTCTACTCAGATAGCACTATAGGAATTAAACCCAGGGCCTCAGCACTCTGGGGCTACCACTGCACCCATGTGCCGCCAAACCATTCTATGTTGCTTTTATGAATATGGCATTCATGGAAGGTTTGCAAGGAAGAAGCATCTTTTGAGAGTGACCCACAAAAAGAAGCAACTTGAATTTGGCGGGCTACTGTACATCTGAATGACAACTGGAACCATAAGATCAGACAGAGCAAAAATCGAGCCTTAGACATGTTCAGCAGCACTATATTTGAAGTAAAAGAGTGAAGTCTTCTCATATTGAGAAAACACTCACGTACACTGTGAAATATAATGTGGCATCTATTATGATTTGGGATTGTTTAGCATCAAAATGTCCTGGAACCCTTTTCAAAATATGGGGAAAGGGTAAAACCAGGCCAAACACCTGGTTTCCTCAGCCAAGAAACCCGAGCCTTGTCAAAAATGGGCATACCAGCTTGACAATAATTGAAAACATACATCCAAATCAACAAAGAAATGGATTTGCACACAATATAAATGTTGTTGACTACCCATCTTAACCTCCAGACCTCAATCTATTCAATCATTTGCAGTTCAAACTTATGAAGGCAATAAAAACAAAACACAAAGGATCTAAAGGACCTAAAACTTTTTTTCTTGTAGGAATGACCACAAAACCTAACCCTAACCCTAACCCTTACACCCTCAGAAGTGACAGAATCATAGTGAATACAGCAGGAAGTGCTTTGTCAGTGTAAACCATAACAGAGGAGGATTTAAAAAACACCAACTACAGGGGTGTGAATAATTATGACCATTGGGTTTTATGGACTTAAATTATGACAAATATCTGGTCTGTGTGATGATATTGGAGCATGATAATATTATCCAATCCATAAATAGTTCTGTAATTTCAGTACCTTCTTCATTGGAGATAGAAATCAGGGGCTCTGTGGCTAAGGATCTGTGCCTGTGGCTGGAAGGTCGCCAGTTCTTATCCTGCGGCCGGCAGAGGAATCCTATTCTATTGGGCCCCTGAGCAAGGCCCTTAACCCCAACTGCTCCAGGGTTATAACCCCAAGCTTCTCTCCCTGTCTGTGTGTCTGTGTGTCTCAAGGAGAGCAAGTAGGGGTATGCAAAAAGACAAATTCCTAATACAAGAAATTGTATATGGCCAATAAAGTGATCTGATCTGATAGAGTTTTACTCAGCATATTGACTTCTCTATACATAAGCACGGCCACACATTAGATGTACTGTAGGTCATGTAGTATGGACATGTCCAGCCTACAAGGATTTGAACTGTTTATTTCTGAACAGAACATCAAATAGACCATGACGTTCTATAGACTGAATCTGGTGAATTCCACTAGTTTGGTGGAAGAGCTCATAAGCACTTACTGTAGTTCAGCCTGTCATGCTTCAGGATACATTTGATCTTTACAATGACACCTAACACATTATTGTTAATATACTGTAGTTCCTACAAACGCATGTCTTGGTTTTTTTTGTTTGTTCTTCATTTCTATACACATAAACTGCATTCTACAGTATGAGGGTACTGTAGTTGGGTGATGATTTTACAGTTTGTGGAAGAACTAATAAACTACATTTGTCATCCTATAGAGCTTATCTTAAGGTGGCCAAATCTTACTATGGCAGTTTTAGTCACCATAATGTTAGTGCTATTTATGAGGCAAATGTTGGTAGCTGATATGGGACCAGTTACCTGTAACCCTATTCCCAAGTTTATAACTAGCTAATTTGCTCTTACTCTATTTGTTGCTAACCTCATCAATGTGTCTGTAGTTTGTTTTTTTACTAGCAGGCTTAAAGTCTGCTGCTGTTGTGCTAAAGTTAAAAAAATGGGTCTAGACCTTCAAATATTTAACCACTAATATCCTACTTCCAACTTGCCTTTTCTCACAAAAACTGAAAAAGACAGTGGTAATCAATGATATCTTGTTATGATATCTTGTTGATGACTTCTGACTTTGGGTCACATAATATTCTTCTCCTTCTGAATTGCGATACTTTGATACTATCAATCAGAATCCTGTTGGAGCACAACAAAACCTATGGCTAACTAGAACGTCCCTTCATTGTTTAACTCCTAATTGGCTAACATAAGTCAACTATGACAGTTTAAGATCTGATATTGCCCTGTTTATAGTGTCCCATAAGGTTGTGTACTAGGAGCTTTACTATTTATAATAAATCATCATGAGCTTGGTTTGCTCTTTTTTGCAAGACATTTAGATTTTGAAGACATTTACTTGCAGACCAAGTCAGATTTTACTACTGAGATTTCTGAACTTTACATGTGCATATCTGATCTATTAAGGTATAGATGCAACAAAGATGTAACACAGCTTCTTAAGCAAAACTATGTCATCAGCTTTGCAAAGTTGGTGACTTCAGTGTTGTTTTTTTTCCATCTGTGTAAAATTAAAGACTCTGTTTATGTGATACAGAAACATTGCTAAATGTCTTCATTTAATTTAGATTAGACTACTGTCACGGACGTCCAAAGGGACTAACCGTGGGGAGCAGGAGAGCAGAAAAAGACCCATATGCGTAGCGGCGAGACGGGAAAAAGGCCCGGGCTCATTAGTGCAAAGAGTTCAGGAATGCCGTATAGAAACCTATGCCCTCAGGGAGCGGACGTGGGGCGCCCTGGTGCTAGGCGGGTCTCAGGACATCCGAACATCAATGCTGAGCCAGGACAGAGTGCAAGACCCGGAAATATATAGCCCAAGGGAAAGAGAGGGACAGGAAGGACAGCAGACCGGAAACTAGGGACAGGTCAGAGAAGGAGCGCCCTCTGGCTGCACAGGGCGTGACAACTACTGTAAAGCCTTATTTACTGGTTTATTTACTAAAGATTTAAAACAGGCTTCACCAACTCCAGAAACAGTGTGCAGTTTGTGTGCTAACTAAAACTACTTTGCATCCACATATTGTATAACTCCGGTCCTCTGTAATTTGTATTGGCACTCTGTGAAACATAAGAGTGGACTATTCGTCCACGTATAAGGTACTGAATTGTCTAGCTTCAGGTTATCCAAAGAACATAGTCAACATTGTTATTGTGTCAATGATGAAGAATACTTAATGAATCAATTAGATTTAAATATGATGGATTAGGTATATCAGCTAATTTTACTTGCAAAGCAGTGCAATTTCCATTTCTGTCACCAAATATGGGGACAATCAAATACAACAACAAATTAATAAACAGTATAAGCATACTTGTGGCCTGATTCATGAGCAATGGTGAAAGCCAATCCCAGTCCTGTGTCTTCATTTATAGTGCAACTTCGGTATTTACTGCACATCCCACTTATAGGTGCAAAACCTTACAAAAGAACAAATATTATTAATGTTGCTTTCATTACCATTGTTTCTGTTATTTTTATGTCCTAGCTAAGCAGAAAAAAATGACATAGAATGCAAATAAAATAAGTGTACCACTACAATAAGTTCAAAATAAATTAGTAAAATGACAATAAAGCTAGCACAAACAGGAAGAGAAACACAATTGCCTTGCAAATACAAAATGAAACAGTAAGAACTAAAACAGTATAGAGAGGTCTGGATACAGAGCAGTAATGTAAACCAGATATGTATACTGCCTATTCCTTGTTCCTTTGCAGACTCCGCATGCTGACGGAGCTACCCACCTGAACTACTGTATCATGTCTACACGAATACATGCAATTAGCAAGTTACATTGACAGTTTGAGATTGTTAGTGCAGAAATGTGTTAGTGAAGGATATAGTTCATACCAGAGAAACCACGGGAGTTATAATAATAATAATAATAATAATACACTTTATTTTGTATAGCTCCTACAGTATAATGGCTTCGCAAAGAACTTTACAGAATGACAACAACAATAAAAAAAAATACACAAGATATGCACGATGAGAATACACAAAGAGAGCAGACAGTAGATGAAGGCACTGAATACAGTAGGAGTAGAGAACAAAACCAGTTAAGTAAAAGCTCTTCTGAAGAAGAAGGTTTTGAGTCTGAATTATCTATATAAGCCAATGAGTCCTGATTGAGTACCAACAGGTGGTCAAGGAATGTGGAGAGCCATTCTACAGCTGAGGGGCAAGAACTGGCAGTGGATCTGGGAGAATGGTGAGTAGGTATAGAAAGTCTGGGGGAAGAGGAGTGGAGAGGGTGTTTCAGCTACTGTATAAGAGTCAGAAGACTGACAGGAGCAGAGTGGAGACAACAGTGAGACAACAATAGAGATCTGTCCAGCATTAGGGAGCTACTGGAAAGTCTGGAGTAATGAAGAAGTTTGAGAGAAGCAAGAAAGAGCAAAGAAAGGGGAATTCTGGTTGATATAAAATGGGCAGATTGCTTCGACAGGGAGGCTGATCGAGGGACAGGTACAATAGTCCAGGTAGTAGAGCATCAGAGCATCTCCATTAGGAGCTGTACAGAACAGTTATTAAGAAATGGTCAGACTCTGCACATGAGAAGAAGAAGTGACAAAAGTGAGTCAACAGAAACATGTTGGGAGGGATTAAAAATGATATAGGGGTATTCTTGATATTAGTGAGTGATAGAATGTCATGGAGAAGATAAGTGGAAAAGAGACGGAGCCATCTAAAGAAGTAAAAAGGAGGTCAGATTTTAAAATAATCCTAAAAGAGTGAAAGGCCATACAAACAGCACAAAAGTCAGGCTCATTGTCTTACTATTAGAAGAGACAATGACAGTTAAGTAATTCCCTTTTTTGTGACTAAACTTATAACTCACAAAAAGCCAAATACAATCACCGAAAACCAATAGAATATTGTTGGAATAAAATGTTCTGGTTCAATGTCTAATTAAATGTTAGATCAAGAGGTACAACTTTGATAATACTTATAGGTGTTTACCCAATGTGTCACAGGGCTCATTCTTCCAAGAGCAGATATCTAGTCCTGTGAGCAGCACAGCGTGATCGTGATGCTTTCCAGTCTTTCCAATCAAACCGGACTGCCACTGGCAAAAGCTGTTCAATGACTGATCAGCATGGTGGTTTACTGTTAATCCCATCTACACATTTTGAACACAAAACAATTCCCATTAAATCCAAAGCAAAAGGTTAAAGTATATGGCTGTCAATTAAAATACGAACTATTTTTTAATTATTACTATAGACCACATTTCAAAATTAACGTTGCTAACTAAAACCAAGAAAATGTAAACATGTAAAAACAAGTCATGTTCATATGATTATGAAACTAATCCTATGAAAAAATATTTTTTGAAAATACAATTCAAGCAGATGTTCTCAGTAGTTTAGCAGCTCTACTGAACAGAATGAACAGCAGAAAACATTGATTTAAATGCAACTTACTGGGTCTTGTTCTAGCAGAAGAAGACTCACAACCACAATGTTTATGTCAGTCCCAATGGTGCCATCTTTAAAGAGACTGGATACCTAAAAAAGGAAACTGGACATTATTCTCTTGCACGTAATAACTCTACTGAATGTATAAGCTACAGCAGTTTTGCAGCCAACAGTTGCTGACATTCATGATAATTCTATTTTAAAACATCCATGTCCTACAGCCCAATGCTAAAGGACTCACCATGTTCATGACTGTCAGGATGTACGTGGTGACATTTTCTTTGCCATGCTTCTCCAACATTTTCCGGTCAGCCACCACCAGGGTTTCCACATTGAGGCTGTTAGAGTTGATAGGGGAGCGTTTGAACCTTCCTTGTTGCTCATACTCATCATTTGCTACGTGGAGGTTCTCTGCGGGAGGCTTAGGAGTGTCTGCAAAAGAAGCAGAAGAGGTGTGCTTCATGGAAACAGATGAAAAAATATATTGCTGATTTCCGGAACAATCCCAGATAAGGTTGCATGGGCTGTTGAAAGAATAGGAAATATTCACAATCATTCACCAGATGAAGTGCTTCCTTTGGCTCTTTATTGTGTCCTCTCATTTAAAAAATGTTAATGTTCTTTTTCCTGGACACAGTTTCTGATCCAAACAATGCTAAAACTGTAAAAGTTATCAGAACCTGCACCTCAAAACTAGGTATCGTGGCAGAACAGCTCATTTTCTACATAACAGACTAAATTCATTCCAATTCAATTATTTAATCTTCTGTATTAAAATCAAGGTAAGGAAAAAGTAAAGTTCCCTTACATACATTTCTTGCGCCGTCCACAGAAATGCTGCTTCGGATGTTTCTTGTGCTGGTAGTCTCTCTTGTACAGGTTATAGGGATGAAGAGAATGGCTTACAGCATCCTTAGAGCTGTACATCTTGCTGTGATGTACTCTGTGTTCAGCAGAGCGTTTGTACAACACATGAGGGTGATGGCCCGTGGGGACTGTATAGTTATGCTGAATTGCAAGATGTGGAGGTAAGGGCATAATGAAGAATTCATCATCTTGTGTTCTTATCAAACCTGACTAGTAAACAGAGGAGAAAAAAAATTGGAAGTCTTCAAAAGAAACAATCAATTTTACATCACTCCCTATCTCAGAGTAATGAGGAAAAAGATCAATATCTAATAATGTATCTCGATAAAAAAATATTACAATACAGTGGCATATGTATTTAAAGTATAAAGAAATCTGAAGTACAGTGCATGCAGCACTTACTCTAATTTTAAACAAGCTGAACTGTGGAAACAAGAATCTCAACATTTAAAAAGCTGTTAGGAGGTTGTGTCTGTAAACACTGGACATGAATCCAGTATATGTACACACAGGAAGTATTCTTAAATGTACAATAGTATTAAGTTCAAACAAGCAGAACAATGGAATTGATTCATGACCATTCTTAAACTCAAGATGAAAGTGTAAAAAGTAAGCTCCAGACATTACTTTCATTCCTTCAAAGCTAAAAAGCATAAAACGGAAAGACCTATAGTCATTTTACATTTGTTCTTCAATTAAGAACTCCTTCTTTAAAGACTCTCTGAGTACAGACCTGTTAAGGACAACTTGAACAAGGAAATTCAACCACCTATGAAGACACAATTTACCCTACAGTTATTAATCATCCAACCATACAGCATGTTATCTGAGCATCTGTTAAAATGACTATATCGATTTGATTAGCAAACAGAGCAGATATACAGCTGTATCTGCTTACACTTGCCTGTTACAGAAGGGTTTTCGTGTTTTAAATACTATCTCAGGGGATCTGTATCTGAGAAAATGTAAACCATGCTGTGAAAAACAAAATATTGTTTTTCATCAGTCTAAGAACCCGTCACTAATGTACACGGAGTTTTTTAATCCCTAAAGTATTTTTTTTTTGTTTTTGCAAGTTAAAACGGATCAGCATCAGAAGGGCAAGTCAAGAGCTTCATTCAGCTGTGATAAATGAAGGCTGAGGTTAGAAGTTATGCAGCAGAATAAAATCTATAACTGTTGAACAGGTACACATGGGGACATAGCCATAGTAAGAATCCAAGATTTTATTCAATCATATTCGATCATGAAATAATACTGGGTTGTAGCGCAAACACCTTATTAATTTAAACAAAAGGTGTAAAAAAAAAGATACACATCCAGGGTGTATCTTGCCTTGCCTAGCGTGATAGGCTCTGACTACCCTGCAGCCATGTACTGGATAAAGAAAATGGATGGATGGATAAAATAACCCTTTACAATGAAAATTCACTATCCTTATGCTATGAAATTTGCAGGCTATAAAAGGGTTAACGTTAATTAAGCCTTATAACAAGTGGCTCTGTTTAATAGTACTGTATATTTAATACACAGTACCCTGTGAATCAAAGGCAGAAGTATTTAGTCAGCTTTATAAAACTGCCAGGACAGTTCTGGAAGCAATAAATTGCCATTTTTGCTTTGCCTCTGTTGTATGTTGTCTTATTATGATAATGAATGGCAATGGCTTGTTCCAGCTGGCACTGCTACAGTACTGTACCAAACTGCTGTGTTGAAAATATTCATTCTTTCACAGGACATCTTGGAAAAACAATTAAAATACAGTTTTTGATTTAATTATTTTTAATCTGGTATCCAATGAGAATCCTTTTATTTGTGGCAATGGTGTTTCTGTAAAATTTATAATGGCTTTTTGTGGTTAAAGCCAAGCAAGTTTTCAAGTATGTTGATAGAGAATCAACAAGATTTTACATGCTACAGAAAGAAAAGTTTGGCTAATTTATAAAGGGAATTTGAGGCTTAAGGGTACTGGTTTTTGTCACTTGATAGAGCATTAAGGGGACAAATGTATACAACTTGATAATTGTGTGTTTACTTTAAATACCTTAAATAATAAACTCAGCATATAATACTTAAATTATCTGTTCCATTCCCTTGTAAAAGAGCATATGATAAAGACATGCATGACTACTACAGAAAATTATTTTCTAATGAAGAAAGATACAGTACTTGTATATCTATGCCACTGCTTTATCTAGTATAGGAATTAGATCACAACAACTAAGTCTCAGTAGCTAATGCATTTAATTTTACATCACAAGCATATATGAGCCATAAGTACATATTAAAAATAAGGCTTTAAAGTTAGCAATTTTTTAGAACGGTAAACATGTACATCAATGAAAGGTCAAAGCAACTAATACTAAACCTTGTCCTGAAGCACTAACCAACTATACTGTATGATTTACTGTACCATGCAAACACTTTCCTGAAACACACTGTATAATAGTTGGAGGTTATGAAACAAAAACAAATAGGAAACTACCAGGTAGAACATTTAACAAATAACAATTATTTATATTGTTGATCAGTGAAAAAGAAACTCCAAATGGTAAATTTCATTTATTGTTTATAACTATTTGCCTACTCTGCGACTTCATTTAAACCCACAATGAATTGTGCCCAATTTTTCACACTCCATTAGTCACTAAGTTTACTCACTAAGTTTACATAATCTGCCTAGTTTTTCAGCAAGCATTTCATTTATTTGTTTTTTAAAGCCATCAGTGAAATCCTTCACATTTACAAATTTACTGCCTTGTAGATGACAAAGTAAACAGACAAAAGAGTCAAGGAAAAGTACGGGTAAACAGGTTGTTGTGAAAACATGTTCTGCGATGGCTGCCACCCACCAGAGATGTCTTTCCTCACATCTGACAGTATTCATTTTAATGCAATGTCTCAAATGAAATTAGAATTGCCTGATCAATATTAATGAAAATCAAGTAACAGTAGTGCTGTAAATCAAGTGATACCGTACGTCTCAAAGCACTTCAGAATGACCCCATGACAAAACTTCAAGAAACTAATGTTACAGTACATTTAAACAAGGATGGCAGAAATCTGATGTAAAGTCTCACAGTAATATTACCATTAGCAATAGCTCCTTCTTAAAGAGACTTTTTAAGGATAATCAAATTTACAGACATTTTAAGAGGAAGCTCTATAAATACAAAATAATGTAAAACTACTTCACTGAGATTTAGACAATAGCAAAACCTGACTGTTTATGTGTATGCTTCAGATTAATGGATATAGCGAGATGAATTGTATCAATGCATTATGATAAATTATTCATATACTTTCTAAGAATATTAGATATTTCCCAAGCAAACCAATTTAGATATAAAAGTGCTCATTTTAAAAAGCTTTACAAATTTAGCAAATCAGTGGTTAAAATTCTCTGTGCAGTTTAATAAGTGTTATTTGTCATAGTAAAGATCTAATGTAAAACTTAACACTTCTAAGTACAAAACTATACAGTATATGATATAATGGTGTAACTAGAACACACCTTAAGATTTACTGGATTTTAACAATGTTTTCTTTCTTCTCATTTTCAGTACTTAAATAATTTTGGTTCGAAAGATTAAAAAGGTGAGATATTATTGCGTTTCTTTATTGCATCTGAATCTGGTAACTTATACTAATAGGTTTCTGTTAACTTTACTATTGACATACTTTGTAATTATAAAGATCAATAATAGAGAATACTTCCTTTTATGACAATAAATATGTCTCACTATGACTGTGGTTCCTTATTATTACCATAATCTAATTACAGTGGAGAGATTATTCCTGTAATTTAATGACTAAGGCACTTTTATAGTCCACAAATGAATCCAGCGTTGTTCTATACGCACTGCAATACCTGGGGCTGGTGTCCAAATTTTTCACATTCTTGTAATCTTCCTGTTTAATTTTCTTTCATGTGGTTTAATTTCTATAGCTAGTCATCTGTTTTTGTAAATTGAAAATTAATATACAGTATGTTGGTAGGGTATTTTACCTTAATCACAACATCACTTGACTAAGTTCTTACATTTATCTGTTTTCTGTTGTTTTTGAAACCTCCTTACTTATCCTATTTCATTTTTTAACATTTATTTTATTTATTTAATACCCCAACCTCATGGGAAACACAGAAGCAATTACAGAACAAAATAAACATGTACACATCTTTCAGAGATACACAATGTACAATATAGTGTTTTAGCCAAAAACAAAGCAGAAAGAAAGAACAAGGAAAAAAGGAGGAGAAAAATACTTGGACATGAAATATCACATCATCTGAGCTACTTTTAATAGCTATTATTAATAGCAGTGTCCCAAGTTACCATTACTGAGCTTTTATTAATAGCAGTGTCCCAAGTTACCAATGTAGTAATGGAGACTGGAGTGTAGCCAATTTGTTGATCTTTCTAAAAGCAGAATATCGTGTAAATATCTTAAGAAAACACAAGAAAAAAAACAGCAGGCTCTTTTACATCCTCTTTTTACTATCCAACTCTTTAGAATAGCCTTCTTCACTGCAGTCATCACTGATATAAAACTCAGCTGTCGGGCATTGTCGAAGAGTAGCAGAACTTCTGGGGTTGGGGAACAATACAGTAGTTCCTAATATGTAGCTTAATACAGAACCTACTGTACATATTTCCAAAACACATGACATACACCTCTGTGTATATACTGTAAGTCTCCATTACTCCAGAATTACAGAGCTGACAGGTAGCATCTGTTGATAACCTCATCAGAATTCTCCTCAGTGAAGTAGCAGAGGACCGGTAAATAAATCTAACTGGCTAACATGGTATGTTTTTCGATAACATTACCCCAGTCTGATGTATGGCTGCAGGTAATCAACTGTCCATTCCAAACTGATAACTCAGGGAGGGGCATAATTTTGTGAGAAATAAATATATTTTGTATTGTTAAAACAAATCCAGTTTTGACACAGGTATTCTTAAACAGATCCATTAGTGGATGAAAGAGAAGGGTAATTCCAAGGGAAATCAGGATGAGATGAATTATTTTAAAACGTTAAGATTTTTTTCAGTTTTGCTCAGAAATTGTTTAGCTCCAAAGCTAGTGTTTATGAGACTTTTATGCTACCTATTAACCGGAGCAAAATCATCCAGAATGCACTCAAGCTGAGACACAGAAAAGAGAGACACTGCATTGTTAGCTATACAAGCTCGTGTTCTTGATAACCCTAAGACAATTAACTCAGACCTCATTAGCATCTTCCTGTGGTGGCATGGCATGATACTGTAAGTCCAAACATTTCTTATGATATAGTAATCACAGACATTAAGCAACATCCTGAAGGAGCTAACAGTACAACCAAGCCTGCTGTTAACACATTACTCTGTTCCTGAGCACAATTATCACACATGTATTCTATTTGTATCACAGACATACCAAACTTTACTGTAAAATATCTCACAACGTTTCACAGCAGTTAACAGATGTAGGTGCTTTTGTTTGTTAATCATAGGAAATCGATTCCATCTGTGGTGATGTGGCTCTTTTGGATGTTTCAGAAGCCAGGGTATTAGAACAAAACTAAAAAAAAAAGGTTTTCCGGACCTAACCCAATAAATATCTTAGTAAGCCTATTTTATTTTGGTATCTACTGTAAGTAATCAATTAAGATTGTTTAGATTAATGCTAGATTGTTTAGATTAAACCAGTGAAGATTGTTTTGTATCTAACACCACGAATGTGCTCTATAGCATGACGTATCTTTTAGCATTTTTCCCACCCAGCCAGCCTAGAATTGGCAAATGTTTCTGTACATCACAGCTCACAGCAACAACTCAAGTACTGTGAGGGATAAACGAGGAAAGGCAGACAGGCCTCTCAAACCTTTCATAACCCAACAGCAAAAATCCAACAGTCCTTCAAGACAAGAGTAAAACACATGGATTGGAAAAGTGCTAGACCACTACCCATCCATAAAAAGAACTGCATATCTGAAGCAATCATAAACCATTAAGTCTTGTTTGCAAGTTTCTGAAAATGATGATCATAACTAAGCTACAGTAGAGGGTCATTTGTATAGAAATAATGTTCTAGGAGACAGTCAACATTAGAAGGTAATACAGAAGGTTATAGAGGATAAACCTTAACTAACATGTTAACAGACAAAGAGCAAATGATATGGTGTATTTAGATTTTCAGAAGACTTTTAATAGAGTTCCCCATAAAGGATTAATTCTGAATTCTGTTCTATAGACAGCTGGCAGATAATGTGACTGCAGAAATGGATAAATTGGTTAATAGAAAACAGAATAAGATAAGGGAAGAATGCATGCTCTGATTGGGTTGATGTAATTCGCAGAGTACTAAAGTGATGTGTGTTAGGAATCCAGCTTTTCCTAATTTCTATTAATGATCTGCATTTTGGTATAGTTCACAGACTATACTTACCTGAAAAAAGAAGGATTACTCAACACTGTAGAAGCAGCAAATGAAATTCCAAAAGACTTACAATAGAATTCAGGACTCGATAAACAACTGGCCGGTAGCTCTTAATGTGGACCAGTGCAGTGCATTACATTAAGGTAACAAAAATATAAACTACAGTTATAAAATGGGAAAAACTCAGCATGAAGAGGTTGAGTATAAAAAAGACTTGTTGGTGTTTATGTTGGAACATTATTTACAGCTTATAAACAATGTGGGGATGTAATAAAAATAAGAATGTTTGGATATACAGTTAATGTATAGAATTTACTGTATGTCTATATACAATTTATATTTTAAAATAATTTAAAAGTTAGTTTACAATAGTAAGTAAGACCTCATTTTAGATTCCTGAATACAGTTTAAAAAATTACTGCAGCTCTGTATTCAGTCCAGAAAAAGAGCAACCAATATAGCACACATTCAACATTAAAGATACGTCCTCCTCTGAAAGGCTAAAAGAGCAAACAAGAACAATAAGCACCCCATGGCATGATGCTGCCACAACTAGGCTTTGCAGTAGGGTAAAAATGCTTTGCATTTACATCAGAAAGTTTAGTTTTTGTATTGTGTGACCACAAAATTGCCTGCCACATGTCTTCAGTATCATTTCATTGCTATTTCAGTAATGACATCTTTTTTGCCCCTTGCCCACATAGGCCAGCTTTCGAAGTAGCAGTTGTCTTTACAGTAGCATCACTAATGTATTTTCAGTTTGCCATTAATGATGATCAGTGATTTGGAAATTTTCTTGTATAAATTGGCTTCCTCTTTCTGTCTCCTGATTTGTGGCATTCAACCATACTCTACCACTTCATCCCTGACTTATTTCAAAAGCTCTTCGTCTTCATGGTTAATTTAACATATCACTGTGTGAGTTGTGGCTTGAAATTCAATATCTGAGAGAACTTACAGAGACAGATGCATTTACTCTGACCAAAAGTTAAACTACTTCGAATATATCAAGAAAGCAATGATTACACATATTTTGTGAGTTCTGTCAAGCTTAACTTTTGCTTCTGAACTGATTAATGGCCACAGAAAAGGGGTTAAATATGTATGAGAGAATCATCTTATCGCCTTAAAAACTCAATTACATATTCTCAGCAATTGTAAGCTTTATTGGTTTTGGGTGGACTGCAGAAATTCTAACTATAAAGTGCTTTTGTCTAGAGTCATAATAAGAAATTCAGACAGCATTAAAAATATGGATTCTTTTAACAGCATCCAAAGTGTTGACATTTAAAGTTATTTCTCAAAATAAAATGCCATGTCATTTAATTTTAGTACATCCATCCATCTTCAATTAGTTTCTTCTAATTTTGGGTCATGGGGGAACCAGAGCATATCTCAGCAAGCAACAAGCACAAGTCAGGGTAAACCCTGGATATGATGCCAGTCTATTGCAGGCAACATGGAGACACAAATACAAACATGCTCACACCTAAGACCGATTTTCCAAGAAGCCAATTAACCTACCAGTATGTTTTTGGACTGTGGGAGGAAACCGATAGCACCCAGAGGAAACCTGTACAACCACATGGGCAACATAAAAAACATACACAAACAGTACCCCAGGCCTGGAATTAAACCCAAGAGCCCAGCAGTGTAAGGCAGTAAAGCTAACCCCTATACAGTACCACCATGTCCCCTATTTTAGTACATATATTTAAAATTGTTTCAAAATTGAAAAAAAGCTTTTTTGTTTTGTTTTCATTTTACCGTCAAAGCATAGATGTTGTGTGTCAATGAGAAACTCTTTGAAAGATTGTTACAGACTGAGAGACTCCAAAACAGATAAATGCAAGGCCAAATCCCACAGCAAAATACAGACGTTTAACAAGTCAACATTTAAAGTAAGGTATTAGGTAATTCAGCGTGCTTTCTGAACTCAAAGACACCGCTTGTACCCTTTAGAGAGCTATTTCTTGATAGTCTTACTTTGCATTTGATGCACCCTTTAGTTATCTCGTTAAAAGTACACTATAATAGTCTCATAGATTAGAAGGTAATGTTTCAAATTATCTGTTGCATGAAAGGAATTTTTCCCTCCTAAAACTCTTAGTCACTTACAGCAATCAGGCCGCCACTAAGCATTATTCAACTCTCCAAAATAATAGGATATACAGTAGTACCATTAGTCATCTAGAGTAAATTTAGCTATATATTAAAATTAGAGATCCACATATCTACTGATATTTGTATAGAACCCATATAAATGATACAGACCTTCTGTCTGAAGATGTGCTTGTGTTGATTTCATATTTATAGAATAATTAATAATTACAATAATTTGCATCTTATAAATCCTCTGTTCACCACCCCTGCTCATCACCTTCTGAAACTGTTGTTCTAGTTTTTTCTAGTTCTAGAAATTCTAATTTCTGCCATCAGTACAAATAAAAAAATTGCTCTGCTAAACTGAATGGGAATTTTGTGTTCTTTCTCCTTTCACAAACAAGGTACATTAACACTGCTATTAACTATCCACCTATCAATTTTTAACTGCTTCTTCCAATTTAGGGTTGCGTAGGAGCCAGGGCCTATCTTGGCAAGCAATGGAGACAAGGCATGGTACCCTCTGACTTGGATGGGACACCAGACATGCACATACTCACACGAGGTCCAATTTTCCCTGAAGCCAATTAACCTACCACTATGTTTTTGGACTGTGGGAGAAAACCGGAGCACCTGGAGAAAAACTACACAAACACAGTGGGAACATAGTAGGTGATTCTAAAAACAGAAGACTACAGAAATAACCGAGCAGGATAAGTAATAATTAAAATCAATAATTGTAACCCCAAAATTGTAAAAGATATGCCAAAAATATACAAGCATCTGGTATAATTAGAGGTACATCAAATCTTTGTTCTCTTACACAGCTTTGGCAAAAAGAGTAATATATCAGACACACTGGGATAAACAAATATTTTTTTTAATAATAACAGCAACACACCCTACACAAAACATCATAAAACACACAACATACAAATTAACCTGTTTTCAAATTAGGTATCTCAGAGGCCTACTTTATGTCCAGACCAACCAGAAAAACCCCAGACTGTTTCCAAGTTTGCAAAGATCCTTTATAACACCCACAGGCCAAAAAGAGTTAAACCTGCCTTCTAAACCAAACAGAATACAACCGACAGTTAAATCTCTCTGTATAAATCAGAATTCTACAAAGTGAATGTGAAAGCTATCTCCTTATTCTTAAAAGAGAGGCTATTTAAACATAGTGATTTCTTATACAGGAAATCAGTTTCTTATCCAAGTACTTGAATAAGAATCCTGACACTGTCTCTTTTCTGTCCTTGTGTCTTTCTGTCCATCCTCTCTCCTCCGTCTTCCTCATTTTTCCCAACGTCTATCCTGTGTTGCTGGACAGTTGATAACTCTTAATGTTTTACCAAAAACTTAATTAACCAAGGTAAACCTGTGAAGCTTCCTCGAACTGCAAATATTGACACCAGCTAGATCTTGACCACCCCATCTTTACTACCTGACTAGTGATGGAGCCACAGTTGTATTCTGAAATAATGTGAATTACTGTTATTGCACACAGAGACTGGTCAACTAATTGTGTCTCATTTATTAAGATAATTTTGTGCACATAATTTAGGTGTGCCACAGGAAAGGGATTGAATAATTAAGTAATCATTTTCATCATATGATCTTTAACTTTTTTTCCCTTGAATTTGTGGAGTAGGGTATGTATATAACAATTATTAATAGTTATTTTAATAGATTAATGACTAAAAGCCTTAAAGCCACAAAATGTGATTATTGTGCAAGTTTGAATACTTTTGCAAGGCATTGTATTTTTTGAATACATTGATGAAAGAAGAATCAATATTTCTAAATGTTTTTTTTTCTTTCTGCTTCTTCGTGGATCTAATTTCTATTTGTTTCTCTGCAGTCTGTGTGCAGCTGCTCAATCAAACATCTACTGTACTGTTGATGAGGTGCAAATGTTTCTTTTCTACTCAACATATTCTAAGTACAGTATAAATGTGGGCTGTGAACAATTGTTCATTAGCTGCCTTGAGTCCATAAAATACCACTACTACATCCTTACTGTATATAAACTACTGTATGCAGTTACTTTTAAGACACCCGTGTATGCCATTATATTCCAGTTTAGCAAGTGTGTTTCTTCTTTGGAGGTCATAACAGAACCTGAAAGAAGCCCAGCCTAGTTATTATAAAGCTCTAAATCACATCTACATTTAAATGTAGTTTTCATGTGACCACAGAAGAAGAACTCATAATGGCAAGAACTTTCTTTGGTTTTGTCACCATCCACACTGTCAGTTAGCATGATAAAATGTAGAACCATAACTTTTCCAAACTGTAAAAGGAATTAACCATCTTTCAACCAGGACTTTTTATGTGTCTCAACTTAAAAGACTGAAACAACATAGTATAAAACACAGATACTATATCCCCTCAATCAATGTTAAGTCTAGGATCATCTGTGCTTTAGCAGGATTAAAAGAACATGTTCATGATCATAAATCAAGAGAACTCTGCTACCTGGATTAGGTTTAACAAAATGTCAGAAAACCACTTTGTTTTTGGTGAGATCTATGTAATAGTATTTCTGTTATCTGACAGGGTTAGGTTTATCTCCAATTTTATATATTTTAATTATTTTAGTATCCATTGACTTTTATGATCAAAACCATTAAATTATGTTTCTACAAACAATATCATAGGCATCTTATAAGCTGTGGAAAATCAGTCTACTTTTGTAGTGACATTTCCAGACTTGTTCAGGTCAGGTTTAAAATGTAATGCCTGTAAGAACCATTTGTCAATATGATAGAGGGGGAATGTGAGTGGGCAGAGGAAACTGGTATCAAAGAATGACAGCAGGATGAAGGAAAGACGTAGCATTGCAAGAGTAGCATTTACTGATGAAATACAGGACACCTGCTGAGAAAAACATTAAGTAGTGACAGGGTACATCTAGTTCAGCTGCTGTTTTGTGATTGAGGTACAAAGACTACTGCTCTATGACCTGATTACTTTGTCAGAGACAGCTGACCATTTCTTTCTCAGTTGCTGCTCTAGACTTCTATGGTATGAGTCATTCCATGTGTCAGTTTCCATGAACATAAGGTAAGAAAGATACCAGTTAGCCTTCGCTGGCAGAAAGTATTTTATAAAACACCTTTTTATACGGCACAGGTCAGTGGCATTTACACGTCAATCCTAGAGTTCTAAGTGCCTCTCTTTATGATTTATGTGGTACAATTGGTTGGCATTAAAAGGACTATGAGGTGTGGTGCACTGGAACAGCAGGAGGGAAAAACACTATCGGAGGAAGTGACAGCAGGCGGCAGCATCAGGAAATGGTACCTCTTCCAACCCTCTAAACACTCCCAAATTGATCAACACAACATTGTGGAGGATAATGGAAAATATTTGTTATCTCCATAATGTAGTGGTCATTTTACAATTTAAATTGTAAATACAATTCTTTATAAAAACGTTTTTTTATTGTTTTTTATTTTTGATGTTTATTACTTACTTTGACTTTTTTAGTCTTTACTTTGGGCTCTCTGTATCCCTGTTATCGCAAACTGTTGGGAATTGCCCTTAGCATTCATCCATAATTTATACTGTAACTGATCAGACTCCATATGTGCCGTGTATTACAAACAGAAAGAATGGTATTACAGTATATTCTAAATGTAAATTGAATTCTGTTTCCTATTAACTGACCATTAAGACAAGTATACAGTAGATATCTCGAAACCTACAGTCCTGTTTGGGCTTTCAGCTGATTTTTAGAAAAACTGAATTGATCACCAGCAAGAATTTGTACAGTTTCTGTACTCTGGTTTGTCCTGCAATGCAGGTGGTCACTATTAGCTTAAGCCTTGAAGCTCTGCAGCTGTGAAGTTGTATAAAGCAGGAAACCGAAGTAGTTGGGCACAGGCTCTGGCCACACCACTGTATGTTTAACTGTATGGCCACAAGAAGAGTATTACTACAGTAGATTATAGGTTGGCAACTTACTCTCCAGGGCTGGTCATTGGCAAAGAGAAAGAGTACAACTTTAAGTTTAATCCTGAAAAAAGGCTACAGGAGTTAACCAGACATTGAAAGTTACACCTTATTTAGAAAATAAGAGCCAATGAAGGGATTTTTTTCATTTTTTGAATAGACACACTATTTTTTACCAATACCATTTGACATTATTGTGCACTTTGTAATAACAATTACAAGCTCCACTTGTGTTTTTTCTTGTATTGTGAGGTGACCTACACTCTGCCCTTGATGTGAGCAATACTGTTCATATAATTCTATGAATGGCAGAAAACTAACGAGAAAAATAACTGAGCTTATTCTGTTTAAGCTTTTCTCCTAAATCCAAGTAAAAGGTGGCATGTCAGAATCATACACAAACAGGCTACCCAAGTTGTTCAATAAGACAATGAGTATTAATGTTTTTTTCCAATAGAAAGTTCTGCAAGATACCACTGGTCTTTAAGAAAGTATATCAGTACCACCCACCACCCATGAATTTCATAGGGCCTTTATCATAGAATCATTTTGTCAAAGAGCAGAAATATTATGAAACCAGCAACAGCTTACAGCTTATACAGTGAATTGTACATTCTTGTTAAGATTTTGGCAATAATAAAATACATTTGCTTTATATTCCTATATTAAAGGATTTACTACCCAAAATGTCCTTATAGCAGATGTTTTCAGAAGAGAAAAACATTTACATGTCCAGGACTGAAAAGTGCATGTCTTGACAACAGGTTGTCCATCATCTACCCTGCTAAAAAGGAAACTGCAACTGTTTCAAGAGAGAATTCCAGACTTCACATTAGCAACATCAACAAACAAATCCCAAGAGCTGAATAAACATATCTTGCTTGGGCAGCTGAAAGCCAAATGTTCACTGGCAGAAAAGGTGTAAGTGACACACCTCAGCCTTCTGCTCATAGAGAGGCAATCACAAACTCTACCCTGAGAAACACAGCACCAAAATGCAATCATCCAAGACTGATTTTAGGCTATCAAGGGGTTAAATACTTTATAAAATTAATACACATTTGTCTTTAAAACACAACATTAGATAATGTACAACCACTTCAAAGCAAGTGAAAGAGAAAATTATCGACCACAATAATAAAATATGAGCAATTGTATTAAGAAAAAGATGCAAGGTACTTGAAAGAACGTCACCACCTTAAACCTGTGATGTCACATCAGCTGTGCTCAAAATTGTAATGTCTCATCAGCTGGCATGCAAAGTATAATTATCACTTTTTAATTAGAAATGGACTAATTTACAGCACTGGATGTTAGCTGATAACTAGAAATTTACTTTGATAGTTATATGAAATAAAGCAGTGGTTTGGCTTGGAAAATCTGAACAGAAGTAATTTGGGGGCCAGCCTTGTTTTGGATTTCAAAGAATACCATTTGCAGATATCAGAAAATTGGTGTTGCCTAAAATCTAAATGTAATTTTGCCATGTGAGCATTTTAAAGTCTTTATCCATTAACCATATGTCATAACAATTATGACATTACAAGTGGCTTTTCTTTACGTAATTTCCACTTCTGGAACCATGTAAATCACAAGACATTTTAATTTTCCCTCATTTAAAATGTGATGCTAACTTCTAATTCAAATGTCCATTATATCCCTAAATACATATCTGAGCAAAATAGGAAATTTCTTTAACATCATAAAATGGAATTCTAAGAAAGCCGTGCATTTCTTTTTTAGTATGAAATAAGATTGGAAATTGGAGAGAATTTCTTACAATAAAGTATAATCAATGTAAAAAGGATTTCAACAAACTAAGCCCTTTTAACCACAAGAATTACCTTTAAACTATATTATCATTAGTGGCTACACTGAGACAGTTTCCACCTTATCCATTAATTGAGCAATTGATCTGAGACTTTCCAATTTATCACTGAATTTTAAAAAATAATCTTAAGTGATCTGTTATGTGCGCACGTTTAATGTACACTTAGATTATAAAAGGTTAAAAAATAACATTAAGGTAGGGTCAGCAATGTTTTCCATTACTATTGTACAGAAAGTTACTTCTACATAATGATCTGTGTCAAGGCCATAAGCAGGGAAACAGCAGATTTAGTGCTACTGGTGTCTTAAAGTGATGCCACTACAAAATCTGTGTCTTTACCCTTCAAGGTACTTGAAGAAAGAAATTTGCATAGTCTTCAACACTATGATCTCACTTTAACAGATACTGTACTTATATTTTGACATTGTGATACTAGAACAAACCTAATATTAATGAGATGGTATCATTTGACATCCGATTTGTGAATGAAACAGCATGGGGCGTTGAACAGCACAGGGTGGTGCATGGCCATATTTGGTTCTCATAGAAGAATGGATTGCTATTTTAATGAGGACCCTCATGTAAATCAATCTATATAACTAATGCATATATAAAAGAGAGAAGATAGGACATAAAGTGGTCGGAGTAGGGGCAGAAAATTAACTTGTGCCTCTTCAATAAATGGCTCGGCAGAGAGAAGAATTTAAAAGACATGGCTATGACTTTGTGCTGCTGAGCATAGACTAGCTGAGGGCTTGGGAAAGGTCATGGGCATGTTTATCATGACTGGACATGCTGGTCCACGCATAGGAATCTCATAAAGGGTAATCAAACCGTTCAATGTTTAACAATACTGTGTAACCCAGTAGGTTATCTAATGAGATAATTAATGAGGTAAAAATTGGTGTCTCATTCTGTGAAGCAGAATCTTTTGTTTTGAAACAAAATGAAAAGGTAAAATCGTTGCAACCAACTAGCAATTCAAATATACCACCCAGTGTCCCTCTAACATCCTAAAGTTGTGACCTAGAGGTAATCCAGTTTCCATGCTGATTTATTCGAGATCAAGCTTTTTAAGAAGGCTCCTAATACTGATTAATGGAAGATTGACTGTGATCTTAAGCTAACGGATTTCAATACTTAACTGAACAAGCCCCTTGTGACCCCCCCCCCCCCACCACCACCACCACCACCAACTACAAAACTCTTGAACAAACTACAAGACGGCCTGTTCATACTCTTTTAAATTCGCAAAACTAACACAGAAATTCAGCAACATCAGATAGGTGTTTCGTCTGTCCTAATTTTCAAACAGATAAGATTTTAGAATGTCCACTAACATAGGGAAACACAAATTACCACCCATTTAGTTCTAGTCATGAATTGTCAAATTCCCTCCATTTATTATACCTCTGGTTCAGTATAATGGATTAAAGAGCTCTTGAGATGCTCTTCAATTCTATGTGTGAATGGTATAAACCAAACTCTAACAATAGCTTCAAAGCATATCCTAGGAGCGCTGCTGCCATCAACAAAAAAGTGCTTTAAATTAAAAATTAACATTCTTGAAGAAGAAATGGACAATCATCTTCAAGTGTCCAAGTAACTGCACAGGATCTCAAGCCCCCATTTGTATTTAATCCAAAGTTTCTTGTGAATAAAGATGGCAAATTGGGATAAACAGGTTAGGGTAGGGCAGTGTTTATTTTTATTTTCTCCTGTTTCACTCACTGTAAGTGACATTGGAGAATACAGCCTCAATTTTTTCATGCAGGTTTTCTTTCTTGAGCGAGATTGAGTGTGTGTACATTCAACATACAGCAGACAACTGAATAGCCAAATCCTCTAGGTCATCCAAAAAAATAGATCAAAGAGCTCTTCCAGTCTATTCAAATGCAATTGCTTCCCAATCACATTGTGGTGTTCTGTAGTTTTAAAGAATGGGTCACTGCTGTTTTATTGTGAAGAAGCTACCACTAATGAAAGGGACAATAAAAAGATTAGTGCTGCCAACCATGCAGGAGAAACATCACTTTTGGTTTAATTGCAGTGAACAAGGCAGATAGGGAAGCAGGACAAACAGCAGACAAAAGAAGAGGGTGCAAAGAAGGAGATAGAGGCTATTCGCAAGGTATGCTTCATCACAGTATAATGTACAAGGTGAGCATATGACTTATGTGACTCAAACTTTAACCACAGCTTCAGAAATATTTACAAATAGCTGTGTATCCTGTTTCTACTCCTGCATCTTAGTTTCACAGATTTGGGATTTTTTTTGGTAGAACACTGACTTAGGATGCTATATCCTGGAAGCCCCTAATTTCACATATCACACATTCTGTTAAGCATTTCACAGATGGCAGCACAGATTTCAAAAGGGGACAAAAACACATGTATGACCGGGTACAGGCTTCAGCGTTCTTGCACACAAATTAAAACCAAGGAGTACTACAAGAAATAAAAAAAAGGTGTATCATCAAATAAACAGAGTGGCTGAGGATTTTGCCTACCATGAAAGTCTTCCATTTATGTAAGGGTGAGAACAACAAAGAGACATTGTAGCCAGGAAATTTTGTCATAAAAATATTTAAGGTAACTATAATTCGGCATCAAAGGTTAGCTCTCCTAAAACACAAGCAGAGAAGGTTTTGGAAAACTAAGGACTGGAAGCTTCAAAAGGATAATACTGTTTTAATAAGAGTGCTGGTGGTTGAGTGGGAGTGATTGAATGCACATGTGGTACCTTAAAACACACTCTCTTGTAGAGCTTCGTATTGGCTTCAGTATAACTCTTATTTCTAAAGAAACTTAAGTGTCATCATGGCCGAAGACATCACCAACCACAACCAGCTGAGAGAAAACTTACCAGGCCTGTACACGTTGATATGGCTGCTGAAGAAGCACTGTGATTCCTGATAAATCCCTGATAAAAACAATTGCTGAAAGTAGGCTCTTGTAGTGTAGTGCCTTCTTTGCTGACTGTCTGTACTGTGAAGCCGTCTGCTAACACATTGGAGGGTCTTAAGTCTAAGTGCACCTCTGTTCCAAATGCTGACAGCTTGTAGTGTACCGAGTCCTTCTCAGACTGCAAAGATCTCCTCTTTCTGCTGTTCTCCAAAATATCGTGAGAGATGTACCGTCCCATGGAGTCTACTTCTATAGGTGTCACAAAAACATAATCTGAAATGAAATATACAGTATATGCAGAACTTCATTACCTAATAATTCAAATTACACTAATAGTTTAAAAGTTTAGTATTTGCTATTTTCGGTTTGTGTAAGTCCCCTATCATAGAAGTATTGACACAGTATTACAGGGGATTCATTATATATTGAATCTTTCAAAACTTACATGACAGACGATCAGTCGATAAAAACAGAAAAAAACGAAAACCCATGCGGAATTAAGCATGTTATATACGGTTTACCTGTCTCGTTATTAATAAAGTACTACTAGTAGTTTCAGTTGTAGACTATACTTAAGCAACTTTAATCAAATCGATTTTCGTAGCAAGTCAGTAAGTACAGTATTTGTTGGGACGGGGTTTTCAATATTAAGCCTTTAACTATTACATTAAGTCCAGTTTAAAAAATATTTAAATTATACCAGCACAATTAATATTCCAAACCTCTTTGATTACACACGCCCTCTTTCTTCGTCATTGCAAATCCACAACAGGAATAGGTAAGTGCAAAGTTAAAAGCTGAACTCTAACTTGTTCCGTCACTGATAAATCAAACTGTGTCAGCTGGTTAGCTAAACCTGATTTGCAGCGGGCGCCAGCTACTGCTTTTACAGGGAATCCCTTCAGTCGATGCGTTTGACCACCGCAGACGCAGGATTGAGGGTCAGTGCCATATGCTCCGTATCACCTGGTGAAATAGTGTCTTATAACTACACACTTACTGTAAGTTAATTATTATTAAGTAATACATAATATTTTCACATTTTGTTTTCAATATTGTCAAATGCCTTGGGGATAAACGTCAGGGATTGTTTCCCTGTCGGTAGCGGAGTTATCGGTATTTTCTAAATTGTTTAATAATTTTGTTTTTATTATGCATTTTAACAATAGTAGCATAACGTTTTTAAAATATCCTCTTGTAATACAATACGCTAGCTGCATCCCTGTCTGCACCCTCGTGCTGTTGAAAACGTTTAGCAATAAAATAAGCAAAAGTACTAACCATGATCCAGTCCACTGCCCTCACTGCTTAAAGCTGCTGTTTCAGAAGAGACAGAAAAGGAGCAACAAATCTGCAATATCTGCAAAACAACACACAAGGATTTGTGAAGACACGACATTTCACTCATTTGCAAATATTATTTGAAAAACAAAGATATGTAAATCTACGAAATGACAAAAAAAGAATAAAAGACACAGAAATAAAGATCTAAAATGAATTGGTCACCTGCCTTCATAACATTCCCAAACCACAGGGTTGACAAAAACTTCACTGAACTGCAGTTTACTATTGGAATATGCAAAGTCCATATCAACAGGAAAAGGCAATCCATTTTTGTCATGCATGCACGTCTTCTGTTACCTTCGCCTTGAAAAATGCAAAAATAACCCTCGACAGCGCTGAAAGCAAAATCTGGACATTTTACTTGTTTTGCCTTTGCTTCTTTCTTACTTGAAGGCGTTTGAATCCATTGGATTTAATTGCAAGAAAAGTGCTGTGTTACACACTGCTGCATCAGGTAGCAGGGCTACTGAGCTGCAGAGTTTGCTCTGCTACTACTGAAAAGTGACAGTCGGCTCGTGCTCATGCTGTTCAGCAGCAGTAACCCTTTCTGAAGGACCAATCAGCGCCAGCCATTCCCGGAGAGGTGTACTGGAAATTCATTAAATGCAACCCGCAGCGAAAACATCATGAATTTCCTGATGAAAACTTTTCGGAGCATCATTGTTTAAAACGGGTATTTAAATCTCTCAGATTGTACGTACACATGTATCTTGGACAAGCAGTAATATATGGAGCGATTTAAAAGGTACACGTCTTTAGCACATGGTGTTGAATTTCAGTATAGACTCAAATTTATCTAAAAAACGATTGGTTTCATACAAAATGGAAGTACAGTATAACTAATTTGTTGATTGCCGACTCCTGTCCCTTAAAAAAATATGAATTGCATATTTCTCAGCACTATTCAAAACTTTTTCTACCTTCAGGATTACTGTAAGTACGTCTTAATTTTAAAATAGTGTATTCCATGCAAAGCAAATAAATTGAAATAGCATACATAAATACAGTATATGCGCACAACAACCAAGACACGTCACATTGTGTAACAACATTAAGGTGGATGATAGAGAGATTATCAATTTTAAAAGTATTAAGTAAACAGTTACCTTTAGTATAGCCCCAGGCTTCTATTTACGGCCTGGATACAAGGAAAGCTGTTACTTATCTGCTCTGGAGAGCCTGTTTGAAAACTAAGTATAGCTACAAAGAGTATCAATGCCAGTTAATTGTTCTGCAGCATCTCACTCCACACTTAACCATTTCACTGCTAGTGTCTCTTTCTTATTTCATTTTAATTACAGGTGTTGAAAACTGTGAGCCAAAGGGACATTAATCCTTGGTAATTGCATGGCATTTTTTTACTTTGTGAAAATGTCTGCAATGGCAACATTTTCCCCAAAAGGGTATTTTTAAAATACAATTTTAATGGATTAACACTACATTTTCATGCTGACTTAGTGCAATAATGGTGTTAAACATTACACTAAGAGAATGTGTTTTAGAGCTCTTGCATTCACATTCAATATCATAAAAATGGAACCTTACCTGGTTTAACACATAGGAAATGTACCTCAATAAAATCCAAAATGCCCTGACGTCATGTTTAATTACCGCCCATTTCCAAAGAACAAAAGTAAAATAAATGTAAATTTAATTCAGTTAATTTGATACATTTCTGCTCTTTGATAAACACATTGCTATAAAGACTGACACCAACCATTTTAAATCTGATGGAATTATTCATTTGATTTTGAGGAATATAGATTGTATTGTTTTTTAATGTCATTATACAATATTCCTCTTGTAAAGTGAGTTTCACCATCCCCCCCACACACAAATCCTTTCCATCTAACCCCATCTCTCATTGGGTGAAAGGCGAAGCATTTGAAAACAACATCCATCTATGCCCTGTCAGTCACAACAGGTTTCACATTAATGCATTGATTTTCCCATGAAGTTCAAACTCCATGGAAAAAATGGCAGACCAATTGTATACTTCTCCACTCTGATATACAAATACACTTGTTAATTTCCAAGTGCTTTTTATCCTGAATTCAAGAAATATAACTCAGCATTTTCATGTTTTAAGGGCAAGACCCTTGATACCCGGGTGTAAAATAATGATTTAATAGCCAGTTAGTCTCTCGTTCTATAAAACTACAGCAAAGCAATTCATTTTGTATTGTAAAACTGAAATCGAAGTGAAGTAGCACTGATGAAAGGTACTTTATAAATGACAAATTGTGATAATCTGTCTGGAACATTGCTGAGGTGGACTATCTATGTCGAGTTAATATTTAAATGTACTCTAGAAAGCAAGCAAACGTGTAATTATATGTCAACAATTAGTTAAATTTTACCTTCACCCAGTCTTTTCAACTCTTCAGGTTACTGTCTACTATCCTGTTTCCCCACATCACTTCACCCTCTAGGGATATACTGTACTTTGCTGTATATGAGATCTACATACAGTACTGATGCCAAAATTAAATCTAGAGTATCTCCTAATAAATCAGGAAACATTTATCTATGCAGATAAGCATATGGTCATTGATTTTATTAAGACCCAGAAGGATAGAAAACCTCAAAACAAATACGAAACCTTGGTAGCTCAACATTCTGTGCCCAATTCTGTATTTCATCAAGCTCCATACATTTTAAACAGATTTCACCTTTTATTTACATTTCAGATAAAGCATTTCAGAACGTTATCAATACTTAACATTTGTCCTGTCAGAATGTTGTCAGTTAGTGTCTCGTTAAGTCTATTGCAGTAAGGTTATTCATCTGATGGGTAATTCAGTAAATACAATATTACTTAACATTTACATTCAGATGCAGTTGAAATAGAACTGCAGTAAGTGCTCTCTTGAAAACCAGCTACTGGTACTGTACAATAAGTATTTTTTTTTGTAGAATAATAAACTGCCTTTTTTTACCGTTGCTTCCAATGCCTTTTGAAAGTCAAGCACTGTTGATGTACATGTACACAGAGATTAAAATAAATGGAATATTACAGAAATTGTCAAAGGTAAGAAAACATATGTCACAATGGATACAATATTCCAAGTGTTTTCCAAGTGTAAACTGCAGTATGTAAGATTTTGTGTCTGTGGTCTTTTCTATCTCACCCTGGACTTTTTATTTTTTAATTAAATATATTTTGCTGTTGTTTTTTTTTATTCTACATTTTATGTGCTTTGGTAGTTATTTTTTCTGAGGCATTTCAAGTGTAAATCTTTTTTGCCAGTTTTAAGTCATGGTTCTCTGTATCTGCAACTAATTTATGGTTGTTGTTTCCTTGTAATTTTATTTCTAGTTGTATCTATAAGGTCTTGGTCATGGATTTTTTTTTGGTTTCTGCAATTTTTAGTAGATTATTTTGGGCATCCAGACATTTTTGAGACATATGTTTAGCGGTTGCCACAGTGGCATATATGTCTTTGTCTTTAAGAATGACAAAGTTTCTAGATCTGTTTAAAAATATTTAGGTGAAGTTGTTCTTATCAATTAAACCCTTGAATGAAAGCATCAGGGACAACATGCAAACATGTTTTATACTGTAGTGTGGAAATCGTCTTCTATTGCAGCTTCTTTGATTTAAAACCTATTATTCACATAAAAACGTGAATGATATTTAAAATCTCTATGCTTCCAAACAAAACAGAAGTAAAGTATCTTGGAAACTCAAAGTTTGTGCAATTCAGAGTATGAATAACTAAAAGTACAACGTGACATCACATTGTGAAAGTTGTCCCTAGAGAATGTTCTACAGGGCAAGATGCATCATCTGCAAATACATCAAATTCTGCACAAAAAACGGGGTACCATAATCATCAGTTGACATTCTCCAGACCTTTATATGAACATTCAAAGGATTACTTTATCTGTACAATTGCTACCAAATATACTGTACATTGGGAAAAACCAAAAGATGTTTAGATTACCACTTATCAGAATTTACAGGAAACGTTCACGATATTAGCAGATTACTGCAACTTGCCTGTCACTCTAATAGTGGTAATCAGTGTTATGAGTCAGTGTTCTGGAGCACGTCTCACACAAAGAAAAGGAACAAGAACTGATCTTCAACAGAAAGGCTTTGAAACCTCTCCAAATTAACATTGTGACATTATAACATAAGTCGCAGACATTTCACGTAAGTCTACTGCATTACTGTGTACAGACCCATGACTACTGTCCCACTGTTACATTTCTTTCTGAATAGTGCTTTCTCAAAATGCCTTTTTGACCAAAATGCCCTGAAACATAGTAACCTTGTGTACTAAATAAAAGCTTCCTTTACTTTTTCAGTAATTTGATTGTAGCTCTATAAATGTACTCTAAAGCAAATAAGATCAGATTCCTTAAGGTACCACAAAAGAAGAAATACTTACAAATTGCATTATATAAGAGAAAAAACATTTTGCTGGATAATTATACTTAATGGTACTAAATGGAGGTCAAGTGATATGGCAGAACTTCCATTAAAGAGGCTTTAAAAAATGCTTTCTCTCTTGCTGAAATATCACCTACTTTAAACCTTCTTGTTTAGGAATCTGTACTAGAAAGAACGTAAAACTTGGCAAAGCAATAAACAAATTACTTCTAAGAGGTCAACAGTGTGAAGTTTCTTTAAGGATTTGCTTATTACTTCCTCAGTGTTCTCATTTATACAACCTAGATCAGAGAAGTGTGGTTTTGAAACAGACACAAACATCTGTAACCATAAGATTAATGAAAAACTATATTGTGGGGATTATAAATTGGGTTTTCTTAGCCTGGCCCTCATCTTGAGAATAATACAAGAGCTGGGCTATTTTGTCAGGTTTTGAAGAAATTGACTTTAGAACATACAGTACTGTATAAAAGTATCTGCATATAGTACTGTAGATGTACATACAAGGGTAATTTTTGTAAGCATATTCATTATGTTTCATACAGAATACAAATACAGTTCCTTGAAAAAGTATTCACATTCTCACTAACTTAACATTTGATGAATTATAAGTAATATATGTTTTTCAAATGAGCAACTTTATTCAAAACTGTAATGCTCAAGTGACACACTGTTATACAGTATGTGAAGAAAGCTTGATGTCAGCAAAACCTACAACGAAGATATACAATTTGAAATGTATTCACCCACCTAATTTAATACCTGGTGTGAAAATCTTTGACAGCAATTGCAGCTGTCAACATTTTCAGGATACTCTGCTAGCTTTGCACAGTGGAGTGGTAGAATTTTATCCATTCTTACTGGCAAAATTACTTCAGTTCTGACAAGTTCATTGGGGATTGTAGAGTGTATGACCCTCTGATGTGACTGATGTGACAACCAATGACATTGTTGAATGCCAATATCATGTTGTATTAGATACCATTTAAGTTTTATATAAATGTTATTATTGTGTAATCCCCGATTTGAGTCTGCCTATAATTGTTTCCAGTTTACTTTACCAGGGATGGCTGTATTCATTTATGTACTGTATTTGCTTATCAAAAAGGGCAATACAGCTCAATTTTATAATCGCAAAGGACTTTCTGAGAAGATGATTGGAGATCAGCAAATACACACGTGTGCATTGAACAATTTATTTGGATCTGATAAGACTACAGCTAATCACATGCACATTTTCTTCTTAATCCAGGATCAAATCCTACTGCTATGGACTGTTAGCCTGCTAAGCACATGTGCAAGTAGTGCAGAGAATACAAAATGTTCTGCTGTTATTAAGAAAACAACCAGATCAAATTTTCACAGATGCACATGAAAACAAGTCAAAATGAAACATGCATGATTTGATGATACACATTTGCTGATTTATTTTTCTGTAATGAAGCACATTTACATTTAACAGGATGTGGGCGTCGACTTTTCATTTAGATCATAATTACCAAACATAGCATGCTCTGGGTATCATGTCAGAACACATTAAGTAAAGTATCAGAAGAAAAAAATTTCACCTTAATTAATTCAAATTGCAGCTTACTGTACATCTAAAATCTATCAAGGTGTGATGTGTAGGAGTGCTATCTCATAGAAATACAGTGCAGCATATATTATCCTGTGGTGTTTCACATTTGCAAACAAATTGTAATTCAAATAAGGTAAGCTGCTCTGCAAAGCCATCTGGAGCCTTAAATTTAAACCTAGGGACAAAAAGTAGTTTGATAAATTCTTTGTTCCGTGTTCTAATCTATGCGCAAACTTATTTAAAGTTGCTAAGAAAAAGATAGAAAAATATTCAAGTCACCTTTTCCAGGTATCAAGATTAATGAACAAGTGAGAACAGTGAGAAGTGCTTTCTCAGACACATTCCTTTTCTGAGCTCCTTAATCACAGTTTAGACAATATTATTTGGCCTGAGTCCAACCCATCTGAGAATCCTTGTTAAGAAGCTGAAACAGAGCTGAACTAGAGCACACCAAGAACTGCCTCAAAAACTCTACCTGAAAATGCACTGTTGGTGGCCCTCAGGCCACTTGAATGGAATCCAGCAGAGGCACCTGGCTCTTCTCTGGACAACTGCCAACACTGTAGCTGAGTTTGACTTTTTCAAAATTTCTACATCTCAACTTAGATTTAGTTTATTGTTGCAGTCTATTGCTCTTCCTTTATGGTAAATCTCCTGTTGGTGATATTTACAGTACACAAAAGAACTTTTCTTTATCCTTAAAGGTTTTTTCTACTTTTCTTTATCTGTAGATATTTTATTACTGACCTGAGGCAAAAACAGCACGTTGTTTTCTGTTCTATTGTGAAGCAGGTCAACGAATCGGTTTTCAATCAAAGGACTGTCCTCTTAAAGATATGTCCGTGCTCCTGTCTAATGTTTTTACCCCTTTTGTAACCAAATTATGACAGGGGTCACTGACATGAGAATAGTAGACTCAAGCTTTTGTTTGTAAGTGGTGATACCATTTAAACTATCCTTCAGCTCATGTCGGAATTTTTCAAGCCATGGTCCTCATAACAGTGAAAAATGAATGTGCATAAGACTGCAATAGTTTAAACATTTTGTGAAAAGGGTGTAATTTGCACTGAATCTGTGTAATCTTCTATTATAAATGTTTTCTACCGACACTGGAGAGCACAAACTTTGCTTAAGGGGTGGGTAAGGTACATGAAATATAAACATACTCAAAAATGTTGCTTTGTATCATATTGTATGAATTAATATAAAAACAAGTCCAGTCCCTTACTTTTTTCCAATCAATAAAATAGCCAGCTAGGGTGAACATAAGACATGTATCATGCCTTCAAAATAAAACAAATATGTTTATAATAAAATCTACCCATAGCTGAACCTATCTTTTTCTAAACATTTACATCCTATCATTTCATCTTATGCATCAAACAATCTTCCTATTTTGTAACTAACAACTCAGGAAGTCCTGGAATCAATAGTTTAGCATTTCAGCTGAGTCCATATCACTCATGCTGATCGCTCCCCTTGGACACATAACTACTATTCTCTAAGGCACCTTCGATAATTTTTGTACACTCCTGACCGTGAATAATACTGTACAGCCAGATTTAAACTAGCCTTCCTCCACAACCAATCTGTAACCTTCTCCCAAGACACTCCATAATCAGACTCTCTCATAATACTCAATTTATTATGCAGCTTCATAATCCTTTCCCCCACTTCCAAAAATACAATGGTCAAAATTAATATTCTGCAAGAAAACTGCAGTTTGGAACTTACTCCCTCCTTCTTTAAGGTAAAACTTTCAATCCTGCGAATTTGCTTAAAGGATAATTACAAACATTAAGTAATTCTTAAAAAACAATTCTGCAACCTTTTCGCATACTGTAAATGGCTATTCAGAACTGTAGATTTGTAAGCTTTCTTTACGTCTATCATGATACCCTTAGTCTTCTCTTCTTTCCCCTACTTTTAATTGTTTCCTTTCATCTCCCCTGGACCTTATATTCTTTGCTTAATATCTGGTTTGTCACTTCTGACTCTTGGCCCACACTTGAATTTTTTTCCCCAACACACATATTCTTTGTATCTCCTCTGCACCTATTCTAGAGGGCAGAAACATTCTGTAAACCAGCTTCTTGGCTGATTTTGCCCAAAAAGTGTATGCATATGTCTAAATTGCTTCTAACGTTGACTAAACCTTAATCTCTTATCGTTTTTATTGTATAAATTAATGACTGCTTCTGTGTAAGGGCAGCATAGTGGCAAAGTGGTTAGCACTGCTGCTTTGCAGCTCTGGGGCCTGGTTTCAATTCTGGACCTGTGGTGCGATCTGTTGAATGTCTGTCTGTGTGATCCCCGTGATGGACTGGCGTCCCATACAGGATGTACCCAGCCTTGTGAAATAGGCTCCATCCTCCATGACCCTGAATTGGATGAAGCATGTCAAACACTGTAGCAATGCTGCATTGCATGTACTGTACTAAAATTGTCAGGCTTCACAAGTTATTGCTCATGTATGTTATATAATCAAACAGAATTTTCAAAAATTTGAAAACCTTTCTGCTTCCATTCTATGAGTGTAAGCTAGCATGTTATTGAAATATTAAACCTGTTTACCCTGTTTTATGCACTCACACCAAAGGAAAAAACAAACTTTCAGCTTCAGAAAAATGGCTGGGCTGGGTTTTTTATGTCTCTCACAACCATTTGCACAACATGATAATAAAAAAATAAACCATGCAACATTAATTTCCTCAAATATACCTTATTCATCTCTAAAACCAACCTTTAATATTGCAAAGTTCAATCTACATTACCCCTAATTATCCATCAGCCAACACTATTTTGGTAAACCAATGTGCATGAAGAAAACGCATATCATAGCAAATGCTTTATTTAGCAGTCTGGGGTTTTGGGTTAATTCCAACTCATACAGTACATTGTATATCCAGTCATACAGAAATGTCTAGATATTTATAAAAATTTAAAGAAATTTGTAATAGGGCTTATACTACAAACATTCAGTAAAAGCATCTGTGAACTCAAATCGAGTAAAATGTATCCTTAGAATTGCATGTTCTCACAGAATTTCCACAAAAGAATCACATGGGAAAAAAAAGAATATTTTTTATCAAAAAACCTAGATATGTCTTAAGATGTTATAACTGTAGTTGTGTAATGTTTTTTTTTAATTACACCAGATGCTGTGTAAAATGAAAAATTACTTTTTTTACCTACATATCTGGATAAAAAAGATATGGCACATATACATATAATTTAAAATAAGCAATTTCTCTGTAAAGACAAAACTTTACACCACTACATCCTCCTTGAAATAATAAAATAATTGGAACATAAAATATTGTGAAAGCTGTTTTTTTAATCCTAATTCATAATTTTTCTTCCCCTGAAAAAGAGAATGATTACTGTGGTAATTTAGCCACTAAACTGGCTTGTGTTCATTTTGATTGGGCTTTAAAAATCAAATTGAATATCATTTATTATTTGGTTAGTCACATAATTCCATTACCAGTTCCAGACTTAATAATAGATAAAAATATAAACAAATCAAAGAATAAATGGTTGGATGTTAAGATTAGTAATTCACAAAGCTAAAATGCTATCGTTACTTTGTCTCTTATAATTACATATAATTTTGAATCATGGAGACATGATTCATTGGGAGGAATTCATAAAAGCTTGATTATAATGTTATAAGTATCAGTGGGGAAAAAATAGTTTTATTTTCCACTATTAAATATTACAGGGTGAAGTGGTGGTGATATGTCATAGTATTTTTTCTTTCTACATGTTGTGCATACAGGCAGGTTGTGCCACGTTATTTTTACATACAATATTGTAATATGCAGTGTTTTGCAAAAGTATTCAGACCCTTGCACAGTTTTCACAATGTATTGCTTTAAATTTTGCAGTCAAGATACTCTGTAACAATTAATATTTGTTATCAAACAAAAAGAACTAAATAGATAACTAATCTGAATGAAAAATGGAAAGATTTGATTACATAAGTAAAGTATTCAAACCCTTAGCACTGGCGAACCTACTGTAAATCTCTGGACTCTGTCGGCATGCGATAAATAGTAGCTCTTATAATTTCAGAATAAAAATATTTATCTCAGATAGGTTCCTTGATCAAGTAATGAATTCCAAGCAAAACACCAACCACGAAGACAAAGGTACTTTCAAAGAAAGTCAGGGATAAAGTAATTGAAAAGCACAGATCAGGAGATGAATCTCAAATACAGTATATTGAAGTCTCTGAAAAGCCCTGTAAGCACAGTCAACTTAATCATCAGAAAAGGTGTATTACACAGCCCAGACACTATCTAAATTAGTCTGTCCAAAGTAAGCAACTGAGCAATGAGGAAAATGAGAGGGGTCCATCTCCACCTCACCTCAATAGATGTCTCCATCTCCATCAGTTTGCAATAAAACACCTCAGTGATCCTGCAAAAATGTGGCAAAAGGTGTGATCAGATGAGACCAAATTGAAACTTTATGGTCTAAATGCCAAATGTTATGTTTGATGTAGACCAAATACAGCACATATCCAAGAGTCAACACCATCCCTGTATTCAAGCTTGATGGTGGGACTGAAAAGCCTGTTAGGAAAATAAGATGGAGTAAACCAAAGGCAAATATAACACTAAAGTCTGTTTTAGTCCTGTAAATACTTAAAACTGTGATGAAATTTCACTTTACAGCAAGACAATGACCTAAGCACAAGTCCAAAGCTACACTGAAGTGCATTAAAAATAAGATATTGTCTATATCAAAGTCCTGATTGAAATCCTATTGAGAATCTGTGAAAAGACTTACAACCTGTGTCCATAAGCAATCACCAAGCGCTTTGAGAGAGCTTTAGCAAAAACTTCCAAGACGAATCGGCAAAAGTTGTAACTTACCAAGATGATGTGCAAAGTGCCTTGCCAAAAATATAAGCAACTGTAATTGCTGCCAAAATACTTCCACCAAAAGAATTCTCAGGTCCAAATCTAGTTTTTACTGACATCTGCTGTAACTTATCTTACCCTTAAAACTCTTGAAAATCTTAGAACATTTAGATTTTGATTAAAGTATGAAGTTTAAGAACTTCGTAGTCATTATTTTGTATTCAACTTAACATTCTAATGGAGCTCTAATGGAGCTAGTTCCACTGTGAAGCCCACTAATTCTGAAGTACCTGAAAGATTATTTTTGAGGCTGATATTGTTTCACATTTCTATGTGTTGACGATGTTATTTGCAAACTATTTTACTGTACAAACATTTTAATTTCCATTTCCACACTGTTGACACTAAAGCTTACTTCTCTTTCAGAGGAACCACTAGACTCACATCTTAAACTGTAGAGGTAACAATTTTTTTCTGACCTAATTCAGTTAAATAAACAGGAGCATTGCCATCTCTGAGACTCATTTATAGCCATGAGAACCATAAGGTTACATGCATCCCGTTTTCTTAAAAAATTAAGTGAATCATTGAGTGAGTCTCAACTGAAATCAGTTGTAAGGAATCTAGTGGGCTTGATGAATCTTTACTAAAATGTAATCAAGATGTTGAGGTATTCCTTAAAGCTTTCTACTTCCATCTAACAAATATAGCTAAACTAAAAAACATATTGATGACAAATCATTAGCAGCATGCTTTACATGCTGAAGCTTGATCGTATCTAAAGGACACCCTACAGTATACTCGTAGTCTTTCTTTATCTTCCTTCTTTTTGGAACTTCACCAAATTCTTATCAGAGTGCATTCCATTGGTTTATAAAATTCAACACAGTACATTTGTGACTTGACTTTGTATAAACAAATCAGGTTTGAACTTTGTATGAACAAAAAGACCCCCTCAAAAAATCCATTAAAACCAAGGTCAAAATATATATTCAATTTGGTAGGCTATTGTTTCAATGCAATGCAATTTAAACAGAAACTGCCTAAGTTAAGAACTGTGAATTATTTGTCCCTACATAAATAAGGCAGATTTATAGAACTTACAGTAAGTAATACTGCTGTAGTTAGAAAGACAAAGATCAATGCAAACTTGTGCTTTTTCTGTCCACATGTTACAATGTCAGTCTAAGTCTAATGTTTTTGAAGTGGCAATCTTCATCATATGCATTGTCATTCACATGTATTGTTCTAGTATAATAATCACCCACTCTTCAGACATTTGGTTCATCCAGAACTGAGCAACAGAGAAATACAAGATGATCTTCTTTAAAGGAGACTCCCTTGTGGTGTTAACCACTTCAACATGTGCTTTCAATGGAAGTAGTGGCCGCTAGTCTAATCAATATCTTCTGGCATAATTAGAGACTGGTCTGGAAAAAAAATATACTTCTTTCGTGTATCCTGTGGTGTATAAGAGAGATGCCTTTGCACCAGGGCAGTACCACTTTCTAAAACAAGATGCTTGGTCTGAGATTTTTTTTTTCAAATGTGTCTGTGAACAACAGACGCATCTCATCTTTGTAGAGTGACAGGCTGCAGTGTTTCCTTTGCTTCCAAAAATAAGGAAAAAGTATAGCTTCCTTTCTCACAAGATTTACTTTGGTTATAGTTATGGGTCAAAAAAATAGTTGGTAAGCACAGTTACATGATAGTATTGCCTTGTGTAGTTTGAATATTTGGATTATGGTATTTCCAGAACAGCTGGGTTTACAGATAATGGGTTGTTGGTATTGTTTACTTGTTTACTTTTAATAAGTAGATATCAGAAAGTAGTGCATTTCTATGAACATAATTCACATGCGAACACATCTGGCAACCCTGCCAAAGAAGCTGTGGCATGTGCATGCAGTTTTGTATGTTGATACAAAAAACACCAAGTGCTCTGTTCTTTGTGAGTATGCTTTTTTCCTTACTGTCAAAATGATGAATGTCATTTTGGATTGAACCAAAATTTCAGCTTCATAACATTTAAACATATTAGCTTTGTCGAAATAAAACAATTCCAAAGTAAATATGTTTTTTAAGTGAAATTCAGTGTTATTAACAAAACTTTGGTCATGGAGTATTGCTGTTTGAGCTGATACAGCTTTTCACAAATAATCAGAAATAAAGATTCTTTCAAGGGCACCACAGCAGTGTGACAGCCTTATTGCCTAACAATGTTTGGAACCTACAGTATGTTGGATTCTTGAGTGTGGTGCCCTCGATGTGCAGTTATATCCTTTGTTCCCATTGGTTTGAACCAGATGATCCAGTGTTCTGCCACAGACAACAGGCTGCCACAGAATGGACTGTCATTCTCTTTTAGTTGAAAATGTATTACTAATACCTACTATAGAAATATATAAATAAGAATAACCCCTGAGATTTACATTATGTTCTTGCACATTCATCCCATTCTAGTAGTTTAGTCATTTTCATTTTATTTGCAAATATGTCTCAATATTTTTAGAACTTAACAGAATGTACACATTTGGAATTAAGGTATTTTGTAATGTGGAACCTCCATCTTCCAACTCATATAATGTATTTGTGTTTATATTTATTCTTGTAGGTAGCAGGAATGTTTTTGTAGGGATCTAAACAAAAAATCATTCTTTCTTCTTCTTTGCATGTTACATACAAACAACATATTAACATATTAAAGGAAATGTGCACTTAAATTGTACACCCAACAATCATCAGAAAACATCTTATTCCCAGTACAGGTCACCAAAACCCTAAGCAGGGACTGTCCAGGAAGCAATGGGCACCATGCAGGACTACATCCTAGTCTGGAAGGCTGTCCATTGCAGGGCACATAAACATGAAGGGACAAACACATGAAGGAAAGACATGACACTTCAAAGAGAAGTATAGCATTCACACACTTTATCTATAGGTGCATTGGAGAATTAATAAAACACTGCAATTTGCAGAAGTCGTACTTTAATGAAGGTAAGATGCCACAAAAAGCTGGTAAGACCTTTGTCAGAGCATTCTGTTTTCAAAGATTTCACATTCACAAATTAGTTTATTGACAAGATAAACTCAGCACTTTTCCTGCATCAGGACATGATGATTGTCATATCTTTTTACATAACATGAAGTATGAACATAAATGTTTGGTATTTACTCATTGCTAGCAGGTATACAGGTGAAACCCCTTTCAAGTGTGAAGACAAGGTGAGCATCAAAAATAGAAGAGGGTACCCCTGTACCCTCGTGTCTCCACGTGGTTTGGTACAGACACTGGGGATGTCCATAGATAATATGGACGATTATCAGTACCCCCTGCCACTAATTAACAGGCAGTTATCTAGTTAGCTACCGTGATATTTAAGTCCTGACTGCAACCTTGCTCAGGGCTCTGTCACTGGGTTTTCTCCAGTCTCAGTTCGCACTGCCATGCACGGCTATGCTTTGCTTTCACCTTGTCTAGCTTGATGTGTACCAACCCCTTGCTTAGTTTCCCAACCGAGTTGCCAGATCCTCCATGGCTTGTTGTCTTTGTGACTATCTGGCTACATACCTCACCTGCCTGAGGGACTGTTTTGGATACTCCTTTGGATTCTGCTGCAAATTTTCTTTCTTCTGCTTCCTGCTTATCTCCACCTGTTTTCCTCGTCTCGCTGTACACCAGCCTGCGCCTGGATTCCAGTTCCTGCCTTGGAATCATCGCACTCTCACAGACTGCTGTCATATTACAGTAATGGCACCTGCCTGAAATTTGTACCAACCCATCATTATGACTTTCCTTGGATAAACATTCCTTCCATTCTTCCTGCCTTTACCACGTAATACATTTTTTTATTTTGTTGTCAGTTTCCTCCTTAAAGTGAACAATATTTTAGACTCAGAAAATTCTATAATTGTTTGGATAAAAGGTTATGATAAGATTAAAATGATTACTTAATTAAAACTGTAATTAAAACAATTTTTGTCTTGGTACAAGAAAGGCAAGCATAATAAGTAAGTTTTTCTGAACATTGCTCACATACAAGAATTCTGCACTTTAAAATTGTTTGTGCAGTGAGGCCAACGAAAAGGTGTACAGCTATTGTAAAAATACATTTGAGATGCCAAATCTCATGTTTTACTGCTGGTACAAGAAGAATGGTGTGTTATCACTCTTTCTCTCCAATGGAGTATTCCTTCCAAATGCCCCTGGCATGGAAACAGGGCTGCTTTGTAGCATTGCTTATGTACTGAAAAGATCATCATGTGTACCTCTAGAGAAATGGTTACAGCAGCTCAGCAGGTTGAATAGGCTTTAAATGGATCAAGAACTAGCTAAAGCATTCTCGTGAAGGACAGAGAGCCTTACTATTGATTTGTGTGCGTTTAAGTCATGACGGGCACACTGAGAATACACAGTGGATGTCTGCAGATGTCCTTTGAACAGAGTGAATATTCAGTGGCCTTTCTGCCTGTTTCTCTGGTTCACAGTTTCATCTGTGTTTTCCTTAGCAGTGTTTTCTTAGACAAGGCTGTGTAAAAATTGTCTGCAGAAACCTCAAATTAAATACTGAAAAATTATTCTCATAGCACAGTGTGTAACACCCAGTTTGTTCCAACTGGAATTTTTTGTTTTGGAAGCCAAAACTTCCCCATAAGAATCAGTTTTCATTTCCTCATATCTACTGTACCCTGTTTAGTCAAAGTTGAGATACAGTATGTCTTTCAATTGCTTTTGTTATTTTCATCTGCTGTCTTTACAAGAAACAAATTTAAAACATAAAATCAATAATTTGTCTCAGGGTGTTCTTTTTTATGCTCAATAATGAATAAAGCATGGAACTACATGAATAATTTGTTAAACACTTTTGTCATCTGGCTTGAGCTAAAAGATTGGCCTTTTGTATATTTTCAGTGGTTTAACAAAAATGTTCTGTAAATATATACAATATGTTGAAAGGGAGTTTCTTGCTTACTTGAATCACATTTGTTTCTTTTTTTATTTTTTCTTGTCATGAAAGCTTGTTAGCCAGTTTGTAAATGGATACTGTACATTTCATCACATACATATTTTGGAAGGTGGGAGCAATTATTTTGGGTTTCAATTAAAAGTATACTGATGTTACTAAATACTACCTCATATAGAAGAGGATTTTTTAACCAAAGGTAGAAGTGTTAATACTTTTAATTCAGTATCAATTTTGAGTTTAGCATTATGTAACAAATTTCCTTAGTTGAATAAATAAGTTTTACTTATTTAGTTATTTAGAATTTAGTTCACACAAAAATCTGGATCTTGTAAATGTGAGTGGCTTTAAAGGAACAATGCTTGCGTGTAATCTGAAGTACAGTATAAAAGAGAAGCCATCTGATACACCAATACTTTAACCAATACAGTTAAAGTATTTAACACCAAAACACAAATGACTTAAACCATCATCGATTGTATCACCAGTTTACATCAACATAGTTATATTATATATACCACACCTGCTTTTAGAATTGATACTTAATTGATTGTTGTTAAAAGGATATCTTTTATTTTTTGCTTCAACCAATTGATGTACAGTTCACTTCAATGGTGTGACATTGTTACAATTATTTACAGTAGTTCAGGTGGGGAGCTGCTTCAGCATGCGTAGTCTGAAATAGAACAAGTAATAGATTTATTCCATGCTGAAAAGAGAAGAGAGAAAACACAACTTTTCAGCTGTGAAGCCTTCTTCAGGTGTGAGCATTATTTACAGTAGAAGTCTTTCCTGATCCTTTGCTCCTGAACCTATTAATATAATATCAAATATCTTTACTTGCTCATAAGGATCCCCAAATGATTTTAACAGAATTGGTCATTTTCCAAAAATTATGGAGGGCAATTTAGAGTAATTTACAAATGTAAACATATGACTGAAAGTGCAGGAGCAAAACCCACCTGTTGTTTCTGAATGTTATAGGATGAGACAATGCCCTTCAGCATAGATGAAACTGATTTAATTAAAAAGCCATTCCATTCCAAAATATACGCATGTTCAAAAACAAATTCAAGACAATGACAGTATATTAATCTGTATACATTAAAACAAAGTTTTCTGAAAGGATGGTCACATCCTGTGATGCAGTACATTTGATCCTTTAAGGAAGATCATTTATCTTATGCCTCCAAATTTACAGTTTATATTTACAAATAATTTAAACCTGCTCTGCAGAATGCAATTATTCAAAAACCAAGCTCAGATTTAAAAAAAAAACCTATGTAGTAAGCAATGAAATGTAAAATCATTTTAATATTGTATTTATGGGTTTATAGACCTTTTAATGCCTAAATAAGTGTATAAAATATACATCTAAAACTTACTTCTAAATACAATAAAATGAAATTCCAAGTACACCCAAACATATTGTAACAGAATAGTTTATTATTCTTAATTTAGAACTTCCCTTATTTCTTGCTAGAACAATTTCTAGCAAATATTTAATGTACAGTACTGGACTCAAACAATAAACTTAAAAAGAGTAACTTAAAGAGACAGCAAATAACAGCAAACACTGCTTAGATTAAAGTTTGTTATGTTTATAGAAATCCAATTTCTGTTGAAGTGAGATGTATTTGCACTGTTTTGTCTCAACTTCCCTTAGAAGCAATAGCAAACATTTGCCTGAGCTTAACCACCATGATCACCTTCTGTTTCATCCATATCATATGACATGTAAATTCAATTTGTTCAGGAAGCTCCAACACTCCACTTGGTTGTTTTTATGTGTGTACAATTCAAGATTTAATCTTTAAAATTTCAATTTTAAAGGTTTAAAAACTTAATGCTGTAATAGAAGCATACAATACATTGTACTTAATTCGGATATGCATAAATTGACACAGATGTGTGCAAGAGGTCATTCACTTAATTTAAGAACAGTTCGTGCAAGGTGGAATTGTTGAATAAATAATGAAGGAAAGAGGTAAAAAAAAATATCTGAAACAAAAGTAAAAATAAATAAAAATAAAATTTCCACATATTTCTATTTCTAAATAGCTATCAAATATTGATAGCTGTTTGAAGACCTGCTTTTGTGATTTGGGTCTCCTAAAATTTAATACGTTCATTGAACTTGCTACTACTTGTTTTGTGATGAGGTTTGGACTTTACAAATAATCCCACATGTTGAAATAAACAGTGCTTTCAGAAGTGGTTGTAGTTAAATATTTAACTCTCCTTAGTACAGTAGGTGTGTGATTTGCTTTGAAAACATGAGGAGACATGTCTTCCCAAGCTCATGAGCGTTGAAATAATAAACTAAACCAAACACACTTTGGAGATCCTTCCATATAAATGCTGTACTGCCAATTATATTTAATTTTCAAGGTTTTAAACCTTTTTATGTAATTTTGTCACCATCCAGACAATGATAGTTTATTACCTCATTGGGGGGCACCTTATTGTGAATGAAAAGCGTTATCTCATTTGGTCCTTAGAGTAAATATGAACTGACAACAAAGCAGTTTAGTGTTATCACATGAAGCTTCTTACCTTTCACTAGGTATTCAGTAGCTTGACAAAAGATGTGTACAATGGTGAATTTAGGTTAAGTATTATGATGAAAGACCAAGCTCTCACTTACAAATACAAAGGTTTGTTGTGCTTTAAAATGAATGAAAATAAAATAAAACTGCATTGTACTTCAAATTAATGCATTTTAGAGAAATAAAATGATGAAAAATCTGAGAGAACTTTTTTTTACTAAAGTAAATGTAAGGGGATATTAAATTGCTGATTATGCATTTAAACCTTTAACACCCCAGGCAATGTATAATGTTACAGTATGCACTACCATCCTATATTATGATACTTTATACACTTTATTTCCCAAAATGGTTCCAGGAGTTCTAGATTTATTGCCATTATTTTCTTAATTTGTGATCTCAGTCATACCCCAAATTACATAAAGCATCATTTTAATTAGCCTGTTCTATTCATGTTATGCCTTGGCACTATTTAATGTGTGGGATATTTGGTACCTGATTGAAATAATGCATCTTATAAAAACTAGAATTATTTAATGGTCAGCACTGCAAGTCAGCATTTTCCTTCTTCTGTACATCTAAATAGTTACTGCATTGCAAGTATAAGGTTTGTTTACAAAACATAACATGGCCTGATCCTGGATTTCTGTATAAAGAATCAAATCTATTTGCTATTTAATGTTAGACTTCAAGACACAGAATATAAATCAGTATTCCCAAATACAACAGTCTATATTTTACCACAATAACTGTTTGTAATTAGATCATCATTTGATGACAAAGGTAGAATAAATAAAAGAGTAGCCCTGCCTTGTGCCCTGTGATTCTGGGTCTGGCTCCATGTTGCCACAAACCATGCCAGGAATAATAAGCAGCTTTCTAATAATGGATGAATAGTTCAATAAAAAAATGGTTAATATTAAAAAGACAATATAATATAATATATATAATTCAAGCTATTCAACAACATATTTAGAAATGGCATAAACTGAAATGGAATTCTAAATTCTAAGATACTTTGTATCTATACATTTTTTTCTATTCTTATGCTATAACAGTTCAAGTGTAACATTGCTAAATGTAATATCTACTGTATGTACTGTAGTTTAGGAGTTCTGGACTGTAAAGATAATTGCACCTGTTTGTCTTCCAACATTGCATGAAGTACAGTAACACTACATTAAAACTCATTCATTAAGATACTTTCAGGCCAAGCATCTCATGGCACTCTTGAGTTTATGCCCTACTTTATGAGTGACTGAAAACCAACAGCAATGTGTGGTTGCACCAGTGGGTTTTTTGGGAAGTATCAACAGAAACCACAGCAGGATCTCAGTCTAAGTCCATGACAGCAGTGCTTGATTTGTAAGATTCTTTCTGGTTTGCTCTCAGGATGTCTGAGCTTGATTTATTTAGTTACATTCTTGCAAGTTATGATAACACTAGATAGAATGTTCTATGAGCTCATTCATACACCAGAACATCTATCATTGCAATCTTTAAAATAGTATTTGGGAGTACAAAATACATATCTAACAGAATATTGCTCATTTTAAAATGGTAGGAGTGTCTTACCTTTTCAGTTTTCTTATCAAATTAGCATCAATAACCATGATTACATTGTCATTTTCTATTAGTGCACAATTCCTCATGCTAAGACACTGTTAATCAGCATTGTATACATCATTGGTAAATCAAACTTTAGATCTTAGTATCTTTAATTAATGTTTACCTAAATGAATGCTTTTTTCAATAAATAAATGTAATAAACTGGAAATACAATTTTGACTTCATTAACCCATTTAACATTCATTTTAACTTATGGAATATGAAAAGTTACCTTAAAGCAAGCATAAGTCTAAATGTAATTTAATACCCTGGTATAAATGCATAAGAAGGTACAGTAGTTGTTTTTTTAGTATGGTTATTTCTCTTGTTCCTTTAAATCTTTCATTTATTAAACATTTATTGAAGGTATTAAGGCATAATTTAATGTTAATTTTATGTGCAACTCTATAACAAATTAACACTTCAGCAAGACAAAATTGAGGGTTCTTGTATTTCTTGTATTATTTCTTTGATGTTTTTTTTCAGATTCCCTTTAATGTTCTTTTTGTAGTCTGAATCTTTAATTGCTTCATGAAAACATATCTGCTGATAGGACCACACTAAATGAGACCCACAGCCACCATTACCACACACAACACCCTCTTTGAGACAGATAATGGTCTGTTTCTATATTTGTACTGCCATACAGTAAATTCCAATTACGATTTTGGCATCCAAAGTCGTTTACAGTGTTGTAGTTTTATATCTCAATAAGAGGCATTGTTAGCATTATAGTAAGTGAAAGTAACACAATAGAAAAAAGGAGAAAAGCTTCATTCATACAAATATGTACAAAATGTTAAAAAAAAGGATAAAATGTTTAAGATTTTTAAAAAAAAATAATGAATGGCTGGTTGAAGTGAATTATCACATTTCTATCTATACAGTCATGTCACAGTATTTTGGCATCCAGTTAAGGCAGTTATCATGTCTGGTTTTCTGTTTTATCAACTGCACAAAGAAACTTCACTGTGTAACAAAATTTTAAAGAAAACATTTACACAGGGGTGACTTTTGAATGTTGAAAGATCTTAAAAACAGATATCAGTAAAAGGTTGCTGGATAGACATTTTGAAGTGCAAACTTAAAAGAAAATAAGATTATTATATTACAGTGCAAGAACACATCTGATTTTGTTCCCTTGTATTTCTGTCACAAGTATTTTAATGTGAATAAAAATGTATGCTTTTGATTAATAGTTCATATTTTCTACAGCAATCATCTGGGAAGCTTTGATGAATATTATGAGACTTATAAAGAATACCTGACAGGGATTACTGAAAGTAATTTGGATTCATGCCATGTAAGAGGATAAGCAAAATCTGTTTTGGGAGCCAGTGTCAGTCACTGACACAATTGAAGTAGAACACAGATTTGGGTACCACAAAGCAGAACTTAAGCCTATTTGTAAAACCACACAAAAATTAAAAGAAATCCTGTTTTTCTTAGCCGTTTTATTAATATACCTTTTTATAACTCTTAACATTTTAAGAATATAATATAGAAAACTAGCTAAATTCATATATTTCCTAAATGGATATATTTAGAAAGTGGAAAGTGTATATTTCCACTAAAAACTACCGCCCTTACCACCACACACACTACTAAACCTTTGTCCTACTTTTTATTTAATATAAACCAGTTGTTTAAGCAAGACATGAGGTATGAAGGAGATATAATTTAAAATTTGTCTGGTCTGAAAGTCTGTATAACCCAGACCCTCTGACTGAAACAGCAATACACATTCTCTAAAAGAGAAAGCAATGCTCAGATTTTTTTTTTAATTTTCAGTCTGGATATAGCAAAGAGCTTCCATTGTCGAACCACTTTGCATTTCAAGAAATGCTTACATCTCTTAAGCCCTAACCCAATGTTATTTGGCAAACCACAAATACCTTTAAAGAATGACTAAGTAAATTATCAAAGCGTATTTTTCTAATTGCTCACTGCCCAATATTCTCATGTTGATTTTACCAAAATCATCATGTAATTTAACCCACTGTTTTGCTATTTCTTAACAATTTGTTAGTATTTGTGTCATTTAAAAGTTGTTGTGTTGTCATGAAAGACCATTTAACTAAGATATTCATTTTATGTTATAGTACATTTAGATATAATAATGCAGATCAGACTTTATGGAAATCATACAGCCTACACTCTATTCTCACAATTACATTCCCATCTGACAGTACCATATATCAGAATTTCTGTCCTTAACTTCCTGCATGTCAATTGGCATAAATATTCAATTAATTTAATACAAATGTGTTGCTTTCTATGTGGTTTTTGCCTGTGTAGTAGAGATATTATTCTGAAATTACGGATTCATTCCTTTTTTTTAATTTTCTGTTCTGTGGGCCATATTCTGCATAGAATGCTTACAAAAGCATTGCTTGAAATGTGTGCTTTGCTACCACACGTTTAAAAAAGAGGAATGAATATCTTGGTATGAGTCACTTCATAGCAAATTGAATAATGAAAGCTGTAAGAGCCAGATTTCCATATTCCACAACAACGTGCCAACATGAAGCTATCACCCATGAGGAAGCAGTTCTACTGCTGATGACAGCCTAGTGCTGCCACATGGCATAGGCTTTTAGCCCAGAGGCATGGCAGTCATTCTGCTCTCTTTACTGAATCCCACAGCAACATGATAATTCTTAGGCTTATGGTTATGAATGTGTGCAGGATCAGCAGGAATGGAGAGTGGTCAGTGTGAAAATGTTTTTGAAGTCAGTTTGGATGTTGAAATTATAGCGTTCAATAAGTTGCACAGTAAACATTTGTTGTAAAAATAAATCAAAAACACCAGAGAAATCTCAGTATAAATAGCTTTGGTTCAAGATCTTTTGATTCCAGATGAAGTGTTTTTTTTCAGAAATTCTGACTTAATTTGTGGGACTGGTTCAATTACTTTAGGATGTATTAATTATTTGTTTTTTTATTATTTATTTTAGTTTTCTGAGGTTGCACAACTTGTTTATTTGAAAGATAAATACATTTTCACAAAACAGGTAAACACAGGAATGTTCATCCAAACATAATTTTTATACAACACTTTTTTTTTGTCTTGGCAATGAATACAAGTGCTTAAAATGATCACTTTTATTCATTGCCAAGAAGACCACTTTTGTATACATTTATGGAAATGTTGCCTTGAACTCGAAAGCTACTTGAGAAGGAGAACAAGGCTTGAGGCATTTCATTTCATCAAAAGTAATGAAAAAATAACAGATTTAACATAATATTTTAAATTATTGTGCATTGTTTAAATACTGTATATGTATTATCTTATCGTTGGAATAAATTATTTCTGAGATTTAACTCCTAAGCAACCAGCAACTGAATACATAAAGGAATATATCAATATTTACCAATATACAGGAATGGAACAGAAATGAAATAATATGGATAATATTGTTATATGCAAATTTATTTTAGCTCTTTTTGAAGTATAAAATCTGGGGCGGTATTCAAGCAGTAATTACAGGACAACGATATTGACCTGTTTTCATAGGGATTTTGTGACTGGAGAACCATATACTGTACTGAACTGTTCGGCTGTATTAAATGTATCCATCAAAACATTCCATGAACTCTTTTCATTCATGGAAAGAAAAGAGAAAACACAATTCTAATCCAATGCAAGTCACATCAAGCCTTAAGACTTTTGTATAACACAAGGAGCAATGAATTAAATATGATATGTGTATCTTTAAAAACTAGTTGGGGGTACAAACTGAGGTCACAATTAGGTCATTCTCCAGTGTGAATCTGTAGCTTATTAATGACTCAGTGAGCAAGGGAGTGTACATTAAAGGCATCACTTTCTTAAAAAAGGAAAGACTGCATGCATAAGCAAAATATTTTCAAACCACCATAAATGCAGGAGTGCTAGACAGCATAATGATGGGAAAAAATGACTTCTTACCCGGTGACTTTAAAGTCTTTGAAGATCTGTTCCGGTCAGCATCTAAATTCTGGCTGAGGGGTGTTAAGCAGAGCTACATCACCATAGCTCCCTCACTATAAACTAGGAGGCCACTGCTGATCCATGCAGCCAAGCAACCACTGACCATTGTCTGAGGTCAGTGCCTGGAAACTTGCTTCATCTTTTAGGCTCCAAGGTCTCACAATAGAGCAACATGAACCCATGACCTTTTAACATAGGAGGACAGCACACTAGAGTATTGTATTGTAGGTTTTCAAGTTTTGCTTTTAAACTGAAGTTATAAGCAACAAGCAATAAATACTTTTGAATAACTGACATGAAATAGCAGTGCAACAATTCCAAAGTTTCATTCATGAAGTAGCCACAAGAACTGTGAGGTCGTATATGGTAACTGCTCCCCATTTGAAGTTTTGAAGAGGTTGTTCAGTGTGCTGTCATGCAGGGCCAAGTTCGCTTTCTTTAACTGGACAGCAGGAAAGAGACTCCCATATATGCCTCTAGATTAGCAGGGTAATGTTAACTGTGAACCTTTGTACTCATCATTAATTATCTGTATCTGTGATGTTGAACCATTACATTGTTTCTAAACTTATTGTCCCAATTAAACAAAAATTAGGAATAGACATCAGCCAACTTGAGTTTAAAGCACACAAACAATTTTTATATAACAGGTTGTTGACCACATGTTTTTCTCTTATTCTTTTTATGATTACATGCACGACATTGCTACAGGATCAGCTATCACTTCTCAATTCCTGACCTCCCTGACTACAATTTAATCTATATTTTGCTGAATTAAGGGACACAAGGACAAATAATGTATGTAAAATAATGTAAAAGCATTTGAATAAATTTCACTCTTAAAATTTGAAATACAAAACACACACTACAATGGTGTATATTTCATAGGAAAGAACAAGTTATTTTAATTACCTGTGAAAGTAAAAGGATGTTTATTGAATAGAATAAACCCGATCTTTTGAAACATAGAAGTTTACAAAATGGTGAGTTGTATGATGAAACAAGTCTTAACTAGCCCCTAAACCTTGAATTTAAATAAAATTTCTGCTTATTGACAGATTAGCTCAGATCCTTTTATATACAGCTGAAGCCATAAGATAGATAATGTCAAACAAAGAACACTGACATACTGTAAGCAAAGTGTATATCACACTGAATATCACAGTTTAGGTGGGTTATAACTAAAGAGAAAACATTTAAGGAAGGTAATTACAAGTGATCTTCACCCTTCACTGTTAAAAAATCATACAATAACTGTTTCTTTTGCTTGCTTTGATCTTTAGTACTTGCTTAGGGTGATACATATAGAATAGAATCAACTTTGGTAATTAGTAATGAAACAGACTACAGTCTTCTGTCACAGATACATATTGTAGTAATACAATTTGTAAAATGTATATTTTAAGTAGCATCTTAACATTTTATTTTATTTTAATAAAGATGCCTGTATTAAATTTTGATGGGTGTGTATTTATGTTTTTTTTTTAATACTGTATTTGTATTTTGGAACAAATACACATATCTGTTCATTTTTACATGCTCACATACAACAGCAGTCTGCTTTCCTTAAAAATCTACCGAAGTCACGTTTAATTTTTCTGCAGACTTTTCAAGCATAAATCAGATTAATGTGGGCTAAATAGAAGAAAACTGTTCAAGTAGATATAAAATTCATTCATTTAAAGAATGCAGACAATTTGTCCCCTGTGGAAACATGTACATGTAATAAGATAAATTGAAAATAAAATTAAAATGTATCCTTTCACACTGTAGACATTTATAAAAAAATTGTTAAAAACTTATTTTAAATTTTAAACATGGCCTGTTGGAATATAGCCCATGAGATCCAAAGCCCACTACAATATCCAAATTATTTTTTTCGGTAGGCCATATTATGGTGAACTATTTACCTTTCCACACAACCCTAGTCTACAGCGAAATAGTTAAATTTCTTTCAAGTTTGTATTTTAACATAATGACAAATGACAGTCTTTGAAAGGGTAATGTTGTACAGTACATATTAAAATGAATAGATATATAGAAAATTATTACTATATTTATATAAAACAAATCTGCTAATTGAAACTTATATTCTGCTTAATCTTGCTCACAGAACTAAGGGACACAGATAATCAGAAGATAATAAGAGTCTAAATAATTAAGATCTATATTTTAACACTATTAATAGCTTACAGTTTTTTTAAAATAAAAATTATGTGTTTTACAGGGGTTTTCTTCATCACTTTCTCTCTCTATGGAGATTAAAAATACTGGTAAAGTTATAGTGTGTGTTAATTTGATTATCTGTCATTTATAGAAGCATAAGTTCCACTTGGTCTCTTTAACAGGACCTTTTCTAATGACACAAGTTAAAGAGTATGACGTTTTGTGTCATACTTACACAATACTTACAGTATGTCTTCAAAATACACTTTTATTTCTACTACTAGTGTAATAATCAGAAAAGAGTCTTAAAACTCCTTTGGGAAAATTCCAATTTTCAGTTTAAAACATTTTGATGATTGGAAAGGATAAGCTGAAATAATGAGAAACTAATTTGAGTCCGTCAAGAACAGAAAGTACATCAAAAAATGTTTTGGATTTCCTCTGATTTGTTTTTTTTATTGTGTGCAATTAGAGCATTTCCATGGAAACAGAAATAAAAGCAAACAAAAACCAGAAACAGAATATTTGCAATTAAAAATTTGTCCTAATTAACTGTTGGTTTTACAACAACATATCATGGAAAACACTGGGTTGACTAGAACCCACTTAAATGGAACTAGAGATTAAGAGTTTAGAAATGACTTTCAGAAACAACTTATGCTAAGCACTGTGTCGGCAAGATAAAAATCAAATTACTTCATTCTGCCCTCTGTCTACTATGAGTAATTATAAATTTTGCAAGGACGACATTTGTTTCTGAATGATCTGTTACAATGGCGATTGTTATTTCTGATTTGTGTGGGCACTTTGAAAAAGTTCCAAGAAAAAGGAAACATTTGCAGTTGTCCACTGTCTGGTTCTGGACTGATAGAAGTCCAGGGTAGGCCCTTGTCTGCAATTTTCCGCCCTGATTAGTTACAAAGAACTACAATTTTGTCTGGATATGTGCGTTGGTTTAACTGTCTAGGCATCATTTGAGTTTAATTTTAAATAAATCATGTTATGTATACTGTGTATGAGACACATGAAACCATTTTGAACAGACTAAATATTTACATACAGTAATTGAAATGTTATTTATTGCTTATCCTAGCTATATTTTAAACATGGATAATGTAAGAAAATAAATTCTGACAAGGCCACACTGAGGACATATATCATGCATCTTTTGAAGATCGACATTCTCCAAGTACTTTAATGAATTATTTTTATTGTAAAAGTAAATATTATTTGCATTTCATTATATTAAATAATGCTTCTTTTATTACTATTTTTCATTCTCTCAGTACTGTATATACAGTACACATTGTATATTTTATCATGCAAATTATTTATACTATACTTTAATCTGTAAAAATACAAATAGAGAATACTTTCAAATGTTTCAACAATGATTTTCAGTTTATTGAATTGGTAAAATAAAAATTATGTGCGCATTCGCACAAGTAAAGAATAGATAGATTCTATATCAGAATCTACACATCATTGAACCAGAGCTGATCCTGGTTTCTGTAGTGTTAAGTGTACTAAAGAACATATGACCATGGATGAGATACAGTACCACTGCTTTAAAACAATCACATAAACACATTAATATTGTATAATGCAAATTTTTAACATAACATAAAATATTTGTAATTGATTGTAATATATTTAATTTAAATTTGACCTTCTGGCACAGCGACACAGAAAATGTGGCAAAACAGTTATAGATGCAACTCCTATATAACCTAGATATAAATTGTTTCCATATGTGAATTTCATCTAAGCATGTAAAGATAACCATGTGACAAATAATCCCAAAGCTTGTAGGAAACTCATAGAACTGGGTAACATAACATTTCATAGCTGATGTCCTTGGATAATAGGTACAATATTCAAACTGAACATGAAAACACGAACACTGTTCAGATAATATTTCTCTAAACAACTAAATCTCAGTCTTGGTTCACCAATACCTTCTTTGAGTAAAAGAGTTAGCAATTAGCCATGGACTGTTATAATACAGTAAATCAAGCAAATTACAGAAAAGGTCATTTGTATAATATGAACAAGAACAAAAATGATCACTTTATTGTAGTAAATCCACAGAACACATATTTAAACATGTCTTGTTTTTTGTGTTTGGCATTAAAAATGCTTTCTCATTTCTTAATCATGTGAGCATATTGTTACAGTGAGGGAGTGGCAGGTGGCTTTGAGAGAAGGCCATCTATTATTAAGGAGAAAAGCTGGGTAAAATGGGATAAACCTGGGCCAATTGAATAACTGGCACCCAGATAGTGAGATTCCGCATGAGGGAGAGGAGCAGATTGGATAGGCTCTCAAGGTCACCTTTAAGTCCCTCACAGTCACCATCAAAAATATTTAAAATCTAGAGGGTCAGATGCAGTGGTGTAGTGTTTTGAACTGCTGCCTCACAAACAAAAGGGTCTGGGCTAAGGGTTCCTTTCAGTACAGTGATAGCAGGCTTTTCCTGGTATCCTTTGTAATTTACAACCTCGACAAAGAAGGCAGGTTAGGATAAGGGATTACAGAAGTAAAATGCCTCACAGATAAATCTGAGTACAATGCATCTTGTGACATTTGTGACATGTTACAAATGTTAAAAATTGTATCTTAACCTTGTCAAATATTTATCTATAGAGACATATCTACCTTGAAATCATCTTCATTTAATGGATGTATAACTTCGAATTTTATTTAAATAATGAAAATAACCATATCATCTGTTTTAAAATGCCTGTTACAGTAACTGACAATTTAAATTGTATTCTGAAAATTACAAAATCTCAAGTGTAGTCTGCTGAGTATACAGTATTATGAGAACACCTTGAAGTTAAGAACAGAATACCTGCTGATGGAAATACAAACTATACATCGAAAGGTGTCAGTATCAATCTGTATTCTATAACTTATAATATTAAACCAACTAAAACTATTAGTTAAATATAAGAAAAAGGAGGGATTAGAAAACAAGAACCTAGAAAATAAACTCAAAAGAAAATTAATAATGTCCTTTATACAATATATTAGTGTCTAACATAGATGATTGAGCCATCAGTTCCTTTAAAAAGTGAATCATTGAAAGTCACTGTTAATTTTTATTACTTTGTATGGGATCTTCAATGTCAGTCTTTCCCTGGTAACAAATTCCCCCTGACGTTAATAAAGCTTGATTTTAAATTGAAACATTGAAACACTGATTCTAATATCGTAATTATTGAAAATAAGAACTCAAATATGGAAATTTGTGAAAAACGAAATTTCACTAATTTCAATACTTGAGTATATGCAATCATAGGCGACAGCATAGCATACTTGATTAAAAAATCATTCTGTTTTTCGGGAATTTGTACAACCGTGTTAAGGAGGATTGCTCTGCAATACATATTCTGATCATAATGGTCTGTGGCACTTAAACGTGCCATTGACTTTGATACCATTTGTTGAAAATCGAACTAGCATGCACTGTTCATGAAATATGTGCTTAGTAATTTTTTGAAAATAAAGCAAAAGACAGACACAGTAAATCAATCACTAACTGCTATTTTGCTTTGTGGGTTTGGCACACTGTTGGAGAAAAAAATGATTTACATGGGATGAAAAACCCACAGGGACTTGATTTGAGAAAAAATGTATCCGTTAGGGAGGGAAAAATGTTTCTCTGGCTGAATGATGGATTTCAGCAACAGATCTAATTTGAATCCAACAACATAGGTGATAGAAAACATATCTGCTGGACAGAGTTATACTGAACTATACTGAAGTTCAGTTAAGCCTCACAATTATCTGTTAATTTAAAAAAAATGTCTTTAAGCTCCTCAAATCACAGGCTTTTACTGATTTATATTTAGTTTATTTCTGTTAAAAGCACACAGTCAGGAATTACAGATCGTTCACCTTCATTTAGAGGTATGCAGTATGCTTTATTAAAACGTAGCAAGACAATATAGTCCTTAGCATATCATTTATCAATATTTTTCAAATAAAGAAACATATGAAAGGTAAGAAACGAGGATGCCATCTAGCTCACTTACATCGTACAGTTGCTTATATAGAAACTGCATAAAAATCTCATCGAGCTGTTTCTTGAAAGAAGATAGGCTATCCTCTGTAACAACATGGCTTGATAGTCCACATCCCATCACTTCCTTGTTTATAAATATCTAATTGTGTTGATTTTGTCTTTGCTTGAAGGATTTGGAATATTTGAGTATATTTTTGCAGTCGTTGATATTTAAGACATAAAAGGTTTAAGTTTAAACTCTTTTAGCCTTGCAGAGAATAATTTCCTTAAGTACATATCTAGCTGTTCTTCTTTGGACTGATTCCAGAGCAGCAATCTGTTTTTTGTAACTTTTAGACCAAAACTGTACGGAACAGTTTAAATGAGGTCTTGAGTATATTGTAAAATCTTAACATAATATCCCCTAATTTAAATTCTGAACTCTTAACAAACTGTTTGTCTTTTTATTGCTTTCTCTTCTTTGTCTAGAACAGTGGTTCCCAGCCCTAGTCCTTGGAGGACATCTGTGTCTTCTGGTTTTTGTTTAAGTTTTCTGTTTCAGTCATATTTTTAAATCTGCCTTTAGCTCTCAAATAGCTGTGTGGGATTTGTAATTGGTATCAGCCCAGTACCAGTTTCAGACCTCCCCTGATTTAAGAGTTAGCTGATCTGTGACCAACTGGATCTCAGAAGAAGGAAAATAAAACTTATTGTGGGAATTGGTTGACGCACTGTCTTTCCCACCTGTGTCAGATCATTTTAAATTTCTAATCTGTTGAGAGCTGTTTATACAAAAACAAGGGAACCAAACTGTAGAGAGTAGTTCAGCTAGTTTCAACTGATGTACTGGTGTCACAATTAATATAAACCATCAAGAACAATACTGTTTATTCCAGACCTTTACAGAAACCAGCAGACACCATCATTTTTACAGAGATAATTTACATACTATTGATTATCATCAGACACTAGATGTCAACTGATTAGCAGTTTAAACCAGATTATATCGGTAAATACCAGTTCAAACCATGAGAAAACAGTTTCTCCTTTCTAATGGAACCAGCTGTAATTCTACTAGGAAATGTTTACTAACATGTTGAAGAGAAGTAGCATAAAGCTCTCCAAACTGAACTTATTCATAACTTATAAACTGAGTTATTGAGAGCTCAGTAAGAACAAAAATCAGAGAACACAAAGATCCCCTAAGACCAAGGTTAGGAACCACTGGTCTTGAAGATGTAAATTATAACCTAACATAAAAATATAAGTAATGATTAAGGGCATTATGATCAGTTCCATTTGTTAAAGACTGTAAACATGTCCCAGACATTTCTGACAATAGTAGATTACTGCACAATATTTGAATATTATTTCATATAACTTATAATAGTATAGCACTTTAAACATTAAAGAATGACAGAATCTTATCCATCCATTTTCTAAAATATAAACCCCATAAATTCTAGCAACATGCCCTGTAGAATTCAGATTTGGGTTTAGGACAGTTCAAATAGCTGAAGTCTGATGCTTATTGCATTTGAAGATGTGGGTGATAAGGATACCTATAATATTATTACAATGATCCAGCATAAAGCAAATAATTTTAAGCACTGCGCTTGGAAATAATTTGTAATGATATCAAAAAGTAGTGCAGTTTGATTTTCTTGTCTTTATTATCTAGAGCACAGGTACCAAATGCTAGTGTTTCTCTGTCATCGGTCAAGCTGAGCTTTTAACATCCTCAATCAGCTCATTATTGACTTACTTTGACCAGTACTGTATAACAATTTCCCTCAGCTATTCAAGTGAAGGTGCTTTAAAAGGGATCTAGAAAATCTGCAGACACACCAAACAAGGATTTCAGATGCCCCAATTTAAACTTATAGCTCTCTGTCACTGTTTTGTCTATAAGGGATAGGAAAATCTAAATAAAAAATAATTATTTAATCAAATCAAAGTGGTAAGGCTTTCAAATGCACAATTTACATTAATGCTTTAATGGATGCTTCCTTTCAGTGAGGAGTACTGAACAAATATTAACTTGCAAACTTGGTTTTGGTGTTAATGTATCATTGTGCCTCACAACACTGGGGTTCTGGGTTCAATTCCTGGGGTGCTATCTGCATGGAGTTTGAATGATTTCCTCTCATAGTCCAAAGACATACTTGTAAGTTACAATGATTGGCTTCTGGAAAATTGGCCCCGGTTTTGAGTGTGCAAGTCTGTGTCTGTGTGTGCTCTGCAATAGACTTACGTTCCATCCAGGGTATATCCTGCCTTCTGCCTGCTACTGGAATAATTGGTTTGAAAATAGATGGATGAATACAGCCATTACGCAATCATATATAAACCTATGGTAGTGAATATTTTCATAAGCAAAATAGAACAAAGTAGAAATAAGAACAATATTAAACACAGCTTAATTGTCTTTCGTGAATTTGAGCTCCCAGATTCAAGTAAAATGTTCGGTTAAATGTATTGTGTGTTGTGTTATGTCTTACCAGCCCTTAAAGCAAATTTCCCGTCTGGGACAATAAAAGGAAGTAAGGTATAATGACTTAAATGACTGATGTTTTTGAACATACACACACAGCTTAAATTTCATTGAATTTTCAGTCACCACAAGTTAGAGACAATCTGAATTGTAGTATTGTTCGATGTACTGTAGAGTAAATTTAATACAATGAATGGCATACTGAGATTGAAATCCTATCAATTGTAAGAAAAAAAAAATCTGTCTGTCAAGACTTCTTTTTATTTAGGAAATCCCCTCTTCTCACCCAAGCCTTTCTTCACTTATAAATTCTTAACATAAACAATGTTTTCACTGCTTTCCTGTGATCTGTTGCCAAGGATCCAGATGTGTGTCAAGATCATATATTGTGAATTGATGCCTTTTCTTTGTGCTCACGTGAATAGCTCATCTTCTCATTAGCAGAATGTCATATTAAAAGAGATTAGGAAGTTGTCAGGATACTTCACCAACAAAAGAGAGAAACCGAATGTTCTCACTGGATTTCCATTTTTTTCTTGTAAATTAACTTAAAGATTATGCTTACTGGTTATTAAACATATAAACTTGTGCATAAATGTACTAGTACAACATCTGTGTTGCTCATTTGGATTAAACTTTGAAAATGTAATCTTTATATCTGCATTCTTGAAACAAAATCTTTAAAAGTACTGTAGCTGATGTTTTTTGTCATCGTTTCCCCTTTTATTTTGAGCTGTCATGCATAAGAGAAATATAAAGCATGTTACTCCCTGTTCTGAGGCTTCTAAACCACTGGTATTCTTCTGAATGTATTGCATATATTCAGTAGTCTGCCTTATAATGCTAAATTGAGTTGAGCTTTGAATGTCAAATTTACCTTTGATCTGCTCAGGTAAGTTTATAACTTCCAGACCTTACCTCCTTCACCCCCACATCTTTGTGAAAGACCTACAGCTTGTTATAGGTTTTCCAATGTTTGTATGGCCTTAGATTTAAAAAAAAAACAACTGACACTTCAGGATCATTTAAGAATGTGATCGATCACTTTTTCATTTATTAAGATATGAATGACTAAAATGGCCACTTTTCTCTCCTAATCTTCCTTATGCCAATATTATTTCCAAACGACTAGATCAGAATACAAATTAACTTAGTGTTTTAAGTTCTAAATTTCTATTTAGTTATCTCAGTTAAGTTAAGAAAATGAGAATTTTGTTTTCCCAGGATTTATAAATCAGATTTCAGATAACAAAGGGCAATTTCCAAATTACTGTAAGCTAATGTGTGTACTGTAGACTTGTACACTGGGGAATATATCAGCAAATATAGATGTGGCAATGTTTGTGTTAAAGCACAAATGCTTCTATTTAGTATCATGGCTTGGAAACACAGTCCTTGTTTATCTATTTGCCACAAAGGCATTGAATCCTTGAAAGCATGGTACTTAAAGATCCCCCTGCAAATTATTGGCTTGTAAAGGGAGGGGAATAAGGTTTGGTGAAATACCAAAATTCATATAATGATGTTTTACATTTTGAAAATAATAAATAAATTCTTAGTCTGAGGGATTTCTTTTTGGAATCCTCTCTTAACACAAGGATATTTACCAACTTTTAGAACATAGAATCACTGCTCTTGGGGTTTAGAATTAAGCTTATAGAATTACAATATCATTTTAAATTGTATTGCCATGGCAGTAGTCTTCAATAGTCAGAGACTAAAGGCAAAAAGAAATTTTATTGCAACATACTTCAGTAAGTGTTTGGGGTTTTTATGAGAAAAACTATTATGTTAAAAACAGAAAAATAAGTTTTACATTGTAAATATGTAGCTTCTATGTACTTTGTATCCTGCTGGTATACTGTATAGCATTAATTTTGTGGGAATAAATATCAGTCCTATTTAATCATTTCGAATTCAGAGATTTGTACATAATACGTGTTTGTCAAATTGTTGAAAAAATAACTCTTGTGTACAATCATAAATATATTTCAGAAGTGTGAGAAAAGTGTGAATTATGATATTTTGCTTTGCAAGACCTGAAGGATGTTCCAATGATTAGCCAGAGAGTTAAGTTTAAGTAATAATGTTTTGGCTAGCAATGTCACAATAATGATTTATTTTGCTGGGAGTTCCTCTTAAGCTGACTGGGGGAACCTTTCATTCTTTGAGAGATAAATTAGTCATGGTTTAAAGATAAAACCATAGCCTAGTCTTTGGTGGCAAAAACTTGGGGTAGTCATCAGTTTTCTAGACCTGTCTTGTTTGATCTCTGTTCTGGTTTAATCTGAAAAAAAAAAAAACAATACAGTAGATAGAATTCATTCTGACTATTCATGAGATGTTTAGAAATTTTCATATCCTTTTTATGAGAAGTATTTTTATAAACAAATAAAAAAAACATCAAAGTGGATGCTAAGCACTTTGTTTCCTGATGCAGTCCAAACATATATAACATACAAACATTATACCTTTGATGAAAGACTTATGTGAAATAGAATCTTCGATCATCCTTTTCAGTCCCGTTCTAGAAAGTTCTTTATCAATAGAGTCTTGGCAACTACTGCATTTGTTAATTAAACCAAATCAGATTAATTCATTCTGGAATTATGGAGTTAAATATATTTCGTTACACAGGACTTGTTTTGTTTACTGTACTTACTTCAGTACAATATGTAAGCATTTATGTATTTCAGCAAATTCATTATGTTTAAATATTAGATACTAAACACATGTGATTGTGCAAGCCTCAGACAAATTATGACATGGAGGACATGGCTGTACTGTAATTAGTTTTATAATATTCAGTTATATTGTCTTCCACCCAATCAGCCAATCTTTTAACAATTATAAAATGTATTACTTTTGATTGTTTAAAAATAAGCTGTAGGCTTTTGTGGAATTGTACTGTACATTCTTCACAACCGATATGTTCTCATCAAGACAAAAGAGAAAGACACTATTGAAAAACTTTTAAAGTGGAACAGCACTGCTACAGTATTTTTATATTTTGGGATTAGAAATAATCAGCATTGATAAGTAAATTTCAAACCACAAAAAAGTCAAATGTACGCAGTAACTTGTAAAACCTCTAATTTACATACAAAATAGACATACATTTTCAGGCAGGCTCAGAACCATATTCTGCAATTCAGAACTTCAGACAACAAAAGTGATGTGAGACTATTACATCTCTTTAATCCAATAGAAATATTGCTCTCGACTTTAAGATGGTTTTGCTGACAAATACTACTTACTTGTTAACTGTGTTGAAACACTTCTGCAGTGAGATGTCTGCTGCACAACCTGTATTTATTTGCTCATACATTTAATTAAATTAGTCATTACAGTGACTAGTGAGCAGTAAGGACTGCATCACATCACAATTCGTGGAGACTCTCACTCTCGCCTATGGCAAGACCAGGGATTTTTGACAACATTGGCAACTTATAGTACATTCACAAAGTGAAAAGCAACAGTTGACATACAGTATGACATATGACGCTTTATTCATTGACCCCTTTTTAGAAGAATTCAGCAAAATAAAAGGGACAGATGAGCAGTAAGTTCTAAAAACAGACAAAATTAAATAATTCTGGAAATGAAGAGAGCACATTAAAAGCAAACCAGAATTTTTCAAGAAAGGAGAGTGAACTTGAGACAATACCTCAATTCTTTTGATCAGAGGAGGTGCACTAACACTAAATGCAAAACCTATGTACGTCAATTCAGCTTATACTTAGTGGTTTAGGGTAATATGTATGGTAAGATAGAACTATATATACACCTACAGCTGAAAAAATACTGACTCTTTAAACAATGTATATTATACTGTAGCTCCTATGTGCATGATGTAACCCCGTATTGGTAGCAACCATTCGTACCGAAAACACAGAAACAGACTGAACTGATGAAAAAAATGCTATGTTTCTGATGTAACCTTATTTAGCACAAAACTGCTGGGTGTGGTTTTCAAAGAATGAAATTGTATATCAGAGGAGAAAGCTGAGCTGGCTTTATGTGATTTGTTGACAAGTTTTACCACTTTAAAGAGTTTTCAGAACACAGCCTATATGTAAGGAAATTATAAAAATCCTTTCAAGGCATATTGTATGTTTTTTTTTGGTTATCCCAATTTCAATGAAGTGTTCATGATTGATAACTGTGAAAATCAGTACCAATAACATAGTTTTTCAACATTTATTTCTCTGAGAGCAATAACGCAGTACAGAATACTGCTGTTATCACAATGATAGAACAGTGAGAGATTTGCAATATAAAAATCAATATTATATCATAATTAGCACAGTGCTTTTTAACTACTTTATTTGAGTGAATTGAAACACTAGCATACAGAACTGATATCTATAGTAGATGGTACTTGTAAATGTTCTAGTCACAAGTCTCTACAGTTCATATCACCTAAAATGTAGATACTGTCACACTTAAAACTGCTGTCAGTTTAAAGACCTCATGTGTGATGATAAATGTATCTAATGATTTTAAGGTTTCATTATCACATAAGGCCATAGACCATGGCCAGTGTTCATCTCATTCTCCCAGTTGTTCTAAGACATTCAGCAGTGGTTATCTGGAACATTTACCATTCCTTAAGGCTGTATGTTTTGTTTGCTGTTTTACAAGATAACATAAACATTCAGTCACTCTCAGGCTTTTCAGATTACAATGGTATCTTTTATGCTTTAACGTTATCTAACTAAGTGGTAGTAGTTTATCCCTACAATTTACAGATTGTATAGTGTTGCTAATCATGTCGTGAGGTCTGTTAACTTTGCTTTCAAAGTAGTTGTTTTATCAGCAACAAGTGACTCCTGCTGTATGTGATAATGCTCAGTAAAGTTGTAATGTTCCACAAGCTAATTTCTGTGTAATACAATTAAAAGAAGTATGCAATCACATATATATTGTATTTGTGTTCATTTATGGATTTGTTTTCTGTATTTATACCAGAACACTAGATTTTATCAATAGGTATTGTGACTGCATATTGTATCTCTAAACCAGGTGTAGTGTTAATATGTACAGATGTGTAGAATCAATATGAAAGGGTCTATTCATCAAGAATACAACAGACAAAAAGGTAACAATGAAACTGCAGATGATAGAAAATACAAAGCACAGTCTCATCACTTCCGCCTTGTGGAAGGTTTTGAGTATAGCAGTCCTAAATCTGACAGTAAGTATGTTATGATCTGCTGTTGCCTATACTTTTGTTTTTGTGTATTATATTGGGACATAGACAATTAACTGTTTTAGATTTATGGTTTATAAATCCTGATTTTGTTATCAGAAAAAAGCCAGCTTAAATTAAAATGCAGATATCCCCTTCAATAAATTACTGAATATATAGTTCAGAGAGACATTTGTAACATTTCAGAGAGTAGATTCAAAACATGTTCTACTCTGAATGGAAAATGAGCTTCAAAGAGAATAGATTTGTAACAGGAAGAGTCATGCTGAAGCTTGATGTCTATGTGATATTTGGCAAATAAGTCCTGAGATTCTTTCTGTAATTCCTGGTCTGTCTTTCAAGAAGGGGGAGTTTAAAATCATAAGACATAGCCAAGAGCAAGCTCTGCATTTTGCATTAGCCATTTCTGTTATTACATGTCCACATTCAGACCAAGCTGTGGTACAATGATGATGAAATTAATGCCAGCAACAGGTGTTTGGGAAATAAATAAAGGTGTTGTAATGTTATGCCGGCACTTAAAGAAATTATTGGCATGTATTTGGTGCATATGTCATGTATGATTGCCTACCGTTAGATATATAAAGAAAAATATGAGACCCCTACTCAACTTCAATATTTCTAGAGTTGTTCTTTTGATTTCATGATGAAAGGACAGAGGAAAGAGAAGGACATTTCCAAAGGTTCCAGACATATTATATGGCATTACCTTTACTTTGGCTTTTCTTCCTCCACTAACGAGCCCTGTCGGGCTGAGAAAGCTTTCTTCATTTCCTCCTGCTGTTTTCCATCACTCACACAACAGGACACTGAGACAACAGTCAGCAACATCCTTTTCTTTTGGCACACATGTGCTGAAAAGATTACTAACATTTTGTTCTTCTTAGTGATGCATTAAGCTGTCATGGTTTGAAGGATTAGCAGCACTGAATGATAAGACCCCCTCCCTGTCCATGCCATATGTTGAAAATATAGGTGGGTACATAGATATTGTTAGGGTGGGGGTGTTATCCCTGCAATATCTCTGCAGTTTCTAACTGTAAAAAGCATGTATTGCAGAACTAGGATGTAAGCACGAAAAGAAAGAAGAGCCTGGATGTTCATATCATGGTTGATATTCCTGGAACAATATGTGCTACAAAGTGAACTTCTTTGTAACTTCAATGTGGAAAAAAAGAAGGTCAATCAAGTTTGTAGAAAAGTTCCTGATGGAATTAGCTTTTTCTGTCCCTGCCATCTCATACAGGCCAGGCTCAAAATGTAATTAAAATTAATTGTAGGGCGGAAGAGGGAGTTGGTAGCGTGAGCTCTGCCCCAATCTATAGTATAGTCATATAACCTTCTATCAAAATATTTAGCTCTTAATTTTTCAAGATTCGATCAAGCATTCATGCTACCCTCAGAAGGGAAGGGTGCAAACACCTACTACACAAAAGAACACGTACCTGTATGTATTCAACTCCATTCCCTTACAGCACTTCATAACAGCTTTCGAAAGGTGCCCATCAATGCACTGCTGAATGTTTCTAAACATCAACAGGGTGTGTTTCATTCTTCATAGAATTCTCTCTAAGAAAAGGATCCTAAGGCATTGTTCTGTGTAGGGGTTGTCTTCCTGGGACATTAGAGAACTAAGGCTAACAAAAATAAATATATCCCACTTTAACTGTCTTTATGAAAGATGATGTATTTTTTTTTTCAAAATGGCAAGCATTTGGCTTTGCTGGTTTGAAGACACACACGATGTTAACAGCAGACAGAGGGGAAAAAACATTCATTCAGACAGTGAATGTAAAAATAGAAAGAATAAAACACTGCAAATAATTATGGAAAAATCCAAACAACATTCCACTTTATGGTTTCCTTTCATATAAGGTATTATTTTCATTGTTGTCACACACACAATGCAATCCATAATAACAATGGTATTTCAGAAACACAGACTGGAAACTTGGTGATTATTAATAGTCAGTTTTCTTTTTGTGTTTATTTGTGGGTATCTCTTCAAGAGACCATACATGAACAACAGACAATACAGTGAGTAACAGTTTTATCCAGTTACAAGGCATCATATGGAAAACAGAACTTGTATAATTAATTACAAGAAGGACCAAAATTATGGCACATTGTACATGACTCATCTGAAATGATTTGAAAGTTTCATAGAAATAGTATTTCTTGCAGCATTTCTTCAAATCTTTATAGGTAAAGCAAAAAATTTCACACTCCTGTATTGCAAGTTGTCTACAAAATGTTTTGGCAAAGGTGAAAGACATCAGTCTTGCTACTGTACAGTATGTACATACAATAAGAAATTGAAAAGATCGGGTTACTTTCGTTGTAACTTTCATAGTTACTTTCATTGACTGCAAAAAGGTGCCTGATTGTATTTGCATGTGTTCATAAAAATATATGTTTGTTATAATAAATATGTTTTATTAAAAAGTCAGAAAGTAAACCTTTTCATATGTGTGAACACTATATGGGATACATTTTTGTTTTTAAATCAGAAACACAAAAAAGGAAAGACTGTAATGTATAGATTGCGTGCATATGGACTAAAACATCATAAGTATGGTCAAAATCAAGGTTTATTATATAATGTTTTGTCTGGTTTCCCATTCAATACTTTTGAGTTTGTAAATGGCCTTCCTACTGTACAGTATATATTTCTATAACTATTTTGGACATGACATTGAAAGGCAGTGCAGGAATTCAGTGCTTGAAGGAATAAAACAGAATGCTAATGATTAATGTATAAAAGCTGTAGATTTTGTACCCTAGTTTCTTTCATCAAAATTGCATTGTGTGAACCACCATTTCATTGTATCTACAGTGCCTGTACACAACAAAAAAAAACACCTCTTCAGAAGAAGATTCAGGGAATAAATTTAGGCATTTTAATATCTTAATCTGGTACTCTGAGGTGTTGCTTTCCTTTTGCACATAAAGCCTGAGAGAAGGTGATGAAAAGAGTGTGAAGAAACAGTAGAGTGAATAATGTGCAAATGTATGTTTTGGAGAAACTTTTCAGAATTAGTGAGGAGCATCTGTTGTCTTCTGCAAAGCTCATGTTGCAACAAGTCTGATGTTGATGCAGTTATGGGTTTAATGTTTCATCCCAGTGCAACAAAGATTTAATATCCAAACATATTAGCAACCCAGTATTTATATTAAATGTTGCCACAACATTTGCACACATGACCAGCTGTATTATTGAACAAAGTGCCAAGTATAACATTAAACATCAAAATTAAGTAGTTCCAATCTGTTGAAGTGAGGCTTTATCTTTTAAGGGTTGATGTCTTTTAATGGGTCAGTAAGTTACCTTAATCGGTTGTAATTTTTACTCTTGAGATCTGTGTGCAAAGGTTGCTCTAAATTTCCCATAATATGCTGATCTTAACAAATACTAGTTCCCATTTGAAATGAGTTCACTTCAGCCCAAGAGAATAAACTTCTCATCCTAGAGACTGGGGTTTCTACAGATAGAATCTGAAGTGTTTTCAGTCTGTAAATCTGTGGATTCCCCTCTAGGTTTTGATTTGGTGATGTTTATCAACAGTGTCAGTTTCATTTAGATCTGTAATTATTTTCTCTCAAAACTAGTATAAAATGGTATTTTCATGTGATTTCTATTCTTGCTAAAAATTAAGATTATTAATTAAAGGGAATGTACACTATAAAGTGTGTCAGGTCATTCTTCTCATTCAATTTTAAAATTACTCTCATTGTGAAATAGGCTTACCTTTCTATGTTGAAATTGTAGCATAAATCTGTATTCTCAATCCCATGCACTTAATACGAAAACCAGTAAGACAGTAATTTCAACATGCAAAGTGAATATTTTTACAAAAATTCAATTTTCAGAGTTACTTATCTTCATCTACTAAATTAGTCTAAGATGGTATCTTCATCTTTTAAATAAGGACATATCTGGATGCTACTTAGTGATTATAAGAGATGTGCAGTGTATGAAACTGTACCTAATTTATTTTCAAAAACTTGTTCCAAGTAATGAGATACAGTATGTAAAGTGATCAATGAGAGCTGTATGTGTCCTCTGTTCAACACTGAATGTGCTGTGCGGAATGATGGACATTCACAGGGAGAAAAGGCAAAAGGCTGTACAGCGCATATTTCGGAGGAAGCTCTATGTGTGTTGTCCTCATTCCCTTACCTGGTTTCAGATTTGGGGTGTGAGTGCTCTGTGCCAAATATCAAGCAATACAATGGTTCAGGGAGGAAAGTCAGTGACAGGCAATACAGAATAGTATATACACGTACAGTACATGTCAGTTTTCAAAAAGTCATTACACCACAAAATGACTAAATAGAACATTAGATTAGTACTGTACATTATGTAGCAGAGCTAGCGTGGTGACAGCGCCCTCACTGCGCGAAGCAGGATCCTCAGCTGCCTGGGCTGAGGGAGGTCTCCTTTAGCTCATGCGGTTGGTGCCCTGTTGCGTTACGCCGGAGACCCGGGTTCGCGCCCCAGGTGTGGTGGACAGAACGGGCGGCGGGGGGCACGACCCCGCGCAGAACCGTGACTGTCACAATTAGATGATTGGTAAAGTTGCAAACAGCTATAGCAAATGGAAAGGAAGGATTTTAAAGGCTGCTTCTACCAATCAGTCCCTGTGTTTAAATTCACCTGCTCCTCTCCAGACTCCAGTTCATTTCCTGGCTCTGTCCAACATTGAGAAGTGGCAGCTTACTGGCCACCTGCCCAGGGATTTATATTGGCAGGGAAACCTTAAAGGACCGGATTTAGGGCCACTCATACAATGTAAAAACATAATGCACAGCAAGCATCTACTTGCATGTGTTAAAATGTATTTTGAACATTTTTATAGCTCCTACTACTTGGATCAGTTACATACAGAAGAACAAATGAATAATGGAGCTATCTTAAGGGTGTTGATATGTTCTGTTTCCATTAAGTAGTATGATCCATTTCTAAATCTCTGGAAAGTTTATTATATAAACAGATTTAATGTCTTCCTCATTATGGCATTGCCAACTTTCAAGGGAAAAAGTCTTTGGGGCCATATTGTTTCATTTCAATTTTAGTCTTTCAGCACAAATATAACATTTATTAGCTTCTGTCACAGGTCCAGATGGCCCCCACAAAAGCTTACTTTTGTGGAGGATTTTGTACAGAATCCTTGTTAGAACAGGAACAAACAGTGAATTGCTAAGTAAATTAAGCACTGGAAGAGAAAATAAACTTTGTCTTGCAAACCTGCTTATGGGAAACCATTAAAAAGGAGTTTATTTGCTAAGGGCATTCATGTTAATTTTATTTAACACTCTGAGCAATAAAGAAATACAGTACCTCATATTCTTTATAAGTTTTTTATAAAGAAAAGAAAATACCTCATGCTAGAAAAAATCATTTAGATTAAAAAAGATCAGTTGGGTGGAACAGGAGAAAAACATTTCTAAACAATACAAATGTTTTGCAATAACCAAGGATTTCAGTGATCTATTTCATTTATAGTGAAGTTGAGGTTTCACCTGGGTGAAGACCCACTTCCTTATTTTCACTATTTATTTCCAGTCAGGTATTTCAGATACATGTTAAGAAGTTCTTTTTAGTTTTACTTACGGGTATATACATTTATCAGAAGCACTTTGCAAAATTCTGAGCACTTTTGGAACAATTTGTTTTAAATCTACAACTTTTCACAAAAATGTGTAAGGAGTCAAGTTATTTTAAAATTTCATATTTTAAACATTTCTCAGCACAAAGATTGTCCTTTACAGTGCAAATTAATTGGTGAACATAAAAAGGGCTATAAACATAGTTTTCTGTCATTTGTAGCAATGAAGAATTTTTCTAGTTAAACTATATCAGTTAACCATTGGTATATGTTTGGTGGACAAAGAGAGAGACAAAAAGATAAATGAGTTTTTATCAGTATATGGTTTTAATGACACAGCATGGGCAGGAGAAATCTAGTTTGGACAATTTCCAAAATCCAGCAATATCTGAAGGCAGTTAGCTCAAGCAGTAAAACCAAAGTAATTTATTCTTAATCCGAAGATTACTTAGGGACTAATTTAAATTAGATGTTGTGGCTTCGGACACATTGCCAGTGCACAGGGATGTGTAGTAGGAATTATTTTGGAGTAAATAGGTACTGTATTAAGTAAAGCAAATTCATTGAATAGGATGTTTTTGCACAGGATATTATAAGATGAAATAAAAGATAAATGTAAAAGAAATAGGATTGTGAAACATTATTATTTCCATTGATATTGAAAGAATTGGATGAATGGGTCTTTGTATTTTAGCTTTTTGTATTGCTTTTTGTATATAAAAACAGGTACAAATTATTGATACAGTAATGCTGATCCAGTTCATTGTATGTCACTTTGTAAATTAATAAGGATTTAATTTTATTTTCTAACCTAAAAAAGTAATGGGTTACAGATTGAATGGTTAAAGGAATAACAGAAGACTAAAAGAAGGCTAAATATCTGATCATTTTATTCCACATGACATGTAAAAGTTTGCAATGTATCTGGGGAAAACCCTGCCTAAAGCCACTTTCATAGTACAATACATAAAAGAAAACACACAAACCTAAAAATTAATGCCTTACCACCACTAAAATAATACATAAATTACTGATAAACCAGCTTTCCAAATCTGTGTCAGAGATGTTGCCAAAGCATTGCCTTCCATATGAATCACATTGCTACCTCTCATTGTTTCCAGTGTAATTATTGTGTGAAAATTAATATTGTCTATAGTTAAACAGTACTCCTGTTGATCATACATTTAACAAAGCTACTTCAGAAAGTACCTGTGTGAATATACTTCTAAAAACTATCTGGTTCATTCACACTAAGTATGTAATGAAATTCTAAACTATAGTCATACAGAAAATGAAATACCTCACATTAAATTTCACTGTTCTATTTAGTACATACTCATAATAAGAGAGCACATTTCAACCTTCCTTATTTAGTCTATATTTTTTTCTCTGTGTAATGGAGAAATTTTGCAATTGATCCTGCTTTGTAAATGTGGATAACATGAACTTTGGATTCCTTTTTGGTTTTGTGAAATATATACTGTGAGCTGTTGTGCTGAGGATATGAAATAAATAATTTTGTTTTCCAATTGGACAAAATGCCAGATACAGTATATAGGTTCCATGACCTTTTTTCTTTTCAACTTGTCATTTTTAATCTGTTTCAAAAAGCAATATAAAAGCAATGATTTATCACTGTACCTTTTACCCAAAACAACAGTGGCAATTTATTAACGTTGAGACCATACTATAATTTCTAATTTTCTTTTTTTTAATTAAAGTCTTGAAACAACTTTTGCTGAAACAAACCTTGTACAATCCCGGATTCCAACATTTCCAAAACCAATTGTATACTTAACAACGTTATTGACTGCAAGACTCATGATGAAAGTGATAAGCAAGTTTTCAGTCTGATATATTTTTGTTTATAAATGTGTACATAATTTTATTTTGAATGCGGTTATGAAAGTGTGCATTTTTAACAGTTAAAACGACTTTGCCAAATTACGAGCAACTAAAGCTGTGTGTCTGAAGATTTAGGCAACTTTCTTAATTAAAAAACAGCATACTGAAAATCAAAATCAAATGTCTAAGTAATTTTTAAATAAAATACACAGGTCTTTGATAGTGATTATATTTTTCTGGTGTTGTCTGGATTTATTAATTGTTCATGACTAAATATTTATACACTCAAAGAGACTTAGACTGTTGCAAAAAAAAATAATTGGCCCCATTACTTGGACAGAGATGATGAGGTATTCAAACCTGTTGAATGTCAATTCTGATGAAAATCAAGACAAAATCAGAATATATAGGAATTAAACAGAACACAGGAATGAAATTGTAGTAGTGTGTTGGAGGCTCAACTAAATCACATCAGGTTGACTTGTGGTTGACCTGTTATACTGTAGTACTGTATATTGTAATATAACATGCATATTTGCTGACTTTAGTGATTCTCTACCCTGTGTTGGTCAGATTTTCTTAGAGTATGTGGTAATATCAAAGCAAACTGACCTAGAAATAACAGATACAAGATTCAAGTACAATTAAGTCCAATGAGATCCACAATAGTCAAACTCTAGGAACTTGAAAATACAAATTTTAAAGAATTCTATTACAGCATATAATTGTTTCAAAATGGTTGGGTTTGTCTGCTCTTTTGTGCTGCAATGAGTTCCAGGTTGTGTCAGACAAAAGTCAAAGAAACAAAAGAAATAATAGATGATAATCATATCATGTTTTGATTTCACCAATTTGCTGAAAATAGCATGCATTTTCAGATATTTTCAGTTCAAATGAGATAATAAAACGTAATTGTTTAACAAGGAGCTTGCAGCTGCTTGAAAATGTTACAGTGACTTTTTTTTTTCCAGTTAGATATTGAGATCACTGAGAATTATAAATAGCATTTATCATACCTGTCAATGCAGAATGAATACAATTGTAACGAACAGTTCTTTCCGGACCCTATGCGGACGACACAATCCGAAGAAGTGGGAAACACTAGGAAAAGTTCATGCAGGGATACGGGGCTGAAAACAGGGGGGAGTGTCCAAAGTGCGCTGGTGCACGGGGAAGGTGTGGCCGAGGCAAACAATCCAGAAGTAATCAATAGAGGGAATCCAAAAACACAAGAATAAGTCCATAGCCAGGTGATCCATCCAAACAAGGAATTAAAACCATGAACCGGGTCGGAACCGGCGGACAGGGAACGGAAACAGAGATTAAAACCTTAACGGGACCAGGCGCTTCCAGGTCCCGGACTCGCACGGTGCGGAAACCAGATGCAGACCCACGCTGAACGTCAGCACCTGGCCTTTAAGGTGGGCTGGGAAAAGGGGTCAGGTGCACAGAATTAAGTCTAAAGTGAAAGGGCTGGAGCACCCTTAAGGAGGAGGGACTATAATCGTGACAACAATCAATTGTCTCACATCCAGTAGTATTGCATTAGATGCCTCCAAACAAATACTTTCAAATATTAAACTATAATGGCAAGGTATATGTCACAAACTGCTATGAAAGAACTGTTTGTCTTCTTTAGTGGAACTTTCATCCATCCATTTTCTTTTTTTTCCTGTTGATGGGTGAGGCAGAAGTGTGTTTTGTTACAATTTATTGCACATTGAAGAACAAAACAAGAGGAACTGCCTAGGCAAAGATCTATGTTAATATTCTAAATTTATCCTAAATTCATTAATTGGGAATTGTATGTAACAGCACACAATATCTTCCATTTGTGTATAATGGAATTGTAATAGGGACAAAGATGGAAGTGGAAACATGAATATCACAAATATAAGTAAGCATCTTTCTTGGTTCTTGGTTCTAGACAAAATTAAAACAAAACTAAACTGCCATTTTAAGGAAGAATGATGTCACTATTATATTGTCTCTTAAGCATTACCCTTTAAACTTAATTAAAAATATGGGATGGGATTTGGCATATTGTAAGAATTTATGGGATCTTTATTAGCTGCACTTGAAGAAATACAGTATTTGCATTAATGTGATGAGTCTAATTTGCAATTGAAGTCTTAGAGCCAGATTGCTGCTGTTCTTGTTTCCGAGAAGCCGGATACTGACTGATGGAGGTAAAAGGCCTTACATTATATGATGTAATTCATCTTGCAGCTGTTTTTTTTAACCATGAAATGTTCCTTTCACATGGCAGTCAAATTATCCACATTTTTTTTTCTTTTTTGAAATACGTTACTTTTGGAGTCTAGTGATGCACAAGGGACAAATCCTGTAAAGTAAAACTCCCTTCTGCAGCCAATCATAGAGAGGTGAACATGAAACAGGCATTAGGATCTCAATGCAAAGCAGCTGGTGAACGAGTAGTGTTTCAGCTCCTGGCTGTGATGTTAAGAGATGAATGACAACAATAAGATTATGATTAGCATGTTGACTGGGCTGGTTTGAATTTGATGATTTGACTTATTATGTGACCAAGAAATAGAGAATAAGGATTTCAGTGAAAGACTGATGAAATGTTTGCTGGAACAGGTGGTGCAAAAAGTCTGTACTACTGTGACTTTATCGAACCACAAAATTAGAGGCAGAATTTTACTCACAAATCCACTCTTTTCATTGTTATTTTAATATAGTAATTATGCAAAACTTTCAACATTATTATTCTGAATATTTTAAAGTTGAGTTCCAAACCTCTAAAATTCAGAATTTTCCACCCAGAAGGAAAAGTAAAGTTCACATTAAAATAATTAAGAGCCTATTGATTTGAAATGATGTAGAATTAGTATTTAAAGCCAAGATGGATGACAGAATTTCCTGTGTATTTTACCAACTTTTGACAGTTGGCTTTTCTCATGCAGATGTTTCTCTTTTGTTTAGAGAAACATTTAGTTTTTGATCTGCTTTTTTTGTGAATCCCTCATACACAAGGTCCTACGCTCTACTGTACTGTACCTGTCTGTTAGGTCAGTGTCAAATCTTACATTGAACCAATCAGGCTTTTCTTTAATATCCCTTAAGGATACTTACAAAAAATTATTATACAATAGAAAATGCACTCATATAATTGCTTTCATGAACATTACAATGAAGATTGGGGTGTATCTCCCAGGCCAGTATTCCCACTACAGCAAACCCATTGTCTCTTTTCCAACTTTCTGTCATGACTCACCATGAACTGTAAAACAATTCTGGGTGAAATGATCCCTCACTGTGGCATTGTTAGAAAACAAAAGAGGGTTCATCTTTTTAAATCAAACATCCTTGAAGAGGTTTTTATATGCATAGAAGAATAACCATCTCTAAGATGAGGTATTGAGATAGCTTCCTATCCAAGATTATTTTTGGCATTCAATAAAAAGAACTATTCAGAAAAATACCTTTAAATAACCAAAACAGGTGAATGCCCCTGGATTTTTTTTTTCTGAAGAACTTTTGTTGGAACATTGAAGATCAGGGACATGTAGTTAGCAAACATTCCTCTTCTTAAGCTTTGAGGATGTACTGTATAGGATGAATTGTGTAGGTAATCATTTCGTGAAAGAAAATCTGGTCTTTGTCATTATTAAATAGTACAGGTTAGAAGTAAATATTGGTTAAGATGTACATTTTGTAAAAAACATATTTACCATTACTTTATATTGTTATCACCTGTACATTGTTACACATTCCACACGCTCTCACAAATGCTGCTAGAACATCAAAGCGACGCCCTTCCCTACCTGCACAATTCTTCTGACGCCTAGATTCCCCCCAAACCCATCATTCCACCTACCAAGATTCTCACAGCCATATGATGGGACATCGAGGATCAGGTGAGACGAGCTCTTCAAGGTCTCACAGTTCCCCCCCAAATGCCCCCTTGACAAACTATTAATTCCCAACTCCATCTGGTCTTCAATGAGGTCATGATTCTTGCTTCACAGGTCATCTGGGCACAAGACGATCCATTGAGCTCATCTCCAGGGGTTTCTGGTGGCCTTCGCTGAAGACCAATGTGACAGAATACGTTTGGGCCTGCATCACCTGTGCCAGAGTCAAGACTCTCTGGCAGAAGAAGGCAAGTCTCTTACAACCCCTTCCAGTTCCTATATGCCCATGGTCTCATCTTTCCGTCGACTTTCTCACGGATCTCCCTAAAAGATAGGGTAAGACCACCATCATGGTTGTAATTGACTGATTTTCGAAAGCCACACATGTCTTTCCTATTCATTCTCTTTCAACCACATGGGTTTACCTTTTTGTGCTCCTTGATTATGACTTCACGGCATCCCGAAGGACATCGTTTCTGACAGAGAACCTCAATTTAAATCCAGATTCTGGAGGGCATTCTGGGGGCCACAGGGGCTTCCTCATTCACCACTGGATATCAACCAGAAGCTAACCACCAGGCCGAGAGGATAAACCAGGATCTATTGACCTTCTTGAGAGGGTACGTTTCTACAACTCAAGATGACTGAGTCTCCCTCTTTTCATGGGCTCTTTTCACTTCTTCCACTAATATGTCCCCCTTTCTTTGTTCACTCGGATATCAACCCTCACTTTTCCCTGACACCATCTCTGACACTCATGTCACTGTGGTCATGATGTACTTCTCCTCCCTCCAGAAACTTTGGAAAAGAGCTAGAACGGCATTCTTAGGAACTGTACACAGACAAAAGAATCTCCACCAATAAACACTGACAACCCTTTCCGAGGCATCAAGACGAGGACAGTTTATGTGGTTATCTACTGTTGTAACAGACAAATAAGTTCTGGATCCCAAGATGAAGTTAAACAGATTAGTTTTATTGCATGCAAGGAACAATAAAACCAAAGTATTGTTCCAAGTACCAATACAAAACTTCCAGTTTATGTAGCCCTTTTCTGCCGCTTCTAACGTAGCTCATTACTACAGTAATGGGGGGAGGTCACGGTGTTCGGCCAGTTCACAGACTTTGGTCACTCTTAATGGTCAGTGTTGGGTTTCCTAACTGGCATCTGGAATCCTTATTAGTTATCCCCCTTTCCTGCAATAACTCTAGCCTGTTATTTGGAAGTCCAGTCCTCATGCAGAAAGGACTCAGTCAACCCTTTCTTCACATCTTGTATCTTTCTTCACTACTAAGAACATCCCTCTCCAATATCCTTCTCACAAATTGGGACCTCGCTTCATTGGGCCTTTCCAAATTCTCACCCGCATCACACCTCTTACCATTTCACACTCCCTCCTTCCCTTAAGATTCATCCTACCTTCTATGTTTCCCTTTTGAAAACTTACCACAAGTCCTCCCTTTCTAAGCCACAACCACTTCCACCTCCTCCCCGACTTATTGATGGATCACCTACTTAAACTGTGAACAGGATCTTGGACAGTCGGTGGCATGGAGGCTCCCGTCAATTCCTTGTTGTCTGGGAAGGTTACGGTCCGGAAAAACGATCCTGGGTTCCGGAGGGACCAAAGCTTTATTGATGATCGACGATCAGGAGCCGCCTGGACTCGTGTTAGTTTTAGACTCCCTGTGCCTTCTCTAAGGTATTTTCCTACTGGAGCCCAGCACAGGGTCATACCTTAATTTCTAACATACATTCAGCTGAAGGGAGTGTTATACTATTGTGTATTAAACAGCAGCATTCATGAAAAAGTCATTTCTACAAGCAAAATAATAAATAAAAAGATGTTGTTACATGATTTAAAATTCCTTTCACATAACCCAAAGCAGTCAAGTTGTGTGCAGTATCTCCCAGGGATTATTATTTATTCCCCCAAAGAAATAGGATAAAAAGCATTATCTAGCAGAATAAGTTATGAATTGTATAGTGTGTGTCACTTAAAAATTCTAATAACGTTATACTTTACTGATAATAGCATTGAACACGGCATATTTTCATAAAAATTAATTGAATTAATTTGAATCCACAAGAACCTAAATCTATCACTTTCTACTGCAGTGTTCATAAATTAAATATATCATTCTGCTTGTATAGTGGCAACCTTGCTAGAATATAGAGCACAAGTGTATGTTGTATGCGTATGTGAAACAGGTGGTTTGAGAGACAACAATAAATCCAAAGGCAAGAGTTGGACACTTCCACTTTACACTGACATCTTCAGAATACAAGTCACCTGCATGTAAGTGGATTTCAAAGCTGAGTTGGGCTTTGTACTATAAATGAGCTTTTTGAACATTGTCATCAGCATTATGTGTGGTGTAAAAATGATGAAACCATCTATATTCCATGCCCAGTGTGAAATATTATGGGTGGTCTATTATATTTTGGACTTGTTTTGCATCATTTGGTCCTGAAACGCTTGTGAAGATAGGGGATGTCATGAATTTCAACATGTGCAGAACCAGGACATTCTGGACTTACACCTGGTTCTTTCTACCAAGAAGCTCAAATGTGGCCAAAAATGAACATTAGAGCGTGATTTAAATCCAAAGAATACATCCAAACCAACAAAGAAGTGGTTAATTGCAAACAAACTAAAAGATCTTGACTGACCTTCTCAATCATCAGACCTCAATCAAACTGATTGTTTGTGATTTTAACTGAAGATGCTCTTCACTACCTGAAAAAGAGTCTAAAGTAGTTAGACCAATCCTTTAATGATGAATGTTCATGAATTTCCACTTTGAAGTGCCACAGCTTCATAACATACTACAAGTGCCTAATAAATGTAATGCCTGATAGAAGAGGATTTACAAAATACAAGCAACAGGGCTGTGAAATAAATGTGACTCTCAAGTTTAAATTATTTATGACATACTTTATACGACTGTGCTCTGTGCAATGCTATTAAGTTTACTGTGTTACATTTTAGAAAAATTATACATTCTGTAAATCTTTCTGCTTTTTGATGTATATTGTTCCTTTACATCAGGGGAATGAATAATTAAGGAGGGGAACAGAATATATATTTTGTGCAAAACTGTTGAGAGAGGTGATTGCTGTATTTCAAATTATGATTGCTCATAGTAAGCTAACCTTTTTGTACAGGCATGTAGTTTTTCCCACATGTAGCATACATAGTTGGCTGGTCTTGTTCCCAATACTCATATTGTTTATAGTCTTCATTGTTGCCAAAATAAATACATTTATGTAAGAAAGAATGTTGTTTTGTTTGCAACACAGGTACTGTAATTTTATGGAAAAACAAAACTTTATTTGTCCTAAGTGAAGTCCTCAGCCAGGTTTTGGTTGCTAGGGTTGCTAGGTCAATACTACATCTTCAGAATAGGACAGTGAAGTTTCTTTATGTAGCTTTTACAAGACTTTAAAACTTTTGGATTGAAAACTGTTTCCAATAAAAATCCAGGTGTATCTGAAAGCTTGTTTCCTTCTGAGCTTTTGCTTTTCTGTAAAGCATTATTTTTTGTTTCTATTAAGATTATTGATGTATAGCTCTATTGTAACACACAAAGTTCTCTAAGGTTAGAACTTTAAGTTTTATGAAGAAATTTTGTTAATTACATTTAAAAAAATGAAATAGCCGTGGAAGTACTTTTCATGCAACTCCCTGACCTGCAATTACAAATGCAACTGCCCTGTTAGAGGTTAACTAAGTCCCTGCTCAATTAGCATATATACAGTATAAGAAAGTCATCTAAAATGATGAAAAAACTATTGGACAATGCTTTATGTTTGAATGTGTTTAATGAGGTTCAACATGTAGGGAGACCTTTGGAAAAGGACTTGAAAAATTCCATATATCAGGTATCACCGAAATGTAATCCTAAAGGCAAAATAATTACTTAATCTTGTAGTATGCATAATAAAGTAAAACAAGCAAGAGATTCATACCTTTTAAAAGTTTTCAAATAATTATTTAAATTGGGGCTAAATGTATCCTGTATTTAACTACAAGGATATTTTATTGTATCAGTATGTGTTGCATAGTTTACTTTCTTTAGTTTATTAGAGTAATTCCATTCATCCATTGCTCCTATTGGGATTTAATCATCTAGTCTGTCAAATGGGCAACACATTCCAGAAAGAATAAAAGAATTCTTTGTCTTTGAGTCATAACATATTTGGATCATTCAATTCCTGGTGTCAAATGAGAGATATGGAAACACAAAGACAAAGAAAATTCATTGCCAAAATGATGACAGAACACCTCTGAAAATGAAAAGTCTGGTCCCCCTTAAATATTCCAAATTCATAAATTTAAATATGCCTCTGAAAACTTGATATCCCTTTTTATGACTTTCTGTAAGCATGCTCCAAGATGTTTTATAAATATGCTGTGAAAATTCCATTGTCCTTGACTTCCCAGCAGTCTTGCACAGATGGAAACTTCATGGGGTACTGTATGGACTTCTGAACAAGAGCAAACTCCCTTATATATAATACAAATGGCAGGTAGACATAACTCATAGTGAAGTCTATCTATTTTTATGTCTTGTTTATTATATTTCCATAAAGCTTGTCCAAAGTTCATTTTATCCATTTATAATAGCTCCCTTCCATCATTATACATTTGCATTCTGAAGTAACTGACTATTCAGGTTTAGAAAGATCAGCAAGAATCACGTATAAACCATGTTAAGTAATTTGGTAGACCTGCATAATGTGTTCCCTATATAAAACTGCATTGGTATATTTTGGGGGTTCTGTAATATCTAATTAGAAACAAAACATTGCATTGGATAACACAGAGTTATCCAATGCATTCGTTTCTGATTTCAATTTGCAAACAACCAGCATATTTACAGCTGTCTAAACAGATAGTTACTTGTGCCTGTTTCTTATTAATTTGTATGTTTGTGTGATGAGGCTTTCAAAGCCATAATTGCTGTTCCTTTGGTTTACGCTTTGGATTATCATCCTCCTAAGTAAAATTTAGTTATGTTTTTGGATTTATTAAAACTGTTGTGTTTAAAATTCAGTAGGATTATTTTTTTTCAGGGGATTTCGTTAGACATGTTGAAGCCGATTCTAATACTTTTGCAGAAGATTGTCTCAATTAACTGGATTGTTTTGTTCTCACAGGGCATGTTAGCATTCCTACCCATGCTGGGGACCATATAGTATGTCTTCTCATTATTGGTGCCTGTCAAGATTCAATATCTCTTTGTCATCTCTTACATGTTTATTACAATCTAACCGGACTACTGGGGATCCCATTTTATCAAATGTGCAAAACTTCACTGATATTTCATGTAACTGTACATCGCTTTCATTCTCACCTTGCTTACTTCAGTCAGCATATTAATCTGCTTTTATTGTTGTTTTTTGTTCTTTTAACTCTAAAGTTTTTTGAGGTGTCTTGACATAAGTGGCAGTATGTAAAATACAATTACTAGCAGTGTATCATATATGTACAGTGCATAACTTTCAATAGCAAAGTGCATGTTTCACGATGTACATTTTTCAATAAAGTAAGAAGTCACAGTGTCTAAGATTAGAAATACTGACTACATATGCACTGTATGTTAGAGAAAAAGAGTATATAAGTATAGACAGTATGTAAGAAAAAAAGAGTAATTGTAATAGTTTGGGTATACTTACACATTTATAGTGTTTACAAATACTCACTAATTAACAAAAGTGAGACTGCTATATAAAAGGAAGAATGGCAACCTTATTCCTTATACAGTATGTGAATGTATACTTTAAAGGGGAGCTGGGCAGGCACTAACTAGATGATGGTAAAAGAAAAGCATATTATTTTACATTATAATACTTGACCATTAAGACCATTAACCTTATTTTAATTAAAAAATAGAAACCTTTGCAGTAGATCGATCAGGCTAACCTGTGGGATATCATTTGTAATGCAATGGCATCCTGTAATTTAAAAGAATTGTTCATTTTACTATAAAACTGTTGTACTTTGTTATGGTCTATAGCTATACTTTTATATGTATAAAAATGTCAATTTGTAAGTATATTAAAGAAGGTTTCCGATAGAATTCACTACAAAGACAAAATTTAGATGTAAGATAATTGGGATTGAAAAAAATAAAACCATTTTTGTAACTTCATTTTAATGCTATAGTCATTCAAGTTTATAACAGGTTCAACTGAAGGAAACACGTTTGCATAAAACATAATTACAGGCTACAAGTCTTAAATTTTCTTTCTGTATAACCTAAGTAGTATTTAAATTTCACCACATTGAACAAATGGACTGTGATATATCAGGACTGTGAAATATAGTTTTCTGAGTTTATGATTGTGTAATCCCACAATGTTTCATATGCGGTGTAAGAAATAACTTATTCCGAATTATTTATTGTTTGAAAGCTCATTCACATTATGCATAATGACATAAACAGTGTAACACTTTGGAATCAACATGTCATTGATTTAAAGAAATTAGTTTAAGAATCTTTACCGTGCTTGTAAATAACGTTTGGTTGAATATAGTAAAATTAACTGGTACATTAATAGTGGAAGTGACAGAACACGAACAACGACATAAAGTATTTTTAATGTGGAGGAAAATATATTTTTTTAATTTGGTATTTTTATAGCATACATTGGATTTTTTTCATGTATTTCTATAGCATCAAAGACATATTTAAACTCTATAGGTCCAAAGTAGACATTTAATTAATAATAATTGTAATAAAGGATACACTATTTAATCTTTTCAACTTAATAAAACTTATAATAAGTTGAAAATGCTGAATAATATATACTGTATAATGTAGGGTCTACCCCAATCATATATACAGTACATTGTATTCTTATAAATGTATTTAATTCAGTGGGACAAATCCCAGCCCATTACATTTTCTTCACGTTTGTGGTGTTTAATTGTCTTTAAATTGGTGAAAAACAGGTTTTCATTTAAAATAGTTTGTATTATATTTTGTATGTGTTTGCTGTGAAAGCTCCAGTCCATCAGAGCCACAGCAACCACAGGCTTTCATAATTGCTTAGCACTCTACATCTACTTGCAATAGGCCTAATTATTAGTTTAATTTTAACCAAATAAGCACGTTTCAAAGTTCTTCAGCATGTGAGATTTTAAAGGGCTATACAACACACTGAATATTACCCACCCAGGATCTGGATTTACCATTTAAACCCCTAATTATATTTTTACCCTTTTCAAGTATTTTAATTGGCAAAAGTAGGGAATCTTGGACTTTCACAGTTGTTCATTCTCAAAACTAGAAGAGCATGGGGAGCAGTATTGATTGCAATGTGCTGGAGTAAAAATTATGCCACAGTGGCAGGTCATCATCAGATCCATTTGCACTCATAAATCATGTTTCCCAGGCAATTTCAACAAACCACAGAAACTGCAGAATAAAGGAAGTTGCAGTTAAAAACTGGTAGACAAACTTACAGTTGAGAGTTAACAAGGGGATCATGTGCCAGCAAAGTCTGCCCAGAACACCATTATAATTTGCATAAGCAAATAAAACAGGAGCAGGAGGTTCAATGGACACTCAGCTTTCTAAGGTTTGAAATTCTATATAAAAGGGGTTTCTTCCATTTCTTTTTTTTCCGGGAGTTTTTCTTCCTAGTGGCAGTTTTAGTTTAGTATGTTACATTTCTTTTTCTTGAATTTATAATGAAATAAATTCAGAGCACTCTTCTCCTATAAATTGTCTTTTATAAATAGAAGAGGTTTTGTGCAGAATTGGAAAGGACTTTCAACTCACAGGGGATAATCAATTTCTTTTACTTTCCTATGACTGACATTTGCTGCCTCCTAGTGGAAAGTAAAAGACAATTCTTTTTTCTGTTAAAGAGCCATACTGTGCATATAAAAATGAACAAAAATATTTCCTAAACATAATATAGCCAATATTTTAGTTTATATCCAAAATGGTATTAATAATCAAACTATTATTTTTATGTTTTGCCTTTGTCCTTCTAACATTGAGATTATATTGTATAAACTGTATTAAGCATGTTAAAAAGTTTATAAAATTACTTTAAAAATAAAAAAACAGGTCTCTGTGACACATAACAAAATACACACACATACAATACACATGGTGAGCTATCCTTTTATAAAACAGCCATCCTGCAGAGAGGTTGAATAATAAAGCTCTTATATGTGTTGTTTTACTCTGCATTTTGGTGTAAAAGAAATATGCTGTAAGTTAATATACAAACATGAGAAATGGTTCAAACAAGAACAGTGGACTTAATGAGCTGCCTATCATTCAGGTCAGTGGTGGAAACACAAAGAAATTAACTTTTAAATGAAACTTTTATGTAGTTTATGTCAATCCATTCTGTTTAATGGCACAACAAGAGAACAAAGCAGAATTATATTGTTATGTTATCTTATTTTCAGGCTGATAAATGCAATAGTTGTCACCATCATATCCTCTGGCCCTATATTCTTCATGCAAGAAGCTCAAACAAGACAAGTATTGCATACCTTTATAAAATGTAGTAACTAATATTAGTATTGTATCTATAGTGATTTGTCTTTGTCTTTTCTAATTTCCTTCTAATTTAATTTTGTATTAGCGGGAACAAACTGATGTCTACACTTACAGCAGATAAGATGAAAGGCTATCCAGTGCCCTACAGATGTAGTCTAGGATATAACCGCCAGATGGCAATAAAAACCTATTTACAGAGATAAAAATGTTGTAAATATCAAAATTGTTGCTATATCAATAGAAAGCAAGAGGACATTATAAGCCAGCATTCACTTACATTCCTAATGCAGTTTTTATCTTCCATTTATTTCTAGCTGTATAATGTTGGTTTTCTGAGTTATAAAAGTATTACAAAGTATTCTAAGCTTTCTTAAACAGACACACTTAATCCTATTGATAGATACGTAATCATGATGTGTGAAGCTATACAATCCCAAATGATTCAGCATTTTCAAAAAATGACTGTGAGACTGTGACTATGTATTTAAGTGATAACCTTAAAATAAGTACTGTAGATGTTTTTTTTTTTACTGCATTTATACAGAATATACAGTATATATATAGGTCCTGACTCTCTGTGGTCATTAAAAATCCCAGGGTGTTTCTCAAAAACAGTAGGGGTGTAACCCCAGCATCCTGGCCAAATTTCCCATTGGCCCTTACCAAGCATGGCCTCCTAATAATTCCCCTCTATGAATTGGCTCTCTCTCCCCATTAATAGCTGGTGTGTGTTGAGCATTCTGGCGCACTATGGCTGCCGTTGCATCATCCAGGTGGATGCTGCACATTGGTGATGGTGGAGGGGAGTCCCCATTACCTGTAAAGCGCTTTGAGTGGAGTATCCAGAAAAAGCGCTATATAAGTGTAAGCAATTATTATTATTATTATTATTATTATTATTATTATTATTATTATTATTATAAATTATATATTTCTTATCATTGGTAAGTCCTGAAGGAATGCTGATCAACACTGTCAACTAAAATAACTAACGTCTCATAATATTTTTAATCAAGTAATTATTATTTTGAATATGTTTTAGTAACCTTAACTATTACTAAATATATTTCTTAGTTACAATTAGAACAATTAAAATCAAAATGATTCCGTCACAAAAAAAAAGAAAATTCTCCATTAAATGAATTTGTTGAAGTTTTCTGTAGATCATACAACTAGGAGTAAAGCTTATGTGTATACTGTATACTGCCTGGTTCAGAATTGGGTGAAAGCACATATAGGTTATAATATTTGTCTGAGTAAATAGCAAACCTCTACACTTCAAAAAGAGGACAAAGATAAGGAAGATTTATGTAAATCTCTTGAAATGTTATATTTTACTGTCACTTTTATTTTCCTTCATAAAAAGTGAATGGAATAATACAACCATAAAAGATGCGGTATAACTATCACTCAAGATGCTGGAACATTAATGTTTTTTTTTAGGTTATTGCACTTCAGAATACAATTGGAGCAAAGGTTTATACTGTACAAGGTACGCTTTTGAAGCTGTCATATGCAACTGAAACTTTTAACCTGCATTTTAGCCAGTTGTTTTGTTTCGTTTGAGAATGCACTGCAGTATGTAATTGTTTTGCAGAACAAATACAGTACATCATAGTCCTTCATGTTGCCATAGGGGCTTACTAATTCATGTATGAATTAAAACTTAAATTAAATACTGTCCAGTATATAGCAGTATATAGCAGGATACAGTATATCTCTGTAGATCTTTCTCACCTTTCTATATCCAAGTGAATGAATTCTGAAAATCATGACTTCACTTGCCAGATTTCCAGATTCTTTTGTGGTCAACGTGATTTTGCAGCACAGAATCAGGACATTTTACAATTCAATAATTCAAGCCTGAAGCTAGTCTAGTTAGAAACTAGAAGAACTAACAGATCTAGAACTAGGTCATTTCAGGGCATGAACAGGGATAGAAAGAGTGCTTATGCCTGAGCAAAGACATTGTCATCTGATAGCCGCAATTGTACATGCATTGAAGTGAAGTAGCAGATTTAATGGAATTGTTGCGGGTTGGGAGTTGTACCTGGGAGAGAAAGCATTAGCATGGTTAATGTAGCTCTCCATCTTAGTGCATGGAAAAACATTGATCTCCTTCCTAACCAAGACCCTAACCCAAAACAATCCCAACCATCACAGTAATCAGTCTCTAAAATTGGTGTTAGTCCATTTGAAAAAAACAGGTTAGAGGTGCTACACCCAGTACACTTTTGAATCACTGACACTTAACCTATTCAAGGCATACACAATTACATGGGTCTTATGCAAATACAATTATGAAATGCAGAGATGTGAAACATACCTCTTTGTCTAGTTTTGTGTCTCTGTACAATTCTCTTGAGTTCAAGTCCAACTTTGTAATTAACTCAACCTTGATTTACTGTTAAAAGCATCAAAATGATTTTTATCAACAGTTTTATCAAACTGCTTTATTGATTCCAGGTTTTTCACTTTAACTCCAAGCCAGAAAACATAAGTCAAAATTGTTTTGCAAAATACATATTTCTTATAAACGTGTGAATACAACAAGAGTAAGTTCAATGAGATGGCATTTGAAAACAAACCAATACTTCCACATACTCTGGCAAGTGGCTAGGAGGTGCAAAATGTGCTGCAAAATGATCACTGTGTAGATACGACAGTGACTTTCTTCCAGCCAAGCTCCACTTTAATTGCCTTGAAATAATTTTCTTGTGAATATTGCATTCAAATGCTCAAAGAAATAACTTTTAAGGAACCCAAAGCACAAAAAAGCTTTACCCAACAGCCAAAAAGCACAAACCTATAGACGTGTTCTGTTACCAGCCATTTGTAATCCCGATGTGGCCCTAGTGTGTATACAATCAGCAACCTAAAAAAATACAAAATAAAACTGGACACAGAAGCTCTAGCAGGAGAGGGAAGACATTCACACTGGTTTGGGCACTGAAAACAAGAGCTGAATCAATAATATCCATTGTACACACCTTGAAGCCTTAAGCTAAGGTTAGAGCTTGTAAGGGTTTAGTGCATTCCATGTCACTTTATTAATTTCATCCATGATGGAGTCTTGTAGTCCTGCTGGTTTTGATATATGGGGCAGACGATTGTATCATTTGTATAATCAAACCTTAAAGTTCTAAAATCTTGATTAATGGCCAGTTGGCTTCTCATGTGTGACCTTCTGTATATGTATGATTAAACATACACTTTTTCACATTGGCTGTTTATTTAATTCTCATAATTACAGGATTCAGGGCTGGTCCCTATTTTATCTTTATATTTTAATAAAATTGTAGGTTATATTACTGTTTAAGATCTCATTAATTACCCTGCCTTGAATCTGTCATTTTTAATTATTTATTCTCAATGTGTAGAATTATTCTACATTTTCAAAATGGTGTCCTTTTTTAAAAACATGATTCTACCTGCCACTGAACATCCTAACAAAATGATGTGATAGAATTACAGTGCTCTCTTCGTTACTGGTAGAGAGGAATGTGTGTCAATTATCCTTTAAATGTCAATAAGGATGTTATATATATATACAGTATATAAGATCCATTATTTATTTTGGTAGTATCCCTTAGATTTTAAAATTAAGGGAATGAAAAGACAGACAAGGTTAAAAATTTGAAATGTTTTACCTTGAAATTTTTTATTTCTGATAACCCATCTCTAGAGATGTCCACTGTAATCTGATGAATTAATTACGTTTTCCATTATTTATTTTTGTCTGAGGCTTGTATATACTGTACAGAAGCAGCTGCAATCATTTTAAACTGTGCATTTGATCGTTTCCTATCTTGTTAAGGGACCAGTATGTCACTCTGCTAGTATTTTCAAAGTTGTTAGAGCTAGTAAAACATATTTTTATGGAATGCTTATGTGCACAAAGTCCCCAATGTGAAGAGTATTATGCCAATCCTAGCAGCATTTAATTAATGAATTACTAAAGCTTCTTCCGTCATTAAACAGAGCTTCAATGATTAAAAATAGTTTTTTATTCCTCAGAGGCATTTAAGATGTTAACATTGTAGAATTGCTTTGTCAGATTGCACTCCCACCATAATCACTTCAGCAGTCATTAACATTATGTCAAGTCAAAAGTAATGAAGCAAAGGTGTTTAAAACAAACAAGCTACAACAATTCCTCAAGGTAAATGTTAATTTTCCTCTATGATCTGAATATTAAAATTGCATTAAGAAAGGGCTTAGTATTATTCAGTATTGTGAGCAGTATTATGCAGAGATATCCAGTTAAGGGTAAGATTTATGTAGTTTCTACCAGTTTTGGATATTTCTGCATTTACTGCCATTGCAAATGAAAGCTAAGGCAAATACAGTATGTGGAAGTTATTAACTGAAGTTCAGGAGGGATAACAACAACAATTCAATCTCTCCCAGCTGTTTAAAATCATCATCCATCCAATTTCTAACCACTTGATTCAATATAGAGTCACAGGATAGTTAGAGCCTGTCCTGGCAAGCAACGGGCACAAAGCAGGATACACTCTGGACAGAATGCCAGTCCATCACAGGGCACACACAGACAAGCACATACTCACACCAGGGCCAGTTTTCCCAGAAGCAAATTAACCTTTCAGTTTGTCTTTGGACTGTGGGGTGTAACTGGGGCATGTGACTCCCCACACAAATATGGGGAGAACATACAAAAACCACAGATAGCACCCCAGGTCCAGAATTAAACCCAGAGCCCTAGTGCCCAACCCTAACCACTGCACCACCATGCAACCCCCTAATCATAATCATTACTGAAATTAGCTATATCAGTATATTAGAAATACTACTAAATTAGTATAGATATTATACTATATATAATAATAATAAAAATAATAATAATAATAATAAACTTTATTTTATATAGCGCCTTTAAAGGTGGCTTCTCAAAGCGCTTTACAGGATGACAATATCAATAAATAAGAAGACTACAACAATAAATAAGAAGATTTCACAAGATAGAACACAATTATAATTACAACAATACAACAATAACAATAGAGGAGACCGTGGAAGGTGGTACTAAGAAGAGCAGAGGGGTGAAGAATGGAACCAGTTAGGTAAAGGCTTTTCTGAAGAAGAAGGTTTTGAGTCTGGATTTGAAGGAGTTTAGAGAAGGTGACTCTCTAATATCCTTGGGCAAAGAGTTCCAGAGCTTGGGGGCATAGCAGGAGAAGGCCTTGTCGCCCATACAATGTAGACGGGCTTGGGGGACAGTAAGGAGGGCAGAATTTGAAGAGCGGAGGTTGCGAGGTGGGGAGTAGGGCGATAAAAGTTCAGACAGGTACTGAGGTATACTAGTATAGGTAGTATAGATATTAGTATATCTAACACAAACACCTCCTTTTACATTTATGTCATACATCCCTCCTCCATCCCAGCTCCACTTTTTAGCTTCCCTTGACCAACTCTTTTGACTAAACAGGGTCCGAGCCTCCTCATTCTGTACCCAGAGGGCTCTCAATCAAGTGAGTTGAGCCATAACTACCCTACCTAATACTCAGACTTTCACAAAGCATCTGATTTTTGGATGTTGTCATTCCACTGGAAGACACTAGAAATATATTTCTGCAATAAAAGCTCTTTTAATATTAACTTCTCCAGTTTAAAAAAAAACATTCCTGCACAAGTAATAAAGTTTATTACTGTTACTGTGGCAGTGATACTTACATGGTTTTTACATAGCAATAGGAGAGAAATTACACAGAGGCCATTGTTAAAATTGTTTTTGATATGTCATTTTATCAGGGATGTTACTTAATTCTAGTACCTGTCTGAAATCTTCTGTGAATCCTTTACCTCAGTGTTATAAGTCAAATCAAAGGAATTCAAATTACTACATTTACAAAAAGTTGATACATTTTTATTTGATTTTATTTGGATTTTGTTCATGATTCATATAAAATAAATCCAATAAAAGATACTATATATCTCTTAATTTTATATAAGACAATTGACCTTTACTTCATTCTATAATTTGTTGCATAACCAGTCAAAGCAAATCAAAGTCTGAAGATGCTAAGAAACCTCCTGCCTGTCTTTTCCCTATTATCAATTGGAATGGTATTGTAATGAGTGTCATCCAAGGTCAAAGAGGACAGTGAGACAATGTGAAAAATTGAAATTGTCACCTACATAGTCCAAAGGTTCATTACACATTAACACAGGCACTTTCTGTCACTGTCAATTCGTCTTCATTTTTTATCAATCTAAGCAAAGTCAGATGAAAGGCATCTCTTAGACTTTTGGTGTACAGAGAAAGAAAATCTTTTCTCATCTACTTGATGTAATGTTCCTAATATATGATATTTCTTTATTTTTATATATCTAGAACTGAATTTTGATTTGGATTTCTGCCTACTGTGAAAACTGATTAATCCCCCATTAATAATAAGTATAATTAAAAGATAATATACGTCCATACATTATGTTACAATACGTTAGTATCTTATTGGATTTCTTGCCATATGCAGCTGCAGACTTGGGTTTTGGAGCATATGGCTATGTTTTAGAATGTCCAAAAAACTTACTACAAGAAAAAATAATAAAGAGCCCACCAAAATAAAATCCCAAGGGTGTACCTTCCATTTTAGGAACAGGAATACAAAGCAGAAAATCAATACAATATGAAATGGTTTAAAGTTGGCCCACTGTTCATATCTCGGTGTTACACTTGACTGATCTTTGCCATATGAGACACATATTGAGAAAATCAAGGCGAAAATGAGCTCATAGTGTAGAGTCATCAGGCAATTAGCCGACACTAAGTAAGGCATGAATGCATCCCTGCATAGGTCAAGTGTGTTGGCTCTCTGCTACACTGTGATGGAGTACGCAAGTCTCATGTGGGAAAGGTCTGTACAGTACATTTAAGAAACGCTTTAATAGCAGTGTTAAATAAATGGTGTATAAGTTTTTATATTTTGGTCAGCACTGCATTCCTGTATATTAGAAGAATGGTCATGACCACCAATGCCAAACTCTCGATTTGATCCAAGAACTCCAACTGAACATGCAGGAACCTTATCACCATTACAGGATCTTTCAGTTAATTCCCAGAAGATACAAAATACAGGGATCTAAACCTGTTAAGTGACCTGTGACCTGTGCCCCAGTTGTCACTCAGCATCTGAGCTCATCCCAGAAGTGTTCAATGGGGTTCAGGACTGGCAGGTGGGACATCCATGGCATATCTGTCACATGCTCATCTGGCAGTAAAACCATTGTTACATGACAATACTTGTTGTCCTGCTGGAGTGAAACAGAAACAGAAGCATTTGAGGACCCAGGACTTAATTATCAATTTAATTTATGTATTTGGTACCTTGCAGTTATTTGCAGTTGCAAACAATCATTACAAGCGGGGTTTTGTAACTGAATTACGCTTATGCCAAGACCTTCAAACTTGGACCTCCCTTTCAACTGGTCTGTTCTACACAACAAGTAGAATATTGTTCTATATGTCTGTGCCACAGTGGGGTGGTCTGCAAAAAACTTTAATTATTTACTTAATAAGACTTTACTACAGTGTACTCAGAAGGTGGAGGGCAATTTCCACAATGGAAGTTTACAGATGATCAGTATTTGCTCATATAGATGGAATTTATTTATATTGGTGCAACTGTATCAAAGGAAACATATACAATAACCCTTACGATATTCTTTGATACTTACTGTAAGTATATAAAGATTCGACTATAATGTGTTTATATAATGCATTTAATAAACATCTGTGAGATGCAGTGTGCAGAGACAACATTAGAAGGGCAGAAACAAAAAACATTTAATGTTGTTCAAAGGATGGTTTAGTGCTGGCGTTGGTGCTGAAGTGTGTATTAAAAAAAGAAGTGAGATCTCCTCAGGCAATTAAAATGTTTAAATATGTGTAAAACATTAAAATATTAAAGCCACTATTTAAATATATATAACTATTATATATAAATATAAACTATTCTGTTTTTTTCTATTTTCAAATAATGGATGCATTAATAAAATACTGCATTTTATGTATAATGTTTGATAACATACTTTTAAGATAAGGGTTGTAGAAACCTGGAGCCTGTTATGAAAGCAGAGAATACGAGGCAGGACTTCACCCAGTATGGGATTACAGTCCATAACAGGACACACACACACACAGTTTAGAGACGCCAAATACCCTAGCAAGTACAGTATGTCTTTTGGAAGGTGGGAGGAAATCCAAACACCTGTTACAAAATATTACATTTAATGCTAAAACAATTTAATCGATTTAAGTAACTTATATATCATAAGCCTGAAGCACAAAAGAAAAAGTGCTAACAGCTTTCTTAAATTCATCTTAAAATGTAAGCATTGAACTGGAAATTCTATCTAAGACTTTCAAATATGTTTTATGAGAATTTGAAAGTAATGATAGGTTATTAAAAAGAGCAAACTGGTTGGGGTGTGGATTAGGTTAGGGTTATCCCAGATTTAAGGCTCTGGACATTAGTACTCATTAGGATTGTCAGATTGTCAATGCTGAATGAGAGATAAATGCAGTGTGTGTCATTATCACACACTCCTACACACACAGAAACCGTGCAGCCTATTAAAAGCAAGGCTGTCATTTATGTTCACATTTAGTTTTAAAAGCTGTTAAAAGGCAATACCATGTACTCCAGAATATGCATATACAGTATGTACATATAGTGTATTTTACTGTGGATCTGATTGAACAATTCTAAAGTAAGTTCAATAAGAGTTTCTGACACAGCCCCCACTGTCAGGATAATATGCAGGTTTCTGAAGCCTCAGGATGATTTACACTGCAGACTCCCACACCCTACAGCGAGTATTCTAGAGCAGGTGCTAATGGTTTTGTTCTTCTCTGTGGGCGACAGGGCCATTATTTCTGCAGCTCCCCATCATTGCTTTCACACTGTTCCTTTTGAAAAATACTTTTTTCTGTCATCCCTGCTGTGCTTCACAAAAAATAGGGTGTGTTCTGTTGTCTGAGTCAGTGGAATTTACTGCGTTTGTATGCAATAACAGTCAGGGGCATTCAAAAATAATTATTTTAGAGGTTGAACTTAAAGTTTCTAGAAACAACGTACCGCCAGAAAAAAAATTCTTAAAATCTTCAAGTCTTCGGTTCTGAACCATATTTTGATGTCAAGATTTTAAAAGAATGTCCCAATGAGTGATAAACATATTTTATGAGAAGGAGGTTAGAGAAACCTGAAGAAAATGTAACTGCTCATCATTAAGGGACATTTCAAAAACATTTCCAAGAGTCTTCATTAATTATGTGTTTCCCAAATTAATAAATCCTTCTTCAAAATCACTATTGAATCATTGCCCATTGAATTTGGTGTTTTAGAATAATTATTTTTAGTACATATTTCCTCACTATGCCTTTCATCTTTGTTAACTTAAAGGACCTGGCATGAACGCAGGCAAAAATAGAGGTGAAAGGGAACTAGAGATTGATAGAGGTCGGCTGCTGTATTTGTTTCCAAGAGAAGAAGGGGAAGGTTCACAAGAACTTGTATGATGACAGGAAAAATTCGAACAGAAATGATGACACGTTTGGCCATGTGTAAAAATGGATGGCCGACAAATTACCCGTTGCTGTTAATCATCTTTCAATCCAAACATCTTGTCCTCCAATAACCCTCAATTGTAGCACACAGTGTTTTAATGTGCATGTCAATAACAATTGTAAATTAATTATTTGTAGTTGGTTCCCCCTGGATAAGAAGCTGGTCTCATCTGAAGGCCAGGCTCAGTTGAGCAGGTACTGTATACAAGCTACCTGTCATGCAGATAAAGTAGTTAAACATTAAAATAAAGAATTACCTCTAAAAGACAAGAGAAAGAAAAAAAGAGCCCAAACCTCTGTACAAAATAACCTTTGAGATCAATTGACTTAAATTATGTAACACTACCAGCACATGGCTTTGCTATGTTAGAGACAGATATAAGCTTAGATTTACTTTCAAACACCACAAGGAAATCTGATGGTGAGGTTTCTTTTTGCTTCTGTTACGCACAGGTATTTATGGATTTCTTTTTTATACATTTTAAAATGTGTAATTGTCCTTTACAATAGAAAATGAATCCACTTTTTCCACAGCTAAGTTTGATATTTTGTCTTGGGTAACCTACAAGAGATTTGAACATGATGCATGATTTGAATAGGCTGGGACTTCAAAACGCAATGCTCTGAACAATTATATGGACTCCAGAGTACAGTATGTCCAAATGAATGTCAAAATGAAAATTTGTGTTTAGACTACGTACAGAAAGAGAGCAGAGTAACGTATCTTCAGTTAATTCTGTAATTTCTAGCCTAAATGAAAACTCACTTTAATTTTTCATTTAATTTTCATTTAAAGATCAACAGCCTTTTTTCTCTCTTTGTTTTTGTCCAGGCACAAGTGAAAATGTATTCACAGAATATATCGAATGCAATTGACAAGTCTTCTACCCATTCTGATGTCAGAGGGATTTCCTTTGTAAGTATGAAAGCATGACCACTAGATCCTTTGATTAATGTCATCTAAAGAACTGATGGATTTGTTTTTCTTGCTAGAAAATGAAGCCAGACAGTAAACCATGGCACATGGAAACTAATGGAAGTGTAACTTCGACTCCACATCTTTTGCCATCTCTGGATTACGAAGAATATGAGCAGACCCCCAAGGCGCACAAGTACCATTCGGCTTTGCAGACCCTGATTCCTTTCCGGTCACAGTCGATGTGAGATAAAAAATATTTTACATAGCATACTGTATATACTTTTGGTTATGCTTTAAAATCTGCTTCCTTTGATTATAAGGAATTAACGTGTAATATGAGCTGCATATTAGTGCATTGTTCACATATCAAATCTTTTGTGTTTACTTTCCTTTGTAAGGTCTTCACACCCTATAGATGATGCTGGTTTCTTTTCATTTACTACGTTTTCATGGCTTACTTCTCTTTTATGGAAAGTGTTCAGAAACAAGGTAGATGTGGAAAATGTATCTTCTTTATCAGCATATGACTGCACAGATGTTAATGCTAAAAGGTAACTAACTTATTTTCAAATACATTAAGTGTGCTTCATTTTTGCTGATTTCGGTTGATTGTTTTTAAAGCAAATCATCCCAAATACATATATTTTTGTTATTATTTTAAAGATTTTGGAGGCTTTGGAATGAAGAAGTTGGAAGAGTTGGTATTGAAAAGGCCTCCCTGGAGCGTGTGGCTTTCCGTTTTCAAAGAACACGAATGCTAGTTGCTTTTTTGTCATCTCTTGTGTTCGTTACTGCTGCCTTCCTAGGGCCGGTTGGTATTTATTTTCTTTTTAGGTTACTGAGGGAACGTGTCTGTTGTGTAAAACAGCTTCTTTCCTGTGAACAACTTTACAAGAACAACTTCATTTTTGTTAAGCGTTTTTTAATTCGGTGGAGCCAACCAAAAGAAAAAAAAAGATAATCAAAAAAGATATTTTTTATTTAAATAAAAATATTTATTTGCACTAATTTTGTAAATGTTTCTGTATGGGTAAAATGAAGTATATTACAATCCTTGTGCTATTTAAGTTAAAAATACTATATATAGTATATACTATTAAAAATAATTAATTAATAATAATTAATAATAATAAAAAATATACTTATTTAATTATACTTAGTTTACCACACCAGTGTTTCAGTATCCAATGTACCATTTTCAGAGTATGACTTTCATAGTCTAACTAAAATAAAATTAATATTGGCATTCATAGAATAAAATGGTTCAGTAGTGTTGCTGGATTTACATTTTTCTTTTTTTTGGTTTTAGTCGGTTCTTGTTTACAGTATTCTCCAGTACATCGAGTCATCCGAATCCAATGTCCTGTATGGAGTTGGCCTTTGTGCGGCGCTTTTTACCTCAGAGTTCTGCAAAGCATTTTTTGTATCACTGACCTGGGCTATTAATATACGGACAGGAATCAGGCTTAAAAATGCATTTTCTGCTGTGGCGTTCGAGAAAATCATTTCTCTGAGGACACTTAATGACATTTCTGTTGGAGAGGTAGGCTGTTCCTCTTTATTTATACAGTACGCATTTCATGTCAATAACAAATTTTGGTCTCTCTCTGCTCAGTTAACCACATTCAGTTTAACCCCCTTAACTCACTTACTGTAGGAGCATACTTCTTAAAATATATTTTGAGATTATACAATGTCACAAATACAGTTACAGTTTCTAATTTTCATTTTACAGGTGATCAATGTCCTTTCTAACGATGGCTATCGAATATTTGATGCTATAATTTTCTGCACCTTCATACTTTGTATACCAGTCTTGCTGATTATCTGCATTGTATATGCCTGCTACGTTCTTGGATATACTGCACTTTTTGGAGTCTTAGTATATATGGTCTTCATTCCTATACAGGTTTGTATTTTGAATATTTATTGAACCCGTTTTATGAGGAATTAAAAGATAATTGCAATGTGCAAAACATGACAATAAATTACATAAAATTAAAGATGATAACAGAAATGCCAATGTCCTTGAGAAATATTCAAGATTATAATTGAGTATTATTGCTGAGAAATTGTCCTAATCTTTAATCTATTAATTTGATTAGCAATGGACAGTCTATCTAATGTCTTTGTGAAATGATGGCTGTATTTTAATTTCAGTTTAATGAATTGTTCATCTAAATAATATGCATGTATTAGATTTAACATTTAAATTGACATTTTACAGTATGTTAAAACGTTGTTTGGTTTAGTCCTAGAATAATAGTGCTACTACTATGGAACAAGTAATAGGTTCATTCCATGCTGAAAAAAAGAAGAGAGAAAACACAACATTTCGGCCCACCTGAAGAAGGCTCCACTGCAGTAACGTTGTGTTTTCTCTCTTCTTTTTTTCAGCATGGAATAAACCTATTGCTTGTTCCTTTGCAGCCTACGCATGCTGACACAGCTACCCACCTGAACTACTACTACTATTACTTTAGTCTACATTTTTTGCCCCCCCCATGCCTGTTTATAATGACTCAGGTTAGCACTTGTAATATGTGATACGAAACATTACTTTCAATTACTAAGGCACAAGCAGTAATCTTTAATTGAAAGTGAATAATGAATGTACATATTGCATGCAAATTTTGTGAAAAGCACCTAAGGAAATTAGAAAAATTAATCTCCAATGGTTAATTGTAATTAACTGATTTAAATAATTGAAATATAACATGCCTATATTATCTTTTTAAGTTTGCGATGGCCAGGATGATAAATGTTGTCAGGAGGCGCGCGATAACCATTACAGACACAAGAGTACGAACCATGAATGAAGTGCTAACTTGCATTAAACTTATTAAAATGTATGCTTGGGAGAATTCATTTGAAAAACACATTTCTGGTAAGTTTTATGTTGCTACAATATTTCATATTGTTTATTTGAAACCATTTTATAAAGAAAGATAATAAAAGAATATTGTCATGGGCACACTGCAATAATGAGCCCTTTTGACTGGCAAAAAGCATATAATACAATGAAAAAGTGTGTGTAATTTTTTTAATTGTAAGAATTGGTAAAAAAAGGTTCCAGAAAATAATATACAGCCAATGCGTTTTAAACCTAGATGGTTTTACTGGAGTAAAAGGAAAAGTAAAGCAATTAAACAAACTCAGATCATTAATTATAATAATTTAAAAAGGGCTAATATTTCAGTGAAATAGCTCTCTTCCACTATACTGCAATTTTATATCTATTAACTTATTACCCATTTATATTAAGAAATGCTTTAATGTGTTTTTACTATATATGTGATAATGGTAGGTGTCATCTACAATAAACTTTATTTTTGTTCTTTCAGATGTAAGAAGAGAAGAAAGAAGCGTTTTAGAGAAAGCAGGATATATTCAGAGTGTCAATTCTTCTGTCACAATCATTATTCCAACACTGTCCACAATTGTCACTTTTGTTGCTCACACAGCTCTTGGCCTGAATTTGACTTCTTCATCTGTAAGCAAAAGACCTTACAAAAACCTTGATTCAAACATTTTAGTAATAATGCAACCCCATTGCAGAGCTTTCTACATGTTTGGTTTTTGTTTTCTTTTTAGGCCTTTACTGTGACTGCCATTTTCAACTCAATGAGGTTCACTCTTGGCCTCCTTCCATTCTCTGTAAAGGCTTTGGCAGAAGCCAAAGTTTCTCTAGCCCGGTTAAAGGTAATATGCAAGATTTCAAATTAAAAAGGGATTTTTGATGCTTTCCTGTGAGATTTTTTAATTCATTTTCTATATAATATACAATTGTGGTGTGGAAAATAACTGAAGTGAGAACAGACGGTTTTATGTATATGCTAATGCATAATGCAATACATTTAAGCCTCAAGGCATTTTAGCAACAGCAAAGCTATTTAATTAGCATTTTTGCTCAAAGGCTCACTGTTGAAAATACACTGTACTTTTAATAAGACTAAACCAAGAATCTTCAGTCTCTCACGAGAAATATATTGAGTTAATAATATGTATCTTCCTTTAGAAAATTCTCCTTCTTGAAAATCCAGAACAATATGTGACTCAGTCACAGGGTTCCCCCAATGCTTTAGTCATAGAGAAAGCAACTCTCTCCTGGGGTCGCCCTACAGAGAGTAATGAATCTACACGGGCCGCAGCGAATGGGCTCAGAGGTAAGGAAAATGAGCCAGAGGCTTCGGAGAGTGAACAAGATACAAATCTACCCGGAAAGGCAAAAAACAGACCAACTCTGAAAAACATTACCCTTACATTACAGAAGGTACGTAGGCACATTTTTTTCTGGTTTTCTTAGTAGTTATTGGAAACAGTACATCCAATGTCTAATTTAGTAATGAATCTCATTTACATTATTAAAACAGTTGCTGCAGTCTGGATTCAGTGCAAAATCACACATACTGTACACTCTTTTTATTTTGTTGTGTGGGCTAGAACACATGGAGGTATGATGGAGGAGTTTATCTTGCAGCATCTTTGAATTTAGCATAGGAAGGTGTCAGCCACTCTGTTCTTTTCTATACTGCAGATACAGTGTAAGCTGTGGTGTAGCCTTGCTATTAATGCATCTATGTTTGCTAGGGGAAGTGAACAAACATTAATGCCATGGAGGAAAAGATTAAGATACCATGGGACATTTTAGTATTTTGAAGCAAGAACTTGCAATAACATTGACTTTCTGAATTAGGATAGTTTATTTTAAGTACCCAAATTAAAATATGATTTCTTCTAACTTGCTAGAGCTGCAATTTGTTAACATTTCCATCTATCCCTTTTCTAATCATTTCTTTCAATTTAGGGTCAGGGGGCAGCAGGAGCCTACTCCAGATTTGCAACAGGCACACGGCAGTGTACACCCTGGATGGGACAACAATTAATATCAGGGCAGACAGACACAAACACAGACAAGCACAGACTTAGAGCAGAGACAGTTTTCCCAGAAGCCAATTAAATGTCCAGTATCTTTTTGGACTGTGGGAGGAAACCGTAGCACCCGGAGGAAGCCCACATGATCATGGGAGGACATACAAACCAAGCAGATAACACCCCAGGGTCCCAGTGTTGCAAGACAGCAATGCTAACCACAGTGCTGCCCTTGTTAAAATGTATTTGTGCAAAAACAGATAATAAGGAAAAGTATTCTGTCAACTTCATCTCAAAAGATTTTTGAAATCATAAAACAGGATGTTTTCTTACCATTGTGATTTTTTGTATTTTACCAACAAATTAATTTGGTACATATGCTCGTTTAAGGGAAAGCTGCTTGGAATTTGTGGAAATGTAGGCAGTGGAAAAAGTTCATTGATTTCATGCATACTCGGACAGGTAAGTACCTCCTCATTTACAAAAATAAAATTAGAATTTCATGTCCTGTATGCATTGAAGAAAATAAGTAAAAACATTTAACAATGTATCTGCATAGATGTCTGCATTAAATCTTTCTGGTCAAATAATTTACATTTGGCAAATCTTAACATAGTTTACACCTATAGTTTTCAGAGTTGAGTAGAAAAACACATTTCACCAAATGTTTTCTGAGAAATGATTATAAGAGAATGACTATGGAATGGGTCAGATGGCCCCCTTTCATATGATCTTATGCTCTAGGTTTGATACAAAATATTAATTTTCTGAAAATATTTTCACCTGCTATAGATGCACCTGTATCATGGATCTGTGGCAGTAGATGGAACTTTTGCTTATGTCTCTCAGCAAGCCTGGATATTTCATGGAAGTGTTCGTGACAATATTCTCATGGAAGAGAAATTTGATAAAAAGAGGTATTTCCACTGCTTAAAAATTACAGTGAAGTTGAACAACACAAGCTGAGGTCTAAAGAAAACAAAAGCTCTGCTTCACAGCTACATGACCTCCACTTGGAAGGCATTAGAGACCACAGGATTGGTTATGATTCTGTTTTCCATTAAAAAGAGCTTCAGGAACCATAGATAGCAAGGTCACACTACAGTAGGTACCTTAGGTTCAGTAAGTTCACAACCAATTCACAAACCAATTCAGAAGGGATTTCTCTTCCACTTTGCCCAACAACTGTTTTCATTTTGCCATTTTCAGTTACACTGTTTTGGAGGTACAGTGACAAATATTTTTATTTTGTTCTTTCAAAGATATGACAACGTTCTTAGTGCCTGCTGTCTTAAGCCTGACTTAGCGATTCTTCCCTATGGAGACATGACTGAGGTAAGACAGTGACTGAGGTAAGACAGTAACTAAAAAATATCTATATCTGACTGCTGTGAAAACACGGTACTTCAGGATCAACAGCAGAAGCTTAAAAAGTATGTGTCTGCAGTCGAGAGCCAGCAGAAAACTGCAATTTGTCTGCATAGTTGTATCTGGTGAAGAAAATATACTGTACTCTCCTGACAGTTCATTGTTTTTTTGAAAAACAAATACTTTTCCAATGTTTTCTGATATACAGTATGGCACACATTGAATACATTGTACTGTATTGCACTAGTTTGGTCAAATTCTAATTAACACAACACGACAACAAATATTCAGGGATAGTATACTTTAGTGTTTTACGTCTGGCTGAGGAAATGACAGCCCTGGCGGTAAGGTAAAAAAATCCTCAAACCCCCTTTGTGTGCAACGAATAAACCAGAGAGATTGCTGCAAAGGGTAAAGGTCTGAAGAGAGGATTGTTAGAAAACAAATGCTCATCAGGGGAATATTTGTCATATACAGAATGGATACTAATTCTGTAAATGTTTTTTTTGGTCTACAGATTGGTGAAAGGGGGATAAATCTTTCAGGTGGTCAAAAGCAGAGGGTAAGCCTTGCCCGAGCTGTCTATTCCAACAGGAACGTCTTCCTACTGGACGACCCACTTTCAGCCGTTGATGCCCATGTTGGGAAACACATATTTGAAGAATGTATCAAGAAGGAACTTAGAGGAAAATCTGTCATTCTCGTGACTCATCAGCTGCAGGTACATTTCAAATGGTTCTACCACAGAGTTTGTGAATGTAAATCCACAGAGTTTCTGGATACTACCTCCTTACATGTATAGAGTATAGAGGGCATTGGGTCATCATGCAGAACAGGGAACAAGTAAGCTGACATTTTTATTACTTTACAAATGGCCATGACAGCAGATTCCACCATCATTTTGTTGCTAGACATTCTAAACATTATACATAATGACTAACATTTTAGCATTTTATGTCTATGGGCCATAGTACAAAATGTTAAAAATCAAAACAGATCATTTCAGGACAATCTATGATAATTGTTTTATCAAGAGATAAACTACTTTAAATTTACAATGTTTTTGGCTTTCTCTAAAAATGTCTGTAAATGATTAATGTTTGTAATTTCTTTGGTTACAGTTTAGTGTTAATGATTTACCTTTTCTTTGTAGTACCTGGAGTTCTGTGATGAGGTCCTATTGCTTGAAAATGGAGAAGTGAAAGAAATGGGAACACACAAAAGCTTGATGGATGCGCAAAGCAAATATTCACAACTTATAAAGAATTTCCAACAGTCAGATGTAAGATGTTACTTCTGTTGTTTAATTACAATCCACAAGTGATGATAAACATACAATAAACAACAGTGAAAAAGTATTTTCAAACAATTTTCTTAACTAAGATGTGTTTTACTTCATTCTGTCTTCACCTGAATTAACCTCATAAACCTACTGCATGTCACGTATAGTTTTTCATTTTTTGTACTGCATTCTAGGAAATGTTTGTGTGTAATTGTAACTCAGTGTTCAAATGGAAATTCAGAGAAGATATGAAAAATTCAACTATGTCTTTACCCAAAACTATGTATAAAGATATACATATCTTGTGAAACCTTGAATATACATGTGAAACCTTTGACATATTTCTTATAATTCATGTCCTTTTTGTTTTTAAATTTTGAATTTCTCTTCAGTTGTTTAGCATGTTTTCTGTTTCGAAAGGATTCTAATGATGTAGATCGTGAAGAACCAGCACCTATCTCACAAGAAGAGGACTCTGGTCACGTGGCCAAAGGAATAGAAAATCCAGGTAGGTCTTTTTGAGTTATTTTGAGCTTTAATCACTGCGATTTGTGTTAAAGCAATCCAGATGCACCCCTTAATTATTATTCTTTTTTAGCTTTTGATATGTCAGATGAGAAGATGGAACCTGATGAGCACAATAACGATATCAGCACACACACTGAAAATGGTATGATTTAATTCTTAGGAATTGTGTTCTTTTACTAAATATGTTTATGACACAAAACGAAAATATAATTGCATGCAATTGATAAATTTATCATTTATATTGAAATTTATAAAAAAGTCAGGACTGTGATCTAAGTGACTTAATGGATTTGTGGTTTGATAATATTTATTTTATAGGCTTTATATGAACATACAGTAATACTAATTTATTGTTTACTAGCGAATATGAGCAGTAGTAACTGAGGATTCTAAAGATTGATTTGATCATTATTTACTTCTACTGTGACATCTCACATGGTATTCCTATCTTCTACTTTATTAAAGAAATGAAGGACCAACTTGTTAAAGGGGAAGTAAAACAAGAAGGTTCTGTTACCTGGAAGGCCTATCATCATTACGCTAAATCCTCTGGAGGTAAGGAAAACACATTTCAAGCAGAGTCTCCAGTTCCAGGGCAAACATGAAGTTTTGCACTTTTAGTAAACATCAGCATAATTTATTCTTCTGGGTCTTGGTTACAGTTATCTGTAGTATTACCTTATCTCTGGTTTTATCCTCCTTTTTCAGGATATATTGTGACCTTTTGTGTTTTGCTGCTATTCATCTTGATTGTTGGAGTAACAACATTTAGCAGCTGGTGGCTGAGTTTTTGGCTAGAACAAGGATCTGGGGTAATGTTATTTTTTTCACCATTGTCATTTAATACCATTTGAATGGTAAAGTCGAAGTAATATTGCTTCTTATTAGCAAGAAATATTTCAAATGTTATGTATAATAATATTTAAAATACTATTATGCAATCAAAATAAGGAAATGAAACAACCTTCCACACAAATATATACAGTATCTTCTGTATTCTACATTTTACTGTATATTTAAAAAAAAGATTGTCACATTGGATTGGATTTTTTTTCTTTACAGTTGCAGAATAACTCTTCATCTGCAAATCATTCTGACAAGATAAACTCTACAAGAGATGTGGGCAATATTACAGAAAACCCAGACCTTCATTTCTACCAATTGGTATATGGAATGACCATAGTAGCAATGGTTGTGCTGAGTGTCATCAAAGGATCTTCATTCACAAAAACAACTCTGAGAGCATCTTCAAATCTCCATGACAAAATGTTCCGCAGGGTAAAGACATAAGAATTATATAGATTCTTCCTTTATATTAATCAGCTTTATATTAATTTAAGAAGATCACTTCAAACTACCACAATTGTTCTTGAAAGACAAAGTTGAAAAATTGTCTGGAAATGCTGGAAAAAGTGTTTATCTTTATTAACTTTTTGAAATAAACAATACCTTTCAGATTTATTCATATCATTGCTGAAATATGAACTAAACATTCTAAGTACAATTACAGAAAGTTTTACAGTTAATGTGAAAATGTGAGGGACACATTTATTTACACCCCTGTAGGCAGTTTTATGTCCTCCTAGTTCTAAAGATTTCTTAGGGAAACAGTTTTGACCATTCCTCCATCTGGCATTAAATCCTTCAGATGCTTTACTTTCCATTTCCAGCCACAAATACTTGATTTGGTTAAGGTCAGGAAATTGATTTGGCCAGTAGAACATATTTAATTTGTGTGAAATTAATTATTTATTTGTTAAGGAATTTTGAGTCATTTTATATTTGGAAGTACTGTATGCTTTGGATCACTGGAATGCTGGAATGTCCATTTTTGGACAATATTGCACTTCTTGGTAGAGTGGTGTTTGGCAAAAATGTTCTGGTACGTGTTGGAGTTCATGATTTCTTAACAAGGGCTCCTGAGACCCTAGATGCAAAAGTGAATAGACCTTCAGCCATGTTTCATTGTGAGCATGTGAGTGTTGGGATTTTCATTCATTCAGTATGTTATTTGGCAAATTCAAGTAATTTCTTTTTGAGATTCACTCTTAGAAGATGCTTCTGTATCTGGAGACCATTGATGAATACCACAGTAGTGCAAGCCACTTAGAATAGTATGTTTCAGCATTTTATAACCCGAAGATGTCAGTTTGTATTGGAGATCTCTGAATGTTGCCACTGGATGATCTCCTCCTGAACGATTTGTCTCACAGTCTGTGGTGACAGGATACAGTATGCTTGGCTGGTTGGTACTACCAGTAGCCTTCAATTTCTTAATAATACACACTACAGTAGAAAGTGGTAGATTCATCTTTATATGGGATTTTTATATCCATCCCACCAAAATCAATGACCTTTTGCCTGTAATCATTGGAGAGCTCTCTGACCTTTACTGTGATGATGTACTGTATGCTACTCCTGAATGGCTTATGTGTGTTACCATGTTTTATACCTCAGAGAAATGGGAAACCTTTAGAAGTTTCTTTATAACCCTGCAGATTTCCATTGCTTCAAGAGAGCAAAAGGCTATTGTAAATTTGTTTTTGTCCGATTTATTTAAAGTTCAGTAGGTCAATCAAACCCTGATTAAGGCAGGAAAGAGGCGTCATTTGTATAGGGAGCATTACAGGGGTAACTTGCCTGGCTGAGAAGAATAACAGCCTGTTTGCAAACAAGATATGTGATTTGTACATTTAGGCACTCCAAAGTGGGTCAGACCACCTCCCAGTCTTTTATTTTAAACTCCATGAATAGGTATAAGTGTGAATAAATGTGCCCCTTGTGTTTTCTTAAATTTCAATATTTATGATAAAAGTTATTTTTCTCACTGCAGTACTTTTACAATTACAGTTTAATGTTTTTAGATTGGTTTGAAGAAACACACATTATCTAATCCTTATTCTGTTACGTGTTTTTGTTCCTTTTTATATCAGGTATATGAACCTTTGGGGGTTATTGCAATTTTTTTAGTATTTGGAATGTTTGAATTAGTTGCTTTGAATGTAATTTTTATTTTATTATCAGCTTGTGATATTTCTCAATTTTCTGTAATAACTGATCAATTCCCCTTTTGCCTGATGTAATTGGTAAGAAAGATGGTATTGTATGTGTTCAACGTCTGTTCATCTTTTAACGCTGGGATGAAAGGAGGTTGCCTAAATGATAAAGAAAATGACAATCTTACATGAAAAGCTGTCCACATTTTTGTTTTATTTAGATCATTCACAGCCCAATGAGTTTCTTTGATACAACACCAACTGGAAGGATGATAAACAGATTTTCCAAAGACTTGGATGAGATTGATGTTGGGCTACCCTTCAATACTGAGAACTTTATACAGTTCACTCTTCAAGTCTTATTTACCATTGTCACCATCTCAGCTGTGTTTCCTGCACTCCTCATTGCAGTGGTCATTTTGATCATTATCTTTGTGGTCATTCTATCGTAAGTCAAATATATTTTCTCACTACATATGCACAGTAACTGTAGTAACTGACAGTAACTGACATTTATATACAATATTTAATTTAACTCTTTAATTATTAATTGAAAGGCCTAATTAAAAACCTTTTCAGTTGAATACTTACTTGTTATCAATTAAAAATTGAAAGCCTTTGTTTGAAATCCTACAGCGTTCTTTTTACTTTTATATTAAATTAACAATGGAATGAAATAGGTACAAGACAAAAGTTAATACATTATTTGCTATTTACCAGTTGCAAAACAAGTATAACACCATGACAGATGCTGTAATAAATAAGTTAATATAATATATTTGTATAAATGTGTATTCATTTTTACAACATAGTGGAAACATTTTTCATTACAGGTCACACTGGTACATTAGAAAAATTTTAATACATAATCATTCACTTGGAAAAAGCTATTATACTGTATGTTTTTTTTCATCTCTATGAGGTTTCTTAATGAGTTCATTCTAATGTCATATTTTAGAGGAATGCCTGCTGTCTTAGTTTAAAGGAAGTTACATTTTTACTCAGAGTTCTTGTGAAGCATTTTCAAAATATATGTCATGTTGTATATTTTTATATTAGCAAGTCCGGATTACTTTTTGTTTTCTTTTTTAAGATAATCGTGCTGCTAACTAAATGTCTATACTGTAGCTGTAATTACTGTACAGCTAAAGACTGTCTTACCATGTTGGAAGAAGACTTAGATACCCTTAGGTCATGAATGGCTGTATTCATTCTCTAAAAATATTATTTTGTGTTACTGTATGTATTACTAGTAGAAAAAGCGTGACAGCATGACTAGGTACATAATTTTCAATTTAAAACTTTTTTTTGTTTAAAAAAACATTCAAAACAAGATTTTTCTGTGCTATTTTTAGATTGTGTTCTCCTATTATTACAATGTGTTCACATTTTGTGGGGTTTTTTTTCCATTTGGTTCTTGTGATTGAAAAATTAATAAGTTTATTACAAAGATGTAAGTAACCAGACCTTTTCCTTTCAGCATTTTCATGAGAAGCATTAGAGGGCTGAAAAGGATGGAGAACATTAGTAGATCTCCTTGGTTTTCTCATACTACATCTACCATTCAAGGACTCAGCACCATCCATGCCTACCAAAAGGAAGAACACTACATAACAAAGTGAGATTTCATCTTTTTATTTTTTTGGTGATGCTTTGAGGTAATGGACACAAATTCATCATTATTTTCCTCAACTGTGCATTAAATAATAAGGATTTGTTTGACACAAGCATTTCAAGTCCAAAACTGTATTTTAATAAGCAATCTACATCCAACTGTTCTTTCTAATTATGAGAAATGTACCAGTTATTTGTCCAGTCATAGCAGAAAAAAAGCTGTTTTGATAATTATCAAGTATGATTTCCCTTCATTCATCTATTAAGATACATTACTGATTGCTCTTTCACCCCTTTAGCAAATTTGTGTAAATTTTGTCTAATTTTGCTTTCTTCTTAATTATAGGTTTAAGGTGTTGAGTGACACAAATTCTAGTCACTTCATGCTGTTCAACTGTGGCTCAAGATGGCTTTCTTTTAGGCTGGACTTTCTAACTACTACAGTTACTCTACTGGTTGCGCTATTTGTAGTTTTAAGTCCTCCATCAATTAGCCCAGCCTTAAAAGGTCTAGCTCTCTCATACACTATCCAGGTAGGACAATTAAGGATTGAACAAACTAAATTCTGAGGTATTTTATTAAAATTCGATATTCTGAATTTACAATCTTATAAGGGTACATTTTCATTATCACAATCATGTCTGAATTCTTAGGGATGGCTATTTTTTTAAATCACATAGAACCAGAATACTGTAAGTCATCCATTTTAATAATTCTCTTATTCCACAATCCCTTATTCGCAAAAAGACAAAACTGTAGTCAAAAATTAACTTAGTCATTTTACAAGAAAGGGACAAGTTTCAAATGATCAATTATTAACACAAAAGGTTAACATGCATGATTAAGAATAAAATGTAATACATTTGAATAGTCCACCTTGTTTTAATGAAATAGTGGGAAATATTTTAGAAACAAAAGTTTTAATTCTGTCTTTTTCCATTTTAGTTGACTGGAATGCTGCAGTTTTGTGTGCGATTAGGAACAGAATTAGAAGCAAAATTCACTTCTGTTGAGAGAATGTTGGAATATATCCTGGTAAGAAGAAAAAGATTATTATTATTGTTATTATTATTTTTAGTAGTAGTATTATGGAATATCTGCCTACGTTAATGTTTTGTATTCAGTTAATAATCTTTAGCACAGGATCGAACTAGTTGAAACCATCTTTGTGGAAACTATTTTACTCCTACTGTATATCTAGAACCTTCTGTTCTGATGCTCTTAAAAATATGCCATGCTAATTCATGCATTCATTTATTTCTTTATGTGCTGAAAGCATTCACAATTTATAGCACCTTTGAGTTAAAGTCAGTAATGTTTCTTCTAGGGAACTGTCTCAGAGGCACCCAGGAAGATTAAGAATGCAAATATCCCAGAGGGCTGGCCTCAAAATGGTGCAATTACTTTTAATGACTACTGCATGAAATACAGAGAGAACACTCCAGTTGTGCTAGATGGATTAAAATTAAAAATTAAACCAATGGAAAAAGTTGGTATTGTTGGAAGAACAGGTTCTGGTAAGATTTCTTTTTCTCATTATAAATTGTATTCTTATTTTGAATTGAAAAATAACATTCAGATGGCTGTAATTGAACAACTTATATTTTTCAAAGTTTGTAATTTTCGATAATCAAAAAATTACATATACAAAACGTAGCATTCATTTTTAGACTATTATAATAGATTATCAACTGTGCCGATTATCAATTCAATCATTCATATTTAAATTTTCACCTGAGATTGTTAAATTGAGATTATGTCATGCCACTTAGAAATATGAAATCTGTCATTTGAAATCAAACAAATTTTAAAAAGAGATCATGCATACTTGTCCAGTTTATTTTTTAAATCAATGGCTAAAAACAGATTTGTGAAAATGCCCTTTATGATGTTGGTAATTTAAATCTTGTTACACAACATTTAGATGTTCTTTGAGAATTAGAGATTTAGTTGGTTTTTTATCCTTCTGTTTTGTGTGATTAAATTAAGCAACCTTGTTTTTATCCTCAGGGAAATCGTCTCTTGTTGTTGCTCTGTTTCGACTAGTTGAGCCAGCCTCTGGAACAATCCTAATTGATGATGTGGATATTAACACTATTGGTTTGGAAGATCTGAGAAGTAAACTGGCAGTAATACCCCAGGATCCAGTGCTTTTCACTGGTACTGTAAGGTAATAACTATGAACTTTATAGAACTTTTATAGCTTCATTAGTTTTGGTCCATATGTAAGAAATAACACCATGATGTGCATATTATTTTGAACTTATTTGTTTTTGCACATCTAACAGTATATATAAATAAGAATACTGGGAATATTATATTATATTTGTATGACTTATAACCAATGTATATATGTGTGGAACCCAGCTGTTCAAATGCTGATTTGTCACTTATATTTAATGGTCAGCTTATGATAGAGATAATGCATAAGCCATTGGACTGATAACAGACAAGTTTTGGGAACAAGTCCCTGTTGTAGATTGCAGTTGTACCCTTGAACTAGGTACTTGAATCCAATTGCTCCAATACATCCAACTGTATAAGTGGGAATCTGGATTGCAAGGAAGTCATTCTGTGCCATTGTGTAAAAAAATTGACAAACACAGAAATGTTACATTAAAGTTCTTTTCTAAGTGTATACACCAGGGAGAAAAGTATATTTCCAAATACACTTGTCAGACTATAATGCTAGAGTTAAGCTCTCATTCACACGAAGAGACAGCAGAAGTATTCCAATCAGAATATTTGATTGCAAAAGAAAGTCTAGCCTTTACCAAAATGGATCACTTAATTTCACTTCTAGAAATAAAAGAAATGGTGTAAAAATCAACTCCAACAAGGCCACTCTTGCGCAAACATTTTTTTTCACATAGTCCATGAAATGAAAGAGAAAGTGTTTCAATGCTGAAAGCTACCAAACCTGGTGTGAGCATTACAATTGATGAAAGACGTGTGTAAGCTTTAAACTACCTATTAATCTCAGATTGAATGTAATGCAGCACTGTGGAGAAATTTTAAAATATTATTCTTTATTTGGGTTAAATGTTGAAAGCTGCCAAACCTGGTGTGGTTAAACTCTAATTATTTAGCTCAGATTGAATGTAATGCAAAATTGGTGGAACTTCAACAGAGTGCATCTGCAGAAGATCTGCATAACTATTATCTGCATAATAGTTAAGAAAATAAATGCTCAGTGTTGCGAAAGATTGTAAGCTGAAATGGTAAGTGAAGAAACAGGATTGATTGCTTGACTCAAGAAAAAGTTTTACTTTCTAAACTCAGTCCATGGCCTTGCACATCATCTCACTGTAACAGCTGTAAAGCATACCCCCAAACAGTCAAAGTATAATTCGACTCCTTCAGATCACAACCAGATATCTCCCAAGATAACACATTTCCAACCTGCTAGAGAATATGCAGGACCTGTTTTGGTGTTCTTAGTCACCTTTGGGTTCATGGAAGAGAATCATCCTTTTGGCAAGGGAAAGGCAATAAATAATTTACTTAAGATGGCAAAAGAGAAATAAAATTAGAACAACTAGTTAGAAAATGTCTATTAACATTTATCATTTTTATTTAATGTTTCAATTGCTAGTGAACAACTATTCTATTAAGGTCTCTTAATGCATTCATATTTTAAATAGTACAATGGAATGGAAGACAGTACTCATGAATGACATTTTGTTAATACAAATGCATTACAATGTGTATGACAGTACAGAAGTATTAACATAATGCTTGTTTTAAATGCAGGTATAATCTGGATCCCTTTAACAATTACACTGACAGAGACATCTGGAAGGCCCTTGAAAACACATATATGAAAGACAGTGTATGTGAAATCTACATTGTATTACTTTTTAAAAATATTTACTACTGTAAAGCAAAAAAAGTTGAAACTTTAAATTAGTTTCGTCACATTTCTCCTAACCTAAGTGAAATACAAATACTTGCCATTATATGCAAATTGTTATTTTGAGCTATGTGTCAAATAGTTCTGTATTCTGCTGACAAAGTCTGTGTAAGGTGCTGCATTCAATGCAATGAAATTGCCCTCAAGCCTAACCTGATATGCCTGAATAAATGTGACATTTCATTCCACATAAAACCAATAACAAATACATAAATCCATTTAGATTGCATGACATTTTCTGTTTTGTACCTTTCACTCTTCATTTAATTTTAATTTAGAATAAAGAAAATATGTTGCTTTATACAGTATGACAACTGTAAAAATATAACAATGAGATTATAATTCATAATTTTATTAACTTTAATATTAACAGTCTTATTCAATTATTATTGAATATTACTTGCAATATTTTAGTCCTTTCCTATTAAATGAATGGATAGCACTCAATTATGTGTACAAAAGGTTAAAAGGTTTTTCTATCACTTATTTTGGCTATTAATATTTATACTCTTTTAAAATTAAAGATCTCTAAGCTACCCAAGAAGCTGGAATCTGTGGTGGTTGAAAATGGAGAAAATTTCTCTGTGGGTGAAAGGCAGCTGTTGTGTATGGCTAGAGCCCTCCTCAGAAACTCAAAGGTCAGGAGAAACGTTACTGCCCTCTATTTGTTTGTGCGGATATTGAGTGGGTGTATTAGTTTTTTTTGAAAATTTGTTTGGAGATTCTACCAAAATGTGTTTAGAATTGTTGAACGTACATATCAAATCACAACATGATAAATGATTTATAATTGACGACAAAGACATTTGCCTTTATTCTACATTTAATTTAGTTAATTGTATCTATTCAGTGTCAAAAACACAATAAATTGACAACAAATTTTCCAATACAAATTTGAACCTTATGTCCTATATGGGCACCTTAAGGAATCGATGTGTAACATAGGGTAGCAATAATAAAACTGTTTTACCAGATTGTGTAAAATCTTAATTGTTCTTGTTCTTTGTTGGAACATTATTTCCCTTACAGATAATTCTACTGGATGAGGCCACAGCTTCCATCGACTCCGAGACTGACGCTCTGATTCAGCACACTATCCGTGAAGCATTTCAGGACTGCACTATGTTGACCATCGCTCACCGCATTAACACTGTGCTAGAGTGTGACAAGATCCTTGTCATGGAAAATGGAAAGGTGCAGAACTGATTTAAAAAAAAAAAACACTGCGAGAAAACGCTTAAAGATTGTTTTAGTGTGTAATCAGAGAAATCAACTTGTCAGAATTATAATTGCTTTATGAGGTTTGATTCGAATCATTCCTGGAAATGTATGATTTTTCTCCAGACTCTTTTTAGTCGGCTGCAGTGGAACTGAAGGATCACCTTCTGGCTGTGGTAGCTGCCAGTGCTTGGTGCATATACAGAAATCTGATGCAACCCAACCCTGAGTTTTGTTTTCTTGTCTGTTCTTTTCATCCTGTAGGCCGTTGAATTCGACAGGCCAGACATCTTGCTGCAGAGGCCGGATTCATTATTTGCATCACTTCTCTCGGCTGCCAACAGAGTGGAGACGTGAGAGGGGTTGAGAATGTAGCTGCACTGCTGCACTCCTTGGTGACTTTCAACACCTAAAGGCACTTACAGTATGTCCATTTTGTAGAGGCTTTGTCTCTTATAGTTCTAAAGCTAACAGAAAGAATAACTTATCTTCATTCAATAACTATTTTGTCATGTGTCCATCTGCATTCTCTTTAAGGGCAGAGAAAGACATGGGACACAAAAAGATATTATGTTACATTAATTGCAAACACCATTAATGTATATAAGACAGGATCAGCCCCTGTAATGAAAAACAATATTCTTCATGAGGAAACCTCTTATTCTCTAATACCCTTTGAAACTGTAAACAGAAAAAAAGAACTGACCTTGCATGTGCTGCTTATTTTGTTCATGTTACTGATTCTCTTAGCAGCTGGTATCTGCTAAAGCTGGTGGTATTAAAATGATTATAATCATTATAACAGGATATGTTAATATATTTTAAGTGTCCATGTAAATATGCAAAAGATTAAGATAAAGGTTTTACTTCACTCTGCATGTTTGCCCTTCAATTCTGAAACGCCATTATATTATTTTCTTATTTCTCAACTGTTGCATGAATATAGTTCCTATGAATTTGTTAGATTGCAGCTGGTCAGCACTGTTTAAGGTACTCAGTAATATACTGCATTTTCAAAGATGAAACAGTTTTTTATTAATATATAACTATTACTATTACTATAATATATTTATAAACTACTAGAGTAACAATGTCATTTGAAAGCTGTATGTACGGGTGTGGTGTATGGATTTTCAAGATTTTTTCATGTATTTTGAAATAAGTAGCTATTGTACACAATTCTACTTAATTTAAATTCAAAATAAACTAGCAGTTCAAATATTCCCTTCTCCATTTATCACTGGATTTACCTATTCTCAGATGTTCCAGATCAAATGTCTTTTTAAGATTTACCAGACATCATGTCTCATCTACTAACAAGTGCAATATAGCAATATATTGTATAACATTTTGAGCTCATATCTATAAATCTAAAGTGTTTATAGTAATAGTTTAACTACTGTACCTAGCACATTACAGGTTTCCTCCATTAAGAATAATCACAATGTCTTTTAAAAATCACCTGAATTGTTTCATTCCATAGTTCAGTAAGTATATATCAGCAGAGCCTCAATTTTACGCAAGGACTTACACAAGGACTCATCCTTACATATTCATTTTTGTTTTGGATATAACTCACAAATTAAATTCAATAACCTTGAGGTGAGGTCTGCACTTTCATTTGGCAAAGGAACCCATTACTGCACCAACCACAGTTCATAAAATAAAAAATTCCTGAATAATGGGGTGGTTCATGTTTTTAACACAATACAGTCAGAATTGTTGACTGTTTTTTAAATCAAGATCTCATTAATGACAAGAAGAAAATGGGCTTATCTATTTTATAGTTGTTCAGATGGGTAGCTGTGTCAACATGCATAGTCTGCAAAGTCTGGGTAACAATTCTACAGTCCAGAATGCTACATTTTTACCATGGATATCATGTTTTTCTACACCATAATTTCCCACAATGACGGTCTTACAGCCCTCAAGCACATTCTAGACAAACGCATTGTGCTTGATCCACCCACCCACACTCTAGTGTGTCTTGTGGAATTAGTTCTCACACTCAATGCCATCATTTAATAACCTTTTTTTATCAGCAGGTCAGTGGAGTCACCTTGGTCACTAGAATGGGACCCAGCTATGCCAATATTTTTGTCCGTTGGGTAGAAGAATGCTTCTTTGCCTCCTATACTGGCTTTTTCCCTGACCTCTACAAACGATATATTGATCACTGCATCGGTGCTGCTACATGCTCTAATGACCAGCTAGAGCACTTCCTGCATCAATTCACTATAACTCTCACCCATCCCTCAAATATACAGTTATCATATCTTCCACCATTTCTAGACATAAATGTATTTGTTAAGCATCCACGATTCTCATCCTCGGTCTTTTACAAACCCACAGATTCACACAGCTATCTCCTGTACAGCTCTTTTCATCCCACTCACACCAAAAACTCTCTCCCTTTTTCACAATTCCTCAGGCTACATCCACTCTGCATTGACGACATGGATTTCCAGAACCAAGCACTCAAAATGTATTATTTTTTCATCAACAGAGGATACCCCACCCATGTTATCCATAGGGCCCTCACCCGGGCCAAAAACACACTCGGCTCATAAACTCGACCAGGAACTCCCAGGCTCACATCTGCATTCCTTTGGTGCTTCCCTACCACTCTAACATACCTTCTATCCCCAGGACCATTATTAACAACTACTCCATTTTACAGGGCGATCCCTCCATCGGTACCCTTTTTTCTAACAGTCCAATCATCTCACACCGCCGACCACCTAATCTATGTAAACTTCTGGTTCACAGCTCCCTTGACTACACTCGGCAATCAACCCCACCCAGCACCTTCCCCTGCAACAGAACTCACTGCATCACCTGCAAATACATATCTAACAACAAGCTCATTCAGGGCCCCTAAGGTCAATTCTGGATCACCCAGATGACATCCTGTACCTCCAGCAACCTCTTTTACTGTATCTCCTGCAAAAAATGCCCAGCTATCTACAGTATGTTGGGGAAACTGGAAGGAGACTAGGAGACCGCTTCAGAGAACATGTTCGGGCTGTGAAAAAAATTAAAGATTTCTCCAAACCCATAGTTTCTCATTTCACCTCAGACAGCCATGATCACACTGATCTCTCTGTCTCTGTTCTCAAAGAAGGGTTTTTCAACTCCCATAGCAGAAAGACAACAGAAACGAAACTTGTCCTGAAACTAGGTTCACACCATCCACCTTCTCTCAATGACCGATTTTGTGTAATCTTCTCTACTCTCATGCAAGTTTTGACTTCACACTTTTCTTCACCCTTTTGCACTTTGCACTTCCTGAGTGGCCTCTCTGCCCCTATTGAATCCTCCCCTCTCCCAGCTTTTGTTCTTCTATACTATTTAACCTTTGCTGTCTGTCCTGTCTTTCTTACACCTGAAGAAGGCTACACAGCTGAAACATTGTGTTTTCTCTCTTCTCTTTTCAGCATGGAATGAACCTATTACTTGTTCCTAAGCCATTATTGTTACACTTACTCTCAAGTCAGGTTATTGCTTGATTAATTGAATCTATTTAGGTGTTTTCAGTTTGTAAGTGCAAAATACCAGCACTGAGACAATATTCACTTTGCTGTTAAAGGTCCTTACTTGCATCTACCGTTCTTGTAGTTAGTCCTTTCCTATATATTAGTTCTGCATATATCTTTTAATTAAAATACACTTAACAAAAACTTGCAAACAGGATTAAACCTTTGGTTGCATAATATGTAGTTTAACAGTAATTTGGAAGGGTTTTGACTGGCAAATATTTTTTGTTCCTTTTTCTTCATAATGGTTCTTATATAGACAATATTATATGTCTTTTTTTTCTCAAAACAGTGTATTATACTATTCATATTTCATCACTTTGGAAAAAATACAATGCTTCAGTCATGTGTTAACCACAAGTCTCTCTGGAAGTGGTTATCACACCTCTGTATGTTTTTAACATACACAGTTAGGTATTCAGACTACAACAGCTGATACAGTAATACCTGTAGTAGTACCTAATTATTCACTTTCACCACTGAATTCATACACTAAATATACACTAAATCTTTACACCATCTTTGAAACAGCAATATACCTGCAGTGTATATTTTGCTTAGGCATTATTTAAATGCAATGAATTTGTAATGTTGTACAAAATTAGAACGGCTAAATTAAATAAATTTTTCATCGAAGACCATTAAACAATCCACACTATCGGAAAACACAATTTTTGAAAGGTGCCTCAGGGCTCAGAGTCAGCTAGTGTAGCCTGTCGCAAAAACTTAATCTTTCTTTCCTCCCAAACAATGCAGTACCAAACAGTTTGGAAGCAGGCTTTGTCAAACACAAAAAACATTTTTGCATCTTTTATCAATGCATTATTTTTCACATAATTTGTAGCAGGAAATGTCAGTGCTACCATACAATGAAAAAAAGCAATAGTTAAAGAAAGCAATGGAGCCTTTTCACATGACAGTGCTTTCACCAACATAGAGCATTTTCTGTAGATCACTGCATAATTTGAAAAAAAAATCAAGAGACACTTATTTTTAATGATGCTATTAGCAATTTTAATAACTGCAATATAGCAAACATTTGTAATTGTAAGTTATAGCAACATCTTAATGAAAAAAATGGTTCTTAAATTCCAAGCAAGAAACCTGTTTGTAATTTGTTAGAAGGAAAATAAATCTCTCTCATACAGTAGGAAAATGTTAATGTCAGAAGCACTCTCAGACAGGCCTCTCAGACAGTATACTTTAAATGCAAGAAAATCCAATAATATTTTAGTGCCTTTATAATACAGTGCCCATAAAATCGATATGCAGTGAAACTCATGACTCCATGGTGATTTCAAAGTATACACATCTCTATAAAAAAATCAATCAAAATTTCATTAAATATACAGAGACCTTAATTTAAAAACAGAAAAAAACTGAACTTGAGATTTTTTTCCACAAGGTATTAGAAAACTCAAAAATACATTTCTCAAAACAGTATTTAAAATTGCATTCACCTGTCAGAATAATAACTTTTATTTCACTTTTTTTAACACATTATCACACTAATCTATAATGATATAAAAATGCTTTTAGTAAAATTTTATGCATTTTCAGATGCACTACGGACTGTAAAAAGTAACAACAATTTAAGTATTGCTAAAATTAACATGGAATGTGAAAGTTAAAATTCTCTAAAAGGCATGATTTTCAAAAAGAAAACACTGAAAAATTTACCTTGTTAAATATGCTTTGGTGCATATTTAAAATTCAATTTATTTTCAAATGTGTTTGTATCGCATTTCTATAAAAAATGAAAAATCTGAATGTATTCCACTTCATAGTTTTAAATACTGTCTTATTTGAAATGGCATCTGCATGTTCCCTTCTCAGTCAATTCTCATGTAACTGAAGCATTTATTTCTGGGCATTAGGAGTCTGTTTCCTTCCATTTTTGTCCTTCCTCCAGTGGATTTCTTGCTAACATAATCCAAAGAGACAGTGTCATTGGGCTCAAAACTTCCCAGTTATTTCTGTGTCATATGATTTATAATGGTTCTGCTTAACTCCATGAAACCAAAACCATTCCCTCCTCATTGAAAATCTTTGTTGACAACATTTTCCACAACAGTACTGGTTGTAGAAGGAACCAATCTACAAAGGTCTATATTGTAAGAACCGTTGCCACAGTTATCGTAGATGGTATTGGGCAGTAAAAGAAAAAGCACAAAAGAAATGAGACATAAAGATCAATTATCAATCAGTGGATGAACATACTGAAGCTTGTGTGCTTACAAAATCATGCATTTATTCAGTTTTACCCATCTGTTCAATTTAAATTAAAGCAAACTCAGCTTTAATATTAGATCATAGTGCAAACCTGTATTTGTGTAAAAATATATTGTTTCTTTGCATGCCAGATACATACCGATACAGGAGTTTGCTTTGGTAATCAGAAAAGACCAATCTATACATTTTGGGAAAGTGGTCAAACATAATGATTTCATTTCTTAATCAAGAAACAATTTTAAGTTGTAAAGAGTTTAAAACTAATTAAATTATCATTCATTTTCTGTGCATTGAAACCTCACTTAGACAATGAGAGATGTACTGTATTATACTCAAATATGGTTTGCCAAGAAAAATGACAGGCAATGCTGCATGAGACCAATTATTATAGACTTATAACTATTATTTTTACACTTCTCCATTGTACACAGTACCCTATCTTTGTCACAAACTCTGCTCTTGAAACCTATAGTTAGCTAGGAAGAGTTTAGCCTACAAAAGTTAGGTTAATAAGTAATATATTTTTATATAACTCTTATTCTTTTATATTACTCTATATTACTATTATTATTTTATATTATTTTATTTTACAGTCAAAACTCCTGAGAAAACCTAATATTAAAAAAAAACACCATATACACGTACATGAATATGTTTAAGGTTGCACAATGGAGACAAAAAATACAAAAAAGAAACAGAAACTAGCAACTGGACCACTTTTGACTACTGTGAACATAAACTGCAGTTTTTATATTATTATTATTACTTTTTTAAATAAATTAAAACCTAGTAACTTTTAATTGTCTGAATCTATATCTAAAATAAGTATCCAAGTATCTAAAAGAAGCCTGAATAGAAATACTTTTAGCACAGAAAGAAAAACTTGAGCACAGGTGCTTTGCATTTTCAGTTTTATTTTACAACAGAACAAAAGTCTGAACCTCTTTGATATATTGCATTGTGGAATTCTGCAGATAATTAAATGATTAATTTATTTATTGTTTGTGTGAATGTCATGTTTGTTGGCAAGGCACATGTCTGAAAGACAAAATAATCTTTTTTGTGCTGTGATTGCAAAATCTTAGAGTAACAAAGTCATTATCTAACACAAGGATTGCATCTAAATGCAAATGTGCCTTTGTGTCCCTCCTTCCAAACATTCTTTGAGGAATGGAGCATGACAGACTACGAACTGAAGAGGATGAGATTCCAGTTTAACAGCTAAGCTTTAAACAGACTTATGTTTCACTATAAGAGTAATATGACATTTAACATGCAATAATCCTAAAAATATATTTTAGAAAATCCACACTTTTGATGATATACGATATACACCATTTAATCTTATCCACACACTGTATCTTGAATTCCTGGTTCACTTGTGCCTTATACCTAAACTACTATGTGAAAAATATAATTCTTCATTTAATTCAAATTACAGAAAGTGGAGAACTAGCTTTTACAGTATATTTCCTACAGTATGTGGTATTTTCAGTCGGAAAGTGACTTTAAAAATATCATAATGTAAAATACATAATATACAGTATATACACTGTACAGTATATGAAGTTGTAACATAACATTTGTAACACTAGTATAAAAGCAAATTAAATTAATCTACAGGCCATATTACATATACACAAAAACATTTCTTTTTGAATACTATAAATTTAAGTCCAGCTTCATAATCTGCATACTTATACCACTTAAAAGGTAGACTTCATCATCTCGTGTGAATATGGTTAATTAGAAGCCTACATACTTTTTATCTTCGATAGAAACTGTTCTGTAATAATACCCATCCATTTACATGCTGATGTGCAATTACAAAAAAACTCTGTATATATTTTTAATACTTATAATTTCATTTTCTGGAATCAGAAGATCAGATCAAGTTTAACAGCATTTTTTATTAATACTACTTTTATGTCAAAATAATTTAAATTAAGGGTGATTTTTTTAATGTAATGCTCCTAACAGGATTTAAAGATGCCGAGGTACTTGTCTTGGAGAAACACAATAGAAAACATGGTCTCTCAAGGTTTAAAGTCTTGTTTTACAGTACTGGCTGAGAAAAGGACAGTCTAAAAAGTGCAAGCAATGTATAGGTGTATAGGAAGTTAACAGTGCACTGATATAGGTAGGAAGCAACCATTCAAGTCCTTTAGTGTGAGCAGCAGTATTTGGATTCATTTATTCTGAAATTCCCAGTGAACCAGTGCAAGGAAGCTCATGCATTTTCATCCAAGTTAAGATTTAAGCATCTGAGTTCTGTACTCATTGGAACTTGTTAAGAAGACGTCTGGTTAAGCCTAGAAATAACAATCGCATTCATTAGCTTCCCTTCATCAGACTGGAGAGATGCGAATGGATACCAGCAATATTACTAACAAAGAAAAAAGACACCTTCACACCACTGTGAACTTCTAAAATAAATCTCAGATCAAATATGAGACCAAAATGTCTTGAGTACCTGGACTGATTCCAATTATGTTCTTGGTCCCCATGATCACAATTTTCATGTGCCTAGACCACAAAAAACAAGAAAATAAATCTAACATCTCTAAGAACATTAAATAATTTTTGTTAGGCTTTTCCCATTGGCTCCTACAGTCATTACATTGTCAATACTACAGTATATGATTACAAAGGAGTACATATTCATGGCAAGTCACTACTGACAAATGAAATGGTACCAGTGCAGGAAAAAAAAGTTTCATTCTTAAAGAACAAGCACTGATTGCATATTGATATGCATAAGTTGTGTTCAGATTGGTTGAAATGATTATGTCTGTAATAGACTTGAAATGAATACTCCAGCACCGGGTTTCCGACCCGGAGGGCCTTGTGCACAAGTGACAGGAGCAAATTTGAGATGTGTGCTACATCATAAAGTTTTTTACTTTCAAGTAACCCAGGAATAACCCAGGAATGTTAAACCGATGCCACTGTGGAATAAAAATACAAAATTATGACAGAAAACATTTCAAGGACACCTAAAATAAACCACCTGACAGACACTAATGCATTTTGGAGTTTAATAAGGATTACAGTGCTAGAGCTGGGGTGATTTACAATTTATTTATTGCTTTAAAACCTGTCTAAGGTAATAAAGGGTAGGCTTTACAATATCTTCAGGTGATGCTGTGTCATGAGAGATAGGGTAAAGGTTTATGTCTTAGGGGAGATAAGGGTGTTCCATTACATTCAAAGCACATTTAAAGCATGTGTGAATTAGAACACCTATCTTATTTTTCCAGTTTAAAAATACTGTGTGTGTTAAAAAAGAGCTAGCCTTGAACTTTATGTCCTGATCAGCTTGTAAACAAATGTAAGGTATTCAAAGACTAAATTGTAACCATCTGACAAATGCATTTTATTTCTCTTTTTTAAAATTAAATCTTACTTAATCTAGGTCTGTCCCATTTGAGTAAATAAAGATGACAGTGCAGTTTTCAACTTAAATCAATTTGCAATGAACAGGATTTTAGATTTTCTGCCTACAGGTGTATTTACCAATGTCGAAATCCTTGTGAATTCACTGAAAGTAAACACCAACAGATAAAACGGTTTCACTGTAATACAGATACTTATCATGCTGACAGGACAAACTCAACAACACTGACTCATTTCCCCTTTTCAGTCTGGTGTAGCTGCTGTACATTTTATTTACCTCTAGTGCAACCCGTAATCGTAAGACTGTGGAGCCAGAATACTGTAAGTTAGTATTGACAATACTGCCAACACAACAAAAAGTCTGTGATAGCAATATGCTAAAGTGAATTGAAGAACCACTCCTTTTATGTAAAAAAATATAGTCTAACTTTGCTATGACATAATAATAATATAGTCCTTAGTATCTTCATGTTTGAACATGAGAATGTATTAATTATCTGGCTACGAGCACTGAGCAAGGTTTATAGTTCCTTGGTAGAAATATGTCTCAAAGAAATAAAGGAAATATTCATTTTCACATTTTTAAGGTTAAGGAAACTTTCTGAATGAAAAGAAAAACGTAAATATTCTTCAACAACTGTTTAATCTGTTATTCACACTTCTGATAATATAATCATTCTGCACTAAACATGTAAACAGGGATATACATAATAAGAACAAAAAAATACAGGTAAGAGTATTTTTATAAATTATTCAGAGCATCCAAAAACTCACTGCTTAACTCAACAGCTCCTAACCACTATATGTGAAAAAATAAGTAGTTCAAAATACAAACAAGCATTAATCACTGAAATGTAAAACGTACTGTAGCTTTCAGGGCAGCCTTTTTTTAAAATGCATGGCACAGCTGTATTGCCGAACATTCATGTGTCTCACAGTCAAAAAGCCTGAATACATGTACTCCTCAGGTCATCTGTCTCCCTCAATCTTTTAGACTGCTTCTCAGACTTTACAGTAAAAGCCTCAAGAAGATTATTTTTCCTTATTTGTATAACACTGTTACACTTATTAAACAGTTTCATTCATGCATTCTAATTTACTGCCTTTTATATTGAAACGACCTCCGTTGCATAATAGTAAGTGAGAAAAACACAGCAGCTGCAGGGTTCATTTCTTTCAGCTGACAGAACAGGGGTCATCATTGCTTGGCTTCACGTCTCCCTCCAGCAAAGCAATCATCACAGCCTTGGTCAGGTAACTAGATGTTCCTCTTTTGCCAAGTGAAGGGGTATTGTAGAATGCTGTCATATCATCCTGCAGAATAAATGTATATTCTGTTTTATTTGAAGACCAAAGAATAGCAAGCTTATATACATTAATATTCCTAAATGAATGTCTAGTAATCATTTTCATATTAATAAAAATCTTGATTTAGTTTTTAAAATTTTAAAGGAGATTTTAAGATTTAGCTAATAACACTAAGTAATTGAAGTTTACCAAACTGGGTCAGCTTCTTCACCTTTTTAATAGCACTCTGCTGTTGTTTATAAAAAATGTGGCAAGAAGAATGTTACAAAGGATAAGCAGACACTTATTATATCATCATTTTAAATTTTGACATGTTTAGGGAATACAATAAAAAAAAAAGATTGCTACAGGTGTACATGTCAGTTCTGATTTGTCACTGCTTGTAAATCCCAGAAGTGTGTACCCACCTGTTTCTCCACCCCCTCCAGTCGGCTTCTGTCCCTCTGGAAGTCATTAAAAGCCTCCTTCACCAACTTGTCCAAGTCCACTTTATCCTGAAACTCCAGTTCAGGGTTTCTCTCCAAAACAATAGACACAACCATCAGCAGCTGTAATTACAAAAATAGCAATAGTAAATAAGGCATTTCTATACCTTTTAGAACATTTACAAATGAGAGGAGGCCATTCAACCAATCTAAAGAAGTAGGTGGGGTATAAAGTTGGGTTTTTGCCAACTTTGGGTATGGCATATGCCATAAAAAGAAATTATCTTTCATTTACAGTGGACACTTATTGGATCATCCTGTGAAGCACATATTTAACAATGTGCATTACAAACCCCTATTTAATGTTTAAATCAAGGTTTACTAAGAAGGTATAATGTTATCTGAGGTCTTCAAAATCTACCAGTGTAACAGCACAATGAGAAGTTATGCAAGTTAAAGCCATTTCACGAGAGACTTAAGAAAGAACACAATCCTGGTCATACCTCCACAATGATTTGCCTGTACTCTGGTTGAACAATATTCTTCAGCATGTCTTCCACCAGTAAGGAAAAGTTCATCTCATACATGGTCATATCTGACAGTGTTGGTTGCTTAAGGGAATAAAGTAACAGTTAATTACTCATTAAACACTTTTAAGAAGCTCCACTAAGTGATTTCTGAGGCAGTTACTGTAGTAGGGAGGTAGGAGTATATTTAATTTTAAAGACATGAAAATAATGTAGTACGTAGTGCAATTAAACCAATACTTATACATAGAGAATGTTAAGATACATTACATGACTACTTGACTTAAGTTCTAATCAGTAGTCCTTTGAATCACACACCTTACCTTTTACTTCAACAAAAAAATGATGCAACAAGCCAATTAATTTGTCTTCATCGTATTATAATAAATACTACTATTAATGCGGCCTTCATGGTAGATAAAACACTTTTATCTGACATATTTCATCTCATAATATTTAAAGTATTTCTACATACAGTATTTTTGTTTTGTTGAAAAACACTTCTTTATTCCACAATAATCAAAGAAAGCACTGGTTATAGAAAAGGAGCTAAGAAGTCTATCCTAGTTCAAGCAACCATGATGAATAATTTATAACATTCTATGCCCGGCATCTTAGAATGAACACCTTTCCAGGCTAGGGTGGGAGTTCTTGTTACTCATTAATTTTAGTTATCAATATTGCATATGGGACAGCACAGTGCTGCTGTGGTTAGCATTGCTGTCTCGCAGCACTAGAGCACTGGGTTCAATTCTAGATCTGGGCACTATCTGCACAGTATTTATATATTCTTCCCATGTTCGCATGGTTTCTACCCAAAGTCCAAAAACATACTGGTAGATTATTTGGGCCTAGCTGTGAGTGTGTATGTGTCTTTATGTCTGTCCTGTGAGGGACTTGTGTCTCTTGCACCCTATGCTTGTTGGGATAGGCTCTGGCTCCCCTGCAACCCTGAATTGCAAAAAGCAGTTAGAATGAATGGAAAATGTTATAGAAAACCAGCTGTTTCATGACTTCTTATTTTGCCTTTCTGCATAAAGAAAGTCCAGGTCAGACAGCACTTCTAATACATAAAATATATACTTCGACTTTATAAGTATAATTAATATTTAAACCAAAAAGTTTCAAACCCATAAGTCATTCTATACTCATTCATTCTATTTCATTGGAATTCCACAGCTATGAACATTCTGTGTGTGTGATGTCTATATTATCTTCTTTAGCTGCATTCTCAAGTGGGCTGAGAAACTCATTTGTTCCTATAGCCCTGGAGAAGGTAATACACACCCAAGGCTCTTACATTAAAATGGTTTAATGCATTCTTTCAAAATTGAAACATTAGCACATGAGACTTCACAGAATGACTACAATAGCCTTCTGGAGAAGAGGGTATTTTTACGTGACTAGAGTACTAAAAAAACAAAAAAAAACAGATGCCTATTGTGTTAAGTGCTGAATTATAGCTAACTTTGGGAGTACTCCATTTTAAACTTTCAAGCATATCTCCCAAGAAACTTAATGAGCTGTAAAAAATCTATGTCAAAGAGCTTTCTTCATTCAAAGCACTTGCTAACTGCAGTATTATTTCATTATAGTTCTTGGATGTACATCCTAGTTGATAATACCCATAAAAAAGAAATATTTTGATAATACAAGAAAAAACTAATAGCAAAATGTTTTCTTTTCATTTTTGTATGTTTTTTTCTTTGTAATCAATGGCCTAAAATAGTTTTCTGTAGACTCATCTAGAGGAAGCTCTATGGCTGGCTTGGCAACAATAATAAACTCATCAGCATCATTCCTAGAGCCCACTGACACATACAGTGATAAAGTTAAAAAAAAACATTTCCCAGGGAGAACTTCATTAATGATAGAACAAAAAGGCAGAGTGTTTTCTGATCTGTTTATCCCATTATTCTGTAACTACTTAATTCTATACTTACAGGATTGTCCAAGAGTTACTGGGTTGGAATCTGTTTTGCATACTAAACAATTTTTTCAGGGTATCTGACAGGTCAGGCCTGCATTCTGAGAATATATTTGTCTTCCATTTACTTATCAAGAAAATCTAAGGTAAGCAATTCAAGTTGGACAGTGTTTTCAAGAAGATTACGAATTAACATGCAATTTTTTATTAGAAGTGACAAATCCCTTATGTCACATTGTTAGAAATAGTTTTGTCAGTTTGACATCATGTCCTATTTTCCCTGTATCAGTTATGAGGTAATTTATTTGAGACCATCTATTAACAAATTTCAATAAACTATCTTACTTATTTTTACCTGTGGAAGGTGTACACCAGCAACCATAATGCCATTTGGAGTCCTTTCCAGAATCTGCCACACTCTGTCATAAAAGCCCAGAGGCGTTCGGTTGAGACAGCCATCAATTTGACGCCTATTCAACCAGGACCTTCGAAGCGAAATATGGCAAAGAGTGATATATTACAGGGAGAAAAGGAATGGAGCTACATTTGTTAAGGTTAACTGGTACATTTCCTTTGATTAACTCAGATCTGTCAAATATAAACAGTCTCTGCAACGCATACATTATTTTATGAATTATTACTTGTAATGAGCCATTAATATGTCAAATATTAGAATACTTTTTCCCAGAGAATATAAGAAAAGTGGTTTGATGCTGACAATTTAAACACTCATAGTTCTGACACTATTTTATGGACACATTTATCCACTTCAACTGAGAGATTGTAGATTCTCAGCTTCTTCCTCACTACAAAGCATTTTGTAATTTAGGTTTCTAATAAAAGACAGCTGGTTTTCACACCTTCCTTGCTGTTGTGGCTGGAGAACATCCAAAAGCAACTGTTTGACTTCACTGGGTGAGAGCTGATACAGGTCTTGGGCAGGCATATCCCCAGCTCTGATCTTCAGTTCATGCTTCATGGCATGGATGATCCATCTGTAGTAGAATTAATTGATGTTAGATGGAAAGACTGGTGTAAAAAAGTGAAGATATTAGACAGCTTTGAAATAAGATGCAGCAGCAGCTACCATTTTTCTAAAAAGTAACAAAATGAAAAATAACATTAAACTCAAAATCCATAAAACACAGTAGATAAAAAGTACATTATACGGTTTGTAAGGCACATTATAAATCACATCATGAACTGCTGTGACTCTAAGCAGCTCTAAAAATACGTAATCGTGAGTTCACTTGTTGATGGTGTTGTGCTCTTCAAGCAAAGTTAAGAAAAACTGTACGATTTAAGAATTTCAGCCTATCAATATCTGATTTTGTCCTAAAGAATGACACAGTAAATAATTTCATTTAGCAATGAATGCACCTAGCTGTACCTGTAGGCAACATCATCCAAAATGGATTCATGTGTATGCAAGTTCACTTTCCTAACGTGATACTGTTAATTTATTCAACCACTTTATAATTAACAGTACATGTACTGTGCTACACACACATAACATAATTGGAAGTGTCAATAAAAAAAAAAAACTAAAACAGCTCTTGCCTTTCCACTTATTGCACGAATTATAGTTAATAAAGAAAAAAGGTTCTCGTACCCAATTCTTATTTTGAGCATTCCACGAAAGAGTTCCGGAGTGTTAGAGATGATCCAGCCGATGTGAATGACAAGCTCTTGTTGGAGGACTGCTTCCCGTTCCCCATGTGGGCTGCACTTACTGTAGATAATGCCTTTAATGACTCCAGGAGACAGGGGGTTAGAAATCACCTCCTCTTCATGGCCAAAGATCCCCAGTGTAACCTAATGGGAGAAAATGTGCCCATCTTATTTTTTTATTACACACTGTCTCTGCAGTTGTTATAAATGTGATACCACCTTTGCTGGGGTGAATACATTACAGTATTTTCTTTAATCTTAGTATTATTTTATTCCCCATAGCCAATTCAGAATAAGTGTAGAGGAAGTTCCATTGCGTAATAAACTGTAGTAAAATAATTAGTATTATTATTAATGAGTTAAGGATCATTTCTGGTTTTGGTTTTAAGGGCTTTGATTGTTTACTGGAATTAATTATTATTAGAGCAGCAAAGAACATCTACCTCTTCTTCCTCTATACAATCAAAAGGTAGTTTTATTATTGATATGCATATCAAAACAAGGTTAAAGTTATGATTAATTTGTTAACAAACTACATTAAGATTTGTTTGCTAATATTATGTTGTTTGTTTCCACATTGAATCGCACTGTTGTGTTCACTAAATTAAAGTGCATGAAATACACATACCCTGACATTTTGTGTACTTCTCTGACAGTCCTTTAAGAATAAATTCAAACCAAGGGACTTGACATGCTCACTATCACATAGTTAAGACCTATAAGACTAGGAGGCTCAAAGGCAATTAACTTCCATTACTGTCCAGGGATACATTTAATATGAACTTCACCATGTTTTAATGATGGCACTGGGGAATACTAGGGTCAAGGGAGTTCATAACAGTTCAGAAAGTCATGATGAATTAATAACACAAGAATTCATCTTGGGTTAACATGAAGGGCTATGGAATTGGAATTTATTCAAAGAACTACATCGTTTAACAGAATTAATAGCTCAGCTATGCATTACTGCAGAAGATGATGTTAACTGCATGCTGACACAACTAGAAGCAGACAAAACAAGCAGTGAATACAGAATATCAGCCTTAATTTAAGTCTCCCATACAATTACCAATATTGTTTCATTTTATAAAACAGAGGCAAATACATTTTGGGCTCACATGAATCAGTGAACATTAAAATTTCTATTTCATCCAATACTGTGTGTGGTTGTATATACAGTATTTTGTTTTTTGAAAATGATTTTCAACTTACCTGCTTTCCCTGTACTAATACATTAGTAATAGATGGTGCAAGGCTGTCCACTAGTTTACCTAACAGACTGGCAGCTAGACGTACAACAGACCTGGTGAACAGAAAAACAAGGTAATCCTAAAAAGAGTTCAAACAATATCTACTAGGGTACAACTAGTACTACTTTACATGGCAATTTATGATAACATTTTGTTTTTTTTAGTGTACAATAAATAATAATATCCCTTAAAATAATATTGTTTAGTTTATGCATGAGGGTTCCTTATCTTTTACCTAATGGAAGAAAATGAAGATGGTAGAACATTCTCAAAACAACTTACCACTAACACATAAGACCATACTATTTTTTAAAATAAAGGACAAAAAGGCAAATTTAGGTCTCAAGCTCCAAGGCTTGGACTTAACTACATGGAAGCTATTAAATACTGAAGGTTTTAATTAATGTTACTACAATACTGTATAGACATTTCATGTAAATTAAAAAATAGAAAGGAAGTTTTGTGCAGTATGTGATATGATGACACAAAAGGCAGAATTTAATTACACATTCTGACTTAACAATGGAAGTACTGCATTTTATTTTAGAATATTTTTCTCATTTGCAATACACATTTGAAACAGCTTTAAATGTAGAAAAAATAAAAATAAGACTGCTTCCAAAAGATGCATATTTCAGAAAACCTTTCTTGACAGTGGCATTAAACCACACATTTTTTCAGCTGTATTTTTTATGAGATATTTCTTTTTTCCTGCTGTTGAGAAAAAAATGAATAAATAAATAAACCAAAACATTGAGTGAAGACCCCTTGAGTATCACATTAGAATTCATGAATTTCTGGCCTGAGAAACATTAAGACTCCCATTTCATTCTGAGCTGTGGCACAGAATTAAACATAATGACTTTTGTGAATTCAGGTCCTGCACCTGCAATTTGTGCCCAGACTCACGCAATTAAGTTTTAACATTAGGTTCAAAATTGCAAGATATTTTAATGTTCACTAATTTATGATTACATTATTCGGAAGAGTGGCTGCAAATTACATGTCACACTTAATTGATGAATTCCTATATGGCAATAGCAACAGACATATGTTAAAGTCCTGCAATTGTATTTCAACCACTAAGTTGCAAGTGTGGCACTTAAGGTTTTCCTTTAACTTTGTTCTGAGAAAGGAAAACCCCGAACCAAATTTTCACTTTAAAGCTTGCTTGACATTACAGCTTTATATGATTTTGAAACACAATTATTTAGACAAAAAGCAGGTCTTGGTTCGCCTTTAAGCCTCATATACGGCAGTTGCAGTTTGGCTGAGCCACAAAGCATATTTATCATAATATTAAGGTGATCAAATTTTTTTAAATAAATGTACACAGACAAAACAAAACAATGTTGTTATAGAAGGTTAATAGTGATACTAAGCACCAGTGAGCACTTAACTGACACAATAAGAAACATGCAGCAGTATGGCAGCTCAAGACCAGAATCTATTACCTGCTTGCCATGTACAACCAAAGTTGTAATATGTGGAGCTATAGAGCTGGCAAACTTCTTTGTAAATGCAGCAGAGTAACGGATGGCCAGCCTAGGTTTTTTTGGTTTGTATTCAGATGAGAATTGGGTGCAAAACCAAGCAAAAACACAAACAGAAAACAAGGAGAAGAGAAATTGGTGACGGTTATTGCAGTTTGAAATATATGATGAATGCGCTGGAATGAAATAAGAAATGCTGTTATTTTAAACCGACAAGAATGAATACCGGAATCCTAAAAATATCACCTAATTTAAATGTCTGGAGGCAAAAAGATCATAAGCTTAAGAGAAATGTTTTTTAACCAAAAGCATGATACATGTTTTGGTTAGCAGGTGTCTTAGTGGTTCTTTAGCATTCTGTCTTCATGATCATAAAATGGCTTAATCAAGCATTGAACTCTAACGAGAGCAGAAAAATGAAATGAAAAAAAACTGTCACCTGATACCATGTTACCCACAATCAGGTTTTCTATCATCATGAAGAGAAAAAAAGAGACAGTTTACATTTTTTTCAGATTCAATATTCACTTTCAAAAACTGTCAATTGTATAACATAGGGTCTCTGGATAGTTGGCTGTTTTGTGTTCAGGCTGATAGTCAGAAGGATCGGAACACCTTTTCTCTGCAGTTAAACTTAAAGTAGTGAAAAAAGTTGGGTGTGATCATTAAGTACTACCTGAATGTAATTAAGGGTAAACCCTCATACAGCACTACAGAGAATATGCCCTTATTTTGAGAGGACAGTGCTCATAATCATTGTTAAAAAACATTATTAACCATTTTTGCATCTTTCTGTGAGCACATTATTGAAACAGAAATTAAGATAAAAAAGATGCTGACCAAAGTTTTCTACTTCCAGCTCTTCTGTAGATTCTCTCCAGTTCATCCATGAGGGTCCCTTACCAACAACAATTAAGTAATAGATTAGTTCACACATGTAATTAATGGAATCTTTTATACATATACACATATGTGTTATTGTAACAAAAATTCGTCTAAAAGTAGCAATATGGCTTGTTATTATCTGCAGTTATTTCAGCATCTTACTAACATTCAATTTAAAATTGTGTGTAGCCTTTCAATTAATTTAAAAAATCATTGACACTATTGTAAAAGTAAACAAAAAAAATGGACAATATAATTATATTTAATTATCAAAAAGAAGAATCATGTCTGCAACATTTCTCTATTGTTCTTAATATTTATATCAACCCTACAGGCCAGATATTCCCTGTGGGCTTAATCCATGATAAATGAATAAGTCAACCAATAAAGAAAATCAGGCCCTGTAAATATCACTTTCATATGCGAAAAACTATGACCATCATCACCAAGGTTAAGGCAGTTAGTTATTACAGGAGGCATAGATATCTGACTGACAAAGGTAAACAAGAAACACAGAAGGAAGCAATCTGAATCATAAGTATTTTGCTGTAGGGAGCTAAATGCTCTGGACAACTAGTATATATGGCTTCCCTCGAAGCGACTGTATTTCTCTTCTCTAACTCTTACAATATGAAGGCGAACTGACAACTTTTACAGAGGTGAGTTGTACTACATCTACAATAGAAACCTACTGTAAAGAATAAGAGCATTTTGGAACAATCTATAAAAGCAGGCTTATGTTTGCTGCTGGAGTCTAACTGAAGCTTTAATGTACCTGCAGTACAATTCTTTACCAAAATTTAAATCTTACGTACCATCTTTGACAAAGAAATCAGGGCCTTCCCTTTTCAGGAGTATGCCTGCAAGTAGAGCTTGGCTTGCAAGGCAGTCACAGTCCTCGATGAAACCAAAAAACAAGAGTCAGTTCATGTACATACAGTATATGTAATTCATTTTATATACAATAATATTCCTCAGATTTGAACACAGACTGATTTAAGTTACTGACAAATCCCAAAAAATTACATTTAATTTTTGGATGATCTCGTATGTGTTTTTTTGATTCCACTCATTAATGTCGATCTCTGGCTGCTGCTCCAGGTCAGATGCATTGGGAGTGCTGGTCTGCCTCTTCACTTTTGAGTGCTTAGGAAGCTCCAGCTCTTCAAAACTCCTGAATTCAGGGATTCTAGCAGGAACAAAAATACAGCACAAAATTCACATCATTTTCGAGATGTTACCAACAGATTTCCCATTAATTTAATAAAAAATATAAATAAATTAAATAGATTTCCTACTCTTCTGCTTCATTTATGCGAAGAAAGTCCAGCTGTTCCACAATTGCTCCAGATATCAAAGTCTGAAAGATTTGTATAGCACTACCATCAATCACAAAAACTCAGAGGACAGGACCAGAATAAAACGTTTCAGGAAAAAGCAAACATAAATGTGAAAGTAAGCCTGCCTCACAAACTGAACTTTAAGCATTTCTTTCTCTCCATGCAGTGATGGGCACAGAGAACAGGGATTAAGCTTTCTGCTTATTGGCAAACTACTGGGATGAGTAAATCAGGTGAGTTGTAATGGACTATTTCATGTTTCACTCCTCAAGTAAAAGCACAGAGTGTTACAAAAGTGTACAAGCACAGCCTGGTTTAGAAGAATTCTTTATATTAGGTTAAACTATGTATTGGCAGCTTTCATATAGTTTTTGGTTACTAATCAGTTCAAAAAATGTAATATAATTTAAAAAAAAACTTCAGAACTTATTTTGTTTGGAGGAAAAAAAACTAGAACATTCACCTTTCTGACAACTCAATTTCTGAAAACATGTTATTTTAAAAAGAGGCAAGCAGTAGACCACCTTTCAACAGAAAAAAATGGGTGTTGAAGCTAATGACTTAGAAGAATGCTATGGGAAAGACTCGAGCAAATTAAATAATTCTCAAACGATTTCCAACTATTTGTCATTCATTACTTACGCAGTTCATAACAAAAAAAAATATCACCTGAAGTCTGTCCACGTGAACCTTCACACCTCCAACATTTCCCTTCTTGAAAGACGCCAGCATGTCTAAGACTGGGTTGAATCGACTACCCCTGAATAGTTAAAATAGGCAGCACAATTACCAAGCACCAAATCACATGGTAACATACAGCAAGAGCATGAATATTTAAACCTCATTATTTTTTAAAACTGCACATTTTTTATACCAGTCTAGGAAAAAAAAAAGCACTGAATATTATTTAAGGTTATATATATTTAACGCAGCATTCACAGATTATTCACAAACTGAAAATAAACAAGCTCAGTTAACGAAAAACCCACATCTCTTCAAGACACCTGAGATTTCATAGAGGAACTGAACCCCCCCTTGTTTCCTCCAAAAAGATTAAAAACAAACAGGTACTTATACTGTCGATATACAGGCCTAACTGCAACAACAACAAAAAACAGCTTAATGAAATTCATACATCACATACTGTATGTTAAACATCTACATAAATGTAACAATTTTTCTGTTGGGCTACCTGTTAGTTTAGAACTCCTTCAAAATTAAAAAGACAGAATAATGAGGCTGTAAATAGAAATTCTCTGTCACCAAAGCTCACCTGATGTTGTCTTCTCGAATAAGTACAAGGAACAGAGGTCGCCCATGCATTTTCCAGTATTGCTTGATGAACTGCAATGCATTCTGAAAAGCCAAAGGTAAAACATCACATACTCATCTACACAATCACTTTTCTGTTACAATATTGATAACTCTACAGACATTTCAAAAGAAATTTGGGCTGTTTTATGACTCTACTATGACTCTGCATCTGTTATAAAAACAAATTGCGGGCAGTTTCATAGGTAATCCTTAATGAGCTAAAAACATTATACCAGTCTCATGTAAGTCTAAGTGTTTCCTTTTTTGACAGCTGTGATATATGTATCAGTATTTTCCTAAGCTTACCTTGATATCATCAATCAACAACATGACATCTTGGGACAAGTAGAAGTCACTTAAATCAAAGACTATTGGGTAGCACACCACAGTCTTTCCTAGAATTCGATAAATCTTTGCAGAGAAAGAGAAAAAAGATGAAAAACATTACGTGGGCTTGTAAATCAAGATAAATGACTCCATGTGCATAACATACGCGTCTCGGTGACAGGAAATAAAACAAAAAATTGATTCTGATGAAGAACACACAAATGGAGTAATAGACATGATGCTTTTTGACAGACTTCTCCCTGATATTTTAACAGAGAAACTATACATTATCTTGAGTCACGACTCTACTTTTCTCAATAGTCAAGACCACTATAGATGATAAAAGAAAAAAAGCTCTATAATTTCTATGCTTCTATAGCTTCAATGCATTAATTATCTAATAAATTATCTAATAAAAACTAATAAATCTAATCACTTCTCTAGTACATCACAAACAAAATGTTTGTATAGTTCTCTGACTGGAGATTTGTTTTGTAAACAGAAAAACAGAGAAATTTGCTCTTGAGGATAAGAGTTTTCCCCCCAAATACCAGTAACTTACAGTATATAAAAATTAATTTACAGAAATTAAAACATATTTTTTCCTTATATCCTGAAGGCTACAAGTACAAAACTGTGAACCCAAGATTAAAAGCAACAGGGGAACATAATGCAAATATACTTTACTCTCTTCTTGATTTAAAAAACAAACAACAAAACCACTCACCTTAGATGTCCCAATGCACCCAACTGGCCTCTCTGGCCGTCCACTCAACCCAAGCTTCTTGTTCACAGCCAAATAACGATACGCCTATAATATTGATATGGAGGTACAGTATGTGTACATGAAAACATCTCTCCATTAATTTTACATGCGCTTTGGTATAAACAAAACTGGAATCTGTTTCATTCCAGAATCCAAATTCTGTGGTACTAGTCTAAATGTTTCCCCTTTACACGTGTTTGATTCTTTAGGTATGTAAAACATTTGGCAGAACTCTCCGACATTGTGTTCTGTGATTTCCGATTTCTAATTCATTACAAAAGGCTCAAATTATAAATTCAACCAAGAAGCTTAAAGCAAAAATTTTCCATGTCCACCAGAATTTAAATGTACAGTACTATCTGTATTTAAATCATAAAAGCAATATAGCTTCATAGAAAATTTATTAGCATTTAATATTTCTTGGTGAAATATATAAAATGAACATGCTTACACAGCCTTTCTATGGTGTAATTGTAAGGGCCCTACATTTCACCTCATGAGCTGTAGATAAAACCTCAAACACTACGGTGATTACAGATTAATATATATTTTAAATATCAGTTTTAACATAAGACTTCATGGAACAGTCAAAACTCCATGTGGCTTTTTAATAATCTTTGACAGGTTTGTACTCATTCTGCATTCGCTTTCATGTTTTCTTTGAAATTTTAAGCTACAGCCAAGCACAGTAATCATACAGTACCAGTCGAATGCCCTGTTTTTGCTTTCCCTACTCTTTGCTCTTCATAGACATGAAACCACACACTTCAAATCATATGTTGCTGTTTTTTAACATGTCAAATATAATGCTGTGTAAAAAGAAAGACTTTATGAAAGGTCTGCATAGGTAAGAGAGTGGAGTTACCAACAGCTACCGATGAACCAGGACACTGGGGTCTGAATTTTTATATCAACTGATATTTGAAGGGGGTGAGGGCATTCGCAGAATACAACAAGAGCAAAACTGGATCCCTCTAACAACAATTTTTCAATTTTTCCTTCTGTATTCTGTGTTTAAGCTACAGTTGTGCAATTCCCATCTGCTGTGGAAATGAATGCTCACAAGGTTTTAATTCTCTGAAAGCTTTATATGAACCCAATTACCAGTGTTCCATTGTAAAGCAGAAAACATCCTAAATGAGTACTGGACTTCAGCTAAAGAAGGATTCTGATTTTATAGCCATTCACTCTCCTGTGCGCCTCAAGGAGATGCCTGTCAGCGGGCAAAGCTCTCAAAGCTGAAACAAATGAAGGTTGCAAGTGATAGAGCCTTGAACGTGAGCTTGGTGAAGGCTGGGAATCAATACCGATTTGCAAAGCAGTGCAAACCACATGGGGTGAACTTGCCAAAAGCTGCTCAATAGGATCAGAGGCTGAACAGGCTGCTCACAATTGATTTTATAACACTTCATATTGCATGAGAAACCCAAGAAAAAAAGGAAGATGTGCACAGGAGCAGAAATGTATGCCAGCAGCAATTTTGTGTCGTATACGACATACATGGACTAGAACAAACAGTCTTCCAGCTTAGGCTGGGTGAAGTCTTATGCCTTCTCATTTTATCTTTTGTTGTTTTACAGAAATATGCAATATCTAGAATATATAGAATACAGACACAGCATTTATGTATAACTATATTAGTTAACTATATTAGGTATACTATACCCACCTGAACTATATTAGATACCCTATGAAGAGAATGTATAAAAAGCAAAACTGAAATGAAAAATTAAATAGTCAGACTTAGTAATTGACAAGAGCTAACAAAGACAAGATAAGGGGATAAGAAATGATACTGCTTTTAGTTTACACAGGTAGTTGTCAACTATTGTGAAGGTGGAGTTGTTGCCAATGATACAGAATCTTTGGCAAAGCTACAATCTATTTTTATCTGATTGCTTCTGCCTGATCCTTGCTAAAGATTACAGTGTGTAGGAAAACTTGATCATAGCAGATGCGTAACTCAAAACAGGATTATACAGTATATACACAGCGTGAAACAATCTTAAATGTTGATAAATATTCACTTATATATTTGATTATTACTCTTGGTCATTAGACAGTTTTATTACATGATGTGCACATTTTACTAGAAAAATATGCTTGTTACTTAATTATATAAATTATTCTTGTTAGTTTTAAGATAGTTATATTCATTGTGACACTAGATGGAGCCCTATAACCCTTATTACTCTGCTTCTTGAGAAAGAAAAAATGTAAAACACTACAAATCAAAAGACATCCAAAAATGATGGAGAGAACATAATTTAAGGTAATCATTACAATGAAAAGATGAAACATTCAATTAAAAATTAATTCTATTGCAAATTTAATTTCAAAATCCCTGGCAAGTAAAGGAAGTTAATGTACTGTATCTAGGTCTATGTTTAAAACATGTACTGCCAGGATTAAAAAAGGGTAACAAAAAAACGAAAATCTGATTACCAAAAGTCAGTGTTATTGTTACTTGATAAAAAGGAGAACCTAAAAAGGCTTAATAAAGGTTATTTTTTTCTGCTCAATGTAAATCTAAAATACCAATAAAAGGGCTGTTCAAAACAATCCACAGCTTTTCAAAGCTGAACTTAACCATCGATGCCACAATATGTCAAAAAATGTTAATAAAGGCAGGTAGCATCAGCAGTAAAACTGTAATTTTGAATCCCAAGTAGGACAAAAAGGAGAACATACATGAGACAGCAACGTCAGCATAATAAATTACCTTCACTAGCTCTTGCTGCGGCCATATTTGTATGGGCTCCACCTGCTGAGGGGTTTGTGTCTGAATACCATAGGTGTTCAGGAAGACTTGTAGGCTGAAAAACAAAGTCCACCTTTTCATCTTCCTGAATGGAATGTATGACAAATGTCTGAAGATATGTTTTGCAGTGAATTTTTGTATTTTGTGGAAGGCATAAAGAAGTATTAACTGTTGTTGCCAGCAGCCATATCACTCTACAACTCACAACTGGCAACCCACTGAAGCTCAGTAGGTGTGAGCAGGTGTGATCCAGGTCAGTACCTAGATGGGAGACCTCCTGGGAAAAACTAAGGTTGCTGCTGGAAGAGGTTTAAGTGGAGCCAGCAGGGGGTGCTCACCCTGCGGTCCATGTGGGTCCTAATGCCCCAATATAGTGACGGGGACACTATACTGTAAAAAGGCGTCGTCCTTCGGATGAGACGTAAAACAGAGGTCCTGACTTTCTGTGGTTAAAATCCCAGGGAATTTCTCGAAAAGAGTAGAGATGTAACCCTGGAATCCTGGCCAAATTTCCCATTGGACCAATATTTTGGTTCTGGTAAGTTCAGTGTAGGGAAGTTAGGGAGCATGAAGACGCCGAAATCTTTAGATTTTTGTTTGTTTGGGTTAGTTAGGTTAGAGTTCACTGTATTCGCTAGATCCGTTTGGTTTTGTTATTTTCTTTCCTTTCGCACTGCTCACATTCCTTTTCTCTGTGCGTTATTGTGTCCTGTATACGTACCAGTCACTTATTCACCTTTTTAAAATAAATCACTTTCGCACCAAACTTTTGTTGTCACGCTTCCTAAGTCCCTCACCAGAAACCCACCTACATCCAAATCCATCCTAAATGTTACATCCCTTAACCCCTAGACACCTGGGGATGAAATTAAATAGATTGCGATAGAGTGCCAAGACAATGGTTTTCTTGTCACCTTGTTTAAAGCAGAAGACTTACAGTATAACCAACTTAATAACATCCAAATGTTCAACAGATTTTTAATGTGTTATCATACTTACCGTTGGCTCTCAGCAATCAGAGCAACATGAATCACCACGTCATTTTCAATAGGACCCTGGAAAGCAGAGAGCAAACTTGCATTAGCAACTTGAATCCAGATCTTGTTAGTATAACATCACAAGTACCATTAAAAAGAAAAGCAGAACAATGACAGCGTTATAACTTCTCTTTAAACAGTTCATTAATAGGTAAGGAAACATGGCATCTGAGATTCTCTCCTGGAGCTTTTTAATCAAGCAGAATGCAAAGATAGCATATCAGCTGAGTGGGATTCAAAGCTGTATATCTTTATCACCCGAGGGGGCATATTGCCAAAGACATTGTAGATGACAAAAGGGCGGAGGTCTGAGATGTGCTGCCACAGATGATTTATAAATAATATTCATAAATGTAGCTATTATGAGTCATCCATAATAATCATCTTACATGTGAATACAAGTTTACCCACTCTGGAGACCCAAAATGCAGGTTTCAGTAAGTCGGTCACTATGATTATCCTTCAGAATGAATGTTCATTAAAAAATGTGTTTCTGTACCGTCTCTTTGTTAATTACAATTGGACAGCATTTTCTATTAGAAGCACACACATCTGGGTTATAGCATGTAATTGAAAAAATATTTTCAATTCAAACCACTACTTTTCATGTTGTGTTATTTTCTTTTTTTTACAAAGTCAGGTCAAACTTTGATCTGTTTCTTAAAGGCTTTCTATAAAAACGACAGTACTTCAGGCTTCACTTAGAAGTATAGACTGCCTTAGCCGGTATAAACAGGGTGAACTTGTCACCTCCCAATTACAAGCACACATCGCACGAGCAGGCATCTGATATAGGCTTTTCAGCTCCAACATACAAAAGGTAGATGAGCAAGAGCAGATGGAGCATAACAGCTCTATGGAGACTACAGCTTGGTTCATTGGCAACAGACATACTGTATAACACAGTTCTCAAGGCTTCTATTCAGCTTTGATTTGGAGAAATCCAATTCATGCAATATCTGTAAATACTTGCAATCCTGTCAGAAATGCTAAAAAGACGTACCCCAGTCCATAGAAAATATAATAAAAATCAACCATCCATCCATTTTCTAACCCCTTCTTCCAATTAAGGATCATGGAGGAACCATAGCTTATCACGTCAAGTAACGGGTGCAAGGTAGGGCACAGTGTTTTTGTTAATGTTATTTTCTCCCTCAGAAAAGACTTATATTTAAAAATGTTTTAGAAACAAAATTAACGTCACATTTCATAAAAAGTACCGAGATACTTTTTACATTAGGCTAAAGTAGCTATACATTTTTCCACATTAAATGAAAAAAGTCTTGTTTTTGACTTTTCAGCATTATGGTATTTCTTTTTACACAAATTTCTCACAATACACATTTGCAAATAAGATTAGTCATGGGTAGTCCCAGATCACCAATTAAAATTAATTTTATTCAGTTCCATTTTTTCCCCAATAATAAATTATGACCATACAAATAAAGCACAATATACATTTTTGAGCAACTTAAACAGACAACAGCAACTTCAATAACCTTTATAGATACTGTAATACCCTATAGTCTATTTTTACTGTATTCATCTGATTAAACAATCTAGGTATTTACCCTACATAGTAAGTCACAAATTTATATTTTAGTAGACATTAAAAATGCAACTACCATACACATACGACTTTGTTCCTAACTACAATAATAGAATGTCCTTTTAAGGAACATTAAATCAAATTTATGAGTTCTGTATTAAGGAAGAAGATGTGTTATAATGCTTCCCCAGGTACAGGAGAGTGTAATGTTATTTGTAACGAGGATTGGATTCATTTAGATGTTAAGCTGTTACCATCTATATTTACAGTCATAAATTATATATAGGCTACCATTAGAGATACATTTTATGTAAGCATTTAATACAGAACATATTCCACTCACATAAGATTAAAGGGGTGCTGAAACTAAAAAGCACATTAATTAAAATGAGAAGACAACATTCTTAAACAATCTATTTTTTTAAGTCAGTGAGGCAAAAAAGCATATACTGTATGTTGTATCAACAGTGCCTTCATCTGCGCTTTTTGAAAGCAGACGGCTGAACTCCAATAAACACTTTAAACAAAATGTGACTAGTTCAATTAGTTTCATCCACATTAATGTTCAGCATTTATATCCTTAAATAAAAGTTATATGGTAACTGAACCACAGTTGAATCACTAGCTTAGATTTTAAAACATCCGCTAATTAAGGTAAAATTATACACACAGAACACATTGCTGCTATCCATAAAAATCCAAGATGAAATGGGGAAAAAAAATGCTGCAGATTTTACTATGCAATACCTTGGGCATGATTTCTTTGAACAGTTATCACATTATATACACGGTACACAGTTCAGCACTTTGTACAGAGTTTCTGGGTCATCACCCATTGCTGAATCATCCATCAAAGAACAGCAATTAAAGGATACTCACCAGGCTATACAGAAAGCTGTCAGACCATTTTTCAAATCCATGACAAATCTTTTTCCACCTTTTTAACTACAGTTACAGTAAGACTCCAAAAAAGATCATACATATAATGCTGGAATACATTATATCAGGGATATATTAGGTTTTATTATTATATTGCCACAGAGACATATTTAGATAAGTAAAACAGCTACTTACAATAAAAAACAGATTAACTAAACAAAATAATCGGATGTTTTTTAACAACCCTTGCTGTCCTTGTTGAGGTTTTAAGCTGCCTTATTTACTGTATATTTAATTGAATATGCTCAATATACAAAAAAAAATGTTACATTATCCCCTAATGTGTAATGAAATAGACAACATCATCATGAGTCAAGAATATTTTTTCCCAAGTCACGCACAATGTATGCAATAATGCTTGGAGGAACAGTCTTTCTACACAGCATGAAAACTCATATTAAAGAAACCAGTTTTCTGTGCAAATTAAAAATGGTGTGTGAAAAAACCTAAAGACAAAATATTTCAAAACATGATGAACAAGTGAACACAATTTAGTTTTAAAATGCAGTGTGGGTTATCACTTAATCAATGTCTGTCTGTAGTAATTAATCCTTTAGAAACATTACCATAAGTACACCAAAATTCCATCCATCACCGCAGGATGTAAAAAATGTATCGGATACATGGCACATTAAGGAAATATCGCCTAAGGCAATGTCTCAGAATACACAAGGTCAAATATATGATTGGTGGAAGTACTAATAAGACAACAAATTTAAAATATTTTAGTTGAAAAAGTAAACTAATTGTGAATTCAACAGCGCTCCAATGCCTGTATTGAATCTCTGATTGCTCCAAAGCGAGCCAAACAAAAAAGCACATCATGTCCCCCAAAACCAGCAGCCCTTTTTTATAAAGTATATTATCTCCAGAGCCACACTAGATGATCGATCCATCCATCCAGCTGAACCAACTGAACCCAAGGCACCAGCGCTGTGAGGCAGCAATGCTAATTATTGATTACCTATTACTTATTATTATTGATTAGCATGTTTGTAAAGCAAGCTACATAGAAGGGGTATGAAAATCTGAAGAGTGAAGCTGGACATTTTCACCAACCTTAAGAAATAAACTTGTAAGAAGATTTCCTCTTAAGAATGACATCTTCAAGGTTCTGTTAACTAAGGCTTTTATGTGTACAGTGAGAAAAATGTCAAGGGTTTTTGGTTATGTTGCAAAAAAACTCTCAGTGCATTTATTAAATCACCACCATGACACACTCACATCTGTTCACCTAGAGACAAGGCTTCTTTTGTCTCAAATAATATTATGAAAGGTGAAGGAGACAATAAAGAAGAATAATACTAATATCAAAAATAGTGAAGAATGTCTCACTCAAGTACAATTACACCATAACGTAGATACCCTTTTCAAGAACTATCTTCCACCTGGTTTTACATGGTACCCATCAATCTGCTTTGTGTTCAAACTCATGTTTAATGTACAGTATGAACTACTAATTGGTGCAAAGGTTTAGACAGCCAAACCAAATCGTGGATGCTAAGCCATGTTACTGTATCACATCTCTAACAAAACCCACAAATCATAAAAAATGCACAAACAACCAACTGAAAAGTAATAGGAATGTACCAGTTTACAAGACTGATTTTCTTATTTAAAGTGCATGCTATTTCCATGCATTTTAATGTCTGTGTGCGTACTTAAGCTTTTACATAATAAAAATAAAATCATAAAAGACACAAAACATCCACATTGCTTATATTCTAGAGAACAGTAAGCATAGAGATGCTTTACTTAAAAAATGTAGCAAAATTATATAAAAAATAAATTAATATGTACTGTATATCTTGAATCTGTTTTGGGTGCCCAGCAATATGGCTAAAGGGCTACTAGTTTTGCTTTGCATGCATAGTATGTTTGATTGTGCTAGTGAGCAATATACAAACACCATGTAACAGCTAAAATGAGGAAAATACATATTAATCCCAGATGTGTACAAGCATCTTGTGAAGATATGTGGAATAAATTGAATTGTTGCCAAGTGTTTGTGATTTTATTTTTTGTGAAATTGTTAATTGTGTTTCCAGACATATAAAGTACACATACATTTCATTGAAGTCAATCACACAGCATTTTCAAAAAAACATTTAGCACATTCCCTGTTTAATGAGAAACTAAATATATTATACTCTGCAACAACTAAACTGATTAAATGGGTACGATACAGCACTTTCTGTAAGTAGAAAATGTGTATGTAGCCTATTTGTGGACTTTATTTCAAACATTTTATACAGTTAAAAAAAACTCAAAACACACACGACAACAAATCACAATGCTATAAAAAATTCTGATGCAATTACATGGCAATTTTGAACAATGCTGGCAACCCCTTCCCCCTGTGGGCTCTTGATAATCGATGATAACCTACTACAACAGTCAATGAACCTTGCTGTAATAATGCATGACTTCAGTATTCAGGCCACAATTTTCCATTGATTTTATTCACTGAAAATACATTATTAAATGCAAGTACCTCTATTCTTACACTTGCCACATGAGTTTCCAGGGATAAAAGATTAAACAAAGTCCTTCTTTATTTTTAGGGATTCAATCTTGCTGATATTTATGGATCTTTGACACAAATTTGTGCTTGAAAAAATCCTGTCTTGTCAAGAGTTTTCTTAGATCAGATGATTTATAAAAGATAAAATAGTTACATTGATTACCAGGAAGCACAGGCAGCAAAGCAGCTAAAAACATAAAAAGCATTAATGCCACTGTGGCATCACAGACCCTGAAACTTTAATCCAATTTACCTGTCATACTAGAAAAACAAAATGCCAATTCAGCTCCAGGCCAGGTTGCTTGTTATGGGTCTACTCTATGTGCATGTCATTTAGCCATTTGCCTGTAACAGCATGTCACAAACATCTATTGCACTAAATGATTTCTCTCTGCTGAAAATGGTCATATTAAGGCATGGCTGTAATAAACCTAGATAGTTTTACTAATTTTCTAGAATTAACGGCGACAATATTTTCCACACAGAATAATTTCTTTGTCATGAAGCAAGACAGCAAAGTACAAACAATACAATCTTCAATATGAAACCTGCTATCTTATGAAAGTTAAACTGGTGAGCTGTTATTTACCATTAATGAGGTTTGAGAATGGATATTTCAGATGTTATTTACCATTAGGTAGATTTGAAAATCAATGAATCAAAGAACAGCCTACAGGTTTCTTATCATAAGCTACTGTTCCAGGTGAACTTTATTTAATGCTTTATCTAATTTTAGTCATTCTAAAATCCTTAGAAACATTAGTCATTCTGTCCTTAGTTATAAATAATCTTCACATCCATTTAATATTCCTGAGAAACATAATTATGTATTTTTTAATTTATATATAATCTTCAGCATTTTGCATTTATAAATTCTATCTTTAACATACGGTACTAAATCTAACATTTTACTACATCAATGGTGGTCAGTGTAAGTGTCAACCTAAGTAACAAAGTATTGAAGAAGAGAATGAAGAGCCAGAAAGTCAGAGGTAAACAAAACTGAGATAAAATAATAATGCCCTCGTCTTTTAAATACAATACTAATACAACTATATTAGTCTATATCCTTGCAACATAATGACAGTACTGGACAACACAGTGTACAAATATCTTGAGCTTACAGATGCCTGTGTATTTTCTAATCTCAAGCTCTTTTCTTATCTATTAGTAGAGGTAGTCCTATGAGCTTTGCTGATGCTTGTTATGGTTGTAGAGTAACCTGTTGAGAAGGTCAAAATCTCTCTGGAGGCAGGCTCAGATGAAGATTTATCACTTTCTTTCAAACAATAGCAACCATCATTCATGCAGCACAGACCTGGAAGGTTAGTTCTGGTTAAAGGTTTTGTTTTGTCTCTCTTCACTTGTGGATAGGCATTACAGTATCTTCACCTCAGATCATGAAGCAACTGTGTGGGTGACTGAAAGCTTCTAGCAACAACAATACTTAAGGGTTTTTCCATCAGCCTCAGCTTAGTAAAGAAAATACAGAATACATGCATTTCACAACATAAGATATTTATCTTATACAATAACAGTGAAGGTGTTGCCTTTAAAATAAGTCAAAATTGCAAAATTGTATACTTATATAACTTCAACAATGTGTTGGAAATGATAAAAAAAAACAATGAAATGCATTAAAGCAAATTAACATTCTCTGACAGTGATGTAAAAATGTGTTTTTCCCGTATTTTAAACTCTCCTGTGTATAACTGGTATTTCACCTCTGAGCATCAACAGTAACTGGCTCCTGTACTACTTTAAATGAAAGAAAACCAAAACCAAAAAGCATAAAAATGTCTTTATTTCCCATCAATACCTAAATTTTAATTTTAAGATCAGCAGTAAGTAAACATAAGAAAAAAAAACATCTTATCCTTGTTTAGAAAGCAAAGCAGAACCATTAATTTTCTTCCTCATAATGAGTCAAATCAAACAGCAAACACCAAAGAGAACAAATACAGACAGATTTATTGCTTGATAGAACTCAAATATACCTTGATGTTCTTTAATTACATAATTGTATCACTTTATACTTCTTTGTAAAATGAATAATGGAAAACAGCATCCCTCAAATGATTTCCTTCAATTCATATTGTATAGTTACTGTAGTTGTACTATAGTTATCTATGAGATGCAGTCAAAGGCTTTTTTCAAGAAAGTTCTACTGTATCTGTATACTGTACAAAAAGACCTTGTCGAAATTATTGAGCTGGAAAGCAATTTTGCTTTTTTTCAGGGCGTACTCAACAAATCACTTTTCCTGCAAATCACTGAAAATCAGACTTGCTAAAAAAGAATTAAATTTACCACATACAAATAACCACATTCAGACATTCTGTTGAGGTTTTTATAGATCTACACTAGAACTGTTACTTTTATGGGAAGTGACCCAGACAATTACTCAAATAATTTGCAGCATTGAACGTTTTGCAGATATGCCTCTTGTTAGTTTGGCACAGGGGGTATTGGTAGACCACATGTTATGAAATTCCAGTTGCATCCAGAGAATTACAGCATGCTATATGCATTGAATCAACCATAAAATAAGCCTACAGACAAAGACAAAATGCAAAATCTAGCAATAAAAAATTATATTTGAAATACCGAGTTAAACCATGGAGTAAGTTACATTGCTAATTACTAGGGCATAGACCCTGTAACACCGAGGGGCAGGATAATATAACACAAGTACCTTCCCAACACAGAGGGAGTGGAAATGAAAGAGCCTGGAGAGACAGCTTGAAAGCCATGAAACTACAAGTCACTAGCAAAGGAAACTTGAACATTAATAAAAAAGGCACAAAAAAGGACTATGATGTTTTTTGAATGACTGTCCAAACAACTGAAATGTTGTAAGCCTAATATTAGATTTTTTATCAAATACTTAATCCATTTTTAATCAGAAAAGGCAAAAACCTTTGTGTGAATGACGCATTCTTCAAAAAACATTACTTATAAAAACAAAATAAAGAAATTAAAACACTGTAATGTGTAAAATTTAAAACAAGAATATGACTGCCAAAATTTCTCCAGAAAACACCTATACAACCTGTCACAAACCAAACTTAAATTCTACAGTCTAGCTGTGATTATCTTAACAGTCTAAGCTATTCATCTATTTGAAAAATGTTCTTAAAAGCACAGATCTATGTAATATCACTTATACTTCAAATGAAAATGAATTCAAATAAGATGTGCATACTTTGAAACAATGGACAAGCAACAGTTAGTGTGAATACTATGCAGTTCCATTACAATCAATCTTTGAAGACTTCCAGTTTGTCATTTTCCTTTTTCATAGGCTTTGTGAATAAAGAATAAATACAATCTAAAATAAGAACTATTAAGAATGATTTATTAAGGTTTTTCTAAGAAACAGAACAGGCCTATGATGAATCTAGTACTGTGCTGTACTTCATAATGGCTAATGTGATAATTGTAATTTAGTATAACCCAGATAGTGCATGAGATCCTTAGATCAATTAGACACTAGCAAGCAAATGAGATGGACAAATAGCCTCCTCTCATTTGCAATTGTTCTTATGCTCTCAAACGTTTCAGCTGAGCTCTTCTGAAAGATATTCATTATGTGTCAATGAGCCTGGGATTGATGAAATGGTGGTATCATTATGATTTACCTGATTGGAGTATCTCATACTGACATTCCTCTGATCTTCAGGTGGCACATAGCGCCTCACTGGGTCAAGGTCTTTTGGGCTAATCAGACCATCCACTGATCAGTAATCCATTACATGAAGGGAAAATGAGACAGTTTTGTTTTTAGCATTTCAAAGAGAGCAGATTTATTTTGAGTGTAGTTTTAGAATAAAATGATGCAAAGGATTCCTTGCCCTGCTTAAAAGACAGAACTTTTGACACAATAAAGCTTTATGCGGCAAAAACTTAACTGCAAAATCTACTCAACAATCACTTGCAAGAAGCAATTGCACTAAACACTGAGCACTTCTTTTCCTGCACTTTTATTTGTAAAAGGCAAAACATTTCACACATACTGATCTAGTTATTTTTTTTTACATACCAAGCAGTTTTGCAATGTGATAGAGGGCCTGCCCCCACAAAAAAAGTCTCCCGTCACGTCCAGAGTTACTGGGAAAACGCTTCTGGCTCCCATGATTCTTTTGCTCGGCCTCTACAAAATCAGCTGGCACATGGTAATACTTCGGGATAATAGCATGCCCTGTGGAGGTATTTGAAAAATATATACTTCAAAGAAAATGAAGAAAAAAGAAGTATTGTTCATCAGACAAGCAGAGCCAAAGGGCTATGTTTTTTCTTTTCAAAAGAAACAGATGTAATGGATCCAAAGGAGAGACTACCAAGCTTGTCTGTGTTTTAAGCCATTTAATTTACAATGCAATATAACAATATATGGCTTGCTGGAAACAGATATTTCATGTTTTATGCTGTGGCCCAAAAGCCACATTTAATCTTCCTTTTATTATTAATCAAGGATTCATCCCTTAAAGAACCAAATCTCAAGCTAAAGATGCAGCCTAGCATTTTCTACCATTTATCTACATAGCCTAAGACAGCAAATTCTTAACATTAATTAAATGCATATAAAAACATACTTGGGAGAGATACCTTTTCCATAGCAAACCAACCTACACGAGTCCTCAATGGATTTAAGCTATGTCAGCATTATGAAAAACCAATGTATTTTATAAAAAATGGGGAATTCATTTGCAAGTATAAAATGACTTAAACAGGATCTCAGATGCCACAATAAATTGTTACCATGAAAAACAGTGCAAATGTTTCTATGCATGTACTTTCTTGCATAGCTTAATTTATTTCCAAAAGTCAAAACAATGAATGCAATTTCTTACATTAACACAAGTGAAACTCGAACATTAGTGATATTTTGAATATTATTTTGAAAACTTAATCAGAATTTATAAGTGCCCAAAAATAACAAATCGATTCAAAATGATTAAAACTTAGTTTAAAAAAAATCAAAATCCAGTTAAAGAAAAAGAGTACAGTAATTGAAAGGAATATTGCAGTGAAGGCTAAAATATTTTTTTTCAGTATTAGAACAGCAAACGAGCCATCAAGAATGAAGAATGAAGCAAACATTTGGAAAAATGAGAATGTTTTTAGACAATGAAAGGGAAATGCATGACATAATAAAAACAGTATTCCCCTTAGGTGTTTACTAGCAATGAATTCAACAATACTGTACACCTACAAACACTCAAAGTTAATAAATCCCCAACTTGAGACTTACATTTATACTCAAGCAAATAATACATATTAACTTATAAGCCATTAGTGCAAAAGTCACTGAAGCCCCTCCCCAGACTAGTGAATCGCAAATGCAAAGCTCATCAATGTGGTGATAAAAAGTCAAGTAACTACAGACCCATAACTCTAAATTCTGTTACATGTGAGGTGATGGATACATATTTAAGAACTAAGCTCTAAAATATCCTATCTTGAAATAATATCCTAGTAAACAGCCAGCATCTTACCATCATAGGAATGAAAAATCACAGGATCCAGCAATTTCTTATATTCTTTCACTTGCTCCGAATTTCCTCTAAAAACACCTTGAATGTAACAAACAATAGAATAAAATGTTACCATTTTTACCCCTCTGAAACATTATAATATTAAAAAATAATTTACCCTAAAGATGTAAGCACTCACTAAAACATGACAGGTACTAATCCTTCTATTTATGAGTTTCTGTAAAGAAGAATAATTTAAACACATTTACCAAAGTGAAATAAAACATTGCATTGATGATATTAATTTTATATTTACAGTTCTGAAATTTGAACTTATTTAGCAACAAAAGTTTTTTAAAAAACAAATTACTAGTGATCTATTAATTACTAGTAATTTTAAGAAGCTTAACAACTGTGATAAGGAATCATTACAAAGAAGTATAAAGGTCATTTTCATTAAATGGATGATTGTGACTTACCATCAATTATCATGTAGATGTAAAACAATGGAAACTCGCATTCAATTCCATCAAAGAGCTATAAATATATGAACATGTTTTAATATGCAAATCATCTCTATAAATAATTTTATAGAAAAAAAAGTACTATACAAACTTATATAGTGCCTTGGCTTTTGAGAAAAGAACAACATTAATATGGTTTGTTAAATTACTTCCAGCTGTGGGACTTAAAACAGTTAGATACGTTTATTTTAATTCTCAATATATTTTATCACTTACAGTATATAAGAAATTTAAATTCAATTCAATTTCAAGTATTCAATTTAAATTCAATGTTCAATTATTATGAACAAAATGACAAGCATTTTTGTAGCAGGGGCATTGATATGTTATTGAACAGACAGAACCAACATGAGATCAATACAAGCTGTACTGCATGTCTGTGATACATGTTCTGTATCAGGTTGCATACAGTATGTTGCCTTGTGGGCTTTTCACTACCCCCGTAACACCTGGAAAAGCATGTGCTTGTTCAATAGTCTCTGGGTCCTAGATACCACATATCTGCCTTCATATACGGTATGTCAAATAGGACAATCAAGGTATAAGCGTCTTAAAATCATGTTGCAAGAATTCACTCTGTTACTTGAGCGAGAAGTGTGACAATGTGTGTTGTCTTACAGGAATATATTCATGTTAGGTTGAGCCCACAGTAAAGGTAGCACATGAGTACACAGGGACTTGATTAATGTAGCATCAAGAAGTCAGATTGCCAGATGCAATTAATTAATTCCTAATGATTAGTTTGTTGTACAAAACAATCACATTAGCATATTATTCTGCACATCACAGACATACTCAAGGATGTCCATCAGGGGGTCTACACAAAACCTTGATTGATTGTTCAAGAGAAATTAGCTTCACTGCTGGCAAGACCACCCGAAGTGTTGCTCCAACATTACAATGACACAAAAGTGTTCTCCTCATATGTGGGGCATATTTGTTCCTTTCTGTGATATACTTGTTTGATTTTCGCCAGGCTTAAATTTCAACAGGTTAAACAGGTTTCACTAACGATTGTAATTGCAAACACATAAGCATCTCATTGAATTTGCTAATGACACAGTCCTGGTCAGGTGATTAAGGAACCCAGAAAACCATCATGCGGCCACTCTTAATGATTTTACTAAATGGTGTGATGACTTGTCTTTGAAGTAAAATGCCTTGAAAACAAAGGAGCTTGTCGTTGATTTCAGGAAAAATGAAACATCACACCAGCTTACTTTAATAAATGGTCAGACTGTAGAAATTGCTAATGTTCTTTGGACTGGTCATAGACAAAATAACTAAAATGGGACTTAATTTATAAAAAAGGGCCAACGAAGACTGTTTTGCTTAGGAAACTAAGGTATTTAAGGTAGATAAAACAATTTTAACATTTTTCTATAAGTTATTCATTGAAATTGTTTTAACAATGTTTCACTTCAGTACCATTAAGCGTAATAACGTTGTTAAAATGAGTCAAATACGTAGCAAAATAATTGGTGCAAATCAAATCCGATCACCTTAAATGTGTGTGACTGTGTGACTTAAATTTGTGGAGTGTGTGACTCACCCCATCCACTGCATATTTACACTACTCCCATCTGTGTCCCCAGGTGTAAAAGTAACTGACTCAGGAAATCTGTCATCCCCTCTGCAATATCTCTCTCAAAGAATGTATAATAAGTAGTCTTTTATCTCCTGTAACACTACTGTACCGTCTTCTCAGTTGGTAATGCTCATCTTCCTTGCTTTATTTGTTGTATTGGACTGTGCTGTAAAACAAATTTCCCCCAGAGGATAATAAAGCTTAAACTGAAAATCACCTCATCGCCTGTGTGCTAGATTAACTCTCACTATTGTGGAAATTTTGTAGCAATCATGGTCACCTGAGTGTATCATAGTTAGTCATGAGTGATCATTTATCATTAAGTTATCAAAAGCAATCAATATACAAAATATGTATGTGTTAAAAAATACACAAATATGTTTTATGTTATATGTGTGTTTGCTGTTATGCAAGTCATAAATGGGTAGAGCCTCTGTAAAGATATTCATTATCATACTCCTCTTACTAAATATTGGGGTATATTCAATCAGGTGATGCTATTATCTGCAGTGTGAAACCTCCTAGGAATATATTTATTGGATTTGATTACTGCAGAAAACATTCTAGGTTTGCCTTACTAATGCCAAAACAATTTTGAGCCCTTGAAAATGCACTACAATCCAACACAAAGCACCACAGCTTTGGTGAAATTTAATTAGAGGCTGACGCCAGAGTTCCCAATCTCTGTAAGTAATCAGACTAGCAATAAGAGTCTCTAGCTGTTGAAGGAGATTGATTCCACTTTCACAACAGTTGTGATTTATTTGTTTACCAAACACAGGACAAGAAAAGATATTTATTAGTGTAATCTGGGAGGAGACAACTAGAGCTGATAATTCTTCACACAGCAATCAAACTTAATCCATTTACCATGTGCACTTAAAATAAGGAGATCAAAGAACATCATTATACCTCTACAGTCTTCAATCTTGTTTTCTTGGTAATTAAGAAATAAATATAAATTAACTAAAAGTTAACCTCTATAAAAAAAAATCTTATTTAGCTAGACACAGTACCTAAATGTGTGTTTAGCAGAACTGTTCAATAGCTTTCAATAATTCTAAAGATTCTAATCAGCAGTTACTTGTTTGAAATTCTTGTTTACCACTGCAGAAATGCAATGTCAATGTCAACAAAATAGGCAAATGTTAGACAAACGAAAGGAGGTTTAAAACCTGACCCAAGTTCAAACATTGGGATTAGGCAACTGCTTAAAAACAGGTGTTGACTTAGCTGACTCTGGTAATTAGAAACTGAACATACACCTTATAGAAAGATGGTTACAATGTTTCAAATGATAGGATAATCCAACCATACTTTTATTCTTGTGTAATAAAGCCAGAAAAGTTGAGTATGTTATTTTAGAAATACAACTCAAGATGTGCACTGATTTCTCCATTTACTTTAACACAGTACCCATTTAATCTGTTAGGTCAAGGCTATAGATAAAGCAACAAATTTAGTACTAAGTACTTAGTTGCCATGTTATGAATTTATATAGGCAGATTCTGCATTAACCTCATTTCAGCTAAGATAGCACAGATCAGATGGAATTGAACAAATAGCAGGCAAATTAATTTGCTTTCCTTCAGCAAAATAAGAGGAATAAAAGCATATGAAAAAGTGTGAATTTCATAAAACTAGGTTACATACTACTCACAGCCATTTATTTCCTGTTCTAATCCTACAATAATGTTTTTTAGCCCTAATGTTCCTACTTCAATACAAAAAATAAAACCCTTTAAAAAGGTGCTATTACAGGATAACTAAGCTCAAGTTTAAGCATAAAGTTTCCTTCTGTAATCTCCAAACATCCTATGACATCTCAGATAAACATCTCTAGTTAAAAAAATACACTTTAATAAAGTAAGTTTTTTTCAAATAGTCTTTCTCAGATGAAACAAAGGAGCTGCAATACAATATTTTTTTTCTAATCATGCCTCCACTTTTACATGTAGACCTATGGCCTAGATCCCAAAAATGTGCTACCATCAGTCCTGGTCTTTTTACACATAACAGTTCTCAATTTCAATCAGCCTCAATTTACACATCGCTACAAATAAAGAGCAGTCAGACCACCAGTATGTAGAGACTCTGATCACTGTAGGAAATGTGGTTTCCTTATCAATTATCTGATATCCTACCTTGATTTCTGCAGGCTTGTAGTACCTCCTGTTTTTATCCTCACGAGCTGTTCTGTAACCATCTCTCAGAAACCGCTTGAAGCCGTATTTTCCTTTCAGTTTTCGCACTATTTTGTCCAGGGTCTGATTATACAGAGCATCATCATCCACAGCAAACGCAGGGTAACTGATACACGGCAGGAGGGCAGCATCCGTGTTCTAGAAGAAAGAAAACATACTACTGAGAAAATGTAATTTCCAAGCACAGTTCTTAACATCAGATAACTGACATTTAATGTAAAATTAGTCACAGCCTCTAATAAGTGAGCAGATTTTTTCTCCTTAATTATAGACAATTTCTCCTAAATGTATTTTTATATAATTGATGTCTTCTCATCAAAGACATAACTAAAATAGTCATTTCCAAACAATTGAAGTCACCCCTCCAACACATATGAAAAGCAGTAAATGAAGTAAATGAAACGTAATAGTCCCTGCGGTTGGATATTCTGTATGCGGTTGGATCACCCTTAATGCCACTGAATTTAGCAATAAAAAAATTCAACCTAGTTTTCAAATGAATCTGAAGCAAGACTATAATTATGTGGAGATTCTGTTTTATGTAACTACGGAACACTTCAAAAACAGAAGTTGAAAGGCTTGCAAAACCACAGAAAATATGTTTTTATCTACAGTTAAATTAGTGCGCTCCCTTTATTCACATATGTATGTTCCCTGCATGTACCAGTTTCTTCAATCTTCCAAAGACAAGCTGTCTTAGCTAATTGGGGTATACAAATTGTCCCTGCGTGTGTCTGTGATGGACTTGCATTTCACTTGCACCTCATGTGTCCGGGCTCCAAGTTGCCACAACCCTTACTAAAAACAAAGAGCATTCCGATAATGGATAGATGGAATTACTTACATGGGATCTTGATTCTCTAGGGAGCAGGGAACATAGTGTCTGTCGGTTTCTGTTATGAGCATCAAGGTCTACAAAAATGACAGACCATGAGCAGCCCTGCAAACAAGATCAGAAAGCAGACAAAGTTTATTTGCTACAATACTTCTACATCATGCCCGGTGATGGACTGGCATCCCATCAATAGTGTATCCTGCCTTGCTAGGATAGGCTCCAGTTCCTCCCCAACACTGGATTGTATAGAGCGGTAAGAAAATGGATGGATGGATTTCTGTATCTTTTCCTGGAGTGTTCCTGTAAATAATACATTTGCTTATCAAGAACCCATTACATTGCAATCAGTAAAAAAAAAAACTGGTGCTGACTGAGAACAATTCACCTCAGTGCACCTACAGTAATAATGGCTTTGAAAGAGCAAAACTCTCATGATTTACCTTTGCTTAAACTATTATTTTAGTGTTTGTTTTCCTTCATAAATCTCAGTTTTTGAGGTTTGCTGGTTTAAGAAAACTTAACATTCTGAAGAAAGCCATTAACATCCAAAAATCTAAAACAAGCTCTACAAAAACAAGGCAAAATAGCAAGCAATTTTCCAGTGGTGAATACTGAAAATCCAAAAAGTCCTATCAGAGTTAGGAAAACACACAACCAGATGATATGCATTAATAAGTACAGCCTTTGTAAAAAGATCACATTCAAAATATGCTAATATTCCTTTTACTGTTTATTTATAATATGCAGCAAACGGAGGGTTTGATTTGAACATCTGTGTGACTCTAGGTCAAGTGATGAACTAGGCTATTATACAGCAGATGTTACAATGATTTAAAGAGTAATTCTAAAAGCTTAAATACTTTAAAAAGGAGATAAAGAAAAAAAATCTCTAGGACTGAAAGTACTAATGAGCAACAGCTGGTTCCAGACCTCAAGCTCTTTTCTCTTTTGTTTTTCAGTCCATCCCTGTAGCAAATTGTAAGAAGCCATAAACGCATTTCAGATAGTATGCGAAAATTCTGTCCGAGAAACTACCAAATTAATATGCAAGACATAAGGGTAAACCATCAACTGTCAATGTACTTGGTACCTTGAACACAACACTGTTTTCAAACACTCAAGAAATTCATTTGACTTATTTATAAGTAAAAGAGGATTGAGGATTCTTTATATGCATTATCTCAACAAAAAGGCAGAAAAACTAGTGTTTCTTCAAATGAAAAACTGTGACTGTGCTGAAGAAAACATATTGCTTAAAATCAACTGCCTTTATTAGTGCTTTCAGTGATATACTTCAGGTGATGTTACATTGTCTAGCCATGTAAGCGTCACTGGCATTATCTATTCTGGCCACTATATGGAAATTTAATTCCTGCTAAGTATGGCCTTACAACAGTTACTGTGGAATATACATTAAATGACTGTATCCAGTACTTTCAAGGGTAGCATCTATATCTCATACTGACTGTTAACTTCTTATCCACTGCATAAATCATAGTCAGTGAGTATAGTAATTTTTTTTCAGGAGTTATTGTAACTAATGCCTATTCACAGATAACATCAGAGTCATTTACTCAATTGACATATATCATTTACTAACACATAATCTATATTAACATCTGTGCCACAGCAACCGGTAGAGTTCACTGAGGAGTATATCTTGGTTTAAATTGTCTATGGCTTCTCTCTGAGGTTATTTGCCTTTGTTAGAGTGGCTCATTTGTTTGATTTAAGCCATTTTCCAAAAGACAAGATTCTAGAGTCAAAGACATCCAAGCCAGATAGCCCTTATTTACAACACGTTCAGTTACTCTGTGCTGTCAAAACCTAACTGTGGAAGGGTGGTAATGTAAGCAAGCTAATCAGACATATTTGTGAATGAAATTCCTTGAAGAGAGCATATATTTATAAATAAACTATTATAACAATTTGCAATGCATCAAAACTTGTCATTGCATTTGGATTTCTTGTTGGTAGAAAAATACATCATGTATCAAATCAAATAATTTCCAAATAAGGAAACTGTTGAGCTGTCATTAGTAACACATATGTTAAACATACATTAAAATAATACATTAACATTAAGCATTCAATAGAAGTACAGAAGTGTTTACCACTTCTTTTTAATTGAGAAATAACAGTGAGCTGTTGCTGGAAGCACTCATCTGAGTGATCACACCTTGATTCAAATATAAAAGTGAGTAAACTAATGCAGTCTAAGAAAAACACAGAGGGCTGAAGATATAACTGAGTATACAGCATACCCTTTTATTATTACATAATGTAAGCTCACAAATAAAAATGAAATTATGCTAGTACCATAGTGCATTCTATCTGTGGGCAATTACATTTTGTAGAATGGAAGATAAAGAAAATCCACCAAAAATATAACATGATTTAAGTAGAGCCAAAAGAGAACTGGGTAAAAATAGACATGAAAAAGCCAGCCATCCTACAGGGGTGTGTGCAGCTTGCGTAGAAGGAAAAGCTCAATTAACAGACAGCTAGAAGTCACTCTTATTCCAAAATGGTTAGGATCCAGGAGAAAAATATTAGCTCAAACCTTCATATTTAAACTCATAGAGACTTAAAGTTTCCCTAAGCAAACTTTTAAATCCTCTACATGCAGTACCATTAAATTTAACATGACTAAAATTAACCAATATGTCCAGTATGAAGACAAAATATTTATCCTTTATTTAGTTAACTACCTTACAAATTGAGTTTTAAACTCAATCATTCACTTTTAGAACAGTAGTCAGCATTCACTAGTATCACTTTTGGCTATTCCCAACACATTTCAAGAAATGTACTCTCACACTAAATGTAGTTCCCTAATTTCCAAAAATCAAATATCTTTCAGTATATAATTTTATGCAGTTTAGTCAGAGGGTGAGGTTTAGTAAAACAAAGGACACTCTTTAATTCATTCACAAAATAAATAAGTATATTTTTAGAAACAAAAACACACTTACATACTTTGCATTTCATGAATAGCACGTTAAAAATGAGCCCCGTCTTAATTAGCTTAACACTTATGGTTAGCATTGTTATGGTTCAATGCTGTTACTTGTAACATGGCAGTAAGCCCAAAGTTTTTTTAACAATGTGGAGATAAAAAAAGTCACTTAAGACAAGGTGTAAAAACATTTTTGTACTAGAGATCTATATTATGGTATGGACACATCCAACACCAGACCTTCTAATCCATTTTATATTATTATATAACATTATAAAAATCAATTTTAATTGATTCAGTTACATTTAAGACATTACAAATGATTGGTGACAATGTCCCATCTAGTTTGTATTTGTCCCATTTAGATCATATTATGAAGCAGATGGTTGCATTAATAACTTGCAACTACAACAAACTGGAATTGGATATTATCTGATGAGCGCTTATATAAAGTAAAACCAAGAAACAAAGAAAACAATTAGTAAATAAGCAAATGCGAGATTGTTATACCTGATTTCCAAACAAATTGAATCCATTAATAGCTTCAAGCGCTGCTTTGGCCAGACCCACAGAACTAAAAAAAAGCCAAGGAAAATATATATTTAGATTTTGCTTAAAATCCAGAACAGACGTGATATCGATGTGCCAAACAAATTGTTATGAATTGCGATCTTTTATCTTAAATAAACTTGCCTCACTTAAGATACTTACCAGAATTTATTAAAATAATTTTCTTCTACTTTTATGATATTTTAACTAGTGTTTTTTTTCCAATTTTAATGTAATCTTGGGAACCCATCCAAATAGCAAATCTACAATATCAATGAAATACATTTGGAGATGCTGACCACAATGTTACCCAGAATCTATACAAAGCATTCATTCTTTTTTTTCTTTAAAGAATTAAAGAAACCTGCCTGTGACACAAAAGGAATAAGGCAATAAGCTTAATATGTTGCCAACATACAATTCAGAAGCTGGTATATACAGTATATTTAATGTACCTATAACCCATAAAAGACAATATATAGAAATAGATAACATCACCAGCTGCTTTCAAATTGCAGTCTCATTGAATCCAAAGAAGTCATTCACTCCTTTAGGGTAGATTTTTTTCCTCACACTGTTCATGCATTATTTATTGTTAGAGCTCAAACCTTGATCCAAAAACTGAACTTTAATGCTGGGGCTTAACAATTCATATAGGAAGTCATGCGCAACAGCATTTTCTACAAGAAGAAAATATGTTAGCGTTTTTTGCTCTTCATAATATTTTTTTTTATTACCAGAATAATCAAATTCTTTTGCAACCTTGAAAGACATAAATGAGGGGACTTTTTACACTGTGCCCCTTAATTCATTAACTATGTAAGTGTGAAAAGACAAAGCAGAGTGCCTTGTAACAGGGACTCCCTGTCAAACCTCCTTCAAATGATTAACTCTTTTAACCAGTTCCATTATCCCTGTATTTCTGATCCCATCTCTCTAACCAGTGTGTGTTCTGCTGTTGTTGACTATTTATAGAAATTGCAATTAACAACAAAAAAAATACAATAATTGATTGAACCATAATATCACCTTGAATGCAGCTCAGTACTTCCATTGTTGTATTTACTTCCTCTCTCCCATATTCCAAAATCAGGAACACGGTAAGCTCTCTCTACACAGAACACAAGGTTCTGGATAAAAGCCACCTAAAATAGAAGATTTTGTTTGTTTATAATGGGTAATGATTAAATGTAATAAAGCACAGTAAGTATTAAACAACCTTAAGCGTCTCTCTAACATGCTCCTTCTTCTGAATAAAAATGTAGCTGTTATAAAGACTGCACATACCTCTGTTCTACATAATTAAATTACATCTTATTTCCCAGATTATTAGACAGCCCACACTGGATTAAAATCATTATTTATTTGAAAATAATATATACAATACACATACTCTTTCTTGTATGTGTATATATTGTGCACACCCAATATTACTTGTCTACAGTATATGCATACAGAAGTGTAAAAATATAGTTTAAAATAAATAAAAATGATTAAACAATAATTGGATAGGATAAATAAAATAATAACAGCCTGTGCATATTAACCATTTAATTTTATACAACACTGACCATAAGGAAAAAACATGTATGTTGGCAAATGCAATACCGTAAGCAACTGTAAGCTTTCAATGAGAGTTGGGTTTTCAAAAGAGTCTAAAGCTACTGAAGAATTCAGCAATGGTTTATTCTGTGTAGTTCAAGAACCTCATACTATTTTGGCATAGGTTGGTCCTTGTCATCATATTTAAAGTAATCGTTCTCAGATTCTAATGGAAAATGTGCACAGTGAGTCCAAGACAAGTGTAGGATGCAGTAAATTAGCTGTATAAATTAAAAGAATACAAATATTTATGCTGTGTTTTACAAATTATGCAATTTAAACATCTTATATGCTTACCTTCATTAAACAGAAATATTTTAGTTTAAAATATATTTTTTAAACACTAAAACATTCCTGCATACAAGAAAACCTGAGACTGAACAAAAAACATACAAAACACAAAAATGGGACAAAATACAGAATTCATACATAATTGCTAATTGCCAATACCCAGGCTATTTAGGGAATTGCTTTAAGCTGTGCTATTAAACAGCCTCTTTCCTCTAACAATTCCCTCTGTGTTCTATTTTACAGTTAATATAACAAACAACATAAAATAATTAATTCTCGTCTCTCTTAAACAGATGTCTGAAGTTTTCATGTCTTATCATGTGACAGAACCATACCTCATCTGTATTGTAGATAATCTGAAGCCCAGAGCAGATCATCTCCACAAGGTAGAGCAGGAACAGAGAGACAGCATCAATCTAAATAAAAAGACAAAAATTGACTATCAGCCAAGTTCAAGCTAAAAAAAACCTGGGAAACCAACTCGCATAATGAATTCAAATCAATACATCAACAGCATCATCAGCTAATTTATTGTAGCTCAAGGTCCAGCTGAGCGGGAAAAATGAAGAATGTTTCAATGAGACACTGATTTGATGTTACCAAGATTTTTTTAAAGCCATCAGTGTCACAGTTAGCAATTATCATGAAGTCATAAATGGGTATGATATAAAGTACCATTTTAAATAATTATATAAAAATAACATATATTGAAAGTAGTTTTGTCTTAATTTTAGAACTACACAATAAATAAATGTAATTATGACTTAAATTCCCCCCCACCCCAATTAGACATGTACATCATTCTGCTTATGCATTACTTTATTCTGATGTTTTTAATATTAGAAAACACTAATTCTATGTGAATGAATCCATTATTCAATTCTAAATTACAATTCCATTCCAGAACATATGTATATACAGTATAGTTGGAAATATATGTTGTAACATTTTGTTGTGTAGGGTGTTATTTTCTCTACAGATCAGAAATTATTCTTCACCTAACAGTAGTTCCAATTTATACAAGATATTTTATACTTCTGACCATTCCTAAAATATTATTGTAAACAATTTATCGTGAGTGCTCTTGTCACAGCAACAATAAGTAAAAGTTGAGCCCATTAATCACAGTAAAAAATGAAGTAGCTCCATTTCAAGACTTCTGACACTGCTTAGTTTTATTCCTCACTTCAAACGCTAATATAGATGTCCAGATGTCAACTTTGATATTAACAGAAACATATAGCACAGCTGAGAAAAACACATACCTGCAGGTGACAGTATGCATCATAAGAAAAGATTTCATCTCCTGTGTGCACATTGAAAACTGAATGAAGGCATTTTGAAGGACTTGGATCTTGCTTAAACTGTTCTACCTAAAAGAGAATAAAAGAAAAGAGGTTAAAGCAAACCTTGAAAAATGTAACATGATAGAGCTTGCAGCTTAAAAGAGGGAATATATATATATACACATTATTAAGGCTCAAAATCACTTATCATTCAAAAAAGGGGTAAAATCCTCAAAATGCTGCTCTTCAACATTAGATCAAGGTGTGTCAAGATACTTATTCTTGTGCTTTTCTGAGACTCTTTAGATTTCATTGCTTGGGAATATATGAAATAAGATCAACTCAACATTAATAACAAAGGAAACAATATCAATCCAAATAAAGATTCCCCAGCTAAAAACAAAATCTGTTTAAAACATTACAAGAGTTAAAGAACTTTCTTACTAGGAATCTTCTGCCTACAGTAGGTACTTCTGCATATTTCTTTTCTACTTGTAAATTAAATCAGAATTACCAAATCTCTGAAATAATCAAACATTTTCTCAGGCTTCTAAAATCTTATTTATTGAGATAAATTAAAACAAAAACAGATTTTTAAGTCTTCTGGGAAACCCTTCTATCAGCAGCCTGAGCTCCCCATCAGGGTTTTACAATGCCAGCATGTGAATGAAAAAAAAGGGGTTTTGCACCACTTACAATGCAAGACACATAACAATGCTGTGCCAGGAATAGGTACCAAGAGTAGCAAAGCCCTACGGTATACCAAAATGTTATAAATAAGTTTTCTATTTTTAGGTCACCCCTCACTTGGTACTTGCTGGGTCACAACAAATACCCTTCTGTCCCAGATTTTTACTTCAGCCCTTCGGCAGCTGTACAGAGCAAGAACACTAGGGTTGAAACTAATCAATATGCACCAGTCTTGGTCTTTAATTAGAAATGGGAAAAAGGTACAACACTTTAACAAAAGTAATAATAATCTATCTGAAATGACTCTTCTGAGTCACTGACAGTCATACACTATATATATAGAATCTTTCAGGTACAAATTACATGTTGCTGCAGAGAAATTTGAATTTTAAATTAATGGATAATAATATGCTTTCATAAACATACAGAGCATTTTATACAAGACAAAAATAAAATAAGATTTTTTCCCCAATAATTCCCTTGATAATTATTTAGTAGCATATGACAAACTCCATGTCATGAACTGCTAAAGCTGTTTTCCTTCATTTTGAGACTTAGAATTATTTTTAGATTTCCCACACACAATAACTACCATTATTATATTTGCTCCCCTCAATTGGTATTTATCACTTAGTGTTTCATATTCCCAGGGTATTGTGAATGTATATAAAGAGCTTTTTTTTCCTTCTTAAAAGTACATACAGATGTAAATGGCTTATTGCTGTGCAAACTAATTAACTATTCAACTAGTACATTTTAATTACAATACAGGGAAGGTTTTTAAAATGAGGTCATTAGTAAAAGAAACATAAGGACTGAAAAGCTGTGAAGGTGTTTTTAGAAAAAACATACATAAACAGTAGCTAAATTATACAATTTTGCAGTATACAGTAATGCCCCACTTTTTGAAAAAATGAATTCCCCCAAGAAAATGATCACTGAAATTAATGTTGTGCTGTAAACTTTAACATTCCCGATTCCAGCTGCAGGACTCCGAGATATTCAAAGAGAGGAATGCAGGTGGGAGACCCTTGGAAAATAAACTAAGGGTTCAATATTTAGGTTGATTAGAAAGCTAAAATTGCAGATACAGTAAAACAAATTGTTTTTTATTCAGGGACTCTGTGCAGCTTGGTAGGCAATCATATCCCTGTGTTATGATGAATGATGCATTTGCACATCAGATGCTAAGCATTAATTTTTTATACAGTACCAACACTAGAAGTCAGTGGAATGCTAAACACCCTCTTATGTATTGAGGCAGTATGAGAAAATAAATCGGCACAGGAATGTTTCAAAGCATGCTCCCTCACTACTTTCAAGTATAGGCCTTTTCTACTTTGACTTGTCAGTTTTCCTTCAGAAAGGTTTACTGCTTCCTCTGGCTCCCAGCAAAGATGGTGGTGTAAACGGGATGTTCACACACAGTTTCTTTAGAAAATGACTTTAAAATTCCTTAAGGTCAGTTTTCTGTTCATTGTGTTACTCAGGCCCCCTAGAAGCCCAACTCGTAGACAGCCGAGCTGGGCTATCAAAGCAGCCAATCAACACCCTGACTAACGTGGGCATTTGCTATATTGCATATGCTAGGTCAAGTCACTAGAATATATCCGTCATGAATGCTCAATAAATCAAAATTTGGCCGAAGACGTTTAATCAAAACTCAAATTATGATTTAGTGACTACCGCAGCCACCAGCCGACAACGCCTCCAGGCAAGGCTCCAGGGCAGATTCTTGTTCTGTCCCCTCTGGGTGGGTTGGTTTTCAGCTCGGACCTCATCCTACACCTGTTCATCAAGGGACAGCCTGCCAGGAGTTCTAGGTTCTAGGGGTTCACTGAAACACAAGCATCTCCACGTCTACAAGGTAACGATGCTCAAGAGGTGGGGGGGATCTATAGGCGTCAGTAAAGATTCCTCAAACTTTAAATTGCAATGAAGCATAAGTCTTTGGAACAAAACCACTTTTTAAACACCATCAACTGAAAAGTTTTAACTTTAGTGTCTATCCAAAATGGTAAAAATGTGCCTTTGGCACTACCATAGAAAGTTATTAAAACAAATAACACACAATAGAAATAAATGTTAAAAACAAATAATTGTCCTAGCCAAGCAGCAATACACACATCTCACTCTGCCCAAATTACACTGTCATTACACTAAACTTCACACCAGAAACAGTCCCTTAGCTGTATTTAATAGTATGCCGATTGCATAGGGAACAACATATTTCTAGTATACATTTTTCTTGGCCATAGGCATTTAAAAAATTATCCTTTATTCCCTTTGAAAATGGGAGTGTAGAGGGTGGGAGGGGTAATCAGTAATATCTCTGCTACCATACCACGCCATAATAGTAAGGAAATCAACATTCAATACATTTCTCTAAAATGTTGTGACTCACCCCAAACCCTTTCGACTTCCTGATCAAAACTATACACCGACTAGCCTTCTTAAAAATGCAACTGGCATTCTCAGCAAAGTTTAAATGTTTATCTGTTACTGTTCCTAGGTTTTCGGAACACTGAATGTCTTCCACGCACTGAATAATAAGGGAAGCAGGTTGAAAATCTAATGTTTTACTTTCGCAAGCAGTCGGTTCTTTGGTTTTATCAACATTAATCTGAAACATGCTTAAATTACACCACCTTTCCAATTGACTTTTCTGTTCAAAGCAATTGTCCACCCCTTCTCTATTACCCCCAGTAAATAATTAATACAATTATCATATTTTCTTCTAATAGATTATCACATGTTTTCTGCATTTTCATTTCATTCTTATAGACAGAAAATAGTAAAGGCAACAAAACACAGCCCTGGGGAACACCAGTTTTTAAAAAACATTTATCTGAAAATGTGCAGTATTGTTCATAAGAACCTGCTATGGGCAATCTGTTAGAAAATCATTAATCCATTTTATAAGCCTCCCTTTAACATCCAAACCCAGGAGCCATTTCAATAGTTTGTGGATCTGGATCATATCAAATGCTGAACTAAAATCAATAAATAAAACATGAGCATATTACTTTGCCTGTTGCAGATCACTAGCCCGTCAAAAGTCACTTAGTGGTTAGGGTTTAGGTTTTCAGTTACAGGAATAGTAGTTGAAACTTTCAACTTTTTTGGAATAATACAAGAATCAAGTAGTGTTGATTAGAACACAGCTTTTTGCCCAACAGACCATTAACCTCAGGTGGCTTGAGAGGCTTAACCTGGCAGAGACGCTCAACAACCTCTGTCTCAGTCGGCTGTATGGATGAACTTATGGGAATCTCCTCCATTACCTCATTGCACATATCTCTCAAATCAACAGTAATAATTCACAATAGATACAAACAGACCACCAAGTGCTTCAGAGCACTGTAAGGCATGTCAATGAAAACAACTGCATATATAGTGTATTATCATACTGAAATTTAATCTGTACTGGTTTTGGGATATCAATGAAAACAAGCAGTGGAAAAGAGTATGGATCCAATTGATAAAAAAACAGGCAAGACAAAAATGTTTTACAAAAGCCTAAAGGTAGCCAAATTCTAGGCTGTAGTGGAGAAGATAATTCCCAGCACAAAGGAAACAGAAAATCCTCAGTTCCGTTACTGCAGCTATAACAGAAGCAGCTTAACTGACTTAGTTGAAATCACCAAGCTTCACTTGGAGAGGTTACCACCCAGCAAATTACTTTGAATCCTGAAAGATTTATAACACACCGGAGCTACAATATAATAAAAGATAGAATACAAGTTTTCTGCAGCTTATGTACATTACTTGTATACTTGAACTCAAGTTAAAGCTGTATTTCTTAACATAGGAAAGCAGATGTGCCCCTTATATAGTATGCTAATCTTACAGCTTCGCTGACCTGACTTTTGACCTTCTCTGTGTCAAGCAGTACCCCTGCATTCTTTCTGTGGCAAGTCATAAGTTTGTAGTTCACTTAACATATTTTATGAGTTGATCAAATGCTTCTTTAAATGCTTTGAAATGTTAGTTGATGAGGGTCTGGATCCAAAATATGGACAAAAGGGTCACTTCTGACTTATGTAAGATTTGGGTTATGTAAAGACTTGAGGAATCAAACCCTTGCATAACTCGGGGAGTGCAAGTAAAGATGATTTCCAATCTCTACGAAAAGAAACATCACGCTATTAAAAAAAATAATCAATAATTACTGTGAATTAACTTTCCACACCTCCAGCAAAGTAGATGGAATGCCTTCTAAACCAAGAGATTTCTACTTCTTCATAGACTGAGCAGATAAATTCCACTAAAGTTACAGGAACATGCAAAGATTAAGCCATTCCATTACTTAATTTAGGTCATTTTAGTGGTTCGAAGAATTATTTGGTCTTGGCCAAGCCTGTACCAGTTTAAAAAATATAGAGCTACAAATAAAAGTATCCTAGAATTTATTAAGCTCCTTTGGCTAAGTGATAGATGGTGAAGCCTGGATCACTACAATAGAACCCAGATGCTGGTTTTGTTTTAGACTTAGTGCAACCAACCAGCAAGGACATTCAGCATGTTTGTACTAAACAAGTACTAAAAATTCTGTTGCAATTCACTTTTCCCAATTAACTGTATTTACAGATGACAAATCCTTCTTCTCTTGTATGTTGCTTTCCATCTTTTGTTAATTGCAATCATATTACCGAGCAACATTAAAGAGGACAGCAGTATGCATTCGAGCCGCATAACAGCATCATCAATGTTGTTCATCAGCAAGAGTGAAGGGATTGAAAGAGCTTGTCAAAATCATTATGACTGACACTTTCATAAAGGGCATACAGTACTGGTTATCAGGCTAATAAGCTGGTAAATTCCACCTTTATGTTCACAAAGTTTTGCTAGCATATTTATATGACACAGCTAGATGCCTACAGGAAACAGATGATTACTTTTGATGAAAAGCTTTATTATTTATAAACCTGGTCATTCATTACGCATTCAGGAAATAGTTGATCAAATTAAAAAATAAGGAAAAACAAATCAATTAACCAATGAACAGTGTTTAATAAAAAGAAATATCTGGTCAGCACTGAGGAGCTATCTGATGATAAAAATATATTTATTTTAAAATCAGGGGAAAAAAAAGACCACGATTTCTGACAAAATGGATTTGCTTCTGTAAAGCACCCTAGGTAATTAAAGCCAAAGAATGTCTTTGTGCAGAATGTGGGGAGTAGAAATATCTCATACAGGTTTTCTGCAGTTTTTCAAACCCTAGTGGTTACCCCTTGTTGTAACATGTTTAGCATGACAGGGTTGCTTTATATTCTTCCAAGGACTTCATATGCTGTGATTGTTCAATTCTCACAGATAATAGGGTGATTTCTCTGTCAGCTTTTGCAGATCATTTTTTCAGTACTTGGATCTTACCTAAGACATAAATGATATAAATACATATAAGGAACTGACATGAGGCTAAAGCTAAACATGCTCTGCACTTGTAAAATATTGATACCTGCATATGTACACATTTATCACATTTTCACATGATCTAGTTTAATTCATTTGCTCAACTCAAGTGAAGAACTACAGTACCAGTGTTGTTAAGAGATACGAAAACATAATAATGGAGCACAACACATAAAACACAATACTAGTATCAATTTGTCATTAACAGCCAAAAATGTTTAATACAGACCACAGTTAAACTGTAAATGATGTGTATTCAAATATTTGAAATTGATTTTAAATGGAAAAAAGATCGCCAAAAATGCTCATTAAATCTTTGAATACACTTAAAAAAAACACAATTCAGCCTCCAAACCAATTTTAACTTGTCAAAATGATTTTTTTTTCTCCCAAACAATTTTTAAAAAGTTGCTTTTAATCCAAAAGATGACATCCTTGGATATAAAATTAATCCTTTTGAGCAAGGTCAGAGCTCAAGCCCATGCAACAGTGCTTTACCTTATCAGCCTGCCGCATGTAGCAATACAGAATCCCTCTCATACATTTTATAGCAGAGTGCTCCAGCTCATAAGTCCGTCCCTTGTCATCATCAATGCGCCTGGACCAGCAAGATAACATGCAAAAGAAATTGAAAATGTAGGAATATCACTGCATCCTAGCAGGTACAGTGCACAGAACAGTACTGTTATGCATTGCAAAACCTATACAGTGTACATATAAATATGCATATGAAAAGGACATATATATGAGGCAAGAGGTCAATTCAGAGCATACATATTTTCTAATGGTGACTTTGTTTCAATTAGAAAAAAAATGAAGTAGCAGAAGTTTAACAATATATACCTAATTCTTTAAACAACATTCATACTGATGCCTTAGTTGTTGTCTTTTATGCTTTATTTGACTTTTTCCAACTGTAAAAAGAACATTTATATTTGTGTTTATCTTGTCACAGCACTATATAAATATAAGAGCTAAATTTTAAATGTTCCTGCTGGAGTAATTGGAATTAATGAGCAGGGGACCATATTCCTCCTAAGATTGCCATAAACATTAATCACAATGAGGTTCCCCTAAAAACACACCCTGAGGCATCAACATTAGTGAAATAAGATAGGAAAGATTAATTACTGGATTACTAAATCAAGCACCAGAAATGTGATAAAATAATAAGCTTCAGAGACAGGAAAAAATATGTATAAATAGGGGGAAAGCACTCAAATGTTTTTCTTTGCAGCAATGTTATGGCAGAATTTCAAATTTCTTTCATACAATGGTTTGTTCATTTTTTTATTGTTTTGTTCAGAATGTAAGCATCTGCATGTTTATCTTTAGATGAATAGCTTTATCTGCATCAATCATGCTGTAAAAAACAGATACATTTGAACTTTAAATCTAAAAGGAAGCACAGCTTATTTAAAAAAAACAATATGAAACTGATTCATTTTTGTATAATGAATTTACAGCATATAAAACCTTTAATAACATTTTATCACTATGAATATACTGTATTTCAACAATTAGCTAATTATCTGTTTTAAATAGCTATATGTATTTGTGTAATGATCAGTTAAATAAAGCAGGCGTTTTGGACTCAAATGCTGTCAGACTGGAATTATTCTCAATAAAGTGCATTAATAAAGGCCATTAGAATAAGTTCTCAAGGATCTTTTGTGAGCCATTGAACATTTTTATACACCCAGAAAGCAAAAAAAAAACACATGACTAAAATTGTAGATCATGAGCCAAAATGTGCTCAGGTACAAGAACATTTAACAAAAAAGTTAAAGCATCCAGTACTTTTTACCTGTATGCCAGTGATAGAGCCCAGGAACTGGCTGCACAATACAAGCTGTCTCGGACTTTAGCCTCATTGCATTCCCCAAAGGTCTTGACTGGAAACAAACCAGTGGTGGGACTCTGGTAGTTGAGTATTGTTGATTTAACTATAGTGGAACAATGAAAAGAAAAATGCTGTGATCAGCAATGCACCTTGTTTTTACAATTCTCACTGATGCTTCTGTTTATGTCCTCTGTATTTTTCCTAACAAGTGTATTAATTCAACAAATGAGCAAAGACTACTCCCTTCTATGTCTTTATAGGGCAATAGCATCATTGAGTGCAAAAATATTTTTTCCAGAATATTTTTGGAACATTTTATTGTAAAGGTACCCAGAGAACACAGGTGCTCGTACCTTTTTGATGCAATGCCTGAATTACTTAATAAGGTTCTAAAATGAATGAAACATAAACCAAATGAACCCATTGACCTGCTCTCATTTGTAACCTTTGTTCTTATGTTTATTCTTTCTGGTTGAAAGTTGGATTCCTTTTAGTATTTTGAGCAAGTAAGCATTTACAATACAAACACACACAGGATTCATGAGATAAACAGAAGTGTGTATTAAGGAGTGCAACATCACATGTGCAGATGCTTGATCTCTGGAATAAGAGGAGATCAGTAGTTTCAGGTCATGCCATCATCATTTGAGATTAGTACAAATGTATCTTTTAAAGAGTTTAAATTATTTTTTTTCACCATCTATTATAATAATGCTAATAAATACTAGGTGAAGGAACTATAGCCTACATGTTACTGCCTTCTGTAATCTTTCTAGCCATAATCAGTCTTACATAATTATAATACCTAGTACACTTCATTCTTTATCACAGTGTTATGTCAGGGCAAATGACACACATTATTTTGTGTAATCTTTGTTAGAAAGTGTCAGGGTCAATTTGGAAAGACAAAGAAAGAGCCATTTCACATGAAGCATGAAAAAATACAGACAATTCACCAGAAAAATTAAAACCACAATATCCTAATAAATAATTATGCAAATTATTTTCACCAAAGCATGAGATCCATTAAATTGTTCTAGAAAATGGGATCACAGCACCTGTTATTTAATGCATGACAATCAAAATTAATGTTTCTGTGTCTTACGTAAGAAAAAGCCACTATCTTACTGCCATATCTGTCTGTTGTTGATGATTGGAAAAACGCCTTTAAAATACAAGTGCAGCATACCTTACTCGATGTATTACAATCAATGTCTTCGCACATTTGTTCTCGTACTTAACAGATGCTGAAGAAAAAACTCTTAACTGTATTGTAATTACAACTCATTATTAATCAATTTGGAAAAATCAGTTATCTTTTTTAAGTGCATACAGAAATATTGAGTTTATATTAATGCAACCAACTGTTCATTATAAGGACCATTACCACCTTCTAGCTTGATCTTATCAGATCTTAGAAGCTAAGCAAAGTTTGGACTCGTCTCTTCTGAAAAAGGAGTCACTGAGGAAAAACCAGGTATATGGTAGTTGGTGGTTCACTAGGTGGCACTCTTCCCTCTTAACCAGACATTCTAGACCAACGACCCCAGTGTGGGGACAGAAGGCACTGTACTGGAGGAGGTGCTGTTTGTCGAGTGAGAAGTTCAAGTGAGGTACTGGGAAGTTGCCCATTAAATGTCCCAAGACATTGTAAAAGTATTGTAAAAGTGTTATAATGTGTTACAATGTGGGCTTGCTTAATCCGTTTACCCTAAAATATCCCTCTTAATTCAAATGTAGCGATGTCTCAAAGCTCCACTTGTTCTGCTTTGTAGTGGGTATGCCAACATATAATGGTCATTGTGAAGCCATGTACAACCCAAGTAATAGATGCACTTTGGTAGCAGATGAAATAGGTCACCTCCTCTAAATGAAAAGCTTTGCTTTTGGGATGAAAAGTGCTATACATATCCGATCAGCTATTATAAAAAAAAGATAACATCAAATGTTATCTTTGGTAAAAACATTCCTTTTAAGTAAAGGGATGAAATAATTTATGGCATGTCATTTCCACTACAACAGTGATATACAGAAAGATCCTCAAGTGTACTTGCATCAACTTAAACATGCAGGAAACTTTGATTTAAATCTATGGGATTTAAAAGTCACAAACCTGTCTTATGTCATCAGTCATTATAATAGCCCTCTCAGTCAGCACAAAATGCTTCCGACTGACAAGTCCATGCGTGATTACATGGAACTCAAAGGCTTTTCCTAAAAGTATTCCTGAAGAAAATATGCATTACTATACCTTCCATTAAAAAACAAGTCTTGTTTTCACTGTTTAATCTCCTGAAACCCAGGATAGATAGCAGCACTATGCCATCCACTACAATCAGCTGCAGCAAATTAAATTCACTGAAGCATTACAACATTACCACATAAATAACAAACAGAAAGCCATCCAGAAAAAGAAGTAGGACATTTGTAATAAGGTAATCTTTAAAGTATCTCTCTTAGAACAAATGCAGATTTAAAATATGCAATATTCATTTTCTTTTTATGGGAGTAAGTTATCCTCTTACTTTTAAATTATAGCCTACTTGTGATTTTGAGGCTTTGACTGAATACCTCAGTCGGTTGAACATTTTTGTTTGCCATACACTCCCAACTAATTCTCAAATAAGAGAATAAGGTATGAATGAGAAAATGTCTCTGGCTTAAAAAAAATAAAAACATTATATTGTAAACATAATAGCATTGTATAGAGCTATGCCATATTTGTCATATGTAATGAATCCTGGAACAATATGGGGAATACATTTATTCAGACTATACAGAGGTCTGCATGGTCTCGGCCCACAATATTTGAGTGATCTTTTAGCTTCTCACACACTTCTATCACAAGGAGCAGGTTACCTTGTTGTTCCTAGAATTAAAAAAGTCACAGCTGCCAACCAAGCATTTTCTTATAGAGCTCCCCAATTATGGAATATCCTTCCCACTGATGTGCAGAATTCAGACACACTCTCAATGTTCAAATCTAGGCTAAAAACATATTTGTTTAGTCAATTGCTTAGCCTACATATTGATATTTAGAAAAAGGAGGCCATGCAAACTACCAATCTCTGCTTGCATTGTTATTCACTGATACTTTATCTCCTTTCTATCCAACCCAGACCCAGAACACAGCTCCTTCTACCAGCCGGTCCTCTATAAAACCTTTCCTCCTTTACTTCTGTTAAAGCTGATATTGCACTCCTGCTCACTTGAGCGCTTGTCAGACCACCAGACTGACCAACCCCGGTGTACTCTCTCCTGTCTCCACCCCCAAACTCAACTTCCCAGTGAAAATTACAACCAAAGGAAACTGTTTTTACATATTGCAAATGTAATGCAATATAGACAACTTTTATATCTGTACATTTTAATTAACCCAGTGCTGGCCAGTGGGGGATAGGCTCCCCCTTTTGAGTCTTGGTTCCTCTCAAGGTTTCTTCCTACTTTAGTCTAAGGGAGTTTCCTTGCCACTGTTGCCTTAGGCTTGCTCACTGATGGTTCAGGCCCAAAATTCTGTAAAGCTGCTTTGTGACAATGTCCATTTTAAAAAGCACTATACAAATAAAATTGAATTAAATTTTAAAAAAAGTCTCCAATGATTTCCTGTTTCCCTTGGGTATAAAAGGATGCAACACACTAAAGACATTCAGTAGTAATGCCCATCATCATGGTCATTGTCATTGACTGAAGTTGGCGAAAGATTAAATAACCAAAAAAATAATTTTTAACTTTCCATTGGAGTGTCCAATATTAAGAATTTTAAGTTTACTGGTATAGTGGTAAACCCATCCAGAAAGAGAAGCTTAAGTGTATCTGCCACCATAAACTATTCTGCAAATCGTTTAAGAGGAAACTGTACATCCAAATGCAATAATTGTAGATTTCCAAAACTAGCATTTTGTACATTTCCAGTGTACAAAGTGTGGAACACTACTGCTGCGACTCAGAACTGCCTGCATGAATGTGGCAATCATGACTGTGTGACATGGAAAAAGCCTCTTCTGACATGCATATCAGCATTATGTTGGTGTAAAGAAGCAGAACAAAATACAAATTATGAAATTCGGTGTGGTATTTATAGTGGATTGAGGTTGTTTTGTATCTATGGGTCCTGAAGCTCTTATTAACATAGGGGGAATCATTAACTCCAACTTGAACCAGGACATTTTGGCAAAGGCCTGGATGCCTTGGCTAAGATGTTCAAGCATGGCCAAAAATGGACATTCCAGTATGACAATAATCAAATACATACATCCAAATCGACAAAGGCATAGTTAAGTATCCCCTACATCAATAAAGCTTAATCAAATTTTAAATTTGTGATTCAAACTCATGAAGGCAGTTCACAAATGGAAATCAAACGGTCTCAAGACCCCAAAGAAATTCTGCCTGAAGTAACGGTTGAAACTCCTCCTTCAGAAGGACCAACTACAGGAGGTATCTTGTCAGTGTAATGTATGCCACAAGAGGATTTACAACTTACTACCAGTTACTAATTACTAACCGTTACTAAATTATAATCTTCTGGTCTTTAAATCTTATGTTTTTGTTATAATGTTTTTCCATTCCTAATTCATATATGAAGATTTATATACATATTTTCATTTAATATGACTCAAAGAGATTTTATCAAAGAGATTTAATATGAGTACAAAACATGATTTTCCTATATACTTAGTCCTTTTGGAAAAAAGCTATTACAATTTGAATAAGCCTGTACATTACTGAGTGACCATTTTTATTAGGTTTAATATCGTAACATGCAAGCTCAAAGGAATAAAATAAAAGTAGAATCTCACTTTCTAAAACAACTTTAAAAATTATCTTTCATGTAAAAAATTGTCTTTCATTTAGAATGTCTTTTTTCTTCAAGAGTTTAATTAATCTGATTTGAAAACTTTCATCTGTAATCCCCAGTCTCATAATTAGAATTTCTGGGAAGTCTTGCAAGGTAATTATTTATACTCGGTCAGCCATCATATTGGCTGAAGATGTATAGTGTATATCTTGAAAAAGTAGAGTATCATGAGGTGAAAGCTTCCACGGCACCTATATACGTAGATATCCAAGAATTCAAGTAAGACACTAAAAGTGAAAAATATTGGTTTCTCATGAAGAGGAAAAAAAATGATTATAGTGTTATATCACATACAGAATAATCAAAAATATTTCTTCTCTACAGTCAGAAGTCACAAATAAATAGTGTGTAGCCACCAAGAAGCTAACAAAGCTAATATCAATTTCTATAGCACAGGCTAATGATTTTGCACCAATGGCTCCATGGTTTTCTGAAAAGGAAAACAGGTTTAGTGGATCCATCCAATTAGTTTTAAATTAAGTTGGTAGTGGATTTGTATACAAAGAAAATACCAGCCACAGAAGTGGGGGTGCTTACATTTTCCATCCGTACATAAGAGACCCCTTATTCCTGATATAGGTTGTGGCAACTGTAGACTAACACAAAAGCATAGGGTGTAAAGGGGAATGCCAAGGCATCACAGGGCACTCTCACACACAGGCCCAATTAAGATAAACATTTTTCCAATTAACATAGCCAGCATGTCTAAGAAGAGTTGAAGAAAACTAGAACACCCAAATAAAATCCAAATTGATATGGGAAGAACACGCATGTGTATTTTACTATTCCTCCAGAGATGTTGCTCAAGAAATTAACCACGTACCATGTGGGTTCCGATTAACTTTCTAACTGACATCATGAAATAGACAGGAAAAGGTGGGGGCGGATGCAAACTAGCTCAGTTTTCATGCTGTTGCGCAGGAAAATTTACGATATGTTTGTGCCCACAAAACATTCAAGAGATGGGCTGTCAAATCAATGGATGTCTTGTTAGATTTCTTTTCATTTAATCTTCGCCTGCCCTTTAACATACATAAGGAAAGGGGAATTAATTGAATATTTAATTCTACATTTTATAGCATGAAAGGTCTTCAAGGCACCTTGAGCGGATTGGATTTTAAAGAGCCATTTCAGAACCAGATCCGATATTAACCCAATCCAAATCCAAACAACCAGCCAGCTTCTTATCAACAACAGTGTTTGCAACTTTAACGGTTTCGATGTAATCACTAATGTATTATAAATTATGATTAACTTATTTCAAATACCATAATTTGACATCAATTTTTAACTACTGCTACAATAAGTTTCAAGGTTTTTAACTCAAAATTATTCTGCAGAACAGAGAGATATTTACATTCCAGCAAAGGTAAGACAGCTATTTGAAGAAAGCTGGAGAAAAGAAACCAGACTTCAAAGACTCTTTAAACTCAAATCATTGCGGAAATGCTCTTTGCTCCTTGCCATCAGTATTGTGTGAAGTTCTCGTACTGGGAATAGACTGATTCCAGTACAGGTTTCCTGGAGTTGTTAAAGATTACTAAGCTGCATGAAAGCTCTCAGAGCATGGACTGTATTAGAACCTTAATTCATCACACAAACTACTTTTGAAAATAGATGATCTAGATTAAACTTCCAATTAGTAGATATTGTACTAATTCATATGAAACTTGGAAAGATGTAGCTCAGATGATGGAAATTGTTGTCTAATTTCCTTTTTAATAATGTGTTCCGATAAAGGTAGCAAACTTGCTCAGAAAAAAATTAAATGCATTGTTTACATTTGGCTTAGAATCTCGAAAGCAGTTTATTAAAGAACCAATCAACACACTACAAAATAAGAAATGATAAAGCCCAACGTGGACTTATTTAGATTTGCATGCATAATTTAGCTTTCCATATCATAATCTATGTTTTAAATTACTTTTATATTTACCCTGGTCATAAACCCAAGCATATCCAACTTGGTTGTTTTTTGATACCTGTGCATTTAAAAATTCTGTATAATATCAAAAACATCCCCAGAAACACTTTGAATGACACAGTTGTCATTATTTTTAACTCGAGTTTAAGATGAGCTGCAGAAAAAGAAGGTAATTTCAGCTGCATACAGCCATTTTATTCTGTTAGTTTCGACATTAGGGGAAATTCTACTCTTTGTAAAATAATCCATCAATGCTATACATGCAGTATAAATTATACTGCTTCAGAAAAACATTTTCTGGGCTAGTAAACTGTAACTCTAAAACTCTTGTATTCAAATTACTCTTCCTGTACACATGTACCATTATGTACAAGACTTAAAAAAAGCTTTAAAAGTTCATACAATTATAGTTGCAGTCTGTGTAATTGTATTTTTAATAGTTACTGCTGTAGTAATTGTGTCTACAGAAATTGGCTTTAACATACTATGTTTTTGATGTAGCTTTGATGTTTTATACTTCGTAGTTAGGTTTAAAAATGAAAGCTGATTGATAATGCCCATTTTAAAACAAACTGCCTGTGAACATTAAAGCAAAGCTAATAGCGAATAATTAAAGATTCCATCAGAATTAATCGGACACTAAATACGACTACTTTCTTTCATCTACACACTACTAAATGGTAACAAAATAATTTCACTGAAGCACATAACTTTTTAAACCAAAATATATATGGAGAGGTATTATCTCAATTAATTTTCACCATTTGCCATCATTTTCAGTTTCCAAAAAAAGATCCTGGATTCTTCATGCATGCAAGGAAAAAACTAAGGCTAAAAAAACTACTTTTACATTCCTGTTGTGCCTACCTTACAGTCATGCCATTTAAAAATGGGTAATGCGTTTTTGCTAAACATGCAAATGTTATCAGAGGTCAGCAAAAACTAGGTTCTACAGGTACTGTAAACAACGCATGCACAAGATGCTAAAAAAGGTCAGAATGAGTCCGATTCAGGTTCTTACCTGCACTGTAGTATCTGTCCAATTTATCCCATAGAGACTCATCATCTAGTCGAGGAAGATTAACACTCTTCAAAGGTTCATAGACAGAGCCTGAAAAGTAGACATTTTAATTCCATCATGTGAAGTTTAAATTTGACTACTAAAATGTGATAACTATTTTACTGCAACTACAAGCAGACTACTAAAAAGAGTCACCAATGTGACACCTGCTTATATCTGTACTGAAACTGAAGCACTTGTAGGCAGACCTTAGTGCAGAGCTATACAATTCCAGTTCTGGAAGGCCACAGCGTCTACATGTTGTAATTTACTCCAAACGTCTATATACATAGTTATTGGTTTAACCACACCAGTATAACACCTTTCTCAAGTTCTTTCAGACTTCGGGAAATAAAAAGAAACCTGGAAAACCTGATTAACTGTGGCCCTGCAAGACTGGAGTTATACAACTATGTACTAGACGGTACTTTTAAACAAAATATGAGGATAAGGCTTCATAATAATAGCATAAAGGCTACAGAAACAAATACTAATTAAAATGATAAATTCTTACCTATTCATAAATACACTCAGGTGTAGAAGAGAAACATGTTTTTTTTTAAATAATGAAGTAGTATATAAGTTACACTTCAGATGATGAGATTTACAATACCAAGACAGAAGACAGAAGAAACATTCTAGGAGACAAAATGCAGGATGGTAAAGAAATTGAATGCAGAGACCACATCAGTGCCGTGAAGAATTTAATTTGGGATTAATTTTATATGATGAAAAATTAAACAGGGCAAAACAATGAGTGAACAGGGCATGAAATATCTTAGGACAGATAAATTTGAATTCACTGTCAAAGCACTGTGTACTGCTGACAAAGTAAGAATTCTCATTTAACTTGCCTTTTGCTGTTTAGTATTGGGAACTCACATGTGCACAAGGGAAATTGAGAAAATATTCTGCTGTTGCTCAGACGACAAAAAAAACCAAGGCTCATATCAGTGCTAACAAAAGCAACAAAGCATGCAATGACAATTGATTCTCTCTTGTGGACATCAAACTATTTAAAAGGAGCTACAGTGTGTAGGAATAGCACAAATATAGGATGGCAGTAGAAATTCACAATATAATCTATCTTGTCACCAGTGAATTCATGCTCACTTTTCGAAGACCTAATTTTAGTACTCCCTGTATTTGTTGGACCACATTTATAAGAAGTTCAGTGTGATTTGCATTTTAATGGGATCAACCATGGGTCAATACTTCAGGTACTGAAAAATTCATGTAAGGATATGGAAATTAACAATTTCCATTAGCTGGTAAGTAACATGGACAAAACTATTCCTTTTCAACTGCTTCTGTATAAGGAATATATGTTCTGCAGTCAAACCAACATCTTTTTTTCCGTCAAAGTTCTACAAGCTGGTGACAACCTACAAGCTTCTAGGGAGCAGTTCATTGAATATACTAAATAATGCAAGATACCCGTGATTTAAGATATGTTTGTACATTTAGTGTGCACATAAAAACCCTGTATGAACCCATACACTGTCATTGTTTTCACTACAGTCTTGATGACTGATTCTTCAAACTGTAATCAGAGGATAACTTTCAGAATACAAAGCTAACGGCTTTTAACTTCAACTCATCACCGTAAACTTGTTACGTCAAATACACCCCTTAGGGCACACATACAAGCAGCTCAAATAATGTGCTCAAAGGGTTACCTTTGTCTTACGAAAGGCTGACGTACTGAACAATTGAATCTAGTCTTGTTCTGATATTCTGCTGTAAGCTGAAACACACATTGGTAGCTATCGGAGCATAATTCTTAATTAGAAAAGTAACACTTCAATTCAGCTGAAAAGCATTCATTGCTAATACATCCATACATATAAAAGAGTTAGCTATTACTGTACTGTACGTGACACCATCAATGAGTAATGGAAATTGAAAATATAAAGCATTTGTGACAATGCTTCAGTATCAGTATTTTAGAATGTGTCACAGAGGTATAAATGCTATTTGGAAACAGCAACATAGAATTTATTTCTATTTTAAACCATAACGAATAATGTTCACCTATTAACTGCAGTAAGCAACAACAGGGGTGACAAAAAAAGAGGTATACAACCACCCTAAAGTTTCTTACACTTTCACTTACAAGACTGTGTGCTGGGTACCAATGGAATGTCCCTGTGATGGAATACTTACTGTATCTCTGAAGAATATGATCAGAGCTGGGACACTCATCTCCGAAGCTGGCCATTTTCAATAGGTGTAGTTTATGATAACCGTCTTTCAGCTAAACTACATCAATTTATAAAAACGGTTAGTAATGGGTTAAAGGGAAATTGTCGGAATTACACAGCAAGCACAAAGTTAGCAATGTTAAAATTAATGCAAGCTGAAAATAAGTACAATTAGGTATATTGATATCAGGTTAGGCATGTTGACGTTTTTTTATATATTTTATTTTTCTCAGCTGTTTCGTGTGAAAAGTTTCAAGTTACATATTGATCGTGATTCACTTCCATGCGGCATACAGTATCAAGACTTGATCTGGGGTAGGTGCTTAATTATTAATTGGAGATGGAGCACGACATACGCGTATTTCTAATCTAAACAGATTTAATCGGTCCAACGTGCTAAATACATTTCAAAATAGAAAACTGGATAAAAACTACAGAGCGTCTTTTCTTTAATGTGAACCGAAAAGTTTACAAGATGTCCATTACTACTCAAAAAACATTTGGAGCAAGACGTCCAGCAGATAGGTACTTTATTTATTTTTACTTTTCAATGTAAAGATTTAATTATCTGAAGATTTAAAGGAATACAGTAAAGCTCCATTGCAATTGCACGAAAATGAAGGCAGGCGATACGTAGTGCAGTGTACTTAAAATAGCTACCAGTGTAAACTTATGAGCCTGACCTTTCCATGGTTGGAAACCAGTACTGTTGTAATCAGCTGGGGAGCTTAGTCTTTTTAGCTAGAAAACACACACACACAATCTACTCCAAGAGCGCATACTAGCACAAAGGCAGCTCACTGGTTAAAATTTATAAAAGATCATGCAAGTGAATAAGTCAAACCTGAACGTTTTGATCTTGCCCTGAACTCCAACACCTTCCAGCTGACATCTGCCAAACTAGCCATATTTACTGAAGAAACAACGTTGCGACACCGTCGTAAAGTCGGAAGAGAGGCGTTAGTTACGTTATCTCACTGGTGTCAACATAACTCATTTTTAAAAACTTGTATCCTTAATAGGTTAAAGACGAATCGAGTAAACGTATTATGCGTTTTAATGGCAACGGAAAACAAATATTTTTCTTTTAAGTATTAAGGTCGTTCCAACTATTTTTTGATAGGCTGCCACACTGCCGTAAAATGTGTGCTGCTGTAAGCTGGGTTGTGTTGTTGGAAGTAGTTGAGCAATGAGGATGTGGATATCATGTCAGTTTTTATTTTGCCTTATGGTATCATTTGCCGGACACCGTGCTGTCCTGGCTCTACAGGACGTGACAGCCGACTTATTTGGATCTGAATATTATGGCACTATCGCTGCCTTCGGAGATTTCAATTCAGACAAGCAAACGGATCTCTTCGTCATCAGAGCTCGTTTGTATTCCTACTTAAATAATTGCTAGCTACATTCCAATGCATCGTGTTTACGTTTCAATTTATTGTAACTATAGTTTTTCAGTATAAATATGTTGAGCTGAAAGCTAGAATTGCATTGTAACCTATTAATGCATTAGCTAAATAAACTTGTTTGATCAAAGAGGTGTGGTCAACATCACGTTCATGTTACTAACAACCACCTTTTAACTCACTGAAATCTACAAAAGTAGCTACAAAATGTTATGTTTATCTGTTTAATCGGTAACATGTAACTCGAATATTAAACAGTTCTGAATTGTGAGGATTACTACTGAATATGTTGTAGTTTCTTAGGGAGGTGATTGCTTAAGCCTTTATAATTATGTGGGATTGTGGGAGAGTCTAGCTTTGCAGTTGTGTACGTGACGAAAGAAACACCTATTGTAGACAGTCAGTTGTCATTGACATGCCTATAAATTCTGTGTTTCAGAAAAGGATTTGGTTGTGTTCCTAGCAGACTTAAAAGCTCCTTACTTCAAGCCAAAAATAAAGCTGTCCTTAAAGTGAGTATGCTGTTTTAAAAGTTCCTTATGTCTCACCTAGTACACACAGGAAGATTTAATGTTCAAAAACATTGTGGGTTTATTGTTTCAGTGATGTCATCAGTAGTGTGGTTCCTGGAGACTATGATGGAGACTCACAGATGGATGTCCTCCTCACCACCAATCAGAACAAGAATGTCAACAATCCAGAAACATTTGTTATTATCTACTGGGGAAATAATCAAACTCTAAGTAATGCTTTTTAACATCAATACCTAAATTATCTTTAAAAATGGGTCACAGAAACATTTATCACAGAAAAAAAATGCAATAAATTGCTGTATATACATTTACATTTGAAGGAATTTAGTGGGTTTGATATGGAAAGGATTTTACATTCTGTGGCACTTAAACACTGCTGTCTCACTGCCCTTGAATTCTGGGTTTGATTCAAGACTAGGGCACCTAGTCTTGTGTGGAGTTTTTATCTTCTGCATCCGCATGGGTTTTCTTAAGGTACTCTGATTTCCTCCCACCTTTCACAGACTGCTGGCTAAATTACTTAATGCCCACGAATGATGTGTGTGGTATCATTTGCCAGCGTGTCTTTGGAAGACAGAAATTGGTACTGGTCGGGTGTAGTCCCTCCTTGCACCCTATGCTCCAGGTTGCCACGATCCTTACCAGGAAAAGCTTTATTTCAGACAATAGATATAACAGTAGGAAGAATTCAGGTTTCTCTTTATTTTCTTCTTTTATCAAAAGTCAAGTGAAGTGGGCATTCTGCTTACACTTTGCCTACTGGAGAAACTGGGGCTAGGCTTTAATGTCTGCCATTCAATGAAATTTCCTGTTGTATGATGACAATTTGGTCATTTAAAATGTATTTTGGAATCATGGTAACATAAACATACGCTGAATTAGAATTATTGAATATTTTGTAATTTTGTTTGTTGCCTTACACAATACACATTAAAGGGTCATGGCCTTTACTTAATAAATTAGATTGATTCCAGGTAATAACAAATATCTATTTTTTGACAGATCAGTATAATAAGACCCAGCTAAACCAAACCTTTTTGGATCAACCTTTGGTTATGGAGTAAGTATAATGAAATGCTGTATACTATTTGATATATTGATATCTTTTCTCTCCATTTTTAAAGTTTTGTTTTTTTTCCATAAGGACAAGGTTATAGATTTCTTTTCTTCAGATATAAAATATATTAGCATTCTGTTTTGTAGTATTTAGTCTTTATTTTAAAATTGTCTGTATTTCAAGCTTGGTGGTTTACATTTTTAATTTTCATTTTTCCCGTTCGATCATTCATCAATAAAAAACTAAGAGAAAGGAAGCTAATAAAGCAATTTTCATATCAGTCCAATCATACTGTCTCTTATAGGATAAAGACAGTAAAGTGGGTTAAATTGAAATATTAAAAATAGCATTTTTAATTTAGACATTTTTTACATTTTTTCTGTTTATGCCAAAAAATAATTCTGTTTTCTCAATAGTTTTAATGCTGATCTGGTGCCTGATATTTTTGGTCAAGTCAAAGGAGAAAATCTGCCGCAGGTGTGCTATCTAAATGGAAGGTATGTCACTTTCCACATGGCTGAAAATAATTTTATTGCATTGTTATGGGAAATAGTAGTGTGTATAGAACTGTTCATTTAATAGAGTAATTGAATAGAGCCAAAGAAACACAGGCTTTAGGAGGCAAATATGTTGAACTAATTTGCAGTAAGAATAAACTCTTGGCAAATTATTTAATTAGGTTCCATGTCACTGGCACATCCAAAAGTGATGTTAAATGTACTGGGGGATAAAACTCTTAAATGAAAATTGCATAAATATCATAACTATCATTGAAATGTTATGTTTATTTAGTATTAGCAGTATATCTCATTGCATCGCCTTTAAAATTGGCATCAATATCGACAACTGTCTACCAGTTTTTAGTCATATCCATTTTTGAAGTGTTCCTTTTTCAAATTGCTTATAGTCTTCTTTGTGCTGAGAAAATATTATAAAGATATAAGACAATATTATAACTGATTTGAAGGTGTAGCTCACGGGTGCACCTAGGCTCTTTAAGGCCACTTTATAAGAAACATAGAAAATAGGCTCTGACACAAAGGCATTTTTATTTAAACCCAGGTGCAGCAGTGCATTTATTTACATTCCTTGACAAAACCCAAAACAAAAACAGAAACAAAAGCCTATTTCTTTGTTTAGAGCATTAACCTGATTCCTATCAGTCCTTGACTAAACTGTTGGATGGCTAAGCTGCTTACCAGCTTAAACAACAAAAACAATTTTTTTTTCATTCCTTCAGTCTCTCACTCAGTCTGTTGATGGAATGTTGCAGGTTATCCCCACAGGTTTCTAGGTAATGTAGAGCAAGCAAGATCCACTGTCAGACACCTTAGAAACAGGCATTCAAAGTCTAAAGCTCCCCCACAGTAGAAGGCAGAGAGCAGGTGGGACAGACCAGGATCATGTCAACACCCTGTATGTGAACACAATAGTGTGTTCTGTCACATAGGTCTCGGATAAAATCATTCCCCTTATCCAGTGCGGAACATCACGGCGACATGTCCCTCCCTTTCCCTGTTTAGTGGTGATTGCAATCCCCATCCCACAGTTATTTGACCATGTTCTTGGCACCATAGTGACCACTTGTCCTCCTCCAAGCTCAAGACAGAGTGGCACGTTAATGGATAGATAACAGAGATGAGCAATAACAGACAATTACCCATTATCTAACGGGGTTGATATAGTACTCCAAATTAGTGGTGTGCCACAGGGGTCGGTAGTACAACCACTGCTATTTCTAATTTTTAACCATGAATCTAGATCAGTTGTATCTCAACCGCTGTATGAAGGACTGCATAGTCACCAGTGCCAGATGACATGTATGATTTGCCTTTTTGCTTGTTTAGAAAAAAAGGTTTCCCTTCTTTTCTGGTTTCAAATATTCCATAAATTCAATTATTTCTTACTGATAAATAAGAATTTGCTCCTGACCAAATAGCAATTAATAGGTTAATAATACTTAATATATTAGACAAAAACAGGTGAGAATGACAGTGTATCACACTCTCCCAAGATTAGTGCGATTTTTTTCTTATCACACCGAGCTGTTGAAATTGACTATTCAGGTGATGGCACGCAGCAGGTAATTTGTACACGGGCTTCTGGTGAATGCAGTAGTCTGTAGCCTTGCTCCCCACTTGCTGCAGTACCAGAGCATTTATTTGTAAATATGTCAATTTTGTAAGTGCTTAAGGAGGGATACTGCCCTGTTCTTGCACTGGTAATCTGAAGTCTTTAATTTGTGCACTCAGTGTTGGAAAATTATGTTTTGTATGAATTTAGCATTCAAAGACACTAAGCAGGTCAGCAGAGCAGTACAGCAGAATCATGCTGGGCCTGTTGCCCAGAGGTTGATGGATCAAAACCATCTTCTACTAATTCTTATGCAAGATGGGTTTGAACGGCTTCCCCTCATTTGTAGCCTTTCCATCCTTTACAAAAATACATGTTGGAATCAGAACTGTTTTAAAGATGTGTGCCTCTTTATTTCTCACTACCAACATATGATAATTTATCAAAGTAAGTAAATCCCAGAATTTTTCATATAGCATCTAAAGCCATGTGATCCATTCTGGTTTATCTATGCATTTTTCACAAGGCATGTATTCCCCTTTCCCTGTGCCGTAGGAGGTAGCTTTAATATGTAATTAAGACCATGGAAAACAGAAACCTGATGTTTCCAATAGCAACTGCTCATCAAACTATATCTGAAATATGGATCATGTCTTTATTGCATTGCTTTCAATCCCCCCGCCATAATAACATTTTGTTGGTTTGTTTGCATAATTATCAAACTATTATTTTATATCAACACATTTTTACACACTTTTAGTGTTATTGGATATATAGTACTGGAGTAATATCTTAATTGAACATCTCTTGGCATCAGTAATAATACATTTGAACGCATAATAATTTAAACAGTAACTTTGTTCCTAACATATATTGATGTTACTGGATTTGGATATTGACGCTATCAGTAACATAAGGCAATTAAACATTCTTTCCAGTTACAGTATTTTCAGAAAACTATGTTGCTTAGTTGATGTTATATATAAAAGTATGTACGCCCGTTATTATGCTGTGCCTTTTGGTTTGAAACTGTAAACAGGGATTTCTTTATAGGTGTAGCAGGTTTCAAAGAGGAAATAAAGAGAATTGTTGATTTCCTTTAAGCTGCCCAGTTATAATTTAACATCTTCCTCCTGAAAGATGCCAAGCAATCTGAATCCTGAATTACAGGATATGGTTCTTAACATGCATTTTTCATTGGGGAACTGGTACAAAATACCATTCAAAAGGATTCAAAAAATATTTATTTAAAATATGAAAAAATATTTCCAGTGAATAAATACATAGTCTTTGACACTCGATTGTTTTAATACTTTGCATTAACAATTTTATTTATTGTCCCTAGAATGGTGTCTTGTCGGACTGCTCTTAATTCTTCTATAAAGATGCGTGTGCCACACTCTAATGCCTTCATTGATCTGAACAAGGATTTCACTGCAGGTAAGATAGACTTAAATGGGGAATATAAAAAGAAGTAAAATAAGTTTAGGAAATGCTCACTGTTTTCTTTAAACATCAGATATTCAGGTTTCGTGATTTTTTTTTTCCCCCAAGTAAAACCTGACCAAAGATTTTCTCCATTATCAAGTCACTGCTCAGCAATGATGGTTTATAAAGACAAGAGTTGTAAAATGAGAAGCACTGATCCGCACTCTGTGAGGTTTCTTTCATTTGTTTTCCAAGTCAAAGCAAATGGATAGGGTCAATTATTGAAGAATAAAAAGATTACAGACTCAGTGTGTAGTGAGTTCTATGTGGTTAATGGAAGTTATTCTTCTTTGTCTTTTTTACTAGACTGTCTATGTATATGCATTTGTGTATCACAGTCAATCAGCATAAAGGTGATTTCTATTTGATTGATTTGATTGATCTAGGTGATTGATTTCTATTACTTCATTTTTTATTGTATAGTGTTTTTTGTTCAACCTTAATGTTCAATAAAAATATGTGTTGGTACTGTTTAGGAATTTAGACACTGAAGAGAAATATATAGCCAGGATGCTTTACACTTAATTAGGAACCTTCAAATAAATAAGATAATATACATATGCATGTACATATTTTAACACTTAAAGTTGTCACACGGTATGTATGTTTAACATTTAAAGTGCATCTTAAAAATCTTTAAATGTATTCCCTGAAGGACATGGCTGCATTGGAATGGAAATGTCAGACTAATTACTGCTGTGTAACCGAGGAATAAAAATAGAAAGTCACGTACTGTATATTAATTGAGCCCGTTATGGAAGGCAGTGGATTTTTTTATGGATTTTAAAACTTTTAACCCCTGTTTTCTGTATTGTTCAAATGGGTCTATTTTTTTTTTTCTTCTTAATATTGACAAGCATATTAAGTATGAAGGGAAAGGAGGATTATTAGATGTATTGGGTGTATAAATTCTGAAGATGCCTTGTGGAAATCAAATTCATGAATGCGTATTAGATGGTATTAGTGATTTCATTTGGTGGATTATTATCCGTAATCCAGGTTTCCTAGAGTTAAACACCCTGTCTGTTCAACACAGATGGAAGATATTCGGTAATCTGTTGTTTCCATCAATATGGTAACAGAGTACAGGGAGGTATGGGTCAGGATTAACAGCTTTTATATGCTGGGGACCAGTGACTTTAGACAGCTGTTCAACAAGGTTTCTGTGGATGATTTACAAATTTAGATTTTCTTTACACAGCTGGAATAACCCTTCCCTCAGCATTGTTTTAGAGACTTGACACAAAAGGTGAATCAACCTTGCTTTACGGCACAGTCACACCCGTTTAATATGTGACTATTTTATCTTTTTTTGGCATATTCAGGTAAAAGATTAAATGTGAGTGTATGAGGAATGAGAAATTTAGTATAAGGTAATATGGCCGTCTATTTAATGAGTTGGTAAAATTGCGTTAAACATTTGGCATGTTTATATAGGATTTTCATATACACAGGAGCTGTTGCTCCATATCTCTTTAAATAATATACAGGTTATAAAATCAATTCCTAAAAATGAGCTTCTTTACTTACTGTCCTTACCACGGTAACTCTCATTTTTCATAAATGCTTTTTAAAATCTTCTTTAAAGTGCGCACAATTTGATTAGAATACTTTTCGGTCATACAATTTTCTAGTCGAATGAGAGGTTTTCCTATTTTCTTAGCCACTGAATAACTAAATCCGCTTCCTCCTTGGATTTTATTCATGTTGCTTTGCAAAATGTCATCCAGCTACCTGGTGCTGTGTATTCATATTTTCCTGGATTTTTTCAACATGAGGCAGACACACTGGCTAATGACACTTTGTATATCACAGTGGTATTTGCTTATGGTGCTGTGATGTTTGACTGAAACATTAATGTTTAATCTGGTGGATAAAAGCAAATTATTTTTGCACTGACTCTTGATTAGGAATCAAGTAGGGGGAATCCATAAGAGCTTTTATCATCATATGCCGGACGTATGTGAAACCAATGTGTTGGAATACTAATGTATTAATAGACTCTTGACATACTAATGTTCACTAGAAACCATTCTTAGGAGATGGCAAGGTTTTCATATATAAATGTTAGTATTAGTAGTAATTTATTTCCAAACCGAACTCCAGAATTATCTTGGATGCGTCCCAAAGTAGCTGAATCCAGCCTGCTGCCCACTGATTTGCAGTAATAAAGAAAAGAGCTTTCTAAATCTCTGCAGCTGTAGAGAAATTGCTATAGATTACCAAAACCAAATGTTGCATTGCAATTATACAAGTTGGGCTCCAGCACCTTTTGGTTTCTTTAGAATAAAGCTATTAAACATAGATGAGCAAAAAGACATTCCAGCAAATAATCATATACATGTTCTCTGTTCATCGTGTACAGTTTGGGTTAAGCCACTTCAGAATTTAGCATGATAATTTGCTCTGTTTTTGAGATGGCATAAATGCCGCATGCATATACATTTATTACAGAATATTGCAGCTATGAAGCAAATAATGGTGTCGAGTGAACAGTTTCTTTATCCAATTCTTTCGTCTCAACTGGGCGATCTCGCATTACAGATGAGAAATGTATTAGGTTCCCATAATGGCAGATGAGCTGAGGTGTCAAGGCTCATTCAGTGTGATGGGGAAAGATGAAGTGGCGTGCCTTTCTACCATCTCGTTTTCGTGTTCCTTCCTTTTCTACACTTCTGTGCTCTTCTATCAACAGTTGGAAATAATTCTGCTCATAACCCATGGTAGGTTACTGTGAGAAGAGTCTTTATCATTATATAGCCTTCAGTGATAGATTAGACACTAAAATAAATGTGCTAATATAGCTGCAGTTGACGGTATCTGTTACCTCAATGTAATGACATAGATACCCAGCCCTTGACCTGCACATACGTTTATTGCTCTTTACTTTATGACTATCAAAAAAATATGTTGCATATAATTGTTTTTTGCTTATGTTCAATAAGGTGAAATAGCTTAAAACGATCAAATTGCTTAAGCAAAGCTAGTGAATGTGAACTGAAGCAGGATTTTAATTTTCATGTTCCAAAGTACGAAGCCTTGTTACTTCTAAGATCTGGCAGTTCACTTCTATTAGTTTTCTTTTAACTCTATGTTTTCAGGGTGGTTTTTTTTAACCATTTTACACTTTATTTTACTTAAGACCAAGCATGCTGTCTGTCCACATCATTTATAAAGACATGCTGCATTAAATCATCTTCAGCACAGGCCCTTGGATAAATACTTTTAAGTATTTCTAATAGGCTAATCCAGTCTGAGATGAGTAGCTTTATTGCTGTAGGGTGCCACGCTAAATTTGAGTCACTGTAACGTTCTCTAAAAGACCAATCAATATTTTAACTGCAAATGAGCTTGGATAAGCTTCCCACAAGTAAAATACTTAGTGGGATAGCATACTTTCGGCAGCATAGAACTGTTTTGCCTGGTTTTTAGCAGATTTCCAATTTGATAACAGTTCTGTTAAACCTTTATATGGGACTGTAGGCCAAAGTAATTTGTTTAAAAGCTGGTAATAACCAAATAATTATAAAAGCCATTATATGATGTAGTCTCATAGATACTGACACCGCAGTATGACTAGTTGCTTAGCAACTCTACATTATAATGTTCACTGCAGCAACCAATTAGCCAACTTTTTCCATGAGAATGAATAGTTAATTGTAAGAGTAATGTGAAGAAACCAGATTTAGCTTATTAAGAGGTTACTGCAGTTGGAGTTAATTAAACGATTAACTCTACTTTAAAGTTATTGTAGGAGTTGATAAGAAAAAACAAATGTGTATGAGGAGGAATCATTGATTTTTATGGCATGCTTATTATGGTGATTTTCCTTGACTTTTGAAGCCTTCTGCATGGTGAATTTATATAAATGCTGTTCAAGAATAGTTTTGTCTTCCAGAACTGTTTGCTTAAAAATGTTCCTGTTTTAATGTTCCTCTGAAACTAATCAATTAAATGAATAATAGCTGAATTTGAAATCAAGTGATATATGATACATTAACTATTGCAGATAATTCTATAGCACTCAAATATGTAAAACGTGTTTTCACACATAAACAAATGTCAATGTAAATGTATTTTGAATTCTAAACATTATAGCACACACACACATTCACAATGTGTGGCTATTTTCAAGTATACAACTTCAGAAAAGACAAATTTAATATTTCATATATATAGTCTAATGCACTAAATAGCACTATGGAGTTATTAACATTGCATATTAGTATTTTTTATTTTAAATACATAGTATTTAATTGTATCAGTATTAACTTGTAATTTAAAAAGTTTAATATTATTAAGTGGTACCTTGAAAATAGTAATTTATTTAAGAATTGTATTTGATTTTTATTTAATTGTCTTAAATTGGAGAAAACAGAAAGGGCTGTCCTCATTATTGTTCTGGTGCTTTTCAGCTGTTCTTCAGAGATTGCACTGTTGAATGCCTGGAGGCAATAGTTGGGAAATATGAAAAAAAATAAAATAAACTGGTGCATGAAGATGTTGATTCTCCATTACATTGTTATTATGATTTTATTTAGCCTACAGCCGTAACCTAGACTATAATCAAATTATTTATACATAGTCTTTATATTTTATGCAGTGACACTAAAATATCGCAAATTTGAAATTTTACGTAATTATTGTCAATCTTTGACTGATGAATTGGTTGGTTGAGGTACAATTATAAAATGTATATCCTAGAAACAACTGCCTTAGATTTAAGGACTTCAATTAAATTGTTGGTGTTTAATATATGGGAGGTGCTTGAATGGTCATTAATCTTACTTTTGATTTTTATATCTGCTGTTTTAGGAAGACGTTAGATGTTGATATGTGTATGTGTGGTATGTTTGTTGGCTTGCTGTTTGTCTTATATACGCAATTTATAAAACCCACATTGTTCAGGAAATGGTTGATGGTATTTTAGTGAGAACTTCGTAGATGGCTTCAAATAAAACAGAAATTTGAGGCAGTTCAAATTATAAATATTGGCAGTGAAAAGAAATGATAATTGTTAGTTATTCCAACATGTTTTATTTTTACTGACAGAAAATCCTGGCTTCTGGCTACAAAGCTATTTAAAGCTCAGCCAATAAGTAAAATTTCTAGTGAAAGCTACTGCAGACAATATCTTAACACTCCCTCTGGGTCCAATTCAAGAAATCTGCATAATAAGAAACAATTTATTTAAAGAGAACTAATTGAAACCTGTATATTAATTCTGCTTCAAGTAAAGTAATTTTTTACTACTGTAGTCCCATGTTAATTAGCCAAGAATGCTAAGATAAACTTAACATTTGATGAAACTTTTAATGACTTTTGTGGTGATCTGGAGGACATCAAAGATCAAGATATCCTTTCATGGTACAAGTTTAAGGTATCTCATCCTTGTCTGAAGTTGCCTCTGCCCATATGTTTTCATTTACATCCTGTTCTGTTTATCTCTTGTATAATTGAGGTAAAGCTATGGCTACTCTTCTAATCACTTGATTTTATAGATATCAAAATACCGCACTTGTATTATAAAATAATTTGAGTAAAGAGTCACTTGCTGTCTTACAGGAAAAAGTTACAAAGCAAGTAGTGAACAACCTAAAAGGTGTTCTTAATATCCTGAAGTGTCTGAGTAACCTTTATCTAGGTTTTGATTTGTACTTTTGTACTTTTGTAATTTTATAACCAAGTCCCTTGGTTATTTGCTATCCACCAAAATTACCTATAAACTTATTGGTCTGTCTATATCTCACATTGTATGCCTTATGTGGTTTTGAAAGCCCAAGTACATAACAATGTAGAAATCGGCATATAAAAATGCACTCGGTTCAGTGTTTACCTGGGAGATTTTTTGGTGTCTCAAATGTGTTAGTCTTGTTTGGAAAGAGTGATTGTCTTTTATATTAAAGAAGCTCTTAAAATTATTAGCTTCTGAAATATGACAAATGATTCTCGAGGTTGTCGATCAATATTTGCTTTAGTGCTCTTAACAACACTTTGCCACAGAATGCTTTACACATGTCTGTAGCAGGTTGTACTATAATAACAGTTAACCACTGGGCATGGAGTAGAAGAAAACACAAGCTCCCCGTGGGAGAAAATAAACTTCTGCAGCCACACACACAATGGTTGCCCCCCCTCGATTGTGGAGCATTAATGATAGATCGAGACCAGTTTCTGCAAAGTTCAGAGCTGATGTCCTGCCCTCCTGGGCCTGTTCTCATGGTTATCTGAGTGAGGTAGAGTACTTCAAGTCTGTCATCTTAATTCCAATGCTACAGGTTCTGATGTCACAAGCCGTCAGGATATGCATGCTCAGGGGTAGATCCCAGAACAAGGATCCATCTAGCAGTGGTATGGCCCCAGGTATAAGAAATACGTCGACTATTGCTTGCACATTTCAAAACTGGAAAGAAGTAATTCATTACTCATGGGCACAGTATAAGGTCATCTGCTAAATTTCATGTTTTTTTTTAGAACCGAGAGAGCAAAACAAAGCAAAACAATTGTATTGGACCACAATTATTGTAGTCATTTAACATACTCTTAAGTCATTGCTCCCTGTAAAGTTCACCATGATGTTATTAAGTCTGTGATGTAAACAGGAGACTCACATTGCTAGATTGTTCATGATTGTGTTTAAATTTACTTTTGTTTCTTCAGCATCATCATATTGATCTCAATGGTCCTAAGAAACTATAGTGTTTGTTTTTTTTCCTGCCACAGAAACTGATGAGGCATTACGTTTTTGCTGTTCATGGCTAGAACTCTGAATTAGGGTGAGTCATTGGATGCTGAGCTGCTGATACTCTTTCCTATTTTAATGACCACATCTACACATATGGCCTCATTGCTATCAAGATCTAGGTCAACCACGATTCTTTGGCATATACTAAATCTCCTATAAGGCAGGGTATGCAGATTCAGTGGGTTTTGATGGTGTTATTCAGAGAAACCAAAATGAAACCAAAATGTCCTTTTTCAACCTCAAATTGCAGTTTTAGTACAATATTGTATTTATATAAGCACTCTTATAATTAATGTGAATCATTTGTGCAAATAAATTTCCTTTTGAGATGTTCACTAATATACATATGTGAATTTGTGTTTATCAGCTCTAGCTGTTGCATTCCAAAAATATTGTGTAATACATATTAGTTGTTGCATGGTGTTTTTGCCATTTATAAACATACCCCTGGTTTCTATCGCTGTGCTGTACAGAAGCATTTGTATCTGCCACACTGTACCATCTCAGAGTTTCTTTTGTTTTAATTTGAACTGTACCATGTGAATGCATTTAATGGCTTGTGGTTAGGGTATTCATTTCAATGCTGACTGACATGACATTTTCTTGTTAATGTCAAAGGAATTTTTCTGACAACAGAAACGTGGTGTTAAATGTGGAGGTTAAAGAGGGTTGAACAGAGAAAGTGCAATCAATAGAATTTGAAGAGAGTGTAATAGCTCATCTGAAACTGTCTTTGCTGCTGATTTTATTCTGGGTTGACCCATTTTCTTGGCTCTTTATAGCTTCACACCTGTCTCATTAGTCTCTGAGGTCCATGTTTCTCTTATTCTCCATCTAGAGTTTGCTGGACCTATGAAAATAAATACCTTTTTTTATCGTTACATTTTATAATGAAACACAAATGTTCTTTTGTTAAGCCTTATCATTATATCGACGGGGAACCTATTGCTTTTATTTCTTTAAGTGTCACTGCAAGAGAATAGGTATTCTGGGTTGACGGCACAGTAAATGCCTAACAGATAGTCTGCTTTGACCTATTAAATTCAGAGATAAAACAATACAAACCTCTCATTCATTGCAAAAAAGGAGGATCGTTGTAGATGAGATCCGTAAGATACACAGACAAGCAGAATTCTGGAGACTTGTGGTTCAATACACACTAATGCTGAACAATAAGGAGGAATGTCAAGTCTAGTTCTTGTATCACTGTCTCTGACATAACCCTGTCTATGTGGCAACATGAAAATCTAATCATTGTAATGATTATAGTCCAGGGAAACAGAGTTTTGTTATTATGGCAAGAAGGAGCTTACAACTGAGAGGGAAAAAAGATTATAAGATCAGTGCCTTTCATGTGTGTCTTACAGAGTCACAGCTGTTAGAAAGTGTAAAAGTGGCAAAAAATAACTTTTTATAAAGCTTTATGAAGTTAAGACAGTAATGTGGAACAGTGGCTAAGGCTCTGGACTCCAAAATGGGAGGTAGTGGGTCACAATCTTGGGTATAGTGCTGTTGTATATTTTTGAACAAGATAGCGCTCCAGTCGATATCCTGCTTCTGTATATAAAATAGTCTTGAGATTGTTATCGTAGATGAGAATTTGTTCTTAATTGATATAATGTTACAATAAAAATAAATGAATAAAATTTAAGGACTTTAAGAAGCTTACATTTTGCTTGCAAGGTTGGCTTTTAGCCCAATCTTAATTAAAATGCATTTATTATTAGATGTGTTTCAGTGCAAATTGATGTCAAGTTTTGAAATGCCCTGGGTTTGTCTACATTTCAGAAAAACCGAGCAGACAGTAAAAAGAGTTTGGAAGTCTCCAGAGATGTACTGAAGTAGAGTGGCTTCAGCTAAGAAAAATACCCTTTTTATTGTTACAGAGCAACAGTGTTAGATTTCGATTTGTCCTTTGAAGGTTATTTTCTTTCCAGTGTTTATCATGGCAGTTTGTTTCTGTAGGAAAGGTAAATACACGCCAAATTGAAAATGTATCCCCTTTATCTATAAGCTCTGTGCTATTTAGTGTAAAAGGTTAGCTGGTGTTTAGGTTATGAAAGCCACTGTTTTTGTGCCTTGCTTCTTCATGGATGATTAAGAAACAGTACCCCTCACAAGTTAGAAAATGGAAGTCAACAACTTTTTCGAACAAGTGGCCTTCATCGGAGATAAACCTAAAAAAGTGGAATTTCTGTTATGCTAGCCAGTGGACGTATTTCAAAGGGAGATCAGGGGAATGTGGAGGCCATGGCAGGTAGATCAAATTCCATAGTGCCTCTTCAGACCAGTCAAGGATGACAGCAGATCCAAGCATCATAATCCAAAGAAATGACTTGGTGTAATACAAGGTATATATTCTGGTTCCTAGAAGTGCTGACAGCATGAAGTTGATAATGGATTTAGGACAGCAGTAAGTTATAAACAGTAAACAAAAAAGGCAATTTGTTTACTTTCTTAATTTATTACTTGTATGGAAACTATTTGACATGTTCTATCACTGTATGATATTTAGTATTACCTCCAACTATGAAATACAGGCTAATTGGGTAGTAAAAAATATTAATTTGGCTCTATTAGGCTATATATATATATAACACATATCACAATATTTTAGATGTTACAAAAAATATACAAATTATTTGTTGATCTGGTATCATGGTTTATTTTCATGCATTTGTATTATTGCAAAGAGTGTTTGACATCACATTTTTATTACTTGTCTTAGGGGTAAGACTATTTGCAAAATATCAATTTCCATTATATTATAATAAACAACACTGTTTTTCAGTATCCCACAAGCCCTGGGACGGACATTGACAGTGGTATTAGGCTGCTGTGGTTTTTAAAGATAACTATATAGTGGGACAATAACATATCCAAAATGGGAAACATTCAAGAAGAAAGACTGACCTTATTGAGGGCAGCATTATTAAGAGTGTGAAATGGATTTGCCTTTAGCTATTTCACCATTCTAAGATCCAGTCAAGCATTTTAGATAGGTCAGAGTAAGTTAAGATTCTGAGATAGTACAACAAAGAAATGGTAATATAAATGCAGTTGATAATTAACAATAAAAATACTTATTTTTGATCCATCAGTTCATAGACAAAACAATACCAAAAAGTATTTTAAATTGAAGTATTTTATGTACATTGAATTCATTCACTTTAATAATGAATTACATTAAAAATTCAGTTTGATAAAGAATTAAATAATAATTGTATTTTTATAATACACCAAGCAGTTCATGAAGCTGGACATTTCAAAAGACTTGACACTAGCAACAATTGAAATATCCTGCAAAAAGGGAGAAGTGTGGTAGTTAGACACAGGGTTATGAATATATAAGAAAATCACTGTTAAAGCATTCTGTTTTAAAATATGTTTCAGTGTTTCAAAATCTGAAAGGGTGTAAGTACTTTTTTTTCCCAGAGAAGTGTAAGATGTGCTGGTCAAAGAAAGATTCAAAAACAGATGGGTTTGTTGAGCCCCGAAGAAAAACTGTCTATTCTTTGGATTGATGAAGACTCACTCATGTGAATATATTAGTCATTCAAGACTAAGCAGCATTTGGACTGCACAACTCCTTTAAAACTTTGTTTGCTGTGTTCAAGGACTGTCGTTTTTCACACGTTGCTTTGTGCCACAAACCTTAATTTATACAGACTAAAAAAATCACTTGTCACTGTCAGTACTTTGTAGAGAGAACTCAAAGCAGATGTATTGTTGTGGAAGTTTAATATTCTTAAGATGTGACTTTCCCCCCCTCAATCCTTTTTTCTGCTGTTCCGCAGCTATCCCGAGGACAAACAGTTTTGCTGCAGTGCAGGTGACCATATCTAAGGATTTAACATACCCATTAAGAGGGTTCAGTGCAGTTGTTCCTATTTAAAGGCATTCATTGTGCTTTATTGAGTATCCTAATGGGAACAAATACATCATAAGCAAGCAAATGAAGATTCAAATGTGCCTGCTTGTATTTTATATTTTATACTGTACATACCTGTACATACCATAGTATATAACTGATTTCTACGTGTTTCTATGCTCTGATTTATTTTTTGTTACAGGATGTGTCAGGTAAATAATTGGTTCTAGCTTTTATACAGTATCTAAGAGGTTTTAGTGTCATTTGTTTTCTGCTGTATTATAAATTCAGTGTCTGCTGATAATCTACGTTTTCTCATTTTTAGTGTTAGAGTTTCATTTGAAGTATTAATTGCTTAGTATAGCTAAAAAGCAGACTAAGTAATGAATTGTCACAGGTGACTTTTGGGGGAGACTAGCAAAATCTTACAATTTTAAATAATGCAAATTTAGTTGAAATAATTGTGGGGCAGAAAAGGACTAAAAATGCATTAAAGACTAAAAAGGTAGTCTATAACTACATGATGGAAGTGAATTATTTTAAGTTACACATTTTCCCATGATGAGAAGCTTTCTATTTTAATAATTTAAACATAATGATTTTGATGAATTGCAGTGAAATCCAAAACACTGGGTCTTCAAATGCTGAAGCACATGATTGCGTTATCCAAGACTGTTTCTCCCCTATCTTAAGTGAAGTGCAGATCATAGCTACTTAATCAAAGCTTAGCCTGAAGAAAAATCTTGGCATGCAGATTTTGGATTGGTTTAAAAAATGTAAATAGTAAGATTTCTTTGGTGTTTCATGGAGCTTTTCTGCTTAAATCGTATTTTGTACTCTTCTTATCATATATACAATAATGTAAATATTTAATCATCTTATTTTATAAACTGACAGTATAATATACAGTACAGTATAAATCTACGCAAACTTGAAACTGGCATGACATGGAATTAATTGCAGTAGTTGTGTATGTGAATGTAACAATGCCTCTTTTAATTGTATTTGGTAAGCAAAGAAAAAAAACATGAAACAATAAAAAATGCCATTTAAGGTAATGTTTTTTTCATACGTTTAGACTGGACTTGCGTGTGTGTATGTGACTTACAAACTAGTTTGTTTTTAAAAATGGCTTTGTGGGGAAACATGAAATTACATTGTGGTAAGATGTGTGTTTAAGCTCTAAACAATTTCTCACACACCTTTTAAAATTATTATTTAACTTTATGGCATTACCATAAAAAAACTACATACTCAAAATAAATACACATTAAAAACAAACAATAGTTCTAGCCATACAATAATACTTATACACATCTTGCCCTGCCCATATTCATTACCTCATTACAATAACCTGGTAGTGTCATACAGGAAGTCATTTAGCTGAGTTTAATATACCAAGATGAGAAAATGAGAAGGTGAAATTAATATGCCTTTAATTTAGGTAAGTATGTACTCCCATGGAAGCTTCTATGGGAATTATTATGTAAAAGAAGCTGCCTCATTTTTTACATTATTAAGATGCTTCATTAATTAGCTTGTTGTTTCTAATGGAAATCAACATTGCAGTTTTGCAATTATTTAGTGACATTAAGAATTACATAGAGATGAGAAGTCTTACATAAATAATTTATGGAATGTGTAAAAAGGCTTATCTTTTTAAGATAATGCAATATTTTCATTACAGATATCTTTATGAGATCTTTTTAATCAAGTATTTCTACAATTTGGGAAACAACAATTTGGGAAATAGAAATAAAGTAAAATTGCATTTCACCCTCATAAACTGAATTGAAAACACTCTACCACTTGAAAAAATCTTTGTTTTCTTGCTTAAGCTGCTGGCAATATATTAGTAAACCCTCAACTCAAACAAATTCAAATGACTTGTTTATTGTGAATAATTGAGAATATGAAATTTGTCATTAACATACTCTGATAATTTTGTTGGGCAAAGTTTTTTTTTTTATTTCCTACTCTATTGAATGTTTCATATGCAGTAATAAACAGAATTGCCATTTACTTTCAACTTAGTTTGAAATCCTGCACTGTTTAATTTTTGATAGGTGTATCCAACAAGGCAGAGATAATTAAAATTAGTTTAAAATGGCATTAAATGTCATTCAGCTCATCAGTTGCTTCTTCGCAATCAATATTCCACAGTGCTCCCCAGTCCTTGATTAGCACATATATTTATTCTCAAGTGAGTTTCCATCAGTAAGCTTGAGATGGTAAACGGTACCTGTGGAGGCAATATCTTGAGACAATTTATTCGAAATAGCAGCAGCTTAGAAAAGGGATGATTGACCTAGTTTAGTCCCAAGCTTAGTTCGCAGACAAGTGGATGCGATTTGCCTTGGATAACAAATGAAAGACTTTGATTTCCATTTTTAATGAAGGTAAAATGCAAGATTCTTGAACAAAATCTCAATTTTTTTTCATGGACTTGCATACAAAGCACTACACATAAATATAAAATAAAAAAAACACCTGTAACTTAATGATTAGTTGTTGTAATTATTATTATAATTTTGTTAAAATAATTGTTATTAGTGTCAATAGAGTTTAAATTGCATATTGCTGCACAATAATTTTAAAAGGTTAAGGAAATGAGCCTTTTGATTTCAGGAATTTAATTATGGAATTAAGTTGTTTTAAGTTTAACATCTGTATAAAATGTTTTCGTTTCCTGCTAAGATACCTATTTTGCTGGACAAATTAGCCTAGCCTGCAGTTGCCTTCTGTTCAGTGCATTCCTTCTATCCCTGTGTGTCTGCTATGGTCTTTACAGCACCCCTTCACAGCAGCTACCAAAATCTCTCAATTGCCTTTAGTCTGACTTGTGTATGCAGTACCATTGTCCCCACAGTGAGCCTCTTGAGCAATGTCATTGTCAGTTTGATTAATAAAGGCGAGCAGTTCTCATGGCCCATCTCTGCCAGTTATTTTTTGGTACTGAATGGTCCCACAGAGTAGCTTTTTGTACTTGCTAGTTAATATAGGCTATTATTTCATTTAGACAATAAAGGTTTATATAAATTGAGAAGTTCTCAACCCCAAAAACCTTCCTGATAAAACAAGTTCTATAAAATACAATGATCTCTAATTTACCCTTAACTGCAGCTGTGAACATGTCAGGTTTAGGTTCATTTTTCCTTCAGTCCTTTTCTATAATATTCTGGGAAGCTTGAGGAGCTCAGGTTTGGTTCAGTTTACATCAGTCTCTTGCTGGTTGGTTTCAAAAACATCTGTTCAGGTTAAGTATGATTCCATTAGTTATGGGGAAAGTTCCCTTGTTCTCCTTCACAGATCCACCAAGTTTTCTCTGAGAAATTTGGTTTTCTGAAAGTTATCCATTGGGTAGTGTGAGTGCTTGTTTTCGTCTAGAGGTAATAGAAATGTTACTTCAAGCATTCAGCTATAAATGAAATAAACCAGGAAAGCAAATCTACCTAATCTGACAACAAATTCTTGTTTTTAGTCTTCAGCAGTAAACAAGTTTTGATTACATGGCAATATAAATTTGCTGTTTTTAGTGTTTGTGCTTTTATATTGTGTTTCTGAATGGGTCTTTTTCACATAGCTAGATATTGGATGGTGTTCTAATGTGCACTGTTTTTCCTCGCATTGTTCTGTGGTCCTTGGTTATATGATGTTTCTATTTAGTTGCTGTCCTTTGGATTACAACTGTTGAATTGCCTATTAAATTTACTGTCCCAGTTTTTACACCTGGGCACCTTATTCAGTGGGATCTTTAATAGTAACACTAGTAATGTTCCCGACTTTTGTTTCATTTTAAATATACATATTTATTGTGTATATTGTTTTTTATTACTCAATATACACTTTCAGTATATGCAGGCATAGCTGCCCCTGTGTGACATCAGTGTAGTTCTAATAATAATCATTACTGTATGATCACTTGGCATATACTAATTTTTGTTGTATTAACATGATAAACCAAGACCTATATATAGTAACATTATTATTTTTTCTCAATTTTTAAGCAGTAATTGATGAAAAGCTTTAAAATGTTGTACGAAATCATGTTTTGTGTGTTTTTTTGCAGACCTGTTCCTAACATCCACAAGCTCTGACATCTCTGACATTAACTATTTTGAGACATGGTTGAACAAGGTACTTGTACATTTCCTTTTTATTTTCTACTTATGCTACAACTTTGATGACAGGATTTTGCAGTAGTCCTTGCCAAGGACTGGGTTCTGTGCATGGCTTTCATGGGCTAGTATGCAGTTAGATGTTTCTTCTTTCAACAGTGTTAGCAAATCGAAATTAATACATGATTAAAACATACATTTTCCATACATTGCTGACATTCCACAAACTTATTTTCGTTCTAACTCATATCTGGAATGCTATGCCAGATGTCTGTCATTTGGTTGCACTTGAATGCTGTGACATTCAGAAAGGCAAGAACTGTGGAATAAAACTAAAGAAAACTCTGGAAAGAGTAAGACAATAATTAAGAAACAGCTAAAGGCCCTGTAATTTGTTTTAAGACATGTCAGGATCTTTATTAAAACTCTTTTGGTCATTTCATTTCTCAGCAAGTTACATGCCTTTGATGTTGATGGAAAATAAAATATCTGTAGCTTCATTATGAAACTGGTAATCTTGTTTGTGATGTCCTCAAGGTGAAACTAGCTTTTCCACATCTCTGGAGCAATATTTTTGATTCTGATCTCTGGGTATATAATTGGGTGTGTAATTAAAGGGTATCAAGGGCTTACAGATAATTTAGCCTGAGTGACCTTTTATTTTAGACAGCTTTTGGGATGAGCAATAAATAACCAGCATCAACTGGCATCTGCTTTAGTTAATTATGTGGCTTTACGTTGCATTTCAAAAACCTGCTCTGTTGCCAGTTTCTAAAGGGAAATTTGGATGTTCTGAACTTTTTTACAAGTATTTTTTCTGTTGTTGTAGCTATAAAAGAGTCTGTCATTTTAATGTATTTTAATTTTAGTTTTCTCACATTCCCAGAGTTGTTTATTTACGTATGTGAGTTTTTTGTTTTGTTTTTCTTTTGTCAGTCAGGGTTTTAACTGGATTTGCATGGGTCTTTACTTAATCCAAGAAGAATTCACTTATCTAAAGAAACTACTTTATTTCTTTCATTTGTCCCCCCCCACCCCCCCCTTGATAAAAAGGATACATATAACATTTGGATTCTAAATGTTGCTACCATAAATCATTGATCAGTTAGGTTTGCACAGGCAAAATAGATTTATATTTGCAAAAAAGTCAAAGTCAAAATGTCAATAATGTGGAGTATAATTTATGCAAATTTGTTTGTGTGATGCACTTTTTAATAAAAGTAATATGGAATCTGCTTTCTTTTAGAAGGAATATCTGAAGTACTGAAATTTTGTCTCTTGTGCAACTATCCTTGAGCATCTGTTAATCCATTTGCATTAAAATATAGAATCATATTGCAGAAATGGTCTTGAAAAATCACGGGGAAATGCATAATGCATCAGAAAACACTGAAAATAAAAGAAAATATCTGTTGTAAACAATACTTACAGAAACAGTTCATTCACACAAAAAAGAAAAATTGAAACTGATGAAAAACATGGAAAAGATCTGTTTTGCATAGAAATTCCCCCTTGGTTTAGAAAAAACAATGCATTAGGAATTAGGAAAAAAATCTAAAGGTCACTTTTAATATTGTTTTTTACAAACAGTTTGGATTTTTTATCTTTATTCAATTTTGATGCATTCTGTTGTTTGGTAGTGAGTCACCAAGATTAAGAGAAAATATTGTATGTGCCAAGCTAGTAATATGCTGAGTGTCTGCGATGGTCTTGTCCTCTTTCAATCCCAACATTACTGGCATGTTTATTACATGTATTCTATATATGACATCAATAGCTCAGATTTAGATCACCATGTCATATAATCTCACAAGGCAGGTTTATGTGTATTGCTTTTCAGTGCTGCTGTCACTTGGATAAAGGTCAGAACTTGGTTTGCTGGTACCAAGCCATGGAAGTCAGTGTTGCTGTCCCCTGCAGTGCTTCAGGGCCTTAATGCTCCAGTGCATGCTCAGTGTATGCACAGATAAATTTCATTTACACTCACGATCCACGGTGTGTTAATAAAGGCACCCAAATTTCATTTCAAGAATGCACAGACTATTTGATATGAAATATTTCAAAGAAAAGGTATTGGCTGGTGTGGTAACTTACAGTAGGAATCGGTAAATGTTCACCTTTTCTACTTGGGGACCATTTCGTGTGAAAACAGAAATAAGGTCAAATCAGTTAAAGCAAATATATTCATTAATAACTCAAAATAATTCCTTGCTTTTAAACTTTTAACATCAGTTAAATACCTGTGTCATAGAAATTAGTTGGCTTATATTCTGAATAAAAGGCAGCCTTCATTATCTACCTGTTTTTGTAGTTCTGATTGCTAAGCTCTGAGTAAATAGCATTCCTGCTGCTGGCACTGTGAAATGCATTACAGATCAGTGCAGAGTCAGTCCTGCTGGTAGTTCTACATATCTTTGATTCTTTTTTTGCATTTAATCAGTGTTGAACTGGGCATTGCAGCTTTTGAATACTGAAAACATGAACTGAGAACTCAGCTCAAAGCAGTCTGTTTGTCTACACACAAGTGTATGTTATTTAGGAATAATAAGAAAGGTTTAAATGAGACTGGATGCTGCTGAGGAGGATGGAATAAAAATATGAACAAAAAAAAATTATATTTTAGCAGGAAAGTGAAATGTTTTTCATAAAGAGACTAAAGATCATCACTGTCTAAAATATAAAACTATTAAATTGTTCAAAAAGATTTAATTAGTTTATTTCCTTGCTTTAAATAAAATATTCTTTAAATAAGATTAAGCCATTTAATTTACATTTACTTTTTGAATATGAAAACATGTTATGTGAATGTCCATCACAAAAATATGAAATTGTTTACAACTTTTGTAAAATAAAATTATTTGTAAATTATATATTTGAAATAAAATAATAACGCAAATGTTCTATATTGTTTAACTATGTGAATCTTAATGGAAATGATTATATACTTCATTAGGTTATACATACAGTATGAACCTCCAGACAGAGCTGGGCCATTTTCATATGATCTTGCCCACCAAACTTAGGATGTATTTTCTTTTTTTCAGAAATATTTTAAAATGATATCCTCCCCATGAAAAGATGTATTGTTTCTGTATTTTGCACTTTAAAAAGCAACATTCATTATTGTATTACACAATTTGTGATATTAATTAAAAATAATAAAATTGGATTTTAGTAATGTTCCACTGCTAATTGGTTCTCTTTGAAATGGACACCCGTTAATGCTCACCAAATTGAATTAGGCCAATTAAAACGATACAGCTTAGGGATTTAAAATTATGTATGGGTGTCCATTGCTTAATGTATATTATGTAATGTACATGTATATTGCATGCAAATGCAAATGAGATTAGACATAATTTTATATATGCAAACTGTGCCTTGCAAAACTATTCAGATCCTTCCTAGAGTTTCCCATTTTTTTAATGATGCATACTATTTTTATTATTTAATATTATATTCACAACCTGCATGGTCAAACATGCTCAAACTTATAAGGACTTATAAGTTTAAGATACGTTATTTATCTGGTGGTGTCCCTACTTGTTTGATCATTTCAGAGGGACAGCCTGGTCTAGACAGTGTTGTGGTTAGTAAAATGCACGTTACATTTCTTGACGATTGAGTAGTTTGTGCTCACAGGGATATTCAGAGACTTCAACATTTATATAGTTATAAAATCAGTGACTTTATCCCTTACTTGCTCTGAAATCTCCTTAGTGTTCATGATTGCATCTTTTACTCAATATTCAATACCTGACCAAGGAACCTCACAGAGACAGGTGTTTTATTCTGAAACACAATAATTACACACAGGGTGTGTGGCACAAAATCAACTAATTGTTGAACAGATTTAAAGGTAATGTTGAGCTCCTAAATTCATTTTGTGGTTTGAATATGTGTGAAATTGTGACTTTTCCATTTTTCTTTCATATTTTCTGTTTACTTCTTTATCCTTTGAAAGTGAATTTGTATACAGTATGTTACATTAATTTCTTGTTCAAAATGATTTGGCTGCAAGTTTTAAAGCAACAGAAAGTGACAGCTGTGCAAGGGTCTGATTACTTTTGCAAGGCACTGTATATGAGTCTTTACTGTATATTATAATATGTGGATTGACATAATTGTAGACAATTTTGTGTAAATTGTCTGTCTTTCAGATGTATGTTACAGCAAAACTGTATATTCCATCAGAGATAAATGTGTTTCTATGTAAATAAAAAGGAAATCTCAATCTGGAATAGTTATTGATTGTCTAGGTTCCAATTCAGTATTCGTAATGACAAACAATGGTTTCTCAGCACCAATCTTCTTGTGTAAAAATCAATTAGCAATCACTGCTTTTTATTGTGTTGCCTAAAGAAATCATCCAAGACTGTGCCATCATTATGTTACTGACTATTTTATAGTAGGCAGTATTACAGAATAAATGTTCAGTCCTCTGTTCTTCAGCAGGGGCTGCTCTGCTAACTGTGCCTCACAGTTCCCAGCAGTACATCGGTTGGATAATTGATTGAAACATTTGGTCCATCATAGGTAGTTACCCGCGGTTATCTTCCCCTCTGATATCAAGCTGCTCGATCTCTGCAATCAGTGAGAACAACCAGCACACTGAGCACATGCCTTCCATCACAATCAGCTGCCGCTCATCCATTCTTCATCACTGCGGGTGATTCTGTTGGTTATTTTTTGAGCTTCAGGAGCTACTGTTTCATGCCAAAGCCATTTCGGTAACATTTGGAATATAACAAAGAATGATTTTAAGTTCAGCTTCCATTGTAAATGAGATTTTTTTCAACATTTTATTTATATGCATACTTACAGGTTTCCAGTCTTCATGTAGCACTTGTACCCAAATAACGTTAGCAGGGAAGTGTTTCTAACAAAATCCCTTTGTCTTCTAGTGTATGCTAAATTCATAATGATTCAAATACTAAGTATTCCCCTGCAGGAATTCTTAAGCACTGAACAGTGCACCCCAAAAGTGCTTATTGTGCGGTTGAATACTAGCAATATGAAATTAATTTGCTGGAATAAAGTCACAGCACATTTGAAATCTTTAAAATACTTTGTCATAATCTATTGATATGACAGTGCAGATTGATGGCAGTCACATCTTCTAGTGATGCAGATATTAAAAGAAAACAGTTCAACTTCTTACCTGTTTTTTTTCTTCTGTGCCTTTTGATAAGACAGCCAAAGGAAGTTTGATTTGGTTAATTAAATTTTTAAATCATCATTTGTTTTAAGATTTAGTTATGGTCTAATAGTAAATCCATGATTAAATGTTTAACATTAATGGTATATGAGTGAAAATAATGTGATTTGTTTTCATCTTATACATTCAGTTTAATTAACTTTAGTGTATGGTACAGCATCTGTAAATCCTGTCTATAGTGGAACAAAGTTAAGTGTGTAGATACAACTAACTGAAGGTCAAGTACTGTATCACTGTTAAATAAAAGCTACCACAAGAAAAATAATGAGGACTAATTGTATTTATCTTTAATGTTAGGCAGAAGAGTAATGTTCTGAAGAATCTTTATACAGTAGCTATTTTCAGTATAACAGTGCCCTGTTGTTCTGAAATGGTCTATGTTCTCTTGTATTTTTCATGAATCAACGTTAAGTTAAATGGTTGTGGTTCAGTATTTAGTAGACGTTTACATTGGTTGACTTACATGACTCTTCAGTTGATTTAAGAGAAAGGATGTGGAACATGGGATTAACCAAAAGCTCTGATTAGAGCATAAGAAAGAATGTTTATCAAGTTGTAATAGGGTGAAGGGTAAATTGTTTCAAAAGCACACATTTGGAGCGCTATGTATGGCACAAGCAGCCTTTGCTGTCAAGAATGAAATGTATCACATGGTTTTATACATTCAGTGGTGGAGCTTTATTTTGAAGGGACTTTCAAGATTCTGCACGCCATAAGGCAGGAGTCTTGATGTTTAAAGTCAAGCTGTAGTTCACTAAAGAAACACTGCACAAGTCTGACTGTGTGACAGCTGAACTGTGAAATCCTCCCTCTGAAAGATAGGGCCCATGACATATCCTAACAGCAAGGGAGTTCTTCTTATAGGTTAACTAACTTGTTGTCCTTGAAGCAAGACACACTGTGTGGCAGCACTCTTCAGCTTCCAGAGATATCTAACCTGCACTGCTTGTTAAGTTTTATAAAGCACTTAACTCTTTTGAACCCGAGTGTGTCTGTTTCAAATACATTTCTAATTACATCTGAAAAGATTTCTGAAGATTCAAGAAAGCACAATTGTGATGTCTTAAAAAAAAGTTTATTCTGTTACAATATTATTCTCAGCCTTAACTAGTAAACAAAATTATTTAAATATTTTCAATGAAATATCAAAAAACAAATACTAAATTAATCTTTAGTAAGATAAAGGGTGTGACTATTGATTGTGTATTACGGATGCTACTCATTAAAATATTATTGTTTTAAACTAGGATGGGAACTTCTCCAAAACCACCATATTGAAAACTCCAGATAAAGTGGCTATCACTGGACAATCAGCTTTTGCAGACTTTGGTAAGATTGTTCTTTCTTTGTTGTACAATATTCATTTTACTTCATTTTCACATCAGTTCTCTTTCCCATTTCTATTAGATTTTATTGAAGAAATTTAATTCAGACTGACAGTAAAATCTGCACATACGGGCCAGAAATCATCTTAATATTTTTCTTAAAAGAATATTTGTCTGCTTTTTTGGTCTGTGTAGCAACCATTTTTGTCATAACCTCCTTAAAAATATCCCAATTTCAAAAAGCTTGTTTTGTCTCCTTTGATTTTTTTGCATGTCTGAGATGAAGATTTAGCACATATGAAACATCTTCAGCTTCAGCCACCCAATCTCTATACCTTTCACATTAACAAACATGCTTTGTATTTCCAGTGGTTAATTTGTTACCAGAAGCTAATTCTTTACTACTGCAAATCATGAGCTATGTTTCTTGTGGTGGACACAAGTGTACTTTCAGAATTAACAATGCAAATTCAACTAATCTGAATACATAATGTCTTGGGAAATACTGAAAGGTTGGTATTTAACAGCACTTTGGAAGCGTATAATTACTGTAATTTAAATAATTGATTAGAAAGGTGAAATGGTAAGTAAAAAAAAAAAGCTTTTCCCTGTTTGGATTTTGGCCTTTTGTTCAAAGCACTTGGTTATCTAAGCAAACAAGGACTCTTCATTATTATAATCTGTTATTTTCTGTGTCACTATGGAAATTTCATTTCATCGGTTACCATGGTTAGGATGATCAATCCTCAGGAGGCTGTGTATTTTTAAGAGAGGTGTTTCTGAAGAGGAGCTAAACAAAGGCTGTGGGCCAAGGTTTTAGATTTCATTTAGCAAAATCTCATTCTTGGTATAGCTTTTAAGTTAAACAATGGCAGTGTTCATAAGCAACAATGCAAGATAAGAGATAGAGCTTTATTGCTTTTTGTCTTGTTTCTGAACCAAGCACTTTTGTTTAGGAGTCTAATTTTCTTAACTTACATAATCATTCCCTTGTTATAAAAATGCAGTTAATTATATGGGCCTATGGGCATAGTTAAATAGAAGGAAGCCATTCAGTCAGTTTGACATTTATGCACTGTGGCATTTATTCCATGTTAAAGACTGACGATTGAACTTGTAATTTAGGACACCTCATGACAATTTTATGGTAAAAACTTCCTATCACTTGTATGTTAACACTTCTGTCGGGGAGTCCCATATTCATGTAATAATAATGTCGAGGTCTTCATTGCTGTTTTACTGTTCAGTTAGATTAAGAAAACGGAATCTCTTTTCAAGCAACCTCTTTTCATGTAAATCAGTTGTAAAGAAGGCTGTAACATTGTAATGTTTTAGTCTATATTATTTTTCTTTCCTGAAATATGTAACATATTTCTGTTGCCTGCTATTTATGTGTTGGAAGATTGATTAGCTGTACACCATTTATGTTTTAAGGGCATAGTATGAAACAGTAGGATATAGGTGTAAAATGAAGTTAGTTGATTTTAGTCCGTACATCCTATGTAATCATGCAGGGGACGTCTTTGCTCAATTATGGAACCAGGAATGGGTATAGGTATCTTAAATTACTGCTGATTTTCTACATTGCTTTTAAGACAGTTCCTAGATTAATAAATGCAGTGCTGGCCAAAAGTATGACATAAGAGATGACCAAATACACATTTTAACATCAGTATAATTAATTTATTAGTTTACACAATTATTCTGCGATAAAAACAACAAACTTTGTTAGTCAATTTTAAACATTGTTTTTTTTTTGCCTGTGGAAGTAAATTTCCTCTTGTTTTAAATAACCACATAGTCTATGCTTCTAGCTGTAGACAGCATTTTTTCTGAATTTGTGGAATTCCAGCACTAATCAGAGTATTAATCTCATAATGCATTTTTCTTTAATTTTCCTTTGATTTTGATCTAAAATCTAGGTCTTTGGTTGGTAAGTGATTTGAGAACCTAAGTGACCAGATTATGTTCTGAAGGACACAATGGTCTCCTTGTATTTTCAATAGCATTTCAAAATAGTATGCATTGTCACCTGGTATTTCTCTTTATTTAGAATTGTAAAACAAGAAAGACTTCCTTTTATATAAACTCGTGGCTTACTCTGTTCAGATTTTCCTGTTTTTACCTGATGAGCCGAAGTGATCATTTTATTTTTGTGAATGTCATGAAAGTGATTAACAGATATTAAGTGAAGCATATGTTGTGATGTATCTCGCGAACGTATTTTTGTACCTTTGGATGTCTGCTGCCATGCAACACTATTAATCATCTGTATCAGGAGCGATGCACCTTTACTGAAGATCACAGCAGGGGCTTCTTACATTTCCTTAGGGATCTGTCCAATCCATAGGTCTCACTCAAGTCAAGTTATAACTCACCTGAAGTTGGTTTATGGGTCTTTGCAGCAAAATAGCTAATCAGTGTAAATCATTCAAGTTAATGGACTGCTCTCAGTGATGTAGTAAAGCTTTGTACTGTTCGAAGGAAGTTAAGACTGTGGTACATAAAAAGGGTATAGGTATTTTTGGAAAACTGCTGAGTTTGTGAAACCATATTTGTTTATAGGCACTTTCGGTGTGGCAGGAGGGTAGGGTTCCTCGGACAGGCTTTGCATTTAAAATGATTGTTATTGATTTCCTGGTATTCAAAAAACGAACTCCTTGGGTCATGTGAAAGCCGAGACAGAAACATCTAGGGGCTGAAGGGAATGCAGTGCACTGTGCTGCATGCTTAATGATTTATGGGGCTCTGCGTGGACTGTATGGATTGTGACAGGGATATAATAAAATGTTGGAATACTGTCTTGTAATTAAGATGAAAAAAATAAATAAAAAACAAATGTCCAAGTGGTAGAGAGCCATGTGACATTTGAACCTTTACTGAAGCTTTGTTGGCTAAATGAAAGAAAATCTTATTTGTTTTCCTAGACCTTTTATTTCTTGCACTACTTGCAGTGGATCATTGCCTTGTATCCCCTAGTGGTTCTTTCTCTGCATCACTTCATCCAGTATAATTATAATACCTTATTCTGGGCACAGTTGCAGATGATGTGTTTTGCTAAACTTAACCAAAATACAGAACAAAACAATTGTTTTTTAGTTAAATTGTCTTAATAAAAGAAAATAGAAAAATCAGCTCAGGTCTAAATTGGGATTATGAGTTCAATCTCTGTACTGAAATCATTGATATAAGAGAATTGGCATTGGCAGAAGGACAGCAGATACAATCCACCTCTATTTTTTAAGCCACTTTCAGACATGCAGTTAAGGTTTTCTAAAAGATTTCATGTTTAACTCAGTTCCTATTTATGGTTTGAAAAGAACAATTATAACATCTTATTTTGATATCTTGATTTAATTATAATAAATATGAAGTAATAGTACATTGGGCATTTTAAGATGATTGTTGCACTAAAAATTTAAAGTATGTAGAACTTCTTTATTTAAGACCAACGTGTCTAGCTGTCCAAAAAAGCCAGAGCCCAAAGAAAAATATTTACCAAAAGGCAGAGTGTTCTTAGCTGAAATTCCAGGTCACTGAGTGACCATGCCTTCTTCTTGTCCTGAGTGATTCTAAAACTCTTAACTTAGTTCTTTAATATTTCATAAATAAGGCGTGAATGCAAAATGTAAATGCATGAAATATATTGTACTATTAATTTTGTCAGTCCTTGATTATAATAATAAAATATTACTGAATATTTACTTTGAAAGGCAGAAAAACATCATGCTTAATAATATTCCAAACGGTTATTTCATATGAATAGCACTGCTTTAATGAAAGCTTGAAAATACAATTTAAACTTTTTAAATCTATTTTAAAACCCTTAAACAGATATGTTAATCAAAATAATAAGAACAGTAACTTTGTTTAATTATAAAAAACAGTTATAAACCCTCTGGACAGTAGTTTGTTGTTCAAGATGATTATTTTCTTGAAAATAAACTAACATTTTAGAATATATTCTTACCTCTTTTTGAACCCTAACTGTGCATAGTTTCTAGCAAGAAGAAATATCACTGCCAACCTACATATATTTGAGAGGGTTGTAGTATACATGCATTTTGTTCTCAGTTCATAAACAACAGAGAAATACAGTGCATATTGACTTATACATACGTACACAGGAAACAGACCTGAATTAATTAGTATTAGTTGAGGTTGATTAATATGTATACGATGATGAATTTTGAAGTAGCATTTGTTTTCCAGATAAAATTTTAGTCTACACTTGAAATTCAAACTGTCTGCATGTTTACTTGCACATTGTCTATTGTTTGTTTGTACATTGTCTTGATGCACTGTTTGCACTTTGTTTTGTTTTTTTTACACTTGTTTGACAATCGAGAGACTTTCTGTAAGTAAGAATTCCATTGTGCCAGCACCGGTTACATATGGCAATAAAATTTATAAAGTTCAAAGTTCAAATGTTTTATGAACAATCCATCATTGTTGAGTTTTGTAGGTTGTAATTAACGTACCATTCTTCATTTATCCATTAACTAAATTTCATTAACCTATGTGATCGTAAGACTGAAGACTGAAATTATTCATCTGTTCATGGTCTTGAACCACTGTTTAAAATATTACTTTTTTATTAATTAACAATTTGTTTAGTTCTGTATGTAGGCCATTTGTGAGACCCCTCTGTATGGTATGTTCTTTAAATACCAATCAAACTAAATTTCAAGACTAATTACTATTAATACAGAGAACTTCTTCTTTTGAAAAACATGGATTTGATCTCAAGGGATCACACAAAAGCAGATTCTTTCCTTTTAAATGTAAAAGAACTTAAACTTCATACAAAATGAAATACTATATTCATACAAAGTGTGAACAAAGTGATGAGTCCTTTAGACAATGTGATGTTTGATGTCCATTTAAAATTATTCCAGGCACACTTTCACAAATTCCTGTGTTTTTTTTTTTACTTCTTTTTATGCCACTGTAAAGAATGCTTTCAAAACCTATTCTAAAATGACCTTCCTCTGAAGATGCACACCCTTCTCTTATTGCAGGCAGAAAGAGTGCTGCAATTTAGAGAAAGACCAAAACTTTTTGAACCACTTCTACTACCTGAAAAAACAGAAATATACTCAACCTTCAATTTTATTTTTTATTGCCCAGAATCAACAAGGTTGATGTACTCCTAAAGACTGCTGCTTCAATTAACATGAAGGATTGTTAGGAGTCTTGCATCCTCCAAACTCAGCAAATGGGGCTCTCATAACCAAGTCCTCAACAGCAGAACAGGCAAAACATGTTCCACCTTAAATATCTCAGTGGATCTTCTGACAGACCAAGGCTGCAGCAGAGAGACCTCAAGCATCTTGGTCTGCATCATTTTGAATCACAATTGCATTCTGTCAAGATGTGTGGAAGATGGTGTTCAGTGGTTTCTCCACAAATAGCAGATGTCATACAGAGACTTGTTCCATCCCTAGCACATGGTCCAAGCCCTTTGGTGACCAGCTAATGGTGACCGAAGAAGGTCAGTCATGTCTAGAAGCTCATAGTCATGATCTGGGAGCTGTTACAAGAGGATTGTCAAGGCCTTGAGTTGAGGTTGAAGTGCATTTTGGCAGCTACAACTGTGAATGTGCAGCCCTTCTGAGGATCCACCATGCTCAACCATTCTGGGGGCGAGGCTAGAAAAGGTTCCTGAAAAAATAGTCTGCCTCATCACTTATGATTAAATAGTCCCATCCAGAGGAATCACCTTCTTGCCATTGAAAATCACAAAAGATAGTCTAGACAAATTTACACAGAGTGCTGTACTTCATTTGTGGCCCAAGAACTCCAGAGACATGATATCAATATCACCCTAAGTGAAAACTGATGAAATGGAAATGTTTACATTTCCCAAAGCATACAGAAGCCCAAGGTATACAGAAGTGACCATATTTTCTTCTACAAGTGAAAATCAGAGGAAGAATGTCAGATTCATGGAGCTCAGTTTGTCATCAAGCATGAATCATCAGCCACATTCATGAGTTACCTGTTGGAATCAGTGTATGCCCCTTAATAATAATAATAAACTTTATTTTATATGCACATTTAAAGGTGGCTTCTCAAAGCGCTTCCCTTGACTCTTTGTCTCAAATTAACAAGGAGCCATGGTAGGCATCAATACACTGGATATGATTGAATTTGACATTGCCCATATTTAATATCATGCTTAAAACAGGAGTTCATGACTCCTGGACCCCATCTTATCTGTTCAAATATGTTCATCAAATTAGATCTCAAACATCACCTGAAAAGAAAATGAAAGCTCTCTAGGAACCAACCAAAAAGAGGAGAATGCGTTAAGGAAAAACTCTTCATCCTCAATCAAGAACAGAGGAAAGGTATAAGCACTACTTGGGAAGATGTCAAGACAGCACACATGGAGCAGATCCATCACTGAACCATTTGAATTCCAGACTGTAGTCAAACTTTGGTTTGTCATCGTCGACTCTGATGTGACTCTGTTTTCATTATTTCTGATTCTAATAAAGAGCATAAAGCAAAGAGCATGGAGTAACTTCAGTCAAACTCCAGTATGGTGATGATGCTATAGTATGTGCTTTGACAGAAATGGATCTCCAGACAAATGTCAGCAATATTCATTAAGGTATATGAAAATTAAGAAGACCAAAATTCTCAGCAAGTGCAAAATTCACACACCTTAGTGACATTGATTTTGATTCACCATGAGTCTCTGAAGAATTAGAGCATTTCTTATACCTTGTGATTTAAGTTTCACAGATGACTGATATTGATAAAAAAACACCCAGCATCACCTGAAATCTGCAAATGCAGCCTTCAGCTCTTGAGTTTTTGGGAAAACTGAAAACAAACTCATTCTCTACCATGCAGTCACCATTCTTACTTTATCGTAGGGAGCTGAATAATGAACAACATTAAGGAGACTCATAAAATAATTAGACTTGTAGATTGTAGATACATAAAGATTTTATGTATTAAATGAGAGGAGAGACTCATGAGCATCAGTGCTCTCACCTGCGCCGGCACTAACAAGCATTGAAATATGACCATTCACTATCAGCTCTGTTGGGTTTGTAATGTCATTTGGATGTCAGACTTTGGGCTCCCAAAGAAGGTTCTCTTCTTTTGATCGTAGCCATGGCAGTCACACCAGAAGAAGAATTTCAGAGGTACATTAAAATAATATATGAAGAAAACATCCTACAATCTGAAGGACAGCAAATGATTGCATGAATGGGTCTTCATTAAACAGTATAACAGTATAATTTTGTATCCAAAAAATGTATTGCAAAATGTAAATAGTTCACCAAAGGAAATGCTTTATTTGAAATGTGCTGTATAATGGTTTCATAATCCCTTTGTAACTGCTAAGTGAAACGTTATAATCACATGTACAACACTTTACAGGGAATTATGAAGCCATTCTACGCCTCATTCAAATAAAGCATTACTGGAGTTTTGTTGTGTTTTATTGATTTTGTTTTTTAACATTCATGGGTACCAGACTTGCTTATTTGTGAAAATTAGGTGAGAATTTTCTGTCCGAGATATTAGAAGGCAGTGCCCTTTTTTCATTCATGTGATATAGTTTCCAAGTTATTTCCTGCAGATGTAGTGAAAACCATCTTAGAAAACTGCCAAAGCAATTAACTGAGATAATTAGTCTGTTAATGGTTTTAAACCTATAATTCAAAAGTGTCAGTCCATGTTTTTATTTGATAAATGTCTATAAATACACTAGAAGGTTATGTTTTTGCCAAAGTTCTGTTCTGTAAGTAGGGACACTGATCGGCTTCATTCAGTTGCAGCCTTTGTTTTATTATAATGAATCTGAAGACTTAATGGATACAGAACATATGCTAGACAAAACATTCCATCTGCTTTATTATACCAGTAATTGCTTTTTGAAGTGACAGTGCCCTGTTGCATAATTCATTAATTGGATTTACTATAATCAAGAATCACAATGACTAGCACAATATTAGGAATGAAACAACTTGCTTATTAATATTTTTACTATTATTTTGTTGAAATACCTAACTGTACTCAATATTGTCCAATAGTGCCATTGGACACAGCTTGTTATAAATCAGCATTATTTATTCTTAATAATTTGATCTTATTACAATGTTTTTGACACAAGTAGATGGGCCATCATTCATCACCTCCTTGGTGATCTAATCTTCAAGCAGCATATGGAGATGATGTTTCATGAGAAATCATGTTTAAATCGATGATGACTTTCAGAATTGTGTTATTAATTGAAATTGACATAGCAAAAAGCAAAAGGTTCCAGGATGTGTTTTTTGATCAGCAAACAAATACATGTTCGATAAATGCCTACATCCTCACACATTTTACCTATATACCTCTAGGTATTGCACAGGTACAACAATGGCATTTTCCTTAACATTACATCAGATTTTTTTTTTTTAATGTGACAAAAATACAAATGCATATAATTTTAGTTCAGAGTGCCTTAATACCAGAGGCAGAAGTCACATGTAAAAGGCAGTGGGTTGTAATTTGTTGTACTGATGTATATTCACCCGATTATCTGTTGTCTGTAATTCACATTGTTATCATGTATACTTTATTCTATGAAAGTCATTAGGTGTCTGAAGCAGCCTCACTTTTTGTTTCCATTTTTGCAGATGGTGATGGGTTTCAAGACCACCTGCTGCCTGTCTGTATGGATGATGGCTGTCAGAAAAGTGCAATATACGTCAGCAGCCCAGGGAATAAGGAGGTACTGTATGCAAAAGCTCTGCTTTTAGCAGAAACGTGGAAGGAAACAATTTGTCATATATGACATACAAGGACAAAATCCTTTATTGGCTTGCAACATCTGTTGTTTTGTAAAACTACCTGTCTGTAAGTGCTCTTGTGCATAAATGTTGCTGATCGGAGGTGTTGTTTATTTACTGAAGTGCCTCATCACTGCAAAGAGGGTTTCGTGTTTTTTTGGGGGGTACTCAGTGACCCTCAAATTGGTATTCTTTTTTTAAGTAGAATATTTGTGTTGAGTCATTTTTTTTTATACTTGGTTTCCAAGGCGAATTTTTGCATACAATTGTAATTGGCAGGTCTTTACACAAACCGTGTCATAGTCACATTTTGTGCAGACGGTAAAACGGATAGAAAAGAAGCATATTTTGCAGGAGATAAACAAAGTAAGACTTTTTTAGGGAAAAATTGCTGGCTTGTTTCCAACATTATCCTGAAGGGGTTTACAAATCAGATAGGTCTTACAATTTGTGACTGCATAGCCACTTTTTGAAACAAACTGTAGAAACTCTATACTTTTGACACCAGTATTTAACACCGTTCTGTTTTACTTTTCATATATTTATGCGGTATCGCATAAAACAAAATTCAGATATTACAGTGAATATTTGTCATGTGATGGTTAAATGTCCAATAAATGAGAAGCATCTCCAGCTGCAATTGTGAAGATTAGAGAAAGCCTTAGATACAGTATATCCTGTTTTAGAAGAATATGTGTGATCATATTTGTATTTTACAAGTATAATGTTTTCATTAAATGTAAATCCCATTTATATGGATAATATTTGAACAATACTCTTTACAACCCGTGTTCAAAGGAGTTCTGTTTAGGTAACCAGTTGCAATATTAGTAATATATATCTGCCAGGATTTGGGCTGAAAGCAGACATGTTAATGTGCCTGTTATGCACAGAACAGCCCGTAAGGGAAATGCACATACAGCAGAAGCATATGGTTTGCTTGCTGTAATATATCTGGAGGAAAGTCCACCCATAATTCTTTGTTGAGCCATAGACTTTATGCAATTGCTAAAAATTGCATGAGAAGGCTTGAATGCTACATAGTGTACATGGAGAAGGAAGAACATGTGATATTGTTGGGCATTTCTGGAATTCCTCATCCAACATGTAGAAATTTGTTCAATTTTAATGTAGCGTACAGTATGAGATGTTAAATTTCACACACTTGACAATAATTGCTATCTGTCTTTTTTAGTACTTAATTTGTTTAGTATTTGATCCATGAAAAAATGCTAGTCTTTGCAGTAAATAACTAGTGGTCTCATACTTACACATGTGTGCTTTCCATTTTTAGTCACGATGTCTTAAAACAGTGAAACATATCTGTCTCCTTCCATGGTGTTCCACAATCCAAGCAATTTCTTAGGTCTCTTAGGTCTGTAGCACGTTGACACCACAGGTAAGGGTTAAATTGGTTTCATAAAGGCCAGTTATTGAGTTAAATTGTTATTAATAGTCAGACTAAGACTAAACCACCAGAACTAGACCTATGCATTGTTCCCTGCCTGCACATGTATACTGAATAAAACACGCTACTGCAAAAATTCAAGTACAAATGGCATACCCAAACTGAAATAATCACAGGCAGTGTTGTTTTGATAAGTGCATATGTAGAAGACGAATGATCATATGAGCACTGAAGCTTTCGAAATGGCCATTATCAGTAACTGACTTCTCAAAGCATCATTCACAGTGGGATCAGTTATGGTTGATTCAGTTCTTTATATGGAGAGCTCAATGTCTTCTTTTCAGGGGGAAAATCTTCTGTACAAACCTTCCATTTACATTTTAAACGTTGGTTTCAGCCAGGAAAAGAAACCAGGCAGTAAGGAAAGGACGTATTCATGAGTTCTGACACTTACAGGTGCCTTCAAGGTTGAGAGAGGTTTGTCACAGTGATAGGTGATGATCTTCATGCATTTTCACTGTCTCAACAGTGTCACCTGCACCCCCTGCTACTTTTAATGAGGCATTTGCGTTATTTACACATTTGCGTGTAAAGCATCTGCGTGGAGCATCTGTAGAGCAAAAGAATTGCCATGTTAGTGCTGAATGAGCTGACAGCACCTTCATTCATTTTGCGGAATGATTCAGCTGAACATTAGCCAAGTGTCAAAGGTTGACATGCAAAATCTTTGAGTAGTCTTGGAGGTTGTCCTAATCCACTTTTTTTCTGTTTTGTGAAAACAACAGCTGCCAAGTTTCACAGAGCATTTTTCACCAATTCACCAAGAATATCACACTCAGTTTTATTCAGTTGTCAGTAAAGCTGCCTCTGTCAGTGAAACATTGTGTGCTGTTGGGTGTCACTGATAAATAAATAAGTCGCATTAAAGTGAATAGGTTGAACACAATGCTTCACTGATAGAGGAAGCCCTTCTGACAACTGTCAGTCGCAGTATGACGAGTCTGTCCTGAAACCACAACAGTGGATCCCGTTAACAGTTCGCAGAGTGTAAATTGCCACTGCAGACATTGTTTAACTCAATTATGTCCCAAGAAAGCACAAAGTCTGACCCAGCCACTAAATCTTTATGTGCACAAACACTGCATCCATTTCGTGTTTGAATTTATGCCTCTGTCCCCCCTCTTTCACCACCCCACTAACAAACAAAACTTATCAGTGCCAGATGCAGCATTACAGTTAATGTGTGCAGTGTGTACTGCTCTCGATCACTGGTTCAGCCCTTTATCTCAATGTTGAATGCATAGAGAATAAAAACAGAAAAGGCTTTGGCTTCTTAACTAACTAAGGTTCTTCAATTTTCAAAAATATTTTTGCAGAATGTTTCAACTCTTCTTTTTTACTGTAAATACCTCCAATAAGTATATATAATAGGGAAGATACTTTATTAATTTATTAAACATAATTTATAATTTAGTTGTTAATTTTAAAGTAGAAGAGATGTAAAATGCACTGGAGCAGTATCCTCAAATCCAAGCCCCTCAAAGGAATATATCTCATTATATCCATTCAGCAGTTCTCTTCAAGACATAATCTGCACCATCTAGTACACGTGAGGGTAATTCAGAGTTCATTAGGTTTCCATATTACTCTACTTCATTTATTATTATTTATTTGCAACAAAATACCGGCAAAGAAAAAAGGATAATTCCAGTGTTGATTGTTCATGCAAACTAAGTTAGACTACACCTTTAGTGTGGTTTTCATGTCATACTGAAAGGAGGTTGAATAATGGCATTTAAATTAATCTTTTGTTCACAAACACTCTAGTTATGACTGTTTTTGTGCTAAACTCCTGCACTGTTGGTTCAAACTGGATTCAAAAGTATGTACAATACCTTTCTGCCATTGGTATGAAGGAGGCAGGACTAAGTCAGTGCACATTTACTGACTCTCTGGGGTGTTCACAGCCAGCAATTTATAACCTGGGAAGATGCTACAGCCAGACATAGTCCATGAATGACAAACCATGATTTAGGAGACTGTGAATGATAATATCTCAGCAAGAAAGAAGGAGAGGTCAAAATATGATATTTTGGGTAGGAATGTCTAATTGCTGCAGATGTCAATCTGTAACTATTGATGACAACCTGAGTGCACAGAATTACAAGCCTTTTCTCCGGGCTGATTCTGATTTGACAGTATTTCAGCAGGATAATGGTTGTGTGGCAGCAGATAGTTATCCCGTGGATACCCTACTTGCTAGAATTGAGCTCCACTGAACATTTGTGGGATGAGTTTGGAAGATTTGGCATCTAACTATGTGGCTATGTGAGGGAACAGGACAGAATACCATAAAATAACATGAGCATCCTGCTGCAAAGCATGGGTTGCAGATAAACAGCTTAAGTGGCTTCTTCTTATTTCCTTCTTCTTCCTCCTCCTCTTCATGGCCACATACCCTGATAGGCTGTGACTTTAACAGTAGACACACAGTGTGAATGCTGTTAATCAACATAATGAATTTAATTTGGTCATGTCTCTTCAATAAAATGTTAGAAAACATGGTACCAAAAATATATATAATTGTTATTCTCCTGAAAACCTTATATGAGTTTTTTTTTTTTACATTTAGAACCAATGTTTCTTCTGATGCTTGGTATATAATCATAATAAAATGAGAAGCAAAATTAGCCAAAAGACTATAAAGGCAGAAATCAACTTGGAAATTAGCAGTTTTCTTACTTATCAGTGCATTCATAAATGATCTCCCTGAGTGTGCAAACCTAAATTTATTGATATAATGTAATTCTTTGTAACGTTGCATTTCTGTGTTCTGAAAATTTAATTTCTCAGACTAATGAAGCATGTTTTATTTTGCGTAGAATCAATAAAATTTAGATTTGCTTGCATTATTATGTTTCGGTTTAATAAACAATTGAATGAAAAAAGTTGAAAGTAAAACACTTTATTAGAGATTGTAAACATCTATTTGGATGCCAATGAAAAATGTTTATATGTATATAAATTAAAGAACTCCTGCTGATCAACTGAGACACTGTTAGCTTGCATTTGCCAACTTGTTTAGCAGGTGTGTGTTTAGAATTAGATGTTTTAATGTTCACAATCTGATTTATTGTGTTTTCAGAGGAAATTAATGCAACACCTTGTTTAAATTTGATGTTTTTTTAATTTTACACAACTTCAGGGATATAGTTCTGATCTGTGAAATATTCAAGTGTGTTGCATAATACACTTAACGTGATGGTTCATACCCAAAGTGAATAATTTTAATTGCATTATCTTGTAATGGTTAGTTGTGCTAGTCTTATACTGGAGTCTTTTAGTCTAGCCATAAAAATTTACCCTCACAGACTATATAGAACATCTCAAGGTTATTGTATTTTGTATCACAAAAGCAGTACTGTGCAAGTTGGAGGTTGAATGTGTTTCACTGAATAGCCATTTAAAACATACATACTGTAGGTACTGTCACTTAAATACTATACTGTTGCTGCAGACAGAAAACATCACTAAATATGAGTGGGCAATACAGTCTGCATCATCTTCATCCTAATGTGTTTTCCAATGTGTTTTTACTATTAATATGTTTCTTTTCTTATCATTTATGTATGTATTTATAGTATATTTTTCAGTTTACACTCAAGGAAAAAATGATTGATTTGGTGCTGTACATTAATATATTATATGGTGTCACTGGAATGATCAGCTTTTGACAAAGAAAAATTATAATATAAACTTTCACTATGACATGGGTTAACTAGTCCCTTTGTTTTAGTTTTTGATTGGGCAAAAAAGGTGCCATATGTACAGATCTCTTTGTGTTAAAACCTTGTAATTCCTCTTATTTTCAAGCAAAACCAAAACATGTCGACAGTGTATTAAACTATTTTACCCATCACTAATGCATGTCATAATTTAATTCAAGCACTTTGCTTAATGGTTTACAAATATTACATTTTTGGTGTTCATCTAAAGTGAACAATATTATATTATACAGTGACATTACAGTGACTGGCATTTTTGAAAAAGAGTTTAATTTTTCATGGGTATTTATTTTCAAGTAAATAATCTTCATTGTTTTGACTATGCTAATTTGTTACTCAATGTATCATTGCCTTAAACGGTATTGATCGTGATGTTTCATATTCTGTTGCTAGTACCTTGGATTAATTCTGTTTAAGATTATTCAAGTGATCTACCTGTGTACTATATGTGGAATCTGTGTTACCTGTAGATTCAGGATTGGCATAGCAAAATACAGTAAATGTAATTCTAGGCATTTAATTGTTAATAAGATAGTTGCCTTCAAGAAATGGTGTTTCTTACATTAAATTAAGGATTCGTCTTAATTTTTCCCAATAAATTTATAGATACAGTGGTGCTAGAAAGTTTGTGATCCCTTTAGAAATTTTTTAATTACTGCATAAATTTGACCTAAAATGTGATCAGATCTTCATCTAAGTCATAAAAATAGATCAAGAGAACCCAATGAAACAAATAACACGCAAAAGGATATACTTTTTCATTCATTTATTGATCAAAATGATCCAACATTAAATGTCTTTGTCTGAAAAAGTATGTGAACCAGTGAAATGTATTGCCTTCCTAAAAAAGAATCTTCTAGAATAACCCCTTTCCATAAACCAGTTTCTGCCTTTAAAGGAAAGCACTGGCCTCAAAAGAAGGCTGACCCTTTGTGAATTGATTCAAAGTCGTCTGGCACAGTGAGTGTGAAACTGTGCCGTTTCAAGCTGCAGCCACAGAGCCACCCTGCATTCATATTAAGCCACTATGCCAGAGATGCTCCCAGCTTGGATTTCTAAGATAGACCACTGTGCATCAATAATGGTGCTTACATAATTTGGCCAGCATTAATATTCTGAATGTGTTCAACCTTGTATTTTAAACGAGCATAAAAATGCACATCCACCCCCGTGCTTGCAAATATTTCACAATTTGATTTACATACCCACAATATTTTATTTCCATTTTTAAATTGAGATGTATTTTGTAATCTTGTTGAAGCTTCTGTGGTAAATGACTATAAAGTGCTCCCCCTCTTCTCCAAAAATATGCTGCAAGGCTGTGTGCCAAAATCACAGATCATGGCTTCTTAGTCACATTGTAAGAAGAGGACTGCTCTTTTGTTGTATTTCCATAGTCAATCGTGGTATTCGTCTTTCTGAATGTTTTTACTGGGGAAATGTGGTCACATCCAGAATCTTGATATATAGGTTACATGTTCAAAGCCCTTTAAGCAACTCCCAATTTGTTCACTATGGGCATCCACACAGTACTCTTTTTCTATTAATTTATCTTCATTTGTAACCTGGCAAAGATTATTTGCATTTGGTATATTGTAGAAAGAGAACAGTTTTAATTATCCTTCCTTTGCATCAGTCAGAGCTGTTCAAGTTTGGTCTTTGGAGCAAATTGCAATATATGTTGCTAACAATCTGGCATAGCTTGGTCATGAGATTGATGTCAGAAGGTCTATTTCTTCAAATTGGAATTTTGTGGTTTGATTCTGTTAAAATGCTGAACTTGATGGTTTCTTCTGATATTCTTTAAACTAATTTAAAAAAATATTGTTCTTTTTAATATTTTTTTTTGATGGAAGACGAGTTAAATTATCTTTTGCACAAAATAAGCACACCAATATCTGTCTGACTCACCCGGTAGTATGCAGTGAAGACACAACAGGCACTCTCACTGGCATACATTTTTTAAAACTGGTATTATAGGTTTATTAGGAACAAGTAATAGGTTTATTCCATGGTGAAGAAAAGAAGAAAGAGAACACATCATTTTGGCCGTGGAGCCTTCTTCAGGTGTGAGCACCTGAAGAAGGCTCCACGGCCGAAACGTTGTCTTCTTTTTCTTCTTTTTTTCAGCATGGAATAAACCTATTACTTGTTCCTTTGCAGCCTACGCATGCTGACGCAGCTACCCACCTGAACTTATAGGTTTATTGCTATATATCTCAGTTATCACGTTTTATCCATATGGCTTATCATGGATCCATTCTGGAAGTCCAAACCAGCCGACATTGATGTCTGTTTTTTGGATAGCAATAGTATAGTGACCAAACCTTTAATAAACCATTACTAAGAGATATTTGGCTTCTCGACATCATTGTACTCAGGGAAGTATGACAAAGCATTATAAAAGCAACAGTAAAATGCGTTCCTTTACAGCATAAGGAAAGCAAAAGTTTGTGGAAAAAAAAATAGAAAACACCTGGGTAAAAGAGTGACATGTCCATTAATTAATTATGGTTATGCAGAAAAATGCTAGACAAGCATGGAAGCCTACAATTATGGCTGTCATGGCTGCAGACTTAAGTGATTTTGAAAAACGATTCATCTGGGGGGCTCATTTGGCGGGAGCTTTAAGTATGTAAAACAGCTTAACAATGCATGGTAGCACGTACTTCAGGATCGTAATATCCATGCATTAAGTTGAAACGTAAGGCAAAATTGGCATACCACTAGAGATCAAATGGATACAAACGTCAGCCTGTTGTGCCCAGCACCCTATTAAGTTACTTTACATTGGTATTTCCATTTTCTTGTCCACTACCTCAATGTTTAAGAGATATGACAACAGCTTTTGTGAGGAGTTTAAAAAATGTTTGATAAAAAATATTTTATTGTGCTCAACATCATTATACTTTATTTTAAAAAGCAGCTTAGTCAGTGTCAAAGTTAATTGTGTACAGTGTATGTGTTGGCCCTATTAATCTCATCTCTAATATATTCACCTTTAGCGTGTGGTAGTAATTTGTTTTGATACTGTATTTGAAGTTTTATTTTATATTTTACTGTACTCTGGCTCCAAGCCCTCCAGTTATGTGTCTGTTGGGAGCACTTAGAGAATGTCTCAAAGACAAACTTGATTTGGTTTAAGATGAATGCATGTTCTGTAGGCAGAGCTCTTACTAGCTAAAATATTTATTTTTGAAAACTTTTTTCCATACCTGCACATCTCTAGAGATACAGGATGAACCGCAGTGTGGTACATAAACACTCCTATGCTGAATTATGTAGATGGCTTGTGACATCCTTGCTGAATTCCAAATCAGTCCGTTTCTACTGATTAGTTGTGTAATTCAGAGTATGTTCATGAATTTGTATATATCTGAGAGAGAGCCTAATCTTAGGGTGAATTTTCTTACCCTAGCATCATCATTTAAAGGCTTCAGATTATACACTGGGAGGAGCATGCATCGCATGATCTCAGTATTCAAATTTATGCTTAACTCTTAACTTTAAAGTAAGTAAATGTGTGCTAAGAACTAAATAACCCAAAATGGCTGAGTTTTCTAGCATAGTAACTCAGCCATTTAGTAACATAGTATCCACGAACCAGGCGAAAAGCGGTGTGACTTTAAAGAGAAGGGGCAACCATTTTCTCACAAAATGCAATGTGAGATGGAAGAACTGTCTTACTCTATTCCATATTCCATATTCCAACAGTCAAGATCCCATTTGTCTGGTGTAATGTCATAAATAAATAAATAATAAATAACACTTACACTTATATAATGCTTTTCTGAACACTGCACTCAAAGCACTTAAGTCACAACCCATTATTGAAGCCATACCCGAACAGAAAAATCTAAGAAGGCAACGAAAGCTTGCTTCAATGTACAGAATGTAACAGAAGAGGGATCATTTTACAATCAACAGTATGTTTGTTTGTAATACATTTATCTAAACAACTGTATTAAAGTTATATTATACATAACTTATGTGTTATATTATATATAACATATTACATATATGTGAATGTATGTGTTGTGTGTTGCACAAAAGAAAACTTTGCCTAAAGGGGTACGAAAATAAAACAAGTACCACACAGTATTTTTTAATGTAGGGAGACAACTTGTAATTTAGTTGTGTAGTCTTCATAACTGTGCATGTGAGTCTCAACGTGATGTTCAGAATCATTCTTTTCTAATTTAGATGGCAGGCAATGGTGGTGAAGGTTGAAAACGTGTGAAGTTACCACTGGTGCTAGGGATAGGAATGTGTTTAAGACCTTGACTGTTCTGGAAGGTGGCTGAAGTAATTCCTGATCTTATCGTAGTCTATATATTTTTTTAATCCATTAGTATCACCGCAAATATTTTAAGAAAAAAACACGTCTTTAGTTAAACGGGGCTGCTTCTTCAATGTGAATGAATGCTTAGTTGTGCTGCTTCTACTAATGGGAATTGTCTATTACTATTACCAATATTACTGTAGTTCCTCTTTCTAAAAAGTCACACAGCCGCACATTTCCTGAAAAGTACCACCAAATCACCATAACAAAATAGGTTTAGACTTGTTCTTGTAAATGCCACCAATGGCTTTGCTCATTAAATGCAGGAATTGTTTCCTGCAAATTATATCCTACTTTTTAAATAGGAGCAGATGCTAGGGAGAACTCAAGAGTCCTGAAGATGAATTGTTGGCTGCCATCCTGAAATTTCAACAGCTTTGACTCAAACACCTCCACATATTCTTTGACTAAACACATGGTGCATTGCTAGTCAGTCATTTCCCTAGAAAGATCATTTTCAAGCATCTCATTATGGCATTGAAATGTGTTACAGCCATAATAAATTGATATGATCTATAGAAAATATGTTTCAATACCTGGTAATAATGATCATGAGATAGGCCCTCATAGCAAAGCACTTACTCTCACAATCATACACCTGTTTCTAAATGTATTCATTATTTTCAGACAAAGCCTGTAGCATTTCTTGATGCTGTATACAACTGTAATGGAAATCTTAACTAATTTTACTTTCTTAACCGGTTTAACTAGACAAATTGCATTTACAGTATTTTGTAACAGATTTAAAAGAAATCAGGAAAAAATATGAATACCCCAGGCAAACAATTTTAACATTTGTGAATCCTTTGAACTATAACATCCATCTTCATTCTTTATTCAAAAGCTAGTGTTTATGTCTTGGGCAATAAATAAAATATTTGCTGCACAAATAAAGATTAATTCTATCCTTTATGTGTTCGGCAATTTAAAGCTTTAAAGAATCTTTCCTTTGCAATTCTTATTTCTGCTTTAACCCAAACAAAAGCCATGTACAGCATACCTACATGCAAAGCATGTGGCCTCCAAGTCCATCACCAAGGAAAGGCACGCATGTCTTTAAAGAGGAAACGGTGTGTCTTAACACGTCTCATAAATTTTGAGGCCTGATTGTATGTAGATGGCCTCCCTGGAGACAGCGAAAATCCCTGTTCCATTTTTTATTATTCTGATGTTACCAAAATATCGCATCTGGGAAGAGTGGGAGAAAACAGGGCAGTTTCTTTCTCTCATAATTTCCTTAAGCTGGATATTTATTGCAATATTTATGAATACCTTTCACATGAGAGTAAAATAAAGTCAGATCTGTATTTCACGCCCACAGATGCAGGAACTGGTCCTTAACGTTTAGCTTCCTTCAGGTCAAGAAAATATGGCTGACTGACATTTGTTACGCATCTCCGCATTTTTGTTTGTCAGAACAAGCTAGGACTATGTTGTTGTAGGGGTATAAATTGTGTTTGTCGCTCTGTTTTTTCTAGATCCGGTGGATTCCCATTTTAACAGACTTTCAGAAAAAGGACACGCTTTGGGGCTTTGTTCCGCCTAAAACAGAATCTCAGTTTAACCTTTACAACCCTATTACCTTGCACCTCGGGGACTACAACATGGATGGTTTTCCAGACGCACTGGCAATACTGAAGAACACAACTGGGAGGTGAGTGCGCTGTTACAGCCCACTTATATCAGCAGCTGCCCTGTAGCTAGTAAAGTTGCACTGGTAATTGGAAAAGATTTAAGATAATGAGGTAAAAAGAATCTAATTAAAGTAATAGCTGGAGGCATACAGAGTTTGTAGTTGTCTTTTGCAAATGTGGAATCTGTTTTTAAAATCATGCAACTTTTTATGAATGGCCTTGGGTAGGCTGTAAAAAATACTTACACCTATCTTACTGCTACTCAAGACTACATGGTAGGAATTAATAAATGTATCTGAAGAGAAGGGTATTAAGGAAGTCTTATATAGCTAAGGAAAGTTTAATCACTGAGGTGCCAGAAGCTTAACTCTACTGTTTTCTTTGGTCAGTTTAATCAGACACGTGGCTATGTGCTTCCTCTGTTGATTTAATCATGTAATTCTTATCCTCCACAAGCTCTTTTTAATCACTTGTCTGAGTGGATGTACGAAAGCAAGAGTAATGGTAGTATGTGACTGAGTGGAGCACGAGATGAGCACATGCATTGAAGCGCTCAGTTCTGAAAACAAAGCCTGTGGCAGAGTATTTTCAGGCTCTCAAATGCATATTGTATTCTTCATATGGTTGAATACTCCAGTGCATGGTGATGAATGAAGACAGAGTGAAGAACTTATGAGAAGATCTAGTATGTGAGGAGTATTTATAGTGCTTATTGCCAAATAAAGACAAAATAAAAAGAACTCAAAAATAATTTATTATTAATAGTAGTAGTATTACACGTCTGATCTGTCAGATTATACAGTCTCCAAAAAGTATCCAGACACTTACCCACAGTTTCCTCTTTTTGTTTGTTTAATCCTTGCCGCTATGACACTTTGGAATATCAATTTCATAAACACTCAGCTTGTACTGAATCATGTCGTTATATGTGCACCCTTCTCTGCACATTCAAATAAAAACCCTTTGCTGTGGAAAACCTAAATTAATTTAAGTGCACAAGAATACCTTAATAAGCTACACATTTAGTTAAGCATGCACTGTCTGTGTGCAATAATAATGGTTCTTTAATAATTTCTAAATAAAAACATGTCTCTCTGAGGCTTCTTGGTCAGATATTAAATTTAAAGCTAAGATCAATATTGAAAAACACAGTTCAGAGGGGCACAAGAAATCCCTGTGAGCACAGCCTGTCCAATCATAAAGAAATGGAAGGTACATCATAGTACCCCAACAGTGCCTAGATCAGGCAAAATTGAAAAAACTGGTGTCACTGTGAGGCCCATGACAGTTTTGAAAGATATACAGGGTTCAGTGAAATGGGAAAAAATGTGTATCAGTCAACCAGTCCCTACACAAGCCTGGCTTATATAGCACAGTGGAAAACCCATGTCATATGCATGATGGTAGAAGTATTAACCTACAGAGATGCTTCTGCTCAGCAGGGACTAGAAAAACTGTTCAGACTCGAGGAAAAATGGATGGAGCAAAGTACAGGCAAGTCTTAAAATTCCTGTTTCAGTCTACATAAGACTTGTTGAAAACCATGTTGAAAACTCAACTTTGAGCAGGTCAGTGATCCAAAGCAGCTTTACTCTGGAGTAGGTTAAGAATAAGAAAGTGAATAGCCTTCAGTGGCCCAAAGTCTTGACTTTGAATCTGTCTTGATTCCTATTGAGAATCTGTGGAGGGACTTAAAAAATAATTTCCATAAGGGTCCCAAGCAACTTGAGAGAGCTTGGACAAATCTGCATGGAAGAATGGGAAAAATTGCAAAAATTGCAAAGTTAATAGACTTACCAGACAAGACCTGTGGCTGTTTTTGCTGCCAGAGGTGCTTCCACCATATTTTGAGTTAATAGGTCTAAATATTTTATACAGCATATATCTGTCACAGCCCACTTTATTTAAAGCCGATATTTACTGTAATGTGTCTTACATTTATACAATAAGTCTTCAGTTTGAGAATTCAGATTTGAATAAAATTCTAAGTTTAAAACATCGTTTTTGTAATTTCAAAATGGGGCACCATTGAAAGTGTTTGAATACTTTTGCAAGTCACTATGTTCTTATTTAAGGGCTTACAAAATACAGTATTAGTAATCATAATGTCTCATCGATAAATGTTGTTCCTTTGCTCACTAAAAGTATTATCTCAAGCTTGTGTCATTCATTCAAAACCAAATACTGGAGCACTTTGTAGTTTAGGTTTTCTGGGTGATGATTACACTTTAGTTCTCTCTCTTTTGTTCCTTAATAAAAATAATGATAATTGAAAAATAGTATTGGAAGTCAATTTAGTTTCAAAATACAATTTTCCTTTTTTTTAAGTATGGGCTATTACTGCAGTATTTTGAAAGGGTGCTTCAAAGCTGCTGTTTCTGTCCATTCTGTACTGGGAAAAGTGACAGCAGCCTAAATTAAAACATGTAATTAAGTTTTAAATGTATTAATATCATAAGAGCCAGCATGGAGGTTTTCAAGCTTGCATTTTCTTGTCATCAAAGCCATTGACAACCAGGAAATGTTATCTTTTTTAACAGCTTCAGAGATTAGGGGATTCATTTTAGGTGGTTTTTTTTTTGTTGTTTTCTTGTTGTCTTTTATAGTATTTTCAGAATAATATCATTAAATAATGGGAACTATATGCCCTTATTTATTTTCTGAATTTTAAGCATCTTTCCTACTTCATGCTTTGTAGTCTGCAAAACAGTGTTGCTAGCAGAAACCTTCTGATTTAATTCTACTGGGCTTCCCACTTTTATTTAGTGTCTGCTTGCATCTTGAGTGTCATATTGGCACTTGATTGTTTAATCTTGATTTATTTAATCTCCCAATTGGGAGAGTTTGCCTCATACTGTGATTTATGAAAGAGAAAGGAACTGAAATACATTTAATTACCAAATAAACCTAATTTGATTTCAGTTTTCACACAGGATGTTTAGAGACCTTTCCCATTATTAAATGAAGAGTTATTATGCCACCATAGCTGTGCTTTGTACAGTAATTGCTGTTTCCATGTTTGTAATCTTCCTCCCTATTCTTTTTCTGATTATTATTTTCTTCTTCTCCATTCGATTAATTACTCTCAATTAACCCCCTGTTCTATTTATGTATACAACCTTTTGACTTCAATGGTGCTGTGCAATGAAAATCTTTAGTAACGTAACAGTCACAGGAAAGAGTCAATTCTTGGGAAGAAATTTAGAGGAATGTTTTGTTTTTCTCCACGTAAAAGTTTTATTTTCTGGGGGAAAAAAATTGAGAATCCAGATCCACCCCACTTGTGCCAGATGCCCAGCTGACATCACATCTGACCTCCATCCTTTGCCTTGTGGGTGGTGAGACCACACAATGGCTCCATGTCACCATTTTGGGCAAAGCCAGTGACTACCACCCTCCAGGCCTGGTCCAGGTGTGGATTGAAGTGTCCCTGATCCGGGCAGGGTTCTCTGCCATCATGGAATGCTGCCAATGTAACCATCATGGGAATATGTTTGGATCAGTGTTTATCTATCCACTCAACAAAGACCAATTTGCCAAGGATAACATTACCGGGAGCACAAAGCTCCTGACAGCATAGCTCTAAAACTCTTTCTGGCACTCAACCCCCTCCATTGTGACAAGGTCACGATCCCAGGAGGTTTCTCTGTAGGGCTGCTGGACCTACACTGTGTGACAGGGTGAGGAGCTTGGCCAACCATTAGGACCCTGGAATAGAGTCACTGCTTGAGCAGATCCAATTGAGGTGGCTTGGGCAACTGGTAAGGATGCCTTCATGCCTGCCACTGTAGGTGTACCAGGCAGTGGCCCACTGGGATGAGACTCTGGGACGAATCCAGGACACACTAGAGGGATTATATCTCTTGGCTGACCTGGGAGCACCTGGGAGTCCCTCAGAAGTAGCTGCTAGACTGCTGCTGGGGGAAAGAAAGTCTGGTCTGCTCTGCTCAGTTTGTTACCACCATGACCCTAACCGGGAGTAAGTGGTTAGAAAATTAGATGAGATTAGAAAATTTGTGACGATGGAAAGTTGATTGTTTTTAGCTGGGTCTCAGAATACCAAAAATCTGGTTCCAAAAACCACTAGCAGGAAAGTAGTCTAAGATGGAACCTGAGGTTTTTACAATGCAGGGTTGTCAAATTCCGAGCAAATTACCTCTGAAGAAAGACTGTTGTCAAGATAAATTATATTTCCTAAGAGGTTCCTAGAAAACTAGTAAGTTTTATTACTCATTTCTAGGCTCCAAATATCACATATTGCTGTTGCTATCTGCCTTTGCTTAGAGCTTATCGTGGATTCCTCAGTACCTGTAAATGAATGCCACTTTCAAGCACATGACTCTACATTTCACTTATTTGTAGAGTGCACAGTTGTGAAAATCACACATTGTAGCTGTCAAGTAATATTTACGTCTCAGAGTCAAACAGAGATTGAATCTAACAGTTATATGTTTAAAGGCAAGCACGTTATTATGACATTTCATCATGTTGGAATGGAATAGAACCTAAATAACAAATGTATTGTATTGAAGAAGTGTTATGAGGCATTATGATCAGTTGCAGTGCTTTGTGACTGCTTTCCTTTTCCCCTCATGCTCTTTCAAATGTATAACAGGTTGTAGTTTCTCAACAGTATTTCTTCAGGGATACAGAAGTTGAGATAAAAATATAGTGATCAGCAGTGGATGTATATAGAAGGCAGCTTCTGGCTTGTTATAAGCCTGTGTTGGAAAAATGTCAAAATTATATCATAATTGTACCTCAGTATGGCACAGCAACAATGGAACAGGGAATTCTGTGCTGGACACAGAGATGGCACAGATCAAAAGATACTTTTTTGATATTATACCAGTCTTAAGTGTGAATGTTGGAAACTTACATGCAGTTAAAGTGTTTAATGCAAAAAAAAAAGAATGAGCTCCTTTTGTTATTCTCCAAAATGTATTTCAATTATTTGATTTAATTATGTGTACTTGCCTCTTCCTAAGTGTGTGTAGCACATTATTATGTTGTAAGGTGCAATATACTGGAAATACTGAGTGTCTATTCTCAGGCAGCATTATTGCACAGAAATGGCATCCAGTGCTATGAAAGTAGTTTCACCAATAACATACAGGTCATGTGCAAGTGCTACCATAGATTTCTGTTTCAGTGTAAGCTCCATCTGCACTATCAGCTTGATTATACACCCAGATTACTTGTAAACATGGGTGTCCCCGCTTCATTTTAAATCAAATAACTTGCCCTTTAATCTGTTTCTGTGATAAATCTCATGGGGAATTTAACCAGATTCTGTCAGTACACTACAGAAAGCATCTGTTCTGTTATGACAGTGGTCATCCGCATGTGCATGAATTTCCCAAAACTGTTTTCTTCCTGATATTTTACCATTCTATCTATCCATTTTTGTGATGGAAAAATAAACAACCTATTAGTGTTGGCCTGATATATGGAAAAAGTAACTGGTTTTCAGATTTTTTCCATTGTTAAGTTTGGCAGTGTTTTTTTCTTTAATGTACAGGTAATTTAATTCTTCCAGGTACTACAGTACTAAACAACATATGTAAGGTTTTATATACAGTGTGCCAGCTATTCTAATTATCCACAACATGTCCAAAAGTATATTGTTATGTGTGATAACAAAATTAGCTACTTAAGAGTAGATTTGGTTTAAGAAATCAGACACACTCTGTGCTCTTGATTACTGATTTCCTTACCACACTCTGAGGAAATAGTGTCTTTTCATATACTGTGTTTACATTTAAATTTGTTACAATATTTGCAAGATGACACTTAAAAGTCTACATAGGTAAATCAAAATCATCTTTGTCACCAGAGTAATGCACTTAACAGAAATAGAAATAGCAACCACAGTGAATTGTCTTCCACAATCCACCTATTTAGTGCTTTGAGGTTCATTAATGTTATGCATTGGCGTGTTTAAGGTTTTTTGTCACTGTGAAAACAGGACACAGTGAGTCTCAACAGTGTTCTATGAGGTGACATTGTGATTCATACTGCATTGGGTTTTAGCCTGTAAGCATTTCCTGAAGTGAAAAACGTATAAGACAAAGTTGATTGAATTGTATTTATTGATTCACTAAAGAAGTCATTATGTTGTCACAGACTACCAATCCATCAGATGAGTGACACTGTAGTCTTACAGCTGCAACTATAAGATGGGGAAAAAGCTCATTATGTTTATCAAGAACAAACTTGACATGTATGAAGACAGAAAATGTTTTGCTAGTAAACATTTATAAAGAACATGGGTGACATAAACAGGTTCTAATTCATGCCTTATACCAAGGATTACATCACGTCACTATCGTATCACTTTCAATAACCACTTATTTAATTGAGCGTCACGGTGGCCTGTCCCAGGAGGCACTGGGCGCAAGGTGAGACACCAGTCCATTAAAAGTCGTGCACAGACAAAATCATGGACACACTCACACAAGGGCCAGTTTTCAAAGAAGCCAATTAACCTACCAACATGTCTTTGGACTGTGGGAGGAAACCCATACCAACATCGGGAGAACATTCAAACAGTCAAGCAGATGGCACCCCAGGAGATGAAAACAGTACCCCATCTCTGCGAGACACCAATGCTAACTACTGCACCACCGTGCCACTCTTCTGAGGCTTACTTAACTTGCAAATCTCTCCTTTACCTCATTATAAACCTACATTATACAATATAGTAACTATAAAAATGGTTTAGTTAAACCTCTGTAACAGCCATTCTATCAATGGCACATCATACAGTGGATAAATGAACAAAATAACTGAAATCATAAGTTTCATAGGTACCTGCTTGTACCTTTTTATTAAACCAAAATGCATTTAAATCTTAGTTTTATTAAATTAAGACAAAAATAGTCATATTTTATGCATTTTATGCATATGGCTTCCATTAGCTATACTGTATATTGAGCTCTGCACCTCCTGGGGTTCAATCGCTGTTGATCTCCCACAGGTGACCCTGTGACAGCGGCCCTGTAGACAGCAGTTACTTCAGCTCAGCCCAAAGATTGGGTCAGAATTCTATACCATCTAGATTTTGAGGGGCATGCTAGCATTTCCATAACATTCACTGCACTCAAAGCTGTTACATGTAGAGTAAGGTTATTGGAAGTTCATACTGTCAGATTCTGAAACCTTATCGATGACACAACCATCAGAGTGGAAATGTTTCAAAATTAGAATAGACCTAATAGCATATGATTATGGTATTTGAAACTACTATTTAAAAAACTGTGTGTAAATGTGTTATTGAAAGTTATGCCTTCAAATGAGTTAAAACTATGTTACATTGATGTTATTTGTATGTCACAAGTAAACAATCTGGTACCTTCACTGTCCCATGTGCATCTCCTCTCTCCCACATTGAGAACCAGGCATCTTGTGATGTACAGATTAAACACGGTCCCAACTGCAGATAGCTTATCCATTTGATGAAGCAATTTTAACCTTTATTTCAGCTCCAACCAAGAGACTCCCCATAAGAAAGCTGAGTTGTAAATGAATCCTTTATTGAAACAGTGTGAAAAGGAAGTCCTTTGCAAATAAACACAATGGTCTATGAGCTATAACACTCCACATGAATCCCAGCTAAAAGAAGTGTTACTTGAGCCTACGGGAGTTTCAAAGGTACTGCTGCTTTATACCAGCTGACTGCAGGTTCCTGATATGTCTCCTCAGTTGTTTTTATACCTACTTGTTTTCATTCTTTAATGTGACAATCTCAAGTTTGGGAATAAGCCTATTTAATAAACTGACTTAAGTGCAAGGCATGTTTGTTTTAGTTTGTTGTTTGGAATACCCTTCCAGAATGAATGAATGAATAAATAAAAAATAAACTAGATAAGTAAATAGAAAATAGGTCAAATATACAGTTTGTGGGTTAAAAATGTATCTAATGTCATCTTTGGAAATATGCAGCTCACAGTGTTGAGATTGCACACTTGCCATTGTAAAACTCCTCCCTTTGATGCAGAATAGGCTCTCCAGATTGCCATTAGTGGCTGCTAATAGACCTTGTCATAAAAAGCTGTTCAGCTTCACAGAGAATACGCATTTCTCAAAACAGCAGGTGCATATTTGCAGCTTCAGCAATGACAGCACTTCTCCATGTTTCTCATCCTCTGACATTTTCAGCTACATGCCAGGCTTCTTGTTCAAAATAATGTTAACTAGCAACAATTTGTATCAAAAATGCTCTTTGTCCCTATAGGTATTATGAAATTATATTTTTTTTTCCTAAATGTAGATTTTTATCTGTTTTGATATCTGTCATTTTTTCCAAAATGCATGTATAATTAAAAAAATAAATTTTGAAGCAATTCAAGGCTGCCTTTTAATATGGAGTTTCACGCTACAGACATGCCCTTTTGAAACATTGCTGTGTTTATCAGCATGATAATGCAATGTATCTCAAAAGGGCATTTTTAAAGTGTAGCAACCAATGGTGCATGTTTATCCACATTTTATTTGCTTATTTTGTGTTGCTTATTTTTTTGTTTTTTGCCTGCTTAGCAGAATGTATACCTTTAGATTTATTTGATTTTCAGAGAGAATACAGGATAGACAGTATCATTTTATCATTTTGTAAAGTGCTTTGAGAAGCCACCTTTAAAGGCGCTATATACAGTAAAATAAAATTTATTATTTATTATTATAAAACCTATAATGTGTTTGCTTTGCTACTTTAGTTTGTTAAGAGCTACCTAGTTCTCATCTTTAATAATTGGAGAGTTCTTGATGTTGGCCACATTGGTTTGAAATGTAGTCGTGAATTTCTCTTATCATAAAGGCACAATCTGCCAAATGTCCCCGAGATATTTGGAATCCTACACAGAAAACCACTTTTAATTACCAACCAAAGCAAAAGCACAGTGAGAGGGGCAGATTGAGTCTGGGAGGAGAAATAAACTCCTCCTGCCAACTATGATTCTGTATAATGTTTGATCATCGAAGGGTAGCATGGACTAACTGCATACTAATGTACTGTTGTGTTATTAATTTTTTGATGTCTGTATTCTGTTCTTGCATTTCCTGAGACATGGTTTGATGTGACAATGCAAACTTAAAGTGATGGGTTTTCATTGCACTGGCTGAATAGACAACAGTAAGCCACAGGTAAACATGTAGCAGGGGTCTATCTAATGGTAAATAACCTTTGGTGACTAAATATTATTGTCAGAGATGGTGAATGTATGCCTCCTGATTGTCTCTGCATCTCTTCTATCTCCCTTGAGTGTTTGCCCAGCTTTTTATAACAATTCCATTCACCCTGAAGCCACTGTGGAAGAGGTATCTGAAATAATTTTTGATGTTGCTTAGAAATTGCATTGCTAGGAACTACGTCCCTAGATATTCCTGAATTAATTCTGGGAGATTTTAATCATTACACTCTAAAATATGCTTTCGACTTATCAGTATGTGACTTTCCCAGGTAGGTGTACAGAATTATTGATTGATGTCTGCTCATCTCTTACAAAGCCTTTTTTAGGTAGGTCTGTTCACAATACCGAGCTGCTCAGGCTTGTTTATGAATGAGAGATGAGATCAGTACAAGACTTGGAAAAATAAAATACTGAACAGTTAGAGGGTTGTTTTAACAGTGCAATGAAATGTATCCCAAGGAGGATATCCATGAACTTGTTGATGTGGTGTCTGAGTATATAGTATTTGTGTGTCGACTCCTAAACATTTAAGTGCTAAATGTGGAATTATTAAAAACAAGTTTTTTTCTCAGGGAGATGCAGAGCTTAGGAGTGTGGAAAGAAGTGAATAGAAAAATCAGTAAAGCTAAAAGTCATTACAAAGAACTGATGGTGCATATCGGGTGATACTAGGGTTCCATGGCAGGGGTTTAAATCTATGTCCAGCACTACTAGGAAGAGCAATGTGAATATTTTACTCGTGTTGAATGTCTCGGAAGGCCAACATCAGTCAAATTATCTACAGTAAACGTGTTTTATACCCATTTTGAATTAAAAGCTACAATTACCACAGATACAAATGCCGACTTCCCTTAATCTGATAATTTTAAGATTGACACAGTAGAGGTATGTAGGCAGTTTAGGAGCATATAAGTGTACAGGCCAAACTCTGTGTGCAGTTCTTTTGGACATTTTAGGTGTGTGATATTTTTAGTTGACTTTTTCTGCTTTATATTTATAAATCATCTCCTCTCTTCGAAATAATAAGAATAAGAATAATTGATTATTCCAAGTCCCCAAAATACCAGGCCAATTGAGCTTAACAACTACAGGCCTGGCCACCGCTCACCCCTATAAAAAGTCTGAAGAGAATAATAAAACAACTCTTAAAAGAGAAAAATAAAACAACGTTATGAAAGACCCGCAGGACCTCACTGATACCCTGCAGTTTGTGAATTGGAAAAGGAAAGGAAATGATGATGCAATATTAACCTTCTTAAACATGCTTTATTAAAATCTTTACTCAGCAAAGTAATTATTTTATTTTCCTCTACTTTTCATTCAGCCACTCTTATTGGCACAGAAGCTCTCAAAGAAGTTCAAATTAAATGGTAACTTGATTGGAGGATTTTTTCATTTTTAGTGGGAAAATATTCTGATGTGTGTTGTACTTCTATATAGATCATCATAAGGCTGTGTCTTGACCTTCTTGCTGTACATTTTTGTAATGTATTGATTGTGAAAGCAAACATATGTATTATAAAGTTTTCTGATGACACAGACTTTCAGTTTATTAAGGAACACACATTATTATGTGCCTGTTCTAAATAATTGTATTGAAGAGTCTGATGTGTATTTGTATTTTGTATTCTTTTGTTTTCAAAACTCAATGTGGATTTTGAAAAAAAATGTTTTTCTAAACCCTGCTGTAATTAATGATCAAACTGTAGAGTTTAACTATGATTACAAGTATTTGGGATACTAAGATAGGGTATACTCTATGTTGTAAAAACTATTTAAAACAGGCTCACAGATACTTTTTTCTAAGGTATATTCATTTTTTTAAGGTGGAATTAATTCATTTAATACTTTTCTATAAATCATTTAGATTTATTCATCATATCAACCTAAGGGAATGTCCTAAATGCTGTCTTCTGGAATAGGGTTCTTAAGAAAACTAAGAGCATAATGTAGTGTGTGGCACACCCTTACCACTGTGAATTTGCATTATGCCTCTGTGCCCTAAGGAGCAATGGAAATAGACTTAGAAAATTGTTTATCCCCTTGCAGTTTCATTGTTAAACAATATAATATAATTAATTTATAGATATTGTGTGTCCTGACCTCTTTCTTGGGGAGGGTTGTTTTTGCTATATTGTTGTGTTGAATTCTGCAGCAAAACAAATTTCCTTTAGAAAATAATGAAATTTGAATTGAATAGATAAAGGATTTAAAATTGCACCTTTGCGATGTATAGGATATTCTGTGAAACTTTCTCAGTAACCTATTCCATTGCTTATTTAAATGGCCAAGCCTCCCCACACACCACATTGCTTAACTGCAGTACTTAACTGTGATGAGTAAATTGTACTTACTATGCAAGGGATCTCTCATGTTCTCTGCTTTAGGTTAGCACTTTTTAAAATTGGTTTCATTTTAGATGTACAGAATTGGTAATGCCATTAATCAGAACTTTGTTTTTAGAGAAGCACTTCCAGAACATCTTTTGATTTAATGGGAACACTTTATGATTTAGGAGTCATTGTTTCTTTGCAGTCATTGGCTGTATTATTTATCGTGCCTGCTATCTGAAAACAGCTTTTCTCCACTATAAATTATTTGAAACCATATTTGAGCAAATATTTCCTGATATTAAGTGAAATACCAATTCACATTTCATGCTATACCGAAAATAGTATTCTGTATGAATCTAAGTGTATTTTGTTTTACTTGCAATACAGTATTTGAATTCTGTGTAGGAGAGTGTTTATTATAGATTCTGGCCACCTAACCGAGAATTTTATCTGTCTCTGGAAGGCTTTTCTTAGGATAGTGATACATATTAGAAACAGCAGTATACAAGCCTATCACAGAAATAAATTTGCCATCAGCATTCCAATGTGTCTTGAGAGTAGCTTGCAAGACTAATGGAAAAGCACTGTTTGTTTATAAGAGGACTATGAAAAGTGTCAAAAAAACACCATTATATTGTCAGTCCAACAAGTCAAAAGATTTACTGAAAAACATAAAACCATAGGTTTAGGTAAACACATACATCTGAGAGCTCTGCTTTGCATTGTGATTTTTAAATATAGATTTAGTAAATATGTGATCTTTGGATTACAAAATGAAATTAAAATGGATGTTGTGCTCCAAAATTTAAACTGAAAAATAAAATTCTTGATAGGCAGTTCCAAGCACGTAAGATAGTTTTCAAAAAGGTTTTATTTGTCAGTACTTCAAGGTGGAGGGTGCAGTTCATATGAAGCTTTATAGAATTGCACTCACTGCATTAATTTAAACTTACCATTTTCCTTTTCATCATTGAAGAAATTTACATAAACTGCATCTTTGCACTCCCAAAGCAAGGTTTGAAATCTGTAAAGTAGGATTGTTCGTGCAATTTTAAGAAGCAGTATGGGTATTTCTGCTAGGATATATTGTTATGAACACAATTTTTCTACAAAGTTTACAAAAAGAAATGTTGAGGGATCAACTGTAGCCATTTAGAGAATGCCCAAAAGGTAAGAATTGGAAAGGAATGCAATGCATTCTCTGTGCTTTCTGTGTGTTGCTCTTTAATTGACTGATCAACATGAAAAATTATCCATGTAAAGTGTTAGATAGTGGTAACTGAATAAGGTATCCTTAATATGCTGCAAGGATAGTTGTTGGAAGTTGTTGGAACAGAAGAATAGAAACAAAATGAAAAGTTAAAATATAAACCAGTCCATATCACCAGATTGTGCAGTTAATGATTTACAAAGTAAGTAAATGAGTAGTATTTATTTTCCAGAAATCTGCAGCTTAATATCTTAATTTTTTAGAACTGTTTTTTAGGATGTATTTGAGTAGTTTCTAATGATATTAAATATCTTCCTGGCAGTAAAATTATGAAGAATATTTTTGTGGTGAAGCATCTCAGCTTTTTAAGAATAGGGTTATCTTGTGAGTGTAGACAGATAAAGTAGTAGGTATGTTTTATCCTGTGTCTCCTTTTATGTGTACCTCTATAATTATTCTTTAAATAGTTATTAAAGTTACATATATATAAGAGGGCAGGGAAGCCTTAAACTGCAATTCTGAAAGGAATATAAACAGGCTCCTGACTGGGAGTTCAGTAACTAAACATTCCAATCAAGAAAACTGTTGAGCTGTCCACATGCTTGCTTTACTTATCTTTCTTGACGAAAACTGTGAAGTAACAAATAGGAAAATTAGGATTGGGCTTTTTTCTTCAAAACAGAACTTCATGAGCATTCTTGTGGCGCTCCCCTTGTATAACAAGTCTGAAGACATCAGACAAATTATGTATGCATTCTAATTAAACCTTTGCGCTTGAAGATTACTTGCTGAATGTTCCACATTTATTAAGGCAATGTACTTTTAATTGGGTAAACTCCAGTATCACTCAGCTGAAGACAAACTACTAATGCAGTGTGTTAAAGCCTGAGAGAAAATCGTGGAAGGCAGTGCCAGTTTTCATAATCATTTACTGTACTTTATAGCATAATTTTCACCTTCTATTCCAGAAATGATTCAAACCAGCATGCCTGTAAAGAACCTGAAATAACTCAAGAATACAATGGCTTTTTTGATGGTATAGTGCTGAAAAAAGCGAAGTTTTAAAATTCAGTAATTACAATAACAAAAATGAATAAATTAAACTGTTATTAAATATGTATCTCTATACTACTGCTTCTCCTTCTTCAAGCACCAGTTCAACAGTGAGATTGTCCTGGATGTAATCACAATTGTTTAGTGTTGCTAGGCAATAGCAATTCTTGATATCTATGTGCTGTTAAGGTCTAAGGTTGATGCTATCATAGTGGAGCTTGCTGTGGAAAATATATATGGTTAGAAAAAAATGGACTGCTACTTTGTTGTGATATAGTGATCCATAGAAAAGGTTATAATATCTTGTTAAAAGCTAAGGTTGAAGTATGCATATGGCATGTTTAGGTGTCATTCTAGTGTTAACTGGGTGCTAAGATGAGTATTGAATAGGGTCTTGAATTTTATAAGACCATGAAGCTGGAAGAATTGGCCCTGTGTCCTAGGAAGTAATGTTATGTTCACATCTAAGATGATAATTGTCAATATAATTGCTCTTCCCCTCTTTGGAAGACCTTTAACAACCTCTGCTCTGTGCCCTTCCGGGACGTTTTTTTGTTTTGTGGCAAGTAGCTCACCCTTAATACCAATTTCCTGGTGAATTGAGAAGAGTTTGAAATTTTTGCAGATGTTGATCATTCACAGAAACGGATTTTAGACCTTCCACCTCCTCTTCAAGTGAAAGGAATTGTGGAAGTAATTATAGCCTGCAAACTTAATTATTAGAACCGTGTGACGATGTTTCATGTAGCTAAAAGTGTTAGGAGGTAAGGAACAGCAAATGGTATGTCATTACCATCAACCTCTCCCAAACAATTTTAAGAAATAATTAAAAGGCCAGTGTTTCTGCTGCTCTTCTGGCAAACTATGATGAAGATTTGCTTTTCCAGCTTCCAAGGGGTAGCTCAGAAGACACTGAAAAATTGGAAGAAATACAAATGCTAGAAACTGCAATCAGCTAAAGGTAAATTAACAGGTCGAGACCAAATTGCTTCTTGTCAGGTGAAAGGATTCTGGTAAATTGCGGAAGAGGGAAGTCCTTGATTTGATGAGAGAGTAGACTTGAAAAGCAGGTTCTAATGTGATTTTTAAATCGATACCAGAAACAAGTTCACTGTTTTCTTGGTAGAAGGAATCCTTTTTAAATCTGTCAGAAGGAAGTTTCGTCTACTAAGTTTTCTATGAAATAAAGAAGCTTGTGTTGCATGTTGTGTTTTTTAAAATAGTTTGAACAACTGCATCACAAGGTGAAAGAAGCACAAGCCTAGCAGTCCTACACTGTGTACAGCAAGTGTCTGATCTCTTAGAAAACAATTGTTACTTGTAACATAAATTTATTTTCATAGCCCTATCTCACTGGTTCTCTGTACTCAGGAGAATACATTCATAAGTCTAACGTTCCTAGTAACACATTGGCAGTGAGCTCTGTTAAGATGGCAGTGACATTATTACGTGAGAATGAGGCACAGGATAACTTGAGCACAAGTGCAACTGCGAATTACCTGTCTTTTTGTTCAGGAAAAACAGCTGCTGAAACAAGGGTCCAAAGTGACCAATTAATGTAGAGCTGAAATGTGTTTTGTCAGCGTGGCCCTTAGACATGACAGTGCTTGGCAGGGAGAGTCTTCTACTGCTAGTTTGAAAACCAAATCTTGCTGGTCTAGAATACAATTACAGTACATGCATTCAAACAAATGTTTGTTTTCTTTACTTCTTTCCATAAAGTAAACATAACCAGAGGAAACATCATTGTATTATGTGAATTCAGTACATGTTTAAGATGGTCCCAGAATCATGGTCTCGTTTACCACAAGTCTATACTGACTATCCAGTTCTTACTGCACGTCTATAGTGAACCCTTCTTGATCCTTGTCATTTGATGATAATTGATTTAAAATATTTTTTAATAAAGAAAAATACATGCTGCTGAAGTCTAGGACTAGTTTTAGGTTGTTTTCAGTTGAGCATTAAGGTGTTATTAAAAATCAGACATAGGCAAAAAAAACGTTTCTTTATACTTCCTAGGAGTCCTACCTCTCAGTTACTCTCAGTTACAGACAAAATCACTATTATCCCTTCTATATTCAAGATTGTTTATGTATTCTTCTGAAGTAGAGTAGTGAAGAACAGCATTACAGTGGGCACCCTGCATGTTAGAACTCAGTAGCCATTTCAGTAGCCAGTAGAACATTTCAGATATAATAGCAAAAGAGCTATTCAATGACAGCTCAATGTTGGAAGCTCCCATTTCACCTCATTTTATGTGATTAATGTGTGTTCTGCCATCAGTAGTAGCAGGTAAAGAGTGGTAATTAAAGTAAAGAGAAAGAAAACGCAGGAAAAAAGCTACAGGCATTGTAATACATATTAAAGAGGTTTTAAACACCAGCTGTACTGCTGAAGAGGACATTGTCAAGACAGTTCGTGGGTGTTTTATCAGTCCAGTTTTAATGCACAAACCACATAATCATAACCTTGTGATTTCTGTCTTTCAAATATCTCTGGAAAAGAAACAACAGAAAGGTACTACAAAGTCTACAGGTTATGAATAACAATGATTACCTATAATGTCTTTTTTTTGTAGTGAAAATTTGCAGAACTTCAAAGGGTTCTTTCCTTACACATTTTTCGTCATGTATTCAGAGCACACAGACAACAAATAGCCTAGAATCTGAGATGTAACATGACAGAGTACTATCTTGAAATGCAATGGTACATTATTAATGGTCAAAACCACGAAAAGAAAAGTGTTAGGTCTTTTAAATAAAAAAATGATGGTAAGCATTTTATCTGGTTTCTGGTTCAGCACCATACACACCTCAGTCAATTGTGATAATAAATAGAAAGATGGAGTCCCACTCTACTGTGCTGCAAATGACTTGCCTAATTTGAAATTTGATATCCTTGTCTTTATTTTTAAATTAGTGTTTTTTTTTATTACACCAAAACTCTGTCATGCTATATCCATTGTATTTAGTTAACCACAATTGTGCTCAGTACAGGTAAATAAAGTCATGCATTAAAATTGAGTCTACATAAAGTATCACTAAATTATTCAATGGAACAATTAAGGTTACAAAGCAATTTTGTGTACTCAGTTTCATTCTTCAGCGGTACAAAACATAACCTTCTGAAATCTTGGTGTTTACTTGAAAACACCGTAAAAAGCTTTAAGTATTGTCAAAGATGACAAGCATTACTTAGAATAAAAGGTGCCTCAGTCTCTGTTCTAACATGCTATCCTGCAGTGCTAAATATACACAACCTAGTGTGTTTTAACTGCAAAGGCCAATTCAAGTTAGTTAAAAGCATTTTCCTCTGACTTTGAAGACCACTTCAACTAGGATAAAGCACACAAAAATAAATAACCTAAGGTATAACAGAACAACAACTAGAGATGAGAGATTTTTCATTTTGCCATCTCGTGCTGTCAAATTCATAAAGGCACAAAAGACAAAATCACCCAAAGAAAAATAAACACAATAATTGCTGTAGTGTTCAAAATATTTTCTTTCTGTACCTCTGTAATCCTATCTAAATGTGAAGCTTTTCTCTGTATCTTTTTTTTAATGCACTGTAGCCTTGTGCTTTTACAGGTTAGTCTGAGGTGCATTCAGGCAGCTCTATTTTTATCCCCGACAATCAAGTGTATTTTCACTCAACATAAAGACTGTCACCCTGTGCATTGTTCTAATGGGCTGAAAGCTGCATGGGCAGTGGTCAAATTGTGCTTCAATTCCGAATTCCATGAAAGACCTGCATTACAAAACTTCTGATGCTGCTGCACAATTTTCAGATGGAAAAAGTTTATATCACAATCAGACTCTTCTATGTAGAAGACTGAAACGTGCTAAAAATAAAACAGTTAAGAGAGTCAATGTGTTTATTTTCAGTTTTGGTGTTTTTTAATGTGTGTTTTTTTTGCTATTTAGTCTCTTGTTCTTCTACAGATGCTTACATCTTTTTTTCCCATCTCTGTTTTATTCTGTGTGTCAGTAATCAGCAAGCCTTTCTTTTGGAGAATGTTCCATGCAACAACGCCAGCTGTAAGGACGTGGGACGAATGTTCAGGGTCTTTTGGGACCTCTCTGACCTGAGTCACATTACCAGTGCTGTGGTGGCAACCTTCTTTGACATTTATGAAGACGTGAGTGCCACTCTTTTTGCTGTGCCTTGTTTTTCTGATTGTTTTTATCTTTCGTTATTTAAAGCCTAACAGGAAATCATTGTTAAAAGTGTGGAAATCCATGTATGAATCCTGGTTTAAGCTTTGCAATTAATTAATTTCTTGGATGGTAGTTGATCAAGCAGTGGCAAATAAGTAGAGCTATCGCATTCAAATACTTTAAGATTAAAAAAACTGCAGGAATTGATTATAAGGAACCTGTACCTAAGGGGGTTATTAAGAGTACATTTAATGCAAACTAGTAATCATTGTATTATAAAGAATAAAGGGCGTTATGTTGTTAGAAAGGAGGTAATTATTGTGGATTACCTCTGTAAACATATATGATTAGATGTAAGAGGCTGGTGGCCTAGAGGAATGCCCTTCCATATAGAATTCTTTGTTTTTTTTTTTAAATTAACATTGCTGAAAACTTTTAATATTATTATCTTATCAGGGGGAAATAAAAATAGTTAATAAAGTATAAATGCTCTATAAGCACAAATGCAGTTTGCAGCAGATTATACTTGCAATATTTTCTCATAATACCTCTTACCTAAGACATCTGATGCGCTGCAGGACACAATTAGTTCAAGATGGTCCATGACTGTCTTATAATTAAGTGACAGTGCATTAGAGGAAAAGCAGAACCTTGGGTCCCCAGAGGGATGGTGTAATCTCATAGCTTCTCTCCCTCTTAATACTTTTTCATGTTTAAAGGCGTTTTGACAGTATGTTGGAGGTGGGGAAGCAGAAGTGGTCAGTGGCCAGTAGACTACCAGAGAAATAACAAAGGCACAATAGTATTATATAATGTTGTGCCATGCTCTCTAAATTAGACTTCAAGTGATCCCAAATGTGAAACAAGTAGCTATTTTGTCCTGCCACTACAGTACACATAGACATAGAACCCAGTAAATAACTTCTGCAGATCTAAACAGGAGGATCAAGGGAAATCTGTTTCAGTCTTCATCTGCCAGTAGAGGTCACTGTGTCACAAAGATCAATTAATCTTATGGTTTTTCCTTCACTATGTCATAGTAATAGGCCTAGATTCCCTTTGGTCTGTAACCATAGCCAAGCTTGGAAAGTTAACCAGCTCAGCCTCAGGAATGTCAAGTGACATAAATATTTACAAGGTAATGTGCTGATGTGAGGATAATGATCTGTGGGTGTATATATCTTGTATGTATATGTGTGGTGGTGGCAGGTTTGGTGTAATAAAATTTGTCTGGGCATTTATATCATTAAAACGTCAGAGTTCACTGCTTTTTTTCTGTTTTATAAAACATCTAATGGTGTTGTGAAAGTCTTGCACAATAAAAAAAACAATCACACTAGGTCTTTTTATAGCACTTGAAGAAGGTAATATACCAATCACTGTAGGTCTTTTTATAGCACTTGAAGAAGGTAAAATACAGCAATAAAAAGCTGCTTATCCTCGTTTTGTAACAGATTTAATCAAATTTATCATTACAGGGAATATTAGATATGATCGTGCTCAGCAAAGGAGGAGCAAAAAATGAACTAGCAATCCATGCTTTGAAAAACAACTTTGAGGCTGATGCCTATTTTGTAAAAGTGATTGGTAAGTTATTTTATTTTACTAGTTTCAAATGAAATTGAATTTTAACTGAAGATGTTAGAAATAGGAAAGTTAGATTAAAAATCATACTTTTGATTAAACCAGGTGAGGTGTACAAAAAAACAGTCAATATTGCTGTGTATTTAATATTATGTTTTTTTCCTCCAATCTCTTATTGTCTTTTTCAAGTTAACCACTCTAAACTTTTAGTGAGAAATTGTCCATCGACCATTGACTATAACCATGTAGTGTTTTATTTATTTATTCACTTGAATAAGATGAAGTTGCCATGCAGCTGTCAGATATTGACATACAGTTGTTATTGTGAACCTCATCTGTATTATTTGAAATTATGTTTTAAAGGCTTGATTGATTTTCTTATTCAAAATATTAATTAAAATGTGTATTAACTTTATATAAATTCTGAGCATGGAAGCTCTGCTGAATCTTGTGGTGGTTGTTTCTTTGTTTTAAGGAAAGAAATGGAGTGTGAAGATATATATAGAATATGTTAAAATTGATAATGCTGACATTTTGAAATAGCAAATTGTCAACAAATAGCTTTAGTGCCCTTTAATCTGTGGCTCCAAGGTTTTAATTAAAGATGAACCAACATGTATTTTCACAGTGACAGGAGTCTTGCTTTGCTGCTTGGTTTTTGTCCATGTTGTAATCAGACCTGGGATCCTGTCAGGTTCAATGACTATAGACAATTGCTTCAAACTACAGATTAGCCATGTCTACAGGTCTACAATTAATTCTTTTTTGTTGTGTTAAATGTTTTTTTTATTCAAAAGATTACATAAATAATGCAGCAGTTTTTCAAAATTAAATAGTACTTTTTTCCTTGATTTTTCTTTTCTGTTTTCAGTGCAAATACAAGTAGTGGGTTTCCGAATGATGATGTGTGCAAATCACTAGCTACTCTCGAGTGAAAAGGAGGAACAGCAAAATTTATGGCAGATTTGCATCTGCTCCCCTGCCAGGAGGACTATGCTGATTGCTACATTATATGATGAAGTTGTCAAGCATCAGTAGAGAAAAAAATACACTTCCCTGAAGCTCATTGTGTTAGAAAAAAAAAATGCTTCAGTGCTTCTAATGCCTGCAGAGCAAAAATGTATATGATAGCATTTGTAAGTGCAAAGGGAAAACTGAGTTGATACCAAACCCTGTTTGGGCTCTAGGGATAATGCTTTGCAAATTTACATTTGGACAGTTGAGTTCAGCTTTCAAAAAGGTCTGAGCTTTCTTGTGCAACACTTTACCTAATGACTGTTTAACAAGGTAGGCACTTGAATCAGTATTTCGGACTCACCAATAAGAATTCATAAAAACATGGGACATGTTGCAAATGACAAGAGATAATCTAGCCCAGTTTATTTGGTAGCTGATTTGCTTCATCAGTATAAAATATTATCCAGCCATTTCTTAAGAGAGTTTGGGACTCAACCCTTTAGCTGGGAAGCCTCTTTTAGATATCCACAACACAATGTGTAAATCAAGGTTTTTTATACTTCAGCCTACTTTAATTCACTTTTATTTGCCAATTGTAACCTCATGTCCCCCTTTTAAAACTGAGTGTGACATAGTTCCTTTATTGACTAACTATAGTACTTCTCTCTGTCTAATCCTCTCAGCCTCTTTTCTTCTAGTTTTCAGATACCAGGATCAACTCATATTCTTATTTGAGCTCTTTTTAAGGATATAATATCCTTGTTTGTGGTATGCTCACTAGAACTGAGCACAGTATTCTGAATGGCGACTATTTACTAGTATAGTATAAAACGCGGGAACAATTTGCCTTGGTTTTACTCTTTGTTTACTCTTTCTGTCATATAAGCAAATATTCTGTTTGCTCCGCACAATATGTCCTCATTAAGACTACTGTAGTTGAATCTCTTCTTAAACACCCAGATCCTTTTCATGCATATCATCCTGCAATACAGTACGTCCCTACTAGCTGTGTAGCTTCAAAAATCCGTTGGTACTTATATTAAATTTCATTTGTCAAGAGTCTGTCCACTCCATGATGCTGTCATCTTGTAATTTCTATTTCTGTGTTTGCTGCTTCCCTTATTTTTTTTAGAACATCTGCAAATTTAATTAGTTATCCAAATCAAAATCATTGTTTTTTGACCTGTAGATCAGGAAGAGCAAAGGACCTAAAATGGGTCTCTCCGGGCTGCTTCGAATCTGCCCAATTAGTGGCAGTGCCCTTTAGATGACACAGTTGTCTAGTGTTCATTTAACCAAGTCTTATCTTAGATACCTATGTCTTCTAAGAATGAAGCTTTTATAGGGGACCTTATCCAATGCTTTCTGGAAATCTAAATGTGTCATGTAATATGTTTTTTGTGGGGGGGGTCCTTGTTGCTTCTTTGAAAATTTGTAAGATCCTTCCTTTCTAAATCCTTGTTCTTAAAATGTTTTTGGTTTTTTAAGTACTCTTCTAATATAGCTTTAACTGTGGTTTCCATAACTTCACCATTAAGAGAACTAAGATGGACTTGCCTATACTTAATTTGCAATCCTTCAGTCTGAGATTAAAAATATTTTAGCATGGGATCTCTGAAGAACATCCCTCATTACTAAAAGTATGAAGAATGGAAAAATGTCATCAGGCTTAGGCATGTTATTGTTTTTTTAAGATACCACTTGAGCCCCTGTAGATCTGTAGATTAAGTTACACTAAAATTACCCTGCTGGAGCATGTTATTGACTAAATTAAATTTTCTTAAAAAGCGAAATTTGTATGTCCTGAAAAAAAACTCTTAAAAGCTACCCAAGTTAAATTTAGTTTTTTTACCTATAAATGCTGTATAAATTACCTATAAATAATCAAACTTAATATTTTCTAAAAATATTAAGTGGAGGTTAAGCCTTAGTACAATCAGAAACTGCCATAGATATCTGGATAACTTAGATGAGAATACTTATGATAGCAAGAAACTTTCTTTAACTGTGTCTACAACTTTATTTAATCACAAGGTTTTACATGCTTGAAGCATCTTAAAGATTTTGCTGAAAGGATAAAAGAAACAGATGTTTCTAGGGGTATTACAGGGGTTGAAGAGACTGAAATGAGAATGTAATTGCTAGTCTTTGACAGCTCTCACTTGACTTCTTTTCTTCAAGGACAGCAGGCGATTTCCGCCAGCATTAGTTCCCAAACTGTTATCGAACAATCAGCTTTAATATTGACTTTACGTCTAGGTTTTTTAGAGGATGACATTATAAAAGATAGGTTTCTGGATGTCAGAAAGATTGAACTAATTGCAGCATTCAGCACTAATTCAAGTCATGGCTTCATCATTTGAAATACACACTCATTTGCCTGCTGTGCTGGCGTCATGTTGGCGTTTTATAGCAATTAATCTGAGAAATCAGTATCTTGTGGCAATTAATTAAAATAGCTCCTCTTATTTTTGTCTATTACTGTAGCTAAATTCTTTGTTTTACTGTGCTACTGGCACCCTTTATTGAGCTGTAAAATGTATTCTAATCACTCCCTCTTTTAGATTTTTGTTGATCCAAATTGACATTTAATTTAGAGGAGTTAATAAACTGAAAATTGATTAGGGGCAATATGTCACAAAAACCTTATTAAGAAGCTACCCATTGCTATGAGGGTAAGAGACAGACCATTAACTCAGCATGTGGGTCCCAAGCTATTACAGAACCTATGGCTATTGTATTTGTAGACTTGCAGTGTGATTGTATGCTAATGGCAAGAATGTTAATCTGTCATGCATAATATGTTGATCAAGGTTTAATTGGTTTTATTTTTTGTCCAGGTTTCTTTTTAAGCATTTTCCAGTAAACTGCCTTTTATTTAAATGTGTTAATTGTTCTCTTCCAAGAAAAATTTTAAACCTGAGCATTGGCCCAGGTGTCTCTGATGTTCATTTCACAATTATATATTCATATGTACACAGAAACCCATTCCATTATATGTTATATGTGCATCTATATTTTTATATATAAAGGGAGAATGTGGTATTAATGTTGAGGTTGCGGTGTTGTCAGTGACAGCTGCATGACTAGCACCTGTCTAGGCACTCCAGGTCTTGCAGTGTGAAAATTCTCAGCTTCGCCGACAATAGCCTGTGCCACAGGAAAACACGCAGGAGCCCCATCCCTGTCCTGCTGGTCCTAGCGCTACATACAAGTTAATGGGCAAAATCGAAATTCCTTTTAAAAATGTCCTTTGTGAATCCAAGTTTAATTATTAAGGAATAAGTCATGAAAAGAAAATGTTAAAGTATTTTAAGAAATCAGCACTGTTTTTTTTTTGTATGACACATGATGTGTCATTTTAAAAAGCCTGTTGGTAAGGTGTGTTTCTTTTTAAACTCTAAAAAGTAGCTGAATGACAGAGATTCAATGATTTTGAAAAAAAATCTTTGTGTGATCTGATCGATTTCTTTCAGCAAAGCTAAATACCACTCAGTGAATTAATGCCCTCCCTCCTCCTTTGGGAGATTATATGGTCAGATTCTGAAACCCTTATGGTATTCTGAAATTATGGTATATGAAACTACAAATTAAAATTGTTTTTCTTTATGTTGCCTTGTTCACATGTTACCAACAACAGTGGCTTGCAAATGTGTTGAAAGTCTGTTACATTGATGTTATGCATGTCAGGATAAAGCTCTCTGGTACATCTAATGCCCTCTTACATCCATTCTGTCCTTTCACGTTGAGCTGCAGCATCACATGATTTACAGACTAACCACTGACTCATTCTCATTATATTGGTTTATTTTAATACAGGCCACTGTGGTTGCTGTATAGTTATCAGGTGCTGAGATACTGTAGTATGATACTATGGCACAGCCATGTTATATTAAAATTGGAAGTACATTTTAAAGATAACACTATTCACATCTTCCCAGTAGACACAGTAGAACTAAGACACTCATTTCCAACCAGATTTTTGATGGTTTCAAGTTCAACTATTTGTAAAGAACCAACATATCACGGTGTTTAATTAAACAACAGCGAATCAATAGTGATTTATTGAGAAATTGAAAGGGGACAAAAAAATCGGTCTCATTATGCAGAAGAACATCCTGTCAAAAAAATAAACCAAAGGAGGTGATTGCACTTCTCTCATATTGGTATGCAAATTGCACATAATTCAAATACATCTGCAGCCTTTATCCCGTCAGGAATGAAACCTCTTGAATTGGAACTGTGTAGCCATCTGTCACTAATAAAATTGAAATCTAACACGTCCATAAAAGTAGTTATTATAAGTAAAGAACTCCTTCAACAAAAATCATTGAGCACACAATACGCCTTTTCCTTCTAGTAGACATTTAGTGTCAGAATGTTCATCCATGATGGTTTCTCTAAGCAAATAGTGGTCTTTTAGAGCAGTATTAAATGATTATGTACCATGTACTACAAAAGAAAATTGACAGTTTTAAAGCATATTTTTCCTATAAAAGAAAGATTAAGAGTTCTTTTATCCAAGTGAACTTATTTCCTTTTACAATTATTGTCCATATCTCTAACAGTATTGTCATGTTTATTCCAGTGTTGAAAGAAAGCTACTTTTGTTGTAAACAGATTTTGTTGTAAAAACATTTTTTTTTTATAAATGCTATAGGTTTCTCAACCAGTTTTCTTCAAATTTGGTTCTTAGATTATAAGGATCAGAACTCTGCTGCCTCTCATAAATTCATTTAACTGGTGTATAAATTATTGAACTTTTAAAATGTATTTTTTGTGTTCAATTATGTTTAAGTTTATTTCTCCTGTAAAATCAATTTTACTTGCCTAAACCAGTTTCATACTTGCTTAAAATAGGAATAGGTTTATATTTACCTCCTGCCCTGCAAAGTAATTGATAAGAGTTATAGGCAGAACAGGGCTATAAAACTGGGCTTTGACTTTCCAGCTAGCAAAGTACAGTTGGTATGGTTCCAGCTGTTGTCATGGTGAAATTAAATTTGGTTTTGAGTACAGCACAATTTGTTATGGAACAGAGTTGAAATTCATATACAGAGAAGCATAATATAATGCCTATAAGAGGCAAAACAAGGGACCACCTGAGCCTGAGTGACAGTGAAATGAACGTGGGCGAATTCTCAGAGGTTACTGTTTTTTATACTGAACTTTTATACATACTGAACTCATTTAGAATGATCATTTCTGCACTTCTCAAGTCTTGGTTTGGGGCTACAAACCCCCACATTGGACAGTGGGGGTGCAGGCGGAAGCGTCCAACACACCCACTTTTGACCCACTCATCTTTTAACACGTCACAGACACTACGACTCTGTACCAGAAGAAGGTGCAACTCCTGGGAAGAGGCAAGGGTCACAGTGTCAGTTTGTGACACGTGACCTAGGTTCATAGAGCTGAGTCAGACAACTGAGGCGATTTCCTTTACAAGTTGACCACTCAGGAGCCCCCTTGATGTTGACTCTCAAAAGCAGTGTCTTAGAAACCACTGAACATCCTCAAAAACTACCAAGGGGACTCCCCCCAAAAAAGAAACTTTTCCCCATATGTAGTAGTCTAACAACGCATGAAATCCGTACACTTTTTGTGAATGTGCTCTGACAGTTCTTAAGTCTGGACCTGTTGAGCTGCAGTACTGCTTTTGTTTCTCAGTGTAATTATTATTATTATTATTATTATTATTATTATTATTATTATTATTTGCTTAGAAATGGACATTTTGAAGGGCAGGTCTTCAAGTTAAAAAAACCTTGATCTAAAGTATATTAATTTGATGGAATAAACTTAAATAATATATCAGTCACTATTGTCATAATATACATAATTGTTTTTTGCATAGACCTTAGGAAAATATTTATTTCTTCTCTATAGGACATCTAGTATGACAGTTATTCCAGATCCTTAGCAGGTGGTTTCTTATCTTTAAGAGCTTTAATATATAAGAATAAAGCTAGACAAATAAGACTTTTATAAAGACTACGGAAATTAACAATATTTAACCTCCCCCTTATGTCTATGTATGCTCTTCGGCTTTACATAATTCCACTTTGTTCTGAGGTTAGGACCTCAGTCCCAGATTAAGGGTAAGGAAAATTAATTCCTAAGACTTTGAGTTCTTAAAGTGTGAGATTGGAATTTGTGACCTTGCCTGTTTTGATATCTGGTGTTGTTCTTGCTATTGTTTTCTTTATCAGATTTATATTCTCTACATTTGAAATCACGGTAGTTTCTCCTTTCGCTACTTGTTCAACATTCGCTCATCTATCCATTTATTCATTTAATCTCTCATAAGAAGATTTTGTTGGTTTTATTTAGTTTTTTTTGGTGTTTTTGTAATCCCAGCAGTGAGAATATGGAATGTGTTCAAAGGGATGCCTTTTTAAATATAGAAATTGTTATATTTCAGGGATTCTGTGATAAGGTCTGACTCACAGTTAGCACTAATACAGGCCATGCTTGAGTTAGGGATTAAATACAAATCCAGATACTTTACAGTTCTTCTTGCCAATTCTTTCACCTATTTTAATATTTTGAAGCACAGGAACTGGCTTCAGTAAAGGGAAAGAATAAAAGCAAGATGTTTAAGGCTCTTGTGGGGTGTGATGATGATGTTATCCAGTCAGTCGGATCCGACTCTCTGCGATTCTATAGCCCATCTCTCGCCGCACTTTCCGTTCTTGGACTTTCCCTTGTGGGGTGTAGGTATCTTTAAAATAAACTCTTTATTTAATTGTATTGCCATCTTCAGAACTCCTTATCTTAAATCCTGAGGTAGTCTTAATAAACTGAACCTTTTATATATCGAAAACATGGCTTTCCAGTTCTCAACCAGGTTGGCCCGTAGTCTACTGATTTTAAATCCAGCTCCTCTTGCAAATGTTTGACTCCTATTATAAACTAATAATTCGATTAATCAGACTTTTGTGTTTCTTATAAGTAACATCAAGTTAATGTGAAAATTGCATATATAGCTTCCCTCTCAGTTGTAGATTAGGTTAATATGTAAGTTATAAACAAAGTCAGTTTTTCTACTGTGTAATTGTTTAAGGATTTCAAAGTACACAATCTTCTTCACCTTCACACAGCAACCTGTGTACTGTTAATTTTTCAATTATTTTGTTTGAACATCAAACAATCACTTGTGGGTGAGTAAATATCTTCTTGTTAGGTGTTTGAAATTATTTGAACAGGACGTTTTTGCAGGAATAGTGAGCATTTCTACACTACATGCAAGACAAATCAATATTTGAATTTTCTTTGAATTGTTGAGAAGGAAACAACTAAAAATAACAGTTCAGAAGGACTTGGAAATATGTTTTGTTGGAGACAGTTTATTGTACTTTATTGTAATGATATGTGTGTGTGCATAACACCATGAATCCTTTAGATGAACACATTCTAGAAAGCAGTAAGCAGTGACAGTATCAATCCACCATAAGATGCCTTTTTACTTCATTGATTTATACAGGCTGGTCCAGTGCGGTATGAAGATGTTATCTTTGTGACATCTGGCCTGAAGAATACTTATTTTCTAGAATTCAGCCATGACCCCCCACCCCAGCTTGAAGTTAGTCTCACAACATGCATTTCATTCTGCATATGGATTAATGAAACAGTTACCCTAGAAAAACACACAAATACATTTAAGTTTGTAGTGAATTGCAAGGTAAATATGGTAGATATGTTATGATCATTGACTCCTCTTTACTAAGCCAGGATTTTTATCATAATATCTGTGGTATGAAATGGACCACAAATGCATTCGCACTACTCTGTTGACAATATTTTGAGAAATGGCTTGGCAGGCAGTCTTAACTTACCACTGTCTATAACTCAATGTGAGGTCTCAGTTCACTGCCTTCAAGAGAGTGACTTAGTACTTGGAATGCACCGTGGTCTGGTTTACAAGTGTATAGCGATCTTAAAACATTGGCATGACATTTTTTAATAACGGTAATCGTAGAGCTAACATGCTATCTAAATTATTTGTCATCTGTCATTTACGTGAATCAAAGATTGAGCAGTCCTTCATGAGTAGTTGAGCTGGAAAAAAAGAATCATCCATTAAATTACATTTTTAATCTCTGTGTAGAGATTATTAAAGACTGTGCATATTTGTGCACCCCTCCTCCAGATCTAATAGTCTTTTTTGAGAAACTGAAAGATGCATTCAGGAACTTGTGAAATTATTTTCTTTTAATTCTTGTTTTGGCAACAATACACTCCAAATGTCTGTTTGATACATTGGCTCATTTTTGCATATTCTACTTTCTGAAATTGCCATCAGTTTTAACATTTTCCCTTATCTTCGTACGCAAAATGAAAAACGGCTCGCTTCAGCTGCCTCTCGGCTAGGCAGAATTCAGATGTGCAATTGTATGACTGCAGAGAAAATTTAATGACTGATAATGCCATGTTATGGCTCCAAAAGCTTTTACAGTACATACTTGTAGGAGAGCTCAGGGGCTAAGTTTGCTGCAAGCACAGCAATGAAACATTGATGGAATTCAGAACTCTCTATTTGAGCTTTGTTGAAATAGATAATAGTTTAAACTAAAAAGAAAGAATCAAAACAGACATTGTCAGAGTATAGATATTAGAACACTGGATATGACCACAATGGGGTTCTGCTGGTCTCATAGGAAACCTGGATTTCTGTATGACTAATTGGCACAAACAGATGACTTCAATGTTTAAGTAATTTATCTCATTTATATGTCTGGTTCTGCATTTGATTACTGCTGATCATTTGGCTTTAGAAATGTAGCTGCATTCTGCACTGTTATAAGGTTCAGTGAGATCAGCCTTTTGAAGTCCAGGCTTTGGTATTTCAATATTTAGCCACAGCCACATATTTTCATTACAGGTGATTCGTATCTGTATCTCCATTTGACCGAATGCAGTTGTGTATACCTCATGTAAAATATGTAACTGTAAAAGGTTAATTTGAATTCTTGATCCATCATTAGCTCAGTCAGATTGTCTCTCAGTTAATGAATAAAAAACAGAAAAGGTTTTGGTTTATACTTAAAGAATATGAATTCCACACTGAACAGCTGTCATAAATATTGTATTAATGTTTCTTCAAAGACTTTCAGTCATTCACTTAAATAATGATGCACCATGTTTTTAAAAAGAGCCACTGTTCACTTTGTTTTGATAGCATTGAGTTACATCTGAATAACAAAGTGTGGTATTTCACTGGAACTAGTACTAGTGATCTTTTGGCTGTGTTTTTTAATTACAGCATGGTGATTGTTTAAATGTGTTTTATTAACAACCAATTTAAAATAAAATTGGTTTAAATGATATTATACTGTCCATACAAAATCCACAACATAAACATAACTGTCGCAGACTGAATCATTAGTGGGTAATGTCATTCAGGTCATAGTCTGGTTAACCTTTTGTGAAGTACTTTTTCATGAACCAAGAACAGATTCTCATATTTGGTAGCTTTTTTCACATAGTACTTTGTCAAGACTAATGTTCTAGGACTGTTTCAAAGATTTATTAACTGACTTCAATTTTTAGCTAACGATTCTATCACTGTAACATCTGCTGGTTTCCCTTCTCCATTAGTGGCTCCATTTTCATTAGCAGCATTCACATTAATTTCCTTGAAGTATCTTAAAAGAGTAAATTTAGGAGGGTGGTTTATGTGAAGCATGGCAAATATTGAGTATAAAATTCCGTGTAGAATAAGGTTCATCAACCTTTAAGCTTCACTTTATGTGTCTGTCTCACTGTGTATATGCCAGTCAATCCCTATGTGTTTGTTTACTGTACCTGTTTTTTTTAGTTTCTGTCTTTCTGTCTGTCTTGTAGTTTCTTTGCCAAAATACGTCGTTTGTTGATTAGCCGCAAAACTTTGGTAACTGGAGATTTTTGCTTGCTTTGTGTGGTTGTTTTTATTACAGATATTATCAGAACATACACATATGCTTTTGAAATCCTAATTAAAGTTTTATTCATCAGTGAAACATCAATAGTCAGGTCCACAGAAGCCAATCAGTATGCTAATACTAATTCCTCTTATTACTGATTAAAGATGTATGATTTCTTCAATTCGCATGCTCTTGGATATGCATAATGCAGAAGGAAATTGAGTTAGGTTTTAGTTTGCTTCGACTGTTACATACGTGAATATCACTAGAATTCAATTTACATTTTAAATGTATAAACTCCTAAAATGTCATTACATGCAGTATATACAAATTTGAAAGATGTGCGTTCAGTTATCTTTCTTAATCTGCTGTTTGGTCAAAAATCAATTTTGATTATGATGTCACCTCATTCACCTCATTCTCTATTTTTTTTTGTCTTTTCACTGCCCCTCTGGCTGGAAGCCTTTTTTGAAATAAGCTTTCTCATGAAAACAGAAATTCAACAGCAAAAATTCAACAGCAAAAATACAAACTGAGTATCTCAGTGCTTTTGGTGCTGACAGTTCTTATTTCTGCTCACTTCTGTTACCTTTAAATTCACTTTAGTGTATTGTAGAGTGAAAATACTGAAGACATCACAGATTGATTGAGCTGTGTTGGTGCTGGTTTGCTTTCTCCAGAGTGCTGGTCATAGGAGGTGTAGTTGGAAGGTGAAGGATTAATTGGAACAGCTATCCACAATGTGGCACTGACAGGTCACATCTCTGCAGAGAGCTCCCATCATGAGCAGCTGGCCTCTCTGACTCTCAACAGGAGTAGCCTATGGGTCAGCAACAAATTTAGACTTTAGTCAAAAAATTCAGTGATATTATGAAAGCAAGGACATGACTAGTTTAATACCATGTGAAAAATATTCCTTTACTTCAGTAATTTGTAATCTCTGATGGGGTTTCACTTGACTTAGTAAGATAACAGTTTTTTTTGCAAAGGTGTGGAGGCTTGTAGGATTTTATTTTTAAGAAGCTTTCTTTCCTGAGTAATATTGTTGATAAGGTTGTCAAATTTGTGATATGATTTCTCATGTTCCCATTATTTAGCACTCATTAATATAGTTAAAATGGTTAATACAATAAAATACCCCGTTGATCGCTGGAGTCTGGTTAAACGACAATATGGCATTGTAAATTCCTGACGAATGTATCGCAAAACTATAGTTATAGTTGTTATACTATATAATAAAATCATTATTTAGAATTATATTTTTATACATTTAACAAACATAATATATCCTTAAATGTTCTTGACTGTACTTTCCTTTAACCTGAAGCATTCTTAGCAGGAAAGATATTTAGCTGTTTTTGTTGCTGTAAAGCAACCAAGTTTCATGGGTTATTAATGCAAGTGCTTTACTTTTTTTCTCAAGTATCTGTTATGTATTGCATAATTTTAAATTAGCCTTTTTGATTCTCCATCTCAGACGGGCTAAAAGCATGAGAATTAGATTTTGCAAGACATTATTAGGCTCATACTGTGTAATAAAAAGGTTTTTATGTATTTATTCTAATTGATAGTAAAACAAATGATCATTTTTACTTTTTCTTGTTTCAGTGCTCAGTGGACTTTGTTCCAGTGACTGCCCAAGGAAAGTCACAGTAAGTCTCACTTACATATTTTCTCATAGAGTTGTCCATCTGTTAACAGAAAGCAGGAAACTGCATATGGCTTTGTCACGCTGCTAGAAAAGTAAACCATCAAGGTATCTGCAGTACCCAGTACACTCATAGAATCATGAGAAGATTTTTAGATCTGATTGCACAGTCAGGTGAGTGCTAGGCAGCTAGCTGTGACTGGCAGTAATGGAGTTCATTTTCATATGTGTTTTTAAATGGAATTGTGTTCAACTGGCTGCCCAATTTGTCTGATTTGTGCCTGTGAAAATGTCGTAAAAATGTATCATTTCAGTTAGCAACTTTGAAGTTAGAAAGGAACTATTGTGACTGCTTTTGAACACATTAAATCAAAAGATATTAAAAAATATCAGAATACCCCAGATTGCCAGAGTTCAACAGATTAACAGAAAGATAGTTTACTGAATCTGACTTGTTTACTGTATTCTGTTTAGAATACAGTTGTCCGAATAATAAAGTCAATTCACTTTTCACCTTTTGCCCATAGCTAATGGGATCAAAAACATATTTACTTGTTTCCACAATATCTGTTCACATTCTCCTCAAGCATCAAGCTGTGGCATGCAAAATGATTGATTCGTGGGACATCCAACATCCCAGTGTCCTTTTTCAAAAACATAATTTGTCTTTTTTGTGCAGTGCTCTTTCTTTTCTTGTATTACAATCCTCACACGTCGGTTTAGGTTTCTGTTTGTTGCTGAGCTACACACCCAGCTAAGTGGCACTAACACAATTCTTTGCTGGGCATTCAACTTGATCTCTTAGTTTCCTCTGCTGTTGTATTGTCTCTTGTCCGATAATTTTACAGACTTGTTACAATTCAGACATCAAGCACCTCCTGGAAATTAGGTTTTATAATTCACATAGGATAGTATACCTACTAATAGATAGCATAGCCCAAAATAAACTACAATTAGCACATTTAAGAGTCTTGTTTTTAGAGACTGCATAAATGCTTGCCAGCAGGAATGTTTTTTTTTTTTAATAAACAATGCATAATTCTTACATTGAACCAATTTCAGTAGTGTTCTACTGGACAAATCCTACCATATTCTTTAATTGCATTTGTTACATTATATGCGTAGTTCTTTTTTTTTCTACAATCTATCAAAATCTTTTTCTTCATTATCCTACAAACAAGTGTCTTAATTTTGCCTTTGCCAGCATCTTTCTGAGATCTCCACAGTATCCTCCGAAAAAGACACTCAAGCAATAGAATTATAGACTAGTCATGAAGGGCAGAATGTCTCTTCATTAGAGCTGACACATAATAAAGAGAGGTATTTGTCTTGAAAGCCACTGTTTTTGCAGCTTTAATGAAAAGGTATCACAGTCTGTCAGAGGCATTACTGCAATCTTTAAACAGCTCTAAAATGCATGCTGTAACTCAGAGACTACTCTGAATTGAAATGACTTGGCTCCTACAGGAAATTCAACCTCACTTTATATTGACACAAATGCCAGGAAATAATATACTGTATATATATAGGCTAAATCTTTGGTTCAGCTGCAATAGAATTTTTCTGCTTCAAGAACAGTTTAGTTTTTTTCTCCCAGTGCTTCTGCTAGTTTTTCAGATGTATCAGCTTGGTTACTTTGGGCAACTTCTGGTACTTTTAAGTGTTGAACCAGCCCTTCTGGCAAGACTGCATTTATCCACACAACTTCTGTGGAAGAATTAAAAAGTGTTAAATGTTTTTAATTTTAGGTCCTGTAGCCTTGTAGATTTTTGTATAGATATGAAAATTAAACTAGCTCTTACACATTTTGATGAAAAAAGAATAAAACAAGGCAATTTCCCTACGATAACATTTGTGAACAGTGAGGAAAGCAAGTTTTAGCACACAGCTTTATGTAGGTAAAAATTACGAGACCTGACTGGCTTTGAATAGCTACTGAAATTTTGTTTGACTGTAGAACTCTGCTTACCATTATAGTAATAATTTTATTTTAATCCATAACTATGATGTATTTTTATATCTCGTAATAATTATATATATTTTATAGTTTCTCAAAAATTGCACATAAATGATGGCAGATAGTCATTGTAAACACTGACTTTCTATAGACTGTTTATTAAACTCTTCATTATTTATTGCAGTTGAAAGGACAGTACGTCTGAATAATATTCTGCAAGGTTATACATGAATGCAAATTTATATCACTATTAATGAGTTTATCTTAAATACCGTAGGAGCTTTTTTCGGTACAGGGTGAAGTTATATAAATAAATAAGTTTTGCATCCTAAGTTTGTGTTCGGTAAACCTTTGCTTGTATGTTTGCATGTAACATTCACTGTTCATAGACTGTGCACCTTTTTTGTTGTTTAGGAAGCATGTTAATCAAATAAGTTAAAAGAAGGAAGATATTTCTGTACTTACGGCATAGTCTATGAGTAAGTTTAAGACGAGTTAGGACCAGGACCACGTCCATTCTGTTGTTGTTTTTAGGGATTTAAGGATTTAAGAATGTTCTAGCTTCATACTGCTGCCCACACCTATGATATTGATATCCTTTTTTGTCATGCGTAGGGGGAAATTAGTTAAAAGACATTTCTCTGTCAGTTAATGTTTTGCATTGCTGGCCTCCTAATATTGCTGTCTCTAGTACATTTAAGGGTCATGTGAACCAAGGAAGGAGATTGATGCTTCCTCTTTGTCTGTTTTTGAAAGATCATTGACCAACTGAAGCAGCTTGGCCATAGTCAACCCAGAGGGTGGTCGCATGCGGTGGCCTTTTTCTTTATCCCCTGGCGTTCTGCCTTCTCTGGATCATACACCTCTCCCCAGTCTCCCACAATCAGAGCAAGTTTTCTTGAGCCAGATCCTTTGTTACATCTAAGGCCAGTGTGGCCTGGCTGATCACACCTGAAACATGTTTGTCCCTTTGCTCCCTCTGTATATATAATGGCTGCCTATCTAATGGCTACCTACTTTGATGATTTATTTTTGTAGTGCATCATATTACTTTTCCATAGATTTTGTTAACTGGAATTCCTATCTCCAATATTTCTTGATGTTGTTTGATTCTTTCAACATTTCAAGAAATAACTGATTCTTTCTGCCTGTGTAATATAGACCTGATTGCTACTTATAGGTAGTGGTTTAATGGGTTTTCCCTGGCTTTTCACTATACTGATAATGGTTCCCTGGTTGCCTTGTACTGCTCCTAAGGATATACACTCAGACACTTTTATTTCTTCCATTGTCTGGGGGATGTTAAATAGTAGGCCGCTGGTCCAGTCCCCAATCTCTGATATACTACTGCACTTCCCCAGCTATTTCTGGAAATGAGACTTGCACAATCTCATGCAGATCCTTTGAATGCCTTGCATTTACAGTAATTTAATCATATCTTCCATGTTATCCCCTAACTCTGTATGTTAATTTAATTCTGGGTGTATTTGAAAGTGTCATCTGCATTTTCCCTCCTTTCCCCTGAACCTCTCTCTGCCTTATTCCCCCTGCCTTTGGTATCGCTTCTGTCAGAGCTACATGGAGGTGAAAGATTCCAGTATCGTTTACAGTTGCGCTGCCAGACCTTCTCATCTAAATCATCACAGTCTATTTCTCACTTGCTACTTGCTATGTTAGGGTTCCATTGTACCTGTAATTCTCACAAAAGCTTGACTAGTCTTCTCAGTTTTCTTCATTAATCTGCAGAGGAGAGGTCCTTCTTTAAGCTTTCTAGTTTTTCTCTATTTTCTCATTTTCTCTGCTTGTTTTCTCCCTCAGCATCAGTTCAAGCTGTTTGTTGCCCTCTTTCAGCGCTTTAACTTGTTTATTAGCTGAACTGCACAGATGTTTGTGAGCATAGCACAGCAGTTATTCCTTTTTCCTTTTTATCTTTGTTTCTTTCTCTCACCAATCTTTTTGCTGGCAAGGGTCCCAGTCTGGATTTCATCCAGCTTTCATCATCTTCTCTTTAGTCTTACTATATTTCTGTAATAAGAAAATCAGCAACTTGTCTGTTGTCTTCTATAACGGTAGTAATATGTATCTTTTGCTCTAACTTAAAATGTTTCTGCATCTCCTTATTACAGCAGCTCCCTGGTTTTGTTCATCCTGATAATAAGACAGTCCCACCGGAAAGACACACTTATGCATACTTAACATACTGCTCAATCCCAGTGGCTGCTTATCATTTGTATTGAGCTTTTAGTTGTCAACATCACATTCAGTCTCAGAGGCAACATGGTATGTTTGTATTGAATCTCGTTCAATCTCACAGGCGACAGGTTACCCTTGTATTGAAGTTCTATCAGCTGCATGCTGTTCACTGTGCCCTCCCTTGTTCTTTTACCCCTGCAGTCCCGGTAACTTGTTCAACACCAGGCCCATCTGTATAAGAGTGGTAAAACTAAATGTCTTGTCTCTGATGTCTGAAATCATAGGAAATTCACTTCCTGGCCTCTGTCCTGTCCCTGCATCCTGTTTTTGACGCAAATTTGCTTTTTTTTTTTGCTCATGACCCTAAAGTTAACTTTGCTTCTTTATTTCTTGATCACTGGGAGAATCAGTGATATACTGGTTTTCACTCCACCAGCTCAGCCTGCAGAGATTACAACTCAGTTATGTACTCAGAAATTCTCACTATATAAAAGCAACATATTAAGTTTATATACTTTATAGAGTCCATAGACTTGGCACCCTGAACGTAGGTTTGCATATATGCAGTCACTTAGGAAACCATGCTCATTCTTTTCATGTTTTCTGTCTCAAGGCAGCATCAGAGAATGTTCCAGTTCAGCAGAGATTCAGATAGTTTCCAAGGACATTTGTTAAAAAGCAACTTAGAATACAAAGACTGCAAAGTCGATAGCAAAAATGGGTAATAATATCAACTAAGTGGAACAATACAAGCTTAGTTCACAGAGCTCACAAAAAATTCCAATAACACGTTCAAGGGCAGATCTCAAAGAATAATGTAGAACTTGTAACATATCTGAAGGGAAAAGTACAGACGTGATTCTTAGCTGATTATTACAAGTGCAGTTGTTTGTCTTTTCAGTATAATACAATAAATTCTACCTAGTCCCTACTTTTCCAGTACAAAATATATTCAAGTAAACTCTGCAGAAAAAAGTTAAGGTCAGTCATAGTCCAAATACTATAGAATGAAAGATCTCCTTAAAAAAAGTACCTTGTTCTGACATGGCTGATTATATTGCCTGTTGCTTGTGTTTTTATCACAGCCCTTTGGTGTCAATCAACCTGGTCCGTATGTCATGTACACATCTGTAGATGCAAATGGATACCTCAAGAATGCATCAGGTAAGAAAAGAGTTGTTCAATGCTTGTTATTAGAGCAGTGCTAAGATTTCCAATGTACAGGAGATGAGGCATTCTGACTGAAGTGCTACAGTAAACAAATATTGAGAGCGTACAGTGTCTGCAATGAGGTTTTCACAGGTGAATCATCTCTCTGTTTAGAAGGGAAAAACCCCTATCAGGATTGCAGTGTGCGGGGATTAATTGACACTTTCTTTTATCCTATTTTTCTGATAATTATGTTACCACCCACTCCGAGGTTATCATTGGAAACCAACAGCGTGGCTAGAGCGTTTTTAAAAAGAGGACAAAAAGAGGATGATTGTTTAATTCCCACCTACATATTAGCTTCAGCAGCGGCCAAAAACAAAACAATTGCAATGAGAATGATTTTACATTATAAATGAGGAACAAACACAATTTCAAAACACACATTTTTAGGAAGGTGATGATTCTGGAGTCGCTGCCTATCAGTCCAGTTCAAGAGCTGGTCATTCCCCTTAATCCATTCAAGTATTTCAATGCCTGTATGAGCCCAAATTCTGCATGTTCCACTTCAAGGGTGTAGGTCATCTACGTTATGTTTTTTTTTACTTTTTTGTTATGTGATTCAAATCATTTATGGTAATCACTCACAGATAATGAGCCTTTGGACTGAAATGTGTACTGGTGACAGAAACAATCACTGACATGCATGCACACATTTACAGATCCAAGAGAGGCAGTCACACTGTCAAACCCCACATAAAACACACCATACTGCATAACCTCTTTGTTAAATATAATTTGAACAGTACTGAGTGCATGGCTTTTAAGAGATGTTCAAAACTGTTTGAAGTGGCAGAACAGTGCTGTTCACAGGTCAGAGCAGTTAATATGTTTAATGCAACTCACTCTGTTGCTTTCAGAGATGACAGAATAATTTTAGAGATACATTATTAAATAGATTAAGAAGCCAAATTATTTTTAACTATATTAAAATGATGGATTTTTTAATACTTTGACTGTCATAAAAGTATTCTGATGTCAGGGAAATTTGCATTTAAGAATATTTCCTGAACAGTTTGCATCCAGTAGAAGCTGTTATTATTTTCTGGACCATTCTTATAGAACCTGCGATTGTTATAGAACCTCACCTTTAATCTTTAAGCTCCTCATCTAATCATTCCTTTTCCACAATACAGAATAAACAATGTGTAGTCTAAATGTCAATACATGCTTCTACATGCCTCTTAAGTACTGACTTTTATTAAAAAGTATATAATATTAAGTATTTACTTATGCTTGGCATTGAGTAAGTTCTTTATCACAATTTCCTTTTTGCTACAGTTGTTCTGCAAAGCCATGCAGTATGACGCCAAAAATAATGAATGTACATAATCATGCAAATCTTATATTTTTGTAAAAATATCTAATTTGCTTTCTTCACTTAATTTGTAGTCTTGGCACCATTTTGTGCCAGGTTTAATCCAAGGAAAACTTGTCACATTCCTTTTTTTCCACAGTGAAGAAAACAATAATAAAAATGGTGTACATTGCAAGTAGATGAAGTAGACTGAGCACCTGCTGTTCTGGATACCTTCTCCTTTGTTTCATTCTTGTTTTATTCCTGAAAGTAATGTACTGTCATAAATTATATCTCAAGAAAACTTAACCAAAAACTCTGTCTTGGTAGATGCCCTCTTTTAGCTTTGTAATGAGGTAACCTGCTTTATGCATTAGAGGTTTCATTGTATTTGATTAATTGTTTAATTATATTATCATAATTCACAAGGGTTTCTAGAGTTGCTTAAGTGGAAATAAGGTGCCGTTTCTAGAATTAAAAATTAATTTCCATCTGCATGACCTGTAAGTGTTATACATCATTTTGCTTTTTATATTTATCCCAGCAAGATCCTTTTAAATACAGCTTGTCTGTGTTAAATTAGCTCAAGCATGACTGCTTGTATCTCAAGTGATGAATATTTCTACTTAAACTGATACATAACTGTTCTTCCAAGGCCTGTATGAAGTCTTGAATGTCATGAAGATCTTTCTGCTTTGCTGGGCAGAAGATTGGCAGCATTATTCTGTGAATTCCCTCCAAGGGACACAGTGGGTTTTGAAGGTTTAATACTTGGAATGCAGTAAAGGGCTCTCTGCATCGCTAGTTACTTCGGCTCAGGAGCATGTCTTCAATTCACTTCTCCTGCACGATATGACGTGGAGTGTCTTGCGAGTTCAGAAACAATTCAGATAGATGCTTGCAGTGATCCCCTGGCTGTAAGCACACAGGAATCAAAAGGGCAGGTGAGCAGGAAAGTCTTGTAATGGCAGCAAGTGTTGAGATTTGTGGATAAAGGAGAGAGTCATTTCACTTAAAACCTTGTCAAAAAAGCTTAAATGTTTTTTTTTGGTATATAAAAGATTTTGCACTTCAAAAAGGATCAACTGTTTTGCTTTAAATTGCTGATAGTCTCATTCTATAAAACCTTTACATTGTTAAGGATTGACCCACTTCTTTTCTCTTTAATTGTGTACCTCATCCTCTTGAGGCAATGACATTGTAAATTTGCCATTGTAAAATAACAACAACTAGGCTGTAATAATTAGGGGAGGTAGTAAAGGGAATAGAGTGAGAGCTTTTGTATTGGATTTTTTTTTAATCCAGGATGTTTCTAAGGTTAAAATCGTAAGGTCTCCTAAATGTTCTGGTAAGACATCATCTGCTGTGATCATAGCACTGTTCTTCTAGGCATATCTGAGCATCAGGCAAGACGGTATATTAACGAGAAAACAAATGCACACCCTGGAGAATTCTGGATTGAAAAGCTATTCTTAGAAAAGCCCATTCCACTCATTGCTTAAATTGAAGCCCCAGAAGAGCATTAGTATTCATACATAGTTTGCCTCTGCATACTGACAGCCTGCACCAATTACACCATGGAGACGTAACATTGATAGGATTCACAACTGTGACCACCATCTCCTGAATCTTGATCTTTGGGCTTTCTACACCTGTTATTTGATTTTAAAATAAAAGGGCATCATGTTTCTCTCAATGCTTGGTGTGAAATAAAGCTTTTGCCCTCACACCAAATTTTGTGTAAGACTCAGAGACTCATGTTTGTTGTGGTAAATTGAGACATTCCAAATTATGGTAATCTGGGCATATGGCATCACTTTTTATAACCATTTTTGTGCATGTTCTAACCCTAACCTTCCTTATGTTAGTACAAGGGGAAAGACATATCAAATTAAATCTAAAACCTGAGTAAATAGCAGAGTCTACTAATCCAATAAGCAAGTAGCACTGAGTTCAGCTAAACAGGTTTAGGCATAAATGCCAAAGGAAATTTCATTTTAAGATTTTTTTAAGAGGGAAACTGGGAACCTAGACTGGTGGGAGTCTAAGAAATTAAGCTTTCATGGAGCTGAAGGAACAGATCCAGAGACTAGAAGAATTCATTAATTGCTTAAGTAGGATTACAGTGTGAAAGTTGATTGCTAACTAAAGCAAGTCTTCAACATCACCAAAGTGATTAGTTTAAATCCTATACTTTGTAACTGCCAAAAGCACTGGCAACAGAGATAAAGTTTAAGATTAATGGCACCCCCGGATCTGTTTATTCTTTTGGGTGTGTCTGTGTTCTTTATTCATCCTGGCAAATGAATCTTGCTTCTGGAAATATGTGCAAAATAAGAGAAAACATCAAAAGAAACTTGTTAGAGTGATTTCCTTTACTAGTTACTTAGTATTATAAATTGCTGTATGTAATGCAGTAATCAATCCCATTACATATAAAGAAATAAAATTCTATATTTACAGTTACAGAATATAAACAGGTAATTAAATGCAAATCATAACTGGTAATAACACTAATAATGAAACAAATTTCTAACAAAACAAAAAATACATGCAAAAAAGAACAAAGCAAAGTTTTGATTTCTATAAATTTGATCAGATGAAGGAAGTTGATCACATTGCATCCTTACCTTAATAGGCGTTCATAAAAAACACATTTTATTACATTGTTAAGCCTAAAGAAGAAGTGATAATAGAATGATAGCATTTCTCTGATTATTCATATTTTTTTGTGGATTGTGCATATGTAGATGACAGTGAACTGTTTAATAAGCAAATTGTCTTGTAAGTAAAGGGGTAGGATAGGCACATTTGTCTGCAGTTTCAGGTAGAGATACTGTAAATAATGTGGATCCAGCCAGCGTGTTCGATTTATCTGTCAGATGGCTTTGGTGAATCTGATGGTTAATTGAGAGGAATGCTCTAGCTTTGCCAGCAGTGTTGAACTTGTGTGATTTTTCTGTCTTAATAGTGAAGGACTCCGCTCACTCCCAGTTGTCAGTCTTGTCATGTTTCTGCCACATGTAGCCTTGGGCTCAGATGTCCCTGGGGGTTGACAGTATGCACGCCTGTCTCTGGTTCTGAGTGTACAACAAGTTCAGTGCCACAGAATTAAGTCAAAGAAAAATAATTGGGCATTTGCATTTGCACAGATCTGCAGTCACAGACCTAAACCTGTGAAATGACCGAGTTTGTGAGTCTGTAATATTTTTTGTATTTGCTATTTATTCCATGTCTGCTGGAGGTATTTTAAATACTTTATGTCATGAAAGTCTGAGCTAGAAGTGCAATGCTTCTTATTTTCCTACACCTGCTTATGCAGGACAAATATATCCACTGTACCAATTTACTGTATCCTGACTGAACGGTGTTCTGCATCATTGTAAAACATGGAACATGGTGCTATAATGTGCAATGTCTGGTTTTACAACACAGTAATATTGAAAGCAAAGAAATTTTAGAAATCTTTGTGAAAAACATGTTCATTATGACTTGCTCATTACAATTAAAGAAAATTAAAGATGTTTCAGGTATTTCATGAATATGTGGTGTTTTTGTGGTGTTTCTGTCAGAATATACTAAATGCTATCATGTTATGGTAATTCTAAGCTCCATCTTATTGTCTTCAGTTTGGTATTCCATGCTTATTGTACAGAGAAGACTAAGTGCTGCACATTTCTTAGGTTTACGTGTCTGGCAGTCTTTTGTGGGGGTCTGTGGTGCTGTAGCTCTACTGTTGAAGCTCTGAAATGGTCTGGAAAATGAGGTCAACAAGTAATCTGTGTCCCTAGAACTGCAGTCATTTTTTAATAATCAATGGTTCAAGTGAGGGGTGAAATAGCTCTGGACTCCTAGTGCTGCTGTGATGTGTCTCCACCTACATCACTCCCTCCCAACAGGAGTTTTGCTTGGAAATAAACTGAAAACCAAGAAACATTTTCATTTGAAACCTGTATTTCTCTGATCAAGAAGCTTTATTTAATTATGTGTTCTGGGTTTGTAGTGTTTTTGGTGGTAGATTTGTTTTGTCACCTTGCATCACTTTAAACTTTACTTTGGCTAATTCTGATTCTCAGAATTCCCAGGTAAATAGGATAACATTTGTCCATGATTTCCACCTCGATAATCTCTTTGGCACATGATGTTTGCAAGTGATACTGATCACTCGTCCTAGAGTCTGTCAACCTCAATTTTCAGTTCTACATTTTACCAGTTGATATTTTATATTTTTGTAGTTGATATTTATGTCTTATTAAACAGGTAAATATAAAAAGCATTTCATTTTCTACACCAGCAACATTCTTTTCAACAGAACACAGATTTGGGTAATGTACAATAAAAACAACTGCAGTACTTACAATAATTAGGGTTAGGTAAAAGACATCCTTATACCCAGAGCCCAAATTGGGGATAACATAATGACTGCTCATTGCAAATTTAAAGGGAGATATCCATCCATCCATTTTCTGTCCTCTTCCTCCAATTCAACATCGCAGGGGAGTTAGAACCTATCCTGGCAAGTAATGGGCTCAAGGCAGGGTACACCCTGGACGGCATGCCAGTCCTTCATCGTGTAGACAAGCACCAACACTCACACACTCACACCAGGGCCTAAAGGAAGATGTGTTCTTGTAAAATAAACTGAACATAAAAAAATATGCATATTTTAATTTTGAATTTGGGATTTTTAGATCAATGTAGTTACTTATTCTTATTATTTTAACATATCATATTTGCCTATATTAGTCACTGGATGTAAATTAAATGAAATAGGGTACCTGTAACCCTGCTAACCTGTCCCTGGCACCCTGTAAAGACGAGCAAACGAGTGAATGAAATCTTGTCCCTGGACATTGCTGTTAACATAATTCAGAAACCCATAAAAAATCCATATTTTTTTAGTGAACAAACGTAATGATTTTCTCATTATGTGTGACGTAAATGACCAAGTGTCCTTTATGAACTTCTAAACCCATCTTCTTTACTTATTTTTCTCCTGGGTTTTATTAGCAGAACGTTGGTGTCATCTTCTGCTAGATTGTGTGAAATGAGATGAAACAATCCATTTTTTTTTTACATTAAAGTAGATGGATCTTTCTACCCTGCCTGATCTTTCGGTCTGTTGCCTGTGCTACAAGCAACATGATGCTCTTTAGACAGCAAAATAATCTGAAGTTTGTAAATAATATTTTAATAATGTTTAGTCATTTCCTTAATCAGCCTTATTTCTAGTTGCTCAATCGCATAGAAAACACTTTCAGTTAGGATTGATTGTATAAGCTCTTGCAATGGATATGATAAATGAGCATTATGAAAAGGAATCGGTTTGCTGCTCACTTTATAACAAGGCTTTGGCCAGATAGATGGAAAGGAAAAAAAGCTTGGAACAAGGCTGTATAAAAACTTCCTTGTCCTTCAGAGACTGTGGCTGTCAGGCTGATGAATGGGACTTCTCTGCTGTAGGTCTGAGGAATCCCCAGTCTCACTCACCTTCTGGCTGGCTTCCTCCAAGCATGGCATTCTGAAGGACGAAAGAAAAGAGGCAATCACGATCGATAGCCTACCTCTGCTACTGCACTGAGTAGATACTTTTAATTGGGGGAATTAAGGAAAAAACAATTATCTATGCAATAACAAGTTCCAATTCACGAAACCCCCACACACACTCAAAAACACACATACACTTGCTAACATGTAGACTGCCCCTCTCCAAGTTTGTGCTACCCAAGTTGAACTGAATTGAAATTGTTAAAACCGCTTGGATTCAGCCAAGCTAACCAGCTGTAGCGGGAAGAGGGATTATTATTGATCAGGGCTTTGCACGCTGAGTGATTTTGGTTTCTGCAGTCAGGCCATTAAGTTCTTGCTTGTCTGAAAAGAAATTGTGTGGAGGCGAAGGAAGCAGTGCTACAAGGAAGCTGGCACAATGTGCTGGATTAGCCTGGGCTTGGAGAACTCCTACACAAAAACACACACTGGCCCTTTATCTCACATACACACAGAATGCACAAGACACCCTCTCACATACACATACACCTACACATGCTACTCCAGCACTTGGGTTGATTAATCACAGAGAATCATGTATGGTGGAGGCAGCAGCCGCACAAAAAGATAATATTATTCAGTTCATAAATGCTCTCTTTAGATGCTATTATCTTCCATCGCTTTATATGTTTCTTATTATATAAGGTATATTACTTTTTTTAAATAATAGTAATTTAATAATTATTTAAACTCATGTAAAGGAACATAGCTTGAAGTTAATTCTGGAACAATTAACTGAATAAAGATATGGTTAATTGAAGATTGTATTTTGAAACGATTTTGACATTTTGGTGAACTGCCTTGTTTTTTCATAAGTGAATATTTCGATAGTTTGTTATAAATTCTGTGTTAAGCACAACTTAAAAAATTGCAAGAACATTTAATGAGCTAATCACAGTAATATACTAATGTTGCAATCTGTAGTATTCCTGAAACATTGCATCTACCAGCAGATATACTGTGTATATGCATGATGTATGGCATACAAATCAAAACTGCAGAGAATACATTTTTAGTCTACAAATGTAAAGCATTCATTATAAAAAGCCACTAAATCATTTTTTGTGTTTAACAAATATTATATTTGTATTTCTTCTCACATTCGACTTACGATTTAATGCCTTAAGCCAGAATTCTTCAATGCATGAGCAATGCAAGATGCCATAATGTTGAAAACACTGAAGCCATTCTGAGAGATCTTGACTTGACCTCTTTGTCCATTTTGCCCTTTTTCCTGCCTCTATGTTCTAAGCTCGGTTGGTTGCTCTCGTTTCAAGCTATTTCAGGCTTTCTTGTTTAAAAAAATTTGGCCTTTTTGCAGATCCCTTGTTTCCTCCTGTGTTTTTTTTTCCTGTCTAAAACAATCAAAAAACAATGCACAAGTCCATAATTACACTGTTAGTCGCAAAGCAGTGCACAAATCCATAATTATACATTTGCATTGTAATTATGGACTTGTGCGTTTGTTCTGTTTTTATTTTTGTACAATAAATAAGTGATGATTTGGCTATTTTTGTATGCTGGCTGTTACAGAACTATGACAAGCCAGCAATTGGTTTCATTTATATCATGTGATATTCCTACTGCTTTGAGGGTTTTTTTGTACACTCTATATGGCTTTTCCTTTATATATTTCCTGAACAAATAGTTTTCTTCCTGTAATTGTGAGTACATTTTCCACATGAGCATATGCTTAGCTACAGTAGAAGAGCTGTTCATTGATCTTTGTGTTTTAATCAAGGAGCTCAACCTCATGTTCCCCATCTTTAAAAACTGGACTTAATTATATTAGAATTTATGTAAGGGGTCAATAATACGATGGATTGAATGGTGCACTATGGGTACCACATCTATTTACAACAGCCACAGATATTTGCTTTCCGGCAAATCAATGTTTAAATTTCCTGTCATTATGTGAGCTATAAAACGAACTTCAAAGCCCTTGGGACAATCCTGCATCAATGTACAACTTCATCTGTATAACACCCATTATCCTTAAGACCACAAATCCTATCTGGGATTTATTATTAATCACCATGAAGTATCTGATTGAAAGATGAGTAGCTTCAGCAGCACTGAATGCTGGTTCCTGAGTTTCTGTAGTGCAGGAGGAAGATAGTTTGTAACGATAGAGGAAAAGCATAGTTTTTATTGTAACTTTTTTTTTCTTGTTTTGCATATTGCAAGGAATTTTGCTTAAATAATGATGCTGAAAAAGACCAAATAGATCCTTCCCAAAAACCTTGAGTGCTCATTAACATTGTGTAGCCTGGTGATTATATTAGTGAAAATGTAAGCATTTCTTTATATAACACTGTAAAACCTGTCTTAGTTGAGAGGGCAAGGATGGGCTTGATCAGCTGCCATGTCAGATAGTTGAGGGGGAAATACATAACAAAGTCATGCCACGAAAGTCCTGAATTATCCTTAACATTCTGAAAAGACAGGATCAGGGGTTTGATCAATGAAATTTGTAGTTACATCTGTTCATTGGAAAAATCTCTTCACTGCTCATTCACCATGTGTTGTTGCACATATCCAACCCACGTTCACCATCTTTTAGTTTATCAGATAATCCAACGACGGTTGACCTAGGTTTTACTGTACTCGTTTTTGGTTACCTCTAAGTTTTGAAGTGTGACTACCACTGGATCATGTTCCTCACTTGGAATGTGTGTGTTGTAATTAGAGGACTGTTTGTGTTTTAGAGAAAATTTGGATCACTAAATAAATGGTGGTGTCAAGGTCTTTGTCATTTAGATAGTTTTGAAAGCTTATTCATCTTTTAAGACCTGTGTGTTTAAATGTTTGCTGAAGACACACTGGAAAAGAGCCCTGTAATGTCGGTACCCACATTTACAACATTTGGGCTATGAGCTGTTTAATCAAACCATGCTACGTTGGACTTGGAACATCTTCATTTTGAAGATACCATTGCTGCTGCAGCCTGGCAAATAACTATTCTCACTGTGAATATGTGATAATGAGCTGTGCAACACACTGCATTATATATCAGATTGGGGTTATATAATGACTGTGTAATCAGAAGTTCCATTTAGAAAGGGCAACACACTTCTCTTTGTAAATAATTTATGGCTTATTGCGATGTATGTGCCAACCTCTGTGGAGCATCATCAAGCTGTGTGCCAAGAATCTGACATTATCTGGTTACTATGGGAAAAAATGAAATCATAATTGTAGGTAATTTTTTACAGCACTGAGAAGAAAGTTTTGCTATAATGTGAAGGTACATAATGGAAAAGAGGTCTGTTTTTGTTTCATACGTTATATTAAACAGGAGGGTGTGCATTTTCAGAGAAACCTGGAGCCTGCTACTGTATTCCTTCAGGAAGATCACATTGTTTTACCTGCCTGAAAGGGCATTTTAATGTTGGTTCAAGCAAGGACATGGAAAAAGAACACTATTACTGAGTATTGGCTATGTTACTGTTTCTAAATGTTCAGAAAACATTTAACGCCAAATCAGGGGAGCTCAGTACCATGCTGTGGAGTACCATTTTCCACTGGAAATGGGCCACATGAATGATGCAATTAATTTAGCACTTGAATGAGTTTGTATTGTTTCAAATGAAAACAAAATATAAACATCTGGCACAGGGAAATTTGGCTGTCCTAATGTCTTCAGGACATAATAAATCTCATGAGGTGTAAAGGTAGACCAGTGTGTTTATTTGTGTTTTTTGTAACAGTTTTTGTTTTTATTACACATTTAATTGTCTCTTTATCTTAAGGTTATGTCATTGCTGTTCTTTCATTTTCTTGTTTTTGTGTTTAAATTTTTTCATGTTTTATGTATGGTTTTCTACCTTATATTTTTACTTTGATAAAAAAGAAGAAATAAAATCCATATTATTTTGTATAATATGGATGCTTTTGATCTTATGAGTTAAGATTAGATGTTAAATTAAGATTAAAAATTTGATGGGTCAATTAAAAGAAAAGCTCAGCAGCTGAGAGCCTGGCCAGTAACTAGATGAGAGACCTCCTGGGAAAGCTAAGGTTGCTGCTGGAAGAGGTGTTAGTGGTAGTAGTAAATCATATGAGTGCATTTAGAAATTTAAAATATTTCAGAGGGAAGTTGTTAGCAAGCAACTCTGATTCTCCCTAAGAAATATTCTTAATAATCAAATTAAAGTTCTTCATTCAAACACATCTTACTTAGGGTTAATAGTTTTAGTTTTTAAATTACATCATTAAGAGAAATCTTGTCTGTCTTAGTCAGATAAGCATTTCCCTGACCTTTTAAGTTTTGTTTTTTTTCTTGGGCAGCAGAGTTCTTATCCATTGCATATTTTGTGTGTTACTGAAGCTGCGGAGTTGAGCATTCATAAGGGAATAATGCTGCGTCTGTTAGGAGGATTTTGTGAGTAAAAAGATCCGCCCTCTACTAATACATTATAAATCAATTATCAGTGGTGCCAGGCTTAGATTTCTTTAATGTTTTCTTTTTATCCAATTAGGCTGTCTAACTGTGTGGCAGTAGGGAATTAGTCCCACACACAAAATTGCATGCTTACAATAATATAAACTAAGATGCACACACGCACAGGTGGAGTATGCCAGTTATTCTTTCACTTTTTGTTTTCAGACTTTTCAGTGTCTTATGTCAATGTCTTATGTTATATGTCCTTAATAGAGCAAAGTGTGGTGAGAAGCATAGGACACAATAATAGCAAAATAAAAAAGGTTTACATTGGGTTTTATTATTTGTGAAACTCCTAACCATTCATAACCAGATGCATTGCTGCCTCGCAGGACTAGGGACCTGGGTTCAATTTCAGACATGCAGTAAGGGTACTGTCTGCATGAAGTTTGTATATTCTCTCCATGTTCACATGGTTTTTCACTGGGTCTTACACTTTCTTTCCAAAGTCCTAAGACATACTGGTAGGTTAATTAGTTTCTGAAAAAGCTGGCCCTGGCATGAGTGTGTACGTTATTATGTCTGTCTGTGCCCTGAGATTAGCTGGAGTCTTGGCCAGGGCACATTCCACCTTTGCTTGCTGGGATAGGCTCCGGTTCCCCTACAGCCCTGTATTGGATAAAAAGTTTTGAAAATTAATGAATAGATGGATAAAAACTGCATGCAATCTCAGCTGTATGTGACTCCTGTTTAAAAGCCTTTGTGCCTGATGTTAGCCATCTATAAGTTATCTGTTCAAATTAAAATGCTCAGGCACAATGCTCTCAGCTACACAGGCTTTCTGTTGGCAACAGCAGGCCTTATACAGGCATTTATAAATGTTCCTGTTTCTAGTTACGTCTCAATAATATGATACTACAGCATTATAAATCATTATGAATATATTATGAAAATATTATGAATTATATTCTGATTTGAAAGTGTTGATTGCATATCTGAAATCCAAAAAGAGTTCTTTGCAGCCATAGTTCTGACTGTTATTATTTTGGTTATGGAAACAATTGGTGTTTTCAGTTCTTTACCAGCTCCATACATGTCAAGTTACATGTAAGGAATGGTTACATTTCTGAGACTTGAGTGATAAAATCGCATCATTAAGGCTATGTTAGTAATTTTCATCTCTCAGCAGAAGTAAGAACTCAGTGATACATAGATGCCAAGTTGTGTTCTGTTTTGAGCACGTTTGTAAAGTGGGACGGGGTCTTGTTTGAGAGATAGAATGTGTGTGTGTTACTTAAGAGACATACTTAGGAGGGGATTTGTAGGATACATAATGGAAAAGATAAGCCAGGCAATCAAAGTAAATCAATACAGCAGGTGGTTATTATGTTTTGACATCAGCTTAAATCAATTCTGTAAAAAAACTAAAAAGAATAAGTTATTCAGTTTCAATGCATTAAAGAATGTACTGATTTTAGAGTACTGCACTCCTATATCATTGATTGATCTTTGGAGAGAGAGTAAATTAAACGTAAGCCTTTAGTACAAAAATTAATGATTTTTATGATTGATTGAGTTGGAGTGGCTTTTGCACAATGTAGCTTGGAACTCGTGTACAAGATAGTCTATTTTAGATAACCAGTAGCAAACCTTGGATCTATTTCTATTACAATTACCTTACACTGGTTGTTAAGACTGTCAAAGATTTGTCACTGATCAATTTTTTGTAATTTCTCTACATGACTCAGCCTGCCAACTTCAAGACATTTAAGTATAACATTGCCTTTAATGGCATGATTTAAATGCCATACGTATTTCATGAAAACAACAATGCTTTTTATCTGTATTGTACCTGAGTTGCTATAAGCAGATTTTTAAGCACAGCCTCATAAGAGTTGTTGTCTTGGTAGGGAACAATAAATATGTAATTGCTTACACATAAACATATATCTTAAGAAACGTCTTAGACAAGCCTTTAGGCACACTATTTTTAAATACATGAAAGCTGTTTCTTTCTTCTCTTTCTCTGACAGAGGGTTCCAAAGTAAAAATATTAATAGAGAAACAAAATAAAACCTTGCTCACCAGCATGTTGTCTGGCACACAGACTTAAAAAAAAAAGCAAGCTGATCACAGATGCCAGTCTACAAAGAACTCGCTTTCTGCCAGTACAATCTCGTTTCAAGTCATATTATACACAGGTTATTTTTCCATTTCTTTCTGAAGTGGCTTTCTGTTTTTCTGCTCTGGAAAGGTTTTTGGGCTATGAGCTGTAGAGTGTCTCTGTCTGAAATAAGGTTGCTGGTATTATGGATTGCCATAGCTTCCCCCTGCATCTTCAGTTAAAAAGCAATGTGGTCTTCCAACTTCTTTAAGTGCCTCTGAATAATTTCTTTCTAGTATGTTTTTTTTTATATTCAAGCCACAGGTAATCTATCTTAGGTAAACAACTTTATCCCCCAAAAAACAAATGGCGTGTGCTGGAAAGATAATAATTTAATTTTCTGTAGTATTTTTCCATCTGAAATGTTTTGAAAATCTTTATAGCCTAAATTCAAAATCACATCAAAATAATGAAAACAAACTAAGAACTCGCTGTTCGGTTAACAGAAGGCATTTTTGCATAAAGAAGTTGAATAGATATATATACTTGATGTACTTTTATGATGTTAATAATAACATTTAATTGCCAATTTAAACAACTAGTACAGAAATCAAAATATACAAAATTCAAAGTGCCTGTTTCTCAGAAAGCAATTAATGTAATGTTCATTGGACGTTCCAACACACCACAGAACTGTTCAAAATTCAGCACTGAAAAATATGATTGCAGTTTTGTGTGGGTATTATGTACAGCTTTTATGTGGCAAATGGGCTTCAATGGTGGTTTTGTTTGACTTCCAGCTGGACAGCTCAGTCAGTCGGCCCATCTCGCTTTACAGCTTCCCTACACAGTGCTGGGACTAGGCCGCAGTGCCAACTTCCTGGATCATCTCTATGTTGGGATCCCCCGTCCATTGGGAGAGAAGGTAATGGCAGCTAATTCCAATGGTTTGTCTGCAATATGTAGAGTATTCCACAGTTTGTTTATATCAAGTGCATTTTTTCATGTAATTCCTCATTCCCACATATACCACCTTTCAAACAGCATTACCTTTGAAACCCAGATTATCACAAAGTTTAAAATATCCTAATTTCTCGAGAACTCCCTCCAGTGACTAATTTAAATTTAAGAACCATTTTCTTCTGGCACTGAGAGGCTTTACTAAAATGGATTAGAAATGCCAAGAGTTTTTTTCCTCCTGTTTTCATTAAACTGTTTCTAGAGACATTTAAATTACATGTTTTTGCATCATAATCAGAGGAGGAAATCTTAGAATAGCACATTAATGCATATTAGTCATGATTAAACAGTTAAAAACAGATATTTTTGTTTACTTGTTTTATGTAAACATTGGTAAAAATGTAGCAATATTTTCATGCTTTCATACTATTTTACCTGAGTTATTCATGTGAAAAAGATCTTTTATTTAAATGTTTTTTTAAAATCAGGTTTGTGCCTTGATTTAAGCTCTGTAATATTCATAGGATTAAATATTCAAAGCACACCGCATGAATGCTTGATGTGTGGCTTGACTGTGTGTGTTGGTGCCTCCAGGGAGCTTCTTGCTAAAAAGGTAGCCTCAATGAAAACAGAAAGCTGTCCTGGATAACGAGATTCTTCAACGTAACTAATAAAGTGTAGTCTGTAATCATGGCTGTCCAACCTTATAGCAAAGAAGAAACCATGTCATAAATATGCTGGCCATTACAAACTCAGAATGATGCCACTGCTGTAAAACAGCAGTTTAACTGGGCAGGGCTATATAAATAGCAAGAGGTTTCAAATCAATGACAAAACAGTGAGTCGGGTTGCACACGTTACTGTGGAACATGTTTGCTGTACACTTAAAGCAAAGAATAAAGGTCAGAAAACCGTGATACAATGACCTTGCAATGCAAGGTCAAAAGCACCATATTTTCGAGCAAGGATTCCCAATCCTAGTCTTGGGGACCCACACACCTACTGTTTTTTTATAGTAGCTGAGCTCTTTATGTGATAGATTCCTTAAATGAACCAACAAGGTGCTTGATAAGTACCTCTGAAAGTATGTTAGTTAAAGGGAAATCTCGTACATGTTCAAGAATATCTCATACATGTTCAAGAGAACTATTAGAGATTTAACATTAAACCTATTATTATATCTACTAAGGCACTCATTATGTTTATTTGAGTGCTCAGGTGTAACAAAAACAAGCAGTATCCCAGGAGCAGGATAGAGAATCTATTTCTCGAATTTATGAATGATTGTCACTTATATTTCACCTCTCTTCTTTTATTACACTTGCCCTTAACCTGATGTCATGATGGTGTTTTATGACAAAATGTATTAATTTTTAAGCCATAGTAACTGATATCAAAAAGACAAGTATGCACAACTAGTATCCACAAGAAAATATAAAAAAGAATGCCTGAAATATGCAATTCATTTGTTAATATCAGTAAATGAGTTTCTAATATCAACAGTTGAATTTCAGGTATAAGCAATTCATGTTTTTGATAACAGCATGTTTATTATTATATTAAAAAGCATAACATTTAAGTTATGACTTCTGGTCCTCACTTCATACTTTAAAAAACATTGAATGTTTTTTTCTCTTTTTAATGATAGCAAGGAATTCCATTTTTTTGCCATTAAAGCCGTGTCAGTAGGGAATTGAACACCACTTAATTTTTCCATATTTCGTATCCAATAAAGGGGGGATTATGTGTCAGAAAATGAAAGCTGCTGTATCTGAAATATATTCCATGCACCAAAATAGGTATGTTATTTAAATATATACTGTTGGAATTGATTTGCATTGTGTTTTGTGTTTAATACGTTAGAAGAAAGTGAAAAAAGAAAATCACAAGCCTTCATCAGGACAAATGAGACAGTGACAAGTGTTAATTAATAAGGGTACCCTTTAGACTAGAGAGAGTGTACAGTTGTGTTATGAACTAGGGCTATGATGCCACTGATAATACCATTGTGTGATTAAATAAACTCTTCTAATACATTATATTATTATTAAACATAGCAGTATGTACAAGGCACATAATCCTTATCATTAAGATAAATTGCAAATTATGTAAGGCGGGCATAATGGGCAGTAAAATCAATACTAGGACAGATTATTTGCAGAGTCAATGTAGAAAATAATATTAAGCACAAAAATATTTTCATATTGTTACACTGGATAATCAGTAGTATTACTGCTTCTATGAATATCAAGGAATTTAATCATAAGTATATAATTATAGGGAGCTATTGGCGAGTAATGCCCCATTTATACACCTGTTTTTGGATTCTAATCCTAGAACTATGAACTATGGTTTTGTGTACTGGTTGCTCTAAGATGCGCTTTCATTCTCTTGACATCTTTGGCTATAAAAACCTTAAACTTTTTCTCAACATATAGTATGTAATCATGACATTTGTTTTTTTCCAATTTATTTCCTAGCAGCATTATGTAGAAACTGTTTATTCATGTTTTACTAACGTAACATGCATTGTGCAGGAAATAGAGACTACTCTCTGGTGTCTTCATCAATTTAGTATACATTGTATCTAATTAGTGTTCTTTCCATATATCAAAGATACAACAAAAAATAGCAATATCAAAAATGGATTTTTGGTATTTGGTAAATGGATATAAAAAATCTTATATTTTAAATATCTTATCTTAAATCTTAATATCTTATATCAATAATTAGACTTCTGATATGAGAAATCTGATTTTTGGGGACTTAAATTAAAACATATCGCTATAGGGTTTATTTCTTCTAATGTTTCACATTAAAATAAAATTTTACATAAATGAACTCCAATCTGAGTTACTGCCAATAAAATGGTCTCCTCATCCTTCTTGTTGTCGACATGCACATTCTGCAGCAATAATTTTTGAAGAGGAACTAAAGGTTAAATACATAAGAGTAGGGCTTCCACTTCTGTAACCTGTAACCTTTAACTGTTCAGCTGATAGCATTAACGCAAGTGCACATTTCAGCCAAGCCACAGTTGTAACATAAGTGGGGATTTCTGTTGTTTTGTAATGTACTGCGTGCCGTAACTTTATTTTATTTGTAATTCTTCGACACGTATTTTTTTTTATTTTAAAGCTTTAGGTGGTTTTCCAGACTCTGGAGTGTTACTGAAAAGTTGACAAGTGAAAGATAGCAAATTACATTACTTGAAGATCACTGGTAGTTTATGTTGTTAAATGATGAATGTTTTGTTAGAACAGAAACCAAACTGTTTTCTACTTGGGTACTCTGGAAAACTAAAGATGACAGGGGAAAAAAATGGAAGGCACTTGCAAAAATTCAAAGCAACTTGCTAGTTTTATGACATGCAAAGCTATTTCCACAAGTATAGGTTTTGGAATTGGTATTGATTAAACAGTCAGTGAGCTCCCATCCTGACACTTAGGAAAAAAGAAAGAAATCCAAAGCTTCTGTTGTTGAGCTTGTTCTCTTTCTGAATTTGCTGTGGAATCTTAATGAGAACTTTATTTTTTCTCTCCCTCCAGGAGATTCGCAAACAAGAGTGGACTGCAATTATTCCAAACTCCCAGCTGATTGTTATTCCATATCCCCACAACAACCCTCGCAGGTAGTCACAATTAAATAAAAATTAACTTGTACACATTACATTGCTGCCAATCTTTCCTCCTACCTTCCAGGGAAATAGTCCCTGTGTTTCTGTGTATGTGTGCTCAGTGGTGGACTGGTGTCCCATCCAGAGTTAAAACCCCACTTTATATCCTGTGTTTTTAGGAAGGATTCCAGGTTGCTGTGACCCATGATATTCATAGACATGAATATCATGTGTCTTTTCGTTCCTACCTAACAGAATGGAAGCCAGTGCCTTTCAGTCTTAATGTATGCAAGCTGCATGCACTTGATTTATGGAGTTGCTATATAGGTGCTTAAACAACAATAAATCATGTCACTCTGGTGGCTTTTATAGGCAGTTTTTTGCAGAATGTAAAAATGGTGAAATTGTCCATAATTCACTGATTTTTATCTCCTGAAGTATTCTCTCTTAGTCATCTATCTCATAAGAATAGATGTGGAGTGACTTTCCTCACCATCAGCAAGGAAGCATTTAGAGATAGAATAGCTATCTTAAATTATTTAGCTATGAGCAGGTTTACTCCCCCACTCAGCCACCTAGGAAATACAAGTATGCATGTATACAGGATGTACAATATGGCATTACTTCAGAGATTCTTACTTTAAAATAAAAGAATACTCCAGAGCTCATTATTGTTATAGCTATTTATAGCCTGTGATGAATGTATTCACAATATACTATTTTATGACATTTTTGTATGTAATTTATCTCATAGTTAAATCTTGACAGTTACTATAATAAAACATTGGGCTGTCATCAATGTATTCACAGTGTATTGTTTAAATGTGTTTTGAAATTGCATTCATTTCGGTATTCTCTTGTGTCAGTAATTACAATGGCTGATTATGGTCCACCAAAATATAGAGGATGACTGCAGAATATTGTAATACAGAAAGTTTGACTTTGCGATCCAGTCTTTCATGCCACCCATGTATAAACTCTTCTTGCTGTAATTACATAAATATGCAATATAACTTTGGAAGAAACTATTACGGTTAGGATCTGCATTTTTGCTAGTTACGTACTAAATAAACGTTTATTTAATGTTGGCATGTACAGATTTTAACATTTCTGACAAGCGACAAGGTGAATTTGACTCAGAATGAACAATGAAAGTGTATTCGTGGCTAATACCAGATCCAATCCCTTAGAGAGGTGTAAGGAAACTCTACACAGAGCAGAATGCCTAAAGCCAGAGCATATTAAGACTTTCTGCAAGACAGCAAAACCACCATGCTGCCCCACTCTCTATGAAAGCTGGATTGCCCCAGAGTTTTAAATCCATACTCTGTGGAGCTTTGACTAAGTCTAAAGGTTTTCTGCGGTTTTTTGAGGTCAGGTGCTCATCTCTTGGAAGTATTCCCCTGGCTCGCAGATGTCACTTAAGATTCTAAAAAAGAACTTGATGTAACTTAGTGGCTCAACTCCATAGCATATCTGAGGTGCACACAAACTGAATATCTTGTACTTCTGCGCTTTGAACATTTTTATATTATTTATTCGTAACCAAACACTCCTTCTTGTTAACTGATAAAACCAAGGCTTATTTGTTTACTGCAAGGCAATTTCCACTTTTTACTTCATTTGCTTGCTTACTTACACCTATTATAAATTTTAACTTATAAATTGCCCTTGTTAAATATCTGTCCTAAGCAGATAACGAGTCTCAGTGGAATGACCACCATATTCACAGTGCCTTTCATGCCACAAGATTCAAAGTACTTCAAACAAAACTATAATAGTTACAACAGCAAAAATGATTGAAAGAAAAAAAGAACAGATGAATTTGGGAAATGGGGAATCTCACAAGGCCTTCTTAGTACTAGGATAGTAGACTTGCAAAGAAATCAGACTGCTGCTTTAAATGGGATTAGTGGACCAGTAGGTAGCACTCCTCTGTGTGGACCAGAATGTCCTAACTAATAGCCAAGAGTGGTGATCAAGGAGACTTTAGGTAAGGTGGCTTCCTTCAGAGGAGATTTGAAAATCTTGCTAATTTCATTATTAAGATCCCATGACATTGTTCATAAGAGTAGGAATTAACATTGGAATAAATTCCGGTCTCAGTTGGTACAAGGTCTACCTAATGTTCCTTTTTAATTCAAGGAGTTTCTCAGTTCTTTGCCTGATCTGCTGTGTAGTAGTGCTACTGGCACATAATGGCCATTGGGCATCATCCAGGTGGGTGCTGAACTTTACTGGCAGATGTTCAAGTTGTTTGGAATTGTTTCGGGTAAAAAATTGTGGTCTAAAAGCAGTAAATTATTATTACAGATAACTCTTGCTTTAAAAAAAGTAATGCAATCATTCATCTTCAAAAAATAAATGAAATTTCTTAAATCAGAATTGCTTTTCACATTAATTTAAAAATCTTAAAATTAGCAATATATTTTGGACTGTTGTTTCAGCTCTATTCCTAAGCTAACAAATACACTGATACGTCTTTCACAATGCAAAAATAAATATGAAGAATATACATCAAATAGTGAACGGACAATAATTTAAAACAGATAGTTTAGTCAGTTTTTCTGGGAGAGAACGTTCAGTGCTTTGTTTTATAGTATTTTGTCTGCATTATTCAACATTCTTGTTATTATCATCAATTATTAAAGAAGAAAACACAAAATATGGGCTAAATGTTTACCTTTCAGATTCCCAGTATTGGATAGCCATCTTCATATTTAATATAATAGCTTTATGTAGACTCTTTGGCTCTCGTATATGGTCACTGTTTACATTATATTTTTTTAAATTATAGTTAACTATGCATTTTTTAATTCCCATAAACTTACAGGATTAAGCAGCATAATAAATGTTCAATAAACATCATGAATCTGTACGAATACTTGGGTGGTTCTGTTTTTTTACTTTTTACGGATACCAGATCTTTTGGTGGGTCATGTGAAAGTTCATTAACATAGAAAGTTTCTAAGTTTCCGGAATTTGTGTCAATTGTGTTTATGCCAAATTTAATGAACATCACATTCATAAATCTAGGTAAACCTGTAACAAAATAAAGCAGAGATCAGTTGTTTATTTCACTGAAAGCCAATTTTACTTTAGTGTAATTTATTTTATATTGAAGATGTTTGTTTCGTATAATGACATCTAGGCCTATTGCTGACATAACGGTAATAGAAATATCAGAGAGTATATCTCCATTATCTCAGGACATAGGATTCTGAAACTGTTTTTCACATTTTTAAAATACTTGAACAGTACTTTTATTTCAAAGGAAGAGTGATTTGCCAGTAACCCAGGAGTAAGTACATTTCCTTTAATTAATTGTTGCATTAGCAGTGGAATGGAATCTCCTGAGTGTTTTTCTCTTATATTTAGCAATTAATGGTAGACGTGAGGTAAGAATGCACCACAATTAACAAACCGAACCTTTGTCCATGACTTGAATTGGATATATTTGTCAATCTTCAGTATTTTGATCATTTTAATTCTTATTCATTATGACAGTGGAATAACAAAAAGTGAAAGATTTAAGATTGAATAGATACTCACTCTGTTTTTTTTAAGCTATTGTTGTCACTTATAAAAAGTAATTATTTTCTCTCTCATTTTTGTTCTCAGATGGAGTGCCAAACTTTATCTGACCCCCAGTAACATTGTGTTGCTAACAGCCATTGCCCTAATTGGTGTCTGTGTTTTCATCCTTGCTATAATTGGCATATTGCACTGGCAGGAAAAGGTAAGTGTAGTGAAGTACTAATGATGGTTTCACTGTGATTCCTATTTCATCCTTTGAAGGCACTAAAAGAGTTGTGGTCCATTTAAAAGAAAACATACAGAGTACATTGTTTTCCAGTTATTTTTATTGTTTCCTGTTTAATTGCCTTTTTTTTTCAACACAGCCTGTGCAGTTGATCTTTCCATGAAGGGTTTGCTACAGAGGTGTGCTGTTTCTGTGGCTTTAACCAGCCTCCATAAGCCTAGACTTGAAATACCTACGACGAAAAAGAGGCTGCACTGGCACCTTTTCAAAGCAGTTTAAAATTGATATCTTATTATGCGTACAGGGAGGCATAATTGCTGTCTGTTAAGGGAAATAATTTGGGGTAGTGCGTTTATTGCAGTAGACTCAGCATTTAGCTAACTTGCTGGCACCATATCTAAGGACTTCCAGATCATAATTATGTTTTTAAATAATATCTCCTTGCCAACTCTTCATAGTAATTGATTAAATAACTGTTTTCTTGATGTATGGGTTTAAGTAATAAATAGGCATTGTTCATTTTCATGCTATTGAATTTGCCAGGCTCCCTCAGATTATGTTTCTCCTGCTTTAGCCTGTTGTTTTGTGTGCTGTTGCTTTCATATTGCTGTCACCCTTGTTACATAACTCATTGTGCCCTATAATGTTCAGTAATTGAAGTAGCCACAGAAAGTTAGAGATCATAAACTACACCACCAGGAAGAATCATTGTTAAACACAAATTCTACTAAAGATATATTCCCCAAATACTTAAATATTTTTTTAGGTTTTTAAATTCTTAAAATGAAATAATTTTATTGACTGTATTATAATTGAATCTGTTTTCAGGGCAGCACATTTCTTAATTTTTCATAAACTGATGTTTAGGAGACACAGTCGCAAAGGGATTAGTATCGCAGTGCTGGGTTCCTGATTTCAATTCCTGACCCATGATACTGTCAGTATTTCTCTCTGTGTTCATGTGGGTTTCCTCTGGGTGCTCCAGTTTTCTCAAAGAAACATACTGGTAGGTTAGTTGGCCTCTGGGAACACTGGCCCTAGGTGTGAGTGTCTGTGTTTGTGTCTGTATGTGCCCTGTGATTGACTGCTGTCCTGTACAGGCTGTACCCTGTTTTGCACCCTTTGTTTAATGGGATAAACATGGGATCCCCTGTGACCCTGAATTAGAAGAAGTGGAATGGATAAACTATTTTTTAGTCATTTTGGAGAGGACGTAAGGTCTTGCTTAAAAATAGGAAGCTCCGTTATAAATTTGTTTTGCTGTGTATATCTCATATAACATACCTCTTGAGGTTTCTGCATGTTTTGGAAAATATATTACACAGGTCCAGAATAAAAACAAAAAAGTTGTTGTTTTTCTCTGGTGTTCAAGATTCAAGTTAGTTTATCAATCTCCAAACTAACTTAATTGTAGAGTTTAGATTGTTCCAAATGTATAATATCAAAGAAGGATTCAAATGTGACATTATTAACTTAAAAAAACAGTTGTTTTAACTAGACTTTGTCTATTGATTATCACAGCAAAGAAACTATTTTAATATAATTTAATTCCCCCACTCCTATTTACAAATTCCTCTCCCTAGACAAATGAAAAAGAAAACACAAATACAGTTAACCAGCACCTTCCCAACAAAGAGAGAAGAGCCATAAGACACACAAACAGAAGAATCCCCTGTGAGAAATGTTTGGTAGCAATAAAGGACTGCTGGCTGCACTTGAAATGGCGGTAAATGCATTACAGCAGCTTACCAAGACAGAAAAATAGGAATGCAAGATTTATCAAGAAAGGCAGGAGAGAGCTGGGAGACCCAGCACAGCCCTGAGTTTATGGTCCTTCTTCTGACAATTAAAACCAGGTGCACAGAGCTAATTCTGTACTTGAAAAAGATGGAAAGGAACCTTGCATCAACATTCTAAAGAGAAAATAGCTTTAGAGCATTGAAAAAAGCTCAAGGACAGGCACTCTCTGAAAGGGTCATTTATCTGGGAAGTTGAAATAGTGCTCTGATGTGTCATGTTCATTGCTTCCCACTGTGAATATTTTTTTCTGATCATCTTTTATTTTGTACCCAAAAAAGAGAAGGGACAGAAAATAAAAAATAATAATTCTGAACATAAAATTTTAAATGAATAACAATAGGCTAACAGAAATCAGAAAAAAGGTACAGTATTCATTTTATATAAAAGGTGTACTGCTACAATGGTACAGTCAATTCACCATTGCTCTCACTGATTTAATAAAAAATTCATCCCACATTCGGCACATCTTAACATTTGAGCTGGGTTTCAGAAAAGCTTCCCTGCCTGTGGACAGACTTTGCTTTCCACATCCTTTCTCCATGTGTAAGAGGGTAATCATACAACACCTGCTCCTCACTCCCATCTGCCAGAAGGGTAAATTAGTACAGGTTACCCCCTAAGTGTCAGTCTTAACTTGCTTGGCATTATTTAGACTTCAGTATTTATGAGTCTAACAGAAGAAATCAGATGAATCCTCTCAGCTAGTTTTAGGCACACCCAGCTATGAAGGTTGCAGTCCATTTTAAAAGCTGAGACCCCCTAGACAAGGAGACCTTTCAAGGATTTTCTTGAATCTAGTGAAATCTTTGTGACACAACCATTTAGCCACAAAATGCATTCAAGTCATTTTATCAGGACAATTATTTTCAGCTTGTCATGCAGGAGGTAATGATGAATAGGCAGTTCTTGCATTACAGGGGTAGGCAGTTGAACCGAGAAGATAAAATAAGAGTGATGTTGAGCTTGCCGCTCTTTGCCTGTTTGTTCGGCCCTCTGATCAAGATGGCTTTTGCAAACGGAGTGTGATGATTTTTTTCACATTGTGTTCCATTTAATATCAAAACTTATATAGGTGCCTTTGTTCTTCAATAATTATTCCTTTTTGATGTGACTGTGAAATTACGTTTCAAGGTCACAAATGTAAATAAAAATCAATCTGAACATTTTTCTTGAGGAAAACTAAATTAAATAAACTGATCACTCCAAAAAGGTAAATTAAGAAACTTTCAGACTTGTATGAAGACTTCCACTAATTCTGTCTTTTTCTTTCTTGCAGAAGGCAGATGATAGGGAGAAACGACAGGAAGCTCACAGGTTCCATTTTGATGCCATGTGAAAAAATCAAAAGGGAAGATACTGCTAAAAACGTCTTGCTGTTTGATAAGCTCAGATGCAATCTGGGAGGTTGACTTTGAAATGAGCAATTTCAAGAGTACGATCATCTATTGCTATTTGTTAACCCAAAGTATTTAATTTGTTTGCTGGCTGCTTTAAACATTGCAATTAAAGGGAATTGAGGTGTATCTGAACCTTTAATATGGATGGTTAAATCGGCAGGACAGAGCACACTGTGCAGTTTTATACTTGATTTATTTGTTTGTTTGTTTTTCTGACTAAAGATAGGAGGTTTTGTTAAGTCATTCTTTCCATTCCTAGCATAAACAATTTAGAATTAACACAAACCTTTAAGTAGGGCAGAATGTAATTTTGGGTCTGAGAATTCTTGGGATTAACTCAGAATTTATGCTTGTAGTATAAAAATGTGGTGGGTATTATTATATTTTTTATTTGATTTGGGTTGACTTTGTTTTAAGTTAGGAAAGTGGGATACATTTTGCACTGCAGTTAAAAGCATTTGAAAGTCTTGCTCTGTGCTTTTCAGCGATATATTTTGAAATGCTGTGCTGTTCTTATTCCATAATTCTACTCATAACTATTTAGAATTTGCTGAGTTTTGTCAGTCAGGTTATACTAAAAAATGTTTACTTAAAAATCAGGTAACTGGCAAAATTAATCTGAAATTATTTATGATCTGTCATTGCAAGGTTAATATGTGCTTTTTAATTACATTTTGTATCATTCTTGTAAATAAGATTATGGCATTACCGGTGTTTGTATATACTGTAATTTGTTTGTTTAATTGAATATTGATTTAATTAGAACTTTATATACTCCAGTGCTTACCCTGTTTAACTGGACAGTCAGCATGGCAGGTTGCCTGAGATATTGTGAATGTGATTGTGTTGCACTCATCCATGCTATATTGGTGTCGATCACTTCATTTGTAAGGTAACTACTTTTGACTTTTGCTAGCACGTCTCAATCTTTGTTTGCCAAGCCGATTTTCAGCAGCAGGTTTTTCAACTACTGTAATTGAACTGTACACTGAAAGGAGAAGGACACCCAACTAAAATTTCTAGTAATTTAGCGGTACTGCAAACTCCTCTTTGATTTTATGATGATATTTTCTTGGGTGCCAAAACTGTGTACTTTTTTTATCTTACCCTTTGACTGTTGTGATGAAAGTCTCAAATGTGTGGAAATGTTTTACAGCTTATTAGAGCAGTAGAAGTAACTTCTTTATAAAGTGGCATACACTGTACGTTTAAACTTTCTTTTCAAAATTTTTGTTAAAAGCTGAGATTTTATGCAATAAGTATATTCTGTCGAAAACAGTTTGATGGATATTAGAGATGCAACCCATAGCATATATTGTAACCTGTACATCCAAAGACAGACTAGTCTGATGATCTTGATAAGGAGCCAAGATGTTTCAGAACAGTTTCCTGCACATTCCTATACCATGGAACAGGGAACAAAATAGCAAAAGCGATTTTAATTCAGCATACCACCTATAAATCTTTTCAACTGGCGTGGGCTGAAGCACAGCTAGGATCATCTGGAAATGCTGATCTCAAATATGAGAAAGAGGACCTGCTTAGGCAGTGTTATTGGAAGGCACTTGTCATCATTAACACCTCTCACTCACTTCTTGTTTAGTGAAATTTAAAGTGGGTGCTGTAAATTAAGAAAAACTGTTGTTAGAATTTTCCATTTCAAACAAGAGCCAGAGATGTTGGTTTTCCAAATAAAATATTGTTAGATTTAACAATTGATTAGAAATGATCACATTTGAGAAGCTTTTGCATCACGTTTGAAACAGAGGAAAGAACATCTGAATTATTTTCAGTGGAGCCCAAAAATATTAATTAATGTTTTAATTCTTACCTTGAATTTAATTGAACACTCCTTAAATTAGTATTGCATTTATTGATATTTTATTTAACAATCTTGATTCATTCTGTTACTAAATGTTTACATATAAATGCTATGTTTAATAGCTGTTTTGTGCACTTTTGTAATGTTTAATCTACTTACCATCAACTGGAAAGAGCTCATGAAATACTTCACACTGAATCATTATACAAACTGCATAATTCATTGAGATTGTGTCAGAACTCTCAGCTGTCTACACCATATGTGTTAGTAAAATCACTACATTAAATTACGGTTTTGAAAGTTTTGCTAGTTTTTGTTCCACTTTAATTTGCACCTGATATTGTCAGTTTTCTGTGAAATACAATGTAAAAACGGTTAATTCAGAAATGTTTGTGTTAAAGGTAATTGTTAGTGAAATTAATCATTAAAATGTTTCAAAACTGGTGTATGACATCTATTTTCATTTTAAACAAAATTATTGAATACAAAATATAAAAAATTAAGCTAGCATACATTTATTGATTCAAATGAATGAGTTAACATTGTTTTAGTTATTATGAAGCATTTTTGGATATAATATACATTGTACATGTTGTACAATTTACTATACAATGTACCTTGAGATATCAAAATCTTGTTAGGTACACCAAAATGTATACAAAAGCTTTTTATATATTGTATAATTTGGTGTTTCACAGTTCATAGCTTTTTATAGTGATTGAAAAAATATTTCAGTGCATCTTAAGCAGTTTTGCCTGGGCATGGTTTGAGAAGTGATGTCTTTCAAACCGCAGAATCGTAGATCAATATGGAATTGGGACGTTTCCTTGTTAGTGTATTTTTCTGTTTTTGTCTTTAAACTACATTTTTAAAAACGGCCATGCTACAGTAGCTATTTATGCATCTGTTTAGCTGCGATAAATGAAACACCATATGCAACGTTATAAAACATTATTTCCCGGACACATGTACATGAGTACGCTTTGGGCAGACTGCTCAAACGTTCAACACACGTGTGAATGCAAAACAGTCCAGGAACTGAAAATCAGTGTCTTCCACACAGAAGAACATACTGACGTGGAGACTCTGCTACTTATTTGCCTTTTTTTCCTCATAGCACAATCCCATAGTACAGGGGGAGTGTGCCTGCAGTTGGATTGTTCACTCGGTGAGGGGGTGCATGCGTACAAGCTGCTCATTCAGGCAAACAGCGCCCAGATCTTAAATGAGCTTCATTTATTTCCAACATTTCATTTCTGCCGGAAGAACCAAGCGCGCTCGCTATTGTTTGTCCGTCTTCTCTCTGTCTTTGACAGACTTTTCGCTTTCTTTTCAACTGGAGTATTGAATGCCTTTGGAAATATCCAATACCTATCTTAATGGGATTAAGGACTGGGCACCACGCATTTTGGGAGGGTGTTGAAGCTCTTGGGGTGGTTTCCGGAGGGAATTCCTATTAGTCTCCTTGCATGGGGCGATGGGATTAAAGCGATTGAAGAAGTTTGGATTGTGTACGAGTGACTCTACGCTTTGGTTTCACAAAATGGAAAAGCAAGGCTACTCCGAAAACTAAAGAAAAAGAACATACAGAATTAATCAAAGAGGGGAAATGCACGGAGGTAAGTTTGGTGAAAGAACAGAGAATTTCAATGGCTCTGTTCTCTGTTGAATACAAAGGGTTTATTGACGACCAGGCGCCTCGTATATAATAGTACGATAAAATACTCATTTTTGCCTGTTTGTGTGTTGTATAGTTTAATATAAATCAAAATGTTATTGTTTTAATAAAACAAAACATGAATTACACTAATTGATGAAGATAGTATTTAACTGAAAGTATAATTTTAATTACTAAATGGTTAAGTTAGTCTGCACTTAGAAACCGCTTTTTGTTCTTCAAACTCAGAATAACATCGCCATCTTCAGGACAGACACAAGGTGGCATTTCGAATTTCAACTATACAGTTTTTTAATTAAAGAATTTCATGACTTTCAAAAGACTAAATTATTCAATATCAAATTATTCAATATTTCCAGGTAGAAGCGGTCGTTTCGTAGCCCGTTTCAGTATTTAATCTCCTGAATACATTTTGGTTTATGTGGTTGTATTGTTTTACGAACGAATATATCCTATAACATGCAAAACTATTTGTTTCCAGATGATTCAAAAGGCAAAGTAAAAAGTGTAAATTATTCACACTTCTTAAAACCTGCCGCTATTCATAGAAGGTGCTGAAGTGACAGCTCCCGATTTGTAGTGTCACATCTGGAAAAGGAATCCCCATCTTACGACTCCTTCCAGCCCCGGAGCCCCTTGTTTGTCAGATATATTTATTGTTTCTACCTACAGTACTAAATTCCAGTTGTCAAAAATCACGAGAATTAAGATGAAACCTGCGTCTACACTGTAATTAATTTTACACAAATTCAAATCCGTCATCAAATAACTGAAAATTGTACCACTAATTTAAAAGTGTTGGCTTGTGCAACCGACAAGACCAGCATAGCACTATGAGCACTATTTTGACTGCTGTCAGAAAAACATGAAAAGGTCATTTGTTACCTTGTTAACGAAAGACACCCCTACTCGGTGACGCTAGAAAAATACAGTACTTCTAAGTAATCTCTGTTGGATACAGATTTGGAATCACAATTCGATAATTACCCTTTAACCCACGGCAGAAATGTAGTTATAAGGTCGAACTTAAGCGTCGCCCAGACTTAACACGACTAAAACTGTATTGCTGTTTTCTAATGAAAGTAAACGTTTTCGAAATTTTTGTAAATTGGTTTCTATTTCTATTCATTTTTTACGTTCATGTTAAGTTATTTTTCAAGTACTGTACGGTGTGGGTGTTGGGATCAATGTTTTTCTATTTTTATGTATTTTTGCTTAAAGATCTTTCATCATTTTAAATACGTTGCGGGTGGTTGCATTACAAGGAAAGGGAAGGTGGTATAAAAACTATTTTATAGTATACCATTCTTCATTTGCAAGGACTATCTGATAGTAGTACTATCACACCGCCCCTATAAACATTTTTATGAATAACCTCCAGAGTGAAGGAGTACAGTTGGGATTCTGCAATTATTTTTTCAGGAAAGGTTGCTAATGTGGGCCTGTGTAAATCATGACATTGATCCAAAAGAGATCAATTGACTGCACTAAATCTGCGGATTACAGTGTTTTGCTAGTTGGCTTTCTACAAAAAACACTTAAACTCTGTTCATCTAGCTTTTTTAATGGTATTATTATTCACAGTCGCGGGTTTTCTCTTTTTAGGCTTGTGTTAGGTATGAATTCTGATGGGTGTTTGAACACAATGACACTATTAGTAATAGTTTTGAAAGAAATGCGTTCTTTGACAATAGTGCTGATGCAGTTCTTCAAGCTGATATATTGTTGCATATTGCAACCGAATGATTTATTACATGAACATGAGACCACAGAGAAGAAAATGAGTTTGGTGTCCCCAAATACCAGGAAATTTCGTCTATGACATAATGATACTTAATATAATGTCTTTAATATGTCGATTTTCAGCAATCAGTACATTTTTGTGAAAAATATGAAGATATACTTACTGTATGAATTGTGCAAATAACGTTTTTAATCCTTTTTAATTAAAGACGTTTCTTGTTTTAGAAGCTCGGAAAGAAGATGATGAACCCTATAATTTTTAAGTTTTTTCTAACTCAAAGAAAATACAATATGTTGTGCTACTTTCCTTAGAAACGTTAGATGTTTCCTAATACGAAAACCAAAACTGTAATGTCTCTATAGGTATTTTTGTATTTTAAAAAGATATTCTACTTTTATTAATAAAGTTAACAGGGGCTTAATCAACACCTGTACATAATGGTATTACTAGTGTAGTGACAGCGTATGTACATATCTCATGCTTTTAGACAAGTATAAGATTAATTATTTTCAGTGCATACTGTCAATCGTGCTCATTCTAATATACAGTAGTTGTTAATTGTACCCTTAAATTATTATCTAAAATCATAATTCTATCTTAAACTGTCTCCTAAGTGTAGTGGATACAATATTGATGCATAACGGCTGCAGAGATCGTAGTACATCTGCAGAGAGACACCCCCTCAGAACCTTTTTGCAACATAATTTTCCCTCATAACGTAAGGAAGGTTATAGCTCGTTTGGTAGTTATTGACTACCCAACTACCATAGTTATTCCATATTCTAACATTCCTTCACGTATTTCTTACAATATCTGAATGAAGGTAAATTCTGATATTTCTTTTCTGTAGAACAGTTGCATATTCAAATCTCATGCTCATTTCCTTCCATAATGTTTGGTGGAGTATTTGCGTTTTGTCATATTCACGTAATCTCACTCAGTTTTGAGTTGAGTGATGTAAACAATACTGTCTATATAAAGCCCTTTTGGATGAGTCAGGTTATGGGATAAAAACAGTGTTAAAAATTGAAGTTAGAGTTAGCATGGTGTTAATAGTGATGCTGTATTTCTCCTGCCCGGTTGTAATTGGGCTACTACAAGCCTACAAGAAATCTCATCTGTTCCAGTGTCATCTTTATCAAGTCAATGGATTAGATGCATAGCTGGTCCTTGATAACCGGTAAAATCCAAGAGCAGTTTCATTCCTTCAGCATATTTTCCTTGTTAAAAGGCTGAGGATGTTCAGTTTTCAAATTCAGATTGTGCTGCCACCTGCCGCCCGACGTGTCCCGTTATTACACTTCGAACGCGTGAAGCCGAAATTGAAGTAGCCAATTGAAAATATATCGCATAGTTCTTCTCTTTGCAGGTCTAGAAACATTTCTTAAAACGTTTGCGTTCTATATTTTTCCAATTGAAGATTAAATTAACATAGAAACATTTTTTTCAGAGTTATCTGTTGTCGCGAACATAAAAATGAATTTTGCCTTTTTTCATTCAGTTGAATGCTTTTGTCGCACAAGATATTACAGCTTTGTAACGTATTGCGAATATTACTAGTACTAAAAGTATATATAATTATCAGGTTCTCAAAAGGTTAGCAATGTTACCTGAAAGGGGGAATTTCAGAAATGACCAAAATGTGTTCATTATTTGTCACAGTCAGTGAATGCCTTCGGATTTACATACAAACCCTTATGAGGGTTTACTGTAGCAAAATCGCAGTGTTCTCCATTTTACCGCTGGTTCTGTACAATTGACTTTACTATGATTTGCCGTGATCTGAATGATGCTAGCATATCTCTCCATCCTTATCTACCAGTATTTAATGGTGCTTCATTTCATTTTACTTTGGTTCAAACATAGAACGCCAAGGTAAATTTGTTTGCCCCTTTATTAAGCTTTTCATTGTAAGACATTTAATTGAAATCATATTTTATAAGGGAAAAAGTCCAGTTTTCCATGTTGAAGTCCTTAGAAGATTCAAAGTGTTTATTTTGGTAGAGGTTCCACCTTTTTTTCCGGAGTGAGTATGCTGTTCTCGTGATAAATAAAGGAAAAGCAGCTGGAAAATTACACAGTTTATATACTTTAGTACACAATTTCAAAATATGGAATTGTTTGTATTAGCTGAAATGTTTTTAAAAGACAGTAAGTATTTTAGATTATGAGTTTGAATACAGATTTTACCTTACTACCTTATGGTGATTTTTCATTAATATGTTATAGAACGGACAATCGCCATATCTTTTAAACTTTGTACATACAGAAAGTGGCCATTGCTATTCAGGAGAATGTTTTCCTGTAACACTGTGGAATCTTCTGTAGTAGGACTAGTGATTTTTTTTTTTCAGATGAGTACATTCCAAGTGTTTAACAACAGCGAACTAAATTTGTGAAGGTAAAATATGTAAATCTTTTTCTTATCATTTGTGACAGCCTTGGTTCTACTCGTTCTGATTGAAGAAGGATTTGCTTTGGCACAGAAAACAAAAGGTAGTTTTCATTTTGTTATTAACATTACTTGCTTTGTTAGAATTTATTTGGTACTGCATTTATTTTGCACATTTTGGAGGGAGATGGTGTTTCAGAAGGGTGCCTGAATAAATCACTGTAGAATCCAGTGCTTGTGCATATCAGACAATATGAGATTACAGTATTTCTGTCTGCAAGCATGTACAGACAATTTAAAAATCATTTACAGCCATGAAACATCTATACAAATACTTTTTAGCAAGGTTTTTTTTCCCTCTTTTTGCTGGTGTAGAAACTTGTTACATTAATACAGTACAGTATGTGTCTAATGGTGAATATGTTTTCAGAATCTCACATAGGCAATATTTTCATTGCTTGTCTTTAAGGCTTATGGCATGTACACAGCTTTTATTCTAAAGGAAAATGTATTGAATAAGCACAGTATGTGATATGTGAAGAAACATTATTCCAAGCTTATATTTACCATGTTATTTGCATATATATAATATATTTATGCATTCAAGTATTTTTTTATTCTGACTTCTTCAGAGGTCCAAAATGTCGGTGCAAAGCCTAAGACTTCAGCTCAGTGTGGACTATGGATTCGAAATCACAATGGAGGATTCTTTACCTCTCCTAACTACCCTAGCACCTACCCACCGAACAAGGAATGTGTTTACATTTTGGAAGGTACGTCAGATAGCTATTGTTCTGCCAAATTAAATAAGGCAGGCTTAGAATCTTTAACTTTTTTAAGTCCTAAATTTGTTTCACAAGTGTCCAGGAAGACCTAGTTTTTAACATAAAGATGTTTAATGCTTTCTCTAACCCTTACTTTGTTAGGCATACTATCAAGAGCACCACATGTAACACAAGCTATATAGAAATGCAAATGCAGCATTTCAAATATTTATTTCAACACTTAATAGATTTGCCACAGGAAGGGACAACAGTAACATAATACTAGCCTCAGTGCCATTCGCATGATTCATCATTCACTATACTGTAAATAAGATTAATTCAATAAATAAGATGATTTTAATATAAAGGGTCTTAGGTTGTCTCATGCAGTGTGATCCATGGGTTATTCTATTAAAGGCGGATCATACATCTTTGAGAATTCTCCTCACTCAATAGTTGTCAGTTCAGATGAGAACTATCATATGTAAAACTGAGAAAAGTCTGACATGCAACGACAGCATTGATGATAGAACATGGCAATCATTCTCTTTGTTTTGTAGTTTATAATGCTGTCCGGTTGTAGCAGATCTGCAGATGTTTCTGTCAGGCCATACTGTCTTCAGCATGTTTACCTCAGGTATAGCAGGGAAAAGACTACATTTATTTTCCCCTGCAGAAGCAAAAAAGTATAACTTCATCAAGACTCTTGCTTTCATCTTTTTATTTTTGTAATGTTAGTGAGCCATTTGAATAAACTAATCAACCCTCTTGCCAAGAAAACACTTTTCCAATTTTTATGAATTTGCTTTGCAATGATTTTCACAACTTAATTACTTAGGACAGTAATGTTAAGGAAAGGATAGTTTTTTTTTTCTTTCACCAGTTCTGTAGAAAGGAAACAGCTGAAAGCTTTTCGAAGTTCAAAGCTGAAGGCCAGATTTGACCTTTGCTTCTGTCTTGGCCTCTCGTTAAAATATTCTCTGGGCTTGATGCTTGTGAGGCATTTTCCTAAATCCATGTAATCCATTTGTTTGAAGAAAGAGAACGCCATGATATTGTCTTTCTTTCTACATTTTCTTTGATTTTGAAGAAGCTGTATTTATAATGACTAATAGATCTTGCTGCTTATAATATCTGGTACTAATATGTCATTGTCGCCTCAACCTACCTCATGCTATTTAAACTCTGTGGAGGAGAAAAAAAATTAAAATGTTGCATCAATAAAAAGACTGAGAACTGTAAGTATAATATAGAGTAAGATGGATTGACACATTTGGATTCAATTTAATTAAAATCATTTAAATTTTACAAGAATCCAACTATGAAGGATATCGTTGTATGCATGTCCAGAAACAAGCTCAGCGGTACTCCAAGTCCTTTGGATTTTAAGATAGAAGGTTACTAAGGTGTGACACCAATTTTTATATCGTTGTTTTGTTTTGTTTTTTGTTCCGTTGGGCAGCTGATCCACGTCAAAGAATCGAGTTGACCTTTGATGAACCCTATTATATTGAGCCTTCTTTTGAGTGCCGCTTTGACCATCTGGAAGTTCGGGATGGTCCTTTTGGTTTCTCTCCCCTCATTGACCGATACTGTGGCTCCAAAAGTCCTGATGTGATTACGTCAACGGGCAGGTTCATGTGGATAAAATTCACTACCGACGAAGAGTTGGAAGGCCTGGGCTTTCGGATCAAATATGCATTTATACCAGGTACACGGTCATCTTCAGGGCTGGAGTCTTCACCATTTTCCTTGTTTTGAGCAGTGTAATATTTTTACCTCAGCTGTAAGGCTTTGAGACCGGTGGTGTCACAGTCTGCAGCAATGCGAATACCTTAACGGAAGTAAGCACCAATGGATCTTAGCGTACTTTTAATACCAATATTATTGAAGATTTTCTGAAATTACTGTGAAAGAAATTCTCCTTGAAATATAGTTTGGTTTACTTTTTCTTAATGATGATGTTTCTGATGGTTTCAGATTTTTTAAATCAGTTTTATCCAGTGTGTCTTTAAGTATTGTGCCAATGACATAAGACTTTTTAAGATGAGATACACAAAATACATAGATGCATAGACCTTAAGAGACACTTATATGGATTGATTTTTGTCATTCTGATCTTGCATTTATATAAAATATAATGTATTTTATTTAAACTGCCAGCATGCATGTTTGATGGCCTTCATGTTTTTGTTTTTTCACAGTACTGAATATGCAAACCCTGTTCAAGATCAGGATACCCTATCTACTGTACTTGTGCTACTAAAGCAAAAATCACAATGGCTTTGCTTTGTGTTTATTTCTTTTTTCTAAATTAACTTTTTCTCTCCTTCTTTCACTGTAGATCCAGATTTCCATTATGTGGGAGGAATCTTAAATCCAATTCCAGGTTGGGTCTTCAATATTTTAGTACTTTCTGTCATTAAACTTTAAGCCATTCTTTGTTCTGGCACTGGCTACAGGCTGTCTGTTTCTCCAGATTGCCAGTTCGAGCTCACTGGCGCTGATGGACTCATTCGCTCCAGTCAAGTTGAGCAGGATGAGAAAATAAAGCCAGGCCAAGCTGTCGACTGCATTTGGACAGTACGAGCCCCCCCCAAATCAAAGGTGTGTATGGAGCCAAAGGTTATAAAGAGTACACTCGGTCTTCACCAAAGAGATATTTTTGTGTGTTACTGCAAAATGCATTTGAAATGTAGTAGCAGGCTCAGTGTGGGATTTCAGTAATCCTATCTAAGGGACATATGAAGATGTTATCGTAGCTTGATTTTTTCTTTTGAATGGTTTTGTCTCAGAGGAAACTTAATTTCTTAAATAGCATTAAACATTTACTTCTGTATATCTTGAGGTTGTTTTAACGAGAAAGCTTTGGCTACCGACACAACAGGAATGTTTAGATTTGTAACTCACCAGTTCAGCAGGGGAAGAGAAATACATTTCCAATGAATGTTGAATTGTTACAATAAGTAAGCAATTGTAGGAACCTATTTAGATTTACTTTCCTATTAAATATTTACTAAAGACAGAAGTGAAATGATAGCCAACCTTAATCAATCAAATAAGGGACACTGTAGTCTCAAATTAAGTACTGTGCTTTATTTTCTTTCTTCTTCCATTGTGTGTTTTTTAAAAGAATTCTTTTGGCAAAGGGTTCTCTCCAAACAGTCTGTGCTGTCCTGATGTTCTGAATCTCGCAATTGTGCAGTGCTCAGGGATTTCAGTTCCATCTAAATGATGAAACTGCTTTGGTTTCATACCACCCTTTCAGACTTATATACTTGTGTTTGTACACTAAAAATATAATTATCAAGTAGCCTGTTTTAAATGCCACAGTTAGCAGTAGAGTTCTTGACTTGAATCTGACGCGATGGCAGTGTGTCATTCCAGAGCAGCCATTTGAAGTCATGTCATAACCTTCACAGATTTACCTGAGGTTTCTTGATTACCAAATGGAGAACTCCAACGAGTGCAAGAAGAATTTTGTGGCTGTTTACGATGGAAGCAGTGCCATAGAAAACCTGAAGGCCAAGTTCTGCAGCACGGTTGCCAACGACATCATGCTGGAGACGGGGGTCGGGGTGGTGCGCATGTGGGCCGATGAGACCAGTCGCCTCAGCCGCTTCCGAATGCTCTTCACTTCCTTCATCGACCGTAAGCAGCGGCCGTCTTCCGTGCTTTCCATCCTTTTTGTCTTTGACAGCACAACACCCGTTTTTTCTAGAAACGTCTACACTACCGATTCATTTGGTGAGAAAAATGAACAATGTTCAGTTAAGATTGATGACGTAAAGATGGGTGAAACCACGAAGGTTCAATGTAAACAGATGTGCACTATCGTTAATACATGCTTTTCCTATGCAGTATTGAAGAAAGTAGGACAGTTTTATTTGAAATAGCTCCTAAGATTGAAATCTAAATCACATGCTGCATATCTTTGGGAACTGGGTTGCATACACTGGGGAGAGCTGAACCCAATAAAATAAAAAAATAGCAATTGGAATTCAGCGTACTGGCTGTAAATTACAAATATTGGAATCTGTAGCCTCCTTCTTCTTTTCTTTCAGACTGAAATATGATGATGTGTTGTTTATCCTTCATACTTCATTCTGTTTCGTTGGTTGAGTCAATACCTTTATGGGATTTGTAATGTAATTTTAGGATTTATGATTAAAATGTTAATTTGTAGCTCTGCAAGCTGCCAAGGACACCCTCATGGTGTATTTATATACAGGTTAATACTGCCGCATAACAAAAGGCCTAGAAGACAAGGCAATATATTAATTTTTTTCCTTGTTTTGTTTGGATTTATTTTTATTTCATTGGACTTGGAATCCCTGATGTTATGCTACCATCCACTTCTCATTAGAAAATAAAAAGTTAATTACAGCAGTTGCTTACATGCGCCTGGCATTGAAAAGCCAATTATTTCTCTCCCTGAGTTGAATTACCAAGTAAAATGATAACAAGTGCTCATTATGGGTGTTGGTGAATAATACCTTTTTCCTAATAACATGGGGTTTCTAATGAAAGCTGTAGAGTTACTTGTTGAAGACAGGAAACTAATTTTAGGTCTCCTGGTACCCCACGTAACATTTAATAGGAATATTACTGATGAAATACAGTATATACAGGTAGAAATATAAGCGACTGATTCTAAAGGCTCCCAGTAATACTCAGAATCAATTTAAATATATCATTACAAGAACTTAACATGAATCATTTGACTTAAAGGAGAGGTTAAATTAAATAAAAAAACTTTCTCCTTCCTTCTGGCTCATTGTAGGTTATTTGGGAATAGTCCACCTATAGCACAAACCACCTACTAAAGGGTTTTATATGGTAAACCAATTTAATATAGTGTAACGCATACGGCCTCCATTGCTTGCGAGAGCTGGCTTACCAGAGCGGTGACCTCACCGCCCTTCCCTGTGAATAGCAGGGACTGCAGCCGCTGGGCTGCTGGGAGATTTCCTTTTGGCTCAAGAGGCTGGGTCCCTGTTGAGTGACGTTGGAGGCCCGGGTCCTCAACGGTGGGGGGCCGACCTGATGCAGCAGCGGCGAGGGCGCCCACGTGAACCCCAAAGTGTTACAATATATTTATACTGTATGCATAATTAGACTTCTTCAAGGTATAAGATAACAGTTTTTGTATAATCTCTACTCACAGACATTTAATCTGTGGTGTTTGGTTTAAATACCTTGTTACAGAATACATAATAAAACGTGTGGTCTTGAAGTATTCCACTGGCTCAAAGAACTGCAGTATGAAAGGAAAGGAATATTAACAACTGTCATAAAGATGTAATAGAAACAACAATGATGTGAGACAACATTGTACAACATTATATAGTATTTTCAAGGAACCAGGTACAGAGCAATCCCAAAAATACATAGCCATTGCCACAAATGGGCTGACTTGAAAAAATAATCACTGTCCTTCAGTATTCTTCTACCCACAGAATACATAAAGTTATTTCACAATGGTGCTTTATTCTGAGTAATGAGTAAAACATATTAGTCTATAAAGATACAAGAAAGCAGACTACATGGTAAAATGAAGGCCATTCTTACACTCAGAGAACAGGGCCTCCTGCTGCACTGCTGTCTTCCCATTGCTTAATTTGAAGTACCTGCCTATCCACAATCCTTATCCTTGTTTGCCTTAAATCCCTTGATAATAACATCTTCAGACAGGGCATCTTTAAACTGCAAAGTATTCACGGTCAGTCTTTGCTCACAAAATAATGGTTTAGTGTTGCCTTGAAAAGGTTGGCGTCTGCTGTGGTAATTTCTTTAGTTAAAATCTCCAGACTGTTTTGTCTTCATATGTGATATTGAAAACCTGCCTTTACACAGTGAAAAAATAATCTGTTCTGTCTTATCCATTGTCACTTTAACCATGTTAAGGCCTAAAGAATAGATCAATCTACTTTATATGTTGGAAGATATTGTGTGTATTGATTTTTTACCTTTCTGATTTATGGGTTATTATTATTATGAATTTCCACATTCATCCTTCAATTATTACAAGATAAATAATGCTTGCACTTTCTTTGCTTTTCTTGGACATTTCTGTCTGTTTTTGCCTTTCTGGTCATTTTTGCTGTTCTTTCTCCCTAAAATAATATAACATAGTTTTCTTTTTTTTACAATTCACTATATTAGACATGTGTGAAATACGTAATCTTAAAATACCCATTAGAAATCATTTCCATGCAGCCAAAAAGACAATGAGATACTTCCAAATGTTCTAAAGATTAATAAAGTTCAATATGTGTCTGGAAAGAGTGTAAAATCTAGGAGCTGCAATCAACATGTCGTAGCCTGCTGTTAAGCAGGCTCAGAAGCTACATTGTGAGCCTTCATTCAACTGTCAGAACAGTTTAGGACTTCAGTGCAGGACGTGTTGTCAGTCTGCACCTTAATACAATCTACATGACTGACTGATGTCCTGCTCAGCCATGTGTAGTTAGGATCTGATGGGTAGCATGTAGGTTAGATGTTCCACTTATAAGGAATTTTGTGATGCATGAAAATGTCTGTTGAGGCCTTAGTTCAGACTTCTAAGATTAATTTTATTTCCTGACTTCAGCCACATTCAATTACCTTCCCCTATCCAGTCTCATGACCTTAATTCTAAGAAGGTTGTTTGACAACCTTTGAACCTTGTCATCCATGTATCCTAGTTTGCAGCTTACCAGAATGTTGCTGCCGACTCACTGCACTGCACTCCGCTCAATTGTGGTATTATTTACCTTTTTATAAATCGACTGTGAATGTCTGCTGGCTGTGTGAAAAAAAATGATGTGCCAAAAAACGCTTTTGAGCCAGTGCTAATTTTTATGTCTTTGTGCTCTCTTTCAGCTCCTTGTTCCAGCAATATGTTTTTCTGCCACAGCAACATGTGCATCAATAATTCTCTAGTTTGCAATGGAATTCAAAACTGTGTTTATCCCTGGGATGAAAACTACTGCAAGGGTTAGTTTTCTAGTAAAACTGTTATACACTCCCAAAACACAATGTGACAGCAGTGGCTGCTGTAAAACACTCTAGTATTAGCATTCCAAAACAGCCATTAAGATCATGTGAGTTATAATACACAGTCTCTTTGGATCACAGATACAATTTTAGTCAAGCCGGTCAGAGACATATTCTATTTATTTATTTTATTTATTTCCCAATGAGGAAGCCATTTGTTGAAGCATTGCTTTTGGCAACCCCCATTTCGTTCATAATAACATCATGATTCGAATTGGTCATGCATTGTATGAATTTCTTGTTTTCTTCCTTGATGGTTTTTTTCTAGAGAAAAAGTCCAGCAGCCTGTTTCACCAGATCACAAAAACACACGGCACCATCATCGGTGTGTCATCTGGTATTGTCCTGGTGCTGCTGATCGTTTCCATCTTGGTTCAGCTGAAGCAGCCTCGCAAGAAGGTGGTCGCTCGGAAGCCGATGTTCAACAAGGCGGGATTCCAAGAGGTGTTCGACCCACCTCATTACGAACTCTTTTCCCTGAGGGACAAAGAGATCTCTTCTGATCTGGCCGATCTGTCTGAGGAGCTCGAGAACTACCACAAGATGAGGAGGTCTTCCACTGCCTCGCGATGCATCCACGATCACCACTGTGGATCCCAGCCCTCCAGCATCAAGCAGAGTCGTACCAATCTCAGCTCCATGGAGCTCCCTTACCGCAATGACTTCTCCCAACCCCAACCCATGAAGACCTTCAACAGCACCTTCAAGAAAAGCTGCTATGGCTACAAACAGACTCACGACTGTGCTGAACAAGTCATAGAAGACAGGGTGATGGAAGAGATTCCCTGTGAAATCTATGTGCGAGGCAGCAGAAATAATGATGCAGTACAGCGATCAATGTCTATTGACTTTTAAAAAAGGAGAAATCTCTCAAGGAGATCAATACCTCTGCCTATTTATTTCTTTTTTTTTCACTCACATGAATGAATTCTCATGTGCTGAACCAGCCTAATCTCCAGCCAGAACCACAAACTGCACTGTTCGCAAAACCCGATTGATCAGACTGGCTTTCGAATTTGAAAGCATCATTTTGAAATCAATGGCAGTGGAATTGTAATCATTTTAATTTATTTGTATGGGTTTATAATTTTCTTCTCTAAAAGGAAAGAAAACGTTTTGTCTCATGTCGTTGCTTGGCTTTTAATTGATGATTTTTGTGTTGGATAATTTAATGAAGAACTTAATAGCCATGTGTAATGATAATGTAAATAAGGCTACTGCCATTATTAATCTATATGTCGAAGTCACTTCCTTCGGATACTTGCTTGAACTACATTAAAAGCAGCCCATTAGACATTATGGAAATATTTTTTTTAAGTGCGGTGTTTTGTTTTGAATAAAAAATATCCTAACTTACCTGTCTTTGTACGTTTATTAAATGTAGATTAGGGAATATAACATTCTGTTTTTCCTTCTATTTTTGGTAAATTGTTGATTGAATATTTAACTATTTTAAACCTGGTAGGTTGTTAAATCATGCTCTAATGAGTAACTGTTTTTTTTATAAGACTGCACAGACTAGTCATAGACATAGCTTCATTAATAATCCAGTATTCTTGATAGAAGATTTTGAATGTGTCTTTTATTTCTGAGATGTCATGGATGCACCTATCCACTCATAACACCCAACTTCTCCCAGTGTCCATTAATAACTGTTGACATTTGTATAGAGCTTTTCATCGCAAAGCACTTCACATCTACTGTAGGAGGGGTCCCACTTCATCTACCACTGAAATGCAGCATACACATGGGTAACTCGTGGTAGTCATTATGACCAGCAGCATGTAGACAGCAGATCAGGTTGAGCAGTAAGAAATTCAGATGGACAATTTTAAATAGGCAGGAGTTTTGAAAGCCCATGGTAATACCTCTTCTCTACTGAACAGTGTCATGGGATCTTGAATAACTATGTACTCAGGATCTCAGTTTAAGGTCCTTATCACCACATAAAACCATCTGGAATTTCTGGTTCAGAGGAAAGAGTGCCACCTACTGATCACCAGCATGACTTTCAACAGCAACCTGGTTTTCTATAGAAATCTGATCTCAGGTCAATTGCATCACAGTTTTAGACTCAACCTTGCTTAGCTTCTGAAATCTGAACAGATCAGGGTACATGCTGGTATTGCTCCTGTAATGTTTTGCAAATACATAGATACATAAAAATGTACTGTACATACATTTCGAAAGTTCCTTTTAAAGTGTGTCAATTTCTAGGACGTTACATCCTAATACGAAAAACAGAGAATTAAAAAATATCATCTAATGGAAAGCACTTAACTCCTTTCAGGTATACTCTATTTGAATTAAATGTTAGTATATAGCATTATTGTCTGCAGTGGGAGTTTTTACATAAAATATTAGGCATTTTATTAGCTTCCTCTATTTTGTATTTTATTTTAGACATGTCATATGCCATAATCATGCTATAGATGACCACATTTTATTATGAAAACAGCAAACCTGATATTTGTTTTTTAACAGAGGATTAGTACTGCATTTAAATGATTTCTAATATATTCTAATATATAACGTTTTAAAATACAATTCTATAAACTTATAAAAGAGGTAAAAAAGTAGTTCTAAGAGATATAAGGATTTTCAGGAACTGAGTGTCATTTAAGAGTGAGCTGTATTTCAGTACAGTCGTTGATTTGTCCATTTCATCCCCCATGCTTGATTTGCTTTCAGTGATCCTATTGAGATGTCTTTGAACATCATAACAAAGTCTTTGATATTGCATTCTATTTGAATCTAAAAAAAGCCCAATCCAAAAAGTTTAAAGTAGAGACTTACTTGATGAAACTAGAACCCATTCTGACTGTTTAAAAGCAGTCAGCTATCAGTCCTGTGAGTGAAGAGGTGCACTCACAGAAAAGGCAGAGAAGAGCAGGCTCTTAATTTTACTCCTCATTCAAAGAGTTTCATAGCACATTTGACTTTTTAAAGCTTTCTAGTCTATGCCAGGGTATACACACACACGTACAGTGGGACAATTTAGAAATGACAATTATCCTGGAGAGCATGCCTTTGGACCTTTAACTGGAGAACCCAGGAAACATTAAATTCAACATACTGGACAGCATGGGCACAACATTCAATCTCCGCACAAGAAGACAACCCAGGCCAGAATGAAACCCAGCACCCAGGGGTTGTGAAATGGCAGTGCTGACTACCATTCCACTTTAATGCCCAGAAATGCCTTAATGTAAGAAAATAAGTACATAATTTTAGAGGTCTTCATATGGCAATAAAAATGGTCCTTTAATGTTCCCAGATTGTGATTACCAATGGACTAGTCTGAAGGTCTCCACTCTGTAATAACATTTTTTGGTTCTTTTGTGACAAAAAGGAGAGAATTTTAATTCCTATTTAATTCTGTCCTTATTGAGAAAGAAAATGTGTGGAGGTGTTGAGACTAAGCCTATGGACTAAACTAAATCATCGTGGTATTAGGTATTTGTCTTGATTGCCTGCTTTAAGCACAGGTGTTTGATAAGCGCACATATAGAGCTTATCTACATTGACACAATGATGAAAAGTAAACATTCTACTCTCAGTTATCATAACAAATTTCTAACTTCTCTGTTTGTTTTAACCAACATTTTCACAGTTGTATCTATACTACATGGAGTGTTAATTAATTGTATTTAGAGTTTTCTCTACCAGCTATTAGATCCTCCAGCAGCCTAGAAAATTGTTCTATTGAAATGTCAGTGTTGCTTCAGTGGTTTGCAGATGTTGCTCTATGTAACTGCAGAGTTAGGTTCATTTTTCCAAAATGTGATTTCCTTTAATAATATATTCAACTAAACAAAATATGGCATGGCTCTACAGAATGGAGGTGACAATCATTTCTATGTCATTTCTACACATTTTGACTTCATGTAGCCTGAAAATAACAACAGGAAATCAGGGAACAACAGGGAATCAGAGAGGATCACATCCCAAAAATGATTTCGGTTTATGGTTAAGAACGTATCGAGTGCTTGTCCAGGTTATGTTGCAGGTGCCCTTTCTTTTAAACTCTTAATTCAGTGCCATCCACACTGACATGATTGACATGGCTCATCTACAACGTCTTTACCTCCATATTGCTTTAATATACAATTACCTGTCTTTTTAATAATAAACTTTCAAATATTACATTCTGTAACTTTTATCTTCTTCACCCTTCAGTCCTTTAGAACAATTTCATACAGAACTGCACATGAAAAATGTACTACTGTACTCAGTTACTGGATTCTGTATTTCCTATACCAGAAAAAAAAATGCATTGAAGAGAAAAATGTAAAAATGACTTCACAGTGAAGTTGAATGATTTGTATTTTCATTTTATTTATGTCAAGTATTGTTTCTGATGAGTTTGACAATAAATAGTACACAGAAATTACATGTAGCTTTTTTCCTATAAACATTATCTCAACAAAATCTATTGATCCTAGGCCAGGAGAGCAACAATACATCATTCCCTTATCACTTGTTTTTATTGTACATCTGGAGCTGTGCTGATAGAAAAAGTGTGCCTTCCTGTTTAACCTTCAAGAACTCACGATGCACTGCATGATTAGGCTACTAAACTGAGCAACAGAATGAACCACTCAGCCCAAAGCTTGACAGAACAGGCTCGATGTAATACTGGATAAAAGCCCTACAAAAATACTGCTGAGTGTGAATGTATTTTCTAGTTTTCAGAGGGGTTTATTAAAAAGCATACCTTTTTAAGGAGTTCTAATTTAATCTCTAACTTTAATTATGAATGAATCCTTTGAGATTACAGATTATTTAAGTGAGCTTTCAGCTGTAATGCTTGACACCTAATGAATGGAACCTGCACTTTCACTTTTTATTACAGTACATCAAACATTTTACTCTGCTCTTTAAGTAATAAGTATAAGTTGCAAGCAAAAGTGCGCTGACTATTTTTCTGGAGGAGTCCATTCCTCTAACAAACTGACTGTAGAAAATGTAATTGATGGGCATATTGGTTTCTGTGGTTTTCCCGATCAGTAGTCCAAATCCCTGTACTTTATTTTTGCTAAAAACAGTGACATGTTTCTCTTGGTGCTCAAAATATATATCACAGTCAAACCTCATGGGAAAGACAGAAGCTAATTTATTTTTTCAAAAACTGCTAATTAAAATGTAACTGATACTGTACACAATAAGGATAGGGAATGTAAATAAACTGGTACAGTACTCTCAAATTCAGTAACTGGTGCATGTAACATTAATGAATGTAACATTAAGAAGGGTATGATAGAAATTGTCTTACAAGCTAAAAAAATCTTAAAATTGACATAGCACTACTGAAAAAATATTTTATTGTTCTAGAAATCCTGTCTCTCTGTACACAAACACTCTAATATAAGTGCAACTTATTATTGAATTTTATTTTCTTGCTTAATCTAACGAGGCATGCACTGACTAGTGACTTATTCCTTAATTAGCATAAATTGTTTTAACTTATTTCTATATTAAGAGATCACATTAAGCTGCAGCAAACTGAATCATTTACTGTCACCTTTTAGTACAATTACTTTCAGCTGTGATGGGATCTGTTACTTTAAGTCAACTTTGACTACATCAAAGTTTAAAGTTTGGAGTACTTAGTTTGTCTTTTGTGTCACAAACAGCATTATGAAAGAAAGAAAAAAATTGTATCTTAATATTATGGAAAGGTAAAGAATGATTTCTTCCAAATCAACAATACATTCAGAAATAAGCCATTTCATTATACACATACACCTGTGTATGTTTATATCTGTGTATACAAAAAGCTCTTTTGTCAACATTCGTTTCAGTGAGATTCTAATATGATTTGTCCCCTAATGTAAATTGCTTTAAAAAAAAACATTGACAGAATCAGGACTTTGTCAGTCATTTAAACCATTTCTCAGTAAATCAAACAGGTTCTCATTTCGCTTGAAGTAGTGCTTCCAGAATTGCACTTCTAATGTAATTTACCAGTACTGATAATGTGTTTGCTTATACACTTTTCACATCTGCAGGGTTATATACTTTGACTATTAAATCAGTGTGTAGGCACAGCTTAGTAAACTTAATATAAAATATTGTTTTACATTATACTGAGTATTTATCCTAGATTTACTTTCAAGAGTGGATTTATGCTTTCTTTAGATGTGCAGGTGGATTTATAACTACAATATTTCACAGTTTGACAGGTGTATGTACTGTACAGTTAAACTAATTTCTCAAGTGGAAATTCAATCAAATAATGAAAATAAGGATAGCATTAGAACAAAGTTAAAGTTCCTGGAAAATGATCACAGTTTTGTACTTATCCTGCCTAAAATGTGAAAATAACTAGTAAAACCAACAATTTATTTTTAAGTCAATAGATGTTTAAATGTGAGACATTTTACCAATGGGTAAGACAAATTAAATACTGCTTGCCCACATTGTACTATCTATAATCACTGACCAGCTTGGAGAGTACTAAGAACATTTTATATTGATGATCATTTTAGTCTTTATGACTAAATGAGGCAGAGCCTGCTAATTGTTAATTTATTACAGGCAACAAAACCACTTTTCATTTGGACTAATTGGCACGATCCTTAAAATATGAACATTATAAACGTTACAGATGAGAGCAGAACACCATTTAAGTCATCTCGTTCATCAGGCTGTAGAAGTTTAATGACCTCAGAAATCCATCACAATTTTCTTCATGTTCTCAGAGACTCAACATCCACAATATGAATTTAGTTTGTTCCTTTGTGGAAAAGTGTTTCTTGCTCCAAGTCTTTGTAAAAGGTGCACATCATTTCAATTCATGCTCTTTAGTCATGATCACTATGTTGAGCAAGAGGGAAAGGATTGTGTAACATTCTCAGTCGTTTTTATATAACATTTAGACTAAATACACAGTCCTGAGTCAGTGCCAGAGTATTTTCCTGGGGCATACGTATCTACAAGCATGGAGATATATTCCACCACATTCCAATTCTAGAGCAACAACAGTAAAAGGAGCTTTTGTGTTTTATAGTCAATTATATTTCACTATTCAAAACGTTAGACCTCTTTAAAGATCAAAACTGTACGCATGGAAATAATACATAGTACCCCGTTGGGATTTACGTGCTGCGTTGCTTTGTTTACAATGAAAATAATCAATATTTTTAAACATCTATTTTATGTCAGAAAATCATAAAAATATATCACGCCAAATACAGCGACCTTTTAAAGACAAGGAATACGCTGGAAAAAAACAGCGTGTATCTTGCGCTGTTTTTATTCACACGATTAGCAAGCGCTTCCACCTCCAGTATGCCATGAACATGAATTTCTAAGGACCGAAGCAATGCCCAGCTCCCACCTCGTCCTGCACTTCTGTGCCTCTCCAGGCTCCGTCATCGATCACGTGAGACAACGGCACACAAGTGACGCAGGAGCCGGTAGGTTAAAGTTGACTCGTTGCGCGTGACGTTTCCGGCCGGCTCCTCTTTCTCTCCTCCGCTTCCCCTGCAGAAGGTCCTTCTCTGTGCTCCATCATGGCGAACGCCGTTGATACTAAACTCTACGACATCCTCGGGGTGCCCCCCAGTGCTTCTGAAAACGAGCTGAAAAAGGTACAAGGGAACGGGAGCATTAAGTGTGTTCGCTGGTGTCGGTTACCTTAGCGTCGCAAACTGCGGGGAAGTCTTTAGGAAGAAGGAAGCAGGGGGTTGATAAATGTGGCCTAGCAGCATTATCCATATCCATTGTAAGACACTACCGGGCCCAACTGAAAAAAGAAACAAACTCACTGCCGGGCTATTTTGTGATCATCTTCTTTATTTATGTGCAACACTGCTTTGTCATTCAACCCGGCGTTACCTTTCAGTGAGTTGTGGTTTCACATCGCTTTATTTGAATTCCGTGTAAGGTTGTTGCCTTTGAAGAGGAAAGGTGGTCACAATAAGTTAATCGAAACGAGGCTCGATTTTTTTTTTTTAAGGTTGGTTTTCATTTTAGGTAAAACTGTTGAACCAAAACTGCTGAGAACGACAGGTCTTCTCGGAGGAGGGGAATCATTTTTAAGTAGACGTAAACAAATGCTGGACTCTTTTTTTTACATTTATAAAACTCGTTAATGGCTGGTAAGCCGCTGTAAGTTGGTGATTAAAATCGTTTTCGTTGTTTTTATTGCGATTTTGACATGAAAATATTCGGTTGATATCGTGCGGCCGTCTGCTTATCTCTCTTTTATATACGTGTTTGGGCCACAAATATTCAGAGAGCCGCTTATTTCTATACGAAGGGCGTGAGAAATCACAAATCAAACTCCAGGAAAAAAAGCCGGTTAAAATTACGTCGTTTTAAGAGCTGTGAAACAGTCGTTTAAATTCTACCCCATTTTTCGAAGTGGTGTTCTCCTGCCCATGGAAGGCTACCTTTGTATTCTGGTTTTACTTCCTGTGAATCCCACGAAGGGGGAAGTTGTAGGAATGTGCAAATTATCCAGGTGGATCCTTATAGAATTTTTCAGAACTTTTCACGCAAGCACTTTACAGGTAATGGGGACTCCCCTCCACCATCACCAAAGTGTAGCCCCCACCTGGATGATGCAATGGCAGCCAGAGTGCGCCACTATGCTCACCACACATCAGTTATCATTAGGGAAGAGAGCAGAGTAATGAGGCCAATTCATAGATGGGGATTATCATAGGGAGGCTATGATTGGTAAAGGCTGGGGGTATTATTTGGCAAGGACACCACAGTCAACACCCCTACTCTTTTTGAGAAATGTGATTTTTAATTACCTCGGTTTTACTTCTCATCCAAAGGTCAGGACAGTTTTACAATATAGTGTACCCATCCCTAAACTGTGGCATTAGGATCCTCACACTGCAGGATGAGTGCTCCCTAGTGGCCCCGCTAACATCTCTTCCAGTAGGAACCTTCGCTTTCCTGGAAGGTCTCGCATCCAGGTACTGGCCAGCATCACACCTGCTTGGCTACAGTGGATTGTCAATTGTGAGTTGCAGGGTGATACAACTGCTGGCTATATTCTGAGCTGTCTAGATTTTACTTTAGTTTTACAAAGTTGCATTTGACATTGGTTGAAGATCGCAGTACTTTGAGTGAGGGTTTATATTGTACCTATTGGTCCTTATTTTCTTTTTAAAATATGGTAGCCTCTGTATTCATAACCTTTCCAGGGATATTTGACTACTGTAGTATTTTGCATAGTCTGTATTTTAACTCTGCTTTCTTCAGTTGGTGCCACAACTTGTCATCAGTCTCTAGCAGAACATTGTAGAGCTTTGTGCTTTATTTTAACATGACACAGGCTATTGTAAAATCCACTTGCAGCCAAGCTTAATCTTCTAGGCACCAATTTGTGTTTGGAATACCTTGGGAATCACTCTACCAGCTCTACCTAGGACACTACTATGCTACAAGAGGATGCAAAACTGCATTGACACTGAATGTAATTCTGTTCTTGATGATGAAGGGGATGCCATTCCTTATCAACATGAAATTATTTTTGTATTAATCATGTCACTGTATTATGATTATCTGAGATCTGTTTCCATGGAATCGCATTGTTTAGCACCGTTTGATTTGGGAGGTTGCCATTTGGCAAGTGTTTATGATGCCATGGAATTCTGCCACAGACTCCAGATTAAGGGGGTCAAGCTTTAAAGGAGTTTTGTCCTGGTCATCGTTGAGGGTTTTTTGAATGATACACAATTGTTACCTTTGGCTGTGAATTAACAAACAAGGTCACCAAACCAATTTTCTGAACACACTTTCAGGTATAACTATCTTCTTCCTGACCAACCATAAATTCTTGATGGAGACAAGTTAAAAGTGTGGTCTCTTCTAGATATTTTTATAAAGTTAAGGTAAATCACTTAAGTTGGATCTTAAGAAAATTATTAATTTCTCCATGATGTGGTATTTAGTGGTTCTGTGCTCATTGTGTTCTTTAACAGCTGGTGGCAATTAGCATAACTTCCAGAAGCATCTATAAACCTCGAGGCTTAAGGTAGCTATTAGATGACTGAAACATTATCGATATATCAGTACATTTGATTCTGGGTTTTTAAGAAACGAATTCAGTAATTCAAGTTTAAATTCTTAATGTACTTTCTTTTGTTAATTCATATGTGAATACTTAATCTTATTTCTAGCTATGAAATCAGATCAGTTGGTCCCTAGTGAGTACATTGAGCTAAAGTCGTGTCAGTTGAATTAGTTTTTGAATTTTACTTAAGACAATGTATATTGTGTATTTCTGGTTTCCGGTATTCAGTGACAGTAGTCTTACCAACTTTGATTTCCCTGATCTCTTGGTTGCTCAGTAGGTTGGAAAGTCTTAAATGTCTAATTGAGCAAGTAATTAGATTAAGTTGGTATTTCTTCAGATGTAGAAAAATGCTGAAAACGCCTAAAACCCTTGGGAAATGGATTTTGTTATTCATGTTGTAGATAAGGGGTCTGTACCAGTCAAGAATACCTTTTGTGCTTTAAAGGCCTTAAGCAATATATGCAGTATGATCTAACCAAGCATACTGACAATGTTTTATTTTTGGAACATCTGTTTGCAGATGTATAAAAATATTTGCAGTGTTATCTCAGACAATGTCATGAGTACAGTAAGACTAACTCCCGTGAAAACATAGCATATTATTTGTGTTTTGTCACAGGGTTAACATTATTGCTTATGTTTATCTGAGCATATCAGCCCACGTTTATTAGATTTGTGTGGTTTAATCCAAGTATAGTGGCTCGCAAACTAAAATTGTTTATTATATTCTTCCTTTAGGCATACCGCAAGTTAGCAAAAGAATACCATCCTGATAAGAATCCAAATGCTGGAGATAAGGTAAGGAGAAGAGTTTTTACATGCGAACTGCTTGATGGAAACTATTTGGAACTTCCCTAAAAGTATGATTTTGTAAAATCTAAAGAACGTTAACAGGGTGTTGCAAAGCTGTACTAAGTCAACTTTTTGTGTATAAGGTCTTTAAGACGTATAATATTTTTCATTTTTAAATGGCTTTTCGTTGGTACCAGCAGTTCTTTTGGGGGTGCTTGTTTTTTATTAACATCAAGTTGCACCAATTGCCTCCTTCATCCCACAGATCTCAGATTGTAATCATGATAATGGCTAATGTCTTCTAATATGGAGTGGTCCTGTGTTGTAGATTTTAAATGCATCTTGAATATAGGCATTATCAAGACTTTCTTGTTGGTGGTATGATCCTACAAATTTCAGACAATCGCATTGAGTTGAAAGCAAAGTGAGCGTAACTGGCCACATATTAACACTTATATTGGTGGTTTTAGGTTAGTTTGTCATAGTTACAAAAAGTTAAGAGAAAGTCGGGGCAAGTTTTGAATTTGTAATATTACTAATGAATTTTAAAAAATCTTTATAATACCTGTCATTTTGTGGAGAAATATAAATAAGGCTTCATAAGACCTTAGGGTATTCGACTGCTTATTTTTAATGTTAGCAAGCATTGTGCAGTGACCTGTTATTCTGACAGCCCGTCCATGCTTTTCTTTTATGCAGTTTAAAGAAATAAGCTTTGCCTATGAAGTACTGTCCAACCCAGAGAAGAGAGAACTGTATGACAGATATGGAGAACAGGGGCTGCGGGAAGGTGGTGGAGGAGGTGGTGGAATGGATGACATCTTCTCTCACATTTTTGGAGGTGGTCTCTTTGGGTTTATGGGTGGTCAAAGCAGGAACCGAAATGGAAGACGAAGAGGTGAAGATATGGTTCATCCACTCAAGTAAGTTGGTGCCTTTTATAATTACAAAGAGCGATTTTAATGCTCCACCTTTTGTTTAACTTCTATGTTCCTCTTTGTTAAGAGATGATATAGAAATTTCATGAAAAGGTTCTGTGCTTCCTCCAGAATGAGAACCTGTAGCTTGTATTTTTCACTGATGGGCACCCCAATATTCTAAGATGGTTGATACACTCTCTTAATGAAAAAATAATCCTGCATGTTAGTCAAAAGATGTTTGTTGCCACAAGATGTCATTCTGTAGAACCATGCTCTTAAGCATTTTTCTAGTGGCAAAATTATTTTTTTGCTTCCGTTTTCAAGAGTTTCCTTGGAAGATCTCTACAATGGGAAGACGACAAAATTACAACTAAGCAAGAATGTTCTTTGTAGTGCCTGCAACGGGTAAGTGCAACAAAATTTGCTGCATTTTTTCTTCCATCTGTGGCTTCTTATATAAGATGTGAGCGTTTAATAGGTGAATTTTTGGACATGAGTAAATTGGATCATGCATTTACACATTAACTAAAGCAGGGCTGACTTAAAAACATTAAATGGGTTTGTTGTATATGTTGAGAAATTCTTCTGAACGAGTTTATCAGTGCACTAATTTTCACGCTGTTAGCAACTTTCCTAACCCTTAATCTATTTAACATAGTTGTGTACCTCTTAGGTTTCGGACTTAAGGAAATTGCTGGAAATGAAGGAAACTGTTGTAGGTTGTAGAGAAGTCATTTAAAAGAACTCTACAATTGTCCGTCTTGTTTTTTCATACAGCCAGGGTGGAAAAACGGGAGCTGTCCAGAAGTGTGTGGCTTGCAGGGGCCGTGGTATGCGTGTCATGATCAGACAGTTAGCTCCAGGCATGGTCCAACAGATGCAGTCAGTTTGTTCTGATTGTAATGGAGAAGGTAAGTTTTGTTTGACAGAATTATAACCACATATGGAAAAGACAACATTCTCTAACCCAGACTTTGTTGTGATCCTAAAGATGGTATACTGAAATGTATTTATGTTTACACATTTGTGAATCCTGTATTATTTTTAAATGTCTAAAAGCATTTTTACATCCTATTTTTTTGTTCAGGTGAGGTTATTAATGAAAAGGATCGCTGTAAAAAATGTGAGGGTAAGAAAGTCGTCAAGGAAGTAAAAATCCTGGAAGTTCATGTAGACAAAGGCATGAAACATGGACAGAAGATTACTTTCGGTGGAGAAGCTGACCAGGCACCTGGTGTGGAACCTGGAGACATTGTCCTTATACTACAGGAGAAGGAGCATGACGTAAGGCTGATGGATTAGTTCAATAGTTTGGAATGCGTACATCAAATAAAGTGAGATATAAGTTGAGTTTGAGAATTGTGATTTCAAGTGCCCTACATATGAATTTTGTGAAATTAAATTTTAGGAATTATAGTTGTAATGGTAAGAAAATATTTATACGAAAGGCCATTGTTACAGGCTTACCCAAAGGTCGGTTTTTTGTGCTAATTATAGTTTGTTGGTTTATATTTTAGTACAGTCTAATTAGCATCATTGGTTAATCCAGATATTATCAAATATAAAGTTCAGTCTTTAGTTATAAGCTTATAAGCTTTCCACTATTTTTGTACTTCAGGCATTATCAAGTAACTGTGCAGTCTTTGTATTAAAGTGTTAAATTTCAAATCCACTGTTTTTTAATTTTTCCATTTCAAAAGGCTAACTAAGCTCAATCACAATAGTGCTGTTTGATTCTTCCCATTTAGATTTGTAATTATAAGGCCATCTGCCCCCTTTTTGCATGAAATCCCCTTGGAAATAGACAGCCTCTATCGCTAGAGCAGCATTATGCGTTAATACACTTTTAGATGTAATCCAGTAACTATTTCACATGTTTGGCCTAGATGCACTCCATTACTGCATTTTTTTAAAATGTGGCAGGTTTCAGCACACCCTTTGCAAATACTTGTCACAGTGTTCTTTAAATAACTCTTTAAAAGCACGTTTTTGGCATTTTGTATTGACTTCAAGTGTGATCAATTGTGTAGTGTCTACAGGTATTGTATGATGCTGTGATTAATAGTGTATAAAATTAATCACCTTATTAAATGTATTTCCTGACACTTCAGAAAAAAACATAGGTACCTAAACTTTAAATATTTTAGGAATCATTACTAAAATGTTTTTTCTTTCTTCAGATATTTAGGAGAGAAGGCAATGACTTGCACATGACCCATAAGATTGGCCTTGTTGAAGCACTTTGTGGATTCCAGTTCACATTGAAACACTTAGATGGAAGGCAGATTGTCGTCAAATACCCTGCTGGAAAAGTTATTGAGCCAGGTATATATTTGAGTAGCCTGCTTGTCAACTTCAGTTTTAGTCTTAATGTATAATTTCAAGATACTTCACTTTAAATTGTAACATAGTATATTTTTTGCTTGTGTTTAAATGTGCTTATGCACTAAAGTTTTTCTAAACTTCTGTATTGATTTTTTTTTTTAGGCTCAATCCGTGTGGTGCGAGGTGAAGGCATGCCACAGTACCGTAACCCTTTTGAGAAGGGTGATCTGTATATTAAATTTGATGTGCAGTTTCCTGACAACAACTGGATCAGTCCAGAAAAAATGACGGTAAACTTTTCCAAATAACTTGTAATTTTTCAATATGTTTAAAGGGAATGTGTATTAAAATGGATACGTAAGCTTCTGATTATTTCTGTTCAGAAATACAAAATGATGAATATGAATGTGTTCTTCGTGTGTTAAGCTCAAATTTGAGGCTTTTTGTAAAACATTACAGTAGGTCATTTTTTTTATATTCTTTTAGGAACTGGAGGATTTACTCCCTGCTAGAGCTGAAGCCCCCAGTGTTTGTGGAGAAATAGAAGAAGTTGATCTTCAGGATTATGATGTGAAACATGGATCAGCAGGAGGGCACAGGCGTGAAGCTTACAACGACAGCTCTGATGAAGAAAGTGGGCATCATGGCCCAGGGGTACAGTGTGCCCATCAGTAAACACATGAGAAAACTAAGTTGCACAGAAGGGTGTGGTTTCAGATTTTTTCTGGGTTGGATTTGCCATGTTTTCCTGTGAACAATCCAGATTGGATCTAAGGTCATTTCTTTCTGCTCTATGTGTAACTTACATTTTGTCATAGTATTTACAGAGTTAATATAAACTAACCATAAATGCAGATGTTTTGCCTCAAACTCAGAACTTTGTCACAGAGATTTGAGAAGGGGAGAGAAATCCTTTAAAAAGAAACAAATGTTCATTACCGCAATTTTAGGTTTCTGTCTGTATTTGTATCTGTGCTTGATTTTTATGAGTTTCTTTGTAGATTTTTATTTTCTTTTCTTTCTGTGTATTTTAAAATTGAAAAACCTTGTGTACAAAAGTGTCATTAAGCTTTGTATTGGCTGCAGTCACACAAGCTGCTATTCTAAAATAGAATAAACAATTCCATAGCCTGTATCGGTCTTTAACCCAGGTGCATGTTAGAAAGCATTGGTTTTCTGCACTGATGAGCAAGATAGAAAAGCCCTTAAGATGTAAAAATAGGGGATACCAGTTGTTGGTGTTTTACTTCTGTGAAAGAAAAGTTTCTGAAGTTGATAAATAAAATATTCTTCAAAATCTTCTGAGTAGCAGAGCACGTCATTTGAGAAGTCAATTAAGTCTTCATTGAACAGGATACTGAAGTCTCAAGTCTGTTTGTGTAGGCTTTATAACTGCATAACATTATGGAACATTACTCCACCAGCTATTAGTGAAATGAAACCCAATTTTGTTTAAAAATGTTGTCTGCAGATAAATCTGTTTAAATGGTGCTGATGGAAAACCTAGTCAGGGCCAAATTGCTTTCCTGAATATTAGTCCAGCAGACTTTTGCCCAGCAAGTGACTAAGAGGGTTTTAATTGAAACTGGTGTTAGGCAAAATCTCTACAAGAAATGACAGTTTTGATTAAGCTGATTTTTGATTGGGATGGAGGCTGTCCTTTTAGAAAACTGCTTGACAGAAGAACAAGAGTAAAAAGTCTAGAGTCTTGTCATAGCTTTACATAGTTAAGTCAATCACAGTGTTTGTCAGTCTTGGTTATGGGAAAATTGTGGTCTTTACTTTTGGAATGATTGTAACTATTTCTGCTTCTGCACTTTATGGGGTTTTTAAGTGATATGAACCTGATACCCATGCTGGAGTTTCAGAACTTCCCTACTTCACCTGTTAACTGAAATAAGTGTCTAAGTAAAAAACATGGATGCTTGGTAGAGAATTATCATACCAATCATCATAAGTGATAAGTTAAGGACATTTTTGCAAGATGGCAAATTTAAATAGCAAGTTAGTTGACACTACTGTATGTAGTTGGAAGTAATGTACTATGTGGCATTTTTGACTCTAAGGACAGCTTACTGTCTAATCAAGCAAGTTTATCAGTTATATGCATCAATTACCAGAGGTGATTAATAGCCCAGTTGGAATGAAAGCCAGACAACTGTTCTATCAAGACCAGGAATAAGAACTGCTCTTCTTGAGATTTAAAAATAAATTTAGAGATTCTCAGTCTGGTTTTTGTTCAAACTGAGCTCTACTATAGCACTGTTTATGAAGCTTTTTCCCTAATTTGCTTGTTTAGAGTTCTGGTTTACCCTGCACTTAAATCCTGTATTTTTAAAGATACTGCACTTGCTTGCTTTTTCTTCCTAAACAGGTGGTAAATTATAACTATAATGAACCAAACATAGGGAATGACAATAGGTAATGCCAGACTAAGTCTTAAATGTCAAACTGATACAGGGTTGGTAATTATAAATTCAGTCTTGAGAGCAGAAGCCAAATTTTATAATATGCCCTATATTGTAGAAAAATTAATGAAGCTGACAAGAGTGTGACTTGAGCAGGAACCAAGAGACCACAGTCTACTGCACCCAGGATTGGTACCACTGCTCTAGAACTTTGATTTCTCTTGCACCCCTATAAGAAGTTAGTGTGCACATTGTATTCCTGTAAAATAGACTGGATGGATAAAAGGTGTACATTGTTTAACAAAGTGTAGCCTTCATACAAAGAATCCTGTGTACTGTGATAGCTTGCCTTCTGTTTAGTACAAAGGCTGTCATGTAAATCAACTGTAGCCTGGCCTGGTCCTGTAGATCCACAACCTAACAGATTACAGGTGATCCTCAGCTCAATTGGTAATGATTCATAATGGGTCAATCAGACACTGTTCAACAGAATGACACTGTTGTTCAAATGCTACAGCCTGCTGCTATTTTAATTTTCCATGAAAAACTAGACCTGCTTAAGTGGTCAAATAAATATCTTCCATGCATTCCTAAAGTGATAATTTAAGGGTAATCATGCTAGATTGTGGCTTTTCAGGACAAGAGTCAACCATTGACTTTCAAGGCAGTTTTATCATCATTACATGGAATTTCCTTCCCCCATGGTAACAGCTTTGTGGTGGAGTTACTGAATCACTCATTATGAAAGATATTAACCTAATAAACTGCAGAACATATTTTGCATTAATCCAAACTGTAGAAGCCTGTTTAGAAAATCTTGTAATTAAAATATTCAGTCTTGATGCACATGTTTACTTGTACAATAAAATGTGTTATGTCAGCTTTAGGTATTTAACTTTTTTTGCCATTGACAATTCTTTCTCTGTGTACATAGTGGTTATTGAGATCCATCAACTTACATATTAGTCTTCCCTGGTTCCAATTCTAAAAATGTGAAAAGGTGTAAAAAAAAAAAAAAAGCCATGGCATTTAATGATGGGCATCTTCAAAATGCAAAGCTGTTCAGAAGAGAAGCATGTAAAGTTATTGCCTAGTTTCAAAGTATGGAGAGCCCGGCTAATTGAGCAGTTCATGAAATCCTCCTTTTGAATACTACCATTAAATCACACAATCTCCTACTTCATCCATGAAATCAGATTCACAACACAAGCATTTTGCTCATGGTTCTAAGAATCCCCAGTTCTGCAGGTTTTATTGCTCATCCTTAAGTCAATTTGTAAAGACTTATGATCAATTATACAAGTGTTTAAGATTTCTTGGAAGCAAACTCCACTTACCCTTGCCCATGAGAACTGGCATATCCTAAAGTCATAAGTGATCCTAATCTTTAATTTCTTGGAGTAAGGCTGACCTATAATTAGACTGAAGCTCTTCCAGAGGAGAATTGGTAATCCATCTCTGAGAATGATTTCTGCATTTAATGAAGTCACTACAGCAAATAGGAAGACATCCTCCGACACTTGCTGAGCAGGGGAAGATGTTGAATAACATCATACCGCTTGATTTGTGTCAGGAAGATCATGATAGGACTACAAGAGTCTGCTGTGAACCACACAGGACAAGAAAAAAAAAGTCCAATATACTGGGAAGCATTTGATGAATGAAGCTAGGAATTCTAAAATTAAGAAGGGATAAATGAGATGCAAACCGCCAGCATTTCATCTAGGGTTTCTAGAGCCTTAAAGCTTTTTCACCTGGCCTCCTGAGATCATATCAAAATTGAAACTCAAGTATTCCATTCATTCAAAACAAGTCACCTTTTATCCACAAAATCTGTAGTCTACAGGTACTCCCAGTCAAAATCAAAAGGCATTTTTAATGGTCATAACTTGATTCCATTTTGTTTAAAGGTCTCTTAATATACAAATAAGCTAGCACATCACTCTGGAAGGCAAGGGCTTTTCTGCCACATTTAAAGCAGAGGGCATCAAATCAGCACAGTAATGGATTACAAATACAAGTCAATTTATACATTAGAAAACATACTTTTATTTAAATAGACCATTACATAACATTCATCTGAAGATAAAACTTTCAATAAAGAAGTTTTTCCCCCATCCTAAGAAACGCTTAAAGTCTGTCAAATGGGCTTTAAAAATCACAGCATTAAGTTGTTTTTTTTTCCTGGTAGCACCTCAACTTGAATTCACTTTGGCTTTACTGCACAGGTAATCCATCAAACTCTGGGAGAAAGAAAAGTTACATCAGAATGCTTATACTTGTTCCTATTAGTCTGAGAAAATCGTAAATGTGAACTACATAACTTTTCTCTGTAAAATAATGTTGGTCTCCCATGTTATGCTATTTGTTGGAATCCCAAAGTGTAAACAGCACTTACCATTAATTTCTGCATCTGCGTTAAGGCAGTGTCATCAAGCATCTCCAGGTCAATTTCATCTTTTCCCTCATCAGACAAGGTGAAGGTCTCACAGAAGAACGCAGTCAAGGAAGAAAGAATGAGTTTTAATGCAAGCCCTTCTAAAGGTGGACATGAATGAAGCATTTAGAGGGCTAGCATGAACATCAAGCTAAAAAAAACAAGAATACGTACACGTTTCAGTACAAGTTTTGACTTATAACTGAAGGGTTACAATTCTCCCTACACGGAAAGGTTTGGGTCTCCAAGGTCTCATTCCAATATTCACACTTGCGGTCTCATGGCCTTCATATGCATGTTCCTGTGAGGGTCTGAAAGGACTCCCCCCCCCCCCCCCCCATTTCTAGTCTGCGTTTCACAAGGGTGTTCATAAGTTCCCTCAGTGAGCCCTTCTCGCATGTCCACATTAGACCAGACTTCACTGAAGGGTACTACCCAAAACCCCTTGCTAACCATATTCTAACCTCTCAAAGCCAAGTGAAGTTGCCATGAGGAAGAAAATATTCAAGGGTGTCCCAATACCCTTTTTATAATGGCACAACATCTGCGCCACGTCACAAAACTGTGATCCTGGAGGAAGGGCTTGGGGCTTAGTGGGACTTATGGGACACATCATGAGATCTCAATGAGACTTATGCGATTGTGGTTTTACCCGTCCATGAGAAGTAGAAATAGTGGCAATGGCAATTCCTAACTGGGAGTTACCAACTATCTCCCCATCACTCGCCAGCCTGGTGGTTCTGTTAGAAAGGAAAACATGCATACAAAGTCAACACGCGTAACGGATCAGCCACAGGCTGCAGGAGCTTAAAAAGGACAGTACAAAAGTGCACATTAAGTAAGGAAAAAAAAAAAATGTACAACCAGATTTAAGAAGCAATTTGAAAAGAAAAGGGGGGGGAACCTCAGCAGACTTTCACTGGGCAATGCAGTCAAGTTTGTGGCTTTAGCAATCCGACTATGAGTCCTTCTTGTTCTCAGAGTGGAGGCTGGAGCAGCTGGACTAGCCCTGGAAAAGACATGCCTTCAGAAAAGGGACTGACAAAGCAACTTTTCCTGCAAGCTCGAATAATGGCCTTAAATAGTACTTTCTGGAGGTAGATCCCATACATTATGTGTGGGCAGCTCTGTATAGTGTCCTGGCATTTGGCATAACCAAGAGTTGGTTATTCAGCATTAGCTGGGAAAGCGAATTGCAAAGCAATTCTAGTTAAAATATTTGAAGAGCTTCAAACTTGTACAGAAATAAAAAGGCATAAGATTATTCCTACACTCCCTCCACCCCTCAAAAATAGTATGGTATCAAATAGCCTTCTCTAAATTTTTACCTGGGAGGTGTTGGTCTCGCACAAGTCGAATTTGAGAAATCCAAAGATCGGGATTTTGTCACCGTCTGTAAACACAAACACTGAAAAGCAGTCTTGGGGAAATAACGTTAATCAGGTTTTTAAGACATTGAAACCTTATACGAGTCTATATTGCAAAAAAAAGATACAAGAAGTTTTGTACTTATAGTATTAATTAACATCTTAAATTTCTGCGGGTTAGGGGTTAAGAGAATTTTGCCAATATTAACTATACCCTACTCGGAAAGGCCAGTCACTGCATAGTTTACCTTTCCTACCGTCTCTACAGTCTTGTTGCTTTGCACCGATAGTATTCTCCTCAGTTGTTTTGGGCGAGAGGCTTCAGATTTATTAGCAATCTGGGCTAAAAAAAAAAAAAAAAAAAGTTAAATTATTGAAGATTCTGTACTTAAATCACACCGCCAACACTGAAGCGCCATAAGAGAATTGCTCACAGATAGGCAAGCAGTCTTAGTGTCTTTAAAAGGGCGTTACCTTTTTTACCGATTTTCTTTTTCACCGGTTCAATCACTGAAGAGTCTGCCTAAAATGAATATCCAATGCGGTTATCCTTTCTTGACAAGAGGTGGCAGCATTTTCCTTTAACATACAGCTAATATGATTTAATGAATGTATATTTGCTATTTATACAGCATAATTCTTCGTGAGTGGACGTTTATGCATTGCAAGAACTAGCACTTCATAGTGGTTTTGTTTCATGCTTGCTTGGCAATAACCGCCTCGATGTATGCTGCTGCTGCTGCTGCTATAGTTACTTGTATATAACCGTAGGCATAAAGGCGTCACTTGATTGGTTAAAAGACTGTTCTTTTAAATATCAGGGATCCTTCAGAAATAATTCAGTGCTACAAAGCTCAGCCACTGACTTACGAACACTAATAAATCTCCTTTCTCCTAGACAAATAGGGGGCAGTGATCTTTACAATTCCTTTGTAAAGCACAATATTTCACAGTGTAAGAACATAATGCAAGAAAAATTGGAGGGCTGAGATGGGGGCACTATTATACGCAGCTACAGCTTGCCAGTAAGTAAATGTTTATTTTCCCCCTCTCAAGTCCAGGCACAAGTGCAACGTAAAACATTTACCTGCATTGCAATTGTAACTTCCCCAGCTTGGGATTCGTCTTCTGCAGCGAATAAATACATGAATTTCAGACATAGGATAAACAAAAGGCTCAACACTGTTCCGATTTCATAATGCCACCAAGAAAAATGTTCATTTTCTTCAATTGTTTTCCCTTACCACTCGTCAGTTCCTTCACGCTTTTGCGCTGCAGTGACGGGGGCATTTTCAATATTTGTACTTTGAAAGCTTTTTCCACCGTCGCCACAGTCTGCTCTAATTTTTCTTCCATTTCTTTTGTTCTTTCCTGTGCTGGTGAGGAAAGAGTCACGAAGGGCTTTTAGATCACTTCGCATGTGGATGGAGAATGGCTTAGAGAAGAGGTGCGTCTTTCAACACGATTTCACTTCAAGGGGCCAAAAAAGTTGCAATTTTGAAAGTTAAAGCAGTCCTACGCTGAGAATGCGTTCTTAAATCGTTACATGAGCATAAGAACTGATTTGAGAGATACTGGTGTAACATTTTGGAAACTTTGTAAAGAACGACAGCGCAATTCCGTGCTCCTACCTTCTTTCTGGAATTGCTGCATGAATAGTTTAGTTTTCTGTTCCCTTTGCTCGTTGTTCAATTGGCTAACGCCTTCAACTTCAGCTGCTGAAAAGTTTTTTTTCCATTTCCTAGGGGCCATAACTTCGTCTCTCAATAATTTAGTATACCTCTAAGTTCTCCTTACAACATTGTCCTATCTTATACCTTAAACCGGTAGGCTACACGTGAAATCGTTAATGGTCAAACTCGCTTTGTCAATTGTTTTGATTTGAGTCGATGATTACGGGCGTGAGTGGGTATGATTTTGCCTTTGGCTAAGTAACGTCTAGGAAGCAGAACCAATCAATATATTTTACTGCAGGAATTCAAGTAGTGACGTTAAGTGAAATATATTGCTAGCTAATTATTTGATATAGTAAAGCATTTTCATTTTTTTCCCAGAAGAGGGGGTCAAGGTACTGCATTTCGTAAAGGCTTAACCAAACAGAACATGCAACATAAAGTGTCCTACGTAATTAGGAATTCGATTAAAAAAACATTTAATATTAACAAAAAGTGTTTTGCCTTGATTGGGTGGGAAAATGAGAACAAAAAAAAAACAGTAGTTCTGACCAATTTCTTCAAAATATATCTCGAAAATCCTGCTGCCAGAAACACTGTATAACTCGTTTTCTGATATCTCACATCGAATGTCTTTGCGATACAAAGCGGTAAATTGGACAGAATATACTACTAACCTGAGCTGGGAGATCATTCCACACTCCTGGAACAACAGAAAAGTTAGCACAATCTCCCAGTAATCTCTGTAACAGATCCAATACTGCGCAGAATAAAAAGAAACACAACTAGTAAAGTAGTGAAGAAATAATAATAATGCTATTTTCTGTACATCACCTTTAAAAGCAACAAAACGTTTTTTACAATACCTCGAAATGCAATGCCAAGAAAAAGCAGACATAAATGACAAAACAGTTGTATGCAACCTTTTTGAAAAATAAACCTTTTCCGGTTAGACTTGAGCACATAATGCACTTACAGCCTGATACTGTATCTTTTGGGATGGTGCTCTGTTGGGGTACATCAACAAAAAGACTTGCCTCCTACGTTTCCTAGGAGTGGGAACATACTGTAAAGCAGAATCAGCAGTGTGAAGGTCACATTCAGTTTGAGTACACAGATAGCACAACAGCCAGATGCTGATGTTATCAAGTACATTAACATCTGTGTGTGACATTGTCAGGATCCCAGCTGCTGAATTCTGAAGATACTGTAATTTATGTGGAATTTTAGAGATTCCTGAGACTAAGGCATTACCATAATCAGTCCTGAAAAAGCAAAGGCATAGATCAGTGTTCCACTAAAGTCACAACATGGCATGTAGTGGGGCAATATTCTGCAAATGAGCATCAAACATTAATACAGAACTGAAGATCATCCCCAAAATCTTCATTTTGAACTCAAATTCAGGAACTGTGTCAATTGACAGTTACAGTGTCGGTTTTAATTAATATGTGCAACAAATTGTCTTCTTATAATGAAAATTATTCAGTACAATTTGAAAATACTGACACATGAATGAAGTAATTTAAATATTTTTTATATTTTATATTTTTAATATTTTAATATTCGACTAAGGGGAAACAAACGCTGAATAGCTGAAATCCCAGTACTGAACCTTGTGAAATGCCATATAAAACAACACAGCCTCAGAAGTAAAACCAAGAGGAGAGAGCTATTTATGGTATTAAGTGGCACTAAATGAAGAAATGGGAGGAAATTAAAGAAAATGGTATCAATCAATTTAGGAGGTAGGTTTTATGTACGATATCAATTCAATAAGACAGCTGATTCAGTCATCTGTGTAGTGAGAAAGAGGGTTTACTCCAGCTACTCCTTAATTATCTAAGTGATCTTCACATCTGGATAAATTAAGAAATTACAGTCAATCATTAAAATCATTGGAAGGGTCAATGTCCAGTATGGCATGGAACGGAGATGCCAGGGTTACACCAGGTGTGTTCAATACCAAGTGTCTCCAGCCAGGACTAGAGAGGCTTTTTCCTATGGGAGCTTATACTGAATGAGTCACAACACAAAAAATGGACAACAGTTTTGTTTAATAAATCTTCATTGTTTTTACTCAACAGTCCGAGGAGTAAACAGAGTTCAAAGGAAAAAAGAACAACATTTCAGAATGATTTAGAAAGCAAATGATCAGCAAAAACTTTATTTTACAAAACAACTGATAGAAGCAATGCAAAAACCCCATTACAAATATTAAGTAAAAAAAAAATAATTTTAAGATACAATTATCTAAACATGTACAGACAAATACATAAACAGAAAGCAAGGTTAAGCTTCTCCAGCAGTATAACAGTCAATCTAAAAAAGCAACCCATGAACAAGGAAATAGTATCAGGGCATACTAATCTAAGACATTTGCCTGCTGATTTTTCTAAGCCCTAGGAAATTAAGTTTTTATTCATCGTTTTTCTGTAGGTTTTTGTTCAATTTAATCCACAGTTATCCAAATATCTAATGTTGTCCATTTTCTGATATGTGATAAGTTTTACTTTTAATTTTCCTGTTCAAGAACACAACCTCAGACTGCCACTCCTCCATAACAAATTGCGACAATGTAGAAAAGTAGTGAGTGGTTTACAGATAAAGTTGTAAAAATATTACTTTTATCCTAGAGTAACTATCTGTAGCCTTTGCAGTAACAATTGATGTGAATTAAAAGAACCAAAATGAATGCTCTATGTCTCAACCAATCAATATAATGCTTCTACACTGAACATAAAGGCACCTTAGTTTTTCAGAATACACTGAATAACAGGAAGAAATACAGAATTCCTGACATTGAATGGAACGGGGCAATCATTGTAGCAAATCCCGATTTCTTTGCATTGAATTGCCTTTCATTTGTGTCAGGTCCATAAAACATTGTATGACTGTACAATGTTTTATGTAGAAAACCAGGATAAAACACAATTGGTTCTTTGAAAACCTTTGAGTCAATTTGAAGCACATCTTAGCTTATTAGTTCTTGTAAACATTGCTCTATAAATTTACAAAAAGCAGTTCAGGAAATTGTATCCTACCACTATGTCCTGACCAGCATTCTTTTTATAAAAATGGTGTGTGAGAACAGAGTGAAGAGTACTTTACAATTGCCTTATCTGTACACATCCTAAAGGTGAGATATTTGGATTTTAAACCATTTCTTCTCATATCCAGGTGTGCAGTCATGACTGTGCAAGCATTTCATTACATTAAACCTATATTTAAAAGAATGTACCTTTTAATTATGCTGTCTGCAGCATTAGTAACTAGGGAGAATGGGGCTTTGTGGTTGGGAAGACTGCTTTTAAAGAACATATTAACAGGAATAGACAAACATACTGTTACAGAAGACTTTTTATATCCTTTTCCACGTGCAGAATTTTTATGTACACGTTTGAAATCAAGTACAAATTTGCAAATGCATTTTTGCATCCATTTGCAAGCTTTTTCCAGTCATAAACATTAAAAAGGACTATAGTCCCCTGAAAAACCTTTCACAGTTAATGTATTTATGTCATGCATGCAAAACAGAAAAAAAAAACAATTATAAATTGAGGGGCAATCGTTCACACTCAGAATTTTTCAGCAGTTTTGTAAACCAAAAACTACTAAAACTCAACAAATTCTGTTGTTTCCAGTACTTATTTGCGTTTTTAATGCCTCTCTGTATATGTACACATTTCTGTAGTCATACCTATCCTTTATAACACATCTGACTTCATGAAAGAATAAATTGGATCGTAGCTGAAAACTTTGGATATCTTGGTATGCAGTAAAGAAGTTTTACATGCCTCAAGAATTTCATATAAAGCACTTTTAATAGGCATGCTAAAAAAAGAAGCGATTCAAATATCGTAAACAAATATTAAAATATAAATGACTATTCCGGTAAAGATTATCGTTTATATTTTAAGACTGTAAGTTTTCATTAACATTCAATATTTGTTCAATTTATTTAAAAGTTGTAGCTGATGCTCGCTGTATCAGAATGTACTGTACATTGTAAGGTTTTAGAAAAGGTTTTGGCACCATTCTGAGAGGTACAGCACTTTTTAAACTCTATAAAAATATTTTTATAAATAGATCCAGTAAAATAAAATAAAAACTACTGACAGTACTTCGTTTGGTAAACGTTGATTCATATTTTAGGAGTCTGAGGCAGTGCAACAAACAAATTAACAGATAACAGATTAAAAAATATCTTCAGAGTGATTAAAAATGTGGAACCAAGTTAGAGAAATTATTTGTGTAATTTTCCTTAGATGTTTTAACATACAGCTCAATCAAGCGCAGGTGATAAGAGTTAAAATGTAGTGTTAGTATTTGGACAATTCGAACTATTAAATGTATGCTTTTCCTTAAATCCACTTACCTTATCATCCACTTACAGCACACTCCAATGTCTGACCAAGGCACAGATGTCCTTCAATATTACAGTATGTCAGGCATTCTTTGGAGCGTAAGGGAAAAAAACGTTTAACATGGAGTCTATTAAAATGTTTTTCTATTGTTAGTAGTCTTAGTGTTCTCAGACTTGGACTATTCAGATAATTAATACTAAAGCAGCTCTCTTCTCCTGTGACAGTTCATCTTGGAGTGCTGTCCAGGGTCGAATACTCCTGTAGAAATTTTATGTGGAAATCTCGGACTTTCTCAAGTAGCAATTTAAGCTTTTCAGTTGGTGGCAAGATTGTCATTCTGGGGAGAAATGAAACGCAAAGCATAAGTTCTGAAGCTGCATTAAATTCTGAATGTTTGAGTACTCATACCATAATATAAAACACTTTGAATGTTTTCTTCTTTAAAGCAATGGAAATCTTTTAAAAACACTGAGATGTGGAAACAAATATTTACAATATCTGTTTATATTTTAACAGAATGAATAATACTTATTGTACATAGTGAACAAAAAGCCAGTTATATTGTGAGGACAAGCCTCAATCACCTACACAATTACCTGAAATGGTAGGTTCCTTCCTTTTGTCCAAAGCCACTGCCAGGCACAATACATATACCAGTCTCCTCAAGTAGCTTTAGACAGTACAGCATGTCTGGGGGCATACCTAATGCCTGCAAGACACAGTGGGATTTAATTGGCATTGCATTAATAACATCCAAACACTTCAGCATTCTTCAAAATTCTAAACCAGAACAGATTTAGAAGCTATACACTCGACACAAAAACACTGCAGCATTCACTTTGAGGGATAATGCATCAAAAACATGGCGCGGCAGCCAAGATTACACTGATCTTACTCCCTTTCCTTTGACTCATTTTTCAGACTGCTGAAGTGAATTTTTCTGTCATGTGCAAAGGGGAGATTTAGAAGGCACAGCAAACCTTGGCCTCTTCCACTGCTCTGGGAGGAATGAAGATCCTGGGAAAAGCATACATGGCTCCCTGCAGAGGGTTACACTTGATCCCAGGAAGTGTGTTCAGGATCTTCTCCGTCAACTTTGCCTTCTCAGCAAGAGTATTCAGCACTGCGTTTTTCTCCTGAACAATCAAAAGCAAATCACCCACATAAATTTTAGCTGTGCATCACTTGTCACGGTTACAGCTGTGGTTATTATTAAAAGAAATACGAGTCAGAATTTTAAGACAGATAAAATTTAAGGCAGATGACTGCTATATTTGGTACATTGAAGTATTTAGTTGAAATGTTTTGTTGCTGCTCGAAACGTTTTGAATCAGAACTCAGTGTTGTCACAATAATCGTCATTCAACGCAATTCTGCTTCTCTCTGCAGCCCCCAAAAGAATATGATGCTTTCAAGGCTGACCTGGATAAACTGCTCAAACGAAGGTTCACCAGGTCGTGGGGGGTTAACGATGACGTCCATGGCTGCCTGGCCAGACACTGGAGGACAGAGGCGGACTGAAAGCAGTTTGACCATCTGGGCTTTCACCTCAGGGTCCAGATTAATCACCTCCATGTAACCTCCCCTGAAGCCACACCTGGGAAACAGGGAGAAAGAACGCGACTGTTAAAAACAAACCGATGTGGTCATTTTGTGGTTGTCAAGTCTTTGGCCCCAGCATCACCTAGATTTAGGAAAGCTGTGGTTTTCTGCAGATGTTTTGCATGAAACATGATCCCTTTTAAATGTCATGAGTACAGAATCTCTGCTTGCTTACATAGGAAATGCTGACACAAGGAAAGAGTAGGAATGCAAATACTCACTCGCCCATATAACCTTTTGAGGTGGAGTGGAAAGAAGCCAATTCAACTGTGTTGAAGTATTCTGGCCCCATCTCATACAGGACCTTCTTAAAGGAATGGAACTGGCACTCTGGAGAATAGATATTGTCCTGATAAACCTGTCAATTCAAGCATGAAAGGAATTTTTAAATATCTGTAAAAATAAAGACGGCTGAAGCATGTGTCCCTTTTGAAATCTAACAGCACCTGTTAGTATTAGGACTCTTGAATTTCATGTGGAGACATGACAGAAGCATGTCATGTGACCACATTCCTTCTGTGACTGGGGTCTTTATGTTTTTATTCTCATTTGAGATGCCTTGGCTTCAACTATAAGAGAAAGATTAGACTGGACCCTCTACACACCCTATTCTTGTATTTACTAGATCATTCTAATGTGATGGTCAGTTACCTCATCTGACAGTATGAAAAGTTTCTCCTCGTAAGCAAAATGAATAACGTCCTCAATGCACTTCTTGCTTTGAACTTGACCTAGAAAAATCAACAGAACAATAGGTTATATTAATCAGAAAAGTACTGCCGATGGGAACAAAATGCAGTAAGCAAGGAGAAAGAAGTGAAGTGAAAAATACACAGTTTTACAAAGGTATAAATGGACAACATTACACATTAAACATTCACCCTGAAGAGCCTGGTATCTTCTGTTTTTTGTTGCACCTGAGCTCAATTACATACAATGACCTAATTATTTTAGGGAAGTGTCGAATTATCATACTTCTAATCAGGCTTCAAGGCGTTTTTGTAGACAACTGTACAGTATCCTGAATAAAATGAATGCTTTGAGAAATCGGCTATAAAAGATCTTTAAAAAAGTCCTGTTTATGTCTAAGAACTGTTCCATTAACTAGCCAGGTGGGAACACGAAACTAGGAGACGCCACTCCCTCTGGAATTTCATACCAAATACTCATTATGACCATTTTCAAAGATGGCCAAAAAAAAAATGAAGGCATTCTATCACTCTCAGTCACTGATAAAGCGGGAGAGGAAGACCTCGTTTAAAGCAATTAAAAGCACACACCTGTCGGGTTTCCTGGATTTATAATGCAAAGCACTTTAGGATTGCAATACTTTCTAGCCGCGCTTAAAGCTTTGTGAAGCTCATTCACATCCAGGGCCCAGCAGTGCTCTTCATCCAGGTAATAGTTCACTTGCACTGCCCCCAGCTCAGAAATGGCGGCGGAGTAAAGAGGATACTGTGGAATTGGAATCATCACCCCAGTGCGAGAGAGCCCTTCTCCGGCAACCAACAGCTTCAAAATGCTCTACAATAAATCCAAATAAGTAAAGAACATATAAGAGGCTGCAGTTCGGTTATTTAAACACAAAACGTTACACATTATGTATAGCTTTTATCTCCTTTGAACACATTAGAAACATTCCCTGACCAATACAACTTTAGAACTAGGATTTTTCATACAAAGCCCGAGAAAAACCCATAACAATAAATTACCACCGGATTTTGGATATTTAAATATTTCAAAGTGTGTAATGTATAAAAAGACTGTTTGTTCCAGATACATACAGTAATAGGAAGAAAAACAGAAGTGTAATTAAAACTATAAGTGAAATTATATTTAATATAGAAAGGAAACAATGCAAATAGTATTTAAATGTCATATTGCATGTGATAATTGTATGTTTTTTCTCGAATCTTTCCAGACTTACTGGCTACTAAATAATTCAACTAATAATCAAGCACATGATCAATGTAAGAGCCTAACATTAGATCAATGTAGCTTAACGTTATTGCATTACACACTATAAATCACCCTTTCATATTGGAACACTTCATTATAAAGGCGACTCACACAACAATGAAAAAGACCTACCACAATGCCATCACTGGCGCCAGTGGTGAGGTAAATATTGTCAGGGTTGGCGGGAACACCTCGGTCTCTCTGCTCCATATACAGTGCAATATTCTCTCGGATACAGTCTAGACCCTGACTTGCACTGTATGACCCTGAAACAAACCATCTATTAAAAAAAATGTTCTCTCAGCACTACACATCTCTGGGAAACAAACCTCAATCTTACAAAACCAAAAACTACTTCTAATGTATGTTATCTAAAGGTATTCTGTTACTTTTTCTCATGATACATAAGTGGACTTTTTGCAGTTACTTGCAAAACCTCTCATCTTCCTGAGAATTCTAGCTTCTCCATAAACACGTGCAAAACAGGGGAGAATGGGGGTAACTCAAAAGCAAGAAGACATGGTTTTACTTAATCCAGAACTTGTTTAGATATCGGCAACAAAACTGTTTTGGATGTGTATTAATTTACAGCTCTAGAAATGGATAAGACATGAACAAACACCTAAGCTGTTTCCCCCGCAGCTCTGGAGAATGCGACGAGCTCTTTTCTTGGCATCTTCTGGGAAAGCAGGGCTGTCTAGCAGCTCTGGGCATGTGCACAGAGCAACGATCTGAACAGAAATAAGGGACATTGCATCATTCAAGTACCGTTATCCTCTGAAACAGAAAGAATAATTATACTGTGCTGCCCATCTAATTTTAGATGGCTAGCTGCCTGTATGATTCTTTGAAGCACTCATGAAAGCCTTTTATTAGGCTAACTTCTCAAAAGGATACCATCTGTAATAAAAAAGGTATTTCCATTAGAAGTAAATGAAAAGACTAGGGTAAAATGATGTACAAAAAAAGACAATATAGCTATTTTAAAAGCTTTTCACTCACAACAAAACAGCCCTGGATATTCTTACTGGTGTTCTGTATTAGCCCCGAGTTGGGAGCTGGCAGGGGAGTGCTGGGGGAGGGAGCCTGGACTGAAATCAAGGCTCTGCTCTGTGGTGAGGCAGCAGGAACACCTACTGCAGCATTAAATTAATGCTTTGTGCTCTTTGCAACAACACAACAGCACCATTGCTGTTTGCCTACTGCTAAAGGACAGAAAGAAGAGACCAGACACTGAAGCAAAATATCTTCAGAAAGATCAGAAACATAATACGGTGTACATTACTAACATCTGTATGAATATCATCATAATATGACTGCCTTAACTGGAACAATATTTATTTCACTGCACTTCCAAGTTCCAGGTTACTTCATTGTGATATTCTCTGGAAGCTATTTATAAAGAACCCCATTCTGAGGCTGACCTGAATACAGTACATTACATGAGGCTTTTGTTCTACTGCTAAAGCACAGGACACCATTGTGTTGGAAACTCCATGGTAACCTGACATTCCCATCATTCAATGGCAAGAATTAAACAATCACACATCCCCTCACAATGAGCAGACCCATCCCAGGGATCTCTCATTTCATCCTGGAAATTTCATCCAATAGTCTTATTCCGTAGCTTTATGCCGACGGGCAGAATTTGAAAAGAGGCTTTAAAAAAATGGCTTTCCTCCAAATCTGGAATTTCAGCACAGTGAATGAAATGTATAACTAATTATGTTTAAAGGCAAAAGACAAAGGCTCAAGTTGCAATTTCATATTATAGGGGATGCCTTTAGAAATAGAAGTATCTTGACTAAAAAAGGCTAGGTTTATTAAAGTCAGGGACAATTTTGAAACTTTTTTCAAAGCAAAACAGAAAAAAATACACTGAATTTTTGTACCGTCAAAACCTAGTTCTCGGACATGACACACTCAATATTCACTGGCTAAAAACATTTTCATTTGATCTTTGCTGCACTCTTTCTTTCCACCCAATATCCTGTTTTGTTTGTGTCAGTATTTTTTAATCTAACAACACAAGCCAGAATGAAAAATAATCCAAGTCATTAATACATATGAAGATGGAACATCTGCTAAAAATAGCCAATTAATTCCAGAAAGGGACTACATCACTACATGCTGAAGAGAGCTGCTGAATGGGTACAAATGATTAGTGCTGGATTGGCTTGTGACTGCTTTTGATAGGGTTACTGTGCATCTTAGACTTTTGTAAACTCTGTGAGAAGTACCCTTGATAAATAGAAGTTTTCTTTAAAATCTACATGCTTCAGAGACTACATATAATTCTTACCTGGCGTAGGAATGTTATAGGTTTCTGTCCCATGGCATGGGCATCACCAATATTAGCTTTGATTACTTCTGTAAAAGGCTTCTTCACACCCTGTAAGAGAATTTCTCATTTGAAAAAGGTTTTACAAGGATCAGATATTTAAACCCTTGCTGCTCTGCTCAGCTTCTTCAGTGCAAAATTTAAATCCTAGGTTAACAAGGATCCTGCCAAGCAGGGAACTCAAATGTTAAATTATTTTTAGCTTCCCCTTTGAAATGCTAACTGCCTCATTTGGCATGAGCTGTACTAGACCACTTCATATTTTCTTTTTAGAATGAAAATGTTATTTTACAAAATGCATGTTAAAGTAATTCATCCTTGTGGAAGGAAAGGAAAAACATCTTACGGATCACAAGCTAGATGTACATGTCACAATCAATGTCAGGGTTTACAAAATCTATTATGAAAAAGTAAAAACTGATATGATATAGGTTTACATGCTCATATACAAAAGCATTCACTGAGAAGTACAGTATTAAAGCTAACTAAACTAATTTTAATGGTAGAAAAAGTATACTTTGTTATATAGTTCAGGTAGGCTAAAGAAGGCTGACACCTGAAGAACGTTGTGTTTTCTTTCTTCTATTTTCAGCATGGAATAAACTTATGACTTGTTACTTTGTTATATGAATGTTATATTTTGGTGCCATTTTATGGGATCCAGGCTTTGTTAGCATACTCAAGAAAAGTGCATTAGGATACTAGCACAAATCATAAATGAATGAAGAAAACCCAATCAAGGCCATCTTGGTTTACTGTTACTGGTCAACATTACACCATAGTAAGGTAACACACTACAAAACAAAACTGCTTCATACATCAAAATCGATGATTAGGAAATACAGTTCCTTGTTCTCTAACCATGCCCAAATCAATTCTATTGAACCCCATATGTGTAAAAAATCAGACTCAAGGGGAGGGAAATGTTTTTTTCCCTCCATATTAAAGTAGTGATGTGAGGACAAGAGCATATTTCAGAGAGCTTGGGTATCTTCCCGGGTAAATTCCACCGCAGGCTAATCCAAACTTGACATCTCGCTGGATCAAGTCAGCACAATCGTCTTCAAATACATTCCCTTCCAAAATACACTCGCTTCACGCTTTTCAGTTTAGGTGAATGACAGAGACATTGTGTCTTGTTCACTAGAGTGCTAAACTATTTAATCACGCATAACTAGCAAATTAATGAAAGAGGCTCATCGAAAGCCTTTTTCCTTCTATTTCACTGTTCAATAAGCCTAATTAGGACATATGAAAGGTCACACACAAGAAGACGGTAATCAGTCTCTTCTAGCTCGTTAGCTAGCACCTCATTAAGCAGGTTCTCCTGCAGTTGTGTTACATGTTGTAGACCATAAAAATGTAATGAATATGAAAGGCGGTTCTTCGTCCTTCAAATCAATAAAACTGCCTTGTGGCAAATGCTAGCGGAATATTTCATTAAAACTAATATTGTCTTATTCCGCTACCTAAACCGCGTGCCTGTTTATAAGCATCTATTACTCAATATTGGGGGATGGATATGAAAAGCACACTGCGTGCTTTTATTAGCAAAATCGGATTACTTCAGAAACCTTTTGGCACCACGGTCAGAACCATCGCTTGCCAGCGGCTTACGTACAGTCCAATCTGAAGATGAAAAGGCTTCGGTATTTTAAGCGAAGCGGGCCTTGGCAGGTGCCAGAACTGGGCCACGCTGAAGGTAGTTTTGGTAGATTTAGACTTCACAAGGCGATCCATGATTATGGGCGCCTTTATTAATCGGTCAAATTCGGCCTGTCATCAACACCAAACAGGGCAGTGGGCAGCTTCAGAGGAGACACCTCCTTCGACTGCACCAATCAGAGCGGTGGGTGTGTCGTCTCGGCACTGAGATGATGCAACCACATACCGGTAAATACACTCTTAAGGAAAATAATTAAATAAAAGTTTCATTTCCGTCTCACTTAACGGCGTTACGATAAACCACACCTTAGTTATTTTAATTCATAGACCAGTGACTACTAAACGTCATTTAAGTTTAATTTATTTTAACGTTTAATTCATTAGCCTTTAAATCATCACGGCGCACAACTATATATTTAACGTAGCTATAATATTGTTTATTTCCAACCACACAATGAGGGCAACAGTTACGTTGGATATACTACAGAAAGCACAATCCACTTACCTCTTGTAGCTCTCTTTCAATTTCCCCAGCTTTGATGACAATAGGTCCCCTCACCGCATATTCCACTGTCTTTATCTGAGGGTTCATAGTCTCCATCGTCAATGTTTTCTCGCGAATTTTGCCATTTTCTCTGGCTGCTACAGATGCCTCCGCCGTGCTCAGCCTCCTAACTCCTTGCAGCTCAGTAACGTGTCTTTTGAGTTTCAAGGGCTGTATACTGCAAGGTGTTTTCACAGCATTCATTCGTACAATACACGAGCAGTGGTCGAAAACACCTGCGATCAAAGACCTTTTTGCCATGACCTGAAAACGATGCATTTTGTTATTTGGTTGGAAAATTAATCCAAAACGTCTGTACCACTTTTCAAACGGCAAATATTTAAAAGAAACCGGTAACTTCGCAGAATGATACGTTTTCTTGGTACATATAAATGCACACGCTGAAAAAAAAACAACAAAATGAAGTCTCAAAAGCCACAAGTCATTCGTTTTAACCGGTCGTTAGTATACCAAATGTTGCCACAACCCTAACACGTTTAATCAGATCATATCATTTTCTTGCACTAGAGCCCTAATCCACAAACAGCCCCGCTAGCAACTTGGTACAGTATGTCTGCAGCCCTATCCAAATACGCGATTGAAACTCGCTCGTTTTTTAAGCGGCTGGATGTATTATGGCAGACGGGTGAGCTAATGAATGCTGGGTGTTGTAGTCATGGCAGGTCTGTGTCAATATGACATACCAAAAAGTGTTTAGGGTCAGTGAACTACAAAACCCAAGTCGTAAAAGGGCTGTCGGTAAAGGAGACCCCAGTCTTCGTCGTCCCTCTCCAGGACGGATTTATTTCGCCCAGAATCCTGCTGGAGTGCACAAACAAGACGTATGCCTGATTTGAAGGTACGTCCGGCTTAAAAAAAACATTCACTTCAGGTTGAAAATTGTACATCCAGTGACCAACCAAGACGTATGCATGTCTTTGAATTACACGTGAGCTTAAGGGATGCAGTAAAAGCCGGAACAGCAATACAAACAGTAAACTTGTTTTTTTTTCTCCCTAAAACATGCACGTATACATAAAGTGATACGTTTCTTTTGAAGCTCAGGATATTAAATGAATGTTTTACTCAGGCGTTTAACAAGGTAGTGTGGCAACATGCTTCAGGATCAGCGAGGACAAAGCGAAGAAGAGGTGATGTTGTTAAACGTATAGGATACATTTTAACACATAAGGGAGAAATCTCCTGGGCATGATTGTGTCCTGTACATTATACTTAAGGACACGAGAGGTGATATTCATAGACTGTTAACAAACTACTAACATTCCGCTCAGATATGTGTCATACTGGAAAAATCCCATAGATTGGAAAATTGCAAATGTAGTACATATTTAATAAACAGAGAACTAAACTAAACGTACTTATAGACAAATATGTCTTACTTCAGTTACACTTGTGAAGTTAGCTTATGAAGACAATAACAAGATAAGCAACAATATTGATGCAAAGCATATGATTTGGTATATTTAATATTGATATATCAATGTTAAATATGGTATGTATGATATGGTGTATTTTTCCAGAAAAGTTTTAATCAAGTTTCTTATAAATGATTAAATATAAATTGCAGGCGATATGGGGGGAAAAAGTTTACTGATAAGCTATGATTGCTCAATGTGGGATGAGTGAATAAATGAAGTTCCACAGGGATCTGTACTGGAACCATTGATCCTTCTAAATTAAAAGATTAGTTAAACTAAACTAGGCAACTATGCAGATTATACCAAACAGGAGGATTCGTTCACACTGTAGGGACGGCCAATGAAATCCAAGAAGAATTAAATTCAAGGCAACTGGCATGGAGATGTTTAAATAGGAACTTCAACACAATAGTTATTTGTCTGGGATAGAAAGAATCAGCATTAATGAGTGCATTTCAAACCACAGTAAAAGTCAAATGTACACAGTAACATGTAAAGCCTCCAATTTACATCACAAAATAGACAACATTTCCAGGTATGGACAGCGCCATATTGTGCGATTCAGAGACATCAAAACTTCCGGTGACGTAAGTGGCCTTTTCTTTTTTTTATTCATATTAAACGTATTTAGAATTTACAAATACAACTACAATCAAAGGATCAGAAACAGGTACAAGAGAAAAAACACAAAAAAAAAACATTTAACCGCCAGCGGTAATGAAGTAAATTGTGATCAAATTGTATTTTTTACATATATCATGTTTTCCTTGCTTTATTATTTCTCTATTTTTTTATAGAATTTAAATAGTGTTTCATCTCCATCTCAAAATAACTAAAAGGGGGAGTAGTATTAGACCATTTTGATTTATTGATGTGAAATTTACCCAGAATGAAGTGGCCTTATTACATTGTAAAGAACGAGGCTTGTGGATACATCTCTTTCAATCCAATAGAAATACTGCTTTTAACTTCAAAGGTTTTGCCGATAAATAGAACTTGTTAACTGCGCCTGCAGATCACGTGGGAAATTTTCTGCAGTGAAATATCTGCTGCACAACCCGTGCTCATTCGCTCGTACATCGTATTACATTAATCATTACATCATTAGCAAGCAGGAACGCACTCATCACATCACACCTCGCCCGTGGCGAGACCAGGGGTTTGCGACAATATGGCGACTTTCAATTTTGTGCTTAATTCAAAATTTGAAATTTTTTCTATGTTTTCCATGAATGTATTTTGTTACTGAGATTTAATAACTGGTCGGAGAAATTGGGACTCCTATCTAATTAAGATAGGAGCAGAGTGTTACATTCAGATAGCAAAATGCTAAAATATGCGGGAAAACACTGCAGTTATCTATGAAACGACAGATGTTCATAACACACACAGTAAGTTTCGTTTTTTTTTTTCAATTTGGGGAAGAAAGAAAAAGGGCCATTGGAACATTGGATATATCATAACAATTCAATATACAGTATTTAAATATAGTTATGTTAAAAAAAGGGAATTTATAGAAGGTTAAAATGCAATTGTGTGAAGTCCCTTTAAGACATTGTCAACAATTCTGGTCACTACATTATAAGGTTCTAATCTTATAAAACTAATTCTAGATTAGTTCACGAACAGTAGGTAGCTGCTTCAGCATGCTTAGGCTGCGAAGGAACGAGTAAAGGTTATTTTCCATGCTGACAAGAGAAGAAAGAAAAACAATGTTTTGGCTGTGGAGCCTTCTTCGGGTCTCCCTAATTCGAGATTAGTTTTGTAATAGATGATAAGAGAATTACATCTTTTAGACTTGATCGTGAATGGACCTGATTTAAGTATCCTGATCCTACTTTTAATCCTCAAAAGCATTGTTAAAATCAATTTAGTGGACTACTTTTGAACACAATAGTTTAATATGAACAAGGGAGCACAGGTGGACACTAACTCCAAGCTTTCCCGAACGTTGTGGGAGTCTGGAGCATGTTACCCATGTTACCCAGCCATGTTGACAAGGCTTATACTATTCTTTCTTTGACAGCTTCTTTCAAGAACTGAGTGGATGAGCTCTTTGAATCACTTAACTAATGGCTGGCTCTTGTTTGTAGCCTTTTCATCTTGTGACTGAGACTTTCACAGAGCCACAAACTGACCTAGCTGGCAGGGCCGGATTTGGGTGTTTGTAGTCCCTAGGCACTTTCACTTCGAAGTGTGCTAAAAGAGAGGTAAACGCCAATTAAATGCACTTTAAACTATTCTAATGCTAAACCATATGATTGAAGTAGCGAATCCAGCGACCATTACTTTGATGCTTCTTGTTTCTAGAAAAGCTGCTAGATTGCGTATGATTATTGATTTGCAGCACCTAAAGTCGATCGCTAGCATGTTGTTTCAGCTCATTTTTTGTTAGTCACTAGTGTTTCCCTCCTTCATAGGCCCTAAAAATGTTGTAGGCTCTAGATACTGTGCCTACAGTGCCTAATGGGAAAAACTGCTGACTGGCTTGTCTTGCGCACAGCTATATAGTTGCAAAGGAACAAGTAATAGGTTATGTATATAGTTGTAGCTATAAGCTACTGTATATAGTTGTTGATGCTAGATAAGGAATCTTCACATTTCCTCTCCTGGTGCTTTTAGTTCTAAATATTGTTTATATGGAGCATCTGTTGACGAGATTCATAGTTCTGCTGGAGGCGTGGTATGCTGCTGTTGATGTGGTTAGGTTTTAATTACTCTTTACTTCCATTAATACAAAATAATCTAAAAGATTTCAGTCTGGAAATCTTGGAGGGCGGATTTCACGGGTTGGGGAAACTGTTGTTTTTTGTTCTCTGTTTGATATATAGTATGTTTAAATAAAAATATAAATTGCACATGAAGAATGTTAATGGGAGATGCAAGTAAATGTGGGAATAGAAATGTGTGATTGTGCACTTGGAGAATGTGTACATCAAGATAGTAACTACTAACAAGCACACCATGTGTAAAAATGTAAATGGACTTTTTTAGAAACCAAATGCTCAAATATAAAAGTGCCCAAGGCATGTTTCAGGTCTATTGTCACACCATATAGAGTTTTAGTTTGGCAGAGCATAAATGCTTGGGTAGTTTAATATTTAAACTACAACCATCCTTAAGTCTAGAGCTTCTCCAGAGTTTCATCCTGTTAGGTGCAACTGAGAACGAATGACTCCCCCCCCCCACTTGATATGACCCCAGTCGACAGCTGTGTGGACAAGAGCAATCGGGGTAAAGATTATCACTTGAGGTGCATCAAGTGATAATGCACCTCTGCAGCAACAAGACATTTAACCCAAACCCATGAGTCCATAGACTTACCCCCTGTACCATGCTGCCACCCAGAGTATGAATAATTATTAATAGAATGGAAATCTATGAGAAGTCTCAACAAAGAGGGGAATACATGTTTTGCTCATGTGTAGGATAGCATTCTTGTAACTTCACTGGTAAGGGCAGTGACATTTGGCATACAGTATAGTATTCAGTGCAGGTTGCTTTTTGTGCCTGTGCAAAAGTTAACGATTTAGCAATACCAGTCAGTGTATCTTGCAGTGTTATTTTTGTATTTTTATATAATGGAACGATATGCAAACTGCATGCAAGAAGTGACCTGGCCCAAAACCTAAGAGCAGTGAGGCAGCTGAACCAATCAGTTCCCTAACAGTAATACTTCCTTTCAAAATCTTTGAAATTTGTTTGTAAATTTGTGACATACTGGTTTGTTTGCCCTGCACGTTTGCAACCAGTCTGAGTAGAAAACTTGGATTATTGAAAACACTATTTAATAGAATAATCCACAGACAATAATAAATGCCACTTAATGGCTTACAATGAAAATATCTTAACAATAAGTGAAAAACATGTTTAAAGACTTATTTTTGTAACTTTTTTTCCATCTCTCTGGAGTCAATCAAAAATTCGTGGAAGGCCATCTACTGGATAGCTTGATGTATTACACCATTTGTACAATGTTTAAACCCACTTTAAGAACTACGCTTTGCATATTGTAGGAAAGTTTTTTTTTTTACCAGATGCAAAACTGAAATCCCCTTTTTAAGGGTATCCGTTTTCTAACTACCCTTCTTGCTTGTGATTCATATTCTGTCAGGTTTAATGTTCCCTTCTGTGTTCAAACATTCTTCAAAATGTTTATTTAGCATTTTGTGTCTTAATTTAAATACTAATGTTCCAAAATACACTACTAAATCAGAAGGCAATGACACTCTGAGATAACCGACATATGGAAAGATTGTGCTTGGGCATTGCAATGTCTGTTTTTCCTGCCCTAAAACCCTACATTCCTAAAAATAATCTATTTAAACATCTAACCATTTTTTTGTAAACAAGTTTGTGAAGACAATATATTTTATTTGTTTAGGAAAATAACCCACAAGCATAAATACAGGGCAATCTGTCCTGGTTAATCCAGAAAATGTGGGCTTTTTTATACAAAATAATTAAGGGCACTTTTTCATACAGACACATATGAACATACAGTATATATAAAACCCATCATATATAATTCCACCCAGAACATGATATTCTGACTTAGAAAGGAACCAGCTTTCACTCGTTCATTATCCATCTGTGCTGTCCATGCATTATATTTTAATTTCTTTTGTATATAACCCTTAGATAATGGCTGTAATGATCATATTGATTTCTTTATTGTCATATATTTATTGATTTATGCCTTTCCAGGCTGAAGAAAAACTATTCCTGTAAATATAAACTCTGGATATCCCTGCTTGTGAAATTCTTATATTGGTCATGGCGTAATTATACAAGTTATAAAACAAAAGCAAAGAAAAGTTGCAGGAATGTGGCAGAATCATTGCTATACCTAGCACGTTCGGTTTGTAAGTAGTGCAGAGGAGGGATAGCCTGGCCCTTACTCAGATGCCAGACTGAAGCATGAGAAGTGTGTGAAGATAGTGGACTAGTGACCTGGGAGTTAAAGAACAACTGGGCAGGATCCAGAAGATCAATTCACAGGAGAGCACTACGCTAATTCGGGAACAAGCAGGTCACCACTGGCAAGATGAGAGCTTCATTTCTAAAAAAAAGAAAAGAGTTTCTCAAACTTCATGATGCCTGTAGAAATTAGGAAGATGAGCTCTGTGACAATGCCAAGACCGGCCAATAAAAAAAACAAGAGATCAGTGCTCTTACAGAGAAGAAAAGAAGAGCCCTAAAAAAGTGCCTAAAAATTCAATTTAATTTTTCCATACAAAGGGAAAAATTAATTTTACTCATCACTTTTGGTGAAACATCTATCACTGTGTGGGCCTTCTGTATCTCACCATGAAAATCTGTGTGTGCTTGTTAAAAAATAAGAACTCGGGTAATATTGTAAATGGGAGTAGTTAGTAATTGATAGTAATTAATTTATCCAAGAATTGTCATCTGACTGTTTCCTGAAAGATGCCAGGCTATCAGCTCCAATAATATGATTGGGTAGCTTGTTCCATACTCCCATAAAGCTGTAGCAAAGTGTTACACAGTATTGAGTTATTCATTATCTAGTTCTTTCACAAAGTAATATAATAAATAGGTTTCGTCATTTGTCACACTTGACACTTCTCTTTAACTGAGTGTTTTTAGAATGTACAATTTGTGGCTTTGTACTAAGGATACTTTGCACAACAATCCTACATTTTGCATGTGAATTAGCCAGCTTCCTTGACACCTACTCATGTCATATTTAACAGATATTTGTTGACTCAACACATCTAACTGCATGCTTGAATATTTACTATGATGTGGGTGGTAATTTGAATAGAAATGGTGTCTCTTCAAAATTCATTCAGAATATGTTTAAGAAAACGTGATAGTAAATAACTCAAGCACTGTAGAGGATAATGTTTCAAATGATGTTAGACAATCTCAATAAGCAAAGATTTAATGTAAACTCTTTGTTTTTACCAATTATAGTTCTGTATTAAGTTTTAATAGTATCTAATATTGTTTAGGAATACTTTATGTATAATAATAAAATTTAGCTATATATATACATAATATAAATATACATATTTAACTAAACTATATAACTAAAAGCTAATTAAAAAAATTTTGCTTTAGAAACAAATTAACAACACCTTAAAATTATTCTGAAAGAATAAATAATGTTATTTGAAGTTGTAATGAAGTGTTATATTCTAAATATGTAAAAATTAAATGAGCTTCAGTTTACTTTGTGTATATCACATGGTTTACGTTAACTGAAATTGTGATCTGTTAACCTCACTGGTTCCATTTATGGTATTCTTTGAAATGAAACTGCTTCTGTAGAAAAAACGGGTTAGCACAGTAGAGGGTGCTATAAATTTGGTTTTACAACCACAGATATGGTTGCTGTATAGAGCATTATCAAGATGCCTGACCTAATTTTCAAGAATGCTTTCTGGCCTCTTAAGAGTAGTAAATTAGTAGGCCTACAGCTACAGCTGACTTAGTCTATAGCATTCAGTGTATTTTATCATTATTTCTCAATATGCTTTAATAAACAGGCTTGAACAATATACATTAAAATTTTAATTTAATTACTTTTTTTAAAATACAGTTTGGAATTAAATATACAATACCTTAAATATTGTCTTAGGATCAGCTATGCAAGTATGCTTTCATTTATTCAATTAAAAAAGACTTGTTTATTTGCAATATACCAAATAAAAGGTTTTCAAATGAAAAAATAAGTAAATTTGAAGGGATATTAGCCTATTTAATTTTTAAATGATAAAATTGTTCTGTATTATTGTGCAACATATGCAAGCAATTATGAGGCTGTTTTCTGTTGGATCACTATAAAATTGCAACACAGGCACTGAGAACAAGGAAATATCAGGACTGTGTGGCAGTTATGTGGAAGAACCAGAGATAGAGATCAGTGTTAACAGACAGAACTGTGACTTTTATCATGTTGAACTAGTTGACAGGGAGTGAATTGTGCAAAGGTTTTGCAATAAAAATATATTACGTAGTTAATAACAAATAATTGTTGATTAAACCAGAAGTAAAGGACATAATATAAATATATGGTTTTAACTGTTTTAGAAAGATAGTTCAAAATATTTCAGAACAAATTGATGTAAGTTTTGCAGATTTATGTTGAATAAATAGTTGTAATTTGAGTCTTACATTCAAATTAAATTATCTGGGATTAAGTCAGTGTGGTAGTGGATGTATTTATGTTTCCATATGTGTATTGAATGTACAATATATAGATTCAGGATCTTCAGAAGCTTCAGAAGATGCATTCTACCAGTAATCAGTAAAATCTCCATGGTTTTGCTTTTATGATAAAACCCCAGACAGATTGGCCACATCCTATTAAAATAAATACTGTAGAAAATATGTACTATAGAATCAAATAGAATGTCAGGAATCTAAATTAGTTGGCCATTTTAAGTTGTTTTATTTTAAAGAACAAAAAAAAAACAGATTAACCCTCTCAATTTCATACATTATACCTTTAAATCTGCTCTTTTCAGTAATTTTCTTGAGAGTTATTCTTTAAGTTTACAAACCAACAGATAGGCACGTATGAATGATTATTTTTTGCTTTTAAAACAAGTGGGTCTTAACAACAATAGGATGATGGTAGATCTTTTCTTCAGTATGTCTGAGCTGCCGAACCTCACACACAAGCAAATATAGACTCTACCTTCCTCAGCAACTCTGGGAAAGAATGTGAAAGAATCACAATTTATATATTTGCTTGTTTTAAAAAAAACATAATTTATTAATAATTTTAAATGAAGAAATGATTTAATTCAGTTCGAAATGTATAATTATTATGGTTAGTAATAAAAATAGCTGCAGGAAGCTCTGTTCGTAGTAAAAACAGCTGAGTTGCCTATGGCTACAGCATGTTTCCAGTATATAATGTATGGGGGATGGGCTACTCTGCTAATCTAGTTTAACTGTTCTTGGTTTGAAAGATAAGCATTTTTTCAGCCCGAGAAACGTCTAAAATCAATATTTTAAGAATTTAAATCACTTTTTAGTTTTAAGGTAAATTGAATTTATAAGGCAAATTAATAAAATGGTAGCGTTTAAGAAAGTCCACATTTGTGTATGTTTAAAGTTGAAATAATTTTAATATTGGCATTGCATTTAATATTTAATAACCGGCACTTCAGCGTTGTCTTCAACAGACATTTGGCACAGCATTTTTTATTTATTTACCGCATACAAAAACAAATATGATAGCAACAACGATACAAGGGGTACTTAGTGTTTATTTCCTTGTGTTCAGCAGTCGTTGCTCTTTGGCAATGAGACAAGGTCAGAACCTAAACGCATGCTCTGTGGAGAGCACGGAGTTTCAACGCTAAAAACACAAAATGTATTTTGTAAGTTTCCCCCCCCCCCCCCCTATTGAAGTCTTGCGCATGCCTGCTGCTACAGTATTGGGGGAAAAAAAGCGAATGAAGGTCTCCGCGCTCGCAGTGCGCATGGCCAGTGTTTCGGTGTGATTGATGTCGGGTTGGTGAGTGTTGGAGCTCTCGGGTCGGATCAGCTGCACTTCATCGTTGCTGGGAGAGCAGCGGGCTGAAATTTCAGTGCAATATTGCTGGGATTGAAGTACGCGTTAAATATAAGCACCCAACAAAGAGACAGAGAATGTCGGTAAATAAAGCCAAGAAAGTTAAAATGGCTACCAAATCGTGTCCTGAATGCGATCAACAGGTGAGAAATTATGCCTGCATTTATTATTTTACTTTTTAATTTAGCAGTCTAGCTGGGCTATACGGAGGTTGCTCGGCTAGTACGAAAGGAAACTATGCATGTAAACAGAAGTTGGACTTATAATGGTTGGGTGTGAGGAGGATAGTTTTCAAGGATATCACAATGGTTATTTTTACATTAAATGACATTTTGCATTCAGATACACTGATACGTGTGGTATGTATATTTAATAACAGCCTTCGTGGAAATGTTTAATTTTGAATGAATGCATAGTTATTACAGTTTAGGAACCAGTCGGTGCTATGGTCTTGCCATTTCCTGCCTTGCAATATAAAATAGATTCTTATGAATATACTGTCGGGTAGATAATATTAATCTTACAATACGTCATCAATTTTTTTTCATCGGAAGGTCGCATTGCTCGCATAATGAGTTGTTCTAGTAAACAATACAATAACATGCTTAAAATATGGAAGTTTTAATTTCGGAAGAATAAAAAAAAATCTCTAAATTGCTTTCCTGTATGTCTCGGGTAGTAAATCTATACGGCTTGAAATTGAACCTTTCGTCTGCAGTGGTTAATATCTTTGAACTACTGCGTTACTTACATTCTTATTTGTTAGATTATAATGATATTTACGTCATCTTCACTTTTTATATAGCAATCATTACTTTTGTAAATTGGCGACAGTCCAGATTTCTAGTGGTGGTTTTGTACTAATACGAACTCGCACATGACGCCAAAATGAAAGCGCAGAGAAATGTAATTTACTGCTTAAACGATATTACGTGGAACCTGTCTGTACTTTATGCAGTTAAACTGATTTTCAGAGTTTACAGCCAACAGTTTCAGTGTAAAATAGGTGTATAATCCTCCAGCATTGTTAATCTTGAGTGATAAAGATGTAGTGCATTTAAATTTAACCGATGGCATAAACAAAGGGCGCCAGTGCTTAAAGTTATTCTTTTCAATTTTTATCAGATTCCTGTAGCATGCAAGTCATGTCCCTGTGGCTATGTGTTCATTAGCCGAAAACTTCTGAACGCCAAACAATCTGAGAAATCGCCACCAGCAATAGGTAATTACAAGTTTTCTCCATGATTAACAAGCATCACTAAACGAAGACGATTGAAAATGAGACGTTTTATTGTAATATCAAAGCTATTCTGTCTTTTAATTGCTATTTTGAACGAGGTATGTGACTGTACTTCTGCACTTAGATATGGTTACGATTCATAGAGTTGTTAATACAATTCACAGTGTATAGTTATTGTCAACGAACTTCCCTTGTTTAGATTAATCAAATATGACTGGTATGAACCATTGTCCTAACCACGTGGTAGTTACATCAGTGTGTGTGTGTATTTCTGTGTGAGAGCTAGTAATAGAGATGATGGTGACAATAGGCCACAAAAATGTTCTTAAAGTTTAAAACAGAAAAAGCCTTCTACTGATTTAATTATTCAGTTAGGGTGTAGACCTAACGCAGTTCTTGGTTTTTAAATTGAGTACATATTTGCTGCTTGTACTAAGCACATCTGATAATGAAAATGTTAGTTTATTTTTTTAAGCATTTGTATTAAACTTGAAATACAAATGACTATTGTAAGATTTTAGACTTGTCAGGTTTGTAAATGCAGGGTCCTGTTGAAGATTTTTGTGTGCTTTTGCACAGGCTAGTTTTATCTGTCTTGGCATCTTTTGTGAAGCAATCATAAATATTTAAAAGTAAGTAACGGCTGTCTCTCAAGTTTTCAAATTAGTGTGCAATTTGCAGTGGCTTAAAGGCTGACAACACTTTTCATGAGTGAATACAGGGAGAGGTGGGGGATGGGACTTTCATTTTTAATTCCAGGCTAATGCTCTCACTCTGCATGTACCCTAATTCTTTCCATTCTCCTGTCTTAAAGTTACAATTTGAATCCCATCAAGAGAGCTCATTCATTCACTGTAGTTTTATTTAGCAATATTAACATTTGAGAACTATTCATTTTATACTTTTCACCTTTCACTTATTTTTCTTACTTCATTTATGAAGAATGTTTAAGATCTTTAATATGGTGTTCTTTAAAGTACAGCTTTAAATATCTTTTAAAATTAAATTCAAATAACTTTTTTTTTAATGAGCTGGTAAATGTAGCAATCAGATTACTAAGGTTATTACTGCTGTTTTCAAATAATCAGTGTCAGACTTTCAGGATATTTTAATTAGGTTATGACTGCTTCTCCTTTGAAATGTTTGGTTACAATATTTAAAATGTTATTTTTTACATGATTTGTTGCTTAATCTGTGTAAGTTTGTATTCAAAGTACTGGAAGAAGGTTTTTTCAGTTCTAATGTCTTGTATTATTTCTGTCATTATGCAGAATAAAAAGTTTTCCTTTGATAATTAAGTAGCTTCCTGTGTTGATGAAGGCTGGAATGCTGTTTTCTTTCCAGTAGTAAAGGTAGCTCAGATTACAGTCAAACCATTTAATGTAACATGTTGTCTTTTTTTCAAAGGAGGAGTTAAACTCACTTCTCTTTTCTGACAGTGTTCTGCTTTGGGGGTTAAATTTCAGTGCTAGTTTACTTTCCTCTAGGTTGAAAATGGCCTTTATCATAGTGCTCCATAAGAAATCAACTAAAAAAACCTCTTTGAAAAGTTTAACAGACTCATATTCTAAGCCTGGTATTTTGAAAATGCACCAGATTGAAACCTCAAGTATGTACTACAACCTGAAAAATAATTGATGGTTTACAGTAGTATAATATAACTGTGCAACATCTCAATCTGGCAACACTGAGAAGGTAAAAGGCTAATATACTTACATTAAACACATTTCCAGACACAATGTTTTCTTGTGTATGCTGTCGGTTTCTGTGCTTCTAGAAGTAAATGTTTCTAACGGTAGACCTGCCTTCTGATTCAGGTAACATCTTACCTATGGCCAGTAAGGAGACAATTCTGAGTACAAGCTCCTCAGTCACACAGCTTGTCCAGTGGCAGACAGGAGAGATTAGAGCAGAGAGCTGAATCAGCACTCTGTGCTGGAAGAGGAATAAGTAGAGGTTAATTCCACACTGGAACGTCAAAAGCAAAAGTGTGAAATACATAAATTATCCACAGCCAAAACGTTGTGTACTTTGCCTTTTTTTCTTTTTGCTGTTCCTTGAGCAGAAGAGGAGTTTGATTTATTTTGTGGAATTTTTAGTGTTGTCTGCCCTGCTAAACCAAGTCTGTTTTACGTGGAAATAATTAGAACCTCATTGGAAACTTCAACAAAATTTAGCTTTAAAAAGAAAAAAAAGCCTTCAAAAAGCTAGAAGACGTAGGACAGGATTGGTTATGTGCCACCTGAAGGTCTCTTGAAACTTGAAAGTTTACAGAAACATTTTTTGATGGAACAGGCTTCTGGGGATGTTTCTTTTTTCTTGTGTACGCCGTTTGTCCTAAATCTGTGTAACGGAAGCAGCAGTAAATAAGCTTGTGTGTCGGTGTTTCTCGGAAAATTGGATAGAATGTTTGAATTTGTATACTGCTTTCTATCCCAGTGGGTTCTGAATAGCCACATATATACTGTAGGAGAGGGCCACCCTGCCCACCACTGAATTGCAGCACCTACATTGCTGAAACACAGTAACCCCACAATACAGCAGGTCAGGTGGAGAAATGAGGTATAACATCTCCAATTGAATTGAATTTTGCAAACCCAAAATGGAATTTAACCAGGAAGTTGGATATAGTATCTTGTGTGAACAAGGCCATGGGCTCTATTATGACTTATGTTGAAAGGAAAGTATGTTTTCTTCAGCTTTATTGTTACAATGTGATATTGTTAGACTTCAAATAAGGAACAACAAAACAGGCAGAAAATAAGGAACAATGATGGAAGTGTCTTTCATATTCTTAAATATTCTTTGTTTGAGATACAACTGTTTGCTTGATGTGAGGTGATGCAGTCTTAAGGTTGAGAGACAACCTTAAGCAAACACATTAGTCATATCTATGATCTCTTCAAAAAGGCCTTTGTTCCTGCTTTACATGCAGTAGTAATCTTAATGTGTAGAGCCGAGTTAAGACTAAGTGATATACAAAACAAGCTTCCATAAATATTGAAGTTGTTTTTTTCCCCAAACTGTTTGTATCGCTCAACAATGTTAAATTTTAAAAGTATCCCTATAAATGTGCATCTTATTCAGTATGTAGCACCTCTTTGAGTAAAATCATTCTGAATGTTGTTAAACCACTTTATGCGCATTAACATTTATAATGTTGAAAAATGTTTTTTTCCATAGAATTGGAACCATTTCTTAGTCAAGTTATAATGGTTTTATTTTCTTAATGAAAAGAATGTTTGTCTTGAAGGACAGCTGAAAGTATTAGGAGATTCTATGTGTAAGTTAAGGACCAGTAGACTGTGGCTCATGAGTCATAGGAAAAGCAAGGGAATCTACAAAACCACAGAGGTTCTTTATTACAAATTTTAGTATTAAAAACTTTTACGATTGAAGTAATAATGAAATCCCAGAATGAACTATGTTCCTGCACTTTTTCTCTGGTGGTTTTTGAAAATGTCCATGGGGAGGGCTTTCAGTCCTTAATTTAAGTTTTAAGTAAGGAGAGGTGAATCAGTTTTATTTTGTGGTTTATAAATGCTTTACGCTCTTGATCTTGTTAAATAATTAAGAAAGCTTCATTATTTGTAATGTGGCATATTTTCAGATAAATCAGATGCGAAGAGGAGAAGAACAGAGAGGATACGCAGAGAGAAGATAAACTCGGCTACAAACAAAGACATGGAAAACAGAAAGCGCTCTCGTTCCAACAGCCAATCGGAGCACATCCGCAGAGGAAGGGGCAGGCCAAAAACAACAACCCATAAAAAACACGAGGATGAAAAAGGTAACATTCGTGTCTGTCAAAATCCTGAAGTAGAACAACAATTTTACGTTCACTGTCGATAGCATGTACTTTAGGCTGTTTTCATTTTGACAACATGCTTATCAATGAATAGTCAAGTGATTTTTGAAGCCCACACTTTCAGTAGTTTGAAAAAAATATTCCATCATTAGGCAAAAAACAAAAACCAGAACAAATTGTTGAATTAATTTAGGTATGTTAGTCAACGGATAGTTAATGGATAATAGAATGATCTTAAATGTCTGTATGGACATAGTGCTAATATGGATTTAGTACTTTATAACCGTCTTTGAAATTTAGCAGCAATATACTATGACCCATTTACATTTAAACTGTGTGCATTTTCATTAATCATATTATCATAGTTAAATGAATTCCTAAATCAAGAGTCATGGATGTGCAGCCAAAATGTTCTTAATGCAAATGATTAATGGTGGTGAACAGAAATGTTTTCCCCATTTGACTAAATTGAATATTGTTTAAAGTCCATTATTGTACCAACCCTTAGTTTAGCAATATGGGTGAGTACTGTATATACACTGATAATGCAAAATACGCAACTTTGTGGTTTCCTCAGTTCTCAGTACAGAAGGTTGTTTTTTTCCCCTGATTAGCTGACATGTTCACACACACTAATGTTAGCGTTATGATCACTCACTCGGCTTAAAAAAAACATCTTTTGGTTGTGTTTTTCAAAATGTAAGCTTTTGCATTATTCAGTGTAAAGAAAGATGATTCTAGTTACGTTTGGAGTTTTTGATCAATTTAGCCGTTAAGCCTATTTGTACAGTACCATTTTACAATGTTGTTGCTTTAATGTTGTGTAAGAAGCGAGTCTTTGTGATTCAGTACAGCTTGGCTTGGACAGTTTGTTCAGATTAATGATTTACAAAGTAGTCTCTCTGCTGCTGCATGGCTGGTGAATTAATCATGATATCCCTAGGAGAAGTTTTATTTTACCAGCTTGCTTTGAGCATAACATGAGACTTTCTTTTACAGTCATTTGCCATAATTAATTTTAATTTGATGATGCAACTTTATTGATCTGCTTCTGCTGTATACTGTTAACTTGGCATTATTTGTGAATTTCACTTTTTTCCTTTTGTTTTGTTCTTTTCAGAAAAACAAGAAAAAGAGATTGATATTTATGCCAATCTTTCAGATGAAAAAGCCTTTGTTTTTTCGGTGGCTTTGGCTGAAATCAACAGAAAAATTATTGGTCAGAGACTGATTTTGTAATACCAGTTTGTAACGGATTGACCACGAAATGAAGCTACTCAGGACTTGAGCTGCAGAAAATTGTGAATGACCACAGAGGACCTAGTTGGGTGAATTTTGACCCAGAAGTTCTGTCGTTTTATGAAGGACTTGCTCAGCTTGCACACTAGGAATGTGGGTACTGGGTATGCATTTGTATGCATAAATTACTGCTATTTTGAATAGTTTCCTAACAATGTATTAGGAAATACATTTTTTTACTTTTAAATCAGATTTTTAAAAATATTGTGTATTTGTTGTGCTTAAAAAGTCTAAGATTTATCATATGGAAATCTTTTTTTCTGTATATTTAATTTTGTACTTGGGGGAAACACTTGAAGAGAATTTCGGTACTATACCAAATTTAGTGCAGAAAAGGCAATTCTTAAAGGTTTACTCCTCTGTACGGCTTTCTGATTATCATAAAGTTTAGGTGCAGTTGAACCATGACATTTGATAGATGCTTATGTATTATGTGTAGATTTTGGAAAGACCGTTCTATTTATTACACCCACACCTTCTTAATTTGGGTTTTATTCTGTTTTCACAAATATATAATCTCACAGATTGTTTTTAAAATATTTGCTCTGTTCTTTAATAAATTGAATGTTTAAAAAGATAACTGCTTAAGTTCCTTTTAATAGTTACAGTACATACCGACTTGAAAAGAATGTTCTTTTTTTGCTTTTAACTGCTGTGCATGTGGTGATTGTGTTGGATGGATGATTTACTTACAAGCTTTTGCATGCAACATGAATTATTGGTTTTTCCGCATGTTCCAGTTATTTTGATTTCCAGCTTTAAAAAAAAAAACAATTAACAGACAGAAGATCTAGTTTGCAAAGAAATGGAGTGAGCTGTTCATTGTAGAAAAATGTTTTGGAGAACCATGAATTCTCTCCTAACATGTGAAAGGATTTTTTTTCCAGTTAAGTTGTGTATTTTTTAAAACGGTGTAAAACATTATAGCATTTCTAATGCATTTTTCTTTTACCACACAACATTTTGCAGGTTTTAACCTGTATCTACATGTAATTAAATCAAAACCTTATTCTGTGAGTTTTGTAATTGTTGGATAATGTTTACAGTTTTCTCAAACCGTAAAGTTTTGTCCTTTTGGCAGAGGATAAATCTGGAATTGGTTGTTAAATAAAGTAAAAACATTGTGGTTATTTTGCAGTGCTGTTGCTATTCAGTTACTGCAGAGTAGGAGTTTTGAAGAATACTTTGTTCTGTGTGTTTACACAAGCAGTTGAACACAGCTGTTTGTACACTCTTTCTGACAGAGATTTCATTTTAATGTGAAATCATTGCATAATCTGACATAAATAGCCAGGATTATTATTAAATGTAATAAAATGTCAGTTTGGTGAAGCATAGGTGTGTGAAATGTATTCTCTACAGGTATTTAGTGTAAATGAGTGGAATGACTGGATTTAACCATCCTTACTAATAGCTTTAAAAAGTTAAGAGAGACTGTGGTAACATGAAGCCTCTTTTTTGCCTGCCAGGGCAGGAAACTCCTAGGCTTAAGTAAATTCATTTCTTATTCAGAAGCATGTCTCTGCTAGTCTTAATCTCATCTTTATTTTCACAAAGATGGAGTAAATCAAAGACTTTGAAAAGGTGGTAATGATGTAATGGTGACGCATCTGAAGAAATTTTCTTAAAATAATAAATTTGTGGTGAATAAATACATTTCTTATACAGTCCATTTAAACATAAAATGCAAACTACCAAATGACTGCTCCGGGAAGTATTAGTCACTGCTTAAATTTAGAATTGTAGAAATGTAATGCCATACTTTGCTTTTATTTTAAGGGATGTCTCTATTCTACTGTTTGACATAGGGCCTTGTTTGTTTTTACAGTTTCCACTGGTGTAGTAATGTACTCCTGACGACATACCTTTGCAAATTTAGGAATGCAAATATCTAATTTGCTCATTAAAAAAATGAATATGAAAGTATGTCAGCAAGAAATACATTTGAGTGTATTTTTGTAAGTGTTCTTTATTTATTCATGGCTGTTTTTAGCATGATAAATGGGGAAAGGAGTAAGATCGTTTCTGGATAAAATTTTTAAAAGTACAAGCTGAATGTAAATATTCCTTATTATAATTCTTCTGTATGCAGGCTTAACGTCTTGCAACTTATCAAGTTGTCATTCATTAACCACTCTATCTCATGTGCTTCTAAAGTATTTACCATTGTTACCTCCACCATTAACCAGCTATTTAGGACTTTTTTGTTGTCATTGTCAGCAAACTAAGAACAGCTGCAGTCCTCTCTCTCTCTTCGACCCACTAATAGTCCATGTTCACATATTGTTCAACGAGCTGAAATGTTTCCTAAATCCGCTTGTTCACAAAATAGTCTTAAATCAGACAATTGAGGCACACAAGTGCTTTGACTTATTAACCATTTTGAGAATGAACTCCAAAATAAAAATAAACCCGTTGAAGTATGTTTTCATTAAATAAAATCACAAACTATATTCATTTATATATAAACATTTCAAAATTTGGATTGATAAAGCTTACATGCAAGAAATCTGAACAAACCCTTTGTTAAATATTGCTTAAAAGTAGAACAAGGCTTTAGAAAATATCGAGAGAGATTCTCACAATGTTAAAAATCTTGAAGGTTTTCAGAACACCAACAAAAAGAAATGATTTAAAGGCCATTTCAAGACACCACCTTTAAAGAACTTTCAAATGGCTGAATTCACAACTGTAGGAAATACTGCAGTTTGAGGTATGTTAATCCCAGCTGGATGGTCATAGCCTTTTTTAAGACCTTGAGTTGAAGAATATAAGAAAAAAGCTGTAAGAATGGAGATGTTTTTTCCATTCTTCAGAAGTTGCTCTGATCAAGCTATTGAGTGCACAAATGGTTTCCCATGCTTTGGGAGGGAAAGGAAATGACAGTAACTCCCAGGAGTTTGTTTAGGCTTGATTTACATTGCATTTGATTGATTTTCTTTTCTTCAGTGAGCTGCTGCTTCTTTCATGCAGATTTCCGTAGCCCATTTTGCACTGAGTAATCAGAGGTCGACCAAGAATATATAGAATACTATGAACAAGATAACTTAATCATTCTCTGTTATCTGTTATGGCTATGAATATATATCTAAAACATTTAACTGAAATAAAATTCAGTTCTACATTTTTTATAGATGGTCTAAGTAATCTTTTCTATAAATCCTTTGTTCAGCCAAATATTCAGCGACATTGAACAACACTTATAGTGTTTGCCATGTGTTCTCTATTTCTGTTGCTTAGCAACAAAGATGAGTTCAGTCTGACAGTTTCTCAGCACAGATATTGCTTTATTTGCTATTGCTGGGTAAGTGAAAGCTCATAGCCCAGTGTTCGGTGGTATTTGAGGACAGTTTTGTGTCAAATTTTTTGTCTTAAAGAACAAAAGATTTTTAAAACACCTTTGAGAAACCTCAGCACATGCCAAAAGTTTGTAAATTTGGCAGTTTTTGAGAACACTTAGAAAAGAAAACAGCTTAAATTCTGAATAACAATTTTGGCTCCAAGTTGAAAAACAATTCCCAGAATTTAGTATTACAGTTTTAACAATTACTTTTTCCATTTCGAAGCTATTTTCTTAATGTTCTTCTATACATGCTTATATGTGTATGTTTGTCTGAAAATATGGAGGTTGAATTAGGAACATTGGCGCTTTCAAAGAGTTGTCTCTTTATGTACCACAAGAGGGCGATCGAGTAACACAATGTTGTCAGCCTGAGGACCAAAGAGTCTGTAGTTGACACCCAAACAATAAAAGGACAGTAAACATTAAGCAAAAAAAGCCAAGAAATATAGTATTTACTCCAAACTTTCTATGACTACCAGCAATATATAGCTTGAGACACTTTTCATGTTACTGTTAAGTGTAAGTGGGTGATTTATGCCTTGTATGTGTTTTCTCAAGACAAATGGCACATAATATCACAGAGAAAACAAAGGATTGAATTGTTTTTTCACTGAATGTGGAGATCTGCACTGGTGTCCTGAAAACCCCAGGATTACTCTTTGAAGAAATATCCATCTTGCAACTACAAGTAACACCTATTGTAAGTATTCTCTTCCCCTTCAGTAACTGGAACATGGCAAAACTACAGTACTGTATGTCCCCTGCTCCATTGACCATAGCAGTCAGGGTCAAATCCTTCAGTCGGTGTCGGATTGCGGTTCGTATTTGCTTGTTACCTTTATCTACACAACAGGGCTGTCTGTGGGAATGTATTGTTATTCGTTTTTGTCTGTCGCATGGGATTACCAGCTTCATGCCTGCTGGGAAGTTTTTGATCAACTTGTGACCTATGTGTTCCTGCAGTTTTATCACTGGTATTTAGCTGTTGTTTAAACTTGTAAAATCCCACCACCTGTGAAATATCACTACTGAGGGTGTTTGCATGTAGACCAAGGTCAGAGGAGTAGTATTTTGGAAACAAAGCTTCCCATGAGCATGCGATAGTGATGTCTATTTCCAGACACGCAGTTCTGTGTATACAGTGTGTATGTACAAAAAAACCACTCATGCCAGCGCTGTTTGTAGCACAGGCATGACATAGATCAGCTCACCTGCTTCTCCCTTTGTCCCTGTGTAACTTTTTCTTATGGGCTTCTGTCGTGGTCTGTGTCATGTAATTCACAAACATGACCTCACTGCAACTTAAAATTAGTGAATTCAACCTTTCAATTAATAGACCCTTATCTTCAGCATTAAAATATTTTTTAAAGAAACGTTTTGCATAAACATTTGCTGAATATTTAGAAGGAGATTTGATCAGATTTGGTCTGTTTTCTATTATGCCTTCAATATATAAGCTTGATTTCATTTTAAGAGGTTATTCTGCTGCAATAGGCCTGATATATTTAGTCTGTGTTGATGAAAAAAATATTAGGTGAGTTAAATGAGGGGATTAGGATATGTGGTTCTTGTTCACTACATTTAATGCATTTTGAAGACCTATTGGTCTCTAACTCAAATATTTAAGTCTTGAATAAAGTTTCAGTTCCTTCAGTTTTTTTTACTTATCAACTAATTTGCTTTGAGTTAACTTACTTCTGGAGTACAGTACTGTTAAGGTAAACATATCTTATATTTGAGGTTATGGAACCAACAAATCAACTCCAAAAAAGATCCCTTTTTGAAGCTTTCAATTCTGTAAATTAATAAAAAATGGCTTAACCCATTGCTGGAGATTTGCATTCAAGCGTATTGAAGACCTGCAGTAGCTGAGATAATGTGAAAAGCCCTGCTTGTTTAAAAAACATGAAAAGTGCGAAGTGTCATTAAGAGGGCTTCTGGAGTAGTATGGTAAATCAGTATAAATTGTGCCTTAACGTCTGCCTCAAAAACAAGAAGAAAAGGAGCTTCTCACAAATCTTTGATCTCTGTAACTGGGGCTTAAATAATGCAAATTAAAAGCAAAGACAAATCTAAAATGGCAGATTTACAACTGCTAAGCTTCAAGGCATTGCTTGAAATATTCAATACGGCTCTGAAGGTGTATCCAGGGAGTGAATGGATTTTATTGTAGGCAGAGCTAGAGTGGATGTTTTGTGTGGTGAGAAGAACAAGGTGAGCTGAAAGTTTCTGTTTGCATAAGGGAATAAATACAGGAAACCAAGCAGACTGTGTCCTGGACATCTGAAGTATAAGTGCAGGCATTATAAATAAGTAATACAGTCTTGAAAAGGAGATTAACTTCTCTTGTCTTTATAAAACCTTTCATCATTTTCAAAAGCAGCACCTCTGATACCCTGCATCTTTTCTTTTCAGAATTTTTCAACAGTTTGAACTGTGTCAGCTGTAACTGAGATTTTCAAAATTCAGACGCACAGATATATATATATACTATATGATGTCAATGTATAAGTATGTACTGCAAAAGTGGTTCCACAGAAAGCTTCCACTTATCCTAATGGACACCAAGCCCTGTAGATAATGCTCTAAAAATACTGATATGCTGAAAATGGTGTGAGTACTTTCCAGATCTTTACTAGGGTGATTGACATGTTTTTGTTTGTTATATTAAAACGTAGTTAAAAGTCCAGAATATCAGTTTCCATGTGTCCTTGGCTGGGAATAATGGAAAATGACACATTCCAAAACAGGTAATAAAGATTTAAAGCCACCCCTGTGGATATACAGCATGATACATTATGCATTTGTATATTTCAAATTATTTCAGAAATTTCAAACTGTAACAGAAAACCAAAACAGTAACAAAATGTAATAATGTCTTGTCAGGGATTTCTTTATTTAACACAGTGACTGTGTTATTTTAATGCAAAACATTGAAAGTCACTAGTCACATAATATTAACCATGAAAAGTAACATTGATTAATCCCTGTATTAAACCCCTTGGGTGACTACATTACCATTGATATTCCCCTTGAATCCTCAGATGAGATGATGGTTGGTGTTCAGTCACAGAATTCTTTGCATCATTGAGATAGAAAACAACACATCAGGACAGACTTGCTGTTTTGAATAGTATACATATCCCACTGTATATTAGATCATGATAGGTGATTAAAACGCTTATGTTCTCAGTAATAAAGGAAAGCCCTGCCTAGAAATTATCCAAACAATACGAAATCTGGACCTATTAATAGATGGACTCTCATATTTCCTAAATACTTGTTTTAATCTGAAACAGCTGTTATCTTTTGCAGGAAGTAGCTAAGATATGTGTGTTGCTGTGGTGGAGCTCCATTGTTATCAGAATGGGATGTTATGAATACTTCGTGAAGTGTTTGATAAGATAAAGTGTCTGTCTAGCATCATGCAGTTAGTTCAGAATGTTTAATTGCACCCTGGGCCTAATTTTGTTTCCTACTTAGAATGCAGACAGTGACTGACAGACCTGAAATAATGCATTGAAAAAAGTAATGGGGACCTCTCTCTACAGATCTCTCTTACTTAGCACTGCAGGATTTAGTGTTTCGGACTATATACAAAGATTTACGGTAAGAAAATGTTTTACTGCTATTTGCATATTTTGTGATGTGATTAATTGTAATAATATCCAACACTTTACTGCTGTTTTATTTCTGCTGAAAGTAAAACTGGTTTATATTTGTGTGTACCTATTACTGAAGACAATTCTTGGAGTGATTTAGAATGGATCAGTAAAAGATAACTTTTTTGTCTCGTACTGTATGCACTTTTCATTTTTATCTTCCATTTACAGAAATGAAGAATAAAGCAGAAAAACAAAACAAACAAGTATGAACTTAAATTGATTTAAGATTTTAGTTAAGAGCCATCTCCATGCAGGTGTAGTAAAATAACATCTTTGGTAAGAAGGGTTTATTCTGATTATTGAACCATAAATCCCATGTGACTGAGTTATCAGATTCATTTTATTGTTACATTTTTTATAGTTATCGGTGCTACACTACACTCTCAATTACATTTTAACTTGACTGATACTTAAATTTAAAGGAAGGAAAGATCAAACAAGAAATCTGTGTTCAAGATACAGTGGTCAGAATCTGAGGAATGTGTAGTATGAAGTACAGATAAACACAAACATTGCCTTAACACTGCCTCATTCTTGTTAAAGCAGTTGGCATCCGTAAATGTATACATGACTGTTCATTTGTCTATTGTAATAGCATTACCAGTGCTAGTGATGTTAAATTCCAGTTTATTTTCCAGTCCTTAATGTAAACAAACAACGGTTTTTACCATGTAAAATATAATTGAAGCTCAAAATTCTAGATTGTTAATTGCCAAATTGCCAAATAAGTTCATCTTAGTTTAGGATCTTGTTCGGAATTTGTATTGATCAGAAGACTGAGAATAATTTTGCAAGTGCATACATATTAAAATGTATCAGTGGTTTTTAATTTAGTGCAAACATTTATTTCTATTTCACCCCTCCCATCTAGTTTTGTCTTTCTGTAGATGATTTGACCTATAATCCTATTTTTTTTAATTGAAGTACAGTTTAAGGAAGCTCAATTTGCCATCCAGACTGAAATATATGTATTATTAAAGTTTACCATGTTAAAAAGTTTATATTATTTTTAGTTGTTTCCTCTGCTGTATATTTACACTGCTTTGTCATGGGTTTTACCATGATTTATTATACCTCCCTCAATTTTGCCATTTTTATAACATGAACCATGTGTTATTAATTCATTGTGTCTATTTACCCTGTGCCTTTACCATAGTATTTTTGTAGTCTTTCTAAATACAAGAAAGGCTCATTAGGGGTATTGATGACTATCATTTAAACATGGTAACATAGTTCCAATTATAACTACAAATAGAGAGGTCTTACTGAAGTATATTAAACTATGTCTGAATTGTTCACGGTGTTAGAAATCATTTGTAGGTTAATACCACAGTGAGTGTTTAATTAATATAATAGCTCACAAGTAGCCATTTGCTGAAACTTATTAATAACATTTCTTCTGGCAACCTTCATTTCTGCTAAATATGCTATGAATTATTCTACATGAATGTAGTCTTAAAGGAAAAAAAAATATTTATGATAAGAGGTGAGGTTATTGTGGTGCAGGAATCTAAACAAATGTTGATTTTCTTTTCTGAGTCATTTTGTCAAATGAAAATCAAGTAAATATTCAGTTAGCCTCTGTGGCTAAAAGGCATCTCTTTATGGCCTGAGACTGTCTGGGTAAGGGAGCATATTGTTAAAAATGTTTGTGTTTTTTGTGTACTGTGCATTTCACTTCAGATATTCTTTACCTTTTAAAAAATGGCATTTAAAACAATTTCTTAAGTTAATATGTTATTCATATTATAGAGTGGGACAATATCAGTTCCGTCAGGCAGCATTTTGTAGGCATTTACTGTAAGTGTTTCTTAAATGTAGGAAGCCATTGTCATCTTCTAAAAAATAGTTTGTGTAATTATTCACAAGACAGGAGAACAGAAAGTTCAATGTATTTTATGTCACGATTCCAGAATACAAATTGCAACCTGCTAGATGATTATTATAAATGTTTCAAATTTGGCTTTGTCCCCTTTGGATGCACAATGAAGGAATGAATTACATTTCCACTAAGGCCTTTAGACAAATAGTGAGCCATGTTAAATATGTACAAGGACAAGTCATGAAGACAGTCAAGGAACATTGCTTTTCTCAGACCTAGCCTTTGCTCCAATCAATTTGTTCCTGTGAACAGTCCAAAAAGCTTTAGCTCCTTACTAACATTATCTTGAATCCTGTTTTCAGTTATTATTTTCCCAACTGCCCAGCTCTATACAGTCTCTACAACCTATTTGTAAATGTAGATCTGTAATATTTTGAGATGATTGAATAGATTTTTTTCTTTCACAAGTATCAGAGATAAATTTATGATTTTTAGGATGACAAAGGAGGTTTTCCGTTTCCTATATTGACGCCTTAATTTGCACAGCCTGGCCTTTTCATATTTGAGTCTTGCAAGGACAAAGGTCTGGTTAAGCATGCAATTATGGAATTAATTATGTAACTGAGAGCTCAGCTGGAATGAGAAGCAGAAAGCACAGCAGTCCTCCAGGACCAGGGTTAAAAGCCCCTGCTCTAAAGCAATGCAGCCAATGCTTGGTGTCTGTGATTGACATTTCACTTTAATGCCAGGGGTCATTCATGGACATTTTAAAGGTAATAAAATGTATTCATGAGGTATGTTTTGCTTCTCTAAGCAGCCCAAATATAAACAGATTGGACTCCAAGCACAGTAACTGCAATTTGCCAAGATTAAATGCTGCCCATTCATATTGGGAAAGGAATAATTCACAATGACTGTTTTTATATCCACTTTAAAAAATGGACAACCTGTGATAGTCTGGTTTAATACTTATTATGTTTTACATGCAGTCTTTCCTGCATTTAATGTACACTTTCTTACAATATTGCTGACTTGCTAACCTGGGGGATATTAATTCTGGAACACATATTCCTCCAGGTTCTGTCCATTTGATCTATGCCCCAAAACAAACCTAGTAAGAAGTACACTCTGTGGAGACAGCAAATGCAAAAAGTAGTGATGTTCCTTTTATTTTTCAGTGAATACAATACTTAACAACTTCCCAATTTTATGTTCCGAACAGTCTCACTTTTTCCTTTGAATAACAATGATAGGGAATCAATCCCTGACGCTCCATTTCACACGTGATGTTGACCCAGTCATGTTCAGTGTCTGAAGAGAATTTTAAAAATGATTTTGAAACATTGAAAAAAATATGGCTAGAAGAAACAATAAAAAATATTTTTAAGTATTTATTCAAGCGTGCCTTCATGAAACAGTACAATTCTAAAAAAAAAGCATTACTTGTAACAGTAGTTATACTACTAATAAAAATATAATTATTAGTTTAAAAACTTGTCCTAGTGTTCCTGTATCTGTATGTCATTTTCTCACTACACACTTTATGAGTAAATCTGAGGGTTAAAACACTTTACACTGGCCTCTTTGGCACAGCTTACACCATCAGATGCAAAGCGATTCAAAAAACATGACCACCAGTGCTGTATCTCAGTGATAAATAGCTTCGACAAAAATAACTTTGAGGATACCTTTAGTTGTCATCTTTGGCCTTGAGAAGAAAATATAGTGTCTAGTTGCTTAACTCCGTTACAGACATTTAGCAGGTACTGGAGGAAAAGACAAGGCATTGACTGTCATTAAAAGCTACATTGAAAATTTCTACAAAATATTCTCCCCTCAGTAAACGTCCTTACCAAGATTTCAGCTTGGGCTTTCCACAGTCTAGCAATGTGCCCCTATAAATGTTCATGTCATTATCCTGTTTGTCTATTTTTATTCTAAGATGTCAGCCACTGTAAAGTTGCGTTCATACCCTTTTAGAACATGCCATTTACATGACTGCTACATAAAACAACTGTAGTGGCCACTGATTCAGTTACCACAGTGTCGAAATGATCCTGCCAAATGAAAAAGACACTGCAGTAACCCTACTGCAGCTGAGGGAGGAAAAAAAAAGAAACAACCTTTGCGTTGCATAAAACATCTTTCTTTGCCCAGGCAGATGGCTGCGCTTTGGAAAAGGTCATTCTTCACATGTCTACCAATCAACAGATTCTTCTGAAACAGATTTAAATGATTTGGTGACGTCAAAGGGGGAGAAAAAACTTGGCTCTGGTGGAGCCTGGTAGGTTGTTTAAAAAAGCCTGGGAGAAAAAAAAGGACAGAGTTTCAGATAACATATCAAAGCTGAGGTGTTTATTTAAGTGGTGTCATGCCACTGGCATTAAGAAACAACAAATCCACACTGAACTGAATTGAGGCATGAAGACAGTTTTATACCTGGAACTCTAAAAAGAAATTAACTGAAACCGTTCATGGTACAGTGTGAAACAGGTGCCAATCTTCTGGGTTTTTTTTTCAGTTTCCTTTGCTTTATTAGAAAAAAATGAGTAAACAAGTGTCTTTAGCTGCCTGTATTGCTAAAATGTATGACGGGGGTACACGGGATAACACAGGGGACTCTGGAGCTGGGTCTGCTGTCAAAAAGCCCAATAGCAGTCAAGTTATAAGTAACTTGAACGTCATGGACAATAAACTTAATGTCTTGGATGCAAAGGTGGAGAAGATAGTGAGTAGCCAAGGAGACGTCCTGAAGAAACTAGATATGGTTTATCAGGGAATTGGAAACCTGGAAAAGGACATGGCAAAACTGCAGCTGATGAAGGAGCCTACTGTTACCGCCGAGAGTTTTCAAAAGTGCGACTCCACTCTTTTCAGCGAGATTAGAAGTCTGAACACCGAAACCGTGAAACTGTTGAAATGTCTTCAACAGGACGGCAAAAAGCAAAGGGAGAAAATTGATGGGATTGAACACTCTGTCTCCGCAATCAACAAAGTCATAAAATTTGTTGGTGAGACCTTCAGAAGCTCAAAAATAGTGGAATATATTCTCAAAGGCACTGTTCCCTGGAGAAAAGGCAGTCTTCTTGAGAGTAACGAAGAGGTCAGTGAGGTGTAAAAAGCACACCGTTCGTAGCTAAACATTTTATATTATTCACAGTCTAAATAAAAAATTCAATTCATAAGCCAATGAGAGGATGTTTAACATTATGGCTTTTGTTAAATTAACTTCAGTTTGACGGTGGCCCTTTTAGTTTCTCCTGTACTGTACCCTAAAAACATTGCCAGCAATTTGCTAGGAATTAAGAAGTTTCTTAATCAGTGATTCCATTATTGTCCACTGTTCCAGATAATTAAATTGTTTGTACTTCCTTTTCATGAAATAAATAAAAATTCATAACAGCCTGCGCAGATGTATGAAAAATATGTAGTTTAAATAAGACAATATTACATCACTATCATAACCATAGTATGTTAGTGATGTAATTCTCTTGAATGAAAATTCTTAGTGATTCACAATTTTTATTTTTAGGACCACCTACCTGTGATTATACTTTTGCTAATGTTATTGCTTAATTCCGTTAAATGCAAGTTATAATATGTCATGAAATTTCAAAACAAATGACTCCAAATAGACAGAATTGTCTTTTTTTCATAAATGAAATTAATCTAATGAAGTGGTATGACTACCATTCTCTGATATAATTAGATTTTTCATTTTAATACATGCACATTCAAATTAGAATAAGATGACAGCTTTACACTGAGACATATCTGAGTAGATATATGGTATGAACATACAGTTGAATCCATTTTATGAGTCGTATTTTGAGATCATGCCTTTGTGTTAAAAAAATCTCATTTGAAAACAGTATTAAAAAGTTACTATTAGTATATGATCTTTTATCTTTTCAAGGCAATCAAGTAACTCAAAGATCAGAGACCATGCTTTAGTACTTTAGTGAAATGTTATTTACTCTTGTTAATTAACTTTTTCTATAGCACAAAATGAAATTAGGAAATTAAAGGGGATTGTTAATAAAGGGGATAATCTCAATAAGATAATATATGATGTTGATAATGATGTATTTAAATATAACATTAAACCAAGTTCTTTGTAACAATAAATAATTACATATTTTTTGCTACTATAAAAAGGAATAAGTTGGAAGTTACTGTTGAGACCATTGTGAGTAATATTTAATGAAAGTTCAGGTGGGTAGCTGCGTCAGCATGCGTCAGCATGCCAACTTTTTAATGAAAGTTGGTGACCCTCCATGTTAAAACAGAATATCTATGCATTGACAAATATTTCAACAGGACAATCTGCAAAAATTGACAAACGTGATAGTAATAACCATCAAATGAATGTAGTGTAATGCCCAGTAATAATGGCTTGCTGTAAAATGAAGTCCTGTACAGTGGTTTCTTATTGGATTATCTGCTCTCTGGATTTGTCACAGGGCCATCAGCAATTCAGATATATTTTTTTCTATGGAAGGCCTGACTATTTTGTAGTAAATACTAAATAACAATGAACTCACAAATCACAATCACAATATAAGTTTCATTCTTGTGATACAGGAAACAAATGTCGGTATAAATCCAGTAGTTTAAATTACTGTTACTGAAATCATCCATTCCCTGGGTGATCTGGCTTTCTCCCACAGTCCAAAGACGTATTGGTAGGTAAATTATTTTCTGGAAAAACTGCCCCTTGGTGTGAGTCTGTCCGTGTGTCTGCCCAGCGATGGTGTCAAGTCCAGGGTACACTCTGCCTTGCATCTGTTGCTTGTCAGAAAAGTCTCTGATGATGAAGATGGGTGGATGGAAATGTTTGATTTTGGAGAATTAGTATATGTTATGTAGATTATTTTTTAATTTTATTTTTCAATTTAATAAAATAACAGGATGTCTACTTACAATATTAAGTATGAATAATTTTATATTCAAATCACTCTGAAAAGCACAATTACTAGGAAGAAGTGAAGAAAAGCAAATGCATGCCACAGTACTGAGTTGTACTCAGTAGAATAGAACATTTTATAAAAGCCAGTGAGATAATTCCTTGCATCAAAATGAGTCATAAAATCAATCATGACATAATAATTTATTCTAAATAAAATAGTACTAATGAATATTACGTACGCATAAAAGTTTATAAAAATATTGTTTAATGTTCTTAAAAATAATGACATTATATAATCTTTTATTACAAAAAAATGTTATTACAGATACATGATGTGGGGATACTAAGGCTATCATAATCAATTGCTTCCCATGTCTGAAATAATTATTAGATGTTAAATCCGTCTTAAATCTTTTATTTTCTGAGCAGAAAAAGGACAAATCAGAAGAAAGAAGTGCAAAACCTAGAGCTGCATGTAGCAATAGAGCTGTTCAAGCTGAGATCAGGAGATCTTTTCAAGGTATGCTGCAGATTCATTTCTTGTTCTTCTTGAATGTCTTCCAGTTTGATGGCATTATCATTGGCAATAGAACAGAAAAAAAGAGAAATATACAGGTTTTGCATTTAAAATACCATGAAAACAATTTAACAGCTATATTACAGTATATCATCATATTGTATTTGTCTTTCTTAAAATATTATTCATTTGCCAAATGCCATAGTACGAAGAAGGAAAAGTATCAAACAAAGCCTCAACAGCACATTGGACTAGAGCCTGTTGTGGTTTCTCTAGTATGAGGTAGACTAGAGAGGCATGTGACTCCACTGTGGATTAGACATCAGCATATCACAGGGATTACTCCTAGCACTGCTGGTCTCCACTTACACATCTGTGTGGACAGCCACAACTCAAGGTACAATAGCAGTGTCTGCACTGGGTACTTGAACCCACAACCTCTCAGTTATGAGTCTAAGGACATACTCACTATGCTTCATAAGAAACAACCTTCCAACTGCCTTCAGATCTAAAACCTTTCTTTTTTGATTCATCTAGATGACAAAAGAGTGGAGAAAATCCCTAAGGTGGAAAATGCAGATGCAGTTTCTACTACTGAAGCTCAAGTCCACAGCCCCGCGGAGACAAAAGCACACAGCGTCATTGCCCTCCCCCAGGCCCCAAATGAAAAACAGCACCCACAGTACGATGAGAATGCACAGATTCTCCCTGCTGCGGACAAGCTTCCCAGCAGCGACTCTAAAACCAAAGTTTCCCACTTACCCGAGAAGGCGTCTATCAGGAGCAGGGAACATACTCAGACTCAGACTTTTACTGAAGAGACGCATAACGTTGGAGTAAATACAGAGGAACAGGGGACTATTCATCAGCCAGAAGAGGTTGAAAATATTAACATCACTATTGTAGCCTGCAAACCTGAGAGTGATGTCACAGCATGTACCGGACAAGATCTCCACAAGGAAGCTGCAGAGACTCTGGAGAGGTACAGACGTAGATTCTTTCTACATTTTTTAAAACATTTTTCTACATTTCAAAATAGAAAACCACACCTTTTCTATTTACCTGTACTAAGTAACTTTATTCCTCATTAGTAGTTTGGAGTATGAATCTTACTGACCAGTGCATGATATTGAGGTGTTGTTTGATGAATCAACAAGACACTGTAGTAACAATGTTTTCTGACAGTCTATTCACCTGTATATATGTAGACTTTAGGTACTTCATCATTGGAATAACAAAAGAAAATCGGTTAGCATCAACTGACACAGCACAGTGTAAATAGAAATGTTATTTTTGTTATAGCTAAAATGAGCATTTTGTTTTTTCATGTTTCAGCTAAAAAGAACACACAAGTCTATTTTTCTTTGAAAAGTTATTGAGTTTGTAAAGTTTTCAAAGAAACGTTTTAATTGAAATCGTTACCATATATACAAAAGCTTCACTCTATCTGGCTCTTTAATGTATCTACTCTCTGAAAAATGTTTGCTTAAAAACTACATTTTAAAGGGAAAAATACATATTTGCCTTTTAGTACTTTAAAATAATGTACCTAACCTTAAAGAGTTTCTAACTGTCACAAATAAATTGGTATGGTTTGGCGGGTGAGTACACTAATTATAACATCTTTTATTTAGAATACCTGACACAACAAAGAACATTCCTGCGACTGGGCTACAAAGCAAAAAATCTTCATCTGAAGAAAAGCCTCCAACACTTCCATCAAGAGCTGCTTTGGAACACAAGGAGATGGAGCAACACAAATCCTCAAAACCTGCTGTATCATTACCAAAAAATGATGACTGGTACTGTAAGAAAGATCTTAAAAGTGCCTTAATGTCACATATAACTGTTTCTCCAGTCAAACAGCAGCCTAAGCCAAATGCCCAGCCGGTCTCCAAGGATAATGGACCACAAATGGACAGCAACACTGCCACAGAAAATAAAGCTGAACAGCTGCCTAGTCATCCCCAAAGTGAACCATTCCAGCTGTTGTCTGCTGGAACAGCAGAGCCTGAGGCAGCTGAAGCCAATGGGAACCAAGTCAATAAGGAGCCCTCAGAGGCTAATCCATTAGCTGTTGCCCTTGAGAATTCCCAGGAGGAGGAACTAATTGTCATTGGTTAGTCTCATATATTAAATGTTTTTAGTGCCCACACTTAGGAAAGGAATGACTACAAAGACTAATAGTTTTATCCTTATTATTTTCATAGATGACAGTCCTCCTTTGCCTGCACCCTTTGAACATCGCATTGTGAGCACAAAGCAACTACCAGTTAGCTCTTATTACACTGTCAGTTATAAGGAAGTGCTGGGAGGGTGAGTTGAAATTAAAACAATTTACAGTGTTCTATTTGTTTTGTCTTGGGCTAATCTAGTTTTTTTAAGAAAGTGTACAAAGCACAGATACAGCAGCATTGACTGAACTAAAGAGGAAATTGAGAAACGTTGTAGACGTGCCTGTTTATTAAAAATGTATAGCAGGTATTAGAGTTTTGTAAATATATTATTTAATAATGCATTACATATTTGGATGCAAAGTAAAGATACTAAACACTACATGGTGTGTAAGCATGGGGAAGTTCCCCCTATGTTGGGAAATTATTATACATTTGTTGTCTACGTCCTTATTTCTCTGTCTCTAATGCCCTCTAGCAAAGTAATCATTTCTTTTTATCATTATATTAACAACATTTAGTGTTAGATTATTATTATCACTTCATTTTGTTTAGTCATTCTTCATTTAAAATGTGTAGGGATTGCATTACAAATTATGTTCATTTTCTGGAAGAAAAACATGAAAGTAGTTCACAACAGGAAAGACAAAGTATGCTTAATGAAAAATGGCTCAGGATTTGATGAGTGTTGTGCCTCAGGCAAGTGTAGCATTTGTTTCCCAAACAGAGCCATAATAGTAAGGGGTAGGTTATTTTTTTCTGTCCATTTAGCGTTAAAAATACTTTGCCTACACCTGCTCAATTACCTCTGCTGACTTTGTTGATCTAAGTAACATTAAAAGGGCACTTACAGGGTTCCTTTCCAGCATTATCAAATAAGCAACCAAACATTGGCAGGCACACACAACTCCGTGACATTCTATATTCACTTGGACACATCATATAAGGGGTGAACAACTGGCAAGAAAGACAAAGTTAATCCTGTTTGAGGTCTTCAAATAAATGTACTGGCTTGCTGTTTGATTGTCATGTACAGAGTTATTTTTGTAAGTGATAAGCACAACTGTTTGCAGATCTTTCTTTAGTGAGTTGCTTACATTTAATTTATACAGCACTTAATTTTAAAATGGATACGTTTTGTGAGTGTAATGATAACCATTACCATTCTCTTTTCAGGAAATGCAGATGCCTAAAATCAGCATTTTATTTTTCAGAGATCACATTCTCAGGGTGAAGGGCTTTGTGTTTTAGAGATGCTGTTTTGGGGCTTGATATTTGTGAAGTCCTTGGAAGCATTTCAAAATGTGCCTCCCTCTGTCTTGAATCACAGTACCTGCAAATTTTCTTTTCTGTGTCAGGGGACGCTTTGGCCAGGTTGTCAAGTGTGCAGAACTCTCCTCTGGACTCACATTAGCAGCAAAGATAATAAAAGTTAAAGGTGCAAAAGACAGGGTAAGGACTATATCACAGATATCTGGATAGTTTTGCTATCATGAATTGATGGTCAGGTTTCTCTTGGAACTTGCTAACTTAGCCGCTTAAACTTATTTTTATCTCTATGGTAAAATGCAGTTTTGTATGGAAAATACAACTGCTAATTCTTTCTCATCATTGCATGAGAGATCACAAGAATTACAGCTGTCTTATTACATCACTTAGCAGGCTTTGTTTATGCACTTTTTTCTTCTCTCATTAAAGCTACTGTAGTTCCTGGCAGTACTTCATGATCTTTTGAACACGTTTTTATTATGTGGAAATGTAACTGTTTTTATCCTGACATTTGAACAAAACATAATCTTACACAAGCATATGACGTATCATCTACATAATTGGGCCTTCTTCCAAAAGCAAAGCTGGGAAAAGTATGTATGGTTGAACACACTTTAAGAAAATAGCTGATAGCATTTAGTGTTGTGATCAGTTAGCTCACAGAGCCCAGGAAGTAAACCATCTGGGCACAATGTAGAGCAGCCAATCAGACCTAACCTGTATATCTTTTGGAGATGGGATTAAACTGGAGTACAAAAACAATTGAAATATACCATTACAATCCTGCCAAATTCCACCCCTCTTGCCAGACACATTCTTCCGTTAATATCCTCTCTCATAGGCTTCCTAACTAAATGTATCCCTGGAAAGTTGTATGACCATTTGGCTTTATAGTTAATCCAGCTAACACTTTGTGGAGCAAAAGAAAAAAACACTATTCATGTTGAATCCAGGAGAATACATCCGAACAGTAAAGCACAGTTAATATTAATCCACAGCACTCTTGATATAGATGCTGTTAGCGCCACCTGCTGTTAGCACAGAAACAGAGACGGATTGGCATTGCTCAGTAAACTGTTGTGGTATACTGTACTGGCCATTCTGTGTGAGCAAATGTTGACTGCAGTGAAATTGTAAACTCTGCCAGAAAAACAGAATTTCTGTTTTATTTTTTTTGTTTAAATTATAGATATTATTATAATCAAAAGGTAAACATTTTATAATATTTATTGGACTTCTGTACCCTAAAGCATGATACAATACACTACTGTTATCAAATGCCTTATTAAAAGATTTGGCATGTTGCATGTGATGTCTTTTATTTCAGATTTAGAGTGAGCAATTATATAGCAGCTTTTTAGTGAGTGACTTTAAACACATTTGTACTGATTTATGCTTTTTTGATTTATTCTTTTTCTAATTAAGGAAGAAGTCAAGAATGAAATTGGTGTCATGAACCAATTAAACCACGTCAATTTGATCCAGCTCTATGATGCCTTTGAATCCAAGAACAACCTTACATTAATTATGGAGTAGTAAGTTCTAATCTGTATGACGTCTTTTACACTTTAGGTTTAGCTAAGGGAAGAGCTGAACCTGCCTGAATATGCTGAACTGTAGAATTAAAAGGATATTATGCTCACAGAATTTGGTTACTTGTGTAGTCTGTCAAAATGAATAGCTGTTGAAGGGTATTCATGAACAATTTGAAAACCTGGGGAGCATGCCACATTTGGAGCATTTTCTTTTAATGTATAATTTATCATAAATTATTCATATTTTTTAAAGACAAAAGTCATGCTTTAAGCTGTACTCCCTCAGCCTTTTATGCAAACTTTAGAACAGTCTGAGGTCAAGTCAAATGTTGCACTGAGTTGATTTAATTAAGGTTTCCATAATATCAATGCATTGCTTTTACCATTACATTTCAAAGTCTGCCCTAAGCAGAATAATAGGATGTACCATATAGACGATACTTAGATTTCTGTTACTTCATACTTCATTCTGTAATGGCTCTAAATATGGTACCTTCAATAAGTAAATGAACACCAGGTTCAAGTATCTGTTAGTGTTTTTATATATATTCTAAATACACCACCCATTTAGAAATCATATATCAATATCCACTTGACCTTTGTGCTTTATGTGTGTTATCTCCATGCCTCCGCTGGCTTCCATCCAGTTTGTAAATGTTCTCGCAGTAGTATTTGTGCACTTCAGATTTCAATACCTGTCTATGTTCTTAATGTATTCAATTTTCTCCACTGAACCTGTGACATTTTCTTTTTATCCTTACATTTAGAATGTCTGCTCTCCCTTTTATTTCCCCTTGCCCTGAAAAAAGTGTTACAATTTTTGCTTCCAGTCTATTTATTTAATGTCATGTTTTTGCAGTGTGGATGGTGGAGAATTATTTGACAGAATTGTGGATGACAATTATCACCTGACAGAACTGGATGCCATTGTGTTTACACGTCAGATCTGTGAAGGTGTGCAGTATCTCCACCAGCAGTACATTCTCCATTTAGACCTCAAGGTACTATCACATTTGGGTTTAAAATGTTCCCAATTCGTGTTTCATTTCAGTATGGTTTTAAATGTTACCTTGGACATCTTCACTGCTGACTTTGATATTAGTTCCTTTTTTCTCTTTTTTTTTCAGCCAGAGAATATCTTATGTGTAAACAACACAGGAAATCAGATAAAAATAATTGACTTTGGGCTGGCGAGAAAGTAAGTGCCTGACACTTAATGAATAACTGTTTTGTGTGTTTGCTCACTGGGATATGAGTTTGTTAAGAGGCTACAGGACCAAGAAGTCCTTTCAGTAAAACAAGAGTCAGTTTTTGAGCAAACTGAATCCATTCAGGTGTGTGAAGATTAAACAGTAGTAACACTACAGTGTTAATTTTAACCTTCCATTTGGATTAACTCCTTCGTCCCCATGAAGAAAACTCCATACAAACACAAGCTGTTGAAGGTTTCATAGCAACAAAGAGCATTCAGCCTCTGTTTGTGTAGGTGGCTCCGGAGGTTCATTTGAAGCTGTTTTTTTTTCTCTGAGATCATTTTCTGTACCAAAGACTACACCTGAAAATTTGGAGAGTAATGAAATAAATGTTCCTTAATGTCATGATCCACATCTGAAATGTGTGGCAGTTTACTTCACATTTCAAAGACTGGAAAAATAACTTTTTTCACTTGTCATTGCCTAATAAGTGTAAAATGAATTTAGAAATCTAGAATATCAAATAATTATACACATGTGTCTCGCTGTTTTTATAAAATTTATTACAAATACAGGAGTTTTGTATATTTAAAGTAAATTAATTATAGAATACCAATGCTGTGAGAGTGAGCTGCTTTTCACAGATAGGGTCTACTTACCACTTACTAGATATAAAAGTTGTAACAATAGTTGTCTTCTTGTACATCACAGTGGGAAATGACATCTTCTATTTGTGTATCAGGTACAAACCTCGTGAGAAGCTGAAAGTCAACTTCGGCACACCTGAGTTCTTAGCACCAGAAGTGGTGAATTATGATTACGTGTCATTCCCCACCGATATGTGGAGTGTCGGAGTCATCACATATATGCTGTAAGTGCTGCTGTCGTATACTGTATGTCCAAAGCTTTCGTTGCCTGGAGAAACATTTTAATGCAATTGTACAAGTTGCTGGAATGTTTAAAACAAAAGGTTGGGGGAAAACATCATGTCTCGCATATGAATTGACAAGCGTTAAGCCATTAAAATAATTAACTCTTATGCTTAGGCTTAAAACAAGTGATGAAAAAAACAAGAAAGGAAGAAGTCCTTGAAAACATCTTGCATTCCTGTTTTCTTTTTCTGTACACACAAGACATTATGTCTCTACCATTTCCTGCTCAGCAAATAAAGGCTTCAGCCTTTTCTGGCTATTTACTCTAAGTGTCACTTTTTTGCTTTAGTTTAATAAAACATGTTTCTTGTGCTAATTCTAGGTTATTCCCTGACTGTTTAAAGAGGGTCTCTCATATTTTAGATTTTTCAGACAAGCTATGGCCCTAAATTACCTGCTGTTACATAGTCATTGTATTTCCATTACTGAAAGGTGGTCCTTGTTAACATGAACGAACCTAAGATTTCTGACAACTGCTACTTGAGGTAGAAAGAGCTCACCAAGAAACAAAGGCTTTTAATATGCCTTATTGTAACAAAAGGACTATAATTTAATCATTTAGAATACAGCACAAAAATAGTAAGACTTTGAAAAAATGAAGAGAGCACAAAAATAAGCAAATATTGTGTGATGCACTGACAAAAATATGGATTTCGGAACTTTTAAAAATAATATATATATTATACTGTCTTGTTAGATCTGGAGATAATCCCTGTTTCTATGTATGTATGTTAAACAGATCTGTGAAATGTTCAATGTTAAAATGATTAAGCAAATATTTTTTTCTTCCTTATACAAGACAACTGGATGATATTAAAGTCTTTTAGTTGTTAAAATATACATTGTTTGAGTGCTCTATTACGTTTTCTGATAAACAAATGTTATGATTCAGGCTCAGTGGGTTGTCTCCTTTCCTGGGAGATAATGACACAGAGACGATGAACAACATCCTTCATGGCAACTGGGACTTTGACGCTGAGGCCTTTGAAAATGTCTCTTCTGAGGCAAAAGACTTCATTTCAAGGCTGCTCGTCTTAGAGAGAAGGTATCATGCTTATCATGCTTATTGTCTTTCCTTCTGTAATAATATACAGTAGGCTTCTCCACCTCAATTCTCTGTACTGGAATCGTTATGCTTTAAATACACCCCCCCCCCCCAAAAAAAATGGTACATTATTGAATCTATACATTTTACATACATTGTGCCAATCATAAACACATGGACAGATGGACTTAGCTGCAATTAAATCTCTGTTTTAAAATACAGAATAAAATTAATTCTGACACACACTGGATTACTGTTTTTACACTTCTGATTGCTTTTTTCTCACTCATTTTAGATGCTACATGTCAGTTAATTGGAATCACAGAAAAGCATTCAGAATATAATCAGGTTAAAACACATATGATTCAGTTTATCTGGTCTTAGGGACAATTGCTTGGGTGATATTTTTAAATGTTTTATACGAACGTTTTCTTTAGTTTAAGCATGTAAATATTAACTGACCTTTCATTACATTACACAACTGAAATGCTCTAACATTAGTAAACTATTTATAAGGATGCGAAACTCTACAGTTGGGGGTTATTTATATTTTAATTATATGTGATGGCCTAAACAGAAGGGCACACTGGGGGTTTTTTGCCTCATACAATGTGGTATTTCACAAGCCCAGCTGGCAGGAAGCAAAGCTAAACTGTCTAAGCAGGTGATAGCATTATTGACACAAATGAAAGGGGCTTTCTCTGGACATGCTATAATTCACCATTAATTATAATTTTCATTCATGACTTTGGGTTCTGTGACGTACAAAACTGAGATGGAGGCTGCACAGGAATGTTGCTTACAGTGGGGGAAAAAAGTAGACCTTTGTATAGAAGAGTGAGTCACACTATCAGTTGTCGGATCTGCATTTGGCCTTGAGTCGTCTACATAGCTCACTAAAACATACAGAGCAAGTTTTCGGATAAAGTATAATTTAAGTGATCAAATAGTCTGACCTTAACACCTATAAATGTGAAATAAATAGGTAGTGATTATGAGTTTTGAAATTAAAAACACATTGTTTGATCCTGTTTGATCCATTGTGTGAATAACGCAGAGGGTACATTCAGACTATACTCTTTAACAATCAGTGTGATCATTAAAAAATGAAAAGATGAGCATATATTGAAACTGCATTTGCTGTTTAGAATGTACTGTACACTGTACTATTTTGAATAACAGGCTGTATTTAGAACAGATGTCAGTCTCAGATGATTGTGCACTCTATATTATTTTAAAACCCTATAATTAGTTGATGAAAAAAGCATTTTAGATATGACTATTGCTTTTTTGTCACATAAAATTTGTCAGACGTAATCTATTGAAATGCTTAATGGTATTAACAAAACTATTTTTACTGTGTATTCTAGAAATTAGAATAAACCTTTTAAAATGACAAGATAAACAGTGAATAACAATGGATGTGAATGAATGCTAATCAGAATGTACCTTTTTATACCCCTACCTCTAAAATATTGACTACAATTAGAATTACATGACAAAACGATGCTGTGTTGTACTCTTTTCTCCAATCTTCAGTTGCCTTTTTCTTATTTTAACAGTAGCCGTTTAAGTGCTTCTGGCTGCATGAAACATGAGTGGCTGAACAATTTGGCAGACAAAGCCAAGATACGAAGGGTTCGTCTGAAATCCCAGCTGCGCTTGCAGAGATACCTAGCGCATCGACAGTGGAAGGTAACAAGCTGTTGTAGGTTGGAACTGAAAACATAATGAAGAGCAGTTTATAATGTTTTGAGGACAAAGTGCACATTTTTCCACAGGGATATTGATAGAATGCAGAGATTTAACAAGACTTTGTAAATATATATTTTGACGTTGTTAAACAACCTAGATGTTTGTTTAAAACGCAAACGTTTTCCTATCTCTGAAGTGATGTGCTTGAATAACTAGCTGTCTGAAATATAATGCTCAGAGGATGTATGATGTATTTTTAAAGAAGCTTATAACATTTACGAAGAAGCGTGTAAGTTAGAGGTGAAGCCTCACAGCTCCTGGGTGCTGGGATTTTGCATGCTTTTCCAAGGTGGAAGGTTTACTCCAGGTACTCCAATGTTCTTATAGTCTGAAGACATGCTGCCATTGTTAAGTAGTATGTCTGCATATCCTGAAATGGACTGGCATCCCACCCAGGGTTATCTTGCCTTGCACCAGTTATCTGCTGGGCTATGTTCTGGCTCACTCTAGTGCTTTATTGGACTAAGTGGTTTTTGACAACGCATGATAAATATTGTTGCATTTGCAAGGAAACAGCTCACGAACCCAATTGACTGCTGTTTCTCAATTGCTCTCTTTGCAGAAACATTTCTATGTAGTTGCTGCAGCAAACAGACTGAAGAAGTTTCGCCAGGGCCGATCTGTGAACCCAGCATTGGCGCTGAATCCTACAAGGACAAAACTAGAATGAGTCTGCAAACTCACTTTGATGTGATGTTTTTAGAGAAAATAGGACTGAATGTTTCTTCACAGCAGCATGCACACACTTAAAACATCAAAACTATTGCTAGAGTTTGTACTATTGATAAACTTCAACCAGATCTGAATAGCCTTATGTTCATATAACCCCGTTCACCTTCCTACCCTAATTTGTTTCTGACACTGATATATTCTGAGCATCAAAAGAAACTAACGTATAACTACAAAGAATCCTCAGTTTATTGGAAATGGTTTTATAACAGGTGCACTTGTATTTTAATGAACAAACATGAAATAGGTACATTTTATTCTGATGATTAGCGTGTCATCAACAGGGAGACTACTGTCACAGGCCTAGTAACTTTTGTAGCTACAGCTGGATGCAATACATGGTTTTCAACAATTTATAGATACTCTCTTTGTCAGATTCTGTCTTGTTCTTTTTTTAAAACCTGGACAAATGTGCCTGTTTACTTGTGTCTGAGCAATATTGGCATGTCACAACACACACTGTGACTCCTATCTGGCAAGCTGAACATCGATGGTGTAAATGTTATATGAGCAGCATTAAGGACATGCGTTGTCCTACTGGAATGTTGACAATTCAGGATGTGCTTGCAGGAAGAGTGTCCAAGAGCTTGATCAATGTAGCCATGCAGTTAGGTTTCCATAAATCACTCCAAGAGACGTAGAACATTTCTGTCTAGACAATCACAATTATACCTTATCATCAATTTTAACAAAGTGCAAGGTGTGTGGTCTCCCAGGTCATAGCCTCGTATTAATGGACTGTATTCGGCTGTAACACCTTGCCAGGTTAGATTCTGCTGGCACTGAGATATTGAGAGATAGTGGACTGAGCTCAGCCTCCAACATACCAATAACATACAGACATTCTCTTGATTAATGTATCAGCTTGGGTTTTTTTTCTCAAAAAACCAGGCTTGATAATGAACAGGTTAATTTACCTGTGCCCAATCATGTCTCAGTAATGAAGAGATTTAGTGCTTATGCAACATTCAAGTTATTTGAGTGTATCAGGGTCAGTCATGAATGATCAATTAAAAAGAACATAAAAAACATTTAATATGTTATTTTGGATTGATGCTTCTTTTGATGTACAGTATATGTTCATTACAGGTGTGCATGCACTTTTCTATTCATGCTAATTCACCTAAATCTAACCTGTTTAAGTGACATATTACCTTTTTAAATTTGCCATTACCAAAATGTACCGTTTTAGCCCTGTCATACACTCATTTACAGAATGCTTTATTTTGATATGCAAGCAAAATACAAAATATATGCATTAAACACTTGCTATTGTTAGAACTGCATTTGGGAGTCTATTAAGATTGTTGTAAATATTGTACTTGCAAGATATGATATACATATTTTTCCTTCTGTGAAGGCAGTTATGACTTGCTTGTGTGTGCATGGCAAGTACTAGAAAAGACTACACTACAATTATCGTTGTACATTAGTGAACTTAAGTGCATTTAGAATATTTTGCATTATGCCAACACAGGTTTATACAGCTCTTATCTGTGAGAGGAACATAAAAAGACATTAAAGTATGGGAATTTTAATTACAGTTCTCTCAAGTACGTCAGTGGTTTGTAGTGACAACAGAAAGATGACGACACTTTTTGAACACATTGGTTACTCACCTTCATGAAAAAGGAAATAGTTATATTTAGTTTTTATGATTAACATAATGTCCTTTTTACATGCAGCTGTAAAGAGCTGTTTAGTCTGTATTCTGTTATTCAGACAGTCAGCATGTTCTATCTTGTCTACTTAAATTAGTAGGGGTATTAAGAAATATTTAAGTAGTCTATAGATATGCAGTTAATTTAATTTCCTCCATTATAAATGTTTTCATTAAAAATGTTACACAAAGGTTGTTAGGATAAAGCTATTATACCTTGTCACACACTTTATAAACCTACAGTAAATCCAACAGAGCAGCACATCTTTGAGGCAGAGCACTATGTAAATAAGAAAGGTGTTAAATACTGAACTCTTAAATGTCAATAAGAATATCTTCCTTGCTTGAGAAGACACAAAATTAGTTTTAAAAAGAAAATAATTTGCATATAATTTTATTAATATTTAAAGCACAGAATTAAAAAAAATGCACAGTCTTTGAGTTCCTTTTATGTGGGGTGTTCTAGTTGAAAGTAAAAGCTGTTTGTAGAAAATAAATGTTGAAGTCACTTCAGTTTGTAAATTGAAGTAAAAAAAGTATTTTTGCTTTTTTAAATTGGTCCTGTCCAGGTGAAATAGAGCATGCATTTTTAAATAAAGTATAAATTAAAAGCAGCTTATGTAATATCTAAACAAAATAAAAATTAAAAAATAATTATTTTTAATATATGGAATTATTATGAGCAAGAGCTTGGTGGCAACTCAAAAATCTTGTTATAATGATTTAGTGACCCACACCACACACCTGCTACTTTCTTACAGTTGTATACTTTGAGTAAATGCTCAATACAAAGATTATCCCCGTTTTCAATTCATAGCTATGAAATCTGTCAAATAAGGGCTCAGAGTATGTAAATACAAATTACTAATGAAGATTTGAAATATTGCGTGTTATTCAGTTGCCCACCTTCAGACCAAATACAAAGGCAAGCAATGCTGTACTGTTTGTATACTGATGAACCCAGGCGTGTCAGAATTAGTTCCTGGAGAGCCTAGTCTTCTGTTTTTTGTGCAGACCAAACAATTTAGATGGTTATTTTAGGCATATATGGAGATGATTCTTATGGTTGACCCAAAACTATCACTGCCCTAAAGGAACAGTTATGTATAGAAGTGAGCAGTCATAAAAGTATTAGAAGTAAGATGTATTACAATCATGCTATTATTTAGACCACCAATGAAACAGATTTAGAGGCAATAAAGACCAAAAGACCTCAGGCTCTGGATTAACCAAATCTGACACCCCAACCTACACAATCCATCGCTATCGTCTTTTGACACCCCTCCTCCATTAACCACTAGGAGGTGCAAAATTCCAACAAAAAGATTTTAAATAAAACTGCAACGGTTTAAACCTAAAACAACCAAGCACATTAAAGACCGAAACGTTAAAAAGGCAAATAAGTAAAAAATGATGATTCAGAACACTTCCTGGAAGTGTCACTTAATAAAACTAAAGTATAAAAAACAGTTGTAGAGATGCCACCAGCAGAACACAATTACTTTTTTTTTAAATCATGCCATATGGTACGCATGTAATTGTTCTGCCCACTGTCAGCAATCTCAAAAGCTCCATGTGAAAAACAACTTAAAAGCAACGTATAACAGATAAAAGATAATCCTATTAAATCACAAAATGAATGCAATTTTTACAGCCTCAACTAAAACATCAAATTAAAAACTCAATTGCAAGTAAGACTTCTGCAGATTAGGTATCGACTTTCTTGGCTTTCAGTGCATTTTCAAGAATCCTTCTCTTCCATTCTTCATAATCCTGCTGCACACATTCCTCAGAATTACTCTTTTGCTGCTTATGAGAAGTTAATGTCTCCTCTTCTGTAAATATAAAAATAAAATTGACTTTCAGTGGATAGTTGCCAGTGTATGGTCAACCACATTATATACTGTATGCGATATCAGGTCAACATAAAACGGGCTCTTAACATGCTCTTTGAAATGTCCTTTTATTAATTTGTTTACCTTCTTTTTCTTTTATGCACTCCAACAATGTTTTCTGTCTTTTCCTCGCTGTTTTTGTTTGTTCATTCTGTTGAATGCACTCACCTTTGTGGAGAAAATAAAGGCTGTTAATGTTCTGATTTAAGAGGAAATATGAAAATGTTCTCACCCTGAATAATTATGAGCAAACATCGGAATCTGATGGTCAAAGTAACCAAATTTTATTTAAATATTCTATTTCTTATGCATCAAATTTAATCTAAAGGCAGAGACCACTTCTAATTTGGAATGCAAATATTCCTCCACTCTCATCCTTTAAAAAAACTTGATGAATCTGTGCTTAATTAACTATTTAACTTATTAAAATCTCGCATTTTAGCTGATCAACACTTCGAGTGAAAAGTACCAATTCTTCTTGAGGATAGACAAGCAATGCAAACAATCCTGGATATTCCTTGCGGTTCTGAAATCAAGACTAGAAATGACCTTCTGCCTTGAAATACCAAACAGCATGTTGCTAATTAAAGTCTATCAATAAAGCTACAAATCAAAAATATACTTCTTAACCCAACAAAATCCTTTATTATTCATTGGATACTTGTATATTTTGCAAAAGATACAAGATTTAAATGGACAATGGACATATTACAACAGATATAGTGCTTTCATGAATATTTTATAATCACAAACTGGTTGAGATTCAGCAAGAAGACCATACAGAATTTGTTTCTGGAAAAGGAACAGGGCAACATCATTAGTCAACAACAGATAAGTCTGTATACTTTTAGTGAAACAACCCTCCACACACACACCTCACAAAAAAAGAATTCCCTTTAGACCTTCTTACAACAATCCAAGCTTGATAGCATTGGTGTCAAAGCATAAATTGGTGTGAATTTAGTTATGATTCAACAGCACTAGCATCAATTTAAGTGTGAAAATACATGCCCCATAAGCAGGGGATTAATAAAACATATTTGAAGTTATGAAATTAAATGTTTTCATCTCAGTACTTCAGTTGGCAAAACCCCAATTTACAACTTCTTAGTTCTGGAGCATTAGTTACTTTACATCCAGAGGACACAAGTGAGTACTACATGGAAGTGCACTTATAATTAAGAACAGATGGCAGTCCTTTACACAAAGGGTTGTGGGAATATGGAACAAGCCATCCACCCATGTCGGTGAAGCCAATACTCTGCCTTCTTTCAAGAAATAGCTGGATGAGATCCTTGCATCAATTTGCTTCTAACTACTAAATAGACTTCTTGTTTTATCAGACACAACAGTCTTAAATGTGACATAAGCTTAGGATTTAAGAAAATTTGAAAATGAACCTCACAGATTTTTTTTTACTTACTGCAGATCTGTTGTCCAAATTTCTCCAGTTGAGCACAAAGTCGGTCAAAGATACGCTTCCCTGCACCAGACATGGCAACCAGCTTCTTATCAACTTTGATCTTCATGCATCTGTATGAAAAATGACCAAGACTGCATAAGAAATACTGAAATATCTCAAATATTATTGTGCCATCCTGAATACTCTTGTCATTCTGAATACAGTACTAGACAAGATGTTAAAATAGATTTCCACTAAAAATTATCCTTCGGCAGTGATTAAGTAATAATAGCATGTTGTAATTATTTTAAAATATCCTTTCCACTGTGCCCTCTCCCACTTAAAGCATGTTATTAGTAACTAAAATCTCAGGCTATAATCATGCTGGCTGAATAGGCAATGGCTATTTTCTTGATAGAATGTTATGCACTGTGATTCACTCTTTCAATTCTAAGCTCAAAGGTTACAGGCAATTTATTTGTCCTTGTAAATTCATTTACACCAGCCCTTGAGTTGGGAATATTGGTGGAGTGGATTAAGAACAGCAACCATTTTGTTTGAGAAAAAAAACAAAGTCTTACCTACAAGCTGTATGCAAAGCTGCTGTTGTGAAGAGTGGCTTTGATAAATCAATGTCTTTCTGCTGTGCTTCAGGTAGGCTGGCTTCATATCTGCAGAACAAAGGCAAGCTTAAAAAACATGCATACATTTAGAGAAAAATAGAGTGTACCTAACCCCATCAAAGGCTTAGTAAAAGGCCAAAACTGGCTACACTATTTGAAGGAATTAATAATATATAATCCATTCTCTCACCTTTCCAATATTTTTGCAGCAGTAGTAACAGCATCTATACACCCATACTGCACAGCTAAGTCTCTAAGGCCTATCTGAGATTCCAAACCAAGCAAGCACTCCATGGACTTCAAAAGGCTCTGATACATCTTCTTGTTTAATCCAGACAATTTGATGACGTACTCCTATTCGAAACGAAAAGAAAATGCCGTCACACAACATAGGTGATCATCTGACCTTAAGGATTTAATTATCTTTGAACCTACACACGGTTTATGAAATTCTGTTATCTATAGGTATCGCTTATTTGCATTGTGTCCCCACGAAAAAAGCGTTTATACAATACCAGGTGGACTGACATCCTCATGCAAAGCACGAATCTAAACATCACTCTGATTAAATAAATTAAGAGCCTCTTTCCAGCAGCGGGTGCTTACATTTCAAAACATGTAGAGTACAAAGGGAAGGATTTACATTTTAGAAAATTAAAGCTGAAAGCTTTGTCCCTGATCCTGAAACTACTGTAACCTACTTATCAGGAAACCTACTAATTATGTTTTGCCTACGAAATCAGTAAAACATGCATAGTAACGCCGCCAGGATTAACAAAGAGCAAACAACCACAAAGAATCTTACTTTATCCAGTGGGTGTTTCGTTGCAGTCGCAGCCAGCTCTAAACACACAACTGCCTTGCTTGTTGCAGTCGTGTGTGAGGAAAGACCTGCACATTTTATCTGGGACAGCCGAAGGTATTCTTGAGCTTTACTGTCAATACAACAATGAAAAGTTTTTATGAGAAGCCACAAAAAGATCGCTCTTTAAGTAATTTCTACTCTTTATTCATTTGTGAAACTTTGTACATACCACGGTTATCCCAGGCTCGCTGACTAGCCGGTTTAACATGTGCTTAAACAACGTCTGTAGTAAAACCACGAAATCTCAACGACTAACAGTGTACTTACGTCAGTATTTTATCAGATGTTATACCCATTTTTGATGCCAACCTTCCAAATACTTCTTGCTCCATTTTCTCTTATTGATGTACTAGATTGAAACACAACCAGTTAAAAAAATCACCCCGTTTTCAAGTTTACATATGAGCCTGTAAGCACCACTGATCAACAGCTGTTTCGCGGGAAGTTTTACAGCGCTCCGCCCCCTGTAACTTCTGGTTGGCGTGTATATGACGTAATCGCCTTTGGCGGCGTAACCAGCCTTCCGATTGGTTAGACTAAAAGCCACTCAAAGAGAAAGACGGATAGTGACCCGCCCTGTCTGGAGTGGGGGTAGTATGACGACTGCAAAGGGAGTATTCATGTTGAAGTGGAAATGTCCTGAATAAAACTTAATGTTTTGTCAATCGATGTACGTTTGTTACATTTATAGACTTGTTTGTAAATTAGCAATTACGTGCAGCGGATTTAAACACTAAAGCGGTATAATGAGTATGTACAGCGTAATCAAGTTTAATAATGTCTGTTTTTCACAAGATATTAACCCAAATAAAGGAAAAAAACACAGATGTATATATAGGAGAATATAATGGGAATAGCTGAGGGCACTGCTTAAAGAAATATGTATTTTTGTAAAAACAGCAGTGTCATGAATAATCTCAGTTTTGCAATATTTCCTTTACATCTGCAGAGCGTCTGTAATTCTGTCATCCTACGATTGGTTTACCTAACACGTCAATCGGTTCTCGATAACCAATCAGCGAGCCTTTCTCACAGAGTTTCTGGTTTAGCCAATGAAGACAGGTGTGTGGGAGGGAGTGCGGGGGTCACGGGGTTAGCTGGCAGAAGTCACATGATTAGGAACACTGAAAGGGGGGTTGAGTTTCCTGAAACATCCTGGTAATCATGGTAAGTGTAGATATTGTTGAAAATCTCGTTTTAACGTCTTTTGAAGTCACGGGTTAAGGTTTTATCGCATCCGAGTCATTGCATAAACCCAGCGTCGTTTTTTGCAATGCATTTAAAATAAAAGTATTTAAAAAAATCCCTTGCATGTACGGATGGGTGTTGTAAAGGCCTCGTCTCAGGCAGGCCTGTTTTTTTTTTCGTTTGCTGTCAGGAATGAAGTACATTAAGCACACTCATCTCCGCTGCCTTTAAAATGTAAGGTTTTGATTAAATTCCAACAGAAACTAAATTGCTGAAAGCTCATGTGATGTTTTGCAAAGGAGTTTATGTTTACATTTCATGACAAGTTTTGAAAATGAAGAACTGCAGTTCCAGGCTATGGAAAAGGGGGAGGGGGGGGAGAAAGTATTTGTAATTTACAGTACTGCGGTGTATCTGCGAACTTTATATGTCCATAAATAAAGACATTTCTCTTTAAGACGTGGATTGCACACGTGGTATATAGGAAACAAACGCATTCTAGTTTTTTATTCGTTTCAGTATTCGTTGCAGTATTCATTTCAGTATTTTATTTTTATTTGAAATATGTTTCTACATGCATTAAACTTTCCATGTAAAATAAACGACCTCGGCTCCAAAGGGCTCTGAACGCAAGCAGATACCTGATATTTCAGGTACTTACTCCAGCGATTCTGTAATGTTCTGTATTTTTGGGATATCAAACATTAAGACCATCACTGTGTTCACATTCACACTTGCTCATTATTTGCATACCTTGATTTGCAAGTTATTCATCATTGTCGGTTGCAGACTTCATATGTAGCTAACCTGTTTTATTTTATGTTTGTCCCAGTTTCTGTTTTTAACGAAGTCCCAATTCCATACATCGAAGTGTTGCTGAAACAGTTAACTAGTTTTCAGCTGGAATTAAAGGCTACAGCATTCGTATTTAGAGAGGATATCACAAATGGTATTAAAGCAGCCACAGGATTAAAGAATGTCCTTTCTTAAATAAAAGCACATTCCCCATTAAATGTGTTAAGAGTTGTGTTGCTGATAATAAATAGTTTAATCAAATTATCACTACAAAAATGCATTTTAATTTGTATCTTCAAACGTTTGCTTCTGTCAGTGCTGGTTGATAGCTGTCAGATGATCTGTCACTTTTCCTGTGTATATCCTTATTGGTGTAGTGTTATCCCAGTGGGCTAGCTGAATAATAGTACTTGGGTGTCGAATGGCTTTTGAAAGCAATACCAATGTGTTAAATATGCAGAATACTTTACAGTGAAATGTTAAAGCACCTTTAGAAAGTAATACCAATATGTAAAATATGCAGAATATTTTACAGTAAAATGTTAAAGCTTTACTTTTATTGCACCAAGAATGAGTAGTAGGTGTAATTAATGCCATCCCATAAACAATCAATATGTCAGAACAAAAAAAAAACATATTTGGGTGGGGAAAAATGAAGATGGAACTTTTTACCTCAACATATGTACCCTCTTCTCCCCAGTACATATCGGTATTCAGTAGTTACATTTTGAAACATGCCCTCTTGAGACTTCCAAATAAAGAATTCCTGAACTAGAAATGCAGGAAGTCTGTAGTAATCTGGGTTTTATAACGGATAGAGGAACACATAAGAACCTGATGATTTTGCTTGACAGCCGCATTTTATTTCTAACCTTTTTCCTCATGTCTTAACATTTTGTTATGTATTATTTGTATAAAGCGGTTCCATTATTTGAAGATAAATACTGGGGGTTGTGTAATGGGTTGGTTAACTGAAATACATCATGAATCAAGTCCAGAAATGAAATGCTTATTTTCGTGAAAACCCTTGTGAACTTCTTCCCTGGTTTAAGAAATTAGATGGGTTTTCAGAAGCCAATCTGAAGAAGTGTTAACGGAAGCCTGGCGAAGATAATTAACTTTGAAAGATGTAGCTTGCTTTGTTGCGATTGATCGCATGTGTCCAAAGTAATTTTTCAGCCAGAGGTTGTTTGTTTATGATTTCAGCCTACCACACAGCAGTCTCCACAAGATGAGCAGGAAAAGCTTCTTGATGAAGCTATTCAGGCTGTCAAGGTTCAGTCTTTTCAGATGAAACGCTGCCTGGTAAGATGTGGTGCCATTATGTATTTTCATTTAAAAAAAGATTGTTTTTTTTTTATTTTTGATAACTAATATTGCGTTTTATAGGACAAGAACAAGCTCATGGATGCCCTGAAACATGCATCCAACATGCTTGGCGAGTTACGAACCTCCATGCTGTCTCCTAAGAGTTACTATGAACTCTGTATCCTTTCATCAGCAACCTGATTTATGTTTTTCATCTTCAAAATGCACAGATCATGACTGAATTACTTGCATTGATTAAAAATACTTTTTTAACTTTTGGAGTCCCCATAAGTTATATGATTTTTGTAAAATAGTCTACATCTTAATATTTGAAGTGTTTGAATTAATCAGAACACTGCTTTTGCGTATTATTCACAAAACCATCAGGAAGCATGTTAAACAGTTTCTTGAGCTAGAAATAGCTGTTCTTCCTAACCTTCTAACAGATCTATGTCTTTGTATCTGAATACCACTGTGCATTAAAAAGGAATCTGTGTTTGATTTAAACATAATGGGAAATATTTTGTGGTTATGAAATTCAACAAAATTACTTAAAATTTTAACACATGTATTTTCCCAAGGAAATTATTTCAAATTTGTGGTATTCACAGTGATATTTTAAGGTTTTCTATTAATCTGTAATCTAATTGTATTACATTTAACATTCATCCTAGAAACTGATATTCACAACTAAATGTTATAGTGCCTTTGAATTGTTTGTGGTGTTGACCATTTGATAAGGTATTATTATTTATTAGATTTGCCAAAATGCCTTAAATAGCAGATCAGGTAGATATGTTTAAACATTTGTTTTGTAATCAGCAATAATAAGAGAAATTTAGAGCAGTTAACAGCTATAATTGTATACATTCTGTCTTGATGGTGTGTTAGCTGCCAGGTCATCTGTAAAAGCTTCATTTTGATGACACAGTAAATGTGATATTAACAATTTTAATAAACTGACATTATTTATCCAGAATACTGTACCTTAACTCAGTGTGTAGACATGGCAATCTCTGATGAACTGCATTACCTGGAGGTTTATTTGACTGATGAGTTTGCTAAGGGCAGAAAGGTGGCAGATCTATATGAGCTTGTCCAATATGCAGGAAATATTATCCCCCGCCTGTGAGTTTCCAATCCCAGCAGTGTGTTTTCTTGACAGCAAGTGAGATGATGAAGTTTACCCTTTCTAAAAGAAAGTCTCAAGTGTTTCTGGTTTACCTCTGGTTTAGCCATTCCAAATGGCTCTTTCAAACAACTTCATTTCTGTAGCACGTGTTAGGAAAATGTATCTGAAAATGAGACAGTATTATGCATTTTTGGTCTCAGTATCACATACACTGATAATTTTGAATACATTAGAACATATCTTGCAGAATATTTGAAAGATCCAAGAAATAATTAAATCAAATTAATTCAACTGTAAGTCCTCAGGGGATTAAGATTGCATTTCGTTATAAAACCCTTGAGAATAAGATTTGAATGCAGTGCTAGTCATTGTTTATTAGTAACAAAATACTGCCTGTCTGCTTTTATTTTTGTTTGTATTCCCATGCATGTGTCCAGGCTGTATCACCCTGTTTGATGTTGCCTTCTTTTTCCTGCTGACTTCCAGTTACTTGCTGATCACTGTGGGTGTGGTGTATGTGAGATCATTTCCTCAGTCTCGCAAGGATATCCTGAAAGACTTGGTGGAAATGTGCAGAGGAGTACAACATCCCCTCCGAGGTCTTTTCCTTCGAAACTACCTACTCCAGTGCACAAGAAACATTTTGCCGGATGATGGGGAACAGCCTGAGTAAGGCTGTTTCATCCTTCTCTTTCAAGTGGCATATTTAATTTTGTCATATTCAGACCCCTACATCAGCCTTGTAACATTAACTTTGCCATTAGAGAGTGAAGCCAGGAGTACTATCCCTAATGTCTCATCCCCTTTTCGGTTGATAATATCAGTGTGTTCAAAGAAGTAAAGTCAGTTGTAATTATTACCATGCTGTGTTGGAAGGAGAAATTGTGATGCATCCTCATTTTAAAAGAGAACTTTCTGAATGACCGGCTCACTCCTTTTTTTAGAGAAAATTAATTTTAGTTTCTTTCATTATGATTGCAGTAGGGTATATGCTTTATTTAATTTGCAGTATGAGAATTAATTTTACTTTGGGTATGGTCTACAAACCCCCTTATATGGGTTCTGAAGCTTATTACATAGTGTAATGGAAAATTTCCAAATTGTCCAAAAACATATGTCTGTATTGATTACAGTGCGAGCACTCCTTATTGCTTAAATTGAATGTTAGTTAAACACAGATGTGTATTTGGAAGTCTTGGCTTGTGCCAATTTCAGTTGTTTTTTTTCCCTCCCCAGAGAGGAGACGACTGGAGATATAAATGACTCGATGGACTTTGTACTCCTGAACTTTGCGGAGATGAACAAACTGTGGGTGCGAATGCAGCACCAGGGCCACAGCCGGGACCGTGAGAAGAGGGAGAGGGAGCGGCAGGAGTTGAGAATCCTTGTTGGAACCAACCTGGTTCGGCTGAGCCAGCTAGAGGGTGTCAATGTGGAAAAATACAAACAGGTACCGTGGGAAGATCAGGGTTTAAAATTAATAAAGACATTTGAACCTTTTCAGTGGATTTACTCATATTTTTTAAACCTTGTTGTTTTTAGTTTTTTTATCAGTATGTTTATCAGTATGGTTTCCTTGACTTGACCTTTTACCTCTGACTTCATCCCTATTGATCTGTTCTTTGTACAGGTGATTAAATGTATCATTTGATTCACTTTCTTTAGGAACGCATGTGCTGTAATAAGCAGTGTTTTATTGATTTTAGTTTTATTGAATATAATGAGACAAGGAAACAATTTCTAAATGTATGCCTTTGTTTAATTTTAAAACTATATTTTATATTAAGTCTTTGGTTTACATTTGCAGTCTTTTAGGAGTTCACCAGGATTCTATTACTTTTGTAATTATTAGCCTTAATGGCTTCTTTAAAAAGCAAACATGGTACTCTTAAGCAAAGCTTAGGAGAAGGTAATTAAAATTAATAGTAATGCTATGCAGTGGGGATATAAATTATGTTTTATTAAAAATACAAAAAACAAATTAGAGAGACATTCAATATTACCATTAATTAAGGAGTGTGTACAATGATTCTGAATGGAAGCAGAGCATTACTGGGACTCATGCTCCAGAGATGAGGCTATATCAAGAGGGTAAGCCTCTTGAGGTTTAGTATGGAAACACTTTACTTCGGAGTTATTTAGAGGGGAAAAAACAAGAAATGTCTACTTTGATATGCAAACTGTGCTTTGGCTGGGTGGTTTTCATCCTTGATTACATTTTTTAAACTTAATTGTCAGCCTGATCAAGGACAGTTAATATTCAGGGGAACATGCAAATAATTCAGGTGCTATTGAAAGGAAGAATTATTGAGATGAATGTGCTTTACTCTCCTATGGGTGGATTACCCTTCTGCCTTTTTTAATTATCAGTTACATTTGACCGTTAAACACACGTCCCAACTTGGTTATTCAATGTCTTCTAAGGGATTCAATGACTATTAACATCTTAGTTTAAAATTTGTATTTTTATGCTGGGGTTGCAATTGTTAAAAGAAAAAAATGCACTTAAATTACATTGTTAATTAAATAGTAAAGTGGGTGAAATTGCTGAAAAAATGTGTTGACTCTTTGGAGAACTTTTACCACCTTCTGAAAATCTGTTTTTAAACATGTAGCTTAATGATGAATTAATAGATCAAGATATTGTATGACGCTCAAAGAGAGATGATGAACATGGAAATCAAATATTACTAATGTTTTTCCTTTTTTAACAGTTTTCCCTGGAACCAATCAAGCTTTAAGTACTTGTTTTATAAAACATCCGTTATTCACACCTTGTATTGGAAAATGAGTAATCCAAGTGTTCTACTAATTTTAATGTATCACATTATGAAACATCTGTCTCAGCTTATGTCAATTGCTATTTTTTTTTCAGATTGTGCTGCCTGGGATCTTGGAGCAGGTAGTCAATTGCAGAGACGCCCTGGCTCAGGAATACCTCATGGAATGTATTATTCAGGTAATTATTAACATTGAACCTAAACATAGGCCTTCTCATAATTCCACAACCTGATTCACATAACAGAGTGCCAAGATGGGCATTTGTGCATTTGAAGCTCTTGAACTTGAGATGTTGTTTTTTTTTATTTGACCTTTACCTGTAATTCTGCTTTATGTCTAAACCATATAACACTTGTAGTGTTTTTTTCCTAAATTACTGATGCATAGTCACTAAAGCTACAAGTGTTGGTATACGTAAATTATGGTGCTTAAAAGCTTTTGTGTCCAGAGGCCTTGCATTTCAATACAGTACCTCGGAAAGCTGTCCAGAGTGTGTTGTTGACCTCCTGGAAATAATCTACTGAACACGGTCATCAGCTCTTCAGCTTCACTTTTTATGGCTGTGATATCTCTCCTTTGTTTCAGGTTTTTCCTGATGAGTTTCATTTGCAGACTCTCAACCCATTCCTGCGTGCCTGTGCTGAGCTACACCAGCATGTTAATGTCAAAAACATCATTATTGCATTGATTGACAGGTAAGACAAAGGATTTATGTCAGTTATGCAAAGCTGATAATTGTTTAAGAAAATGTCCAAGTTAAATTTCTGTTACAGTCTTGAAAAACAAGTAAATCTCTGTTTTTTGGTTTGTTTTTCAGACTTGCTTTATTTGCTCACAGAGAGGATGGCCCTGGTATTCCGGCAGATATTAAATTGTTTGATATTTTCTCACAGCAAGTAGCTACAGTTATACAGGTAAGAAGGCTTATTTAGCTCTCTAGGTATCTGAAGTATATGAATGCATATTAGACTTTCTCTTTTTATCCTCTTTTTTTTCTTCTTTTTTGTTCATTGATTTGAACTTTCATTCAGTTTTGACCTTTCCTTTTTCCAGTCACGACAGGACATGCCTTCTGAGGATGTGGTTTCATTGCAAGTGTCCCTCATTAACTTGGCAATGAAATGTTATCCTGACCGTGTGGACTATGTTGACAAAGTTTTGGAGACAACTGTTGAAATATTTAACAAATTGAACCTTGAACAGTGAGTAAAAGGCCATAATATTTATTAATTAATTGATGATGAGGTAATGATGAGCTCCTTAATAGTACACTTCTTTTTAAAAGTCTTACAGGTTTTAGACTCATTTTTATGTTATGAGCATCAACAAATTATTTAAAGCTTTTATCTACTAGTTTATCTACTGTTGTTAACAGCTTAGTTTTGGGGAGCAAAAACCAAACTGGTCATTTAGTGATCTTTTAGTTTACAATAATGTAATATGTACACATTATTTCATGAATTAACACCCACAATTATCAAACTAGATGTTTTCTAGTTCTTATATACATCTACAATATTAGCCTCATGTAGTGTCTGGCTGAATACCCTTCATGAATATGTTTATTGATGCACTTCCTTCTGCGGTGAGGTCACTTTAAAGCACAATTTGCTCTTAAGTGGTTTCTAGAGTCTGAAAGAAATAGCAACACTTCTTCATTCAAGCTGTTTTTTGAAAGCATGGTTTTTATTTTTACAGTAGACATGTCATAACAGAATATGCAGGCAACCTGAGTTAGATTATTACAAGAAAGCACTGATGTGCTGACCTAAAAAAAATCATCTGATTCATTTCCCAACATGGATTTCTCTCCTCAAAATAGAAAACAAGTAACATCTTTTAATAGGTGCTATTCTGTTCTGTATTCACATTGCTGGTAATCTGCTATAACATCCTTGCAAGATGGATGCTTCATCACCCATGTTATTTCTCACTGAATCTTTAGATCTGGGGCAGAGAAAAGTTAAATGTTTGTGCAAATGCTAGATCAATTGAAGAAGTTCCTAGTAAGAAGACATAGGCTATATTTGGGTGATAAAACTGCTAATTGTGTTTTATATTTTAATGCTTTAGTGTTTTGATATATTAGTAGACATTATTATTTAAAATATTTGTAATATTCACATCCTTTATGCCTGTAGTCTGCTGATATTTTTAAATTCCTGTATAAATCTGAATTTATAAACAGAGGTTTTACAGGCTGGAATCTGGCATTGTTTTTTTTTCTTCTTTTTCTGTTTTTCCTACTTTTGTTTGAATGTAAATTGGATTCTCTAAGCTCAGATAGACAAAATACATGGGGTGGTGTGTTAGGGTTTCAAAACTGTGCACTCAGTAGACAGGCATGATGCAATAGTTATGTTTCCAGTTTTCACCTACTGGCAAAAATATGTAGTCAGAATGATAATTTATTTAAAAATATTACTGGTGGTATTTGTTTCTGTGATTTTTCAGGAAATCAGTTTTAGATTGTTAGGTTTTTAGTTGGAGATGGAAAAAAACTGGGGTATTTTGTTTTTGGTGCACAAAAGCTTCTAAAAGGTCCAGGCTGTGCAATTTACTGCTTTAAAATGTGCTGATGGAATATTTACTCTTCAGCACGATTCTGCACATTGACCAGCTGTGGAGCACTGCATCATCCACAGATAATATATGGCATTTTATGGTCCCAAGGAATTATAAGGGTCTAAACAGATTTTTTTTTCCTCTCTGTTAAAGTATCGCCACCAGCAGTGCAGTATCAAAAGAACTGACAAGGCTTTTGAAGATTCCAGTTGACACCTACAACAACATTCTGACAGTACTAAAGCTAAAACACTTCCATCCAGTGTTTGAGTACTTTGATTACGAGTCGAGGAAGAGCATGAGTTGCTACGTCCTAAGTAATACCCTGGATTACAGCACTGAGATTGTCTTGCAGGAACAGGTAGGGTTTGTTTTTAGTACAGTTACATTTTTAAAACAGTGCGTCTAGCTTGTGCTGAGATGGCTCTGCTGAAGTTTCTTTGTGTATCATTCTTACGAGCTGAATATTTCTATGTTTTGCATAATTACTGCCTTTTTGGGTGCTTGACTAACATGCCTGTTTTCATTGAAGTCCTCTGAGCTATTATGAAATTGAGTATGATGATCATTTTTGTGATCGTAGCATTCATCAAAAAAGCAAATTTTTTAATATTAAGAGGTAAATATAACAAGACGCTAATCAGTTTTAGTGGCAAAAACCCAGTGTAGTTATCATCAGAAAAATGGCAGTTGTGGCAGATTGATTACATTTTATTGAACAGACATGACAGTTTAATTGTGCTGATTATCATTTGTGATCAGCAAGGTTGATCAGAAGGGAGGTGCCGTGAAAGTTGGGGGCCAGTAGCAGGTGTGGCCACCTTTGGGATTGTTTCCAGCTCATGCTTTGCATAGGCTGAAAATGAAATAGAAACCTGGAACCACGTCTGTCTTCTAGCTCTACATTTAAGTTTTTGCCAGGCCCAGCGGTGTCATGGGAATGTTTCCAGACTAGTTATAGGCCTAGGTCTGAAACACTTTCAGTTTGTCCCTGCTTCTAGGTAATCATGGTAAACTAAGTAGTTATTATCAAAACTTTTCTCACGCTTATACCATTAACTAAACCAACATAGGTTTTAGTATAAAGTAAATAGAACAATTTTCTGCCAAAATAAAGCTATTTTTACAAATAGGTTTCATATTCACATCATGTGAACCCTGTTCCATTTTATGAAAAATGTGCTCAATTTTCCAAAATTTAGTCATACAGGTGGAGGCTTAGGTAAGCAAATTGTTTTGGGAATAAAAGGGTATTTTCTGATTTATTCCTGGAAGGGATTTAGAAGATTTTCTGCATAGACCTAGTTATTGATTCACAGTCCTATTAGTGCCATTGGAAGATGAGTAACCTACAGTTAGCCATGCTGTGAAAATCAACTTGATGGCAGGTGATGACCTTCAAGTGCTTTTAGTGCTGGTATATGATGATCTGTTTGTGCAAGTCAGGCGAGCTGCCTTCTCCTTTTCTGTTGATTTATTATTCCTGGACAGTATTAGGATGTTTAAAATTCATTGGACGTAACACTTAACCGCATTTTGAGATGTTTGCAGTAATTCAGCTTAAACTTGAAGCTCATCTTCCAGAACAGTTGGAGTATGTTAATTGAAGTTATGTATTCATTGTCTGGTGTATAATGTTGTATAAATATATAATCGATTGAAATATACTTGTTCATGGAGCTGCTATCTTATAGGTTTCTAACCACAGCATAATATCACAAACTTGAGTTGAATATTTCTGTTTTCATTTTTAACATGGTAGGTGGATGACATCCTGAACCTGGTCTCGACACTGATCCAGGACCAGCCTGACCAGCCTGCTGAGGACCCTGATCCTGAGGATTTTGGCGAGGAGCAGAGCCTTGTGGGAAGGTTTATTCATCTTCTGCACTCTGAGGACCCAGACCAGCAATATTTGGTATTCAGTCTTAAATTATCTGCTCTGACAGTTAAATATTACTGAAAGAGGTGACAGAAGTACTTGGCATCTCACGTTTCCAGTGAGCTAAGAATCTAGTTTGTGATTGCTGAAGGACATTCACTTCATGCTGAGTAAAGATTTTTGTTTTGTTTGTCGCCCCACTGTAATCAAAGAAATTTCCACATTTCCTTCAGTCCCTTTTTTATCAATCTATTTAATAGAAGCTGAATTGACTTGTTTTTTGTGTACACCACGGGAAGCTTTTCCTTAATTAAATTATGAGTAGATAGACCTATGTAAAGGAGGGTAATGCAATGTTTATGGATAGCAGGTTTTAAATTGACTGCTGTTATAATTAAGTTGGACCATCATATTTGAACTTGTTACAGCAAACATGGCTGGCCTGTTGCCTTTGATATTTCATCCTCAAATAAAATAAGAAACTGTCTTGAAGCATTATTTAATGTAGGAGACATTTAAGCAAACTCAGAGAATGTTTACATGGCATAATGAATTATAAGGTATCAGAAAAGACCTGGATTTCTATAAACAAACACTTTTATGTTCAGGATTTTTTTATTTTACAGATTTCTAAGCTCGAGTCATCTAAGAGTGTGCACAATCTATGATTTCCCAAATAAGTCATTTTAACTTTGTTAGAATGTTTTTAATTTTAATGTGGGCAGTTCTCATGAGGTTGTTGTTTTCATCTCGTTCAGATTTTAAACACAGCCAGGAAACACTTTGGTGCTGGAGGGAATCAGAGGATTCGCTTCACACTACCCCCTTTGGTATTTGCAGCTTATCAGTTGGCATTCCGTTACAAAGAGAACTCCAAAGTGGTGGGTGTTACAGGCTTTGTTTTTTTTATAAGTTCTCAATGGGTCTGTAGCACTTGAGGTTCAACATTTGACTGTCTTGTTACACTCTGCACGGAATGTACATTTTTATTATTTTGTTTCTTTTGGAGAAATTCCTTTTGATCTTTGTGTTTTTGGAGTATTTTACTGTTCTAGTACTCTGTTTTTTTTTTCAATATTTCTGTAATCACTTTTAGAAAGGTCTTTGAGTGCATTTTAGCCCCAGCCTATTCTATATTTTTCTTCTTCTCTGTATCATTTCTTTGCGGTGATACTAATACATGCAATATAATTATAATAATAGCAATAGCTAATAAGGTCATAATAAATCAGACTCAATATAAATAAGTGCATAGGCAGCAGATAAAAGCCAATGCTGTTCAGAAATTAAGGGTTGAGGGAAAAATATGTGTAGTCCTTGTGAGGTTTTTAGTTTAATTTCAAATAGGATTGTCTGCATGTGTGCAGGGTGCCTTTCTTTTTCAGTACGATAATCCATTATCTTCAGTTGTTCATAATGGATGTAAACACATTCTCTCTGATAGAAAAAAACACTGCTCCCCATTTGTATTAATGTTTTTTTTCATTCTCTCTCTATTAGAAGCTTAACTTTTTTGTGTAGGATGCTATCACCATCACCATTGATAAATGCTTTCAAATACCTTGATATGCAGATATAAAAATACATGAACAATGTAATTTTGAAGTAATGCAATTTTGCCCCCCCCCCCCCCATGAAATAAGATAGAGTGAAGAGGGAGTAGATGGGTTGTCTGTTCATTTTTGTTATTTGTTCCACTCAGGATGACAAGTGGGAGAAGAAGTGTCAGAAGATTTTTTCCTTCGCCCACCAGACCATCAGTGCACTGATCAAGGCTGAGCTGGCTGAACTGCCCCTTCGGCTGTTCTTACAGGGGGCACTGGCAGCCGGGGAAATTGGCTTTGAGAACCATGAAACTGTGGCATACGAGTTCATGTCACAGGTAAACCTGAAGGGCAAGCACAACATGCTTAATTCATGTTATTTCTGACAGTGATACGGAATTCAGCACTGAGCCAGGCTACGTTTAACCTTCCCAGTAAAGAAGTCTTCCGCACCATCTATGCTAAAAGTTTCAGATCAGTATGGGTGCTCTCAAAATACATTAAGATGGGTAAATGCTTTTACCCATCTGGATATAATGTATATATAAAATAATTTTATTTTGTATTAGTATTACCTTTTTTTTTGTATAATTGTAAATGCTAATTGCACTGAATCGGGAATCATCAGAAATGGGAAAAGTGTGGAAAACGTTAGATTAGTGTGAATTAATCCAAGAAAGCAGAGATGTAATATTGGAACACATTAATGTTTTTCAGGCCTTTTCCCTTTACGAGGATGAAATCAGTGATTCTAAGGCACAGCTAGCAGCAATCACTTTAATAATTGGAACATTTGAAAGGATGAAATGTTTCAGTGAAGAGAATCATGAACCTTTGAGGACACAGTGTGCACTGGCAGCTTCCAAACTCCTGAAGAAACCAGACCAATGTCGCGCTGTCAGCATCTGTGCACATCTCTTCTGGTCTGGCAGAAACACAGATAAGAATGGAGAAGAGGTATGCGATTAATTGTTTGCTTTTATGCACCATATGAATATTATTTAGTTTTATGTGGAAACTAGTAAAATTAAAGAGTATGTGATACATTAGTACTTCGTAAACACAGCCTTCGGTGGCTGAAAGTCAAGCTGATGGGTATAGAATACACAATGGTTTTGTTTGGCATTCGTGCCTTTTTATTTTTAGCTTCTCTGTGATGTGTAGCACATTATGTGATCTTTAATATAGTGTAATATTTTAGTAAAAGCAAAGATTTCTCGCTTTTAGTTTTTGAAGTACACAACTTAGGATTCTTTCAAAATGTTTTTCAGTAACATTTCTTAAAGCTGTGAAAAATGCTAATTATAAATAATAAGGAATAATACTTAGAAAAGTTTTTAATTTGACTAGCACTGCTTTGAATGATTTGAGTGCTGTTCGAATTCTCATGGCTCGTGAAATTCAGAGTACTGAAGGACAGGAAAAAGTGTAAAAAGGTGTCTAAACAAAAGCATGGAGACATTTTAATACTATAAAGGCAAAGAGGGCATAGTTGCTGGACTTTCCACTTGATTCCATCCCTTGAAATATATGTTTAATTATTTGGATAGATATTGGTCTGATGTATCCTTTAGTATATATTTCAGTCTCACCAGCTAACAAAAACCAACAAATAACATTTCAGTGGTTCTTAAGAAAGATTTCATGCCAATTATTTAAATAAAGTAACCATGTTTATGTGTATATATATATTAAACATCATTGGTTTTCAGATTCATGATGGGAAGAGAGTAATGGAGTGTTTGAAGAAAGCCCTAAAGATAGCCAATCAGTGCATGGACCCATCATTGCAGGTCCAGCTCTTTATCGAAATCCTAAACAGATACATCTTTTTCTTCGAAAAAGAAAATGATGCGGTAAGACTTACATATTTTATTTACTATTTTCTTATGGGATATTAAAAATATTCGTTTTTTTTCTGCAGTTGTGTGATTCTGCCGCTTTGATAACTTACTCTTTAAGGAACAGGGAGAAACATTTAATCGGAGCAAAGCTGTTGTACAGAGTTTTTTGTTCTGTGTAGTTGTTTATCTTGGTATGTAATATGGAGTTTGGTCTTGATCTTTTTGTTTTGTAATAGTCAGGGAATGTTGATAATAGATCTTAGACTGATTGATCTTTACCCAACAGAAACCCATACTGGCACCTATGAATGTCATTAGGATAGTAGCAGTTGATCTTAACCATGTGCTACTGGGTAAAGTGCATTGTAAAACACATGCAGTGGAGTATTTTGTTGTCATCGATGGTGTGTCAACAAGTTCTATTAAATAAAATTATCGTAGGTTTGTTCCATTTTGTAGAAAATAAATCATACAAAGATGGGTGGTTTTGCGTTAAGTCTTATTAAATAATGGTCTATATGCAGTCATCTTTGAATAAGGAACTTAAGAAAATGTGGTCAACATAAATAGTGCAAATATATGTTATCTGACATGGATTTTTCAGGTCACCGTGCAAGTCCTCAACCAACTCATCCAGAAGATAAGAGAAGATCTTCCAAACCTAGAGGCAAGCGAGGAAACAGAGCAAATTAACAAACACTTTCACAACACACTGGAGCATTTGCGCCTGCGGAAAGAGTCTCCTGAAGCTGATGGACCAAATTATGAAGGTCTTGTTCTGTAGAGGGCACAGTGCACTAACTATTCCATCCAGTGGCTAAATTCCTCCCCTTATCTGCCCCATTGTTTTGGGTTTGGTTTTCTTTATTTTGACCTACTACATTTTAGTGTTAGATTTTTGTAGAGAGTGCCTTTAAAAGGTGTAAGGAACACAAGGCTCCCATTGTCCTTTGGCCTAGCACTTCTCTCGCATTTCTCCATTTACTGTTAAAACTGCAGGTTGAAACCAGTGCCCCCCTGCTACTCCCCACCCCAATCCTCATTGAGGCAAACTAATTGCAGAATATTCTGGTTTCATGTATTTAGCGAGATTCACAGATTCACAGGTTTGCCTGTGATGTTCACCCCAGTTTGTGGAAGGTTAACATTCTAATCTAATGACTTCATTTGTGTTATGTATTCTTGCTTCTGTATGTCTTATTTGTCCTGTATTGTTGTGTTCCAAAGTGGCAGCAGATGCACATTTTAGTGTTACTTTGTGGAACAGCGACAACTGCAGAATATAAATGTTCTTGGGACAACTTTTTCTTGGGATTCTCATTGCATTCTTCACTTAAAGCAGACAAGTATGTTGTCCAGGTTAAAGTACATTAATGCATGTATGTATGGAAACGTAAAAAAAAGAAAAACAGATTTGTGCTATAAGACCTATGTATGGTACATATGAGTGAATATACAAGCTAGACATTGGTCACAACATGTTATGGTCAACTTTGATCCAAGAAACAAAATATGAATGTTTTTGTTTGAGTTTATTTTCAATCTGGATTTTTCTTCTATAATGTATGTATAACCTTGTTGTAAATCAGTAAAAATACATCATGGATATCACATTATTTGCACAATTAAACAATAAATTACAATTAACCATATTATTGAACAGCAAGTCATCCTGCTGAATTTTATTTCTCACTTTGTATTAATTAGAACCAATTATTGCTAAAAGTTTTATACTTCCAGAGTTACAAAGGACTCACAGTATTTTCAGTTAACTGTTATCCTGACTAATTTTGCTGAAGTACTAATTCAGTCATAATGTTTTATGATTACATAATGATATATGAAGAGGTGTAATGTGTGTAAAATCTACAATGTTAATAAGAAATTAAGTCCAATTTTGTGGCTCTTTTAAGTTGGACTACGATGGTCCTCTGCATAACCATTCTTTTAAGTGATTTGCTAGATTCATTCACTAACTATCCCATACTGTCAAGGATGAAGCCAAAGGTGACTAATAAGGCCAAAATGGCATTCCATATTCTTTGGCTCTCTGACAGGTTGAGCAGGTGTTTTCCCTGGAGATAGATTGTTTACTATACAGTCCAGTCATGTTGAGTGAACTTCTGTGCTCACGTTTAGCTTCCTCATGTGACATATTGGTGTTTCAAGGTTGTGGGTACCTCTTCAGATATTCATCACCAATCTGGTACAGTCAGGTAATCTCCCAGGATTATACTGAGTATCAAAAGAAACATGTCTTACAACAAATTCTAAGTAATTTAAAACTAACAAATAACTACTATCAGGAAGATGATAGTAAATGAATGATGTTTTTCTTGACATTTTATTAAATAGACATCTTATTAAATAGACATCAATGGATACATTAATTTTGTATATAAACATTTGTCACCAACAGGGAATCTGCAGTGCTGTCACAGGCTATTAGCATGTGTGGCTGCTAATGGAAGCAACACAAGTTGTATTGCAAGCTGTAAAGCTTTGCAACACTTTACAAATACAGTCTCGTGAAAGTCTGTCCCATTTATTTTACAGAGCCTGGACAAAAATCTACAGTACCTATTCATTGTACTAGATGCACAGTAGATGTTCTAGTAGGACGTCTGTGTTCCTACTAGAATGTTGTGTGCTTGAATGAGCCATCAAGAGATTGAGCAAGGAGGTACTAGAACTTGATTATTGTAGTTCCTAACAGACAGGTAGTCATCAATCATTACAAGTGAAGATCTGTAGCAATTAGACATCTACCTGTTGACTGATTTGTCATACAATGTAACATATCTTTCAGCACATCCTGATGGACAGCAGCAAGCACACCACAGGTGATCTGTACACATTCTTGGTTCCTCACAAACGAGAGGACTTTGAGCAACTGCTGGCTAGAATTCACCTGAAGTGTTACTCACACCACCTCATTCTGTTGTGTCAGTGAACACTGGAGAGCACTGAGCCCCCGTGTGGTCATCTGGTCTGCGAAAGATGACTGTTTAGTTGCCTTTAAAGTGGTGTGTGGGTTGTTGCAATGTGGTGTTTGTGAAACAGTGGAACTGGCAGTGTGAAAACAGTCCCAAAGATGGTGCATGGTAATATGTCAATCTTAGTGACATGTTGTGACTCACACTGTCCCAGATTGAGGTATGTTAATGATGTCTGTAGTGTCCTACTATCTTAGAAGTTGCTAGCTCCAAAACCCACTGAGCATCACTCTGGATCTTCCTATACTGTATTACATGGCGCAGTGTTGTAATTCATAGTTCATTGTTGGACTGTGTTTGGATGTAATGTCATGTTAGAAATTGATGGCTGTGAAAACCCTAGGTAGAGATTAAGAGTCCAGCCTCCAACAAGCCAGTAGCAAAAAGCTGTTTTTCTCTTGGGGCATATTGTTTTTTTCCTGTGTTTTTCAATCTTTATTTTCACCAGGCTTGACAGAGCTAAATTCATTTCATCACCTATGCTCAATACATCCCTCCACTAATTCTGTGATTTAGTAATAAAGTAACAAACTCTTTATTCTGCAAAAGGTATACTGTATATGCTTAAATGTTTCTTTTGATGCTTAGTATGTATTTCAGAGACAAAACCAGTTTTCAATTCATGTAGTCTCTTTATTTTTGAAAAGATTAGTATTTCAGGTTAACAAAAAATTGTAAACCAAGGTAGAAATGTTTAAGTAAAATCTTATCCATATTCACTTGTTTGTGGGAAAAAATATCAAATGACAAACTTTATTCTTCCAGGCAGTTAATTTACAAAAAATGACAATATATAAAATAATATTCCCATATAGTACATAAACATTAGCACAAAATTATGAACACAATACTTTTTTTATTTCCATGAATTTGTAATATACAAATTTTTTCAATGGTTTCTGGAAAAATTAAGACAACTTTGTAATCCTTTGCAGTGAGTATTGAGCCACCTATTTCTGTTCAATGGTATGAACAGGAATACTAAATGGAAGGCTTTTTTGGAGGGTGGAGGATTAATAAGCCCTTACTGGGTAACCTGTGTGGCCTTTAAGTCCCTGACCTGTGATGCGATATGCTTGTGCGTATTCACTAAGGATACCCTGGCCACATTTACCCTACCAAACTTCAATGGCACAACACTAAATTACCCAACAATAATGCTTAATTTGTTCAGAAGCCAAAAATTGCAAAGCTGCAAAGAAGCAGATTTAAAGCCCTAAGATGTATATCAATTCAGTGGATGTCTATAGTTTAATTTCTTTGTTCTTAAATCATACAAAACACATTTATTCTGTCCATACTGATAAAATGAGAAAATATTTTTTTCAAAATATCTAATAATATATTTAATATCTGGTTTTAACAAAAGTCTTCTAAACTTTTCTCCTATAAATGACAAAATTTTGACATTTTTTAAAATTGCAGTTATAGGCAAATCTTAATTACAATAATCTGGGTAGAAAGATTTTTTTTTACAGTGATGTTTAATAAGATAGCATTTGGTAACAGCATGACTCTTCATCTTCTGTAAAGGAACATGTTATGTAGTCAGATGCTGACCACCAGTTGCCTAGAAACTGATTTTGTTTGCAGCACTTGTTGGGGGGGGGGGGGGGGGGGGGTTCGATTGGTTTGATTACATGGCTCAAGTCAATATACTTCCACAAATTTAAGGACTAAAGTATAATACATCCTCTCACATAATTCTGAGACGTTTCTTTTAACAACTCTCTCAATGTAATACTTTTTATTGTCAAATTGTAAACATAACATGAGCTAGGGCTTCTAAAACGGGAAAAAAACAGGTGAACATCTCCAAAAACGTTAGTAATCATCCTAAATTATAGTATACATATATATCAATACGGGGTGGTGAATGGTCAAATTCTGTGATGAAATTAATGGGGTTCCACAGGGATCTATTGTGGAACCACTCATAATTTGGATTGGTAATCTGGAATCTGGTACATTTATTAAACAATTCAGTTTTGCAGATGATGCCACAGTATGAGGATTAGCCAAAGGGATTTTAAAAAGACCACTAAAACTCCTCGCAGATAACAAAGAGTGTTATTAGAAGACTGAAGAAACATGAAACACAGTTGAGCTGTCTCAACTATGAATACAGTGCTGTGAAAAAGTAAGTACACCCCATGAAAAGGTGTGTGTTTTTCAACATATTTGCATGTATGGATATTTGATCTTCATTTCAACAATATTGATAGATAAAGGTGATCTAATTTAACAAATAACAATTTAAATGATTCTTTGCAATCATTTATTCAACAAAAAAAATTGAAATGCAGTTGTATGCTGTGGAAAAAATAGGAAAACCCCCTAGCTTCAATAGCTGGTGTTGCCCCCTTTGGCAGAAATCACTTCTTGTGGGCGTTTCTTGTAATTGTCCATCAGTCTCCACATCGACTTGGATAAATTTTTGCCCACTTCTCCTAACAGAACTCCTTCAACTGTGTGATGTTTGAGGGCTTTCATGTACTGCTCGCTTCAAGCCCCCCCACAGATTTCCATGGGGTTTGACTTGGCCATTCCATAGCCCTACATTTCTTCTTTTGTGGATTTGCTTGAGTGTTTTGGGTCATTGTCTTGTTGTAAGGTCCACTTACAGTTCAGCTTCAGCTCTTTGACAGATGGCCTCATGTGCTCCTCTAGTACTCTCTGGTACAATGTGGGATTCATGGTTGACTATGATGGCAAGGTGGCCAGGCCTTGAGGCAGAAAAGCAGCCCCAAATCATGATGCTTCCACCACCATGCTTTACAGATGGTATGAGGTTCTTTTAGTCAAAGGCAGTTTTTGGTTTTCGCAAATATGACGTCTGGCATTGTGGCCAAACGGCTCTAACTTTGTCTCATCCATCCAGAGAACATTGTTCCAATAGTCCTGATCTTCATCAAGGTGTTGTCTGGCAAACTTCAGTTGTGCATCTATATATTTTTTTTAGAGCAGAGGCTTCTTCCTTCCTAACCTCGCATGTACAGTAGGGTAAAGTTGTGCAGTCTCTTTCGGATGGTTGACTCATGTACTTTGCCACTGACTGAGGCAAGACTTGCCTGTAAATCCCTTGATGTTATCGTGGGGTTCTTGGTCTGCATTTGGTGAGACAACCTGGCCTGGATAGATTGCCAGTGGCTTGAAATTTTCTCCATTTGTAGATGATCTTTTGGACAGTGGAGTGATTGGCTACACATTGCTTGGAAATGGCTTTAAAACCCTTCCCAGACACACTGGCATCAACAATATTTCTTCTGAGGGCCTCAGAGAGGTCTTTTGATCTTGGCATGATGTAGCCACACACCTCAATTGCTAAGACCAAACCTTTCTGATGTTTATACAAGGCAGTCCCCTTACGTTACTCTCTAAAGATGTTCTAAACATTTGCACCTGTTTTGATGCACCTGATTCTAATTTTAGGCATTTGATGCAATGATAAAGGTAGGGGTGTACTAACTTTTCCCCCACAAGGAAATTGCATTTCTGTTGATTTACATAGTACAAATGAGTGCAAAATGTGATTTTTCAATGTTATTTTTTAAAATTAGATCACCTTTATCTAAAGGTATTGTTGTAATGACGATCGAATATCATTTTGTCCAGAAATGTAAAAAAAGACAAACCTTTTCATGGGGTGTACTTACTTTTTCACACCACTGTAAATTTTCAGTCTCGCAATGGAACTATGATTCCCCCTTACATCTTGCAACAAGGCAGTATCTATGCAAATACCAATGTTAGGAAAATTAAACAGATGTCACATGACAATGAAAAATACAAACATTTTAATTGCACAAAACTACATAAATTTACTTTAATTTAAACATGTATGTACTGTATGTAACTGCTATGCTTATACACAATCCAAGTTATTTTTTTTCAAACATAGAAAAACTACCATTCAGGATACACATCTTACATAACTCAGTGCACATGTATAAATACAAACAGCAGGATTTTGATTTGATTCCCTCTACCACTTTACCATTGTGCCGAAGAAAACAATCACAGTAAAAAAATATGGGTCTTTTTAGCACTTCTGCTCAAAATAGTGAGGCTGGATTTTTATTTTTCTGGGACAGAGCAATTTCATAAATGCTTTTCTGAAACTCATGTGACACAGGGGGTACAGAACAGGATTGATGGAGGAGTTAATCCACAAAAGCCAGAACGAGATCTCATAGAGATAGTGTTGCACACACTGGCCATGACAGGCAGCCCGGATGATCATAAGCAGGGTATAAGGAGCCCAGCATAAACCGAACACACAGACGATCACTGCTAAAGACTTGGCCACCTTTTTATCCCTGGAAAGCCTAAAGCGACTTGCAATGCTAGTGGCCACATCAGACCTGCGCTGTGTTCCATAAAACTGTTCTACAGGTTTGTAACAGCTGTCACCATGTTGTTGGATTAGGTCTTCCATTTGTAAAGGTGGCAAGTCTATGGACTGACAATCGATTTTCTTAGCACTGCTCTCTCCCACTGACACTTTGGCACTGGCAACCTGACAGCTCTTGGTTTTCCTCCCCTCACTCCTTCCAGCTGCAGGCCTGACAAAAAACACCTGCCGTTTCTTGCTACTGCCTTGAAATTCCATTTCACAGTCTCCTGGCCCTGCTGTCAGGTGATCGTTCCTCATGAGGTTGCGCTTCCTGATATTGATGTAGATGCTGAGGTTGAAGTATGTTACACTTATGAAGGGTGTGAAAAACTCCACTGTTGAGGCTGTCATAAGAAAATACCAGTTGAAATAAAATTCAGCGTAGCACTCGCCCTCTGGTACAATGCTCTTCCCAGCAATGTGCTCCCAGCTGATAATGGCCGGGCCATAAAGCAGAAAGGCAGCCAGCCACACACTGGCCATCTTCAGCACTATGTCTCGCGTGATCCCTTTCTGGCACCTGTAGCTCACCTGATAGGAAAGGGAATGCAAACAGGTAACATCAACCAAAAGTCTTTAAAGAAATGATTGTATAATTTAATAGAACTGAGTGAAAGCCATTAAAATCAAAGTTTTGTGTTTCCTGCATTTGTATTGTAGAATACCAATGCAGATCACGTCCAGAACAAACTGTTAAAATATCTGTTTTGAACATAACAGGAGAACAAACAGCTAGTAAATAATAATACCACACTAAAAATGACCATCACAGCATTCAAAATAATATAGCTTCTTGAGCAGTATAGTAGCAATCTTACAGATATAAACTTTAGCACTGAAATACAACATTTTAAAGCTTCTTATGCTTCAGTGCCAGTATGTGTTTTTATATATATGTATAGAAAGGAGCACTGCATCTTGTATAGCCCATGTATTAGGAAGAGTACAATATTATTATACATATGTTCTAAGTTTTTACTCTGAAATGGAGGAACACACAAGCAATGCTAAGTCTTGAGCTTTTGCGGTTTTCTTACCGCTCTGGTGACTGAAATAAATCGGTCGAAGCTGATGAGGACAATGTTGAACACAGACGCCGAGCAGAGCATGTAGTCCACCACGAGCCACAGTTTACAAAGACCTCGTCCAAGTTTCCATTCACCAGTCAGAACATACGGAATATAGACTGGAATGCAAAAGCCACCTGAAGAGACAATTCACAAAAGAAACTCTATCGCTTGATATTCCTTGACAACAACAATGCGTTGATGAATGACGAATATTAAAATGGTACACGCTTATTTTTTTAAGTAATGTGCGTTTTCGTGCAAGTTGACACGTCAGTGAAAAATTCTTAGAATGAAAAAAAAAACATTTTGATAATATTGAAAATTGCAATACTCACCCACGAGAAAGTCAGCTATAGCTAAATTAAGGAAGAAAAAGTTGCCTTGAGTTCGCAAACTTTTCTCCACAGCAAATGCGAGGATTACGAGTGCATTGCCAAGGACTGTGGCGAAGACGAGAAGAGTCATCAGTACTGCCAAAAACACAGAGACGGATGGAGAGAACTGTCCATGGTAGAGAGCCCGTGTGTTCTCCAAATCCTTTGCAGAGACATTTCCCAGGGGAACGAGGGTGTCATTCATCAGCAAAACGTCCGATTCCATACTTAGTTTAGCAGGTGTCGTTGTTTCGTAGTTTAAAGATGTAGAATAAAACGCGGATTGCATTGTTGCGGTCGTTGGCAAAATTTCATTCTTAAGCAAGAAATAGAAGCCGGTATTAAATCTATAGTAAGGGACAACACCAGCGCGTAAATGGCAATGCGTAAAAGGGGTTTGTCGGACGCTGTGGGGTAACAGTGGAAGTCTGAGACCTTGTAGAAACCGAGCATCTTTTATACAGGCAAGGACGCCTGCGTATTGTGGGTTGATTTTGAGGCTTTCAGAGTGAGTGGGTGAGTTCTACGCTTACAGAAATAAGCTTTCTCTGAGAGGTGCAGTCCCTGAACACGGGTTGTAACAACAAGCGTTTTACATCAATCAACAGCACGTCTGAAGAACTGAAATGTAAAAAGAGGAAAACGAACAAGATTGAAACTATATAGTTTTGATCAGTTTATAAACGTGTATTGCTTCCTAACGTTCTTAACCATTACAATATGCTTCTCTGCCAAATCCTTACATTAACAATTCAGAGCATGTCTATTAGTTTCACAAAAATCTGATACATTAATTGACTCTGGTGTGTTGTTTGTGAATACCTTTCAAATCCTTAGCAGGGGATGACTTATAAACTGAAAAAAAAAAAGATTTTTATCACAGCTTCTGATTCTTCTAATTAAATGCCATGGCAGATGCACTTGTTTCCTTTGCCATTTAATACAGTATGAAGGCTGTCTCTTGGCTCTGCATAATATTTTGTGTTTTGACCTACCATTATTAACTCCGAGTAATAGTCTTGGTATATTTTTTAGATAAATACCAAACCTTAAAATTCTGTTCAATCCGTTTTGGAAAGCTAAGTGCCTTCTGTTGAACATTTATTATGCCATCATTTACTTTATTAATAATAAAACATATTCGAAGCCCATACAAAATATCTTGCAAGGAAATGACCACCTCCTAGTTACCAGATAATAAGAGCAAAACTCTGGAGAAAAAATCCTCTGATCTTATAAATGTGATGCTTCTCTGTGATCTTAGACCTAAAGGTTGAATGTTCCAGCTGCATTTATAAACCATGACAAGCTGTGCCAGAGACAGTTATACTGGCAGGTGTTAGAGAAATTGTGAAAAGACTGAGATCAAAGTAGTTCACTAAAACCACAATCATAAGTTATTATCCTGTTTTGAGTCACATATATTAACAAGGACTCATCTTCGAGTTGATGCTGTGTTTAATAAAAGTGATCGAAAATGGAATTCTTTCTGAAGTTTTTCTTTCTTTTACTATTTCTGTTTGAGAAAGAAAAAATGGAGGAAAATGTTTAAGACTGTCTGTATTAAAATGATTTCAGACCTGGAAGATATGAGGGCTTTGTAAATTATTTTCTGAAATTCATAGAATGGCATCTTGATAATGAATCATAAAAATAAACGCAGGCTGTGGAAATGACAGAAAATTTCTTTTTTCTGTATGTGTGCCTTTCTGCTTTTTTGTATGTAAAACATAAGGTTAATGTTACACTCCATCAAAAACAAATTTTGAAATCCCAGGCTGCTGCTGGGTGAATTTGCTTTTTATTCTTTTTTAGAGGTAATGACAACCTCTTTTAGGTTTCCTGTAAAAAAGTATATCAATGTATTCTTATTTGTCCTTTAAAGAGTGGTATTTCTTTTCTGTGTCAAGGTGCAATCATTTTGGAACCCTAAGGGTATAACCTAATTTACCAAACTATTTTAGTAATTTTAAAATCATCAAATCACAATTGATGGGTGCTTTGTTAATTTGTACAGGAGAAAGTTCAAGTTCAAGTTCAAGTTTATTATCATTATACTCATATACAGGTATATGGTATAATGAAATGCTATTTAGCTAGCTCTCAGACGATACCTAGTACAAAAACAACAACAACAACAACAACAACAACAACAACAACAACAACAACAATACAATTCTATAATAAAAGAAAGACAGAGACAACAGGCAGTGTGCAAAACAACAAAAGAGTTTTTGGTAAGAAAGAAAGAAGGCACTGTGAGGTTCAGATCACAGGTGAGAGGTGAGGTGAGAGTGAGAGAGGCTGGGAGTTTAATAGTTTGATAGTGCGGGTGTAAAAACTGTCTCTGAGTCTGGTAGTCCGGGCCCGAATGCTCTGGTACCGTTTTCCAGATGGTAGAGGGTCATACAGTCTGTAGCTGGGATGTGTGGAGTCTTTGATGATGCTTAGAGCTTTCCTCAAGCACTGTTTGTCATAAATGTCATAAATGTCAGAAAAAATCTAGAATAAAAAGTTCCCATGACTATATGCAAAAGATGCTGTTTTCAAGATTTGCCCACAATCATTGCTCTTGTATTGCTCCAATCAGTGAGTTCTTTTTGATATTGTTTTTGTCTGCATGCTTATTCAGCAGGGTACTGTAGGGATAAAAAAGCTTGTTGAATAAAGCACCCACACAGTTCATAAAGATTAAATAACTCTTAGCAATAGCAAAATGTACTCACAAGAATCTATTGAAATACAATTCGATTCAGTATATGAGAAGGTGTTAAAGGCAGGCAATCACCAAAACTTTGCAGAAGAAGTGCAATCTATGTTATAAATTGAAGAATCCAATTTTCCTGTCCTGGGAAAGGCTTTTTTACTTCTTGCTTGTCTAATTACCTGCCAATCACTCTGTTTCTGTTAATTTAATCTCTGCCAATGATCTGCACAGCCTGTAGACTTTAAGATGATCTGTTGATGTTATTTAGTCATGGAATCTTAAATTGTGGGTTGGGACCCAAAGCTGATCATGATTGTCGTTATGGGGAATCACTGCACTGGGCACAGACAGGTGTGAATCTCCACTGCGTGCCCAAGTGTCTTATTTTGCTATTCATTTGTGTGCTTATATGCAATCCAGTATGGGGGAGACCCCACCTCCAGAAACGCCCCAGTACCAAAAAGATGGATCATGAGAAAGCAGTGAGCTTATGTGATGTTATTGTGGGTCCTTCAATAGTAAAGCTTAAGAAACAACAGGATTAGCATCTTTTAAAAGGTTGATTTTTCAGTCCACCATCTCTATGAGCAGAAGCATTTGGAGGTCTGGCCTTTTTCCTATTATTTCCCATTTTAACATATTTAGTATGCCAGGACTAAGGTATTTTAAGGATTTGTAGGTTATTCAAATGTTCCCTCATGGTTGCCCGGTTAAAAAAAAAAGAAAAGATGTATCGTATTTGGATGTGCCTCATTGTGCTTATCTTGAATTTCACAAATGGGAGGTCACTGCCCAAACCAGTTGCATGAAAAATATGGAAAAACGTTACACAGGCAGAGACATCAATGTCTTTGTTTAATACGAACACCACTGACAATAACAACTCAGCAGAAATTACTATTTTTGTGACATCTGAGCTGTTCGGGCAATCTGATTGATCATGACATATTCTAATTAGGTGAGTAAATACATGCTAATTATAAGAAACAAAACAGGGGAATGACATGTCATATCTCATCATTGTGAATCACAGGTCTTGTAAAAGGATGGGACACGTGAAATGTCCTGTCAAGTGTCCCTTCCTCCCCCAACACAGCAGCATCACTGCATGTGCACCTGTATTTTCTCGATAAAGGATATAACTTGCTCTCACCATTTAATAATGGTATCACTGCAGGTACACAGATGTGGTACAGTATGTGATAGGTGTTACATTCACTGAATGGGTTTATTTAGAAAAAGGTTCTCCTGACTGAAATAAGTATAATCAGGGATACTCTGGCATGTAGCCTGTATTTGTAGCACATAGTTACTTTTAGCAAAGGGGTAAAAGTTTTATTTTTGCATATACCCTGGCAGAAATATTTTTAACAGCCTGTGCCCTGTATAGCAGTTCTAGATGCTGTGCTCCTTAACAATACAGGGCATGGTGAAAGATTCAGTTAATTTCCTGAGAGCTGCCTGCCTCACCCCAGCCTGGTATGAAAATTAAATTTTCTAGTACTTTTTTTCACTCAAAACGTGAAACTCTTCTGATTAAAACAGAACATTATATAATGCATGCAACAAACCTAAGCAGATAACATAAGTAGATACTCAAAAAATGTTTTGGAAATAAAAAATGTGCTGTGGGAATGTTTTGCTCAAATTCCTCCATGCGATCCTCTATACTGATAGTGCAGAGTCAAATTTTTCAAATTGAAGATATATATAATTGTAAATTATTCAGACCTCATGCTCTTACTTCTTCTACATCCAAGACAAAGAATATTTAGACACAAACGTATAGTGACTTATAACTAGTTACTTACAGTCCATTCTGTAGAGGGGTTAAACAGTATTTATATCACAAACACTTTGTTATTTGGCAACAAAAAGGACATATTCTGATCCTCGGAAAACAAAATATAGCCTACAACTGGTTAAATCACCAGGTTGTAAACATATCTGAAAAAAAGAAAGATTTTACACTAGTATACTGCCAAAATAATAGGCTATAATAAAAACAAATTGTGTGTGAAAAGCTTTTCTGTGGGTCCTCTCATTTTTTAATGTTATGCATTTATTTTTGCTTAAATTGATGGGTACTTATTATTTTTAATTAGGGCAATGCACTATTCTCTAATGTAAACACCAAAGAATAAAATGTAATTCCCTTCATTTTATTGAAACAACTGTCACAAGATGTCACGAAATGAGTTACATTAATTTTTTAATTAGGCATACATTTATTACATATGCAAATATGGCATTGTTTTTTTCAGCATAACCTTGATGAATGCATATAGCTAAGTTAATGAGTCTAGCTTAGAAGTCGGACTTTATGTTTTTAACTATATTTTTTACTTCTATAGCATAGTGGATCTGGAAACCCCCCTCATATTTACCATAGAGGTTTACCGTACTGCTCTTAGTACTGTAATTGTTGATCTTTTACATTTTAAAAATGTAAAAGGGAATAAAGTTGACTGGGAAATCATCTATACTTTGGTGTATTCAACACAAACTCTGCTGTCAACATGTCAGCCCAGTTTCAAGTCTGATAATGATATTGAACAAGTCAACTTTATTCATTATCATATTACCAATGATTAATTATCCCTTATTAAGTAAACCTTTTACTTTTGTTTTGAAAGAAGAGGTACTTAGAAAAGCTTTTTTTAACAACATGCTGCCTCCCTTTAAGCTCTTGAGAGGCTGTATCAAAAAGGACAGTCACACCTACTGCACTGCAGTAAAAGCCAAATGCTTACTGAAACCTTGTGTGACAAAAATGTTTGAGCTCTGAGCTCCTATTTTTGCATTGAAACTGTATAAATGAAGGTCAATAGAATATGCTGGGTGAAGATTTCATTTTTATATGAATCCAGAGATGCTGTTCAACACTGTTTTGGGGAAAGCTATCGATATATGCAGCAGCCTAGCTAAAACATAAGCTTTCTTTACAAAGCTATATCAATAGAGCTCATCACAGTTCAGGAACATGGTACTATTTTAGTGCTCATGACAAGCTGTGAGCGATAGGAGGCAGGGGATTTGAGGAGGCCAAAATGTTCTTCACTATTTCAGACTAATTTTTGTCTGTGATGCAGGAAGGGAGAATGTCTGTTTAGTTGCTTGAGGGAGGTGACATTTGAACTGTCTCATCTACTTTCCCTACCTAAAAAGGACTTTGTTTTTTTTAAAAAAAGGTATTTTAATGAAAACATTACATAAATAATTATCCACTTGCACTTACAGTCCAAATGTGGACTTAATAAGTCATTAGAAATGTAAATGGACACATTCCAACATAAAGGCTTACAAATGCTTTTGTTAAATTGAATATTAAGTTCTAAGTCCCTCCTGCATATTTTTTTAAGACAGATCTTCAGATAAATACTCAAACTTAAATGGAATTCCACAGGTATTAAAACATCAAGAAGAATGTTACTTTAATGTAATTTTTTAAAATGTAAAAATAAGAGAGAAATTGAATTATATTTTTAGATTCTTCTGGACCATTTGCAATAGTGGGGCCTGGGTGACCTGAAGAATGTATTTAAAAGAGAAATAGAGGTTTATATATATATACACTGTATGTTATAGCTTCCTCCTCTTCAACTTTTTTAGAGCAGATTTCATTCATTTCAGAAGGGGTATCAAGGCTTTATCCCCCAAAATTTAAACTACGATGAGCCCTTGCTTTTTGAAGGGTCCAAAGTATCATTTCAGATTTGCTCCGAGCCCCTGCATTTTTTACATTTATGTTTTAGGTCTCCTTTTATATAATTCCTCAAACGATTCCATGAACTAATATAAAATGTTTTTGAATGGTCATTTGTATGCTAATTTCAAAGCAAATTATACAGTGCATCCAGTTCCATGAAGACCTGGACAGATTTTAAGTGTATTCTTTCACTGAGGTTTAAACACCTTTCCCTTTGCAAAATGAACAGCCTTAATGCTTTAATTTAATTTTCTAATTGATTGTGAGTGTTTATTTTTTTGCATAGCTAACATTAATAAGCTATTAACAAATTACTTCATTTAATAATTGTGTTCTACGTTCAAACATTTCCACTCTTTAATTCTGAGCTGAAGAAAACATTTCTCCTTAAAAGAGGAACAAGCAGATGATGTGATAATTAGCAATTATTCTGTGAAGTAAACTTTAAATGTATTGTGCAGAGGATGATTCAAAGGTCCAATGAACAATGTACTGAAGAAATGGGTGTAAGTTCAATAAGAATTAGAATTAAAATGATGAATATTTCCCTCTAATGGGGCTCTTTACATATATTGACATAAATAGTAAAGGTTAAAAAAGCCTTCTTATGTAGATATTAAGACCAATGAATATGCCTCTCTTAAAAAAATCTTATTATATTTTGTTAAAACACATTTAAAAGTATGTCTTCCTTATGTAAGACTATGAAATTAGATGTTTAGATTGAAATTGCCATTCAGTGAATTCTGAATAACTCCATATTCTATGCACCTAAATTGAAAGGGTTGAAATAATTTTATCCTATAAAAGCTTAAGTGGTATTATTTTAGTATTTGGGTCCTCTGTAAGCAATGTGCTAATTCTTTATGAATGATATACTACATTTTTACAAATTATGAGCACACTCTGTTTTCAGTAATAGATCACTAACATACTGTATACCCTGCATGTTTCACAGCTAAGATCTGCTATGTATTGGTCATTTTCTAGCACTCAGCAAGCTGTGTTTCATCAATAAGTTTATTTAAGTATCAAAAGACACTTTTAACCAAATACTTCTTGATGAATAATTATGACATAAAGTAAGGGTGACCTCTTATTATGGCTCCTTATGAGGGTTTACACCATAGAAAGGGAAACTATTTCCAAATCCAAATGTATAAGAATGGTATTTAATTAATTATAGAGCAATATGAATGATACAACCACAGTTTCATGTAGGAAAAGCTTCCTCAGTTACATTGCCTCTACACTGAAGTGTACAAGCAGCCTCTGCAGAAACACCAATGAAAAACAAATGCCAAGCATTTCTGAAATGTGAAGATCAATGTGAATGGAATCCAACTGTGAATACATTTGGTCATGTGTCAAGAATTTGCAGTTTCAAAATTAGATCAGTAAAGAAAGTATACTGTAGCCTTTTCTGCTTCCTATAAAGACAACTACGATATAGGATTATAAAATAATACATATACCCAATGAATCTTGGACCTAGTCCAATGATGGAAACCTTTAATGTAATACAGAACTGCTGTGGCTCCTTCCTAGTATTGTAATAATTAGTCTTTTAAACTGTAGTATTTCAAAGTGTAGTATGTCTTCTCCAACTGCTCATTTAAAATGCCTAGAAAATCTCAAGAGATTTTAATTCATATTCAAAATGCTTCCTGATTCTGAATGTTTCAAAAAATAAAAGATAAATAAATAATAAAAAACATGATGCAGCTGTTCTGTATCATGAGCGTAGTTCTCTGAAGAGCCTGATCCTCCCTCTTAACTAACCATTAATCAGTGGGAATTCAATTCACATCTTTTTTCTTTTTCTTGTCATAAAATAAGAACAGCAATTTCCAACACAGTAAAGAAGCACCACTTATTGTTTTTTTCATCCATTTTTAACCTTTTAGTTAAACTAATTCAGACAGCTTTCTTACATACTGTACGATGAATGGACAGGGACGTGGGTTGAGCTGCCTGAGTTCCTTGCTCAGCAGCTACTGTAGATGAATATAGTCATTAATTCAGAGCTCAGGTTTTTATTATGAGAACAAGACTGAATAAAGACAAAACAATTACCAGAGCCTAACTGCTTCCTCTCTGAAAGGCCTAGCCATATTGAGTTTATCCTGGAGTTCCTGGGGTGTTGAGAGTATGTGATGTCTGATGTAAGTAATTAGGCGTGTTTTAATGGGTTACTTTGAACCTTATTGCTAAGCTTGCTACTGAGATTAAGTTAAGAATTTAAGAACAGGTAGATCATTGATCGAGAAGACGTAGTCTTCCATCAGCAACGTGCTGCCTTCTATTTTTCGGGATAAGATGGGAGCTCAATCCTTTTTCCTTTAGCATGCGGATTAACAGATCACTGAATATAAAGAGATCCCACTTTAATTAATATTATATCTAAACAGGGATTCCCCAACATTGACTACAAGCTTTCTAGGTGGTGATACGGTGGATTCAAAGACAGAAAATGACTCATCTCTGAATTGCTGAAAACTGCTTTTCCTCTTACTGTCAGTTTCATAATTTAGTCTACAGTATTGCAAAACTTGAGGGCCAAAAAAAAATTGGAAATATCGTACTAAAATAACATAGTACAGTACATCACACGAACCAATTCAAAATATACATTTTTTTCACATCAGGACTTAGATAAATAAAATTCTTAGTTATACTTACTAATACAATCAATCCATCATTAAGGCACAACATGTACCTCAATGACGTTTGGCAGCCATTATATACCACTTGCCTCACTACTAACACACATCTGATCTTTTAGAAAAATGGAAAATTGCTTGATTAATTGAATTGAACTGAAGGGGTTCTTTAGGTTGTACATGGTTAAAGATCACATGGTTTTGTACAAAGACTGTACTATGGGTTCTTTAATGACCAAGTAGTCAGGACCTTGGCTTAACACTTCAAGAAATAAGAAATGTCCAGATTACTTTTCACAACCCTAATACTTGAATGTGTTGCTTTAAATGTAGGCCTGAATATTTCTTAACACTGTTCCATTGTGTGTCATTGCCATTACATATCACAAATGCCAACATCTTACATTTCAAATTCAACATCTTACATCTTACTGATTTCAAATTATTTTTTCAAGGATAAGAAGAGATACTCCCTATCGTATTTTATTACTAACAACTATTCAAATTAAATGTACAGATGTAAATTTCATTTTTTATAATAAAAGTTGTATTTGTTCTTTTGGGAAAATTTGGGTGCTAATGACAATTTGGAGAGGAAAGCTTTGTATGGTCTGCACACAGAAAGTAATTTTTTACTTAACTTGTATGTATTTTTACCTCATGAATAGACATGTGGGTAAACATGAAAGGAAGAATCTTGCCCTTTGAATGATACTTGAAACACTTACATTAGGTAGTTCCTTTGTAGTCCTTCTTCTGAAAAATAATTAGAGTGCGTAGGCTTTTAAGGCAAAATATTTACAATCTACTGTGCATGATTCTATTAGAAAATCAAATATGCAATGATCAAATGACAATTATCATAATTAATAAATTTATCTTTGAACATTATTTTGTATATCTTATTATAGATAGATTTTGGTTATTTATTGGTCTTTCAGATTTTCCAATAATCACAAGGCACATAAAATGAAGATACATAAGAAAGTAGTACTCTTTTCTCCAGTTTTGAGAGACTTTAATGCACATAATTATGTTAGAGTGAATCACAGCAGGGAGGATCGGAAAGAAACTAAAATTAGTTTTAGCCTGGAGAAGTTCACTAGAGTGTATAAAATGTATCCTTAAAGGGATGTTGCATTTGCATCATGTATAAGATGTAGTGATGTAAGAAATGCAGACTTAAGAAAGTCTGCATTGTAAACGAAAATGGCAAAAGCTAAGAAATATCTCCAATAAAAGGGCATTTCCACCACAGCTGCTGATGCCTTCAGGCTGCCTGTATTTCATGAAGATAATTTCAGATGCCAAACATTGAACACAGAGGAAATGTAGTACAGATTTTTTTCTTTATCTTTGCTATTACAATCTTCCACCTCAAAGGCACAAATCTTGGTCATGTCCATGAGTTGAGCCCAGGTCAGAACACTTCTTTATTTCGATTGATTGGAATCCTTCTGGAAAAATCGAAGGAAGACAGGACAGGGGCTTGGAAAGCATAGTTCTAAAGATTGCCCTCACTTTCCTTGTAAGTAACTATTACAGGATTCAGTCACTCCAGCAGGACAGTGTGAAAAACATCCCTGTTGACAAAAAGTCCATTTTGTTTCCTGGACATTTAAACATGCACTAAAACACTGAAACGTGTTTATGAAAAAGAAGAGTTCAATGTTATTACACATTGTTTCAAAGGACAGTTTTGAGCTTTGGAACATTGTGAGACTGCTCCTTTGGGTATCTGGTCCATTTTTGTTTGACATCTATTCCAGTAGGGCACTCAAAAGTAAAACAGCGAAGGAGAACGAACTTGACCATGTACGTGTTTTCCATTGATTTTTTTTTTATATTGAACGAGACTCGATTTGTTATTCAATTAGATAAAAAGCTCTGAAAGGAGAAGGTTTGTTTTTCAGAGCTCAGGCTTGTCATTAGGGATGGGATATATCCCCCTCTTGAAAGGCAGAATGGCTTTGAACATTGTGGTTGCTATGGCTACATTGGGCACTAGAATACATTATGGTCAGGTTTCCTTTATTGCTACTGACACCTAATTGGGCTGTCATCACCTGCTAAAGATTGGCAAAGAATTACCAGTCTAAAAGTCAAAATATATTACTAAAGTTTTAAATCACTGAAAGACACAAAATAAGACTTTATCCAATCTTTCTCTCAATATTTAACCCCTTTATCCAATAAAGGGTCATGGGGGAGCTGGAGCCTATCCTGGCAAGCAATGGGTGCAAGGCGGGATACTCCCTGGACAGGACGCTAGTTGTTCTGTTGATATACAGGCATTATTGAATTGTCGTGTTAACAACTGAATGAGACAGAAAGACAGAACAAACGTAAATAGACAGAACTCTGCCATCAGCCACAAATGTCAGATTTTAAAATCAGACATTATAATAATAATAATAATAATAATGATAATAATAATAATAATAATAATTATTATTATTATTATTATTATTATTATTATTATTATTATTATTACTTTTCTTTATTGTACTCCTTTTGTTGTTGTTGTTGTTGAAGTAAAATTCATCCTTGGCTAGAAATCTGTTAAAATAGGATGACATGAGCCTGATCAGTAGTGCAGTGGGAGTGGTATTCTGTGACTCACTCCCTGCAGCTGTCTTCTTCCTGTGTTACAAGTGTCATTCCACAAAACCATTGTGCAGGACACCTGCTGGCTCTCTGATGCTTTTTCTGAGTCTCCGGACTAACATGCAGCCAATATTGTGGATAAAAGGATTGACCTAGTCTTCAAATGGACACTGTGGAGGGGAATTTCTAATGGTGTGTGTTAACGCCAAATCCCATCACAAGGCTGAAATGTATGTGAAAGGTGTGACAATGATGAGCATGCTTTTTGCGAGGTCAAAACTTACTGAGATAAATTCACAAAGTACTGTAGTTTATTCCAAAAACCTTTTTAGACCCATTTTCATCCATTCATCCATTTTCTAAAGCCCCTTTACATAACACAGTATCGCAGTGGAGTTGGAACCTATCCTTTAAGCAATAGGCACAAGCCAGGGTACACCCTGGATGGAACGCCAGTTAATTTACCCTATAGACTGTGGAAGGAAACCAGAGTACCTAGACAAAACGTATTAAAAACATAGGTTTCCATTAGACAAACTCCATTCAGAAAACACCCTAGAAATTTAACCAAGGGCCCCAGCACTGCAAGGTACCAATGCTAACCACTGTGCCACTTGCCACCCTAGCCACATGTTTCTATTTTTAAAGAATTTATATTTTTCTAATTTAAGTCATTTATTATACTTCAAATATTTTAATGTTAATGAAATATTGCAATATTTAAATTAATACCTGTCAATCTGTTCTGTAGACCTGCTGGATTGTGGCTCTTCAGTACCAGAGTTGGCCACCTAGAGCCTAGTCAGCATACCCTTAGAAGGTGAGAGGAAATTGAGAGAACATGCAAACTCTAGTAAAAGTAATGAGTCAGGAATCCAACTCAGCAGCCAAGAGCTGTAAAGCAGTAATATAAATATCTGCCACTCAGCTGTTCTGCTTATGAGCAAAATAATTAGCAAATATTGTTCTTACTACTACTTTTATTACTATTTCATTGTAATTTTTACATCACACTAAAGCTGACAAAATCAATAATGTCCTATTTTATAAATTGCCTTTCATATTGTTTTTCAGGCTGCTTATCCGGTATTGTTACAGCAATCTGCAAAAATATAACACTTGTTAACGTTGTTAGCATTGTAAAAATAATCTTCATACAGATTAGCATAATCTTTTATTAACGTTGATCTTATATGGTAAAATTGTGTTTTTACTGTTTGCTGGTTTTAAAAACGTCTCTCTATTGCCATCTGCCTGAGAAATGAGAGAAGTTCAGCAGGGACCATTTCCAATAGTTTTTAACAGAGGATTCTTTGGACCAGAGGATACAAAGCTGCCACTCTGCTGTCTCTGGGAATGGCTCAAAAATGCATCGTTCTGTTCTTGGGTGGCTATATGAAGACCCATTGCCACACATCCAGAATAGTTCCACTCTGCTGCTTCAGACAATCAAATTAGAAGTAAAATGTTGCAAAGTCTGTGGGGTCCGCTTCATGCTGATTAATAAATTACTGATTCCTAATTGCAATCAAAACATCTCTGAAATGACAGTGTGCAGACTGAGTTGTTACACTGAATGAAATTCACCCATAATAAGCACATGAATCATTTATTTAGCCACGGAAAATAATTTTATAGATTTATTGTGGTACTTTCTGTCATCACACTGGTTCTTGTATCAGCTTCCTTTTGGGTTAATATTTAGGATAAGCCTAGAACTACAGTAGGCTGGAAGTAAGAGCTTGGCTAGTTGGGAAGGGACTGGGGATAGAGCTGAATAAGGATCAGTATAAAGTTTAACACTTTGGCGTGTGTTCGGGTTTTTGTTATATTACAGTTATATTTAGTTTTCCATTAAACTAGGTTTTGTGGGATAGAAATAAAGATTAGGCAGGAGCGAGGATGACTTTTGTTTTGTTTTGTTTTAAAAGTTAGTTTCAAGGGTTAGGATTATTATTCATGTTACAAAATTGGCTAGGAATTCAAATTGATATTACAAATGATTTTACATTGGTAATATCAGACCAATGATTGCTTTTTGGAGGTCCTATATTAAATTAAACTTAATTCAATAGATAAGTTTATTTGTCCTACTACAGCTCCACCACCAGTAAAAAGAATGTTCTTGCTGACATTCTAAACTGATAGAAGTAAAATGGATTGGAGAAGTAAAACAGCTACAGTATTTCTGCTATCCTCTGTGCAGTTAAAGCTGAATATCTGAACATTTTAAGTTCTGAACAGAGACGATTACGAATGGACCTGATACAAGTATTCAAAATCTTCAAGGTCTTCGCCAAAGTCTATGTCAAATCTAAATCAACAATATTCCAACACTACCCAGAGACGACAAGTGGAAAATATGTGAGAGTGCATTTAAAACAGACAATAGGAGGCAGTGCTCCACACAAAAGGTTGTGGTGTTATCAAATAAGCTACCTGTTATCTTGTTGAAGCCGATATCTTGGCTTCCTTCCAAAAAAACAGCTCTATGACATCTGTGTAACAAAGGAACAGATAAAGGTTTATCCCATGCTGAAAGGGAAAGAAGTGATGCACCTGAAGAAGGTTCCACAATGATTGCTCTGTGTTGTGTCTCTTTTCTTTTTTTTTATTCTGCCATCCACTTGAAATTCTTGTAACACACTAGATGAGCAGAATTGCCTCCTCTTGCTTATGTTCTTATGTATCATGTGGCACAACTGTTTTTGGTTGTGTTGAGGCCACAAAATTGTACAGCTCCAGGTTTCTTCTCCAGAAAAGCTTTTTCTGAAAAGCGCCAGCAACACCATTCATCTTCAGGCATCTCTCAGCAGCTGCCTTCTACCTTTGGAGCATGGCTAGAAAAAAAACACAAGTTCAGCTCTTCCCCTGCAGCAGCAGTAATGTAACTCACGTGTGAACATGAAGAAGGGCGTCCTCAGGGTTTCTACTGATGGGTTCATTATGAATCTTCTTTCCTTGACTGAAAGGTTTCTTTAGAAAAATGTGTTTTGCATTGATTTTTCAACTACAGTCTGCATGAAAGATTATTAAAGATCAAGATACACTTAAAGGCAACAATACCCTCCACTACAGCCTCTCAGTGTCAGAAGTAATGGAAAAATCTTGAGTTTATTGAACTGCCATAACCCAAAAGCCAATACTTTTACATCTGCAGCTGTCACGCCCTCTGCAGCCAGAGGGCGCTCCTACTCTGTTCTGTCCCTAGTTTCCTATGCTTTGCTGTCCTTCCGGTGTCTCTCTTTCTTGGGCTATATATTTCCGGGTTTCTCATTCACCTTCGCTCAGCATTGATGTTCGGATGTCCTGAGACCCGCCTAGCATCCAGGTGGCCCCACATCCGCTGCCTGAGGGCATTGGTTTCTATACGACTCCTGAACTGCTGAGCCTGGGGTAATCTCCCATTCCGCTGCTACGCATATGGGTCTTTTTCTGTTCTCCCGCCTCTCCACGGTTCATCCCTTCCGACATCTGTGACAGCAGCCCTTTAGCACTAAATGAAATGTGGAGATTTCAATATGATATAGATAGCTCTCATGCAGCAGTTCACAATTACTGACCTGACAGAATACTGATAATTTGGTTTGACCATTTCCCTTGTATTTTTTTTATTTATTTTTTTTTGAGGGGGGGGGGGGGGGGGATATTTTAATAGCACTGCCCCTGCATGGTTCATATAAATAAAGTTGCTTCTGTTAGTGCAGAATTAAAGGTAAAAAAGACTTATGCATGAATTACATATATCCAACCACAACACATAAAACATTTTTGTTGAATACAGTTAAATATATAATGTTTTATTTCAAATACGGGTTCATAAATATATTTAACTTTTATGTTGTTGACATAAGTTATATTAATTAATTTATTAGATCGAATTAATACTTATTAATTTTTAGTCATTCATTAGTAATTCGCTTTTGCCTGCTATAATAATTCTGTTAACACCTCATCTCCTGTTTGTAATGTATTACAGTCCTGTGTAACTGCAGTTCTTGTACGCCATTTTGGCTCTTTAGAGCCGTGCTCTTGTTTTGTTTTTTAGTCAATGACGTCATGAGCCTAACCAGAAAAGGAAATTGCGTTTTCATGTTGTTTTCTCATTGGTCAGTCTTCTCTTAACCGGGGGAATTTTGAATTTGTTTGCAGGAGGAGCAAAGTATAGGATGTGTTTTAATGGTTTCTTTCACTAAAGTTTGTTAGACGGTTGCACACTTTTTAAAAGTAACTTAGACTCGCTTTAACCTTAACAAGTACAATGGCTGAAGATATCGCCTCTGCAAGTACAATGCAGGCTGAAACAAACGCTGGCATTCCAGAGTTGCAAATTAAGCCTGTAGCAAAATGTGACGAGGGAGCGGCTACGTCTCTAATACAAAATGAAATACAAGAAAAGATCGATTTGGAAACAGAAGTTGAAATGGAACCTGCTGGAATCGATCAGATGCCTGGTGAAATTCTGTATATAAAGCAAGGTAGGCCGTTGTTTGTTGTTCAGATATAAAATGTACAGCCTAAGATAATTTATAGAGTGAGAGGAGCGTCTCCTGTTTTTCGCTGAGGTTACCTTAGTAGTAATTGCAACATTCCAAAGTTAAAATCGATCATATTTAAACAGGTAAAGAGGTATTACCGAAGCTATTGCAGTTACTAATGCAATCAAATTCCGATTTTTTTTCAGCTCTGTATTTGAATATCTTTCGTTGTTAGCAACGAGCTTAAAAGCAATTTTGTGTATTACTGTCGGTCTAAGTTAAACTTTCAAACTTGAGGATTTGTCCAGAAACAGATCTCCCTTTGTTTAGAGTTTTTTGGTGAACCTCCTTGTTTTGATTGAAGGGAGAAGCACCGTTAATTTGGTCTAGATAAAAACTCTGAATTACATAGTGGGCATTCAAATACGACAAAGTGATGTTAACTTGACGCTGTTTAACCAAAAGATTCCCTTAAATCTTTCAAGTATTAAGTTTGATTGTTTTGTGTTTTCTTAGTTCTTTTTCAGGAAAATGATGAAGATGAAGATACCGAGGAAGATGATGACAGTTGTAGTGATTATGGCAGCAGTGACAAGCCAGGCACAGTTTTACAGAGGGCAGAATGCACAGGAAATGTTGCTTTCCCTGACATCTTCCAGACTAACCAGCTTCTGTTTTATGAGAGGTTTAAAGCTTATCAAGATTACATGCTAGGTAATTGCTTTCTATATTGACTGTTCTCACTTTGCACTATTGTTCCAAATTTCCCTTTGGTCTTTACCAATCATGGCCTCCTAATCCCCATCTAAGAATTGGCTTCATTACTCTGTTCTCCCCACTGAGAGCTGATGTGGGTTGAGTATATTGTGTGCACTTTGGCTGCTGTCGCATCATCTGGATGGGTGCTACACATTGGTGGTGGTGGAGGGGAGTCCCCACTATCTGTAAAGCTCTTTGAGTGGAGTGGCCAGATAAATGCTATATAAGTGTAAGGTACTATGCATATTTCTTCAGAAACCTTTTCATAAAATTGAGGGATGCACTGACAGATGTTGATACTTTATTTCAGGATTGCTTACAATCCATCCTTTATGAAAACCATGAAAAGGTCTCTTTGTTCTTAAAGGTCAAAACGGCACAGTTTTGGTCAGCAGATACTCACATTGGTTTAAAAATATTTAATCTTTATGAATACAGAGTTGTGTGGCACAGTGATATGGCACACAGTGTTGCTGCGTTTTCACAGATATTTGGTTCTGGAGTGGTGTGCTGACGGTTCTTTGTTTCAAAGGAGTTTCCTCCGGTCTTCCAAAGGCATGCTGAATTGGCATTTGTAAATTGCTCCACATACTTGCGCATATGTGTCCCGTGATGCACTGTGGTGCTGTGTGGGATGTAGCCCTGTCTTGTGCTTACAGGATGTTCTGGTTTGCTGTGACCCTCACCAGTAATACTTGGATGTCTGATAATGGATAGACAGATTGCAGAAATGAGTCCTAACAATGTGTGTTTTGGTTTCCCTGAAGGTGACTGTAAAACCTCAGAAGTTAGAGATTTTACTGCAGACTACTTGGAGAAGGTTCTGGAGCCCTGTGGCTGGCGTGCTGTGTGGAGCACAGAAGTGTTTGATGTACTGGTTGAGGTATGTCTGAATGCACCATCGTGGGCACCTTCTTCACCTTTGTTTATTGCAAAAGTACAGAGAGCTTGAGGCAATAGAACTGAAAGTCAACTCTTGTAACATCTTGTACAAAGCACTGACAGGAAAACAAATTCAGGCATTTTAGGTGTCTCTTAGAAGGGTTAGAATCTTTCAATACTATTGACCATTTGGGGCACAACTAAATTTACTTGCAGTTAAAGTAAGGTAATTCTAATTTGTCTTGTTTTTGATACACTTAGCTGCATTGTTTGCCACTCACGATTGGAGTGCAATTCAAAAATAGTTGTTTGGAATGTGCTACAGATCTATGGTTTCATGAGATCAGTAATGCTTTTTCTAAAAGAAGAAAATGGTAATGTTTCTCCCATTCCCAAAAAAATCACTCAACCTTATCTTGATTTTCATTTTATAATTTCATTTTTACTTTAATCATGCCTTCCTTGTCACAAGATGCTTTTCTTAAATCAGTGCACTGGTTTGTTCTGTTTTTAGATCTTTTTATGCATTCAGTTAGCTTTATATTTTAAAAAAGTCCGGGGAACAATTGGGAGGTGTTATGCAATGTTGCTAAAAGCTTTTTAATTTAATTCTGAGATTGGTGACTCAGAAGTCCTTTCTAACTGTCATTGCAGGTGGTGGATGTGGAGTGTTCCAGTCTGAAAGCCAGGGTGGAGCTGGTTCAGCCTCTCCTGTGTGAGAGAAAAGGCTGTGAGCTCACAGAGGAGTCCATGAGGGACCTGCTGGAGGCAAAAGAACATCAAGTGCCTTTGCAGGAACTCAGTGTTGTGTTTGATGAATCAGGGGAATTCGATCAAACAGCACTTGCTTTAGAGCACTTAAGGTAAATTATTTATGCATATTTAGAACTTGTTTTACTTAGCTGGAGAAAATCCAGACAGTCCTGACTTTGTTGTTCTGTACAGAGGTTTGAAGTGGAGAATGATGAATGTGGTTCTTGGAAAAGTGAAAGTTAATGAAAGCCTTGTGAATTTCCATGAAAACTTTTGTTGTATCTACAAACTGTTACCCCTTTTTGTAACCAGTGATCCTTATTATTCTGTAGTTTTGCTTTTGTTTTTTGTAGATCAGTAAGTGGTAGTGTTTCATTGGACTCCTTTGCTGGGTCTCTCAATGATGGTGCTTTTCTTTAATGACATATAACGCCCTTAAATGATACACTTGCTAAAACGAATAGCAATATTTAACTGCTGCCAACAGAAACAAGGTGTATATATATTTTTCCAATTGGTAGGTTTTTCTACAAACATATCTGGAGAAAGTGGGATGAAGAGGATGAAGATGATGATTTCGATTACTTTGTCAGATGTGTGGAGCCAAGACTAAGACTGTAAGTTAGTAGTGGAAATACATTTGAATGTTTCTGGTGTTCTGAGCATGGATAGTGTGGTTATAAGACATTCCACAAGATGGCAGTGTCTTCAATATGATTGATTCTACTGCAGTCTTTTTTTTTGGCACTACTGTAACATTTTTACTGCTTTTTGTTTACTGTAGGAAGGACAAGGACCATTTAAAATGGTGAATCCACACCAGTTGCTGGGGTTAATAAAAAGGCTGGGGGAGAAAGGGCAGTATATCTCCATAGTTTTATAACCGCAGAAAGAACGTTCATAATTCTTTCCCAGTTTCAAAATATATAGCACTCTGTTTATTTCTTGACATAAACCTTAAAGATCAAGGTTCTCTATAATTTAGATTTGTCCTTTTAAATGTAGCTATGTTTATGTAGCATGTGAAATGCTACATTCTCCCTTACAGAACATTTTCACCTATTCACCTTTTTATTCTGTGAAATGCAGTTTCTGTGCATTCTGCAATTTCCAATGCAAGACATTTACTTTGAATTTAAGCGCTGTGAATGCCTGATTAAATGTAATGCACTGTGAAAAATTAGTCCCACGTTGTTGTGATTGCTCACATTATTTATGCATGAAGAAAAGCAGCAGCACAAGATGCATCACAAGATGAGAGACATCACAAGACCAGGTTGTTGAAGCATTCTACTCGTATTCCTACTTACTTCAAGGATTTCTTATGTGTTTGACCTTGTAATACGAATACCAGGGTTTTTGGTGCAAGACTTCCTTAGGCACTTTTGATAAGGTCATTGAGTACTGGTGTGCTGACATATACAATATCATCCTCGCACACACACTGGAAATATAGAATAAAAGGTATCTTCATATGAGGTTACCTTTTACTATTTAATGTATGTGCAAAGAAAGATGCATTTTCTGCCCGATTCCACACTGCAAAGCAGTCATAAATGTGGTATGCGCTATGAAACAGAAAATATAGATATGGAAATTGGAGAATGAGTGAATACAAAGTTTTCCTCCCCTTTTGTGGTTCCAGGTACTATGATATCCTGGAAGACCGGGTGCCCACTGGCTTGGTTGCGGAGTATCACAGTTTTCTCTTGAAATGTGAAGAGAAGTACCAAGAATTTACAAGCCTCAGAAACACCATCAACAGTGACTCGGAGTCTGAACTGGATAATGTTTCTATGGTGGAAGGCTTGAAAATGTACGAGGAGATGGAGTCTTTGAAACGCAAGCTGAAGATTATAGAAAATCCACTTCTCAGGTATCCACCGAAACTTTGAATCAGTGGCACGAATAAGGGAACACATACAGAGGCGAAAAAATCTTTTACCAACAAGTAACATATAAAATCATCCCAAGTCTTTGTCTTTATGGTTCTTGCTACAGTTTTAATCAGACAGTTGTTCAACAGTCCTGTGACAGGTACAGTATTAATCTTTGTATCTACATCACTTCTTTCCAGGTACGTGCTGGGATACAAGGTGAACTCCGGCCTGCAGTCTAGCAGAGCAAAGGGTCGTCGCCCCGGAGGAGAGAGGATCGTACATGTTGTGTCTGCTTCCATGAATGTTAGCCAGCTGCAGAATCTGATGAAAAATAAACTGTGTCCAGATTTTTCCAGTGAGGAGTTTGAGCTACAGGTATCTTTTAATGAATCCTTGTCCAAACAAAATTTAAATGTTTCTTGAGATGATGTTTACAGGTAACGGCAGGGTTTTTGGCTGATAAAATCTAGTGACAACAAGGATGGCCAGGGAAATGTTTTTCTCTTATAAATGGCTATTTTATAAATCCTTGCGACTTACTAATTTTAACTTGGCAGCAGGGATAGCCTAAATCTTAGGTGAGGTACTGTATGTCAGGTCTTCTAATTTTCATTTACACAAAAGTGGAATGTTAAGTTACTTTTGCAGTGACAGTTTGGTTTTTGACTAAAAGGAATCTTCCTTGCAGTTACAGAAATGCGAATAGTACTAGCTAATACGTTTATGAAACCCCTTTGATTGCCGTTGAAGGATTTTACTAAATGTTATTCAAATTTCAGTTCTTGAAAGTGAAGTGCTTTATTTTTTGCAGTGATGTTTCATATTCTTTTCACAGTTTCACAGTGATCCTTTGGCAGCAGTGAATGTCTGTCATGATGGTGATGTGGTTCTCGTCTGCCCAGGCCAGTATGCTGTGAATGGCTCATTTAGTATTCCAGACTCCATTGAGGTGGAAGGTAAACCACTTACAACCCTGGGTGATGGTATATCTATTGGTGGGGAAAAAATAAAGTAGTTCTCTATTTTCTTTTAATTTGATTTGGCTTTTTTCCAAAGGAAATACAAGATCTAATTATTAGTTCTGTTTTCTGTAAGGTCTGACAAGAATTGTTATTCTGGGGACTCAAAAATGTGCAGCTTTTCTGCCTGGAGTTTGAGTTCAGTTCATTCTTTCCCTAAGAATGAATTTAATTGGAACTTTTAGCTGCTGAGCAAATTACAAAAGCTTTGTATTTGTATTATTGCAGAAAAATTAAATCAATACATTGAGAGCAGGATGCTTCCTTGTGAAAATAAAATCCAGTTTGCCCTGGGGATTTGGATATTTTTATCTTAAATATTGCCTTTTAACCTTTTTTTTCATAGGATTTACTAGTTATAGTCTCAGGCACTGATGAAAGGTCAGTCAGTGCGTACAGTAAAAGTATACTTAATATAAGTATATTCTTTTAAGGTAAAGTAATTCTAAATGCTCATAAAATTAACATAAACTTGTAAAATAGAGGATGAGTGTACTTCGTAAGTAAATTGAGCTTGATGGTGCAATAACTATTTAATAATGAATGGGGATAATGTATAAAATGGAGTGCAGGGGAGTAAAAGATGTAAGTGCTCTGTCAGTCATGTTATGCAAATTGAAGACCTGGAAAGTCAGATAGTAAGAACTCCAAAGATTGGAAAGGCTTTTAACTGGCATTCCTTTTTAGCCTCCCCACAGTGCAGGGAATCCCTGAAAGCACAAGTAAAAACTATGAAAATAAAACTGCTGCTAGATGCTCAGGAAATGGCAAGATCTTTTTATATTTGGCATAGTTCACAGTGCTGTACTTGGGTATGTGTATGCTCATGGAGATTAATTTATTGATAGGTAGATGGCATATTAAATGTAATGTATTGGTCTTGAATTAGTTGATATGGGAGAAAATAGTGTAGTTGAGTTTTTGTATGTATTTTGACCATTTTTTTATAATCAATCGGTTTGAAAAATTGTCATGATTTTCAAGGAGCATTGGTAGAAATTTGGTGGCTTTAATTGTGGTGAATGTGGTTTTCTCATGGTCTACATTCATGTTTTAGACTTGCATATCCCAGTAACTCAATAGTTTGAATTTCTCCGCAAGAGCAGCTATGTACAGTACAATCTTAATGACTAATATTTCCTTTGCTTAGCAAAGCTTTTTGCAATATTGAACAAAGGTCTTTCACAAAACCTGAAAAGTACATTTCGTCCTCATATTTCTTCATTTAAAGTTTCTCATATGTGTTTTGGGATTCTTGTTTTATTTTAATAAACTATCAGTTATGTATGTTTTGCACCCTTATTAAAAACTCATTAAAGGCAAATTAGATTTTTGTTCTTCTCTTATGCATTTGTGCAATTTATCAGCATCGTGGTTATCTTAAGCTATTGGCAGTATGTGTACCTGTCATGGTTTTTAAAATATGTCTGATCAAGCAGTTGCATTCTTCTAACATTCACAGATCAGGTTTGTTCTGCTCCTGAAAATCTGGGTTATTCTTCCAGGACCTATGTTGATTGTTTTTTTTTCTTCTCAGGGTTTGGTTTACCTGATGATGTTGTCATTGAAAAGAAAGGAAAGGGGGATAACTTTGTGGATTCAACAGGTGCCAATGTCAAGATTTCCAACTTGAAGTTTATCCAGCATGATGCAATTGAGGGCATTTTATGTATGTAATATTTGATTTTATTTGGCCTTCAAAAAACCACATAAATTATTTTATGGCCAATGAATATATACTTGACATCAAAAGAAACCAATCATAAAAGAAACTGGATTTGTAAGGAAAATGACCATCCTTTTTGTAATAGGTGCACTGACATTTTATTGTACAAACATGACATGAGTAAATTAAGCTGATTTATAATCAATAGGGTTGATATTATTGAAAGCAATGGGGCAGTAGCTTGTGCAGGTTATCATTGGAAGTTATATTTTTTCAGGTCTCGGAACTTGATCATTGTAGCATTGGGCAGTCGAGTTGCTATCAAATCATTTGTGGATTTCTACAAGGATTAAAAACTCCTGTCCAGACAATTACAATTTAACAACCCTACCAATTGGTCTGCACTGCACTCCCTGAAACCCACAGGTGTGGTATGCACAAAGCATAGATTTCTAGGACTCTGTTACTGGCAGTTTGAGTCATATTGCCAGTGCAAAGGAGTTGTTCTGCAGATAAGTGGGGAAAATTGGTTTCCTTCTGAATTTCTTTCTTGATTTTTGCCATATATGACATTCAGTTGCATAAATTGCCTCTATTGTAGTCAAAACATCTTGTACTAATGAAGAGATTCAGTGCTTATGAAAACATTAACGTCACAGTAGTATATCCCAGGCCAGTCTCGAATGATCAGTTTATCAATTAAAATCTGTATGGTTATATCTGTATAACATGCAAATACATAGTGATGTTTCACATTATGCTCTGTATATTAACTTGTCCTGGCCTGTTGGCCTTTTCTTTTATAAAGAATTGTAAACTATTTGTATTGGTTAAAATTAAAACTCCAGCTTTTTAAAATCCAGAAGTATTTTTTCCCCCAATATATTAGTGATACCTCTATTACATTGACTTCTTAAACTGTCCCATAATGAATTAAAAGTAAATTAAATTCACATCATACATCAAAATAATGTTATATAAGTTGCTTTAATCTTTTATTTTTTTGTATTTTAATTGAGGGTGACTGGATGTAAACTGACAGTTTTCCATTAGGGTGCTGGTGTATTTTTGTCAACACTTATGATTGGTCTTTTAAGGTGTTCGTCAAGGAAAAATGCTCTTGGAAAACTGTGTGTTCCAATGTGAAACAACAGGAGTTATTGTGCGGACATCGGCGGAATTGACAATGAACTTGTGCGACTTATATGGAGCAAAGGTAAAAGTGAATTTCCCTGACATGTTCTGAAATTCCTGTCATGTTTAGGATTCTGTTTAAAGTAACATTCTGTATTATTCTTCTGAGTTTTGATTGAGAATTGGCTTGTTTGTAGGGTGCTGGTATAGAAATATATCCAGGCAGTACCTGCAGTCTGGTTGGAAATGGAATTCACCATTGCAAAGAGGGAATACTTATCAAGGTGAGAGTACATTATCTATGCCTGAATTATATCAGATGACTTGTGAGCATCTATTAACTCTCTTTGAATTCCCTGCTCCTTGTTAATTCATTTTTGTCTGTTTGGTTATTCCATTAATAACTATTTTATTCCATTAAAGCGTTTTTCTTTAAATCTAGTTCCAGTAGCAAACAGTGCATTATCTACTTCCCAAGATAAAATTGGATTCTGTAAAAAAGATTTAAAAGTAGTTACAAAAACAAAGATCATACATTTTAATTACCTTAAGTTGCGTCTTATGCTCTTATCTTAGGCCCTGAGGTTCTCTACTCATTTTGTCCTTATCTTTTACTGTCTGTTAGTTATTATTCACTGTTAGAACTGTTTGGCAGCTGTCTTTTTGTGCTTTGCTTCAGGACTTCACTGATGAATTATATACTATGCCTAAAATTACTATGACGAACAATGTGATCCACAACAATGAAGGCTATGGGGTCATCCTCGTTAAACCAACTGATCTGACTCGAGTGAGGAAGTGTACTGAAGCAGTTTTTCAAGGTACCCATTTCTAATTTTTGCCACTTTTAATTTTTTTCCATTTTAAAAGCATAAATTCAAGTTAACCACCCTGCAATACTAAAAAAAAGTGCTCAGTTTTTCAGAATATAATATCCATGAAAATGTATTCATGTGAATACAATTTTATTAAAACCCCAGAGGGGAAAAAGTCCTGTCCACAATGATTCTTTTCCCCCTTTTGTTCAGTAGAATTAACATTTTTTCATAACTCTGCGCCAGTTTGTGAAGAAAGTATATTTAACTAATATAGGCCTGACCTTCAGTCAAGGGCATCCACGAATGAAAATGCTTAATTTCTAAATGAGGTTGGGAGGATGCATGGCTTTAAATAACAAAAGACCGTTTTCAGCTGCCTCACAGAATTTAATGGAATATTCAGTAGGATGCCATTTGAATTTCTATGAGTACAATTGTTGCAGTGCATAGCAGGTGAATGTGAGAAAATGCCTATAATTTTAAATTTTAAGCTTCATTTGGTAAAAAAATGCCATTTTAACTAATGTATGTTTCATTAGGTTGTTAATGGATATTTGTAGTTTTTTACAAAAAACTTTTTAAAAAAAAGCATGTTCTTTTGAGATTTAAAATTCACAAATTTATAGTTAAACATTTGAGAATGAAATCTCCTGACTGATTACTCAGATTATTCTAGCTGGTATTTTAAAAGCTGGTGAGGGCATTACTATGCTGTGGATTGATGTCCTGATTGAGTTTTAGTATTAAGGATGAATGCAGAACACACATTATTGGTAAGTAGAACTGACAGTTTGCTTCTGGTGTAGTTATACCTGCTAAACCTGAGAACTTTAAATGCACTATTAATCAAATGGCAAATTTCAGTCTGATCACTTTCAGATTCTAAACTTGGATGAATGGCATAGTGAGATGTAACTGTGCATGGGCACCCTTGACACTTTCTTACACAAATTGAGTTTCATTGTCACACAGACTGTGGCCTCAGTTCAGCTCTGCTTGGTCCATTTACTCTTCTCTGTGCACAGCAACTTTTTTTCTGTATTCAGAAAATAAATTGACAGAGTGTTCCCATTTGTCTGCGATACATTCTCAAGGAATTTACAGTATAACTGCCCTAAGGCCAACAACATTGTTGCTTTATTTTTTGGTATGCCTGCTTCACAACAAAATGCTAGATTGCAAAATCCATTGCCGTTTATTCCTCGATTAATTGTTGGAAAGAAAAAGAGAAACATGTTTAGAAAAGGGTACTTTACAGAATGTACTATTTGGAAGTGATGTATTGCAACTGAAAAAAGACCAGTTCTTTTGTATCCTGGATTATATCTATATAATAAACATTGGTTGTCGGCTGTTGCCTCACATTTGCTTTCCAGATGAGTTGCAGGAGAATGGAATAGGTCAGAAAGAGGAAGCCAGCCTGGAGGCAGAAATGGCCAGTGCTCAGACAGAGCGATGTTTGATGGAAGGAAAAGCACAGGAAGACAAGCCAGGTCCTCCAGAGTTCACAGAGGGCAACGATGTCATTAAAAATGAACTGGTGGCCACATCTGCCAAGAAAAAGCAGTTGCAGAAGAAGAAGATGATGGAGCTGGGAATAACGCAGCCAGATGACAGTTTGATGTCGCAGGAAATGTTTGTGTCAATTGAGGGAAATCAGTTCAGGCGGAATGGCAAAGGAAGTTTTGGCACTTTTTTGTACTGAGTTTTCAGCAATCCTGTTGTAGGGTGAAAGCGCAGATACAAAACACTAAATATTGCACATATACAGTATATTTATTCTTTTATTTAAAGAACTTGACAGCAAAATACACTTTCACTGAAAGAAACCAGACTGCTCAAAGAACTTTTACATTTTTATCTGGTCCTTTTAACTTAGTAAGACTGCTTCAAGCAGGAGTTGAATATTCTGCTGTGCACTAATGCAATTACGTTTACTGTAAAGAGCCTTTTAAGTAGTACTAGTATTTCCTTTTATTTTCATGCACTAAATGCTGTAAACGTTTATATATGAATGATGAACAGTAATTACTGCATGCACATGGTTTAATTTTCTTAAACTTCACTAGCATTTTGTCTATGGGGATGGGAATATAATTACTCACAAATTAGGGCATCGTTTTGATTTCATCTGTTCTTGGGGACAAGTTGTCATTTTTGTACTCGATCACCAATGTGTTATTGAATTTGTGTTATTGAGGGTTTGAATTGAGAAGTTTCAAATAAAAATTAACAGGCTTGTATCTTTGTTCCATCAATATTCTAAGTTATATTGAATAGAGCTTTCTGTGGCTTTCTTCATTAATTGCAGTGTCAACAGGACATAAGAAAAGCTATTGGGTTTACTGGCTTAAGGCTCTACCTTTTGTATGCATCCTTACTTTAGACGGTTGCAATTAAAGTTTAATTCCAATTGATTACATTGCTGGGGATTAAATGCCCACCAAAACCTCATTACACTGCTGTCAGTTTAATTAAATATATAATTGACTGTCCCACCAACCAGTATACATTTTGTAGCTTCTTTTGAAGCCATAAATCTTGCCTGGAGTAGTTCTACTCTCCACTAAAACTGAGGTGGTGTTTAATAGTGTAAATGATAATTATTTAAATGCAAATGGCTTTTATCTATTGGCTTCAAAGCACTATGGGGGAAGCATACTGACAAAATCAAATTGATGGCTTCTATTTTGGGATTTGCTTCACCACTATTTCAATGATCCTTGCTGTGTGGGTGTAAGTTGCTGCAGTCGGAGGGCAGTTTTTAAAAAAAAAAAACATTGTGAAAAGCCTGTAATTGCTAAACTGCCTTTTGTGGCATTTTGCTGCATGTAATTCTTTTGTTGCAAAAGCTTGATTTTTTTTTTTTGTTCACAGACCAGTAGGAAATCTGATGAATTGAATGCAGTTTGTTTGTATGGGTATTTCGTACATTACAGTATAATTGGTATGGGATTGATAAGTGCTAATGATGTAGCCTATAGAGTTCAGAAATTATTGTTCACCTGCCGATTATGAAATGCCCATTTATGTTGGTGTTTATTTTGAAGCAGTGACAAACCAAATCATAAACCCACTTTTATTAAGGTCCGTTACCTGTTTGTGAAAGTGGCATAAACGGCTTGCTTTAAAGGAACTTCACTTTGACCTGCGCCAATCTGAACAGAAAAATAGCCGCAGCGCTAAACAAAAGACTGATGACTGTGGTCATCGCTTCCTACTTCAACATGGATGCGAGTTTCCAGATCAGAAGTTACTGTAACTTGCGAACCCAAGATTGATGTTTGTCTTTTTTTCTTGTGTCCCAGGTTACGAATAGCATTAGTGAACCAGTACTTTTTGATCAGTTCTTACAGTTGCTATGTCGAACGGTTCTTGTAGCTTGTGTTTGCTTGAACTGCTCGAGATCATTGAGATATGTGCATGCTACAGAGGAGATTTTTGTCTAATTTGGGGACAATGTTTGTCTGCTGTTACTCTTGTAGTTTTTACAGAAAAACCTAAATCAGTACTAGCATAGAATAACAGCAAACATCCTAAACCTCTAATGTGGTTGATGATGCTTCTGATCACTGACAGTCACTGTCTAGTATGTGAAGCCTTTAGTTTGTTTTTTCAATTATCTCTGATGTGTTATAACTTGATCATTTAGTCTTTGCATTAGTTTACTGTAGATTAATTAAAAGCCTATTAAGACCAGCACCAAGTAAATATTGCTTTGCCACTCGTTTAGCATATTGCATGTCCTCTTGAGTTACTTAGTATATTATATTTGCTGGTTTAAAAAAACACTTACATTAACAGCACTCATCCTTTTATAAGCAGCCTTTGGTGTCTTTCAGTGCTGTAGAAATGGTCATTGAAACGATAATTGTAAAAGGGGAGATAAATCATTCCTTCTGCATTTAGGGTTCTTTCATTGCTGACTGCTAAGCTGTAAAACCATTTCGTGAGGAATATAAATTTAAAAACTTTTTGCTGCCCTGAATGATTAGTGCAGCTTTTAACAATGCTGTAGCATTAACTAATCTGAGTGTAACCAGATTTGTAAAACCTAAAAAGACTTGAGAAGGATACTGATGTGTCCTACTTAAAGGTCTCGTTTAATAAATGCTTTTTTCACAGATCAGGTCTTTGTGGGGAAAAGGACGTTTTTGGCAGCACTTATATTGCAGATATGGGATATTCAAGATGTGTTTTACATGGACATTAGGCTCATTTAAAAAAGATTCTGGTAGTGGTGCTGACTAGTGATTTTGTATTTAAAGATCATTTATATTTATCACTCATTGGTTTTTAAAAAAGAGTTCCTTAGGAACTTGAAAAGTTCATTTTTCACTTCATTTTACAATGCCTTTTCTAGATTTAGGTAATGCATAGTGCAGCGTATTGATTTTATGTTCACAATTCCTAGGATTTATTTTTTTACTTTCAAATATTTTCACCTTAATTGGAACTGAACACACTGGCAGTGTTTCAAGAGACAATTGTTTAAGGTTGATTGTCATTTTTTAAAATCGAAATTTGTCTATGCTTCTAGCCTTTTGATAAGTACTATTGTAGGTATTTTGGTGTCAGAAATTCAGGCAAAATGTTTGTTCTTTTTGTCAAAGATCATTGAAATGTCAGGTTTTTTTAAGACAAATCTATCATTGCGGGCTTCAAATAAGATGGTCTACAAAGTCCCATTCTTTAAAGTGATGAAAATTATTGATTTACTTTAATGCAACAGAATGATGGAGATCTAGCAAAAGAATGAAAGCATCTGGAAGCCTTTTGTGATAGTTTTATCTTTAGTACCTGCTTCTATTTCTAAGAAGACCAAAGTGAAAGCTGGGGGGAGTTGAAGATGCCTCAGGGGTGTCTTTGAATTTCTCCAGTTCTCAAGTCGAATTTTGTGGAGAAAGATACGGCTGAAATAAGTCTTGTGGCTTCAAATTCCAGTGATATACTCTTACCTGTTACAAAGCTGAAATACCTCATTTGTGGCTTCTATGGTTGCTATGACTTTCGTCACCCTGAAATGATCTGAGCCATGGATTCTACTAACCATGCTCAGCAAGCAAGCTTACTGTTAGAGGGTGATTAGTTTGAGCAATGTGCTTGCTTTTTATTAAGATTTATTGAAAAGCTGGACCTGTTATTGAAATGTAATGCAGAGTCTGCAGAGGATTTAGAATTTAATATTTGGTTACTTGTATGTTGTGGGCAAGCGGAAACAAAGTTAAATTAGTTTACCAAGTCATTTTAACACTGTGCAGTAATCTGATAGATCCAATGGCCTATACAGTTATGTGAAATGCAGAGTTTAAAAAATTCAATTACCAACATCTTTAATGTTGGTAAGAGGGTCCATGCCCTTCTTCCTAATAGGGAAGACTAAATGGAGGCCCACAGCTTTTAATCTTTCCTTATGTTAGTCTTTTTGCTTAAAATTAAAATGTTATTTGAGAAATGGGAGATCAGGTTTTCTACCTATTGATTGCAATTGATGTCTTATCAAATATTGGGCCTCTACGTGTAATAACTATTGGGGTGCTAGCCGTAAAGAGGAACAACAATGAGATGGATCCTAGTGAAGTGTAGTGGTTAAGGATCTTTTCTCATACCCTTGGTGGGGCACTGCTGTTGTACACTTGAGTGGTATACTTTATTCACAATTAAATTACTTCCAGTAAATGCAATGTTGCATTAATGGTTATTCTGAGATTTTGTTCACAGTTGACTTAGATCTGACTTGTCTAAGGGTTTAAACAAGACTCAGATGCATATTTACATGAACAGGACTAAACATTAGTCTGTTCTCCCCTTAACTGATTTGTAATTAGTTTAAGGTATGAAGGTTTATATAGATTTTTTTTCCTCAGAGCAGATTCTTGATTTGATTACTTAGTTTCTAGAGAGAGTCGTTTTATGGTTTACTGTTCCTCTGAGTTTCTGCACTAGACAGTAGGAAATGCCTGATGTGTCTGTCTGACAGCTGGTGGGCTTTACACCAGTCTTAAAAAAAAAAAACATTCAAGTAACCAATATGCCTGTAATTGTCTGTTCTTGCATCTGTGCGGGGAGATCATAGAGTTTAATCGGGGGTCACATTAAAATGAATCGTCTGAGCTGAAAATTGAATTAGGGGTCTCCTGGCTCTAAATGCTCTTCTTAATCAGCCAGAGGAGAGGTGTGTCTAATCAAAGTCTATGGTATGATTCAACTAAGGAAAAATTCAGTTTATGAGAAATAATGGGAAGATTAAGAAAACCATGTTGATAACAGTAGATTTATTTGGCACGTAGGCAGAATTAATTATGAAATTTGTCTTGCTCTGCTGTTAAAGCTTCCTAAACTCATCAAAAGTGCATGCATACTGTAAATACACAGCATATTGCTGTATCTCTGTACGTTTTGATGCAAAATAAGTTTTTAAAGTCAAAGTTTTTTAAAATAATATAATTGGATATAAGTAGCAGCCAATGCTGAGATATCTATATATTTATACTACTAATACAGAACCTTAGGCCAAATACCTGTAATATGTATTGCATTGTGATTAGAAAGACATTCTGGCATGTTCAAGCAAGTACTGTATGTGTTTGCTTCATATTGTCTGTGATGATCTGTTTAGGCTCTATTTTTATAGAACTGATTATTGTCCCCATATCGGAATCTCATCAGATTATATTTGAAATTGGCATTTAGCTTGGTGTTGATTTACCCTAAACAGTGGGAGAATCAATTGTTGGGAAACTTCCTTTATCTCAACAAACATAAGCTCTTACAAAATCCATTTTGATGCCAGTTAAGGGGAGTTGTTTTTGGTATACTTTATTACAGGTAGTCTATCCATCGTTTAAGATCTAGCAAAATTTCTATGTAGAAACACCGGCTCTGATGGAAATAAATGAAGAGACCTGTGCCTGCTCTCTATAATGTTATCCAGGTATGCTTATGAATAGGACAGAATTAGGTGTTGCTGTGCTTTTCCCAGTGAGGCCCCCCTCTCTCATCTCCGTGGTACAAGCCATAGAGAAGCCATTCATGTTGTTGCACTAATTTAGGGATGTTTTTCTTCCTGATAAGGAATAATTCCCAGGATCGGGATGCAGCCAGCTATCATGATATATGCCATTTCTTGGAGCCTGGTTGTAGTAGTGAGACTCTAAGCACATCTGGATTATGGTCCTAGAGTCAGAGGTCATGGTCAATCATTCCTCAAGTTGACTGACCAATCAGGAACCTGCAGGGTGTGGAAACCCCAACTGCCCGGCAACCTCCTGACCAATCACCAACCATATTGTCCTCCAGGACTGGTTGGGAATCAAGCCAGGAGACCACGGATTGGATACTACTAAGACAGAGCCTGTCAGCTGTTCCTTCGCTGTCCGTGCCGGGAGATACAAATCCATAGTGGATGAGCATAAATCCAATATTCGACATTGCCGATCTCGAGAATTCAACTGTTATCTCAACACAGATTGATATCATTTTAATTCATATAAGTAAAGTATTTACTTATGAGTATCTAATGTAGAATCTGAGTTAATGAGACTGAGAAACGAGATATTGTAGCTGAAAGGTATACGCTCTACGACCGAAACGTGTTATCGTTCTTCTCTTTTCAGCATGGAATAAACATGCTACTTGTTCCTTAATATATGTATTTTGTGTATTTGAACCAGTGTGTGTGTATCTCTGATGATTCTGACAGTTGATTCCTAATAGCCAAACGAACCACCACATTATTTACTGTTACAATTGAATTGTCCCAGTAACTTCACAAAACTCCTACACAGGATAGCCTGTAAGAAATATGAGGGGACATGTACTGTATATCTAAACCAAAATAATCAAACAAATAAGAAATTCTGGGGGCCTAGTTTGTCCTGTCAGTTACGTCTCCTAGAGATGAAAGAGCAAAGCAGTCAGATGTAATAAAGTGTATGACACTAAAAAGAGTTAACACATTAGATTGATACATCAAGAACTGAAAGAAAGCTGCCAATGACTATAAAAAAAGTGTATTTCAACAGTAAAGCTTGTGCTGTAAATGAAAGGTTTCATTAAAAGCAGTTTTCTAGCACAGAAAATAGGGTATTGTTTGTTCATTTTTTATTTAGTTTACTCTCAGAAAATGAGCTGATTGTTTTCATAAACTACAGCAAGACAATGGTTAACACTTTTTTGATACTTCTATTGTTGTGCAAATGCACTTCTTTGGGGAGTAATGTAAGACTTTAATTTCAAATGTGGCAAACAACCACATTATAAAATCCACTTTGTATGAGTGTGTGCTCAAATGTGCCTTTTGGACTCAAATTAACTCAAATAAAATGTCCTTTACAATTACACCAATGTTGGACATAAATGCAAATCATGATGTTTGACTGCCAAATCATTTGCTACTTAAAATGGCAATGACAGGAGAACTATAATTGCATTCTCCTTGGATTTTGTTATGCTCTAACCGATCACTGTTTTTTTTTAGTTATTATATGCTGCATTTACATTACATGCATGATTCTTGTGTACGTTGGTCGATTTATTTAATAATTGAAGGCAGATGAACTTGATCACACACAATATATGTCAGTGTTTCTGGAAATCTGAAAACCACCACAGAGTTTGTCTTATATTAGATAATGCAGGTAAAACCATTTTAAGATTGTCCTTGCATTTTACTGTGAAATATAAAATCCAGGGCATCAAACCGTATTTTAACTTATTAATTGTCTTGTTTTAAAATAGTATTTAAAAGTGGTTCAATTTGTGTTTACATTTTATAGAATGAATGCACAAGGCAAACAAAAAGTAGAATTTCTCAAATGTTTATTTCCGGACTGCCTCTGTCTGACACATTGCAACAGGAGTAACAGTACAAAAAAAGTATTTTCTGTGATGTCAGAAATGATGTCAGAAAGGCCACGCTCCAGTTCATGTTAAACTTGTTCCTGCTGTGTAACAGATCAATAGCTTCAAAATTCTTCATAGGTTTTTCACCACAGTTTGCCTGTTTAATGACTGCAATATCTCACACCATCTGTCATATTCTTGGGCCACAGCAGGAACCCTCTTCAATTGTACAGGATTAAAAACTATAATTGTCAGCTCCTACTCCCCAGCTCTTGGCATGCTGCCTCTGCTTTTGATGGAATGCTTTTTGGATTCACAATTTCAAGGGGTAATAGCAATATATATATACATATACCTTAATTATAATCCAAAATATGAGTACAGTGATACAGATGTTGGAATCAAATTGTTACAATGTGCTGTTGTGGGCTGCATCTGTATTTAAATGGAAATACACAGAAGCAATTTTCCTCCAGTCCCAAGGTAAAAAGTGCCACCTGTTAAGTTCTTCACTTGGGGTCGGTATTGTTGCAGAGCTATTCCAGGTGGATAAATGCGAAAGGAGCCCCACTCCTTCTCTTCATGGCATGAGAAATTTTGCATAGCCAATTGACAAAGTGGACCTTCGGGAGCTGGGAGGAAACTGGAGCACCTGAAGAAACTTCACACAAGAAATTTAGATAATCAAGGGGAGAGCATGCAATCTCCACACATAATGTGCTCCAATTCTGAATCAAACCCAGGACATGTAAGGCAGCAGTAATAACTGCTACACTACTGTGCTAGCAGCTGTCAGCTGTTATAAGCCTTTTACAAAATTACTTAATATGTACAAACATTATACTGGCATTGACATCATTTTTATATTATGAATTATTTGCAGATTTTGTAACAGCTTAATTATATTCTATTGTTTTCTGGAAATGCCTTCTAAAGTCATGAAGAATCTCGTATCAAAATCTGATTAAACATGATTTTCTCAGTAGCTTAAGTGCCTTGAGATTCTGGCTCTGTCTTTGCTCATTACTGCTGTGCCCATCTATTTTAAATTACTCCTTTGCTCTCTGATCAGTCCAGTGTTTTGAGTCGGTTTGTCTGATATGTAGAAACTTAAGGTGCACCTGTCTGTTTTACGTTTCCCTTTAAACAGCCTAGAAAAAACTGTTTTAAGTCAGAGCAAATTGTTACATTCTACAGTTAGGCCTGCTGAACTGTGACAGCAGTTCCTATTCCTCTGATGGGAATTCATAGGTGCAGAAAATCCACCAAATTTGCAGCATTTGTTACAACAGATAATGATGGTGTGTGACATGTAATTTAAACTGCTAATAGGCATCCACTGATTGAAGAGAACGAAAGACAGGTATGTAATGCAAAGAAACCACAAAATATGAAAGTTGACTTTTATTATTCCTGTCATGAATCTCTGCTAATTTGCAATTTTTCATCAAGGTTTTATTTCTCATTAGTATTTGTCCAACGTTTAAGCAGTTTGTAAGAAATTTATTTTTAGAGATTGTCAACTGCTTATTAAATAGGAATGTTGCAGTCATTTAGTGCAAGGCCTTGAGCAATGAGTTTCTTTGCACTCTAAGATACTGCTTGCTTTTTATCAAAATTATTCTCAAGTAAACAACACTTTCCTGCCAATTGATATTTTGCAATGAAGTGGAAGTGCTTATGTCGCTGACATCTGTGAACGGAATCACAGGTGTAATTCATCTTATTATAATAGTAGTAGTAATAAACTATTTTATATTAAGGGTGGCTTCTCAAACTGCTTTACAGAATGACAACAGCTGCACAATGAAAATACACAATGAGAGGATACAATAGATGGGGGTACTGAATACAGTAGGAGCAGAGGGGTAAAGAACTGAACCAGTTAAGTAAAGGCTCTTCTAAAGAAGAAGGTTTTGGGTCTGGATTTGAAAGAGTTTAGAGAAGGTGACTCTCTGATATCCTTAGGGATAGAGTTCCAGAGCTTTGGGGCATAACAGGAGAAGGCCCTGTAACCCATACAGTGTAGACGGGCTTGGGGGACAGTTAGGAGACCAGAATTAGAAGAGCGAAGGTTGCGAGGTGGGAAGTAGGGCGATAATAGTTCACACAGGTACTGAGGTGCCGAGCCATGCAGAGCTTTATAGGTGAGCGTGAGGATTTTAAAGAATCGGGCTGTTATGGAAGGCCTTTGCCATCAAAGGTTTCTTGTGATCACACCATGTCCTTAGGTTAAGTTGTCAGCAGTTTACCATTGTATCTTTTGATCTATTTCTATTTGCATTGTTAGGAAAGTTTCAGTCTGTCCATATGGAATCTGTGAGATAAGAAGAAGTATAAAAAATAATTCCTTTTAAAAAGATGTTTCCATATGGAGGGAGATTGTGAAGATTATAACAATTTGACAGATTCTTAGTGTGGAGCATAAACTCTATAGAATTGCCTCTTTTTGTAAAATTCTTAAAACTCTTGCTCAGTTGTGTTTTCAAAATGTAGCATTCATGGAGTTAATCTTTATTTAAAAAAGCACATGTATGTAGCTATGCTAACATGATGCCCATTACTTGTAATTATTTTTTGTTTCACTCATAAAATCCTTTTGACAGAAAAATTCTGTATGGACCTTGTTTTCTAAAGAATCTACAGTACATACTTCATGTTCAGTGAAATTAAAGGAATCTGACATTGTCAAAAGGTGACAAAAAGGAATTAAATTGCAAGACTGATATAGTTAGAAATGTCATATAGTTTTTTAATTCTGTTGTTTACAGGTTGCCACCCAGCAAGTGGCTTCATTCACACCATTCTCTCGCTATTTTCGTGTTTCCTTACATCACCTCTGTTACTCGTGGCTTGCCAATGGCAAATCTTCCCCTTCATGTCTCCAGTCAACTTGCTTTCAAACAAAATGGTGTCCCTTGTTCTTCCCCTGCAATCCACGAGATGCCACCTTGAACTTGAACAAAACACGGTTAAATTGGACCTTTATGGTGTGCTTAATGTCTCCAACAGTGCTCTTATAAAATGTCCAACAGGCTACTGGATTAATTCTTGAACAAATAGAGGCAACAGAAATCAAAGGATGCAACTTTTTTTCCCCACAAAAAAATATCAGCTCTTACTGCATGTTTTGCCATGCTTACTGGACAAGAAACAAGAAAACACATTAAACTAAGTTTTGGTGTGAATTTTCCTTTTGAAGTTTCAAACTTTTTGAGAAAAGGTGACCTTATTTAAAATGACATTTAATTTTATCCACCCATCTATCTATTGTGGTGTGGCTGAAATGCCAACAGCAGAATTATTTTAGAAAAATGATTTAATGTGTAATAAAAAGCAGATTAGCTTTGTCTAGTACCTTGTGTTCATCAAATCCTTTGTTTCACACTTTGTGCTGTTTGTTGAATTCCAGATTTTGTCATTTATTTGAGAAAAGCAGTAGAATTATCCAATATGTCATCCCTGAGATTTTGAATGTTTTCCTTGATTAGAACCACAGCTACATGACAAAATGCAAAATCCTAGAATTAATGAAAATCTAGTTTCTGAAAGCTAGTTACTCTAGAATTTTTTTATTTTCTTTTAATGCTACAACATTATACATTCTGTATTTAATATTTTTCCTCAGCTGCTCCATGTAAGTAAGCAATTAGACCTCGCATTGAATAATTTGATGGATGTATTGGAGGTGTTCACTATTTTCTAATAATTATGTGTTGTTTTTTTTCATAGAGAGACTTTCAGAAGCCCAGCATGTGTCCTCCCTCCTTGTCTCATTACTGTTGACAAAGCATGGATTTATGTATTCTCTGGCTGCAGGTGGTAAATTATATACCAGGAATCGTAGAAACTCTGGTATTATGTCATTCTTAAAATACTTAACTATTATTGCAGTGTATGAAGAACAAAAGGTAACTTTGTAAAAGACCTTTCCTGGTACTTACAATTCACAGCGACACTTCTGACGTTAGCCCATTGTACCTTACAATGCTGTAATTCACTATTTAGGGAGGTAAGTGGGGTGGGGTCTTTCAATGTCTTTTCTCTTTTATATGTAAATGCAATGCTACTGTGGCCATTTTAAAGGCCCTTTTTGTTATTCATAAGTTAAAAGATTGCAGACATTGCTAATTGTCAAGGAGACACTCTGTGCAGCCTCTGATTGTATTGAGTATTATTTTAAATGGTATTTAGGGATTTTCTGTAGCATGCTCATTAATCATTATAATCATTATCGTCATTGTGATCTTAATCATCATCTTAACAACCAGCACTGTTGTCAAGGGCCGGAAAAACAATTTAATTGTCCTTTTTTACAAGTCCACATTAAGCTTTAGTTTTCTTTTATAAAATTTACTACTGTATTTACTGGAAAACATAGCCCTATAAGACAGCAAATACTGAGCATAACATGCTAATAACCAAGAGTCCAACTAATTACAAATGAAAACATAAGTTTTATTGGGGTTTGATATATTACATATTAAAAATGACCTATTAGAATATTTACTTTAATAAGATTTTTAATCTTGACAAAATCTATGCAGAGCAAATATCCTTTTGTGTGCTTCTCCATTTATTTCTCCTCAGCTGATTAACAACTTACAATGACCCACAAGTGAAATATTTTCTAACCAATTCAATCTCTTTTGTCTGTGACTTTGGGTTTCTTCAAGGTGAAAACCATAAGACAACAAGCATTTGTGCCCTAACCTCACCACTTAGTTAACTGTTATGCATATGTCATCCATTCAGTTACATCCATTTACGTTAGATTAGTCCAAATTGTAAGCTAAGATACCAAAATGGCTTTGATAAATTGCTTGTTACAGCACCATCACCAGATTTGCTGAACCTTTGAAAGTTCTCAAGAGCATCATGAATTTTAAAGACTTACTCTTTGAAACACTAATAACTTAAAAAGTCTTAAATGTCTTTTTTTCATTAACACAAGCCATTAAAAATACCTGTAGATGGACCTTTAACATCCAAAGTTGAAAATATCTTAAAGGGCGATGTATTTAAACAGAATAGATTTGCATATGCCTATATTTGAAAAGGTGATCTTTTTAATATGTTCTCATGGTAAATTAAAGGACACGGCAGCTGGCTCTCTTCAGTCCTTTTATAGTCTCTGCCGTGTTCACTGTTTGTTGTAAATTGTCTGTTTGTCTTTAGCTCCAGGTTTCCCTGAGCTGAAATAACAGCAAACATGAACGAACGTTCTGTATGGAAACTTACAGAACATTAGTTTGTCCACTAAAATGACAGGGTATGTCTGCAGTTCATTGCATGTTTTAATTCAAAAGGCTCTGTTTAAGCAAGAATTAGGTTAGTTAATAATTTTATTGAAAAGGTTAGAAGCATGAGTTACCATTTGTTCTGTTACTGATACAAAATGACACATTTTGTTGAATTGTAAATTTCTGAAGTAAACTTTCATAAATGAAGTTTAATGTCAACGAAAACTAAAAAGAAAAACCTAAATCTAAAATATATTGATATCATCATCATCTTTGCAATGGGAATCCCAAAATAGTTCAGGTGCATAAACTTACTTTGATAAGTCACACAATTAGTTGAATACTGTCAGTCAGTGTGATTCATGTGATTTCAGAAGAAATCCACTCATCTCTTTAAGGTCTTTCTGTTAGGCAGTGAATCTCAAGCAAAGATTCAACCATAAAGGCCAAGGAGCTTTCAAAACAATTCAGGGGTAATGTTGTAGAAAGGCAAAAATCAGAAGGTTGTAAACCATTTTCAAAGAAAGTGAATATCCTTTTGTACATTGTAAAGTCAGTCATACCACAGGGACGATTCCTAGATTATGGCGGCCCTCCAAACTGAGAAGGAAGGAGACAAAGAAACTGTTTAGGGATGCCACCTTGAGATCAAAAGCAACAATGTTTTGGTCACTGCACAAAATTGGAGTGGTAAACCCACCTCAAATCCTACAAACTGTTTACAACAAAGCATTTAATTGATATAGCAAACATGTGGCAAAAATGTTTTGTGGTCAGACAAGGCACAATTGGATTTTTTTGGTCTAAATGCAAAATGTTAAGTCTGATGCAAACCTAAACAGTGCATCACCCAGTCCCATTATCACTGCTGTCAAGCATTGGCATGGCAGCATTATGATATGAGGCTGCTTCTCATCAGCAGGGCCTGGAAAAGCTTGATGGGAAAACAAATGAAGCAAAGTACAAATACATCTTGGATGAAAACCTACTTCAGTCTGCTTCAGAGACCTAAAACTGAAGAGTGGCCCAGTCTGAACCCTGACTTGAATCCGATGCAAATTCTGAAGAAGGCAAATCCATCAATGATCCTCAACAAATCTGACAGTGTTCATGCAAGTTTGCAAAGAATAGGACATAAATTGCACATTCATGGCATGTAATTATGACCAAAGGTACTTCCACCATGTATTGACTCAGATAGCATATTATAGTTAATTCTCATATTATATTTTATATTCTCTTCTTTTACAATTAAAGTATTCTGTTCTTTGATTAAAATATTAACTTTACCAATACATGTATATATTTTCTACATTAGAGTTTGTAATTCAACAACTTGAACCTTTATTGAAAGGTTATGAATTCTTTAACACAACACTGTACGTGGTGGCACAAGACATGACTGAAAGGGCCTGGATTAAACCTGTAGGCAAAATGAAAGAAAACCAAAGAAAGAAAAACATACAAAAAGCAATACCAAAAGTTTACTGACATTTGAATTAAAATTTTTCTTAGTAATGTAAATCGGTCTGGCACGATTTCATAGTGCATTTCATTAGATAGATTTATCTTATTAATGCTATATTTAGACACTGCTGTGTCTCCTTAATCCTACTCAGTGTTTGTTAATTTCTTTGCTATTGAATTCTTCCTGTCCTGGCTTATACTTTTAATTACTTAGGGGAAATCAGTGCTGAACAGTCTAAAGAGAACCACCTGTGCAAGGTGTTTATTTCCTGGTAATTTTTGAGATAATGTATTGATTTGTAGCTCAGATAATTACTCTTTAGTGTGCTAGTGGGATAAAGATGTTTTAATCTTTTAAAACTCATTACTCCTTTAAATATTAACGCAAATGACAGCAAAAGACTTTAAACAGATGTGATGGATTTTGTAGGTTTTGTGTAACTTAGAATGTGTACATATTTCTCTTTACACTTCTCATTTAAAGAAGCACATACTTTGGTTAAGAAAACTGTCTCTGAGTTTAAAGTTTATATTACAACATTATAAGGGTATCCTGCCCTCTAATTAAGTGAATTAAGCCATGGATTAAGTCATAGTCAGTGCTGTATATACAGTCAATTAAAGATAACACTTGTAACTGTAAAAATTGGTGATAATTTTAATTTTCCACCACAGGTCATAAATTTAGAACATATTATGAAATCATTAACTCAGAGTTGAAAAATGTCTTAATTGTTATAGGTGCAACGGAAAGATCCATAAGATTAAATGCATAGTTATGTTACTTGCTGTGATTACAGTAAAATTGCTTTTATTTGGTCTTTATTTTACAGACAATTCTAAACATGTCTATCTGACTGAGATTCTGGGTCTTCTATACAGTACATACAAAGCTATTTTATTTCTGCATACAAAGTACAGGCTGTAATTCTTTTCTCAGTCATGGAATAACATATCTTTCTTTTCTAGGGTCTGTACAAACAGTGGTAAGTGTGGTGCGAGGTTTTTGATAACAGTAGTATGGACATGTAGGACAACAGGACAATGGACAGTAGACGTGGATACTCAAATATTTTCTCCATAAATGTAAAAATATGTGTCTCATTTAAATCACAATTATGGAAGAAAGATATGTGAAAATTGCTACTTGACTACTGTATTGCAAAAAAACAAAGAACTGCAACAAGAAATAAAGTCAAGATTTCTTTTATGTCAGATTTAATTCATTGGTGTTGCAGCAGGATAAGACTTGTGTCAGAATAACTTTGAAGCCTATAAGGAAATGTGATGTGTACTATGGTCAAATCACTGGCTTTGTCTTTGACTTTATATGAATTATTTCCTGTTACTTTATTTAAGAAGCTTGCTTATGCATGCTTGTGTTACCTTGTTAACCAGAACATTTTTAATATTACAGATTGAAATGAAATTATTTCAATAAAGGTTTAGTAGCCAACACCCCCTACCAACACTACAAAACAAAGACTTGAAATTCCTTTCAATGGTATGAAAATGTAAACTCCAAGGGCCCTTAATCGCAGATTTCACAGCCTTTTTGCTTTTAATTCAAAAGGACTGTTAGCACCAGTCAACTGCTTTTTGAATGAAAGGCCAGCACATTTACACAGTTACAGGTCGGGCCTCCTCTGGGCAGTTTGCAGAGATTGTCTCCAGGTGCTCTGGTAGCCTCCCACTTTCAAAGACAAGCAGGTATGACTTGCTTGGCTACTTTACTTTGTGATGCCCTCCCTCCAACACAAAGTTTGCTTTCTGACCCTCAGTAGTTTAGGTGTGGTCCAAATGGTTCACATTATGCAAGAACTCCTAAGAAATACTCTGATCGAATGGTCTTCCATTGTAGCACATGCACAGTTATTAAAAAGCTTGTGAAACTATGAAAAAAGGAGATTAAAAGACATGAAACCTTTTGTCCCAAAATGTTATGTGATAACGGAACTTGAAAGGAAACATTTGTAGGTTGAGGTATTTTGAGGCTTTTCCTGAAGGTGGCACATGTTCAAACAAACTTCTAAATTAAACATATTGAAAAACAGACTCTAAATGTGTTGTAATTTTTCTTGAAAAATGAGGAGCTATTCAGCACTGTATTAAGTATTGTTTTGTATGTATGCTTATATTCATGTCATGTTTTTTAAATTCCCAAACCTTGGCATATGTTAATGGAACTGGTGTCATGACAAAAATATCCGAGTATGTGCTGGGAGGCACCAGGCTCTGGAAATGTATTTTACATTAATCAAGGGTTATGAAGTTGATTTAATTAATGTGTCACAATGTGGAGGTAAACACACCAGAATACATGATGACATTTTAAAGGTATCACATTTTTTAAATCTATACTTGTTTTACATGTTCATTATGCCATGTTTTAGATTTTTAAATAGTATTTCCTTTAACAAGTCCTTCAAAATACGAGGCATCTTTTTAACACACCTTTTGTAAAAATCCTCAAACACATAGTCACCGAACAATATTCCTACAATATGTTTTCTAAGTTTATCTATAGAAAACAACACCATGAATCTTGAATACTAATACTAATAAAGAAATATATGCTACATTTCTAAGAACAGTAATGAATACTAAAAGTATTTTTTTTTTCAAAATAGGTTTGTTAAGGAAATAAAGATTGTGTGTATCAGACAGGTAGTGGACAATAAAATGAAACAAATGCCAGCATTGTAAAAAAAACCCAGACAGAATTTTTACGATCTCTAGTTTTACAGGGCAAGTAAATAATGAAATATCTTGACATTCAAATGAAAAGACGGAGTACTGTGCTTGTAAGTTTGGAAAAAAGAGACAAATAGGCCACGTTTATAGATTGTGACTCAGTTGATAGTAAATTTGCACTCTATTCAAATTGTTTTCTTTTCAGTCTATTTATGGCAAAGTCACTTTTTACAGACTCAGTAGGGGACATGGAAGATGATTTATGAAGACACTCAATGCATCAATATCAAAATTACATGAACTTTTTTTCCATGTAAATGTTTCATATAAACTATCCTCTAACCAGTGTTTAGTTTATTGTATACCATTAAAATGGTTAACATTCAAACTAAATTTCCTTAAATGTGAAGCTTTTATGTCAATGTATATAGTTCCGAAATATAGTGTAACTAATATTTATCCCTTTCATACAAGTGTAGACTAAGACGTATATTGCGAATTGTAACAAAAGAGAGGATTTACAGCATTTTACTATGGTTAAATGAAAATGATCAAATTTAAAAAAGTGTTTAATTCCTGTTTCATATTTTAACAAACCCACGTGAAACATAAGATAACAGCATAGAACATCCTGTATGTGACAGACATTAACATTGATATTTTCATAAAGGCTTTCCAGAAGTAATTTGCCTGCAATGTTCTAGATGTAATTGAGCTATAGAATGTGTTACATATAACACTTACAACAATTCCATTTTACAGGTGTTCATAATATATAATTTAATTTTATTTGAAAATAAAATTGTAAATAGGTAAGATACTACGATGTATTATACATTCAAATTTGCAAAAGCATATAAGTCTTTATAACAACAGATCTATTTTATACCCTAAGAAATTAAATAATCTACATACAACATTTTTTTTAACTGCTAATGGAACTTTGTGTGGTAGATGTGAATATTATAATATATTTGTAATGTTATGTTTCTTATTTTAAAAAAGTGATATTGTATTCAAGATTTTCAAATAATAAATTGGTTCCTTGACAACAGAAGACATCCAAAACATAAAGAGTTAATTACTAAATGATCATTCATTTTGTATGGTTTTACTTTTAAAATGCAGTTTTAATCTGCATTACTGAATCAAATTACTGAAGTCTATATCATTAACCTAGAAGAACCTTATTATTGTTGGTTTTGACTAAGATCAGCTGAATCATACTTTTTCTTTTGCAAATGTACTTTAAATGAAGGAGAGCACTAACACCATTAGGCTGATAAATCTGTAAAGGAAATTGCAGAAAACTCTGGGTACAACATTAGTTTAGCTACACTTGAATGAACTATGCAATACTTATAATATGGAAAAGATAATGAAGTTAAAGCTATTTACAAAGTAAAAAACACAGGTACTCTTTTAACTTGATTATAAAACTATATTTGCTAAACATACTGTATGACAACCGAATGAAGGCTGAACAAGGCAGCCCTTCAGACAGCAATTTAACTTTCTTGTACCAGCACATTCCTTTATGAATAAAACACATATGCAGTACAAACACAGAACAGACAGATATTGCATCTGGCCCTTTTACAGCAAGAAGGATTACATCTGTCATCAAATCAATCCGAGTGCTGCAGACACTTATTCAAATATATAAATTGTCACTGGAGAGATTTTATATCCAAGTTTATACACTGATCCAGAATACCTTAATTCTTGAACAAGAAATTTGTATTTTTAAACTTTTACATGACATCAGGGAACTTTTCTATCCTGAGACAACTCAGTTCAGTATTAAGGGGACTACTATTGTATGTGATATTCCACCTGTGGACAGTTCATCCTGCATGATGTGAAACTAAGAAGAAGCATTCTTCAGGATGACAAAGTAAAACACTCAGGCTACAGATCTCAGATAGCGGCACGATCTTGTTTTTAGGGGGACAGATTTTCTTTTCTTTTTACCTCATGCAGGACTCTAAAGGCCAGGAACGGGGATCTGAAAGGCCCACTTATAACCTTATCTGATCAAGGCTGAAAGGTTCAGTTTCTTCAGCCTGTAGCTCTTGAATGATTTTGGACTCTGCATTATGACCATTATGAGAATAGGTTTCAAATCAAAATGTCCAAGAAACCGTTTGCTACTCTGGCAAAACATTACAGGTGGAAAATTATTAGGAAAGAATCACCAAATGATGTGGAGAATTGTGTGAATACCTAAATCACCATGAAGTACCACAAAAACCATGAACAGTCAGACATCTGTATCTCGGTTTAGCCAGATTTAATTTGACAGATGGGCTGAAACAGCTGGCTGACACTGTCATAGACAAAGGCTCAGTAAAGGTTTAATTTGAGAACATTACACATTTGAATAACACTAAACAATGCATGGTAGCCCCTGATAGGTAGGTTAAACTGGCCGTGTTCCAGCTTCATTCATTTTACTGAATTAAACCCAGGCAGCCTTTCAGGTGTGGTCTTAATCTTCTAGCTTGTTCTAAGTGGCAAACAAATTTTGCAGACATCTCCTTTAAGACAGAGACATATATACATTACTCTGACTTTGTTAAAGACTAACCCATTATAAATTACAGAAATTGCAGGGTGTATGTAGTACTCTCTTAGAGCAATCCTATAACATTATTTCAACTACAACACCGATATTTGTGTTGACTTATCTCAGAGCCTTTTCTTTCTAATAAATGAAATGTTGCCAGTGCTACAACACCGTCAGACTGTAAAAAGATGTTTTAAAACATTTTAGTCAGTCTTTATATTCAGCTTTGAGTGGAAAGTATCTTTATAAAGTTGCTAAACCTTAGGGTACTATGATAAGTTGGTCTTAGTTATGTGCAACTAGGATTTTGCATTATTTAGTAAAAAAAAAGTTGCTTTTTATGGCAATATATGTTGTTGAACAATCACTTTAAAGTTTTCTCTTTAAGTTTTCTCTTATCAACAAGTTTAATTTAATATATACATATTTATAGCACAACTTTGAAGGCTGGTCAGATCTGTAGTGGAAGAAGAAAGTAAATACCTCATTAAAAAAAAGTTATGTTATACAACTATAAAAAATGTAAACACTACTCTTAATACAAAGAGAATAGTTTTGCCTTTCATTAAAAATACATTTAAGCAAAAGCGGGTTTTGGTGACCTATAAGCATCCAATAGATAAATAGCCAAGATTTCGTAAAATATTTATTAACCAACAGGCACTCATGAATTAAAGTTGGGAATATAAATTTTTACCATTAAAATATTTGGATTCTTATTTATTATAAGAGTTGTCAACAAAATAAGGAATACATTAGACAAAGTTATCAGTGTATCAAAGTTAAAATTAATTTTGAGTGCCCCTATCCAAATAATTTATATATTATTCTATGTTATCTTGCACTATAATTATTACAGTTACCTTTTATGTCTTTTTCTTCCTGGCCTTTATTAAAAATTAAGTGATGGGAAGGAAAACATTTTTAAACATATTCTCCACTTCACAACTGAAATAAAATTGTGTCTTTAAAATAGTAGAATAAATGTACTAATGGGCCCATTTGAATTGCCATGTCTTAAGCAGAGTTTGGCAACATTAGCACACAAATATAGTTTTGGCTCCACTTAATTGTACTGTATGTAGGAGGGTGGCTACTAATGTAGGTATTTTGCAAGAAGGGTTGTTTTTCTCAGTTATGACAGAGGGGTACTGATGTATAAATGAAGGAAATATGGGTGCCGTTTGCAAAAAAAATGACCTTTTAAGATGCCAAGATTAGGGCTTTGAATACTGCTGTGTAAGCCCTATGTTTGAATACATAGGGCTTACACAGCAGAAGTCATAGCATATTCTAGGGTTAGATAACAGTTGAAATTAAATTCTTAATTAATACTTATTTGACTGTTATGTCTTTTCAAAGAATGTTTATAAAGGATTATGATGTTTTTTAAAATGTCTTACATCAAACATTGTTTTTAGAATGTGCTCTCTATCGCTTCTGCAACTTGAATCTCCGCTCTGTGGCAGAATGTAAGACTTATTATGCTTTCAATAAAAAGGGTGAACAGCACTACATTAGACATCAAATGACAAATGCTATTCAAGGTTTTAAAAAGTAATCCAAAAATAAAAACAGAATTTGGAGTGAAATGATAATATTTGATGCTTTTTGTGTTTATGGTAGTTTTAGGTCTGCTGAAAGAGAAGAATTTAATCTAGTTGTACCTCAGACGTAGAGCTTTTCCATGCTCTGGGTAAGAGAGAATTTCCTTTCTATTGAGTGACTCTGACAGTACTGTGAATGAGGGGTGGGTACTTGCCAAACCCATTTACTAGATTTTTAATACTTATAAGGTTTTTCTTTTGCTTTCTATTGCGTAGCTCTCTGGAAAGCACAGCCATTTTCAATAATAATCACAGGGACTACTCGGTTAACAGGCACTCACTCATCTTCCTTTGATTTGTCTGTAGTCCAAAACAGAGATTTAATTAAAATGTATGAATTAAAGCAGGGAAAATCATTTGCATTGGAGCAAAGAATTCCTGTAGTCTTTCAGGTTATTTTAAAATGAGTTGAAGCAGCCTGTCATGAGCACAGTAAACTACAGGTACCACACAAAAGTGTTTTTGACACCTAATTTTAAGGACTGTGACTTTGAGAATCCCTGAATGTTAAGAGTTGAAGGGGAAAATCAAAGACTGAATTGGATTTTTTTGACACATACTTTTGAAAGAAAAGATGTTCTGTTGTTAAAATTTACTATGACTCCTTGCTTGAATGTTCCAAACAGTCTAACATAAACAGATGTTACATGTTTAGAACCTGCCCCTGTATGTCTTCACAGTTATTTGGAGAGCCAGAACAGCAGAAAGTTATATATCTTCTGAGCAATATAATGTTCTTCGTCAATATTTAAACTGTAGCCTAGGGTTGTCAAGGTTAATCCATATTTCATTAATAATCTGTAAAATTACTGGTTCTATGTGGTTTGCTTAGAAATGGAAAACTTTAAATTGATTATCTTATCTTTAGTTTTTCAGGTTAACCCTCCTAGCTAAGACCTATAAATTAGCATTCAGAAAAGAATAAAAACGTATCATTAGACTTACAATGCTTTCAGCTCTCTTAAATCCTAGCAGGTAAAGTCACAGTGCTGGTCAGCAATGGTTTAAATAGTGTATGGAGACCTTGTCTTTTTTATTATTATATATATATTTCTTTAATTTATTATAAAATAACAAAAAAATAAGTTATATACATAATACATATAGTACATTGGGTAAGAAAGTTAAAGGTAATATGTATCAGAAAAAAATCTGCATAAAAGTATGTTTAAATATAGCTGATTTTATTTTCTTTATCACAAGGTTTCAAGATCAAGGACTACACTTAAAAATCATATATTTTTTTTGTTTGCCTTTGGGATACCCCACTGATTTATCCCAAAACACTATACACTTGCATTATCAATCCATCACTACATCTCTCACAAAATACACTTTAGGTTCAAAAGCCTCTTAGCTGGATTTAAGACTAATAACTTTCTGCAACTGTTCCAATAATCTATCCTTGAATCCTAGCCCCAGGTAAGCCTCACTGGCAAAAAGAAAATCTGAAAAATGATTTAAAATTCACTTTTATAAAAACTCCCCCTAAACTCAAGAAATTACTTACCAGGGGGGCATATTTAGAGTTTCCTACACCTGTATTTTAAATGCAGAGAAAACCATAACCAGTAAAGTTAAAGCGTAAAGTTAGAGAAAACAAGGAAAACAAATTAGTTCAGGATAGCACACATGATATGAAAAAGCAGTATGCTTCCTGGGATGTGATCTCTTTTAAATGAGGAAGTCTTATTTTTATTCCCTTTACAGGGAACAATGTTAATTTTTTGCCACAACGGAAGGCCGACAATATCGGGAGCATCCCATATTTAAAATGCTTATTAATAAATTTCAGACGCTGTTAGCACTTAGAAACTATTTTCTGCATGAAGAAATAGGAACAGGTTATAATAAGATGAATAAATTAACTTAAAACCCAGGAAGCATGCGTTGCATAAAGCAACTTGTTAAAGAGGCAAGATTAAACTAATTTTAACAGCGGTCTGCATCCTTGGGGCTCCTCTCACTCTGCAGGGAGTACCATAAGCCCTGTTAATTTTACAAGTGTTAATCTTTTTCTGAAGCAAAGTAAAAGCAGGACTGCATAGATTAAAGTTTAGCTGGCTCTGCATGTATAAGTAGTATGTTTTGTGTCAATAAAACTATAAGAATGTTGAAGTGTTTTAAAGATTTTTATTTTTAAATGTATTTCAAATTGATAGCTGGAGCATTAACTAATCTCTTGATAAACTGGAAATAATACAGCTGTAAAAAAGTTTGAAAATGGCTCCTCATATTGCTTTAATTATACAATATATTGGGTTACAGAAAATGGTGTTAATATGCTAAGTGATCATTCCCGTATTCAAACTATTAACCAATATGTGTTGAATTATCTGATTTACACCATGTGAGTTTATACTGTGTGTTTTGTGTTCCAGGGTGCTAACCATTAAAAAAGTCCTTCTCATTTTCCACCTTTTCCTTTGAATTCCTTATTTTGTGTATATGACGTCAAAGTTGGCTGCTGTGGGCTGCTGTTTTGTCTTTATTAGGACACATATCATAACACTGAAAGTTGTTCTTTGTAAGATACACGTTTTATGTCCATTTCACTGGTCAAAGGTACTGAAGTTAGTTTTCCAAGATGAAGAACCCTAACAAGGAAAATTAGGAATCCCTCATTCTTATCCTTAACTTTAAATATGAAAAAAGTGGAATTAAAAGTCTAACTTCTTTAGGTGGTTTTTCTCACCTCTACATTGCAAAATGGCAAAGGATTATTAATATTCATAACCATACTATCTACCATTTATATTTAGTATATGTATAGTATGCCTTTATTTCTATAATAGCTATTGTGTTTCTGAGCATAAGTGAACCACCTCATGCAATTAGTTGACACAATTTTTCTCTTCACAATATAATGAATTATTCAAAATGATTTTATTATAGCCCTAATTAATATACAACAACTGCAGAATTCCCCTGTTACACATTTCTGGACAAGGAGTCCAAAGTATTGTCTCTAAACATGATCAGCATAGAAAAATGTTTCCTTTTATCTATTTAAAAAAACATGTAATGAAAAACAATTATGGATTCTAATATAATAGTAAGTGTTCCCAAATACTGAATATTCACATCATGCTGTGTTTGGGGTTAATTAACGATACACATTTCTCTATTGGACTAATTTTCTTTATAGGAGGCCCTTGGCCAAGTGGGTGGTGTTCCTCATACGGTATGAAGAAATGAGGTTCCAGTCTGAAAGATGTTTGAGTACTTAAGTTCTCAAGAACAGAATGAAACAAGAGCAGACAATAAAAAACTCCTAGCTTCTACTCAAAGAATCATTAAACAGGATTAGACAGCTATGATAGAGGCTCTGTGCAGTTTGGATTTGAATGCTTCTGTTAAAACAACTGGTAGATCAGGTTCTTCTCAAAGTGGTAGAAAGTTCCATATATACTGTATGAGGTAGGGGAGTTTCCAGTGATGCCAGGGGATTGAAGGTGTTGCAGAGGCTCTCAATCCATGATGAAACTTATTTTACCAGAGGAAAGCAAAGAACATCCTTGTTTTGTTTACTGGAAAAAAAGAATGAAACCTGTTTCCACAACATAACAAAATTTCACATACTCAAAATATGAAAAATGATGCCAAAATGCCCCTTAGACAAAGCATGCAAATACCACAAGGAATTAAATTAACTTCATATAAGAGTATCATAAGGGGCCAACATTGCTTTGTGAAACTAATTCAGGTGAACCATTTGAGGATTAGGATTTTTAAAAGACAAATTTATATTGTCCCAATTATCCGGTACAACATTTTTTGTAATGTGTAGTATTCAAAGCTGTAATTCATATAATAATGACCTAGAAGTATGTAGTGTATGAAGCAACAAGTAATAGGTTTATTCCATGCTGAAAAAAAGAAGAAAGAGAACACAACGTTTCAGCCGTGGAGCCTTCTTCAGGTGCTCACACCTGAAGAAGGCTCCACGGCCGAAACGTTGTGTTCTCTTTCTTCTTTTTTTCAGCATGGAATAAACCTATTACTTGTTCCTTTGCAGCCTACGCATGCTGACGCAGCTACCCACCTGTAGTGTATGAAGCCTATAACAAACAAAAAAACATAAGAAAAAGAAGCCAGTCGCTTTGCTATGTCCTTGAAATCAAACAGATTATGCATTAGGTAAGTAACCTTGTCCTCCAGGGAACATCATAGACAAGCTGTGAAGCTCATATTGATATAACAAGTCTTGGAATAAGTGGAGACCACCCTTATTAAAATATCTGATAGAATGCTAATCCTTTTATTTCTCCAAAGTGTGAAAGAGAAAGGAGAATTACCTGTAAGGAGTTCATTATTCTGGAAGAATGAGAAAGGGCAGGTTTTCTGTGATTTTTTTCAGTCTTTCCGCTGAATGCCATATCTTAATTAATAGTGTAATAATGGGACCAAAATACAATCTGTGATGTCTAAGAGGTGCCTCACTATAAATTACATCTTGTAGTCTAAATGGAGAGATCACATTTTCTACACGAGGATGTCAACATACAGGATATTAATGATTAAACCAAACAGAGAGTGCTTGTAAAACAAAGATGTAGAAATACAATTTTGGCAAGGTTTAATATTAAGAATCATGAAACTGAAAAAAAAAAATCAAGTAAGGAATCTGGATCATTTTTATTATGGAGACACAACCTTGATGAGAATTTGGCAAATATGTCCACATGTTCAAGTCAGGATCTAAAAAAACTTGTAAGAGAAAATAAAATATTGATACATCAAGTCCAAAAATAAATTGGTAAGTAATTTTCTCTTCTTATTTTGTATTATTAGTGAGAGTTACACAATCGCCCCCGATTTATGAAATGTTTTGTCCCATTTTTTTAAGTCGACTTTACTGTTAATAGAAAAAAAATGCATACAGTTTGTGTTTTTGTCTTGTGGTGCAACAAACAACAATATTCAATTACATTGATACAAACAGCAGTATATTTATGTAGAGACCTCAATCATAAGTAAGCATTTCACAGAAGTTTGTAATACAGTACTTGAATTGCTTAGATGTTGTGCATTAAAATAAAGCTACCACTTCATAAGTGGTGCACAGTAGAAAACAACACCAAGAGGACAGAGCAGACTTCTAGTTGAATTAAGCTAGTAGATCTCTAGACACTTCTTCAGTGTGGACAAAACATTGTGCAAAAATTTGATTTGCCTGTGTCGAAGAAAAGTCTTCACTCAGGTTAGGTGTGATCAACCAGAGCCCCTTTATACATGCGCATGGGGAGGATATAATCATGCAGACCTGAGAGCAGCCTCTCATACAGATCTGTGAGTAACCTCTCCACCGAGATGATAAATGCAATGAGTTTTATACAGCAAATTCACACAGGAAAGCTCATTCGAAGTTTCCATATTAGGAGTTGTTTTTCTCTCTACAAACATTTCTTTGTTATTGACCACGTTCTTCTTAAGAAGCAGTTCTACCTTGCATACAGACAAAAGGAAGTATATAAATAAAAGGTGTGAAATGAGCTAGACATTCTGCAGTTGTACCTTTAATATCAAAAAGTCAAATAATATGCTTACAACTGTTCTTTCATACTGTTGCTGGGTAAAAAGCATTTTTCAAAGCCAACTAGTCACTATAAAAAAGGTAAATCCTAAAATTCTTCCTCACCTGCCTTAGACGCCTCCTGTTAAAGTACTAACCAGTCAGTGCTTTGCATAGGTTCTTAGATATTGGGAGAATATATTGTTTAAATTGGTCTTTAAAATGTATTTTCCTTTCTTTGTTATGATTGATGTACATATAATGAAATGGTAAAGTGTGTCCAAACAAATTTAAATGAAGAATGGCAAAATAATAAATTGGGTTCTAAAGAAGTCTGAACATTTAAAATGTATAAAAGAAAGTAAATGGAAGAAGCAATGAATAAAGCACACTTCACTAGTACTAATGTGTAAATATAACCTCTTTAAACATAAGGTTATCCCAACAGAGGACAGAAAAAAATATGTTTCATATAAAATGGAATAAGATAAGCTATAACAGAAGCGATTTTGTGATTAGAGTGAAGAGAAAAAATGAAAATGGAATCATCTTGCAGAATTTGGGTTAAAGATTAAATGGAAGGAAATGTAGCAGTCACTATCTGTTGCTATTTATACTTATCTGCAACAATCTGTCTTTCTGCCTGTTCTATATGCATATTTCTTGGTATTTGTATTTGTACGTAGCCCAAGTCCAGTTTCATTAAAATCAAGTTATTGTGCTTCAGAATGAGGAGTGCCTAGCAAACACACAGTCTGTCTGTGTCTTGAACCAGGACCTGAATACTAATGTGCATTTTCAAATGCAATCTGCCGGGATCAATAAAAAAGATCACAGACTGCATACTGTTTAACTGAGAAATCTGAAATATCTTTTAGCCTCATTGATGTTGCTCGCTAGTGGGAGGTCTGGTGCTCTATATTCACTTTAGTCCACCCCGATGCAGATCAGTGATTTGTGTTTCAATAATTTCAAGCTCTAGCTTTTTTCCTCCCCCGTTCCCCTTGTGTGATGTCATATCCACTGAGTATGGCACTGGAGCAGTATAAATGATATACAGTCAATGTGAAAGGCTACCTAAAATTCTCCATGAGCCATAACAATTTGCTGCACATTAAACACTACCTTTCAGCAAGATTCCTAGGGATACTTTTCATGCATGGAATATTAAAAATATAAAAAACAAATTCAAATCAACCAGATCAACACAAGGGTATACTTCACCAGATCACAACACAACGGTATGTGATTTGAACATCCATTTAAAATTATGCACATTTATTTAAGGAAATACAAAGCATTGGAAACTGTATTCCCAAAAGCATTTTCTCCCACTGCCGTTCTTTCCCAGGGTTTTATGTTATAAAGAAATTGTATTCATGTTTCCAAAATTATATTTCCATCCTCACCACTCATATGTTACTGGCCTTGCCCTGGGGAAAGCCCCAAACCTGAAAGAAATGATAACTTTGAAGATTGTTACATTCAGAATTGATTAAATGTGACAGAGACAAATAACTTGATAGAATTTATCTAAACATATAGAGAAGTTAATGTATAATACAAATAAATATTGAACTATAAAAATTAACTTTCCTTTGCATTTGTTAAAACAGAAAACTGTCCCGCACTGTCATTTTATGACATGGGATACCAGTATACTTGAAATTTATTTGGCTGTTTTCTTTAAGCATGATTAAAAATATTAAGCTCATCCTTCCATAGGTAGTTCAAAATATTTTAACATAATGGCCATTTCTGTTTTGTTGACTTACTCCAGCCTTTTCAGAAGTTGATTTGGAATCGCTGTTCTAATCTTTTGCCTCCTTTGGAGTGTGTAAAATGTTCTAAAATTAAATAAACTTTAAGTGCTAATTGACATTGTAATCTTCGCCACACATGCCGCAGAGATAAACCCCAAGGAGAGCTCTTTTAAAATACTAGCTGATTGAAATGAAAATGGTGACCTCATGATATTGTGCTGAAAAAAAATAAGGCCACTACAAACAACCTGCACTATGTGTGCAGTGAACTGAGATGTAGTACTAGTCCCCTATCTTGCTTCCTGCAGAAGTATTTCTGAGACATTATTAGGCAACACACCGAGTATGTCAAAGGAAGCCTACTTTCTTAGTTACTGTACAGTGTTCTCCATTCTCAAGAACATGTTTGTTTAGCAGGCTGTGGAAACCAGACTAGATGCTTATGGTTTATTCATGAGCTACTGTTCTCAGTGGATTTGAAGATGTTCATGCTACGCTAACGTTTGGACATTATGTCTATGTTTATTTATCACTGTGATGCTGTGAATGCACAGAATGTGTAAGATCATTTATCTAAGACTCTGATCTGCATGGATCCCATTTATATTAATGGTATTTGGTTACACAGTTTTTACATGCCAAACCCAAAAAGAAGCATAACACAAGTTGTCAAAGGCACCTTGACCACATATGTTTCTCTTCCCCCCCCAAATATTTCAACTTTTAAAAGTGACGTTTTTGTCTTGAGCTTTTATTAATGTGCGTTATTGATGCACCACCTAGTGATGTGCTCTTTTAAACTGTATAAACCTGTTGCTTATACTATTTAGTACTACATACAAGTGACCATTTTCCCTTATATTCAGTTTATTGAATAGCTTGGGAAACTTGGTAATTCCAAACTGTAGGTAAAAGCAGAAAGGGTAATCAAATAAAATTCAGGATTAAAACAGCTAAACACCTTGTTAAATCCATATATATAGTATTGGGATTCACTGATAAATCTATCCAGTGTATTTTAATATGACTTCATTGGAAGATAAGTTACAATATTTACAAACTCAAGTCACATTCCTTTTTCCCTGTTTTGCAATCAGAATGCATAAGAATGATACAAATTTGAACACAATTCTAACAGAATTCTAAGTCTACAGGTTAACTTGTTAATAATTATCAAGAAAAATACATACAATTGGAGACTTTTGTAAATATTTTTTAAAGATGAAAGTAGATTAATCATTATACTTGTTTGCATAGGAAACTTTGAGTGAAAGGAATTCTGTCTGCAAGAGAAATGATTGTTGTGTGCATAGTACACAAAGTATAGTATTCTTTGTATACTATACACTGGTCTCACAAAAACCCGCTAAATTAAGGATGGAAATTGAGATTAAACTAGGTATTTAACCACAAGCAATCCCTCTAGGACAACTGCTAGAGAGACACAGACCTGGCTGAATAAAATACTCTCGTTAACATCACATTTGGTAAATAATATTTGTTGATAAATGGCTAGAAGCACATGTTTTATTTCAGTTTTACATTCTATCACATAATACATGTAGTTAAATTATTACTGCATCTATTATAACTGACTTCTTTGATAAGTTGCTGGTATTCGCAAACAATTTCAAAAGGCAATTTTCATAGCACTTAATTAGATGACTTATTTATGCAATGAAAATGATACAATCCAAATTAATATTATTTTTTTTATTATGAAGCATACTAGACATTGTATGTTGGTTAAAAGAGAGTATAGATGTCAAAATGTTGAAGTGCTAAAAAAAAGTGGCATATCCCATACCTTGGCATCCAGGCAGTCAATAATACAAACTTCATGCCAGCCTGAACCTCCAGTTTCACTCCACAAAATTCCTTTGGCCCATCTGTTTTTTTTTCCAGTAATTATTTCAATTGCAAGGTGGAATGCTTTACGATCTTAGTGTTAAGCATAGGTGTTGTGCAAACCTCTCACCTCAGATCCACCCTGTCTTAAGTGCATGATCTTAAATTGTAAATTGTGTTCACCTCCGAGTCAGCAGAGTTTAGCTAGGACAGTGGGTTTGTGTAATCTCCTTAAGCTTTCCCAAAATTAAAAGCACTTCTTCCTGTGTCTTTTCTAAACCCATTGGTCACCAACTTACAACAGAAATTCTGTACATCTAATTCTGATCATTCACTCCCTACTCTTTTAATACTACTACTAATAAAGGCCTGTGATTTCAGTGTTCAATATGGCTTATATGTAGTGTAACAATAAATAAACAATTCATCAGCATTTTTCTAAAATATAGTTTCTTTGCTGGCACTTGAGGCTTTCATAAAAATTGATTCACTGAATCTCTGAGAAAGCTGTGGCAATTTAATAATTTTATAATTTTGGAAAACTAACAGGTTTTCTCCGCTATCACTGAATGCTCTAAAGAAGATTGCATTTCTGTTCCAGGAGAGTAATTTAAAGTATCAAATGTAGGGATTATGGCTTTCTGTGGCATCATTTCAAAGCTGGCACGTTACACACTATACTAATAAATCACTCCAAAATCCTTTTTTATCCAGTCCTCCCATCATTCATCCAGTAGACAAGGATTATCCAGCACAGTTGTATATAAAACTAGAGGCGTACATGTAACACAGATATTTTAATCATTAACTTTATAACATTAATGTTTGTGAAGTTCACTGTCACCTATTGATAGTTTTCAACTGTTTTGCAACACTTCTGACATCCGGTGACTATCATTTCAGTGAACTGCAATATTAATATTATGTTAAATCGGATTAAATAGCATATTTAATAACAACGTCAATATTTAAGAAATCAAAACTCCATAAATGAATATATATATATGTTTTTATCATACAAATAAGTCATAAATATACCTGACAATTCTATTGAAATTATAAAATAATCAAGAATAAAATTCATTAAATTATTCAGGCTCTGAGGAAATTACCACTAGGAGGCAATGTGGTTGTATCTAAAATTCAGTTTTCCTTAATAATTTGTGAACTATAACCATACCTTGGGTAAATCACTAAATTGTTATTTGTTGTTAAGAGTTCCTTTACAATTTCGAAAATAAGGTCAGATGTCAAGTAAACTTGAACTGTGGCGATTAGTAAATTAACAACAGCAGTGATAGAAAAACAGATATCATTGAAACAAAATCACTAATCCTAAAACTTTTTCCTGCTTATTTGTTTTTGTGAGCACATTTACTAGTTTTTAGACTTTCTGAATACTGCCAATCACTAACATTGTCCCCACTTCACACTCCCTACTAACCTCCCCTCTGAGTCTTCTAACCACAGGTGCCCAGAAGAAGAGAAATCTGAAATGAAAGTCATAGAAGTACAGTATAATAAAGACCTAACAGCGTGAGCAGCTGCAGGATTCAACGCCTCCACCTCCACTCTCTTCCCCCCACATTGTGAATGCATGCAATAGCAAACTCCATATAAATAATGTCTAGAAAGACCAGTATCCAATGATATCAGGGAAGGGACTGTGGAATTTTCCAATGAATGCCTGCTTAAATGTTCATATCAAAGCATGTCATCAGCCTCATGTACCTTTTAGCATGCACCCCAGCTCTTTTGTTCATTGGCTATTTAATTTTGATCACTCATGATGCAGTATTCACTGTATGGAAAATTAAAGCAATGTTCTCATATAGACCTTTCCACAGACTTCTACAGAGAATTTAAATTAGACACTGACAGGTTCTGGCACCAACAGGGAAAAGTTATGCATGCTAATACAGTAACGTGCATTAAAATCATAAGGGCATGCTTGATCACTTCTTAATACTGATGCATTTAATCACAGCACTGCCTGAAAACCAATGAATGGTACTCACTACAGAAGTGAATTTAAACATGAAGTTACCTTGCTGATTGGAAGCAGTAAACAAATTATATTCCTACTGTAAATATAATGTAACAATACTTTTGTTTGTACCATTTAATCTCACAGTGCTCTGTCACATTAGGTAACATTTAAAAAAGGCTGTGGTCCATTTTTCTTCCATATTCAGTTAATTGCAATGGTTGGAAGCCTTAATAATAAATACTAAAGCTACAAGAAACACCATACTAATACAGTACAGAAAGTACACCTAAAACTAAGGATCAAAGGAAAACACCTTGTCAATCCCAGTTAATGTTCTTATCATTTGTTGAGGCATACATTAGCAACCAGTGATAAACCTATCAGTTGTATTTAATCTAATGAAGTTTCTCTAAAAAATGAGTTACCCTTTCCCATCTTTCGAGTGTTGAAAACAAACGTTAGGAAAGGAATCATAGAACTTTGGAAATACAATAAATTACCCAAACCTATAAACCATCAGTGTTATTCAGATCAGTGTTATTTTAATAACTGTGATGCAATCGCTTTATTTACATATTTGTAGCATGTAATTAATAGCTCAAGGTGATATCAACATCTGCAGTAATCTATAAAATAATATGAAAAAGTAAAAAGGTTTATAATCTATTAATTAAGAAAACATGACACCTCCCAGTTTGTGCATTAGAAATAGAGAATGTAGGTGAGCTGATGAGAGGGAAACAATCAAGTTCGTACAGCATTATTAAATTCTTTTAACCAGTATAGGGCCCAAGTGAGAGATACAGAAGATCTAATTTCCAAGTGCTGATAAATCTGTCCTTTGAGTCTTCTGGTGTGCAGTGTTGCGTTCAGGTAGTCGTTCTTGGATTATTCTCATTTGGCTTTTTCTTTTATGTTTTTGACTTGGCATAGTAGTGATCAAGATTGGCTTGTAATGGACATTCTGCTGCTAGTCATGACTTGAGCACTTACGGTATATGAGTCAATGTACTTTAATGTTTTGTACAGTACATATGGTAAAGTCGGCAGTTCTGATTGGACAACAGAAACCATATTCTGCAAGACATATGAAACATGAAATAAAATGTTTTCATGTTTCAGGAAAAAGTCCTGCATAACTGAACATATATAAAGGACAACAAATATTTTACCTCAAACTCTTCCGAAATGTCTGCTCCCATGCTTGGTATTTACATTTGCATAACCTAGAGAACGTTTGCTTTCAACATTACCTATGCACTGCAAGTATACTATGTATGTATTTTACAGAGTAGTCTGGTTCCTTTTTTATCCAATCCTTTACTGATGATATTGATAATATTGATGATAACAGTAATTCTTTATTTAACCAGATTAGTCAGTTAATAACAAATTCTCATCTGCAATGACAACTTATTAGAGACTTCTACCAATGTTTCACAGGCGAAGGAGCAATCAATAAAAAAATGAATACCACAACAGGACATAACATAACAGGATGTGACAGAGTTAACAAGTGCAAGTGTCAGCCATAAAAGCTTTAATCATACAACTGAAAACACCCCGAGACACAAAGGTGAATAGTTTTAGCTCAGTCTGCAGATTTTTCCAAGAACTGGCAGCACCAAATTGAAATGACTTGCGCACAAAATGGTACTTATTCTTCACGAGGGAGATTCAGTTTGATAAAAGTACTATATCGTAGGTCAAAAGGTAGGACAATAAAATGCAATTCACGAATGAGATAGGAAGGTTTTTTTTCCCCCAATTAAAGATCTGTAAATGTTGCAATCATCTATTGTGGACAGATCGTCAAACAATTTAAGAAAAAAGGTCACAATGATGAGACGTGATAGGGGTGCCAGTGACAAAATGTATGGGAGAATAGTGTAATACAACAGCAGTTTGAGGGGTCATTCTGCAGACTCTATCACCATTGTCCAGGATGTGGAATGTGGACATTTGAACTAGTGTTTAACAACTAAGGGAATGTGTAAAATACAATTTGTTATGACAAATGAAATCAAGTCTAGACTTGACTTCAGCTTGGAATTTATCAACATGAGATTTGAAAGTTAAAGCAGTATTGAGCCACATGCTTAGCATATTAGAAACCGTGCCTTACTCCAATTCAAAATTAAATTCTGAGATGTAAGAATGCAGATTCAATTATTTTTACTTAATAGAAAATATTAGTTTTATTAGCATAAAATGCAATGCACAGCAAGCTTGTTGTATTTTTACCATAACAAAGCTGTAGACCCATTACAGTTTATCAGTGACAGGTGGATTCAGGTGAGGATAAGATGGTGTTATTGGTGTATAGGTGGACATGAGAGGTGCCCGATGTCTGATCAGTACCATTAATATAGATCGAAAAAGGAGCATGGCCCAGGAAAGAACCTTGTGGGACTCCTTCAGTATCTGAAAGAGGTTGTGAAAAAAAAATCTGTTAGACCATACCTTAATCCCCAAAGATAGCCGCAGAAGGGTGCTTTTTCTTGATCCCAATTATAATATCAAAGACCTTTTAAGGCAGGCAAAAATGCACCCAAAGCCCAGAACAAAACCTAAACTGCATATCAGATAAAATAGGTCCTGCCTCAAAAGGATCTTGAAAGCATTTTTCCATAGTCCTAGATTGGCAAAGCAAAATAGATACAGGTCTATAGAAACTGAGGTTTGACTTATCAACTCCCCCTACTTTGATAAGACTTTCTGCCCTCTGGGATTTCTGCTGTTTTAAAAGAGCGATTGAATAAGTGGGTCAGCAGAACAGATACTAGATGAGAAGCAAATTGTATAAAGAATGATTCAATATTTCATGAATTTTAAATATGAATATAAAAGCAGAAACCCATTTTAGTTTATCTTTTGTTATTTTCCTTTTAATAAAATCTGATATTGGATCATTATTTTTAATTGTAAAGTCCACATATGGCAAACAATGACCATTCTTTAGTGTACAATTAAAGTCAAATGCATCCAAACCTAACACTCAATTTAAACACAGCAAGTTATGTTTAATTCTCTGTTTTATGCTTGAACTGTCAATGTTAATTCAAAAAACACGGCACAGGACATTTAATTTCTAAAAATCTCTATTGATTGTGTGCCTATGCCATTCAGTGCTTTATTATTTAATATCCCTCAAGTTTACAAAGAAGTCCTCTCTGCCCATGTTTGTGTTAAGCTAAAATAGAGCTGTCACTTCTACTCTCTTCTGGGTATGCTTTCAGCAGACTGTTCAGTGCAATTCCATATCATAAGTTTAGAATCCTGAAGGACCGTCAACTGACATTTACAATGGAAAGCTCATATAAATGACAAATCAAACCATGTATTGAATTCAAATTAATGGTCTTAGAACACACACACTCAAACAACTTTGAGCTCATAAAAGTAATGGATTTTATTTTTTAATGTAAAATGTCAGTCCAAGGAAATGTGCTCCAAATATTTAGTTTGCCCTGCAATGTAGTGAATGCATTGATATTTGGTGTTTTTTCACTTCTTAAAAATTTAAAGACTTTTATGTTTTTAACTAGTAATAAAGTTTCTTTCTGTGACAGTTTGGAAAATGTTTTACATGAAGAAATGTATGAATGCATTTCAAAAGTGTGACAAATGTTTCATATGTTGCTAAACTAACAAGGATGGTGTAAAATGGGATTAATTTACATCACCATAAGACACAGAAACAGCTAGAAACAGCTTTACTTTGTCGGGGTGAAAATTAGAAAAGTATCTAGTGGTGAAATCAGGAGGCCATTACAAAGCAGAAAACATTTAAGAGAAAGTTCATTCATTTTAATTATGTTAGCAAAGCTACAGCATGTGAGAGTTCTGCTGAAGAACTCTCCCACCATGCTGTACTTGACTTTATCAAAGGAGCAAAATATATTGAACTCATGCTAAGATAGTGAGGCAGGTGATTTAGTAATATGTTTTGTATGTGTGAGTGAGATTAAAAAGATAGTGCTAAAAGAGATTTAGTGCAACTACCGGTAATCATTGTTTACTATTGAATGACCTACTACGAGGTGATAGATAAGTCATGCACTGTCTTGTGTGCTGATAATTAATCATCCAGATACAATCCCTAAAAAGATGTTTTCATAAACATAATTGATTTTTCATATTCACACATAATTGTCTTATGTTCACTGCTTTATTTAAAAAAAATGATCATAAAAAGAAAACATCTGGATTGCTTCTCATTATTCTTATCAACATGGGAAGACATCAACCATGCATATCCATTGATTGCTTTCTATAAAGCAGGGTATTTTATTGTCCTTCTTGGGATCCATGGTTTTGATTGCATGTTAAAAGACCCCATAATCATTAGTTTGATTTGTGCCAAGTGATGTAATGATACTATTAATCCAAATGAAAAATATTGAGAATCTTAAAAGAAGCAATGGGTTTGATGTCTTAGCTACTAAATGAACAAAATGTCAATCAGACCTCGTGGTATTTGTTTATGCACAACCTAAAAAGTATGAGTGTCATTGCATGGAGTAAAGGGGCATAAAAATGTGTTTTTAAAAAAAAGACAAACAACAATGCATTAACGACTTCAAGGATAACAAGTGTAGACAGCAGAAATAAGCTAGGGCAGCATTGCTTAACAAGAGATCAAGACCCCATGGAAAAGAATCGCCACAAACCCAGGATTCTCTTTGACCTCCACATAAAATTGCATTGGCTCTTGCAGTTAATGCATTACATTGATCGACAGTTGTGGTCTGAGAAGGAGAATTCCTGGCTCTCCCGTCATCTCTTGTGTTTCCTGGTGGCAAGAATGAATCATATTATGAGGATAATGAACCATTTAATGACCTGTGTGTTGATTTATCAGATGTGCTGGAAAGGCCAATTTAAAAATATAAAGCCATAAGTCACCAAGTCACCACATACTGCTCTGTGTGGCTGGTTGGCTCCCCTATCAATGATTGCTGTGTTAATCAAGGCGTCATTAGGGATGGTAAGAAAGGAAAGTGCTTATATGCAACACTTTTCATCCTGAAATGGTCAGCTGCATTGATTGTAAATAATATATCACTTAACTCCACTCCCAACAACATATGGGCCCTTCACAGTATACTTGGCTACTGCTGGCTACTATTTTAAAATTATTTCCACTTGATGCCAGGTCATTAGACTCCTGCTCCACAGAGTAGAATATTAACATTTTATGATTTTGTTTCAATTATACTTATTTATTATTTAATTCTTTATGTGCTTTAAAGAAAATGGCACAAATAGATTGTTGCCAAAGAGACAGTATTTGTCTTGGGTGTAATCTTGAGGTGCTTTGAATAGAAAAAAGGATTTATTTAAGTTGACTTTAAGTATCCAGAGCTCGTTCTCTAAAAATATCAATTGACACATCCACATACTCAAGAAAAAATCGAATTATAGTTTACACATCAATTTAAAATCCATGTACAAATTATTAAAATGGGAAATATACTGCATCCAATATTGTCCAATAAGTTCTGCTGAGTAAATTTTTCCCATAAAGTGTAAATTCCAAAACTTGAATATACAAATGTGACTGAGGAGGTGCTCTTTTTCTGACTTTCTGTAAAAATTCCTTCCACTTAGCCAGAAAAACAGGATGATGATTGATAAACAGGATATTCGTTCTAGTAGTGTTATTTATTGCCTTTAAATCCTCCCAAAACCATAGGCACTAAACTGGATTGAAGTCTAAAAAATGTGTATTTAGAAAGGTCAATAGTTTTGTTGGCACAAAGAAATAACAGTGTTCTGATAATTCATAACTTTGTCTTGCCCTGTGTTCTCTGCCCAAGTACTGGAAAAATGCTAAAATCATGTTCATGTTCTACTGATTTTGTTTAAGTGTTTTATATGGACAGTTCTACTGTAAGAGCAAGAGGTCCAACATGAACCTAACCACTGTAAGAATGATTACATCTAATATACATATTCCCACAGGGCATGCTACAACAAAAAATGATATGTGTCAATAACATGCAACTCAAAATAAAATGCGGTACATTTAAAGATGGCCCCCTTTGGCCAGTTTTGTCTTTTGTATCTAAAGCATATATCTCATTGTGTGTTTCTGACAGCCCTGGCAACCTAAGGCAAGGCTTGTAGTGTGTTTTTTTTTGTATGATGTCAATGTTTGAGTGAAACCAACCCCTGCTGCCCTCCCTCTGACCTGTTGTCAGGTCTGAACAAGAACTTTCAGAAAACAAGGGAATACACTTTTGCGGAGGCAGTTTAAAAATGAATTAAACTGATCTGGAGTGACAAAGACTGAAGGACTATGAAAATGGTTTAAATAATCTATATTTGGTGTTTTTATTTACAACTGCACACCTAATAAGATACTTTCCTGCATCTTATCTATTATCTGTTTGGGGAAAATTACTAGGTAATTCTCTGTAAATGAATTATTTAAAAAGTTTAAATTTTTAACTCTGAAGTAAGATTACTGTATAATGTAGTGTAAATTCTACTAGAGTAGAACAACCACAACAACAAAAATAAAAACAGCACTGGTTTATTAAGAATGCACAATAGAAATTAATTGTGTTTGATTAGAAAACTGATTCCAATGGGAGAAAAGTAACTGTAATGTGATATTTTTCATTTTGTTAAAGGTATGGAATATCAGCACTGATACTCATTACACTGTCATTATATAAAAAAGGCATGAGTTCAAAAGGTGCAGAGCAGAACAGAGAAAGCTGTCACCAAGAGAGCTATGACAAAGTGTTATAGATGCATGGCCTACTGAAGATTATAATCACAAGTCTCTGTGGGGGAGGGTGGGGGGAGGTTGTGATGAATTGCAGTACAGCTCTTTAAAGCACTGAGACTTACTGGAGCACAAGAAGACCTTCATACTGTATCAATCATTATCGTTCTGTTATTGTTATTGGCGTATAGAATTTGAGATTCCCTTTAACGTATCAGAGATGGTCCATTTGATATATGGCCAAGGTATTTTGGAACTGTTAGGTGCTGCAGAAATGTCCAGTAGTAACATTAGATCCAGTTAATCAATCTTAGCAACGTCTGCAATTAATGTTCTACCTCAATATCCCTTGTGTTAAAGTCAGGTAGAGGTTGAACAAACTGCGCAGAAGGGAAATTATAGGGCCCGCAGCTTTAGCTGTCACGTCAGTTTCAGGTTGGAGAAGATTTAGTACCTGGACGAGTACAAAAGCTTATAGAAAATGAAATGCTTACCACCGTGTCATAATATAGAAATTGCATTCCCCAGGAGATAAGTTATGACCACCATACTGGCTATGGAAACATACAAATAAAAAATACATACCTAAATCTCTGTTTTTAATGTTCCCATGAAAACAGGTGAACGACTTGGGTGAAAGATCAGCAATAACCCAAATTAGACTTTGGGTCTTAGAATGCAGAACACAAATGAAAAAAAACCCTTCAGGTTAAATCGATGTCCTTGTTAGCAGCCTGAAAAAAATACAATTTTCAAAATAGACGAGTTGATTACTTTTTCTGTATGAGAACTGTTTGTCCTAATGCTTTTATTCACAGCAAAGCATATCAGAAGTTTCTTTACCAGTACCTTTGAGAGCTCAGTTTCCTAGTTGTTTAAGAACACTTCCACTCTCATTTAATAGAGTTAGAGCAATGCAAAAAATGCTAAATAAAATGGAAATGTACACAATTTTAAAAACACGCATGTGTTATGAGTGCACAACTTCTGTCAGTTCCTCTATGTACCATACAGCTTGTGTTTGACCTATTTGCTGCATGGCCAGTTGGCACAGGAGTAATAGTTTAAAAACTGGGAAAAGAGATCATGACAGCATGTAATTATGATTGATCAGTGAATTATTGTGGACCAGGCTGATCAGATGTTTATTTAGCAAACAAAGTTTGAACATGATAAAAATGGCATGCAAAAAAAATATTCCCACTATTACTGGCATGCATGGCAGCACTTTTTTTTTCTTAAGATAGCAATTCAACAGAGAATGTGAACAATGAAAAGAAATGGGAACTATTTAGGTACTTTGTTTAAGAATGGATGATTCTGATGGGTTAGAGATTTTCTAAAGTGGCTGAATTAATCTCGGTGAGACAGACTGAGGAAATTACAATTTTTTTTTAAAATGCCTCATGAAATCACAGCTCACTCAAATGCTTAAACCAGCTATTCTACCTACCAGATATTTTAAAAGCCAATTCTATTTGTCTTTATTGCTTTAAAAAATAGTTTTTTAAAATGTGACCATGATGGGTGAATACATCATCAATCCAAATTATAACTTTATCAAAGGAGCTTGTACACACAGCTATATTTCTCTCAACCAGTACCTTTTAATTTAGATTAAATAAAGTAGAGTAATGTACATCAAAACCACTAGTTTCACTTCAGTAGCTTGGTCAAGGCTTAAGTCAGATGGGGAAGAGGCATGATTCAAATAAGTGAGCATTACTGGAATAATATGTCTAGCTAAGGAGAATGACAATCTGTCTTCAAGGCAGAGCTGTTGGAGCCCCTAAAAGAAACTAGATGCACCCTGTCATTTCGGATGCAAAAAAAGTTACAATGACTGATGATAGAATAGAAATGAATATAAGAAAGAGGGATATGAAAGGTCCGAAAACAGTTTGAGGAGTAGAATTTCTAAATTAACCAGAGAGAGGACTGTTCAAGGCGCGCTGCTCTGGGGAATATTGTTGTGGCAATATGAAGAGAAATGAATAAGAACCCTGTTACACTTAAGTAGAGTCTTTAATTGCAGAACATAGTGAGTGTGCTTAACGTGAATTGAATGTAAGGTCTTGAAATTCAGAGAACTGGTGTTCAAAGGACGGAACAGTGGTATCTGGATTCCAGTGAAAGATGCTGCACCAATCCAAGGAAAGTGGTTGGTGCTGAAGTTGTCTTAATTGGTGCTTCAAGGATGTGATGTAGGAACCTTAGGCAAGCTGCTCCCTGCTGAGTACTCGGTCTGAAAGGGTGACTGTCTGAGTTGAGAGTGATTGATACGGGGAATAGAGAGGTTCTGTTCTACTACACAACCTATAGGTCAAGACATACTTGAATATGACTTCTGAAAAGGTATAGAGCTGCTGACGGTGGGCCAGAATTTCCGTAAAGGGGAAGCCTGCAAAACGGTTTGGGTAACAGGGAATTCGAGTGATGCTATTAAGAATTGCTTACAGGCAGAAACCCAGGTCAAACGTCTAAGAAATTTCCCGACACAGAAAGATTTAAAGCACCTTTATTTATAATATGCAGAATGAATATATGGCTAAGTAGATGAGGACAGATTGTGGCTCCAAGCAGAACCTTAAAGAAGAGTGGCGATGACAAAAGAGCACAGTTTCCAAGGTACACAAAGGAATTAAAGAAGATTCATGAGTCCAGGGTGCTATGAATTATTTTTCTCTGTAAGACAGTAAAGCCTGTATACATGCATTTTATAATGCAACAGTTTGGGAGATCTAAAGCTGTCACTATAGAAAAATGTTGTCATTCCACTGCTGCAGAAGCAGAACCACAGCTTTTATTTCTCCTCGTCAGGGATTATTAGACCTTTTCATGCCCGTGTTCAATAGGATAAGTTATTAAAAATAATTATATTGCATTCTCTCATTTTCAATCTTGATTAGAATGCCAGAACATGATTATTCCACTTTTATGCAGCAAATGACATTGATACTTATAATGCTGAAGTTTGGATTTTTAAAGAAAAGCTAGATCCCTTGTGTTTCCGTAGGCTGACATGAGTAATTCTTTAAAAAGCTACCTTATAATGAACCCTGATTCAGGAAAATGTATTATTGATGTGCCAACTTAGTAAGAGGGAGGGCGATCTGGGCTCCTGCAGCTGACTGATCGGTTGCATTTGACCTTGAGACTCAACAAACGCACCCCTGTGCATCCATAGTCATAGAGGCTTGTTTTTAGGAGAAACAAGAAACAATATTCCTTAATCTTTAATCCAACCAGACATAACTCCTAACCTCTTACATTTTATTTCCCAAATACTTTTATAGTTTACTCAGAATATCATGAAAATAATTATGCCTCTTGCATATTGTATATCCTTCTGTTGACAATCATCTCTGGCAGAGAAAGGTGTTTAAAAATCCCAAGCTACATTTACATAATAATAATATTTCCTTCTATCTCAAAGCACTTTAGAAAGGGGGCACTTCATTCATCGCTGACGTGCAGCCATTAAGCACCTGTAGATCATGTAGTGATGTGAAAAATTGCTTAACCGTTTGAATTAAAAATGGGTATTTAGGCCAGGAGTTGTGAGATCCCAGGACTGAATTAAGCCAGGCCATTGTCACTGTCAATGGTATGACAGTGCCACGAGATCTTTAATGACCAAGTTGTTAAGACCTTGGTTTAATTATTTATTCAAAATATTTTCCACAGCACAATGTCAGTTACCAACACACTGAAGCATTGGATTAGAATGTCTGGATCAGAGGTAAGAGTGCCTCTTACTTGTCCACCAAAGCCACTGACTGCAGCAGCAACCTGGTTTTGCTTGGAGGTCTCTCATCCCAGTACTTACCAGGCCCATTCTTGCTTAACTTCTGAGATCTGAAAAGATCAGACTACAAGCTCGTAATCCTGTTGGCAATTTTGAGTTGTCATTTTGTAATCTGCTTATCCATCTTCTTATTCGTCAGATACACTGTATATTCTCAGTTCTTCATAATTTCCATTGGATTCACAGTATTGTTTCATTATAAAATTACATTGGAATTAGATAGGATTCCACACTTTAACTAGGGATTTGATTTCTGAAGCTGAACCGAAAATTAAATTTTTCATATCTGTGTGGTCTCCTGGGATTTCCTGAATGTGGGAGAAAGCCACTGTTATGTATATTTCATTATCGTATAAGTAACTTGTTATTCTAAAAGCAAAGCATTTTTATCCTGAATTTTGTTATTGGTGTCTTTTCATGGTATAAATGCATAATGTATTTGCACACATTTATTGCTGAATTGCTGAGTTTTGGTCTTCTTACTGTGATAAATGATTACACAGAGCCTCCTGGGTGTTTTATGCAGCTAGTTTTTCTTTTGTCATAGAGTTAAAGTAAGCCTTTCCTAACCCTATGAGAAAATGTACTTCAGGAGATGTGCTTAAGTTTTGTCCGCTGGTAAGTTGCTATAGTAACTCTTTGCAGCTAACAGAGAAGGTTCAAAATTCAAATCAAGTGCTTTTCCCCTCAGAAGACTATTTTTTAATCATATTTAAATGTCAGTGTTGGAGGTGATTCCCAGATAAATGTATCACAACTCACTAAAATATCACATGTCAGCAGCATACTTCAAATTTTCCAACAGCTTTTTTACCCATAAACTGGACTTCCTATTATAACAGTTAAAACATTTTAAGTTAATTTTTCATCATGCTGTTCAAACAGGAAAAAATGATGTACTGTTTTTTTCATAACAAATGGCTTTGTAGAAAATAAAATGTTTAAAGAAAAACGTCTCTATAAAGTAGAATTTGCTAACTCCATTTCAAATAGAAATAAGAGAGCAAAAATCAGTGAATGTTGCTTTGTTCAGACATCCTTCTGGATTTGCAAAGAATCGTAAGAAATACATTTTGCAAAGAACAGAAAGTGATGTTGTCCTCCTGCATACAAAACTATTGTCTCATTGATATTTGAATTATTTTAAACTGATTCATCCACATTGAAATAGAGAAGGTTTACCCTGTATCTACATTTACTACATTAATTTAACTAGCCTTTAAATTAAACCATGACGTTGTAAGGACACTGGCAATACTTGTGACCAGTGGAGGAAAAGTATGATATTCCTGTACAGTAGTAATTTCCATTTAAGGGAAGTTGAAACATGCCATCTGTTATAATGTAGCAACAGAAAATAAAAGAGAAACGTGAGACTTATAAACATGCAAAAAGAACCAATGTTGGCATAATTGTGGCATAATATGTTGTTAACTCCACCTAATGTCTGATGCAATCTACAGGTATTCCACTTTTAAAACTTTTGAGTGGGTGTATATTTAGGTTTGAATATATTAAAACAATGAAAGACGCATTACAATAATTTTAGTGTAATGAGAAACTATTAACCACAATGTAACAAACAGTGAACACAAATAATTACTCAGAGGAATGTTTCCAGTAACATGGCATACAGCATTAACCCTTTAATATATCACACATTAAAATAATTTTAAAATTTGTATTGGATCCCCTGTTCAGTCTCTGTTCAAGACTAATAATGTTTAGTTACTTCATTCTGTTTATATATGTTATTTTCCTAAGCCCCAGAATGGATCTATTTGGTCTCCAGTGAAGCAATATCTTTTCTGTATTGTACGTAATATTCTGTATGAAACCTTACCTGTGCATTGTACAATTTTAACATAAACGCCCTTGATTTTAATGCAGTTAGTTTTTAATTTAGTGTTCATTCCTTACCTGTACACTCTGTTTTCTGTTCCTTAATCAATTTTCAACTCTGTCACACATTTCCCAGAATGCCTACTTTCTATAGTTTGAGAATTCTTTTTTATCGGGCACGTAATCAAAAGCCTTCTGAAAATCAAAATACACCAAATGATACACTCTCTGTTTATTGTTGTTAGAGCTCTAAAAAGGTGATCAGGCAAAATCTACCTTTTGATTATTTCTGAGGACAGTGATTCCCAAATCTTGGTCCTGGAGGACCACTCAACTGCTGATTTTGTTTCAGTCAAGGTTTTGATTACACAATTCAACCCTTAATTTACCAACTGTAATAAAAGCCTGAGTTTGATTGTTTTTAGTTCTTAAACATATTGGGGGTTGTTTTTTAACTACTGCATTTAAGAATCAACTTAAGGTGTACCTCTATTGTCCCATGTAGATTTGCTCTCTCCCATTTACTGTGCATTAAACACCAGAACCTTGTGATTTATAAATTGAGCATTAATTAAATGTATAGTTTACTGTACTTGAAGCAGAGAACGGTGTTTTTTGGGAGATTAGAAATAGTTGTGCCTTTTCTCTACAGTGGCCTAAATGTTGTCTGCCTTCCTGTCTACAGTATTTATCTTTTCCTCCTGTAACACTAACTTCTACTGTACAAACCATCCTATTACAATTTTCAGGTAAAACAAAAGATAATTCAGCATTAACTACCGTCTGGCAAACAAGTTCGTATCCAAGTAGAAAATTCATATCTTACGTTCTCCTTCTAAGTACTCACAAATACTTAAGTAATTTCTTAATGAATTAAATAATTGCTATTTAATTTATTATCGATAGTCCTCATCTCCTGTTTTTGTTCTCAGCAGGTTAAATCTTTGTTTTTTTCTGTTCATGCACAACTTTTATAATTTCATGAACAAAAATGTGCAAAAATCACAAACTTACATTTCTATCGTGTAACAGCACCTGACTGTCCTGTGTAATACTGTATATTAAAATATATTGAAAAAGAACATTGAAAAAGCTTACAGAAAACATTCACCATGATGGCGATTTCTTTGCAAAGCAAATTGGAATGTACTTCTATTGTGAGTGTCATTTGAGGTTCATGATGCAAGAGAAGGACCGGTGGGATTTTGTTCAGAACTTCTTGGATGTTCTTGGGCTAGAATGTGTTCTTGTGGTCTAAACTCAACAGAGCTGCTCAAACCAAGGCAGGGTCACATGCTTCACTGACTTTGCAGAAAGAAAATCAATTTCAGAAGGGGATAGCAGAAAGTATGAAGGAAATGTCCTGCTAGAGAAAAGTCACAGAAAGGTGCCAAAAGGACTTTAACTTCAAAAGCTTTCTCTCCCTTTGGTTAAATACGCAAATACATTTATAGAATACGATTGAGTACAAGTCAGAAAAAATATTGTAGATCACCAAGAACAGACAAAAACTATATTAAATTGTGTAACAGTGAAAAGAGGTAAGGCTTGCAGGGTCTGAAACTGATGGTTGACATGAATGATCTGCTGTGTGTTGTGCTAATATGAATCTGCCTTTGCTGTGGAATACATGAAAGGATGAAGAGGACATGTTGAAGTGCCCCAACTCAACTGATACAGCATTTTAATCTGGAATATAATATTTTCATACTTAATTTATTGATGGCTTTAATTTTTTATTAGATTAGTAAAAAAAAACCTTAAGGTCAACATTCCTATAAGCTTAAAAATATTAAAAGGATAAATTTATGAACTCCATAACTTTAGTGATGGTAATGAAATATGAGTCTCTTTGTATTTTCAAGGATACCTCCAGTACTTAAGAAGAAGTATATTAAAGGAATAAATTGCAGATAATTTAGCAAATACCTCTGAGAAGTACTTACATTGCAAATTTGTTACTGTCAAATTTAGCTCTGACATTTACAAGCGTTGTTAAAAGGTGAGTGTTATATCTTCTTGGAGCCAGTGTAATGAAGCTCTTTCCTGGAGTCAGAAAAGTCTGTGTAATTTCTCAAGGAAGCCATTAGTTTATATCTCCACTAGACTCTGCAGGTTGACATTCACTGCTGGCAGTATCATAATAGTGTGTCTGCTGTTTTGGTAAGGATAATTCTTTTAAAAATATTTCCTGTTATTAGACATTTTTTAGAAAAAAAAATGCTTTCTCATAGATGTTAATATAATTACCCTAAACCTGGTTACCTAACTTAATATTTGCACAGCAGACATGATAATTAGGGTATGTGAATATTTTTTAATGTAAAAGGATGAGTAAAATATGTACTGTATTGTACCACCTCTTCTTCCTTTTTACTATATCAAGATGTGTTAAACCCCCCCTAATAAAATCAGTTTAAGATTAAGAATACAGGAGGATAAATGTGCCTGCATTTTTAGATTCAGTTAGAATTATAATTATATCTCATTGGAAACAATTTTTCTATACCTTCTGATGATATGCTATTTAATCACCAAGCTCCTGACATTACTGTTTTCAATTTCCAAAGCGCGAGGAGACAAAAGGAATGAAACGTTATCTTTACAGGTCTTCACACAATGGAGACACAGACACTTACATATCAAAATAACTACAATTTCCTAAAATGGTTTTTACCTTTTAGTCAAAAAAAATAATCATACGTGCTTTCACACTGAGTCAGTGTCATTGTAGGTTTTATAGAATGTGAGCATCACCCACTGAAGGTCAGATTTGTAAATGTTCATAGTTATGAGATGCAGGACCTTTGAGGTATGACAGTACAGATAAAAGTAAGATACAAATATTCTTCATTTTCTCATGAATAGTTAAAAGAATATACCACCACATTTAAAATTCAATTTTAATGGTAGCACTTTACATTAAGGTTGTAATATGTATATGATTGACAACTTTACAGAATGGAGTGGGGAGCTCGTCAGTGTTCAATTTGCAATGGAACAGGAAGATGTTATTTCCAATTTAAACAGTATATTGAAGAAAAAAACACAACACTTTGGAGCCATTTCCAGAAAAAGGTGTCAAAAGAGTTTTCTTTTTTACTTCTTAGCACAGAATTACTTTCTGGTTGTTCCTATAAAAAATATGTTTATAATTGAGATTCTAATTAGCTTTATTCTACAGTCAATGGTTTCATAAAATATAACCATATCATTTATAATAATTCTTTGGAATCGTATAAGACTATAAAGGACATAAGGGTAAGTGTTAAGTAATCTCATTGAACCTTTCTCCCTCTCTATAAAGTTACACAGCATAATCACGAAGAACTAACTGGGAAGCTGAGGAGATTGTAACTATCAAATAGAAAGTCAGGTTTCCTTCTGAATAGCTGTCATTGTCCATTATTGTAAAATGATAAAGCAAACAGAAATAATCCATCAGATGTGAAAGGTGATTATTGTTCAATCTGCTCTGAGAAATCTTGTTGCAGTAGATTTCATATTGAAAGGTGAATTAAAGGCATTAATGACTCACTCAGTTCAATTGTTTGGGATTTGTAAGAAGTAACATTAAACTAACAGGATATCTAGAGAAACTGAACAGCACAGAAGTGGTAGTTAACTGCACAAGAAGATAAGAAAGGTTACAAATGAGAGGAGGTCATTCGGCCCACCTAGCTCGTTAGCTAATTGATCCAAGGATCTTATCAAGCTATTTCTTGAAAGAAGCCAGGTTATCGCCTTCAATGTATGGCTGGGTAGCTTGTTCTACACTCCCACTATTGTATGATTAAAGAAGTACCTCCTGCACTTCTGCAAAGTCTCCACTCATATCCTCTGGTTTGTGTTTCACTGTTAATTTTGAAGAGGTCTGATGGGTTGACCTTGTCAATGCCACTCAGGTCTCCTTGTAATATTCTCTGTTAAAGACTAAAATGGTTTACTTCCTTCAGCCTGTCAGTGTAGATAGTATTACAATTCATTATATATGTATTATGTCGGTGTAGGTTAGCATTAGAACGGCATTAATACATTAGAATGGCTTATGTAGGCAACCCACCCGGATTATTTCTTAAATTGCAGTACTAAACTTTCAATTGCAAACTTTTCAGGATCTATCATGCATGCTCAAGCACTGCATCATCACAAGGTCGCAATTGTATTGGTCAATGAAGTATTGCCTTTGTCTGTTCAGTTAAGACTGGAAACAGTGGTCCTGAAAGCTAAACCAGGTTGGAAAAATTGCTTTGCACACCCAGCACTTTACCTTTTTCAGTGACACATTGAGGAGCCAGTGGTGACCCCGTTACATAATTAAATTTGTTTAAATACAGTCAATACTGATAAGGTATAATGTATTTAAAAAATACAGTATACGGATGTTGTGTTCTTCTGCTTTTGGTAGTTTAGTATAGTATGTCCACTATAAAACCTCATTATAACATTAAAATATATAACAATTCCAATAAAACAAAATTCAGTGTTCATTGATATCAGTCCCAAAAATGGCGCACTTTAAAAAAAAAAGTGCTTACTTTTTATTGATCACTGTGACCTAAATCTGTATTGGTTTCTGTCACTTTGGAATGTCAAGTGCATGGAATATGAGAGATGTTTGTTTTCCACCTTAAATTTAAAATCAAACAGCTAAACAGAAACAGCACAGAGAAAAAAATGCCATTCAAGTGAGTGGTGAGGTAATCTGTTTGCCAAAATTTAGTTACAAGTACTCTCAGTCTAACATGGAATAAAACACCTTGCTTCCACAGATCGTTTTAATCTTATAGGAGAGGAACCTCCACCTTACTCCTGAGGAGCACTATTCCACTGTTACAGTGTCACCATTCAATCATTAATTTCTAAATACTTGGAACGATTTCATTGCTATTGATTAGGTAGGTAATTTGTTACATTAAGTAATTAAGAACCATATGAGGCCAAAATCTTAATAGAAACATATAGTTTAAGTTCAACTATAACCAACCAGAGTTCTCTTCATTCTAAAGATTGCTTGATAAATTTGTCAATAATTTAAAGATGTTCCTATTCTTTAGAAACAGGTGGCCAGTAAAACGAATGGCTCTTCAGGAGCAAGACTGGAGATCGGTGCTAATTATAAAGAGTATTTTTAGAATAATCTGATCAGAGAATGATTTTGACGGATGATTTGAGAGGTACCTAAAGAATGTAAAATGCAAGAAAAAAGAGTATAAGTTGCCTTTTCAGTAGTTAACTCATTTTCACTTCTGCTGCATGTGACATTGAATGACCCTGTTAGATAAGACGGAAAAAAAGGAATCATCTAAAGTACTCGTCTGGGATTTGAGAAACGAAGAAAGCTTTGAAGCAAAGATAGCACAGTGAAAAATTCAAGCCGCCACCAGAACTGGTGGATGTGCAGATTTTAAACGTATAATGCTGATTTGGAGAAAAAATCTGACATTTCTAGCTAGGCATATCCGACTCCAATACTAAAGGGCTGCAGGGTCATTTGGTTTTTGCTCAGATGTAAGCCACTAAATTAACTTAATTGATCTAATTATTGCTTCCGTGGGAAGTACTTAAGATTTGTTTCAAGATATTTTACAGTTGATGATTTGAAAGATGCACCTAATTAAGACTGCAGTGTCTGTAAAGCATTTTGAGGCCTGGAGTGAAATGTTAAATTTGTCTATTTAATTAAATATGCATCTCATTTGTTTCAAGTTTGGTTGGAAAAAAAACAATACTTTTTTGCTCTTTTGGAATGAATACTACTAATCAGGTGTGACAATTAATGTAGTTATTAATTATCAAGTTAAAGAAATCCCATAATATACATAACTTCCATAGATACCATGTTACTGTACATATAAATACCCCAATAAGTAAAACTAGTCATATTAATATTTTGAAACATTTCTCACTGTTGCCAGATATTACATTACATCAATCAGTGGCACAAAGAAAGGAAGAAGTAATTCAATAAACTTTTATTTTTTGCTACATTACATTAGCACAAGACCTTGCATTCTCCATATACAAGCTTTTGGGAGTACAAAGAAAGGTCAGACTGTTAATTTATGATAAGCCTGAATTTGGAATTCAGGGACTGAAATTAATTGAACCAAAACAACACTTTTTTTTGGCTGGGTTATGCTAAACTCCCCAGCAATGTTTTGTTCATCAACACCTCATCAAAAGAGCTCTAACTGTGCTAGCTATCCCCATACAGTGAGGTGATGGACCTCCTGTTGATTGTTTGATAGGATAAATGGTGGACTTTAATAGCGCAATAAGCCTTGCTCTCATCGAAGCAGCATGAGTTCAAAGACACCATTTGCAAAGAGATCTGACACTAAGTGGACTTATTTCCTTTTTATTTCCCTGGATGAATTTTTCACTAAGGTAATAGATCATGACATGACTTCTTCCATTCAGTTGGACCTGTGGTTAAAAACCACCAGCAGCTATTAAGACCCTGGGTGTCAGGCTAAACAACATTTGACAACTGCTTGATTTTAGAATGATCATTTGATAAAGAATTAGAAAAGAAGGATTCTTCTAGTTCATTTCTGTAATCATATGAGTTTCATGTGAGTAGTATAATTCCGCTGAATGTGTAGACTTCATTTGGGATTGTTATTTAGTTTTTGCATTCTATAGATAAACTAATCCTTTTTCTATCGGATGGTGATCTTGTAGGAATCTGCAAATGGCTTAGTGATGTTTTGGATCAATAATTACCTGCAACTGGCAAACATACCAATAGTCATTTTTTTAATATTCACATATTGACTAGTCTTCCTTCCTGCATATTCTTCCTTAATCAGGTGGCTAATGTGGACCAGGGATCAAGGTGATATCTTGGAGTAAAATATGCAACTGCTACACAAACCCAGGATACTAGAGTGAAGTGTGCCAGACAGATAACTAGTTACCAACTATAAACAGAGGAGCACTGTCCATATTTACTTTGTAAGTAATCAACATTTAATGCTTTAGAAATGCTGCATTAGTTTCATTGCACTGATCTAAGCTGAATTTATATGAATCACTTCAATCGAAAACGTACTTTCTGAACAGTAATTGACTACCAGTGGAGTGTACAGAGCCTCTAACTCGTGATTTCTTCAATATTACAATGCTCATTCTAGGTCTATTTATGGTATGTGTTTTCACTTTCTTTAAATGGTATTCTAGAATTTACTTATAATAATTCATCTCCACATTGACCTTGTAAAACATCTTCATTTTGAATAAGGTGATACATGTACCTCTAAAAAATAATAGTTACAACTGGAAGAATGTTAAGGATTTATTTTACTGATTAATATAAGGTTATTTTTGTACCCTTTAGAGAAAAGAAAAATAAAGCTGTCCTGCATTTTTTTTTACTTCAGCCTTATTTTTCTGATTGACCAATAAGATTGTTGTTAATTTGGGTTCAGCATGGTGGTGCAATGGTTTGCATTTCTGCCGCTTGCACTGGGGACCATGGGTTCAATCCTGGACTTGGGCTGCAAACAGTGTTGATTCTGTGTGTTCTCCCTGTGTTCGTGTGGGTTTCCTCCCACAGTCCAAAGACAAACTGATAGATTAATTTCTTCAGGAAGAATTGTCCCTTATGTGACTGTGACCATGTTTGTGTCTGTGTGTGCCCTTCTGATGGACCCATCCAGGGTGTATCCTGCATAACGCCTGTTGTTTGCCAGGATAGGCTCAGACTCCTTCATGACCCTATATTAGATAAAGCGGTCAGAAAATGGATGGATGGGATTAATTGGACCCTGATAAAGTCATACTTCAAGTTGCTTAAAATCTGTTGCTAAAAAATATTAAGCAGAAATTTGCAGTTGAGATTTTTCATTCTTGAAGCTTTCTGAACTTTTATAAGAAAATCAAAGGTTGGTTTTCTTAACTTTTTTTTCCATAATTTAAAACTATGTGTTTTGGTTTTGCATTTATTGCATCTTAATTTTATATTAGTTCCATTTTGTAGACAGACATAAACTATTTTTTGTTGATAGTTCTCATTTTCTGTGAAAGACAAGTTTTGCAGTAAACAGAATTACAGTCTGTAATTCTGCCAAAAGATTAGAATATTAATTTCCCATGTTTATATGTAAACTGTTAAAAAGAGTCATGTTACCCTGTTTCTCCTAGCAGCATGTCATTATGTAAGGGAGAAGCTGTTTCTTCTAGTGAAAAAACTCAAGCTTTTTAGTTTCTCATATTTTTGATGGAGTTCTGGTAAGTGTGCATGCATTTCATTTGCAGCAAAGGACAAAGAACATGACTCATTAAACTCAATTAGACTGTAGGATGATGCTATGTTGTTGTTTATATTTCTGCAAATTGAAAAGAAATTAAAACCAATTAAATCTTCTTAAAAATGATGCTTGGCATTCATGTTGAATTTGTTATAAATCATTTAGGATTTATGATGTTGATGGCATATTTTTCCCATCTGGGTCTCATAATTACAATGGAAAATGAAAACAAACAAGAAAAAAAATAAGCATCAGTTGATAGCATTTGGCAGACACATGGTAATGTCACACAAGAGAAGACGATAGAAGCTTAGGAACAAAAGCTGCATATCTTCAAACTTAATTTGGGTTATCACCAAACCCCAAAGCTAAGGCTAAGCACTGTATATCTTTGTCTGATCTATTAAAAGATGTTTAGCTTAATTCTGAAGCATAAAACAAGATATTACAGGGGAACCAACATGAATCCCATGCAAATCAAATAGTCTTTTAAAAAACTTCCAAGGTTGTCAAAGTTGACAATTTTGTAGTTTTAAAGAAATTTGATTATTCCTCTGCAGACCATGGTTCAAAAATGTTGCTCTCACATTCCGTAATTGTGATAAAGCAAGGGTTTTTGTAGATGTCTAATCCAGCTTGTGGATGTGGTTATAACATGGAGATTTACTATGAAACACATATTTAATTTTCTAGAATTCTGCAAATAGTTTAAGAAGGTGGCAGAGATTGTTTATAACATTGGGCATATTAGAAATACTGTATAACTGCTGATTTACATGTAATAAAATGTAATAAAATCACAGGAGTTGACCAGACTTTGAAAACAAGCCTTGAATTATCCAGGGACATGGAATTTTGTATTTGTTGCTGTGTACAATTTAAAAAAGTTATTTTACTTTAAATTCATTTTTGCCCTGTTGACTTGAGTGTGTATTGAGAGGAGATCTGAGATGGTGATAAAATCTGAATAGTGAGTGAAAATTAATGATGGTCTTAAAAATTGAATAATTGATATTTTGTAGCAAATATATCAAGTGATATGTATGAAGTGCTGTGCACAAGTGATGTTCCATTGTTCAACCTTCAAGGAAAACAGCATCAAATAGGAGATGAGGAAGTGTAATGGAATGGACATTTCAGAAAGTGGTTTCAGAGTAGCAAACTCTTACCATCTATTAAAGATGTCAAATATGGCAGATAAAATGAAAAAAGTGAAAAGCACCAGCCAAACAGGAGAATTAAATCTCTCGAATGACAAACCTGTAATTTGAGGAAAGAAAATGATTTGCTGCACACACGTTCAAATCTTCACTTCATCAAATTGCACCGGATTGCTGAGTTTTTAGAGAAATTGGTTTCTCCCTACAAGAAGATAATGTCACTCTGGAGGCTTGCTTTTTGATCATGTGATCAAACATTGTGGAAGACTTAGGTTGGTCAACTGATATTCTGTTTTAGCCATTGAAGGCCAAGAGGTACAACTGATTATGTATTTGCTAATAGGTATGTGCTTTAAAAAAATACTTCTGTCCTTTCCACACCAAACCTTAAATCAGTACCAATATGATCACTCAGGACATTAGCACTACATGCCTTTTAGATGCAAAAAAATATATAAAAGTATCATACTGGCTTCTCACATAGCAATTTTGCAATCACAGCTGCTTAAGTCACAATACTATATTTAGTATAAAAGCACTATGCTAAATGCAGTCAGTGAAGTTTGAAACATTCATCACTTAGACTAATTGTGATTATTCACTGTTTGAATGTTTGTAGAGTACATGCATATATACAATCTATGCATGTACAATATATGCAATTTTTGCATTCTATATAGCTGACATTTTTCCAGAAATGATTTATTGAATATTGTTATCCCTCCTGCCTCTTTCTCATTTATTGTAAATGTTTTGCGGTTTTGTGTTCTTGAGTTGTATTGTAACCTCTGTCACTTTAAATTCAAATTTAAAGAGCTCTGTTGATGTGATTGATGGATTTGCAGTGTGGCCTAAGCAAAACCAATTAGCTAAACATTTACCAAAAACATTATTATTAGAAATTCATAACAAAACATTTTCTATCTTTCTCAGGCTGCGACAGCAGATCATGCATGGGGCTGCCAGTTCACCTGTGTTACCTCTCCTCTTGCCCAGTAGGATTGGAAGGTCTTCTGATTCTGGCAGTTGCGGCCATTCTGGATTTAGATTTATTTTAGCAATGTGTGTATGTCTAATCTCTGAGTATTTTTTGCAATGCAACAGAAAGTGGATCTATGTCTCTGCTTCTCCATGCTGGCAGTGGGAGCAAAGCCTAGCCTGTCACCTCTGGGTTGTGGAGTCTGCCTTTGTTGCCTATCACCTATGGCCAGACTGTGGTCACAGAACCTGTACTTTGTCAGGGTCTGTTTCTCTTTCCAGTCTCTCACACTGATCAGATACCTGGTCAGTGTGTATTATCTTTTTAGGCTCCAGTAGCTTTATAGCTTCCATTGTGTTTGTATATGTCCCAATGGTTGAGGTAATGTTGGCTTGCTCTGTTAACTTTGAAGTGTGGTGTTTTAGCAGTGCTGTTCTGAGGTTGGATGTTGTTTCTGTAACTCCCATAAGCCTCCTTTTTATGGGTCCTTTTCCCTGCATGCCTTCTCCTCCATAACCTCACTGCTAGCTCAAAAGTTTACTCTTCAAAGACAATTATTGCGAAAGTAGTAAGTTACAACACTTGACTGGTCCACATACACAGTCAGCGTTTAGCTGTTGTGAACATTTTATTTTATTCTATTACATTGAAATTCCAGTTAAAACCAAACCTAAGCAAATACATTTTCAAAAGATATTACTTAGAAAAAATGTAATTCATAATTGAAAATAATAAAAAGGACCACAGTTATAGTTTTGTTTCATGTCATGCTCTACACAAATTAACCAATAAGCCTGAACTGCTTTATCTCAAAACAAATACATACCAAATTCCATAACCTTTATGTCTTACATATTTGCAGATTGCACTATTCACATTATTATATAACAGGGACTTAATGCATTCAAAGAATAGGTTTACTGTCAAGCACTCTTAAATTGACCATAGACTATTTATGTAACTCTCCCTAAATTGTTTTGCTTGTATACAGATTTCTGCCTGTATACAAATTACAAATTACTTTATTGCATGCCAGTTATCATACATTGAAATGCATGTCTTGAACAGCCGTAGTCTATCAGAAAACATATATAATTGATTTCTGGAAATGTACACTTCACATTTGACAATTTCAGAACAGTGTAGTAGAAAATATCTAAAATATTTTTAGGCTCTGAAAATGACTTTAATTCTGTTCTAAGGTATCATGATCTAATGATCTCCATTTGAGGGCTAAACTGCTGCAGTCTGCTAGGGTTTATTGAACAAAGTATTACATTTCCCCAACATGTTTTTAAATATATATGTTCTGCTAATGTTAGAGGCCAAAATATTTGGCCACAGTGGATTTTCTAATTAAACACTGTTGAGGTATTTTTTTAAAAAGTGTTTTACTTCTTATTAACTCACAAATCCTGGTGGCTTCAACTTCTCTAAAATCTGACTTCGATGGTGTTTAAATTGCACTCAAAAATTTGTGAAACAATTTATGAACTCGAGATATTGCACCATTCAGAAGTGTATTGTCAGCAGTTTAGATTATACCTCCTAACTTACCCAGGAGTTCAGGTCTCTTCTACAGAAGTGATTGTTAGTTTTTGTCTTACTGAGCAGAAACCTGTGGAGATGTACTCACTGCTGGTGAATCAGGGATGTAGTCAGCAGACAGGCCTCAAACAATAATGAAGCTTGAATGTTTTCCATGACTCTTTTTCCTATACACAGATTTGCTTTTGAATCATGGCATAGGAGCCATATGAGGACTAAATCAAATTCGGAAGAAGAGCACAAAATATTTGTTTAAAGAATTCCTCAAATTTATCACAAATGCCACTAAAGGATACATTTCATAGAAGGTACTCATGGTCTAATAATTCCCTGTTGGAAGCTCTATGAAGGTGTCACAGGCCCTTGGCTATGGTCAATTTGCATTAGACATAGGTACATTATAATAATAAACCAGCTTCTTTTCTTCCCATAATTGCTCAACTTGACACCTTTTGGATTTTTTCAGCCTTAAGGGCTTTAGGCCAAAGGCAGCAAGAGGGATGAGTACCTAAGGAGCCAAGGGTAACACAACAATCTGATATAAAAGTTTAATGAGCTCCCCATTTGACACTATGATTTTTCATCTTGAGCTAGAGTAGTGAGCAAGGCCAGAAGCCATATGTAGATTAGTTTTTCTTTGGAAACACACTGCAGCAGCCTGCTGATGCTGTAGGGGATCTTCTGGTGATAAAATGATACGTCTCCTAATGCGATGGAAGAAATCTACCAGATATGGCTTAAAGAGTATGAAAGTGAGAAGATTTTTCAGCTGTCTTTTCCTGTCTTCTCCTGTCATGCCTTTATTGTGCAGGACTTGTAGTTTTAAAGATTTCATGTAATACGGGACAGATTTAATTAATTTATGGAATTGTGCTCCTTGTTGCCTTATTATAATATTTATTAATTATCAATGAAAGGTTACAGTTAATATAAAACCATATTTGAACAAACAACATATTATAATAAGCTTATAATAACATTAAAAGAGCCACTTGTGAGCTCAGTGTTAATATTATAGGTCAGAATTGAGCTACAAGAAATGAGCTACAAGACTTTTTTTTCATACATTTTTAAAGGCTTATTTTATTTAAAATTAATGGACATAAAGTGTTACAATTGTTTTGTGCAGATCTTCATGATGGTATTTCAATGTATCTAAGCACATTAGTTCTACCTAGGAACAAGTAATAGGTTTAATTACATGCTGAAAAGAGAAGAAAGAAAACACAATGTTTTGGCTGTAGAGTGTTCTTCGGGTGTAAGCAACTTGTTCCTTTGCAGCCTACGCATGCTGCCGCAGCTACCCAACTACTCAGTTTTACCTATTTTTAATGCCTGGTGGGATTTGCATTGGATTATGTGTCTCAGTGGACACTGAAATTAAAAAAGCAGTTACTATTATAATACAAAACATTACCCAGTGTGTAAAATCTTTTTGTGGGCTCATTCAAGTATTCTCTTTCTTGCTTTATGTCCGACTTACAGAAAGATAAATGAACAAAATGTCTCATGACTTATAAAATGAGAAATGTCCAGTCTCTTTGTTTATTAATGCATGCCAAATGAGATTGAATAACAATATCTAATAATATATCCAGTATATAATAATTACAACAACAACAACAACAACAACAATAATAATATTAATAATAAAAATAATAATAATATCCAGTTAATGAAAGTAGGCAGCAAGGCAACAAAAGGCCACAGACTCTTCACTTCCATGGATGACTGCTATTATAGTAAATGGAATGATCATTGCTTGCTACAAAAATCTACTCCTCTAATGAAAAATGCCTTTCCATGTCTTTTTTGATTTATTTCCCTATACACTATCATACTTGCTCTCTAACTGACTAGCTCTGAGAGTTGCACCAATGAACGCTGTGATAAATCTTTGAAATATGAATAGGTAAATTACAACTGAAATAGTTATCAAGATAGTACAATACTGTGTACAGAAAACTTCAGACTAGCTTTTTGGAACATACCAAAAGGAACTCAAAGGATTATATGTTCAAAGGAAACAAATATTCATGTATTAAGTTCAGTAATTTTATTGATTATAACCTGTGTAAGGAACAATCAGTAAAGATAGTGTTTTGTTAAATGGAATATCCCACACAATCTGATTCAGATCTGACATTATATATCGTGGTATATAATCAGTTAATTGAATTTGTCAAGCTTTTACATATTTTTCAATGTAAACATTTCACTTCAGTTACAGAGCAATTATGTATGCAGTCACAAAAATGTGTGGTACAAATGCAAGATTAAATAGACACAAATTCTCCAATACTTCTGAAAGACCCCCTAAATTATATAACTATCACAATCCCATATTCAGCTCAAGCATCTGCCACAGGGACAGGAGAATGACTACTGGGGAGCCATCTTCTAATAAGTAGACTCCTTAAGCAAATGCTAGAATAACTTTTCTTTGCAGTGCAGTGCTTTGTGTTCTCTTGAGACCACAGCACATTTTCTCTATTTTATCTCCAGCTTTAAAATTATTTTAATTGGTTCTTAATTTTGTTGCTCTGCTTCAATGCTGTATCTTCAGCAGCACCTTGCTTTTCAGGTGCTCATCACAGACATGTTGATGTTTTAAGCCATTTAGAGTCGTGCTCTCTTTTTCTTATATGTCATTCATTTTAGTTTGGTCTAATTGACAATCCATATTTAATAAGTTTTCCATTTCAATTGTGTACTCACATTTGAGAAATTAGCTAATCTGTACCAGAGCATTTGTCACTTTTTTCTTGACTTGTATTAAGTCAGAAAGCCCCGTCAGAACCCACTAGCCATTATGAATATTTTTAATGCTAATTATGACCAGAATAGAAAATGTTAGGCATAAAATCACTCCTTGATAAACTCTCTTAATAAACATTTGCTTTTAAACATATATGCATCCTCCATGTGAATTCAGACCCTCACTACAAACACAAAACATGAAATGTACTGACAAAAGCTCAGCACTTCAGTACAGCAGTGAGTTATTGAATTCTCTCTAAAACTCAAATAGTAAAATAAAAAATGGAAGAGAAAGAGCTGGTATCAAGCCTTTCCATGGAATTGTTAATCATAAGTAGGATTTTAGATATAAAAACACATTTTATAGTTTTAAAAACAGTTTAAAAGGCTGTTTGTAGGGTTATCCAATGCAGATCAATGGCCACTTACAGCCACCTCCCTTGTGACAGTGCTAGCCTGAAGCTATATATGAAATCTATTGAATGAAGCTCTGGAGAGTTTTAAATCTGAAAATACATAAAACCGTGGAAAAGAGAAAGTCTTTTAAGAGACTATCTGTTTTATGAAACATTATAAAATAAACTTTCAGGAGTGTTTTGTAGATGGTTGTATTATGGGAGTGTATTGCTGTGCTAAGTTTTGACTAAAAAAGCCTATGTATGTTCATAAATCTGCTTAATAAGAAATATAACACTACTGAGAAGCGGCTTCATTTTATTACCCATAACCCCACATCTAAAGAAAAACTGTTTGAGTTTCTTAAACTTTATAATGATGATGAAAAGTGTCCAGTTAACCAATTTCTAAGATATATTTAATAAATCTTAATATATAAAATTAAATACATCTGTAATTAAGGTTCACTATCCAGTCACAACAATTAAAACGAATCCTGTAGAGTATTACATGTACATGTATTTGTATAATATACATATAGATCGAGGTGAGGTGTTTTCTGAGTGCTTTAAGACACTGCTTATAAACAGTTAAAAAGCTTTAGAGAAAGACAAACATTCTCTCCATCAGCAGATGTTGATATTTTCCTGGGAGAGAATTCAGATCATGCATGTCTTATTTGAAAAGAACCATCAGAGACCTCTAGAAAGTTCACAGATGTGAAGAAAATAAAATAAAACAAAGAAAAAAAGTTCCTCTTGTAAACACTTAGAAGAAATACAAAATTCATTAGTGGCCCAAAAATTATCATAATGAGCGTCTTTATTTATTTTTGTCTCAGAAACATTCTTTAAAAGGTGCAGTGATCCCCTCATCACATCTGCATCCTGTATAAAATCATTTTGTATTTAAATGATGAAATCCCACTCTGCTCTGTTAGCCAAAGATATTCCAGTAAACAAAATTCTGATGTTCTGTTATTTGAGATAAGCTGGCCAGGGTCCAACATAAAGACATAAGGTGCTCATTTATTTTTAATTAAAGTGTAGCGGACAATAGGTCTGAGAGACTTATAATAACAGCAGTAATAATAAGCCATGGTGTTTACTTTTAGTTATATAACTGTGAAAAAGTGACCAGGGTAGTGAAGTGGTACAGTAAAAGCCAATGAGATCTGGAAGAGAAGGGGTGAAGATTAAGTGCTGCATGATTAACTGCATAAATTGAGACTCACTTCTGATTACAATTCGCTTTTTACATAGTGCGACATTGTAGCACTAGTATTCACTAATAAGCATCTGGTACTTTAGGACAGTACATATTTTAGAGCACAAATTTCGAAAACAAACGCAAGGCAGGGGTTAAGAAAGGAAGCTTGCAGAGATAGCAGAGTAGCATATTCTCAAAAGCTGGCCTTCAGTTTGGGAGCCCTGTTTTAGGCTAAAGTAATTCATTATTCATAGGGTGAATTTTGAGTTATGTTTTTAATGGGGTCAATCATCCAAACTTTGGGCATTCTGCTAAAAAAATGCAGTTGCCCCCTACTGTAAAAAAGAGAGTTGAACTAAATACAAAGGAAACATAATAAAAGCTACAGTACCAATGCGAGGCCATTTGGCCCAATTTGGTATTTAGTATTAAATTGATACAAGGGTGTTCTTCAGCCATTTTAAGAATTCAGCGGCTTTGCTTTGTAACTTGTTCCTTTGTGAACAGTATGCTGGGTTCACTGTATCAGCGCCAATTTTGAATACTTATCAGGTCCTCTCATAACCTTTTCTGTTCAGGACTGAAAAAGGTTTTAGCAGATTAGCATTTTTTTTATTCCTGCCTATCAGTGTATGACATTCCCTTTAGTCTCTAGACTGATTCCAGATTCCAGAACTGCAATTTCCTTTTTCTAATGTGCTTACCAAATTTGTACACAATATTCTAAATGAGGCCTTATTGGTGCTTCATACATCTTTAGCATAACATCCCTTGATTTATATTTATATTCTGTTTGCCATTTTAATTGCTTTCTCACATTGTCTAGAAGAAATATGTCAACATAAAGCCTTCTAAAGACTGCAAGTCTTTTTCATATGTAGCTTTTTCTATTTCAGTGATTGTCATTTTGTATTTATAGTATGTTTTTTGCTAACTGCATGCAAAACCTGGGGAGGAGGTAAATGTATGTTATAGATGCCCATTTATCCTTATCTCAGCCGGCTTTGTGTATTTCAAAGTTATTCTGACTTCATTTTCTTTTATACCATGAAATCATTATGACTATAAGTCACTACTTTTGAAATATTCCATTGTATGGTTGTCACGATCATTGGATGGTGGTAGAAATGCATGCCTATGAAAAGTAAATAAGTTATTTTCTTCCTGCCCAGTAAAAGCTTTTAGATTTTAAATAATGTTAGGTTACTTACATTTTTTTTTTTATTTATCTGGCTTGCTCAAAATAATCCAGGTTGTGGGTGTATGGAACAAGCTATCTTGCCATGTTGTTGAAGCTGAAACATAACATCCTTAGATTAATTAGTTACTAAGTAGCAAATGAGTTAGATCAGCCAAATGGCCTCCTTTCAATAGTAATCTTTCTTATACAGTATGCTCCTAAGTGATTTTTATGATTTCTTCCAAAATTATAATGGTAATTTGTAAGTGCAATTTTTCTTCCCTTTCGGGTGTTAGTAGAAGAGTCCTAAAGATAGGAAAAAAGCCCTCTTTTTTGTGAGCAAATTTAAATGTATTTTTTATTTTCTCCCCCATCCAACAAAATCACAAAAAGAATGAAATAGAAGAACAAAAAATATTTATCTCACCTCACAAAATCCCTCTCATCTACCCCCCATTACTCCCAGTGGTACAACTTCCACTCGCCCAGAGCTTTCAATCAATTAATCATAAAATAAAATCAGAAGGTTATGGCAGAAGTTTCTGCAATAAGGCCTTGATTGCAGCAGTGGCAGCAGCAACACCACTCCAGTCTTCCACTGTGCCCCCAGCAGCAAAATGTACCTCAACAGGAGAGAGCTTAATGCAAAAGGTTTGGTATTTTGAAATATTGAACCTAAACAGAATGTTTTCCTTGTACAATGTGCCCATGCAAATCACTGTGAGCTTGCACTTTTGTGGAAACTCAGATGTGTTCACTAGAGCTCTGGACAACATTTTATACCAAACTCTTTGAGATCTGTCAATGTTTATATTTATATGTAGTGGACTCCTAACACTTCCAGTTTTGGAACTCACTTGTTGAATAGTCTTATAGCTAAATAAGTTTATTCACAATAAAAAATGGACTGTAAATAATACCTAACACAAACAAAAATGATCTATTTCTGATTATACCACCTTGATATGAATTGGTTAAAAAATGTCACTCTACTAACCATGAAGGTGTTTTAGAATCTTATTTTCTTTTAGCGTATTACTAAACGTGCACATTCAACATTTGGCTATTTGTCTTTAGAAATCTCTGGTTTCCAGCCTATAGTTGTTATTACAGTGTAAGAATCCTAACCTCTCCTAACATGGCTTTGTAGGTGAACTTGCTTATCTGCTATCCTTGTTGTTTTAAATCTAACAGGAGTATACCTGGGTGATATGAATATCCTTATTTTTGCCCAGTACCAAACTGGCAGTTATTTCTAGCATCTTTGATTACACACTTGGATTTAGTTATCACTAATACTGTACTATAAGTCTTTTGTCTTGCTGACCAATTCTGATTTGCATCTTTCTGATCACATGGCAGCTCTATTTGATCTGGAGTTTCCGACCTCTCTCTTTATCCCTTTTACGGTTTATAAGCTTTTGCAATTGGCAATTAATAGACCATGTTAGCTTTGCTGATTTTGCTTTTTTTCCCCACTTCTTGCTTTTCTGTCTGGTACTTTGAAAGATAAGGCGCAGCTGTCCAGTAGTTCCCTAATACAAACACGTGCTGTTTTGTCCCCTGTTGAAACTTGATCTGCTCACTGTGTTCCATGGTGTTTTCAGCAGCTGTGTTCTATGAAGGTTACAGGTTCCAGAATTGTACATAAACTGCGTCATACATTGTGTGTTTCTGGTTTGAGTTCATAATTTCAGTAACAGAAGCATTACTTGGTTTAATATAGGAATGCTATGGCAAGGGCTAGATCCAGCTATTCCATCATTATTAAAAACAATAATAAACATAGACACCTGTTTTCAACCACTGATCAGTTGTTAAAGATTAAAAACGCTTTCATGTTATCTAGGTCATCTTACTTATGTAAAATCTTGCCTGATGTTGCGTCCTGAGAAAATCATATAACTGCCCTGGAACTGCTATTGTTAAAGTTGTTAATGATCTCTTCATGGCAGTTTAGGTGGGTGCACCCTCTGTTACCGTGAAATATGAATGCTGATTTTGATACTATAAAAAATGACATCCTATTTAGCCTTCTGTACTGTTTATCTGGCATGCCTGGTACTGCCCTTAAAAACCAATTAATTTACATCTTACCTTGTTGTGTGCCTCTTTGTGATTTCAGTTGTGAGGTTAGGTTGGCTACATCAGGTGTTCCAGAGGGATTAACACTGGTCCCTTTACCCCTGTGCATATTTATACTGTATGTTTCCCATTATTAAAATGCAAAACAACATTATTTGAGTTGTTATATCTATACAGATGAAAATCAAATCTATCTCCACATTAAGTCTGACACTGAGGTAGCTGTTGAAATACTTTCTGACTTTATTTCTCGTATATACTGAGAGGCATTACAATTACAATAGATCAAATCTGAGAACAAATAACATTTTTAATGGCTCACAGAATAAAAGCTTGGGAAACACATTGTTCTTTGTATTTTCAGGCTGTAGACTTGTCAGCTGATCCCACAGTGCTTGAAAATGAGTAATTTTCTTAAGACATCTTTTATGCAGTTGTTATGTAATATAGTAAATATAGTACATTTTCTTTAGTGAAGACACTTTTGTTACTTGGCCAACTTGGTTTTTCTCTGGATTAACTTCAAACTGCATCTCAAAAACACTTCATTTTGTAGTAGTACGATAACTACTATGGTAGGATATCTACATTGTGTACCACAGATAAATGTTTGAGTGTCAAAAACAGTATTGTTTATGATGAGTTGAAAACAAATTAAATGGTTTGGCTAAAGTGTTAAATACAACCAAAAATAGAACCTACCACACCCAGTTATCACGTACTGTAACAACAGTCACACAATCAGCTCTATTAGTGTTATCATCTGTACTTAAGCAATTTAATTGCTTAAGTATCTTAATTGCTGTTAATCTGGCCAGGTGCTCACTTCTATCTTTATATTTCTTTACATTAGTAATCCACAATTAGCTCAAATAGTCACAAGTGATTTGTTGCTTAATTACAGTCACCTGGAGTTAATGCGTCCACTCCAATAAAAGGGCTAGCCAGGGGTTTAGTAGGGCTTTCAAACAAAGTTTAATACACAATTATCAGCTTTCTAGGGTCATGGTTGGGATAATGCTAAAGTTTAGTAAAAACGATCAGCTTCCTAGGGTCATGGCTTGGATAATGCTAAAGATTTCATTTTCAGTCTGTATGAGCTAAGTAAAAAAAGAAAATAATCTTACCAAAAATGGAATTTTTTAATGGTCTAAAATTGGGTTGTTCTTATCAATTATAAAGGAGAGCAGGAAGATCCTGAAACTTCTGCATCACTTTAATAGGTACTGTTTTGTTTTTACTCCCCTTGCAGTTATGTACTAAAAGAAGTCAATTTAATGCTTCTTAAAGACCCAACACCCATTTCCTCCCCTTTAGTTATGTTTGTGTAACCTTTGAGGGATGTTCATTGTTCTATTTTATTTCACAATTTTATATATATTTGTGTTCTATTTTTTTAACCCAACACATTTCATAAACCATTACAACTTTTATTTTAATTATGCTAGGTATACTTGTTTTTGTCTCTTTGACATGTTTCAGTTGATGAGTGGGACTGGACATCTGCTTCCATTGACTTTAATATCAAGTATGTGATTCATAATTGCATTCATGTCTGTGCCCTGAAGAATGTAAAAGTCATGAAGTTCCAACAAGAATTTGGACAGGTTGAAGATCTGGTTCACATGTCTTAGGAGTATAAACTTAAACTGCCTGATATGTGACTATTCAAATATGCCAATTATCCTTATTGATATCCTGATTGATATATTGATCCCAATACAGAAATTCAAAGACTCCTATGCAATCCAATTAGGACATCCCTTGTTTTCTTCATGGAAGTGAATGTTTTCACACTGCTTGTTAACTTATGTTCTAAAATTTTGTATGGAAAAAATACTCTAGTCACATGGGTGAAGTACCTAGGCCACACGTTTACTTGACCAATACTTTTCCACCTAGGTCTCTCTGTTACAAATTGAACCTAATAGTGTCTGACAGAGGCACACTTTCAGTAAAGGGAAGGTAAAACTGCTGATATTATAAAGTAGAACAAAATTGAACAAGCTGAACAAACCTGTCCTCTAACCTTTTGCAAAGATAGAGGCATACACTACATTATGGGTTACTTTTGACTGGTGGATACTTCAAAAAGGAAGTATTTTCTTAAATGAAATATGATTCCCTTTAATAAATTGAAATACTCTTTAAATCTCCTTACCACTGATAAACTGAGGAAGTGTTCTAAACCAGCAACTCACCTTTTGGCTTCTAATTTCATTACTGTTACTGTTTTGCAGTCTTTTTTTTATCTTTTACCCAAGTGTCCTTGTATTTGTACCCCTGAGCACAGAGAAATAGGTTCATCATACAGTATGTTATCTAATTAGAATCACAGGTTTCATTGTACCTAATTGAATGGTGATCAGAATGCTCAATGCTATCCAATAATCCATATAGGAATCTGTATTGCCACTGCAACATCGCACACTGTTTATCTTTTGCAGGCAAATCTGAAAAGCAACTATATCTGGTGGGTGAATTTAGCCTACATATGTACCAGGAGAATACAAAGTCATGTATCAAAACCCAATTCAATGTCAAGGAAAAATTAATGTCTTGAATAAATAGAGTACATAGCAGCTGCTAAATGCAAGTGGAGAGATATTTTTACAGAGTATCACAGAGGTGAAGTCCTTAATCTTGCTCTTGAACAGAGTATCACTGCTACAATTTCCCTTCCTCCATCCCAAACAAGAATCAGAGCTCTCTCCCAAAGAAACTTAAAACAAATGAAACCAGACTACTTCTCCCTTAACTTGACATACAGTAAAAAAGGATATGTGAGGCATGTAGGTAAATTACTGTTGTATTCAAAATTCTAAACATTAGAATTATTTTTAACAGAGTGAACAAATTTGAGAAAAAGAATCCTATGAAAACAGGATACAGTATCTCTCAGGGACTGCACTTAAACAAGCAAACATGACTGTCTTTACCCTAGTAGCAGAAGCAAATACAAAATGAAAAATAAAACTTTACCATTGAGGCTTAAATTCTTCAAATGTCCCAAGCAACATTCTGTTTCCTTGATTAGTAGATCATAAAGCTACTCACTGATAAGCCAAATAAGGTGAATGTGCTACAAAACTCTTATTTGTTTAAACTAATAGTGCTGTACTCGACTGAGCAAAGAACAAAATACAAAATGGATTATTGTTAGGGGTGTCTCCCAGAGATTCGATCTCCAATAGCATGAAGGTTTATGTCTCAAACTGAAAGCCATGGTTAACATTGTAGGGTTTGTAGGGAATGCAACAGAGAAGAAAGATTTTCAAGTGATGGTTGTACTGTAATTTATCCAATCAGGGTCATGGAAAGCATCATGGGACAGCTGTAACCTATCCTAGCAAGAAACCGGCACAAGGTAGGAAACACCCTACACAAACACACACAAACTCAAAGCAGGGCCACTTTTCCCAGAAGCCAATTTATCTACCAGCATGTGTCACAGAGGGAGAATATACAGTACAAACATGCAGACAGCACTCCAAGTCCAGATTTGATCCCAGGGCCCCAGTTTTGTGAGGCATCAATGCTCAACTTCTTTAATATAAAATGTTGAATGACCAGACTTACAGCTGTGTAGTTAAGCACAGCTGACCAAGACTATTGTGCTTTAAATGTGTGGCTATAAACACAAGTAGTCAGTATATAAAATCCACATTTTCACTTACTCATTTCCAGTTGTGTAATTTCATAATTATTGCATTATAAAATGATCTGAACAAAGACATATGCTCTTTGCAAGACCTACTGTATATATGATAGGAAAAGAGATTCCTACAATTTCTTAAAATACCTTTTCATGACCCACACTTTCAATCGCATGTTAGTTACTGCTTTTGCTTTATAATGACTCACATATGCCCCATTGGTATTCAGGACTCATAAAATTATATTTATATTTAGTATCAAATCTTGTTTTAGCTGTTCATTCCTGTTTAGAAATCAAAGATGTAACCCCATGCTGCAGTGCAGGCATGAAAAAATGTTTAGGTGTCGTTGCGTCTTGCCTACTAATTATTCTAATTTTATATACAAGTCCCTGTTGCCATTAATCAAGTGTTCTGAAAAAAATCCTCTTAAACTTTTGCATTCATTTTCAATTCTCAGAACCATTTACTTCTTATTCATTAAAGACTTACTTCTAATTGCAATTACCGGCTTAATATCACAGTCTATTGTAGGTCACGTCTGAGGAATGACCTTTTGTCTTTTTGAAATGCTTTAAGATTTCAGTTTTCGGAGACAGGAGACAGCACACCAGGGACAGATCCTTTAATGTATGGGATATTGCTTTCAAAGTGGTCTAATTGACTAAATTAATAATGGCTCTTTTCTTTGCCTCGTATAGGAACAAATGAATTTGAATCACCCTCTAAAGAATTGAATCACTGGCTATCTCTGTGTCTGGTTATTATTTTGCATTCATTATGAAATTATAAAGCTGCAAGGTCACCTCTAGATGCATTTGCATTGGACAAAGCAAGTATTTTGTTAGCAGTTCCATGCTAACAAATCACAGAAAATATGAAATAATGATTATTGAATTTTCTGGTGATTTTCTTCCCAATTCACTGAAAATGTTATTTTGATTTTTCAGTTATTTTTAGCTCTTTCCCATTTGCTATTTGCCAAAATATGCTATTTTCCTATGTCTAGGTAAAAAACTTATTTGAATTCAACAATAAAATAAAAAACAACTACTTACACAAACTTAATATGTGATAAATAAAATATAAATAAATCTATACAGATAAATAATTATAATGTAGAACACTTGGCATAACAATTATGCTTTGCAGTGTTGAAGAATGAGAAAATATGACTAAATTTTAATGAGATGTATGTTTATGTAGCACAGTTGTTAGCATTGTTGCCTCACAGCACTTGGGCCCCAGAGACCCTGATTCAATTCTGGACAGTTCAAAAACATACTGGCTTGGTATGAGAGGGTGCATGTTTGTGTCTGTCTTCCCTGCAATGGACTGGCATCATGTCCTTGCCTTGAGCCCATTGGCTGATGGATGTTTTTTAACCACTTGCTTTATTGATGTTTTAATATAAATATATTTATCAGCAACACTTTGATATAAAATGTTACCCCCAAAAGATGTTAGCACTGACAATTTCGACAAAAGAGAAATTGGCAAAAGTCCTTAACAGTTATATACAGTATGTAATTGTAATGCATTTCATATTACAAAAATCCTGTGACTAACTTGAATGTTTAGTATAATTCTGATTCAACATTAAGCTTAACATACAAATATTATTGGTCACTAACTTTTATACAGTATGGCAGTTAATTGTGAGGTGCATTAAATTTATAGCATAAATGTACCCTTTCTAGAAAGCATTGAACTTTCTTTTATGACAAGTACAGGAAACAAATATTCCAACAGAATGTCTTTAATCCTCAAATTTAAAGGCTGGGAAGTTATATTTCCAAGCAAGAGAATCCTTTGCCTACACTGAAAGCAATTTCCAAACCTGCTGCATTATAGAATAATAAAAATCTTAATAAAATGCCTGCTTTTTTTCTTTGAAACTCCAGCTTTACATTGTGCAATCCATCATGTCTGATGTGTTCCTCGGGACATTATTTCATTTGCCAGTGTTCTTCTTGGAAAGCAGCCAAAGCATGTAGCCACAAAAACTTGTACCTGCTGAATCACTCATTGACAGTTGTTTTAGAATGATTGTCTTTGGACTTAGATGTATTTCTTAATAAAGAATATTTCTTATATGCTGCATTAAAAAACGTTTTTAGTTATATGAAGCAAAGCATTTAAGAGCATCCATACAAAATACTGTTTCAGGTACAATATCTTGCAGAAGTATTCAAACCCTTCCTATGGCATTCCAATGTTGTGAAATTCAGAAAAACTCATTCAGAAAATATATCCATGAATCTTTTTTTAGTCTCTACCAACTTTGCACACTGGCTTGGTGCAACTTTTGCCCATTCTTCTTGGCAGATGTGCTCATGCTCTCCAAGTTGCTTGGGGATCACTTATAGACTGCAGTTTTCAAATCTTTCCACAGAATCTCAAGAGGATTCAAATCAGGACTTTGAATAGGCCACTTAACCACATTTACTTTCATTTCTTAAAATTCTGACCTGTCATTATGACAGGTGAATGCATGTCCCTATTATAGGTCAGAAGCAGGTTTCCCTATAGGTTTTGCCATTACTTTGCCCCATCTATTTTCACATCAGATTTGGCAAGCTTACCAGTCCCTTTACATGATAACAGAACTATGGTGTATTGCTGCCTCCACCATGCTTGGCAGTGCAACATATGGTGAGTTTGAATCAGATTTAACACTTTGCACTTAGTCCACAAAGTTCAAGCATTGTCTAAGCACTCAACCTTTTCACACGTGTTTGCAGTATCACTTAGGTGCTTAGCTGCAAACCCCATGTGAGTGAAGGATATTGTCAACCCAAGAATGTTTTCTGTTATCTCTTGTAAGGGACTGTACTAACATGCCAGAACATCTTTGTTCTATGAGCTTTAATTAGTTGCAATATTAATTTAAAACAAATTCCCTCTAAATAATGAAATAACCTATCGTCAGTATATCTTGATTGTCACAGAAACTTCTAAATCAATGTTAGTTTTACAATGATTAGAAGTTAGATTGTACAATCTTCTACTTAAAATCTTGTTTTGCCTGTTGTACTCAAATACAGTCTGTCAGAAGAATATCAGAAATGATTTGCTATCACCAGAAAACAAAACTATTAGCTTTCCATAATTCATTTTTTTGGTTTTGCTATTTTTTTTACATTTTGAAATGCGTTGCTGGGTTTATAGGGTGTGGCAACATGCAAGAAAATAATATCTGCTGTAATCATTGATATTATCTTGACCTGTTGCATTGTTTAATTGTTGAAATAAAGTATAGATAGAAAATGGCATTGCTCCTGATAGGAAGGTAACTCATTGCTAATGACATGTGGAAAATGACATGTTAACCTTTGTGAACAGTTTCAGGCTAGAAGTGTTGCTGATATTATTAGTGGACACAGTAAGACAACTTTTCTCCCCCACCTTTCCTTAAAAACAAAATCACTTTAATCATTAAATTGTTATTTATCAACTTAGATGCATGGTAATTTCATCTTCGCAGGGTAAGAACGACAGGGATATGGAGAAACATTCTATATTCAAATGCCATTTTTTTGCTTTTTATATATGTAAACACAAACAATTCCAATAATATACAGCCTATCTGCACAAGTTAAATACAAATACATTTGTATAATTCTTGGTTAAGTGATTTGCATGGTATTCTTTGTGACAGATTAGTTTTCTACGTTCAATGTTCCTCTTCTGTAGATGATTAAGACTCATTTAAATAGTAAGAAAGTACTTTAAATCTAATACGTATAACCTAAACAGTGTAACGGTAAAGGTCTATTTGAAAGATAATCTCATGATTATTCTTCTAAAACATTGTACATTAAAGCCAGCATGTTTTAAAGAGTCTTCAAGGAAGAGCACACTTATTTTAAGGCATTCATTATTTTTCCTTTCTAAATGCTCAAATTCAGCCAAAACTACATATTAGGTTTTTATCATTTAAACATTAATTTGTTTTTAGTTTAGTACACTAAGAATTACTACAAGGCAACCGAACAAAAAAGCGATGCAGGCTGAAAATGAAATATTAAAGAAAAGCATCTTCACTATATGCCTAGTTTGAGGAGGATCAAATATTAAATGGGTACACTGTGTGCAGGAACATTGACTTTCCTCACAATCAAACCTTTAATTCCCTATTTGTTGTCACGGCACCACAATCATGTCGGAAGAACCAGGAAAAAGTGTTCCAGTACATTTGACAATAGAATATAAAACTTACATGGTTAAAACACTGCATTGTTAAAAATAATTGTTTCATCACTGTTTTACTAAGATTTTGTGCTTGGAGATACTTTTCTTTTTTCTAAAGAGAAATATTTTCCTATCTATCTTATTAAAGTAATGTGTGACTGTAGTTCCATAATGCTGGAACAAGAGGTCCCTGAGCAATACAAGGACAAGGAGGAAGCAGCTGTATGGGAATGTTTGGTTATGAAATAGATTTTCTTGTGCTTGAAGATACAGGAATAATATTTACAGTTTCAAACAGAAACAGTTGTAACCACTGAGAGGGGATGGAATGGAGATTAATGAAAGCATCCATAGAACACACAGATAACATAGAGATAAGGAATGAGTTTAATTTTGAGCTGTTTATCAGTATATTGGTACCAAGGGGTAGGTGGATGATTAAAATATGAAGTCATTTGGACTATTAAATGTGAGTCAGTGTTGCATCAGACTTGGAGGAATAAAGATAATAGTGATTTACGTGTTGAAGAATCGCCATACCAAGTTCAAAGAAGAGTAATCTGGTTTATAATAATAAAACTGTATGCCAGCTATCTAAAAAAAACTACTTTACATGCTGCCATACACAGGGAATTATATTAATCCACCAGTTTTACTTAATTGCTTTACTGCTGCTTTTATAATTAGGACCCATTAACTTGTTTCATATTGATAACAAGGATGACCCTGAAATGGACTGAAGGATTACACTACACCAGCACTTTGCATTTTCATATGACTGATTTAATCATAATTATCATTATTTTTTCATTAAAATAAAATAAAAGTGTGGAGGCGAGGTCGCATGCTTTGCTGTAACTGGACAAAAGTGTTATGATGGTGTGTAAATGGATTAACTGATACAATATCTTGCACACCAAGCCAACAATTCACATTTTGATTAATTCCAAGTAATGTACAATACATGAAATATGAAATATGAATTCCAAGTCATATATATTTCAAATTTACTGAGCACATAAATAATTTTCCTGTAAAGACTGGAAAGATGTATTACCCATACCCATACAAGCCAGCTTTGTGTAGGGACCACAATATTATGTTTAAACAGTGAATTCCATCTCAGACATAGAACTTTGCAAATCTTTCAATGCCACTGTTGGCTTCACAGTGGCATCTCCCACCAGATGCTCAAACTGAAAGAGTGGTCTGGTCTAAGTAATGGAATTCACTGTACTCAAAGGGATAAGTAACCTTTTGCTGCTCTGTGCCTCTCTACCACTTTATCCCTGATTTGTTTCGAAAGCTCCTTTGTTTTCAAGAAGGTGGCCCATTTGTCATATTACTAAGTGAGTTGTGGCTTGAAATTCAGTATCTGTCTGTTGGAACTAGAGACATGCATGCATTTATGAAGTGAAGTTAAGCAATACAACTGTGATTACACACATGGAGACTGATTCACACTGTTCTTCTCCACCTAAATTGATTTAGGGTTGCCATAGCAAAGGGGTTGAATATGTATGGAATTGAGAATCTTCTAATTTTTTCATATTATTGCATGTACATATTATGTGCATGTTTAGCTTGATCAGTTTGGAGTAGATTTTGTACTTTCTTAAAATAAATGCGGTTTTAAAGCGTCAGGATTGCAAGTTCAGAAAACAACAAAATTAGAAAACTCTGCAGGGTAATGCTTTTGCAAAGCCTTGTACAAAAATAGTTGAGATGCAAGTTCTTTATTGCAAAAACCTCTTGTGCACAGTATGTCTCACTACTTTCACATCAATATATTAGTCACAATTTTAATATTAATATTAATGAATATGCTACTTTATATGTTTTTTAAATTTCAAATTCATTCATAAGTCCACCAATTTAATTGTAATCTGTATACAGGTACTTCCCTTATATAGATACTTTTGTAGCTGAACCTGTGACATGGGTAAGTCCCTATTGTATATGGTACATCCTAAGAGTCACTTCTTGATGAAAGAATTACAAATTCAATATCAAAAAGCTAACTAAATGTGGTAAGCAAAGAAGGTCCAAAAGGTTTATTAACTTTCAGCTTCTTATTAAGATGACCGTCTCCTCCAGTTTATAGAGCACAGACTTAATAAGATATGTTTATTGACTTTGAAATATTTCCCAATAAAATATAGCCTGCTCTGCAATGAATTTTAGCCTGTCCATTTAGATAATGAAAGGAAAGAGCAACAATTCTAGGGCTGCAACAGCTGTTGTGGATATAGAATATTTTCCAATGTCCTGAATTCTTCATTTACACCTTTGTTTCCTACTCTAATATCCCTAAATGAAATGTATTTGACATAAAAAATATTTTCCCTGTCTGAAGATAAAAATAAACCATTTAATAATTGTTTTAAAAATATATTATAGTACGTTTTCTGCAATAGAAAAGGCAATATAAAAATATATCGAAGAGGAGGTATGGTAGGCAACCATCTTCTCCTGAAACCTTCTATAGTTGCCAAGAGTAGATTAAGTGAAAAACCTTTCCATTTTATAAGAAAAACTGGGCAAGTTGCCCTCATACACAATTTCCAGTTCTTATTCAAAAGGTGCCATTTTTCTTTTTCTTGATTAACTAGGAAAATGAAAAATGATCTTCTAGGTTTATTAGTGGAAAGGCAGACACTGCATTCAATGTATTCTAAACTCTGTATTATATAGAATACAGATTATTTGGTATCTCTCATATCCACGTTTGTATATTGATAGTGTGTATAAGTAATTTCTTTGTATTTGAAAAAAGGCACATTTTTTTTATTTTTGGCAAGAGAAATATATTTCATGCAACATATATGTTTATCAGATTGAACAGCTTCCTCTTTATAAGGAGACGTTCCAAAAATAAGGAAAATACTTTTAAATGTAAGTAGGAGTGAGTATTCATTAAAATGGAAAGTGCAAATCAGGGTGAATATTAACACTAGAGTTTATTGGCTGTGGAAAGCAATTACTGGAGCACAGAATTCCATCACCAAAGTACTAACAGCTGGTAAATGGTCTTTTCACAGCCGGAGTACTGACCCAATAATCTGTCATCACTGGTCTGAGCATGCTCTATACTTGGGAAATCAGTGCAGCTTTAGAAGGATATGCTGAGGGTGTAAAGGGCAGGGCTGCTGTGAAGGCTGTTACTACAGCTCATGATGAGAAGTCTAGGGCTCAATTACAATTACAACTACAATCCTACCCTGGAAAAGGTTAGGGATTTGTATTTCAATGCAGTCCTTTTCCAGTGATGAGAAATTTAATTTCTCTCAGCTTCTCCATTGATTGCACAAACTATTAGATTTTTTTCTGAATCCTTCACACAGACTATAAATACACTGACTGTAAATATATTGAGTTCCTCAATATTCCATTGCTTCTGAATGTTGCCTTGTGCTACTTTATTTGAGTATCAAATAAACATGCTCTCATATTAAAATCTTAAAACTTCAGTTCCGTGCTTGGAATGCACATAAACTGGGATACATAATTCAATCCTAAGGCAATGAATTTAAATGATGTTTCTTGAAGGACTTACTGATGTGTGTGTATTTATTTTTTACTTATTTATTATACTTGATTGAACGTTTTCATTCCTGTGCTGCAGCAAAACATAAAACGATGTTTTATGATTTCTAACAGTATATTTGAAATGCTTGCAGGAAGAGTCTAAAAAAGTTTAAGCATCATTTAAGAAATAAAAAAAATGTCCAATAAAGGACTGATCTTGATCATCTGACCTACTACATGGATGAGCACACACATTCCTTCCATATAGGTGTTCAAGGCCTAGAGTGCTCTTTGCAATCAGTTCTTATATTTGAAAATGTTAACACATTCTGATCTGGAAAAATAAATCTGCGATGTGATCTTTTTCATATAGTATTGCTTAGAGGATGGAAATTCACAATTTGATGAAGGGGTTGTTTCACTCATGTATAGTGTATGAATGAATTGATGGTGCCATAGGATCTAGCATCTGGCCAAAGGAATGCAAGACCCCTGGTTTGTTACAGTATATTTGCTTGGAGTGAAACAGTCCATGTTATTTGGAAGAAACTGTTGATTTGTTTTCAGCGACTACCAAATGGTTCTACTTCTGTAAAACTCTCTATTTTCAGTTTAAGGTGATCTCAAATGTTAAAATGTAAATCTTTGATATTTGCATCTTTATTTGCAAGTATTTTGTTTCATTTTTAGGTAATTTTTTCACTTAATCCCTCTTTTAACTATTATATAAAGTCTCTTTGGACCCTACTGTGTACTCCACAGTGCCCTGGCAGAATAAAATGAGCACCCTTGTCATGTAGTAATTACACCTGTACCATTCTCTGCGATTGAATGAAAAGCATGATAAAGAAAAGGCTTTCTTACTAAATATCTAAATATATTTTGAGACACATTTAGTTCCTTTTTCAGACCCATATGAAATATTTCATATTCAAACTTTACTACACTTGTACCAACAGCCAAAAGAGGTGCCTTATGTTATATAGATATTCATTTTATTCTACCAGGCACTGAGTATACAATATACACTGAACAGTACTGTATATTTTCAAAGATGGTGAAGCCTCACTAATCTATTGTGTTACCCTTAATGAGAATGCTAATTCAAAGCTATTCATCATGTTCTAATTCAAAGATCAGCCTTGATGCCCAGTCTGAATGTATCTGCAAACATCTTTTCAGTTTTTTTTTAATATGTAGTATTACTTGATGAAAATAAATAGTGATACTGTTGTTCAAGCTTTTTCCCTGCAGTACTGCATTAAAGTGACATAAGCAATATCAAAATGATTTACAGTTGATCTGAAAGAAAACATTTGACATAATAGTGAAAGTGAAGGTAAATAGGACTGACTTCTTGTTAAAATGGAAAGCTCAAGTAAGGGTGCAGATTACATGCAGAGTTTATTGGCTGTGGAAAGTAGCTACTGAAGCAAGGAATCCCATCACCAGAACACTAACGGTTGGTAAATGAGTTTTAAATAGCTAAAGCACTGTCCAAATCATCTGTCATGAGTGTTTTGAATGGTCTCTGCTGAAAAAGGATGTCAGCTGAACTTCAAAAACCCTGGCTCCATCCCCATGGGAATTCTCCATCAGAAATAATTAAGACGGTCAAAGCCTTTATCAGTTTCCTTCAGTTTTGCTTCTAATTAAATCAAACTGGTAGGCTTTCTCTCAAAGCTGTACACATGGAAATGTTTTCTTTTTTTCTCCTTGTCTTTAATGGTGGCAACCCTATTACTGATAACTTTGTTTACAAGTGTTTTTTTGACACAGTTTCTTTCCTGAGGTTAGAGGGCCCATCTGTGAAGCGTATTATCTGATGGCCACAGGAGCGTGGCAGGCGAGTGAAATAAAAGATTCATGAACCACATCATTGCTTTTAGGCTCCATTACTCCTTCAGCAATCCGTTAGAATTACAATGGCAAATTTTGTGGATTTCTTCATAATGATCAAGCTTGGATGAATATGAAATGTACTTTTAAAAACCTGTAAAAACCCCAGGAAATTGCTTTATATACTATACTGTATGTGCTATGTACAGTATGAATTGTATAGAGTCAGTTTAAGTCTTACAACTGCATATGAGTTTAATGACTGGTACAATAGGTTAACAAATCATGTTATATAATCAAATATTCTCCTAATCATAATACTTTTGATTATCTATTTTTTAATTTAACCTGTACAACATACATGCATATTTTTAAATAAAGGATGAAAATGCAGTCTGTATAACGTTAGATGTTTACCATAATTTACCACAGAATAAGAGGAAACCATTTCAGTGGATGTACAGTAATGTTCACATAGATGATAGTTCTGCTGTTAATTAGACAATAATCAATGTGATGAATGCCTGGTGCTCCTCTGTTGCTGTGTAATGATAGGTTGTATTGGTGATAGGTGTTGATAGTTTTCATTCTTTTTAGATGCATCCTCACAGTACCACTTCTAATCCACTGCCTGAAGTTGTAGAGCAGCAGGAAAGTAGCATTAACAGAGTCTTAGATGTTTTACAAGAAATTAGCTGTTAAGATGGAAGCACTGGCAAGATTTAAGTCTGATTTCTTTTAGATATCTGCATGTGATTATTTCATATATCAAACTCTTATTGCTGCTTAAAATTTTGCTACTGAGAAATATTGTGTTTTGCCTCCTGCTAGGTGGTTTTTGCACATTTAATGTCTCAACACATCATTAACTCTACTGTGCACTAGTTTGTTTCTATAAAACCAATAATTCAATGTGTCATATTTTGTCATATTTTATGTGCTTGGGACATTTTATTAATTAGTTTCTTTGGATAGTCATTGTCAGTTCATTCACTATTTTACCTGCCATGAAGTTTGTCTTTCTAAAATTCTACAGAACTGGTAAATCAACCGATATTATGAAATTAGAAAACATTAAGTATATATAATGTCTGTACTTCAAAAGACATTAACAATAGGTTTGCAGATTCAATGTTGGTTCAGGATCAAGGTGATACAAATCTTTTTTTTCTGATTAAAATTGATGTCTGAAATAGTATTTTGGCCTCAGCAAGGTCACTCCTCCATATGTCTGCTTTCAGTGCTAATAACTTGTTCACGCAGCATATGAATATTATGTTAAATTAACTCAATTATCTGTGACAGCTCATTTCCTGGGTATTGGGCAAGATTTTGTGGTCTAGTTGTACCTTCTATTGCTTGAGGTACAGAATAATTAGCATAACTATATTACTTTCAGAAATTCACATAGCTGGGTTCAAATTCATATGATTCAAAGGTTCAGTGACTTGTTATAATAGAAATGGCTCAAATAAGTATATACTTCTGAGACTACAAAAGCTACATGCTTTAATACATGTTCATGTTTTATTTAGCTGATGCCACTAATTACTTTAATTTTTTCTAGTAATAATGTGATTTAAGATCACTTTAGTTTTTCTAATTTCAGAATTCCACTATATACAGTAATTATTGTCATATTTCAAAACATACTACTTTTGCAACATAGACAATATTTATTTACTTAACATCTTTTGCATGTTTTAAAAAAATAAATTAGCAAAGTATAGTTGGGGTATTTTTTCTTGTTATTCTTGTTTATTTTTATTTTAACCTATGAAAATACAAACATGGAAATACTAATTTCTTGTCATCCCCTAGTTTCACAACCAAAATAATTTTCTTTCTTCTTCTTTGCTCTGAGTCCCTCCTATGGTCACTTTTATATGATGTGAAACATAAGACCACTATTAACTTTCTGCTATAAACAAATTCATGTTAAAGAAGCCTTTGAAAATTGGATGTCATTTTGTATTATAAATAGATGAAGCTAAATCCTTGTTTTTAAAATAAGAGGAATGAAGGACAGTAATTTATAATTAAGGGTTAAGTAGGAAGGTAAAAGTTCAAGGTTTTTTGCACAGATGTAAGATAATTAATGACAGGGACAAATTCAATCAATTATTCCCTTCTGCTACATTAACAGCTTTAGGTACTGATGTCTTGTGTGTGAATATTTTTTTAACTAAGTCTTAATTTAGAACAACTTTTAGCACCAAAAGATGAATGTTTTAAAAGCAATGGATTATTTAAGTACACAGTATTTTAATGTCACCAATACAAAGTAAGTGTGCCTGAGCTCTCCTATTTATCATGAGGATAGTGCTGTCTTTGGATGAAATAGACTAAAGTAAATGGTACCAGAAAGTGGCATGACTTCCTTATTTCTCCTTACTTGCACGCTTTTGGACCTGCTCTCTATCAATCATGAATGTGTCTTCTTAGACCCATTTGAGATTACCTTCTTTTTTCCACCATTAGCTTAAAAGCTAAGGTTATTCTGTCTAACAGACACTCATGTATCTTCATATTTCAGTAAGGATAATAGACGTTAGATAAATGACTTGGTTGGCTGACAACCAAGCAGAAAAGTAAAGAATGCATTGGAATTTACACAGAAAAGTATACATTGTTTTCTTTGACAACATCAGACAGCTTAAATCCTAGTCAATGATAAACCAACCAAACAAAAAATGAACAGAAGTAACTTACCACACACAAGAACTCGTTAAGTCATCGATCTTTTCATTAAAATGGTACATTCAAGAATGTTGCTTTATGTTATATTTTTTTGCATTGTATTGCATTGCATTTTATCTATACTATAAATGAAAAATGATTTATAATAAAAACGATAAATGATCTATAATATAAATTTCATAAATGACAGGAACAGAAGTAAAGTTATTAGTGTATCAAAATATTTTTTCTTTCTGCTTTGCTATTCATTGACACTTTTTTTTGTGAACATTTTTGGCCAGTTTATATATCTATATTTGGATTGCGTGTAATCATTATTTTCTTTATTTGGTGGTTTTCTTGTACTTTTAAATTCTGTTTATCCACAACACACTTTAAGATGTTTATGCAAATAGAAGACATATGATGTATAATTAAGATTATAATTAATTTTTTAAGTGACTTTCCACACACCTTAAGAAGGTTCCACAGCCAAAATATTATGTTTCTTTTCTTTTCATTTCAGCTTGAAATAAACCTTTAACTTTTCCTTTATAATAAACACAAAATCTTGTGCATAGAAGACTTCATGAGGTTAAGCAGTACAGATGTGGAGCTAATATACATTTTTAGCACTATGCAAAAATGAAAGAGAACCTTCTCCTTCATTGTGAGTATGTCAAAATAAATAATTTATGATGGAACAAGTACAGAAATTTAATTTTTCTTTGTAAACCTTTGTAAATGTAAGAAAAGAGAATGAAAGAGAATGGTAGTTTGTGCATAAAAACCATAATATTAAATGTATTTGCATACTCATTAAAAATACATGTGTAATTATCATTTACAGCACATGGAATTATTGGTTTACTTCCTAAATCAATCTATATCTGTCTTTTTATATTAATAAGGTGAGTCAGCTAAAACTTGCCTCTGGAGTCATTGTTTAGAGTTAGCATGTGAATATCAATCCTACATTGTTTATATACTGTGTAAGCACATCTTCTGCCTGTTTAAAACACCTGAATGGAAATGACAGGTGTTCATTAAAATACATTCCCTTTCAAAGCTCACTGTTGCCAAATTGTGATATCACTTGCATGTTTAGCTCTGGAAAGTATTTTTTATTTAACAAAGTAATAGTATTTTTTTTTTTAAGCAGGTGGCTACTTTTCACTGACACCATCTGTATATGAGGGTGTGTGTAGTGAAATTTGTGATTTAACCACCACATAGGTGGTTTGTGTTGGTTAAACCAAGAACTCTTACGACACTGTCAATTGCCTCTCATTCTAATATACTGATCTTCCTTAATTGGACCAGGCAGGTGAAGCTCTGATATTGTTTGATATGGACAGTAAAGACAGTGGGGTAACAGTTCAAAATCGAACAACTTAAAACTCTGCACTGTGGTTTTAGAAGTACACAGGCACACCTTTTGTATGTTGCACGATGATGGCTTTTTGCTCTGATTGGTGACAAAATATGTATCTATGCTGTATGTATGTATCTCATGTGAGCCATAATTGTGAGCAATATTTTGTGACTAGTTCACATATTCTATTTTCTTATTGACTTACCTATATTCCATATACAGTACATTTCAACAAATTCTAAACTATTGGTGTTTTTCTTTTTGCTTCAGAAGGTGAACAGTATTTTTGCTCCATCTTGAGCTTGTGAACAAACATAATATAGCTTGTGGGTGAATGTTCAAAATGCAGAAAACAACCCTTACAAGCCAAATGATGGAAAACACTCTGAGGACAATCATTAATTCTTATTTATTTTATTCTTCCCCTATTGTATTTAAATTACCGTTACATATTAATGTCTGAATTGCCTTAGGATATCTAAGATTTTTCATGCACACTCTGTTTCATGGCTTTAAAGAGAAACTTGGGCTGCTGCTTTGAGAGATTTTTTTATCTTCATGGTTTACCTCAAATGTCTTTTAGTCACGCTGAAAACCTTTTTGTATTTTGTCTGTGTAATGTGGTTTAAAAATGTGATTACAAAGAATAGTCAGAATTTAAGGGTAATGAACAATGCCCTCTAGTATACATTGATATGTCTTGAGTGAACGGGAGCAAACAACAGGTGAAAAGCAAAGTGAAGAATACAAATCTGAAGAATATGCAAATACAACCTAAATGACATAAAAGTTAACTCATCACAAGTTAAAACCCATACTGAAAGCAAAATACATATTAACTTTTTTTCCTAGTGTGAAAAGGAAAAGTAGGTGAAAATAATTCCAGTTTTATTGCTAACAGATTTTTCATGAATATTCAACATTTAATTCTTTCAGTGGTTTTGTAGCTTCATTTGGAAACAGCTCAAAAAAAATGTGGCACAGTCATTATAATGGACAATGGTTTTAACCAGGAAAGCAATATTAGGTTTTGGTGGTGTGCAGTGCACCGTTTCATACTCACTCCCAAGATCTGTGTAAAGTCGTCACCTATTTATTTTCTGGAATTGTCCTAAATTTAATTTCCCCATCTGTCCATGAATCAAATCCACACCTAATCTTCTCAACTTCCATGTAAGACTGAATTCCAATGGAAGTTTAACATGAACACAGGCTCGCATGCACAGAAGTTAAACCTTTAGGAAATTACCTGAGTCAATCTTCAAACTCATGGACTTCAACTAATATCTTACACAGTTTGAGAAAACTTATATATATATGTTACAGGATTTAACCAACAGTCAACTCCCATTTTCATAAGATGAATTAAGATTTTTACTGCAAATTGATAGAGTTTCTTTTTATAATTTTTAATGCATTCTTTGGAAATGCAGGAGGGAAATGTGTTGCTATGGAAACTCAGTGGGAGATATTTAAAGCAGTGGGCTAGGTTATATGAAGGGGAGGTTCTCAGTGAAGTGGCACCTCAGCAAGTCAGTCATTAAGTGGAGTGGTTGATTTCATAACTTAGCAAAGCAAGACAAGGCCTGTAGCTGGTTTGAGCAAGAAATCTGATATTCAATCCACTATCTATTTATCATTCCTTTTTTGTCATAACGTCTTATGCAAAATCATTTTTTGTTTTTCCATTTCAATTATTCTACACAATCTCATGTTAAAGGACATGCATCAAAAACAGTTGAATGATTTCCATTTCCATTCACAAATAAAAATACAAAGTGAAAAACAACACTACAAATACAGCTTTTCCTTTGGCTTGACATCCAATTTCTGATTATTTATTGATTCAATTCCATGTATTTATTATTTGCTCTATTTGGTCAATTTTGTATTGTGGAAAAATAACATGACTTTTGTTTTTAATGAATTAATTTAATAAATTGAAAAAAAATCCTAAGCCCATGTTGTCTTTTAATTTTCTGATAAAGAATACACTGAAAATAATGTGTATGTATATGATAGATCGGTTATTGCAAAAATAATTTAAAAAGAAGTTGCCTATCTAGATGTTATCTAGTTTAAGATAGATGCCTATCTCGTTTAATCTGTGATTATATGTCCTGAAGGATAATTGCTTACCTAAAGATGGCAAGGAAATGAGGTGAATGTCATAGTTTTTACCTTCATTAGCAACAGACATGTTGCCAATGGGCTGTAGGAATGATAAATGCAGAAAAATATTAATTTGTTAGATAAATTAAGATCACTTTATTATTCCTTCTGGTGTTTGTGTTCAACCTGATTACATTATGATACGTCTCCTTTTACAGTGCCTTGCGAAAGTATTCGGCCCCCTTGAACTTTTCAAACTTTTGCCACATTTCAGGCTTCAAACATAAAGATATAAATTTTTTATTTTATGTGAAGAATCACCAACAAGTGGGACACAATTGTGAAGTGGAACGAAATCTATTGGATTTTTGAAACTTTTTTAACTAATAAAAAAATGAAAAGTGGGGCGTGCAAAATTATTCGGCCCCTTTACTTTCAGTGCAGCAAACTCACTCCAGAAGTTCAGCGAGGATCTCTGAATGATCCAATGTTGTCCTAAATGACTGATGGTGATAAATAGAATCCACCTGTGTGTAATCAAGTCTCTGTATAAATGCACCTGGTCTGTGATAGTCTCAAGGTTCTGTTGAAAGCGCAGAGAGCATCATGAAGACCAAGGAACACACCAGGCAGGTCCGTAATACTGTTGTGGAGAAGTTTAAAGCCGGATTTGGATACAAAAAGATTTCCCAAGCTTCAAACATCCCAAGGAGCACTGTGCAAGCGATCATCTTGAAATGGAAGGAGTATCAGACCACTGCAAATCTACCAAGACCTGGCCGTCCCTCTAAACTTTCAGCTCAGACAAGGAGAAGACTGATCAGAGATGCAGCCAAGAGGCCCATGATCACTCTGGATGAACTGCAGAGAACTACAGCTGAGGTGGGAGAGTCTGTCCATAGGACAACAATCAGTCTTACACTGCACAAATCTGGCCTTTATGGAAGAGTGGCAAGAAGAAAGCCATTTCTCAAAGATATCCATAAAAAGTCTCGTCTAAAGTTTGCCACAAGCCACCTGGGAGACACCCCAAACATGTGGAAGAAGGTGCTCTGGTCAGATGAAACCAAAATCGAACTTTTTGGCCACAATGCAAAACGATATGTTTGGCATAAAAGCAACACAGCTCATCACCCTCAACACACCATCCCCACTGTCAAACATGGTGGTGGCAGCATCATGGTTTGGGCCTGCTTTTCTTCATCAGGGACAGGGAAGATGGTTAAAATTGAGGGGAAGATGGATGCAGCCAAATACAGGCCCATTCTGGATGAAAACCTGTTGGAGTCTGCAAAAGACCTGAAACTGGGACGGAGATTTATCTTCCAACAAGACAATGATCCCAAACATACAGCAAAATCTACAAAGGAATGGTTCACAAATAAACGTATCCAGGTGTTTGAATGGCCAAGTCAAAGTCCAGACCTGAATCCAATCGAGAATCTGTGGAAAGAGCTGAAAACTGCTGTTCACAAATGCTCTCCATCCAACCTCACTGAGCTCAAGCTGTTTTGCAAGGAAGAATGGGCAAGAATTTCAGTCTCTCGATGTGCAAAACTGATAGAGACATACCCCAAGCGACTTGCAGCTATAATCGCAGCAAAAGGTGGCTCTGCAAAGTGTTAACGCAAGGGGGCCGAATAATTTTGCACGCCCCACTTTTCATTTTTTTATTAGTTAAAAAAGTTTCAAAAATCCAATAGATTTCATTCCACTTCACAATTGTGTCCCACTTGTTGGTGATTCTTCACATAAAATAAAAAATTTATATCTTTATGTTTGAAGCCTGAAATGTGGCAAAAGGTTGAAAAGTTCAAGGGGGCCGAATACTTTCGCAAGGCACTGTATGTTAAGTGATGGTCAGCAATCGGTTAAGTGCAAATGGTCTTCACTTAATGATTACATTAGGGATTTTAAAATGTTTATCTAGGGACTGAAAAATAATAACTTGTCTTGTTCATATTACTGCCTTTTACCATCATATTCTCTCAATTTCTAAATGCCTGTCCACATATATATGTTTTTTGGTAAATGTGTTCAAATGTTACATGGTGCTGCTCTGAAGGAGGTACATATTGTGAAAGACAAGACATTAGTGTTCCCCCTCTTGCAGAGTCTGCTTGAGACTGACAAATTGCAGATTTATGTCATACAAATCAGAATTTCTTCCAGATAGTTCCATCACATGAGACAGACCTCTTAATGAAATCTAGATTCAAAATGGGATATTTGTTTTGCTGAAGATCCCTGGGGTCATTATGCCAACATTTGTTTGACCAGATGTTTATGTAGTAGTGCAGAAGCAAGAATATACTCTTTTGGCCTAAAAAATCAAAACAGCTGTTTTACCATCAGTCAACGCCCTAATTATGAAGGTTTTGGGTTTTTCTCTGTTCCTGTTCTGTGCTATAGATTGAAGAAATGAACAGCTGGAGGCGCAGATTTTCACAGTTTGTTTCTCTCGGATGTGCATCAGTGGAAACAATACCTGTTTATTGGAACCATGACAAAGGTGATTCAAACACATCAAGATGGGACACTGAACTATTGTCTGTAGTACATATAGTCAGAAGCATCTTGATACAAACAACAATCTTGAAAAGGAATCAAAGTAATTGCAGTGATTTATAGACTCCTTTAATGCTATGATCAAAAGAATTAGTGGTGCTAATAAACATGAACACCATAACCTTTTAATTCCACCTTTGATAGACATATAGCATATGATACCATGCACAGTTTGTGTAATCTTGGAAAGGTTCATGAATGCGGCATTGGTAATTGAATACGGTCAATATACTGTAATATAACTGTATTGGTATGAAGCTTCTACATTCTATATTTGTATAAAGACCAAACTTACTTTTGAAATCAAATCAACAAATTCTGTTTTATAAGCATTCAATGATCACTGTCCATACTGCTACAAAGTGATGAGTTGCACCTACAGTTTTTTTAAGGAATGACCTATTTGTGAAAATGTTGTTATACAAAATGCATCCTTCACAAGTACATTTCAAGTACGGAATGCCAGCAAGTTAACAATACTTCAGTCTTGTCCTCCACTATATTACAGTTTCTAGAGCAAGTGGCAGCTTCCAGGCAGTATATCAGTTGGATTTAATGTGGAAAAGGGTCCAGATAGGTCAGTATGAACATCAAAATACAAGGAGATAGATAAGGCCTCCTCCACCTTTGCTTCAAATGTTCTTTGCAGGGAGAATTGATTTTATTTATTTATAACTTTTGCTCTCTGGGGTATCTCCTTTGAGGCATATTATCCTGTAAACAACCACCTCCCAGGAGCTAGCAAGAACATAGACTAGCAAAGGTTTCTATACTGGCACAACAGCAACCAGCCGATATAAAAAGAGCTCCATAATTAATGGTTGAATCCTACTAATTTCAGTTGAAAAGACTGTTGCCACTATCCTCTTTGTAGAAATAAGAGAAATGCTCAAAATGCAGTTTGTTGCCAATGCTAGGTTTTGAAAAAATGCATATACATATTATGCACATAATTTGTAATCATTGGAAGCTAATGCTGTGAAATACAATAACAACAATAATGGTAAATAACAGTAAATAGAGCTGTTTGATTACTAGAATTTATGGATCTTCTGAAAAACTGGCTTGCTCAGCTTGCAGTTCTGCTGACTTCAGTCCCATGGGTTTTTGTACTGTTGTTGGATGCGATATGTGCAGTCACCATCCAGCATCAGCAGGAGTAAAGCTGAGATTTTCATACAGAAGAAGATAACTGAAAGCTACAACCAAAACCAAAAACCAGTTTTCCTAAGAAATGTTACATTTAATTCCTGAGGTATTATGTACTCCATGAGTGTCAATGAACACATTAAATTTGAACAGGCTGAATTTCTTATTCACTGCAATGTTTGAAATGTCTCACATGAATGCTTAAATGAAGAAACCTGCCGCCTGATGAAAATCTCCATACTATTTTTGATTGTCTTTCCAATGTGAGTCAAATCAAACCTGCAAGACTGTAGTGTAATAAATCTGCCCTGAAATAAACATAAAAAGCATCACCTCCAATTTGTCAGGGAGTGCGCCTTCTGGCAGGTTAATGGGAGTTTGATTTTGTCTTAGGGATTTAATTAACATTCCTTTATTTTTTTATGTTCTGTGTTTTTTCTCTCTTCGGGTTTATGCTGTCTAATCTTGCCACTGTGATATATAGAAAGGGAACTAGCAGTGTTGGTTTGTTCTCTAAACGAAAACTCATTGGTCTAGCCTGTCTCAGATTATTATGTCAAACCTTTGGTAACCTCAGCAGGCAATCAGCCTCATTGTTTTCCATCAATTTTTCCATCAAGAGCACCTGGAGAAAAAAATATCTTCATGTAAATCTATTCTGTTGTAATCCTCAGTGTTGATGCATATTAAAGTTTAATACAGATTATTGATCTGAAATTTCATCTGGCTTTGCTATTCTTTAACCCTCACGTCAGATTTTATAGCAGCACTTACTGTAGTGTACCTGTGACAGGCCTTACTTCCTTTCTGCTGACAGCTCAGAGGCATTCTGGACTCCTTGTGGCTCTGCAGACATTATACTGCAGCTGAAATCCCTCGGGGTTCCTAGGGAAAAAGTCACTGTCACTCCCTTCATAGCCAATGTCATGTACAGTCTAATAAAATGGATAAATAAATAAAACTTGGTGGCTGGGGAGAGTTTTCAGATTTATCCTCTGTCAGTTTATCATTCGTCACGTATTAATTGCGAGATTGTGTGACCTTACAGAATGAAAGCCTGTGATAAATTTCCAAAAATCCCCACCCATTTAAAGGGTAGGTAACTCAGCAGTCTCTTGAAAGCAGTCTGACATGAGGATATTAAGTTCGCCCGTTGTCCCACGTAGTTTGTATTTATATTGCATAGGAGTAAAAGAGCACAATATGTTTTTTGAGTAGGTGAATCTAATCTTGATGATCAAAGTGTACTGTGTGAAGGAAGTGTACTATGACCATCAATGCTAGTGTCACTTAATACTCACCAAACATTTTCACTGTTTTTATGGAGCCTAATGCAAGCTTTTTCTCTAGATGCACATTTAGTGACACTATAATTAAAAGCTTTTATTTTAAAACAAGAAATGCATTCATCACCTAGTTTTGTGCAATTAGCCCCAGGGTTTTAACCTCATCTTTGTATGCTGGGCAGTAGTGGTTTTGAATATGCATCAATGTTATGGGTTAACAGTATCAGGAATTACATTCATGCCCATCCACATATTTTAAGGTAATTATTTTCATGGCAGGGAAAAAAATAATTTTCAGGCCCTGCTTCCTTTCCTAATAGATCAAAGTTGCATTCATTGTGGCTGGGAAGAAAAACTTTACATTTGTTTACCTTAAATAAATATGAAGTGCTGTGACCCCCTCAGGGTACTTTGTGATGGCAGAAATAATTTCCTTACGCTTTCAGTACCTGGTAGAGATAACACTTCCCATTTGTCACCAAAGCACACTCTTACAGAAAAAAATGTAAGTGAATGAAGAGCACTAACATTTTGGATAATTTCATTATGTGAATCCATAAGAGATCCAAGAGCAACAAGAGCTTAATTACTTACAGGATCAATTTTTTAAACATTAAGTTTTCACATTCACATTTTCTATTAATTTTTATTTTCTTTTAATTATACCTGCGAAGTTTATGTCAATTGTGTATATTAGAAATAATATTGATAGCACTGAGAAAATGAGATACTGTATAATCATTCGTTTTGTAGTAGCATTTGACAATCATACATATACAATATATGCTGAATTCTTGTAATATCTATCAGCAATTATAGAGATACAGCCATGTCATTGCCTACAGTCAAAGGGTAAAAGAGTTTCAGACACTGCTATTAGTAATGTGGACCCACCATATTAGTCTAGAAGTCCTCTTTTTGAATTGATTCTTAGCATTTCTTAAGTGAAGATTATCCTGCCTCACCTTGCAGGGCACCAGCAATTTTATTAGCAAAATAATGTACATTTTTGAAGCCCTTAATCTGTTCTACCACTTTTAAACCCTTATCAGCTTGCATAAGGCCAACACAGATAAGCAGGAAACTAATATCTACAGCATAATGTCAAAGAGGTTTGTAGGCAGGCCTGCACCATTACGTAGTGATAGGCAGGATGATTAAAGTACTACTGACAAAGGAAAAGGTATCTCCAGGCTTTGAAAAGTAACAGCGGGGTGGTTACAGTAAATTCAGTCTACCTGCATATCAGAATATTCAAGTAATAAGAACTGAGATTTGTTGGTATTTGGGACCTTTATGTTAACATTTCCTTAAAAAACAAGCACTCATGAATAAAGTCTTCTAAAGCTAGATTGTGTTAGTCAAACTGTTAATAATATGTGATCTTAGAGGTATGCGATTCCAATCCTGTGAGAGCAATTTGAACAACAACCAAAATAAAGCTGGACACATGCTTTAAAACTTATTTTCTCCAGTAATTTTCCTGCTTCAACACAGGGGGAATCCAGGACCAGTGCTGCACTTTCTGTGGGTTCAAAGCAAACATCTGCTATTCCTTCTTGCAGCAATGATGTAATATTAAAAATAGTCTGCAGAATGCTTTTACAGATACTGTGTACAACTTTGCAGACCTCAATGGAATTTCAGACTTGATACAAAATTCAACTTTTGGTGATGTTTTTAGATAATAAAATTAACCTAATAAAATTAATCATCTTTTCAGTCATTCTCTTTTATTAAACATACAGTAAGAGAACTCTTTTATGACTTCATGTCATGTCTAAGATGCCTATAAAAGAAAATGCAATCAATAATTTGTGCTTGGCTATGACTAACTTTCAGGCTACAATAAATTGGATATCTGAAGCATGCATTCACAAACCACTTGCTTCACTCATGCATGGAAAAACACAAAGTCTGATAATCTGTTTTATGGAAAATATTTTTCTTTCATCTCAGCTCTTCTACACAATTAGAAACCATATAGACAACATACTACAATTCACAATTGTTTGCAGCCTCTACAAAATATGAGATCCTAATGAATACTTTTTCTATTAAACAGTGTTAAAAAAAGTCTTATTTCTATTACGAATCACAAACATTGTCAATAAATACATCCAAGAAGAAAATCATACTTCTGTTGACATCAGTTAAAGGAAAAAACAATATGGGAAATATACATATTGTATCTTTACCCATATAACTCTGACTTGGATTCTAGAAAGTGTCCATAGCAAAATATTTTTTCTGACATTTGGTACAATATGTACAAGTTACTTAAGATACTTAAGAGACTTTACATTGATTTGTTCATCTTTATGTATTTACTCTTTTCAGCCTGAAGAATTTTAACTTCTTTCAACTTGAATTAGTGTTTCAGAACTAAGGCCATTCTAAATTGAAAGAGGGTTTCCATAACAACAATTGTTTCTTTAGAGCCTGTAAAATTTTGAATCTGGAGCATCTTAAAGGCATGCATACTAGATGAAAGAAAAGTCTGTGAGGGTCGAACACTGTTTTTAAAACACAAAATCTTGGTTCTTCAGTTTAAATTTTGTTGTACCTATTATGAAATTCTACATTATGTGCTGCATCCCATGTGAATGGCTAGACAAATAAATGTTGTATTGAATTTTTTAGAAAAACTGGAAGAAAATAGCTCAGATCAAGGTTTTGATCTGAAAAAGCAAATAACAAGATATTTACTGTTTTGTAAACATACAAAGAGAATGTAATACATTAAACAGTTTTTTAAAAATCCTTAGCCAAATTCTTTCAGAGACATTGAGCTTGTGTGTTATGATGTAATGCCATCTAAAGTTTTCGTAAGTAATTGTATTGGTTTTTTTTTTGTAATGATTAGTTAATCAGCATTATAGGCCATTTCATAAGTGTGGTATCTGTGTTCATAGTAGATAAAGTGTTCCCATTTCTCATTCTCAATTCAAATGAATGCAATATGTGTAGGACTATGCTCACATGATAAGGCAATATGGTTTAATAATAGTTGGACTTTGAATGTGGGTCACACAACACTTGTAGATTATGTTAAGAGGTTAACCTGTTATTATCTCTTATAGTTTATTTATAACATGGAGTCATATTCGAAAGCCCTTGGAGATGGGTATTCAAAATCTACAAACTTGTTAAAGTGATGCAGTTATCTAGTAGAAGAAGCCATACATTTTTGCAATTTAAACTTACAGGTACTGTACATAGTATTCAGATGTTAGATCTGATAAAGTATGGATTGTAGTTTTATTCTGTTTCTGAAATCATTCAGATACAACATATTGATGTTTTCTTTTTCCCTTATCAATTATCTTTTTCCCTTATCAATTATCTTTTTCCCTTATCAATTGCAACATGACACATTTCTTAGCAGTTTTCTGGGTGGTGGGTGGGGCCAGAAAGTCTGAAAACTACAGTTTACTTTAATATGTCCATTGATGCAGTTTAGATAGCAGATATGTAGTATCAATTGATACTTTAGTATAGTGAAATGCAAGAGACATAACATACCCAATCTGTTTATCAGGTATTTAGATTTTTGCTCACCTTTAATGTACTCATGGATACATAACTACTCCATAGAAGGAAGCTTGGTTAACTTTATATTGTATACTGCTTGCCATATAGAGGATAAAATATATACTTACATCCTGTAAATATTTTAAAGCAATTGATTTTTAAACAATGTGCACTTTGTATGAATACAAATGATTATTATATCCTCTTTTCAAAAAAATATTTACACTGTAATTATCGTTGATGTGAGTTAATACCTCCTGTAATCTTATTATAAATTATTATACCATTGTAAAATTCACTATCTACATCATTGATTGATTATTGTACACCATAATTGAAATGGGTCTGTGAAAACAGATGATGGCTCTTGGAAATATATTCTGTGGATCCAGATTTCTTCAAGACCACAGAGAATGTAATTCAAATCCATATTAGTATCTAAATTCTGAATGAATTTACTTATGTTCCAAAACATAAAAGCAATGCATATCTTTAAAACATTTGTATTACATTCCTTCTAGAAGTGATTCCCTGATACAGTAATTATAGGGTCTGACTTATTGTAGTTTGTGAAGTGCATTTACTGCAGTCAGAAAAGAAATTCTGTTCTGGGAAGCTTGATAAAATTTCAAGATCTTTGACATTTTGAAAGCAACTGGCCTTCAAAATAGTAGTGCATACCTTAATGCAGAGTTTACACTTTGGTTTAAATAACTTTAAGGACTGGTCAGTACAAATGATGCTCCAATATACACTTTAATGTCAGATATAATTTGTTCACATATACAACAGCATTAGAATGAATAGACCTAAATGCACTGCACTGGAGTCCTATTGTCTCACTGTGGATTGTAATAGTACATTTATTCTTGGACTACAGCCCTTTTACTGTCTTGCTGTTCCTTTATAGGCTAATTTTACTGTTGAAATTTCTTAATGATGAGAGAGTCTCTGTCTTGGATTGATCAGGTCTGCACTGTGTGTGTCTATAAGAGATGTAAAATAATATGAGTTGGTCTTGTGAGTGATGCTCAATGTTCAATGAAACTGAAGTTCAATTATTTTATACTGCAATAAGAAAATATAGCAGGACATTTTAATTTACAATACTTGGCTTTACTATATAGTTTTGTTTCTTTGTGACATCTGTCACACATTTTATTGTGATTGTAAAAATGACCGTATCTTTATATTAATCCAACTTATGTATTCAATCTTGAATGAAGGACAGAGAAGCAAGAGGGCCAACTCTGGTCCCTTCCAAGAGAACAGTAATGAGGTGAGTTCCTTTGCTCAAGGAGATTCAGGAATCAGTTTCTGAGATGGATTCTGGTTCTGGGAGAGTCAATTTCAGGTAGCACATCTCACCTATCATGTATATCTATAGAAGGTAATAAATACCCATTTTGTCACTTCAAAAAATGTTATATTATTTAGCCTATAAGAGCAGTTCTTCATATTTTATTGCTAAACATGTGTAGTACTACAATCATACTAATTGCCACAGACAAAGAAAAACTCCACACAAACTATACAGATTATCATTATCAGCATTGGCTGATGGCAAACAACTGTAACTTGATTTGAGATTAAATAAATGATTCTCAAGCTCAGCTTCCACTCCAAACAGAAATATCTCAGCATTTGTAGCTGGTGTCCAGCCAAATCTTGTGTTTGTGGTGTTTGACAAAATTCTTGTCTGTGGCAACATAATTGTAGTTACACGCCAGATGGTCACAGGGCACTTTTGTGACTAGGACACTCAGTTTTATCTTTTAAGGCTTATGGTTTTCAAAGTTTTTTTATGCTGTGGCATCAGGATTCAACATATTAATTACACATCAATGGCACTGGCTAACACATTAAAATCTAAGTGAAACAAACCTTTTAAAAAGGGAATGAGCACTCTTAATTTTAGATCATCCTTAGACATGTAAATGTTATTAAAATTGCTTGTGGAACCAGTTGTTATTTCTGGAAATGGTATTGAACTAATAAAGGAGTATAAACTAGTTAATTATTACAATATATATTATGAATTATTATACCAATACATTTTCTCTTTGCTAAAAGAGTATAGGTGTTTATGTGTTATACTTATGGTGCATGTTATACAGTATACAGTATAAATGAAAAACATAACTAACTTATATTTATCCTACTTTTCTCATCATCAGATCACTGGGAAAAATAGTTATTTCATTTGATTAGGTCTTGACTGTAATGGATGGATACTGTTCCATGTATAGCTGTAATTATGCTTTCTCCATTTTTTAAGTTATTCCCATTAATATCTTAAGAGTTTGAGGTAAGACAACAGAGACAAGCTGCTCTCACATTCATTAGCTTTTGAGATGTGGTCAGGTTTATTCTGTGAATGTGCAAGGATTGCTGAAAAATAAAAAACAAGTGTTGCATGAGGCCCATCCGTGCTGAACTGTTTCATGAAGAAATTAAGACTATGGCTTGAAGTAGTTTACTGGTCAGCATTCAATCTCACATAAAGTGCTTTCATAGAGCGGTAAGTATAATCCATTTCATCACTATTTACACGTTTTAACTGCTTTACTAAAAGCAAAAAAAAACCTTAACATCTATAAATGGCTGTCATCATTTATAATGAAATTGACAGTCAACAATATCTCTTCATTTTGGTAATTTCTGAAAACATGCTTTGTCTTATGTACCTGCAATAGAGTGCTATGTTAGCCTTTGGCAAAATTGTGATCCCGTGAAACCGAATTCTTAGACTGGATTTTTAGCATAGTGGAGTTAACCACTGTCCAAGGAGCGGAGCAGTGTGGCTCTGAGAGCTGGGGTATTCCAAATCAAAGGACTGTGATTGAATCCTGCTAGGAGCAGAACTATGGACACTATGGAAAATGCCAGTCTAAAATCCAAAGCTGGGTCCCAGCTTTTAGGCTGTCAGCAGAAAATGCATTTACAAAATCTTCCATAGTTTTTAGATTATTGATATAATCACTTAAAAAAACATTTAAATCAGAGAAGCTTTGTGAGGTGAGTCTTTTCTTTTTTTATACGTTTTTTTATTTCTTTCTGGGCACCTCACAGTTTTTTGCAGATGTCATCTTAGCACATTTACCATTCAGTTCAGTCACACGTTCAGAATGCAGTGATGGATGTGACCTTTTAAGAGTGTTTTTAAATGGAATTCTTCTTATATCTGTACAAAACGTATGTCATCTTGTTAATCATGATTGTGCAACACACCATCTGTGTGACACATGCAGAAAATAACAAAGTCCTGGTTGTCATGGAAGCATAGCCAGCTTTCTTATAAAAACTTGCAATTCCTGTTATTACGGCAGCACTTTATGCTCATAATGCATGGATTTTGGATTCAAATATTCCTTTTGTGAATTCACATTTACTGAGATCTAGGACTTTTTGGTTGTCTAATTTGCAGATATGGGAAGTATTCTGTGATCTCAAAAATGTTCCTTGGTCTTAAAGAATAAAATATTTATTGTGAAATTGTTTTTCTCCAGTATAAGATGTAACATACTGACAGCAGAAAGCAATGCTACTGTATTATTATATGCTTAATCAATTTCATCTGTTAATTTGGATAAAAGCCAAAACAGCATTAAAAATATAGTTAAAAAGTTTAAAATATGAAATTAAGCTCTAATTTACCATGTGCAATTAAAAACAAAAAGATATATTTTGCATATACTGTATGTTTTTAGGAGCATTGCTATATATTGCATGAAAAGAGTCTGATGACATGCAATATTTAATATGATATATATACAGTATGTAGCTTTTATTTTCTGAAATTATTACTTTTTTGTAAATTACTTTTTTTTTGTTCAATAACCTCTGTAAGAAGACTATGCAATATCAAGGTTTAAAGTTAATTATGAATTAATCACCTGTCATCGGAGCCTGTTATTTAAATGCACACCATCTGAGAAATATATTGGCCAGATTTTTCCCCTTACTTCTCTTTCATGACTTTGACTTGTTCTCTATAAAATCAATAGAGTCAAAGACACTCGGCCTGTAAACTCAGAAAATTGGCTGTATGCGGGCTGCTGGCTATGGCAAGAAGGATATGTGAGTAATTCTTTAACTAACATAAAATTAAAAGGCCCATGTTTAGGGCAAGAGTCTAAAATTAATCTCAAGGAAAATCAATATGTTCTAAGAAGAGTTTAGTTAAGATGAAAACCATTTAGTTTCAACGTTGACGACATGATTGACGGATATACTGTATCTAGCTAGCTGTGAGTTTAAGCAATATCATTTTATATAAATATCATTATAGATCATCATAATCATTATACTGATTATAATATCATGATATATATATATAGGAACAAGTAATAGGTTTATTCCATGCTGAAAAAAAGAAGAAAGAGAACACAACGTTTCGGGCGTGGAGCCTTCTTCAGGTGTGTGATTTATAATTATAATTTTATAATTATAAAATATCATTTTATATAAATTATATAAATATAATTTTATTTCCATTCACACCTGAAGTAGGCTCCACAGCCGAAACATCATGTTTTCTTTCTTCTTTTTTCAGCATGGAATGAACCTTTATTTGTTACTTTGCAGCCTACGCATGCTGACGCAGCTCCCTACTTGATCTTACCAACTTCATTTTATTTTATGCTCCCAATAGATATACAATAGATTTACAGTATGTTAAAGGTTTTTACATTGAAGTTAGAAGCACAAAAGCGCTTTATGTTGCTTCTTTGAAAATAAATGTTCTGCTCCTACTTTGATGCCAAATACTCAAACTTGCTTATAAACAGCAGGGACAGAAAGCACAAACAGCAGCATTATAAAGTAATATTAATCAGTACATGAGGCAATGAAAGAGAGAAAAGTCCACCGTTAGGTGAAAAATAACAGATGTGCTTGTAGAAGAGTATGAAAAAGTCAGGAACATGTGGCACTGCCCAAGGGAATGTAATAGAGCATCACTTACATCTTATGGAGTAGGGAGTTTATTTATCTTAAACGGTCACTGACTCCATGTGACATGAAGGAGTTTGTTTCATAGGAGACATTCCCTAATCAAACTTAAGACATTAGGTCCCTGCTATGGCTGTGTAAGGTTGTCATGCTGTATAGGTTTGTGATACACTGGGGAACAAGGATACTTTTAAGTAATTGCAGTAACCTCTATTTGTGAGATCACCTGAGGAAAAAAAGGGGACAAAAAAGGAGATCACAGAATCCCTGGTGGCTTCAATGCCTTTGTAGTTCATTGTGTTCATAGTAAAAAGCGATATTTCTAAACACGTTTAAAGAAACAGGATAATTTGATGGAGAAGAACTGCAAAAAGTTTGGTAATCTATAAATATCTTTTTTAAAAGTAATAGTTAATTAATTTAAATACAGAATTGTGCAAACTTTTTGCTTTATACTTTTATTTTTGCATTCTACTTCCTTTACAGTTTTTACAATAGTTATTCTATTTTTATTAGGTCTTGACTGTAACAGAATAATTCTTTTTGAGTAAATGCCGCTTAAAGCACATACTTACAGCCCCACCAAGCGGGATGGGTTGTTTGTTGTAGCACTAGTCTGTGCATACTGAAGTCCTTATCACCCAGGTTCAGATTCCTGCATAAAACAAATACCACCATTACACTTTTAGTTTAATTAATTTGGAATATTTACTGTATTGATAAACTAAGCACAACATTCCATTGAACCTTTTACTTATTTTTACTGGTGTGTTTAAATTCATCACCACAGTCAGGATGTACAGAAGAAAAGCTGACTCACCTGCTGTCTCTTTCATTGAGTAGCTATTTTCATGAATACAAGAGGTAATATGTACAATTGCATTTACTGTCAACCTGACAGAGCTTTGCCTACGAAGAGAAACATTTCTATTAAATTCATGTGTTAATGTCTATGTATTGTACAGTGTATGCAGTCAAATCATGGTCGACTCCTTAATGGTCTGAAAGGCTTGCCAGTGAAATAATGAAGATTATTTTTCTTTGCTCCCCCAACAGATTTGTAATGAAACAAACGCATGCCTTACTGAATTGTAATGTTTGTGATTATTTGTGTACAGGTGATATAGCTATCTGATCATACCAAGACATTGACAAGTTTCTATTGATGACAGTATTGATGATGACCACACAAGGACATTCACAAAACAAGTAACATCATCCTGTGTAATCAACAAATTGCAGCCACAGCATGTACATTTGTTCACATTGCTTCTTTTGTTGTGTTTTATTTTTCAACATGCCGATAGTACCTTTTTCAAATCAATTCAAGAAGTTCATCTCTGGATAAATGCTGTGTTTTTGTAATTTATACAGAAAAACAATTGATTTTATTGTTTCCTTTCCTCATTTCAGTTGTCAAATTTCACACCTGACTTTGAGTTTAATTGAATGTGAAACATTAAAAGACTAAATCAATCGTCCTTCAATTTACAACTCCCCACACCTTGTTTTAAAAATAAAGAACCAACAACATGCCATGAGGTCACTTCTTTGGCATCTTTAAATAAATAATTAGTGTAGAAATAAATTGCTGAAAAACACAGGCCTGGGGGCCTGCTCTTGTTGTTCCTGAGCTTTAGTTTCATTTCTAACCTGATGATTAGAAAAATATAATGCATAGAAAAAAATCCTTCAGTAGAGACGCATAATATTTAACAACAATAGATTTTAAAGGAATATAATAAGATAAAACACAGTAAATTAGCCAGTGAATCTGCTCTTCCACAGTTGTAATAATTTTCAATTTCACTTGGTAATATAAATCCTAATCTTTCAGGATAAATACTTTGAAACGATCACTATGCCATTTATGTGTTTTAGAACAGTATACCCTTGATGGCCATACAGTTCCTCCTGATGAAAAAATGATACCATGTTGTTTTCTTTTCATATTGGTATAATATAAGTCTACCTGTGTAGACATTATTTACAAAATATTTTGCATAAATGTGTATGGTGAAACAGCATTTGACCTGGAGGAAGTTTTGATTTGAATAACTGTATTTAGCTTTTAAAAGATTAGTATTACATTACAATTTTGGAATTTTTCAACAGAGCTCTGTGCTGTATGAGGTTCAGTCAAACTCCAGTCCTCCAATGTAATCTGCAATACTGTGAGAAAATGGTTAAAGATGTTTTATTTGATGATGTTCAGTTGATTTCATGCTTGTGTCTGAAGAAAGGACATAATATATGAAAGAACAGGAATATGATTAGGCCCACAACAATCCTGTTTTATGTGTCGTTGATCACTGTAGAATAAGACTGTCTTAAGAAGTGTCTGAATTTTTCACATTTAGAATTAAATATATAGCTATATCAATATCACAAAATTCAGGGTGGTGGATCTTTTTGTCCTGCAAGACTTTCAACAAATGCACAAATGTACATCTAGAACTTGAATTTGATTCAACTTGATCAAACGTCTGCAGACTCCTTCATACACAACTTTTCTGTCCCTGCTCAGTGCTTCACATTTTGACTGCTTCTCCAGTGAGAGCATATGGTACAAAACTCAATTTAACGACCTGTATTTTAGCTCATAAAAGCTCTGTAACTAGATTACGCCAAAACTGATTTAGCTTCACTGTTTTCCTGGGCATGTTGGGATTAATTTAAAAGTACAAAAGTTCAGCTACAGCATTGCCCATGGCAAGGCTCCAGACAATCTCAGTGGTCTAGTCATCAGCTACTGTATGGGCCTGATGCACCCTGCTGGCTACAGATGCCAGACTCTTGGCTGTCCCTCCATTCACGCTGTGGCTACAATCACAGTGCCTCTTGATTGTAGAATTCTCTTCCCCAAAACATTGAAGACAGCAACTCCTTTCTGAAGTTTAAATTTAAAAAAGTCAAGCTGTGTATTTGCCAGTCTATTATTAATAGTTCTCTCTCATGCCCAGTGTGAATTCAAGAATGCTTGACTTCTAGATAACAGCTTGAAAAATTGATTGCTGTAGAATAATTGAAAGGGTTCTTTGTGTTTCTGTCACTAGCATAAATATTTTCTTTTATATTTCAATACATTATTTCACTGGGAATGAAAAAAATCTTGAAAAAGCTGACTTCTAAATATTCATAAAGGGGTGTGGAAATTGCATATGACACCTCATACAGGATTTAAAGTGTAGAGTTTATATTTTTTTTTTCACTTTCTACTTTCGTCTAGTTCTAACTTCTCTTCAGAGCTTCAACTAGTACCTTTTGTATACTTCCTAAAACCCTGGGAGATTATATCACAAAGGATATAGCAATACTAATCCCAGTGAACTATGCGGAGGCCTGAAGAGAGAAAGAAAAAAAGGATACATGTCACAGAGGACACAATAAAAAGTGTTCACTTAACCTTTTTTCTTTTTCTTTCAGAAGGGCATGGCTCTAAGTGGAAGCACATGTGGGCCTCCCTATGTTTTATAGTGAAGAACAGACTCAATGGGAATATGTTTTCAGCCTCTATGCAGGTACCTCCTAATCCCACCTCACCTCACAATATGATGGCAGAATGACAATATCATACTCCAGACAAATTATAGAGCTAACTCAGGGGAATTGGGTCAATGGATAGTCTATAGCAGTTGAGTGCAATGTAATACAGGGCTGATGCTGCTTTTGGCTCCTCTGGCTTTACAGGCTCTGCTCAGCTCCAGTTGTACAAGCTAAGATGGTTTAGAGTGGCTCAAATGAAGATGTAAGCTTATTGATTTAGCTAACCACATTACTCTGTGCTCGGCTTTATAAAATTCTGTTTCAGCAAAAGGGCCGATCACACATTTTAACAATGAGATGCATTAGCATGCTGACCTTTGCTGCGTGTAGCAATGGCCTGTACTTTTGTAGGCGGTTTAACCCCATCTGAAATTTAAATGAATTAATTATCCCAAGGCACAGCGGAAGACACAGCAAGGTTTACTCGGTAGAAAGACACAGAAAAGAATTATAGGAAACAAATTGAACCCACCAGTTGGGCAGCATGGTGTCTGTGCAGTTAATGTTGCTGCTACTTCCCAGCACTTGGGTCCTGGGTTCGATAACAGAGTAGAACCATTTGGAGTTTGCTTGTTCAGACCATGTTTGTGTAGATGTTCTCTTGGTGCTGTGCTTTTTCTTTTAAAGCAGTGTTGGTTAGGTTAACTGGTTTCTCTAAGTTTTTCCTGAGTTTGTATTTCCTATGATGGAGGACTTTGTCCCATCCATGGTGTAGTCTCACCACATACCCTGTGCTTGTAGTATAAGCCCCGTGTTATAGCAGTCCTTACCAGGAATAAGTGACTTTATTGTGAGAAATAAAATGGTATTTTTACATTCCACCAGTTTGTAATTTGGGTTCAATCCCAGGTAGGGGCAAGCAATGTTCCTTCCATATGGCTCCCAGGCCCACTCAGCCTGCATTCCAAATGAGTACCAGTGTTTAATCCTACTGGGGGTAATGGGCAGGCTGGAGCATGATGCTGACCACATCAGCTCCACTTGCCCTTGCCCCCCATTCCCCATGGGCCTTTATGGTCTGAAAAGGGACCTACCTACCCACCAGTTTGTAATGGGAAAACTCAAGTTCATTCTCCACCACCACCTTTGTACCAGCATAGGGTAGATGAGGACAATGTACGCCTCTTGCACATTATGGACAGCTAACTTTGGTAACTTAAATTCAGCTTTCATTGACAACACTGCAGGTTCACCTGTACCAGCTGTCACTGTAGCACTACAAATTGTGCATACCATGGCTAACATAAGCCAATCCATCCCTTAGTGATTGTCAAATTGTGCTCTGCAACTTTGAAACCTATTAGAGAAACCTATTAATAGTGGGTTAATGAAAATCCCCAGACACGTTCTTAGTGCTGTCTAGACTGTAGAGTACAGCACATTTAACTGTTTAAACCTAATGTGATGAGTTAGACGATATTGATTCATATCTTTTTTTAGTACTGGAAATTTAAATGTTACAAATTTAAATGTTATGTTATGAAATTATAATGAAAATTGACTTACAGTTCGGTGTGTCCTGTACTGTTTAAATTTATTTCAAAGATTCAAGAGCACCAAATAAAATGCCTACTGATCTGATACAAGGCTTGAAAGACACAGATGTTTCATGGAAAGAAATAAAAGTAAAAAAAGGAAAGTGTTTCATATCTCCTACTAATCTAATAGCTGAAATGTGAAGCAAAACAAAACATTGTTCTGGCCTCAAGATGTGTCATTGGTTATGGATGATTCCAAAGGGAATGAAACAATTTTAGATTGTTTCAAAGACTGAAAAAAAAAGATTTAAAATGAATTGCCTCAGATTTTCCACTCAAGGAGACTTATGTGAGGAAACCCACAAAGCACAATCCAGTCGTGTCAGTATTCCTTTAGCACAAACTCCCAGAAGCCATTGTGCCTCTCAGCACCAAAAGCTTCTCTCGCCTTTGAATCACTTTCTTTTCTTTGTGTGATCTTCACAAGTGAAATTCAATTCAAAAGTACAAGGTGGAATACTTTGGAGAAAAAAGGTGCCTATACACTTTTTATACTTATTATACTAAAGAGAAGCAATGATCTAGAAAGAAAAAGAAACACAATAGAATGTTATGCACCTTGTCCTCCAATTAGAGGTTTTGAAAGCTGCACATTAGACTAATGTTTGCTATTATTTAGTTAAGGTTTTAGTTATATAAAGTCAATGAGAAAGATTTAAATTGCTCTATTCATGTCCAGTTCATGTTTTGCAACACTATACCAGTTAAAGTTTGAATATATTAGTACTCACACCCTGGCCAAAATATTAGGGAACTCGACTGAATGTTGTCAGGCCTCAGTGAACAGCAAGGACTGTTTGAACAGGACTTGGCCTGTGTTGCAGAAAATTCTGAAATATTTGCAATCCAGTCCTGTCCTATTGTCATAATGGGAATTTCCTTCAGTGGAGGATGCAATAAGGGTACTGGTGTGTAGGACTGAACTGTGTGTGCCAACAGTTCCAACCATTTTCAACAGGATTAAGATGTCAGGATTGTTCTGTCTATGAAAAGTGATGGAGGTCTCTTGCTACTTAATGCCAGCCACGTTTTGTTTGTCAATAAGTGTGTCTATTAATTTGACTGAGTGTTCCTAATATTGTCGTCTTTTTAGTATACAGTACCTCTTTCAATATTAAAGTTACTCTTTGCCAATGATGGTGTTTACATTTAAATTATAAATGATACAATAAGAATATCTTGGAACAGGGTACATTCAAAATGTAATAGTATGAAAAAAGGACTGGAATAATTGTACTAGCATAACAGAATACAGCTACTGTATGATTATTTTTAAAAGGAATCCCCCCATTTAAAAATTTTGTTAGTTTGTAATTTATGTAATGAGCTTTGTTTATAATTAATCTCAGCTTGTCAAATGAGAAGGTAATGAAGCTATTCAAACATTTATCAGTGACACAAGAAGTATCTTGCTTTAAATAAACAAGGTTTCTTGACACAACTAAGTTTATAAAAAGACTGCATTTTTCCCCACTTAAGGATTACGAAAGTATTTTAATAATGATAATAAAAACTCAAGGTGTTTTTAATGTAAATGAATATTGACATTGTAATTGTATGTCTAATGTGATTGATTTTCTTAAAATGCTTTCTGATTTCAGTATTTTCTACGATCAGCACATGTTTTCCCCCTATTCACACTTATTTTTTCTCTGGGTTCTCCAGTGTTCAACAATTAATAGACTGTACTTGTCCTAGTTAAATGTCTCCGGAAGGTACTGTAGGAGGACACTAGAGAACCCAGAGAAAAAATACATGTGAAAAGGGGGAAAACATGTACTGATCGCAGAAGGTGCCATAGTCTGAAATTGAAACCAAAATCAATCACAAGAAGTGTGATGTACAGTAGGAGTTCCGTCTGCCATGTCACCTTTCCAATCCATTATTTTCAAGCCCAATGAAAAGTTTATATGTAAGCAAATAAAATGGAGCTCAGCTAGGGCAAGTCCTAAATTTTTGAGTGGTTTAGTATTTTATGGCATACAGGGATGAATGTATGTTCCAGTACACTACCAGTACAGCTTTACAGCTGCCCACATTGAATTCCTTGCTCATTCCACAGGTCCGAGTGAGGATTTCAGACCAGCAGCTGAATTGATAACATCCAGCAATCAAACTGTGCTATTGACTCATGCTGCAGTGCTAGCCACATTGGAAAATTACAAATGGAACATATTATGACTGAAGTGTGATAAAAAATGATTAAGTATGCATGATGCCAAGAGCCTTTTTATTTAGTTTTGACAAATGATTCAATCAGCCCTTTCAACAATGATAGTATGCATGTGAAGTTGAAGTATTTTAAGATCACTTATGCTCAATTATATAGAAGACAGCTATTAAACTATTAATCAAGTCAGGGAACTGAACAAGTCACTGGAGCAATATTACCAGGGACAGCGTTGTCTCATCGCTCGTCATTTTTTTGAAAAATAGTATTCTTCTCCTTAGTTGGTGGAGTTCAATTCAAATCTGGTTGTGGACTTTATTGTTTTTCTTTTCTTTCCAAGACTCTTAGCTTGTAGCACATTTCTCCAGCAGAGGACAGTCTTTCTCTTACCTCCCAGCAAAGTCACTGTAACAATAAATCAGCCTTGATATAATTTTCCACTTGGTATTCAGTATACTTGCCAGGAGTGACATTGCAATTATAGATTTTGCATTGTTTATGCCTCCCAGAAAGTGTATCCAGGTGCTTTAAGCTGCAGGTTGAAATGAAGCTTGGTAGGCTTAATCAATATGCATGACTTCACATACCCTTTGAGGGTCTAAAGAAGTGTTTTTGCCCTAAACATATATTTTCTCTGAAATATCCTAAAAGTCATTTTGAAGATTATGTCATGGAATATTTTGTTGAAGTCAAAAATGTATATATAACTTTGCAGTTTTAAAACCATTTAACAGTGTCATCCATGGCACTAAAAATGATCAATTATGAATGTAAGCAAGACCCCACTTCAGATTAACAAAGGAAATAATAAGAAGGATTGGATTACTGGAATGTACTTTTTAAAAAAAGTCATGCTAATGGAATAAGATAATACCAATGATCTTTGCATTTCAAAATTCTGAGAAATAAATGCTTCTCCTATTGTGTCCCTTAAACAAAAATAAATGTATATTTCATTTTTATAAAAAATATTTTATAGTTTGTTCATTTCCAGATTGTTTGATTACATGTTTAACATTTATCCCATAAAATCAGGTTAAAAAATGGAAAATATTTTTTTCTTTCTGAACTGTGTATTTTACTTTTATTTCAGCAGGGATCTTAGTCATAAGTATCTATAGCATTATTGATCTTCTGTGTGACCTTGGATGTATAACTTAGTAATGCTGTTTTGCACTGACAAAGGATACAGCACTCTTTATGTTAGGAAAATAAGACATTGAAAAATATTATGTAGTAGGAAAAATTGAATCTGAATTATGTATTGTGCTCCTGTCCTTTGGCTTTGTCATTTTTTTGGAATTCTTACACCTCGGAGGTTTCTTCTTTGATATATGTTACTTTATTTTTTTGTATTTACGTATACAATAAAAATAAAGGATTTAATCGCATGATGTCTTATATGGGCTCCGAGGTTTGTTCTGCATGATTAGCTGTTGCTATTTAACCTGTTTTTTCCCAAGCTATTACAACTAGAATAAATTAAATCTGAAGTCTGAAGCCTGAAATCCTTCCTCAAAGCTGTTTATATAAGGGAACATGAAATGGAGCAGATCAAACTTGAATGAAGTGAATCCATTGGTGAAGCATTAAGATTTCCAACCATTGTACTTTACTACCTTCCATTTTTAACAAATCAGTTAATGTTGCTGTGTTCTGCTGGAACATAATTGGATTGCATAGGAAATTGTATTCTGACTAGGAACATCTTTAATCACACATATGTGACAAAACAGAAACAAACGCAAATATTCTACACTGTGTGTGTGTGTGTGTGTGAATTCCCCCCCGGCTTTAAAAAGCATTTGTGTGTGTGTGTGTGGGGGGGGGGGGTCGACAATTCTGCCTACAAGAGCTTTTAAGATTCTATACCTGGCTGTAACATTTCTAATGACCTACTATTTAAGAAAACCCCCGAAGATGTGCAGATTAGTTTTAGGATTTAATATTAACCCCCCCCTTTTTTTTTACAGCACTTTCATCAATATTCATGAATCTCTTTCAAGTTTATTGGATTTAACAAGCAACAAACCATACCAACCATCTGATTCTGCTTTTGCTCACAAATTTTGAGTACTCCTTATTTTATTTAGGACGGACACTGTTACAGTGTTCAGATCAGAAGCAAAGTTCAGTAAGCAAAGAGCCAGCCTATGTGTTGGAGTGTTATGGAATAAAATGTGACAATAGTTCACTCAGGTTTTTTTAATTAAATGCATGTTTATTTTAAAAGTAAATTAAACAAATGAATGTAAAATATAATTAAAATAATATTAAATTCTCATACAAACAACTACAGTGCTACGCCAAAAGTGTCAACTAGCAGCATTTCGAAAATTGTCTACAGCATCCCTCAAAAAAGAAGAATTAGTTCATTAACATGTAAGTCAGATGTGAATTCCCCCACGGCTTTAAAAAGCATTTTCTTCCAATAGGCGGATTTCATTTTTTCCATACCTATCACAGGTTTTATGCATTACATTATTTTTATGTATTTTGAAAGCCTCATAAATCATTGCACGATACTGGATTTTCTGGACTGTGTGGGGAAATTGTGAGCAGTCGCATAAAAGGACTGACATTTGGTAAGAGAGATTGCAATGTGTCCTGTGCACCAGTAAGAAAGTCAAATTCATTGATTATTCCAGATTATGTTTAGTTAAACTGAAACAGTTCTCGGTAGGGCAAATATATGTGAAATTGCAGCACTTCCTGAACTTCTCATACTCATATGATCTTGACAAAGACAAAGTAGGCACATGTTAATCCCATTCAACTGTTTTATTTGCATTTTTGTCCTCCTTACCCAATGATGGATACTGTGGTTGTTTAATCTCTCTCCTTATAGCTCCTTCCAATCCATACTTTATAAAAATATCCACAGCTATTTTAAGGGATGTAAAATGCATCCTGCATCACTCTCAAGACATATGGATCCTTCATGTGATTTCAAAAAGAACTTCTCAGCATAGTTAAAAGTATTGGTAGTGTGCCACAAACATGCCCACCAAATGACAATCTTTCCTTTCCACATCAAGAACATTATGCAAATAATGAATAACTGGTAGAAGATGTAATGCAGTTTGACATTTTTATATAAACAGGATACACCAAAGAAATAATGGATTCATGCCCCTACTCAATTCTGGTTATGCTGTTATTACAAAAATGATTTTTGATGTCTTAGTGACAAATGTTACAATGAGAGAAAAAATGTGTTTTAAACATCTTTTTCTTAATAATACATGTTCCTTTAATGTATAATCCCCTGTCTTATGTTCACATTTAATCCTAAATATATTTTTGTCTAATGTTAATGCTTTGTATTAAGTACATTATCCATGCAGTACACATAGTAAGATTGGTATGAACACAATTTATGCATGTATTATACACTTTTAAATTAATCAAAAAGAAGGGTGACAAATAGGATAAAATATCCTTTAAAAGTACCCATCATAACAAAAACAAAATTAAAAATGTTGGTCCTGTTTTATTCTTGTGGTGTGATTGTTAAATTATCTGAGCTGGATTTAATGCACAGTGGGTGCATTGGATTCTTCAGTCTAATTATCTGTCACTGATTTTCTGACACAGTGTGAACTAGTTGGCTTGGCATATGATCCTAGGCACAGCCAGTTTACAATTACATTTTTAACTTCACTAAGCTTAGACACTGTGTTCTGTGCTCTGAACGAAAAGTGAGAAAAAATTTTTTTTTTGAACACGCATACTAATAATCATTGAAATTAAATAATCTTAACACAATTCAATCACACTTTTCACAATCAATATAGGAGTAATATGATCATGTAAGGGTATATTTGATGCACATGTGATTCAAAATATGTTTTTTTTTATTGTATGCCATTAAACTTACTACTATTAATTATTATAGTAATTAAAAAAACAAAAGGAATACATTATCAAGTGCCTCTTGATATTTTGTTTTAATATTCTATCATTAGATGAGTTGATGCCAAAAGCAAATTGCTAGAATGTAAATATTCTTATAACATAAACAGCTTTTATAGCTTTTAATGAGCTATTTGTGTGATTGCAACTTATAACAGTGAGTGACCTGACATTATTAATAAATACTTGTAGGTTTGCGATACTTAGCTACTGTATATAATACAAGATGAAGACACTGTAATTTGTAGTCTGGTCAGAAAGATGGGGAAAAGCACTAGCTGGCTGATGATGAGTTGTAGCCCCATGAAAGCTTGCCTCCAACCTTAGACCATAGATGACATTGAAACATCCCTCAGCAATGATACGGGCACACAAGGGCCTGTATAGTTAATCCCTAAAGGCTTTTCTTTGGAAACAAGATAGTTTTCCCTTAGTGGACCTAAGAAAATAAAAAAGAACAGTAGAAACACAAATTAAAAAAGGTTCTTTAGAAGAAAGAACTCATAGAAGAAGCCAAACACAAAGGCACTAAAATAAATTGAAAGAAATGAAAAGGGTAAAAACACAATGTCAACACATCTTACTTTTTCAAATACTCTCTAATTTTTTGCGAACTTTGTTCTTGATTGCACTTTTTCTATTTGCCCGCTGCCTGTTCCACATAATCCCCCCCTCCAACCCCCCAAAATTAAAAAAAGACAATCCTTTAAGTAGAAAGGGAATAACATTACCCCAGTTTCCAACACATGAATGATACTGTTGTTGAAGCATTAAAAAAACAAACAATTTCTCTGAGAAAATGTGAAGGATATAATTCTGCTAGGCACAGGAAAAAAATCAATTGCATTTCTAAAGAACCTTTAGCCTCTCACTAATGATATCTGCACAGATTTTCAACAGGACTATTAGTTGTACAATATCAAAAAGGGATTTCTTATCTAGAAAATCTATAAACACCATAAACTTACAACATTGGTCTCCTTTCTCCAATACTAACTCCAAACTAATAAATTCATAACCACTGAAGAAAATAAAACAATGCGATTCACTGATATCTATATAGTGTACTCTTCTTTAGAAATTCACATTCAAAAAGACTATATACTGTACACATTCATATTTCTCAATTGTAAATACAGTAAACTCACTTATGAATGTTAGTTGGTGAGCCTATACTGTCATCTTATTTTGTTTTATTTACTTTTTTATACTTACATTTAATATATTGTATTACACTAAGAGCTTTGTGTGTGTGTGGGGGGGTTATAAATACTATAGTATGAAATTTGGCTTACATCCTACTCAAAATCCTTAACCCCCACACAAGTTCCGAGTCGACTGAGATTTGAACATGAAACATATGTACGTACATATGTACAATTAAAATGTCAATAGCACATGAGGCTCATAATAAATAATGAGAAGGTAGATTTCAACAAGGTGAAGTATGGAAGGACTCCTTCATGCCTAGAACCATTTTGGTTACTGTAGTCTGTGTGTTCAGAACAAGCAACACAAAATGAACCACTTGGTATATGTCAACGCAATGACTCTTCCAGTGTATGAAAGCAGAAGCATAATGAAACCTCCATGGTTTTCCATGTCATTGGATCAGTGTTTCATTCTTTCATGATTAGTTGAAACTGCAGAGCAGCAGTTTCTCCATAATATAAGATGTATATTTAAGCTACTAGTCATGATCTAGCATCGAGACAACTGTTAGAAGAGGGCTGTTTAGCTTTAAGGTTAAAACAGAAGAAACAGTGATGGAGCGGCTCTTTTTAGAAAAGGCAGGAACCTTTGCTTTCCTCCTGTGTTTGGTGCGTACATGTGAAAAGGTCCCAGAGTGCCCAAACTTACACTTCTGATTCCTTTCTTTAATGGCTGTATGGAACAGATCTTCAGATTCCCTTAATAGGCAGCTACACTCAACTCATTGGTAACAATACTATATTTTATTGGAGATGCTTCAATCTCTGAACAGGAGTCAGCTCATAAGTCAATATTGGCCTAGAGCATGAATAATAAGAACACCACAGGATAATTTTTTATAATATGGAACGTTTCTACATTGGATGAAGGACAGTGAGAGATTGCCTCCTTTTTGAAGTGGTAAGTTGAACTGATCTGGTTAAAAGCAAAATTCACTTTACAATGCTTTTGCCATCTGCAAATCAACTGGAACTAATTGCAAAAAATAACATCCTTTGGTTAGATTTGAAAAGAGCAGCAGGAAAGTAAGAAACATTGTTTAATGCATTTTTACTTTGGGTAATGGTAGCGTGTACTGAAATATTTTATTACAGTCAGGGAGAACCAACACTTTTATGCTTGTCAAAGTGGAAATGGAGGCAGCCAGACTGATTTTTAATTAACAGTCTATGGAACTACTGTTTAAAAAATGTTTAGATATGCAAAACAAAACTTGGGGAAAATCCAGGATTTTGGTACAGTTACATCTCTAGAAATGCTGTTGTTTTTATGCTTTGCTCTAGAATAAGGGCTGGAAATGCATGGATAGTATAAAAACATAAGATTGCTAGAGTTTAGGAAGACTTTCAGAAATCTTTTTTTGCATAGTACTTGTTTGAGAATGAATATGTCCTGCAGTGGAGGAAAAAAACAATAATGAAACAATTAATGCATCTGAATCTAATGCCACCCCTCAAATGCCTAGAGTGAAAAAAGGGGAAGAATTGTCATCTAAAGTAATGGGCTGTCTTGAGCTGAAAATGAATTATCTCCTGGGGAGTCGAGCACTACCTTTTCTAATTAATCGTTACTGGAAATATTTCTTCAGAGGGCACTCACCTGGAGTTTAAACAGATACTCCATCTGATATAAGAAACCAGTTCTAATGTACAGCTTAGAACAGCTTCAACACTTAATCCGATGATGATGTTCATACAATGCTATTTTGATACACAGCAAAAGAACAGTTTTGAGTTTTATATTTAAATCACATGGCCATTGTGATAAACATATGCAAAATCTAACAATTTCAAACATCTGTTTCAGAGGTCTCCATAGGCCATTAATTTGTGTTTGTTCTCCTTTCAGTGTCTCCTTATGGCAACTATACTGGAATGATACATTACATTTTATAGGTTCACCAGTATGATAGTTATGTATTCTTTAGATATGAACCCAAATACCAATTAGAATTCTAAAGATCACAGAGCTACAGTGCCTTGCGAAAGTATTCGGCCCCCTTGAACTTTTCAACCTTTTGCCACATTTCAGGCTTCAAACATAAAGATATAAATTTTTTATTTTATGTGAAGAATCACCAACAAGTGGGACACAATTGTGAAGTGGAACGAAATCTATTGGATTTTTGAAACTTTTTTAACTAATAAAAAAATGAAAAGTGGGGCGTGCAAAATTATTCGGCCCCTTTACTTTCAGTGCAGCAAACTCACTCCAGAAGTTCAGCGAGGATCTCTGAATGATCCAATGTTGTCCTAAATGACTGATGGTGATAAATAGAATCCACCTGTGTGTAATCAAGTCTCTGTATAAATGCACCTGCTCTGTGATAGTCTCAAGGTTCTGTTGAAAGCGCAGAGAGCATCATGAAGACCAAGGAACACACCAGGCAGGTCCGTAATACTGTTGTGGAGAAGTTTAAAGCCGGATTTGGATACACAAAGATTTCCCAAGCTTCAAACATCCCAAGGAGCACTGTGCAAGCGATCATCTTGAAATGGAAGGAGTATCAGACCACTGCAAATCTACCAAGACCTGGCCGTCCCTCTAAACTTTCAGCTCAGACAAGGAGAAGACTGATCAGAGATGCAGCCAAGAGGCCCATGATCACTCTGGATGAACTGCAGAGAACTACAGCTGAGGTGGGAGAGTCTGTCCATAGGACAACAATCAGTCTTACACTGCACAAATCTGGCCTTTATGGAAGAGTGGCAAGAAGAAAGCCATTTCTCAAAGATATCCATAAAAAGTCTCGTCTAAAGTTTGCCACAAGCCACCTGGGAGACACCCCAAACATGTGGAAGAAGGTCCTCTGGTCAGATGAAACCAAAATCGAACTTTTTGGCCACAATGCAAAACGATATGTTTGGCGTAAAAGCAACACAGCTCATCACCCTCAACACACCATCCCCACTGTCAAACATGGTGGTGGCAGCATCATGGTTTGGGCCTGCTTTTCTTCAGCAGGGACAGGGAAGATGGTTAAAATTGAGGGGAAGATGGATGCAGCCAAATACAGGACCATTCTGGATGAAAACCTGTTGGAGTCTGCAAAAGACCTGAAACTGGGAGGGAGATTTATCTTCCAACAAGACAATGATCCCAAACATACAGCAAAATCTACAAAGGAATGGTTCACAAATAAACGTATCCAGGTGTTTGAATGGCCAAGTCAAAGTCCAGACCTGAATCCAATCGAGAATCTGTGGAAAGAGCTGAAAACTGCTGTTCACAAACGCTCTCCATCCAACCTCACTGAGCTCGAGCTGTTTTGCAAGGAAGAATGGGCAAGAATTTCAGTCTCTCGATGTGCAAAACTGATAGAGACATACCCCAAGCGACTTGCAGCTGTAATCGCAGCAAAAGGTGGCTCTACAAAGTATTTACGCAAGGGGGCCGATTAATTTTGCACGCCCCACTTTTCATTTTTTTTATTAGTTAAAAAAGTTTCAAAAATCCAATAGATTTCGTTCCACTTCACAATTGTGTCCCACTTGTTGGTGATTCTTCACATAAAATAAAAAATTTATATCTTTATGTTTGAAGCCTGAAATGTGGCAAAAGGTTAAAAAGTTCAAGGGGGCCGAATACTTTCGCAAGGCACTGTAAATAATCACTGAATTCGTTTGTCATATCTTATACTTGAATTCTCTATCATATCTTGATTTTCAGCCACTATGAATGTCTTGACATTTCATAGAAATGAAAAGTAGTGCCATTGTATTAAAGCTACTTTAGTTACTTACTCCTATAGGTCCAAGACTAGCAGGTGCTTAGAAATGGATAGTGCAAATCTCCAGCGCGTCTGATTCTCTGTCTCATCTGACATCTGAAAATGAAGGCTTCTGTTTTTGCTGACATGCTGGGTCTTGGCTGTCTAACAGAACAGAGGTCTGCCCACTCATTTTTTTATGTTCATGTTATTTTAATTTGAGAGCGGTCAGGCCCATATAATTTAAAATTAGTGTCACTAGATTACAGATTGCAAAATAGTCAACCAAACAAAATCACAAGGTTAATTATAATAAAATAAATGACATAATAATAATAACAATAATTCAGGTTTAGGTTCCCAGGTACTAAGGATTTGTATTAGTGGTAAGCGATAAGGAAAGAAGGAGAAAAAAGTTCTCATTCAGGGCAGTAATTCTGTGTTTTGCTTGATTGATTTTAGATTAGCCATTTAATGAAAACAGAATGTGTTTGGAGAGCTGCTATGCTGCTGTCAGTTTATCAAAGGCACTGTCTGAGTGAAAATGAAATCACTGTGTGGCCTTATTAGGCAAGCCAGGGATGTAAGCAGGCTGTGCTGAGAGCAAACTCACTTGGACAGATAATAGTACAATTATGTTTTTTTTTTTGCTGTTGAGAGCATTTATTTAGAGCAGTGCATATGGAAATATAATTAAATATTTACACATAGTTAGTAAAAATCAAAGACTCTGAAGAACTTCTAAAGTGTATCTGAATACATCATGCAACTTAATATACCAGACATAATGGGAAAGTGATGCTGACAAAAAAGTGGTATACAGTAAGCGAAGCAAATATTTCCTTTTCACACTGTGGATGCCGAAAAAGCTCAGCTGCATTCAAACTACCTTTACTAAGAACTCTTGACCACACTGATGCAACACACAAAATAAAAATACCTCATTTAAAATAACCACTGTCGTATTACATTGTGCTATTGCTCACTCCACATTTAATATTCCCTTCATAGGCTTACGATCTATCATTCTTATAAGAATTTTAATCACTTTGGTGCAGCTCAGAAATCAAACAAAATGATCTCTTCAGAAAATACAGAACAAATACACAGCATATTGAATTTGTTTTACTTCCTTCCTTTCTTTTTTAAAAAAAAAACCTTATTTATTATTCATTGTAGTACTTGCCAAATTGGGCTCCCTCCTAACCTTGTACTGGATAAAGTGGTTTAGATTATGGGTGAATGGTTATTATTGTGTAGTTACATTGCAGCTACTTTGTAATGACAAATTTATGACTTGAATACATAATGTAGTATTTGTTTTTAAATATGGTGTATCTGTTGGCTGGTAATAAAATGTGTGTTTTAAATAACATGGCAAAATATAATCTGGTGGAAAAACACAGGGGATATCACTGTTAAAATAATATTCATGAAAAAATAACAAGCTGAAATCGTAACAAACATAAAAAATATATATACAGTATATGTATGTTTTGTACAAGTAATGGCATTGAATTTATTTATTATATAAATAGCCATTGCATAATACATATCACTCCTTACCTCTCAGTCATTACACATCACTCTTCCATCAGTTGTTGGACATTATTTCTCAATATTAAGAGAGCTTTGACTGGTTCTGGGAGTTGAATTGAGAAATTTGGTGAATAGTATGCTGACTTAATACATCAGAATTATTGTCTGCTATAGTTAAGATTCCTCAGAAGTCTACTGATTTGCTCCTGTTCTTTAGTTTGTTTCCAAGGTATTTAATTTATTGCATATGGAAAGTGTTGCTTGTACTGATATTGTTTATGTGGACATGGATAATACCAGCTGATTTATGACCTGCCTTAGGAGATAGGAGACTGTCAACTGTATGAACCATATCAACACCTCAGCTTTACTGCAAACAATCACTGTTGCTATTGTCCATGCTTTAACTGATCTATACTGTATACTTACTCTACTGTATGTGCTGATTTGGCAAAAAAGGAAGAAAAACCTTATGAGACCATAAGAAAAGTTAAAAATGAGAAGATCATTTGATAGCTTCTAGTCAATTGATGTGAGGATCACATCCAGTCATTTCTTGAAAGAAACCTGGGTATCAGCTTTAACAACATAGCTAAACAATTAACAGTCCTTAATATGGCCACATGCCTTAACAGTTCACATGAATACTAGCTAAAGGATCGACCCTTTTGTGTACAACACAAAATGATCTACACTAATACCAACACTTTTTTCTGTGTCACTTTCCCCAAAACTATAACTAATTTATTCTTTAAATATGTAATTTCTAATGTTTTTAAAAAGAAATTGACTGTTTTTATGCATATACAATTTTTCATTTGTTTTCCATACACCATTTATTTTTATGAGATCTCTGATGTTGTACTTTGGGTTGACTGTCATTTTGCAAGGGAAATTATTTATACAGGTGTACATGGTCAAATTAAAAACCAAATAATAATACTTTCCTCTATAACTGCAAACTGTACCTCAGTCCCTTAAAAATAGGTGTTGTTTTTTTTAAAGAATAAAGGAGAGTTAGAATATTGGAATTATTTAGGGATGTTGACTTTATGCAAATTTTGCATGCTGTTACTGTTTTTTTGAAGTAATATCTTATTTATTTCTATTTGTTTATGTTATTCTTTAATTTCGGATTATTAGTTCATCTTACATAATTTATCTCTTTCTTCTTTGTCTGACAAATCATTCATATAATTTTTTATGTAAGCCAAAGTGGTAGGACTTACTGTATTGCCTCATTGTGATTCTGATTGAATTTACTATAGTTCAACACTAAAGTACAATTTGCCTCCTAATAAAGAAAAAAAACTAAAAAGTCTGAAGTACAAGAGGTGCATTAAGGCATGGCTTTTTAAAATTTAATATTACATGAATATGTCGATTCCCAAAACCACATAGCCAGTAACCAACCTGAACGATTAAGAAAAATGAATGAACTGACATTTATATTTCGTTTAGTAAAATAGTAAAATGTCACTAAGTAAAATGCAGTGGCATACTCTACAGTTTCCTCATGGATCTAATATATTATGTTTATTATGTTTGTGTTTACTGTATGTGTCATATGTACAGTATACACAATATGTCAGCTTTTTTCATTTTTCTTATTAGCTCCTGTCTTTAAAAAGATATTTATTAGTTTATCAGTGTGATATTGAATGAAACAAAAGCCTTACTTTAATGTACCTCTTGCATTTCAGCTGAGATTTCTAAAATTTCTCAGTTGCATCAGTAATTACATCACGTCTGGGGAGGGAAAGAGTTACAGTATATACCTCTGAAGACTGAAGCATGACATCTCATAACAGAAGACCGAGGGGTGAGCAGTGAGTCAGGGTGGGGTAATTTCTGAGGTTGAAAGGTAGAAAGTGAGTCACAGAGGGGTGATGTCTGAGACCTGAGGGGTGAGGTAGTGACTCGAAGAGGGGTGATGACTCAGGGCTGAGGGAACAAAGACCCAGGAAGGGGTGATGTCTGGTGACTGAGGGGAGAAGAGTGCCTCATGTCCCTCATGGACACTGTAAACTGTTTGAATTTCTGCAAGTACAAGCTTTAGGTACTTAATGAGCTGGCTTACTGATGCTTACAGAAACTCTGTTCTGTGGACACAGATTTTGATTAAGCATTCCTTTCAAAGGTTTAGGTACAGTAATGTGCCAAGTGTGGTTTGCAAATATCGGTTTTGGCATCTTGTTCTTTGAGTCCAGCACTCAACACATTTGCAGGGAGGGACATTCTGCAAACTCATTTTTCAAGCAGTCAGTGAAAGCTCTTTTAACTTTTAGCCTGAGAGTGCAAGTTCTAAGAATACACTTGGGTTTCAGCACTGGGATTTTCTAAATCCTGCATAAGATTACATCTCACATTAATTGCCAAAATATTCTTCTTCTTATATTTGTAAAGAAAAAAGCAAGAACATGAAGATGCAGAAATATCACTTTTCTTTATGTTTCAGCAGAATGATTCAAGCAGCAATATTGTGTATCCTGTGAGTGAGATAGGTGATGGAAATATTGCAGAGGATCTGATCTTTCTGTCAATCTACATAATTTTGTTTCTGATGATTGGGAATACCAGGATACACTACTGCAATTTGTTTAGACTGTGTTTAGGATTAGGGACTTGAATGAAGACAACACTTCTTCTTAATTACTTACTGAAAGCGAGAAAAATGGAATATATTTCCTATATTTTAAATATCTCATTTTTTTTACAAATAGTAATTCTAATTGCATTTCAAATATTGATAAAGTTTTTCTATAAATTTCCAACTCAGATAAGATGGCACTGCATAGTAATGTATTTCCATTCATAAGTTATTGTGGGAGCAAAGTATAGTACTTTAGTTATTCAGATTTATAAAAACATTGCTTTTTGTATCAAAACAAAAAACATTTATCTATCACAAATGTTGCACACACAGGGCCTCCAATATAGTAGATGACCCCTCCCATTAGCTCTTTGTCCTCCTACCATCTGGAAAAACATTGCAGTGTGCAGGCTAGCTCCACCAGACTCTGTAACAGCTTCTTCCCCCAGGCTGTCAGACTCCTCAACACCCTGGAATCTACCTGCACCCACCCCAATTCCAGAAACAGGGTTTAAATCCCCCCAGTGTCTTGTGTATATTGTATTATGTATTTGCCTTAGTAATTTGTGTTATCTGCACTTTGCACTATGTGTATCCTTTCTACAATGTCTATGTCAGTGTCCTGTCCTTCCTGTTTGTATTTGCACCGTGGACCAGGAGGAACGATATTTCATTCCACTGTATACTTGTATATGGCTGGAATGACAAATAAACATGAACTTGAACTTGAAAAGCAAAGGGTTATTGTGCACAAGGGACAATGGAGTGTCAAGTAAAAAAAGAATAATGATGTGTTTATTACTTCTTCATCTTGCCCTCTAAAACAAAAGTAAAACATTTTTATTAATTTTTATGTAAATTTGAGTGGCTGGTTGTATAATACCTGTAGTACTACAGATTATTGTTTGCTGTGCTACTGTAAGTATTGATTTGTAACTTCAGCCCTGAGTTATACATCTCTAAAATTACTTTACTGAACCAGAAACAGCAATTGAACAGGAAGTGGTCCAGGTACTAGCTTCAGAGAGGAAGAAGGCAGAGTGAACCACAGGATTCTGAACTTGAAAAAGTGAGAGCAAAACACTGGGGGTATTCATCTAAATGAATACTTAGGAAAAATATGTTGGTGTTTTGTTTTAAAAGATGTGATGATATCCAATCAAAGCACTCCTGCTGTTCTAGAGTGTTATAATTGTATGGAAAAACTGAATAATAGTCACACTAATAATTCATTACTCCCACTCTAACTTAGAAGGGTGTTCATTCCGTATGTATTATGAAATCAATAATTATTAATTATTTATGAAGTGCTCACACAAAGATATGTCAAAACCTCACCATAGTGAACTGATCTTTCTAATAAATGTAGTCAATGAAATAATGAATTGCGAGCATTTCCAGTTGGGAATGAGAAAACTGTGTGAATTATTTTCTTATACTGGTTCTCCTTGAATATGATTTGAGTCGCTGGTGCCTTCAAACAGCAACCGATTTTGGAATGTCTCCTGGTATCTGGGGGAGTTTTTTCCCTCCATGTGATAATATTGATTCTAGTGGAAGGAAAGATATCTTTAAAATTTCTCATGAGGCATTGCCTTTTGCTTGACCCTGATTGCCTATTTTGCTAGGAGTCTCACTTTTCCATTAAGGTTTGTCATTCTCTTGTGGGCATAAATTTAAATTTATGGCAAGTAAATAAAGTAAGAGGAGATGACCAAGTGCAGCAAGATGCAAGCTGCAATAAATAGCACTGATAATGTTTTAGAGACCCAGTCTGACCAACTAGATTAGTCTTTTCCATTACAAAAGGCACAATCCATTATATTTGTGTGTTCTGTGCAGGACTGATGGAAAGTATTTGTCTCAATAAATAAATAAACAGAAAACTTAAAATGGTGAGAATTTGGGGGCACATATTTATTATTTAAGATGGTATTTGAATAAAACATGTGCACATCAAGTTCTGCAGATGTTTCATAGTGTTTGAGGGAGAGACTGGGAACCAACAGCAGTTACAGTGAAATGGTTTACTTTAAACACAAAGCTTCAACAAAAGCTTAATGTGTCACAGATACAGAAAATCTAAACACCATGGTGAATCCTTACATTGTGTCCCAGTATTGATTTATTTATAAAGTTCTAATGCCATGAATATCTCAACATGGAACGTTTTGTACAGTATTTATATTTTTAGTGATAATGTTGTAATTGTGTATTTAGCACTACCCAATGCATCTCTTTCCATGTTGTACAGAGAGTTTCAATAATTGTGCTTGATATTGGGCCTCCAAGAATATATTTTGTTATATCTGATAAATCAGAATATACCGTATATGTAAAGCACAAATGACTATGATGGGAAGTAAGAACATACATATTCATATACAGTACATCAAAAATATTTTAAATAAAGCAAGCTAAGCCCCGCAAAAGACCAAAAATTAGACCTAAGTATCCCTTAATGTACCATGAGCTAAATTAATTATTTCATGATAAAGTATACTTATTGAGCACAGAAAAGTGGTTTCCTAATTACGTCTGTGGCAGTTATTGTATTTTCATCTGCTAAAGAAATACTTTTGGGAAAGAAATTGCTTCATTAGTGGGGGAAAATCATGCCAAAACAAAAATGTCATTGCATTTGGAAATTCCCCTTGTGGTTGTTGACAGAAATGTTTTTCCTCCTATTCCAAGAACTGCATCAATTCTTTGGAACATGATTATAGTAACATAGCTTTTCTACATGATGCATAGAAAATGTGCAGTTAAAACCAAAACATTACATACTCATACACAATCTACCGTGTGAAGAATTATCTTAAAGACAAAACAGGAAATTGTTTTAGCATGTAATGTTTGTCAATAAATTGTGCAATCACTTTACAACATGTGTATGCATCATTTGTAATTCAGTAACCTGGGACATAGTTGGAAGGTGTGAATACTTTTGCAAGGCACTATATTCTCTTCATTGTATATAGCTGTTCTATAAAATATATATAGATTTCCCTCACAATATTTGAAAATAAACAATGTAAATGCAATTAAAATGAAATCAACATAATATATCTAAAGTAACCTGTAGTAACTTGCTAATTTAATTTTGACAGACATTCAGCACTTTTCTAGAATAATTAAGGTACAACAATTGGAAAACTGGGTGTATGTAACTATCACAATGCGAGGAATACCCAGTTCTGCATAGAGTTCAAAGCAGAAACATTTACAAGAAGACAAACTTTATAACAATTTGCTTCTCGAGGGTATTTTATCATTTATCATTGGATAGGCAATATAAATCAATAAAAATAGAAAAGGTTATTCTATTTGCAAGATGTATTGACTATGTATAATTAACGTCACGTTAATAAAGTCTTAATGAAACAGAACCATATATTCTTCTCTCATTCTTGAATGAAGTAAATGTCACATACATCCTTGGTAGAGCAAGGGCCTTATCAAAGAAATTTGCATATATAGAGAATCCTCAAAAGACAGGACAGATAAATGACTTGAAAAATCCTCTTGAAGACAGCCATTAACCCCAACAAATAAACTAAGCTGTTATCAAAGGAAAAGAAACATTTTAATTAATGAAATCTTAGAATTCTATATACATTTTAGTACCTCGTAGTTGACAAGTGTACAGACTTTCTCCAGTGTTGACATAACTGGTAAAAAATAGAAAGGGAATGGTAATGATTTAGTGGAACCTATTTCATGTTTTTCCAAAGGCCTTTATTAGCAAAACCTCATTATCCATTAATAATGAAACGAATTAATTAATTGTAATTATTGTTGTAATTATTGTTTGAAATGTACTTTATTGTGTGTGTTTCTGATTATGCAGTTTTAAAATAATATAATCTGATCCAATCTGTGAAACAGTGGATGCATCCTACACAAGTGTACTTGAGAAAAGGTTAATGCAGTCTCATTTTTTGGCCAAAATGCAGAACAAAATCACAGGGAAATTCTTAGGTGGCACACTTTAAAAACTATAACAAAGCTTTTCTTCTAAAACAATTTTATACCCGGCATCACGTTGAATTTATTGCTTATTCTTTTGGCAACTTATTTCATCCTTCTCATACAGTATGCACATTTTTTGTAGGTTAAATAACAGCTTCCTCTATCCCTCACATATAGGGTGTTCTCCTTTCCACAACAGTATAATTTTAATGGTACCACTTTGAATAGCTTCCTACTGGGATTGTATCATCAAGTCTTCGTCTAGACAGGCAATCCGTCACAGCCCAAGAAAGCCAAATCCTGTAGGTCTTGTTATCAATGAATGAAGTCAGCTGCAGAGTTTGATAAAAGATGCAGAAACAATGATGAAAATAAATAAGAAGCTGGCGGTGACCAAAAATTGATATTGACAATATAACAATACAAGCTATTTCAACATGATTATTCTTACCGCAAGCCTAGAGGGAGTCTGATGCATGCAGGCATTATTGCATGTCAGGACTCTTTGAAGCACATCATTCCTGTACATCAGATATATTTCATTAGTTTCCTTTTTGTGTGTGGGATGGGACTAGGAAGCCTCAGAAGCCATAATTCATACCTATATATTGGTCAGTTGGAAATACTCTTTGCCCTGAGAGCATCAGGATGCAGTATAAATCATACTTACATAATTTGAATGATGACAATCAAAAGATCACTGTCCCTTAGAACTACACCTTATATCTACACAGAAGTTTCAATACATTATAATTACCTTGACTAATTAAACTCCTTTTAGATTAATAATGCATGTTTATCCTTTACTGTTTCTATGATTACATTGTCTTTCACTTTTAAATTGCGTTTAAAGAATGTACTTTTTAATTTAAGTACTTTGAAAGACTAAGCTGCCAACTATTAATTATGAAAATTAAGATTTAATACTACAAAATGAATAAAATATTTTCATATCAGATGTTAATTCAACCTCATACAATTATTTTTAAACTTTAACCTGTACTTGTTTATTTAGTTGATGTACCTAAATATGCTTCAGTATAGAGAAGGAAAAAGAAAAATGAAGTGTTCAAGTAAATGAATATGTCATATCCAACCTCATACAAAATGCAACTATATGAGTATACAATTAATGATAGTGAACATCGTATGGTGATTTCTAGCCACGTGCAATATAACTATTCCCTTTAACTCTTTTCCAGAATTAACCATTGATTTTTATTGAATTAAATGTCAACCAAATAAAATTTCTTAACACCAATATTGGTCATCTATGATAGTAGTCAATACCTTAATCCTTTGGTTATTGCTTCCCCGATGATGATAGCTCTTGAGAGTTTCAAGGTTTAAAGGTTCTGTACATTTAATACAATAAACATTCTGACAGATGCTGGAGAAGGCTCAATTGCAGATTGGCAGATTAACTAGTTTTAATGCTTTTGTAAGAGTAGACATTCATGCCTGTGGCAGGAGAAGGATTACAAGAGCAGTGCAAGACAAAGTGTGAATGCTGTATGTTACATTATGTAGCACTTCAGTAAGATGGGAACTCCCTGTATATTGTCCAGAAGTCTATGTTGATGCATGTAGTCACCTGATCAGTGCTGATTAGGCAGGTGACTATATGATTAGGAAGTGAGGCATTCTTGAAAGTTCTGAAAAACTGCTACCTGTAGAAGGGAACAGATCTTGTTTTTGTCTAGCATGGGACAAAGGAAACAAAGACAGAGTATAATGGATCTGAGAAGTCATCAATTGAAGGGGGGGAGGGGCACCTCAATTCTGTTTTTGGTATGGTGTAAGTTTGCAGTTGTGATTTAGACTTGCCTGTGCCTTTCCTGTATGATACATTTTGATCAATAAGCAGCTAAGATACCTGCAGTTTTTAGTTAGGGAGTGGGAAGAAGTCCAGGTAATGCTCTGAACAAAGAGCTAGGCTTTTATTTTTTTTTCAGGAAGGGAGCTGCATCAGCATGCATAGGCTGCAAAAGAACAAATAATAGGTTTATTCAATGCTGAAAAGAAAAGAGAGAAAACACAACGTTTCGGTCATGGAGCCTTCACTCCATGGCCGAAACGTTGTGTTTTCTTTCTTCTCTTTTCAGCATGGAATAAACCTATTACCTGTTTCTTTTTTTTTGTTCCACACTGCTAAAGAAAGCAGCTGCCTTGTATGTATTGAATTTCTGACTATTTAAAAGAGCGCATAACACTGTGCCACCCCATGCAGTGTCACTGTATATAAATATAAGCACTGGATTTTAGTTATAGTTAATCATTTTTTGTAATATATAGTAATAGATTTCCACTTAAGGGTAGGTTCCTGTCCCAGCTGTGGTCACACTGTTGAACCTTAGGGCTAAGTTTTCATTCTACCTAGTTCTATCTAGTCTTGCCTAATGCAAATGGGTATCACCATGTTGTTTATTAAAACCGTTATAAAATTCAGGTCATAAACAAGCAATCTTCCAGTTTAGGCTTTGGCTTCCTGCAAATTCAATATTTCTGTCCTGTGTTTAATTAAGACCTTGTTGTGATTAGAAATTATATTGATGAGCATAAATAAGTCAATTAGAAAACTCCTAGAGCTGCATGACAGCTTTGGTTAATGTCCTCCTCTTTGACCTTCCATAGGAATGAAACAGACCTCAATCAAGTGTGAAATGATTTTTACCTTCAGTACAAAATGACAAATACTGTATCCTGCTTGCCAAGGCTCACAGAAAAAGGATTTGAATTGGATCTGAATTGGATCAGGATCAGAATTGTTCTGTAATGTTTTATGTAAGGTTTTGTATAGGCACCCATTTAATGGAAACTAAAGATCATAAAATTATGATGTCTAGTTATTTGTAACATGGTGCTTAATTAAAATAAAAAATGTTGAATGTTTGTTCCAGAAATCTGTGATTGGGGCCACATCTAAATTAAAAAGTAAAGAAACCTAATGATGCAAAATGAAAGCTTTGTGAATGGCAATGATTTTAATATGTTAATGTAGTATTAGCTTAAGTGCCTCTTCAAAGTGGCCATGGTCAGCATATCTAATAAAACAAATAGAACCATTGTAGAACAGAGTTAAACCTATGTAAAAAGGGATTCTATTCATGTGGCAATAATAAAAAAACTCTATCTTTTCACTTTTATTTAATTTATCTTTATTAACAATAGCTTTCATTGCAATGCATTTTTGGGCCACCTAATATCAAGATTAAATAAAATATTTGGTATGAGATATGATCAAGCCTTTGCATGGCCTTCTCTGTTAAAGTAAGAAGTTGTGACAAATGCCACCAATCTGGCAACCCAACATTGATCAACAATCTCTCCCTGCACAGAGCAACAACATCACATAGCATCAACATTTTTATGCTCCAAGCAACCCAGTCTACCATCCATTACTGTATCCACGGACACATCATCAAGACCTTTAATCCTTCTAAGCTGTGCCTGTACATACTGTAGCTATTTGGTAACTTTGATGGTTCTACATACACAACATTCTAGGCCACGCAACAATTTCAGCTTCACTAAAATATAGATCAGTGAAGTGCAGTGGAATTCTGAACCTTAACTTCCTACAAAGGAGAAAAAGAGAGACATAGTGACTACAATGCAGGGCACACCCCTACACCATCTGAGAATATTATACACCTTTGTCTATACACTTGACAATCCACACACAGACCATCAGTATAACACGTTGCAAAGACCATTCCCACTTTCATCCAGATACCAAGGGGAAAAGCAAGATGATGATCTAGATTAGAAAAACCACTCACTGTGCTTGAGCCGTTCAATGATTCCTTGGAATACTGGACCTCAAATGTCTGGCCTGATTCCATAGGTTGCAAATTGGTAGAGAGAAAAAAAGAACCACTCGACAGTATGAGGTTCACACTGGGCTATGACCTCAATCTCTTCACAAGATCCTATCACCATCAACACAGATGAAATTAAGGAGGGCTCAGTCACAATGATGAAAGGTATGTAGGATGGCAGAGATTGTATCACTCAGAATGCTCTTCATTGGCTAACCACAGAGTACTCTAATGGCTGGTAATACTGTACATCAAAATGATCTAAACCTGATGCATCCCAAATTCACAATGGGAGGTAATGGTGATCGTCATACCTGAATCAAGCAAATCAACTGATAACCTAGAAAGATGTAGGCTGATATGATATTTATATATGATTTAGATTGACATGCTCCTGAGATATATCACACTCTTATTGAGTCAGTAGTCCCTGAAGAACAAATGGAGTTCTGGCCTAAATGTAATTCTTCCAACCTCTTTTTGTGACCTTCACTGTTACCGGGATTAAATGCCTTATTCAAATGTATGCAAGGATTATCCCCGGTCTTCAAACAGTACACCTGCAATGGATAATGCAGGATGGCAGTGAAAAGCTCATTTGTCAGCTTGTCACACAGTCAGCTCATCTCAGTTGCTGAATAGTAGACTCAACCTGTCGCTCAACTTGTGACATTTTATCACATGTCACTTGTCCATCCATTTGCTGCAGTGTAAGGAAGTGTATCCTCATCCACCAGGACTTTTACATGTCCCTCACATTCGCTTGAAGTCATGCAAGCAATTTTAGACCCATATGCAAACCTTTGACAATGTGACTTCAGCTCAACAGAGTTAATAATATATCAGGTCCTTATCCAGGGTAGTGTGCATTTTTAAGGACCTGCTTGAGAGATCCCAGACTGCTGGGATCCACTTTTGGTTTGCTCTGTCCGGTGTTTCCCTTTTCCCTCCCTCAAGATCTTAACCCACTCTTCTTGCTTCAACCACCACAGATCAAAGTTTTGTACTCCCGGTTGTTAACGTTTGGCCAAAAGATGGGATTTAAAGTTTGACTGTGATTCTCCAACTATATTTTATGAGATCTATCTCCTCTAGCTTGTAAGTTTTTTATGCCAGTCTTTCACTTATTTTGAGTTTTCCCGAGGCTTGTGTCACACCAGTCTTCAAACTAAGGTCATCGACAAGTGCTGTCTGGGTTTACTCTGGTTGTATACTGGGAAACTAACTCTCTGTAGGTGTTAATAATTTACCTAATTACCTATAAGACTTCTTTAATTGCTGGAGTTATGACATGCTGTTCAGAGCCCTCTGCTCTAACTTTCATTTTTCCATTGTCTCTGCATCATCACAAAAAGAAATCACACTCTGTTAAAGATCCAACAGCTTGATCTTCCATGAAGCTCACTGGCAACTTTAAAATGCTTGTATGGAAATCATGGCTGATGGAGACACTCGAGGCATTGAAATAAAATTACAAGAAACATATCACACTGTTACACCTTGCTAAATGTAAATTTGCAGTTGTGGCTCTACATCTGCATCAGCTATACTTGAAATGCATATTTTAAATAGCATATTCTTATTTCCTTAATTTTAAACATATCCTGTTTGCTTTTTTTAATTTTTTGCTTTGTTTTGCTTAAGGTGGCTGTTTAGACCACATGCTGCAAACAGACTCACTCCTGCCAGAGAGTAAATTGAGAAAGCAGAAAGCATACGATGATCAGATTCTAGCAAAACGTCCACAAAGCCAATAATGTTGATTTGCTTTATGAATGTGAAAATAGCTTGCACTTGCACTGTTATTATTGTCTCTGTTGTTCATAAGGCTGAGGCAGAATAGACTAATGGCTTACCTGTGAAGCCAAAGGATCATGAATAATCATCTTTTGGGAATTTGTGTTGCCAAACCAAAGATAATAAAAACATAATTTGTGAAATACCTCTTGGCATGTGATGGTCAGTATTTTTCCACAGAAACTGAATTAACAGGGAAGGGACATTTGATTTAATGCTTAACCCGGTTTTATAAGCGTGTATGCAAAATGTTTCGGCACATTACCACCCATTTAATGATTCTGTTAATAAAGGTTTTAGAGTTCTTAAAATAAAAGCACAAGTTGATACATTTTGATAAATACTTGGATGGTCACTGTAAATGTCACCACTCATTTGAAATGACAGCATTCTGTATAGTGTATTTATGCTTCATTGCCACCTCTTTTATTCAACAAGAAGCAGGTAAATGTCTACATTCCTAGTTAATCTGCCAAATGAGAATTGCATTTGAGAATAGAAACAGATATTCTGACATTTTCTACTACATTAATTAAACAGGTCAACAAAATTACATAGAGTTTGTAGAATTAGGAGGGAAAATTCTTCAGCCAGTTTTTTCTCTCAGAAGTTCCCAGTCACATCTCTTCAATAACCCTCTCATCGATTAAAAAAATAAAAAGTGTGGCTTTGAATTACATATCAGTTGCAATATTGACTTAACTATATCCATCAGTTGCATTTCCAAAGCTTTGAACACTTGACCTAAATGTGCTTTGAATGCTGCTATCCAGGGTATGTTCAGTAATCATGCATTTCAGTTCTTCTTCAGTACACTGTGCACCTGTTCCCAGCACTTTCTTGTAACGTGTTTGCCTGCATATGCTTTGGAAAGCATGTTTTATAGCTCTGCCTTATGAATGTATTTATTGTAGCATATGTTTGAATTTGTAACCATCTGTCTCTTGGGATAGTCTTGAAATTTAGATGATACAGATCTTTACTCAAGACCCCTGTCTATAAATAAATAAGTGCACCATCATTACAACCACTGAAACCCATATTATCACTACAGATTAGTATTTTAAATCTCTATCAACAGCTCAAGCTGATCAACAGTGCATTATTCCCAAATAAATCTGACAGCATCATTATGTATGCAGGCAAGTTTTCATTATGTTGTTTTAGTTAAATGATAATGCTACTAAAGTAATGATAATTGAACATTAGGTCACAGACCTCATTCCAAATCTTGCTTCACATTGACCCTTACTGAAAGTGCCTTAATAAAAGACTGTAACCTTGTGGACACCTTTTACAGCTTATATATTATCATAATCATTTCTATTAGAACATTAGCCACAAAATGGTGCATATGGGTATATGAAAATCTGATGCATTGTCCAATTACATTTAATATGCACAAGATGCTTTAATGATGAAAGGAGGGCATTTTGTCATTAGCTCATTTGATTGTTAGTAGCTAATTGATCTGAGTATCTCACCCAGCTGTTTATCAAAGAATTTAAGGTGTTGGCTTTGACAACACGTCTGAGTAGTGTATTCCAGACTACCACAAATCCTTTGTGTAAATAAGTGCTTCCTTTTCTTGGTTTTAAATGCATTTCTCCTATTTTCAATTTATGTGATCTGCTTTATGCTTCAGTGGTGATTATAAAGTCCCTAAGATTATGAATACTTTAGTCAGGTCTCTTCATGGTTTTTCTCTGTTCAGTGCTAAAATATTCAGTTGTACAGTATAACTTGTCAAAGTAGGAGTTTTCTGGGGAATGTACCTGGGGGTTTTCACTGGCCTGATTCCAGAACTGTAATATTATGTTTGTAACTTAAAACATAGGGCATATAACACAAAGGAGACCTTACTAAGTTGTCGTCCAATTTTAGCTTATCATCTCTTGAATTAATTTTTTTATTATAACTATTCACTACTGTATATTCTAAGATTCTTGCATTTTATTGCTTACTCACATAGTCTAGACTGTCTAGACAATGACAATGTTAATATTAAACATTCAAGTATTTTCATATGTGGCTAATTCAAGTTCTTTACTTACAATTTATGTTTCTCCTAGCTGTATTTACTTTGCAGCCTCTACAGTGTATGCCAATACTCCTATTTTGGAATCATCTGTGAAGTTGAGAAGTTTACTAACTATAGCAAAGTCTAAATCATTGGTTTAAGAAGAGAGGTTGTTCTTACACAGATCTTCATGGTACTCAAGTAATCACATCTCTTACATTTCAGCTTTCACCACTTGTATGTACTCACTCTTTCATAACCATTCACTAAGTCTCAAACCCAAAACATGTATTACCTTGAATTCCTACTGCCTGCCTTTTGAGAATTAAGCTTTTATGAAGAACATTATCAAAAATCTAATGAAAAACATAACACACCATGTCTTATTCTTTGTTTGGATCCATTCCTGCTATTACCTGTTCCAAAAGGCTCTACTAAGTTAAACAAGGTGTGTTTTTTCTAAATTCATGGTATCTCCTAGAATTCTGTTCCCACATACACGATCCCTTCGGTTAGTTCTAAATTGTATTCCATGCTTTGTTTTATAATAGAGTGCTACATTAGCAATTTTACAATCAATGGTACTACCTTTGTCTTGCATACAGTATCTATTCGATACTGCCTATAAACTGCCTATAAATAATATCTTTAGCTTTCTTAAGTACAACTGGTAGAACATTATCAGGCCCTGGAGATTTGTTAATCTCAAGTGCAGTCTGAAGCTATTGTTGATTTCTTTCTTGATGAAATATTCATGTAGTTTTTTTAAAAAAATCATTTTTCCTTAAATCATCTAATATGTTTCCTTCTTCGCATCATCCATCTAAATTATAAACGCCTTTAAATATCACAAAGATAGAATTAGTGGTAAGTGAAGGATGCAGTTATTTAAAAATGTATTTTTAGTGCTAAGTTTTTGAGTGCTTCAAAAATCCCTCCTAAATAATATATATAGCTCACTTAAAAGTATAACATATTTTTCACTAGATTTTAGGCAATTTTACAGAGTATGCAACATTTTAAAATGTGTATTATTATTACGATTAAGGCTGCTTTAGAGCTATGTGAACAATAAGTATAACAATGCAGTTTCTTAGCATTTATCTGTGGTTTCCTTTAGTCACATCAATCAACGAAGACACTGCTTAAAAGGGAACTGCTATCCCAATTTCTCAGACTGTCCGACTATTAAGTCTTGGAAACAAAATAAATTGACAGTACTGCAAAAAATCGTGAACTTTGGGAGTACTGTACAGTTGCCATGTTTGCAAGAATTGTGATCTGAAGCAGGCCTTTCTGCTCACTAGTCACTATAATGACTAATATAATGTGATGTACTGTATGAGCAAGTAGGTAGGTTGGGCAGCAGACATTTCACCAAAAATGTTCCAAACGTGATCTGCATGCAGTTAACAAATTGGTAGAATTTGTTTCTAAAACTGTCTCAAAGTTGAGAGCAATATTTCTGTAAGACTTAAAGAGACACATTCACAATGCCTACTTAATTCCAATATGATAGAGTTGCTTCAAGTCATGTTTTGTTGCCTCATTCTGAAATGCAACCAATGACAGCAATATGGCACTGAGCATAATTGGAAATTTGTTTATGTTGTGATTTAAATCGGAGGTTTTACTAATTACTGTGTACATTTTACTTTCATTGTAGTTTGAAAAACACTCATGAATGCTGATTCTATCTAACCCATAAATATAAAAAATGGCATTTCAGTTCCCCTTTAATGCAATTATTTCTGAAAACCATTCTTTATGATATGTTTGAATAAATTTTAAACAAAGTTGTTTGTTAGAGATGCACTTTGCAAAATATTCTTAGTCTTCAAGAAATAAAAATAAAATTTACTTTCAAGACACAAAATGTGGAAAAACTCCATCTCTCTGCACATGCAAATTCAACCTACTGTACCAAGAAACTGCATAAAAATACACCTTGTTGACACTTCAGTGGGGTTCACTGTGTGGCTTATTATTCAATTATAGAAATGGCAACAAAATAAAAGTGAAAAGTAAATAAGGAAGAAATACTTATTTTTAGATTTACATATGAATTCCATGACACAAACTGCATGTTTGCTCTCATGTGCTGTTCTTTGCTCAGTGTGGTGTATTCATTTAAATGGACAAGATAAAATGCAAAATACATTAATATTTTCTGGACTAAAAGCCCAGAAGTTACTTGCTGAGGTCACTACTGTACATTTACATACAGTATTATCTTGCATCTGTAAGATGTATAGGAAAACGGAAGAGAAAATTTGTAATTCTGTAGAAAAATACAGATTGAGAGTAACATCTTATAACACGTTTAGTCCACCAAAAAAGAAAATATTCTTCTTCTCTTCAAATTACTTTGCACTTACCCAGAGATATTGAAAATTCAACTTCGAGAGCATGTATTGCCATGCTGCCTTAATAAGTTTAGTAATGAGATCTCATAAAGCTGCTAGATACTGGAAACTCAATAGTGCTTACAACATTTCTATTCAGTTGTGTTCAAATCAAATTGTTGGGATCATTAGAAATTATCCTCATTTGCAACAGTTGGAACCATGAGTTGATATGTGAGAGTGAGTCCAAGGGTTATTTACATAAAGTACTTTCACCTAATGATACACTCATGTTCAAGAAAATTAAATTAAACTCTCGACTGTATACTGTATTAAACCAGCAAACACATGGATATATGCAATAAGATGAACTTGCTGTTTTACCTTTAAGGAAAAATGGTAAAATTAACATGTTGAAGGGGATACGGTCCAAAATCCTCATTTTGCTCAAATACCTGACACAAAATAAGAAAGAAGTACCTTAATTGTACGGTTGATTTTCACAAATTTAAGCAACTAAAATTTACTGTGCACACATAAAAAATGCAATATAAAGTAAAGATATAAAATATTTCATGTGGCTACTTCAAGACCATTTTGATGTTGTCCAGTAAACAGTAAATGGATGTGTAATGAATAACAGTATTATAATTGACTCATATGATGTATGTTCCATACATATTAATTAATATTATTATGATAAGATTTGCTGGTACAGTCACTTGGGTAGCATTTAAAAAAATCTTACAATCTAAATAAATGAATCATGTTGTACTGTATGCTCTAAATGTATCTACTGGAGGATAAACTTACAAAGCGTATTCACCATCTGGTGCAATTGAATTCTGCATTATTATAGACACACCTTTCTGGTTGTCAGATGCCCAATGAACATTTTATCTGTTGTATGTATTTTTAACAAAGACCATCCACTCATTTTTAATTTCTTTTGAATTCCTTGGCAAAAGTCATTTAATTTCTGTCATACTATTGACTTGCTAACTCACCTGAGATTGCCTAGTCCAGGTCTGTAAAAGGAGTGTGGAGATTAAAATAAATCATATCCCCTGTGGCGTGTTTTCCTGCTTGCTAAAGATTAGTTGCATGTCAAAATTACGTATGCTGTATGATTACTTTAGTGGCTTGAGAGGTTTTCAAATCCACATTGCATTCTGGCTATACAAAGGTGTTGAAATTTTCAAACTGTGGAGTATATTCAGTTTCTCATTATTTTCCCTGATCATTCAATTTCAATTCAAAATATCCTGGCCTTAATTTCAGGAGTTTTGGCTCCCCTTTCTTCATTTTGCAATGTGAAATGTACTTCATAGTAAAGTAAGGAAAATGATAATGGAGTTTATTCACTGCAGTTGTGGCCAGGCCAGTGCATAGCATAAGCACAATAAAATACAATTGATTACTCACGTACAGTACACTCCTCTTCCATTGCCTAAATCACCTCACTTCACCTCAATTCAACTCCTCATTGGCATCGGCTATTATCTTTTGTAGCTCCCATAACTCTTTGAGCACAAATGTGACAACTGTGATCTATAGTAATCACGGCATTTCATTGTATGTGATTATGCATGTCTAAGCCTAGTCTGCCAAACAACCTCCAGCATACCTTGATATACAGATCACTGCACTGTTGAGATATGTACTTCAGTTTTTCATTTATTGTTTTCTGTTTTAAGTCCTGTAATGTTTTTGTTGCAATTATAGTACAAGAGCAAAATGACTTTATTTTACAGAAAGATCAATTGCAACTTCAATGTGTCATTCACTCTTCGCTGACCTTTTCATCCTATAATCATTTTTTTCTGTTGTCATCACATTTTGGTCACCATACATTTGTTTCTCTCCATGTGCCCTTTTCCAAAGTTCTGTATCTCTTTGATGATGGAATCAAAACTAGCATAATAAAAGCTAAAATGTCATATACAAAACAGCTTACATCTAATATTTATAACCAGACAACTTTGATTAATTTAGCCAGAAGAATAATAAAGCAGTATTTCTATCTGAGAAATAATTAACATGAATTTTAATTAGATTTAATAATGTTTATTGCATAAGCTTTATGTATGTACAACATAAGGGTTTCTTTCCAACCAAAGAGTTTGTTCACATATCAACATATATAAACATTAGTACGTGGATATAATATTTGAGTGCTGTTCAAGTGCTTGAGTACAGTACATTGCTTTATATGTTATTGTTGTTGCAGGCTGACTTACTTGCTACCAGAAGAACACCTTACTTTCTACTGGTTACTGTTGCCATCTGTTTAAATTGTGTTCAGTAAGTCATTGCAGATAAATGTATGAAGAAAAAATAATAATTCTCTGGTAAAAGAAACATAGCTCAGAATAATACGGAACTTTAATTTCCCATTATGTTATGTAAGTCTTACTAATATGTTCATATGATCCTTCTGTTCGAACAAATCCTTCTGTTTGAACAAAAGTATTATGAAAGAAAGGATAAAATGTTTTTTTAGTTTGGACTTATTTATTTTAAAAAGGTGTATGTGGAGATGGATAGATAGTTATATTTTATGTGTTTTCTCTATATACAGTATGTGTATCATTTAAACTCTTGAACCTTTCTGTTTGCATAAAATGCATTTTGAGCATTAAGTACCTGATATCAAAGACTTTCCTGCTGTGCACATGAATATGGAAGTAACTGCTTAGGTTCTGCATACATAATCAGACACATCAAAGAATGTTCGTCGCAGAACCAGAAGCTTAGATAATGGAATTAAACACACAACAGCAAAACTTTTTTGGCCCTCAAAACACCTTTAAAATATTTAGATGCGTTCCTGTATACTCCCAAGCAATTGCAAATCAGTGATGATTCATTACTAAGCAGAGTTGTTGAAAACAATTCAGGGAATAGCATAAATAGAATGAAAAAAATATTAAACAATGCTACAAAATAGTTATATGTTATAAAACACACTGTAACAAAATTGCAAAATAATTTATTTTATCACTGATTTAAGTTTGCTTTTCTTTTTGTAGTTCTGCTGGAGACAACTGAGGGGCATGTAAATAGTAAATAAATTCATAAGCGTTATCTTCCATGCCTTTCTCAGTGGAACTCTTCTGCAGAAGCTCAAGCGAAGGTCAACTGTAATTTAAAAATCATGCTGAACACAAATGGCTACAATGGGAAAGGAAATGTCATGCAATTACAATGGAACTGAAGTTAATTTGTGAAACATTTGCTCAGCTAGTGATACTGCAAGGTCAATGTCAATAATCTCATGGAAACTGTGTTAGAAAAGTCACCCATGATAAGCAGGAAAGACTAAGAGGGTTCTGCAGAGGCGTGGGGAGAGAAATGAATGTGGGCAGGACCTCTAGATTATCATGATCATCAAGAAAATGAATGTTTGGAGCTTTTAAAGACCCCACTGTCTGACCAAATGGCCTTCAGTTAGCAAAAATCCATTAAAAGGATGTCTTAAAGTATATTATTTCTTTGTCTTGTAATGGGCTTCACATTTGTAGAAGAAATGTTCTGGTCTATACGGCTACTTGTTATTCTGTACTTATACAGATTTCTGTTGAAAATATTACACTGTGCAAGAGGATTATTTGCAGATTATACAAAGAATAATGACCTGGATACTCTTACAGTACTTTTGTGTTGCTATGAAATGATGTTTGTAGCCTATGTTAAAACAGCATTAACATACAGTACAATAGTAATCTTGCAAAACAAAAGGTTTAAACTACAGTACTTTGTAGGTACCCATGAGTTTACACTATTGTCAGTACTGCAATCAATGTCTATTCTGCTGTGTTTATGAGTGCATTTACCATTTGAATGAGGATGGCTCTCACCATCCAGATCTGGGAAGAAATTATGTATAACTCTTGCAGAAGAGATTTGCAGCTGAGAGATATAGTATAACAATTGAGGATTCCAACTGTATTTAATCAATTTAAGTTACGGTACAGAATACCTCAATGTATCTATAAGCAAGCTGTAATACATTTCTTTTAAATGTATTAATGACAAAGAGGTGAAACTGAAACTGGAAATCATGGCTTGTCACCATACAGTTCTTTAGAAAAAATGTGACTTCTTATTTTTGTTTTTCTATAGGAGCATGTTGTCAAGGCATTTTTCTTAAAATAGGACGTGTTGTCTGAAAGCATTTTCAGGCCTGTATACCATCTGTTCTCCAATTTCCTATTTGATAGAAGCATGTAAGGTCACATAACCACATAACTGCAGCTCCACATGTACAGCAAAACGTTTTTTGTGATTTACAAGCTATGACTGCAAATTGATACTGTCCCATTGATACTGTGATAATCTTTAATGGAATAGTAAATTGAAAAATAATTTGTATATGCAATATAATTGTATAACTTAATAGAATGTATTTGAACTTTTAATTTTATATTATAACAATGGATGTACAGTACTGTTTGGTGGATAATTCAGCATACAAATGTAATCTAGTTCTAGTTGCCTCTAGCTGGTCTCATACCTGCTGCCAGGATTTTCTGTGCTTTTTAATTTTTAACAGCATACAGCTGTACAGTATTTCTAATGGATTTTGTTGCCTACATGAAGCAAATGTGTTTTTCTTTTTGCTTTTCCTCAGACATGTTATTTTGTAAACTGCAAAGTCTGGTAAATCTGTTATTTCAGAGTAACTTCAACAAAGCAAGACTAAAAATTGCTGTGGAAATCACATCAAAGGCTTGCAGTCAAATACCTAAGAATGGAATGACAAATGCCTTGCTGTGCAGAATGTGTATTATCTAAGCCCAGAAGCTACCATCGGTTTTCTAGGGAAGGAGAGGAAACAACAGCAGTCAGTGTATTTGTTTATGTAATTGATATTGACTTTCTAGCTTTCAGCGGGTATTGGGTAATATATTCCCAGTATGCACTAAAAACACCCAATGATGTAAGAGGTAATTTTTGCTCTGCCCTTGTTTTCACAAAGCTGATGCATCGGATATATTTAACAAGGCAGGGGTTTTGCTATTGGTAGCTAAATTCAAATATGAATTCACATAATTTAGACAACTGAGGTTCATTAATTAGATGTCACATGTGCATGAGTAAGAGACTTTATCAGAGTGTGTGTGTCAACCAAAATTAGTCCAATTTAAGGAAGGATCTTAAATCATTTATTTAATTAGAGATGAACTTGCCCTCTAATTGTTTAGGAAGATTTTCTAGCTTTAATGATTAAATTCTTCACCAACCTCTTAATTCAATATTAAAAGTAATGCAATTGTTGTATCAGATGACGGCATTGATCATAAACAAATATCTAATGACTATTTTTTTAGAACAAATAGCCCAAAGTGAGAAGCTGACAAACCATTTTTTCTGAAATGTCTGGAAGAGGATTTACATCTCAGTACATCAATTATTTACAGCTGGTAATTTTAGCAGCAAGCCAATTTATTCTAAATTGTGTCAGGGTCACTGATTATCTTATTATCACATTGAATGGCATGATAAGTGCCCCCTCTCAAACACAATCAAGCTTCAGAAACAAAGAAACAACCATTTCATAAGACCACTGGTGCAGTTTCAATAGCTGAGAAAAAACATCATGTTCTGATGTTACCAGTATCTTAAAAGGATTAAAAATATTTTGTAATAAGCCACCTGGAGACATTTTTCTTTTTTTAAACATTTCTAAATCTATCCTGGTTTTATGTTAGGTTTGTGAATCTCTTTTGAAGTCAGAAAGGAATATCATTTTTATTTTAATAATACATTTTCTTATCTATCTCTTTTAGATCACCTTTAAAATATACATTTTAAATGTGGTGTGTCAAGATAGAGATTTCTGCATTTTTTAAATGTAATCTCAAAGTAACGTTTTGACCATCAGTAGTGATATCATTTGTTATGCATTTGTTATGTCAGTGTTTGTCCCAAGGAAGAATTGCTATTTGAGAATTATTAGCTAAAAGGTAGTTTGCAATTTATCTTGAAGAGAGATATGTTTGTGGCGAACTGCCCATTGTAAAGTTCTTTAGGTCCAGTACTAGAGCTGAGTCAAGACTTGTTGTAACAGTTGCAAAAACTAAATGTGAAAGTGTAAAAATACTATGGAAAAAGCTAGTAAACAGTTACAAAGGTCTCTTCTGAAGAACAAAGTCTGTGATGCACAAATTCTCCAGAACAAGACTCCACTGCACCTTTTTCAGAAAGAAATATATTTCAGATTCTAAACATACTAGAGGAAGCAATATATTTATCTCCTATGCACACTGCATAACAGAAAAACAATAATATTGTAAATGTTGTTTCTTGAAATAATGTGATCACATTCTCAATTAGTGCCAGTAATTTAGTAAAGCTTGATCAAATAATGTGTTAATGGAGTATACAGGGTACAATATTACTTGTAATCCAGAAATATATTTGCACAAAAGACAATTTGAAATGTAGTGCTTCTTTCGTTTTATCTTTGGGTTTGAGTACATTTCAGTTTTATTATTTGAAATAGCTGATATACGTTCCCACGTTCAGTGTTCCTATTTATATTTATACCGTAATAAGATTCACAGAAACGAAAGTTGCAGAAATGGTCAGCAGGACAAAAAGACACACATCAATCACCCGCCATAATCCTCAGCATTGCTTTAGTGGCTCTGATGGGGTTTAATAACACCGTATATCTTGTCAAAGTGAGGCTTCCTTTCCTGGAGCACTATGTGAAATGAAAGTGCAAGATAAACCTAAACAGGCAGAAGGTGCCCAGCACTGGGACAGAAGTACTGATGGGATTAGTCACTGGTTGCCTGTACCGGGCTCAAATTGAGAGAGCAATCAACCCAAATGCCAGGGCTGATTAATGCACCACACGTCAAACCTGTCAGAAGTTGGCTCCACATATCAGCCACTCAGATTCTGAAAAGGACTATTGATTGAAATAAACTGCGAAGTGAGTTTCGGTATCCTAGCTCAATGCGTATTATATGGCTTCATATTCTGTTACAAACCTCTGTGGGATGGAGAACTCTGTAAAGTGCTTATGGAAATGTCAGATCGTGATCTTCTCTTGATGAACACTTGTCTTTCTGATTCTTTTCATTTAATGGTAGGGCTACAGGGAATGGTGGCAAGAAATGGAAAAGGGTTTCCCATTTGCTCTTGTATATTATCTGTTCTATAATTATATGAAGGAAATATGAAGTGTACAGTTAACGTTTAACAAGCCTGTTTGACCTCAGGAGGTTTTGCTTAAGGTGTGCTGTTGTTGTGGGGAAAGGTTTTTTTTTTCCCAATGTGAAGCAAATCACCTAACAGAAGTTTTCTGAGTTTATACATTTTCAATTCCCACTGCATGCTTATGCAACCAAAAATCATTTTAGGGTGATTACGTGTGATGAGATGCGCCACCGTTTTTGAAGATACTGTAGAAGTAACTCTGTATATAGAACATAACAATAAACTTTTTTTTTCTTTCCCAGACAGCAACAAAAGTGAAGTTTTGGGCAAAAATGTATGACTTAGCATTTAGGTGTGTGTGCAGTGGTACTGCAGGTTTCAGGCTTTGGATTACATCGCACAAAAAGATTAAAGACAAATAAAACAAAGGTACCGTAATATGAAAGCGTGTTGTTGAGTGAACTGCCTATTAGAGTTTGATATGATTTCTGAACTAAAATTCTATGACAGTTAAATAATAAAAATAGGGACACAATTCTGGGTCTCCAAGTGTAAAATACTATATGATAAATTTCAGCTAGAAAACTGAATAACTTTATGTTGGCTGTATAATTTTAGCTGTATAATATGTACTTGTCTACGGTTGGGCGAAGTGTGAAAGAGTGAACATGCACAGGGAGGATTTAGTGGATGGAAAGGATATACAAGTTAAATACAGTGTGTACAATTAAGTATGACAACAGAAGAGAAAAAAGATGACAGTAGTATGACAGTTAGCAATACTGCCTCACAGCTCTTGGGTACTGGGTTTATATTTATTTTTTATTTTATGACTACAGCACTTACTGCATGGAGTTTGCATATTCATCATGTGTTTAAGTTGGTTTTCTCAAGATGTTGCTGTTTCTTCCCACTGTCATGCTTCTAGGTTGATTGCCATTGCTAAATTAGCCTTGTGTTTGCCCTGTGATGGCCTGAACTGCTCTACAGGATAAAGTCATGTCCTGTGCTTCCAAGTTAGGCTTTGGGATGTTCTGACCTATATCAGGTATTGGCAGCTTTCTAATAGTGAATGAAAGACAATGGCAAAAAAAACTAAAATGGAGGAAACATTATGGTTGAATAATATGATTATTCTGTAAATGCACTCCAATTATTTTCTTTGCATTTTTGCAGTTACTGTCAACTGCAGTTAAATGGAAAACATGTTCACTATAATATTGTTTGTATTTACATGTTAATGAAGTGATAAAATGCTTTTTTTGATGATGCAAAAGCTACAAAGTAATGAAACCAGATCATTACCTGACACCAGCTGAATACCCAACAAAAAATGTCTTGGCTTTAGAACTGCACATAAGGAAGATATTTTGACACATCTGAAGAATGCTTCACAGCAGAAACGTTGTGTTTTCTTTCTTCTCTTTTCAGCATGGAATAAACCTACTACTTGTTCCTTTGCAGACTATGCATGCTGACACAGCTACCCACCTGAACAACATTACATTTAATAAATGCATTTTGAAATTAATCCTCCAGTAAACCATAGTGCCAGTTACCTTTCCCTACTATTTTATATGACCCAATTTCCCACTTGAATGTTTTAAACATATCACCTCTCATTAAAATGAAATTTAAGTATATGGAAAAATTGCATAATCACGTAAAAAAATGTCTTTACCCATGTTTTTATTGTATATGTTGTGGATTTGGCCCATACAGTATCAAGTTGTAGAAGAAGTCATTACTTATTAAGCCTGAGGATGTCTTTTTCTAATCTCTATGTTAAGTAAATGGATTATGATTTAAAATATTTATGAATGGATGTGCACTTTCATACCAATGAAGGATTAGTAAATATTTGCATTGAGTGTCATATATACTTGAGACTCAGCAAAGGATTATTTTACTTGTTTAAATCTGTGATTGGCCATGGATTGCCTGCATTCTGGTATTTCCCTTGTGGGTTTTTGATTAGTAATGTCCTGACTCCTACATGACAACAAGTGACATACACAGTAATGTCTTACTGGTGTCTCCCATGCTTAGCTAGAAATGCAAAATGAGAATTAGCAGCAGTGGTAGTACTAATAATTTCTATTTAGAAAATGCATTGTAGTTTGCACAAAGAAAAAACTATTATGACATAAGGTGTTTCAACAGAACACATTTTAAATATCTACTTTTCTGTCTAACAAATGTTTTCACCAGTGGCAAATTAAAGTGATAAAATTAATTGCAGCATGATTAACAGTTAAAAAGGATCACAGCATGTTCTGATAAGCTTAATGCTGAGTTTACTCCTTTTAAAGAGTTCTTGCCAACTGGTTTCTAGAAGCATGAGGTAGACAGCCACATTAGACTAAAACCACTTTTCATTTTAAAAAAAGAATATCTCCTATAAATTACTAATTGCTCAAAACAGAGCACGTCTCTGCTGAGAAAGATTGTTTTGACATAAGTTTGTGATTAACTGAGAGCTTTTATTTGTCTCCATCCACATACTATAGAATGCGTTTTAATTTCCTCTCTGTTGCTGTGACACTGCCAATATCTTACTAATTACGCAAAAGGTAGACATTAATTACATTAAGCTGAAGATGGTAATAAATCTTGTCCAATAGGTCATTAAGTAGCTTTTGTGCCACGTTCAATACAAATTTGTCATCATTTTCAACAGGGCACTTTTTCCAAGATGTTCCATGGAAACTGACATGGTGACATGTTTTTTCTCCTTTTTACCTCGTGAGGAAGATTAAAATTTCAGTGTAACCTACAAATATGCCTTTTTTTGTTTTTTTTTTGCTTTAGAAGAAATGTGCCAAATGCACAGTACAATTAGTACTTTATTATAATTAAAAGTGATCTAGAAATTACAAACAGACTGACAGTGTGAAGTCACAATGGGTTTTGTCAACACTTTTATTTTGCAATTCATTTTATTGGTTGTTTATAGAGGTCCCTGGAATACCAGGCATATTTGAGCTCTTATGCATGAAATGTCTATTTTAAAATGGTCTTGTAAGATAAGGCCTCTAATTAAGAACCATAGTAGACCGGTCAGTCCATTCAAATTGGCAACATTCTAAAAATCTGCTGCCCACTCTAACATTTTAGATTCCATAATCTCTTTTTGTAGGGCAAAAAGCAATCTGGCTGGGAAATAATATTAAAATTGTGAAAGCGCATCTTTGATGCCCTGACCAAAACGTTACCAGACTTCATATGTTTTTAAAAGGAGCTCTTTTTCACAAGCAGCAAAATGATTACTTGTAACAGTCTTTTGTGCAGTCCATTTTAAAAGGACAACACAAGGAAATGTGACATCTTCAGAGATAAATTTAGAATGTCTGACATATTTCATGGTGGGGAAATTAAGCTATCAAAATCATTTCTATGCATTTGTCAAATGCATATCATTTATATGCATTTGTCTCATTAAAGACATTGTGTACTTGTGCATATATTTTCCAATAGACACTTTCCTAGTCAGATTCCTTACATATTTGTTTGGGCATCCAAAGAAAAGAGGAGAATTGGCATAAGGCTTTAAATCTGTGTTTGTTTCTTATGAAAACTATTGAAATTAGGATAAGGTATTTCTAAATGTACAATATTAGAAATACATTTTCTAATAACTTAATCGTATTACAGTATATTGACATACTGTAATGCCATTGGACATCAGACAACCCATCAGAAAGTGCCGCACTGCATCAAGCACGTATAAACACAGTGATCTCAGTGCTTGCATGGGTTCCTGTAAACCCATGCTTTGTGTTTTTACTTTGTTTCCTCTCCTTAACCAAGGTTTGTAAGCAGCTACTGTACGTGTCCATTCAGAGAGACAGCTTTATACTAAAATGCATTCCTCAGTTCTTGAAGAAATGTTACTCCCAACACTTGCACTTAAGTTAATTTCAAGATTAAGTACCTTTGCTGGAGTGTCACCGGTAACAGAGAATTTATGCTGTTTATTGTGAATGGAGAGCCGAGCATCTACTCAATAGTATCAGTTTCACAACTCCCTCTCTCCCAGTAGAGTCTCATACTGTGTGCAGCACTATACACACATGCAGTTGGTCTGCGAATTTTTAACGTGACCAGCCTTCCTTACCTTAATCCTCTGATTTCTGCACTTTGTCATGTTAGATTTCCTTTCTAGGAGACACTGTGTTCACAAGATATTTTAAATGCTGTAATTATATCACTGTCTAGAGGTCTGCAGACCCTGAGGCAGTGTGGCTCATTCTGATGTGTTGCTCAATGGCATTGTTGCATGTCAGTATAATTCCTCATTAGGTATTATTTCATGTTCTCACTAAGGCTATTAATGCATAATTTGTTTTATATGTACACTTATTCCTTTGTTGCCACAAGTATTTCCAATAGTGTGCATGGACACTTTAACAGCAGCAGCCTAAAGTCTCCAAGGGTTCAAACAAACACCGCTGGTTAGAGAGAAAGTGATTGCTGATGAGAATGTGAAGAGACAGTCAGAATATCAAGCATGTTCTCCTGTGGCATTACTGCCTGCTCAGAGCTTTTTGTTGCTTCAAACTGAGAGCAAGCTTAGATACAACATAGTTTTTAGTGATTTACTTTCAAATCATTTAATCACTGTTAGAAATATTTTGCTACCACGACAATGGCCAAAAATATTATGAAAGAGAATTTCTGCTTATGTACAGTATGTCTAGTAAGCTAGTCAGTATTGGTGAAAGGAAATATACAAATACTGTATATACTGTATACTTTCATTCCTCTAGCCACATAACTGCCTTAAAGGGTTTATTTTTCTAGTTACAAATGTATTTTTCTTGGATATTTTTTTACAAATCCTAATGAAAAAATGAAAAATTATTTGCAAATACTCTGAAATAACTGGTTTGGCAGCAGGCAGCAGGATGGCTTCTCTTGGTTTCACTGCCTTAGCATATGACATGTAATATTACAGAAGATTATTTGGATCCATAATACAATACAATAAAAAAAAATGTTTCTTAGTATCGCCTTTAGCTAGTTACAGTACAAATCTATAGCATTCCTCAAATTTAGAATTAAACTGATGAGTGGTTTTAAATATTTAGTACAAGAGTGTGGCTTGAGTAAATGTTTGATTTAGGTGAGCAAATAATATCTGACATACTGAACTGTAGTAAGCAACGATCGGACTAAAATTTGAAATCATATTGTCTGAATTAAGGAAATGTGGATGGATTTTCAGATTCTGTTGAAAGCAGCCTGGACAATAGCAATATGTATTATTGCTATTTAATATTCATTAATGTTTTTGTTTCTAAGACTAGCTTAATTGTTTCAGTGCATGCTATATTGCAGTTAAGTGAAATGATCAAAAAGCTTCATTAGGTGTTACTGCCTGTTCTGTATTTCAATTGCATTACAAAATTCTTAGTTTGGTCAGATTGCAAGAGAACAGAGTGTAAAGTTCTTAAAGATATTTTGATGGCGGCTTATGGCACGAAAGTCAAGAAAGTATTTGTTTTGCATCAAAGCTTAACACTATGTAGTGTATATTTAAACATCCAGTAAAATTATTTTGAGGAGCATGTTGTCTTCCTGTACCAAAGAACTCTTTGGGGTGGAAAACATTGTTTGCATTAAAACCACCATCTTCCACTAATTTCAGCAAAAATTTTTTTTGCTCACTGGATCAGAGGTGTTGCTCAAGTGTGAGGAAAACAAATAAAATTGACTGACTTCATTCTTTTTCCATTCCAGCAGGCTCTGAAAATTATTAAAGATATTTGGGCTGTAAATGGTTAAAACCACACCAAAAAAGATAATACTCAAACAAATTTGTTACATCAGAAAATCCAGGTGCCTAAGCTCCACCACTTTGCTCGTGATGGACAGAAAGCCTCAATTTAACCCAGGGGTAAGACAGGCTCTGTAACTCTGTCACAACATGGTGGAACAACAGATATGGATAAGACTAGATCCACAGCTGGACAATTAATTTAACCAATCATATACACAATAGAAATGTCAATGGTAAATATTATTGTGTTCCAGGATAATGACAATAATTGAACTGGTGAAAAGGTTTATGGGTATATGATAGATCTTAGTAGAGGTCATGTGATGAAGGTACCAGCCCTTTGTTACAATCTTTAAGCCTCCAGAGTGGACTCAATTCTAGTTCCCTTAAGGTGCCTGCTAGGTATATACCTACTGTTTGCAACTCCTTCTCTCACTGTGCCACAATATGGAGGTACAATAAACTTTGACTTTTGCTAAAATTTTGTCAGAAGAAAAACATTGAAGTATAGCTGCATGTTTTAAATATATTTGTGTAATCAACAACTACACAGAAAAGCTATGATATTGTAATGCTAGGCCTGTTGTTATTAGTATTTTTATTACATCAATTACTACTCATAAACTACTGTCATGATGAGTTTTATAATAATATGAACCACAAGTTGTAGTACAGGCAAAAATATTTTAAGTTTAAATGTCATCTGATCTTGTATTCTTTTCAAAGACAATAGCTATTTGTTGTATCTGTGATATATCTGTGGCACAAATACTATAGTCTGAATGTTAAGATTGTCTTCTTAAAATTCTGTTTTTGTCAGAGTCTGACTTCAAGCGCTAGAGACTTTAAGATGTTCAGAGAAAATGAAGGCCATATTACTTTTGTGACAGCTCTTACATGTGGAATATTGCTCTGAGTGTAGAAAATCCAAAAGGCTTCATGTGGAATGTATCCATATGTCTATCATCTTTCATGCCAAAGGGGAATAAACAAGAGAAATAGTTCCCTTAATAAGATGAAATGTCAGGAGCAGACAGTCATCAGCTGAAATTATAGTGTGTAAAGAACAGAAGTGTAATATAACTGCCACAGTGACACAAAAATACATATTACTGTTACTGGGCTACTGTAATAATTTCAATGTGCTTAATTTCAAAGCTTATTTATTGATATGTAGAGAACTATTAAAAGTGTTGTCTAATTGCAAACTAGCTCAAAAGTAAACAAAAATAATATTAATTATTTAGTATATTTAGCAAGTGTAGTCGTGTATTTTTATTATTTGTAACAATCACAAATTATGGACCTTACCGAAAAATGGAAATAATCAACTATCTCACAGCAACCTGCTATACAATGTAGTAGTTAGACTTCATTTTTGTCAACTAAAACTCAGGAACAGTATCTAATACCTTATGTTACAGAATCTAAGAGATTTCATTTACTGTATTTATGCAGGATAAATGTTTAAGAGTAAGCAAGAATGTAGAAAATCACCATTTTTTTTCTGAGAGGCTAAAAGAAAACAATCTTTTGGATCTAAGTAAAGCTTGTAAAAATGATTTGGACTACACACCATGAAATTCCAGCAAGAACAAATCTATTTTTTTCTACAGTATTTTTGTAATTGGTGTTATTTTCCAAAAGATTTCCAGTGCATTCTATTGTAACCAGCATCTGACACTTCTGTGATATAAATGAATCAGGAAATAATGTCCCTACCTGAACATAGCAGGGAAGCAGTAATATTAATTCTGTAGCACTAGGCACTGTTTGTGGATCTCATCAGACAGCTTACTGAAGTAAATCTTTTACCCAATTACAGGCATTAGAACTATACAGATATTATTTCTTTTTAAGGTACTTCATATTTCTCAACCCTTCTCCTTTGCTGACAGCACTTATTCTTTCTGGACACAAAGTGGCAAATCTTCTTGTAGAAAACTGAGAAGCTATATTAGGGGTGAAATATCTTACATTATATGCTGGCAGGACTTTTGGAGAATTTTGCTCCAGTGCTAATTTCGTCCTGTTATTTCTTTTAATTCATTCTATTTTAAATCAAAAGCCTTTTACGAAAACTTTTGGTAAATTATGAAAACATTCTCCTCTGAGTACAAAACTGAAAACCATCCAGTAAGTTTCCTTATTTTATAAAAATGTTGCTTTATTCTAACTGTACAACTCAAGTATTTAATTGTGGTCTTCAGTGTGAATTCCAATAACGTAGTAAGGTAGAATGGTTAACTTCATTGAATGTCCAAACAAATTCCTTTTTGCATTAATCACCAGTGAGTGGACCTAATTTTCCCCAATTTATGTGGGCTTTGCTTCAAGTCAGGAATCAATGAAGCAATTATTGGATATGGTGGTTCATTTGTACCCATTATCTCTATTTATTGTAAAAGATCTAGCTTAACAAACAAAGAATGATTAAAATCTGCAAAGAATGAAGCAGATAGCTGGGTATCATATTTCTTGCAATTGAGGATACTGTTCCCATATTAGCACCCTAAAAGTGAACTTTTGTGTTCTTTACATACATTACTCAAGGCTAGAAATTGGGAGATTTAATGCGGGAGAATAAAAAATATATATTTTCTATACAGTCTTTAGTTATTGTATCATTTATTATTTATACTGTATATCATTTGACCTGTGGCTTAATCATTTTTTCTTTGACCCTCTGTATAAATATTTCCCATTTATACAACTTTCATAAGAAAAGAATTGAACTTTCATTTGTTTACTCTGCCCTGCGATAGATTGGCAACCAGTCCATGGTGTATCCTAGCTCCTGGTTCCTGGTGTAGTTATGAGGCAATGTGTCTGAAGCAAGGTAGAATTTTAATTTTACAGTGAAATATTTTGTCCTAACTTTTACTGAATTTAGAGGCAGGGATATGCAACAACCGTTAAATAAATTGTGTTCAATTGCTTAGTGACTACAATAAATAGTCATTTTATTAATGCTGGTATTATCCATGTTAATATCCATGTTTCAATATCAATCAAAACCCATGTTTTGAATTAGATATACCCCTCTTCAGTCCGAAATCCAGCTCTGGTCCAGCTAGCAGTAGTTTATATCCTTATGACATGACTGAACCAGGCAGTACCATATAGACTTCATCAGCATCTAATTGAAATGGAGCCAATGGGGAATCATGCCTAATTTACTGAAACCTTCTGTAGAATTTACACTTGACTTTAATACATTAGAAAACCACCTCTAGAAAAGTAATGTCTAACTTTAATCCTGATGTCTATTCCAATTGGTGAAGATGAAGAAACAAAAAGGCGAAGATTTTTTTTGCACTCAGAAAGTTGGAGAACATAAAGATGCATTTGATCAGTACTGGAAGTTTGCTGTTTTAAGTGCTTATATAATGAGCAGCTTGGTTTAAAAATTAAGGCACAAATAAATCTTTTACATTTATATCAGTTTTCATTTAATTCCTGTTCTGTGCTAGTTAAGAGTCTGAAATGCAACAAAATGCAAAAATAAAATAAAGTGTAATTTGTTAGTTGGTAGCTAATTGATCCAAGGACCTCATTCAGATGTTTCTTAAAATGGCCTTGGTTTCTACTTTCATGACCTTGTGTGAGTTCTCAACTTGAAATGCGTGTTCACATACTATAGTTTCTACTTTAGTTCTCTGATTTGTGTTTCACCGTTCATTTTAAAGAAATCCATTGGGTTGACTTTGTAAATGCTTAGGATGAGTTTGAATACTTGTATCAGGTTCCCTCATCATCTCTGTTCAAGACTGTTCAGTTTGTTTGACCGGTCAGTATTTGACATTCACTTAAGATCTGGAATGCATGTAGTTGCTTTTCTCTGAACTAATATGTTGTACAATTTCAATGTCTTTTAAAATAAGCTTCGTTGTTAAATATTTAAAAATAGTTGTCAAAATTTGGTTTCGAGAAATACATTTTGTTTTCCCTTTGCTCTAAAAAAATTGATTTCTACTCAAACTCATCTGCACAAGACACTGCATATCAATGCTTGTTTTAAACAAGAATACTTGGTTTAACCATCACAACAGGACATACAACATACTGTGACTATACTAACAGTTTAGCTTGAATTACCCTTTATGACATTTGGCACAAACCATAATTTAAGATGTAGATGAAGCATGGTTTGAATTGGTGACTTTTTATTGGTGTTACGCGCCTGGCAGAGGAGAATAACAACTTGTCCATTTGGATAGGGCTGTAGGAAAAACACTGGTTTAATGAGGAATAATACTGGGAGAAATTGCAAGAAAATTGCTATAGGATGGAAAGAGGGATGCAAAATGCAAAATGAAACGTTCAGAAAAGGAAGCAAAACTGTTATATTTATATTTAGGTAGAAGTTGGCAAGATTAGGGTTTGATCTCCTTCTGAACTTTTATTTTAAATGACATAAAGTAAAATGACAAAAAACACTTATTATCGACAGAGTATATATTATTATATTATTGCAATATAAATTATTTTTCTTTTATCTGGTACAGAGAGATATTTTTCTATCTGAACTTCAGTGATTCAATTAAAAACAGGCATGAATATTTTGCATAATGGTTAGAATATGCACTTAATAAATATCAATACTTTCTTCCACTGTCTTACCAATCTTGCAAGCAATTGTGCTCACTGTGTTACACAAGGCAATTTTCCTACAAGCAATTATTGATAATAATAATTGCTAGCAGTAATTGCCAAATGTAAACCCACCCTGAAATGAAAATAAAATATGGAGCCAAGACTGTGAAAACTTCTTATTTTGCGAATGGCGATTGATTTCATATTCATCACAGCCTGTCCACTAAATTAAAACTGTTATCTCTTCCATGACAAGGGAAAATCCATTTGGCAGTTTCTATTAAAACACAACTCTAAGCTTTCATCATGGAAAAGATTCAAACACAAACCCGGTGCTAAGCTTATTTTTTGAGATCCACAGATGCAGATAGTTTGCTGGCACCAAATGACAAAAAAGAGATTACATTGAAAGTTATTTTAGTGAGTACAACTTTAATCTTACTAAAATAAAGCTGAAGAATAAAACCTGATGGAAAAGCATGTAATATTGCGCTTAGGTTTGAAACTGATTTAATAATGCTTAAAGCTTAAACAACAACAATTATTACAGTAATCATTATTTAAAAATCTAGAATGTCTGAAGTACTATTGCACATTTTTGTGAGACTAAAGTTAAAAAATAGAGAAACAACTAATGAATATTGTACTGGAAAACTATTTACCAACAGTCACAAGATATGCTTACTCATAGCAATATAGAATATTGAGTTATTGCATAAAGTGAACTATAATGGAAACATAATTGTCTTGAATTGTGTTTTTGCTCAAGAGTTATAAATACTACACTTCCTGGGGTGAGAGATGATTCATACAGTCAGTCTACTTCTCTGACAAAACACATTTCTGTTATTCACTGTTGCGGCTAACTAGGGCAAGGAATATTTCAAGTCCCTTTATGTGAACTGTTGACAATAATGGCTTTGAAATAGATTAATTGCCAATGCAGATATTTGGATACATTATTGAAGGATTTTTTCACTCCATTCTTTCATTTTACTGAATGTTGTTAGGTAGATGGACATTTTGAATTCTCTTTTTATGGCATACATCTTTGAATATACTGAAAGGATATCTAATCTATAATGCAGTGTACTGTATCATTGATGGACAACATCAGCTTGTTTGTACACCAGGAAATGACTGCAAAGGCAACCGACCTGCCACTAGAGGTAATATAAAGGCCTCCATCATTTGTAAATGGACCTAATACCAAGTGCTAATTTATTAACTGCCTAGATTATTGGTCAGTGATTTGTGAGCACTTTCGTACAAAGATTTAATTAAAGCATTAGGTATATTAAGACATTGCACGGGGCATTGTGTGTAGTGGAAATAGACTGAATAGATTGTGGAGAGGTTTGTTGTGATTCTGAGGGCACAAAAGAAAGTTTGAATAGGAAGATACCAGAGCTGAGATCTGCTCCAGAAGCCCATCTGAAGGAACTGGTGAACATATGTGATCAGGGGTACTTCAGAGCAGGCCCACAAGCTCCAGCTGCTGGGACCATGTGAGTGAGGTCAATCACTTGTACACCAAAGTGCAGAGCATCAAGAAGTTATTGAAAGATGACAGTGGTGTTTTGAGTTTTCCGCAGTGACAACATTCTTTTCTTCAAGATGCTCTCCATCAGAAAACAGACTGAGTCAGTCAGCAAGGTGCAGAGCAGGAAACCTTGTAAGGAGTGAAACAAATTGCCCTATGAACTGAGGGACTAGGCAGGGGCTCTAAAGACAACAGAGAAAAAAACTTGTGATCATCTCCCCCCCCCCCAAAAAAAAAAGAAAAAAGAAAAAACACAGACAGACTGAAAGCCTCTGGAGTGTTTTGCTTCTGAAGCTGACAGTTAAGCCTCCTGTACATGCCATCATGATTTGTTACAAATTGCTGAGACCTCTCTAGCCAAGGGTGGGGTCTGTCACAGTGTGTTAGCATTATAGGGACTGTCTGCACTGGTCATACAAACAGCTGTTTGGGGCCACTTTTCAATTCTTAGCACACAGCATTTATTCAGATCTCTACAGTCTTGCGGTCTCTGTTAAGGACCCATATCTGCCTGAATCATTCTCATCATACACGTATAACAAGTGCATAATAGAACTGTAATGAGAGAGTCTGGAAGTTTTTATCTAAACACTTGTCTTTCTCTTTTTAGTAGAGTATTAAATACTGGTAATGAAACAAAACATACTGAAGCTTTATTCAGATTTAATTATGCTACTATCCTTCCCCCCTGTAAACTGGGACCATCTCCCATGAGCCGTAACACTGATGTTTAAAGAAAGCAGTTGCACACCATGCCCTGCTGAATCACACATTTATCTCTGCATGGACCTGACACATTGTTTTGAAAACACTTTAAGTCAGTATAGTTTGCCTGTGGCAAGTATCTGCTGGTTAACAACTAAATGGAGTCTTAAAGGAAAAGTGGGCTGTGGATACTGACATCTTCTCTAAGATGTAAATTGCTTAGAATGTAGTCTTTGACAATTTGGAACTCAAAGGGCCTACTCCAGAAGGGGTGAGGTTCATCGGCTTACATAATAGTTTACGTACTGAGCTGAGACGGTGAGTTGTATTTGCATCATGTACTATACAACCTAAATCCAATGGAGATCTGGAGCACAATGATTTTTCTGCCACTTACTACCTGAGAGTTAGTCTGATTTTTAGAATGGGCTGCATTATTCCATGTTTTGTATATTGTGAGAGCTTTGTGTTGTTGCATTTCAGTCATTTCAAGCATTTTTGTTCCATAATTACATTTTGTTTTATTGACCCATATGCCGAACTACTTACTCAAATATAAACTTTAGGACAACATAGCTACAGTTAAAGAACTTAGTGAAGACATGGTTTTACTACACTGATTAAGCCCAATCATGACAAAACCAGTAGTGTTACCTTGGGCTACTTTTTTATTTATCAGGTTACTGTAAAGGGTAAGAGAGTCATTTTTAGTGATCAGAGTTTTCATGTTTTATCTTAACAATATATAATTTAGCAAGAATGATACATCATATGGACATGGGACAGTAAGAGATACTCAGGGATTACACAGGCCTCATGTACAGTAGGTACAGCAATTCAGTGGGAGAAAATTGTAAATATTGACCTCATAGGAATGTCTAAGCAAATAGGTAACAGTTGCTTGTGTGTAGTATTGATCAGAAATCACATGACATTACTGTTGACTCCTGTTGACTTCTTTTAGTGAAATAAAAAAAATCATTAAAATGGAATAAACTGGATTCATTAAAATATTTCTTGTGGTGGCAATTAGTCTTGAAGTGCATATGTGGCAGGCTGGCCTATGAAGTGGCTGTAGCTGAATTGCTGCTACAAGCTGCCAAAGAACCTCTAACTATTGTAGTGTAGATAGTCTCACTGGATGATAATTAGGCAATTCATTATATTGTTGGTAATGGGTTGAAATACTCACATGTGTTTAATTAGTGACTTACTTGGTATATAAAGGGCATGGTGAGAGTGGTGGGTATTTTTTGTAGCAGTCATGGGATGGCTTTGTGGAATTTTTTTGCTTTACAAATTTTGAACAACTTTGCAACAAAACCTTCTGCACATTACTTCTATAGCTATCATGGGTTTTTGAGTGCACAGATCCTTGGAGCCTGTCACAGTGTATTAATGCATTTTTAATATATCCATTTGAGTTTCAGTAGGAATATAAAGTGATTTGGAGTATAACTAGATGTCTGATAAAATCTTAAGTGTTTTAACATTACTTAAGGAAACTATCTTCTGAGAGATGTAAAACAAATGAGGTGTTGATGTGCTTCTGCCAACTAAAGTGCTGTTAAAGTATGAATTCACTATAGCAAGTGAAACTGATAGAACTTAAATGCATTCATGATCCATGTGTAACAAAGAGGTCAAGATAGCTCATTTGTACATGCCATTTGAAACAAATTATTTTGTGATGATGAAGTTACATTATTTAGACATGCACAAACCCTCTACTAACATGATTTTGGATTCCAACAGCATGACTGCTGCAGTATGGAGGATGGAAAGGGACAGCACACATTTCCTTGACTGATATGCACAAACATGAATTATATACAGTTCACAGGTATGTAAAACTTTCAACACTGTCTGTAAATCCTACTGGTCAGTACAATGTTTCGTTTGTGAGAAATAATGACACCCAGGAGTCAGATCTGTATGAGGATGTTTGTGTATTTACAGTAGGTATAGTCAAATTTGGATGAACTTGCTTTGTAAGGGCCAGCCACCAGGCCATAGGATGAGGAGGGCAGAAACAAAATGCAGAGTGAGGAGAAGTTGTAAGGTGGAGATGGGGTGAAAGGGAGATGTGTGAGGTGAAATGAGAATAGAAAAGGGATTTGCATATTATAAGGATGGTATTGTTTCGGGAAGTGTTGTTTGGGAATAATTAGGATTTAACAGCAGAGAAAAAGACTTGGGTATCATTATCCCACCCGAATTTCTGTTAATAACTCCAGTTTGGCATTCTGTGCCTATTGTCTCTCTTGAGTTGGATTAATCTGTGCTTCCATGTTACAGAGTTTCTGCCATTCAGGGTCTGGGTTTTGTAATTGGTTTGCATTTAATTGAATGCGTAGAGCAAAGGATTTAAAAAAGCCGTCAGTTGTGTTCATTTGGGTTGTTGGTTTGAAGTTGAAAGAGCAAGAAGGAGAGCTGTTTGGAATGAGCTACAGATCTAGTGTTTTATTTAGGAGATCATCTAGATACTGTATGTTTGGATTTAAGGAGGGAAAGACTATTGTTTTAGTCAATTTGTTTTCTCTGCCCCATACTTTATCTCCCTTCTCCCTGCTGTTTTATCTTATTTTCTATATACATGTATTAAGTGTTTTGTTCATTTGCAAGGTTTAAAAATACTTTTTTTCACTGTACCTCAAAGGCCATACTGCTTGATTTTTTGCAACAACCACCACTCTACCAGAAGGGGTCCTACTGACCTATTGAGAATCCAACTTTGTAAGTTTGTGGTTTGATTAGAATGATTACAACATTCAACAAAACAGCTGTCAACAGAAAAGAAAAGTTCATGTATATAATTATATAGAAAAACAAACCTGTATTTATTAGTTTATGGGTTATTCCTCAAACACATTTACTGTGCTGTGTGGTCAGATCATTTAAGAGAGTCAGCATGGAGTTACTGAATAGAAACATATTATAAGCGACTTAAATTGTCTCAGCATTGTTATCCTTATCTAAAGAATTTATGCTTCTTTCTTGAGATTAGCCATACATCACATAAATGAGATCTGAACACAAGCGACTGGACTTCACTTTTCATTAATATGTGGGCTAACTTCAATCTCTCTAAAAACAGAAGCAAAAAATAAAATGTATTTTACAGAAATCAAGTTGTTGAATTACAGCAATAATCCAAAGTGTCACTGCAATGTAATGTGTTGTGGTAAAGAATGACAGAATCAGTAAAGGAAATCTTCATACACTTTTGTGGTGGATTGAACTGCAAAGTCACTCTGAATGTCTTTTTAGTCAGACTAAGGATCATTTTAAGATGACAAGTAATGTGTCAATGACAAAAATAAAAAGGAATGCAATTAATTATAACATGTAAGCAGGAATTTAATTCAGTGTGTGTATCTCGACAGAGCATTTTGGTATAAATGCTATAAGGAGAATATTTAATATTTGAATGTTCCCTGCCAAGCAGGTTTTTGATCCATTGAATAAAAAATGCATATTAAACCAAGTCTAGCATTAATTTGAAGAAGTAACAATGTTTTTTTTTGCTTTTAAGAAGAATGTCATTTTTTTATTTGCATATACTAATTCATTCAGCTTCCCTCCTACATCCTCACCTTTTATCACAACTGGATACTTGGTAGTAGCCAGCACATCTGTATTCAGACATCTGTTTTATTCCCTTAAGAAACATCTTAGAAAGAATTCACACTATCTTCTCATCCAACAGGTGTAGTATTACCTATTTGAAAATTCCATTAGATATGGGAAATTCAGTAACAAACAACTTGAGTTTCACACCTTCAAAATATAACACAAATGAAGCCTTTATATGCTGTTGAGGCTTTTTATAGGAATGCAAAGATGCAAGTGAGTGCTTGTTGCTATTGTTTGTTTATAGCTTATTAGAATTATTAAAGGACAAGTAAGGACCTATGCTGCACACCTAAGCAATAGTAGGTGTTCTGTAAACCACACTTAAACTTTTAAAAATATATATACACCGATAGTTTGTTTCATTCATTCATATCCAGTTCAGGTCAATAAAACATGCTCTTTTAAGGTACCACTAGTAAACCATTAGTATAATGCTGTATGTGAAATACCAATTTATACCAAAGTATAACACTTTTTTGGGTACTAATGCACTATAGTATTATCCTAAATTTTACTATACTCAAATTTTGCGTTCTAGAATTGTGAATTCAATTTTTAATGAACAATATACTGTAAACCCATATACTGTATACTGTAATGTATATTATGGTATTGCCATAAGTATTAACTATGCCCATATTTGATGGGTGCAGCGATACTGCTGCCAGGATTCTATCAAGTCATTTGTGGACTCAAAGCCACAGAACACAACTCCCTAGACAGCAGTAAACTCTGCGATGCTGAATGACTGGGTCTTTTGTTGCAGGAGAATTCTACTATCTGTATTTCAAGGGGATAACATCACATTCTCTTACAGTTACTTTCACACTGATCCCTATTACATATGGTAATATTACTTCATGCTGTAACTCAGTCGTAAAGTCCAGTTAGAACCAAATGTGATTTATTTGGTATACTCTAAGGATAAATATCCATGAAAGACACAACATCCTATTTGTGTGGTCATGCCCCTTTTATTTGCTCTTTCTGTTTTAATTTATGTTCCCTGGCCTGTTTAGCTTATACAAACAGAAGAGAGCGAGCATTTCTCCTAACAGCCTACATTGTTCTAAAAATAATCTGAAACTGTCATAGTCAATAAACTATCTTATAACCAGTACCTGTGTGTGCTTTATGAACAATTCTGAAGTAGACGCTCTGTATTTCTTGACTGAGTCATTGAGGTGTTGATCTTCAAACTAAATGCACTTATCAATGATGCAGTATTATGTATCATTTTGTACCTACAGTAGTCCCTAAATTAGAGGCCTTCAACTAGTCATGCAAAAACATAATATATGTTATTGCATGCACACCCTCAAGACCTGTGTGATTAAGAAATACAAAACATTTTTTTCTTGTAGAGTTGATCCCTAAACGAATGCAACATCTATTCATTAAAGCAGTGAAACATAAAAATAAAAAAAATGGAAATAAATCTGTTTTTTTCTCAAGTGGGGGATTAGAATATGGTATGCAGTATATGATAAGAGGAAGACAAATATATTTTTTAGCCTTTGTGTTCCCAAGACAATAAAAAATGCAGTAAACACATCCATTTCTAAAGAGTTGAGATGCACCCTGAGGCCATTCAAAGTGCTATAAATGCACATCTATATATGGCATGTTCAACAGTCTTGAGACAGACAGCATCGTTGTCATTTCATTTAGGAATGCATTGCTTTCTCTTTGACTCTCATTTTAAATCATATATAGACCTCTCTTTCAAATGTATCACTGAAAGTGTATCACATTTATTCATTTAAAGCTGCAGTCAACCACTTTCAGAAAGGCAAATAATTGACAGATCTGCTATCAAGATTTGTATCTTCTATCAAAGGTATACTGCCAATTCAATCAACTTCAGAATACAAATATTTTCATCTACAGTTCCCAGCAGTGCTTGAAGAAAAAAAAAACCTTCTCTGCATGTTGTTTCTAGTGATGTCAGATAAACCATGATAAAATGCAGAATGGTTTAACCATTTTTTCCAAACTTGTAAGGCATTGCCTTGAACTCCCACCCAGTTTATAATTCTTTGTAAAAATACAATTATCTGCAGTATATAGAACAAATCACTATGGCATGCCTCCTTTTAAATATGCTTATATTAAAGTGAAAAGGATAATATGATGTGTTTGTAAACAATTTAACAATATAACAAATGTGTTGTGAAAACATATCTAAGACTTCAAAATTAATCACACTGGTAAATGAAATAACATTTTCCCTCTTTGTTTAAAAAATCAGCAACCATATCAACTCTATTGAAATGCTATGAAATGTATGTCAAATGATATGTTCGCTTCTGCTATGGTTTGTAAAGGTACCAACCATCTAATACCTTTATAAATCTGAGGCATCTTAAAACTTTTCTCTTTTTGTTTTGAGTTAATTCTTCTCTTAAATATATTGTGTTGATTAGATTTTTTGCAAACCAACCAGCCATGGAAATGTCCAGTGGAAATGACCCGTTTCAGTCCAATATACAGCATACTGTACAATGATGTATATAAAACTCTTCTTTTACACTAGATAGAGACAACTAATTGAGAATTGCAAAGGAGAAAAATCCTCAAGCTATCTACAGTATTTTTGACAGTATGTGTCAGTTGTCACCTGATGAAATGACACCTCTGTTGAGATTCCATGCAAAATTCTGAAAACAAAAAACTGTATGTTTTTAATTCCTGGTTTATATGATTAAATAAAATGGTATTTACTGTACCTGATCTTAGTCTTTATTCTGTGTTTTAAGACTTCCCTAAAGGTGATTAAAATAACAGAGGGAGAAATTGTAAAAGGAACAGTTAAAACAATTAACACCATTGCTCATGTATCATCAATCATTCCTTCAACGTATAAATGTACTGTATGTACCATATTGTGGAAACTACACCAGGATGAATTTAAAGAATTTAGCAATGAAGTGAAAAAAGATGGAGTGAATGGCTCGCTCTCTTGTAAAGGTTTTCTTATTTTCTTGTGTATTTGTTGTAATCTTGAATACACAGCCCACAGGGAAACATGTTCTCATGAATAGTGATGACATACACAAAAAGGGCTCTTAATATGAATACAATTGTGTCAATGGAGGCTTCTATGCATCCTTAGGTGGTCACTATTGATTTACGAGACCTCTCTATATGATCTAGTCATTATGGTTATTTAAAAAAAAATTGTTCTTTCAAATTTGAAGGTGAATGACATTCACAATGAGCATGAGCATTTTAAAATTAAAAAGGCTGAGAGAAAGGAATACCCAGTACATTTTGATTGCATGTGTTAAATTCGAAGTGCATTCAATTCTGTATGCAAAAATTTATTTCCCTGAGAGCAGTTTAGACAACATCCACGTTTAGGGCAATACAGTCTATGGAGCCATATAGGCAATAACAACAATATGAAGGTATCATTGAAATACCAAAATTCCTACATCTCATTCCTGTCCTAGAACACAGCCATGCCATCAAAAAGTCTCTAAGTCTTGTACAACTCCTAACCCTAACCCTAGCTTTAGGTTTGGGGCTAGGGTTAGAGTTAGGTTTCAGACTGTCTTCCTGAAATGAATGCAGTCTTTCAATCATTTCAGTGGTAAATAGACCACAATGAATCAAATGATTCATCTCTAAAGACAAAGCAACCTTGCCGATCCATAGAGAGTGTATCAACAATTGTAAAATTCTGTTTATTAACAAGAGTTGTGTTATAGCAAATTTGAAGGTGAGTGACATTTACAACGAGCATGGTATAAAGTTAAATAGGTTAGGAACAGGAATAACCAGCACATTTAGGTTTTATCTGTTATATTCGAACTGCATTCTATTCTGTATGCAAGAATTTGAAAGGTATAATCACTTCCTTCCTAGCTTTTGCTTTGAGGGCACTTTAGACAACTATAACGTTTAGGGCAATGCAGTGTATGGAGCCATATAGGCAAGAAAAAAAATGTGAAGATATCATTGAAATACCACAATTCCTACATCTCATTCCTGTCCTAGAACACAGCCATGCCATCAAAAATTCTCTAAGTCTTGCGGATCTCCTAACCCTAACCCTAGCTTTAGGTTTGCAGTTAGGGTTAGAGTTAGGGTTCAGACTGTCTTCCAACAAATAATGCAGTCTTTCAATCATTTCAGTAGTAAATAAGCCCCAGTGAATCAAATTATTCATCTCTAAAGACTAAGCAACCTTGCCGATCCATACACAATGTATCAACAATTGTAAAATTCCGTTTATTAACAAGAATTGTGTTATAGCAAATTTGAAGGTGAGTGACATTTACAACGAGCATGGTATAAAGTTAAATAGATTAAGAACAAGTATAACTGGCACTTTTAGGTTTTATCTGTTAAATTCGAAGTGCATTCAATTCTGTATGCAAGAATTTAAGAGGTACAATCACTTCTTTCCAAGCTGTTGCTTTGAGGGCACTTTAGACAACATCCACATATAGGGCAATACAGTGATTGGAGCCATATAGGTCAGAACAAAAATGTGAAGATATCAATGAAATACCACAATTCCTAAATTACATTCCTGTCCTAGAACACAGCCATGCCATCACAAATTCTCTAAGTTTTGTACAACTCCTAACCCTAACCCTAGCTTTAGGTTTGGGGCTAGGGTTAGAGTTAGGTTTCAGACTGTCTTCCTGAAATGAATGCAGTCTTTCAATCATTTCAGTGGTAAATAGACCACAATGAATCAAATGATTCATCTCTAAAGACTAAGCAACCTTGCCGATCCATAGAGAGTGTATCAACAATTGTAAAATTCTGTTTATTAACAAGAGTTGTGTTATAGCAAATTTGAAGGTGAGTGACATTTACAACGAGCATGGTATAAAGTTAAATAGGTTAGGAACAGGAATAACCAGCACATTTAGGTTTTATCTGTTATATTCGAACTGCGTTCTATTCTGTATGCAAGAATTTGAAAGGTATAATCACTTCCTTCCTAGCTTTTGCTTTGAGGGCACTTTAGACAACTATAACGTTTAGGGCAATGCAGTGTATGGAGCCATATAGGCAAGAAAAAAAATGTGAAGATATCATTGAAATACCACAATTCCTACATCTCATTCCTGTCCTAGAACACAGCCATGCCATCAAAAATTCTCTAAGTCTTGCGGATCTCCTAACCCTAACCCTAGCTTTAGGTTTGCAGTTAGGGTTAGAGTTAGGGTTCAGACTGTCTTCCAACAAATAATGCAGTCTTTCAATCATTTCAGTAGTAAATAAGCCCCAGTGAATCAAATTATTCATCTCTAAAGACTAAGCAACCTTGCCGATCCATACACAATGTATCAACAATTGTAAAATTCCGTTTATTAACAAGAATTGTGTTATAGCAAATTTGAAGGTGAGTGACATTTACAACGAGCATGGTATAAAGTTAAATAGATTAAGAACAAGTATAACTGGCACTTTTAGGTTTTATCTGTTAAATTCGAAGTGCATTCAATTCTGTATGCAAGAATTTAAGAGGTACAATCACTTCTTTCCAAGCTGTTGCTTTGAGGGCACTTTAGACAACATCCACATATAGGGCAATACAGTGATTGGAGCCATATAGGTCAGAACAAAAATGTGAAGATATCAATGAAATACCACAATTCCTAAATTACATTCCTGTCCTAGAACACAGCCATGCCATCACAAATTTTCTAAGTTTTGTACAACTCCTAACCCTAACCCTAGCTTTAGGTTTGGGGCTAGGGTTAGAGTTAGGTTTCAGACTGTCTTCCTGAAATGAATGCAGTCTTTCAATCATTTCAGTGGTAAATAGACCACAATGAATCAAATGATTCATCTCTAAAGACTAAGCAACCTTGCCGATCCATAGAGAGTGTATCAACAATTGTAAAATTCTGTTTATTAACAAGAGTTGTGTTATAGCAAATTTGAAGGTGAGTGACATTTACAACGAGCATGGTATAAAGTTAAATAGGTTAGGAACAGGAATAACCAGCACATTTAGGTTTTATCTGTTATATTCGAACTGCATTCTATTCTGTATGCAAGAATTTGAAAGGTATAATCACTTCCTTCCTAGCTTTTGCTTTGAGGGCACTTTAGACAACTATAACGTTTAGGGCAATGCAGTGTATGGAGCCATATAGGCAAGAAAAAAAATGTGAAGATATCATTGAAATACCACAATTCCTACATCTCATTCCTGTCCTAGAACACAGCCATGCCATCAAAAATTCTCTAAGTCTTGCGGATCTCCTAACCCTAACCCTAGCTTTAGGTTTGCAGTTAGGGTTAGAGTTAGGGTTCAGACTGTCTTCCAACAAATAATGCAGTCTTTCAATCATTTCAGTAGTAAATAAGCCCCAGTGAATCAAATTATTCATCTCTAAAGACTAAGCAACCTTGCCGATCCATAGAGAGTGTATCAACAATTGTAAAATTCCGTTTATTAACAAGAATTATGTTATAGCAAATTTGAAGGTGAGTGACATTTACAACGAGCATGGTATAAAGTTAAATAGATTAAGAACAAGTATAACTGGCACTTTTAGGTTTTATCTGTTAAATTCGAAGTGCATTCAATTCTGTATGCAAGAATTTAAGAGGTACAATCACTTCTTTCCAAGCTGTTGCTTTGAGGGCACTTTAGACAACATCCACATATAGGGCAATACAGTGATTGGAGCCATATAGGTCAGAACAAAAATGTGAAGATATCAATGAAATACCACAATTCCTAAATTACATTCCTGTCCTAGAACACAGCCATGCCATCACAAATTCTCTAAGTTTTGTACAACTCCTAACCCTAACCCTAGCTTTAGGTTTGGGGCTAGGGTTAGAGTTAGGTTTCAGACTGTCTTCCTGAAATGAATGCAGTCTTTCAATCATTTCAGTGGTAAATAGACCACAATGAATCAAATGATTCATCTCTAAAGACTAAGCAACCTTGCCGATCCATAGAGAGTGTATCAACAATTGTAAAATTCTGTTTATTAACAAGAGTTGTGTTATAGCAAATTTGAAGGTGAGTGACATTTACAACGAGCATGGTATAAAGTTAAATAGGTTAGGAACAGGAATAACCAGCACATTTAGGTTTTATCTGTTATATTCGAACTGCATTCTATTCTGTATGCAAGAATTTGAAAGGTATAATCACTTCCTTCCTAGCTTTTGCTTTGAGGGCACTTTAGACAACTATAACGTTTAGGGCAATGCAGTGTATGGAGCCATATAGGCAAGAAAAAAAATGTGAAGATATCATTGAAATACCACAATTCCTACATCTCATTCCTGTCCTAGAACACAGCCATGCCATCAAAAATTCTCTAAGTCTTGCGGATCTCCTAACCCTAACCCTAGCTTTAGGTTTGCAGTTAGGGTTAGAGTTAGGGTTCAGACTGTCTTCCAACACATAATGCAGCCTTTCAATCATTTCAGTAGTAAATAAGCCCCAGTGAATCAAATTATTCATCTCTAAAGACTAAGCAACCTTGCCGATCCATACACAATGTATCAACAATTGTAAAATTCCGTTTATTAACAAGAATTGTGTTATAGCAAATTTGAAGGTGAGTGACATTTACAACGAGCATGGTATAAAGTTAAATAGATTAAGAACAAGTATAACTGGCACTTTTAGGTTTTATCTGTTAAATTCGAAGTGCATTCAATTCTGTATGCAAGAATTTAAGAGGTACAATCACTTCTTTCCAAGCTGTTGCTTTGAGGGCACTTTAGACAACATCCACATATAGGGCAATACAGTGATTGGAGCCATATAGGTCAGAACAAAAATGTGAAGATATCATTGAAATACCACAATTCCTACATCTCATTCCTGTCCTAGAACACAGCCATGCCATCAAAAATTCTCTAAGTCTTGCGGATCTCCTAACCCTAACCCTAGCTTTAGGTTTGCAGTTAGGGTTAGAGTTAGGGTTCAGACTGTCTTCCAACAAATAATGCAGTCTTTCAATCATTTCAGTAGTAAATAAGCCCCAGTGAATCAAATTATTCATCTCTAAAGACTAAGCAACCTTGCCGATCCATACACAATGTATCAACAATTGTAAAATTCCGTTTATTAACAAGAATTGTGTTATAGCAAATTTGAAGGTGAGTGACATTTACAACGAGCATGGTATAAAGTTAAATAGATTAAGAACAAGTATAACTGGCACTTTTAGGTTTTATCTGTTAAATTCGAAGTGCATTCAATTCTGTATGCAAGAATTTAAGAGGTACAATCACTTCTTTCCAAGCTGTTGCTTTGAGGGCACTTTAGACAACATCCACATATAGGGCAATACAGTGATTGGAGCCATATAGGTCAGAACAAAAATGTGAAGATATCAATGAAATACCACAATTCCTAAATTACATTCCTGTCCTAGAACACAGCCATGCCATCACAAATTCTCTAAGTTTTGTACAACTCCTAACCCTAACCCTAGCTTTAGGTTTGGGGCTAGGGTTAGAGTTAGGTTTCAGACTGTCTTCCTGAAATGAATGCAGTCTTTCAATCATTTCAGTGGTAAATAGACCACAATGAATCAAATGATTCATCTCTAAAGACTAAGCAACCTTGCCGATCCATAGAGAGTGTATCAACAATTGTAAAATTCTGTTTATTAACAAGAGTTGTGTTATAGCAAATTTGAAGGTGAGTGACATTTACAACGAGCATGGTATAAAGTTAAATAGGTTAGGAACAGGAATAACCAGCACATTTAGGTTTTATCTGTTATATTCGAACTGCATTCTATTCTGTATGCAAGAATTTGAAAGGTATAATCACTTCCTTCCTAGCTTTTGCTTTGAGGGCACTTTAGACAACTATAACGTTTAGGGCAATGCAGTGTATGGAGCCATATAGGCAAGAAAAAAAATGTGAAGATATCATTGAAATACCACAATTCCTACATCTCATTCTTGTCCTAGAACACAGCCATGCCATCAAAAATTCTCTAAGTCTTGCGGATCTCCTAACCCTAACCCTAGCTTTAGGTTTGCAGTTAGGGTTAGAGTTAGGGTTCAGACTGTCTTCCAACAAATAATGCAGTCTTTCAATCATTTCAGTAGTAAATAAGCCCCAGTGAATCAAATTATTCATCTCTAAAGACTAAGCAACCTTGCCGATCCATACACAATGTATCAACAATTGTAAAATTCCGTTTATTAACAAGAATTGTGTTATAGCAAATTTGAAGGTGAGTGACATTTACAACGAGCATGGTATAAAGTTAAATAGATTAAGAACAAGTATAACTGGCACTTTTAGGTTTTATCTGTTAAATTCGAAGTGCATTCAATTCTGTATGCAAGAATTTAAGAGGTACAATCACTTCTTTCCAAGCTGTTGCTTTGAGGGCACTTTAGACAACATCCACATATAGGGCAATACAGTGATTGGAGCCATATAGGTCAGAACAAAAATGTGAAGATATCATTGAAATACCACAATTCCTACATCTCATTCCTGTCCTAGAACACAGCCATGCCATCAAAAATTCTCTAAGTCTTGCGGATCTCCTAACCCTAACCCTAGCTTTAGGTTTGCAGTTAGGGTTAGAGTTAGGGTTCAGACTGTCTTCCAACAAATAATGCAGTCTTTCAATCATTTCAGTAGTAAATAAGCCCCAGTGAATCAAATTATTCATCTCTAAAGACTAAGCAACCTTGCCGATCCATACACAATGTATCAACAATTGTAAAATTCCGTTTATTAACAAGAATTGTGTTATAGCAAATTTGAAGGTGAGTGACATTTACAACGAGCATGGTATAAAGTTAAATAGATTAAGAACAAGTATAACTGGCACTTTTAGGTTTTATCTGTTAAATTCGAAGTGCATTCAATTCTGTATGCAAGAATTTAAGAGGTACAATCACTTCTTTCCAAGCTGTTGCTTTGAGGGCACTTTAGACAACATCCACATATAGGGCAATACAGTGATTGGAGCCATATAGGTCAGAACAAAAATGTGAAGATATCATTGAAATACCACAATTCCTACATCTCATTCCTGTCCTAGAACACAGCCATGCCATCAAAAATTCTCTAAGTCTTGCGGATCTCCTAACCCTAACCCTAGCTTTAGGTTTGCAGTTAGGGTTAGAGTTAGGGTTCAGACTGTCTTCCAACAAATAATGCAGTCTTTCAATCATTTCAGTAGTAAATAAGCCCCAGTGAATCAAATTATTCATCTCTAAAGACTAAGCAACCTTGCCGATCCATACACAATGTATCAACAATTGTAAAATTCCGTTTATTAACAAGAATTGTGTTATAGCAAATTTGAAGGTGAGTGACATTTACAACGAGCATGGTATAAAGTTAAATAGATTAAGAACAAGTATAACTGGCACTTTTAGGTTTTATCTGTTAAATTCGAAGTGCATTCAATTCTGTATGCAAGAATTTAAGAGGTACAATCACTTCTTTCCAAGCTGTTGCTTTGAGGGCACTTTAGACAACATCCACATATAGGGCAATACAGTGATTGGAGCCATATAGGTCAGAACAAAAATGTGAAGATATCAATGAAATACCACAATTCCTAAATTACATTCCTGTCCTAGAACACAGCCATGCCATCACAAATTCTCTAAGTTTTGTACAACTCCTAACCCTAACCCTAGCTTTAGGTTTGGGGCTAGGGTTAGAGTTAGGTTTCAGACTGTCTTCCTGAAATGAATGCAGTCTTTCAATCATTTCAGTGGTAAATAGACCACAATGAATCAAATGATTCATCTCTAAAGACTAAGCAACCTTGCCGATCCATGGAGAGTGTATCAACAATTGTAAAATTCTGTTTATTAACAAGAGTTGTGTTATAGCAAATTTGAAGGTGAGTGACATTTACAACGAGCATGGTATAAAGTTAAATAGGTTAGGAACAGGAATAACCAGCACATTTAGGTTTTATCTGTTATATTCGAACTGCATTCTATTCTGTATGCAAGAATTTGAAAGGTATAATCACTTCCTTCCTAGCTTTTGCTTTGAGGGCACTTTAGACAACTATAACGTTTAGGGCAATGCAGTGTATGGAGCCATATAGGCAAGAAAAAAAATGTGAAGATATCATTGAAATACCACAATTCCTACATCTCATTCCTGTCCTAGAACACAGCCATGCCATCAAAAATTCTCTAAGTCTTGCGGATCTCCTAACCCTAACCCTAGCTTTAGGTTTGCAGTTAGGGTTAGAGTTAGGGTTCAGACTGTCTTCCTGAAATGAATGCAGTCTTTCAATCATTTCAGTGGTAAATAGACCACAATGAATCAAATGATTCATCTCTAAAGACTAAGCAACCTTGCCGATCCATGGAGAGTGTATCAACAATTGTAAAATTCTGTTTATTAACAAGAGTTGTGTTATAGCAAATTTGAAGGTGAGTGACATTTACAACGAGCATGGTATAAAGTTAAATAGGTTAGGAACAGGAATAACCAGCACATTTAGGTTTTATCTGTTATATTCGAACTGCATTCTATTCTGTATGCAAGAATTTGAAAGGTATAATCACTTCCTTCCTAGCTTTTGCTTTGAGGGCACTTTAGACAACTATAACGTTTAGGGCAATGCAGTGTATGGAGCCATATAGGCAAGAAAAAAAATGTGAAGATATCATTGAAATACCACAATTCCTACATCTCATTCCTGTCCTAGAACACAGCCATGCCATCAAAAATTCTCTAAGTCTTGCGGATCTCCTAACCCTAACCCTAGCTTTAGGTTTGCAGTTAGGGTTAGAGTTAGGGTTCAGACTGTCTTCCAACAAATAATGCAGTCTTTCAATCATTTCAGTAGTAAATAAGCCCCAGTGAATCAAATTATTCATCTCTAAAGACTAAGCAACCTTGCCGATCCATAGAGAGTGTATCAACAATTGTAAAATTCTGTTTATTAACAAGAGTTGTGTTATAGCAAATTTGAAGGTGAGTGACATTTACAACGAGCATGGTATAAAGTTAAATAGATTAAGAACAAGTATAACTGGCACTTTTAGGTTTTATCTGTTAAATTCGAAGTGCATTCAATTCTGTATGCAAGAATTTAAGAGGTACAATCACTTCTTTCCAAGCTGTTGCTTTGAGGGCACTTTAGACAACATCCACATATAGGGCAATACAGTGATTGGAGCCATATAGGTCAGAACAAAAATGTGAAGATATCATTGAAATACCACAATTCCTACATCTCATTCCTGTCCTAGAACACAGCCATGCCATCAAAAATTCTCTAAGTCTTGCGGATCTCCTAACCCTAACCCTAGCTTTAGGTTTGCAGTTAGGGTTAGAGTTAGGGTTCAGACTGTCTTCCAACAAATAATGCAGTCTTTCAATCATTTCAGTAGTAAATAAGCCCCAGTGAATCAAATTATTCATCTCTAAAGACTAAGCAACCTTGCCGATCCATACACAATGTATCAACAATTGTAAAATTCCGTTTATTAACAAGAATTGTGTTATAGCAAATTTGAAGGTGAGTGACATTTACAACGAGCATGGTATAAAGTTAAATAGATTAAGAACAAGTATAACTGGCACTTTTAGGTTTTATCTGTTAAATTCGAAGTGCATTCAATTCTGTATGCAAGAATTTAAGAGGTACAATCACTTCTTTCCAAGCTGTTGCTTTGAGGGCACTTTAGACAACATCCACATATAGGGCAATACAGTGATTGGAGCCATATAGGTCAGAACAAAAATGTGAAGATATCATTGAAATACCACAATTCCTACATCTCATTCCTGTCCTAGAACACAGCCATGCCATCAAAAATTCTCTAAGTCTTGCGGATCTCCTAACCCTAACCCTAGCTTTAGGTTTGCAGTTAGGGTTAGAGTTAGGGTTCAGACTGTCTTCCAACAAATAATGCAGTCTTTCAATCATTTCAGTAGTAAATAAGCCCCAGTGAATCAAATTATTCATCTCTAAAGACTAAGCAACCTTGCCGATCCATACACAATGTATCAACAATTGTAAAATTCCGTTTATTAACAAGAATTGTGTTATAGCAAATTTGAAGGTGAGTGACATTTACAACGAGCATGGTATAAAGTTAAATAGATTAAGAACAAGTATAACTGGCACTTTTAGGTTTTATCTGTTAAATTCGAAGTGCATTCAATTCTGTATGCAAGAATTTAAGAGGTACAATCACTTCTTTCCAAGCTGTTGCTTTGAGGGCACTTTAGACAACATCCACATATAGGGCAATACAGTGATTGGAGCCATATAGGTCAGAACAAAAATGTGAAGATATCAATGAAATACCACAATTCCTAAATTACATTCCTGTCCTAGAACACAGCCATGCCATCACAAATTCTCTAAGTTTTGTACAACTCCTAACCCTAACCCTAGCTTTAGGTTTGGGGCTAGGGTTAGAGTTAGGTTTCAGACTGTCTTCCTGAAATGAATGCAGTCTTTCAATCATTTCAGTGGTAAATAGACCACAATGAATCAAATAATTCATCTCTAAAGACTAAGCAACCTTGCCGATCCATAGAGAGTGTATCAACAATTGTAAAATTCTGTTTATTAACAAGAGTTGTGTTATAGCAAATTTGAAGGTGAGTGACATTTACAACGAGCATGGTATAAAGTTAAATAGATTAAGAACAAGTATAACTGGCACTTTTAGGTTTTATCTGTTAAATTCGAAGTGCATTCAATTCTGTATGCAAGAATTTAAGAGGTACAATCACTTCTTTCCAAGCTGTTGCTTTGAGGGCACTTTAGACAACATCCACATATAGGGCAATACAGTGATTGGAGCCATATAGGTCAGAACAAAAATGTGAAGATATCATTGAAATACCACAATTCCTACATCTCATTCCTGTCCTAGAACACAGCCATGCCATCAAAAATTCTCTAAGTCTTGCGGATCTCCTAACCCTAACCCTAGCTTTAGGTTTGCAGTTAGGGTTAGAGTTAGGGTTCAGACTGTCTTCCAACAAATAATGCAGTCTTTCAATCATTTCAGTAGTAAATAAGCCCCAGTGAATCAAATTATTCATCTCTAAAGACTAAGCAACCTTGCCGATCCATACACAATGTATCAACAATTGTAAAATTCCGTTTATTAACAAGAATTGTGTTATAGCAAATTTGAAGGTGAGTGACATTTACAACGAGCATGGTATAAAGTTAAATAGATTAAGAACAAGTATAACTGGCACTTTTAGGTTTTATCTGTTAAATTCGAAGTGCATTCAATTCTGTATGCAAGAATTTAAGAGGTACAATCACTTCTTTCCAAGCTGTTGCTTTGAGGGCACTTTAGACAACATCCACATATAGGGCAATACAGTGATTGGAGCCATATAGGTCAGAACAAAAATGTGAAGATATCAATGAAATACCACAATTCCTAAATTACATTCCTGTCCTAGAACACAGCCATGCCATCACAAATTCTCTAAGTTTTGTACAACTCCTAACCCTAACCCTAGCTTTAGGTTTGGGGCTAGGGTTAGAGTTAGGTTTCAGACTGTCTTCCTGAAATGAATGCAGTCTTTCAATCATTTCAGTGGTAAATAGACCACAATGAATCAAATAATTCATCTCTAAAGACTAAGCAACCTTGCCGATCCATAGAGAGTGTATCAACAATTGTAAAATTCTGTTTATTAACAAGAGTTGTGTTATAGCAAATTTGAAGGTGAGTGACATTTACAACGAGCATGGTATAAAGTTAAATAGGTTAGGAACAGGAATAACCAGCACATTTAGGTTTTATCTGTTATATTCGAACTGCATTCTATTCTGTATGCAAGAATTTGAAAGGTATAATCACTTCCTTCCTAGCTTTTGCTTTGAGGGCACTTTAGACAACTATAACGTTTAGGGCAATGCAGTGTATGGAGCCATATAGGCAAGAAAAAAAATGTGAAGATATCATTGAAATACCACAATTCCTACATCTCATTCCTGTCCTAGAACACAGCCATGCCATCAAAAATTCTCTAAGTCTTGCGGATCTCCTAACCCTAACCCTAGCTTTAGGTTTGCAGTTAGGGTTAGAGTTAGGGTTCAGACTGTCTTCCAACAAATAATGCAGTCTTTCAATCATTTCAGTAGTAAATAAGCCCCAGTGAATCAAATTATTCATCTCTAAAGACTAAGCAACCTTGCCGATCCATACACAATGTATCAACAATTGTAAAATTCCGTTTATTAACAAGAATTGTGTTATAGCAAATTTGAAGGTGAGTGACATTTACAACGAGCATGGTATAAAGTTAAATAGATTAAGAACAAGTATAACTGGCACTTTTAGGTTTTATCTGTTAAATTCGAAGTGCATTCAATTCTGTATGCAAGAATTTAAGAGGTACAATCACTTCTTTCCAAGCTGTTGCTTTGAGGGCACTTTAGACAACATCCACATATAGGGCAATACAGTGATTGGAGCCATATAGGTCAGAACAAAAATGTGAAGATATCAATGAAATACCACAATTCCTAAATTACATTCCTGTCCTAGAACACAGCCATGCCATCACAAATTCTCTAAGTTTTGTACAACTCCTAACCCTAACCCTAGCTTTAGGTTTGGGGCTAGGGTTAGAGTTAGGTTTCAGACTGTCTTCCTGAAATGAATGCAGTCTTTCAATCATTTCAGTGGTAAATAGACCACAATGAATCAAATAATTCATCTCTAAAGACTAAGCAACCTTGCCGATCCATAGAGAGTGTATCAACAATTGTAAAATTCTGTTTATTAACAAGAGTTGTGTTATAGCAAATTTGAAGGTGAGTGACATTTACAACGAGCATGGTATAAAGTTAAATAGGTTAGGAACAGGAATAACCAGCACATTTAGGTTTTATCTGTTATATTCGAACTGCATTCTATTCTGTATGCAAGAATTTGAAAGGTATAATCACTTCCTTCCTAGCTTTTGCTTTGAGGGCTCTTTAGACAACTATAACGTTTAGGGCAATGCAGTGTATGGAGCCATATAGGCAAGAAAAAAAATGTGAAGATATCATTGAAATACCACAATTCCTACATCTCATTCCTGTCCTAGAACACAGCCATGCCATCAAAAATTCTCTAAGTCTTGCGGATCTCCTAACCCTAACCCTAGCTTTAGGTTTGCAGTTAGGGTTAGAGTTAGGGTTCAGACTGTCTTCCAACAAATAATGCAGTCTTTCAATCATTTCAGTAGTAAATAAGCCCCAGTGAATCAAATTATTCATCTCTAAAGACTAAGCAACCTTGCCGATCCATACACAATGTATCAACAATTGTAAAATTCCGTTTATTAACAAGAATTGTGTTATAGCAAATTTGAAGGTGAGTGACATTTACAACGAGCATGGTATAAAGTTAAATAGATTAAGAACAAGTATAACTGGCACTTTTAGGTTTTATCTGTTAAATTCGAAGTGCATTCAATTCTGTATGCAAGAATTTAAGAGGTACAATCACTTCTTTCCAAGCTGTTGCTTTGAGGGCACTTTAGACAACTATAACGTTTAGGGCAATGCAGTGATTGGAGCCATATAGGTCAGAACAAAAATGTGAAGATATCAATGAAATACCACAATTCCTAAATTACATTCCTGTCCTAGAACACAGCCATGCCATCACAAATTCTCTAAGTTTTGTACAACTCCTAACCCTAACCCTAGCTTTAGGTTTGGGGCTAGGGTTAGAGTTAGGTTTCAGACTGTCTTCCTGAAATGAATGCAGTCTTTCAATCATTTCAGTGGTAAATAGACCACAATGAATCAAATAATTCATCTCTAAAGACTAAGCAACCTTGCCGATCCATAGAGAGTGTATCAACAATTGTAAAATTCTGTTTATTAACAAGAGTTGTGTTATAGCAAATTTGAAGGTGAGTGACATTTACAACGAGCATGGTATAAAGTTAAATAGGTTAGGAACAGGAATAACCAGCACATTTAGGTTTTATCTGTTATATTCGAACTGCATTCTATTCTGTATGCAAGAATTTGAAAGGTATAATCACTTCCTTCCTAGCTTTTGCTTTGAGGGCACTTTAGACAACTATAACGTTTAGGGCAATGCAGTGTATGGAGCCATATAGGCAAGAAAAAAAATGTGAAGATATCATTGAAATACCACAATTCCTACATCTCATTCCTGTCCTAGAACACAGCCATGCCATCAAAAATTCTCTAAGTCTTGCGGATCTCCTAACCCTAACCCTAGCTTTAGGTTTGCAGTTAGGGTTAGAGTTAGGGTTCAGACTGTCTTCCAACAAATAATGCAGTCTTTCAATCATTTCAGTAGTAAATAAGCCCCAGTGAATCAAATTATTCATCTCTAAAGACTAAGCAACCTTGCCGATCCATACACAATGTATCAACAATTGTAAAATTCCGTTTATTAACAAGAATTGTGTTATAGCAAATTTGAAGGTGAGTGACATTTACAACGAGCATGGTATAAAGTTAAATAGATTAAGAACAAGTATAACTGGCACTTTTAGGTTTTATCTGTTAAATTCGAAGTGCATTCAATTCTGTATGCAAGAATTTAAGAGGTACAATCACTTCTTTCCAAGCTGTTGCTTTGAGGGCACTTTAGACAACATCCACATATAGGGCAATACAGTGATTGGAGCCATATAGGTCAGAACAAAAATGTGAAGATATCAATGAAATACCACAATTCCTAAATTACATTCCTGTCCTAGAACACAGCCATGCCATCACAAATTCTCTAAGTTTTGTACAACTCCTAACCCTAACCCTAGCTTTAGGTTTGGGGCTAGGGTTAGAGTTAGGTTTCAGACTGTCTTCCTGAAATGAATGCAGTCTTTCAATCATTTCAGTGGTAAATAGACCACAATGAATCAAATGATTCATCTCTAAAGACTAAGCAACCTTGCCGATCCATGGAGAGTGTATCAACAATTGTAAAATTCTGTTTATTAACAAGAGTTGTGTTATAGCAAATTTGAAGGTGAGTGACATTTACAACGAGCATGGTATAAAGTTAAATAGGTTAGGAACAGGAATAACCAGCACATTTAGGTTTTATCTGTTATATTCGAACTGCATTCTATTCTGTATGCAAGAATTTGAAAGGTATAATCACTTCCTTCCTAGCTTTTGCTTTGAGGGCACTTTAGACAACTATAACGTTTAGGGCAATGCAGTGTATGGAGCCATATAGGCAAGAAAAAAAATGTGAAGATATCATTGAAATACCACAATTCCTACATCTCATTCCTGTCCTAGAACACAGCCATGCCATCAAAAATTCTCTAAGTCTTGCGGATCTCCTAACCCTAACCCTAGCTTTAGGTTTGCAGTTAGGGTTAGAGTTAGGGTTCAGACTGTCTTCCAACAAATAATGCAGTCTTTCAATCATTTCAGTAGTAAATAAGCCCCAGTGAATCAAATTATTCATCTCTAAAGACTAAGCAACCTTGCCGATCCATACACAATGTATCAACAATTGTAAAATTCCGTTTATTAACAAGAATTGTGTTATAGCAAATTTGAAGGTGAGTGACATTTACAACGAGCATGGTATAAAGTTAAATAGATTAAGAACAAGTATAACTGGCACTTTTAGGTTTTATCTGTTAAATTCGAAGTGCATTCAATTCTGTATGCAAGAATTTAAGAGGTACAATCACTTCTTTCCAAGCTGTTGCTTTGAGGGCACTTTAGACAACATCTACATATAGGGCAATACAGTGATTGGAGCCATATAGGTCAGAACAAAAATGTGAAGATATCAATGAAATACCACAATTCCTAAATTACATTCCTGTCCTAGAACACAGCCATGCCATCACAAATTCTCTAAGTTTTGTACAACTCCTAACCCTAACCCTAGCTTTAGGTTTGGGGCTAGGGTTAGAGTTAGGTTTCAGACTGTCTTCCTGAAATGAATGCAGTCTTTCAATCATTTCAGTGGTAAATAGACCACAATGAATCAAATAATTCATCTCTAAAGACTAAGCAACCTTGCCGATCCATAGAGAGTGTATCAACAATTGTAAAATTCTGTTTATTAACAAGAGTTGTGTTATAGCAAATTTGAAGGTGAGTGACATTTACAACGAGCATGGTATAAAGTTAAATAGGTTAGGAACAGGAATAACCAGCACATTTAGGTTTTATCTGTTATATTCGAACTGCATTCTATTCTGTATGCAAGAATTTGAAAGGTATAATCACTTCCTTCCTAGCTTTTGCTTTGAGGGCACTTTAGACAACTATAACGTTTAGGGCAATGCAGTGTATGGAGCCATATAGGCAAGAAAAAAAATGTGAAGATATCATTGAAATACCACAATTCCTACATCTCATTCCTGTCCTAGAACACAGCCATGCCATCAAAAATTCTCTAAGTCTTGCGGATCTCCTAACCCTAACCCTAGCTTTAGGTTTGCAGTTAGGGTTAGAGTTAGGGTTCAGACTGTCTTCCAACAAATAATGCAGTCTTTCAATCATTTCAGTAGTAAATAAGCCCCAGTGAATCAAATTATTCATCTCTAAAGACTAAGCAACCTTGCCGATCCATACACAATGTATCAACAATTGTAAAATTCCGTTTATTAACAAGAATTGTGTTATAGCAAATTTGAAGGTGAGTGACATTTACAACGAGCATGGTATAAAGTTAAATAGATTAAGAACAAGTATAACTGGCACTTTTAGGTTTTATCTGTTAAATTCGAAGTGCATTCAATTCTGTATGCAAGAATTTAAGAGGTACAATCACTTCTTTCCAAGCTGTTGCTTTGAGGGCACTTTAGACAACATCCACATATAGGGCAATACAGTGATTGGAGCCATATAGGTCAGAACAAAAATGTGAAGATATCATTGAAATACCACAATTCCTACATCTCATTCCTGTCCTAGAACACAGCCATGCCATCAAAAATTCTCTAAGTCTTGCGGATCTCCTAACCCTAACCCTAGCTTTAGGTTTGCAGTTAGGGTTAGAGTTAGGGTTCAGACTGTCTTCCAACAAATAATGCAGTCTTTCAATCATTTCAGTAGTAAATAAGCCCCAGTGAATCAAATTATTCATCTCTAAAGACTAAGCAACCTTGCCGATCCATACACAATGTATCAACAATTGTAAAATTCCGTTTATTAACAAGAATTGTGTTATAGCAAATTTGAAGGTGAGTGACATTTACAACGAGCATGGTATAAAGTTAAATAGATTAAGAACAAGTATAACTGGCACTTTTAGGTTTTATCTGTTAAATTCGAAGTGCATTCAATTCTGTATGCAAGAATTTAAGAGGTACAATCACTTCTTTCCAAGCTGTTGCTTTGAGGGCACTTTAGACAACATCCACATATAGGGCAATACAGTGATTGGAGCCATATAGGTCAGAACAAAAATGTGAAGATATCAATGAAATACCACAATTCCTAAATTACATTCCTGTCCTAGAACACAGCCATGCCATCACAAATTCTCTAAGTTTTGTACAACTCCTAACCCTAACCCTAGCTTTAGGTTTGGGGCTAGGGTTAGAGTTAGGTTTCAGACTGTCTTCCTGAAATGAATGCAGTCTTTCAATCATTTCAGTGGTAAATAGACCACAATGAATCAAATAATTCATCTCTAAAGACTAAGCAACCTTGCCGATCCATAGAGAGTGTATCAACAATTGTAAAATTCTGTTTATTAACAAGAGTTGTGTTATAGCAAATTTGAAGGTGAGTGACATTTACAACGAGCATGGTATAAAGTTAAATAGGTTAGGAACAGGAATAACCAGCACATTTAGGTTTTATCTGTTATATTCGAACTGCATTCTATTCTGTATGCAAGAATTTGAAAGGTATAATCACTTCCTTCCTAGCTTTTGCTTTGAGGGCACTTTAGACAACTATAACGTTTAGGGCAATGCAGTGTATGGAGCCATATAGGCAAGAAAAAAAATGTGAAGATATCATTGAAATACCACAATTCCTACATCTCATTCCTGTCCTAGAACACAGCCATGCCATCAAAAATTCTCTAAGTCTTGCGGATCTCCTAACCCTAACCCTAGCTTTAGGTTTGCAGTTAGGGTTAGAGTTAGGGTTCAGACTGTCTTCCAACAAATAATGCAGTCTTTCAATCATTTCAGTAGTAAATAAGCCCCAGTGAATCAAATTATTCATCTCTAAAGACTAAGCAACCTTGCCGATCCATACACAATGTATCAACAATTGTAAAATTCCGTTTATTAACAAGAATTGTGTTATAGCAAATTTGAAGGTGAGTGACATTTACAACGAGCATGGTATAAAGTTAAATAGATTAAGAACAAGTATAACTGGCACTTTTAGGTTTTATCTGTTAAATTCGAAGTGCATTCAATTCTGTATGCGAGAATTTAAGAGGTACAATCACTTCTTTCCAAGCTGTTGCTTTGAGGGCACTTTAGACAACATCCACATATAGGGCAATACAGTGATTGGAGCCATATAGGTCAGAACAAAAATGTGAAGATATCATTGAAATACCACAATTCCTACATCTCATTCCTGTCCTAGAACACAGCCATGCCATCAAAAATTCTCTAAGTCTTGCGGATCTCCTAACCCTAACCCTAGCTTTAGGTTTGCAGTTAGGGTTAGAGTTAGGGTTCAGACTGTCTTCCAACAAATAATGCAGTCTTTCAATCATTTCAGTAGTAAATAAGCCACAGTGAATCAAATTATTCATCTCTAAAGACTAAGCAACCTTGCCGATCCATACACAATGTATCAACAATTGTAAAATTCCGTTTATTAACAAGAATTGTGTTATAGCAAATTTGAAGGTGAGTGACATTTACAACGAGCATGGTATAAAGTTAAATAGATTAAGAACAAGTATAACTGGCACTTTTAGGTTTTATCTGTTAAATTCGAAGTGCATTCAATTCTGTATGCAAGAATTTAAGAGGTACAATCACTTCTTTCCAAGCTGTTGCTTTGAGGGCACTTTAGACAACATCCACATATAGGGCAATACAGTGATTGGAGCCATATAGGTCAGAACAAAAATGTGAAGATATCAATGAAATACCACAATTCCTAAATTACATTCCTGTCCTAGAACACAGCCATGCCATCACAAATTCTCTAAGTTTTGTACAACTCCTAACCCTAACCCTAGCTTTAGGTTTGGGGCTAGGGTTAGAGTTAGGTTTCAGACTGTCTTCCTGAAATGAATGCAGTCTTTCAATCATTTCAGTGGTAAATAGACCACAATGAATCAAATAATTCATCTCTAAAGACTAAGCAACCTTGCCGATCCATAGAGAGTGTATCAACAATTGTAAAATTCTGTTTATTAACAAGAGTTGTGTTATAGCAAATTTGAAGGTGAGTGACATTTACAACGAGCATGGTATAAAGTTAAATAGGTTAGGAACAGGAATAACCAGCACATTTAGGTTTTATCTGTTATATTCGAACTGCATTCTATTCTGTATGCAAGAATTTGAAAGGTATAATCACTTCCTTCCTAGCTTTTGCTTTGAGGGCTCTTTAGACAACTATAACGTTTAGGGCAATGCAGTGTATGGAGCCATATAGGCAAGAAAAAAAATGTGAAGATATCATTGAAATACCACAATTCCTACATCTCATTCCTGTCCTAGAACACAGCCATGCCATCAAAAATTCTCTAAGTCTTGCGGATCTCCTAACCCTAACCCTAGCTTTAGGTTTGCAGTTAGGGTTAGAGTTAGGGTTCAGACTGTCTTCCAACAAATAATGCAGTCTTTCAATCATTTCAGTAGTAAATAAGCCCCAGTGAATCAAATTATTCATCTCTAAAGACTAAGCAACCTTGCCGATCCATACACAATGTATCAACAATTGTAAAATTCCGTTTATTAACAAGAATTGTGTTATAGCAAATTTGAAGGTGAGTGACATTTACAACGAGCATGGTATAAAGTTAAATAGATTAAGAACAAGTATAACTGGCACTTTTAGGTTTTATCTGTTAAATTCGAAGTGCATTCAATTCTGTATGCAAGAATTTAAGAGGTACAATCACTTCTTTCCAAGCTGTTGCTTTGAGGGCACTTTAGACAACATCCACATATAGGGCAATACAGTGATTGGAGCCATATAGGTCAGAACAAAAATGTGAAGATATCAATGAAATACCACAATTCCTAAATTACATTCCTGTCCTAGAACACAGCCATGCCATCACAAATTCTCTAAGTTTTGTACAACTCCTAACCCTAACCCTAGCTTTAGGTTTGGGGCTAGGGTTAGAGTTAGGTTTCAGACTGTCTTCCTGAAATGAATGCAGTCTTTCAATCATTTCAGTGGTAAATAGACCACAATGAATCAAATAATTCATCTCTAAAGACTAAGCAACCTTGCCGATCCATAGAGAGTGTATCAACAATTGTAAAATTCTGTTTATTAACAAGAGTTGTGTTATAGCAAATTTGAAGGTGAGTGACATTTACAACGAGCATGGTATAAAGTTAAATAGGTTAGGAACAGGAATAACCAGCACATTTAGGTTTTATCTGTTATATTCGAACTGCATTCTATTCTGTATGCAAGAATTTGAAAGGTATAATCACTTCCTTCCTAGCTTTTGCTTTGAGGGCTCTTTAGACAACTATAACGTTTAGGGCAATGCAGTGTATGGAGCCATATAGGCAAGAAAAAAAATGTGAAGATATCATTGAAATACCACAATTCCTACATCTCATTCCTGTCCTAGAACACAGCCATGCCATCAAAAATTCTCTAAGTCTTGCGGATCTCCTAACCCTAACCCTAGCTTTAGGTTTGCAGTTAGGGTTAGAGTTAGGGTTCAGACTGTCTTCCAACAAATAATGCAGTCTTTCAATCATTTCAGTAGTAAATAAGCCCCAGTGAATCAAATTATTCATCTCTAAAGACTAAGCAACCTTGCCGATCCATACACAATGTATCAACAATTGTAAAATTCCGTTTATTAACAAGAATTGTGTTATAGCAAATTTGAAGGTGAGTGACATTTACAACGAGCATGGTATAAAGTTAAATAGATTAAGAACAAGTATAACTGGCACTTTTAGGTTTTATCTGTTAAATTCGAAGTGCATTCAATTCTGTATGCAAGAATTTAAGAGGTACAATCACTTCTTTCCAAGCTGTTGCTTTGAGGGCACTTTAGACAACATCCACATATAGGGCAATACAGTGATTGGAGCCATATAGGTCAGAACAAAAATGTGAAGATATCAATGAAATACCACAATTCCTAAATTACATTCCTGTCCTAGAACACAGCCATGCCATCACAAATTCTCTAAGTTTTGTACAACTCCTAACCCTAACCCTAGCTTTAGGTTTGGGGCTAGGGTTAGAGTTAGGTTTCAGACTGTCTTCCTGAAATGAATGCAGTCTTTCAATCATTTCAGTGGTAAATAGACCACAATGAATCAAATGATTCATCTCTAAAGACTAAGCAACCTTGCCGATCCATGGAGAGTGTATCAACAATTGTAAAATTCTGTTTATTAACAAGAGTTGTGTTATAGCAAATTTGAAGGTGAGTGACATTTACAACGAGCATGGTATAAAGTTAAATAGGTTAGGAACAGGAATAACCAGCACATTTAGGTTTTATCTGTTATATTCGAACTGCATTCTATTCTGTATGCAAGAATTTGAAAGGTATAATCACTTCCTTCCTAGCTTTTGCTTTGAGGGCACTTTAGACAACTATAACGTTTAGGGCAATGCAGTGTATGGAGCCATATAGGCAAGAAAAAAAATGTGAAGATATCATTGAAATACCACAATTCCTACATCTCATTCCTGTCCTAGAACACAGCCATGCCATCAAAAATTCTCTAAGTCTTGCGGATCTCCTAACCCTAACCCTAGCTTTAGGTTTGCAGTTAGGGTTAGAGTTAGGGTTCAGACTGTCTTCCAACAAATAATGCAGTCTTTCAATCATTTCAGTAGTAAATAAGCCCCAGTGAATCAAATTATTCATCTCTAAAGACTAAGCAACCTTGCCGATCCATACACAATGTATCAACAATTGTAAAATTCTGTTTATTAACAAGAATTGTGTTATAGCAAATTTGAAGGTGAGTGACATTTACAACGAGCATGGTATAAAGTTAAATAGATTAAGAACAAGTATAACTGGCACTTTTAGGTTTTATCTGTTAAATTCGAAGTGCATTCAATTCTGTATGCAAGAATTTAAGAGGTACAATCACTTCTTTCCAAGCTGTTGCTTTGAGGGCACTTTAGACAACATCCACATATAGGGCAATACAGTGATTGGAGCCATATAGGTCAGAACAAAAATGTGAAGATATCAATGAAATACCACAATTCCTAAATTACATTCCTGTCCTAGAACACAGCCATGCCATCACAAATTCTCTAAGTTTTGTACAACTCCTAACCCTAACCCTAGCTTTAGGTTTGGGGCTAGGGTTAGAGTTAGGTTTCAGACTGTCTTCCTGAAATGAATGCAGTCTTTCAATCATTTCAGTGGTAAATAGACCACAATGAATCAAATGATTCATCTCTAAAGACTAAGCAACCTTGCCGATCCATGGAGAGTGTATCAACAATTGTAAAATTCTGTTTATTAACAAGAGTTGTGTTATAGCAAATTTGAAGGTGAGTGACATTTACAACGAGCATGGTATAAAGTTAAATAGGTTAGGAACAGGAATAACCAGCACATTTAGGTTTTATCTGTTATATTCGAACTGCATTCTATTCTGTATGCAAGAATTTGAAAGGTATAATCACTTCCTTCCTAGCTTTTGCTTTGAGGGCACTTTAGACAACTATAACGTTTAGGGCAATGCAGTGTATGGAGCCATATAGGCAAGAAAAAAAATGTGAAGATATCATTGAAATACCACAATTCCTACATCTCATTCCTGTCCTAGAACACAGCCATGCCATCAAAAATTCTCTAAGTCTTGCGGATCTCCTAACCCTAACCCTAGCTTTAGGTTTGCAGTTAGGGTTAGAGTTAGGGTTCAGACTGTCTTCCAACAAATAATGCAGTCTTTCAATCATTTCAGTAGTAAATAAGCCCCAGTGAATCAAATTATTCATCTCTAAAGACTAAGCAACCTTGCCGATCCATACACAATGTATCAACAATTGTAAAATTCCGTTTATTAACAAGAATTGTGTTATAGCAAATTTGAAGGTGAGTGACATTTACAACGAGCATGGTATAAAGTTAAATAGATTAAGAACAAGTATAACTGGCACTTTTAGGTTTTATCTGTTAAATTCGAAGTGCATTCAATTCTGTATGCAAGAATTTAAGAGGTACAATCACTTCTTTCCAAGCTGTTGCTTTGAGGGCACTTTAGACAACTATAACGTTTAGGGCAATGCAGTGATTGGAGCCATATAGGTCAGAACAAAAATGTGAAGATATCAATGAAATACCACAATTCCTAAATTACATTCCTGTCCTAGAACACAGCCATGCCATCACAAATTCTCTAAGTTTTGTACAACTCCTAACCCTAACCCTAGCTTTAGGTTTGGGGCTAGGGTTAGAGTTAGGTTTCAGACTGTCTTCCTGAAATGAATGCAGTCTTTCAATCATTTCAGTGGTAAATAGACCACAATGAATCAAATAATTCATCTCTAAAGACTAAGCAACCTTGCCGATCCATAGAGAGTGTATCAACAATTGTAAAATTCTGTTTATTAACAAGAGTTGTGTTATAGCAAATTTGAAGGTGAGTGACATTTACAACGAGCATGGTATAAAGTTAAATAGGTTAGGAACAGGAATAACCAGCACATTTAGGTTTTATCTGTTATATTCGAACTGCATTCTATTCTGTATGCAAGAATTTGAAAGGTATAATCACTTCCTTCCTAGCTTTTGCTTTGAGGGCACTTTAGACAACTATAACGTTTAGGGCAATGCAGTGTATGGAGCCATATAGGCAAGAAAAAAAATGTGAAGATATCATTGAAATACCACAATTCCTACATCTCATTCCTGTCCTAGAACACAGCCATGCCATCAAAAATTCTCTAAGTCTTGCGGATCTCCTAACCCTAACCCTAGCTTTAGGTTTGCAGTTAGGGTTAGAGTTAGGGTTCAGACTGTCTTCCAACAAATAATGCAGTCTTTCAATCATTTCAGTAGTAAATAAGCCCCAGTGAATCAAATTATTCATCTCTAAAGACTAAGCAACCTTGCCGATCCATACACAATGTATCAACAATTGTAAAATTCCGTTTATTAACAAGAATTGTGTTATAGCAAATTTGAAGGTGAGTGACATTTACAACGAGCATGGTATAAAGTTAAATAGATTAAGAACAAGTATAACTGGCACTTTTAGGTTTTATCTGTTAAATTCGAAGTGCATTCAATTCTGTATGCAAGAATTTAAGAGGTACAATCACTTCTTTCCAAGCTGTTGCTTTGAGGGCACTTTAGACAACATCTACATATAGGGCAATACAGTGATTGGAGCCATATAGGTCAGAACAAAAATGTGAAGATATCAATGAAATACCACAATTCCTAAATTACATTCCTGTCCTAGAACACAGCCATGCCATCACAAATTCTCTAAGTTTTGTACAACTCCTAACCCTAACCCTAGCTTTAGGTTTGGGGCTAGGGTTAGAGTTAGGTTTCAGACTGTCTTCCTGAAATGAATGCAGTCTTTCAATCATTTCAGTGGTAAATAGACCACAATGAATCAAATAATTCATCTCTAAAGACTAAGCAACCTTGCCGATCCATAGAGAGTGTATCAACAATTGTAAAATTCTGTTTATTAACAAGAGTTGTGTTATAGCAAATTTGAAGGTGAGTGACATTTACAACGAGCATGGTATAAAGTTAAATAGGTTAGGAACAGGAATAACCAGCACATTTAGGTTTTATCTGTTATATTCGAACTGCATTCTATTCTGTATGCAAGAATTTGAAAGGTATAATCACTTCCTTCCTAGCTTTTGCTTTGAGGGCACTTTAGACAACTATAACGTTTAGGGCAATGCAGTGTATGGAGCCATATAGGCAAGAAAAAAAATGTGAAGATATCATTGAAATACCACAATTCCTACATCTCATTCCTGTCCTAGAACACAGCCATGCCATCAAAAATTCTCTAAGTCTTGCGGATCTCCTAACCCTAACCCTAGCTTTAGGTTTGCAGTTAGGGTTAGAGTTAGGGTTCAGACTGTCTTCCAACAAATAATGCAGTCTTTCAATCATTTCAGTAGTAAATAAGCCCCAGTGAATCAAATTATTCATCTCTAAAGACTAAGCAACCTTGCCGATCCATACACAATGTATCAACAATTGTAAAATTCCGTTTATTAACAAGAATTGTGTTATAGCAAATTTGAAGGTGAGTGACATTTACAACGAGCATGGTATAAAGTTAAATAGATTAAGAACAAGTATAACTGGCACTTTTAGGTTTTATCTGTTAAATTCGAAGTGCATTCAATTCTGTATGCAAGAATTTAAGAGGTACAATCACTTCTTTCCAAGCTGTTGCTTTGAGGGCACTTTAGACAACATCCACATATAGGGCAATACAGTGATTGGAGCCATATAGGTCAGAACAAAAATGTGAAGATATCAATGAAATACCACAATTCCTAAATTACATTCCTGTCCTAGAACACAGCCATGCCATCACAAATTCTCTAAGTTTTGTACAACTCCTAACCCTAACCCTAGCTTTAGGTTTGGGGCTAGGGTTAGAGTTAGGTTTCAGACTGTCTTCCTGAAATGAATGCAGTCTTTCAATCATTTCAGTGGTAAATAGACCACAATGAATCAAATAATTCATCTCTAAAGACTAAGCAACCTTGCCGATCCATAGAGAGTGTATCAACAATTGTAAAATTCTGTTTATTAACAAGAGTTGTGTTATAGCAAATTTGAAGGTGAGTGACATTTACAACGAGCATGGTATAAAGTTAAATAGGTTAGGAACAGGAATAACCAGCACATTTAGGTTTTATCTGTTATATTCGAACTGCATTCTATTCTGTATGCAAGAATTTGAAAGGTATAATCACTTCCTTCCTAGCTTTTGCTTTGAGGGCACTTTAGACAACTATAACGTTTAGGGCAATGCAGTGTATGGAGCCATATAGGCAAGAAAAAAAATGTGAAGATATCATTGAAATACCACAATTCCTACATCTCATTCCTGTCCTAGAACACAGCCATGCCATCAAAAATTCTCTAAGTCTTGCGGATCTCCTAACCCTAACCCTAGCTTTAGGTTTGCAGTTAGGGTTAGAGTTAGGGTTCAGACTGTCTTCCAACAAATAATGCAGTCTTTCAATCATTTCAGTAGTAAATAAGCCCCAGTGAATCAAATTATTCATCTCTAAAGACTAAGCAACCTTGCCGATCCATACACAATGTATCAACAATTGTAAAATTCCGTTTATTAACAAGAATTGTGTTATAGCAAATTTGAAGGTGAGTGACATTTACAACGAGCATGGTATAAAGTTAAATAGATTAAGAACAAGTATAACTGGCACTTTTAGGTTTTATCTGTTAAATTCGAAGTGCATTCAATTCTGTATGCAAGAATTTAAGAGGTACAATCACTTCTTTCCAAGCTGTTGCTTTGAGGGCACTTTAGACAACATCCACATATAGGGCAATACAGTGATTGGAGCCATATAGGTCAGAACAAAAATGTGAAGATATCAATGAAATACCACAATTCCTAAATTACATTCCTGTCCTAGAACACAGCCATGCCATCACAAATTCTCTAAGTTTTGTACAACTCCTAACCCTAACCCTAGCTTTAGGTTTGGGGCTAGGGTTAGAGTTAGGTTTCAGACTGTCTTCCTGAAATGAATGCAGTCTTTCAATCATTTCAGTGGTAAATAGACCACAATGAATCAAATGATTCATCTCTAAAGACTAAGCAACCTTGCCGATCCATGGAGAGTGTATCAACAATTGTAAAATTCTGTTTATTAACAAGAGTTGTGTTATAGCAAATTTGAAGGTGAGTGACATTTACAACGAGCATGGTATAAAGTTAAATAGGTTAGGAACAGGAATAACCAGCACATTTAGGTTTTATCTGTTATATTCGAACTGCATTCTATTCTGTATGCAAGAATTTGAAAGGTATAATCACTTCCTTCCTAGCTTTTGCTTTGAGGGCACTTTAGACAACTATAACGTTTAGGGCAATGCAGTGTATGGAGCCATATAGGCAAGAAAAAAAATGTGAAGATATCATTGAAATACCACAATTCCTACATCTCATTCCTGTCCTAGAACACAGCCATGCCATCAAAAATTCTCTAAGTCTTGCGGATCTCCTAACCCTAACCCTAGCTTTAGGTTTGCAGTTAGGGTTAGAGTTAGGGTTCAGACTGTCTTCCAACAAATAATGCAGTCTTTCAATCATTTCAGTAGTAAATAAGCCCCAGTGAATCAAATTATTCATCTCTAAAGACTAAGCAACCTTGCCGATCCATACACAATGTATCAACAATTGTAAAATTCCGTTTATTAACAAGAATTGTGTTATAGCAAATTTGAAGGTGAGTGACATTTACAACGAGCATGGTATAAAGTTAAATAGATTAAGAACAAGTATAACTGGCACTTTTAGGTTTTATCTGTTAAATTCGAAGTGCATTCAATTCTGTATGCAAGAATTTAAGAGGTACAATCACTTCTTTCCAAGCTGTTGCTTTGAGGGCACTTTAGACAACATCCACATATAGGGCAATACAGTGATTGGAGCCATATAGGTCAGAACAAAAATGTGAAGATATCAATGAAATACCACAATTCCTAAATTACATTCCTGTCCTAGAACACAGCCATGCCATCACAAATTCTCTAAGTTTTGTACAACTCCTAACCCTAACCCTAGCTTTAGGTTTGGGGCTAGGGTTAGAGTTAGGTTTCAGACTGTCTTCCTGAAATGAATGCAGTCTTTCAATCATTTCAGTAGTAAATAGACCACAATGAATCAAATGATTCATCTCTAAAGACTAAGCAACCTTGCCGATCCATGGAGAGTGTATCAACAACTGTAAAATTCTGTTTATTAACAAGAGTTGTGTTATAGCAAATTTGAAGGTGAGTGACATTTACAACGAGCATGGTATAAAGTTAAATAGGTTAGGAACAGGAATAACCAGCACATTTAGGTTTTATCTGTTATATTCGAACTGCATTCTATTCTGTATGCAAGAATTTGAAAGGTATAATCACTTCCTTCCTAGCTTTTGCTTTGAGGGCACTTTAGACAACTATAACGTTTAGGGCAATGCAGTGTATGGAGCCATATAGGCAAGAAAAAAAATGTGAAGATATCATTGAAATACCACAATTCCTACATCTCATTCCTGTCCTAGAACACAGCCATGCCATCAAAAATTCTCTAAGTCTTGCGGATCTCCTAACCCTAACCCTAGCTTTAGGTTTGCAGTTAGGGTTAGAGTTAGGGTTCAGACTGTCTTCCAACAAATAATGCAGTCTTTCAATCATTTCAGTAGTAAATAAGCCCCAGTGAATCAAATTATTCATCTCTAAAGACTAAGCAACCTTGCCGATCCATACACAATGTATCAACAATTGTAAAATTCCGTTTATTAACAAGAATTGTGTTATAGCAAATTTGAAGGTGAGTGACATTTACAACGAGCATGGTATAAAGTTAAATAGATTAAGAACAAGTATAACTGGCACTTTTAGGTTTTATCTGTTAAATTCGAAGTGCATTCAATTCTGTATGCAAGAATTTAAGAGGTACAATCACTTCTTTCCAAGCTGTTGCTTTGAGGGCACTTTAGACAACATCCACATATAGGGCAATACAGTGATTGGAGCCATATAGGTCAGAACAAAAATGTGAAGATATCAATGAAATACCACAATTCCTAAATTACATTCCTGTCCTAGAACACAGCCATGCCATCACAAATTCTCTAAGTTTTGTACAACTCCTAACCCTAACCCTAGCTTTAGGTTTGGGGCTAGGGTTAGAGTTAGGTTTCAGACTGTCTTCCTGAAATGAATGCAGTCTTTCAATCATTTCAGTGGTAAATAGACCACAATGAATCAAATGATTCATCTCTAAAGACTAAGCAACCTTGCCGATCCATGGAGAGTGTATCAACAATTGTAAAATTCTGTTTATTAACAAGAGTTGTGTTATAGCAAATTTGAAGGTGAGTGACATTTACAACGAGCATGGTATAAAGTTAAATAGGTTAGGAACAGGAATAACCAGCACATTTAGGTTTTATCTGTTATATTCGAACTGCATTCTATTCTGTATGCAAGAATTTGAAAGGTATAATCACTTCCTTCCTAGCTTTTGCTTTGAGGGCACTTTAGACAACTATAACGTTTAGGGCAATGCAGTGTATGGAGCCATATAGGCAAGAAAAAAAATGTGAAGATATCATTGAAATACCACAATTCCTACATCTCATTCCTGTCCTAGAACACAGCCATGCCATCAAAAATTCTCTAAGTCTTGCGGATCTCCTAACCCTAACCCTAGCTTTAGGTTTGCAGTTAGGGTTAGAGTTAGGGTTCAGACTGTCTTCCAACAAATAATGCAGTCTTTCAATCATTTCAGTAGTAAATAAGACCCAGTGAATCAAATTATTCATCTCTAAAGACTAAGCAACCTTGCCGATCCATTGAGAGTGTATCAACAATTGTAAAATTCTGTTTATTAACAAGAGTTGTGTTATAGCAAATTTGAAGGTGAGTGACATTTACAACGAGCATGGTATAAAGTTAAATAGATTAAGAACAAGTATAACTGGCACTTTTAGGTTTTATCTGTTAAATTCGAAGTGCATTCAATTCTGTATGCAAGAATTTAAGAGGTACAATCACTTCTTTCCAAGCTGTTGCTTTGAGGGCACTTTAGACAACTATAACGTTTAGGGCAATGCAGTGATTGGAGCCATATAGGTCAGAACAAAAAGGTGAAGATATCAATGAAATACCACAATTCCTAAATTACATTCCTGTCCTAGAACACAGCCATGCCATCACAAATTCTCTAAGTTTTGTACAACTCCTAACCCTAACCCTAGCTTTAGGTTTGGGGCTAGGGTTAGAGTTAGGTTTCAGACTGTCTTCCTGAAATGAATGCAGTCTTTCAATCATTTCAGTGGTAAATAGACCACAATGAATCAAATGATTCATCTCTAAAGACTAAGCAACCTTGCCGATCCATAGAGAGTGTATCAACAATTGTAAAATTCTGTTTATTAACAAGAGTTGTGTTATAGCAAATTTGAAGGTGAGTGACATTTACAACGAGCATGGTATAAAGTTAAATAGATTAAGAGCAAGTATAACTGGCACTTTTAGGTTTTATCTGTTAAATTCGAAGTGCATTCAATTCTGTATGCAAGAATTTAAGAGGTACTATCACTTCTTTCCAAGCTGTTGCTTTGAGGGCACTTTAGACAACATCCACATATAGGGCAATACAGTGATTGGAGCCATATAGGTCAGAACAAAAATGTGAAGATATCAATGAAATACCACAATTCCTAAATTACATTCCTGTCCTAGAACACAGCCATGCCATCACAAATTCTCTAAGTTTTGTACAACTCCTAACCCTAACCCTAGCTTTAGGTTTGGGGCTAGGGTTAGAGTTAGGTTTCAGACTGTCTTCCTGAAATGAATGCAGTCTTTCAATCATTTCAGTGGTAAATAGACCACAATGAATCAAATGATTCATCTCTAAAGACTAAGCAACCTTGCCGATCCATAGAGAGTGTATCAACAATTGTAAAATTCTGTTTATTAACAAGAGTTGTGTTATAGCAAATTTGAAGGTGAGTGACATTTACAACGAGCATGGTATAAAGTTAAATAGGTTAGGAACAGGAATAACCAGCACATTTAGGTTTTATCTGTTATATTCGAACTGCATTCTATTCTGTATGCAAGAATTTGAAAGGTATAATCACTTCCTTCCTAGCTTTTGCTTTGAGGGCACTTTAGACAACTATAACGTTTAGGGCAATGCAGTGTATGGAGCCATATAGGCAAGAAAAAAATGTGAAGATATCATTGAAATACCACAATTCCTACATCTCATTCCTGTCCTAGAACACAGCCATGCCATCAAAAATTCTCTAAGTCTTGCGTATCTCCTAACCCTAACCCTAGCTTTAGGTTTGCAGTTAGGGTTAGAGTTAGGGTTCAGACTGTCTTCCAACAAATAATGCAGTCTTTCAATCATTTCAGTAGTAAATAAGCCCCAGTGAATCAAATTATTCATCTCTAAAGACTAAGCAACCTTGCCGATCCATACACAATGTATCAACAATTGTAAAATTCCGTTTATTAACAAGAATTGTGTTATAGCAAATTTGAAGGTGTGTGACATTTACAACGAGCATGGTATAAAGTTAAATAGATTAAGAACAAGTATAACTGGCACTTTTAGGTTTTATCTGTTAAATTCGAAGTGCATTCAATTCTGTATGCAAGAATTTAAGAGGTACAATCACTTCTTTCCAAGCTGTTGCTTTGAGGGCACTTTAGACAACATCCACATATAGGGCAATACAGTGATTGGAGCCATATAGGTCAGAACAAAAATGTGAAGATATCAATGAAATACCACAATTCCTAAATTACATTCCTGTCCTAGAACACAGCCATGCCATCACAAATTCTCTAAGTTTTGTACAACTCCTAACCCTAACCCTAGCTTTAGGTTTGGGGCTAGGGTTAGAGTTAGGTTTCAGACTGTCTTCCTGAAATGAATGCAGTCTTTCAATCATTTCAGTGGTAAATAGACCACAATGAATCAAATGATTCATCTCTAAAGACTAAGCAACCTTGCCGATCCATAGAGAGTGTATCAACAATTGTAAAATTCTGTTTATTAACAAGAGTTGTGTTATAGCAAATTTGAAGGTGAGTGACATTTACAACGAGCATGGTATAAAGTTAAATAGGTTAGGAACAGGAATAACCAGCACATTTAGGTTTTATCTGTTATATTCGAACTGCATTCTATTCTGTATGCAAGAATTTGAAAGGTATAATCACTTCCTTCCTAGCTTTTGCTTTGAGGGCACTTTAGACAACTATAACGTTTAGGGCAATGCAGTGTATGGAGCCATATAGGCAAGAAAAAAAATGTGAAGATATCATTGAAATACCACAATTCCTACATCTCATTCCTGTCCTAGAACACAGCCATGCCATCAAAAATTCTCTAAGTCTTGCGGATCTCCTAACCCTAACCCTAGCTTTAGGTTTGCAGTTAGGGTTAGAGTTAGGGTTCAGACTGTCTTCCAACAAATAATGCAGTCTTTCAATCATTTCAGTAGTAAATAAGCCCCAGTGAATCAAATTATTCATCTCTAAAGACTAAGCAACCTTGCCGATCCATACACAATGTATCAACAATTGTAAAATTCCGTTTATTAACAAGAATTGTGTTATAGCAAATTTGAAGGTGAGTGACATTTACAACGAGCATGGTATAAAGTTAAATAGATTAAGAACAAGTATAACTGGCACTTTTAGGTTTTATCTGTTAAATTCGAAGTGCATTCAATTCTGTATGCAAGAATTTAAGAGGTACAATCACTTCTTTCCAAGCTGTTGCTTTGAGGGCACTTTAGACAACATCCACATATAGGGCAATACAGTGATTGGAGCCATATAGGTCAGAACAAAAATGTGAAGATATCAATGAAATACCACAATTCCTAAATTACATTCCTGTCCTAGAACACAGCCATGCCATCACAAATTCTCTAAGTTTTGTACAACTCCTAACCCTAACCCTAGCTTTAGGTTTGGGGCTAGGGTTAGAGTTAGGTTTCAGACTGTCTTCCTGAAATGAATGCAGTCTTTCAATCATTTCAGTGGTAAATAGACCACAATGAATCAAATGATTCATCTCTAAAGACTAAGCAACCTTGCCGATCCATGGAGAGTGTATCAACAATTGTAAAATTCTGTTTATTAACAAGAGTTGTGTTATAGCAAATTTGAAGGTGAGTGACATTTACAACGAGCATGGTATAAAGTTAAATAGGTTAGGAACAGGAATAACCAGCACATTTAGGTTTTATCTGTTATATTCGAACTGCATTCTATTCTGTATGCAAGAATTTGAAAGGTATAATCACTTCCTTCCTAGCTTTTGCTTTGAGGGCACTTTAGACAACTATAACGTTTAGGGCAATGCAGTGTATGGAGCCATATAGGCAAGAAAAAAAATGTGAAGATATCATTGAAATACCACAATTCCTACATCTCATTCCTGTCCTAGAACACAGCCATGCCATCAAAAATTCTCTAAGTCTTGCGGATCTCCTAACCCTAACCCTAGCTTTAGGTTTGCAGTTAGGGTTAGAGTTAGGGTTCAGACTGTCTTCCAACAAATAATGCAGTCTTTCAATCATTTCAGTAGTAAATAAGCCCCAGTGAATCAAATTATTCATCTCTAAAGACTAAGCAACCTTGCCGATCCATACACAATGTATCAACAATTGTAAAATTCCGTTTATTAACAAGAATTGTGTTATAGCAAATTTGAAGGTGAGTGACATTTACAACGAGCATGGTATAAAGTTAAATAGATTAAGAACAAGTATAACTGGCACTTTTAGGTTTTATCTGTTAAATTCGAAGTGCATTCAATTCTGTATGCAAGAATTTAAGAGGTACAATCACTTCTTTCCAAGCTGTTGCTTTGAGGGCACTTTAGACAACTATAACGTTTAGGGCAATGCAGTGATTGGAGCCATATAGGTCAGAACAAAAATGTGAAGATATCAATGAAATACCACAATTCCTAAATTACATTCCTGTCCTAGAACACAGCCATGCCATCACAAATTCTCTAAGTTTTGTACAACTCCTAACCCTAACCCTAGCTTTAGGTTTGGGGCTAGGGTTAGAGTTAGGTTTCAGACTGTCTTCCTGAAATGAATGCAGTCTTTCAATCATTTCAGTGGTAAATAGACCACAATGAATCAAATGATTCATCTCTAAAGACTAAGCAACCTTGCCGATCCATGGAGAGTGTATCAACAATTGTAAAATTCTGTTTATTAACAAGAATTGTGTTATAGCAAATTTGAAGGTGAGTGACATTTACAACGAGCATGGTATAAAGTTAAATAGATTAAGAACAAGTATAACTGGCACTTTTAGGTTTTATCTGTTAAATTCGAAGTGCATTCAATTCTGTATGCAAGAATTTAAGAGGTACAATCACTTCTTTCCAAGCTGTTGCTTTGAGGGCACTTTAGACAACATCCACATATAGGGCAATACAGTGATTGGAGCCATATAGGTCAGAACAAAAATGTGAAGATATCAATGAAATACCACAATTCCTAAATTACATTCCTGTCCTAGAACACAGCCATGCCATCACAAATTCTCTAAGTTTTGTACAACTCCTAACCCTAACCCTAGCTTTAGGTTTGGGGCTAGGGTTAGAGTTAGGTTTCAGACTGTCTTCCTGAAATGAATGCAGTCTTTCAATCATTTCAGTGGTAAATAGACCACAATGAATCAAATGATTCATCTCTAAAGACTAAGCAACCTTGCCGATCCATGGAGAGTGTATCAACAATTGTAAAATTCTGTTTATTAACAAGAGTTGTGTTATAGCAAATTTGAAGGTGAGTGACATTTACAACGAGCATGGTATAAAGTTAAATAGGTTAGGAACAGGAATAACCAGCACATTTAGGTTTTATCTGTTATATTCGAACTGCATTCTATTCTGTATGCAAGAATTTGAAAGGTATAATCACTTCCTTCCTAGCTTTTGCTTTGAGGGCACTTTAGACAACTATAACGTTTAGGGCAATGCAGTGTATGGAGCCATATAGGCAAGAAAAAAAATGTGAAGATATCATTGAAATACCACAATTCCTACATCTCATTCCTGTCCTAGAACACAGCCATGCCATCAAAAATTCTCTAAGTCTTGCGGATCTCCTAACCCTAACCCTAGCTTTAGGTTTGCAGTTAGGGTTAGAGTTAGGGTTCAGACTGTCTTCCAACAAATAATGCAGTCTTTCAATCATTTCAGTAGTAAATAAGCCCCAGTGAATCAAATTATTCATCTCTAAAGACTAAGCAACCTTGCCGATCCATACACAATGTATCAACAATTGTAAAATTCCGTTTATTAACAAGAATTGTGTTATAGCAAATTTGAAGGTGAGTGACATTTACAACGAGCATGGTATAAAGTTAAATAGATTAAGAACAAGTATAACTGGCACTTTTAGGTTTTATCTGTTAAATTCGAAGTGCATTCAATTCTGTATGCAAGAATTTAAGAGGTACAATCACTTCTTTCCAAGCTGTTGCTTTGAGGGCACTTTAGACAACTATAACGTTTAGGGCAATGCAGTGATTGGAGCCATATAGGTCAGAACAAAAATGTGAAGATATCAATGAAATACCACAATTCCTAAATTACATTCCTGTCCTAGAACACAGCCATGCCATCACAAATTCTCTAAGTTTTGTACAACTCCTAACCCTAACCCTAGCTTTAGGTTTGGGGCTAGGGTTAGAGTTAGGTTTCAGACTGTCTTCCTGAAATGAATGCAGTCTTTCAATCATTTCAGTGGTAAATAGACCACAATGAATCAAATGATTCATCTCTAAAGACTAAGCAACCTTGCCGATCCATGGAGAGTGTATCAACAATTGTAAAATTCTGTTTATTAACAAGAATTGTGTTATAGCAAATTTGAAGGTGAGTGACATTTACAACGAGCATGGTATAAAGTTAAATAGATTAAGAACAAGTATAACTGGCACTTTTAGGTTTTATCTGTTAAATTCGAAGTGCATTCAATTCTGTATGCAAGAATTTAAGAGGTACAATCACTTCTTTCCAAGCTGTTGCTTTGAGGGCACTTTAGACAACATCCACATATAGGGCAATACAGTGATTGGAGCCATATAGGTCAGAACAAAAATGTGAAGATATCAATGAAATACCACAATTCCTAAATTACATTCCTGTCCTAGAACACAGCCATGCCATCACAAATTCTCTAAGTTTTGTACAACTCCTAACCCTAACCCTAGCTTTAGGTTTGGGGCTAGGGTTAGAGTTAGGTTTCAGACTGTCTTCCTAAAATGAATGCAGTCTTTCAATCATTTCAGTGGTAAATAGACCACAATGAATCAAATGATTCATCTCTAAAGACTAAGCAACCTTGCCGATCCATAGAGAGTGTATCAACAATTGTAAAATTCTGTTTATTAACAAGAGTTGTGTTATAGCAAATTTGAAGGTGAGTGACATTTACAACGAGCATGGTATAAAGTTAAATAGGTTAGGAACAGGAATAACCAGCACATTTAGGTTTTATCTGTTATATTCGAACTGTATTCTATTCTGTATGCAAGAATTTGAAAGGTATAATCACTTCCTTCCTAGCTTTTGCTTTGAGGGCACTTTAGACAACTATAACGTTTAGGGCAATGCAGTGTATGGAGCCATATAGGCAAGAAAAAAAATGTGAAGATATCATTGAAATACCACAATTCCTACATCTCATTCCTGTCCTAGAACACAGCCATGCCATCAAAAATTCTCTAAGTCTTGCGGATCTCCTAACCCTAACCCTAGCTTTAGGTTTGCAGTTAGGGTTAGAGTTAGGGTTCAGACTGTCTTCCAACAAATAATGCAGTCTTTCAATCATTTCAGTAGTAAATAAGCCCCAGTGAATCAAATTATTCATCTCTAAAGACTAAGCAACCTTGCCGATCCATACACAATGTATCAACAATTGTAAAATTCCGTTTATTAACAAGAATTGTGTTATAGCAAATTTGAAGGTGAGTGACATTTACAACGAGCATGGTATAAAGTTAAATAGATTAAGAACAAGTATAACTGGCACTTTTAGGTTTTATCTGTTAAATTCGAAGTGCATTCAATTCTGTATGCAAGAATTTAAGAGGTACAATCACTTCTTTCCAAGCTGTTGCTTTGAGGGCACTTTAGACAACATCCACATATAGGGCAATACAGTGATTGGAGCCATATAGGTCAGAACAAAAATGTGAAGATATCAATGAAATACCACAATTCCTAAATTACATTCCTGTCCTAGAACACAGCCATGCCATCACAAATTCTCTAAGTTTTGTACAACTCCTAACCCTAACCCTAGCTTTAGGTTTGGGGCTAGGGTTAGAGTTAGGTTTCAGACTGTCTTCCTGAAATGAATGCAGTCTTTCAATCATTTCAGTGGTAAATAGACCACAATGAATCAAATGATTCATCTCTAAAGACTAAGCAACCTTGCCGATCCATGGAGAGTGTATCAACAATTGTAAAATTCTGTTTATTAACAAGAGTTGTGTTATAGCAAATTTGAAGGTGAGTGACATTTACAACGAGCATGGTATAAAGTTAAATAGGTTAGGAACAGGAATAACCAGCACATTTAGGTTTTATCTGTTATATTCGAACTGCATTCTATTCTGTATGCAAGAATTTGAAAGGTATAATCACTTCCTTCCTAGCTTTTGCTTTGAGGGCACTTTAGACAACTATAACGTTTAGGGCAATGCAGTGTATGGAGCCATATAGGCAAGAAAAAAAATGTGAAGATATCATTGAAATACCACAATTCCTACATCTCATTCCTGTCCTAGAACACAGCCATGCCATCAAAAATTCTCTAAGTCTTGCGGATCTCCTAACCCTAACCCTAGCTTTAGGTTTGCAGTTAGGGTTAGAGTTAGGGTTCAGACTGTCTTCCAACAAATAATGCAGTCTTTCAATCATTTCAGTAGTAAATAAGCCCCAGTGAATCAAATTATTCATCTCTAAAGACTAAGCAACCTTGCCGATCCATACACAATGTATCAACAATTGTAAAATTCCGTTTATTAACAAGAATTGTGTTATAGCAAATTTGAAGGTGAGTGACATTTACAACGAGCATGGTATAAAGTTAAATAGATTAAGAACAAGTATAACTGGCACTTTTAGGTTTTATCTGTTAAATTCGAAGTGCATTCAATTCTGTATGCAAGAATTTAAGAGGTACAATCACTTCTTTCCAAGCTGTTGCTTTGAGGGCACTTTAGACAACTATAACGTTTAGGGCAATGCAGTGATTGGAGCCATATAGGTCAGAACAAAAATGTGAAGATATCAATGAAATACCACAATTCCTAAATTACATTCCTGTCCTAGAACACAGCCATGCCATCACAAATTCTCTAAGTTTTGTACAACTCCTAACCCTAACCCTAGCTTTAGGTTTGGGGCTAGGGTTAGAGTTAGGTTTCAGACTGTCTTCCTGAAATGAATGCAGTCTTTCAATCATTTCAGTGGTAAATAGACCACAATGAATCAAATGATTCATCTCTAAAGACTAAGCAACCTTGCCGATCCATGGAGAGTGTATCAACAATTGTAAAATTCTGTTTATTAACAAGAATTGTGTTATAGCAAATTTGAAGGTGAGTGACATTTACAACGAGCATGGTATAAAGTTAAATAGATTAAGAACAAGTATAACTGGCACTTTTAGGTTTTATCTGTTAAATTCGAAGTGCATTCAATTCTGTATGCAAGAATTTAAGAGGTACAATCACTTCTTTCCAAGCTGTTGCTTTGAGGGCACTTTAGACAACATCCACATATAGGGCAATACAGTGATTGGAGCCATATAGGTCAGAACAAAAATGTGAAGATATCAATGAAATACCACAATTCCTAAATTACATTCCTGTCCTAGAACACAGCCATGCCATCACAAATTCTCTAAGTTTTGTACAACTCCTAACCCTAACCCTAGCTTTAGGTTTGGGGCTAGGGTTAGAGTTAGGTTTCAGACTGTCTTCCTAAAATGAATGCAGTCTTTCAATCATTTCAGTGGTAAATAGACCACAATGAATCAAATGATTCATCTCTAAAGACTAAGCAACCTTGCCGATCCATAGAGAGTGTATCAACAATTGTAAAATTCTGTTTATTAACAAGAGTTGTGTTATAGCAAATTTGAAGGTGAGTGACATTTACAACGAGCATGGTATAAAGTTAAATAGGTTAGGAACAGGAATAACCAGCACATTTAGGTTTTATCTGTTATATTCGAACTGTATTCTATTCTGTATGCAAGAATTTGAAAGGTATAATCACTTCCTTCCTAGCTTTTGCTTTGAGGGCACTTTAGACAACTATAACGTTTAGGGCAATGCAGTGTATGGAGCCATATAGGCAAGAAAAAAAATGTGAAGATATCATTGAAATACCACAATTCCTACATCTCATTCCTGTCCTAGAACACAGCCATGCCATCAAAAATTCTCTAAGTCTTGCGGATCTCCTAACCCTAACCCTAGCTTTAGGTTTGCAGTTAGGGTTAGAGTTAGGGTTCAGACTGTCTTCCAACAAATAATGCAGTCTTTCAATCATTTCAGTAGTAAATAAGCCCCAGTGAATCAAATTATTCATCTCTAAAGACTAAGCAACCTTGCCGATCCATAGAGAGTGTATCAACAATTGTAAAATTCTGTTTATTAACAAGAGTTGTGTTATAGCAAATTTGAAGGTGAGTGACATTTACAACGAGCATGGTATAAAGTTAAATAGATTAAGAACAAGTATAACTGGCACTTTTAGGTTTTATCTGTTAAATTCGAAGTGCATTCAATTCTGTATGCAAGAATTTAAGAGGTACAATCACTTCTTTCCAAGCTGTTGCTTTGAGGGCACTTTAGACAACATCCACATATAGGGCAATACAGTGATTGGAGCCATATAGGTCAGAACAAAAATGTGAAGATATCAATGAAATACCACAATTCCTAAATTACATTCCTGTCCTAGAACACAGCCATGCCATCACAAATTCTCTAAGTTTTGTACAACTCCTAACCCTAACCCTAGCTTTAGGTTTGGGGCTAGGGTTAGAGTTAGGTTTCAGACTGTCTTCCTAAAATGAATGCAGTCTTTCAATCATTTCAGTGGTAAATAGACCACAATGAATCAAATGATTCATCTCTAAAGACTAAGCAACCTTGCCGATCCATAGAGAGTGTATCAACAATTGTAAAATTCTGTTTATTAACAAGAGTTGTGTTATAGCAAATTTGAAGGTGAGTGACATTTACAACGAGCATGGTATAAAGTTAAATAGGTTAGGAACAGGAATAACCAGCACATTTAGGTTTTATCTGTTATATTCGAACTGCATTCTATTCTGTATGCAAGAATTTGAAAGGTATAATCACTTCCTTCCTAGCTTTTGCTTTGAGGGCACTTTAGACAACTATAACGTTTAGGGCAATGCAGTGTATGGAGCCATATAGGCAAGAAAAAAAATGTGAAGATATCATTGAAATACCACAATTCCTACATCTCATTCCTGTCCTAGAACACAGCCATGCCATCAAAAATTCTCTAAGTCTTGCGGATCTCCTAACCCTAACCCTAGCTTTAGGTTTGCAGTTAGGGTTAGAGTTAGGGTTCAGACTGTCTTCCAACAAATAATGCAGTCTTTCAATCATTTCAGTAGTAAATAAGCCCCAGTGAATCAAATTATTCATCTCTAAAGACTAAGCAACCTTGCCGATCCATAGAGAGTGTATCAACAATTGTAAAATTCCGTTTATTAACAAGAATTGTGTTATAGCAAATTTGAAGGTGAGTGACATTTACAACGAGCATGGTATAAAGTTAAATAGATTAAGAACAAGTATAACTGGCACTTTTAGGTTTTATCTGTTAAATTCGAAGTGCATTCAATTCTGTATGCAAGAATTTAAGAGGTACAATCACTTCTTTCCAAGCTGTTGCTTTGAGGGCACTTTAGACAACATCCACATATAGGGCAATACAGTGATTGGAGCCATATAGGTCAGAACAAAAATGTGAAGATATCAATGAAATACCACAATTCCTAAATTACATTCCTGTCCTAGAACACAGCCATGCCATCACAAATTCTCTAAGTTTTGTACAACTCCTAACCCTAACCCTAGCTTTAGGTTTGGGGCTAGGGTTAGAGTTAGGTTTCAGACTGTCTTCCTGAAATGAATGCAGTCTTTCAATCATTTCAGTGGTAAATAGACCACAATGAATCAAATGATTCATCTCTAAAGACTAAGCAACCTTGCCGATCCATGGAGAGTGTATCAACAATTGTAAAATTCTGTTTATTAACAAGAGTTGTGTTATAGCAAATTTGAAGGTGAGTGACATTTACAACGAGCATGGTATAAAGTTAAATAGGTTAGGAACAGGAATAACCAGCACATTTAGGTTTTATCTGTTATATTCGAACTGCATTCTATTCTGTATGCAAGAATTTGAAAGGTATAATCACTTCCTTCCTAGCTTTTGCTTTGAGGGCACTTTAGACAACTATAACGTTTAGGGCAATGCAGTGTATGGAGCCATATAGGCAAGAAAAAAAATGTGAAGATATCATTGAAATACCACAATTCCTACATCTCATTCCTGTCCTAGAACACAGCCATGCCATCAAAAATTCTCTAAGTCTTGCGGATCTCCTAACCCTAACCCTAGCTTTAGGTTTGCAGTTAGGGTTAGAGTTAGGGTTCAGACTGTCTTCCAACAAATAATGCAGTCTTTCAATCATTTCAGTAGTAAATAAGCCCCAGTGAATCAAATTATTCATCTCTAAAGACTAAGCAACCTTGCCGATCCATAGAGAGTGTATCAACAATTGTAAAATTCTGTTTATTAACAAGAGTTGTGTTATAGCAAATTTGAAGGTGAGTGACATTTACAACGAGCATGGTATAAAGTTAAATAGATTAAGAACAAGTATAACTGGCACTTTTAGGTTTTATCTGTTAAATTCGAAGTGCATTCAATTCTGTATGCAAGAATTTAAGAGGTACAATCACTTCTTTCCAAGCTGTTGCTTTGAGGGCACTTTAGACAACATCCACATATAGGGCAATACAGTGATTGGAGCCATATAGGTCAGAACAAAAATGTGAAGATATCATTGAAATACCACAATTCCTACATCTCATTCCTGTCCTAGAACACAGCCATGCCATCAAAAATTCTCTAAGTCTTGCGGATCTCCTAACCCTAACCCTAGCTTTAGGTTTGCAGTTAGGGTTAGAGTTAGGGTTCAGACTGTCTTCCAACAAATAATGCAGTCTTTCAATCATTTCAGTAGTAAATAAGCCCCAGTGAATCAAATTATTCATCTCTAAAGACTAAGCAACCTTGCCGATCCATAGAGAGTGTATCAACAATTGTAAAATTCTGTTTATTAACAAGAGTTGTGTTATAGCAAATTTGAAGGTGAGTGACATTTACAACGAGCATGGTATAAAGTTAAATAGATTAAGAACAAGTATAACTGGCACTTTTAGGTTTTATCTGTTAAATTCGAAGTGCATTCAATTCTGTATGCAAGAATTTAAGAGGTACAATCACTTCTTTCCAAGCTGTTGCTTTGAGGGCACTTTAGACAACATCCACATATAGGGCAATACAGTGATTGGAGCCATATAGGTCAGAACAAAAATGTGAAGATATCAATGAAATACCACAATTCCTAAATTACATTCCTGTCCTAGAACACAGCCATGCCATCACAAATTCTCTAAGTTTTGTACAACTCCTAACCCTAACCCTAGCTTTAGGTTTGGGGCTAGGGTTAGAGTTAGGTTTCAGACTGTCTTCCTAAAATGAATGCAGTCTTTCAATCATTTCAGTGGTAAATAGACCACAATGAATCAAATGATTCATCTCTAAAGACTAAGCAACCTTGCCGATCCATAGAGAGTGTATCAACAATTGTAAAATTCTGTTTATTAACAAGAGTTGTGTTATAGCAAATTTGAAGGTGAGTGACATTTACAACGAGCATGGTATAAAGTTAAATAGGTTAGGAACAGGAATAACCAGCACATTTAGGTTTTATCTGTTATATTCGAACTGTATTCTATTCTGTATGCAAGAATTTGAAAGGTATAATCACTTCCTTCCTAGCTTTTGCTTTGAGGGCACTTTAGACAACTATAACGTTTAGGGCAATGCAGTGTATGGAGCCATATAGGCAAGAAAAAAAATGTGAAGATATCATTGAAATACCACAATTCCTACATCTCATTCCTGTCCTAGAACACAGCCATGCCATCAAAAATTCTCTAAGTCTTGCGGATCTCCTAACCCTAACCCTAGCTTTAGGTTTGCAGTTAGGGTTAGAGTTAGGGTTCAGACTGTCTTCCAACAAATAATGCAGTCTTTCAATCATTTCAGTAGTAAATAAGCCCCAGTGAATCAAATTATTCATCTCTAAAGACTAAGCAACCTTGCCGATCCATACACAATGTATCAACAATTGTAAAATTCCGTTTATTAACAAGAGTTGTGTTATAGCAAATTTGAAGGTGAGTGACATTTACAACGAGCATGGTATCAAGTTAAATAGATTAAGAACAAGTATAACTGGCACTTTTAGGTTTTATCTGTTAAATTCGAAGTGCATTCAATTCTGTATGCAAGAATTTAAGAGGTACAATCACTTCTTTCCAAGCTGTTGCTTTGAGGGCACTTTAGACAACATCCACATATAGGGCAATACAGTGATTGGAGCCATATAGGTCAGAACAAAAATGTGAAGATATCAATGAAATACCACAATTCCTAAATTACATTCCTGTCCTAGAACACAGCCATGCCATCACAAATTCTCTAAGTTTTGTACAACTCCTAACCCTAACCCTAGCTTTAGGTTTGGGGCTAGGGTTAGAGTTAGGTTTCAGACTGTCTTCCTGAAATGAATGCAGTCTTTCAATCATTTCAGTGGTAAATAGACCACAATGAATCAAATGATTCATCTCTAAAGACTAAGCAACCTTGCCGATCCATAGAGAGTGTATCAACAATTGTAAAATTCTGTTTATTAACAAGAGTTGTGTTATAGCAAATTTGAAGGTGAGTGACATTTACAACGAGCATGGTATAAAGTTAAATAGGTTAGGAACAGGAATAACCAGCACATTTAGGTTTTATCTGTTATATTCGAACTGCATTCTATTCTGTATGCAAGAATTTGAAAGGTATAATCACTTCCTTCCTAGCTTTTGCTTTGAGGGCACTTTAGACAACTATAACGTTTAGGGCAATGCAGTGTATGGAGCCATATAGGCAAGAAAAAAAATGTGAAGATATCATTGAAATACCACAATTCCTACATCTCATTCCTGTCCTAGAACACAGCCATGCCATCAAAAATTCTCTAAGTCTTGCGGATCTCCTAACCCTAACCCTAGCTTTAGGTTTGCAGTTAGGGTTAGAGTTAGGGTTCAGACTGTCTTCCAACAAATAATGCAGTCTTTCAATCATTTCAGTAGTAAATAAGCCCCAGTGAATCAAATTATTCATCTCTAAAGACTAAGCAACCTTGCCGATCCATACACAATGTATCAACAATTGTAAAATTCCGTTTATTAACAAGAATTGTGTTATAGCAAATTTGAAGGTGAGTGACATTTACAACGAGCATGGTATAAAGTTAAATAGATTAAGAACAAGTATAACTGGCACTTTTAGGTTTTATCTGTTAAATTCGAAGTGCATTCAATTCTGTATGCAAGAATTTAAGAGGTACAATCACTTCTTTCCAAGCTGTTGCTTTGAGGGCACTTTAGACAACATCCACATATAGGGCAATACAGTGATTGGAGCCATATAGGTCAGAACAAAAATGTGAAGATATCAATGAAATACCACAATTGCTAAATTACATTCCTGTCCTAGAACACAGCCATGCCATCACAAATTCTCTAAGTTTTGTACAACTCCTAACCCTAACCCTAGCTTTAGGTTTGGGGCTAGGGTTAGAGTTAGGTTTCAGACTGTCTTCCTGAAATGAATGCAGTCTTTCAATCATTTCAGTGGTAAATAGACCACAATGAATCAAATGATTCATCTCTAAAGACTAAGCAACCTTGCCGATCCATAGAGAGTGTATCAACAATTGTAAAATTCTGTTTATTAACAAGAGTTGTGTTATAGCAAATTTGAAGGTGAGTGACATTTACAACGAGCATGGTATAAAGTTAAATAGGTTAGGAACAGGAATAACCAGCACATTTAGGTTTTATCTGTTATATTCGAACTGCATTCTATTCTGTATGCAAGAATTTGAAAGGTATAATCACTTCCTTCCTAGCTTTTGCTTTGAGGGCACTTTAGACAACTATAACGTTTAGGGCAATGCAGTGTATGGAGCCATATAGGCAAGAAAAAAAATGTGAAGATATCATTGAAATACCACAATTCCTACATCTCATTCCTGTCCTAGAACACAGCCATGCCATCAAAAATTCTCTAAGTCTTGCGGATCTCCTAACCCTAACCCTAGCTTTAGGTTTGCAGTTAGGGTTAGAGTTAGGGTTCAGACTGTCTTCCAACAAATAATGCAGTCTTTCAATCATTTCAGTAGTAAATAAGCCCCAGTGAATCAAATTATTCATCTCTAAAGACTAAGCAACCTTGCCGATCCATACACAATGTATCAACAATTGTAAAATTCCGTTTATTAACAAGAATTGTGTTATAGCAAATTTGAAGGTGAGTGACATTTACAACGAGCATGGTATAAAGTTAAATAGATTAAGAACAAGTATAACTGGCACTTTTAGGTTTTATCTGTTAAATTCGAAGTGCATTCAATTCTGTATGCAAGAATTTAAGAGGTACAATCACTTCTTTCCAAGCTGTTGCTTTGAGGGCACTTTAGACAACATCCACATATAGGGCAATACAGTGATTGGAGCCATATAGGTCAGAACAAAAATGTGAAGATATCAATGAAATACCACAATTCCTAAATTACATTCCTGTCCTAGAACACAGCCATGCCATCACAAATTCTCTAAGTTTTGTACAACTCCTAACCCTAACCCTAGCTTTAGGTTTGGGGCTAGGGTTAGAGTTAGGTTTCAGACTGTCTTCCTGAAATGAATGCAGTCTTTCAATCATTTCAGTGGTAAATAGACCACAATGAATCAAATGATTCATCTCTAAAGACTAAGCAACCTTGCCGATCCATGGAGAGTGTATCAACAATTGTAAAATTCTGTTTATTAACAAGAGTTGTGTTATAGCAAATTTGAAGGTGAGTGACATTTACAACGAGCATGGTATAAAGTTAAATAGGTTAGGAACAGGAATAACCAGCACATTTAGGTTTTATCTGTTATATTCGAACTGCATTCTATTCTGTATGCAAGAATTTGAAAGGTATAATCACTTCCTTCCTAGCTTTTGCTTTGAGGGCACTTTAGACAACTATAACGTTTAGGGCAATGCAGTGTATGGAGCCATATAGGCAAGAAAAAAAATGTGAAGATATCATTGAAATACCACAATTCCTACATCTCATTCCTGTCCTAGAACACAGCCATGCCATCAAAAATTCTCTAAGTCTTGCGGATCTCCTAACCCTAACCCTAGCTTTAGGTTTGCAGTTAGGGTTAGAGTTAGGGTTCAGACTGTCTTCCAACAAATAATGCAGTCTTTCAATCATTTCAGTAGTAAATAAGCCCCAGTGAATCAAATTATTCATCTCTAAAGACTAAGCAACCTTGCCGATCCATACACAATGTATCAACAATTGTAAAATTCCGTTTATTAACAAGAATTGTGTTATAGCAAATTTGAAGGTGAGTGACATTTACAACGAGCATGGTATAAAGTTAAATAGATTAAGAACAAGTATAACTGGCACTTTTAGGTTTTATCTGTTAAATTCGAAGTGCATTCAATTCTGTATGCAAGAATTTAAGAGGTACAATCACTTCTTTCCAAGCTGTTGCTTTGAGGGCACTTTAGACAACTATAACGTTTAGGGCAATGCAGTGATTGGAGCCATATAGGTCAGAACAAAAATGTGAAGATATCAATGAAATACCACAATTCCTAAATTACATTCCTGTCCTAGAACACAGCCATGCCATCACAAATTCTCTAAGTTTTGTACAACTCCTAACCCTAACCCTAGCTTTAGGTTTGGGGCTAGGGTTAGAGTTAGGTTTCAGACTGTCTTCCTGAAATGAATGCAGTCTTTCAATCATTTCAGTGGTAAATAGACCACAATGAATCAAATGATTCATCTCTAAAGACTAAGCAACCTTGCCGATCCATGGAGAGTGTATCAACAATTGTAAAATTCTGTTTATTAACAAGAATTGTGTTATAGCAAATTTGAAGGTGAGTGACATTTACAACGAGCATGGTATAAAGTTAAATAGGTTAGGAACAGGAATAACCAGCACATTTAGGTTTTATCTGTTATATTCGAACTGTATTCTATTCTGTATGCAAGAATTTGAAAGGTATAATCACTTCCTTCCTAGCTTTTGCTTTGAGGGCACTTTAGACAACTATAACGTTTAGGGCAATGCAGTGTATGGAGCCATATAGGCAAGAAAAAAAATGTGAAGATATCATTGAAATACCACAATTCCTACATCTCATTCCTGTCCTAGAACACAGCCATGCCATCAAAAATTCTCTAAGTCTTGCGGATCTCCTAACCCTAACCCTAGCTTTAGGTTTGCAGTTAGGGTTAGAGTTAGGGTTCAGACTGTCTTCCAACAAATAATGCAGTCTTTCAATCATTTCAGTAGTAAATAAGCCCCAGTGAATCAAATTATTCATCTCTAAAGACTAAGCAACCTTGCCGATCCATAGAGAGTGTATCAACAATTGTAAAATTCTGTTTATTAACAAGAGTTGTGTTATAGCAAATTTGAAGGTGAGTGACATTTACAACGAGCATGGTATAAAGTTAAATAGATTAAGAACAAGTATAACTGGCACTTTTAGGTTTTATCTGTTAAATTCGAAGTGCATTCAATTCTGTATGCAAGAATTTAAGAGGTACAATCACTTCTTTCCAAGCTGTTGCTTTGAGGGCACTTTAGACAACATCCACATATAGGGCAATACAGTGATTGGAGCCATATAGGTCAGAACAAAAATGTGAAGATATCAATGAAATACCACAATTCCTAAATTACATTCCTGTCCTAGAACACAGCCATGCCATCACAAATTCTCTAAGTTTTGTACAACTCCTAACCCTAACCCTAGCTTTAGGTTTGGGGCTAGGGTTAGAGTTAGGTTTCAGACTGTCTTCCTAAAATGAATGCAGTCTTTCAATCATTTCAGTGGTAAATAGACCACAATGAATCAAATGATTCATCTCTAAAGACTAAGCAACCTTGCCGATCCATAGAGAGTGTATCAACAATTGTAAAATTCTGTTTATTAACAAGAGTTGTGTTATAGCAAATTTGAAGGTGAGTGACATTTACAACGAGCATGGTATAAAGTTAAATAGGTTAGGAACAGGAATAACCAGCACATTTAGGTTTTATCTGTTATATTCGAACTGCATTCTATTCTGTATGCAAGAATTTGAAAGGTATAATCACTTCCTTCCTAGCTTTTGCTTTGAGGGCACTTTAGACAACTATAACGTTTAGGGCAATGCAGTGTATGGAGCCATATAGGCAAGAAAAAAAATGTGAAGATATCATTGAAATACCACAATTCCTACATCTCATTCCTGTCCTAGAACACAGCCATGCCATCAAAAATTCTCTAAGTCTTGCGGATCTCCTAACCCTAACCCTAGCTTTAGGTTTGCAGTTAGGGTTAGAGTTAGGGTTCAGACTGTCTTCCAACAAATAATGCAGTCTTTCAATCATTTCAGTAGTAAATAAGCCCCAGTGAATCAAATTATTCATCTCTAAAGACTAAGCAACCTTGCCGATCCATAGAGAGTGTATCAACAATTGTAAAATTCCGTTTATTAACAAGAATTGTGTTATAGCAAATTTGAAGGTGAGTGACATTTACAACGAGCATGGTATAAAGTTAAATAGATTAAGAACAAGTATAACTGGCACTTTTAGGTTTTATCTGTTAAATTCGAAGTGCATTCAATTCTGTATGCAAGAATTTAAGAGGTACAATCACTTCTTTCCAAGCTGTTGCTTTGAGGGCACTTTAGACAACATCCACATATAGGGCAATACAGTGATTGGAGCCATATAGGTCAGAACAAAAATGTGAAGATATCAATGAAATACCACAATTCCTAAATTACATTCCTGTCCTAGAACACAGCCATGCCATCACAAATTCTCTAAGTTTTGTACAACTCCTAACCCTAACCCTAGCTTTAGGTTTGGGGCTAGGGTTAGAGTTAGGTTTCAGACTGTCTTCCTGAAATGAATGCAGTCTTTCAATCATTTCAGTGGTAAATAGACCACAATGAATCAAATGATTCATCTCTAAAGACTAAGCAACCTTGCCGATCCATGGAGAGTGTATCAACAATTGTAAAATTCTGTTTATTAACAAGAGTTGTGTTATAGCAAATTTGAAGGTGAGTGACATTTACAACGAGCATGGTATAAAGTTAAATAGGTTAGGAACAGGAATAACCAGCACATTTAGGTTTTATCTGTTATATTCGAACTGCATTCTATTCTGTATGCAAGAATTTGAAAGGTATAATCACTTCCTTCCTAGCTTTTGCTTTGAGGGCACTTTAGACAACTATAACGTTTAGGGCAATGCAGTGTATGGAGCCATATAGGCAAGAAAAAAAATGTGAAGATATCATTGAAATACCACAATTCCTACATCTCATTCCTGTCCTAGAACACAGCCATGCCATCAAAAATTCTCTAAGTCTTGCGGATCTCCTAACCCTAACCCTAGCTTTAGGTTTGCAGTTAGGGTTAGAGTTAGGGTTCAGACTGTCTTCCAACAAATAATGCAGTCTTTCAATCATTTCAGTAGTAAATAAGCCCCAGTGAATCAAATTATTCATCTCTAAAGACTAAGCAACCTTGCCGATCCATAGAGAGTGTATCAACAATTGTAAAATTCTGTTTATTAACAAGAGTTGTGTTATAGCAAATTTGAAGGTGAGTGACATTTACAACGAGCATGGTATAAAGTTAAATAGATTAAGAACAAGTATAACTGGCACTTTTAGGTTTTATCTGTTAAATTCGAAGTGCATTCAATTCTGTATGCAAGAATTTAAGAGGTACAATCACTTCTTTCCAAGCTGTTGCTTTGAGGGCACTTTAGACAACATCCACATATAGGGCAATACAGTGATTGGAGCCATATAGGTCAGAACAAAAATGTGAAGATATCATTGAAATACCACAATTCCTACATCTCATTCCTGTCCTAGAACACAGCCATGCCATCAAAAATTCTCTAAGTCTTGCGGATCTCCTAACCCTAACCCTAGCTTTAGGTTTGCAGTTAGGGTTAGAGTTAGGGTTCAGACTGTCTTCCAACAAATAATGCAGTCTTTCAATCATTTCAGTAGTAAATAAGCCCCAGTGAATCAAATTATTCATCTCTAAAGACTAAGCAACCTTGCCGATCCATACACAATGTATCAACAATTGTAAAATTCCGTTTATTAACAAGAGTTGTGTTATAGCAAATTTGAAGGTGAGTGACATTTACAACGAGCATGGTATCAAGTTAAATAGATTAAGAACAAGTATAACTGGCACTTTTAGGTTTTATCTGTTAAATTCGAAGTGCATTCAATTCTGTATGCAAGAATTTAAGAGGTACAATCACTTCTTTCCAAGCTGTTGCTTTGAGGGCACTTTAGACAACATCCACATATAGGGCAATACAGTGATTGGAGCCATATAGGTCAGAACAAAAATGTGAAGATATCAATGAAATACCACAATTCCTAAATTACATTCCTGTCCTAGAACACAGCCATGCCATCACAAATTCTCTAAGTTTTGTACAACTCCTAACCCTAACCCTAGCTTTAGGTTTGGGGCTAGGGTTAGAGTTAGGTTTCAGACTGTCTTCCTGAAATGAATGCAGTCTTTCAATCATTTCAGTGGTAAATAGACCACAATGAATCAAATGATTCATCTCTAAAGACTAAGCAACCTTGCCGATCCATAGAGAGTGTATCAACAATTGTAAAATTCTGTTTATTAACAAGAGTTGTGTTATAGCAAATTTGAAGGTGAGTGACATTTACAACGAGCATGGTATAAAGTTAAATAGGTTAGGAACAGGAATAACCAGCACATTTAGGTTTTATCTGTTATATTCGAACTGCATTCTATTCTGTATGCAAGAATTTGAAAGGTATAATCACTTCCTTCCTAGCTTTTGCTTTGAGGGCACTTTAGACAACTATAACGTTTAGGGCAATGCAGTGTATGGAGCCATATAGGCAAGAAAAAAAATGTGAAGATATCATTGAAATACCACAATTCCTACATCTCATTCCTGTCCTAGAACACAGCCATGCCATCAAAAATTCTCTAAGTCTTGCGGATCTCCTAACCCTAACCCTAGCTTTAGGTTTGCAGTTAGGGTTAGAGTTAGGGTTCAGACTGTCTTCCAACAAATAATGCAGTCTTTCAATCATTTCAGTAGTAAATAAGCCCCAGTGAATCAAATTATTCATCTCTAAAGACTAAGCAACCTTGCCGATCCATAGAGAGTGTATCAACAATTGTAAAATTCCGTTTATTAACAAGAATTGTGTTATAGCAAATTTGAAGGTGAGTGACATTTACAACGAGCATGGTATAAAGTTAAATAGATTAAGAACAAGTATAACTGGCACTTTTAGGTTTTATCTGTTAAATTCGAAGTGCATTCAATTCTGTATGCAAGAATTTAAGAGGTACAATCACTTCTTTCCAAGCTGTTGCTTTGAGGGCACTTTAGACAACATCCACATATAGGGCAATACAGTGATTGGAGCCATATAGGTCAGAACAAAAATGTGAAGATATCAATGAAATACCACAATTCCTAAATTACATTCCTGTCCTAGAACACAGCCATGCCATCACAAATTCTCTAAGTTTTGTACAACTCCTAACCCTAACCCTAGCTTTAGGTTTGGGGCTAGGGTTAGAGTTAGGTTTCAGACTGTCTTCCTGAAATGAATGCAGTCTTTCAATCATTTCAGTGGTAAATAGACCACAATGAATCAAATGATTCATCTCTAAAGACTAAGCAACCTTGCCGATCCATGGAGAGTGTATCAACAATTGTAAAATTCTGTTTATTAACAAGAGTTGTGTTATAGCAAATTTGAAGGTGAGTGACATTTACAACGAGCATGGTATAAAGTTAAATAGGTTAGGAACAGGAATAACCAGCACATTTAGGTTTTATCTGTTATATTCGAACTGCATTCTATTCTGTATGCAAGAATTTGAAAGGTATAATCACTTCCTTCCTAGCTTTTGCTTTGAGGGCACTTTAGACAACTATAACGTTTAGGGCAATGCAGTGTATGGAGCCATATAGGCAAGAAAAAAAATGTGAAGATATCATTGAAATACCACAATTCCTACATCTCATTCCTGTCCTAGAACACAGCCATGCCATCAAAAATTCTCTAAGTCTTGCGGATCTCCTAACCCTAACCCTAGCTTTAGGTTTGCAGTTAGGGTTAGAGTTAGGGTTCAGACTGTCTTCCAACAAATAATGCAGTCTTTCAATCATTTCAGTAGTAAATAAGCCCCAGTGAATCAAATTATTCATCTCTAAAGACTAAGCAACCTTGCCGATCCATAGAGAGTGTATCAACAATTGTAAAATTCTGTTTATTAACAAGAGTTGTGTTATAGCAAATTTGAAGGTGAGTGACATTTACAACGAGCATGGTATAAAGTTAAATAGATTAAGAACAAGTATAACTGGCACTTTTAGGTTTTATCTGTTAAATTCGAAGTGCATTCAGTTCTGTATGCAAGAATTTAAGAGGTACAATCACTTCTTTCCAAGCTGTTGCTTTGAGGGCACTTTAGACAACATCCACATATAGGGCAATACAGTGATTGGAGCCATATAGGTCAGAACAAAAATGTGAAGATATCATTGAAATACCACAATTCCTACATCTCATTCCTGTCCTAGAACACAGCCATGCCATCAAAAATTCTCTAAGTCTTGCGGATCTCCTAACCCTAACCCTAGCTTTAGGTTTGCAGTTAGGGTTAGAGTTAGGGTTCAGACTGTCTTCCAACAAATAATGCAGTCTTTCAATCATTTCAGTAGTAAATAAGCCCCAGTGAATCAAATTATTCATCTCTAAAGACTAAGCAACCTTGCCGATCCATACACAATGTATCAACAATTGTAAAATTCCGTTTATTAACAAGAGTTGTGTTATAGCAAATTTGAAGGTGAGTGACATTTACAACGAGCATGGTATCAAGTTAAATAGATTAAGAACAAGTATAACTGGCACTTTTAGGTTTTATCTGTTAAATTCGAAGTGCATTCAATTCTGTATGCAAGAATTTAAGAGGTACAATCACTTCTTTCCAAGCTGTTGCTTTGAGGGCACTTTAGACAACATCCACATATAGGGCAATACAGTGATTGGAGCCATATAGGTCAGAACAAAAATGTGAAGATATCAATGAAATACCACAATTCCTAAATTACATTCCTGTCCTAGAACACAGCCATGCCATCACAAATTCTCTAAGTTTTGTACAACTCCTAACCCTAACCCTAGCTTTAGGTTTGGGGCTAGGGTTAGAGTTAGGTTTCAGACTGTCTTCCTGAAATGAATGCAGTCTTTCAATCATTTCAGTGGTAAATAGACCACAATGAATCAAATGATTCATCTCTAAAGACTAAGCAACCTTGCCGATCCATGGAGAGTGTATCAACAATTGTAAAATTCTGTTTATTAACAAGAGTTGTGTTATAGCAAATTTGAAGGTGAGTGACATTTACAACGAGCATGGTATAAAGTTAAATAGGTTAGGAACAGGAATAACCAGCACATTTAGGTTTTATCTGTTATATTCGAACTGCATTCTATTCTGTATGCAAGAATTTGAAAGGTATAATCACTTCCTTCCTAGCTTTTGCTTTGAGGGCACTTTAGACAACTATAACGTTTAGGGCAATGCAGTGTATGGAGCCATATAGGCAAGAAAAAAAATGTGAAGATATCATTGAAATACCACAATTCCTACATCTCATTCCTGTCCTAGAACACAGCCATGCCATCAAAAATTCTCTAAGTCTTGCGGATCTCCTAACCCTAACCCTAGCTTTAGGTTTGCAGTTAGGGTTAGAGTTAGGGTTCAGACTGTCTTCCAACAAATAATGCAGTCTTTCAATCATTTCAGTAGTAAATAAGCCCCAGTGAATCAAATTATTCATCTCTAAAGACTAAGCAACCTTGCCGATCCATAGAGAGTGTATCAACAATTGTAAAATTCCGTTTATTAACAAGAGTTGTGTTATAGCAAATTTGAAGGTGAGTGACATTTACAACGAGCATGGTATAAAGTTAAATAGATTAAGAACAAGTATAACTGGCACTTTTAGGTTTTATCTGTTAAATTCGAAGTGCATTCAATTCTGTATGCAAGAATTTAAGAGGTACAATCACTTCTTTCCAAGCTGTTGCTTTGAGGGCACTTTAGACAACATCCACATATAGGGCAATACAGTGATTGGAGCCATATAGGTCAGAACAAAAATGTGAAGATATCAATGAAATACCACAATTCCTAAATTACATTCCTGTCCTAGAACACAGCCATGCCATCACAAATTCTCTAAGTTTTCTACAACTCCTAACCCTAACCCTAGCTTTAGGTTTGGGGCTAGGGTTAGAGTTAGGTTTCAGACTGTCTTCCTGAAATGAATGCAGTCTTTCAATCATTTCAGTGGTAAATAGACCACAATGAATCAAATGATTCATCTCTAAAGACTAAGCAACCTTGCCGATCCATACACAATTTATCAACAATTGTAAAATTCCATTTATTAACAAGAATTGTGTTATAGCAAATTTGAAGGTGAGTGACATTTACAACGAGCATGGTATAAAGTTAAATAGATTAAGAACAAGTATAACTGGCACTTTTAGGTTTTATCTGTTAAATTCGAAGTGCATTCAATTCTGTATGCAAGAATTTAAGAGGTACAATCACTTCTTTCCAAGCTGTTGCTTTGAGGGCACTTTAGACAACATCCACATATAGGGCAATACAGTGATTGGAGCCATATAGGTCAGAACAAAAATGTGAAGATATCAATGAAATACCACAATTCCTAAATTACATTCCTGTCCTAGAACACAGCCATGCCATCACAAATTCTCTAAGTTTTGTACAACTCCTAACCCTAACCCTAGCTTTAGGTTTGGGGCTAGGGTTAGAGTTAGGTTTCAGACTGTCTTCCTGAAATGAATGCAGTCTTTCAATCATTTCAGTGGTAAATAGACCACAATGAATCAAATGATTCATCTCTAAAGACTAAGCAACCTTGCCGATCCATAGAGAGTGTATCAACAATTGTAAAATTCTGTTTATTAACAAGAGTTGTGTTATAGCAAATTTGAAGGTGAGTGACATTTACAACGAGCATGGTATAAAGTTAAATAGGTTAGGAACAGGAATAACCAGCACATTTAGGTTTTATCTGTTATATTCGAACTGCATTCTATTCTGTATGCAAGAATTTGAAAGGTATAATCACTTCCTTCCTAGCTTTTGCTTTGAGGGCACTTTAGACAACTATAACGTTTAGGGCAATGCAGTGTATGGAGCCATATAGGCAAGAAAAAAAATGTGAAGATATCATTGAAATACCACAATTCCTACATCTCATTCCTGTCCTAGAACACAGCCATGCCATCAAAAATTCTCTAAGTCTTGCGGATCTCCTAACCCTAACCCTAGCTTTAGGTTTGCAGTTAGGGTTAGAGTTAGGGTTCAGACTGTCTTCCAACAAATAATGCAGTCTTTCAATCATTTCAGTAGTAAATAAGCCCCAGTGAATCAAATTATTCATCTCTAAAGACTAAGCAACCTTGCCGATCCATACACAATGTATCAACAATAGTAAAATTCCGTTTATTAACAAGAGTTGTGTTATAGCAAATTTGAAGGTGAGTGACATTTACAACGAGCATGGTATAAAGTTAAATAGATTAAGAACAAGTATAACTGGCACTTTTAGGTTTTATCTGTTAAAATCGAAGTGCATTCAATTCTGTATGCAAGAATTTAAGAGGTACAATCACTTCTTTCCAAGCTGTTGCTTTGAGGGCACTTTAGACAACATCCACATATAGGGCAATACAGTGATTGGAGCCATATAGGTCAGAACAAAAATGTGAAGATATCATTGAAATACCACAATTCCTACATCTCATTCCTGTCCTAGAACACAGCCATGCCATCAAAAATTCTCTAAGTCTTGCGGATCTCCTAACCCTAACCCTAGCTTTAGGTTTGCAGTTAGGGTTAGAGTTAGGGTTCAGACTGTCTTCCAACAAATAATGCAGTCTTTCAATCATTTCAGTAGTAAATAAGCCCCAGTGAATCAAATTATTCATCTCTAAAGACTAAGCAACCTTGCCGATCCATAGAGAGTGTATCAACAATTGTAAAATTCTGTTTATTAACAAGAGTTGTGTTATAGCAAATTTGAAGGTGATTGACATTTACAACGAGCATGGTATAAAGTTAAATAGATTAAGAACAAGTATAACTGGCACTTTTAGGTTTTATCTGTTAAATTCGAAGTGCATTCAATTCTGTATGCAAGAATTTAAGAGGTACAATCACTTCTTTCCAAGCTGTTGCTTTGAGGGCACTTTAGACAACATCCACATATAGGGCAATACAGTGATTGGAGCCATATAGGTCAGAACAAAAATGTGAAGATATCAATGAAATACCACAATTCCTAAATTACATTCCTGTCCTAGAACACAGCCATGCCATCACAAATTCTCTAAGTTTTGTACAACTCCTAACCCTAACCCTAGCTTTAGGTTTGGGGCTAGGGTTAGAGTTAGGTTTCAGACTGTCTTCCTAAAATGAATGCAGTCTTTCAATCATTTCAGTGGTAAATAGACCACAATGAATCAAATGATTCATCTCTAAAGACTAAGCAACCTTGCCGATCCATAGAGAGTGTATCAACAATTGTAAAATTCTGTTTATTAACAAGAGTTGTGTTATAGCAAATTTGAAGGTGAGTGACATTTACAACGAGCATGGTATAAAGTTAAATAGGTTAGGAACAGGAATAACCAGCACATTTAGGTTTTATCTGTTATATTCGAACTGCATTCTATTCTGTATGCAAGAATTTGAAAGGTATAATCACTTCCTTCCTAGCTTTTGCTTTGAGGGCACTTTAGACAACTATAACGTTTAGGGCAATGCAGTGTATGGAGCCATATAGGCAAGAAAAAAAATGTGAAGATATCATTGAAATACCACAATTCCTACATCTCATTCCTGTCCTAGAACACAGCCATGCCATCAAAAATTCTCTAAGTCTTGCGGATCTCCTAACCCTAACCCTAGCTTTAGGTTTGCAGTTAGGGTTAGAGTTAGGGTTCAGACTGTCTTCCAACAAATAATGCAGTCTTTCAATCATTTCAGTAGTAAATAAGCCCCAGTGAATCAAATTATTCATCTCTAAAGACTAAGCAACCTTGCCGATCCATACACAATGTATCAACAATTGTAAAATTCCGTTTATTAACAAGAATTGTGTTATAGCAAATTTGAAGGTGAGTGACATTTACAACGAGCATGGTATAAAGTTAAATAGATTAAGAACAAGTATAACTGGCACTTTTAGGTTTTATCTGTTAAATTCGAAGTGCATTCAATTCTGTATGCAAGAATTTAAGAGGTACAATCACTTCTTTCCAAGCTGTTGCTTTGAGGGCACTTTAGACAACATCCACATATAGGGCAATACAGTGATTGGAGCCATATAGGTCAGAACAAAAATGTGAAGATATCAATGAAATGCCACAATTCCTAAATTACATTCCTGTCCTAGAACACAGCCATGCCATCACAAATTCTCTAAGTTTTGTACAACTCCTAACCCTAACCCTAGCTTTAGGTTTGGGGCTAGGGTTAGAGTTAGGTTTCAGACTGTCTTCCTGAAATGAATGCAGTCTTTCAATCATTTCAGTGGTAAATAGACCACAATGAATCAAATGATTCATCTCTAAAGACTAAGCAACCTTGCCGATCCATGGAGAGTGTATCAACAATTGTAAAATTCTGTTTATTAACAAGAGTTGTGTTATAGCAAATTTGAAGGTGAGTGACATTTACAACGAGCATGGTATAAAGTTAAATAGGTTAGGAACAGGAATAACCAGCACATTTAGGTTTTATCTGTTATATTCGAACTGCATTCTATTCTGTATGCAAGAATTTGAAAGGTATAATCACTTCCTTCCTAGCTTTTGCTTTGAGGGCACTTTAGACAACTATAACGTTTAGGGCAATGCAGTGTATGGAGCCATATAGGCAAGAAAAAAAATGTGAAGATATCATTGAAATACCACAATTCCTACATCTCATTCCTGTCCTAGAACACAGCCATGCCATCAAAAATTCTCTAAGTCTTGCGGATCTCCTAACCCTAACCCTAGCTTTAGGTTTGCAGTTAGGGTTAGAGTTAGGGTTCAGACTGTCTTCCAACAAATAATGCAGTCTTTCAATCATTTCAGTAGTAAATAAGCCCCAGTGAATCAAATTATTCATCTCTAAAGACTAAGCAACCTTGCCGATCCATACACAATGTATCAACAATTGTAAAATTCCGTTTATTAACAAGAATTGTGTTATAGCAAATTTGAAGGTGAGTGACATTTACAACGAGCATGGTATAAAGTTAAATAGATTAAGAACAAGTATAACTGGCACTTTTAGGTTTTATCTGTTAAATTCGAAGTGCATTCAATTCTGTATGCAAGAATTTAAGAGATACAATCACTTCTTTCCAAGCTGTTGCTTTGAGGGCACTTTAGACAACATCCACATATAGGGCAATACAGTGATTGGAGCCATATAGGTCAGAACAAAAATGTGAAGATATCAATGAAATACCACAATTCCTAAATTACATTCCTGTCCTAGAACACAGCCATGCCATCACAAATTCTCTAAGTTTTGTACAACTCCTAACCCTAACCCTAGCTTTAGGTTTGGGGCTAGGGTTAGAGTTAGGTTTCAGACTGTCTTCCTGAAATGAATGCAGTCTTTCAATCATTTCAGTGGTAAATAGACCACAATGAATCAAATGATTCATCTCTAAAGACTAAGCAACCTTGCCGATCCATGGAGAGTGTATCAACAATTGTAAAATTCTGTTTATTAACAAGAGTTGTGTTATAGCAAATTTGAAGGTGAGTGACATTTACAACGAGCATGGTATAAAGTTAAATAGGTTAGGAACAGGAATAACCAGCACATTTAGGTTTTATCTGTTATATTCGAACTGCATTCTATTCTGTATGCAAGAATTTGAAAGGTATAATCACTTCCTTCCTAGCTTTTGCTTTGAGGGCACTTTAGACAACTATAACGTTTAGGGCAAAGCAGTGTATGGAGCCATATAGGCAAGAAAAAAAATGTGAAGATATCATTGAAATACCACAATTCCTACATCTCATTCCTGTCCTAGAACACAGCCATGCCATCAAAAATTCTCAAAGTCTTGCGGATCTCCTAACCCTAACCCTAGCTTTAGGTTTGCAGTTAGGGTTAGAGTTAGGGTTCAGACTGTCTTCCAACAAATAATGCAGTCTTTCAATCATTTCAGTAGTAAATAAGCCCCAGTGAATCAAATTATTCATCTCTAAAGACTAAGCAACCTTGCCGATCCATAGAGAGTGTATCAACAATTGTAAAATTCCGTTTATTAACAAGAGTTGTGTTATAGCAAATTTGAAGGTGAGTGACATTTACAACGAGCATGGTATAAAGTTAAATAGATTAAGAACAAGTATAACTGGCACTTTTAGGTTTTATCTGTTAAATTCGAAGTGCATTCAATTCTGTATGCAAGAATTTAAGAGGTACAATCACTTCTTTCCAAGCTGTTGCTTTGAGGGCACTTTAGACAACATCCACATATAGGGCAATACAGTGATTGGAGCCATATAGGTCAGAACAAAAATGTGAAGATATCAATGAAATACCACAATTCCTAAATTACATTCCTGTCCTAGAACACAGCCATGCCATCACAAATTCTCTAAGTTTTGTACAACTCCTAACCCTAACCCTAGCTTTAGGTTTGGGGCTAGGGTTAGAGTTAGGTTTCAGACTGTCTTCCTGAAATGAATGCAGTCTTTCAATCATTTCAGTGGTAAATAGACCACAATGAATCAAATGATTCATCTCTAAAGACTAAGCAACCTTGCCGATCCATAGAGAGTGTATCAACAATTGTAAAATTCTGTTTATTAACAAGAGTTGTGTTATAGCAAATTTGAAGGTGAGTGACATTTACAACGAGCATGGTATAAAGTTAAATAGGTTAGGAACAGGAATAACCAGCACATTTAGGTTTTATCTGTTATATTCGAACTGCATTCTATTCTGTATGCAAGAATTTGAAAGGTATAATCACTTCCTTCCTAGCTTTTGCTTTGAGGGCACTTTAGACAACTATAACGTTTAGGGCAATGCAGTGTATGGAGCCATATAGGCAAGAAAAAAAATGTGAAGATATCATTGAAATACCACAATTCCTACATCTCATTCCTGTCCTAGAACACAGCCATGCCATCAAAAATTCTCTAAGTCTTGCGGATCTCCTAACCCTAACCCTAGCTTTAGGTTTGCAGTTAGGGTTAGAGTTAGGGTTCAGACTGTCTTCCAACAAATAATGCAGTCTTTCAATCATTTCAGTAGTAAATAAGCCCCAGTGAATCAAATTATTCATCTCTAAAGACTAAGCAACCTTGCCGATCCATAGAGAGTGTATCAACAATTGTAAAATTCCGTTTATTAACAAGAGTTGTGTTATAGCAAATTTGAAGGTGAGTGACATTTACAACGAGCATGGTATAAAGTTAAATAGATTAAGAACAAGTATAACTGGCACTTTTAGGTTTTATCTGTTAAATTCGAAGTGCATTCAATTCTGTATGCAAGAATTTAAGAGGTACAATCACTTCTTTCCAAGCTGTTGCTTTGAGGGCACTTTAGACAACATCCACATATAGGGCAATACAGTGATTGGAGCCATATAGGTCAGAACAAAAATGTGAAGATATCAATGAAATACCACAATTCCTAAATTACATTCCTGTCCTAGAACACAGCCATGCCATCACAAATTCTCTAAGTTTTCTACAACTCCTAACCCTAACCCTAGCTTTAGGTTTGGGGCTAGGGTTAGAGTTAGGTTTCAGACTGTCTTCCTGAAATGAATGCAGTCTTTCAATCATTTCAGTGGTAAATAGACCACAATGAATCAAATGATTCATCTCTAAAGACTAAGCAACCTTGCCGATCCATACACAATGTATCAACAATTGTAAAATTCCGTTTATTAACAAGAGTTGTGTTATAGCAAATTTGAAGGTGAGTGACATTTACAACGAGCATGGTATAAAGTTAAATAGATTAAGAACAAGTATAACTGGCACTTTTAGGTTTTATCTGTTAAATTCGAAGTGCATTCAATTCTGTATGCAAGAATTTAAGAGGTACAATCACTTCTTTCCAAGCTGTTGCTTTGAGGGCACTTTAGACAACATCCACATATAGGGCAATACAGTGATTGGAGCCATATAGGTCAGAACAAAAATGTGAAGATATCAATGAAATACCACAATTCCTAAATTACATTCCTGTCCTAGAACACAGCCATGCCATCACAAATTCTCTAAGTTTTGTACAACTCCTAACCCTAACCCTAGCTTTAGGTTTGGGGCTAGGGTTAGAGTTAGGTTTCAGACTGTCTTCCTGAAATGAATGCAGTCTTTCAATCATTTCAGTGGTAAATAGACCACAATGAATCAAATGATTCATCTCTAAAGACTAAGCAACCTTGCCGATCCATAGAGAGTGTATCAACAATTGTAAAATTCTGTTTATTAACAAGAGTTGTGTTATAGCAAATTTGAAGGTGAGTGACATTTACAACGAGCATGGTATAAAGTTAAATAGGTTAGGAACAGGAATAACCAGCACATTTAGGTTTTATCTGTAATATTCGAACTGCATTCTATTCTGTATGCAAGAATTTGAAAGGTATAATCACTTCCTTCCTAGCTTTTGCTTTGAGGGCACTTTAGACAACTATAACGTTTAGGGCAATGCAGTGTATGGAGCCATATAGGCAAGAAAAAAAATGTGAAGATATCATTGAAATACCACAATTCCTACATCTCATTCCTGTCCTAGAACACAGCCATGCCATCAAAAATTCTATAAGTCTTGCGGATCTCCTAACCCTAACCCTAGCTTTAGGTTTGCAGTTAGGGTTAGAGTTAGGGTTCAGACTGTCTTCCAACAAATAATGCAGTCTTTCAATCATTTCAGTAGTAAATAAGCCCCAGTGAATCAAATTATTCATCTCTAAAGACTAAGCAACCTTGCCGATCCATACACAATGTATCAACAATTGTAAAATTCCGTTTATTAACAAGAATTGTGTTATAGCAAATTTGAAGGTGAGTGACATTTACAACGAGCATGGTATAAAGTTAAATAGATTAAGAACAAGTATAACTGGCACTTTTAGGTTTTATCTGTTAAATTCGAAGTGCATTCAATTCTGTATGCAAGAATTTAAGAGGTACTATCACTTCTTTCCAAGCTGTTGCTTTGAGGGCACTTTAGACAACATCCACATATAGGGCAATACAGTGATTGGAGCCATATAGGTCAGAACAAAAATGTGAAGATATCAATGAAATACCACAATTCCTAAATTACATTCCTGTCCTAGAACACAGCCATGCCATCACAAATTCTCTAAGTTTTGTACAACTCCTAACCCTAACCCTAGCTTTAGGTTTGGGGCTAGGGTTAGAGTTAGGTTTCAGACTGTCTTCCTGAAATGAATGCAGTCTTTCAATCATTTCAGTGGTAAATAGACCACAATGAATCAAATGATTCATCTCTAAAGACTAAGCAACCTTGCCGATCCATAGAGAGTGTATCAACAATTGTAAAATTCTGTTTATTAACAAGAGTTGTGTTATAGCAAATTTGAAGGTGAGTGACATTTACAACGAGCATGGTATAAAGTTAAATAGGTTAGGAACAGGAATAACCAGCACATTTAGGTTTTATCTGTTATATTCGAACTGCATTCTATTCTGTATGCAAGAATTTGAAAGGTATAATCACTTCCTTCCTAGCTTTTGCTTTGAGGGCACTTTAGACAACTATAACGTTTAGGGCAATGCAGTGTATGGAGCCATATAGGCAAGAAAAAAAATGTGAAGATATCATTGAAATACCACAATTCCTACATCTCATTCCTGTCCTAGAACACAGCCATGCCATCAAAAATTCTCTAAGTCTTGCGGATCTCCTAACCCTAACCCTAGCTTTAGGTTTGCAGTTAGGGTTAGAGTTAGGGTTCAGACTGTCTTCCAACAAATAATGCAGTCTTTCAATCATTTCAGTAGTAAATAAGCCCCAGTGAATCAAATTATTCATCTCTAAAGACTAAGCAACCTTGCCGATCCATAGAGAGTGTATCAACAATTGTAAAATTCCGTTTATTAACAAGAGTTGTGTTATAGCAAATTTGAAGGTGAGTGACATTTACAACGAGCATGGTATAAAGTTAAATAGATTAAGAACAAGTATAACTGGCACTTTTAGGTTTTATCTGTTAAATTCGAAGTGCATTCAATTCTGTATGCAAGAATTTAAGAGGTACAATCACTTCTTTCCAAGCTGTTGCTTTGAGGGCACTTTAGACAACATCCACATATAGGGCAATACAGTGATTGGAGCCATATAGGTCAGAACAAAAATGTGAAGATATCAATGAAATACCACAATTCCTAAATTACATTCCTGTCCTAGAACACAGCCATGCCATCACAAATTCTCTAAGTTTTCTACAACTCCTAACCCTAACCCTAGCTTTAGGTTTGGGGCTAGGGTTAGAGTTAGGTTTCAGACTGTCTTCCTGAAATGAATGCAGTCTTTCAATCATTTCAGTGGTAAATAGACCACAATGAATCAAATGATTCATCTCTAAAGACTAAGCAACCTTGCCGATCCATACACAATGTATCAACAATTGTAAAATTCCATTTATTAACAAGAATTGTGTTATAGCAAATTTGAAGGTGAGTGACATTTACAACGAGCATGGTATAAAGTTAAATAGATTAAGAACAAGTATAACTGGCACTTTTAGGTTTTATCTGTTAAATTCGAAGTGCATTCAATTCTGTATGCAAGAATTTAAGAGGTACAATCACTTCTTTCCAAGCTGTTGCTTTGAGGGCACTTTAGACAACATCCACATATAGGGCAATACAGTGATTGGAGCCATATAGGTCAGAACAAAAATGTGAAGATATCAATGAAATACCACAATTCCTAAATTACATTCCTGTCCTAGAACACAGCCATGCCATCACAAATTCTCTAAGTTTTGTACAACTCCTAACCCTAACCCTAGCTTTAGGTTTGGGGCTAGGGTTAGAGTTAGGTTTCAGACTGTCTTCCTGAAATGAATGCAGTCTTTCAATCATTTCAGTGGTAAATAGACCACAATGAATCAAATGATTCATCTCTAAAGACTAAGCAACCTTGCCGATCCATAGAGAGTGTATCAACAATTGTAAAATTCTGTTTATTAACAAGAGTTGTGTTATAGCAAATTTGAAGGTGAGTGACATTTACAACGAGCATGGTATAAAGTTAAATAGGTTAGGAACAGGAATAACCAGCACATTTAGGTTTTATCTGTTATATTCGAACTGCATTCTATTCTGTATGCAAGAATTTGAAAGGTATAATCACTTCCTTCCTAGCTTTTGCTTTGAGGGCACTTTAGACAACTATAACGTTTAGGGCAATGCAGTGTATGGAGCCATATAGGCAAGAAAAAAAATGTGAAGATATCATTGAAATACCACAATTCCTACATCTCATTCCTGTCCTAGAACACAGCCATGCCATCAAAAATTCTCTAAGTCTTGCGGATCTCCTAACCCTAACCCTAGCTTTAGGTTTGCAGTTAGGGTTAGAGTTAGGGTTCAGACTGTCTTCCAACAAATAATGCAGTCTTTCAATCATTTCAGTAGTAAATAAGCCCCAGTGAATCAAATTATTCATCTCTAAAGACTAAGCAACCTTGCCGATCCATAGAGAGTGTATCAACAATTGTAAAATTCCGTTTATTAACAAGAGTTGTGTTATAGCAAATTTGAAGGTGAGTGACATTTACAACGAGCATGGTATAAAGTTAAATAGATTAAGAACAAGTATAACTGGCACTTTTAGGTTTTATCTGTTAAATTCGAAGTGCATTCAATTCTGTATGCAAGAATTTAAGAGGTACAATCACTTCTTTCCAAGCTGTTGCTTTGAGGGCACTTTAGACAACATCCACATATAGGGCAATACAGTGATTGGAGCCATATAGGTCAGAACAAAAATGTGAAGATATCAATGAAATACCACAATTCCTAAATTACATTCCTGTCCTAGAACACAGCCATGCCATCACAAATTCTCTAAGTTTTCTACAACTCCTAACCCTAACCCTAGCTTTAGGTTTGGGGCTAGGGTTAGAGTTAGGTTTCAGACTGTCTTCCTGAAATGAATGCAGTCTTTCAATCATTTCAGTGGTAAATAGACCACAATGAATCAAATGATTCATCTCTAAAGACTAAGCAACCTTGCCGATCCATACACAATGTATCAACAATTGTAAAATTCCGTTTATTAACAAGAGTTGTGTTATAGCAAATTTGAAGGTGAGTGACATTTACAACGAGCATGGTATAAAGTTAAATAGATTAAGAACAAGTATAACTGGCACTTTTAGGTTTTATCTGTTAAATTCGAAGTGCATTCAATTCTGTATGCAAGAATTTAAGAGGTACAATCACTTCTTTCCAAGCTGTTGCTTTGAGGGCACTTTAGACAACATCCACATATAGGGCAATACAGTGATTGGAGCCATATAGGTCAGAACAAAAATGTGAAGATATCAATGAAATACCACAATTCCTAAATTACATTCCTGTCCTAGAACACAGCCATGCCATCACAAATTCTCTAAGTTTTGTACAACTCCTAACCCTAACCCTAGCTTTAGGTTTGGGGCTAGGGTTAGAGTTAGGTTTCAGACTGTCTTCCTGAAATGAATGCAGTCTTTCAATCATTTCAGTGGTAAATAGACCACAATGAATCAAATGATTCATCTCTAAAGACTAAGCAACCTTGCCGATCCATAGAGAGTGTATCAACAATTGTAAAATTCTGTTTATTAACAAGAGTTGTGTTATAGCAAATTTGAAGGTGAGTGACATTTACAACGAGCATGGTATAAAGTTAAATAGGTTAGGAACAGGAATAACCAGCACATTTAGGTTTTATCTGTAATATTCGAACTGCATTCTATTCTGTATGCAAGAATTTGAAAGGTATAATCACTTCCTTCCTAGCTTTTGCTTTGAGGGCACTTTAGACAACTATAACGTTTAGGGCAATGCAGTGTATGGAGCCATATAGGCAAGAAAAAAAATGTGAAGATATCATTGAAATACCACAATTCCTACATCTCATTCCTGTCCTAGAACACAGCCATGCCATCAAAAATTCTATAAGTCTTGCGGATCTCCTAACCCTAACCCTAGCTTTAGGTTTGCAGTTAGGGTTAGAGTTAGGGTTCAGACTGTCTTCCAACAAATAATGCAGTCTTTCAATCATTTCAGTAGTAAATAAGCCCCAGTGAATCAAATTATTCATCTCTAAAGACTAAGCAACCTTGCCGATCCATACACAATGTATCAACAATTGTAAAATTCCGTTTATTAACAAGAATTGTGTTATAGCAAATTTGAAGGTGAGTGACATTTACAACGAGCATGGTATAAAGTTAAATAGATTAAGAACAAGTATAACTGGCACTTTTAGGTTTTATCTGTTAAATTCGAAGTGCATTCAATTCTGTATGCAAGAATTTAAGAGGTACTATCACTTCTTTCCAAGCTGTTGCTTTGAGGGCACTTTAGACAACATCCACATATAGGGCAATACAGTGATTGGAGCCATATAGGTCAGAACAAAAATGTGAAGATATCAATGAAATACCACAATTCCTAAATTACATTCCTGTCCTAGAACACAGCCATGCCATCACAAATTCTCTAAGTTTTGTAAAACTCCTAACCCTAACCCTAGCTTTAGGTTTGGGGCTAGGGTTAGAGTTAGGTTTCAGACTGTCTTCCTGAAATGAATGCAGTCTTTCAATCATTTCAGTGGTAAATAGACCACAATGAATCAAATGATTCATCTCTAAAGACTAAGCAACCTTGCCGATCCATAGAGAGTGTATCAACAATTGTAAAATTCTGTTTATTAACAAGAGTTGTGTTATAGCAAATTTGAAGGTGAGTGACATTTACAACGAGCATGGTATAAAGTTAAATAGGTTAGGAACAGGAATAACCAGCACATTTAGGTTTTATCTGTTATATTCGAACTGCATTCTATTCTGTATGCAAGAATTTGAAAGGTATAATCACTTCCTTCCTAGCTTTTGCTTTGAGGGCACTTTAGACAACTATAACGTTTAGGGTAATGCAGTGTATGGAGCCATATAGGCAAGAAAAAAATGTGAAGATATCATTGAAATACCACAATTCCTACATCTCATTCCTGTCCTAGAACACAGCCATGCCATCAAAAATTCTCTAAGTCTTGCGTATCTCCTAACCCTAACCCTAGCTTTAGGTTTGCAGTTAGGGTTAGAGTTAGGGTTCAGACTGTCTTCCAACAAATAATGCAGTCTTTCAATCATTTCAGTAGTAAATAAGCCCCAGTGAATCAAATTATTCATCTCTAAAGACTAAGCAACCTTGCCGATCCATACACAATGTATCAACAATTGTAAAATTCCGTTTATTAACAAGAATTGTGTTATAGCAAATTTGAAGGTGAGTGACATTTACAACGAGCATGGTATAAAGTTAAATAGATTAAGAACAAGTATAACTGGCACTTTTAGGTTTTATCTGTTAAATTCGAAGTGCATTCAATTCTGTATGCAAGAATTTAAGAGGTACAATCACTTCTTTCCAAGCTGTTGCTTTGAGGGCACTTTAGACAACATCCACATATAGGGCAATACAGTGATTGGAGCCATATAGGTCAGAACAAAAATGTGAAGATATCAATGAAATACCACAATTCCTAAATTACATTCCTGTCCTAGAACACAGCCATGCCATCACAAATTCTCTAAGTTTTGTACAACTCCTAACCCTAACCCTAGCTTTAGGTTTGGGGCTAGGGTTAGAGTTAGGTTTCAGACTGTCTTCCTGAAATGAATGCAGTCTTTCAATCATTTCAGTGGTAAATAGACCACAATGAATCAAATGATTCATCTCTAAAGACTAAGCAACCTTGCCGATCCATAGAGAGTGTATCAACAATTGTAAAATTCTGTTTATTAACAAGAGTTGGGTTATAGCAAATTTGAAGGTGAGTGACATTTACAACGAGCATGGTATAAAGTTAAATAGGTTAGGAACAGGAATAACCAGCACATTTAGGTTTTATCTGTTATATTCGAACTGCATTCTATTCTGTATGCAAGAATTTGAAAGGTATAATCACTTCCTTCCTAGCTTTTGCTTTGAGGGCACTTTAGACAACTATAACGTTTAGGGCAATGCAGTGTATGGAGCCATATAGGCAAGAAAAAAAATGTGAAGATATCATTGAAATACCACAATTCCTACATCTCATTCCTGTCCTAGAACACAGCCATGCCATCAAAAATTCTCTAAGTCTTGCAGATCTCCTAACCCTAACCCTAGCTTTAGGTTTGCAGTTAGGGTTAGAGTTAGGGTTCAGACTGTCTTCCAACAAATAATGCAGTCTTTCAATGATTTCAGTAGTAAATAAGCCCCAGTGAATCAAATTATTCATCTCTAAAGACTAAGCAACCTTGCCGATCCATACACAATGTATCAACAATTGTAAAATTCCGTTTATTAACAAGAATTGTGTTATAGCAAATTTGAAGGTGAGTGACATTTACAACGAGCATGGTATAAAGTTAAATAGATTAAGAACAAGTATAACTGGCACTTTTAGGTTTTTTCTGTTAAATTCGAAGTGCATTCAATTCTGTATGCAAGAATTTAAGAGGTACAATCACTTCTTTCCAAGCTGTTGCTTTGAGGGCACTTTAGACAACATCCACATATAGGGCAATACAGTGATTGGAGCCATATAGGTCAGAACAAAAATGTGAAGATATCAATGAAATACCACAATTCCTAAATTACATTCCTGTCCTAGAACACAGCCATGCCATCACAAATTCTCTAAGTTTTGTACAACTCCTAACCCTAACCCTAGCTTTAGGTTTGGGGCTAGGGTTAGAGTTAGGTTTCAGACTGTCTTCCTGAAATGAATGCAGTCTTTCAATCATTTCAGTGGTAAATAGACCACAATGAATCAAATGATTCATCTCTAAAGACTAAGCAACCTTGCCGATCCATAGAGAGTGTATCAACAATTGTAAAATTCTGTTTATTAACAAGAGTTGTGTTATAGCAAATTTGAAGGTGAGTGACATTTACAACGAGCATGGTATAAAGTTAAATAGGTTAGGAACAGGAATAACCAGCACATTTAGGTTTTATCTGTTATATTCGAACTGCATTCTATTCTGTATGCAAGAATTTGAAAGGTATAATCACTTCCTTCCTAGCTTTTGCTTTGAGGGCACTTTAGACAACTATAACGTTTAGGGCAATGCAGTGTATGGAGCCATATAGGCAAGAAAAAAAATGTGAAGATATCATTGAAATACCACAATTCCTACATCTCATTCCTGTCCTAGAACACAGCCATGCCATCAAAAATTCTCTAAGTCTTGCGGATCTCCTAACCCTAACCCTAGCTTTAGGTTTGCAGTTAGGGTTAGAGTTAGGGTTCAGACTGTCTTCCAACAAATAATGCAGTCTTTCAATCATTTCAGTAGTAAATAAGCCCCAGTGAATCAAATTATTCATCTCTAAAGACTAAGCAACCTTGCCGATCCATACACAATGTATCAACAATTGTAAAATTCCATTTATTAACAAGAATTGTGTTATAGCAAATTTGAAGGTGAGTGACATTTACAACGAGCATGGTATAAAGTTAAATAGATTAAGAACAAGTATAACTGGCACTTTTAGGTTTTATCTGTTAAATTCGAAGTGCATTCAATTCTGTATGCAAGAATTTAAGAGGTACAATCACTTCTTTCCAAGCTGTTGCTTTGAGGGCACTTTAGACAACATCCACATATAGGGCAATACAGTGATTGGAGCCATATAGGTCAGAACAAAAATGTGAAGATATCAATGAAATACCACAATTCCTAAATTACATTCCTGTCCTAGAACACAGCCATGCCATCACAAATTCTCTAAATTTTGTACAACTCCTAACCCTAACCCTAGCTTTAGGTTTGGGGCTAGGGTTAGAGTTAGGTTTCAGACTGTCTTCCTGAAATGAATGCAGTCTTTCAATCATTTCAGTGGTAAATAGACCACAATGAATCAAATGATTCATCTCTAAAGACTAAGCAACCTTGCCGATCCATAGAGAGTGTATCAACAATTGTAAAATTCTGTTTATTAACAAGAGTTGTGTTATAGCAAATTTGAAGGTGAGTGACATTTACAACGAGCATGGTATAAAGTTAAATAGGTTAGGAACAGGAATAACCAGCACATTTAGGTTTTATCTGTTATATTCGAACTGCATTCTATTCTGTATGCAAGAATTTGAAAGGTATAATCACTTCCTTCCTAGCTTTTGCTTTGAGGGCACTTTAGACAACTATAACGTTTAGGGCAATGCAGTGTATGGAGCCATATAGGCAAGAAAAAAAATGTGAAGATATCATTGAAATACCACAATTCCTACATCTCATTCCTGTCCTAGAACACAGCCATGCCATCAAAAATTCTCTAAGTCTTGCGGATCTCCTAACCCTAACCCTAGCTTTAGGTTTGCAGTTAGGGTTAGAGTTAGGGTTCAGACTGTCTTCCAACAAATAATGCAGTCTTTCAATCATTTCAGTAGTAAATAAGCCCCAGTGAATCAAATTATTCATCTCTAAAGACTAAGCAACCTTGCCGATCCATACACAATGTATCAACAATTGTAAAATTCCATTTATTAACAAGAATTGTGTTATAGCAAATTTGAAGGTGAGTGACATTTACAACGAGCATGGTATAAAGTTAAATAGATTAAGAACAAGTATAACTGGCACTTTTAGGTTTTATCTGTTAAATTCGAAGTGCATTCAATTCTGTATGCAAGAATTTAAGAGGTACAATCACTTCTTTCCAAGCTGTTGCTTTGAGGGCACTTTAGACAACATCCACATATAGGGCAATACAGTGATTGGAGCCATATAGGTCAGAACAAAAATGTGAAGATATCAATGAAATACCACAATTCCTAAATTACATTCCTGTCCTAGAACACAGCCATGCCATCACAAATTCTCTAAGTTTTGTACAACTCCTAACCCTAACCCTAGCTTTAGGTTTGGGGCTAGGGTTAGAGTTAGGTTTCAGACTGTCTTCCTGAAATGAATGCAGTCTTTCAATCATTTCAGTGGTAAATAGACCACAATGAATCAAATGATTCATCTCTAAAGACTAAGCAACCTTGCCGATCCATAGAGAGTGTATCAACAATTGTAAAATTCTGTTTATTAACAAGAGTTGTGTTATAGCAAATTTGAAGGTGAGTGACATTTACAACGAGCATGGTATAAAGTTAAATAGGTTAGGAACAGGAATAACCAGCACATTTAGGTTTTATCTGTTATATTCGAACTGCATTCTATTCTGTATGCAAGAATTTGAAAGGTATAATCACTTCCTTCCTAGCTTTTGCTTTGAGGGCACTTTAGACAACTATAACGTTTAGGGCAATGCAGTGTATGGAGCCATATAGGCAAGAAAAAAAATGTGAAGATATCATTGAAATACCACAATTCCTACATCTCATTCCTGTCCTAGAACACAGCCATGCCATCAAAAATTCTCTAAGTCTTGCGGATCTCCTAACCCTAACCCTAGCTTTAGGTTTGCAGTTAGGGTTAGAGTTAGGGTTCAGACTGTCTTCCAACAAATAATGCAGTCTTTCAATCATTTCAGTAGTAAATAAGCCCCAGTGAATCAAATTATTCATCTCTAAAGACTAAGCAACCTTGCCGATCCATACACAATGTATCAACAATTGTAAAATTCCGTTTATTAACAAGAATTGTGTTATAGCAAATTTGAAGGTGAGTGACATTTACAACGAGCATGGTATAAAGTTAAATAGATTAAGAACAAGTATAACTGGCACTTTTAGGTTTTATCTGTTAAATTCGAAGTGCATTCAATTCTGTATGCAAGAATTTAAGAGGTACAATCACTTCTTTCCAAGCTGTTGCTTTGAGGGCACTTTAGACAACATCCACATATAGGGCAATACAGTGATTGGAGCCATATAGGTCAGAACAAAAATGTGAAGATATCAATGAAATACCACAATTCCTAAATTACATTCCTGTCCTAGAACACAGCCATGCCATCACAAATTCTCTAAATTTTGTACAACTCCTAACCCTAACCCTAGCTTTAGGTTTGGGGCTAGGGTTAGAGTTAGGTTTCAGACTGTCTTCCTGAAATGAATGCAGTCTTTCAATCATTTCAGTGGTAAATAGACCACAATGAATCAAATGATTCATCTCTAAAGACTAAGCAACCTTGCCGATCCATAGAGAGTGTATCAACAATTGTAAAATTCTGTTTATTAACAAGAGTTGTGTTATAGCAAATTTGAAGGTGAGTGACATTTACAACGAGCATGGTATAAAGTTAAATAGGTTAGGAACAGGAATAACCAGCAAATTTAGGTTTTATCTGTTATATTCGAACTGCATTCTATTCTGTATGCAAGAATTTGAAAGGTATAATCACTTCCTTCCTAGCTTTTGCTTTGAGGGCACTTTAGACAACTATAACGTTTAGGGCAATGCAGTGTATGGAGCCATATAGGCAAGAAAAAAAATGTGAAGATATCATTGAAATACCACAATTCCTACATCTCATTCCTGTCCTAGAACACAGCCATGCCATCAAAAATTCTCTAAGTCTTGCAGATCTCCTAACCCTAACCCTAGCTTTAGGTTTGCAGTTAGGGTTAGAGTTAGGGTTCAGACTGTCTTCCAACAAATAATGCAGTCTTTCAATCATTTCAGTAGTAAATAAGCCCCAGTGAATCAAATTATTCATCTCTAAAGACTAAGCAACCTTGCCGATCCATAGAGAGTGTATCAACAATTGTAAAATTCTGTTTATTAACAAGAGTTGTGTTATAGTAAATTTGAAGGTGAGTGACATTTACAACGAGCATGGTATAAAGTTAAATAGATTAAGAACAAGTATAACTGGCACTTTTAGGTTTTATCTGTTAAATTCGAAGTGCATTCAATTCTGTATGCAAGAATTTAAGAGGTACAATCACTTCTTTCCAAGCTGTTGCTTTGAGGGCACTTTAGACAACATCCACATATAGGGCAATACAGTGATTGGAGCCATATAGGTCAGAACAAAAATGTGAAGATATCAATGAAATACCACAATTCCTAAATTACATTCCTGTCCTAGAACACAGCCATGCCATCACAAATTCTCTAAGTTTTGTACAACTCCTAACCCTAACCCTAGCTTTAGGTTTGGGGCTAGGGTTAGAGTTAGGTTTCAGACTGTCTTCCTGAAATGAATGCAGTCTTTCAATCATTTCAGTGGTAAATAGACCACAATGAATCAAATGATTCATCTCTAAAGACTAAGCAACCTTGCCGATCCATAGAGAGTGTATCAACAATTGTAAAATTCTGTTTATTAACAAGAGTTGTGTTATAGCAAATTTGAAGGTGAGTGACATTTACAACGAGCATGGTATAAAGTTAAATAGGTTAGGAACAGGAATAACCAGCACATTTAGGTTTTATCTGTTATATTCGAACTGCATTCTATTCTGTATGCAAGAATTTGAAAGGTATAATCACTTCCTTCCTAGCTTTTGCTTTGAGGGCACTTTAGACAACTATAACGTTTAGGGCAATGCAGTGTATGGAGCCATATAGGCAAGAAAAAAAATGTGAAGATATCATTGAAATACCACAATTCCTACATCTCATTCCTGTCCTAGAACACAGCCATGCCATCAAAAATTCTCTAAGTCTTGCGGATCTCCTAACCCTAACCCTAGCTTTAGGTTTGCAGTTAGGGTTAGAGTTAGGGTTCAGACTGTCTTCCAACAAATAATGCAGTCTTTCAATCATTTCAGTAGTAAATAAGCCCCAGTGAATCAAATTATTCATCTCTAAAGACTAAGCAACCTTGCCGATCCATAGAGAGTGTATCAACAGTTGTAAAATTCTGTTTATTAACAAGAGTTGTGTTATAGCAAATTTGAAGGTGAGTGACATTTACAACGAGCATGGTATAAAGTTAAATAGATTAAGAACAAGTATAACTGGCACTTTTAGGTTTTATCTGTTAAATTCGAAGTGCATTCAATTCTGTATGCAAGAATTTAAGAGGTACAATCACTTCTTTCCAAGCTGTTGCTTTGAGGGCACTTTAGACAACATCCACATATAGGGCAATACAGTGATTGGAGCCATATAGGTCAGAACAAAAATGTGAAGATATCAATGAAATACCACAATTCCTAAATTACATTCCTGTCCTAGAACACAGCCATGCCATCACAAATTCTCTAAGTTTTGTACAACTCCTAACCCTAACCCTAGCTTTAGGTTTGGGGCTAGGGTTAGAGTTAGGTTTCAGACTGTCTTCCTGAAATGAATGCAGTCTTTCAATCATTTCAGTGGTAAATAGACCACAATGAATCAAATGATTCATCTCTAAAGACTAAGCAACCTTGCCGATCCATAGAGAGTGTATCAACAATTGTAAAATTCTGTTTATTAACAAGAGTTGTGTTATAGCAAATTTGAAGGTGAGTGACATTTACAACGAGCATGGTATAAAGTTAAATAGGTTAGGAACAGGAATAACCAGCACATTTAGGTTTTATCTGTTATATTCGAACTGCATTCTATTCTGTATGCAAGAATTTGAAAGGTATAATCACTTCCTTCCTAGCTTTTGCTTTGAGGGCACTTTAGACAACTATAACGTTTAGGGCAATGCAGTGTATGGAGCCATATAGGCAAGAAAAAAAATGTGAAGATATCATTGAAATACCACAATTCCTACATCTCATTCCTGTCCTAGAACACAGCCATGCCATCAAAAATTCTCTAAGTCTTGCGGATCTCCTAACCCTAACCCTAGCTTTAGGTTTGCAGTTAGGGTTAGAGTTAGGGTTCAGACTGTCTTCCAACAAATAATGCAGTCTTTCAATCATTTCAGTAGTAAATAAGCCCCAGTGAATCAAATTATTCATCTCTAAAGACTAAGCAACCTTGCCGATCCATAGAGAGTGTATCAACAATTGTAAAATTCTGTTTATTAACAAGAGTTGTGTTATAGCAAATTTGAAGGTGAGTGACATTTACAACGAGCATGGTATAAAGTTAAATAGATTAAGAACAAGTATAACTGGCACTTTTAGGTTTTATCTGTTAAATTCGAAGTGCATTCAATTCTGTATGCAAGAATTTAAGAGGTACAATCACTTCTTTCCAAGCTGTTGCTTTGAGGGCACTTTAGACAACATCCACATATAGGGCAATACAGTGATTGGAGCCATATAGGTCAGAACAAAAATGTGAAGATATCAATGAAATACCACAATTCCTAAATTACATTCCTGTCCTAGAACACAGCCATGCCATCACAAATTCTCTAAGTTTTGTACAACTCCTAACCCTAACCCTAGCTTTAGGTTTGGGGCTAGGGTTAGAGTTAGGTTTCAGACTGTCTTCCTGAAATGAATGCAGTCTTTCAATCATTTCAGTGGTAAATAGACCACAATGAATCAAATGATTCATCTCTAAAGACTAAGCAACCTTGCTGATCCATAGAGAGTGTATCAACAATTGTAAAATTCTGTTTATTAACAAGAGTTGTGTTATAGCAAATTTGAAGGTGAGTGACATTTACAACGAGCATGGTATAAAGTTAAATAGGTTAGGAACAGGAATAACCAGCACATTTAGGTTTTATCTGTTATATTCGAACTGCATTCTATTCTGTATGCAAGAATTTGAAAGGTATAATCACTTCCTTCCTAGCTTTTGCTTTGAGGGCACTTTAGACAACTACAACGTTTAGGGCAATGCAGTGTATGGAGCCATATAGGCAAGAAAAAAAATGTGAAGATATCATTGAAATACCACAATTCCTACATCTCATTCCTGTCCTAGAACACAGCCATGCCATCAAAAATTCTCTAAGACTTGCGGATCTCCTAACCCTAACCCTAGCTTTAGGTTTGCAGTTAGGGTTAGAGTTAGGGTTCAGACTGTCTTCCAACAAATAATGCAGTCTTTCAATCATTTCAGTAGTAAATAAGCCCCAGTGAATCAAATTATTCATCTCTAAAGACTAAGCAACCTTGCCGATCCATAGAGAGTGTATCAACAATTGTAAAATTCTGTTTATTAACAAGAGTTGTGTTATAGCAAATTTGAAGGTGAGTGACATTTACAACGAGCATGGTATAAAGTTAAATAGATTAAGAACAAGTATAACTGGCACTTTTAGGTTTTATCTGTTAAATTCGAAGTGCATTCAATTCTGTATGCAAGAATTTAAGAGGTACAATCACTTCTTTCCAAGCTGTTGCTTTGAGGGCACTTTAGACAACATCCACATATAGGGCAATACAGTGATTGGAGCCATATAGGTCAGAACAAAAATGTGAAGATATCAATGAAATACCACAATTCCTAAATTACATTCCTGTCCTAGAACACAGCCATGCCATCACAAATTCTCTAAGTTTTGTACAACTCCTAACCCTAACCCTAGCTTTAGGTTTGGGGCTAGGGTTAGAGTTAGGTTTCAGACTGTCTTCCTGAAATGAATGCAGTCTTTCAATCATTTCAGTGGTAAATAGACCACAATGAATCAAATGATTCATCTCTAAAGACTAAGCAACCTTGCCGATCCATAGAGAGTGTATCAACAATTGTAAAATTCTGTTTATTAACAAGAGTTGTGTTATAGCAAATTTGAAGGTGAGTGACATTTACAACGAGCATGGTATAAAGTTAAATAGGTTAGGAACAGGAATAACCAGCACATTTAGGTTTTATCTGTTATATTCGAACTGCATTCTATTCTGTATGCAAGAATTTGAAAGGTATAATCACTTCCTTCCTAGCTTTTGCTTTGAGGGCACTTTAGACAACTATAACGTTTAGGGCAATGCAGTGTATGGAGCCATATAGGCAAGAAAAAAAATGTGAAGATATCATTGAAATACCACAATTCCTACATCTCATTCCTGTCCTAGAACACAGCCATGCCATCAAAAATTCTCTAAGTCTTGCGGATCTCCTAACCCTAACCCAAGCTTTAGGTTTGCAGTTAGGGTTAGAGTTAGGGTTCAGACTCTTCCAACAAATAATGCAGTCTTTCAATCATTTCAGTAGTAAATAAGCCCCAGTGAATCAAATTATTCATCTCTAAAGACTAAGCAACCTTGCCGATCCATAGAGAGTGTATCAACAATTGTAAAATTCCGTTTATTAACAAGAGTTGTGTTATAGCAAATTTGAAGGTGAGTGACATTTACAACGAGCATGGTATAAAGTTAAATAGATTAAGAACAAGTATAACTGGCACTTTTAGGTTTTATCTGTTAAATTCGAAGTGCATTCAATTCTGTATGCAAGAATTTAAGAGGTACAATCACTTGTTTCCAAGCTGTTGCTTTGAGGGCACTTTAGACAACATCCACATATAGGGCAATACAGTGATTGGAGCCATATAGGTCAGAACAAAAATGTGAAGATATCAATGAAATACCACAATTCCTAAATTACATTCCTGTCCTAGAACACAGCCATGCCATCACAAATTCTCTAAGTTTTGTACAACTCCTAACCCTAACCCTAGCTTTAGGTTTGGGGCTAGGGTTAGAGTTAGGTTTCAGACTGTCTTCCTGAAATGAATGCAGTCTTTCAATCATTTCAGTGGTAAATAGACCACAATGAATCAAATGATTCATCTCTAAAGACTAAGCAACCTTGCCGATCCATACACAATGTATCAACAATTGTAAAATTCTGTTTATTAACAAGAGTTGTGTTATAGCAAATTTGAAGGTGAGTGACATTTACAACGAGCATTGTATAAAGTTAAATAGGTTAGGAACAGGAATAACCAGCACATTTAGGTTTTATCTGTTATATTCGAACTGCATTCTATTCTGTATGCAAGAATTTGAAAGGTATAATCACTTCCTTCCTAGCTTTTGCTTTGAGGGCACTTTAGACAACTATAACGTTTAGGGCAATGCAGTGTATGGAGCCATATAGGCAAGAAAAAAAATGTGAAGATATCATTGAAATACCACAATTCCTACATCTCATTCCTGTCCTAGAACACAGCCATGCCATCAAAAATTCTCTAAGTCTTGCAGATCTCCTAACCCTAACCCTAGCTTTAGGTTTGCAGTTAGGGTTAGAGTTAGGGTTCAGACTGTCTTCCAACAAATAATGCAGTCTTTCAATCATTTCAGTAGTAAATAAGCCCCAGTGAATCAAATTATTCATCTCTAAAGACTAAGCAACCTTGCCGATCCATACACAATGTATCAACAATTGTAAAATTCCGTTTATTAACAAGAATTGTGTTATAGCAAATTTGAAGGTGAGTGACATTTACATCGAGCATGGTATAAAGTTAAATAGATTAAGAACAAGTATAACTGGCACTTTTAGGTTTTATCTGTTAAATTCGAAGTGCATTCAATTCTGTATGCAAGAATTTAAGAGGTACAATCACTTCTTTCCAAGCTGTTGCTTTGAGGGCACTTTAGACAACATCCACATATAGGGCAATACAGTGATTGGAGCCATATAGGTCAGAACAAAAATGTGAAGATATCAATGAAATACCACAATTCCTAAATTACATTCCTGTCCTAGAACACAGCCATGCCATCACAAATTCTCTAAGTTTTGTACAACTCCTAACCCTAACCCTAGCTTTAGGTTTGGGGCTAGGGTTAGAGTTAGGTTTCAGACTGTCTTCCTGAAATGAATGCAGTCTTTCAATCATTTCAGTGGTAAATAGACCACAATGAATCAAATGATTCATCTCTAAAGACTAAGCAACCTTGCCGATCCATAGAGAGTGTATCAACAATTGTAAAATTCTGTTTATTAACAAGAGTTGTGTTATAGCAAATTTGAAGGTGAGTGACATTTACAACGAGCATGGTATAAAGTTAAATAGGTTAGGAACAGGAATAACCAGCACATTTAGGTTTTATCTGTTATATTCGAACTGCATTCTATTCTGTATGCAAGAATTTGAAAGGTATAATCACTTCCTTCCTAGCTTTTGCTTTGAGGGCACTTTAGACAACTATAACGTTTAGGGCAATGCAGTGTATGGAGCCATATAGGCAAGAAAAAAAATGTGAAGATATCATTGAAATACCACAATTCCTACATCTCATTCCTGTCCTAGAACACAGCCATGCCATCAAAAATTCTCTAAGTCTTGCGGATCTCCTAACCCTAACCCTAGCTTTAGGTTTGCAGTTAGGGTTAGAGTTAGGGTTCAGACTGTCTTCCAACAAATAATGCAGTCTTTCAATCATTTCAGTAGTAAATAAGCCCCAGTGAATCAAATTATTCATCTCTAAAGACTAAGCAACCTTGCCGATCCATAGAGAGTGTATCAACAATTGTAAAATTCTGTTTATTAACAAGAGTTGTGTTATAGCAAATTTGAAGGTGAGTGACATTTACAACGAGCATGGTATAAAGTTAAATAGGTTAGGAACAGGAATAACCAGCACATTTAGGTTTTATCTGTTATATTCGAACTGCATTCTATTCTGTATGCAAGAATTTGAAAGGTATAATCACTTCCTTCCTAGCTTTTGCTTTGAGGGCACTTTAGACAACTATAACGTTTAGGGCAATGCAGTGTATGGAGCCATATAGGCAAGAAAAAAAATGTGAAGATATCATTGAAATACCACAATTCCTACATCTCATTCCTGTCCTAGAACACAGCCATGCCATCAAAAATTCTCTAAGTCTTGCGGATCTCCTAACCCTAACCCTAGCTTTAGGTTTGCAGTTAGGGTTAGAGTTAGGGTTCAGACTGTCTTCCAACAAATAATGCAGTCTTTCAATCATTTCAGTAGTAAATAAGCCCCAGTGAATCAAATTATTCATCTCTAAAGACTAAGCAACCTTGCCGATCCATAGAGAGTGTATCAACAATTGTAAAATTCTGTTTATTAACAAGAGTTGTGTTATAGCAAATTTGAAGGTGAGTGACATTTACAACGAGCATGGTATAAAGTTAAATAGATTAAGAACAAGTATAACTGGCACTTTTAGGTTTTATCTGTTAAATTCGAAGTGCATTCAATTCTGTATGCAAGAATTTAAGAGGTACAATCACTTCTTTCCAAGCTGTTGCTTTGAGGGCACTTTAGACAACATCCACATATAGGGCAATACAGTGATTGGAGCCATATAGGTCAGAACAAAAATGTGAAGATATCAATGAAATACCACAATTCCTAAATTACATTCCTGTCCTAGAACACAGCCATGCCATCACAAATTCTCTAAGTTTTGTACAACTCCTAACCCTAACCCTAGCTTTAGGTTTGGGGCTAGGGTTAGAGTTAGGTTTCAGACTGTCTTCCTGAAATGAATGCAGTCTTTCAATCATTTCAGTGGTAAATAGACCACAATGAATCAAATGATTCATCTCTAAAGACTAAGCAACCTTGCTGATCCATAGAGAGTGTATCAACAATTGTAAAATTCTGTTTATTAACAAGAGTTGTGTTATAGCAAATTTGAAGGTGAGTGACATTTACAACGAGCATGGTATAAAGTTAAATAGGTTAGGAACAGGAATAACCAGCACATTTAGGTTTTATCTGTTATATTCGAACTGCATTCTATTCTGTATGCAAGAATTTGAAAGGTATAATCACTTCCTTCCTAGCTTTTGCTTTGAGGGCACTTTAGACAACTACAACGTTTAGGGCAATGCAGTGTATGGAGCCATATAGGCAAGAAAAAAAATGTGAAGATATCATTGAAATACCACAATTCCTACATCTCATTCCTGTCCTAGAACACAGCCATGCCATCAAAAATTCTCTAAGACTTGCGGATCTCCTAACCCTAACCCTAGCTTTAGGTTTGCAGTTAGGGTTAGAGTTAGGGTTCAGACTGTCTTCCAACAAATAATGCAGTCTTTCAATCATTTCAGTAGTAAATAAGCCCCAGTGAATCAAATTATTCATCTCTAAAGACTAAGCAACCTTGCCGATCCATAGAGAGTGTATCAACAATTGTAAAATTCTGTTTATTAACAAGAGTTGTGTTATAGCAAATTTGAAGGTGAGTGACATTTACAACGAGCATGGTATAAAGTTAAATAGATTAAGAACAAGTATAACTGGCACTTTTAGGTTTTATCTGTTAAATTCGAAGTGCATTCAATTCTGTATGCAAGAATTTAAGAGGTACAATCACTTCTTTCCAAGCTGTTGCTTTGAGGGCACTTTAGACAACATCCACATATAGGGCAATACAGTGATTGGAGCCATATAGGTCAGAACAAAAATGTGAAGATATCAATGAAATACCACAATTCCTAAATTACATTCCTGTCCTAGAACACAGCCATGCCATCACAAATTCTCTAAGTTTTGTACAACTCCTAACCCTAACCCTAGCTTTAGGTTTGGGGCTAGGGTTAGAGTTAGGTTTCAGACTGTCTTCCTGAAATGAATGCAGTCTTTCAATCATTTCAGTGGTAAATAGACCACAATGAATCAAATGATTCATCTCTAAAGACTAAGCAACCTTGCCGATCCATAGAGAGTGTATCAACAATTGTAAAATTCTGTTTATTAACAAGAGTTGTGTTATAGCAAATTTGAAGGTGAGTGACATTTACAACGAGCATGGTATAAAGTTAAATAGGTTAGGAACAGGAATAACCAGCACATTTAGGTTTTATCTGTTATATTCGAACTGCATTCTATTCTGTATGCAAGAATTTGAAAGGTATAATCACTTCCTTCCTAGCTTTTGCTTTGAGGGCACTTTAGACAACTATAACGTTTAGGGCAATGCAGTGTATGGAGCCATATAGGCAAGAAAAAAAATGTGAAGATATCATTGAAATACCACAATTCCTACATCTCATTCCTGTCCTAGAACACAGCCATGCCATCAAAAATTCTCTAAGTCTTGCGGATCTCCTAACCCTAACCCCAGCTTTAGGTTTGCAGTTAGGGTTAGAGTTAGGGTTCAGACTGTCTTCCAACAAATAATGCAGTCTTTCAATCATTTCAGTAGTAAATAAGCCCCAGTGAATCAAATTATTCATCTCTAAAGACTAAGCAACCTTGCCGATCCATAGAGAGTGTATCAACAATTGTAAAATTCTGTTTATTAACAAGAGTTGTGTTATAGCAAATTTGAAGGTGAGTGACATTTACATCGAGCATGGTATAAAGTTAAATAGATTAAGAACAAGTATAACTGGCACTTTTAGGTTTTATCTGTTAAATTCGAAGTGCATTCAATTCTGTATGCAAGAATTTAAGAGGTACAATCACTTCTTTCCAAGCTGTTGCTTTGAGGGCACTTTAGACAACATCCACATATAGGGCAATACAGTGATTGGAGCCATATAGGTCAGAACAAAAATGTGAAGATATCAATGAAATACCACAATTCCTAAATTACATTCCTGTCCTAGAACACAGCCATGCCATCACAAATTCTCTAAGTTTTGTACAACTCCTAACCCTAACCCTAGCTTTAGGTTTGGGGCTAGGGTTAGAGTTAGGTTTCAGACTGTCTTCCTGAAATGAATGCAGTCTTTCAATCATTTCAGTGGTAAATAGACCACAATGAATCAAATGATTCATCTCTAAAGACTAAGCAACCTTGCCGATCCATAGAGAGTGTATCAACAATTGTAAAATTCTGTTTATTAACAAGAGTTGTGTTATAGCAAATTTGAAGGTGAGTGACATTTACAACGAGCATGGTATAAAGTTAAATAGGTTAGGAACAGGAATAACCAGCACATTTAGGTTTTATCTGTTATATTCGAACTGCATTCTATTCTGTATGCAAGAATTTGAAAGGTATAATCACTTCCTTCCTAGCTTTTGCTTTGAGGGCACTTTAGACAACTATAACGTTTAGGGCAATGCAGTGTATGGAGCCATATAGGCAAGAAAAAAAATGTGAAGATATCATTGAAATACCACAATTCCTACATCTCATTCCTGTCCTAGAACACAGCCATGCCATCAAAAATTCTCTAAGTCTTGCGGATCTCCTAACCCTAACCCTAGCTTTAGGTTTGCAGTTAGGGTTAGAGTTAGGGTTCAGACTGTCTTCCAACAAATAATGCAGTCTTTCAATCATTTCAGTAGTAAATAAGCCCCAGTGAATCAAATTATTCATCTCTAAAGACTAAGCAACCTTGCCGATCCATAGAGAGTGTATCAACAATTGTAAAATTCTGTTTATTAACAAGAGTTGTGTTATAGCAAATTTGAAGGTGAGTGACATTTACAACGAGCATGGTATAAAGTTAAATAGATTAAGAACAAGTATAACTGGCACTTTTAGGTTTTATCTGTTAAATTCGAAGTGCATTCAATTCTGTATGCAAGAATTTAAGAGGTACAATCACTTCTTTCCAAGCTGTTGCTTTGAGGGCACTTTAGACAACATCCACATATAGGGCAATACAGTGATTGGAGCCATATAGGTCAGAACAAAAATGTGAAGATATCAATGAAATACCACAATTCCTAAATTACATTCCTGTCCTAGAACACAGCCATGCCATCACAAATTCTCTAAGTTTTGTACAACTCCTAACCCTAACCCTAGCTTTAGGTTTGGGGCTAGGGTTAGAGTTAGGTTTCAGACTGTCTTCCTGAAATGAATGCAGTCTTTCAATCATTTCAGTGGTAAATAGACCACAATGAATCAAATGATTCATCTCTAAAGACTAAGCAACCTTGCCGATCCATACACAATGTATCAACAATTGTAAAATTCTGTTTATTAACAAGAGTTGTGTTATAGCAAATTTGAAGGTGAGTGACATTTACAACGAGCATTGTATAAAGTTAAATAGGTTAGGAACAGGAATAACCAGCACATTTAGGTTTTATCTGTTATATTCGAACTGCATTCTATTCTGTATGCAAGAATTTGAAAGGTATAATCACTTCCTTCCTAGCTTTTGCTTTGAGGGCACTTTAGACAACTATAACGTTTAGGGCAATGCAGTGTATGGAGCCATATAGGCAAGAAAAAAAATGTGAAGATATCATTGAAATACCACAATTCCTACATCTCATTCCTGTCCTAGAACACAGCCATGCCATCAAAAATTCTCTAAGTCTTGCAGATCTCCTAACCCTAACCCTAGCTTTAGGTTTGCAGTTAGGGTTAGAGTTAGGGTTCAGACTGTCTTCCAACAAATAATGCAGTCTTTCAATCATTTCAGTAGTAAATAAGCCCCAGTGAATCAAATTATTCATCTCTAAAGACTAAGCAACCTTGCCGATCCATACACAATGTATCAACAATTGTAAAATTCCGTTTATTAACAAGAATTGTGTTATAGCAAATTTGAAGGTGAGTGACATTTACATCGAGCATGGTATAAAGTTAAATAGATTAAGAACAAGTATAACTGGCACTTTTAGGTTTTATCTGTTAAATTCGAAGTGCATTCAATTCTGTATGCAAGAATTTAAGAGGTACAATCACTTCTTTCCAAGCTGTTGCTTTGAGGGCACTTTAGACAACATCCACATATAGGGCAATACAGTGATTGGAGCCATATAGGTCAGAACAAAAATGTGAAGATATCAATGAAATACCACAATTCCTAAATTACATTCCTGTCCTAGAACACAGCCATGCCATCACAAATTCTCTAAGTTTTGTACAACTCCTAACCCTAACCCTAGCTTTAGGTTTGGGGCTAGGGTTAGAGTTAGGTTTCAGACTGTCTTCCTGAAATGAATGCAGTCTTTCAATCATTTCAGTGGTAAATAGACCACAATGAATCAAATGATTCATCTCTAAAGACTAAGCAACCTTGCCGATCCATAGAGAGTGTATCAACAATTGTAAAATTCTGTTTATTAACAAGAGTTGTGTTATAGCAAATTTGAAGGTGAGTGACATTTACAACGAGCATGGTATAAAGTTAAATAGGTTAGGAACAGGAATAACCAGCACATTTAGGTTTTATCTGTTATATTCGAACTGCATTCTATTCTGTATGCAAGAATTTGAAAGGTATAATCACTTCCTTCCTAGCTTTTGCTTTGAGGGCACTTTAGACAACTATAACGTTTAGGGCAATGCAGTGTATGGAGCCATATAGGCAAGAAAAAAAATGTGAAGATATCATTGAAATACCACAATTCCTACATCTCATTCCTGTCCTAGAACACAGCCATGCCATCAAAAATTCTCTAAGTCTTGCGGATCTCCTAACCCTAACCCTAGCTTTAGGTTTGCAGTTAGGGTTAGAGTTAGGGTTCAGACTGTCTTCCAACAAATAATGCAGTCTTTCAATCATTTCAGTAGTAAATAAGCCCCAGTGAATCAAATTATTCATCTCTAAAGACTAAGCAACCTTGCCGATCCATAGAGAGTGTATCAACAATTGTAAAATTCTGTTTATTAACAAGAGTTGTGTTATAGCAAATTTGAAGGTGAGTGACATTTACAACGAGCATGGTATAAAGTTAAATAGGTTAGGAACAGGAATAACCAGCACATTTAGGTTTTATCTGTTATATTCGAACTGCATTCTATTCTGTATGCAAGAATTTGAAAGGTATAATCACTTCCTTCCTAGCTTTTGCTTTGAGGGCACTTTAGACAACTATAACGTTTAGGGCAATGCAGTGTATGGAGCCATATAGGCAAGAAAAAAAATGTGAAGATATCATTGAAATACCACAATTCCTACATCTCATTCCTGTCCTAGAACACAGCCATGCCATCAAAAATTCTCTAAGTCTTGCGGATCTCCTAACCCTAACCCTAGCTTTAGGTTTGCAGTTAGGGTTAGAGTTAGGGTTCAGACTGTCTTCCAACAAATAATGCAGTCTTTCAATCATTTCAGTAGTAAATAAGCCCCAGTGAATCAAATTATTCATCTCTAAAGACTAAGCAACCTTGCCGATCCGTAGAGAGTGTTTCAACAATTGTAAAATTCTGTTTATTAACAAGAGTTGTGTTATAGCAAATTTGAAGGTGAGTGACTTTTACAACGAGCATGGTTTAAAGTTAAATAGGTTAGGAACAGGAATAACCAGCACATTTAGGTTTTATCTGTTATATTCGAACTGCATTCTATTCTGTATGCAAGAATTTGAAAGGTATAATCACTTCCTTCCTAGCTTTTGCTTTGAGGGCACTTTAGACAACTATAACGTTTAGGGCAATGCAGTGTATGGAGCCATATAGGCAAGAAAAAAAATGTGAAGATATCATTGAAATACCACAATTCCTACATCTCATTCCTGTCCTAGAACACAGCCATGCCATCAAAAATTCTCTAAGTCTTGCGGATCTCCTAACCCTAACCCTAGCTTTAGGTTTGCAGTTAGGGTTAGAGTTAGGGTTCAGACTGTCTTCCAACAAATAATGCAGTCTTTCAATCATTTCAGTAGTAAATAAGCCCCAGTGAATCAAATTATTCATCTCTAAAGACTAAGCAACCTTGCCGATCCATAGAGAGTGTATCAACAGTTGTAAAATTCTGTTTATTAACAAGAGTTGTGTTATAGCAAATTTGAAGGTGAGTGACATTTACAACGAGCATGGTATAAAGTTAAATAGATTAAGAACAAGTATAACTGGCACTTTTAGGTTTTATCTGTTAAATTCGAAGTGCATTCAATTCTGTATGCAAGAATTTAAGAGGTACAATCACTTCTTTCCAAGCTGTTGCTTTGAGGGCACTTTAGACAACATCCACATATAGGGCAATACAGTGATTGGAGCCATATAGGTCAGAACAAAAATGTGAAGATATCAATGAAATACCACAATTCCTAAATTACATTCCTGTCCTAGAACACAGCCATGCCATCACAAATTCTCTAAGTTTTGTACAACTCCTAACCCTAACCCTAGCTTTAGGTTTGGGGCTAGGGTTAGAGTTAGGTTTCAGACTGTCTTCCTGAAATGAATGCAGTCTTTCAATCATTTCAGTGGTAAATAGACCACAATGAATCAAATGATTCATCTCTAAAGACTAAGCAACCTTGCCGATCCATAGAGAGTGTATCAACAATTGTAAAATTCTGTTTATTAACAAGAGTTGTGTTATAGCAAATTTGAAGGTGAGTGACATTTACAACGAGCATGGTATAAAGTTAAATAGGTTAGGAACAGGAATAACCAGCACATTTAGGTTTTATCTGTTATATTCGAACTGCATTCTATTCTGTATGCAAGAATTTGAAAGGTATAATCACTTCCTTCCTAGCTTTTGCTTTGAGGGCACTTTAGACAACTATAACGTTTAGGGCAATGCAGTGTATGGAGCCATATAGGCAAGAAAAAAAATGTGAAGATATCATTGAAATACCACAATTCCTACATCTCATTCCTGTCCTAGAACACAGCCATGCCATCAAAAATTCTCTAAGTCTTGCGGATCTCCTAACCCTAACCCTAGCTTTAGGTTTGCAGTTAGGGTTAGAGTTAGGGTTCAGACTGTCTTCCAACAAATAATGCAGTCTTTCAATCATTTCAGTAGTAAATAAGCCCCAGTGAATCAAATTATTTATCTCTAAAGACTAAGCAACCTTGCCGATCCATAGAGAGTGTATCAACAATTGTAAAATTCTGTTTATTAACAAGAGTTGTGTTATAGCAAATTTGAAGGTGAGTGACATTTACATCGAGCATGGTATAAAGTTAAATAGATTAAGAACAAGTATAACTGGCACTTTTAGGTTTTATCTGTTAAATTCGAAGTGCATTCAATTCTGTATGCAAGAATTTAAGAGGTACAATCACTTCTTTCCAAGCTGTTGCTTTGAGGGCACTTTAGACAACATCCACATATAGGGCAATACAGTGATTGGAGCCATATAGGTCAGAACAAAAATGTGAAGATATCAATGAAATACCACAATTCCTAAATTACATTCCTGTCCTAGAACACAGCCATGCCATCACAAATTCTCTAAGTTTTGTACAACTCCTAACCCTAACCCTAGCTTTAGGTTTGGGGCTAGGGTTAGAGTTAGGTTTCAGACTGTCTTCCTGAAATGAATGCAGTCTTTCAATCATTTCAGTGGTAAATAGACCACAATGAATCAAATGATTCATCTCTAAAGACTAAGCAACCTTGCCGATCCATAGAGAGTGTATCAACAATTGTAAAATTCTGTTTATTAACAAGAGTTGTGTTATAGCAAATTTGAAGGTGAGTGACATTTACAACGAGCATGGTATAAAGTTAAATAGGTTAGGAACAGGAATAACCAGCACATTTAGGTTTTATCTGTTATATTCGAACTGCATTCTATTCTGTATGCAAGAATTTGAAAGGTATAATCACTTCCTTCCTAGCTTTTGCTTTGAGGGCACTTTAGACAACTATAACGTTTAGGGCAATGCAGTGTATGGAGCCATATAGGCAAGAAAAAAAATGTGAAGATATCATTGAAATACCACAATTCCTACATCTCATTCCTGTCCTAGAACACAGCCATGCCATCAAAAATTCTCTAAGTCTTGCGGATCTCCTAACCCTAACCCTAGCTTTAGGTTTGCAGTTAGGGTTAGAGTTAGGGTTCAGACTGTCTTCCAACAAATAATGCAGTCTTTCAATCATTTCAGTAGTAAATAAGCCCCAGTGAATCAAATTATTCATCTCTAAAGACTAAGCAACCTTGCCGATCCATAGAGAGTGTATCAACAATTGTAAAATTCTGTTTATTAACAAGAGTTGTGTTATAGCAAATTTGAAGGTGAGTGACATTTACATCGAGCATGGTATAAAGTTAAATAGATTAAGAACAAGTATAACTGGCACTTTTAGGTTTTATCTGTTAAATTCGAAGTGCATTCAATTCTGTATGCAAGAATTTAAGAGGTACAATCACTTCTTTCCAAGCTGTTGCTTTGAGGGCACTTTAGACAACATCCACATATAGGGCAATACAGTGATTGGAGCCATATAGGTCAGAACAAAAATGTGAAGATATCAATGAAATACCACAATTCCTAAATTACATTCCTGTCCTAGAACACAGCCATGCCATCACAAATTCTCTAAGTTTTGTACAACTCCTAACCCTAACCCTAGCTTTAGGTTTGGGGCTAGGGTTAGAGTTAGGTTTCAGACTGTCTTCCTGAAATGAATGCAGTCTTTCAATCATTTCAGTGGTAAATAGACCACAATGAATCAAATGATTCATCTCTAAAGACTAAGCAACCTTGCCGATCCATAGAGAGTGTATCAACAATTGTAAAATTCTGTTTATTAACAAGAGTTGTGTTATAGCAAATTTGAAGGTGAGTGACATTTACAACGAGCATGGTATAAAGTTAAATAGGTTAGGAACAGGAATAACCAGCACATTTAGGTTTTATCTGTTATATTCGAACTGCATTCTATTCTGTATGCAAGAATTTGAAAGGTATAATCACTTCCTTCCTAGCTTTTGCTTTGAGGGCACTTTAGACAACTATAACGTTTAGGGCAATGCAGTGTATGGAGCCATATAGGCAAGAAAAAAAATGTGAAGATATCATTGAAATACCACAATTCCTACATCTCATTCCTGTCCTAGAACACAGCCATGCCATCAAAAATTCTCTAAGTCTTGCGGATCTCCTAACCCTAACCCTAGCTTTAGGTTTGCAGTTAGGGTTAGAGTTAGGGTTCAGACTGTCTTCCAACAAATGATGCAGTCTTTCAATCATTTCAGTAGTAAATAAGCCCCAGTGAATCAAATTATTCATCTCTAAAGACTAAGCAACCTTGCCGATCCGTAGAGAGTGTATCAACAATTGTAAAATTCTGTTTATTAACAAGAGTTGTGTTATAGCAAATTTGAAGGTGAGTGACATTTACAACGAGCATGGTATAAAGTTAAATAGGTTAGGAACAGGAATAACCAGCACATTTAGGTTTTATCTGTTATATTCGAACTGCATTCTATTCTGTATGCAAGAATTTGAAAGGTACAATCACTTCCTTCCTAGCTTTTGCTTTGAGGGCACTTTAGACAACTATAACGTTTAGGGCAATGCAGTGTATGGAGCCATATAGGCAAGAAAAAAAATGTGAAGATATCATTGAAATACCACAATTCCTACATCTCATTCCTGTCCTAGAACACAGCCATGCCATCAAAAATTCTCTAAGTCTTGCGGATCTCCTAACCCTAACCCTAGCTTTAGGTTTGCAGTTAGGGTTAGAGTTAGGGTTCAGACTGTCTTCCAACAAATAATGCAGTCTTTCAATCATTTCAGTAGTAAATAAGCCCCAGTGAATCAAATGATTCATCTCTAAAGACTAAGCAACCTTGCCGATCCATAGAGAGTGTATCAACAATTGTAAAATTCTGTTTATTAACAAGAGTTGTGTTATAGCAAATTTGAAGGTGAGTGACATTTACAACGAGCATGGTATAAAGTTAAATAGATTAAGAACAAGTATAACTGGCACTTTTAGGTTTTATCTGTTAAATTCGAAGTGCATTCAATTCTGTATAAAAGAATTTAAGAGGTACAATCACTTCTTTCCAAGCTGTTGCTTTGAGGGCACTTTAGACAACATCCACATATAGGGCAATACAGTGATTGGAGCCATATAGGTCAGAACAAAAATGTGAAGATATCAATGAAATACCACAATTCCTAAATTACATTCCTGTCCTAGAACACAGCCATGCCATCACAAATTCTCTAAGTTTTGTACAACTCCTAACCCTAACCCTAGCTTTAGGTTTGGGGCTAGGGTTAGAGTTAGGTTTCAGACTGTCTTCCTGAAATGAATGCAGTCTTTCAATCATTTCAGTGGTAAATAGACCACAATGAATCAAATGATTCATCTCTAAAGACTAAGCAACCTTGCCGATCCATAGAGAGTGTATCAACAATTGTAAAATTCTGTTTATTAACAAGAGTTGTGTTATAGCAAATTTGAAGGTGAGTGACATTTACAACGAGCATGGTATAAAGTTAAATAGGTTAGGAAAAGGAATAACCAGCACATTTAGGTTTTATCTGTTATATTCGAACTGCATTCTATTCTGTATGCAAGAATTTGAAAGGTATAATCACTTCCTTCCTAGCTTTTGCTTTGAGGGCACTTTAGACAACTATAACGTTTAGGGCAATGCAGTGTATGGAGCCATATAGGCAAGAAAAAAAATGTGAAGATATCATTGAAATACCACAATTCCTACATCTCATTCCTGTCCTAGAACACAGCCATGCCATCAAAAATTCTCTAAGTCTTGCGGATCTCCTAACCCTAACCCTAGCTTTAGGTTTGCAGTTAGGGTTAGAGTTAGGGTTCAGACTGTCTTCCAACAAATAATGCAGTCTTTCAATCATTTCAGTAGTAAATAAGCCCCAGTGAATCAAATTATTCATCTCTAAAGACTAAGCAACCTTGCCGATCCATAGAGAGTGTATCAACAATTGTAAAATTCTGTTTATTAACAAGAGTTGTGTTATAGCAAATTTGAAGGTGAGTGACATTTACAACGAGCATGGTATAAAGTTAAATAGATTAAGAACAAGTATAACTGGCACTTTTAGGTTTTATCTGTTAAATTCGAAGTGCATTCAATTCTGTATGCAAGAATTTAAGAGGTACAATCACTTCTTTCCAAGCTGTTGCTTTGAGGGCACTTTAGACAACTATAACGTTTAGGGCAATGCAGTGATTGGAGCCATATAGGTCAGAACAAAAATGTGAGGATATCAATGAAATACCACAATTCCTAAATTACATTCCTGTCCTAGAACACAGCCATGCCATCACAAATTCTCTAAGTTTTGTACAACTCCTAACCCTAACCCTAGCTTTAGGTTTGGGGCTAGGGTTAGAGTTAGGTTTCAGACTGTCTTCCTGAAATGAATGCAGTCTTTCAATCATTTCAGTGGTAAATAGACCACAATGAATCAAATGATTCATCTCTAAAGACTAAGCAACCTTGCCGATCCATAGAGAGTGTATCAACAATTGTAAAATTCTGTTTATTAACAAGAGTTGTGTTATAGCAAATTTGAAGGTGAGTGACATTTACAACGAGCATGGTATAAAGTTAAATAGGTTAGGAACAGGAATAACCAGCACATTTAGGTTTTATCTGTTATATTCGAACTGCATTCTATTCTGTATGCAAGAATTTGAAAGGTATAATCACTTCCTTCCTAGCTTTTGCTTTGAGGGCACTTTAGACAACTATAACGTTTAGGGCAATGCAGTGTATGGAGCCATATAGGCAAGAAAAAAAATGTGAAGATATCATTGAAATACCACAATTCCTACATCTCATTCCTGTCCTAGAACACAGCCATGCCATCAAAAATTCTCTAAGTCTTGCGGATCTCCTAACCCTAACCCTAGCTTTAGGTTTGCAGTTAGGGTTAGAGTTAGGGTTCAGACTGTCTTCCAACAAATAATGCAGTCTTTCAATCATTTCAGTAGTAAATAAGCCCCAGTGAATCAAATGATTCATCTCTAAAGACTAAGCAACCTTGCCGATCCATAGAGAGTGTATCAACAATTGTAAAATTCTGTTTATTAACAAGAGTTGTGTTATAGCAAATTTGAAGGTGAGTGACATTTACAACGAGCATGGTATAAAGTTAAATAGATTAAGAACAAGTATAACTGGCACTTTTAGGTTTTATCTGTTAAATTCGAAGTGCATTCAATTCTGTATGCAAGAATTTAAGAGGTACAATCACTTCTTTCCAAGCTGTTGCTTTGAGGGCACTTTAGACAACTGTAACGTTTAGGGCAATACAGTGATTGGAGCCATATAGGTCAGAACAAAAATGTGAAGATATCAATGAAATACCACAATTCCTAAATTACATTCCTGTCCTAGAACACAGCCATGCCATCACAAATTCTCTAAGTTTTGTACAACTCCTAACCCTAACCCTAGCTTTAGGTTTGGGGCTAGGGTTAGAGTTAGGTTTCAGACTGTCTTCCTGAAATGAATGCAGTCTTTCAATCATTTCAGTGGTAAATAGACCACAATGAATCAAATGATTCATCTCTAAAGACTAAGCAACCTTGCCGATCCATAGAGAGTGTATCAACAATTGTAAAATTCTGTTTATTAACAAGAGTTGTGTTATAGCAAATTTGAAGGTGAGTGACATTTACAACGAGCATGGTATAAAGTTAAATAGGTTAGGAACAGGAATAACCAGCACATTTAGGTTTTATCTGTTATATTCGAACTGCATTCTATTCTGTATGCAAGAATTTGAAAGGTATAATCACCTCCTTCCTAGCTTTTGCTTTGAGGGCACTTTAGACAACTATAACGTTTAGGGCAATGCAGTGTATGGAGCCATATAGGCAAGAAAAAAAATGTGAAGATATCATTGAAATACCACAATTCCTACATCTCATTCCTGTCCTAGAACACAGCCAAGCCATCAAAAATTCTCTAAGTCTTGCGGATCTCCTAACCCTAACCCTAGCTTTAGGTTTGCAGTTAGGGTTAGAGTTAGGGTTCAGACTGTCTTCCAACAAATAATGCAGTCTTTCAATCATTTCAGTAGTAAATAAGCCCCAGTGAATCAAATGATTCATCTCTAAAGACTAAGCAACCTTGCCGATCCATAGAGAGTGTATCAACAATTGTAAAATTCTGTTTATTAACAAGAGTTGTGTTATAGCAAATTTGAAGGTGAGTGACATTTACAACGAGCATGGTATAAAGTTAAATAGATTAAGAACAAGTATAACTGGCACTTTTAGGTTTTATCTGTTAAATTCGAAGTGCATTCAATTCTGTATGCAAGAATTTAAGAGGTACAATCACTTCTTTCCAAGCTGTTGCTTTGAGGGCACTTTAGACAACTATAACGTTTAGGGCAATGCAGTGATTGGAGCCATATAGGTCAGAACAAAAATGTGAGGATATCAATGAAATACCACAATTCCTAAATTACATTCCTGTCCTAGAACACAGCCATGCCATCACAAATTCTCTAAGTTTTGTACAACTCCTAACCCTAACCCTAGCTTTAGGTTTGGGGCTAGGGTTAGAGTTAGGTTTCAGACTGTCTTCCTGAAATGAATGCAGTCTTTCAATCATTTCAGTGGTAAATAGACCACAATGAATCAAATGATTCATCTCTAAAGACTAAGCAACCTTGCCGATCCATAGAGAGTGTATCAACAATTGTAAAATTCTGTTTATTAACAAGAGTTGTGTTATAGCAAATTTGAAGGTGAGTGACATTTACAACGAGCATGGTATAAAGTTAAATAGGTTAGGAACAGGAATAACCAGCACATTTAGGTTTTATCTGTTATATTCGAACTGCATTCTATTCTGTATGCAAGAATTTGAAAGGTATAATCACTTCCTTCCTAGCTTTTGCTTTGAGGGCACTTTAGACAACTATAACGTTTAGGGCAATGCAGTGTATGGAGCCATATAGGCAAGAAAAAAAATGTGAAGATATCATTGAAATACCACAATTCCTACATCTCATTCCTGTCCTAGAACACAGCCATGCCATCAAAAATTCTCTAAGTCTTGCGGATCTCCTAACCCTAACCCTAGCTTTAGGTTTGCAGTTAGGGTTAGAGTTAGGGTTCAGACTGTCTTCCAACAAATAATGCAGTCTTTCAATCATTTCAGTAGTAAATAAGCCCCAGTGAATCAAATGATTCATCTCTAAAGACTAAGCAACCTTGCCGATCCATAGAGAGTGTATCAACAATTGTAAAATTCTGTTTATTAACAAGAGTTGTGTTATAGCAAATTTGAAGGTGAGTGACATTTACAACGAGCATGGTATAAAGTTAAATAGATTAAGAACAAGTATAACTGGCACTTTTAGGTTTTATCTGTTAAATTCGAAGTGCATTCAATTCTGTATGCAAGAATTTAAGAGGTACAATCACTTCTTTCCAAGCTGTTGCTTTGAGGGCACTTTAGACAACTGTAACGTTTAGGGCAATACAGTGATTGGAGCCATATAGGTCAGAACAAAAATGTGAAGATATCAATGAAATACCACAATTCCTAAATTACATTCCTGTCCTAGAACACAGCCATGCCATCACAAATTCTCTAAGTTTTGTACAACTCCTAACCCTAACCCTAGCTTTAGGTTTGGGGCTAGGGTTAGAGTTAGGTTTCAGACTGTCTTCCTGAAATGAATGCAGTCTTTCAATCATTTCAGTGGTAAATAGACCACAATGAATCAAATGATTCATCTCTAAAGACTAAGCAACCTTGCCGATCCATAGAGAGTGTATCAACAATTGTAAAATTCTGTTTATTAACAAGAGTTGTGTTATAGCAAATTTGAAGGTGAGTGACATTTACAACGAGCATGGTATAAAGTTAAATAGGTTAGGAACAGGAATAACCAGCACATTTAGGTTTTATCTGTTATATTCGAACTGCATTCTATTCTGTATGCAAGAATTTGAAAGGTATAATCACCTCCTTCCTAGCTTTTGCTTTGAGGGCACTTTAGACAACTATAACGTTTAGGGCAATGCAGTGTATGGAGCCATATAGGCAAGAAAAAAAATGTGAAGATATCATTGAAATACCACAATTCCTACATCTCATTCCTGTCCTAGAACACAGCCAAGCCATCAAAAATTCTCTAAGTCTTGCGGATCTCCTAACCCTAACCCTAGCTTTAGGTTTGCAGTTAGGGTTAGAGTTAGGGTTCAGACTGTCTTCCAACAAATAATGCAGTCTTTCAATCATTTCAGTAGTAAATAAGCCCCAGTGAATCAAATGATTCATCTCTAAAGACTAAGCAACCTTGCCGATCCATAGAGAGTGTATCAACAATTGTAAAATTCTGTTTATTAACAAGAGTTGTGTTATAGCAAATTTGAAGGTGAGTGACATTTACAACGAGCATGGTATAAAGTTAAATAGATTAAGAACAAGTATAACTGGCACTTTTAGGTTTTATCTGTTAAATTCGAAGTGCATTCAATTCTGTATGCAAGAATTTAAGAGGTACAATCACTTCTTTCCAAGCTGTTGCTTTGAGGGCACTTTAGACAACATCCACATATAGGGCAATACAGTGATTGGAGCCATATAGGTCAGAACAAAAATGTGAAGATATCAATGAAATACCACAATTCCTAAATTACATTCCTGTCCTAGAACACAGCCATGCCATCACAAATTCTCTAAGTTTTGTACAACTCCTAACCCTAACCCTAGCTTTAGGTTTGGGGCTAGGGTTAGAGTTAGGTTTCAGACTGTCTTCCTGAAATGAATGCAGTCTTTCAATCATTTCAGTGGTAAATAGACCACAATGAATCAAATGATTCATCTCTAAAGACTAAGCAACCTTGCCGATCCATAGAGAGTGTATCAACAATTGTAAAATTCTGTTTATTAACAAGAGTTGTGTTATAGCAAATTTGAAGGTGAGTGACATTTACAACGAGCATGGTATAAAGTTAAATAGGTTAGGAACAGGAATAACCAGCACATTTAGGTTTTATCTGTTATATTCGAACTGCATTCTATTCTGTATGCAAGAATTTGAAAGGTATAATCACTTCCTTCCTAGCTTTTGCTTTGAGGGCACTTTAGACAACTATAACGTTTAGGGCAATGCAGTGTATGGAGCCATATAGGCAAGAAAAAAAATGTGAAGATATCATTGAAATACCACAATTCCTACATCTCATTCCTGTCCTAGAACACAGCCATGCCATCAAAAATTCTCTAAGTCTTGCGGATCTCCTAACCCTAACCCTAGCTTTAGGTTTGCAGTTAGGGTTAGAGTTAGGGTTCAGACTGTCTTCCAACAAATAATGCAGTCTTTCAATCATTTCAGTAGTAAATAAGCCCCAGTGAATCAAATGATTCATCTCTAAAGACTAAGCAACCTTGCCGATCCATAGAGAGTGTATCAACAATTGTAAAATTCTGTTTATTAACAAGAGTTGTGTTATAGCAAATTTGAAGGTGAGTGACATTTACAACGAGCATGGTATAAAGTTAAATAGATTAAGAACAAGTATAACTGGCACTTTTAGGTTTTATCTGTTAAATTCGAAGTGCATTCAATTCTGTATGCAAGAATTTAAGAGGTACAATCACTTCTTTCCAAGCTGTTGCTTTGAGGGCACTTTAGACAACTGTAACGTTTAGGGCAATACAGTGATTGGAGCCATATAGGTCAGAACAAAAATGTGAAGATATCAATGAAATACCACAATTCCTAAATTACATTCCTGTCCTAGAACACAGCCATGCCATCACAAATTCTCTAAGTTTTGTACAACTCCTAACCCTAACCCTAGCTTTAGGTTTGGGGCTAGGGTTAGAGTTAGGTTTCAGACTGTCTTCCTGAAATGAATGCAGTCTTTCAATCATTTCAGTGGTAAATAGACCACAATGAATCAAATGATTCATCTCTAAAGACTAAGCAACCTTGCCGATCCATAGAGAGTGTATCAACAATTGTAAAATTCTGTTTATTAACAAGAGTTGTGTTATAGCAAATTTGAAGGTGAGTGACATTTACAACGAGCATGGTATAAAGTTAAATAGGTTAGGAACAGGAATAACCAGCACATTTAGGTTTTATCTGTTATATTCGAACTGCATTCTATTCTGTATGCAAGAATTTGAAAGGTATAATCACTTCCTTCCTAGCTTTTGCTTTGAGGGCACCTTAGACAACTATAACGTTTAGGGCAATGCAGTGTATGGAGCCATATAGGCAAGAAAAAAAATGTGAAGATATCATTGAAATACCACAATTCCTACATCTCATTCCTGTCCTAGAACACAGCCATGCCATCAAAAATTCTCTAAGTCTTGCGGATCTCCTAACCCTAACCCTAGCTTTAGGTTTGCAGTTAGGGTTAGAGTTAGGGTTCAGACTGTCTTCCAACAAATAATGCAGTCTTTCAATCATTTCAGTAGTAAATAAGCCCCAGTGAATCAAATGATTCATCTCTAAAGACTAAGCAACCTTGCCGATCCATAGAGAGTGTATCAACAATTGTAAAATTCTGTTTATTAACAAGAGTTGTGTTATAGCAAATTTGAAGGTGAGTGACATTTACAACGAGCATGGTATAAAGTTAAATAGATTAAGAACAAGTATAACTGGCACTTTTAGGTTTTATCTGTTAAATTCGAAGTGCATTCAATTCTGTATGCAAGAATTTAAGAGGTACAATCACTTCTTTCCAAGCTGTTGCTTTGAGGGCACTTTAGACAACTGTAACGTTTAGGGCAATACAGTGATTGGAGCCATATAGGTCAGAACAAAAATGTGAAGATATCAATGAAATACCACAATTCCTAAATTACATTCCTGTCCTAGAACACAGCCATGCCATCACAAATTCTCTAAGTTTTGTACAACTCCTAACCCTAACCCTAGCTTTAGGTTTGGGGCTAGGGTTAGAGTTAGGTTTCAGACTGTCTTCCTGAAATGAATGCAGTCTTTCAATCATTTCAGTGGTAAATAGACCACAATGAATCAAATGATTCATCTCTAAAGACTAAGCAACCTTGCCGATCCATAGAGAGTGTATCAACAATTGTAAAATTCTGTTTATTAACAAGAGTTGTGTTATAGCAAATTTGAAGGTGAGTGACATTTACAACGAGCATGGTATAAAGTTAAATAGATTAAGAACAAGTATAACTGGCACTTTTAGGTTTTATCTGTTAAATTCGAAGTGCATTCAATTCTGTATGCAAGAATTTAAGAGGTACAATCACTTCTTTCCAAGCTGTTGCTTTGAGGGCACTTTAGACAACATCCACATATAGGGCAATACAGTGATTGGAGCCATATAGGTCAGAACAAAAATGTGAAGATATCAATGAAATACCACAATTCCTAAATTACATTCCTGTCCTAGAACACAGCCATGCCATCACAAATTCTCTAAGTTTTGTACAACTCCTAACCCTAACCCTAGCTTTAGGTTTGGGGCTAGGGTTAGAGTTAGGTTTCAGACTGTCTTCCTGAAATGAATGCAGTCTTTCAATCATTTCAGTGGTAAATAGACCACAATGAATCAAATGATTCATCTCTAAAGACTAAGCAACCTTGCCGATCCATAGAGAGTGTATCAACAATTGTAAAATTCTGTTTATTAACAAGAGTTGTGTTATAGCAAATTTGAAGGTGAGTGACATTTACAACGAGCATGGTATAAAGTTAAATAGGTTAGGAACAGGAATAACCAGCACATTTAGGTTTTATCTGTTATATTCGAACTGCATTCTATTCTGTATGCAAGAATTTGAAAGGTATAATCACTTCCTTCCTAGCTTTTGCTTTGAGGGCACTTTAGACAACTATAACGTTTAGGGCAATGCAGTGTATGGAGCCATATAGGCAAGAAAAAAAATGTGAAGATATCATTGAAATACCACAATTCCTACATCTCATTCCTGTCCTAGAACACAGCCATGCCATCAAAAATTCTCTAAGTCTTGCGGATCTCCTAACCCTAACCCTAGCTTTAGGTTTGCAGTTAGGGTTAGAGTTAGGGTTCAGACTGTCTTCCAACAAATAATGCAGTCTTTCAATCATTTCAGTAGTAAATAAGCCCCAGTGAATCAAATTATTCATCTCTAAAGACTAAGCAACCTTGCCGATCCATAGAGAGTGTATCAACAATTGTAAAATTCTGTTTATTAACAAGAGTTGTGTTATAGCAAATTTGAAGGTGAGTGACATTTACAACGAGCATGGTATAAAGTTAAATAGGTTAGGAACAGGAATAACCAGCACATTTAGGTTTTATCTGTTATATTCGAACTGCATTCTATTCTGTATGCAAGAATTTGAAAGGTATAATCACTTCCTTCCTAGCTTTTGCTTTGAGGGCACTTTAGACAACTATAACGTTTAGGGCAATGCAGTGTATGGAGCCATATAGGCAAGAAAAAAAATGTGAAGATATCATAGAAATACTACAATTCCTACATCTCATTCCTGTCCTAGAACACAGCCAAGCCATCAAAAATTCTCTAAGTCTTGCGGATCTCCTAACCCTAACCCTAGCTTTAGGTTTGCAGTTAGGGTTAGAGTTAGGGTTCAGACTGTCTTCCAACAAATAATGCAGTCTTTCAATCATTTCAGTAGTAAATAAGCCCCAGTGAATCAAATGATTCATCTCTAAAGACTAAGCAACCTTGCCGATCCATAGAGAGTGTATCAACAATTGTAAAATTCTGTTTATTAACAAGAGTTGTGTTATAGCAAATTTGAAGGTGAGTGACATTTACAACGAGCATGGTATAAAGTTAAATAGATTAAGAACAAGTATAACTGGCACTTTTAGGTTTTATCTGTTAAATTCGAAGTGCATTCAATTCTGTATGCAAGAATTTAAGAGGTACAATCACTTCTTTCCAAGCTGTTGCTTTGAGGGCACTTTAGACAACATCCACATATAGGGCAATACAGTGATTGGAGCCATATAGGTCAGAACAAAAATGTGAAGATATCAATGAAATACCACAATTCCTAAATTACATTCCTGTCCTAGAACACAGCCATGCCATCACAAATTCTCTAAGTTTTGTACAACTCCTAACCCTAACCCTAGCTTTAGGTTTGGGGCTAGGGTTAGAGTTAGGTTTCAGACTGTCTTCCTGAAATGAATGCAGTCTTTCAATCATTTCAGTGGTAAATAGACCACAATGAATCAAATGATTCATCTCTAAAGACTAAGCAACCTTGCCGATCCATAGAGAGTGTATCAACAATTGTAAAATTCTGTTTATTAACAAGAGTTGTGTTATAGCAAATTTGAAGGTGAGTGACATTTACAACGAGCATGGTATAAAGTTAAATAGGTTAGGAACAGGAATAACCAGCACATTTAGGTTTTATCTGTTATATTCGAACTGCATTCTATTCTGTATGCAAGAATTTGAAAGGTATAATCACTTCCTTCCTAGCTTTTGCTTTGAGGGCACTTTAGACAACTATAACGTTTAGGGCAATGCAGTGTATGGAGCCATATAGGCAAGAAAAAAAATGTGAAGATATCATTGAAATACCACAATTCCTACATCTCATTCCTGTCCTAGAACACAGCCATGCCATCAAAAATTCTCTAAGTCTTGCGGATCTCCTAACCCTAACCCTAGCTTTAGGTTTGCAGTTAGGGTTAGAGTTAGGGTTCAGACTGTCTTCCAACAAATAATGCAGTCTTTCAATCATTTCAGTAGTAAATAAGCCCCAGTGAATCAAATGATTCATCTCTAAAGACTAAGCAACCTTGCCGATCCATAGAGAGTGTATCAACAATTGTAAAATTCTGTTTATTAACAAGAGTTGTGTTATAGCAAATTTGAAGGTGAGTGACATTTACAACGAGCATGGTATAAAGTTAAATAGATTAAGAACAAGTATAACTGGCACTTTTAGGTTTTATCTGTTAAATTCGAAGTGCATTCAATTCTGTATGCAAGAATTTAAGAGGTACAATCACTTCTTTCCAAGCTGTTGCTTTGAGGGCACTTTAGACAACTGTAACGTTTAGGGCAATACAGTGATTGGAGCCATATAGGTCAGAACAAAAATGTGAAGATATCAATGAAATACCACAATTCCTAAATTACATTCCTGTCCTAGAACACAGCCATGCCATCACAAATTCTCTAAGTTTTGTACAACTCCTAACCCTAACCCTAGCTTTAGGTTTGGGGCTAGGGTTAGAGTTAGGTTTCAGACTGTCTTCCTGAAATGAATGCAGTCTTTCAATCATTTCAGTGGTAAATAGACCACAATGAATCAAATGATTCATCTCTAAAGACTAAGCAACCTTGCCGATCCATAGAGAGTGTATCAACAATTGTAAAATTCTGTTTATTAACAAGAGTTGTGTTATAGCAAATTTGAAGGTGAGTGACATTTACAACGAGCATGGTATAAAGTTAAATAGGTTAGGAACAGGAATAACCAGCACATTTAGGTTTTATCTGTTATATTCGAACTGCATTCTATTCTGTATGCAAGAATTTGAAAGGTATAATCACTTCCTTCCTAGCTTTTGCTTTGAGGGCACTTTAGACAACTATAACGTTTAGGGCAATGCAGTGTATGGAGCCATATAGGCAAGAAAAAAAATGTGAAGATATCATTGAAATACCACAATTCCTACATCTCATTCCTGTCCTAGAACACAGCCATGCCATCAAAAATTCTCTAAGTCTTGCGGATCTCCTAACCCTAACCCTAGCTTTAGGTTTGCAGTTAGGGTTAGAGTTAGGGTTCAGACTGTCTTCCAACAAATAATGCAGTCTTTCAATCATTTCAGTAGTAAATAAGCCCCAGTGAATCAAATGATTCATCTCTAAAGACTAAGCAACCTTGCCGATCCATAGAGAGTGTATCAACAATTGTAAAATTCTGTTTATTAACAAGAGTTGTGTTATAGCAAATTTGAAGGTGAGTGACATTTACAACGAGCATGGTATAAAGTTAAATAGATTAAGAACAAGTATAACTGGCACTTTTAGGTTTTATCTGTTAAATTCGAAGTGCATTCAATTCTGTATGCAAGAATTTAAGAGGTACAATCACTTCTTTCCAAGCTGTTGCTTTGAGGGCACTTTAGACAACTGTAACGTTTAGGGCAATACAGTGATTGGAGCCATATAGGTCAGAACAAAAATGTGAAGATATCAATGAAATACCACAATTCCTAAATTACATTCCTGTCCTAGAACACAGCCATGCCATCACAAATTCTCTAAGTTTTGTACAACTCCTAACCCTAACCCTAGCTTTAGGTTTGGGGCTAGGGTTAGAGTTAGGTTTCAGACTGTCTTCCTGAAATGAATGCAGTCTTTCAATCATTTCAGTGGTAAATAGACCACAATGAATCAAATGATTCATCTCTAAAGACTAAGCAACCTTGCCGATCCATAGAGAGTGTATCAACAATTGTAAAATTCTGTTTATTAACAAGAGTTGTGTTATAGCAAATTTGAAGGTGAGTGACATTTACAACGAGCATGGTATAAAGTTAAATAGGTTAGGAACAGGAATAACCAGCACATTTAGGTTTTATCTGTTATATTCGAACTGCATTCTATTCTGTATGCAAGAATTTGAAAGGTATAATCACTTCCTTCCTAGCTTTTGCTTTGAGGGCACTTTAGACAACTATAACGTTTAGGGCAATGCAGTGTATGGAGCCATATAGGCAAGAAAAAAAATGTGAAGATATCATTGAAATACCACAATTCCTACATCTCATTCCTGTCCTAGAACACAGCCAAGCCATCAAAAATTCTCTAAGTCTTGCGGATCTCCTAACCCTAACCCTAGCTTTAGGTTTGCAGTTAGGGTTAGAGTTAGGGTTCAGACTGTCTTCCAACAAATAATGCAGTCTTTCAATCATTTCAGTAGTAAATAAGCCCCAGTGAATCAAATGATTCATCTCTAAAGACTAAGCAACCTTGCCGATCCATAGAGAGTGTATCAACAATTGTAAAATTCTGTTTATTAACAAGAGTTGTGTTATAGCAAATTTGAAGGTGAGTGACATTTACAACGAGCATGGTATAAAGTTAAATAGATTAAGAACAAGTATAACTGGCACTTTTAGGTTTTATCTGTTAAATTCGAAGTGCATTCAATTCTGTATGCAAGAATTTAAGAGGTACAATCACTTCTTTCCAAGCTGTTGCTTTGAGGGCACTTTAGACAACATCCACATATAGGGCAATACAGTGATTGGAGCCATATAGGTCAGAACAAAAATGTGAAGATATCAATGAAATACCACAATTCCTAAATTACATTCCTGTCCTAGAACACAGCCATGCCATCACAAATTCTCTAAGTTTTGTACAACTCCTAACCCTAACCCTAGCTTTAGGTTTGGGGCTAGGGTTAGAGTTAGGTTTCAGACTGTCTTCCTGAAATGAATGCAGTCTTTCAATCATTTCAGTGGTAAATAGACCACAATGAATCAAATGATTCATCTCTAAAGACTAAGCAACCTTGCCGATCCATAGAGAGTGTATCAACAATTGTAAAATTCTGTTTATTAACAAGAGTTGTGTTATAGCAAATTTGAAGGTGAGTGACATTTACAACGAGCATGGTATAAAGTTAAATAGGTTAGGAACAGGAATAACCAGCACATTTAGGTTTTATCTGTTATATTCGAACTGCATTCTATTCTGTATGCAAGAATTTGAAAGGTATAATCACTTCCTTCCTAGCTTTTGCTTTGAGGGCACTTTAGACAACTATAACGTTTAGGGCAATGCAGTGTATGGAGCCATATAGGCAAGAAAAAAAATGTGAAGATATCATTGAAATACCACAATTCCTACATCTCATTCCTGTCCTAGAACACAGCCATGCCATCAAAAATTCTCTAAGTCTTGCGGATCTCCTAACCCTAACCCTAGCTTTAGGTTTGCAGTTAGGGTTAGAGTTAGGGTTCAGACTGTCTTCCAACAAATAATGCAGTCTTTCAATCATTTCAGTAGTAAATAAGCCCCAGTGAATCAAATGATTCATCTCTAAAGACTAAGCAACCTTGCCGATCCATAGAGAGTGTATCAACAATTGTAAAATTCTGTTTATTAACAAGAGTTGTGTTATAGCAAATTTGAAGGTGAGTGACATTTACAACGAGCATGGTATAAAGTTAAATAGATTAAGAACAAGTATAACTGGCACTTTTAGGTTTTATCTGTTAAATTCGAAGTGCATTCAATTCTGTATGCAAGAATTTAAGAGGTACAATCACTTCTTTCCAAGCTGTTGCTTTGAGGGCACTTTAGACAACTGTAACGTTTAGGGCAATACAGTGATTGGAGCCATATAGGTCAGAACAAAAATGTGAAGATATCAATGAAATACCACAATTCCTAAATTACATTCCTGTCCTAGAACACAGCCATGCCATCACAAATTCTCTAAGTTTTGTACAACTCCTAACCCTAACCCTAGCTTTAGGTTTGGGGCTAGGGTTAGAGTTAGGTTTCAGACTGTCTTCCTGAAATGAATGCAGTCTTTCAATCATTTCAGTGGTAAATAGACCACAATGAATCAAATGATTCATCTCTAAAGACTAAGCAACCTTGCCGATCCATAGAGAGTGTATCAACAATTGTAAAATTCTGTTTATTAACAAGAGTTGTGTTATAGCAAATTTGAAGGTGAGTGACATTTACAACGAGCATGGTATAAAGTTAAATAGGTTAGGAACAGGAATAACCAGCACATTTAGGTTTTATCTGTTATATTCGAACTGCATTCTATTCTGTATGCAAGAATTTGAAAGGTATAATCACTTCCTTCCTAGCTTTTGCTTTGAGGGCACTTTAGACAACTATAACGTTTAGGGCAATGCAGTGTATGGAGCCATATAGGCAAGAAAAAAAATGTGAAGATATCATTGAAATACCACAATTCCTACATCTCATTCCTGTCCTAGAACACAGCCAAGCCATCAAAAATTCTCTAAGTCTTGCGGATCTCCTAACCCTAACCCTAGCTTTAGGTTTGCAGTTAGGGTTAGAGTTAGGGTTCAGACTGTCTTCCAACAAATAATGCAGTCTTTCAATCATTTCAGTAGTAAATAAGCCCCAGTGAATCAAATGATTCATCTCTAAAGACTAAGCAACCTTGCCGATCCATAGAGAGTGTATCAACAATTGTAAAATTCTGTTTATTAACAAGAGTTGTGTTATAGCAAATTTGAAGGTGAGTGACATTTACAACGAGCATGGTATAAAGTTAAATAGGTTAGGAACAGGAATAACCAGCACATTTAGGTTTTATCTGTTATATTCGAACTGCATTCTATTCTGTATGCAAGAATTTGAAAGGTATAATCACTTCCTTCCTAGCTTTTGCTTTGAGGGCACTTTAGACAACTATAACGTTTAGGGCAATGCAGTGTATGGAGCCATATAGGCAAGAAAAAAAATGTGAAGATATCATTGAAATACCACAATTCCTACATCTCATTCCTGTCCTAGAACACAGCCATGCCATCAAAAATTCTCTAAGTCTTGCGGATCTCCTAACCCTAACCCTAGCTTTAGGTTTGCAGTTAGGGTTAGAGTTAGGGTTCAGACTGTCTTCCAACAAATAATGCAGTCTTTCAATCATTTCAGTAGTAAATAAGCCCCAGTGAATCAAATTATTCATCTCTAAAGACTAAGCAACCTTGCCGATCCATAGAGAGTGTATCAACAATTGTAAAATTCTGTTTATTAACAAGAGTTGTGTTATAGCAAATTTGAAGGTGAGTGACATTTACAACGAGCATGGTATAAAGTTAAATAGGTTAGGAACAGGAATAACCAGCACATTTAGGTTTTATCTGTTATATTCGAACTGCATTCTATTCTGTATGCAAGAATTTGAAAGGTATAATCACTTCCTTCCTAGCTTTTGCTTTGAGGGCACTTTAGACAACTATAACGTTTAGGGCAATGCAGTGTATGGAGCCATATAGGCAAGAAAAAAAATGTGAAGATATCATTGAAATACCACAATTCCTACATCTCATTCCTGTCCTAGAACACAGCCAAGCCATCAAAAATTCTCTAAGTCTTGCGGATCTCCTAACCCTAACCCTAGCTTTAGGTTTGCAGTTAGGGTTAGAGTTAGGGTTCAGACTGTCTTCCAACAAATAATGCAGTCTTTCAATCATTTCAGTAGTAAATAAGCCCCAGTGAATCAAATGATTCATCTCTAAAGACTAAGCAACCTTGCCGATCCATAGAGAGTGTATCAACAATTGTAAAATTCTGTTTATTAACAAGAGTTGTGTTATAGCAAATTTGAAGGTGAGTGACATTTACAACGAGCATGGTATAAAGTTAAATAGATTAAGAACAAGTATAACTGGCACTTTTAGGTTTTATCTGTTAAATTCGAAGTGCATTCAATTCTGTATGCAAGAATTTAAGAGGTACAATCACTTCTTTCCAAGCTGTTGCTTTGAGGGCACTTTAGACAACATCCACATATAGGGCAATACAGTGATTGGAGCCATATAGGTCAGAACAAAAATGTGAAGATATCAATGAAATACCACAATTCCTAAATTACATTCCTGTCCTAGAACACAGCCATGCCATCACAAATTCTCTAAGTTTTGTACAACTCCTAACCCTAACCCTAGCTTTAGGTTTGGGGCTAGGGTTAGAGTTAGGTTTCAGACTGTCTTCCTGAAATGAATGCAGTCTTTCAATCATTTCAGTGGTAAATAGACCACAATGAATCAAATGATTCATCTCTAAAGACTAAGCAACCTTGCCGATCCATAGAGAGTGTATCAACAATTGTAAAATTCTGTTTATTAACAAGAGTTGTGTTATAGCAAATTTGAAGGTGAGTGACATTTACAACGAGCATGGTATAAAGTTAAATAGGTTAGGAACAGGAATAACCAGCACATTTAGGTTTTATCTGTTATATTCGAACTGCATTCTATTCTGTATGCAAGAATTTGAAAGGTATAATCACTTCCTTCCTAGCTTTTGCTTTGAGGGCACTTTAGACAACTATAACGTTTAGGGCAATGCAGTGTATGGAGCCATATAGGCAAGAAAAAAAATGTGAAGATATCATTGAAATACCACAATTCCTACATCTCATTCCTGTCCTAGAACACAGCCATGCCATCAAAAATTCTCTAAGTCTTGCGGATCTCCTAACCCTAACCCTAGCTTTAGGTTTGCAGTTAGGGTTAGAGTTAGGGTTCAGACTGTCTTCCAACAAATAATGCAGTCTTTCAATCATTTCAGTAGTAAATAAGCCCCAGTGAATCAAATGATTCATCTCTAAAGACTAAGCAACCTTGCCGATCCATAGAGAGTGTATCAACAATTGTAAAATTCTGTTTATTAACAAGAGTTGTGTTATAGCAAATTTGAAGGTGAGTGACATTTACAACGAGCATGGTATAAAGTTAAATAGATTAAGAACAAGTATAACTGGCACTTTTAGGTTTTATCTGTTAAATTCGAAGTGCATTCAATTCTGTATGCAAGAATTTAAGAGGTACAATCACTTCTTTCCAAGCTGTTGCTTTGAGGGCACTTTAGACAACTGTAACGTTTAGGGCAATACAGTGATTGGAGCCATATAGGTCAGAACAAAAATGTGAAGATATCAATGAAATACCACAATTCCTAAATTACATTCCTGTCCTAGAACACAGCCATGCCATCACAAATTCTCTAAGTTTTGTACAACTCCTAACCCTAACCCTAGCTTTAGGTTTGGGGCTAGGGTTAGAGTTAGGTTTCAGACTGTCTTCCTGAAATGAATGCAGTCTTTCAATCATTTCAGTGGTAAATAGACCACAATGAATCAAATGATTCATCTCTAAAGACTAAGCAACCTTGCCGATCCATAGAGAGTGTATCAACAATTGTAAAATTCTGTTTATTAACAAGAGTTGTGTTATAGCAAATTTGAAGGTGAGTGACATTTACAACGAGCATGGTATAAAGTTAAATAGGTTAGGAACAGGAATAACCAGCACATTTAGGTTTTATCTGTTATATTCGAACTGCATTCTATTCTGTATGCAAGAATTTGAAAGGTATAATCACTTCCTTCCTAGCTTTTGCTTTGAGGGCACTTTAGACAACTATAACGTTTAGGGCAATGCAGTGTATGGAGCCATATAGGCAAGAAAAAAAATGTGAAGATATCATTGAAATACCACAATTCCTACATCTCATTCCTGTCCTAGAACACAGCCATGCCATCAAAAATTCTCTAAGTCTTGCGGATCTCCTAACCCTAACCCTAGCTTTAGGTTTGCAGTTAGGGTTAGAGTTAGGGTTCAGACTGTCTTCCAACAAATAATGCAGTCTTTCAATCATTTCAGTAGTAAATAAGCCCCAGTGAATCAAATGATTCATCTCTAAAGACTAAGCAACCTTGCCGATCCATAGAGAGTGTATCAACAATTGTAAAATTCTGTTTATTAACAAGAGTTGTGTTATAGCAAATTTGAAGGTGAGTGACATTTACAACGAGCATGGTATAAAGTTAAATAGATTAAGAACAAGTATAACTGGCACTTTTAGGTTTTATCTGTTAAATTCGAAGTGCATTCAATTCTGTATGCAAGAATTTAAGAGGTACAATCACTTCTTTCCAAGCTGTTGCTTTGAGGGCACTTTAGACAACATCCACATATAGGGCAATACAGTGATTGGAGCCATATAGGTCAGAACAAAAATGTGAAGATATCAATGAAATACCACAATTCCTAAATTACATTCCTGTCCTAGAACACAGCCATGCCATCACAAATTCTCTAAGTTTTGTACAACTCCTAACCCTAACCCTAGCTTTAGGTTTGGGGCTAGGGTTAGAGTTAGGTTTCAGACTGTCTTCCTGAAATGAATGCAGTCTTTCAATCATTTCAGTGGTAAATAGACCACAATGAATCAAATGATTCATCTCTAAAGACTAAGCAACCTTGCCGATCCATAGAGAGTGTATCAACAATTGTAAAATTCTGTTTATTAACAAGAGTTGTGTTATAGCAAATTTGAAGGTGAGTGACATTTACAACGAGCATGGTATAAAGTTAAATAGGTTAGGAACAGGAATAACCAGCACATTTAGGTTTTATCTGTTATATTCGAACTGCATTCTATTCTGTATGCAAGAATTTGAAAGGTATAATCACTTCCTTCCTAGCTTTTGCTTTGAGGGCACTTTAGACAACTATAACGTTTAGGGCAATGCAGTGTATGGAGCCATATAGGCAAGAAAAAAAATGTGAAGATATCATTGAAATACCACAATTCCTACATCTCATTCCTGTCCTAGAACACAGCCATGCCATCAAAAATTCTCTAAGTCTTGCGGATCTCCTAACCCTAACCCTAGCTTTAGGTTTGCAGTTAGGGTTAGAGTTAGGGTTCAGACTGTCTTCCAACAAATAATGCAGTCTTTCAATCATTTCAGTAGTAAATAAGCCCCAGTGAATCAAATGATTCATCTCTAAAGACTAAGCAACCTTGCCGATCCATAGAGAGTGTATCAACAATTGTAAAATTCTGTTTATTAACAAGAGTTGTGTTATAGCAAATTTGAAGGTGAGTGACATTTACAACGAGCATGGTATAAAGTTAAATAGATTAAGAACAAGTATAACTGGCACTTTTAGGTTTTATCTGTTAAATTCGAAGTGCATTCAATTCTGTATGCAAGAATTTAAGAGGTACAATCACTTCTTTCCAAGCTGTTGCTTTGAGGGCACTTTAGACAACATCCACATATAGGGCAATACAGTGATTGGAGCCATATAGGTCAGAACAAAAATGTGAAGATATCAATGAAATACCACAATTCCTAAATTACATTCCTGTCCTAGAACACATCCATGCCATCACAAATTCTCTAAGTTTTGTACAACTCCTAACCCTAACCCTAGCTTTAGGTTTGGGGCTAGGGTTAGAGTTAGGTTTCAGACTGTCTTCCTGAAATGAATGCAGTCTTTCAATCATTTCAGTGGTAAATAGACCACAATGAATCAAATGATTCATCTCTAAAGACTAAGCAACCTTGCCGATCCATAGAGAGTGTATCAACAATTGTAAAATTCTGTTTATTAACAAGAGTTGTGTTATAGCAAATTTGAAGGTGAGTGACATTTACAACGAGCATGGTATAAAGTTAAATAGGTTAGGAACAGGAATAACCAGCACATTTAGGTTTTATCTGTTATATTCGAACTGCATTCTATTCTGTATGCAAGAATTTGAAAGGTATAATCACTTCCTTCCTAGCTTTTGCTTTGAGGGCACTTTAGACAACTGTAACGTTTAGGGCAATGCAGTGTATGGAGCCATATAGGCAAGAAAAAAAATGTGAAGATATCATTGAAATACCACAATTCCTACATCTCATTCCTGTCCTAGAACACAGCCATGCCATCAAAAATTCTCTAAGTCTTGCGGATCTCCTAACCCTAACCCTAGCTTTAGGTTTGCAGTTAGGGTTAGAGTTAGGGTTCAGACTGTCTTCCAACAAATAATGCAGTCTTTCAATCATTTCAGTAGTAAATAAGCCCCAGTGAATCAAATGATTCATCTCTAAAGACTAAGCAACCTTGCCGATCCATAGAGAGTGTATCAACAATTGTAAAATTCTGTTTATTAACAAGAGTTGTGTTATAGCAAATTTGAAGGTGAGTGACATTTACAACGAGCATGGTATAAAGTTAAATAGATTAAGAACAAGTATAACTGGCACTTTTAGGTTTTATCTGTTAAATTCGAAGTGCATTCAATTCTGTATGCAAGAATTTAAGAGGTACAATCACTTCTTTCCAAGCTGTTGCTTTGAGGGCACTTTAGACAACATCCACATATAGGGCAATACAGTGATTGGAGCCATATAGGTCAGAACAAAAATGTGAAGATATCAATGAAATACCACAATTCCTAAATTACATTCCTGTCCTAGAACACATCCATGCCATCACAAATTCTCTAAGTTTTGTACAACTCCTAACCCTAACCCTAGCTTTAGGTTTGGGGCTAGGGTTAGAGTTAGGTTTCAGACTGTCTTCCTGAAATGAATGCAGTCTTTCAATCATTTCAGTGGTAAATAGACCACAATGAATCAAATGATTCATCTCTAAAGACTAAGCAACCTTGCCGATCCATAGAGAGTGTATCAACAATTGTAAAATTCTGTTTATTAACAAGAGTTGTGTTATAGCAAATTTGAAGGTGAGTGACATTTACAACGAGCATTGTATAAAGTTAAATAGGTTAGGAACAGGAATAACCAGCACATTTAGGTTTTATCTGTTATATTCGAACTGCATTCTATTCTGTATGCAAGAATTTGAAAGGTATAATCACTTCCTTCCTAGCTTTTGCTTTGAGGGCACTTTAGACAACTATAACGTTTAGGGCAATGCAGTGTATGGAGCCATATAGGCAAGAAAAAAAATGTGAAGATATCATTGAAATACCACAATTCCTACATCTCATTCCTGTCCTAGAACACAGCCATGCCATCAAAAATTCTCTAAGTCTTGCGGATCTCCTAACCCTAACCCTAGCTTTAGGTTTGCAGTTAGGGTTAGAGTTAGGGTTCAGACTGTCTTCCAACAAATAATGCAGTCTTTCAATCATTTCAGTAGTAAATAAGCCCCAGTGAATCAAATTATTCATCTCTAAAGACTAAGCAACCTTGCCGATCCATAGAGAGTGTATCAACAATTGTAAAATTCTGTTTATTAACAAGAGTTGTGTTATAGCAAATTTGAAGGTGAGTGACATTTACAACGAGCATGGTATAAAGTTAAAAAGATTAAGAACAAGTATAACTGGCACTTTTAGGTTTTATCTGTTAAATTCGAAGTGCATTCAATTCTGTATGCAAGAATTTAAGAGGTACAATCACTTCTTTCCAAGCTGTTGCTTTGAGGGCACTTTAGACAACATCCACATATAGGGCAATACAGTGATTGGAGCCATATAGGTCAGAACAAAAATGTGAAGATATCAATGAAATACCACAATTCCTAAATTACATTCCTGTCCTAGAACACAGCCATGCCATCACAAATTCTCTAAGTTTTGTACAACTCCTAACCCTAACCCTAGCTTTAGGTTTGGGGCTAGGGTTAGAGTTAGGTTTCAGACTGTCTTCCTGAAATGAATGCAGTCTTTCAATCATTTCAGTGGTAAATAGACCACAATGAATCAAATGATTCATCTCTAAAGACTAAGCAACCTTGCCGATCCATAGAGAGTGTATCAACAATTGTAAAATTCTGTTTATTAACAAGAGTTGTGTTATAGCAAATTTGAAGGTGAGTGACATTTACAACGAGCATTGTATAAAGTTAAATAGGTTAGGAACAGGAATAACCAGCACATTTAGGTTTTATCTGTTATATTCGAACTGCATTCTATTCTGTATGCAAGAATTTGAAAGGTATAATCACTTCCTTCCTAGCTTTTGCTTTGAGGGCACTTTAGACAACTATAACGTTTAGGGCAATGCAGTGTATGGAGCCATATAGGCAAGAAAAAAAATGTGAAGATATCATTGAAATACCACAATTCCTACATCTCATTCCTGTCCTAGAACACAGCCATGCCATCAAAAATTCTCTAAGTCTTGCGGATCTCCTAACCCTAACCCTAGCTTTAGGTTTGCAGTTAGGGTTAGAGTTAGGGTTCAGACTGTCTTCCAACAAATAATGCAGTCTTTCAATCATTTCAGTAGTAAATAAGCCCCAGTGAATCAAATTATTCATCTCTAAAGACTAAGCAACCTTGCCGATCCATACACAATGTATCAACAATTGTAAAATTCCGTTTATTAACAAGAATTGTGTTATAGCAAATTTGAAGGTGAGTGACATTTACAACGAGCATGGTATAAAGTTAAATAGATTAAGAACAAGTATAACTGGCACTTTTAGGTTTTATCTGTTAAATTCGAAGTGCATTCAATTCTGTATGCAAGAATTTAAGAGGTACAATCACTTCTTTCCAAGCTGTTGCTTTGAGGGCACTTTAGACAACATCCACATATAGGGCAATACAGTGTATGGAGCCATATAGGCCAGAACAAAAATGTGAAGGTACCATTGAAATACCGTAAGTCCTATATTTCATTCCTGTCCTAGAACACAAGCATGCCATCAAAAATTCTCAAAGTCTTGTACAACTCCTAACCCTACCCCTAGCTTTAGGTTTGGGGCCAGGGTTAGAGTTAGTGTTCAGAATGTCTTCCTGAAATGAATGCAGTCTTTCAATCATTTCAGTGGTAAATAGACCACAATGAATCAAATGATTCATCTCTAAAGACTAAGCAACCTTGCCGATCCATAGACAGTGTATCAGCAATTGTAAAATTCCATTTATTAACAAGAATTGTGTTATAGCAAATTTGAAGGTGAGTGACATTTACAACGAGCATGGTATAAAGTTAAATAGATTAAGAACAAGTATAACTGGCACTTTTAGGTTTTATCTGTTAAATTTGAAGTGCATTCAATTCTGTATGCAAGAATTTAAGAGGTACAATCACTTCTTTCCAAGCTGTTGCTTTGAGGGCACTTTAGACAACATCCACATATAGGGCAATACAGTGATTGGAGCCATATAGGTCAGAACAAAAATGTGAAGATATCAATGAGATACCACAATTCCTAAATTACATTCCTGTCCTAGAACACAGCCATGCCATCACAAATTCTCTAAGTTTTGTACAACTCCTAATCCTAACCCTAGCTTTAGGTTTGGGGCTAGGGTTAGAGTTAGGTTTCAGACTGTCTTCCTGAAATAAATGCAGTCTTTCAATCATTTCAGTGGTAAATAGACCACAATGAATCAAATGATTCATCTCTAAAGACTAAGCAACCTTGCCGATCCATAGAGAGTGTATCAACAATTGTAAAATTCTGTTTATTAACAAGAGTTGTGTTATAGCAAATTTGAAGGTGAGTGACATTTACAACGAGCATGGTATAAAGTTAAATAGGTTAAGAACAGGAATAACCAGCACATTTAGGTTTTATCTGTTATATTCGAACTGCATTCTATTCTGTATGCAAGAATTTGAAAGGTATAATCACTTCTTTCCAAGCTGAAGCTTTGAGAGCACTTTAGACAACTATAACGTTTAGGGCAATGCAGTGTATGGAGCCATATAGGCAAGAATAAAAAAGGGAAGATATCATTGAAATACCACAATTCCTACATTTCATTCCTGTCCTAGAACACAGCCATGCCATCAAAAATTCTCTAAGTCTTGTATAACTCCTAACCCTAACCCTAGCTTTAGGTTTGGGGCTAGGGTTAGAGTTAGGGTTCAGACTGTCTTCCATAAATGTATGCAGTCTTTCAATCATTTCAGTGGTAAATAGACCACAATGAATCAAATGATTCATCTCTAAAGACTAAGCGACCTTGCCTATTCTAAGTTTATATATTAACTAAATGGTAAAATTCCATTTTTTAACAAACCAACTAATTTTATATGTTGCCATTCATACAATATAAGACATGATAAAATGAAAAATATTATTATGCCAATAATTAAAAATAATGTATGAATATTGTTTTACTATTGTTACTGATTCTACTATTACTACTACTAGAAACTTAATAATTCACAATACTGTACACTTCACTTAGATTTGTTCCAGTAATTCAACCTGCTGCATGAATGCATTCTTCATAGGCTACTATTTAAACTGAGAATTTGTTCTCAATTGTCTTATGCGATGTAATAAATTTATATTATGTGCAACCCATTTAAAATGAAATGGATTAACTAAACTAATTAAAAGAGTATGCAGATAAAGTGATCATGAGTAGGAATGTGCATAGTTTTATGTTACTGAATGTATTCCTTTCCTAAAGTGAATTAATGCTATTAAAAAGCTGTACTGCTAGTTTCAGAATTAGTGCATTAGAGCACAAGAGTTAACCGATGATGCAATTGAGAAGTTACAGGTGCTGTTTAAAAAGATGAGTCCTGAGTAGGTATAGAACTGTGGTCAGAGGCTGAGCGTTTGTGATTTCTGTTGTTCATTCCACCACTGAACAGGTTGGAGAACGTTAAGAATGTCACAAAGGTTCTTAGCAGAGGAGGAGGGGGAATGATTCGAGAGGAACAGAGATAGATGGGTCCACAGTGCAAAAAGAAGAAGGGGGAAGAAAGAGGTCAGCCTTAGAAGAGGTTGAACTTAAGATAATGGGAGTGCATGCAGGAATAAATGGCTGTGAGATATAGAAGGAACCATGAGTTTCAGTGGGAGGAAGAGAAATGAGAATGTGAGCATCATAAAAATGATGCACAACGTAATGTGCTCACTGTTGAATCAGTCTAAGACTATTGAATTGGAAAACAATTTTCTGAATCTACTGAACAGGTACAGTAAAAGTACTTTAAAATTTTAAAATAAAAAGTCTGTTTCCAAGCGCCTCATAATTCGCTTTGAGGCCCTTCAGGCAAAATTGAATGTACTGTATGAGTTGAATTCTTAATTTACTTTGTCTGCAATGACTTTTTGCCTGGGTACTCTGTTATCACCAAGCTTTACAAAATCTGTTTAGTACATCTTCTTAGAAATCAGCCTTCTATATGTGAGGATATATACTGTATATATATATTAAATGCTAATAGCCTCTAAATCATTAGTCCCATGACAAACAGAGCCATTAGGGCTAAATTACTTTACAGAATGCGACTCTTCATGAAAAATTAATTTAGTTCTGAGAGTCAATGGTCAATTTTAGGATTGATCACATTATAAATTAAAATCAGCATCTCGTTTAATTACTGTGTAGAGTATGTAAATAGGTATAAAAATTCCATGTGGCTAATATCATCATATTTCTAATGGACCATTTTCATAAGACAAACTGCTATAGCATGGGTTTGAGGTGAAAAATCACCTCTAGCATCAGAATACAGATGTACAAATTCTTTATAATCCAAGCTCATAAGATCACAACTTTAGGATGTAAAGCATGGTCTGGGCATAGAAATATTTGTATCACAATACTATATTATATTTGTACATTATAATGAGTTTGTGAGTACAGGGCACTTAATAAATACAAATTGTATGATACAGTATATCTATAAGAATTGTATTTTTACGCAAAGAGTTACTGACTTTCAGCAACACTAACTGGTTATGCCTTTAATTATTTATGTTGTTCAGGTGGGTGGCTGCATCAGCATGCATAGGCTCCACACCCGAAATGTGTTTTCTTTCTTCTCTTTTCAGCATGGAATACACCTATTGTTCCTTTCTAATTATTTACGTCAGTTCAATTTCTCCCACATGCTTCCCTATGAGAATGTGTAATGATACAGTATATTTGCTATATAGAATCTGTACCAATTTAATGACATTTACTCAAATTGTGCTAAAGCATTTTAAAGAAGCAAAGTCAGCAGATTCAGGTGTTTCCCATCTGGCACTTTGTAGATGTGCATGTACAGTTCCTTTATCCAAAACCATAGAAAAAAGCTCTCATAAGTAGTATTATGCAGTTAATTTATTTATGAAATAAGATGGAAACATTTATTTGCTATTTCTTGGGAAAACAATTTTGAACAGTCAATCATGTAAAGCACTACTGCCTTCTTGCAGGACAGCTTTACTGGTGTCTGACAGAATTGCTCTATTCTTTTGAAGGTTGTATGACATGTTCATGCTATTCAGAAATTAATATAAGTGTGCAAGAGCAAATGAGGATATTGAATACATTTCTTGCTTTATCATCTGTAGTTTAGAATTATTAGAAAAGTTTTAGCTCCTTCGTCCATTACAAGTTTGAACGTGTCAATAAAAAACACTTATACAATTCAGTATGCATGTGCTACATGTTGCTTGCTGTGTCTCTTGAGAAAATAAATAATCTAGTTTCTGAAATTAAATTTCTATGACATTTGCTTTTCATGGCATCCAGCACAAATAATAGTCAATCATTGTTTCCACTGCATTAATAAAACAAATGTTATTCCCAGATGATGGTGATTATTTTAAGATGAGTATGTTTCAGCTGGTTGCTAAAGGGCTTTTACAAATATACGTCACATTTCATAACTGGCTTATTTTGTACCATTGGAAACTAGTCGCCCACATATAATGATAACTTACTGTAGGTCAGTGCATGACTGTGAATGTAAGCAATTTCTTGCATTCCGTTTTCATGCATTTTAAATGTCAAACAGTTTTCATTAAATAACAGCCTGTGGGTATGGTTTGGATTTTGTATATCTACATGCAACCCATGAATTCCATGTATTCCATGTATTTAAATATTAAAGGCCAAAACTACAAAGGGATATATCTCTTTCTTATAACATGGGCTCCCCTGTCTCCCAGAAATTCAGAACAAAGTATGTTTAATGAAAAGGGAGGAACAGTGGTTAGCATTACTGCCTCTCAGAGGAGTCCTAGGTTCAATTCGAGACCTGGGGCTGGGGTGCTATCTGCGTGAAGTTTGCTCTTCCCGTGTTCGAGTGGGTTTCCTCCAGGTGCTCTACTTTGCTCTCACAGTCCAAAAACTGCTACCTTATTTGTCTTCTGGGAAAACTGGAGTGTATGCATGTCTGTGTGTCTGCCCTGCAAAGAACTGGCGTCCTGTCCAGGGTGTACCCTGCCTTGCGTCTGTTGCTTGCTGAGAGGGGCTCCAGCTCCTTCGTGACCCTGAATTGTAAAAAGCAGTCAGAAAATGGATGGGTGGATGTTTACTGAAGCATCAGATGCTTATTTTTTGAGAAAATACACAATTATTTTAGATTACTTAATATTGTACTGTATGTGTGTTTGACATTACTTATTTTTTTTCAATAAGGAGAGGCTACAGTACAGTATGTTTTAAGCCTGTGTTTATGGTATCATAAGTCATATAAAGATATAATGCTGCTGTCAGTGTTCTCTGCTTTAATGCCGGGCTAGTAATTAAGACAAAAGATGCATTACTTTATGAATTTACTACTGTTCATGAAATATACAATTTCTTGTGATCAGTATTGTTAGAATGAGTTACACTGCACCTGTAAAATTCAAAATCAAGCTCCAGATCTCATCTGAGTTTAACTGAGTAAATGGTTTAATTCTGTCCTCTATCTTTGAATCACTACTCATTATTGACTTGAATTTTTGATGATTTGGATCTGGTCCATGCAAGAATTTTGGAAATGTGTTGATTAATTATCACTTTAGTTAATGTAATGATTAATATGATTAAAAAATTGATCATATGATTTTAAGATCACTTTGCAATCATTGATATAATCTGGAATACTGTAAATGCTGTAATGCACTAGAGAAAAACATGTTTTTCTCTTCCTTGGGTTATTCAGCAGGTCAGTATTCAAGGCAAAATTTGGATAATTTTATCTCTTAAAATTTTAATATCAATCTTGCAAGTGCATGAGATATTTTTCCTGAATAGTATAGAATATATAAAAAAATGAAGACTGTATAAAGTAGGATAAAGTAATTAAATGAGTGTCATCCCTAAGTTATGGCAAATTTTGATCTTAATTTAATATTATATATGATTGGTTTGTCAAATAATTTACAATTTTTATTTAATACTAAATTAATTTAAATGAAGAATTCATCAGATCTAATATTCAGGTTTTATTAAAAAAAAATTTAAACCCTCTCTCTGAGCTGTGACTGCTTCTTTAAGGAAACTGTCTTGGATATTTAGCTACATACTGTAAATGTCATTTGGTTCCTTTCGAAATCAATACTAGATGAAGCAAACTGTAAAATAAAACTCTGCACAAATCAGACTCAAAATCTTGCAATACAAGCACCCAACCAGATAATCTATTGGCCCAGAACTTTATGGGAGGCTGTAAAAAGGATGTGAACAAAATACGCTGCATAAGTAAGTCAGACCTATTAAACATCCCTCATTAACTGCATAACCTACTTTTTCAACCTTTATGCATGACTTTTTAAGGTCACCATATATTCCACTCTTTTTTCTCTAATAAATATTACATTCTCATTATCTGTGTAGTTCGTTAAAGCTATCACATTTATTTCACAACTACTGCTGAAAGAGGACTGTTCACTTTCATTTCACCATAATAAATAACACAGTTCTTGAGAACTCCCTTTTAAACTTCTACTTATACCTTTTATTGTAACTTATTTATTGTTACTTGTTTGGGATTATGTACCATATTATATCTTCTGGATGGTATGTTTAATTTTCTCCAAAACATCGGAATTATGTTAGTTGATTCTATAACGTGCACTAAAGTGTGTCTGACAATACTCTATATTCCAATTCAAACCATGACAAGGCAGTTCTAGTGTTACCAACAGTAAGACCATCTATTGAGTAATTTATTTGATAAACATTACTTGCTTAATTGCTGACTTTTAATTTCTTTTGGACTTTTAGGTTAACAATAGCATGTATTGAGAAAATGAAGCAACGACAGCTCTAAACTAGACCTCTCTCAATATACTCTTCAGTACTGGACTTCTGCTTGACAAGAATAACAGATTTATTACGCCATGTTGTGGTTTTGTGGTACAGATAAAGGTCCCAGATCAGACCAAACTTATTGTATCATTTTTTACTGACATAAAACTAGCAAAAGCATAACTGTTCAAAAAGCTGACTGCTGGGTAATTTTTTGAAAGTACAAAAGTGCTGTCGTTTGAGCTAATCATGCTGAATATGAATTATTCTGTACCTTTTCACATGATGGTAATTTCTAAAGTAGAATTATAACTACCTTCAATGTTTTGTCATGGTGCAATGAATAAAACTGAAAATCACATTATACTGTGGGTCATTACCTTACATTCAATGATCTTGCACATCAGTGATAAAGTGACAGAAAAATGCAAACCATTTGCATTGTGTGCGCAACTACATTTCTATATGTAATATCATATTTAAATCTAATTAGATGTCCTTCTTCTGAAAATAGAAAGGATATTTGTTATTCCACTCTAGTTTATTTTATCTGCTCAATATATTTATGACATTCATCATACATTTCAAACATGCCTTCATAAGACATCTGAGCAATGTATCATTAAGAAACTGCTGCCCACAATACATAGTTTAATTAAGAATGTATTATTTTCCTTCCCATAGTTTCTAACTTTTTAAGATTCAGCCCAGAAATATTTCAATACTGTACTATGAGATATGAATATTTTATTTCATTAAACAAAATCACAATTTAAGATTTATTAACAATGATGAAGCAAAGATGTTAAATATTGTGGAATTGAAAAGGGTTCATGTAAATCTCAAAAGACTAAAATATAAAATCTGGTCAGTATTATTAAGTTCTTACTGTAACAATATAATATCCAGTACACATATTTATTGGTACGTAGTCTATAGTGTAGATCATAGTAACTGAACAATTGTATGAGGTAGTATAATACATTTATTATTAAATAATAATGAAGTAAATTAGGTGAAGGTTTCTTATTAAGAATGTTCTCTTATTCATACCTTCATAAATTGGCCTTGAAAATTCATGAGTTTTGTTACCAACATTTAAAAGTACTCACTTTTAAATTGTAAAAATCAATTTATTACTGTTATGTTATTTGTATGAAAGTTAGGAGAAAATAATTTTAAATGTATCGGTTACAGTGATCTGTATAGTTATTATTTTAATGACTGTAAAACATTACATCTTAAAAACAGTTTCTCCTAACTTCTAATCAACTGAAAAATGTAATGCCCTACAAAAGAAACTTTTCAAACACACTTTTCCTCAAAACTGTACAATATATATAATTTACAGGTGTTAAGTCAATGAAAATCCCTTCATTAAATGAAATTTGTATTGAAATCCCAATATATACCCCTACTTTTACAAGGTTAGTGAAACCTGGTGTAGTAGTTTCAGTCTCATTAACAGGAATTGGCCTGAAATGTGAGATAAGAATGTTTTTAAAGTCAATTTGATAGCTTTCATACAAGATAAATAGCACAGATTTTTAAAAGGAGTCTCAAAATTATATTCCGATAATGCAATTTCTTTCCTGAGATATTAATCAGTTCTGAATACTGAAAGTGTTAACACATGAAGGTCTATATTCCAAAATATTTTAGAGATAGGGAACATCATATAAAACAATTTATAGTATAATCTATCTCCTCGGTCTTTGTTACACATTATTGGAGAATGTCACTTTGTGCCTTAAAAATTGATCAAACGGTCATTTTCCAATGACATGTCAGAAAGCTACATCCCCTGTGTTTAGATATTTGCTACTTTGATTTTCCAGATGTGATATCATATTGTGTCATGGCTGAAGGTTGTATTCTATATTTCAAAGCAAATTATTACTTATTCATATAATTTCCTAAAATGACTATTTCATAATCTGAGCAGTTCCACTGCAAAGACTATGCTAAATTGAATACACATTTCAAGGAGTTTCAATCTTTCTTTATTTACAGTCTGTGGTTCAAAATTATTATTTTTATATTGAAAATGAATAGCTTGCTGTTTCATTGATTTTTGTTCCTGTTTTAAATTATATGCTAGTCTTTGACAGGGTTCAGGTCCTTAGCTGTCAAAGAGATGAAATACTATAGATAAGAAAGAAGATAGTTGTCTTAGGTATTAAAGAACTTACTTCACTGATCAAATATGCAATATTTGCTCTCACTTTAAAGGTTTATGGCATGACTTCCTTTTAACATCAGATGAATGAATAAAAAGTTGCCCAGCTTTGTCTTTATGAAGAACTGTGCTTGAATAACTAGGTTTAATTGAGTACCTAATAATTTGGATTTAAACAGGTGTAAACTAACAGAATAAAAAGTAAACAATTACACATTTTGCAAATTAAATGAATCTCCAGGATGACATAAATATTGGGGATTAATTACATAGCATTCACTAACAAACTGCAACTCATTGAGGTTTTCTTGGGGCATGTCTTTTAGTCTTTCTTTCAATAAAACACCTCCGATAACAATATACTGTTGTAATATAAAGTCTGTGCTTACTGAATGATTTATAGTTTCACGCTGTTTACGCAACTTCATAACATGTATTGCATTACCTGCACACAAGTATTTCAAATTTGATATATTAAATCTAATGTTTCCATCTGAAGTAGATCCAGAAAAGCTTTATACTTAAAAGTTTAAGATTAAAAAATCTAACAAAAATATTAAGAGTAACACTTCAGTTTGTATGGGTAGGGAAACACTGATTTTTAGACAGTAAATGTCTTCTGTTGCTTCAATTTGTAGATTTAAATCAATGCACTTGACATAATACTCGATTGCCATATGAGTTAACGATAATGAAACCAGAAAGTATAGTACTTTATTGGATTACCATTCACCTGAGATTCTAAAGTTTATTCACACTGTAAATTTCATACATACTTTATATCTGGCATAGATATATTCATTAAAGGTTTTTTCTAAAATATTCAACTCAGAACATACTGTAACAATTCTCATTTTCCTCTTCAAAAGTATTAGTACCGATTCAAGAGTTTCACCATGTTCTTGGGGTAGATTTGCTCATGATAGTTGATGGCAGTGTGGAGCAGTGGTTAGGGCTTTAAACTACTGCCTGCAGGCTCATGGGATTATATCCCCCATTGGGATGCTGGTGCTGTACAGTTGATACAAGCCCAGGTGTCTGAACCCATATGCATAGATAATGGTAAACTCTAGAAATTGCTCCTTCAAATAAATTAACAATAAAGTTTTGAAAGATGATGGGTGGGCATAAACTTTGCATTTAGTTTTGTTCGTTTTCTCAAAGAACATAATTTGAGAAGCATAATCTAATTTGGCATTCAATTGTAGCACTCATAGAATTTTTTATCAAGGTTTCGGCTGTGCACATATATTGTCCTCTAGGAATACTTTTTACATTAAGCATAATGAAAAATGCAAAGTGCAAAACATGAAAGAAAGATGTTTTTTGATTATTTTGTAGCTGCGATTGCCTTGGGATATGTTTTTTTTAAAATCTGCTGCAGTTCTCGACAGATTTATTAAATGATAGTATCTCTCCAAGAAAAACAAATAATAATAAAGAACATACATATATACGTGTGTTAATTTTTTCCTTTAATGTTTTAGTTAAAAGACAGAGTAAGTCTTAAAATAAATCTTTCTCAGATAGTGAAGGACATATACATTTACTTATATAATTCCTCTTTATTTTTAGGTCACCTAAATGTAACATTTTAAAAAGGTATTAAACATATGAAGTCTGGAAAGTGGGATGTGAGATTTATTACTATATTGATACTGACATATTTGCAAAGTTGAAAGCCACTTGAATCCCAAGGGGTTTAGCTCATGTAGACAACATACAAAATGCAAAAATATAATATTCCCTTATTACCAGTAATAGTTTGGAAAGCTCAGAGAAAACATATTTTTTTGTAATTTATATTTCTTCATATGCTTTAATATGAAAAACCCTGAAAATTGCTCTATATTCAATACAGATTATTTAGCAACAAGTGTTTTGAAATATGTTCTGTAAGACCCCCCCAAAATTTGAATGTTTCTGTAGACGTCAGCATTTTATTATTTATGCTATAGTATTTTTGTATAACCACACAACACAAAAAAAAGATTACAAATGACAGTTGACCAATTTTGTTCCAATGTATGGACAAGCCAACCTGGAAAATTGGTTTGTTTTCAAAATCATTGAAACTTCTAAGGGCGAAATAATTGAATGAGAATTGATTTAATAAGAAATGACAAAATGCAGTGTAATATACAGACTATGATGATAAATATCTGCATATATAATAAATACAAGATCCAATTTGTGCAATGGAAATATGCAGATAATCTCACCAAATACCACATGCATTAAATACATATTATATAGCAAAACTGGTAAACAAATCAATTATGCAATGTTAAAAATAAAAATAAAATATTAAACCTTAAAGTCAAATCACATGCAAAGCAATTTATACATTCCAAGACGAAACCACACATTTTCATAACTGTGTTCATAACCAACAAATAAGTATGATGAAAACACCTGAAGTACTGTAGCTCAGAATAATGTTTTTGTGCCTTTCAAGAACTTCCATTTTTGTTATTTGGACTGTATAGCATTTATACAGCCTCTGACCACTACATTAATAATGCACATTGAGCTATGCTCTGATAGGTCCCCCATGATTTGTTAAACTACTGATTCATAATGTACCAAGTGTTGCTGTTGATAGTTTAATAGAGGTGGGAAAGTCCCACTATGTCCTTCTGAAAGTGGGATATTCTGCACACATTTAGAACTCCAGAAGTATTACATTGTAAAACATTCTATTCTAATATTCAGATTTATTCCTTTATTTATATGAAAGATTATGAATGGAAAAAACATGATAGTGTGAGGTGGATTGAAGGATAAGATAAGATAGGCATCTTCTCTCTTTCCCTGATATACCTAAAAATAATGGATTTTGAATTGGTTATTTGGTCTCTTCTTCACTTGAAGAGGCTTTCTCCTTGGGCTTTCCCACCACTTTAGTTGATTTGTTGAACAAGCATAGGAAGCCTGCCTCTCCTGGAGAGGATATACAGCAAAGAAATATCTCCTGTAGGTATGTTTAGTCTCCACTTTAGTCTTTGGGGGTCTGCAATGAGAAGAAAGTATACGCCCTTTCTCCTATGAAGACGCAGATGACAAAAATATTGCTCTCCTATGTTTCATGAAATAATTCCTTTATACTTTGAAGTTTAAAACATTTCTCATTAACAGGTCTGAAAATTGCATGCTAATTGTTACATTACATTTTATAGCACTGATAAAATACATTAATATTGTAATTCAAATTAAAGGAGTATATTTGAGTTATTTTAAAACCTCTAAATTAACTAAATTCCCTTAAATCCTAGATGAGTCATTCTGTTGCCCTTCAACAGCAAACCTTCTTGCCGTACGATAACAGTGAAAGGCCTTTTGAAAATATTTAAATCTTACTTAAAATTTACCAGCCTTGTCTTCTTTAAGGAATATAGGTAAATGTAATAACCAAAACAGATTCTTTAGTGTCCTGCTGATCATAGTTACCAATTGCACTGATGAATGTCAACCCCCGAGCGACAGATGGTAGCCTTGATCCAGCATATCAACTACTTTAGTAGTGCACCTTTCAGTGATCTACCACTGTTGGCTTGGAGAACCCTTCAGGGCCACTAAGATGTACTGCGGGTCCCCTTTTGGAGAAACCTGCTCAGTCCTCAAAAGAAGTCCTTCACAGAGGTATTAGTTCCCAAAAGATCTTCAGTTCCTCTTCTCACATGGAAGAGCTCTTCAGTCCTCTATTCCACTGAGAGAGCTAGTACAGACACAAATCCTAACAAACACCTAAATTCTCCATTTCTTTTCTTCCTTATAAAGAAATATTTTCTCTCATTCTCTGGATTCCCTGGCACACTCAAGCAGGCTGTCCTATCCATGGCCAGTCTTCCCTTTCCTTGGAAGATACTCGTTCCACATCTGCGTTAAAGCACAGCACAAGACTGTTTAACTCCTATCTACTGTATACTCCCTAGAATTCAGGAATCCACTAACACACTCCCTCCCTGAACTATAGGTGCTTAGCCACAGCTCTTTGCCCTCTGTACCTAACTGCTGCTACTCGTGAGGAATGTCCCACTTAAACACGGGGAAAATCAGCAGATCCCTCTTCTGCCTAACTTCAATTAGTCAATCAAGGTGTGTCCAATTTACTGCAGTGAAGGCAGAGATTGACTGACTAAGCCTCAGCTTGCTCTATCACAATTCCCTTTTTTAAAGACAATAGTCTATGTAGTATAACACCTTGAAATTTGAATGATTGATCTGCATTTTGGTTTTGATACTTCACTTTTCCCTTAAACAGTACCATTGTAAAATTATCTCTTAGTTTGATAAAATTTTGTATGACATGGTAATAGTGCTGGATTACTGCTTGTTAATGTCATCAAGGAACACATAAAACATTATCTGGCAATCAGTTTCAAGTAGCCTGTTTATACAGTATGTAATATACAGTATGCAATACTCCTTATTTGTCTTTGCCTGTAAAAGAAGCATACTGTGTTTTGTTTTATAGACCTCTGTGAAGAAGGTATATCATTGCCAATGGTGTGAAGAACCAAACAATCTTTCTAAACTTGAAAATCATATTTTTCCTAACAAATGTATAAATCAGTATGGTTCTTGACGAGCAAAATGAGAAAAAATAATTTTTCCACGTTTCTTCACCTCCCAACAACCCATAAACCATCACCCCAATTTTCCCCCTTTTTGTATTCATTGCTTACAAGATGGGAACCTCCGCCTTCCCTAATAATATAGGATCCCAAACATGCAGCATTTAGGTGGGGTCAACACGACTTTGTTGGCATCTATTGCTGCACTCCAGTCTTGGACAGTCTCCCCTCATGCAATACACAACTCTGTGTGTATGACATCAGGTGTCTGCTGCTGGTCCCCAGCCTCAAACAATCATTTACATAGTCTTAAGGAAGGCAGCTCTACTGTTCATGTATAACATCAGGCAGCAGTCTATAGCCTTGGACAGTCCTTTCCTTGGCCCTATAGAAATGTAGAGTAGAGAGCTCCACGCACACATCTAGAAAGGAGTGGGCTGACTGAAACCATGGATATACTCTGATTTGCACACAACCTCAGCAAATATATGTACCTTTTTATCACTGATAATGATAGCGGGAATGTGTTTTATAATTGCCAAAGGACAGACATGGGAGCTCAGCACCCTGAATCAAAAGATACGCATTGCAAGATTTTAATGAATCTTTAATCAAGCATTGAAAATCAAAAGGAGGGGGGGGTCATAGTGGAAATGATTGATTCTGCATGTAAAACCGGCAAATGAATATCTTGCACCCTAAATTATACTGGAAAATGTTTTCATTATTCATATTCATGTAATAGGCATTTATTATTCAGTTATTTAATTAAAACACAAGTCATAGGGATATTTTTAAATACATACACTAGATCATAGTCTCGATAGTTCACTGAAAAGCAGACTAAATGTATTTCATGTTTCTTAAATAAACAGAAATGTACAAGTCTCTGAATGTTTGAACAATGTCTGAAGTTTGTGGTATTTGTTTAAAAGGCATTATATGGGTTATTATACCTTTGTATGTTTAAACCTTATTTAAGATAATAAACTAAAAAATTTCCACATACAGTATAATTCATTACTTTATTCAAATATTATTAAAATATTGTAGACACAAGAAGTTATCCTGTTGATGTGATTTTTTTTTTACTGTATAAAATAAGCATTGTCTTGGTAGAAATGCTGTTTTTGTGAGGTTTTGCGTTGCACAGAAAAAATACATGGCATTTGTTTTTCAATATACAGATAATTTGGTATTAGTATCACTTATACTGTACATATGTATTATTACTGAAATAAGGCTTGTTTATTATCACTTTATAACATTTGGAACTTACAGTAAGTGTCAATAAACAACTTGTGAATACCACATTGATAAGCTGCAACGGGCATATATTAATCCATTATTAATGATGACAGTGATGATAAATATCAAACCAGCTTTTATAGCTTTCAGTTGTTCCCAAAAGATAGCTTTCAGTTGTCCATGAAGTATTAGATATTACTATGCCAGTCAGACATACAGTAACATATGCTTTGTATGTAAAATAAATTGCAAACGTTTTTGCTTTGTGTTGAGAGATGTCCAGCCTTTTGTGTCTATGTTATAAGGATTCTAAGAGATTTTACTGCTACAGTAGGTACACAGAAAAGTGTTTATTAGAGCAGTCAATAATCTTGGTGCTCTAAAAATAGTTTCTTAGTCGATAATCCTGTTTGTAGTCCTAAGTGCATAATTCCTACAGTATGAATCATGATACCTATTTTACAAAACAAGCTATCAATACAAAAAGTTTAATAAGTTAATGAAATTACTTTTCTAAAGTTCAGATTTATTAATATTGTTTTTTGTTGCCTGAAGAGTTGCCTTTGAGGTTTTGGAAAAGTCAGTCCTCGTGGGTGGTCATGGCATTATTTGAGGTGTTTTTTTCATAGAAACGGCCTAATAAATTATTAGGAAAACCTATGTATTTTCAAATAAGAACGCAGCAGGATGTCCAGTTACTGTGTGTGCTATCTACAAGGCACCATGCAGTGACTTTACAATCAGGGAAAGGAGTGGGCTTTAATGATGTGAGCTGTGAAAAAATAGATAAATAAAATAACTCCTGGGACAGGTGCTTCTATGCCTGCTGGGGCTATTACAAATTCCATATAAGACTCAGGGGGTGTTGCTCATAAAATGAAGGTAAGAATACATTACCTTCTTGCACAGTCTAGCGCATTTATCTGAGCTTGCAGTTCATGAGGTGAGAAACTGCAGGAATCCTCTGACCTTTCCAAGTGATATTCACAGCAAGCATTGGCTGTCACCAGTACAAAATCTCATCCACAGTGCTGTCCATTCCCCCCAGATTATTACTTCATTACTTTTTAAAGACTTCTCACTCCAAGGACTACCATCCCTGAGCAAACCAGGACAATACGACAAGAAGGAAAAAAAAATCCTTCCAGATCATCTTGGTCCTGTTGTTTTCATTCAGCTTAAAAAATGCATAATGGCTGTCTCTATTCCATTACTGAGAATACTGTTTTATATTCCCTGAGGTTACCTTCTTTTTGTTCTGCCACAGCTGACACACTTCATTAATACTTTATAAAGTCGTTCACTAGGAGAATACTATGTCAAAGTCATAAGGTGTAACTGCTTCTGTAGCTCCCAGATGCAGTCTAATTCATTTGACTATGCCTTGGACCATGGGTTCCTTGTAGGGATTTTAATAATCAGGGCTGCTTCCACGGTCAATTGTCATTTAATCGTCTGGTGACTTAGTGAAGCTTTGAGTCTGTTAGAAAGATGAATAGTCCCTGTTCTAAAAAACAGGTTGCCCGAGAGTAACCATCTTAGGCAAATGTTGCAGTGCCAACAGTGAAGACAAGCAAACAATCAAATGGCATTGCTGATGAAATCCTGCAAATAAAAATTAATTGATGGCTGGCATGACGGGTTTGTATCATAACCAGATGGGTGAATCAGTATTTGTTTTCATTTTAAACAGACAACGACGTATTCCCAAAGTAGGACATCTAATTATGTTGCTTAATTAATTTAATAAGAATTACATAGAATTAGTAATAATTAGCATGTTAAATATTAATTTATTCTAATCCAGTTTAAACATTGTTGTTTAACACTGACTAGTTGTTACGATTACATCCCATTTGCACTGTAATCAGTGTTAAATTGTAGTCAACTGTAGGCACAAAGGATCTACCTATTTTTTTCAGGCTGTTAATGTACTGTACATTGCAAGCTTTTTCAAAACGTATATTGCAAATAAGAAGAGATACTATGGTAAAATGTACCATAAAGAAAACACCTTATGTGTTCTTTATTTCAAGATCTGGGTGCTAATATGCTTTGTTATACTTGAATCTTCTAAGAAAAACTAAGATAAGTCAAATTGAAAGCTGGGGTATGCATGACTAAAGCAATACCCAACCTCTGTGTTTTGAGTAACTGTATAATTGTAGTCTTTATTCCAATCTTTTGCTTTAAATTTAGAAAATGATTCTGGAAATCTCTCCATTTCCTAGCAGCAACCTGCTTATCCTAGTGAGATTGGTGGCAAGCTGGAGCCTATCCAGGAAGCACAGGCTACAGGGCAGGGCCAGGCGTGACACCTCTCCCCCTGGATGGGAGAGCAATCCATCACAAGTTAATGGAGTAAGATACAATTTAGACCAAATCAAACCAATCCTACCAAGCCACTTTTTTTTCTTTGAGAGGCGGTAGGAAACAGGAGTTCCACGTGACAATTCATGTGAACATACTGTACAGTCACCCAAGGCTACAATAAAACTCAGGACCTCACTGCTGAGGCAGCAGTGTTAACCTTCATGCCACTGTTCTGTCCTTATTCAAGACACAACCTCCAAAAAATAAAAAGGCTCCTCAAATGATATATGAAATTTTAGATTTTTTTTTTAGGAAGAAAGAAGGTTCTGTACTAATGTCTTCATAAAGAAAAACAATAAATTGCAATTTGCAAGGTGATGAAGCATGAATTTACTGATACAGGATACAGAAAAGAGCAGATGTAAGGACCTGGCATGCTAGGTATTGCAGACAGCAAGATACTGTAGGTAACGTGAAGCAACATAGGATTGAACCTACCTGAAAGTCATTTTCTCACCAATACATAAACTTTAGTTATTAGATGTACATCTGTCCATTTCTTTAAAAAAAAAAAGCTTGTGACGGTATTTGAAAAGACATTTTTAAAATGAATTCTTAAAACTTTTATTAGATTGGCCAGCTCATCTAGACATAGCAGCACAATAAGACTTGAAGATATGTGGGTTTGTGAGCAGCTGTATTGTGAACTGGAAGCTAGTCAGCAATACAGTTAAGTGTTCTGTAGATTCCATAATTTGTTAACATTTTATAAAAGCTAGAAAAACCATGAAACATGAAGTTGTCTTTTCACTATTATGTTATTTTAGGTTAAATGTTATATAATTTCTATTTACATTAGTGCTAAATTTAAAAAACTGGATGTTCTCTTGCACAAGAAGCTAAAGTACATTTCAGTAGCTAAGTCATATTGGTTGCCATAAATACAAATAATGCTCATGAAATAAGTAGCCTAAAATAATTTATTTTTTTCAGATTGAGTCCTATTACTTTGTACACAGTCCTGAGGATAAATTTAATTTATATTCATCTTGTCTTTAGAAATATGCAAGTCTTAGTTTCATATTATCACAGTAAGTGATTGCATATGGCATAATAGCTTGTCTTGAGATAATTATAAATGCACATTTTCTAAGCATTATTTAAGAAACAGATCTTTCTGTCAATTGCCAGAAATGTTTCAGTTTTTGTTTTACAAATGGATGACATCCATCAAAATGTATTAACAGAATAACACCATCAGTTATAATCTTACAAACATCTTATATGATTTTCCTTAACTCTTGATTAATGCTTATTGTTTTAATTCTAGACTTGTCACTTCCAGCACTCAGCTGTAATCAACTTTGCTGAATTATGTTGTGTGAGGGTCAATACTTTCCTGTTGATTCTTATTTTTATTTTAAGATATGCAAAATGTAACAAAATATTCCAAATATAACTCAACATAATTTCAAACCATGAGAGAATCACAAATTAATTAATTAATCACAAATTAATTATTTTATTGTAATACAGACTCCTGAAAATTACATTAAAATATCACTTACATCAACATTTCAGTCTTTGCATTTTCTTTTTCCTTTTTAATCTTTTTTTAAGTGATTAAACATTAGGATATAATTAGATTAATTTCATTCCGGAGTTTGAAAGAATACTGGCTTCTGTCCATAACATCTAAGGATTGACTTTTTGAGACTGTGTTTATGTGAAGTGAAAGGATTTGTTACCATCTCCACCTTTCACATCTCCTCTCCTGTTTTGTTAAAAAATGCACTGTGTTGTACTCTTCCATGTAGCTGGTACAAAGCCCCCTAGGACACCGCTTAATTTAGAGGAAATGTTCTTCACCATGTACAATAGCTGGCAGCTGGCTCAGGAGGTACAGTACCTGACAAGGCTGAGCTACAAGTGCAGGAACTTGTCAAGGCTATTTTTAATGTGACTGCCCTGAGGGTACTAACAAGCTCTTCCACAGTTGCATTGTGCTCAATTCTTGGTACAGTACAGTGTTTGTAGGTGGGGTGTTTCTTTTTCACATCATGAAAACAAATCAATATGATCATTTGAACTGTTAAACTATATCTATTAATTATTTGTCTTTTGACATCTGTTAAGGGAAAAGCTTGCACACTGGAGAAGTTAACTGAAATGAAAAGGCTCAAAACTAACTTGAAAGATCAACTTTATAGAAACATGGCTTAGTCCACCATTACGTTTTTTTTTTTACCATTGCATATGTTAGGTGAGATAATACAAAGTCATGAAAACTTCAATGCCTAAAACTTTAATGTTATATTAAGAGAATCTTCAGTTACAACAAACCAAATCTCTGTCAAGACTTTTAAAGTAGAAATTGATATACACTTTTTAGAGATTTCAAAAAATATATTTTAAATATGTTATATTTTATAGATTCAAATAATATGAAATGACAAGCTGCCTGTCAGTATCTGTTTAGCAGGCTTCGGTGATAGGAAATTAATGGTTTGATGAGTTACAGCTGTGGGCAGTCCTATCTATGTGGTCGGTCTGTCTTCTCTAAAAGTGAATGAAAGGAACTCACCTATGTGTCAGGAAAGTGGCTGCAGTTGCCTGTCTGTTCTGGGCTGTCTGGTGTGGCTCCACTGCAGGGACAGAGAAGGACCTTGGCAGGGGTGAGCTGTGTTTTTTTTCTTTTGTGTTTTTAAAAGAAAAAATGTGTGAACTGTTTGGGGGCTGTTACATGGTGTGAAGTGTGCTATCTGGTGTAAACGAAAATGTAACAGGGCAGTGAGAAAGTCAGGAAAGATCATGTATGAGTTATATGATGAGCATTTTCAAAAGCCTTCTGAAAATTTAAATATGCCAAATATATTTGATTAAAATAGCCAAGTTACATTTTAAGCAAAATATTATTTTTTTCTGCCCTGTATGTGGCAGTTGTATATATTTATAAACCTTTCCCTTATTGGGAAATCTCTTGGCATCCTAATAATCCCCATCTATGGATTGGCTTCCTTACACTGCTATCCTCCCCACTGATAGCTGATATGTGGTGAGCGTTCTGGCACACTATGACTGCCGTTGCATCATCCAGGTGGAGGGGATCACCATTACCTGTAAAACGCTTTGAGTGGAGTGTCCAGAAAAGCGCTATATAAGTTTAAGCAATTATAATAATTATTATGACTGATCTTGGACTAAGAAAGCATATGTTCAGCCCAGTTTATGTTCAGGATTATTGTTTCTGCATAGGAGCTCCACCTTTAGTAGGATCATGGCTGTGCAAGCATTTTCTCTGGGTGATATTACAAGTTCTCTGCATTCTGCATCACTTCTTCACTGATTGGCATCAATTGTATTTGAAAATTACTATTGGATGTAAGTGAGTAATACATATACAGTACTGTAAGTCTTCAGCATATGCATATATACTGAAGGAAAACAGAGCCCAGGTTTACATATATTTGGTGGCAGCCGTAGGGATCCGAAACCACGCCATTGAAATGACTGTCACAATCAGTTCAGTCACAATCAAAGATGCACACCCTTTGCCACGCGTGGGTGATAGTTTGGATGCTTTATCTGGAGCCACATTGCTTAGTACACTAGTAATGTCAAGTGGCTACTGGCAGATTCATATGGAGGACAGTGAGAAAGACAAAACAGCCTTCACTACAAGTGATTGTTTCTATTATTTCAAAGTAATGCCGATGGGGCTGACAAATGCACCTCCAAATTTCCAACGATTAATGGAGTTTGTCTTACATGGTCTCCATTAGTCCAAAATATTAGTTTATTTAAGGGACATCATTGTTTTTAGTAAGACATTCCTGGAACACATGGACATCCTCACTGAGGTTTTCAGCAGACTGCATCAGGCAGGCCTCAAACTTCCTCAAAAATGCCAACTTTCCAAACAGTCTGTACAATTTTTAGGACACATTGTGTCCAGTATCCAAAGGATGACGTTACACTGCACACAGTGCAAGCATGGTTAGCTCAAGGAAAAAGACCTCCAGTTTGGGCTATGAAAAAATGTTCACCTGCACTTAAAGTGTTTTGGCAACAGTTCTATAAATTGCATTTCGTGAATGACCTGATTTATCACTGTTCATGTAACCAACCAGGGGAGGAGCCTACTCTGCACATTGTAATTCCAGATGCCTAAGAAGACTTGGCAGGTCTTCTTACAAATAATATATTATTACATGTTTTTAAACCTCCCCTTACTACACTGTATGTGAAACTTTGCAGTGGTTTGCTAATTTTCAGTTCAAAATCCATTTTATGCCTATGTCTAGTCCTGTCATTTCATGCAGGCCATGATCTAAAGTTGCATCTCATCCTGTAGCCACAGCATTCTGAAAATGATTATACAGATGAATGTGATGGTCCTGGCCAGTGATGAATCTCTGTCCTCCAGGATGTGGCCTGCCCCTCACATACTGTAGCCCATTTCCTTGTTTCTCCCAACAAGCTTGCAGATTGTTGAGGCAGAACATCTCATTCTCTCGGCAGCTCCTCTCCCAGACAAGCTCTCTTCAGCCAGGTAAGAAAGAAATCTTCATTACTCAGGCATATGGTCCACTTTTAGTCCACCTCTCCCTGTGAGGATCACAGTTTGCTGTTCTTGTGGATGTTTAAATAAATTATTAAACACCACATTTTGAAACTGATACAACTCAAATACCAGGTACTGAACACCAGTGCTTTTATAAAATATCACATCACAGCATCACTTTCAAGAACTGCTTATCCAATACGTGGCCACAAGGGAGTCCAAGCCTATCCCGGCAAACAACACATGCTAGGCAGGATATGCCCTGAAAGAGAGTCCAGCCCATCACAGAAGGACACACACAGACACAAACATGGTCACAGTCACACAAGGTAAACTTTTCTCAGAAGCACCCTACTAGTATGTCTTTGGATCTTAACAGGAAGAAATGCATTACGTATTATAGAATTACATAATTTACGGCAATTAATTAAGTTCAAAAGAAATATTGAGATATTTAGATTTTAAGAAAGGTGACAAAAATAATTTACACACAGAGACACATACAGTACAGCTATGATATGTTAGCTAGTTATAATAATAATAATAATAATAATAATAATAATAATAATAATAATAATAATAATAATTGCATACACTTACAGTATATAGAGCTTTTCTGGACACTGCACTCAAAACACTTTATAAGTAATGGAGACTCCCCTCCACCACCACCACCAATGTGCATCAACTGCCTGGATGATAGTTATAGCTACAGTACATTAGATTTTATAATCAAACATTCACAAAGTTGATTATTGAATGGTACCTTCCTTAAAGTTAGAAAAGCAATGAACACAAGCCCTTTAACATCATTAAACTTTTATTGATTTATGAAACTAGACAAACATTAATTTTGAAGATCAATTACTGTCTTGTAATTAAAAGATAATTTGAGCATATTACAATCTGCTGAGCCTAGACAAGTAATAAAATGATAATTAGATATTAACTTTACATACAATTAGATTTACTTAGAAAACATTTCATGAAAGAAAATGTACTGTAGTTTTACAACTTTAGCTGTTACTTCTGTTTAATAAAGACAGTATGTCAAATAAATGTAGAACCTCTACAGTATATAGTATCTTAGTCTGACATTTATTTTGCTTGAAAATGTGAATGAAAATGCGGACATTAACAAACATTGAACAACAGTAGGGCAGCATACCACATAATTCAGGAATACACTTTGGCTAGTACTCTTAATATTGGCTAGCGACAAGAGAACTGTTTCTTTGCATATACTGTACAGTACCAAGTCATTCATATTCTGTATGTTCCTATCTGTGTCAATGTAATTAATGTCATCTCTAAGTCCACAACATGTAACCCAGAATATCAAATTAGGAGCATGCATTCAGGTGGTCTGTTATTGTTCTTGGTTTGCATAATCCCTGCCTGACACCTGAAGTGAGTACCAGGGGTTCCTTTTCAGAGGTACCCGCTCAGTCCAGAAACTGGATTTTGTAAAAATATCTTCTGTTCTTCTTCAAATCCTCTACAAATCAGCTATGTCCATATTTTTAATTACCAGCTGCTGAAAGCTGGAAACACCTTTGAGTACAGATGACCTTGTTACTGTCTTGGTCCTTCCAAACACCGTTAAAATCAATAATGCAGTCTCTTTACTTTGATCAGTAGTGATAATATTTCAGAATAGAATAGACTCACCAGTATATCTAACATTCCAAAATGTTTACAAAAAAGACAAATTACCATTCTACAGTATGTGAAGCAAAATCATCTTTTAGTTAAAAAAGTTAAAACAAATTTAAGTTAACTAAAAGACTCACAGTGCTAATACGACTAATATGAGCGCATAGTACACTCTGTCTTAACATAACAACATGTAATGGTTTAATGTGGCTTTTCCATATGCCTTTCTTGATTTTCGGTTGCTTTACTTTTCCGGTACAAGCATTTAAAATCCATACCTCCCACTAAATTTATATAATCAGTATAACTTTATGTAGGTAATTATTTATTTAAGAGATCATTTGATAAACTGAAAAGACAATTTACTACAGTATGTGTGGTACATCATCTACATTAATTTTTCATTTTTCTCATGGCTGTCTCAAAAACAAATGCCACATCAACAAATTTAGCCTCATAACTTACACGTAAGCAAATAGAAATATTGTTTTAGTTTAGATTATGGAAACATTTATACTTTAATGCTGTGGTGTAAAGGTACCTATTTGTTGTTTATGCCATTCTGTAAACATGTCCTTTCCTTGTTTCAGATGAAATTAAAGGTTGCTGACTCCTAATTTTGTAATCATATTCCTGTTGTGTGCCCATACTCATTATCCTGCGCATTATCAGTCCTTCATCTCCCTCTAGCCCCTGTGATCTCTAAATGGAATATGTGTTCATTGTGGCTCAGAGGGCCAAGAGAAATCTGTGGAACATAATTGGAGAAAATTAAAGCAGCATGTGTTCTAGGAGATTGTTATAATTGTTGCCTCCTGTCCTTCAGAGGTCAAGGTGAGTTGAAATGTTTGGAGATGTGGAAAAGTGTTGGTACATAGCTGTCTAAAGGAATTGAAAGGAGGGAAAGTGAGAAATGAAATACCAATTATATATAAGGTGGAAAGGAATATTTCTCTGCAGTATTTATATCCCATTTGGAAGTTTATCATTGATTTTTGCATAGGCCTCACAAAATACTGTATATAAAGTATATAAAATAAATGAGCACTGTGCTGTATAGTATATCTGGACAAGCACAATAACTACTTTATTTTCTTTCTGAAAAAGTGTTATCTGTGAAGACTTTTTAGAACCATATCTGTCCCATAATGACTTTTTTGTGGGTAAAGGCTGTGCTGTGCAAATTCATTTTACCTATTTAAGAAGCTAGGGCTGAAATGGAAGCTAAAAAAGCAAGAGACCTAATATACATTCCTCCAATTACATGTTCTCCAGTGTTGCAACACCTGTCCACACAGAGAAAAACAGTTCTTAAAAACATATGTTTCATTTTAGGAGGTACTGTGACTCCATTGCTAACAAACTGATAACAAAAGTCACTTCATAAGTGACTCTTGGTTCAATAAATGTAAATATTGTTATAGAGCTGGTTAATATAATTACAAAGGGAGCTATTGTTTAAAACTCAGGAATATTGTTTCAGTCTAATTTATTTTGCAGAAGTAAAGTATTCTATTTTTTTCCCTTTTGCTTCTGCTTCAAAATAAGATCACTTACACAGTTTTAAAGCACTCACAAGAAGAATTAATCCACTATTTATCATATTCTAATATCCTACTGTATAAGGAAACAATGTGTACACTTTTTTAAAATTACATTCTTTAAAACTCTCATAGCACCACCACAAATGCAAAGTAAACACAAGGGAATCTGTCATCTTTGAAATAAATTAACAGCAAATAATTTATAATAGCAGTCATGTTGCTTTATATTTTCAAATAACTAAGCAACATCATTTATGAACATGTTAAGCAATACGTATTTTCACTGAAGTAAGATTTCTCTCAGCATTTTTAACATTAACCTGAGAGCAAACAAATTGTCTTAATGTGTAAGAGGTCCTAAAGGTGATGTTTTTTATGTTTTTTAAAAGTTCATTAATTTTCATTAGTAGGGATCTTATTACAGCCATCTTAAGAATGAGTATGTAAAAAAGAGCTCACAAAAGTCTTCTATCTCCTGAAATACTTTCAGCACAAAAAAGATGCAAAGTACCTCAGTCCATACATGGGAAAAATAGTGCATTTTTAATACTAAGGAATTCTATTTTACAGTACTGAGAACTAACAATATTTTCAATCTTTTTTTCTCAGTTTGTCAGGTTGGGTTTTGTAAATAAAATCCATTTTTTTTCAATAGGGATAAAAAGAACAATAGACATAAAGTATAAATAATATTCACAAATAATGCATGAAAAACAAATTACAGGTGTCTTGATATCTAAAGGAATGCAAGCACATTTTCTACATCTAGTTCTATATAAATTAAATCTTATTGCAGCTTGACTCATTTGTGATAATGCTGTTATGCAAGCTCTAGAACTGTATTTCTCCTGAGATGGGTCCTGGATGAGACTAACAGTCCTTCAAATAATTTATGTCTTGAACTTTTTTAGCCTTTCCCAACTAAATCTGACAAATTCAAATTTATTGAACCTGTATTAAACCACCCACTTAAACCCTTTAACTTAAACTCTAATATGTACATATTTAATCTATATGGAGAGAAAAGACAAGGTTCATTTGAGTACATAAAAAACTCATTAGGCTTCTGAGTTCCAGCAGCTTTGGTTGAGCAGAAATAATATTACCATTGCTAAATCCAAGCCTTTAATATCAAACTTCACAGTGTAACTAAACCTAAAGACATGTAGTGGCATTCAAAATTGATGGGACAGAAAAGTCCAAACTGTTACTTTTACTTCATAGTAAAGCAATACACATGATCATCGTGATCATGAGGCAAAAATGAACATGTAAAAGGTATGTTATTTTGAGGTAATCCTATGCATATATTTAATCATATTGTAAAAATCATTCTTTGTGTTTAACCCAGTAGTTTCAATAGACCATCAATATTGGGACACATTCACTGCACTTTTTAATTTTAAGAATATAAAAATAAGTATTTGGTTGCATATTCCTTTGAGGCAATAACTACAGTTTTATGAAGTATGTAACCTTTTGAACTCACCTCACCAAAACTCTTTAAATCATTTGAGATGTCTTGATTCAGCTACTTTGAGCTCTTGCTTATTCTTAGGCAGTTGTGACTTTTTTTTCTGTGGAGATTGGCCAGTCTAAGACTATCCAGCTTTTTTCTCCTGATGAACTGCTATTAGTCATCATATTGTAACGCAATGGGGGCTCAGGTGGGCGCCCTTGCCACATTAGGTCGGCCCCCCACCGTCGGGGGCTCAAACCCAGGACTCCCGCGTCTCTCTGCAGGGACCCAGCCCGGTGAGCCAAAGAGAGATCTCTCTACAGCCCAGTAGCTGTAGTCCTGCTATCACAGGGAAGGGCGGTGACGTCACCTGCTCTGGTACGCCGGCTCTTACACAGTGCCTGTCGGCCGTAAGCGTTACAATATACAGTATTTTGGGTCATTGTCATTCTGCAAGGTGAAGCACCACGCAGCAAGTCCAGAAACACTTTATGCTAAATAATCAGATACATATTTTTGTAAATATCCGAATTGAATTTTGGGAGCAATTGAAAGGCTACCAGTTTGCTATGTACTGTACTTCCCTGAATCTATTTTCTCCTCTATTGAATTACATTTGATAATTACAGTGCATTTGATTGCACAAGTCATTTGCCTTACTTCTGCTTCCTCAAATTTAAGAGAGTCTTATAAAACAATAATGCATAACAAAGTCTAAAATATTTTCAAAATGCCACTGTTAATGACACATTTAATCCACCTTTTCTTGAACTTCCACTGTTAAAATAGGGATTTCATTCAAGGTGGCTTTGATGCAAAAAAGATGAAGGCCTGCTTCCTGCAGTTTCTTGAATGGACTGAAGTTTCCACTGTTACTGCTTATACAGTAGCAGCTCTAAATACACCACTGCAGGTAACGTGGTTATTCTTGCAGATGTGATAAAATAGAAAGCAAAGGTTTCCTTCTCACCACTGACAGAACCTGGCTTATGTCTTTCTAAAGCTGATGAAAAGGAGAGAAAACAAAGTAAAAAACAAACACTTCCTGAGTTTTTTAACACCGCTAATTTGTCAACATGAGAGGGGCCCTGATCTGATAAGACAGTAATATCAATTTCTTTTCCAATGTTCAGGAACATAAGAAATACTGTACAGTATGTTTAAAATCAAGCCACATTAGAGTTTAGAATTTCTGAATGTGTGCTTTTCAAAACTTGCAGACTTTGTTCTCATTAATAATATATGAATACAGCAGATTCCATTATAACCTCTGAGGGGGAGAGCAAATATATTCCCAAGGGATTAGTTCAAAAGCCAAAAATAGTTTCCTATTTTCTAATTCAAGGTTTATATAACACTGTGTTTTTCCTCTCTGTCTTTAAATTATTAACATTCTATCTTTAAGAGATCATATGGTTAAACTATCTTTCTTCACAGGACACAGAAAAGCAGATGTTAAAGGTGGGGAATCCAGCACGCACTGATTTCTCAGCATTGCTTCCTGAAAAATCCTTTTATTTTTTTCTTGAATCAACAAAACATCACTTTCCCTGACCTTCAAACCAATGGATATACTATAATTCATTATATTGATTTATTCATATTTTAGAGTATAGATATAGTTTAATTCACTACAGTATATTAACAATGTCCTGTTCTTTTTTGATCAATTTATAAAGTGCCTTTCTCCTTAATTTTATCTAAATTGATTCATTAAATAATTAGGGTACTTCTTCTGACTTTCAATGACTTAAATCAGTTTTCAACAGGGATGAAATCAGTTTTGTGTTCCAAGTAGAATATTTTTAAAATATCATTCCCTCTTTTCTACTGAGTACATACAGTATATCTCCTGTCCTACCATATTTATCCTATAATTTTGCTTCTTGAAAACTCATTCCTTCATAGTCTGCTTTCTTAAAATTAGTATACAATTTATGTTCCTAATGTTTCTCTGTTTTCCTTACTGTTTCTTGATTTTTGTAACAGTCTACATCAATACTAGTGAGTTGGTATGCTGACAGTCCTACTAAGAAAGCAGTCTTTTATTTACCATTTCAGTTTCTGCTGCTGATAGTCCTATTGATTTTTCCAAATTTGCATGAGAAATATTCATCCTTTACAAAAACACTTTTTCCTTTACACATATTCTTGATTTCCTTATATAAGGTTGAAATTTAATACATTTCTGAATATTTCTCATTACACTGAACCCTTTGGATTTTTTTTAGAAGTCTGATAGTTGGCCTGAAGTGGCCCCACCAACACCACTTCCAGCAGAAACCTCAGTTTTTTCCTAGTTACCATCCAGGTACTCACCAGGCCCACACCTGCTTAGCTTCAGTGGGTTATCAGTTGTGAGTTGCAGGGTGATATGGCTGCTGTTGTGAGCATCACCATGACTTTCTGTTTGCTATATTTCAGCAATTATACTGTTTGTGTACCATAATCTAATGCAGTATCTTCTTTCTCTTGCATATTGTACCCAATGTACAGTAAGTAGCATTTAGTTACTGTATAAGCATTTAATTACCCTTCATGACTAGGCTCCTGTGCATTTCCCTTGCCGATTTTCTTTGGATTCCCCCCAATTTCAACACTTTTGTATTTCCCAATTAATATAAATGAGTTTCTGTTTAATTTAGAATTAATCCATCATGTGGAGCATGGATAACCTTTTCCACAGGAATAAGCCTTCTTTAGCACACTATTATCTTCAGCTTTACATGGTACAAATAACATACCTGGGAAAATTAATGATTATATCCTACTTTTACTTTCTATTCAAGACCTCCAACCTGATTAATAACTACGTCTTCACCTGCCGTTGATAGTAGTCTAAAGTCCACTTTATGAACCATGTCAGCCACCACAGCAGCAGGGAGGCAGAATACTGTTGTTGTCTCAGGATCCTGGATGCAGATCTCACTTGTAGTGTTCCAGATAATTGAGTATCGAAAACCACCTCTTTTCTTTTTTTGTGGTTTTGGTGTCACTGGCACCTGGACATTACTGTGAGTGACAGATATCTTCACTTTCCGTTACTTGTTACCAGGTTCTAGAATGGAGAACTGTTTGGTGATGTAATGTTATGGGGTGTGTCTGGATAGGCTTCTGTATTTTACTTCTTTTGATAACCTTGGGACCAACTCCTGTTTGTACATATTTCTATGCTGGCAGTCTAATGATGTTGGGAGTGAGCCAGATCTTTCCTCCATTTCATGGTCCTCTCTAAGTTCCTGTAGTTCCAACTCTATTATGTTCAGTTTTTTAAAGAGGAAAAGGCTTTAATGGCAGCTTTCACAGATGTACTGTATCTTTGCTGCTGGGACTCTTCCAGAAAGCTCCACAAGTGGTTGAAGTTACAAATCTTAGGATTGAGGGCCATTTCAAGTTTGTTTGTTTGTCATTCCAGCCATATACAAGTATACAGAGGAGCAAGATATCGCTCTCCAGGTCTACAGTGCGAATACAGACAAGAAACTGACAATACAATGCTATAGACAATGTAGACATAGACATTTCTGACAGGGTACAGAGTATATAAAGTTCAATGTGTATAGTGCAATTTACTTTACAGGATTGTGAAACAAATTGTGCAAAGAATACAGGTACATCAGACAGTATGCCTGGCATTAGGCAAAAAATAACTAGGTTTCCAGATTCGGAGTAGGTGCAGTAGGTACCAGGGTGTGGAAAAAGTTGTTATGTGTCACAACCTCTACAACTAGAGGGCGCTCCTACTCTGTCCTGTTCCTAGTTTCCCTGTGCTTTGCTTGTCCTTCCGGTATGTCTTAGTGTGGGGCTATATATTTCCAGGTCACCCTTTCCTCCTTGCTCAGCAGTGAGGGTTTGGATGTCTTGAGACCCACCTAGTACCAGTTCATCTCCTCTGCAGCCTGAGGGCATAGGTTTCTTCCCGACATCGTCTGACCTCCTGAGCCCGGGCTGAACCCTGTTATGCCGCTATGCATAGGGTCTTTATTGCTCTCCTAGCCATTCCATGGCATGCCTTTCCAACATTCGTGACATTATGGAGTCTGGTGGAGCTGGCCCATATACTGTGATACCTTTTACCAGATGGTAGGAGGGTAAAGAGGTTGCAGGAGGGGTGGGAGAGATCATCCACAATACCGGAGGCTTTGTGTATGCAGCGTTTGTGGTATACATTTAAATGTATTTTTAGCAATAGGAATAAACTCCTCGGCAACAGATTATTTTGTGTCAACCAATTGATTCCATTAGAAAGAAAAGGTTGATTCTGCAAAAAAAAATTGAGAACGCTAGACTACAAATGAGAAAGCAAAAACTTACCTGTTGCATGAACTTATAAATTTCTCATTCTTGTTTTCCTTTTATTATTCTACTCCTTTTAATAACACAACATTTATAGAGTTTACTAAGAAAATCACATTTCTTCAATGTTATTTTACACATATATTTCTTTTAAAGTATGAAAGTTAAGGAGGCAGCACCTAAGAGACACTAAATGGTCCTGAAGGCCGAGTTAATAACATTGGCAGATGTAGGCACAAATGTGTTGCTGTTGACTGGATAAGCCACAGCAGATGTAAAAACTGTCCTGACACCAATGGCAAGTCAGACCTTGCAGATGGGACTTGTTTTAAGGGGATAGGCAATCCATGAAGAAACTGGCTTTTCTGGTTGCAACAGATGGGGTTCAAGGTCTGGTGTTAATGGCTTCAGCTGAGGCTCATGGATTGTAAAGCCTACAATTGGCAAAACAGTGGCATATGGAGACAGAAGAAACTGTGGTGTGTTTGTGGTGTGACAGCAGATGGGTAATCTGAAGGTGCAAATTGATCCTTTGGAGAATAGGTCAAAACAATGTCCAAATGCAACAAATTGATATGTGAGATAGAAAAGGCTTCTTTAAAAGCTGATAGAATTATATTTTACCATTGCTTTTAAACATTATATGCTATCACATTACGTGCATTAAACCCCCCCCCCCCCCCCAAAACAAAACACTGAAGTTTTAACTGCTTACTTTAATAGATAAATACGTTTTAATAAAATCTAATTTACTGTATTTTGTATTTGTTTTTGGTCTTGGTATATCCAGTCTTCTTAAAAGGGAAGCTTTGTATGAGTTAAAGAAAGCAATCCCATGATTTTAAGAAAAATGGAGCAAAGTCATGTCATTTTTTACTTTCTCCCACTCATTTTCATTATACTGTATACCAACACTAGCACAATCAGCTACAAAGAGTTTTTAATTAAGAACTTGACCAATCACTCATCGTTTCATGCAGCCAACATACTGTATATACTGAAAGACATTCTACCTAGTTGTTAACTATGCGACAGTAGGTGGTCACAATTCAATATTATCAAGGATGGTATTTGGCTCATTACTTCGATTATTGATCAATGGTAATCTTGAACCCTGATGGTTAAATGTGGCAATTTACTTTTCTTCTGTCACCTCTGAACTGGTAGGAAAAGTGGCTTACTACACTGAATTTCCTTCCATAGTTTCTTTACCCCAGAATCTTGCAAAAAGATGAGGCTGTGGTCCTCACCTTGAAATCTTCAGGACCTGGCTTTGAGATTATGCAATAGGTTTACAATAATATGACAATAAGGTTATGCAATAATAGGTTTAAGTAAGAGACTAGTCTCACCTCTAATCAGTGCTGGACCCCTGCAAAGGGACGTGTAGCCTGTGACGTAAAAAGACGAGTGGTTGAAGATCAGTGGGGTGGCGGAGTCTGCCTACACTACTTCATTCTCTCCTGTGTGAGGTTGCAAGGTCTATTCCAAATGGAGTAAAATAAGAATGGTGATTTTAATTTATAAAAAATCCAACAACTGATAAAAAAGTAATTTTACAATTCTTTCTGTATAGATCCTCTGCGTATTATCTGAAATAGGCAGCCCTGTACTCATTCCTTAAAAATTGGTTCACATATTTCCCTAACATTCAACAACTGATCAATCTCTTTCTACAATCTGCAGATGGCTGCCTTTCTCACTTCCCCAGGAATACATTGAGCAGATTTCCACTTTCCCTTAACAATACTCATTTTCTGTGGTCTTCCCCACCCCTTGCCTCGGCCTCATTTTGTAAAAAGTTTTGAAGAGCAGTGAGGGTAAAAAAGTAATATTATCACTAAGAATAGTGATTTTAGTAAATACTAAACAGTCTCTCAATAATTTGAACGTTTATATTGATGACTCTGATAATCTACAGTATATTAACTCTGCATATATTAATAAGTTGAAATACTAAAGACTGAGTTGATATACAGTAAACAACAATAAATGTGTTAAGAAAGGCTATTACCAAACTCTATTGTTTACAAATGCTAATGTTTAATGGTCTTGCCATTTCTGATTAATATGGAACAATTTAAAACTTGGTCTGATTCTGGAGGAGGTAACTAATCATTTTTATGCTTTAATTCTGAATGAGCGCTTTCCTTTCACCCTCTGAAAGTTCATTGCTTCTTCTCACATACTTCAGCACTAAGGTTACAACCTCATTCCTCTCTTGACGCCAGTAGCACATCTCTATTCAGCCAAAGAACTCAAATCAATGCTGAGAATTATAATTCAAGACCCGACTAACACATGACTAAAGCCAAGGCCAAACGAATATTTTCAGATTGAATTGTTTTAGATTTATTATTGAAGACTTGTTGTGTTGTCATTGTGGTTTAAACCCATGTAACACTGAGGGAGAAGCTTCAAGATACACAACAACATTTTCTATGAACTGTTGTACAAATGGGTACAAAGTGGGATACACCCCGGACAGAAAGCCAGTCCATCACAGGGCACACACAAACGTGAATACCAGGGCCAATTGTTTTATAGAAGCCAATTAACATATCAGCATGTCTTTGGACTTGGAGAGGAAACTGGAGCACCTATTGAAAACCCACGAGTGGGAAGCACATACAGTAATGCTAACCAGTGAGCTATTATGCCACCCCATACCAACTATATCTAAAATGAATTATTTTCAAGTTCATTTCCTTTATTCCTGAATGTCTCTTTCTGTTTGAGAGGTTCAAACAAAGGTGCAATAGTCAGTCTCTCAGATGAGATATATTCCTCTCCCATCTGCTTTCCCATGAAGTCTTTCAGTCTGTCAGTCTTTTTGGCTACATTTAATGATGTCAGCTGAGCTTCTCTCAACTGAGTGTTTACAACAGGGGATCTGCAGTTGACCCATTTCTCTTTCTCCTTCAGGCAGCTTTCAGGCTGGCAGTTTCTTTCTCTCTCCCTTCCTGATGTTTCTACTCTTTACCTATCTGTGCTCCTGGCTTATGCAGTCTTCAGAGAGGTTCTCACAATTTCTCACAGCCCCAACTGATTGTCGTTGCATGGATCTGTAGTTTTCACCTTGAGTCACCAATTTTCTTTCTTAATTTTAAGACATGTAGAACATGACCAGGGGTATTTCAGCCTTCCATGATCTCTCAGTAGACTTTTCTACAGTTTACTTATACCATATTTTTACTTTGTAAAGATATTCTTAACTTGCTACAACATGCTATTTATTATGTTTGAAAAAATAAATCAAGTCCAAATCAGTCCATTTTTTTAAAGCAATATCCCATATCTTTTAATTTCCCTGTACTCACAGTTCTTATGAAAATATGTTTCTGATCATTTAGATATGTTGCTATCATTGTTCAGAACAAAACAGTAAAGACTGTCTTTCCACCTTACAGAATATTTACAAGTTGTAATCAAAAATTATATTTTAAATATTGTGACAGAGCTCATTTAAGATAAAAGCACATTGATTTTTTTTTCTTTTTGGTTTAGTAAAAATTGTGGAAGTCAAATGCAGTCATTTAGAAAAGCACTTTAAAGGAGCCATTTACACAAGTGTACTAAGTAAATGTTTTACCTTGAAAGATTAAATTACATTAGATTGTACAACCATTGCATAATTAATCCTGCAATATTGACAATTCACTCCAGACTACAATGTGCTAGTACTGGACTGACGTATGGCCATGTGCTTCTAAATAATTTATTACAAGACTGCATTATCTATACCGAATTCTAAAAGTATTCTCTTTTAAAATATTTAAAATGTTTGCTTTAGAGAGCTCTTCAGTTTTAAACTGTGGCTTTTGTTAAATCATTTTAAGTGAAACTAGGTTTGTCAGAATAATTGAAGCTGATATCCTGTGGCTGTCTCTGCTACATGTAGTCATGCCTTGTCAAAGAAATTCATTAACCATCACAGCACACTTGCTGATTTTCTGTGTTTCAGCCACAGTATTTATGTTGAGAAAGGAAGGCATATTAAGTTAAGTCTGCTAAGTCTAAGCACTCATACTGTATTTTGATTGAGACAAAAATCAGGCTTTTAGCAAGTCTTGGTCTAGTAAGTTTAATGTGAAATGTAGACCACAACTTGAAAACAATTCTTAGCAGTTATTAGTCTTTCATAAAAAAAGCACCTTTGATTCTGATAAAATGGGATTGTTCTGTTTTGATAAATAAAATGTTAAGGAAGACACTACACTGCAAATATTGTCTCTGTTGACCAGCTGATTTGTATCCAGGGGCATGTAATTTAATTAAATTAGATTTGAGAATACTCAAAAAGAAGGCCATGATGTTTAAACTGTAGTTTGTCTTTGCAACAGTATTGGACGTTCTATAATTTTGTCATGTGTATGATAAGAGCAAAAATGACCCAATATTTTATTTTGTAGTAAGATACAATAAATAATCACAGTTGACATGCAACAGGGCTTATATGCATAAGCTACTGTATTAACAGAATCGATGCCACCCCCCTGAAACAGTAGTGTAAACCATGGCAGAGAATGATCTGTTTGGCATGGTGCTGTATCTGGCTGTCTAGGGAGAGGTACAGTACAGTATGTGCTTGGACTGGAATCAAATCCCTACAGAACCAGAGAATACTGCACTCATTACATACAAATCATAGTTTAGTGGGATTAATACTGCAAATTACTGATGAAAATTTAAAAGTCCAAACATTTGTGTTCATTTTGGAATAGTCTAAAATTGTCATGAGGGCCTTTAGAGTCTGCATCTTGAACCTTCCTTTGTAAAAATGAGGAGCCTTTAATTTCCACTTCCAGAAATGTAATCCTGTAATCTTCATCTCATGAGAAATAGCTTTTAAAATGGGAGCAAAATGTGCATTTTAGTCCTGAGCTGCATCGAGGGAATATTAAACCAAGTAATGTGCACAGGCTTTGTACCCAGACCTCTTACATTTAAATGCCATTACTAAAGAAGACCATGTATTACATCTAAGACTATATTGATTTAACAGTTAGTAATGCTACAGAGATATATCTAAGATTTGCTACATGGCTTTAGGAATTCCTTCTGGCAGTGCTGCACACATTCACACACTCATCTGGCCTCTATGTCTGAGTCTGAGTGCGTTAATGTAGCTGTTTATGGGATTCATACATTTAAAAGATCTGTTACTTAGGCATCAGCACAGCCCAGATATTCACTGGTTATTATTTCTTTGGAAATATTTTAACTGCATGAATTATGTTAACTAAATTTTAAAAAGTGATATTAGGGGGGGATTTGTGTTTGGTGTTACGAAAAACATTTTTGTATTTTAATCCACACGTAATTACTAATTGATATATTTTTACTGTCTCTATTATATTCTTTGGGATAGCCAATGTTTTATTAACACTGCTTGGCTGCACAGAAAATAACTTAAATAACTTATCTTAAAATAATCTTGCATTAAACCTTTCCTCTTTATATTTCTAAGTGCAACACCTGTAAAATACAAGTTAGCCATTTTCTTTGTGCTACAACTAAGTTCTAAATTTTCAGGCAGATTTTGAAAAACTCTACTTATAAAGGAGGAAGCAGTATAAAGTCCTGCTTTGTTCAAACATACAAAGGCATAGTAGGGTTTAAAACAGCAAATATAAAATGTCACTGAGGAAGAAACTGGTGCTATTCAGCTCGTAATTCACCCATACCTACATGCATCTGTCATGTCTAGATTCACAGCTTTTTACGCTATTTAATGTGTAGGAGGAGCATAACGCTCAGCTTTGATTTATGTAGCCTCATGCTGAAGAGCCAAAAGTAGTGCAAAGCAGACAGTTTGAGTCAGCCTGATGCTAAATTCAATGCTTAAGTGCTTCACAATGAAAAATGAACCTTTATTCTCCGGATATAACAGCCTGCACAATTATAGTTTTAATCATTTCTACACAAGATCTATCAGTCCCTGCTGAGCAAAGCACATCATTCCAATGCGATAAGTGTTTTTGTGATGTTTGTGTTTAGATCACACAGTGCACATACCCCTTCAAAGATCACAAACTGTCATCAGTAGTGGCAGGCATTGTGTGTGGATTTGCATGCTACATGTTATGTTGAAGACACGTTGGCAGAAAATAATTCAGTAGAGGGAAGATTGTTTCTGTTGGACTGCTAAAGCTGAATCAATGGTATGGATTTGAATTAAATTATCCAGTACTTGAGCTGTGTAGAAAATTTGGCAATAAACAAGTGCAGTCACATTAGTTCAACTTAATTACATTGCTTCTTCTCTATCATTTTGCACCAAAGTTGGGAAATGGAGAGCTTTTCAATTTGAATAGTCTGCATAGATGATAGTTTCATATAAATCATTTGCCTCCATTAAGACAGGAGGGGAGGAGAACAATTTAGAGAATAAGTTGTTTTTCAGATAAGAAATCCCAGAGTTGTCCTCCTTTCTTGTGTTCTAATCCCCAAAACACATTTAACATGTCAGAGGGATATAGTAATTTTGCATGCATATACTGTACACTGTGCCCTCCATATTTATGTCCAATCCGATGACATATAAACAAAAATCATCATATAATATCATGAGTTACAGATTGCATAATGTATCTTACTTAAAGCAGCCATTAAATATTATATTGTAATCACATGCGTGTTGTACAATCCAACATAAAGTTTGGCATAAACAATTCAATTCTAGACGATATGGAATTTGTTTATTCATGTCTCTAAAGATTTTTGGTCCACCTACAATCCTCCAAAAACAAATCTATTTTAATATAATCTTCCACTGCCTGGTGATGCTCCACTGACACTGTTCTTTAAACTTTTTCCTCTCCCCCCACACATGCTCACTTCCTTCCGCTCAGAAGGACCTCTTCCTGTATTTTTTAACATAGAGGGTGTTAGCAAATGCTATGGGTTTCCTTTCTCTTTCTCACCCTCAGTGACTATGATGCATCCGTTAATTGTTAAGGGCAATAAACCTCTGTGAGCTTCTATCCTGCTTCTACTTCTCCACTCACCGACACACTTCATAAAGGATAAAAGGGACAAAGGCTTAATAATATTCGGCACTTTGGTAATGGAAGCCTCTATAACCAAGGCTTTTCCCTGGGCTATAAAAGGAGGTTAAACAGGAAAGACGTTCAGATGTCATGTGTATCATCATGGTTAAGGTCAGAGAGATCTCTGATGACTGCAGGTAAATGCTCATTGAAGTTGGGGGATGGTTAAAGTATCCATAAAAATGTGAATCTTCTACTTTTCTGCTGTTATGTCCATTATGAAGAAATTTAAGGTTATTGGTACAGTGGCAACTCTGCCAGGAAGAGGATATTACAGTTTCTAGCCACCAATCACAGGCTGAGAGATGGCTGGTTTGAGAGTCAAACATAAATCCAAGGTAACAGTTGGAGATTCCCAAAACAAACTGCCATCTTCATGATACAAAGTGTCAAAAACTGCATTCAACATCACCTGTCTGGATCTGGCATTCGCAACTAGATTGAAAGGAAGAAACCTCTTCTGAAGGCAAGAATCTCATTCTCAGATTCTCCAGAATACATTATGACAATTGGAACCTTGTCTTATGGTCAGGCAGGTGAAATGAAAATTGAGTTTTATTCTCAATAGTACCATCGTTGGTGTAATAAAGTGAAGCTCGTATTTCATATTGAGAAAACACTCATGCCCAATGTAGAATACAGTATGGTGAGGGATCCAGTAAGATATGGGGTTGATTTGCATCTGTTTATCCTGCACCCTTTGTTTAGATGTGGGGGATTATAAAATCCAACATGTACTGTACCTGGACATTTTCATTAAAAGCTCCCAACCACAAAGTTCAAGCTAGAGTGAAAATGGAAATTCTAGCATGGCCTGTGGTAGAATATTCCCAAGCATAAATCAAAATCAACAAAGAAACAATTAATTGCACACAATGTATGATTTGAAAGGCCCTGTCAATCTCCTGTCTCAATTGGATCAAATATTTGTTTCTAACATGAGTAGGCAATTCACAAACAGAAACCAACCGAGTAAAAGATTTTTTCTTGGAGAATGGTCAAAAATCCCCTATTATACAGTACATGCCTGAACCTCACAGAGCAACATCAATGTGTATTTTCTGTGTAATTAATGCTAGAGGAGTATTTAGAAAATAGTAACTTCAGGGGTGTGAAAAAATATGATGCGCATGTTTTCTGTTATTATTTTCAGGACTTACTTTATACAAATCATAAATCCTGCTGTTAAAAGATGTATTTTTGTCCTTTTTTATTGGTGTCATAAATAAACCTAGAAGGTACTATACTGTACTGTATATAATCAGCCTAATCTGCAAGGTGATAAAATAGGGGTACTCTAATAATTATTTCCTTTGTTACAAAAAGACCAAAACTGAAATTAAGAATTTCTAACAATAATTGTACAGTTGAGTTTGAAAGGTTATTGTTTGAGTTTGCACATGTATAAATGTGTGAACTCAAACATATTTCTACAGTGGTCATCATCGTGAATAGAGATATACTGTAAAGACATCTGGTAATTCTGAACCATAGTGATGATACAAAAAAAAAATACATACACAAATCTGACATTGGACTAAAATCATTTATGTAAGGTATTCAATAGTAACAACAATTTTCACATTGAGAAAATTGGATCCAAATATGCATTCTGTCATTGAAAAACATTAAGTGCTACCCAGTAGCTCAAAAGTAAAGGTGTTCTGTCAGAGCACAGGTTGAGTGCTATGATCTAGACATCAGATGCTTGAGACTGGGTCGTGTCTCTAGTCATCTGTGACAGTCATAGTGACAAATGTGTGTTGTCACTGGGATTCCCCCAGTGACAACACACATTTGGCTCTGCTCTACTAGGAGTAGGCAAAGGATTAGTAGGTCACAGCTCTCTGGGCTTGTAGAGGTGACCTCTGCTACCTTCCCAGGAATGTGTAGGCTTATGTTGATTTTAGTAAAGGACGTTCTTCTCTTCCCAGAGCTGAACATCCTGTACCCCACTGAAGAGCTTGCAACATATCAAAAGATTAATGATTCAATAGATGGGCAGGTCAGAGAAGCTTTTCCACCTCTCCTCTTTTCTCCCCATGTACAAAAGACATTTGGCAATTCAAAATGGAGTAACTATTCGAAAATAAATGCAAATCTGGTATTGGACTGAAATAATTCTTAAAATGTAACAAAAAAGTACATTATTTGAATAAAATGTTTTACAAATGTTTAACCTTTGAAACCAACTATGTCTAAGTACATTAACAATGTTGAATCACTTTAACACCTGAAGAAGGCTCCATGGCCGAAACGTTGTGTTTTCTTTCTTCTCTTTTCAGCATAGAATACACCTACAGTATTACTTGTTCCTTATGGTATATGTGTCAAGCTTAATTGTATGTATATGCTATTCATACAGTACCTTTTCAATAACTACTTAGTCCAATACTGGGTTACTGCAAGTACTGTAGGAGCCTTAACTACATCACAGGGAATATGTACAGTATACTGTACTATATCATCATATTTATAGTGTACTGTATATGTAGCATATAAACAATATACTGTATAAACATTTACCTCTAACATTCTGCCAGTATTGTCTATTTAACTATTGATTAATATAAATTGACTAAAAACACCTGCTAATAAAGTGGAACACAACCTTTCAGTAGTCATACCTGATATCCAGTTAGATTTCTGGTTTTATAAAGGGGGCAGAATTACCTTTTGCATTTTCATTTTTGTAATGATATTTAGAAATAACACTCAAAAAGTAAATATATTGGCCTTGTTTAGTTTTAATCAAACATCATATATTTTAGAGGATGTGGATATGCTATACACTATGTCACCAATGCTGTACACTATACACCTCATTCCGTCAATGTATTTATACTGTTCATATAATTAAACAACATTCTCAAGACTAAAGTTTGTCAAAATAAATATATTTTTAAATGAGTGGAAGCAGAAAATACATATCATATGCACTAGACAGATAAAATGAATGTTTGATGTTGTTACTTTTTATTTCAGTCATACCTCACAACTCAGAAATATCTAAATGTCTTTGCAATGTGGTTTAATTTTTCATATCTCTACTAGTGACTTAACAAAAAAAGCAATTACTTTTTAGCACTGGGTATTTTTCTTTCATCTTTTTAAGAGCTGAACTCAACATAATACAAGGTGCTTTGTGCATTTCATACAATTCTATAGCATTGAAGCAGAGTTCATTAGAACTGATATGAAATGAAGTGTTATCAGCAGTATGCCAACTTTTTTCTTCATTGGTTATAAATAGATCGTTTTGAAAATCTAAGAATCATTTAGTTGAAAAGGGGCTAATAAGAAATAATTGCAGCAGTTCATAGGATGAAATAACAGTTCAGAAATTAACACAGAAGAGATTATGAAGCCGTGTATAATCACTTATTTCATCTAAAGGTAATATTCCAACTCATTAGCTATGCTCAAGGGTAAAAAAAATCAAATTATAAGTAACATAAAGATGGTTATGGCTTGAATTAAAAACTTTTAAAAATGGCAAACCAATCATGTAAATGAAAGTATAGCACAGGAAAGTTACAATGTTTTATATTATACGCCATTTGCTCTTCAGGTTCAAAATCAGTAAGTGTCATACAAACTATATGACAATTAATTTGGGTATTTGAGATATTTTTTCACGGTGAGTGGTCAATATTACCAACAGCTTAGCACAGTTTGGTGAGGTTGCAGCTAAGGCACTGTAAATTCTTCCGGCTCACAAAAAGTCATCTGCCCTTACAAACGTCTTCAGGCTTTCACTTATTAAATCAAAGTGTTGACTATCCTAAAGGAAGTTGCCACAGATATCATGGTTTAATTGTCAGAATTAATTTCCAAAACCTAATTTCCCTGCAACTTTGAAAGTATCTTATTATTTTGTTCAGCACAATGGATAGCGTTCACCTCTAAGGCTTATGCGACCCATTGTGTTTCAAATTGTTAACTTGAATTTCAAACTGCCTCTTTTTATTATGCTGCATTGGAATTATACCAGCCTTCGGATGTCAACAAAGTGCTGTTTTAATATCAGAATAGCATTATATAGAATGATTTGATGTAGATTTGGTAACGTAAATAACCCTTTACGACAATCAACAACAATGATGCTAATAATATTATTAATCACATTACACTAGAGTTGGATAGTGTAACAGTACAATAGACCCAAGGTCCTGGAAACATGACATATTTTACAATGCTTACTCTTCTTTGTTTGATTCTTATCATCATCATGTGTATTTCAAAAGAAGCAGTATCACTACTTTTTCAAAACAATACTTTTGTGACACCCGTTGTTGGAAATATTACCATTTTAAAAGTGCGTTGTTGTTTTCTTAAGTAATGCAGGCCATATCCACCATATCCACCCTACCCAGATTCAGAATTTCAAACAGCATTATGTACTGATGTTAAATCAATAATTATTTGAGGTTCCGTGTATAAATTATACTGATTTTATTGGAGTTTGGGTTAGAGAATCACTGACAATAGATATTTATTAATTATTTATTAATCATGTAATTTTAGTGTTTTAATGTAATCTTTGAGCTTCTTTTATTATTTTTTGCTTATTTAGTCTTTTGAGTATTTCCTTTCATTTTTTGTTTTCATTGTTTGAAAAAAATAAAGTAAATTTTGTCCATGCATTCCATCAAATAAAATGATCTGGCCAAACAATTAAACCAATAAAATATCATGGTGGTAATATACTGAACAGAAAAAGAAACATATGTACTTGGCAGCAACAAACTCAAAGTTATTACTGGGAAAATGCTAATCTTTCATAAGAGCTGGTTTGGCTTTGTTTTGAACAGATGTGAAGAAGTTATATACATTATGCTGATTAACTTTTTATTTTGTCAACAGTATTAACCAATATAGTATGGAAATTAAAGCAATCCAGGATGTACTGTACAGTATGTACAGTATGTAACATACAATTTGCACCAGGTTTCATATACTTTCTTGTGGGATTCTGTCCTATTTTATCACCTGCTCTGTGAATGTTTACTGGAATCTAAGCTCTAGATGTTACATGACACCACATCTCTGTCTACAAAATTTCGATGGAGCTCAGGTCTTGCTAAATGAAACAGCACAAATAATGATGAGCAGGATGTTGTGACTTGTGAGCCAGTCTAGTTTGTAGCAACTGGATTATTGGTGTTTGACCCTGGCTCAAACAACAACAATACTGATTGTGAATACTGTCAAGTGGCAGTGTGCTAAATTATTACAACATAAAAACAGCAAAAAGCCATTGTTCTTTTCATATGCAGGGAATATTTGCTTTCCAGATTTTCACCAGGCTTGATATTAAACAGATTAAATCACATCAGATACGTCACTATTGAAATTTAGTGTTTATGCAACAGTCACTCAAGTTTACCATGAATGATCATGCTTTACTTTTCTCCAAAATTCATGCATAAAGTGATGTTTCCTTTCATGCTCAGTATAGATTTCACTTTTATCTAAATGGAAGAGCACAGATTGCAACACAGTAAAATATAACTCTGCCATTAAAGGGCATAATTATCATTCAATGCATAGTTAAAATAGGCTGCTGTTCAATGAGTCTTTTCCTGTACTAATACTGACATTAGAAAGAACATCATTGCTCCCTGCTTTTAAATGGGTTATCCCCTGCAGTTCCTAGTTAGAAGACCGTGAGTTGTAATCTGACAGAGGCACATCACTGAATGGAATTGAGTGTTTTTTTGCCTGTGGGACTTTAAAGAGGGAAGCCCAAAGAGGCAGGAATGGGGAGAAGAAGTCAAATTAATGTTTTTTGACATACTGTATGAGTATGTCCATTGTATTTTCCAGTAGATATGTGAATCTAACTCTTTGATAAAATCTATATCTAATACACTTTGTTTAAGTGTTAATAAAAAGGTGTAGCAAGAAGGAACCTTTTGTAGTGGGAATATGTTGCCACTAATGTTTAATTGATGACTGGATTGAACAGGAACAGCTTTCTTTTTTACCTGTGCATGACCAATAATTTGCTTTATTCAAGCAATTGAGATGAAATTACCTGTAGATAAAGCCTTCACAAATATCTGAACTGAAAAATACAGTACTTGCGTCAATTTGCGGTAACAAAAAAGAAAAAATAACTTGGATTCTTTCAATCAGGAACTTGGTGAAAAGATCATCTGCTTTTGCAATCTAAAGGATGCCAATTCTAGTCTAGAGGAATAAGAACATAGTATTTACATTTACTGAATAGAATGGTAGTTTTAGTTTCATTGTTGTTTTGTGCAATGTCTTCAGGTGTGTTATTTGAATGCTATGTACTGAATTATGCTGCACAGAATGAAAAATGTGATGGATTTATGAGTGAGATATCAAAGTGGACGTGTACAGTATACACAGTGACTTTATTTGATTCCAGCCATGACAAATTCTTCAAGTTAATCGCTTAAAACCATGCATATGTTCTTCATGCTCTAAGACATTAACACTCTAATGGCAGTAGACTGATGAATTAAAAGGCCCATTAGCAAGGACCGTGAAAAAGGCATCAGTAGGGTATGAGTCAAATATATGTACCTTAAGTAAAATCTGTACTGGGGTCACCTTCCCTACTCTCCTCTAATAATGCACTTTGTTTATTAGTAGGCTGGAACAAGTATAATCATTATAGATTTTCTTTTTACTTATGCAATTAAAATAGAGCCCACCCCACTTGTTTCCGATCAATGTGGTGCATGACATCCCACTTCATGGTTCAATGGCATTTGCTTTTTAATCTAGAAAGCAGTAGGCTTACTGTGCATGTGAATGTAAATAAGTTATGTTTTCTTATAACTTCAGCCATTTCCTCTATTAAATGAATTATTAAGCATTATATTAATTATAGGTTTGTTTTGAAGCATGTCTGAATTTTAACTTAATAGAAAAAGAGAACATAGTGTAGAAACCGCTACAGATGATGTGAATGCAAATAACAGTAAATAAATTGCAGCTCAAGGGGAGTGGGCATAGATTTATGGATCCATTTGAAAAACAATTGGTGCAGACAATGTTAATTAATGCAGTTAAATAACATGGAACAGGTTTAAAATTTGTATAAAATTTAGAGAACCATCTCCGTACCCTGAGGTATACATTTTTTTTTTGTTTGTTACGAGGTCACTTAATTAATAATTTAGATGACCAAAACTAGTAAATTACTTTTCTGAGAACATTGGTAAATGTTGGTAAACATGTATTTATTTACATTATAGCACAATTTGTATACAAACAAGTGTTTGTCTAAATATAACAGAGATTTTGTGTATATCTTCAGCAGTATATTAGCACCTTTTTTTACAGTGGAACATCATTAACAAATGTTTGCTATAACTCTTTGCTTAAGTACTGTAAATCATATTACAAGCATGTGAGCTCTGTGATCCTTCTGTTTACATATATAATTACTTACATTTATATTCTGATTTCTTCCCCAAGATAATTTAATTTTTTCAAGAAAAGTCAAAAATGTATAATAGGCCACAGGATTTATACTGGATGCATACTGTAAATTTATTGTTATCGTATTGTCACCATATTATTATCATATTAATTGCATTCATATATAGATATATAGTATAATATATAGGAAACCAGATATTTTAGCAAGCAAACACTTGTTTGAGCATAAATGATACTCCTACAGTAGGTTTGTATATCTATATGTTCTATAAAAATAACTTATAAAACTGTCAAATTGTTTCCCTGGTCCTTGTTGAAAAGCAGCTCAAGACGTGTAATCCTTTTCTATTGTTATCTTTGTTTTGAGAAAGCAATCTGGGTTTTGGCACGAAATTAATATGAAAGCAATTCTGAACCCATATCCTAAAGACTTATATGCCACTTATACCATCCAGTTTATAAGGCATTCAACAAGCCTCCTACTGATAAAACGTAGTGTTGTATTTCAGAATACTGAATATGAGGCACAGAAAAAAATATAGGTGAACACCAATACTTGGTTTAAGTCCAACAATAACTTTTTACAACAGGATAACTTATATTGTGACTTTGAACTGTTATAAATCATTTGTTATGTATTGTTACTTGTTATAGATTGGGTATTGGTGTGCCAATTGTGTTTAGTGCTGCAGCCTCACAGCTCCTGGTTTGCTTTTAAACTGGGGCACATTCTGTGTGATCTGGTAGTTCTGTTTCCGTGTTCTTTTGGGTTTTGTATGTATTTGGTAGATGTTTTCCTCCCATCTACCAAATACCTTTTTTTAGGTTAATTGATGACTCCAAACTGTCCTTGTGTATGCGTTTGTGTCCTGCGAAAGATTGGTGTCCTGTCAAGAATATAGTCTTGCCTTGCACAATGTGTTTCAGACACTGAGTTGCCATGACCTTACCAGATGCATTTGATCTTAATGATTGAATCATATATAAAATTCTGCAAATAATGTGAAAATTGTGCTGTAAGATTATGAATTGAGCATATTGACATACAGTTTTGGGCTCTGAACTGTCACTGGAAAGATGTGAGTTCAGGTCCTGTGTGGATTATTACTGTGTACAGCTGTAAGTCGCTTCGGATAAAAACATAATCAAATCAACTTTTGGATAATGCACAAATGATTTTCTTTATATATGTAAAATGTGAACACTTAAAACATTAAAGAAATCTGGAATAAAAATTATCCAAAAGGGTGTTGAATATTCATGTTCTGGCTTTGCAAAGGGTTTTGCCACTCATGCTACAGTATTTTACTTACCTTTAACTGCATCTGTTAAATCCACTATCAGCACAACCTGACCAATAAATACGTGTCATGTAAAATACTAGTGTGAAGGAATAAATGGTAGTCTGGCAAGTTTAGACTTTGTGAGTTAAGAAACACGAGTTGTGCAATCTGAGTTCAATTTATGTTTTACTCACCCCTTCCTTCACCACAAAGATCACCTGGATAATTAGGCTGTGTAATCCTTAGTTGCAGTTCTGGTGAATACATTACAGCCTTCACTATTTTACTTCTTTTAATCTAAACAAGATGGATTCTTTGTAAATATTGTCTCTAAACAGTATGAGACATTTGCTTAATTAACTTGTTTTCATTATCTGTATCAGATGATGACACTTAAGGTTTGCTGATATTCAATGAATGAATTAATGATAATGGGGTAATCCATTGAGAATTTAAGCCACTGTGCTCTTTTTGGCATCCACTGTTGATTATGAGATAGGATTGTATTAATGTTATCACTGGTACAAGAAAAATAGATGCCCCCCCCCCTCCATCCACCCACCCACCCACCCAAGTCTTCCATGCCTCACGACACTATACTTTATCTCACATCAAACAGTAGCCTGCAGCATTTCCAGTTCAATAATAGTCTCTGTGCAGCTGCAATAGAACTCATTACTCTGGGCAAATTACTTTATATATACCCTAATACATAGCACAGGAGTCTACAGGGAAGCAAACCCTGGCCAGTGCTTCATATTGACCATGAAATATTTAACACTGAAGACATTACTTTGAAAATGCTTAGGGTAGAGAAAGCCATAGTGGGAAGTCCATCTTTGTCCAACATATGAAAGTAAGCATATAATAGTTCTCATTATGACACATAACCATATCAATATGGTTGCAATAATTAACTCTGTATTTTAAACTAAAATAGGAATTAATGCACATTTCCAGAACATGAGTTTGATACAGCTGAATGTGGAAACAATTCTCAGTGATTTTTTTAAATTATTTTAATTCTGTACAATTGATACTGTGTCTAATTAACTGAATATATGCAAAGCTCACAAATTTACTGAAGCTAATAAATTATTTGCACTCCTGAGTCCATTGCTTGTTTAGCCAGCAGAAATTAATCAAGATCCTCAAATAATTTCATGAAGGGTTTCTTCTATTTTTTTAATTTGGATTATTAATACATACTGTACTGTATGCATAGCTTCAGGGCTCCTGACAATCAACATACTGTATATGCTTCGTGGTCTAAAGTCAAATAAATAAAATATGATTTATCATTCCTTTGATTTAAATATATACTTACATATACATTTATTTGTTTGAATATATACTGAGAATCAAAAGAAACATCTGACTCATAATTGTTATTATTCAAAAAATGTCAGTAGACACACAGAATTTGGATTGAATAGACATAAGTAAAGTCACAGTGCTGATTATCATTTGTCAATGGGTGGTCTAGTGTGAAAGTCACAGGCTAGCAGTTCTCATTATTCTTATAAAACCTGGACATGCATGTGCCTGTTCTCCAGCCTCTAAACATTAGATGTTACATATCCTCTCTGATCATTCTACAAATCTTAACTGTGTGCTGCATATTGGTGGTGGTGGAGGGGAGTCCCCATTACCTACTGTATATAAAGCGCTTTGAGCAGAGGTCCAGAAAAGCGCTATAGAAGTGTAAGGAATCATTATTATTAATGGAAACAGCCACAAAGATGGAGCAAGATGATGAGTCAATCTTAGCAAATTGTCTTGACTTTACAGTACGTCTACCAGCTCACAGCCTGTCATTTAAAGATTGTGTTTAGTTGTAACATCTTTGCAGGTTAGAGATTGCTACCTGGGAACACACCAGATGGCCAGCAACAGTGTATAGACCTTGTCCAGATGCCATGCTGAAAAAAGGAAGGTACTGTATTACTGAGAAGTGAGGCACATTGATTCATTTCTGGGTTTTATTTTATTCAGGCTTGGCATGTACAGTAACATGGTAACTCACCTCATCACATGTACTGTATGCAATCAACTGTCTGACTAGTCAGGTGATTTACTGCTTATGCAAGGAAGTCTCTCCAGTGAATGATCATTTGATCAAAAAACATCATAAAGATTTATAGTTATCCAAATATCTATTATTTTTATAAAACATAAATAGTCATAGGTGTCTTATGATAAACTGTGTATACAGTATAATACACATATGTGTCTAAAATGTGTCTAAACTAAGTCTTTCCTTGAATAATCTATATAATTCAAATTCACTGTCATTTGTGCTCCAGCCCTGTAGTATTTTTCAAAAGCATTAAACATTGAAAGGGTATTTTTTTAGATGGGTTCAATTTGAAGACCCATAATTGCCAAGTCAAGAGGTGGGTCAATGCACTCTCAGTGCTGTCATTCATATGTATATCTTAAATTGTTTCTATTAGAAAAATGCTGTGGTCTCCAGTATTTTACTTTTATGATGTCTTACATTTCTGTGATTGCATATTACTTTGCATAGAGCTGAGGTTTACTATTCATTCCTGAGTAATAATGTCTGGAATCATTCTAAGCACTTAGCATGGCAATTTCCTGCAAGCTAAAGGTCAGTTCTATGAAAAACTGTTTCACATCAAAAAAAGGGAATATAACTCGGATTGGTTCAGCTTATTTATATTTTCTGAGGTTTACACCATTTAAAGATGATTCGCTCTGTATCTTTTTCTGACAAACTAGATATCAACCTGGCAGTAAACCAAGCCATTACTAAATGTGGATCCATAATCATGTTGATACTGTATTTAAAAATACATACTTACTGACACTAATCGATTTATATTAATAATTGACATGTTACATTTACTCTCTATTGTTTAATCCTTATCAAGAAAAAGAAAAATAAATTTTGCTAAACAAGAATTAATTTTAGTTTATCATACTCAACTTAGTTTCTTAATAAACTTGCTGGCCTGAATACCAAGAACACCTGTTTAATAAACTGAATAGAAAACCTATTTAATAACATGCTGGGACCTTTACAAGCTCAAAGAACTGCTTTAACAGGACAGAGCATTCGTCAAGGTTCTGAGATTATTTGCAAGCCAGTCCTCTTTTCTTCTTCCAAAAGAAGGCTGCAATTAAATCAATTACATAATGGATTGAAATATACATTTATTATTTAATCAGTTTTCAATGTGATTGAATTCCCCAAAATAAAGGCAAGAGAGCATAAATGAGTCTACATTTCACAAATTTAACATCTACTTGAATTTCATGATTCAACAAATATTTCTAAATATGTATACCTAATACCTTAATTTGGAAATCTGTATTGCAAATAATGGTTCAAAACTGTATAGATTACTTTTTGATTGCCACTTCATCTCATGCTATTTTATATTTGTTCTTTATAGTGGTTTCATGAACTGTTTTTGCTTTTAAAGCAAAAACGATTGTTTGCTTCATTTTACTGATTCTCTTAAGAGGTATTGCTGGGCTTACTATTGATAAGTTGCTGCTGATCTGTTACAGATGAACTGTAAAAATCAATCCACATGGGGTGAAACAATCTCAGACCTTTACTTCTATGATGGTACACTGAATCTTCAGGAAACGAAATTCCTGCCAACTGTGATTGCATTCAGATTTCCACAAATCCAACATCTCTCCAAATAACCTAATCTTGGAAAACCGTGACTTTTTAAAGCATTTTCAATTTTGTGAACTGAATTTCTGATTGTTGTGATGTTCAGTCATACAGTAAATGCTTTATTAATCATGGTTGTTTTTAAATAGGCACTGTTAAATGATAACTTTGGTTCACGATGCAAAGAAAACTGTAATTTAAGTAAAATGCTTGAGATGTACCTTCAAGTGAAGGTCTCTTATTTTCATCAAATTATTTTTAATTTATAATGTTGAGGATGAAACTGCTTTGTTTCATAGAGAACATACACTAAGTATATTCAGAATGACATTAAAGAAATGTAACCTGGAACTGAGTGATGTTATATGGTTTATTACATTTTAAACCATCTCTCTGATACATGCCCTGAGGTAACCTCTTATATGCTTAATTTAGCCCTCTTATTAAATATGTATGTACTAAACAATTACATACAATTGACTCTGCACTTCATTAAGCTTGAAGTTGTTTCTACTATTCATTTTATTGTGCTTTTTGGGTTAAAATATAATAAAACTGCAGATTTTACAAAGCATCAGTACTTACAATGTATCTTGTTCTAGTGCCAGTGTTTGTTTTTTGTTACTTATACATAAAAAAAATTCCACCAGCAGGATCCCAAGAGAACTGAAAACACAATTTCTGTCCCCCAGCTGTGTAGATAATACTGTACAACAAAAATAGAGGGAAGCTCCTCTTTATGTCTCTGAAAGTCTTGGTATACAAGATACAAAATACTGTATATGCAAACTTATGGTCCTCATTAAAACATACATCAAGTCAATATTTGCATGTAATTTAAAGACAATAAGTGCAAACTTGGAAATATGTTAGGTCAATTGGTGGAAGACAATTGGTTGAGTGACATTTAAAAACCAGGAAAAGGAGACTTCTAGGAGCAGAGCAGATCCTTTGTCAATGTACTGCTCCAGAGCAAGAAGAGAGAGACCAACAGACTAACTGATCAAGTAACCAATGGACAGACATTTTGAGTTTTGAGAAGTGCACTTTTGTTTTGAAGACTCTTGGAGAGAGACTGGGATTTAGAAAAGTAGTCTGTTCAGTCTTGGAGAAAGTTATGAATAGAATCATTTGACAGAAACTTTAGTCGTGGGGAGAGACCCATGGTTTGTTGCCAGTAAGCAGCTTAGCTGGCCGATTGCCTGAAGAGAGAAATAGTCTAGGTAGCAGCTGTAAGAGGAGCTTAGGATTTTCTTGGGGGAGATTTTGATTACTCTTCATGCACCTTAAATGAATAGTTCTAGTTTGTGCGTCTGATTACTTAAACCCACTTATTAAAATAATGCTGCTACCACACATTAACCAAGTGTAATGTATGTCATATACGATTGTTATTATTTTTAAAAGTGAATAATCTATGTGCCAACTAATTCTATGACCTTTTGAGTGAAAAGATCAAATATATACATAACCCCAAAATGTCAAATAAAACTTCCCAACTTGGATATTTATAGATCGTCATGAGTAAAAAGAGTTAGTTATTGATTCTTTTGATGTTTTTAATGTATATTATAATGTATATAAAAGATTATTTATGAACTAACAGAAAAGCAAATGTTTATGTGATACAACAAAATTACAATTACAGCTTTATTACACTGCCCTAGCACCTTATTTAATCAATATACTGTACATTAAGTGTATTTATAGATAGCACCCTTAATGTTTAGACATTCCTGAGCACTTTATAACTACAGTATAAAACCAATGCATCCTGTTGTGGGAATTTCTTCATCAGAGGAGCAGGACACAGTCTTGTGCAGATTCAGTTTTATTGAGCTCAATAGGTTCAACAACGCGTGCTGGGTCTGCCCCACATAACAGACAAACTGCAAGGGTTTCCCAGCTCTTATATACAGTCAGAAGAAAGTTTGTTTCACAATCTGAGTGCTTGTCCTGTTCTTTGATATATAATTCCTTCTTGTTCTATTCTGTCTTGCTCTAGGTTCTGTTCCTTGATATGCAGCAGACATTGGTCTGGTTTATCCTGTTTGTGGGTGTTGTTCCTGTCTTTTATTACTGTATGTAGAGTTTAGCCACTGGGGCTGCTAAACCAAGTTAGCTTTATGGCATCTTAGTGTAACTTTTGTTTGAGGCTAAATTAACAGACCCCACCAACACCTCTCACAATGTGCTTAAGTGGTGATACTTTGATGCTGGATAAGTGAGATACTGTATATACATGTCCCACTTCAATGTGTAGGAAAACAAATCTAGTTTACTGTATCTCAAACAATGCGACAATTTCACAGTGTAAATTCCTCACACGTTATATGTTATCGTTTCGTGGAAGCAACAGTTTTCACATTGTTAAGTTTTGTTTATGTCTAATGTGCATACATAATCATCTCCAACCTTCCTTTTTCAGCGCTGTGTGTAAAATGCACTGCCTCAATGAAAAATAATCAGAGTATAAACTCATTTTTTCTTTGACTCAAGTAAAATTGAAACACATTGAAAATCCCCCCAATGTGCCCTAATAATGTGATACTGTTCAATATGTGTTTCTTGACAATGTTTTAAAAAAACTGAGGAAAGTAATGATGATTTAGATTTGTTGTTGTGTTATAGTGTTAATACAAACACAAGGTCTATTCTTTTAAATCAAAGCATATCTTCTCGGATACTGCATTTGGACTTTCCTTGTTTTCTGAGTTGTTTCATTTTGGATGTATGACAGTACCCTATTATCTTTATTTGAAATGTCAGTTAGATTATCGATGGAATAATCGTGTTTTATGAAGTTTAAATTAAATGAAGTTTAATTTTAAGACATTTCAGAAATATTTAAAACATTTCTTTTTAACAATAATATAAGTTATCCAAAGAGCAACATAGTTTTGACCCTTACTCAAGTTAAAATATCCATCAAAGCCATTTTAATCACAAATCACTATGATTGAACTTTTTTTTAAAATCTGTATCTGCTATATATCACTTCAGTTCACATGATACAGAACCATTTTTTCTCCTTAAAACACTTTATCCTCTGTATAATAGCTATGCATAATAAAATTGATTTATGGAGCTGTCAACTTTATCACTGTGGAAGGAATCTTAAACAATCCTGTTTTTGCATTACAGGTGTATACTTCAATTAAAAAATAATATTAAAAATGTAACAAATGACTCTGCTAAATAACTTTAGGCCACATAAATGTCTTATAGGAAAGATTAAACATTTTTGGCACAATAATTGTTTTAAGCATAACCCTCCAGGTTTGTTTGTGAAACAGATGGGAACATATACTTAATATGATTAAGAAGTAGACAACCTCAATTCAATATTGGATCTTGCACCCACTGGATTTAGGATATGTGACTCAGCAGTCTGAACACCTGCATTTTCCCTGCTTTTCTAAATTATCTTAATTGTGTTACTCATCATATGGTTATGCATAATTTTATATCTATAGTTTACACACTTGGAAACTGTTCACTTGGAACAGTTATTAGTTGACACAAGTGTCTATATAGACAGATTCTCCTGAGAAAATATAGCTTCTCATATGCAGTAGTTGTAGAACTTCCTGCTTTTCTCAATTTACAGTTAAACAAGAAGCAAGTAAACCTTAATGTGACCATGAAGCCTAGATTTAAGTAACAAATGACCTAGCTGAAGATCAATGTGAATGCTCAGTGGAACTGGACTAAGTGTATTATGGTTATTATTTACCTTTGTTGCTTTTCAGTTCTTTTACATTCAGCTGATGACATAAAGCATGCTGTGTTTAGACTGTTAATTATGATTCAGTGTTCGAAAGGACTCACACAACCATTCCCCTGAATTTTCTAGTAAGCGGACAGCAGTGCCCCTTCCCCTGCTTGATTCTTGTCAGGCAATGCATTTATTTTCCAGTAGCCTAGGCGCCCATTACTGCTGACAAGAATCAAGCAGAGGGACAAGATCCTGTACACTAGGTGCTGACTCAGCCAGGTCCGAATATAGAACTGGGGTTGGCTGACAAATGTTTAGAGCTTTTGATGGAAACAGTGTCTTTTGGTGTTGCTCTGTATAGCATGCCATATTCAAACCTAAATAAACCTAACTGCAGTTATAGAATTATAACATCTTTCCTTTGCCTGCTTCTGTTCCTCTTCGAAGCCTTTTTAATTATGTAGAGCACAGAGGTCTAAACCATACACCCACCATGCAGGATAATATAATTGATTCTTATAAACAAACATTCATTCATTTTGTCGTTACCAACTTGGCAAAGATGACAACAAAGTTTCGTAGAGTAAGGATGTGGTGAACTTTTCATTTCAATTCAGTTTTTATTAACTTACAAATGCAATTTTCCATCAGTTCAAATGATTTTGATCCGTAGCTCACAGAGAATTTTGGGTGTTCAAACATGTCAACAATCGTTTCACTTGTGCAATACCCTGCATGCTGTGCATCATTACCTTTAAATTGCAGAAACATTTATGTTACATTGTATTGCACTATCCCAATCAGTTTAGTCTTTTCTGATAGATTAAAAAACTGTTTTATCATTGTGTGAGTTGGTAACATTTTTTCTGCTTAGGGTTTCAATGAGTTTCAGCTGTGCAGACCTTCTCCTTTTTTTCTGTTTTAGTGTCACTGCTGAGCAGTCTAAATTAACTCTCGTATTCAGTATGATCTGAGAAAGCAGCATAATTCATCCAGCCCAAACACATATGCTGCAAGTGTGCAGTTGTTTGCAAAGGTGACAGTACAGTATGTCTTTTCAGGTCAAATAAAACATTCAACATCTTGAAGCAGAAAATTAATTTTAAAGGAAGCACATTTATTAGTAAAGAGCTGACATTATCCATCATCATCATCATCAATTCCTATAGGAGTTCTATATGATAATTTATACTCCATCTCCAAATCTCTCACAGCATCTTGAGGTATTTTACTCATTAACAGTCACAATATCTGTTTTAATCTCTTATCATCTGACTCTGATAATAATACATAGTACTTATTTCCTTGTAACTAGTCTGCACACACAAATTAAGTGGATTTTTCTTAATTCACAATAATCTGGCTTCTAATGACATTTCGTTTAACAAATTATAAAAGACAATGCAATGCTGTTCTAATACCCCTACTCCTATTTCTGTTAAAGTATCAAATTCTATGTTTAGCATCAAAAAGGCAAGTGATAAATGTTATATAACTCTTACCAAGCCAAGTTATTTAAAACCAATAATTCCATCACTCACGTCACCCTTTTTAAAAGGCTATTTGTTTTGAAAAAAACAAAACATTTTAACAATTATTTCAATGAATAGACATGGTCTGGAAAATAAACAGAATTTTAGCCAAGTATCACATGCAGCACATGTTTACTCCTACATAAGCCATTATAAAAAAAGAAAACAGAACAATAAATTGCCCATCTGTTGCAGTAAATCATGGATACAAACACAGTTTGGCTTGAGGTATAAACAACAAGCAAATATAATGATGACAAAATCTATACCTGCAGGAATGATGAAGAGCATTCTTGCCTCAATTTTGTGACCCAGATCTAATGCAAAAACCTCCGCTCTAATTTTAATGTTAAGAAGAAGCTTAAACTAAAATTGAAATAAAAGCAGGAGAATTTTACTTTGTTCTGTAATACCCCAATTAATTCAGTAAATTATTAATCTTACAGCCCCCATTATGATAGTCTGAGGAGGTGTTGTATACAGTACACTGAAATTGCAGAGTAGTATTATCTAAACAGATAAACCAATAAATGCACAATTGGCATGGATTTGTAATATTTGATTCTGTGCTTTGTATATGTGATTTCATATAAAAAATACTGTATATATATTACAAGATCTTAAGAGTGGTGATGGTGAATTAAGTGCCTTAAAGACAAACATTTTAAGCCACATAAATAAAATACAGAGACACTCATTAATACATGTGGCATAATGAGTACAGTTAAGTTGTTTCTCAGCAACAGTTTATACTTTTAATCTTTTTTTTTCTTCGTAAGCTTCATAGCTTCATAAGCTAAATGGATGGATCTTTTCCATCCTGTTGTGAGAATCTCAGCAGACCCTGCAATGGTAGTAATGGTTCTGAAAATGAATGGCTCCCCTTGGTGCCTTGGTAAAACTGACAGAAGGTAGGTTATATATACAGAAGTACCACCGCTGATACTTACAAAAAATAAAGATAGCCAAGGTCATCTGGTGAACTCTGCTGTTAAATGTGGGTTTTGACATTTTAAATAATTGAAATTGATTTTACTAAGTGGTAATTTGTTACATGGGTTAGTTTTCTTGTCTTATAGATACTACACTTCAAACAGAATTTACCTGTGAGACAGCTCTGTGAGCTTAACAGCCATCCATTTTGGAAACCATCCACAAGATGAGATTTTCTGATGGACTTTTGCTTAAAAAATCGATAGGAAAATGGTCATAGCTGAGTTAGATGGCACAACATAGCCTAAACGAATCTTTTCAGTTAAACAATACTGTAGATTACTGTTTGTATGTTTGTTCAAATATAATTTTAAGCAATAATTTTGTTTCTAAGTAAGGGATGCCTAAGAAATCACTATTGCAGAAGTAAATAATATTGCTACGATTTCAAATTAAAAATATAAAAAATAAAATTAATTAAAAGTAATAATACTGTAATTAAGTCATAATAACCTGTTGAATACTGTATATTTAATACTGGCCAGTTAAACTTGCCAGCATGTCTCTGAGAGTTGGTATTAACCCAGAGCCCAGCAATTAAGTGGGGGGACTTTTACGCTTACCTTTCCTACTATCCTCAGCAGTAGATGTACTGTAGTTTAATTTCTATTTTTCTAATTTCATAAATTTAATTTAGCCTGGATGGCCCAGCTCTCTGGGATTTGTTTTTTGCAAGCACTACATTAATGCAAGTCTAGAAATATCTCTCTATTACTGGTTAATTTTCTCATTTAAAGGTATTGGTATTTACTTACATTTCCCTTGGAAGTCTGTAGTTTTAGGAATCAGGGTTTGAATAAATATTATGTTTAAAACCGAAGTGAATGCATCATTTCGTAATTTCACAAAATGGGACACCATAGAAAGGGCCTTTTTCAAAAGGCATCGTAGACAAAATTTAGGAGAAATGTCATCAGTGCCAGGAGATTTACCCTTTGTTGTGTCCTTAACTGCCTCCTTTAGTTCAGGGATTGATGCATTTAGAACAGCTGTGTCTACAGGAGAAAGAGAAACCAAATACACTCTCTCTGATCAAACTGAATGGCTGAACTGTATAATTAAGAGTACAATACTGTAGGTAACAGAGTTTATCTACACAGGATGTGACACTTACTGTATACACCTTGTGTCAAAGTCATGACAGGAATATTTGTGAAACATTCATTACTATGGATTCTCAAATCTAAACAATGATAGATTCACTGACGTTAAAATAACAATTCTGTCAAACTGTACATGCTGTAACAGAAATTCATCACAATATCTAAGCAGTAAATGATTCCAGTTGCAAAGCAAATACTGTAGAATCATCAACAATGAAGCCTTTGACTGCATTCCATAGAATGTGGGATCATCAACAAAAAGTTAAAATCAAGAAAAGCCACCATTTTGGTTTAAAACTGTGCCATAAGTGTTTCTTTAGCAGTAATGTAGTATTGACACACTAGCATGGGGCACACAAAGACATCAATTTAAACAAATCTGCAGAAAGGTGATCTGATAGAGACATGAGTAATTCCTACAAATTGTGTATCACAGATAAAAGTGGCATAAATATACAGTAGGCATTTCTTATGTGCATGTTTGATGTGCAAATAAAAAGAGTATTTTTTTTTGTCTGAGGTGATAAACACTTATAAAAAATCTACCACATTCAGATCACACATTTACTCAGTCCTGTAGACACTGTACCTCAGTGTAGGCATTTTCCTTTGCTTTCCAATCTGTTGAGTACAGTATATGATTCATGGAAGCATACAGTACATATCTCTGCCCAGAAAAATATAAAGTCTGCCAGGTCCAATAAAGAATTTGACAAAGTTGGAATACCCAGTTCAAATATCATAGGCACATAAACTGGAAAAAGAAAAAAAATAATTACCAGGAATTTGTGAAATGAATTCTCAGTTGATCACCTCCTCTTCCCAATGTATGTGGAAATTATCATTTTCTTTGGCAATAAAATTAAAGGCTGTTTTGTTTTGTTCTCTGCAGAGGAAGAAGCATATAGCAATGCATATACTGTAGGGGCATACAACCATCTTGGTGTTTCAAATGCGACTCCTGTATCATGTCATATTTTGTGAGAGAATTTAGACTGAATACATTCCCAAACAAAGAACCTCATGGGAAGAGAAGGGACCCCTTCTCGTGTGACAGTCAATTCATCGTTACACCCCCACTCCACAAATTCACCCACTCCCCTATTTCTCCCCCTTTCAACAAGGCAACATACATAAGATCACTGTCACTAGTATAAAAATACAGTGCAAATGTGCATACAGTATGTGTAATTATTCTATTTGCCTTAAACAACAAACATCAGAAAAAAGATTCAAACAAATGTAAATTCATTAAGAAAAGTTTAATTCTCATCTAAATAGCAGTAACAGATAAAAACCCAAGGGGCTAAGAGCCATGGCAGATGAAAAAAAATGAATATAAATAAAAAGTAATGAAATATGTCAATAAGACTAATTTTCCAATAACTGGCACAAGACAGAAGTACATGCTGACTACCTGAAAATAACAAGAGACCAATCCCAAGAGAGCGTGGCACAAAAAAAACCAGATCTGACCTAGCTCCAGTCTTACATGCACAGTCCTCATGAGTGAGAAAAGAAAAATGAAAACTTTCTAGATCAGATGAATTCATCTGCCTCCTGCAACAAAGCAAACAGACTCGGTCTGTCGCTTTGTAGGGCCTTAAAAGCAGAAACAGACTGCATGTTTTCATTTTTCCACTGTGAAGTTTCGCCGTGCCAGAACCATGTAAGGATTATTTTTTTTCAGGAGTTATTCTGAAATTACCGCTATGCAAGCGTTTTTTTCACGGTAAGAGATCTATCAGCTCTACAGCTTTGCTTTTAAATCTTCCCAGCTTCATTGCATGAGTACGCTGTAGATTTTTTGTGTGTCTTTTGTTTGTCAGACACAAAGTCCAAGTTGCAAGACCAATTGCTGAATAGGTGAAATCTGAGTGACTAGAGTTTATGTCATTCCTGGAGCACATTGCCACAGTTTCGGCTTTCACAAGCCGATTCAGACTCTTTCAGTTACTGTACCTCTTTGCTTAGAAGTACTGAGGGAGGAGTTTAATGTCTTTCACACACTGTCAGAAAGCCCAAAGCCTCAAACTAGACAGAAATTGTATTCAGGGAATAACATATTTTCTTCTTTATACAGTTTCCCTGCTGGATGGTTCATGGTAAGGTGTACATTGTAAGGTGTAGAAATGTATGTATTTCTAATCAATGTAATGGTGAAAATATAAACTATCTTCAAATAGTTTATATTTTTCACCTTGTAGCTTGGAACACACAAGGAACCAGATAAGGATCTATCTTTATTAAGGTCACCAGATTTTGACTGGATTATTTGCAACCTGCTTAAATTGAGTAATGATTGTTTAAAGGCCCCCTTTTTGGAAAGATGTGATGCTTGTGTTGTGCTTCAGATTCTATTCAATCTTAGCTGCAGTCACATTATGTATTGTGTAGACATGTGCCTGTATATTAAGGTTAATGCATTTCTTTACTGACAGCAGTCTGCTCAATGCCTAAATTTAGCTACTTTCATTAGAAAACCATGCTGTTACTGGGTTAACTAGAGCAATTTAATCTGCCATTGATTCTAAATACTAGGCACTATCTTCTCTGATCTTAAACAACATGCAAGATATAGTAGGCCATAAAACATTCAGCAGAAACTATTCTCCCCCAGCATTTTAAAAAGTAGAGGGCCCGATATGTCAGTACTACCTGATATGGTGTTATTTGAAAACAGTGATTTTAGTTTATAGTTTTAGTTTACTATTTTATTTCTACAGTTTCAGAATGAACTAAAAAACATAGGGAATTCAATTAAATCTATATAATATTTAAATAAAAATACACAGAAAAACACTTCAGTAACTGAATGCTGGATTTTTCATAATCTTATTTTTAGAGATATGTCTTTTCTAATAGAATTATGGTGTCTAGCTTTACCGGATTTGCTGTCCACAGCTTTATTGGAGTATTAAGTATTCTGCTACAACAGCATTCAGAGTGTCCAGGCATCCAGAATGAATATGTGTTGTGAAAGACAGTTCTCAGTGATTTTCAGATACAGATTTCTATTTAAAAAAAGAAACTGTAAAACTCACAGAATCCAATGGAAATGTGTTACTTAGCTTCATAATACATTATTTTATTTATCAATGTTAATCCTTTTACATTGAACTTCATAATGTTAAGTTTGTTATGTCATATGTGATAATCTGTGCACTAATTGGTCGTGAAAATGTTGCTTTAAACTGGAGAGAGAAAATTAGGTAATTTATGTTCTAACTGCACTCTCTGCCATTGGTTCTATCAGTTGATGTACTGTATTTTTAAAAACTAATTTCAATCCTGTTCTTAATGTGCTACATGTAGATGTATAAACTAGAATGATTTCAGCATGTTTAGGAAATTCCTTCAGAAAAAGCAGGAGAAGAAGAATACATGTCTGTAAAATAGTAAAACATGCAAAAGTCAACATGCAAAAATTGACCTTCTATTTGAATCTAGGAAATCTTTATTTTTACGACATGCACTTTGCAGATTATAAATTACTATTGCAGCCACAATTACTTTTGTTTGAAAGAAAGTTCATAAAAATACAAAGGAGAAAACAAAATTGTTTTTTTTTAACCAGCATATCAGAATGTTTAATATAGGTTTTCCATCAGAATTGCAGCAAAAATTCCATGTACTGTACATTACATTCATGAATTTTTGGAGAGCTCTTTATCATTAAGCTTGGCTTGGTAAATTTCTTCTGAAAATTATAGATAAGTGCAAATTCCTAGTGAAGGTCTAATAAGTAATTAAAATTAACTTTAGATGTCTGTTTTCTCCTGACTGATTTTCTCCTGAAGTTACATAATCCTAAATTAAGAAAGAGTGCCTTTAGGGTAAAGACTTTTACCTGTTCAAATTGAGTACGGCATTATCCAATAAAGGGAAATAGTGGCACAGGAAAATTAACTAATTCTAATCTCATTTTACCTTATGAATACTAAATATTACATGTGGGTGAGGACATTAGAAATTCAAATTTTTTAAAGTGTTTGTATTTCTTTATTAGAGCAATACATACATGTTTTAAGAGGTGAAATGCTGCTATCATATTACCAAGAGCAGCATGTCCTATAATTTGCGTTTTATGTGTATGTAAAAGATACTGAAAGTATTTACAAACTTTTATTGCTTAGCTTTCATTGTGTCTTCTGACAACAGAATATAATGGTGCTGTAACCAAAGGAAAGTGAGGCAAAATATGGCTAAACATGCTGAAGGTGTTCTGAAGATGTAAACTTTTATACTGATTTCCACATTAATGCAATTTCCAATGTGACTACAGCTAAAACATTAATTATATAAAATAGTGTGAAAAATACTGTTTTTTTCACAACACCTCCTTAGCCTGAGAAACTAGAACATGAGTCCTTTCCTAAGTTCTGTTGCAAAGCTATGGATTTGCAAGTCCACAAAGTATAGAAGGGATAGCGTGACAATATTTGACTGCATTATAATCTCAAGCCATGAGTTCTGCATTTTGAAATCTCAAGTTAATATATTTGATCCTATTACAGTGACACAACTCAGCAACCATGCAACAGTGACACAAATTTGAACTTCTGAACTCTACCGCATTTAAGAACCATATTTCTCAAAAATCTAATTTCCACAATTTATACTTTGATGCATGGCAGACTCATCTAAACAGTTTATACTTAATATTTCTAAATGCTTATGCTCTTTTTTCATCAGTTGTAGCTGTAAATTGCCTTGCATATGAGATCAAAACATCAATATAATGAGATATGGAAAATGTATCAAGCAACAAACATTGAACTTATGTTGCCCTTTATAATCTACTTAATTAAAGTAAAGATATACAAAGTAAAACATGCAGACAGGGATCCCCACTTATTAACATCACTTTGTAGTAGAGCCATGGGTGTCCTCAAACTCAAAATGTTATTACATTTAAACTGCTCTTAGATATAAATTTAGCTTTTAAATGGAAACTTAAGTTCAAAGCAGGGAAGCATCACTAACAGTCAATATTTATTGCATTTTCTCTGAAGCTAAAGCCTCAACAGTATTATCACACTAGGCGATGTATTTTAATAAAAACCTCTCACCGTATTTCACCGTATTCTATACATGTCATAGTATAGAAACTTTTAGCTTTTATGATCTTCATACAGTCCTGTCCTATTCTTTTCCTAATAGCAAAACCTTTAATTATATAAATAATAAAATGTCTTATCCTTCCTATCCTTCTCAAGATATATGTACTCGATTGGTAAAAACATTAAATTATTAATTTGTTGACAGAGAAATAACAGTTTGGCCTTTGTTTTAAAAAGAAAGGTCAAATATATTACTGAGGACAAGCTTCATGTGAGGAGAATGGAGTCAGAAACAGTTTGTCATCCTGACAATGTTTCTTATATGGACGCATTGATCTGGTTCAAAAAACACCCTTAGTAGAATGATATACATATTTTTTCATCTGTATGTTGTTTATCAGTGACTGAGCTTTATGAGCATCCACCTCTTCTAATAATTGTCTCTTCAGCTCTGAATTATGAGGTGCTCTCTTTGGGAACCCAGAAATATTGATAATGTTAATTCAGTCGACCTGTCTATTTTAAGTGCTTGTCAAAATGACAAACAGCAGCTCCTGTGATTAGAATTTTTCAATTCTTTAGTTCATTATTTCCCTGTCAGCACTTAAGGAGAAAACAAAATGTAAGAAAGGGAAATTTTATATCTGTTGAGATGTGCAACTCTGACAGTGAGTTTTAAAATTAATTTCCATACCTTGGTGCCACACACTGGCATACATTGGTAATTAATGTTATAATTTCAGTTATTCGTACTGATAATTATTATAAGCTCTTTTCCATAATTGGGTGCTCTTTAAATGACTAACCCTAAATTGATGTACCGATCCCATGCCAATGAAAAAGATAGCTTTACCTTCCACAGAAAAATCAATAAATTCCTTATGAAGGACTGCTTTTTCCAAAGGATCTCAAAGTGTTTTTTTACATAGGATGGGACTCTCTTCATCCACCACTGAAGCTCAGCCAACTCAGTCATGCATTGCAGCCACTCTGCACCTACAGCCTCACTTCACAGCAGATCAAATGGGGATGTGAGAAAATGCTTCACCAGTTGAAATAAGGAGGAGATCTTTAATGAGCAGGTAGTTAGGACCTTATTTTAATGCCTCCTCTGAGAGGCATTGTGATGAGTGAAACTACTGTTAGTCCCAATCAGGTTTTGATCATGACTTCTCAGAGGCATTAGAGCCACACAGTAGAACTCTTCAGACAGTAAGGGACTTTGCTACACCAAAAGACCTGGTCTAATGAAGCAACAACACCTCCTACACAACAATATCTCATGTCACTATTCTGTGTAATTGGTTTTGAAATTCTGGTGCAGAGAGAAGCTTTTGCTTAGTATCTGAGTTCTGATGAGATCAGGCTACAAGGTGGTAGTGCTACTGTCTTTTATTAATGTTTGATTAGTTGTGCACAGAATGAATGTTTAAATATTGAAATTGGTAACATTTTCATTGTAATTAATTAACAATGTCACTCTAGTGCTTGCTTTTAGTGAGAGCTTTAAGTATTGCTTTAAAAAGACATTACTAATCCAATCTTTTATGTGCACTGGAAACAGTCCACCTAGAATTTATTAAATCCCCTGAACTAAGTACTTTATTACTGAAAATATTGTCCTTTCTGTGATTTATAAAGCACTTTTTCTTCATGATTATGTTTCACAATACTAATGTAACTTATTTCTTTGTAAAGGAGACTTAGCTGTCAAACAGCAATCACTTTGCTATAAATAATTTTAAAGCTTCTCTCCATTCCCTCTATTAAAGATTCCCACAACACTGGTCACGTATGTATGAAGGATGAGATTTTGCACTCACAAAGCTATTCCAGTAGCTTCACTTTAGATATTGAGGAAGCTGAAAAATATTTAGATACCTTTATTAAACTACTCTGAAGTGTAACCCACTTACATATTAGACATTTAATCAACAGATAACTGCTTAATACTACAATTTGTAATGTGGACTGTATCGTAAGCAAAGCACAATTCAACAGAATAGAGAGAACAAGTAATGCTCTGATACTGTAGTATTCCACAAGCAAACCAAATTGCAGGGAATTATGCTTTAGCATTATGTATGTTAAGTAACCCCAAGATTAATATGGGTAGATAAGTAAATAATAAACGGTAATGTAGTTTCTATTCATGTTTACTCACATTGAGATATGATACATTTTTTATTAATTTATAAAGATTTAAATTTACAAACACAATTTACAACATTTTCATTTTGTTACTAAGCAATTTTAGTAATACAGTGCATTCTATTACTAAACACTCAAAATAATAAGCAGACTACAGAATACAAAAGTTCTGTTTATTCATCTCCAATAGACTAAAAACATTTGATTGAATGTGGAATGTTAAAGCTATGTACAAATTGCAGTTTTCCCACCTCCTAGCATCAGTGTGAAGTTATGTACAGTAAGTGCTTGCACTAGAAGTCTGGACCAGTTACATTGCACTACATACTTGAGTTTAAATGTTAGAATTAAAGACTGAGTAGGTTCTTGAACTGCCTCTGTACAGAGATAGCTTACAGGGAATACATTTCACATTTTAAAATGAAATGTCTTTAAAGACCTTCTCTGATCTTTGATGAGCACTGAGCCTCGACACAACACGTAATCGAATGGCTAAACTCTAGAATACTTACAAAAACGCAAACTCAGATGTCTCAATGGTATCTCTTCTTGGGAGCATGAGACCACTACAATGCAATGCTTCAAAGTTTTAATGCATAAGGGAAGGCAGGATAACATACCACAGTGTTTCAAGTATAACCGTCCTCATTTCAATAAATATGCAAAGGCTTAAAGCTGTTGGTGTCACAGTCAATTTCACATGACTATTTGTGTTTATCCTGCAGTGCCAAGATGACATCTAAAACCATTATTCTGACAACATCAAAATGCAATATTATTCTGTTTTGGGAAAATTAGTCTGCAGGCAACTTAGGGAGGCTTTTTGGAGATGCAGTCTGAGCATAAGGGAGATAGCATGTCTTAGGGTAAAACCCCATGCTATTCCATTAACTTGCTCGAAGGTTATTTACTTGACCCTTGCGTTGTTTAGTTCTTACAGCTATAAAACACAGAAATAAAAGATCTCAATGGGGACGTCTTGCATAAAACTCTGTATTTTAGCAGCAGAATGTAATAAAAAACTCTCTAGGAGGGGAAAAACGAGACTTCCTGATTAGGCTGAATATACAGTATATAGATTGCAAAGGATAATAAGAGAACATGAAAAACTGGTACAAAAAATCTAAAGGAAAAAATAAAAAAAATACTTGTTAAATCATTTCACCATTCGGGCTTTCAATACATTTTTCAGTTCAGCACCTTCATTTCAATTTGATATTGTTTTGAGACCTGTTTTGAGTTTGACATCAATTTCTATTAATTTGTATTTATTTTTATATAAAAATAAAAGAACATAAGACCATGAAGAGGCATTTGGTTGCTTGTATATAACTGTTCCAAGGATCTCTACTACAGTACATGTACAGTTGTTGTTTCTTGATAGAAGCCAGGGTATTAACTTCAACATCATGGTTTAGTATCTTGTTGCAGACTCCTTCAACCCCTTTCCACTCTCTTGACAAAGAAAAGACACAGGTGCTGATTAAAAGATCTAATTTGGGGGTGAAATGTAAGCTTTTGTTTGTAACATAATTAAGTTTTTCAAATATGTAGTGCATAGATTCGGTGCAACATTGCTTTGGCCTCTGAGACAGCAGTGCTGTAACTGATATCTTAATAGGTGTCTTCCTGCAGTGTAAGCAGATTCATTTGGGCATGAAATATAGTTTCTTTGGCCAAGCACAGAAAGAAAAAATATATTTTAAAAATATTACACCCTTTCTGTATGTATTATATATTATATCATGTCCACTACCCATTACACTTTGTAGTAGCACTGGGGAAATCAGTATTTTACAGTAGGAAAAAAAAGATAAATAAATATAGAACATGACCTTTTAGCTCCTGATTCAAGTTGATTTTTTTGTTTTGTATTGACCTTTGAAATAATTTGATATTAATATATCATGAACTGGAACATAAAATTAGAGTAGCAGTAAAAAAAAAAAACTTGCTTTGTCCATGTTTTAAAAAAACAATGTTTTCCTTGTTTTCATAAGATATAATAACCAGTGCACTAAAAACTATATTGAACAGAGTGAGAAGTATAACAAACCTGTTTCACATTAAATTGGGAAGTAATATTATTTTGCTGTTAAATACTGACACAGTACTGTATGTGCAAATCTTAATAAAAACACATTAAAACCTATTGTGAAAGTTAATATTTTATTAACCAATGAATATTATAAAATAGTTTGTATCTGTATACTGTTTACAGCTGTAGAGCCCATTGTATACACATAAAACAGAAAAAAAAGATTAATATTGTGGCTAACTGGCCCCTTAGGGTGACAAGGCCAAAAGAGTGAAATTCCACCTTGCCAGTGGGTCTGGACCTTTTGGCGATGAGGTAACTAACCCAGCCAGACCTGCTTCCCCCCTGTGTGTTACAAACAGAAAACATGCACATGCCTTGAAGAAAGCAATGATGCATTTGACTCTTTATAGAAAATGAAACATGTTTTTTAGAAGGACAAAAAAACAAAACATATCTACAGTATATCTGTATACAGCTATTTTCAATCTGAAGGCTTTGTCTACTTTGCCATTCCTATTACTTCCATGCTATTTTTTTAAATATTACTTGCATAGGTTGTACATGTGCAGCTTCTAAATCTCTTCTAGAATTACTTCTTTATTTTTACTTTTAATAATTTAACCATTTTTAAGCCAACCGTATCTTACAAGGAACAGCTTTTAGGGTTTTGGTGTCTTTAAAAGAATGCAGTCGCTATGAATAATGGGAATGAATATTAATTAACACTCACCATTTCACAACGCTGAGAGCGCAGAATCATCTAAAAAGAGACCTTATTCCATATTTTGACAATTCTGCCCAGCTCAGCGTTGTAAAACAGCAAGAGGTAATTAATTTTTCGAACTACATGCTTTTAAAAAGACACAATAAAATGAAAGTTATTCTTAGCAAAATAAACATATATCATAAACACCATGTGATTTTCAGATTTAAAAGCGGGTGGAGTGGTCAGAAACAACTGCCAAAAATATAATAAAACCACATTAAAGGCACAGCTTTTGGAAGGAATATTGAGGCACTCAGTTTTACAAATATTTTCAGGTTTCACAGATATTTCTGCTCCTTTGATGGGCTGTATAAAACCAACATTTTTAGGACACTTTTAGTGTGTGTATCCATTTCTCCCTAGCTTATATCCTGCTTTAAAAAAATCTAAAGACTAATGGCAGATATCTAAAATTCAAATACTTGGATATATTATTTGTATATTAATCTGCAAAAGGCCAATCTGTAGGTTCACTATCATCATGCAAACCACTAACAGCAGGATGCCAAAACATTTCCCAAGGCAATTTTCAGAAAATGGGCAATGATTAACAGCATTTGACAAACACGCTAGGTTTTCTCTGAAGACAGAGCTAACACATATTAATGACAACTTATCCCTAGATTTGATTAATCAGTATATATCATTGCACTGTCCCTCTAACTAAGATTGTTTTAGGCTATAGTTCTGTTATGCATTTTTTCTGCACTGAAGTTGACTACAAATCACCAGACATCCGTATTTATCTTCTTGGAATCAACTGCACACATGACTGGAATAAGCCATTTTCTTTCCCCTATGTAGACTTAAATGTGTTATATTGAATTCTGTGATATACGTACAGAAATGTATTGTGCCACTAGTTTCAAAATCTTTGATTGGTTACAGTGAAAATTGAAAATATGGAAATATGAAAAACCAATACAAATTCTAACAAATTAGCATTCCACAAGAAAATATTTGATAGGAGGGATAAAATGAAGACCATGTTTCTAAAAATTGAAATGCCTACCCTTATCCTGGAAATGAAGCTTCAAGAAATTTTGGCTAATACACGGGTTATATTTTCCTATCAAATTAAATTATTAAAATGTAAATTATGCTATAATTCAGTAAAAACAATAATTTATAGAAGTTAATCTCTGCATTTATATACCACTTTATATCCCAAAGTATTTACATGCAGTATACAAGAAGACTCACTTAATGCAGTATACAAGAAGACTCACTTAATCCAGTACTAAAGTGCAGCAACTGAAATTCAAAGAATGAAGCGAATTTCCAAACCAAGAAGATTAGGTGAACTGCAAATGATTTTATTGTATTGCTGTGACAATTGTGAACATAATTATAATAACTGTAATGTTGCAGAATTAAAGTAAAAGATATAATAAGGTGTTTGGTATTCAAAGACAAATAATGAAATTCAGCACTGAGAAAAACGGGTTCAAATCCCTGGGACAGTAGGTAGGCCATTGCTGTGGTGCTGTACCTCTTAGCAAGGTACATAACCCCAGTTTGCGCCAGTAAATGCCCTGCGTTATAAAAGAGTAACCTCAAGAGCTTCACTGTAAATGAGAATTTGTTCTCAATTGGATTGACTTGTCAGCTTACCTGACTTGTTTAAATTAAGGTTTACTCTCACCCAGGTCAATCACAATCAACAGTAAAATCAGTATGGAACAAACTACCAACTCATATTGTCTGTTGTAAGCCTATATTAGTTTAAAAAACAACTGGATGTCATCCTTTCAATTATACTTACTACCAGAGAGATAGATAGGCCGAATAGCCTGCTCTTGTTGGCAACCTTTCTTCTTTCCGAAATGCTTCAAACTAAGCACAGAACGCAAAATGGTGATATTGACTGAAGAGTAATAAAATGAAGTGATTCTACAGCAGGGAGTGATGTATGCTTATGAGAGGCCACAGCGAAAAGTTTATCATACATACTGGCAAGCAGGATCAGCCTATTTCATCACTGTTGCCTGGAAACCTTTGAATAATAAAAAATATATATGTAACAAATTGCATCTTCCCCATAACTCTGGCCACATTATGAATGGCTTGCAGCTCTCAGAACATAGGAGAAAACCCAAAAGGAAAAAAGTTATAGCACCATCATACTCATTTTCAAAAATTATGTGTCTGTTCTGTTTTACATAAACATATGTAAATACTTTATCAAGGACATTTATGGCATGAGGTGAAATACATACTGTAGCACTCTCAGGTTCACATGGGTATGTGCCCTCGCCGCTGCCGCCTCAGGTCGGCCCCCCACCGCTGGGGACTCGAACCCGGGCCTCTGGCTTCACTCAACAGGGACCCAGCCAGTTCAGCTAAAGGGAAATCTCCCCTCAGCCCCATGGCTGTGGTCCCTGTTATTCACAGGGAAGGGCCGTGACGTCACCGCGCTGGTAAGCCAGCTCACACAACCTTTAATATCGGCCATATGCGTTACAATACAATAGACTTGCTGCAATACTGACTTAACAACAAGAAAGACAAATCAATCAAAATCCACTCGGTTAAGGTATTAACCAACAACATTATTTTTGGGGGGAGTGCGGACATGTACAGAAATATAAAATATTTTGATAGTAGTGATTTTAACTGTATTTTGTGTATCCGTGGTTTTAGATGGTTTAGTCTTTACTCAAGATTACCAATACGGTAAATGGAATATTCATGGAATGGAAGTGTCCAGTGAGTAAGTATGAATCCATGTTCAAGAGATGGAAAATCAGTCTAGAATGTAGGCTGAAGGCAGTAACACTTGCAATGTGCTGTGTCTAGCAGCCCTGGAGCTCCAGCCGCCATTAGGCTTAAACAATGTGTAAAGAAGGATAGTTGTAATGGAAACAGGAACTGAAAAAGATAAACAAGAATCAGGAAATAAAAATAATTAATGACTCCTTTCATATTTAAAAACCTGATTTGTTATACATTTTGTATTATTGATTTTGTGAATGCCTTAAAATTCTAATGTGAATATACTGTAATTTCCTGCAGGTACTGTGGGTTATTTCTTTTGCATTGTCATAGGTGATGAGCTCTATACAGTATGTTGATGTCAACCTTTTCCAGTCTCATGAGGGAAGTTTGGTTAAAAAGTTGACAAAAGAGGTATTTGGAAACAATAAAAATGGTTGTCAGAAATCCATTGTCTGTAGCTTTTCACTTATACCATTTTAGCAAAAGGCCCAGATCATGCTGTGAATATATTCACATTTTTCTGCATGAAATAAAATTCCTAATATTTCAAGATTTTTGATTGTAGAATAAAATGAAACTGACGTTCAGGAAATGGTCTCCCTTACGTTTGAATATGTTAAATTAGTCTAATCCTCAACCCCTTTGTCTGTTACCTGCAACAGTACTAAAATGCATAAGGGAAATTATGCAGAGAATCCAGGATACTTTCGCCTAAAAAAACATTACACAAATCAAGAACTGTCCTTGACAACATACAATCCACATATTTCTAAGGTTCCAGAAAGGTAAAGTCTGACAAAAGGTCTTTGCCAAAACAAGATACTGTAAAATCTGTCTCCTGGCCACATCTAAGACAGAGAGATCACAAGAAACCATTGGCCAAATTTAATCCAAAACCACACAACCAGCACTTCCTTTCAGTTCTTAAATATTACCACATATATTAAAAGTCTTTAAGCAACCTATTAAAACGGGAAGCAATGGAAACTTAAATGGCATAGTTTTAATAAATGAATTAATTATATATTTAACTTGTGAAAGTTCAGTACATTTTAATTAAAGTAATTTGAAAGCTCTCAGAAAAGTACAGGCACCAGTCCTGTAAATTTGGATTAAACATGAATTAATACTCTAGGGGTAATACGTTAGGCAAATATTAACCTGGCTGCTTCAATTAAAACCAGTGACAAATTGAAAAGGTCAGCATTTTCCTTTGTAATTTAAATCCTGGAGGTATGGTTCTTTTCTCTGTCATGCATATCTGTGCTACATGATATTATGTGATATCCATGGCTGTGTAAACATTATACAAACTTTGCATTCATTCTGAGTGTAGGGTTATGAGAAACATGCCTTATCCTGGCTTTCAGCCATCTTCTTAAGGGTATTGTGCGGAATGATGCAAACTCAGATTGAGGGCCGTGGTATGAAAAGAGCATTATAAAATTACTGAGGTGTGGGTTGTAACAGCTGGTAGGAGAGACAGAGCTGCCAAAAGTGTAATGCTATTCACATTGCATTTCTCCTGCTGGTCTCTCAATCTAACTGTCTTTTGTTAGCCTTGGAACCTCACACCGTGAAGAAGGTATTGGAGCACGCATTCTTTTCAAGTGGACCATATGCAACTCCACAGTGAAACCACATGAGACTCTGTGCCGTTTTTTGTGCACATAGCACAAGTACAACTGCATGCTGGAAAGACAAATGGGAAAGATACATACTGGGAGCATCAGATTATTTTCGCTGTAAAATGCCTAAAGGTTGACACCATAGGTATAGGATAGCTTTATACTAGTGTACGGACATTCTGCTTCATATTTTTCAGATAATACAATACATACTGTGTATATGTAATGTAATAAAAAAAACGCTCAACTGTAATTTATTTTGCATTCCACATATATGTTTACAACAAGAGATGAGCAAATTCTTAATATTCATTAATATAGAATCTCTAGTTTCTATTTCTGCCACCTATGATTCCCTGTTTTCATGAGGAGACAAAAATAAATAAATCTTCCACATAAAACTATTGCATGGTTTCCCAAAGCCACTAAATCACTGCCATATCTGAAACAGTATTAGTGTTTCATGTCTTAATTATTAATGAAAGCTGAGCAACGGAGGATGAAGAAGCAGCACAACTTGTAGCTTTGAAGTATTAGGAAGTAATGGGCAGTTTCAAGCTATGACTGAGAATGGATGGCTGAAACAGCGATGGAAAAATCAATGGGATGCCTATTAAGTATCCAAATACCATTTTGCCATCATTTAAAAAAAATGAATACACAATTGGGGATCAGCTTAATTAATAAAGACTGCTGCAAAAATGTATTCGTTCTTTAAAATCAATGACCATACAATTACAGTACATAAAAAACGATAAAGTCTGACAAATTTTATTCGCTATGATTGTATTTTCCCTGTTTTCCTTGGCAAATTAATTGTATTGTCATCATGGTTCCTTTTGTGCATCCTCTGTTGTTACACTCACTGTGGTTTTGTTAAAACAGGCATTAGGGGAGGGCTTAAATTATTCTCTTCCCATGTTTGACCGCTGTATTGTGATATTTGTTCTGATACAGCATGAAGACAATTTTTAACTGGCAATTTTTAGAAATGACACGTGTGAGAAACAGTGAAAAGTTCAAATGTGGCAAAGTGTATTAAATGTAAGTGCCAGTAGCACTGAATTAACCTTGCTCTTTTGCATTCAGTTGTCTTGGTTTATAATGCTACACTATTGCTTTTACAAGGGGTTGCCCCTCTTCAGTGGCTCTCACTTATGGTTATACATGCTTTATTGTATTCCTCTGACTGCCATTTCTAACTGTAGCCCTACTTAACAGGTGTTATTTTCTGTGCTCAATTGCAGGCACATTTTTGACATTCAATCATGAGATTACGCAGACTGTTAGCAGGCCATCACTGGTTAGTTGTGCTCCCCAGTCAGGCATCTCTCAAACTGAATTATACTTGTGTCCGTTCAGATTCTTACTGTACCACAGCTTTGTTGTCAACAGCTTATAAACAGAAGACCTTTCACCACTTGAGAATACACACAGGGGAGGCGTAGGCTGCAGAAGTGTACAAGCATGACAAATTTTCCATTAAGGTTCTTTTCAATAAGGCCATTTTAAAATAGAACGGAAAATGTAATTTTTGTATGGTGTTTGTTTTGGGAATAGTCCATCCTATGATGAGAGAATAAAATCATGTAAGAAGTGATAGGATCATGTAAAACAATCATTTCTCATTAGCCTGCGTTTTTCATTTGGGGATAATGGAAGCATCTGTTTCATTTTTTTTTACCTTCAAGCCATAAGCCTTTACATTACTTTATTTCCAGAATTTCACCTGGACTTCAACTACAGATGTTTTATACTTAACAACATTGCCATTTTAATTCATTTGTTTGTTGAGATCATTAACTATCCAGGGTTTATTTCTTTCTAGTACATATTTTAATTTTGCATGCAGTTGTATACAATTTTCAAACCAGTTTAAATGCAAAAAATGTTAATACAGTGAAATTTATAAATACAGTGAGAACTATGTACCCATAGTTACCAATATACAGAGCTTTTACATAAAGTTGTCTGTATTAACATTGTTTGTATTTTTGTATTCTAATTTCCAATTACAATCTTAGCCATTTAAAGCCATTTAATTCTAGATATTGGCAAGTGATCAATATTTAGCCACAGAATTTGATGACTTATTGATTATATAACCATCACAAATTAATTTTTTAATATTCCTGTCTTTTATTAACCTCTGTGTAGGTCTCAATATGATATCCAATTATTAGCATAGATAGTATTCTGTTCCTAAATTTTACTCTTGCCCCTGAATAAAATCAGAAGTTATGATATTTTCAAAAAATGCACTAAGCATAGAGTACAGTATATCAAAATCAGCAGTTATCTTTCTGATCTGGTGTTTGCTTCTTCCTCTAGATGGCACTACTCAAGTATACTTTTTGATTTCACTATCCATAAGGAAAATACAGAATATACATTTCTAACAGTCAGCTTTTGCAGGGGTAAGTAGAACAGACTCCAACTGGTTGATTCCTTAATTACACCTCCTCACCCCGAATCCAAGCATTTTTCAGAATTCCTCTTAGGATCTATGAAGTGCTGTAAGACTTTTTTCAGTCCAAAAAAGTAAAAGGCACCCCCTACATTATTTGTTTTATTTGTTGTGTCTTCAATTTAAATGTAAAGAAAGGGCTGCTTGATAACTGTGCCTTGCTACAGTATAAATTAAAATTAAAATTTCATTCTGCTTGGTAGAACATCTCAAGGCTGCTGCGCACATGATTCCATTTGATGGTTAGGTATGAAATGATGGTAACCTTTCAGAATGTATGCAATGCATTTTGTTTAATTTGCTTCTGGTGTCTTGAATCAAACATGCATTATAAAATAGGCCACTCTATTAAGCCCTACTGAAAATCTAAGCTGACAAACTGGAGGAACTATTAACATGAGGGAAACTATAATTCATTTTCTGTTATCATAAAAAACACTTCACTATTTGTTTATATGAACTCTAAGGTTTATTTTTCAAAACAGTAAACTGTGATCTTTCTTAAAGTAACTGGATGGGTCACTGATGTACCTAGTCATTAGCTCATAAGTCTATCAATTAAATAAATTCAAGTGAAGAGACACAATACATCGAAATGCGGAAAGGAAAAAGATGGACAAACCCAAATCACTGTAAGATTAGTTAAATTCGAATAAATAAAGTAATAAAAACAGAAATAAGGATTTCATGATTTTGAAACCAATAGAACACAGGATACATCAATGAGAACATTTCTTGGATTTGAATAGTAACAACAAGCAGGAGGCAAGCCTTCCAATAAATATGCCTCCAGTGTTTGAATTCAAACACATTCTCCCTTGAGGGAAGTACATAAATCATGTGGAGAGGGTGAGGAGCTGGCCTTTCAGCACAAATATACAAACCTCCCTTGTGTATTACATCAGAGGTTTTCCAAAAGAATGTGCAATAACAGTGGCACCACCATATCTGCCACATATTATCATGTATGCTGAGCATCAAAAGAAATGTATTACTTAAGACTGCAACAAATTTGCAAAGTTATTATCAGGAAATGACCATTTGTTTTGTAGCAGGTGCACTGACGTGTTCTTGAAAAGGCATTCATTATGCTGCTTAACATTTGTCATCAACAGAGGGTCTACTGTGAAAGTCACAGGCTAGTAGTGTGTATGGCCACTGTTGGAACTAAGATAAGATATAGAACTGCTTATGCATCAAGTGGCAGATAATCTTGAGGTATTCTGCCCTATTGCTCTTATAGAGCCTAGACAGATACTGATTTGCCTATTTAAGAGTCTCTGAGCCCTAGATGCTATTCATTATCCCAGTTCATCCTACATATTGTGTTGTGGGACAAGAGGACATGCAGTGCCCTGCTGGATTGCTGTCATGCAAGGGGGAAAATACTTCAGGAAGGGCAGATTCCAAGTGTAGCACCAGAGTTCCAAGTGTTTTTGAGAAGTGAAACACTTCTGCTAAGACCATCAATGGATTTTCCCATTTGTCTGTTATGCACAGCAATTAACATTCTGTACATTCATCAGAGTGGCCTACACAAAACCTTGAGAGAACTTGAATCCACTTCTGGCGAATCTACCTGAGCTGTTGTTCCAATATGCAGACGGAATGAAAATGCTGCTGTCTGAGTAAGTGGTGCATATAGGTTCATTTCTGAATATTTCTGTCTTGATTTTCACTATGCTTGACATTCAGCTGGTTAAATTACTTCCTCACCTGTATCTAATCAATGTGGTGATTTAGCACTTATGCAATGGTCAAAGTCTCCTGAGTGCTATCACAATCAGTCATGAGTGATCAATTAATCAAAATGACACCAAATACATTTAACTAGTATCCAAAATCCATATACATTATTTTCTAAAAACATACTGCTCATCACAATGTATCACTCTATTTGTGATTGTAGCAAACTAGGATGTTACTGTATGTCTTGATAATATTGTTTAAGGTCTTTTGGTGTTTTAAACAAAAAATGGTTTAGCTTCTGTTTTGGCCCTCCTGTCCTTGTAAAAAGTAATAAATAATAAAAAGATAAAGCAGACAATTTTGTCATTTAGATTAATTCAATAATGTTCTTTAAGCCATACTGCAATCATATTTGTGCTCTAGTTTTGTTCAATTTGTCTTTTTGATCATTCTCAAGCATCTGTTTGTACTGTGCTTTCATTATCTTTTGCAAGTCTATACAGAAAAGCAGTCTTTATGTCTTCTTGGAAGATATCTTCTTTATTGCATCATAATCTTTGGCATGAAATGTTTCTAAATGTTATCCTTTGTATTCTTCAAGTTTATCACTTGTGAAAAATAAGCCTGAAAAAAAGCCTTTTTCAAGAATGATATAGTTATAGCACAGTATAGCACAGTAGGGTATTTAAACACATACAAGTAGGAGTAAAAAACAAACAAAAAACAAATCTATGTGAAGTGCCACAATTTAGAATGCTCATCTTCTGGTACACTACAAAAGAATAGAGTGGATGACATTGTTCAGAATTATATTATTTTATTACTTTTGTGCAAAGCTTTGGAGAATAGCAAACAATGTGTACAGACAATGGACAATGTACACTAGAAAAGAAAAGCTAAATTAGCTACACTTTTCTTATTTAAACATGTTACATATGATAAGAACTGTGTAGACCGATGAGTTCCTGACTGTATACAAATTATTTTAGTACTATAGTAGGTTTCAACACTTATATTACATTAGATACAGTAATATATTTACCTTTATTGTGTGTGATGTCTTAGGAGCTTAAACATTCAATATCTCCATACCAGGTAAGTTTTAAACAGTGATGCTACATTTTATTTATCCTGTTAGATCACATTTATTATCATTATGAATGAAGTTAACAATGCTTTGGTAATTTTAATTATCTTAATATGTTATTCCTGAGTTAATTAATTAATGTTTATTTCTTAATTCTGATTATGTTGCTTTAGTGGTAGTGGTAGGAATATATCACACATAGCAACTGCAGATAAACCTAAACATTGGAAAGTACACATAATGAGCCTTCCTTTCAAAATAACATTCGAAGAAATGTCTGTTTATTCCTATTATGAAAATTACAGTTAGAGAAAAGTTGCTGTTTTTTTCCCATTTGCCCCTCCACATGCCATTTTCACCAACAATATTGGCTACACAGATATGCAATGCTCATTTCTGAAAAGACCTTCGGGGAACCTCAAGGAGATTCCTTTTTTTTAAACAGAATATTTGCTGGCAAGGGTAGTTGTATTAAAACTGTATGTCAAAGCTGCTGTGTCAGTCGTTTCCTTCAGCTGCTAAAAAATAATTTTAAGAAGAAAAATACACAAAAATAAACCAAGCATGAAGAAATATTTCACAAAATATAAGACATTAGATTTTCAATACTGTTAGTAGTTTAGAGACTGAATTTAAAAAAAGCATTTTTAAAGTACTGTATATATATATATGCTGTAGCAATTAACATAAAAATAGCTTTGTTTGAAATATTGTATGGTACATCTGTTTATACACTATTTTATTAAATTAAATTTGCTTTCAATGACATTTTTTGTTAAGTGTTTCAAAGCATGTACTGTAGTATGAGTTCCACCTGTACTACACCTGTGTCTTAGTCAGCTCTGTGACTGGGGCTGTGGTGTTCATCACATGAGTGCACATTTTGAAAGGCATGACTACCTTAGTACACAAGTTCCAATTTTAAATTGGGGGCTGTGGGTAATAAAAACAAAATGATTGGAAATTCAAATTTGAACAAAAAAGGAAAAAAACTTATTTTGTACTGATTTTACACATTACTTGAGCCAACTTTCCAATATCTCACAAGTGTGTACTGTATAAAGAGAAGACTGGGTACTGTGCTTGCATTTTAATACTTTTAAAAATAATTTATGAATTAACATGTTGGATCAGCATAAGACATTATAAGTACAAAAATATATTTTAATCGTCAGGTCTGTGAAATTTGTTATTATCAAGTCTCTTTACTGAGAGCAAACTCTTTGTACAGAGCACAAAGCTGCTGGAAAAAAAAGAAAATGAAAATCCATTAACCTTCATGGACCTTAGTTAAATGCTCCCTGTGACATCAAGGATGTGAAATTCTCCTTTAAAGTAACTGCCCACAGCAAATGCAATACATAAGCATTTCCCATTTGAACTGTTTCATACCCCTATATGAGGATACAATACATCCTAAATCTAAGCCATACCGTTAATGAAAATCCCTTAATCCCTTTTTTTCACTGCAGGTCTCTTTCACATTCACTAGTAATTTGGAGGTGTATTACATATGCAGAAAAATAATAATGAATAGAAAATAGTATAAACATAATATTGCTTAAGTGCAGTACTTTGCGTGAGGTTCCTGAACTAGTTGACCAAAAATTAACTGTTATTATTATTGTACAGTACATAGTATTATAAATCTATTTGCAATAGATCTAGTTGTATAAGGGGTCTTATCAGCAGTTTTAAAATATGAATTCTATGAACCCTAGGTACACAAATAGAATTGAGTGCTAGAGCACCACTGGAAACCACACCACCATGATATTATAATGGATATACTAAAGTTCAGTATCTAAAAATGCATTTTTTCAGAATATCAAACATGTTTGGTTTTTATTTAGAATCAGACATATTATTACATTTTGGATTTCACACTAAGCCAAATTAGCCACAGTATATGTAAAATATTATATAAATACCTCACACCACACATATATGAAATTGCCAATTATATTTAAAAGAAATAAAAGGCATTTGCAGTAATCCAGAAATAATTACTATGTACTAAGTGCTGTTTTTTTTTTCAGGTACAGCTCAGCAAGGTTAGCATGTACATGGACTTGCATAACAAGGGAATTTGATTTTATAAAGGCTTTTATAGAAGATGTTTGAGGAAGCTCTTTAGCCTCGTCACTCCTCATGTTTTTACAGCACAAGGTGTTCTTTTTACTGTCATCCAGCTGGAAAATATTTTTGACACTGCTGTTTACGTTTCCTGGCAGATGTGCCCTTTTGATCAGTAGACTTTCAAAAGCAGTCCCTTCCTGTTGTTACGGAGAGTTTCATGTAAACCAATTTGTGCTGTTAAAAAAAAACTTTTTAAGCAAGCTTTTGGGGATTGTAGAAACAGTGCTCCTGAGATACTGTAGGTACTGTACTCCTTTAATTATTGACAAACTATGTTTTAGACCAACATTTTTTAAGAACATTCTTTGTTTTTGTTATTTACTTCTACTTCTTCTAAAATACTTTGTATTATTTTTGTGAAAGTCTTCTCATAAGAATATTAGAAAGGTTACAAACAAGAGGTGGTTGTTCCAAGGATCCATCTAACCATCTCTTGAAAGAAACTAGGGTACAGTACCAGCTTCAACAACACGACTGGTTAGCTTGTTCCATAAATCCCATAGCACTCTAGGTAAAAAAAATCTGTTATTGGTTTTAAATGCACCTCCATGTACAAGTAGTTTACACTTGTGTCATCTTGTTTGTGTTTCACTGTTCAATCTGATGAATATTCAGTTTACATTTACTTAAAGTAAGTCACCTGCAAATTCTTCCCATTGGGGATTCTTCCCATTCTCTAATGGTTGCATATCAGTACAAACTGTGCTGAACGTCTTGAAAACACCTTATCTCTCAATATGCTTATTTTAGCTTCTTAATAGCAGCGTGCTCTCACTTATTCACTGCATATTGCTGACATTGTGTATGTGTAGTGTGGAGAATCTCCCATTTCAGGATCATTTAGATTTCAAATGTAACCGTGGAAAAAATCAAACATAAACAATTTAATAGAAAATGCCAGTCCTGTCTAACCAAAGATGCAGACTAATGCATTACCAAGGTCTGGGGCGAGACTATAATTAACCATACAAAAAAAACAGATACAGCAGAGTGGTTTTCAATTATTGTGCTGATTACTGTGTTTTCAGCTGCTGCTTATAACTATTTGTCAAAGACTAATTCCCCAGAAGCAGGAACTACTGTCTTTAGTGGGGGAAAAAAGGATCTCATTTCATACCGTGACCTGTATTTGTCACTCTTGATTTTGTAATCTCCTTCTGGCTAATCTAACAAATCAGCAAACACAGAAAATAAGAAATATCTCAGTGGGGTATAAAAGTAACTAAGGGTTTCAAAACAATCAATGCTGTTCACTGCATGTCTGACTGGAGAATTCTGCAGAACAGTAGGCAGGAAGATATTGTTCTCATTTCAAGTCACATGTTGGAATGTCTGCTTGGTCCTTCCTGAACGGGGGCTGAAATTCTGTATTTGAACATTCAATATTGTTTCTCTTACCGTAACAAATAAATTTCACATTCAGATATGCTGTATATAAACAACCTTCCTGCACATTGTTAATCATGCACTTTTTCTGAAGGACATTTTTGTTATAAGTACACAGCTGCTCCAGTTAGAGAACAGAGGGAAGGACAGAAAGCTGAAATAATTATCTATGGAATTTAAGCTCCCTGAGGACACACCTATTCGCGTAGGTAAACTTGATCTTCCATTTGTCACACTATATTTGTTTCATACCACCTGTGTAGCGGACTAGCAGGCAAAAAAAACATTTATATTCCCATAATCGTGTCTAATTGTGTGAAAATTGATAAGAATCAATTATTAAGAAGAAGGGTTTCTATAACTTTTTTCCTAGAACTAAGTGACTGTGATCCAGTGAGTCTGCATTTGTTTTTGTCACGGTTATACATTACTTGTCTCTGCGACGGCCTCCCAGCATGATTTAAGATGTAAACACTGCTTTTGGCAATATAAACTGTCTTCCATGTGAATCCCTGGACAAATTAAATCAGTGCTTTTGAAAGCATTCCCTCAGTGTTACCCTTCGACGCTTCAGAGAGTGAAGTGAGTTGCAGGTTAGGCTTATCATTCGTCTTTCACTGCCAAGGACTGCTTGTCGTGTTGTTTGCATTGAAAGTCAAGATGTTTCCTCGTGTTTTCCTAAAGCAATGCAAATACCAAAAGCAAAACACTGATGAAATACAGTGTCTTTTGTGTGTTTTGCAAAATGTTATTTTCTGTCAGTATTTAATGATCTTTAATTTTTTCATGAACTTATGTATGCTATGGATTTTTTTAAAGAACTGGTCTTGTTAGTCCCTTTAATGATGAACACACTCTGAATTAGAACTTACACAAATGTTGAGCCACACACAGAGCACTTTAGGTAAAATATTGGGAAAAAAATAAAGATCCATAAGCAAATACATAAATAATTGCAAAGTCATTGCATATTCAAATTATATTTCTCTCTACATACATGTCAAAGTATAGTTCTGTATATAGAATATGTACCTGATTGACCTTTTAGGACTGTCTACTGTATTTAGAGAAAAGGTAGAAGTTAAAAAAAACATTGTGTAATATTTACCCATCCATTATGAAAAGGCGAGAAACCTGGAGGCTTTTCCAAATCCCATCCCAAACCATGGCAGGGCACACATAAACAAACACAATGGGACAATTTCTGTACCTAGCCAGTACAGCATGTCTTTAGAGGTGGGAAGAAACACGGATAACCAGAGAAAACTCCACATAGAAGTAACCAGAATCAAACACAGGTTGAAAGGCTACTAGACCCTAGCAATAAAGTGAAATAGTACCATTATTTATATAAACTTGTTATTTTTTTCCTTTTCGCAAAACATTTCTGTTTTAACCTTGTTTGTTTAGAAAACAGCCGGCTTATTATTCTTTAAGGTGATATCTTACAAAACATTCATAAAAATCTTGTGAGAAAGGCATTTGTTTTCTGCTGTTTGTTCTCCATGGTGAGCTTAAATTTTATATCCCACCATATTTGTGGAAAAATCTGACAGAACTCAGTTCAGACAAACACTGTGCTGGCTATATGATACATTAGCACTTTCGCTTGAGACTGCAAGTTGTGCACTCCAATTAATGCAGAATATGTTGTTTACATTTTCATTTTAAAAGCAGTGGAACCAAATGTTAATACAGTATATGACAACAAACAACACTGATAGCTATGAAAATGTGGGGTCCTGACAGCTTTATGAGATTTTCTTATCCACAAAGTGAGTTGGCCTAACAAAGTACACTATGTGAATCGCATCCCTTTTTCACCTTATTTAGGGTTTAACTGAACTGCTGAATTCTTTTGCATGGGTGGAAATAAAAAGCTTTGGTGAAAAAACACTAATACTGTCTGTTTCAAAAATCCCTTTAGTGGTATTATATTAACTGTGCTAATATAGTGCATACAGTAGCTGACCTCCTGTTATGTTATGTAGCAGACTGTCAATAAACAGAAAAAAAACTAATTATTTATTTCAATCAACAATGAAAATGTTTATGCTGTTTTCTACACTTCAGCAGAAGAGTTATGGTGCTGCTAATGCAAAATATTGAGCAAGGAGCTTTAAAACATATTGGTTTTCCCAACATTTCACAGTTTGACAACATCCCTTTCTGAATTCCTACAGTATATTTTTACCTTGTTAAAATGAAAAGCCCTTAAGGAACAAAAGCTTTTAGAGGTTCAGTACCCATCACATAACCAGAAAAATGCAAATGCAAATGCCTCATAAATATTATTACACATGAAAAGGCTGTGTTAAGGTAGGAAACTGTTGCACTGCGGGCTAGGGGAATATTTGACAAGACACACACTGTTGACATCTAAGCAACTCTAGTGTATTTAGCTTTCTCTACACTGTCTCACACCACTACCGTTAGTAGTAAAGTAAAAATTCATTTCAAATTTAAGTGACAGAACAAAGCTACAAAACCTGAGTATTTTAAAGGGTGCTTTGTTTTCCCACTTTAGAAAATTACTTAAAATACTGCAATCTTGATTTGGTGATACAAGGAAAAAATGGGTTCCAGTGCAAATATGTTGATTTCTATGAGGAATGAAGACACACTTTTACACACTTCACCTTCACTCATATTCTACTAAAGAAGCATTGCCAGTAAATATTTCCTTTTGCTTCAGTTTATACAGTAGGTGTCAATAATGTGTTCTTCTGATGTTAATTGTAAATTCACTTTTGCTACTTCACATTTAATCTCATTTTATAAAAGTAGAAAAGTGTATGTACTTGTGTCTTCTTCCAATGAAATATACTGTATCTTAATTACACTCTTTTGAACAGAAAAGGAATTTCCCAACTTTTAATCACTTTGGGGGCAGCAAATCCCACTGCTTCCCTGGTTTTGGGCTGGGATACCTTGTGTGGAGTTGACAAGTTCAACTTTTTTTTTCTCCCATCTCCCTGAGGCATACTGGTTACTGTAGTTTTTTCTGTTCTTACTTGTCTCTTTCTCTGTGGTCTGGTGATGTCCAGTGGTGACTGGTGATTTCAGGCTTTAGGGAAAGGTTCTAGGTTGATGCTATCCCTAAAGCCTTCACTAAAGGCAAGAGATCTTCTGATGATGGGTAGATGGAATAACACTGTGTGTTGATAAGGAAATTTTAGGGCTGTACAAACTTTCCTCCAAAATGTACGTTTGGGCCATGCTTTTAGTCTTATAATGGTCATGTTGGATTTAGCATTGATAGGAGGAGTGATGTGGCTTTCACTGGCACCACTGTAGGTTCACGGTGTTTATCTTGAACAACTGGCTAAAAATGATCTGTGCTTGTACACAACCAGTCAGGGTGGTACTTGGCTGAATTACACATCCTCTCTTCAGAACTCCTGCTCTCAGTCAGCTAATGGCACACCCCGGGCTAGAACTGTAATGTCTAGATAATAGAGCTCAACCTGTACTTCTCAAAAGTATCATTACTAAGATGCAGTGTAACTTTATTTTCTTTATAGAAAGAATGTTAAAAGGCATTAACTACAGTATACATATTTCATTATGATACCGAACTGATGGAGTTTGACTTCTAATCAACTTCTGTTAAAAGTTTTTAAATTTCTGAAAAGATGTTCTCAGAAGACTTTTCTTGTAATTTTTTACACGTTGAATGGCACAGAGTCCTTAAAGAATCTAGATGGCTGAATGTTACTTTTAGATGTTATGAAACAGGGCACAGTCCATCAGAATAATGAAAAAAAAATGGTTGGTTATGTCTTCCACATTGATTTGACTCCATCAGACAGCTTACTATAAAACGTGCTGAAAAAGCAACTCTTCGGGTCCATCCCTCATGCCTTGTTATGTAAAGTCTTGTCATATCATGTCTTCTTCGGAGATTTACTGCTGGAGCAAAGCTTCAGGGAGCCTCATCCACAAAATAGTGATGGCTTCGAGACAAATGTCACAGTCATCATCACCTCTCCATGGAGCTTTATTCTGTTCTTGAATGTTATCTTACTAATAAAAACTGGAAGCCAAATGGAGGACACTAAAGATGTACATTAACTTGTAAGTACAGGTTTTAATTTAGTATTCACGATACCAGAAGTTCTCTCATATTTATGAAATGGTAGCATTTCACATTAATTTTACCAGTTCCCAACGATTACAAAATTTAAGTTTAGTGTGCAAAACATAATGATGCATTTTCTTTAACCTCCTCCTCGTTTGCCAAAATGTATAACTACAAAATTGTAACATTCTGTGGAATGTACCCTTCATTAGATACACCGTATGTATTGTACCAATTGTAGCCCCAAAAAAAAAACACCTGAGAAAACACTCACTGACGATAACAAGTGAAGGCAATAATGAACAATGTTCTGCTGAATAGCAAACAAAGTAAAATGGTTTTAGCCTTTACAGATTGTTTATTCGAAATACCTGACTTTTCCATAAAGGAAATAGTGGAACAGCTTTCTGAAAAGGTCATGCTAGTATAACACTGAAGAGTTTTCAAGGTGCACCATATGTGTGGAGAATATTATCACTGTTATGACTCACCGTTGGACAGCATATGGAGATAATGTCATACAATGAAAGGTTAACCATTGTTGTGACATGCATCTTTGATATAAAAAGAATTGTACTTATAGCTCATCAGCTTTGTAGACACTTTAAAAATAAACCTTTGAAATTATCAAGCTTTATCAAAATATTAATACAATGATAACATTATTTTTACTAAGTTAAGAATATCCTTACTTGTGGTTGTCATACTCCACTGCTTAAGGTGGAATGAAGCAATGGATCTACTGTATAAGCTGTAAGGTGAATCCACATGCTGAGTAAGAGAGAGATGAAGCAGGGATACTGCCGACAGCACAGTGACATGGACTGAGCAGTGCTGAGCATGCAGGCAGATGTGATATGGTAGCAAGCTAAGGAAGTAAGCAGAAACACAGTCCAGGCTCATGTTCTAGTGAAGCAGGGGCCAGAGGCTGGAAGACATGGTAGTGAAGCACAGGGAGAAATAAAACATATGGTCGTAACATACAAGCAGGATACGAAGCCGAAGTGAGATACAGTTTGTAGCACAAAGGGGCAAATCCAAAGACGTAATTAGGGCAAAGTTAGAGTACAGTATTTAGGAAGAAATGAAGAAAAGTAAAAGGGAATTTGGGAATGGCGCTAGAGAGAGCATCGAATATGGTCTGAGCAGACCTTAAACACATTGGATCACTCAAGGTGGGCATGGTTGGACCAGCGTACCTCAGATAAAGGACATAATATTTGCTGTGAAAAAGACCCTGAATGTCTAAGTACATCGACAGAACACGCTTCCTGTCAGAACATGTTTCCATGGCAACCTGCACACATGACAAAAGAGAAGGGGTGTGGCTGGATGTGGCTGCAGTACTCCAGTGGGAGCAGGCATGACAAATGATAGGATGGAATTGAAGACCTTTGCACACAATTCCAAACTCTAATGCTTTGAAAGTCCTGGACGTTTCCTGGAAATAATTTTAAAAATCCTTACATTAAATACAGTTTTGACAGAATAAAGATTTATTTGTAGAGTCAAAGTCCAAACTCACAAATAATAATGATTTTAATGAAGATGGCTACCACCTCACCTCCACTGCATTAATTATCCAGACACTGTTCTCTTAGTCTCTAGAATGTCTTTTAAATAACTACCATATATACAACACACCTGAAAATGCAGTATATATGAAAATGAATAGCTTGGTTTTATACTTTAAAGGCTATTTTGGTGGCCTCTTGTGGCAGTTCCCTGGTCAGTGCAGTCCTCATATTCCCCTTTCCAGCTCTACCCAATGGAGTTATCTTCAGCCTACTTCAAGACAGCATGTGCATAGGCTGGAGGGCAAATAACCCAAACAACAGTCTTTCCAATGCAATCTTATGTGGGTGTCAGCAGCTGCAAGTATCTGCTTTTCCCAACATGGAGCTGTAAATATTCCCAAGTACCTTCTTCATGCTAGACCACCCAGCCTGTAGAGTGACAATGTAGAGCCCTCTCTTCTTCAATGAGCTTGGCCCTGCGCCGCAGTGGTCTGTCACCCTCGCCCTGCACCTCTGCAGACTTGGGCCAGGGCACATTGTCTTCTGCCTCTGGTCCCTTTGACTACTTCGAGGCAAAGAGGGGGAAGATTAGTCTCTGCCTTGGACTTCCCATACTCTTCCTCCTCCTCCTTTGGCTGTGTGCCATTGTTACCCCCACAGCCTTTAATGATGTAGGTGCAATGGTACACTCCAGTTCCTCCAGTTACTTACAGGATTACATCATCTTCTTATATAACCCATTGCAGGAACAGTAGCAGTAGTACTGACGAAAGTGTATACATTATGACCTCCATCATCAGATTTTTTTTCAATTTAAATTCCTTAGCAAGGACCTGTTACCAACATTATTAATTTTGTTAACAATGTTAAAGATTAATAGCCATTAAGTTTGCTTTCAGAATATTTGTAAATCGCTCCTCTACATTTTTTGTTTTAATTGACATCACGTATTCTGTCACCTGTTTTGTCAATGTCTCACTAAAGTCCTGATCAAGCCCCAAATCCCTTCACCTAACAAAATGGCAAATGGGAGAAGAAGCTGTGTGATTGTCATAATAAGGGGTTTTCAAATACTGTATGTTCTCTGACATTAAGACTAGGATTTTGCTAGTAGCCAGTTGTTTTTTTTATTGCTCAGTGTTTCCTTTCAGACAAGTACTGTATACATAACAATATTGAATATCACGTTATATAGCAAACCAAATGATCATATAGTAATGTTAAATTGTATATGCTGTATCTTTAAATATTTAGAGATATGTGAAATATTTTGGACATACTGTATCTTTAGATTTTTAGTAGCATCTTTAAGAAGCTTTTTAATTTTCTTCAAATATATACATTCAAAGACTATTTCAAGTACTTTTTAGACAACTCTGTCTTTGAAATACATTCTATACAGTATGAAGAATCATTTTAAACAGCTAAAAACATTTCTTTTTGAAAGATCTCCATTCCCTCTCATAACAATGCACCTTAAGTGTTGAAACAATGACAAGATTCATCCTTTAAAGACTAGGATGTGGCACATACTAATTATAAAATACATTGTCCAAATTTGATACGTTTTCAAAGGAAAAACCATAACAGGAAAACAAATATTAAGTAGTATTTTCATTTTAAATAAAGAGGTCAGTCTCTAAATTAGTTTATTATGAAGATCTACATTCACTGAAAATCCCACTTTCCTGTTTCCTTTATTAAGGTTTACATGACACTAGTTTTGCATGGCTGAGCAACTAAATTATAATTACATTTATATTTAACAATATCAAACATCCCCATGTCACTTTCCTGACTAATAAAAACATTAAAAAGCAGGGGAAAAAGTTAATATACTAGCTATTAATGGTAACACTAATCAATATGAAGTGTGTCTTTATGATATATCAGCTTTTTTCTGCACAACATGAGACTTTGTGCTGTATATTACAATCTAAGTGCCTCCAGAAACCTCAGACCTGTCAACATTCTTTAAAACAATGTGTAACCTTGTACCCTTGTGTTCCATACATAACAGAACAGTTGACTTTGATGACTCAATTACTCTTTCAAAGAAAAGGATGCATAATGTAGAATAAAGTATATTGCATATAAAAGCTTATAAAGTTTCTGGACTAACATTTATTAATTGGATGGGCAGTGTGCATTGCATTTTGAACCTCAACACTTTTGACAATACATGAATTTAGTTTTAAGCAATCATTTATTAGCTTGCGTTTATATTTCTCATTTGCAAGTGATATACTGGATCAACTCAGAGATAGGACATTGATTAAAATGCAAGTGATCAATAAGAGTTGTCACCCACTGTAGTCGCTGCATCATGTAAACTCAAAAGACTGTCCTACAACAGCCAGTTTCCCTCAGAAAGTGGCACATTCACAAAGCTGTTTAGTACATTTAGTCCACAAAAAATGTTCTGAAAAGCATTTAAGTGAAGACTAAAATGTCAAAATATTATAATGGAAGTGAACGTAACACCATCTGCAGGATATTTTAAAAACAATTATAGGAGGTACAGTATTCAAAAAACATTATTTTTTGCATTTACAGAATTTTCATGGTAGGCTTTAAGCAGTCTAATAAATCACAGCAACATAGTCATAGGTCAAGACAAACTGACCTCTTATTACTGCAGCTTTAATTTGAATGTTATACAATTATGTCTCTTTTACTGTGCACTATTCTAGTCATGTTTGTAACTTTCAACAGAATGCTCTTACATAACGCATTGCAGGAACAATAACAACAGGACTGATAGAATTTGATACCTTTTTTTAACTTCAGTTTATGAAATAAGCTTCAGATGTGTAGATTTAAAAACATTTTAAAAATCCAGTGTCCGCATCATTAACCCTTATTAATGCCTCGGAATGATACTTTTTGAGTTTGTTGTATTGTATATTACAAATCCCATCATTTGAATTCTTTCATCAATTTTTTCTTGTACAGTATATTTATTAGAAGGTTGCTACATATTTTAATCTGTGCCTTTCCTGTTACATAATAATGTGTACTGTATGTTTTCAGCTGTACTGTATATATAATTATCTGATACCATTATTTGTTCCTTTTGTTAGCCTAGATACCATTGTTTTTCTTATTGCTAGAGTGACAAATGTTTATTGTACAGTATGCAGGTATATCTCTAGACGTTTTTTTCCTTTGGGAAAAGGAGTCCTTGTTAAGAAAAGCATGTGATTCTCTTGTTGTGGTGACATTGCCAGTGTCTTCTTCAAGATGCTAATCCCACATGTTTTGCACTTCGACAATTCAAGCATCTGTCCTGTTAAGCCTATTACAATTTAAATTTAGAAAAACATCCGATTTTGCAACATATGTAAATAAATAAAAAATGTTATATAAAGTAATATATACATTTTTATGTTATACTGTTATTGTGTTTTATATTCACAAAAAGGGAAAAATATGAAAATGTACTGTATTCATGTTAAAATTAAAGTACCTTTCAGGTGCTGACACCTTTCATAATTTAGTCTCATTCAAAAACTATATCTTTTTATTTGTTCGACAACAAGGATAAATTAAAGTGGATTTTGATGTACAATAGCTAGACTAATGCCTTTTTGCTCCTGTTTGAAAACTCAGTCACTTGACACCTTTACGGTTCAAAAGTCAATGCTCAGGCTTCATCAACAGCTAAAACAAAAGCAAAAACTTATCACATCCTTTCCAGAAGATGCTAGGTGCACTCATCCTTTGTCAGTCATGGCCAAGTGCATGTGTATTTTAAAGAATTCTCAAACATTTTTCATCTGGCAAACTATGAAAACCTTCTAGTACTCATCAATTCTTTTTACTAATGCAGTTGCTAGTTAACTAAAATAATACTTAGTCCCCAGTAGATTTTACAGCAATAAAAAAGAATCTTCAAGATTAAACTGTGTTTTCATAAATACATATAAACAATACTGTGCATTATGCTGAATAAGTCTGATATTACCCAGCTTCTGAATTAGAACCAACTGTGACCCCCCTGGTTCACATTGTGCACTCTTGTTGTCTCAGGAGCAGCGTCTACTTACAGGCAGCCGTTTGATTCAATGCACAGAGGAACCTGCCATTTTGTCAGCTTCAGCATTTCACAGTTTCATCACTGGCAGCAGCATCTGCAAAGAAATCACATAAGTAATTCTCCCTCAGCAAAATGTCCAAGACTGAAAAATCCTTTTCATTGCTCACAAAATGCTACAACATCCAATGTAAAAAATATAAATGTTATTTATATATATTTTAATGTATACTTTGCAATTTAATCTATTTATTATAATTTTATTATAACTGATTTTTAAAAACCCATAATGAATCTATTCACATCCATAACAAAGTTCTACCTTTTTCTTTATGAAGTACTGGATATTGGGACTCCATTGACATCATTTTTTAAACATTTTTTAAAGGAAAAGCAATCATTGTGGCAGTAGAATGTCACAGTCTTCCAGACATCAAAACATTAACATTTGCATAGTTTATTTCACTTTGCTACCTCTTTCATATTAACGTTGAATAACTTCAACGAGGCATTTTCTAATCAATGTAAAGGTGGTCAAGGACAAATTTATACTTTACAAATTAGAGGTTCACACCCAACCACAAGTGAAAAAAAATAGAATACTAAAATCCGCTATGATGCAGTGAGGATTGTACCAAAAGAGTAAGAAAAAGTTGAACCAAAAAGGTTCTGAAATCTGCCAGTAACACGTTTATTTCAAACATTCAGTGACAATTTAGACTAAAGGTAGAAATAAATGAACATATACTATAAATAATAAAATGACTTGTCCCACTGGAAATTCAAATATTTTGAAAATATCAAAAGTGAAGATTTCTTTCATGCTCTATTTTGTTTCTTTTTTACAATTGCATTCTTGGAGAATGTGATATAATTTAATTCTATCCAGCTGTATTATACAGATAGCAAGACAGTATCAGATATTTTATTGCGGTCTCTGTCTATTGTGATTGCTCCCTGTGAAATACAGAGCTGAGCTGACTGGTAAACAGAAATCATATGTTTTAAGTCACACACCTTTTTTTTTTCCTTTGTTTGATTTAATAGTGCTTTACAAAAGCTTTATAGTCAAGGAACAGAACCCAAAAATCCACCTGTGTTGCAAGTACAGTATTAAAATGGGGTTATTATGCAATAAACTTAATTGGAGAGATGCTGTGCTTGATAGTTTGTAAACAATGGTGGTGGTGTTGAATCATTTGACTGCCTCAGAAAAGCTTAAGTTGGACCAAAAGAAAAACAAATACCAATTTGTTGAATCGATATCAAGATACTGTAAATTTAGGTTAGTATTTATTCCAACATCACTTGTGCCTAGCAGGTACAGCTGACATTAGGGTAATGTTTTAAAAAGCAGATGCTTGTTTTTGAAGCCCTGGATTTATCAATGAAGTATACTATTCTTTAATGTTTACTTCCCTAGGGTGGATGTTGGCTGAAGCTCTTCAGCAGATCTTTAGGTGGACTAGCGGAATATTTTTGTCCTGCTCTTATAGGTTTTCAGAGGATGGATGCTGACCTGAAAACCTCTGCATCCAAAACCTTGTGTTTTATTCTTGCTTTTATCGGTGTGGGATTAACATTTCCTTGTTCATTCATCCCTACTAGAAAGTACTGTATTTCCTTTTAGAGATATATTTCAGATCCAGTTTGAGTATTTCCAATGTAAATCTTGAACACTGCACTATTATTTTCCTCTGATAACATTTAGACTTCTTCATTATGAAAGTCTGAACTTTGTGAGGAAATGATGTATTTGGACTTATTCAAAGTAATGAACAGATAGCAGGTTCCCCATTGAATCTAGTGGCGGTTACTGATAGTTGTATTTTGAAAGATTTTACATAAAATGAGTTTAAGATTATTTTGTGACATATATAGCACTAGGCTTAAAAATGAAATAATATGAATAATATGCATTGAAATGCTTTGAGTTAAATAGTTCTTATATTACAGAGAATGACACTGAAAATATGAAAAATTAAAATAATGAAAGCTGTGAATTAAAATACACCACAAACAAAACAAATCAGTTCTTCTGAAGTATCTACTCGCATATCTACACATCTAGTGTCTTTGTTTAACAACACAATGTCTGTTCATCATTATGAATCCATCTCAAGTTAACTGTGATGTATATATTAATTATTGTTCCTTCCTCTTACCTGCAACAGTAAAATATAAAATGTTGCAAGGGACTATAATATAAAAGAAATTGCTACAAGAGCAAGAGAGCACAATTTTGCAACCGGAGCCACTTACATGCAACCTGATATTTTCAGCACTGCTCACTTCATTTCCTCAGCAAAGCAATGAGATCAAGGTCAATACTGCAATACTGCAAATAATTAACATTTTCTTACACTTCGGATTGTTGTGAGTGGACCATCTCTTGCCTCTTGATTGATTTTAAAAAATTATTACAGATCTGATATCTCACAGATTAATAAGGGATGTGTCAAAATAGCAATTGGTTGATGGTATAATAAATACTTTTGATCATGCACCAATGAGTGAAAATTCAATTATTAAGTTTGAATTCAAGATTATGAAAGTCCTTCTTGTCCCTGCACTGTACTGCATTTTTGTTTAGTTTCTGAGAAACACAAAACCTTGATTGTAGATTTTTTTTTTAATTTGGATTAAACCCCAGTTTTATCCTCAATTTAAAGTCCAAATATATCTTGGATTCTTTCGGTTTTTAGAAGCTGCTTCCATTTACAGATGGAAAACCATTCTTAAATACCAGGTCTGGGATACAAGACTTTTAAGAGAATCAAAGTTTTAAGTTGACATGGACTATATTCAACCAAATCTTAAATTGTATGGACTGTGAAATTTGTTTCTTTTGGTACAATATACCATTTAAAAGCAGACACAGTATTTACATGTATGATTATTCTAATCTTTGTATATGATAGAAATGAACCTCTTTCTGGTTGCTTCTTTGTTTCTGTCTAAACAGCTCTTAGTAGTTGACAAATTGATACTTTCCAGACACAGTTGGGCTTTTAAGTTATATCCAGAAAAAGAATTCACAAGGGTCAATTTACTTGCATGCCATATACTTTAATGTGGAAAACTATAAGTATAATTACCCAGATACTGTACATGTATTGGTTCAGAGCTTACTAATTATTAATGGTCACTAACTTCTTAAACAATTTAGTAATTATCTAGAGATCCATTAGTTGGAAAAGTGCTGGGGCCCTGGGTGCAGTTCCAGACCTGGCGTGCTGTCCGCATGGAATTTGTACAGTATGTTCTCCTTTTCTTCCACAGTCCAAAAACATAAAGGTAAGTTAATTGGCTTCTCTGAAAATTGGCCCTGCTTTGAGTTCGTGTGTCTGCCCTGTGATGCCCACCTATTGTGTACCCTGCCTTGTGCTAGTCACTTGCTGGGATAGGCTCTTGCTCTTGGAAAGATTGGTCATAAGAAGGTACAGGAGCCATCCAGCACCAGGTTCAAGAACCACTCTGAGGGATACTGTGACTGTGAAAAGTCATTGTGAGTTTCTACGACACTGCAAAAAACAAACTTCCTTGAAAATGGTAAAACTTAGTACAACTAACTGAGTGGAAGTTAAGATGAAAAAACACTTCAAAATATGTAGTGTTTAATTTGATCATACCAGTCAGCCTTGATACAGCCAGGCAATGCAATTACTGATGAGTTGGATCTGTTTACTTTAAGAATTGTTTTTTTTTCCTTACACTGCTTTAATTTAAATGTGCAAATAGCTTTTTTGAATCAGTTCTGCTATCTATATTCTTTGTTTTATATACAGCACTGTTCATTATTCGTTAATCAGTCTACAGATGGCAAAACAAAATTGCTTCCATGCAGGTGAAAGGACTTCATATACATTTAAATAACTGTTGCTGTAGATCGGAGAAGGCAAGGCATTTCCTTGAAGATCAGTGTAATAAATAACTGACTTGCACCACAGCAAACCTATCTCCTTTGAAATGTGCATTATACATTTAACAAAGGCTCAAACACTGAATCACTCAAGCGCTTTTGTTACTGTATTGTTTGGTGACAAAGCTTGAATATTAAAATCCACATCCATCTTCAAGGTGCAATACTCCACATTGTAATAAATGTAATTTATAATATAATTCAAGACTTTTTTATAATTCAAGACTTTTTTTTTTAATTGCTCACATATGGCATGCAAATTTTTGAGTTTGCATAAAACACATTTTTACCTTATTAATGAATCTGTTGCATTCTTTCACTTTTTTCTGTGCTTACAAGAGTAAGTAAAAGTATAAAACTGTTAAATCATTTTAAATATTTTGCGTGAGTTTTGCTCACACAGTGGTTCCTGAGAGTATGGGCAAAGCTGCACTAGTGGGCCATGAGTATAATAACAATATTACTCTTTGAATTAATACAAACATATAACTAAAATATTGTTTTCTCTCTGTTTATGCTTCTTTTGCTCCTTAAAATATCGGCAGCTTATTCTGAGAGTTTATCCGATAAATCTGATCTTAGTTAAAAATATGTCTGAATTTACTGTTTTTTAATTCTCTTTCTTCATTTTCTTGGAAAAAAGAGGCAATACATTTCTACAATATATGGAATATAAGCCATTTATTTTATTTCTGTGACCTATTTGCTACATTAAAATGGTACCCTTTGAGACACACCATAATTAAAACAAACACAACATCCCTTTCAAATGAACACATGACAGATGGAAGTAAATTAATTTACTATAAGTATCAAATACATTTACAGAATAATGAAAATGATTTTTTAACATCCAATGAAAGTGCAAGTCTGGTCATCATTTTGAAGCAATCTTGTTTCACACAGCGTAAGTTCTCTCCCTTGGCATCTGTCTAATTCAAGGATGATTGATTGTGTGTTACTAGTGTGAGATATGTGTGTGCTTAAACATCAGTTGTGGTTTGCAGTGATTTCCAATACTATGCAACTATGATTAGATAGAAAATAGATTGTAACTAATTTGTGACAATATTTTATCTTGATTAGACAGTAGCTAAATTGTTATATCTTGAACACAGACAGTGTTGTATGTATTATCTGTTTTTTTATCCCTGTTCTGATGTGTTCACTCTATAAAGAGGACACTAGCTGTGATTCATCGAGAGGACATACTGTATAAAGTTTAATCCTTCTGTGTTTCTGTTGAAGTTGAGGACATCTGTCATGTTCAGTTCATGTAATCCTTGTCTAGCTTTCTGGCTTTTCAAAAATGGGTTCATTCATTAAATTATGGTGAATAAATGAAGTATGTTTTAGAGTACAAATGATAGTAGTTTTTAAAGATGGTTATTTTCTGTACAGCACTAATACACTGCACTGTAACAATCCCATTTACTCAAAATGTGTATTTTTAAGTGATTTTTGGTATTGGTATACAAATAAATAACTTACCTAAGATATTCTATATTACAGAGTGGAATACTTTAACATTCACCAGCACATTAACAGTTTTTGCCATACTGTATTTCCCTTGAGACAGCAGATCACATAGACTACAATGTAGAAAATTAGTACCAGTTAGCTCTGAGTTCTAACTCCAATCTTAACATGGTCCTATCTGGGAATACCATGAAGCATTGTTTTAGGAGTACATTTGACTAGCTTAAATTCCATTATATTGGTACTGTAGCAGTTTTGTACCATGTGCATCAAAACTTCAGTACAAAGTCATCATGGTTAGACTTCTGTGTTTTAGGCTTCTAGATTTCAATGTTTACTGAGAACATCTATACATATATTAATATTAAAATTAATATTAAACATCACCTCTCCAAGTGACCAAATCTAAGTTCCTTCAATAAAAGGTTAACCTGTGGACTATAATGAAAATACTACATTGTTTTTTCTAAAATGTATAGTATATCTTTAGGGTTTAACTTTAGACAAAACTTTCCCATGTCTGATTTCATATCAAAGCCTGGGATGATGTCAGCTGCTATGCTTACTTCCATACATTTAAATTGCCCCCCCCCTGGGGATGAATAAAGTATTCTGAACTGAACAAAAGCTAAAATAATGTCTAACCCATAAACAGGATAATCAGGTCCAATTAATTGTTCATACCCCAGAAACAATTTATTAAATCATCATCATCATTATTACTATTATCTTAAGATAAAGTATTTAAAGTTAAGGAGAATAATTTGTAATAACTTTTTACTTCCCCGAAGTAAAATGGCCATGTGATTATGAAATCTATGATCTCTATGAGTAATTAGTAACACGTTAGTTAACACTTCTATAATAATCTTAATGTAGTTGAAAATGTGTAAATAATTAGTTTATCAATTGCTTTATGATATTTTACACATAAGGGGTTATGAAAATGGAGAACATTAGAAAATAACTCAGCAGATAAATAAATCAATAAGTAAAATAAACAATCATAAAACCAACTTAGAAAAGATTTCTCCAAAGAATATACACAGGTGGTACTGTATACAGTAGTTAGAGGCACATAAATTCTTTGTTCTCTGGCACAGTGTATGTGTAAAAAATAATCATTTAGGCACATTGGGTTAAACACGTATTAACAATACCGATACACACCAAACTACACACAACATAAATATACAACACACAAGTTACACTATTTATGCACATTCAAATGAGACATCCCAGAGATGCCTAACATCCTAATCACAAACCAGGAGAAGCCTTTTATAACTGAGGGATTCTTTACACAGGAAATCAAAGTTCCTAACAACAACAGATTAATAAGCTCTCTTAACAGGGCTCAAAAACTTAACTCCAATGTGGTCTAGCTTTCAATATCTTCTTTTTGCTCTTCCATCATCCTCTCTATCCCCTCTCTTCTCTACTGTATATTCCCTGTTCCTAGACTGTTGATTGACACTTCGTCATTTACCCAGAACTTACAGTGCTTAACTAAGGTAAACCAAGGTAAACTTTACGATTGCTTTGATCACTGAATCTGGGAACACTACATCTCAGCAACCGCCCCCCTTGCTTTGAAGCTGGAAATGTTGACACTAGGCAGGTGTTATCCATTTTAGATTCACTTCATAATGATATTTTAATGGTCTCTAACTCAAAGGTAGCATACCTATCTTAACTGTAATTTGATGTTCTCCATCAGTGGTGCTGCATCAATTTAGATCAAAATTAAGGACAGTGTGAGGTTTGTTGGTATAAAGTCAGGTGGCATTTTGTGCATGCACTGCTGGAAAAAATAAACCTTATTTTATATAGCACTTTATATGGTACATTATCAAAGTAATTCAAAGTTAATTTGTTGAATTCAACAAAATTAGTTGAGTATGAACATGTATGAAATTAGCAACTGTGTACACAAATCAGCACATACAACAAATCATATTGTAATGCCGGAGTAAGAATAGTACTTAATGTGATATTTTAAAAGACATTCCCTACAACAGTGTTGTTAATTAAAAACTGGGGACGTGTGAAGCCTAATTAGCTTACAGTACACCAAGAGTCACATGATAAAATAAAAATCCCTTTTTCATATACTTTATATTACTGGAAGTGTAATACTGCAATTCAGCAACAATCATAAATGGCAATGTTTTGAACATTATCTTTCTGCAGTTCCTATAACAATGTACCTCCAGAATAAAAAGACTGAAACATTAACATTTGATCTCAAAAGACTATAAGGGAACAGATCTCTTGGCATTTTAAATAATGTGCTTCTTTATAATAAGTACAATACAGTATACCTAAGATGATCAATGACTCATTATTTCATTTTTTTGCCTCACCATATTGGACATTTCAATCTGACCCATTAATGTATTTGACAATTATCTTTCATTGCCACAACTGACTTATTTTGTGTGCAGTTCTCCAGAATTATCCTCACACGAATTCAATGGTATCGATTTGATTACCTCAGCAGATGTGAACTATGCTATCATCTCTTCACCAACCAAAGTCTTCGATCCACCAACCCATAACAAGATTGCATCAAAATGCTTTTATTAAGATGCCATTATTTTCTGCATGTCCACAGCAACCTCCTTTCTATAACCCAACTACTGTACAATACTAGTTAGCATTGTAATAACAGGATGATTCCTAAAAAAAAGATTAGAGGTGGCAATGTAGGGAACTTTAAAGATATATGTTTTAATTAACTTAAAATGGACCTTAAATGGTTTTGTTAAAAAACAACACACTTAGGGTAGATGTGCCTCCATTACCTAAATGTAATTACCACAGACCATATTAAAGATGACAAGAAGTGGAGTTCCTACAGGAAAAATCTATAAAAGTGCTGTTTTTCTGAGGGAAGGTGACAATAAGTGACCAGGAAATATTCACCTTTTACAATGAAAATTTAAGAACCCGAAATATTGTAGTCTGTCAAAGACATCTGAAGCTATATTATGGTTTTAAAAAAACTTGGAAGGTATTAAATGAATTCCTTTTAAAAATCTCAGCTTTCCAGCTGCTGACTTAGATAACAAGCATGTCTTGTTAGTCGCAGTCTACTGCAATCGCAGTATAGGCCTTGCAGCATGCAGGGAACATCTGACACATCGACTCAAGTGTCTTTTTCACTTGTTATTTTAACCAAAATACAATAATGTTTCCTCTACGCCATTTCCTACTCCAAAGAATACCACATCTGAAAAACAAAACAACAAGCTACAGAAATAAAAATGAGTGCATCTCACAAAAATGTATGACATTTTCAAATCCACTTTGTCCCCCTACTGTGATGCTGCAGGCGCCTATCATCAAACAGCAATCCAAGATTAGATTGAAGGACACTATCTTATTATAATGACAGAAGAACAAAGGCCAATGTCATTTCACAATGCCTTTAAAGGTAATAATTATTCTTTGTCTGAAGGGTCTGTAAAGCAAAAGGAACTTTTTTTTAATGTGATCACTGCTCTGCATCTTTAATGTAATCAGAAATAATACATATATACTTTACATACAGTACATCCATATACATACAGTATGTGAAAAGGTTAGGATTTCTGGGGCTTCTACTCACATTGTAAAATCCCACAAAACCACTTGCCTGTTTACGCATCAGGGTTATCTATCCAGAGCAATAAATCTTTTACGTCCATTGTGTCCATTAATTCTATGACAGAGTTTATGATGATGCTCTTGACCGGTCCATGACATTGGCTTTATGATTTGATGATGGGCTTTATTGACCTATACTAGGCCAGCATGAAAATGGGTTTCAGTATCTGTGCATATTAGAATACTGCTTCTCACTTTTACTTTCCTTATACCCTGTATATTACAAACATGACAATAAGCTGCAGTCTCTTCATACATTTAAAAAATCATATGGAATATTACAAATGCTTAACAAAAGCTTAAGATAGGGCTTGACTAATAAGTATCAATTCAATATATGTGGACAGATTAATATCTGCTTAATATCTGGTGATAGACACAACACCAAACAATGGCAAAAATGCAGGGCACACTGAGCATGCAACTGCACAGCTCAGTGAAGTTGGCCTTCCTACAAACAGCGCAAACAATGAAACCCAGCACATTCGTTGGTGCATCAGTTTGTGCAGGTTAGTGCTATTCAAGTGAAATATGTGCTGTTTTAATTCCCAAGATATTGTATACAGTGGCATGTTCTTTGATGGCACAAAATGTCTCAGGAATGAAAGCAGTTCCTTTCAATGGCATAAGCCAGCACTAATAGAGCACTAAAAAACACAGGGAATTTCATTGTTTGTGCTGTTTTGTAAAGAGGTCAACTTCATTGTGCTCAACAGCACTGAGAAGTAGCTCTATTATGTCATTACCCCATCATATTTGTCCATTTTTTTCTCTTGATGTCCTTTTTATTTCAATTTCTTCTTAATCACTCATGCTTATATCACCAGTTTCTATACCTGTCCCTGACTTGATGGTACAGTACATTAACAAAGCACTGTATATCTCTTCCAGCAGCCACCCCTGCAAGTCACAACTGGTAACCCACTGAAGCTAAGCAGGTGTGAGCCTGGTCAGTACCTGGATGGGAGACCTCCTGGGAAAAACTGAGGTTGCTGCTGGAAGAGGTGTTAGTGGGGCCAGCAGGGGGCGCTCACCCTGCAGTCCATGTGGATCCTAATGCCCCAGTATAGTGATGGGGACACTATACCGTAAACAGGTGCCGTCTTTCGGATGAGACCGAGGTCCTGACTCTCTGTGGTCATTAAAAATCCCAGGGTGTTTCTCGAAAAGAATAGGGGTGTAACCCCGGCGTCCTGGCCAAATTTCATATTGGCCCTTACCAATCATGGCCTCCTAATAATCCCCCTCTATGAATTGGCTACATTACTCTGCTCTCCTCCCTACTGATAGCTGATGTGCGGTGAGCGTTCTGGCGCACTATGGCTGCTGTCGCATCATCCAGGTGGGGCTGCACATTGGTGGTGGTGGAGGAGAGTACCCATTACCTGTAAAGCCCTTTGAGTGGAGTGTCCAGAAAAGTGCTATATAAGTGTAAGCAATTATTATTGTTATTACTGTATCATCAAACATTGTAATAATTTTATCGTTAAACCCATTTCTGCAAATCTTAGTTGATATATAGTTCCTCTTTGGTGTTTTAGAACAGACAAGGTTCATTTAAATTCCTAACAATTTCTGAATACGATTAATATATTTTATTGCCAATCCTTCTGGGGACTGTATTTTACTGTCATATGTTTCTAACGGAACAAATTACACATTCTACAAATCCCAGGGCTGAAACAGAGACTTTGTTAATTACTGTTTTCCTGAAATAAGGAATTGATCATAAAATAGTAAAGAGGTTTGATTTGACTGAAATTCTTTAGTCTTCACGCATCTGGATGAGACTGGAGGTATAAAAACAAAAGAAAAATACACCCTCATTTTCCCAAACAATTATTGATCCTGGTATCTAAAAACTGAGCATTTGCTTTAAATATTACAGTATCTATTTTTGTCAGTTATTTCTTTTTAAAAGGGGATTTTTAACTTGTATTTGCTTCTCAAAGACCTTGGCAATGCCTTAAAACATTTGAAAATGTAATTACAAGCAAAATTGATTTTTTTTTGTAGTGACCTCTCCCATCTTTATTTATCCACTATAGACTGTACAATAAGCAAAAAGCAGCAAAGAAAGTTTGTAGTTGTTTAACCTCATAATGCAACTAGAACTGCTTTTGATCTTATGACTGAAAAGTTTATATCAGGTTATTCAGACATCGTGATTTCCCTTTGGTCTTTCTCTGTATCCTCTCACCAGCACTTTTCATAAAAAAGTGCCTTCGGGAGAATTCTTTCCCTAATCTATGGGATTGTGAGAACCTGTCTCCATCCCTCTTGGGTAAAGATTCACCATTAGCAGCTTCAAATAGAATTGTAATCTGTAATCTGAAATAGAAGGCAATCACATATATAATGATTAGAACCCTACTTAATGTACAATTTTTTGGGAATTGCGTATTCTACAATTTCTAGCATTAGTACCTAGTGATACAGAATCTGAGTACCTGGTATGCTTTGACAGAATGTGCCGATTTACACTTATTTTGTGTGCAGCTTTTCAGAACTATCCTCACATGAATTCAATGGTATCGATTTGACGACTTCAGCAGCTGTGAACTATGCTATCATCTCTTCACTGACCAAAATCTTCGATCCACCAACCTATATCAAGACTGCATCAAAATGCTTTTATTGAGGTGCCATTATATTTTACATGTCCACAGCAATCTCACTCTTGCAGTTAGCGTTATAATAATGAGGATTCCTAAAGAAATGGTTAATTTGTATTACAATACAGTTATTAAGAAACTTAAGGGTACACTTATATTATTTTAAGACTGTTAATAATTACATCACCTGTCATGTTTTTATTTTACAGGGAGTTTGGATGTCCTTCCTCTATTGGTGTGGGTTTTTGTTGAGTGATGATTAAGTTTTATTGGTTATTCAAATTGCCCCTTTAAAGCCCCTTAAAACTTAAAATGCAACTAGAACAGCTTTTGACCTTAGGAGTGAAAGTTATTAATATCAAGTTTTCCCCCATGGGCTACCTACTGTAAGCTTTTTTAAATAGCTCCTGGTGAGGAGAAGAGTGCTTTTGGAGCCTGCATTTCATTCTGAATTAGTCAAGATGTAACATTAGTGGTACTGTAACTCTCACCTTTTCCTAGAGTACATCCTTCCCCAAGTACATCTTTCGAGGCAGGCCTCTCCAGGCTGATCTCCTTTTGCGTTTAAAGCAGTCTGTTTGCCTGAGTTGTTAGTCTACCTTCATTCTTCCGCTTCTCATCCACCTATTGAGACTACACCTACAAAGAGGTCTTTAAACAACTGCTCCCCAGGGTAGTCTACCATCTTACTGTATTGCCTATATTTCCTTTCTCTTTTCTGTGTACTTTACCCGTCTTCTATGTGCTCGAAAGAAAGAAAACTACAGCACACCTACAGACTCAGCAAGCCACGGGACTCCAGACCAATTTCACAGAGAGCAAAAAAAACACTTTAGTTCCCATGAAGCTACTCTGTGTTTGCTTTCACTAAGCACATTCCTTACCATGCAACACTACAGAACTAAAAAAATGAAATCATATCAGGGACAAGGTGGTGGCTCACCTACAAAGGTCCCTGAAGGAGCATAGAATTGCCTTTTCTTTTGCTTACTTGACAAATCACCTCTTTAGACTCCCACTCAAACCTTCACAGAAAGCAACCAGCTTTCTAGAGTCACTAGTTATCTGCCCTTCTGACATCTTTTCTGCTGTATACTCCAATACAGCTGCACCATAGGATCTGCTCATCACTCCATCTTTTATAGCCATATCTTTCTCTTTCTGTCACAGTCTAAAATCCCATCCTTATCTGTGCTGTCTCTTCTACTTTCTTCTCTCTGCCTATTTTATCATGCAGCTTCCAACCTACTGTATAGTACCACACCACCAGCAACACTAATATCTTTTTTCTCTTCATTTCTTGCTTTCCTAATCCTTTTTCCCCCCACTGTCCTCATAGACACTGCCCATCCCACCAATGCAACTGCACTAGGCTTCTCTTTCACACCCATTGTTCCACTCAGATGTATTCCAAGTACAGACAACCAAGGATTCCATTCAAATTCATATTTGAGAAGAGCATTTTGGATGTCGGAGTTTCTTTTGATATAGAGACAAAAACAACGAATTAATATACATATATATTGATATCAGTTTTGTTGCAATTACAGTGTATATGAAGTACGTCAGACCACTCTCTACAACTGGGAATCGTGTGTGGTATGAATTTGTGTTTTCATGTTTGATGGACATCACACAAACAGAGAACACCTGAGATCAATGGAGCAAGAGCTCTGTGTTTCATTGTCATCAGTTCCTGCCAGGATAAGACAACCAAACAATGAAATACATTTTGCTTAATCTGTTTAAACTTTGTTTAAAGTTTTTGTGTGTTTTATGAGGGAGGTGGACTAAAGCAAAATTATATATCCTGTATAAATAAAAGTATATATACATATTGAGAAACACTGAGCTACAAAAGGCTACTTATGAAAAAGGAGTAGGTGTTTATGTTGACACATCATTTACATTTGTCAGAAAGGAAAGCAATAAAGAAAGCAAAGAAAATCTAAGGATACTGTATATAATCAAGAAATTGGAATTCAAATCAAGTGCTGTTATGTTAAAATTGTATAATGCACTAGTAAGGTTTCATTTACAATCTTATGTACAATTTTGGCACTGTGTTATAGAAATGATAATGCTGTTCTGGTATCAGTAGAAACAACAATCAGAAACATTCCAGAGCTTAAAGATATGTCATACACTGAGAGGCTGAAAGAACTGGAACATTCTTGTCTTGAATAAGGAAGACAATAAAGGGAACAGGGATAGGTATTCAACAATCCACAAAGGCATTGACGAAGCAAATCCAATTAACTTCTTTACAATGAAGAGTAAAACTCAAAAAAAGAGGACACAACTATGCAGAAGTGCATTTAAATCACTGATAAGAGAAGGCAAACAGTAATATTTATTTCATTTATTCATGTAACTCTTACCTCAAATTGCAAAGCAGAGCTATGGTTATGGCTACTGGCTATTTCATAGCAGGTAGAATTAGCTTACAGGGACACCAGTATGAGCAAAGGAAAAAAAATATCTTAAGCAAAAATTAGATATAAAAAAAAATAAAGATAATTTGTACCGTTACTGAATTTAACTAGTCAGTATTGCTTAAATTAAAATATAAAAGAAATACTGTGGATATGTTGTCAATGTTACTCTTGTAGTTAGTAGGCAACACTACTAATATTACTTATTACAATACAAGCTACAATCAAATCAGTATCAGATATGTAAAACATAAAATGTTCTGAGAATTTAGGCTACAACTTCAACTTCAATCAAAATCATAGCCCTTGTGGTTCATAGCTATGTGGAATATATTAACCACCCAGTCATGCCCTTTTGAATCCTTCTTCAAAGCTCTACAGAACAAATGGCTGGTTAGTCACACTGCTAAAATGTCACAACAGGCTGAGCTACATTTCTTGGGAATGTTGTGAAGGATGTTTTACTGTTCTCCCTAGACTCGACTCTTGTATCACCAAGAAATAACCCTCTAGAATTCCTATGTCATATCACTTTGTCTTACTTCTATACAAATACAAAGCACACAATTTTTACACATCTCCTTGAGATTCCCAATATTTTTATCTAAATTCCAAATTGATGGTGGACCTTAGTTCATTCTTTTCAAAGTTGAGATTCCTGTCTTGTAGGAATGCTGAGCTAAAACACCATGGGTTTCTCTGTATCTATCTTTACATTACCTCAGAGAGGTGTCTTTCTCAGGAAAGGCTCAAAATGAATACAATACCTTATCTGCTCCCAAATCTCAATTTCAACGAAATGGAAGTACACTCTGAATTATCTGAGAGAAGACTGAACCTCCATCTAGCTTATAACAACAAACTGTAAAAGATTTAAACATCTCAAAGTACACGTTCCTGCTGAGTTTATATAATAAACATTTCAGATACATAGGTTGTATTTTAGTCTGAAATTCAGTTTACATTAACTTGGTACTTATTGCATAGCATTAGTTAGAGTATTAAAAACAGTTTCTGAAGTGAACTAACTGCCCCTTGATTGAACTGTATATAATTAATTTATTATGATAACTGCACAGTCCCATAACATCACCACTTTAATTTTCTTTAAGTTATCAATACAGTAAATACACTTTGGCGCAATTTCAATACAGTTAAAAATGTAATTGTCAAATAAAAATTAATATTTGGGCTGTTTTTGAGAAGATCAATAAAGTATGTATTAGTGCCCTGTTACAAATCTAATACTACAAAAATAACACTAACCAAGATATGTTTCAATTATACAACCAAGAATAATGTCATTTTAATAAAACATTTATAAATAAAACTGCTATTAATATATATTATATATTAATGTTAACAGTTGCTTGGGATTTATTAAACCAGAGTGAGAGTTTGTGTTTTTCCCTCTTACTACACAACAATATAACAGAAGGAAAGCAAGAGTTTTATTATTATTTTCTGCAATAGGGGAAGTGTTATAAAATGTCATCTCCTTCTGTTGTATTTAGTGTTATTCAACTGCCAAAATAATGTACTTTCCAGGGAATTTATAATTCTATATCAGCACTCTATTGGCTTTGAACTTAAATTTACATTCTAGGAAGAGAACCTGCCTGTTTTCCAAATAGAACTGGAAAAAAACAACAGCATCTTTCTACTTCATCCTATTAGAGTCATTTTCTATACTGATGCACAAAAGAAATGGAATGTTCAGGCCTAATGTCAAAGGTCAGGTCTTTAATCAAATATGTATTATTCCATTTCTAAAACATCCACAGACCAAGACCTCTTGGTTTTGTTCTTTCATATTGCATCATTCACTGCAACATCAGCCCATTTAATAAACCCATACAAAACTAAGCTCTCAGGCAATGGAATGGTGCAGGGCATTGGAATTAAATTAGAAGTCGTAAGTAAGGGAAATAAGAGAAGATCAATTCTGACAGCTGCCATCTTATTCTGAAATCGCAACTTTTCCTGACAGTGCACTAATGAGTGCTACTTTACAATTGACATCAGATACATCAAAAGATCTGAAAAGATTATCAGGATACAAGGGTGAAAGCTCAACATTTTCTGGCCTTTATAATGACATTTGGTGTCAGCATATATCAAATACACATCAATAATGCCTTCTTAGTTTGTAAAAGCTTCCATCAAAGGCAGATAATGTTGCAAGTGGCACAAATAATGGAAGCATGGATAATGTATACATGGTGATATCCTTCAGAGTATGTTCATTAATACAGACTGATTTGAAATAACAATAATATACAGTATCAACTCAAAGTTAATGCTTGCACTGTCCACATAATGTCTCATAGGGACTTTTTTGTTAGATTTAGAAATTTAGTAGCACAGTATGAATTTTATCTTAGTATTCATAAATCTTAATCTGGACTGAATTTTTAAATCTGAAATGTTATCATAGGCTATTGAATTGCTGTAACTGTTGTAATTGTTGGTTGGTAAACATTTACCACACTGTATTAATAAAGGCTGCACAGTCAACACAAATCCTACTCTTTCTAAATATTTTATGTCCTTATGATGCCAGATCATTTTTTTCTTTAAATAATCTTTTTTCTTTTAATATTGTTTTTTTAAAAAACATGATAAAAAAGGAATGTTGAATGAACTCCATTGAAAGTTTAATTTAAGGATGGGGGTAATTCATGTTCCAAACATTGAAAACTGTAATACAGTACATTCAACTTTCTGTTTTCTTTTAGTCTGATCTATAGGGATTATTTTCTGATGTTATTTATATCAAAGACCTATTCTATTCTTAACTGTATGCACCTCTTACTTGCACCTGCTTGAACCTACAGTAGCAGTATTTTAGTGTTATCTTAAAAAAGAAAGTGAGCTTATCTCCAGTATGAAGATTGTAAAAGGGAGTGTGGGATATATCCACAACCTGAGTCATTCAATGCTTTATCCTAGCCTCAAATTACAGATAATGAGCACAGCTGAATACTGCATTGATGCAGAATGCTGCAAAGATGCTAAATCTTTTGAATGCTCAAGAAATAAAAATATAGTAAACCCCCAAACAGGTTTTTGAACTCTTTTGCTTATTGTGATGTACTGTACATTACAAAACTGCTAACACTTATTTGAGCGTTTATGCATAATGGCTTCATAATTCTTTCATAATTGCCACACAAAATGTTACAATCACATTTACAATGCTTTATAGGCACATGTGTGAACTACATAATATGCATAAGAGGTCATGGTATTTGTTTTAGCATCATTGGAAGCATGTGGTACAATCCAAAATATAAACTAAGCTGAATTCCATTGGCAATGATCACAGAATATTATGCTTCTGTATTGCACTTTTTCTTGTCAATGAATATAACAAACTAACATTATACAATCACAAACTAACAGTTTTTATAATGGCATACTGTAGCATGTTCAAAAAGTTTGGACGTATACTGTATAGTATCGGAAATAATTAAGGAAATGGAAGACAATATGATACAAACTATATTTAGCAAACATACACAAGCATAATTATGATTTTCTATTACAGAAAATATGCAAAGTCAGATTAAGAAGTCTGATATTTGGTTTACAATCCTTTTTTAACAGAGCATGAAATTTTGTTTTTATGTTCCCATCAATGGACACTGGTATAATCTGTCCACGTTCCAAAATTCATTAATGTTTTTTATCACTGTGTAACTTTTTTAACACTGATATCACCTCATATGGCCATGGAAATGTTCAATTCAGACCTTTCGTGAGTCAGTGAGTGTTTCTTTGTGAGTGTTCCACCAGCCTCTTCCAGTTCCATGTGGGGTTTTCACAAAATTTCACAATATCACGGTGTATATCTTTAATAATTGCCCATTGAGATGTCTAGTCATTGTCATTGTCAATTGGCATAGTGAATCAGAATCTCCCTGTATCAGTTTGCAGTCATTTGTCTGTCATTGGAAAGCCATGATGTACTATAACTTCATGTTCATACATTCATCAGTGGCTAAATAGGCCTATATTGTACTGATCCTCTTCTATACTTTACTGTAGCAATTATATGCTGAGAATTCTTAGAAATCATTCACATCTGTACAAGCATCAAGCTGAATCACAAGTTATCTAGTGAGTAACTTTACATTAGTTCTAGATCGTCTGAGTTTACGTCTTTGACTGCTTCTAGTGTCAGCAGTACCAGATTCACAAACCTTTTTCTGGTCTTGGCTCTTGATTTGGCACAATTAGAAGGATTGACAGATAAGCAAGCACATTTCACCTTGTCAGCACAACACTGCTTTAAGCAACATTTTCCACAAATAATATTATTCTATCAGGTATAGTATACTTTGTGTTATATGACCACTTTGTCCTCTGTTTCCATAATTATTCCACCTTCTGAACAACAAAAACATAAGGAGAACAGCTGAGTACCCCACCTCATTACTCTAACATGTCAAGACTGACTCTTGAGTCTCTCTGCCTTATGCTTAAAAATGAGAATGGGCTGCAGAAATAGATGTGCTTTTCACAAAAAAAAATCAACTACAAATAAAGTGCACTGCTGTGTTGTACAATATGTTAAAGAAAAGTGTTTTTAGAAGAATGGTAGTAGTTTAAAATTTGAATGTTGACTTCATATCAGTATTTTAAAACCTATTGTCTTTATTTTTTATTTTTTTACTTGGGTGATTAGTCTTTCCTTTATCCCAGCCTCAAATTCTTGTCGTGATGTCAGAGAAAATATCTAAATTTAATGCACACAGCGTATCTGAAGATAAATATACTGTATTGGCTATTAGGGATCAGGAGACTTTCAAAGAAAAAAAAATCATACCTGCATCCTAAGTGATACAGAGGTACCAGTAAGTCCTATTGATTGATTTTACTTAAAAGGAGCCTTTTAAGAGTGAAAGATGAGTGTTGAAAGATTTACAGCATTAGGTTTCAATTGCATTCACCTTTTAATATGTAGCCACGGATTTAAGTCAAAGTAAATACAGCTGTTCAGAATAATATGCACTATCAAATAGGTAAAATACAGAACCTATAACAAGCAAATATCTGTTCTATTCAGTGTTAAACATGAAACTCAGCAGGCCTTGTCTTTTCTTTCTTGTTTCTTGTCTGTTGAAGGTTGTTTTTGCACTTGAAAATGAATTTAATTTCAAATTGCTAGGAATGAACTATGCTTTAAATAATGTATATTACATGACATTTATGCTAAGAGCCAATTCATTTTTTTAGTGAGACATAACAAAACATCCATTAAAGACATGCATCTCTCAGTAGGATGTCATGAAAGTTTTATTCATAAACATATCAATATGTATGTGTCCTCCCTTTTGCAAATATGCACATCAGCTTGCAAACTATAAAGATAATGAGATAAACACACCCAATGGATGTGACCCAGTGTTATATCTTGTCAGGAGATCTTCTTCTGCTCAGAGAAACTAACTTTGAGTTCATAGAACATATCTTGTTTGGGTCTTATAGAAACAATTTAGTTTAAGGCCTTTACCTGATACATTTTCAACATACAGACATCACTAAAATGTCAAAACTGTTTTTTGTAAGTTTACCTTTTTTTTTTTCATCCAAGTACTCAAGTAAGCAAACCAGAAGGCAACATTAACTTCTTTCTGATGACCTGTTTTTATCCAGATTGGTTTTATAGTGCCTAATTCTGAATTTATTTCAGCTGTTAAATTAACCACAAACAAATAATAAAACTGTTTAAAATTAAAAATGCAATAATGAGTATTGGAACCAACATCATTTGTTGTATTTTAATTCCTCTGAATATATATATACAGTACTGAACATCAAAGAAACATCAGTTTTAACTGCAACATATTCAAAAAGGTATTGAGGGAAATAAAGTATTTTTCAAGGTATGTGAAGCACAATGGAATGGAGTGCATTTTCTAGTAATTCCCAAGGGAAAATGTAAATGTATTTAATCTGATACAAGCTAAAACATAATCATACTGTATGTCATTACTTTTTATTATAGAAATTATTCTACTCTATAACTGTCCTAAAAGTTATCTCTGATTTTCGGTATGTGAAGTCACCTTGTAGGTGGCATGGTGGTGCAGTAGTTGTTCGGTAACATTGCTGCCTCACAGTCCTGGGACTGGGTTCCCTCTGGGTGCTCCAGTTTCCTGCCACCATGCAAAGACATACTGATAGGCTTCTGGGATAATTGACCTTGATGTCACTGTGTGCGTGTTTGTGTCTGTGTGTTCCCTACAATGGACTGGCATTCTGTCCAGGGTGTATCCTGCCTTTTGCCCATCATTGCACTAGATAAAGGGAAATAGAAAATGGATGAATGGTGAATGGAAGTCACTTTTTTCATTTGATGTACCTTCTACTTCAGATAGATACAGTACATTTGGCTGATAGGTAGTTATAATTAATAGACATTAAGTTATTCTGTACATGTACTGCCATGCTATTTAATTGTGCATGAATTTTGCATGAATGCATGTTTTAATAAGACATTTTACTGATGTCACAGTACAGTAACATAGTATTGGAAATGCTGATATAGCATGCTGAGCTCAAATATTGTTACAGCAGAAAGCATACTATAATGACAGTACTAACTAGGTTAATGCCCCAATGTGGCATAAACCACACATGATGAACATACAAAAAATAATACAACTTAATTCTGCTGGATGTAAATATTCAGCTCCATGTTAATATAACATTTTAGATCTGGCTGTTCATGCACTTCATGATTTTCATGACCCAAGTAGACATCCTTAGTAAACTAACATTTTATAGATCACATACCGTATAACATAGATACATTCACTGTGTTGATTAACATTTGTTATCAGCAGGGTTGACCAACAGGGGGTCTACTATAAAAGTTACAGGATGGTAGTGTAGTTGCGTTGCGAGCATTGGAAGCAACACAAGCTGTACGTCTGCGATTCATACTTTGCATTTGACTGTAGATGCTAACTTCTGGGATTCTGTCCCATTCCTCTCCTAAAGCCTTGATGACTTGATGACTTTGTGACAAATTGGTACTCGTCCTCAAAAGTTCATATACACTAATGAACTTTATAGGACTGTGCCCCTCACCCTCGGTTGGCACCATTCATGACAAAGGTATTTTTCTTTAATAACCGCAACATATTGGTTCCTTTCTTGGATTTCATGAGGCTTAACTTTTAAGAGGTAAAATACCTTAATCGCCTATGACCAATCCACACTCTCACCAACGAGTGATTTAGAGTACATGCAACATCCAGAGTCACTCGTGTCTATCCCAATCAATCATAAATGATCCAAATGATTCCAAATCACTACCAAAAGGATGAAATCATTATCCAAAATGCATATTCTTTATTTTTATAGAAACACTCTTGCAAAAATAGAATGATAAGCCTATTTTGTTGCTCAGTATTTTTATCAGCTGGAATCTCCAGTGTTTCCTCTTAAGTGGAGATGTTCATTTCATTAGTATTATGTAAAAGTTACAATGGAGAGTTGTATAGTTATACAGTGAATGTAATGCAATGGTAATTTTGATACTTAGTATACAGAACATCAGTTGGAATCTCTAGTGGTCCGTCCTAAGTGGAGGTGTTATTTCTGTTTATACCATTTAAAAGTTACAAAGGAGAGTGGTATAAATGGAACTGAAACTACTGTAATTAAAATAATACAAGATACAACAGTATTATGACAAGCTGAAGGTTCAGTACCTGAAGAACAAGTATACTATCATTATAATGAGTGATTTATTGATTTCCATGTTGGCTCTGTCTTTCACCATTTTTACAGTAATTGATTTTGTACTGTCTTAAATTTGAACAAATTCAATAGATAGAATAAGATTTCATTCTGCAAGCCTTTACTAAAATGAACAGAAAATAAGTTTGATATGACCTACTGGATTACATTTACAAATGCTAACTATACTAACTGTGCCTATACTTAGGATACAGACTGTGTCCTTTTAAAGCTTAACCTATGGTGTTATTCTGTGATTAAGGTGCAGGGTTTGAAAGAGTTGCATAACCTATACACTGTTTGCAGTGCATACACCTCTTGAATGTGGTGTGGAAGTCGACTTCATATTTCTCACAATCATTGGAATTAAACCAGTGACACAAGACACCTGTTTCAGTGCTGTAGTATGCAGATATAAAAAATGTGTAAATCTACAGTGACAAATCTCAATAATTAATATTGCAACATTTCCTTGAGAGGTTCATAAGCACATTTATTTTTGTTTCACTATTGTTCAATACTTAATTGATTAAGAAAGAACACACAAGAGATTTAGAATGCTCTGGTGTTGCTTTTAGGTTATCATGACATATTTTTACTATGAGCTGGGTCAAACTGGTAGGAAATGTTTTTAAAAGTCAGGTTACCTGGAGGGTTTACTTCTTTAAACTGTCAGAAGGGGTGATGAGCACAAATAGCAGAAACTGGCATGAGAATGAGTTCTCAAAAGCACCAAAGTATAGGCTCCAAATCTGATGGATTGAATGGCCTGCTGGCACCCTTTTATATTTTTAGCATAAATATTCTAAGGCAAAAGTGTGAAAGTTGGAAATAACTAAAATAAGTAAATTATGTTCTATATTTGTAAATTCAAAGGAACCCACATTTTATATCCCAAGTTCATTTTCTAGAGAACCACTGCTGTCATTGAACATGACAACAATAAGGGAAATAGCCACAGTCTGATCCTAAGCATAAGAAATTTCATCAAATGTCCACTACTGGCAGCTGTCAGATGTATTTTTTATTAACAGCTTCTATCACAGTGCCAGGTTAACACATTGGGAAAAACATCATCTGTGATTGACAGATTGTAGTTTAACATACTGTTATATGCCTCTTGTAAGTGGGACTTTTTCTTATTTCTAACATTTTTATATGTTTCTGACACTCATTCTTCAAATAAAATCTGCACCATTCCAATAGATGTCTTTTAAAAATTATTATACGTCCATTTTTTTAAATAAGTCTCTATAAAAAGAAAATCACATCTTTATCCCTGGAGCTGCATTTCAAAAATGAAATAGGCATTAGTGGAGTGTAAACATGTTTCTGATGAGTCAAAGCTTAAACCTTCTGGGGATCACAAAGGCCACCACGCTATCCCATGAGCTGAGGAGAATGATTGGGATCAGGACAGAGGCATTAAACAGAAGAAGTAGTCTGCCCAAGCTGAGAAATAAAAAAAAAAGTGATGGGAGTCAGGAAGATAAAGGTTACTTCAGAAACACTCAGGCCTAACTTTCTTTGAAAGCCTTGTACTTTAAAGCTGACATTGAGAATCCCTTTGAATTTTATTAAATGTGTTTTTGTTTTTTTCTTCTTCAAGAACCGTGAAATAACAAAGATATAAAGGAAAAAGAATGAGTGCTTTGTATTTGAGGGAAAAGTGAACGAATTTCATTAAAACAGCTATCAATCATTGTTCCATGTACCGTACATAAGAGAACCAAAAATTGTTTTTTTTATTTTCTCACAAAAACTACAGATGATAATGTCTTAATTAGTAATAGCATTTACCCAACTATTTAAACAAGATCAAATCTAGGACTAATCATTAGCATCCAAAAGCTATCACACACTTAGAAATGACTGCATTAATGGACATTACTACTATAATTTAGGCTTGCCAATTTGAAGCTGAAATATTTTAAAATTACACATTCAGGATAGGTTAGATGGACAAAAAATCACCTTTTATGCTTCGTTACTGTTAATTAACGTTAATTAATTTATATAATTTAATAAATGAAAGTAATTTTAAAATGCCTTTTTCAAAGGAAGGTACTGCAAATATATTCTTTCATTAGCAAGGAATTCCTATCTTATGATAATATTGTTAAAACACCAGAACCCAGAACAATGTATGGAAACAAGTTTCCAGTATCCTAGTTTACTTATTGAAGCTTTAGTACATTATTTGTTAATTATTGTAATTTGCCCTGAGAGCACAGTACATGATTTTCTTCTAGGCAGGGTTTAGTTAGTCAACCCAACAAAAGAGGTATTATTTTGTACAGCTGGGTAAACTAGAGCTCAGTACTTTACAAATACAGGTATACTGTAAGTTACTTCAATACTATCCTCAACAGTTATTTCTACTCATCAGTTCAGAGCTACAACCATTACTATACAGTAGAACCCAGTTACAAGTCCAGAATCCTAACTACTGCTCCCCCCATAAGTTGTACTACAGCATACAATATCAAACAATAATGTTTCTTTATTAGCCCTATACAATTTCTTGCATTAGGAATGCGTCTTTTCACATACCCCAGCTTTTCTCCATGGAGACACAGACACACAGACAGGGAGAGAAGCTTGGGGTCAGAGCGCAGGGTCTGCCATTGTACAGCGCCCCTGGAGCAGTTAGGGTTAAGGGCCTTGCTCAGGGGCCCAACGGAGTAGGATTCCTCTGCCGGCCGCAGGATTTGAACCAGCAACCTTCCAGTCACGGGCGCAGATCCTTAGCCACAGAGCCACCGCTCCACTGCACTGTATCAAAAAATAGCATTTTGTTGAAACAGGTTCCCCCTTCCTAATTCTGTGAAAGGATCTAGATGCAGTAGATTTGTAAGCACACCATGTATGCTCTCCTAAATGCCTGATAAAAGCTTTGCGCTGGAAAGCCTGTGGAAATCTGTAGGTTACTCAAACACAACAATCAAGCACAAACAGCCGGCAGCATGGTGACTGATTGACAGGCCAGCCTTGTTCTGTGGGATTAATGAAAGACATTATTGGCTGTTCACAAAAGTGGATTGACAGGGCCTTGCAGGCTGGTGAGGCAGCACCTTGTGGTGAAGTGTATACTCCACCTAAAGGCCTTTTATTTATTTATCATTAAGTGGAATGCTATAAAATTGAGGGGGTAGAAACAAAAATAGCTTTTCATGCCATTACTTCTCTAAATATCCACTCATATTCCTCTCTCTCCTTTGCACAACCATCAGATGATTCTTAGATACATATAATCATAAATGACCTTTTAACATCTTATTAACAATCAGATAAATGCTTACAGTGTATATACTGTAAGTACACTACAACAAGATTGTTGCAATCAATAAGTCAAAATGTAAAAAAACTGCTGTGAAATTTTAAATTACACTCAGGTGAACTGATCAATATTTTTGGTTTACTTATTAAATTTAAAATGGGTTCATTTATGATTGTCAATATTAAACAAATTATGCAGAGAGAGGAGAACTAAATGACTATATAACTAACAAAAATAATAATCAAAAGAATATATTTGTAACACTGAAATGTTTTCACAGCAAGGCATTATGATTTATGATTATATTAGTGCACGGATGAAAATTTGTCAAGTACTAAAGTAATTCGTTTTTGTTTTCTTCTGAACCACGAGAAGGTGTGGGGCAAAAGAAAAGCTCTGCCAAGCACTCCACCAATTTTCAATCGTATTCCAATAGGTGCTACTATGAAGTCCTGAATAAAGTCATACAGAAATAATTGGATTAATTTGCTAATTTTGAAACTATAGCGGCCTGGCATGAAATTTGTTTTGTCTGATATTTTTCTAAGCAAAGTGCTCATACCGTGGTTTGACTTTTCAGTAAAAATGATAAATATGCCTTCTTTTTTCTCTTTTAAGTTCACAGTCAGAAAAAAACCCCCACCATGTTACAATATAATAAGCTTAATTAACTTCCTTTCAAAATGAACCTGAACTGCCCAGTCCACCTATTGATTTTGTTTTAATCAAAATCCTATTCAAATTGGACATAAATGGAGTTTATATCAAACATCTGTCAGGAAGTTTAGATTCTAATCGTCTATGCTTTCACTTGCCTACATACAGTATGTATTGTAAGTCTAGCATCCAGGATTTTCCTTGGAGTATCTCTCTCCAATCCCACCTGCCTCCCCATCTCCATCCTTGAAACAAATTCTTATAGCTAGGCTACTATTTCCTCTCCAAGTCACGCCGAATGTTCTCTACATATTTCACCCTTGTATCCTATGTTGTTTTGTCAGTAGGATCTAACAAAACTACTAAACTCCCACTTCAACTCCATTGTACCAAAGATTCGGTTGTGAGCCCACTCCATTAATGTCACATGACAAAAAATGGACAGATCAGTGTTTTAAATGTAATCGGTGGTGCAATTGACAAATACTTCATAAGTGTAGTTAGTTAAAATCCTATTGTTCGATCATAAGAATTCAATATTATACATTGGAAACTGCCCTTCCCATTACAGTACTGTATATGAACAATACACAGTACATTCAAATAACACAGTACCATTCTTGAATAATTATGTTTAAAAGTTCAATTATTGCACATGCTCAAAGAATGAAGAGGTAAATCTGACAAATCTGTTTTAACCTTGATGAATTATTAATTATAATACTTTGTTTTATGGAATTTGACTCATGAACATTATGCTTTTAAAGTGTTTGATCCACTCAATGTTGTTAAGCTCAGTGGTAATTCATTAAATGTTCCTTAACATTTACAAAAACAAATGAAGGCAAGAATAATCAATCAGTCTTAGCATTTATGTTTAATGTTTATACAGTACCTACAGTAATTCATGGGTTGTTCGTGAAGTGAGATAGTGAGTGTTTGTGAGCTGATCATGGCAATTTGCAAACAATTCTAAACTTTTTTGCAAATGAATATTAAATGTGGAATGTAGAACTGACGGAAGTCTGGATATGTTTACTTGCATTGTAAGATATTACAATGCCACTAATGTCAATAATTTAATGCAAGTACTGTATCTCTAAGAGAATTTATGTTTAAATAAAAATGAATACTGAAGGGAAGGATCAAGACCATTCAAATAAACTTATAATTCTGCCAACTGTCAGCTAATGCATGAAATGAACATGTCACGCAAAGTTAAATAAATGTGTTTACTTAAGGGCACATGTATCTTTATTCTTATTCTCTTTTATATTAATGCAGTCGGCCTAGGGCATATAGTCAAGATTGTACAACACTGATAAAATGAAATTAAGGATTCATCTTGACATTAAACTCAGTAAGGTATTACAAATAATAATTCCATTAATACATTAGACTTCTTAAAATATGGGACCTGACAAACCAATATATATACAGTATATATCAATGAGTAAAAAGTGCTACTTTTTCTGTAGTTCAGTTACTGTATGTAATATTAAATAAGTAAGGGATAGTGTTACTGTATGTACTGTACTTACAGTATGTGATACTTAAAAATCACCATTCATTAATCAAAAGCCTGAACTGGGCCACGGTCAGTATCTTAAACTAATAGCTAGTGTTAAACATGGTGTTAAACAGAATGGGCTTGATTTCTTCCCCAGAAACATATCACCTTTGGATGGCAGAATGTGTAACTCATTGCTACAAGACTGGAAGTTCATATTCCACCAGGTTACTGCACCAAAGGAAGATTGTGGCTATGAACTGGCTGCAATAAATCATTTCCCACAACTGATTCATCAAGGCTGCTTTTGCAAAGAATAAACAAAGGTGTATGCGATAGTCGAATGGGTAAAAATATTGCAGAAAGATGATAGGAATTTGCATCTAAATACAAAAAAAGACTGTAAAGGATGCCCAAAATGCTAAAGTTAGGCTGCCCAAATACTTCTGTCAGAATAATAAAATAAGGTGCTGTGTGTTATTTTTCATTGTAAGAACGTTACATAATACACCATTTTTATTTGATCATTGGATCTCAATTTACACAGGTGTACCGTATGATTTATCACTTGTTGTGTGAGTTTTCTCCATTATCTTAACTGCCCTAAATATTATCTTAAAGTTCATCTTACTTTTTAAGAAAATATTACGTCCTCCTAGATATCTGCCACTGCTGTTATACCTCTGTCTTTGAAAGGCATTTTTTTTTATTTTTTGTTTGTGTATGTATAATTGTATCCCTTGACAACAGCTGATGGGGAAAACCTCTTTTGCCCTTCCTGAGAGAGTAACATTAGTCTTGGTTGCCAATTAATCAAGAAAAGCAAAGAAAGTATATACTGAATATAAGTCATGGGGTGTTTGTAGAAAATACCAATACTTTCTCGATTTGTAGAGCTTGTTAATTATTCTTTGATGTTATATGCTTTCAAAGTGAAGACTTGAAGGCACTGAGCTTCCTTAAGAAGCTCACTGATCCTGAAGGGAATTTGTTTGAATATGAGATTGGATAACAGTGACCAAACCTGAAGGAACATATTTATTTTTGTCTGGAGAAGTGAAATATTACACTATATGAGTCCCCTGCTATAAAGAATTGCATTCTCCAAGTGCTTCAAAGTACGTATAAGAGCTCTTATAAATATAACATTTTTAACTATGAAATATCACAAACTGTGATGTGTGAGATTACATAGTGGCTCTTTACTAGAGCAATCTTTCTATTTTAAAAGAAAATTGTGCAAAAAATACAAATCCCTTAACTTATTATTTATGTGAACTCAAAGTATTACAAATAAATTTAAACTTTTAGAAGTGTAAGTTACAATTAAAAATAAAAAGTATTTCTGCTTAGAATTAAAAGAATAATTTTCATCAAATTTATTACTGTTTATGCACTGCTGATACTAGGTATTTTTAAAATAAAGAAAATTGTCAAGGTCTGCTATCTAGACTACACTGTGAAGAATTACATATACAGTATACATATATTTTGTATAAAAATATCAGAAGAAGATGGCCTCATTTTCAATAAAAAACATAAGATACAATATATAAACAGGAATCTGTTTTCAACTGACCTATCTGATGAATGAAATGAATATTAATATTACTATTCATAAAAGAGCCCAATGCCACATTGTGTTTTAAAAGACTGAACTTCAATCCTGTCTTATTGTGATGCAGTGGTTTGGACAATAAAAAGCGCTGAAATGAGGAAGTAGTATTTAAGCTCAGCCATGTATGTTTGGCAGAGTCTTAACAGTTTATTATCTAAAGGTATAGCAGTATAAATAGGTGTCTAATTGCAAGCAAAATTGCATTAAATAAGGCAGAATTCTATAACTAGTGCCACATCAACACTCTTTAGCATCAACAATGAAATATCTTCTTAATAGAAATGTACAGTGTGTATCCATTTTTTTATTGTTATTTATTTATGTTATTTATTAAATGTCATTTATTCTTATAGACGTGACTACATTTATCCTTCCACAGAAAATCTTCAACGGCTTTGCAAAAGAACGCCTCACTGTATATCATCTCAGTCTTTGCCTGCCTCCCCATTGAGACTTACACAGTACTGTATTACATTTCTCTTGCAAATGAGCCTTTTCTTGTTTTTATCAAATGTTGTACTGTATTTGCACTAATTATCAACCAGATGCAAAATATAAAAAACTGGGAAATAACGTCTTGTTTAAGATTCATAACCCTGTTAGTGACAACCACAAAGGGATCCACATCGCTCTGTACACAATCCAAACAGATCTGCTCAGAGCATCAAAAACACATCTTGGGAGTTAGGATTTGCACTTGAGCTTGTATAGGACTAAAATATCTCTAAATAATCAAATCTGTTTTTGGCATCTTTTTGCTTTAAGCAGAATCTATCTTGAAAGTGTAGTTTTTGGTTCTAAAATCTACTTCTAAAATGATACATATTTTTCAAAAGTTCTGAGCCATCATGAGTGAAACACATACTGTAGGTCATTGATCTCAAATTACTATGTTGCAAACAGTATATTGTGCAAAAGATATCACAAGATATTTAATTAGCACCTTTTTGAATCCTGTACACAATAATAAAAAAGAGATTTCATTATTTATCTACTTCACTATTTCAGTGTTGCATTCCCTTTCATTTTGTGGTGTTTTCACAGCTCTACCTCTACCTCAGTTAAGTTTATTTCTGAATTATTTATTTTTTTTACTCTAGAAAGATTGATTTTCATAACGCCTCCAGCAGTCAGAATGCTGGAAATCTTTGATTCAATTTTAAGTCGAGAGAGGATTTTCAAAAAGTAGAACATTTTGGAGTTTGTAGAGGAACAAGTCATGGTTTCTGGCAAATGATTGTACATACAGTACAGTATGTGTAACACCAGTACTGTGAAACACAACATTGTAAGAAACAACAATTAGCTTGTGTTCTTCCCAATCACACAAAATGCTTTAAATTTTAAGTCACACCTTTTTTTATATAAACCAAAATAAAAAAGTAGCTCTAATTATTTTAGTGTTTGGATGAACAAGACATTCATCGAATGCTCTTTCTTGATTTAAGTTAGACTGCTACAGATTCTCCTTATAGGCTGGCCGTCACTGAGGCTGTATTACATTTTTTGGGACATTAAAGGAGTTTATGAGGTGCTGCTTTGATTTATTTATTTGTCTTTTACCACAACAGGAAAATTATTGAATGGTTTCTGGAGCTGAAACCTTCTCCTCTGAATTATTATACTATTTCATATTTAGGAAACTTTGAACCTCAAGGAAGTGAAAATAAATGTATCTATTCCAGAATGATGGTTTATGTTTTTGTAAATACACCTAAATAGTGAGTGTCTTTGCCCTCTTGCTTGATATTGGAAAACTGAGGAAACAGCCTGCTAATTACATAAACATGTTTAGCCAAGATGTTTCAATAAAGATGAAAAAAAAACAATGACTTATTTTCTCTTCATCCTCTCAGTATCCCTTTACCTCCTTTTAATGAAGATTTAAAGCTTTTGCTTTTAATGTTTCATTGCACATATATTACAGGATGGAGAGAGCCATGCCAAATTTCGTACCAGATGGCCCTTTGAGTGCTTTTGTGCCAATAGTTAATGGCAAGGTGCCCACAGCAGAGGAACCCAGTGGTGGACAAAATGACACAGCAAGGCAGATAAGCACTTGGATTGATGTTACAAATGTTAACAGCGGCAAGCAGTCGCAAGGTAGTATTAGGAACAGAATGGTCATCATTTTGTAGGTCACCTATCATTGATTTTACATTGTAGCCTGTAGTATCTCTAAAGTCCCTTGAACTGAACTGATGAGATGAGCAAGTTTGGTGTTAGATGATTTAATTAGTACTCACTGAAATAATAAGACTATATGCCTTAGAAAAAAAGCTACCACTTGTCCCCAAATTAGTATTATTAATATTATTTTAATATACTGGATCTATTCACAGAGAAGATCATAGTTAACTTTGTAATTTTATACTTAAGAAAGCAATGAGAACAGCCTTATATAACAGGGTGGTGTATTAAAATCTTATGAAACACGTGTAACACTCTTTATTACTTGTCTTTTATTGCAGCTGGCTTGATCCACAGTATCTCCTACATAAATGTCAATTAGCTTATTCATTCATTGAAGGTAGGTATAATTCTACCTTCAATTAAAACAACTTCACACTGAGGCTGTAGAGACTCAGTGCTGTTTTTTTCTGGAATAATGTGAACTGACATACTGTATTTATTTATTTTATTTGTGTTTGCTCCTCTGTGCTCTCTCACTGTCACCTCAATATGCTTGGTTTCCCCGTTCTTTAATCAAAGTCAGCACAAATCACGTCTGCAAAAAAAATTAAATTGAAAATTCCATGTCTAACAATAAACATTACTGAGTATGTTTTATCTTGAAAGCACAGGAGGTTTACTAATTAGAAAGCTGTACCAAGGCTTTGAGTGCTCTAACTGAAGGGTCTGATATGGTCCTTGACTAACAGCATATGAAGCATTTTGATTAGTGCCTATAGTTTCATGTCAGCCATGGTGCGAAATCAAAATGACATTTAATTTTCAATTACATGACTGATATTTTAATTATCCCACCACATCTGTCACAACTTTAGACATCCTTAATACAGCAATGATACAACAATAAAATTGCATATGAAGAATGATAGTTATTAAAAAAAATTGGTTCATATTGTTGGGACTCAATTCAAGGAAGGATAAGCAACTAAAGTACATTCTGCACTGTTGTCTTATGTTATTCATGACTTTCATTGTGGAGCTGATTCACTTTTAATCCAACACTCTGTAGATTAAGGACTACATAGCACAGCAAGGATTTCATAATATTTAATCAGTTAAAGACTTGCAAAGTCTAGGATCTTTGAGAAACTATAAATTTAAAGCAGATTCTGACAACAAAATAGACATGCAATTAATCATTCATGTATATATGAATAACAAACTATTTAAGATTTAATTTTTCTGAACACTTTTCCTGCCATGCAATTTTTCTTAATTGGGTTGGGGTTAAATGAATAAAACCAGAAAAGACAAATTATATAAAAACAGTGTACTAATTTTTGTTATCAAAACTTGTTATACTGTACATTGTGTGCTGGAGTATACTATTTTATATTTTGCCAGATCATACTTGAAATTTGAATTTCATTTGGAATTAGGATGTGTCAATGATTGTGAACTGTTGACCAGTTAAATTTTCAGAGAAGTTAAAAAATGTGTTATTGTCATCACTGAGTTCAAAGGACATTAACCATAAAGTCCTTCAAAAAGGGTTAGGTTAAATATGTAATTATCTAATTATATTGGTATTTATTTGAAGGGAGGTGGTAGACATCATATTAATCTTTTTTTTAAAAGTTTAATATTTTATGTTAAAATAAGTATCAAAGTTGCAAGTAAGGTATAAAATTAAGTTATTGTATTTTGCTACAATCACACAAATAAAACACACACCAGACATAACAGTCTGAGTTATATACAGCATATTCACAATACACAAATGCACTACATGAGAAGATGTATTACAAATAGACATCATCCCTTTTTTGGACAGGTTTAAATGAGAGACTGATTTCTCAGATATTATGTGTCATTCCCTGTGGGTGAACCTTCCTAAGTTTCTTCCTAAGTATTTTATTTAAGCTTGTTATTTACACAAGTCATATGCCTTGGGCTATGTGTTTTAGGTTTTTGAATTGTCAGTTATATTTCATTTTAATACCCCTCAGATCCTGAATAGATAATAGTATACAGTATGACGTGGCATTAAAACTACAAGTCCTGTACCACTCAGGAAAAATGAGACACACGTACAGGATATGCTTCTCTGATATTCTCACGTGTAAGCCATTCGTCAGATGGCAAGCTGTGACCTTCACAAAACCTTGCAAGTATGTGACTGTTGAGTAGAAAAACGTGCCCAAAAACCTGCAAGAGCAAAGCAATTCATAGTACACACAACTGAAAAGCTGAAAGACTCCTGGCTGACTAATACTATGTACTGACTAATGGTGTGCTGATGCTTGGAAATTCAAAGCAAAAATCACAAAGCCTTGAGTCAGGTGTAGGATTAGGGCTATTTAATCCAAAAAGGAGAACTTTTTTTCCCTAATCAGGATACACTTTGTGGATGATGTTGTCCTCTTTGCCTTATCTGACTTTGCTCTTCGGTGTGCACTGGAGAGAATTGCAGCTGAGAGCAACATGGGTCATGGGTGAGGCTCAGCACCTCCAAATCTGAAGTCATGGTTGTCTACTGAAAAATTGTGTTTTGTCCTCTTCAGGAGAGGAGGGGGGAGGGGACAGCTGCTACAGGTGGAGTTTAATTACCTCTGGATTCATGAGTGAGTTTAGAGGGGATCGTGAGATTTACCAGCAAATTGGTGCAGAGGCTACAGTAATGTGGACACTGTATTGAATTATGGTGGTGAACCGGGAGCTGAGTTTTCAGATGAAAATCTCCATTTTCTGGATGGTCTGCGTCCTTAACCTTACCCTGTGGACACAAGGCTTGGGGAGTGATTGAAAGTATAGGAAAGGTTACGAGCGATTGAAAAGAGGTTTCACTGCAGGGCTGCGGGTCTTACTCTCTATGACATGATGAGGAACTCAGCAATCTGGGAGGATCTTGGAATGGAGTGGCTTCTCCTCCGGATCGAGAGGAGCCAATCAGGGTGGATTGAGCATCTGGTGAGGATGCCCCTGTACAGCTGTCTGGTTTACCAGGCATGGCCCACTGGGAAGAGACACTGCGGCAGACCCAGGACACACTGGAGGGATGATATCTCTCGGCTGGCCTGGAAACACCTGGGAGTCCGTCGGGAGGACCTGAAGACTGTTACTGGATAAAGGTAAGTCTGATCTACTCTGCTCATCTTGTCACTACCCCAACCCTCATCAGGACTAAGCAGTTAGAAAATGAATATGAGGAGCATTCTTAAAGAACTTATAGACATAAAGACATGTCCATAGGCCTTGAAAACCTTCAATAAATTAATAAAGTCAAACATGAACTGCACAATGATAGTTTTTTAAACTTTTTTAAAATTTCAGTGGCATAACCCATTGGTTAACATTTCTCCTGTCACTTAATAATAATAATAATAATAATAATAATAATAATAATAATAATAATAATAATTGCTTACGCTTATATAGTGCTTTTCTGGACACTCCACTCAAAGCACTTTACAGGTAATGGTGATCCCCTCCACCACCACCAATGTGCAGCCCCACCTGAATGATGCGACAGCAGCCATAGTGCGCCAGAATGCTCACCACACATCAGCTATTAGTGGGGAGGAGAGCAGAGTAATGAAGCCAATTCATAGAATACTTGAAAATGAAATACATTCAACTATTGAGAACAATAGTACTGCAGTTAAAAGATAATAAAACATTAATAAATATATTGAATACAAATACAGAAAATATATTAGGTTACAACCCGATTATGGTTAATTGTGTTATGAGGTCTTGTTAATAAATGTAAAAATCCCATTTACAAATTAAAACACAGATTAGGGTATAGAACTGTTTTTTGTTATGTCATATTTGTATTATGATTCACCAAAGTTTTTAACTTCTGACCAAAGCAAATGAGATCAAGTCTGAATATTTAAACTCAAGCACATTCTCAAATTGTATAATATTTGTTAAAAAATGTACTTATTTTTATTTCTGTGGGTCACTTTTAATTGGACAGACAGATTTGATTTTGCAGAGCAGTTCTGCATAATAAGCACCAAATCAAAACAGTATAATGAATAATTTTAAAGTACATCAAATGTATTAAAGGACAGAAATACTTAAAATTGAAAAACAAAATATAATGACAATGGTATAATTACAAGAGCTACCTGAAAAGAGTGATGCACAAATGTTTGAACCCCAAAATCTAAACCCTTCAACACTGACTGTGCGATCAATGACTCTGACATGGATGGTAATTGATGAGTGTCTAGACAAACAGTGTGTCTTAAGAGTGTTCTGTTTAAGAAAGAGTCTTCAGTTTACATTCAGCTCTTTAGGTAATTTAAGGTATAAGTACAACACTTTTGATCTGTTGACCATTTTAAGATTTTTGGTCTTAATAAACTGAATGCCTAAGAAACAGAAAAAAACAAATTGTTTTCAGTAACTGTGTACACACATCTCAGTCAAGAACAGAGTGACTAGATAGTGTAGCCTCTCCTGGGGAAGGAGAGGCAATGATCCTTTACGCATGCATGCAGTCTGCTGTACAAACACCTCACCTGACTTTCCACTCCTCCATTTATAGTGTTACAAATAATGAGAGCCCTACACTAAACATACTATGGCATGTAAAAAAAATGTAGTCCTTTGAGAATTTAATTAACTAAGTATTTTGAATATTTCAACCTTAGTATTTATAATATACTATGATTCACATTGTACCTATATAAAGTACAGCTAAATTATTCCACATCATTCCATTTTTAATGGTATCCACATGTGCTAATGCATCAACAATGCAATTCTTAAACCACAATTCCACTAAAGTTCCACTCATTTTCACAGATACTCATATTGATGCTCTTTACATTGATGCATTGAGCATTGATGCTCATTGATTACACACCAGTAGATACTAGGCATAGAGTAAAATAAAAGTAAAATATTGTTTGCACAAACATTTATGTTTTTTAAATGTGGTCCACCACATTAATAAACCAGTCCAAAGAATTCTTTTTCTTACTTTATTTCCATATTAGAGGCTCTTTTTGATATATTTGCATAAATGCAGCCCATTGTTATTGCTATAATATATGTATACAGTATATAATAGCCATGATTCATCTAAAGCTTTTCACAAAAGAAGAGAAGTACTTCAAAAGCTTACCATTTAAACAGAGAATATATAGTTCATAAAGTTATTTAAACTGTGGACTAAAGATGGAAGGGTAACATAAGAGACTGGTTCACACTGCCAATTGGAAAATATATAAGCTGGCCAATCAGAAGCCTGCTGTGATCTCATAAACTGAATCACACAGAATCAGGAGACTGTGGAAACAGCTCAAGAGGACTTCAGAAGATGTGGACAGCATGCTGGGAGTTTCTCTACAGGTTGCTGGTTGCTGTTAGAACTGCCTTCCTGATTTAATCACAAAACTTGCCCAAGAGAACCATTTCTTGTAAAGAGAAATAAAAGCATGAATTTAATTGCTTACAATTGACCATATGGACAAACCCTCACACCTAACATTTTTTTGTGCTCCAATAATATTTCCCTAACGATTCAGCGCACAGCATGCAATTAGCAACCAATCAGCACCTTTTTTCCTAAGATCACATTTAATAAGGCATGCATTAGTTTATTATTATTATTTGTTTTTTTCAGCCTGTAGGATCCCAAAGTGCTTTTCGTATCAGAGGGGACCCACTTCATTCACCACTGATGTGCAGAACCCTCCAGAGTTACGTTTGGCAGCTGTAATTAACATGGAACGTTAGGGAGTCCAGATTGTGCACGACACCCTGACGGACTTCAAACACCATGCTCTGCTCTTACAAGCATTGACAAAGGATTGAGATTTAATGTTTCATCCAAAACACCAAACCTCCTTACAAACTAAATTACATTCTAAGAGTATAAGTGTAATTCAGTTGGTACATACATACATAACGCACTGCAGCGTTTCTGAAATTTAGTGTTCATAGTGTTCATGTAATGTATTCTAGCACAGATATTGCTCTGTAGTACTATGTTCATTATGAGCACATTAGAGCAGCTGCTTATTACTAATTTGCATGTAGCATATATATGTTACAAATAGAATTCAAGGTTAATAATTTACAACAAACTATTCATGCTTTTCTTAAGTAAAATGTTATTTATGCTTTACTGTACTTTGTAGTGAAAAACATTTTATACTATACTGTTCTTATTTTCAAATTCAAGTTTCATAACAGTCTTTACAGCACTTAATTATAGTTAAGTGATGACAGTGGTGTAGTTTATATAATGTGATGAATCATAATTTGGTTGCAAAGGCTATGTAGTGCCAATGCGTAATGGGGTTTGTGCAATACAGTGCTTTAGAAGAGTATTCATCCTCTTCCCATTTTCTTGAAGAACTAATGATGTGTACACAATTTGATCATGTTAATCAAAACATGAATGCTCAGATTGAACTCTTTTAGGAATGAAAGAATTAAAATGCCAGCAAAAACATCAAAGAAAAATCAAAAACTGAAATATTACAGCATTCTGCTAAGTATACTATTCTTGTAATTCTGAAATATCTTGAAATATCGGTCAATACTGCAATCCGTTGTAGCTATAATTCAGCAGTAATAGCAGTTTTTTGTATCAGTTTTTTATTTCAGCAGAGGTAGCATACAGTAGTCATAAAGTACTTAGTCTATGCATTATTACACTTTACATAGAAGAAGGAATTCATGAGATGATGAACACAAAGGTTTCTATTTCTTCACCTCTTAGTTCTTGTAACTCCATTTGATAGTCTTTACCTTCATATATTACATTTGTCCACATTTCACAAGTCATGTACTTTTGAATATCCTTTGCAGTTCTGAAGTATTTATTATTTCTGAGGTAAAATGTTACTGAATTTCTCACGTCTCCTCAGTGGTGCTGTTGGTGTGTAATGGCTGTCACATATGAAAAGCTCCATACAGTACATGCATACAGTAGTACCCTATGCAGTATGTAATTTTTTTGACATCCTATGAATGGATGAAAAGCATTATATGAGATCAAAGAATTACTATTCTGCTGGTGTGGGGACATATCTTCCTGCGGTTTCTCAGTATCCAATACAAGCTCAAACTATTATACCAATGGACCAGAAATATGAAACATTTGTGGGTTGATATGGTAACCCTTCGACTTCTAGTACAAGGCCTGGTTTCCTGTTGTTTCTGGACTAGTTTGGCAATTTCTGCAGCTGAATCTCTCACTGCCTGAGCAGCTTCTTTCACAGGCAGACTGCCTTTATTTATGCCAGTAGAATTCTGACAGTCCTCATTGCTCAAATGGACCACGCCTATTTATTTTGCCATTTTTACATCAGTAACACTGATTTTTAGTTTATTTGAATGGCTGTTTATACAGAATCTTAACCAACTAATTTTGGCATTTTTGACTCATCTCAAATACCATAAACCTAGGCCCTGGTGTTATTGTGAAATCATATTTAGTATTTTCTTTATCCCAAGGAACAATGCTACTCAAACAACAAACATACTTATCTGCTTGCTATTGAAAATGGAAATATCATTTTGTATGTGCCCAATGAACTATTGAAGCAAAACATAGAGTTTTGCATTTTCATTGTGCATCAGTGAGAGTGCTAAATTACATTACTTTAATAAACTTTCCTTATAGTAAGACTCCCTGCAAAAAATAATATGATCAGAAATCCAAGACGGTAAAAACAAAACTAAAGATAGAAGTAGTTTTTTATGCAACTAAGAAACTGTTTGGTGTTGTTTGCTTTTTCATAGATTTCAGAAATGTTTTTTTAAATTTTCATTGTTTAAACCTTCTTTCATTTCATTATCTATCTCTATTATCAATCTCTATTTTCTGTGTTCATTTTCTATTTTACATGTGCTCTTTCAGAGAGTTGTTCTAACACCCCTATGTATAAAGACAGATTTAAGAGGCAAAGATTAGACTTCAAATACCGTGTTCTTGATTTTCTGTTCGGTCTTTTAAAAAAAATGATCTTACATCTGTTGTTTGAAATTTGGGCTCCCTTGATAGACATCAGTGTATGAGGCAGCCCAAGACTAAAATCCTTCATAAGACTGGTAATGTGAACTTTATATCTAATAATCTTTCCTTCATTACTTAATTAGTCAAGGTAGAGTAACACTCAACAGGTTTTATGGCATTCTGTTACACCTACAGGGTTGTATAAGAGAATCTGTTCATATAAAATTTAAGAAAACTGCTATGTTGGAACGCAAAAAGGCTTTTAAAGCCTTAGACTTATAAAAGATTAATAATGCAGCTAAAGGGAAGCAATGGAATATTGATGTGTTTGATTCCCTGTAGGGTTTCATTTATATTGTTTCATTTTTGGTATTCCTTAAATGCCTCCAAACAGCAACCTCCATTCTGTATAATCTCAAAAACAAACTTAGAAAGATTATTGCTTTTCACAAATAGAAAGTTGCATTTTACAAGTGTTCAGCAAAAATAAGATTTTAGTTCGCTTTCCTGTAAAGTGATAATTGCTTTTGTTATATGGCCCTTTAAAGAGCACAACAGATATTGAGATTCTCTTACTTTAGATACGTGTCAGATTTTCCTTGTTTTATTTCATTAGTGTGAGGATGTATGTTTATTTCACTTAAGATCAGTCTATACGTGTAGATGATCTAATAGTATACACATGCTCTTCATTCTTATTAAGAATGGTGGTGGAGGGGAGTCCCCATTACCGCTTTCAGTGGTGTGTCCAGAAAAGCGCTATATAAGTGTAAGCAATTATTATTATTATTGTTATTAGCTACATGAAAAGCAGAATAACTGCAAACATCAAGTTGGAAAAACACTTAATGTAGTGATATTATCTCACTAGCATCAGCTGACTTAAAATCCTCTTAGTAAGAGATTTTGCTGAGTTCAAATACATTTTAAGAACTTCAACTTTTTAAAAACGAGTCTTAATATTATCTATTTAGTGTCCAAGGTGGTAGAGCAATGTAATGTTTTTGGTGTTGACAGAACATCTAAGAGAATAGTCACCGATCAGCGGCAGGATTATATCAAGTACAATGGTATAAAAATAGTTTTGTCTTAAAAATATAATTTTATTGCTTTAAATCATCTACTTTTGACAGATATTTATTCCTTTAATTACATTTATTTCTGCCTGAGCTGAGTAACTGACAATTGTTCAAATTCTACTGACAATACATTGTTCATGTATTGTTGCTGAAAATACATTGTGGTGCTGTTATAGCCAGCAGGCTACTTAGCAGGCTTAGTAGCAGCAGTAAAAGAAATAACATTAAAATTAATAGTTATAATATTCATATGGATATTATGTACAGTATTAAACAATTGTGTGCCACAGTTCACGGCTCCTTGCTTTCTATCCTCTTTTCATTTTATTAATGCACTGCATCTTCCATACAAAAAGAAAAAATAACCTTTGTTTGCCCACAGGAGTCACTAACAAACTTTGAATCCTTCAAGATTCCCACTTGGGTCCTGGAAGCCTTCTGTCTAGGTGCTACACAGATCATCAAGTTCCTGTCTAATGTGCTCTTCAAAAGCGCCTTTAAAATCAATATGGCAGAGAGGAAACCATGTGTGCAGATCAGGTTTTCCCAATAGTCTGACTGACATCCAACTGCAATCTTTTAAAAGTGCACAGCACTTTGGCTGTCAGGAAACCTTTATTTTCAATCTGGAGAGTCCTGTCAGCTAGCCCAGTAGCATTTACTCTAGATGTGTGAACAGCAGGTCAATTGAACTCCAGGACATCGCAATAACACCACTTATATTTTCATTTAAGTTTTAAGGAGGGATGTTCATGAGCTAGTGAACACCATTATATTCTCATGCCTCTTGGATATTGTTCCTAATAGAGGGGGGAAACAAACTGAAAATAGGAAAAGAAAAGCAAATATGCCTTTCTTTTTCTACCTTTTACAAACAGATACCATTCCCAATCAATATGCTTATGAGGCAGCAATGGTAAGGTAGGACAGACAGGAGTGGGGACTGCCTTTTTTTGTATTCTGCATTGGAATCCCTCATGCGTAATTGGGTTTTCATTGCACTAAAAAATCCATGCTAATAAATCACAGTGGGCAGCACTTTCATTCCAGCAGCTGCAGAGGAAGCCAAGTGTGTCGTTCTACTGCATCCCGGCATAGCAGATTTTAATTAGAGCCCACTATAATATTGTAAGAGCACTGATTCTATTTATGAAACAACTGGTGGCACTTGCGAATTGCTTAATTTGTTTAAGCACAATTAAAAACATTGGATTCATTATAGCCCCTTAGATATGAAAAGGTGTGCATGCATGTTTTTTTTTTCCAAAATTTCAGATTTGGTGTGACCTTGATTGCCTTTTTTTTAAATATTCTCAGTTATTGCCACAAAAAAAAAACAGAATTCATTTTTTTAAAGGAGAATGTTCTTCAGAATAGAAGTTTTGAGAAAATTCCACATGCAACTGTTTACTGTGAACTAACTTTTACAGCATCCATCCATTCTTCTTTAGTACAGGAACGCAGAGTGAAGCAGACAGAGGTCATTTATAAAGGGTTTTCTGTGGACAGAGATCATCTCTGAAAATTGGGGACTGGATAAAGAATGATAAACCACTCAAGGAAAATAAAATCAACATATTATTATTAAAGATCAGAAAGATTAAAGATACTTGAAAGACATTTAGATTAGACGTTTTTTAATTATTGTAGTTATACTGAAGACTATGATGAGTCATGTTTTTTTACTTAATTTAATGAATGGTGGAAATTAGATATATTTTCTAAAGAATCATAATCAGATTATTAGACCATAAGATTAACAGTGGCACCTGAAGAAGGCTCAACAGCCAATATATGTGTTTTTCCTTCTACTTTTCAGTGTGAAAATAACTCTCTTATTTCATATGAGTAATATGCATGGAAATTAATTTTTGGGTCTATGAGATCAAAATTACCTGAAAATAAAAGAAGTTCCTTTCATAAGTAAACAATTTATTTTACCAAACATTTCAGGATCATTTGATATTGGACTGCTTTGCTTTGCAATTAAATAATAAAATTAAACAAATAAACACAATATCCATAATTAAAGTTTAACTTAAATATCTTATTTGGGACTTTTGCAAAGTGCATTAAACTGTACTTTGCTTGGCATTTTCAGTTTGTCTTATATAGCAGGCAGAAAATGCTAACACACTCCCCAGGTAATGCTCTTTATATCATGAAAAAGAGCAACCTAAGCTTTTTTCTTTTAAAAAAATGCAATATTGTTAGTACAAATTATTCTTTTCCTCAGCTGTATTTTATCATTTTGACTACAGGCTTAGATAAATGCATTATGTACTCTTCAAATTTTAAAAGCATTGATCAAAACAATATGATTACCAAGAACTGCTTTCTTCCTTAAGAGACTTCATCTATCATCCAGATGTTTTATCAACAATTAATAATTACCACAGGAATAAAAGATGAATAATTAAACAGATGAACACATCCACTTGCTGTAGGGTATAAATATCGGGTGAAGAGTGGAAATACGAACGTTTGTTTAGATCATTGGTTAATTTAATGCTTCTAAAGCATGACAAATAGGTAAAGATGTAAAATACTGTACATATAATATGGTCTTAATAACAATGTAAAACATTGAAATATTTCACATTTCAAATAAATGTATGTTTGATTTAAAATTTTGTATACAACAAATTTGGTGACAAACTTAAAGTACTGTACAAATCACGTCTTATGAGAGTGATGGCCCTTGCTTTAAAGATATTGTTTTAGCTCTGGAGAGCAGTGGCTCTGGGCTAAGGATCTGTGGCTGTAGTTGAAAGGTTGCTGGTTTAAATCCCATGGCCGGCAAATGAATCCTACTCTGTTGGGCTCCTCAGCAAGGCCCTTAACCCCAGCTGCTCTAGGGGTGCTGTACAATGGCTGATCCTACGCTCTGACCCCAGGCTCCTCTCCCTGTCTGTGCGTCTCATTTAGAGCAAGCTGAGGTTTGCAAAAAAGACAAATTCCTAATGCAAACAATTGTATATGGCTAATAAAGTGGTCTTATCCATCCATTTTCTAACTGCATGATCCAATACAAGGTCACTGGGGAGCTGGAGCCTATCCTGGCAAGCAACAGGCACAAGGTAGGATACGGATACAACCCAGCCTGGACACTATTGCAGGGCACACACAGACACAAACACGGACACACTCGCTCAAAAAAGGTGTTGTTTTTCCAGAAGCCAATTAACCTACCAGTATGTCTGTACTGTAGAGGTAAACCAGAGAACCTGAAGGAAATCCATGTGAACAAGGGGAGAACATACTGTACAAACTCCACGCAGTGAACATAAAGCCAAGATGAGCTATCTTGCACAAGATGGAAGCCCCAGCTGCCAAGCAATGCATATCAGGCTCTTCCAGGGCCTATTTAACTTCATGGACAAGAAAGCAATGCAATGTTTTTTTTCATGAAAACAATGTGCACTGAACAGCTCTCATGAATGTATACAAAAGTGCATATGTTATGTAATTACAAAAGTACAGAATTGTTTCATAAGTAATTGAGTGTTTTTTAAAAGTAAACATAAACATTACTTTTATATTTGTCTAATTTGTATTAAATTGTATTAGTATCGCTTTAAACTTTTATAACATTACTGAACTGTACTGTACTATAGAAACAAGAACAGAGTCTGATCCAGTGAAGTTTTATTGACAGGTCTCATGCTTAAAAAGTATTATAAAAGTATTGCATTTTCACGTGCCAGTGAAAATTAACTGACTTCTGTTCCTCATTTTCTCTCCAAGGAATAAAGGCTAACAGAACAGGTTTTGTGCCATCTGTGGTATGTTCTGGCTTCATTTAAAACAGCAAGCCACAAATATGATGCATAAGAGCCAGATCCCCATAATAATTCCCCACTAAAACACATTAATAATTAAAGTATTGAGCTTAAGTCAAGGGTTTTCTGGCATAGAATGTTGTTATCAAGCAGTAATAGACTAATAAATGCTACTAAACAGCTTCAGAAAGTAATAGCATAATAATTGTACAATTTTGTTTGTAAGCCCTTTTAAAGACAAAATGTAGACACATTTAGCATAGCCCACTGCCCTGGAAGATTCTTTTGCATAACAATGTCTAAGATCTAAAAATATACAAATAAAACCTACACATGCTAAGACCCCAAAATGTATAAATTGATAAATGCTATCAAGGCCACATTCTAATTTTAGTCACTGTATACCCTCAGGGTTTGTAACAAAGAGAAACTAAAGATGAATTAAGAGTTTAGATTTGGGGTTGCAAATTCAATTTATAAATTCTTTTTAGCTAGTAAGTTTAAAAAAGCATCTATAATATGGCAAGAATTAACTTAATAATGATCAACTTCCCAATTATTAAGTTATTTATTAACACACTTATTTAAAAATTTAACAACACAATGTTATATGCTATTGTATATAATAATAAAAAGAATAAAAACGTTTTTTTTTTCAGGCAAGCAAGTTCAAGATATGACGCTTCCAAGTCAACAAGTATTTAGACAGAATAAGAAATAAACTAAAAATTAAATGAAGGTATCCACAAGAATGCATCTGCTGAGGACTCCATACGTACTGTAGAAATTGGAACAACCAACCATGTAATTCAGTCATCAACTACAAAAAAAGTTACCATGACATGCCAGTTGGAAAGATCTCAGAATCCAGAGTCATTCATTGGGTCGTGGAAAGTAGATGTCTTAAAAATGTAAATCCATATGCTTGTACAGTACAAGTCAACTCAAAAAAACACATGATATAAATGGCAAATTTCAACATTTAGGAGTGAATTGAAAAAAAGCCTCCAATGCTAACAATACCTCCAATGCTAAATACTTTTACCCTCCAATGCTAACAATAGTATGTGTTTGTCCTGTACGTAAGTTTTTTCTCCTCTTTTTCGAGTGCTTTTCAAAAGAATGAGAGCACAGATGCTTTCGGAGATGTGGACTGAAATGCTTATGTTGCACCTGTGTGTCATCTTGCTTCTGACTACCTCCTTTCTCTCTAGGGATTGAGTTACATGACAGTTAACATATCAGAGGCATCAAAGCCGAATCTTTAATACCAGGCTGAATAACCTTTCACAAAAAAAGAGAACCCTAGCTTTCATGCTGGCTATAATTCACTGCACAGTCATAGCCCTATAGTGTCATGATATGTAACAGTGCATGTTAACACTGTCAATTCTGAGCCTTAGAATAAGCAACAGCTAGAATAAAATTTTGCTCATTTTGTCTTGTCACTTCTGTCCAATTTTCTGCTTATAATGAGCCACATTCTATCTGAAAACTGTAATTTCCAATTGTAATTGTGTGATGCATGACCTAATTAGGCACTTTTGTAATGCAATGTTAGCAAATAATTGCATCAAACAGTATAAAAAAAGATTTTAATGTGGTCTCAGTCCTTTTACTGCCAGTCACTGGAGGTATCTATCAAAGAGACAAAATAACTAGATTTCAATTTCTGGTAGTTCATTGAAAAAAAAAACTGGAATTTGAATTTTCCATTCAAAATAATGATGCCCTGTGGTACCTGGAGGAGGTTTACAGAATTTGGGATTAAATTAAAAAAATATATTTTAAAATCACTAAGAAGAAAGTTTTTGCAATTACTGTTATTTGCAATGTGTTTAGCTTTCATCAGCTACTTCAATTTAAAATATTGTAAAGAATATAGACAAGATGAAAGATCTTAAATAATAAAGTACATCTGGTATGCAGCAGATGCAATGGTTTCTAAATTGAATATTTTACTTTAGAGATTTTTCAAGTCATTAGTAAAACCATTTCCCTTTTTCAACAGCTTTCTATTCAGATTGTGTTCTATGATAATGTGTGTTAGACAACGTGAGCTTCATTTTGAATCGTTATATAATAGGTGCTCTTAGATTATTTTGTTTTCTATCTCTAAGAAAATATATGAAGGAGCTATTATCAGTGCTACTGTTGATCTCAGTGTCCTTCCTAATATCTTATGGTATGTTTAACACATGTTCACACAGACTTAAAAAGCTGTAAAAACTTTCACTTCTCATTCAGCCATTTCTGAAATATGCTGCTTATTTCCTGTAGAGGCCACAATGAAAACCTTCTCTATATTTGTACCTGTTTTCTGTTCATGTTATTGTCATTGGCATGCATTACTGGAGGGCCAAGGCAAAGGTGGAAGCAAAAAAAGGCAAGCAATAATTTTGTTTTTCTATATTTTCTACATAGCTGAATTAGAATGAGGAGAAATGATGGATGATGAATGTCCTCCAATTCTCACCTTATCATTTATTCCAGTAAAGTAAACCACTAACTTGTAAGATCTTCATAGGCCTTATGTTGCTGGCTTAGACACATTAATTTCTTCAGGTCATTCATGCAACTCATGTTGGTCACACCAGACAGCAGCCTCAGTGCACAACACAAATAGGACCCTCAGCCTAGAATGAGTATTTATCTAAAAATGAGTAATGTACAGTACTGTGAAACCCAACACCTGGAAGGAAACCCCGGTGGGCAAGTATGTACTGTAACAAACCCAGGACCCAGGACTCCTTCATACAAATTTTATGGCAAAACCATGCGACCTTGACAGCACATCATGGTTAGTCATTGGGTAAATATGTCGTGTAGTCATATAAGCCCCGCTCGCTTTGTGAACCCACTCTGTACCCCTCAATATTGATTTCATATCCTCCAGTGTGTTGGAAAGCATTTTAAAACAGGGTTAATTTTGTTGTGGTCAAAACATGTTCATTATTTTACTGGAAAGTGAATTTAATCCAATACTGGACAGTAATGGGAATGTGGTCTGTTTGAAGTATCATTCATTATGTAAAACAGCATCAGGAAGAGACTGAAATGGCAATGATGATAAATGTTGTCTTCTTTTAACGATCAATTATTGAAAAGATCATTGGATTTTGTGTTTCTCTAATTCATCAGGAAGATATCATTACATCTGAGGTTTTTTTCAATAAGAGGCAAATTAACCCTAATTAATCTTTAAAAGCATTTGGGTCATGAAAAGTTTAAACTGCTTACATTTGTGACAAAATAATAACAATGAAGCTGAGTAACAAAGAACTGATTGGACTTTGTTATATATATATATTTCTACTGAAGACACTTGATTAGTAAGATACAGTAAGATTGTTTCCTTAATGATATTTTAATTTATTAATAAAATGATATTAAGTTAACACACAACACCTGATAATGATGAAAACATAAAAAAGAGACCGAAGCTTGTGCTGAAAACTAAAAACAATGAATGATTAAATTCAATTAATAATTCAATGGCATAAATCGAAGAGTTTGGGCCTATATGATCTAAAACCTTGTTCACATTTAATAAATCATTTTTTAAAAGGAAATATGCTTTAATGTTGAAATGAAATAAAAATGAAAAACGTTTCTTCTTCATTAACTATGGTGTATAGAAGATGAATTATCCCCCCTCCCCCCCCAAGAACAGCTCTTTATTTTAATGACAATTCTTATTTTATTTACATTTCCTGTCTTCTCTAGATATTTGTTGAGTCTCAAAGTCCCAAAGCAATAAGAGTTTTTTTTTCTTATTCTGGCCTTCCATTTCTCCTTGGCTGTTATAGAGCAACCAGGCTTGCTTCAATATGTCCTTATTTATTGTACAATGTTGGTCTCTCATGTCCAGAACTGAGGAACCTAATGTCAGATATGTTCATCCATTTGGGATTTGACCAAGATTATAAGAATTAAATTATTTCAAAACATTTCTATCAGATAAAGGAGACTGAAATGTCCAGGGCTGATTAAGATTTTGTTACAAAGGCCTCCAAAGTAAAATATATATACAGTACAGAGAAAAGTAAACAAGCCACCTGGTCAGATTAAATCTACACAAGTTATTTCCTTATGTTTGCTTGATTATCTTTCTGTAATAAAATGAAACACTGTATGGAACAAGAGGCCATGACAGAAAAGACACGGAAACACATGTAGAAAATGTTTCAAATGTTTGTGATCTATATGCTACAACAGGTTCCAATGATTTCTGCTTATGTCATTTTGTTGATTTTGGTGGTTCACAGAAAATATATTTTTTTGTGTTTCTTCATTGCTCACATGGATTAAGATGGACTACATGGGAGCTGCAGTAACTAATTTCATAAATACTAAATACTGCTTCTTTGGATGTTATTAGAATTCTTATGTATTTTCCAGACAAAAAAAAAAAGAGAAATCTGACAACAGCACCTCGTCAATCTTTATCCTAAGTCCCTAGTTTTCTCCACCCCAATCAAGGTGTTCTCAAAGCTAACTGTACATAATTAGTCTTAGTGGTGATATATTAGAACATAAAAACTTCAATAAACAATGGGAACACTTGGACAGAATTGTGGCATAATTGTGTATTCCATAATAAAATCAATCGCTGATGTTTATTTCATGATGTTTGATTAGTCGAGGTGGAGTTCCATGAATAGGAATTAGAATTAGTAGCTGCTCCTGAGAGAATAGAGCTGAACTCCAGACAGTTGTAAGGACACTGGTTCTGCATGAAGGCTGGACCAATGTGGATAAGGCCAGCAGGTGCACCCTCAAGTGCGACGTACAATATACACTGCCTCCTACCCATTTCTTTGTAAATCTCTCAGCTGTGAAATAATGTTTGAGCCAGCTTTGCCCAGGGCTGACCATGCCTTTCGGGTGAAAGAACTGTGTCTTACCCTGTTCATTACTGGATAGGTAGTGTATATATAAATGTGTATACTGTATGTAAGAGCAGCACAGTATATAAGGTTTGGGTCCATGAATGCTGGTGCTGATAATAACAAAGATGCTTGTATTTTGCTTGCAATTTTTCTATTTTTTGCTATCACAAATAAATTAGACAAAATGCAACATCATATTTTGTCCAATATTTTACAGGAAAATGCATGGCTGAATATTATAAAACAGAGTAGCATGCTAATAAACCATATCATCCAGACGGATCCTGCACATTGATGGTGGTGGAGGGGAGTCCCCATTACCTGTAAAGCACTTTGAGTGCAGTGTCCAGAAAAGCGGTATATAAGTTTAAGCAATTATTATTAATTATTATATGTATAAGCTATTAACTACACAGAGAATACATATATTCAACTCTTTTTTTTAGAAATCCTTTACATCCTGTGCTGTATAATTTGTTAACACATTATCTTATTTTTACCCTAATCCCTCAGACAAGGACAAGACCTTCTGTTCCCTAAAGCTTTCTGAAAGCAGCCTTCAAAGAAATAAATCAGCAATTATTCAGGAAACTGGCATCTTTCTTCATTTAATATTGGAAGTCAAAGGTAATACATCTACAGTCACACCAGTGTCTCATGTTCCTATTTCAGCACAGATGCCCAGGGGATATTTTCTGTAATTGCAATATTTCACAGCCATTTCATTTATTTATTTATTGTCAGATAAAAAAAGGTAGTGATGGTCAGTTTCTGCCTTTATCCATTTTCCCCTGTTACCTTGGTCTCTCAGGGTATGGAGCTGTACTTCCCCTCTTCAACTAAGTTTGATGTGTCTAATAACACACGCTTCCTCAGTCTCTTTAGATAAAATGAATGTATGGCCTCTGGTATGGCCTGCATGGAGCTTTGGGAAAAATGGGTGGGAAATAAACAAAATGAGGCAGTGAATGGAAATAAACTAGAGCTAATCTGTCAGGTCATTTTCAAGACTTCAGGGCCCATCTGAGACCATTGCAAAGACTTTAAACATCTGTACATGTAGCAATTTTTTTGTCAGCTCCAGTTAGAAATTGTACACTTAAATGTAAGAGGTATATGACAGTTTAGTATTTGATACCCCATCATTTGTCAAACAAAAAATGACCTTAGCACAGATAAAAGATTGTTAGCTATTGCTCTGTATCTCTGCACAAAATCTTAGTCTGCAAGTAAAAAGTATTTGGAAATCTTGACAGCATACCAATACTCATGAAAAACGCGTTTTCACCTCTTTCTCATTCAGGAAGCGTTCATGTGATATAAATGCTGTTTCCAGAATGCGTGGTACTGTATTTTATAACTTTATAATCTGAAATGAGTCACCAAAAATATGGAGGAAGATGAAAAGTTCATATCTGTTGGATAGAAAGCCGTGATTTATAAGCCATAATATTGTTTATTGACCCTGAAGTCCAAATTGAAAGGTTTGCAACTGTTCTGTTTGTTGTGAAAAACATCTGCTGTGAAAAACATCTGCTGTTAATGTTTTAATTTAAACCAAGATGACAGTTTTATTCATCTTTTCAGTTAGTGCTTCCTAAGTGCTGAGTTTTGGGCATCAGGTTATGAAAAACATAGTCTCTCTGAAATAGATTTCTTTTGGGAAGGCTCTTAAGTTGTAATGAGTTTTGTTTGACAAATGATTACAACATTTTTAAGTGGATCATTTTTTACAAGAAATTCCACCTGGAAAGTGTAATCTTATTAAAGCTGAGGTGGTACTTGTTTTTAATTAGAATTTTTCACATCATGATAGGTTTGCAATTTCAGTGAGTGTCTGTTTTCTAGAATAAATCTCTCTTTTAAGACTTTGTAAGACATCCCTTGTTTTTATTGTTATTCCTGTAAAATGTTAGCATTTCAGATGAAAGGTGATATGAAAATGATCTCGTTGGCTGTTATTGACAGTTTTGTTAAAAATAAATATTATTAATGCTGTTCATCTAATACATGCATTGAGTCAATTTAAAAGCTTTAGTATCTGTCCATTACCCATAGCTAAATCATCTTGTGGCCATTTCTGGGGTTGCAGTAAACTAGAGACTACACTGCGCATTTGAGGAGACAGCAATTTATCAGACGGTACATTTCACAGGGTCAACTTAGAGACACCAACTAATTTAAAGACAGCATGTGTTGTGAGGTTGGTAGAAACTACAGAAACAGCACAAACACAGAGGTACCCAAAAACCCCAAACAGAAGGTGTCCCAGGTCAGAAATTAAGCCAGAACCCATGTACTGGAGGCAGCAGTAATAATCACTACATCACCATGCTGCCCATAAGTCTTTTACAGTAAAATTACTTTACAGTAATTTTAGTTCAATTCAATATACTTTACTCATCCACAAGCGGGAAACGTAGGCAGCAAGTGGTGCAACACATTCCAAATAAAACAACATTCCTAAAACGATATATACAGTATAGAAAAAACAAATGAACAACAAGAATGATTATGAAGTAATATTGTACAATATTTAAGATGGTATTAAAGTACATACACATTTGTAGAGGAGGCTCTATCCAAAAGAAAATCATAGTGATAAAACTAATTTACTTTCATGGTTTGGAAGCTTGATGGTCTCTGGAACAAAGATGAATTTTCTTGTATTTCTCTTGAATTGTGGACAGCAAAAACATGTTCCTAAAGGCAAAAGTTCAAAAGACTGGTGAAGGATGTGAGATAGGTCTACAATGATGCCTTCCTTGAGGCCTTGAGGCCTTCCTCAAGGATCTACTGGACAGAAAAGTTGTACCAGGGGTCCTAAAGGCTCACCAATGATTTTAGAGCTGAGTTTTGCAACATTTTGATGGTTGTTTTTTGTCTTTTTGACTGAGTGAACGAAAAACGTAAAAATACTTTCAATAAAAGGACTAAAATAAAATATTGATAGAAATCTTTTCTGGACTCCAAAAGAACTCACTTTTCATAAACCATATAAGCACTGCTAGGATTTCTTCACAATGACATCAGTGTATCTTGGTGAACTTATGTTTTTCCTTCAAACACAGTCCCCAGATATTTGTCATTGTGAACTATACCAAAAACCTCACCATGGATTGTTGTGAGAATGATATTACTTTTTTTTTAACTGACAATATATTTATTTTGTTTTTGATGCAATCATCTCAAGGTTTGTATGTTTGTCCAGGCTCTGAGATAAGAGAAACTAAACTACACTGGCATCAACAAACTAGATTAGATCATGATTTTCACAATTGTTTTGACAGTCATCAATATGTAAGGTAAAAAGGAGGGGAGGAAAGAATGCAGCCTTGTGATGAACCAGTAGAAATACAAACGGGGTCAGCTGCATACCCATTAATGAGTACCTTTTGTGTTCTATTGGTCAGAAAACGAATGATCCACATAATAAATTGATCATCTAATTTGAAATGTGTGATATGTTTTTTCCAACCAAAGTATCATACATCATATTAAAGGCTGATGAAAAATCAGCAAATACAAGTCTAGCTGAACATTTCTCTATACCATATATGTTTGTAAAGAACATACAAAGTAGAAAAATGTTAGCATCAACAGCTCCCCTTCAAAATCAGACTCTATTACAGCCACAATTTGTGACTTGACTATTTTTAAAGAGTAAAGTATCCAAAGTCCTTGTTTAACACAAATGACATTAATAGGTAATAAGTGTTATATAATCTTTGGAATATAATGTTACATTATTGTCATCTTAGGTGATATTCAAAACCTCCTTTCCCAGGAGGTGTTTCTATATTCACACTATCCATGTCCATTTCATTTAGATTCAATTAAAGTTGTTAACACATCATTGATCATTAATATCATTGATTCAAGTGCCGGGAGGAGTGACTATTAGACAACTTTGCGTACAGTCTTAAGACCTTCTCATACTATACATATCTCATACAGAATGTAAAGCAAGTCAACAGTGCAGCATGAACCTCTTAGAATTCAGCAGGTGACAGTGCTACTATATACTATACTTTATACTAAGTCACTACAGTATAGTGACTCATGAGAAAACTGAGGGACCTAGCTCAAGTTCAGAGACAGTAATACATTTTGCCAGTGGTAAAATTATCATGGGTTGAGAATGTTTTATTATGTTTGGAATCATATTTTGTGAAGCTAAATCATCAAATCTGTGATTCACGTCTGCCACACTTGTGTCGTATTGTATATAGTGCTGCATAAACTTTATGCAAGGGTGGAAGTATTTTTCTTGCATACAGTTGCATGGAATCAATGCAATAAGTCAATAAAATTAAAAAAAATGTTAATCATTTATGGAAGCAGAGGACAAGAAGTACAGGAGGTGGGAAATAGAGCAGTGGGGTGATGTGGGATGTAGAGAGGGTGGTATAAGTGCATTTATGGAGGGGACACAGAGCTGACCTTTGTGGGACTCCTGTGTTGAGAGGTTTAGGAATGAAAAATACTGTACTCCACAGCAGCAAACCAAATATATGCAGGTAGAGAAAGGTGAAAGTAGTGAGAGTGGTTCAGAGATTGCCATATAATAATAATTCCTTACACTTATATAGTGCTATTCTGGACACTCCACTCAAAGCAGTTTTACAATAATGGTGACTCCGTTCCTCCACCACCAATGTGCAGTGCCCACCTGGATGACAGCCATAGCGCATACAGTACACTCACAAAACATCAGCTATCAAAGGTGAGGAGTAGTGAAACCACTTCATAGATGGGGATTATTAGGAGGTCATAATTGATAAAGGTCAATGGGAAAATGTGGCCAGGACGCCAAGGTAACACTCCCTACTCTTTTTGAGAAATGCCCTGGGATTTTTAATGACCACAGAGAGTCAGGACTTTTATATGTCATTTGAAGGACGGCACCCTGGATAAAAATAAAAATTTGCAAATAGATAGAAGATTGAAGATAAATTCTTTACAACATTAAATGTAAGATATGTACAGTACAGTGTAAGAATGTCTCAAGTTTAAATTTGATTAATACTCTGACCAACAGCCTGAGATCAACCTTGAAATCTATATATCCACTTGGATATGGTATAATTAATTAAGAGAGTATCTCATTACTCTGCCTTTAATATCTTGCATTAACTTCAAAATCATTTTAAACGGGGTAGGCTTTCTGTAGTATAATAAGTGCTGAACAAATGTACAAGGATTCAATCAATAAAGGGTTGATACTGGAGTTGCAGAGTGAATCTATTTGCATATTTACTGTCTCCATAGTTTTTAAAAGCCTGCCACACAGATCAAAACAATTAGTGCAACTGACTTTGATATAAAATAAAAATATTTTGACGTTCCTTTTGTTTCACTCTTTCTTTTCTAGTGTAACAGTCTATTTATTTCAAAGTCATTCTAAACCAACTAGATATCAGCCCTGTCAGTTAAAATTCACATGCATATTTATAATTCTTGGATAACTCATACATACACAATGACAGAATTCTGTGGAACTTCAGCTCCTTCCACAAAAAATGGTATAGAGAACCATAAGATTGTGCCTGCAGTTGTGGACAAAATGGTTAGCTATATAATAAGCAATCTCATTCAAGCACTTTGTTATAATAATTGGACTGACAACGATTGTCTTTTCTAAAAAATGCAAGCGAGGGTTTTCATCGTTCCCAATATTCATAGATAAATGATTAAACTGTTATGAAAATTGAACTATATATTACTTTCAAAATTAGAGTTATTCTCATGACATATTAACTAATATAAAAATTTGCCACTTTGGTCATGGAACAAAAAAAAGGGAAATATTAGAAATGTTAATGTGGAAGAATTTATATGCTTATAATATTTCTGTGGAATGAAATTAAGCCTAACCATTATATTATTATCTTCAAAACTAAAGAATAGAGATACATAATATATAGAGACTTAATTAAGATATGGAACTTAGATGTAAAAATGGAAAATTGCTGTAACTGTACGTATATTAAACTTGTTTTTTTCACCCAGCTGTATATGAAAAAAGAAATACTGTAGACAACATGTCTCTAGACTCAGGTTGAGTAGGCACAGCACTACAATAAATAGTATTAGGATTTTAGAGGTTAATGTGCTACAAGTACTAAAAGCTAAACATACAGTAACTCCATATCCTGACCACATTGTACCAATTGTACTGAAGGAAAAATGACATTATTTAAAGTCTATTTAGGAAACCCTTTCAGCTTTCAATCAGGACATGGGTAATACCCACAGACTGGAAAATTCTAATCTAGTATCTATATGAGATGATATAAATCTTCTTCATTTACATCAGTGATAACGATTCCAGCCTGGATAGTACACTAAGTTGCAGATTAAAAGGAGAACCAGAGGCTCTCATATTTATTTCTCATCAGCATAACAGAGCTAACTTTGTCATGTGCAATGGGTGTATACATGTGCTTGTTAAAATTAGCACTTTTCACAAGCCTGAAAGGTGTTCCTCATAAAATTACATATACTGCATATGTAAATGTGCACTATGTATATCTACTTTACAAGGAATACCTTTTATTTTTCAGGGTTAACATTCTTTCTTGTAATTCTTGTTCACTGGTAATTGAATCTTTGTCACAAAGTTGGCTGTGTCACGCTGATGACCCCTAATTAGGCAGCTCTTCCTACTTTGATTTCATATGTATGCAAAAGAAGGAATTAGAAGTCTATTAACACTGTTTTGTCCCACTCTGCATTGTGAAATGGCACGAATCAAATAACAGTCCTACTCACAGTGTGTATGCATATCATATATTGAAAACATAACTGCGTGACTGGTTTATATTTTAAATTGAAGGAGGCTGGCATTTTCCTGGCATGAGTCTGTAAATAGTTAAATGGCACTTTACATCAAGTTAATTGCAAATAAAAGACATGCATTTCTATAGAGTAAGTTGTTTTTTATTGGAGTTATGCCACATAGCATAATAGTTTGCAGTAAAAAATGTCTTTGTGTTTTTACACAGCATGACTCTGCTATTCGGGGAAAAACAGAATTGGATGTGATTCTGTTCTTGTTGGATGATTTCTCTGGCTATCGATGTCTCTAATACAGACCGCACTCTTCTCACAAGCTCAAGGTGTGGAGGTCTGTCAGATCAGTATGAGGGGGGGTGGGTGGGTGCTGTTAATCAGGCCGATGCTGGTGTTACACTTGCCCAGTGAAAAGGAGGCTGTACAGCTCCTGGACCTGAAATGTTTCTTTAGGTGCAAACAACAAGAACCTTGAAGCAATAAAATATCATAGCAAGTGTACAGAAAAGCATAAATGGTTGTTTGTAATAACATAGTCATCATCGAGAGAGATAAGTGTGGTGCCACTACAGAACACAGGGGAGCTGCTATGGTATAATGGATGCAATGGAAGCACAGTTCCACATGGAGAGCCATACACTGAGCTGCTGTGATGTTCAATAAATCCCAGAAGATACAATTTGCCAACATTGATTTTTTTTCCTCCTGAGCCAACAGTATTAACCCCTCCCTAACTACTCTTTGAAGCAAAACAAGCTTGCAGGCCTAAAAGCCAATGTTACATACGAGGAAACAGGGCTGATTCATTTGCATGATACAATTTACATAGGTAAGTAAGGATAAAGGCTTTTCAGAAAACAATGAGAGGCTTGTCAAATAAACAATGTTTGTTTGCAGGCTTTGCTAGCAGTTGGCAGGTTATAATGATTTTCTTTTGAGTTATTTAAATGTATTTATGTACAGTATTTATCTGAACTTGTGGGATAAAAACTAATTCAGTATCCGGGCAATAGGGTGTATACATTTTTATAACCTAATATGATGCAACCCATCAAAATTTTAAGAACCAGTCCTGTACATAGCAGAAGTTTGTAGAAATGTGCAGTGAAAGCAACAGATATTTCATTGAGGGTGGTTGCTATAGAAACAGGGGGTACTGGAGTAGGTATTATTATATGCACTATAATTAAAATCCATAAAAAATATCTGTCTCTCGCTCCTATGGTGAACTTGTTGTGAAAAAAAAAACTGTTGTCTCCTTTACCAATACACAACAAGCTCAAAAAATAATATTATCAATAAAGTAGAGTGGGAATTAATTGGAAATGTTGTATTAATGCACAGTTGTCAAAATCATAAACAACTGTATATTGTAAAGTACATGTGCATATGGAAAGTTTCTAAAAGTTCATAAGAGGCAGAATGGTGGCATAATGGTTAGTGGTTCTGCCTCACAACTCTTGGATCTTGGGTTCTATTATAGACTGAGGCACCTTGGATTTCTGCCAGGTGTTCCAGTTCCCTCCCACTTTCTAGACTAATATCCCAGGAGGGGCAGGGAGAGCTGCTCCTGTCACACTTACACCCTGTGCTTTTAGGGCAGATCCTGGGTTGGTACCACCCTCACCAAGAATAAGCGACTTTGTTGTAGTAGATCTATGAATGGAAATTCAGCTGCTTAGTCATTCATGTGCAAATCATTTTTATTACTTTCTAACAAGAAAGAAGAGACAGTTTCTGTCTCTTCTTTTAAAGCATTCCTTTCTACCATCTGGCTCAGTCACCTAATTAAAAATAAAAACCCAATGAAGAATCAATGGGCCGATACAGTTTTAAATGCCCCTAATATTAAGCATATGAGAAATGAATGTCTCCTTATATTTACATACAGTACATTGCAGGCCAAAAGAAAACAATGCTTCCATTTTCCAAAGCAACCTTTTTCAACTTTAATCGCAATAGAAACATTTCAGTCTTTGCCAATTTGTATTATATGATGCCTATTTTTTGTCTGAGTCTGGTGTTTGGTATCTTGAGTTTTTCCTCGTCAAAATCAATTATTTGACAGAAACAGTGAGGTAAACAATTGCAGTGTCATATAATTCAGCTTCAAAATACAATGGTAAAACAAAATCTCTTGTGGTTCATCATGGTATCCCCAGTAAAAAGTATTACATGCACTAAAAATACACATTATGTATTGTTTGTGCTCACTTCAAAACCTTAATGCATTCTTTACAATTTACCTCCAGTGGTTTGTTTGATGAATCTCGCACTTCAAGCATTCCCTGTGCGTGCAGCCCTATTACCCTGTAGCAATGCAAATAACACTCTTAAATAACCATGACAAATAAGAGGAATATCTATGTGTACTCAAAGAGATTAAACACATGCAGTGTACAGGTGTTCTTGCTGATCTTTGGTCACAGCAAAGTATCTTGGGCAACTCAGACCAAGGTATGATTATGAAGCCCTTAAGGTTTTAATAGGAAAGAATTTTAGAAAATCAGCATTTAAAAGCTTGACTGCAAAAAAGATGCCAGGATCTGTAACTCCAGATGACAGAACCTTTAAGAAGCTTTTAAGAAATGAAAAGGCAACGAAGAATCTTCTTTTTCCACAACAAAAGACAATAAAAGTGTACTAAGTGTGAAGCACTTCATTATTATATTTACCTGAAAGTGTGTCATGTAAAATACTCTGACACTATTCTCCTGAGACCAAATATTGGTTTCTACCTTGAAGACTCTAGAATTACTGTGTGACAGTTAATTGCTTTTTCATTTCTCTATCTTAACAACTACCTTGTTCAAGTTGGTCCCCTGCTGGTATCTTGTTCAAGGGGACAGCAGCAGGAGCCTCTGCGGAATTTAAACCAATGCCCTCTGTATCTGGAGTGCACAGCTCTAACTACTATGCCACAGTGCTGCCTAAAGAAATGCCTTTATACAGTTGAAATCTTAATTATTTGCAAAATAACTCAATGGTGAGCTGGCCTGGTGGTGCAGTGGATGGCATAACTGCCCCACAGTACTGGGGCCCTGGGTTCAGCTCTGGACCTGGTTTGCGATCTGCATGGAATTTGTATGTTCACCTTGTGTTTTTGGTGGTGCTCTGGTTTCCTGTCATAGTTCAAACACATACTGCTACATTAACTGGCTTTTGGGAAAATTGGCCCTGGTGTGAGTGTGTTTGCCCAACGATGAACTGGTGTCCCATTCAGGGAGTACCCAGCCTCGCACCCGTTGCTTGCTTGGATAGGCTCTGGCTCTGCTGCGACGCTGAATTGGATGAAGCTGTTAGAAAATGGATGGAGTAACTAAATGATAAAATTGATTATTCCTTCCCAATAGTTTACTTTACCTTTAATTCTAATCAGCTTTATGTAAGCAGGAAGCACAATGCCATGTTGTCATGGTAGCAATTACTGCTGGACTTACAAATAATTCACAGAGTAATCAAAAACAACACTGTAGGAGTGGTGACATAGCTGATTCTTTTTTCAGGATCTGAACCTTTCTGAAAATTTCTTTGATCAATTCAAATTATATACACACTTTCATATATTTATATTATTAACATTCACCATTCTAGTAATAGACTATAAATTGCACTAATAAAAAAACACTAAACTGTTTATCACAGAACAAACTGTGCTTATCTATTATGTTAAGTCACAGTGCTGTGAATGTGGTTTTAAATAGTGTAGGTAACTGTAGTACTGCTTACAAAGTTCTTTTAAAATACACACAAAAATTCTCCAATTAGGTTATTTCATTTAAAATTGAATTGAATCCTTTGGAAACATGATGTCACAACCTGTGTGTAATCGGAGTGTCTGTAAAAAGTAGTTACATGGTCTTCTCTGCCAGCAAAGAGTGTCATGTCACTTTTGTGACTGATTCACACCATAACAACAATGATTAAACTGTTCAAGGAAAACAAGTCCAGGCTTTTAAAGAAATTAAGGACTGCAACTTGTTAAGCATCACTATGAGACAGTGGCCATATTTTTTTTTAAAAGGATTTGAGCCAAAGATTAACCAAATTTTAACACAAAATTAGTTTTACAATTATTTATTCCTGTGTATTCTGTTCAAATAATTAGCAACTAAACAAAATTAATCAATAAATGCTGTAGGGTTTACAGATAGTATAAGAACACTTTTGGTTTGATAAGAATGATTAATTTGTTTTAGCCTGGAATACTGGTAGACTTTAAGACTTAAAAGCTAATGTTAAAGCTAAGCATAATATTGATGTGTTTTTAGGGAGAAAACCTAATTAGTTTAACAGATAGGCAAAAAAAGTTGCAATAAGCCACTGCTAATAATTTCACAGCCAAGGAAAGTCTGAAGAAAACAGTGCTTGAAAAATCCCTCTACATTCAACACATTTTTATTGCAGTTTGGGTCTTAGCAGAGTTTTGAAGGCCATTGTAATGTCAAATCTCTTTTGTCTATGTGGTGCATGGTGCATTCTCTTTAGATTGCTTTGATGAATTATTTTTTGCCTAAAGCAAAGTCCAGTCAGATCTGATCCCAGTCTCTTATGGTTGAATTGTGGTCATGGTTAGCCTGCTTCTTAACATTAATAACCGACTGCTAAATTTGACTTCTACTGCAGGTGTTTAAAATGATGTACACATTTAAAACGTTTCTTATTGTACTTGTTAACCGGACACCCTAATTTAGTGTTAGATTCTGACCCAGTAAAATAAAAGTCCAAGTCTGCATGGACAACACAGTGTCAGACATCCTTCTAGCAGTAAAATTGCTGTGAATGATTTTTCATTTTCAACAACTAATATGTTAATCACAGTTTGCAAAACACAAAATGCACACAAGCATATCTCCATTTCATTCACTGGGAGTCTAGCTCAAACACAGAAAATACAAATTACACAAGTTAAATGAAGTATTTGATGTAATTGTATATTTGTAGGTAAAAAAATATACACAAACAGAGAATGTTCTCTGGACAGACCAGTCAACAGTTTAACTTTATGGCCACAATAAGAATCATTTTGTGTAACACAAGCTACTTTCAAAACAAACTGCCTTTCAAAACAACAACCTGATTCTGACAATGAATCATGATGGTGGGCCCATTCATTGTTTGGGGTGACTTTGCTACTGTACCTTATGACCCAGATGGCTTGCCATTATTGAAAAAAACCTGAAAATAGAAACCTCTTACAGATACAATTATATAGACTGATATCAATCAAAATTAAATCCAGTTGGGTTCGACACAGTATGTTGGGTTTTTTTTAAATCCGTACAGCCTTTTCCGTGGAGTGTCCAGAAAAGTGTACAGTATATACTGTAGAAGTTTAAGGATTATTATTAAATGTTTTCTAGATATGATTGATAGATATGTTGTTGGCATGACTCCTCACGGTTTTGAAGCAGACACCTGATTTTACGCTCATCCTGTGCAGGTTCAGTCAGATGGTGATGGCTGGCTAGTTTCTTTGAGACAAAAGGAGCGTGTAGGTCCCATACTTATTTTACTAGCCACGACAAAGCTTTGACATTGTAATCCTTAAGTAATGGCAATGTAATCATAACACGGTATGGTCTTGATTGTCCAGCTGGAAAATCAATACATCCTGATTGGCTTCGAGGAACAGAAAAAAAAAACTAAAAGCCTGTGTCAATTAATTTCTGAGCTGTTATGGTTGCACTCAGTCTGCATCAGGGACACTTGTGTCCTTGTGATGTGATTCCTCCTCACATCATCATACTTCCACCACACGGGTTGTAATAAAGTGAAGTAAAATAAGCCACCGCTCTTCCTACTGCCACCACAGATGTTCTCTAGCCCACAGAAGATGATCATTTAATCCCTTATTTGTCAACAACCATATGTTTCTATATGAATGGTGTCTGATCATGAAGTTCATTCTCACTCATTCAGTGAGCTACACTAATCCTGCATGAAACATCAAACCAAGGTCCTGACCACTGACTCCTGACCTGGAGATCAAGATCCCATTGTACTATTCATAAGAGTAGGGGTGTAAACCCCTCTGTCCTGGATCAATTCTATTTTAGGCTTCCACAAGCTGACTTCAAATTCTCCCTTCATTCAATTGGTGCTGCAATTTCTCACCTTTGCTGAACTAACTGGGCTTGGTGGTGAATAAAGACTATTGTGCATCAACCAGGTTGCTGCTGCACTTCAGTGCTGGGTGAAGTTCCCTTTCCAGAAGTAGAGTATATACAGTATGTGCTATAAATGCTTATCTGCAGGGGACACTTTCTTTCTGGAGTTTCTCATATTGTTACCAATGCAATCTGAAAGACATTATACAAATGGACCAGGTGGACGGACAGCTCCAGGTTGATGTGGTGACAATACTATTGTCTATTACAGAGTAGGCTTCTTGGTTTACAGGAACTAGAGTGCTAATTGCTGAAGCTGAATATCTCATCCTCTAAGGACATTTCTCTAACAGACAAGCTGCATTCAATCATTTCTATAACAACGAAGCCATCCTCATTATTCAAAATGGGTAAGGTCATATCTTCCGTTGTTCTTGAATTACTGGTAATTAATATCATATCTTTATGAATGGCTTTTTCTACAGATTCTTAATTTATTAACTTCGGCAACTTCAACTCAACTCAATACCAAACATTAAGCTCCCTACATTTCTATGAACTCACACGACTTGAGCTTTGTATTTTGTTTTGCTATGGAACAAGACAATTCAAACAATTAACACATGTACATACTGTATCTACATACTCTTTTAGATGTAAATAACATTTTGCACAATGTGCTGCTGGTGTAAAACAAACTGCTGTGTTTTCTTTCTTGATCAATGTATCTCAGCATAAATACTGACTCTGAATTGTAATAGAAGACCACATTCATATTATATTACCATTATTACAATTACAGTATAGTGCAATATCTCACAGACTACTCTGAATAACCATGAAAAATAGATGTTTAATCCTTCTTAATCCTCATAAAATTGTAAAACACAATTTCCTGGCTTCCTTTTCAACAACTAAAATGTGAAAAGAACTGAAGAGCACTGCTTCATAGTATTTTTCTCTTTTGCACTCTGTATTGAAGTTTTGTGGGGCTCTGCCCTTCTCTTCTAACGGAACACATATTCAGTCAGATCATCGTATTCTGTCTAAAAGGTGAAGGGGACTTAGTATAGAAGAATATAGCAGCTTACACTAAACAATTCATGTAGGTAGCTACATCAAGCATGCACAGACTGCAAAGGAAAAAGTAAAGGCCCAATGGCATCCTGTTTTATTAAATTACAAATTTATATGCACATTTTAAGTGAAAGTTTATAACCAAAACACAAATGCTCAAAATAAATGCTTTTAATTGTCGAAGACGTTAAAAAATTGTTGGAACGGAGTGAATAGTTTTGAAAGGCACTATTTAAAATCTCATGAACCTGGCTATATATCACAAGTACTGTAAGAGTAAGTACTGCAAGTACTAAGTAACGTGGATAATGTTTTTCTCTCAGGTTAAGATGTTTTCTGATAACAAAATCAACCGTCTCTCTCCCCCATGGCTCTTGTAGACAAAGAAAACCAGTATCAATGTGAAAGCAATATAGGAATCTGACATACAAGCCCTTCTAATAATTCAAAACAATACATATTTGTTAAATATTGCTGAAACACTAGTCAAAACAGAAATTCAAATCCTTATTACATGAAGTGTAATTTCATCATGGATGAATTTACTGAAAAGCCACAATGAATTACAACAGTATTAAAAAGAAACATAGTTTAACAATAGTAACGCAAATGAATTGTAATTGTTATATAAACCCTTAAATTATAAGATGCCTTGAAACAAACAAATCAGCATTCAGAACCGCAGAACAAATACCATGTTTAGCAAAGAGGCTATGATAAAAGCGAATTGTTTTGGAATATGAACTAAATTTTTGAAACTACTGTCATTTAATTACTCAAACTATTGCTTACAAGAATAAATTACAGACAGAAGAAATCCATTAGTAGGAGAGTTATCGGTTAGAGATATTCTTGTTCAATTAAAATTACCTCATGTGTGAAACACTTTTAGTTACAGTCTGAATAATGAGTAAAAAATCTAATTTTGCATGACACTACCACAAACAAAATACAGAATGGAAGCCCAGGAAGATAGAATATTTATTTTCTGAATTTAACTGTTTTTTGCTCTTCCTGTTATTAACCAACACAGTACTAAGCACATATTCATATACTGTAGTGACAAACTATCATGGACTTGAACTTAAACAATGAAAATACTTTTATTTTATAATAAAACTATGCGACAGACTACTTAAGGAATACAAGTAACAAAATAAAAACAATATTCAGAAACATGTATCTTTAAAATATAAACAGCAAACCTTTAATGGTTTAGTTTGTTTGCAGGTTACGGATTATCTGAAAGAGTACAAAGTGCTTTGAAGCAGCAGGGGACAATACAATTACTTTTTCAAATGTAATTAGTACTCAGGCTAAATTGGCAAATAATTAATTGAGATGCATAGCTGAAAGGTTATGACGAGAAAAAAGCATCATCTAAGGTAATTATGGAGGTGTTAAAGACTTCTTTTTTTCTTTCAAAGGATACAATCTAAAGACAAAGCAGTGGGATAAAAAGTGAGTAAAATCAGAAATGTATTTTTAAGAATAAAGAATGCTTAGAATAAAAAGACAAAAATAAACACTGCACTATATGGTGTCTGTGCAAACTGAAGGCACTCAAAACTGTTACTTATGTTAATATCAAGAGACACTGGTTTGCAATATTGGCACTGTTTATTTATGTATTCATTTTAAATTAGGCATAACTGCTTTTCTCTGCTATATTAATCCCAGTTTTACTATTGGAATTAATGTGTTTGACTTGCTAGGACCTTCATTCAAGCAGATCGTCAGGACGATCACACATACTTCTGTCTCAGCATTTCATGAGTGATAATGACACCCAGGATTTGGATGTGTTTATGGATGTTTATTGAGTATTTAGGTACAGTATAATGATCTTTATTACTTTATGGTAATGGTTGTCAGCCCCATTACCAAAGCATGAGGAGGCTGGGACCCCCATGCAGGCTGTGGAGTTAACCGAGAAGAAGCTACAAAAGGAGACATGGGGTGGAGAAAGGATGAACTTGACAAAATGCAGAGAGAGAAAGAAATAACCTTGGGAATTATCATGATTTAAAAAAGCTGGGATTAAAGTAGCAAGGCTATTGTCATTCCTCCTGAATAGTGTGATTCATTTTTCACAATATGACTCCCATGCTATTGACTGTAATAGTAACTTTTTAACTAGCAGCCTAAAATGTGATGTTTTCTCCTTAGCAGCTGCTTTCAGAATTCCATTGGTTGGCCAAATTATGGGCATTATAAGATTATTTTGTTATACCAATTATTTTGGTGTAACAATAAATATGAGAATTACTAATGTCTAGTCAGAAAGGGAATATTATTCCTTGGCCCTGCTGTTTGAAGTTAAGGCTTCTTTTTTATTCTTGATTGAATTTAATGTCCAAGTAGAACTCCGTGATAAAAAGAAAATACAGCACAAGAAATAATAAAGTCTAACTCATGTGAATCCAGAGGCCATTTATGTCTCAAAAGTATCTTTTGTGGCATTAAAAAAAAACCTCTGCTGCTGCCCAAGGATTCTGCAAGGTGCAGTAGCTCTCTGGATTACCCTTTGGCTTCTGTCGTCCATCAGTAACTTTGATAAATTGTCATGAGTGAAACGTCTGATATTTTACCTTTAGCCATTACTTTGAAGTATTTGTCTGCCTTGCTACATTGCTATTTTTATTTCAATTTCCAACAGCATAGAGTTGCACTGTGGTTAGAGTTTTGAACTAGCAGAACTACTTCTAATATATATTTGGTCCCAAATTGGCCTAGTATTAAATAGCTACCTGGTGTCAAATCCCAAGAACAGTGAGGTTCAACATTAACAAGGGGACCCAAATACCATATGTGCTGAGATAGCAAGAAGACCATTCAGCAGTTTGAAACTAATACCACGTATTACTGTGAAAAGAAGAAAAGACATCTTGTTCTTTGTATAAAACAATAAATATCTGAAGTGGACTTTGTACTTTTACTGCATTCTCAAAGCACAGAGTACAAAAAAAATAGGTTATCTTTCATTTCCTAGCAAAGGAAAATGTGTTGGGAAGGTGGCAGGATTGCAGTATCTATAAAATGGACTGAACTAGTGAGAGGTAAAAGAAACATACATGGTTCATCCAAGTCAATGTGTAATTACTGTTATACTACACAGCAGTGAATGGTCATTAGTGTGCCATAGTACATTATCTTAACTTCAACTGGTATTTTTTTTAGTGTAATCCTCATTTATAAAGTATGTGTATGTGTGTACAATAGACGATTATTCTGATATGATTGAACCACTGCAATCATGAAGTGGGATGAAAGAAAATAAAATTATAAAACAGGAACTGTAGAATTTTGAGTCTTTTTTTATTTAAATAAAATAATTAGCAGGCATATTTTGTGCTTGACATATTCAAAATGTTCTTATTCAGATTCTGAGTTTAGAGTCTTGGTGATATTTCATATGCAATACTCTACTATGCAACTTTCCAGGATCTTAAGAGATCTAAACAGGTTTGGTGTGCAAGAGCAGCATGTAGAGATTTTTTCACAGAATTATTCCTGAACTAAAAAAAAAACCTTCACATTAAATATGAGTCTTCTTTTTTTCTGAAAAGAAGTCCACATTTGCATGATACACCTTCTGTTCCTTCTGGGAACAATGCTATTTGCAGATCAGGCAGTCCGCATGTAAAAGCCTTTTGAGAACTGTGAACTTAAGACTACTACTCAGCTGTCATTATGAGATGTTTAAAATGACCTTTAGTTTAATGAACCTGTTAATAACTACATTGAAGGGCCTTGTAGAGTGGGTGGAAACCGTGCTAATGAGGCCTAGGACTCTCTCGTGAGAAGATGTGGGAGGAAAGAGGGGCAAAGGGGGCAAAGGGGTTAACATACAGTAGGCTTCATCATTGTCTAAAGAAAGAATGGAGGAAAAGGACATAGTAACTAGTGGCTTTCTCTGTACTTTTTACCAGCATATTACTTTGAAATTTTATTAATCCTTGAAAATCTGAGAAAACTGTCTACTTTTAACACAAGTTTGATGGACTGTAAGGCCCTAGGCTCTTTATGGTTCTCCACAAAAATCGGCAGTTGGATGTGACCATGAATGGGATATTTTTGGAAATCAATTTCTGTTTTTTTTCCTTAAACCAAGTTCACATCATGACAGATGCCACGACTTACACAGGTTGGCCAGGAAACAAAAAATAAAACCGTCTTTTCGAGAACATCATCTTACGAGACAAAAAAATAAGAAAGGATTTCTCTAGTAATAACTAAAAAAAAGATAAACAGTATGTCGATATACGCTGTAATATACAGAAGCAGATCAAAGGTTGCACTGATGAAAAAAGACTCTTAAATACTGTAGCATGTGTTGTGCAGGCACTATAATTTTCCATTTTAGAAGATTTTAGAAGCTGCCTTTTGTGTTTCATACATTTATCTGCTGTATGTCTCTTTTTTATGGGTTACTAGAAAACAAATGTGCTAGAAAACCTGGAGAATGTCATGTCCTTGGGTTTGTGCAAGACTTTTTTTTAAATTCACTTTGGAAAGATTTTCCACTTGAATTATTATGAGATGGGTTGAGTCTGCTGGAAATGATAATCTTTTGGTAGTCCTCACCATGTCAACTTCAGCAGAAAAACCAGATCATCTTCACAAGAGATGTGTCTTTAAAATGGCTTGAGAGACATTACAGAAAAGTGGTTGCTGTGGTATTAGTAGAGACTAAAACACAGGCTTTGAACAAGAGATGCAGATACAGTACATAAAGTCTATGGTTTTGATAAGAGCTCTTCTGTTGAACACATTAAGAGAAAAAAACGCAGGCTCACTGGGCAAATCTCCCTTCATGTGTGAAAATGTCTCCTGCTCTTTCTAAAGGACCAGCTGGATCAATAAAAAATGCAAAAAACAAATCAACAAACAAAGACTTATGTTGTACTTGTACAGCAGTACAAGGGACAGCTCCTGTATACTAACCCTCATTATTTGCTTCACAAGTCTTTAATTGAAATATTAATGTCTCTAGACACTGCCTTCTATTGTTGCTTACTTTCTGCCTTTGCCTCTCCACTGGCTATCTTTGACTCCCAGTGAATACAGTAGTATTTGTCTACCTTTTGCTTTTGTTTCAATAGAATTGTTTTGAAGTAGGAAAGGTATCATCTGCAAGGTGCTTCACTGTGCACTGTACAGGAACAGCTGCTTCAGCACCCTGCTCTACTTTAAACAGAAATGCAACCATAGCTCAGACACTGCAGGTCTTGGTAATGCAATGTTAACAATGTATACTGTAAATCAAATTGTGCTCCATTGCTTAGTCTCCATATGTTATACTCTTGTTTCAGCAAAGTGTGTGAGCAGGTTACATGCGATGTTTGTGCATAGCACAACTAAATTAATAATAATAAAGCACTTTTCTGGACACCCCACTGAAGCCCTTGAGCTGTTCTAGCCATTGTGATATTGTGCTGTTGTATTAACCTCACACAGAGATTTTACCAGAGTACAAATGTTCATCTCCTGTGACTCCACGGTCCTGACTCAAGTCCTATCCAACCAGCAATTACTGTATGCCACTAAATTGTCTCCACCATGGTGTTAGCTGGGTTACCCCACACACATTTTCCAAGATTCTACCCCCTTCATATGGTGGGTTCTTTTCCATTATCTATGAGATCATTTGTACTTAAATAATCCCAATCTATGAATTGGCTGCACTACTCTGTTCTCCTCCTCACTATTAGTTGATGTGTGGTGAGCGTTCTGGTGTACTATTGGAATCACCCAGGTGGGGCTGCACATTGGTGGTGGTGGAGGGGAGTCCCCATTGCCTGTAAAGCACTTTGAGTGGAATGTTAAGAAAAGCGCTATATAAGTGTAAGCAATTATTATTCTTATTAAATGTGCATATTTGTTGAAAGTGGTCACCCATGGCAAACAGGTCTACACTGTGCAGGTGACTTCCCTGTCATCACTAAAGGTTTCTGTGGAGCAGCTTATTTACACGGTTCCCATTTGCAGAGGTGACCTTTTGAAATTAGGTTTAGGTTAATGTTGACATCTGGCTATGAATGTAAAATCGCGTTCCCTAAGTGAGAGAAGTGATCATCAGCCAGTGAAATTGTTTTAGTAACCTTACACGGGTAACTAGGTTTGCATTTGTAAATGAACATTAAAGGGCATTATTCCAAATGAACAGCATAAAAACAAAACAGAAAATAAAAAATACAAACTCGAATTTTAAATAGGGTTCAAAACAGAGAATACAGGGACAAACACACAAACTCTATATTCTCTGAATGTTCAAATATGGGGTTAAAAAATCCAGCTAATAAGACAATATCTTTAGAAGTGTAGTTGTTTATAATCTCCCAAAGTGCAATATTAAGGTCTGCTAAAAATATTCTCTATGGGCCTTAATGGTTAATGAGGTTGATTTATGTGGATTAGCATGCTATGCACTTGCTAAAAACAGTCTACATTATTGTGGATTTTTTTTTTATAATAAGCACCAGTAGGCAAACCCTATGAGATGAATTTTCCATCTAGCAATCAGGTGTTGTCATCCTAGTCTTTTTTATGTAAAGAATAAAATTATGTCTCCTTTAAAATGCATTCACATTAGCTCTGGCTGCTTAGTGATGAAGTAACGAGTTCACTTGTGCAGTGTACCGGGCTTTATGATAATAGCAGAATGCAATGTGAATTTTTATTTCTGACCTTTGTACCTAATGTTCATTTGACAATGCACAGTGAGTAATATTAGAGCCTTTACAAGCATAAAAACATGCAACTGTGGACAACAAATCTAAACCTATATATGGAGTATTTGGTTTCTCTCCTTTGTGCTGTTTCTCAAAAGAAGTGTGGTGGAGCAGAAGGAACTAAAATGAAGGATGTCATCCATCATGGCATGGTATACAGTATACAGTTATCTTTACAACAAAGACCTTAATACAAACAGTATCCAGATTAGGCCCCTGATGCAACTTCGCTTACAGGCATGGACAAAGAGCCATCATATTTTTGAAAGATGAAGAGTATTTCTTCAAACCCTACATTTAGCCTCAGCTAGTAATGAAAATGAAGAATAGTCCTTATAGTTTATGCCCAGTTAAGGTATTTGATTTGCATTATAAATCAATCATAACAAAATTAATGGTTATTAGCAAATATTTCTTGTTACAATGTATTTAGAAGCACTTTGCTTTACACTAATGCTGACAAACTCACTTACTGTAACGTAACCACAAAATATTACATTTTAAGATTTTAAAAGAAATCTGATACCCTGTCTCGTTGTTACATGTGCAATCACCTTTTAACATGAAGAAGCCATACATTTGGAAAATATGCAGATCCAGGTGATTTCCTTTTTGTAAATCATATATTTGTTCATTTAAATGAATAAGACAACAGTGACGCATTAAAAGCATACTTTATGTGTGGCTTTGAAATAGGTTCCACTCGCCTTGTTTTGATAGAAAGAACTGTGAGATCCAGTTTGAAGTTCCTATATTGGACAACAAGTGGTGTGAAAGGATTAGCTCCAATAGAAAGTAATGGCCTAGTAGCAGTATACTGTAACAAGACAAGCAGTTCCAAGGGTATAAAACACACATGGGGACCAGAACGTCTCTGTACTGGTTCCCACCTTTAGAGGAGATAAGAGGCAAGAATGAAGGAGGAAATAGGTAAGTAGGAAGGAAAGCTAGATAAGAAAAGGTAAGAAGCAGTAAGAAAGGTACAGTAGGAAGGAAAGTATATAAGTAGACAGGTGAGTAAGAAAGATAGGTATGAGTAAGGAAGGTGAGGAGGAAGGAAAAAAGGTGAAAAGGTAAAGGTAGGAAAGTAGAATGATGGGTAAATTGGAAAGAAAGTTGGTAGACATGCATACTTTCCCTATACAATAGTCCCTTTTATTCCATTATTCTTGAGAAGTGCTTCTTAAGTACTTTGAGGTGCAATTTGCCTTGTTTGCAAAAGACTGGCGGTGGATTTAAATACACCATTTTATAGAGGAATGCCTCACTGCACTGATTTCCCTCAAAGCAGAGAGCAGTGCTTCACATTCCATTTTCTGTGCCGTAGATCAAGCCAGGGGTTAGCTGGGCTGGAAAGATAGATCAAGTATTGAGAGATTTATATTTAGCTAGCAATTATAACACACAGTTGTAAGTGATTTACGGAATGCCATCTGAACGGGATATGCAGTAATCAGACAATAATTGGTGTATATTTTTGAACCATTAGTAGGCGGTAAAACCATGCTTAGTGCAATAAATGTAAAGTGCTGGGGTGAGATAAATGAGTGGTGTGGGAAAACAAATCACTGCACTGTCACAGTCCTTATGGTAAATAACCCACAGAGGACATTGCTTGTATGTGCTTCAGTTGAACCTGTTAGCTGGAATATCAGAAAAGTATTACACTGTTAATAGATTATTAACGTCATTCTACAAATAATTTTCTTAAATATAATTATGACTAGGCATGAATCTTGAGGTCTCTATAAAAATGTTTGTTACTTACATTCTTAAACATACAATCCAAGCTGTTTAATTTCCCCAGGACATCCTTTAATATAATTTTTACAAAATTTGATGCTGAGATTGTCTTTTTTCTTGTGTGTTTTATTGAAACCCCTGGCGCATTGGGTAAGCATTCTTCTCTATTTCAGAAACCCAAGACAGCTTTAAGTGCCTTTTTCTTTCTTGAAATTCTGCCATATTATAACAAATGCACTGGCAAATCTCCCCTTTATGCTTAATCTACAGTTTAACGGAGGGATGTTTCTTTTCTGCCAGGAAATATGCCAGTTATTTTTTCTTATTAAAAGATGCAAATATCAAATAAGCCTGCAGGTGTCTTTTATTTTTCTTTGCTGGAAAAACTGGAGAATTTCTGGTAAACATGATCTTTTCAAATTGTACTCTGTTGGGTGTTGATTTTGGAGAAACAAGACAAAGCCATTTTATCCTTTTCTAGTTGAGCCCACAGCTGAGACTGTTCACTGCAGGTTGTATAGTAGGAATACAAGTATATCCGCTCACTAAGACACCATTCAGGCATCAACAACAGCTTATCTTTGTGTGGCATCTGAACTAGGACTGCAAAAGTGTAGACTCCAGTGGATGACATTATCACAGCTTAGTACATTTTCCACACAGCAGAATCTGATGACACGGCCACCTATGTGACCAATCATGATCACAGTAGTTTGGGTTGAACAGGAACATTAGAAACACCACTCAGACCCATGCAGCACAGCCAGTCTTTCGTATTCAGCGCACGAAAAACATGAGCACAACAGAATGGTGGGGAAAAAAATGAAACAGTATACAGACTCTTTTGAAATGAAATTTGATCATGGTTCATCTGTCATTCCATAGACAGATTTTAAACGGGAATGTATACTGTACAACTAATGCTGTAAGATGGCTTACAATGACAGATTTGAAAGCTGTTTTAAAAAAAACAGAATCTAAAAGTGTAATTTTTGATCATAGTAAATTTGCCCTAGACAATCTGTGGATTATATAATAAAATGTCTACAATGCTACTCATTAATCTCCTGTTGAGCAGGTGTTTAAATACACTGAGAAGCTCTATAAACACAACACGTACTATTGGTTTTAATATTCTGCAAGATATTGGATTTTACAAATGGTAACATTTCCAAACCTATTTTGTTATATCATGGTTCCAGGCAAGGCTACCCACTATCACCACTTTGTTTTGCAATCTGCATTGAACTTTTGGCCCTTGCAAGACAATACAATTAAATAATCCCAGCTATCCAGACAGGTTCTGCATAACACCAAATTAGTTTATACTGTATGAGAACGACATACATAATTACTTTATCTACAACATCCCAACAACTATCTTCAATAAATACTTAATCTTATGAATAAATTCAATTCTATTTTGAGTTATAAAGTAATTTAGTCTAAGTCTGAAATAACACCACTTACAATTTTTAATTGGAGTAATATGACCCAAGATTTACCATTTGGATTAAATACTTTGGGTCTTGGTTATTTGGGTCTTTTCATTTCATTCTTCACTTTATCTATCCTCAATATGCCAACTGTCTAACCATGTTATTACCTCAATTCAGTAAGACAACAGCTAGACAGTTGGAACAGACTTCACATTTCTCTTATATATCACATTGCTGTGGTTAGGATGAATATTCTGTCTTTTTTTTTCTCAGTGCTTCCAATCTTCCCCAGTCCTAAGTGGTTTTCCAAGTTGGATAGTGTCCTGTCAAAATGTTACTTGAATTGTAAAATGTCTCTTATCAAATGGACTAATCAGAAAACCAAACTACAGGGGGGTTTATCTGCCACTGATTTTCTTGTCTATTGCATTTCACATCAACTGAAACGTTTACTTAATTGGCTAAATCAAGAACAGACACAACCTTCTTGGTTAACAGCCAAAAATCTGCTTTTACTTTGTGTTTAAAAGATCACTCTTTTACTACTTGTAAATACTGTATATTAAACCAAAGTTGTTTTAATAATCCATGCACTTCTGTAGCACTGGAGGCTCGGCATAAACTCTAACATATATTTAAATATGAAATATCTCCTTCCTTTTGCCATAACCTAGATTTTACTACTGAGAATAAACTCATTTATTTTGCAGTACAGTAGTCAAAGGACATTGTTAAGCTTGGGCAGCTAATTTCTGATAGAGAATTCCCTTTCATAATGATTTCATAATATTATGTTCCACATACTCAGATATTTCAGTACAACCGCTTCATGCAATCAAAAGTAAAACTAATAATTCTCTTAAACTGACCCCAATTATGACATTTTTAAAAAACAATGGGAAAAGTACATTTATCTCGAAACTATATGCTGTATTTATTTATGTGAATGGTTTAATGCATCTTCCATGAGGCAAGTGGAGTACTGAACTTGAATTAAGTAAATCTGATGAGTGGCATGAGATCTATTTGAACACCTTTTCCTCTAATTATAAAAATCCAGTTAATCCATTACAAAGTTCTGTATCAGGTACATTTTACTCAAAAGTGGGTGTTTTTAAATGGGCTATACAGCATATTAAATATCTCAACCATATACCCAACAAACCATTGACACTTAAGAAGTTTGAAATAAAATTACTTATCTCTACTGTAATGGGTCCAAGTATTCCATCAGGCCCTCTAATCTGTCTCATTGGGGACCTTTCTGGGCTCAATATTTCCAAACAGGGATCCTCTTTATTACTTCTTTTCTTGCAATAGCTAAGCAGGTAATCCTCCTCAACTGGAAGAATAAGTAATTTATTTTGCAATGGCTTTTTCTTAGGGTGGACCTTTCTAAATTAAAAAAAAAAACTATTTGAGCACAAGGACAAAAAGAATGAGTTTTATTTGATTCTGAATCCCCTTGTCAATTATTTCAACAGAGTCACAGAGGCCTTTTAACATTCTATTCAGTTTTATATTATGTTTAAACTCCCATAACAAGGAGCAATGGGGTGGAGGGATGTAATAAATATTTTGGCTTGTTATTACTAATTGTTATTAAAAGATATACAGTATGTAAAGACAGCAATGAAGTGTCTCTGTAGTATATGAAAATGATTGAAATTGATAATCCTGTGAAGACCTTACCCATACTTCTTGAAAGCGTCTTATAGCTCTATTTTCAAATTCTGTGATGCAGATTCAGTGCATATAAAGTGGAGCACAAACCATTAGTAGCACAAGACTATTGAAAGTTCTGTGGCACTTCTAAGTTAATACTGGCACAGATTTCACATCTATTTACATCTACTGGACTTAGAGAAAATAATTTTCAACCTGAGCCAATGTAACAGTGTTAACATGTTTTGTCTTCTTCCTCCCTTTAAGGACAATGGAAGATGGATTAAGGTAATAGGATCCCATATTGCTTACTCAGTCAATTATTGTTAGTTGTCTAGACAAACTGTCCGTTTCAGCAACAGTAAGCAAGTGTTTAGTTGTGGTGGCATATATAGATCTCATTCTGTAAATCCTTACTGAAGCCCAAAGTAGAACAGCAAAAGAAAAAAATCAATGGAAACATTGAAACGTTTTAATTAAAGCCCTCAAAGGACTTGTTTCCAGAGTTCTGCCCATCAAATGTACCTTCTGCAAACATTGTACCCAAGGTTTTTAAAGTCTGCATGAAAAAACACATTGATGCTAGTTCCCCGATAATTGTCCTTCTGCTTATTAAATGTATATGAAATCATACAGTCCGTTAATTACAACCAGTACTGTTAATCACTGTGCTCATCTGAGGTCTTATGAGCACAGATCTGTCATAAAAGACATCCTTATTCAAATCAGGTTCACATTTTTTTTTCTTTTAAGCACTTCATATCAACATTCTTCCAAAGGCATTACAATCACACTACAAGCATGACTGCATTATAGAACAGTTTAACAAAAGCAGGCCTTTCAAATTATTAGAGGTGAACACACTGTAAAAAATAATCCCAATATGGTAACAGCAAATCCTGAAAACCTCCATTCTGATCCGAGCCACAGTACTGTTCACATGGCATGAAAGTCATTTGCATTCTGAAATTAGGGTGTAACATTACTTATTACTTGTAGGTGTGGAGTAGGTGGAGGATGAAAGCACAATTTAATAAATGAAGTGAAGGAGTACACTTATTGTAACATGATTGTCATTGGCACTTAACCCTGAACTTGCTTTGTTTTTTTCTGGTGGGGGCTCTCCATTTTTTTATTATTTCTCCAACTGGGTGCTCTTCTTTTCGATACAATGGTATCTTCAATCAATTCTATAAAGGCAGTAGTGATGTTTTGTTAAAAGAAAATTATTTCTACTTATTGTTTGGAGAATTAATTCTTCCAGCTTAGCTTGCACACTAAGATTATTTAACATATTGAAAAACCATGGTATAGTTGATAAAAAAACATGCACCTAAAAGTTAGTTTTCCTGCGTATTTTTTGTAACAAAACTATATTTTCATCCCTGATGCATTTCTTTTTTTAAGTAGTGATAAAACACAATTTTATTCCCCCATAACTTTGTAGCTACAAACCATGGCAGAGCACATTAAAATGAATACTATTACAATGGTAATCATTTTCTAATAACACATTGACTCAAGTCTCCTACAATTACATCTTAACCACAATTCGATAGTTTGGAGTGATTCATTAAAACAAATCTAGATTCTAAGATCTACAATTTATCATTCTATCAAATAAAGGTTACTTTGCCAAAAGATGTGCAATAATTAGATTTAACTTTGTCTTAATTAAAAATCTATGTGCAGCTTCAAGAAAATCTGAATTGTGTCTTTGTGTCCAGCATAGTTCAAAAATATTGACCCATTTGTCATATCCATTTTTCTTTGAAGCAGCTCAGTGTGATTGGTAATACATGGCCAGCTATGTGCATATTAATGCAATTGTACATTATTCAACATTCAGCTTCCTTATATATCATTTATTGTGCACTCCATTGTGATCAAATATGGACATTTATTTCAGAAAGCAAACTGAAAAGACAGGATGCAGATTCCTAATTACACAGGATGCCTCAATTAGTGACAGCAGGGGATGCTAGATTGAATGAATGTGGCAGCATTGGACACAAACACACTGTTGCCTAAGCAGCTCTTTACAGTGATAACTAGCTGCTCAAGGGGATACATCTTCTGGGAAACAAGAATTAAGGTCAAAGCAAAACTCAACAGCTCTTAATTTGCTTCCTAAAGTGGCAGCAAAGAAAGAGAATGAGGGTGTAAGCCAGGTTCTAAAGCTGTCTGACTCCCCTTTGGGTTCTCTCTTTGAAGAGTTTAAGTGCACAACTGACCAGGTCTTAAAGGAGAAAAGATGGAGGTCACTTATTACCTGATGGAATACACCAGTTTAAAATGTGGGCATGGATAAGAAAACATGGGGAACATGCATGTATTGCACAAGTTAAAAATCATCAAGACCTAATTCATGCTGCCACATTAAAACCATGATTACAGCTTTTGATGTTTTCAAATGTATAAATACAAACATGGAAAACTACTAAAATACTTTGGTCCAGTCTCAATCTCTTGTTTTGTACAACATGAAAAACAATTTGGCAAGATGCTTTTTCCGAGTCAACAATTCTAGACAGGTTTTGGAGGGTGATGTTCTAAATGTCAACAAAGATGTAGCAGATACAGGTATAATGACTCGGTAGTCTAATATCCCTTTAAAGGTTAGATAGCCATCAGTAATATGTGGAAGCAGAGGATGCTTTAGTCTAAATCATTTCATCTTATTGAAAGTAAGAGAGGGTATCTCAAAACAGAAGTGGCCAGATACGAAAATGTTGATATTTCACTGCCACATTTCTGTGAACATTTGGTAATAACCACGTTTATTATTCTTCAGAGGACAAGCTCTGAAACATTTTGAACCTGTTTAGATCACTTTACATAATGAAACAGTAGAAACCTATTTCAACATTAAGTACTATTATACAGCAGAATAGATATCATTGTGTTTTCTCAAACGGGGATTAAGACTACCAAGAGTAATTTAATGCAAAAGTTGTCAAAGGATTTTACACGGTCAGTGGATGGATCTTTTTTTTTCTTCTTTAAAATGAGGAAATAATTCAGTATTCTTCACTCAATTACAGCACGTGGGGTCACTGAAAGTCAAAACTGAGCTGACATGATCGTTTAACATTAAAACAAAGAATTAATGAAATTTGAAAAACAAATTACTTTCTGTGCTCTGAATTAGTTATTAAAAGCATCATTAATATGCACACTATGCAAAATAGATAAAAATTAATCATTGGATCCAAATACTTTTCTTCATGATCTGATCACCCCAGAGACAAATGTAAGATTAATATGGTAATTCCATACAAGTGGCAGGGAAAAGTTCAATCAGAATGCATTTGTAACTAATTGTTTTATTTAACTGTAACACACCTACTTAGCAGAAAGATGCTAAACAAGCCTGTTCTGAGTTTCCTATTTATCAGATACAACTAAGGAACCTTCCTTTGAGCAAAGGTCTTCAAAGTCAGCGATCATGTAAATTTGGAAATAACATGGAAATACAAGTTTTCTTGAACCACTATCACTTTTCAGGATTTCTAGAAAAGGAGTTTTTAGTATAAAGCAGCACCGTTACTGAACTGAAAACTCCTATGCTCCTATTGTTCTAGATTTAAACATGGTAGTCTTCCAACTGGGCCATTTTCTGGATGTGTTACTTTACAGTGGTTCAGCCAAATGACACAGGGCAGGTAATCTGATCATTGTATGACATTACTGGACATTATTGGATTGTTGTTTTCTGGTTAGTGTTGCCACCTTTAGAAATCAGAACAGTTCTAGTTTTTACTGCGCAAAACAGAAAACAAGACTTTTGACTGGGTGAGCAATAAACTACAATACTAGATCAGATTGGAGATTTGTACATAACATGTTTCTTAAGTGAAATATATACTTAGAGCTGAAGCTTCCATCAGAAGTCACTGAGGCAACACTTTTGTTACATACACTGCAAATACAACAAACTGTATTTAAAAAAGGGTAAAGCCAGAGTAATGCTGTAATCATACTAACTGCATTTTCAGGCTTTGTGATTCTATCTAGAAATAAATTCCTTTAATGACCATAGGGTTGGGGAGAAAACAGCAGTAATATTCAACATCTTTCTGTTCTACATTATTTTAACTTATAGAACTTCTTTTACATGGTAACAAATGTAAGACTATACGCAGAATTTATTTTAATTCTACAAGAAAAGAAAAGTAAAGACAAGTAAAGAAACAAGTAAAGAAAAGACATTAGCTTTTCTTTACACTCCTCATCCATGCTTGATGATATTAAAACTACATGTATTAATTACATTTACCTAAATAACTGCTTTAAATGGAAAACTGCAAAGTCTTTGCAATGTATTACAGTGCATAATTTCTGTAATGTTCTGAAATGTATTACCTTTCCATTGTACATAAAAAGCACCTTAAACAAAATCCGTAGCTGCATTGTGACATACGTTACTTGAAATATGCTTTTTAATTACATCTCTTAACTACATGACCCTTGCACGATATAAAACAAAATGGTTTACAAAATCCATTTGAGAAAAGGTACTGTTTATGCAATGAAGTACAAACTAATATGTGCTTGCATCATTGACTCCCAGAAATTAACTGAACTAGTCCCCTTCTGCTATTCATACACCTAGCTACAAAGCAGAGAAAAATAAAAAAGGTACCCATTTTATTATATAAATAGCAACTGGGAAGTTTTAAGTGGAATGTAACAGTAAATTAGAGAAATATGTTTAAAAAAATAAACAATCTCAGAAAACAGCAGTCTACTCATCAAAACATATATCAGTTTCACAAATACATAGCAGAAGAAATTAAGCTAAATTGTAAGCTGCCTATTTTTTGTTAAATGCACCCATAGAGAACATACATATTTCTAGGTTGCAGCCTGACGTACATATATGTGAAATACATCCACAGAGAACCCATAAAGGACCAATTTGACTTGTGTATATCTTTGTTAGCTATACTACCAATGTTCTGTACTACTGTTAGTTCAAGACATTTCTGTCAACAACATTGACTTGTTGACGTTTGTCTCTCAACTGTTTTGCACTTATTTTATTTGAAACGGGGATTTTTTTTGGACGGATTTTAAACTCTTTTGCAGTTTTAGGGAGTTTCATATCATCCAATTTAAATGCACAATAAATGCAACACATTTATTAAAGCTGGACATCTCAATTACACTAATCAAGGAAATGGCTCACACCTAGTGCAGATCTAGATTGGAAAGTGGAAAGCAGTAAATGATTTTGCTGTCAGCCATAAAAAAAAACTTGCATTTGTTATGGTATCAAAAAAAAAAACCCCAACAACTTCCATGCTATTCAAATTAAAATATCGCTCTTGGCTCTAAATGATACAGGGGGTTGGGGTTGCAGCTCTCAATGTCAGATTGATGTAGTGGTCTAACAACCTCTGTGATATCATAATCATATCAATCAGGCTGGGACTACACAGGGCAGCTGACAAGCAGCACTGGCAATACACCAAAGCAAGAACAGCATGCAGGTGGCATGTCAAAACAGCAGTGAGCTAGATCTGTAGCAAGCCATCAAATAGAAAAAAATGGAAAAAAAGCACATTAGATTAAATTATTGACCAGTATTTACAAATTTCTAACCTTTATTAATAAAACACTGTCATCTGCAGCCTGCAAAGTAAAGTATACAAAATGAGTCTGCCATTTTCATCTTGGGCAATTATCCAAAAATCTTAGACCCTTCAGATAATGCAAATTAAATTCAGGGAGGCAAATATTGTAAAGAAATAGGAGTGGCCGGGTAGTTATAAAGAAAAAAAAAGTCACATTTCTAACTATTGTACAAGCACAAAAATCAATATAAAGACATTTCCTGTAAAAGAAATGTAGTGCAGATTTTTTTTTTTGGTCTGATACAATTATAAAAAGCTTTTAATTCAGATGCATCTATGCACAGAAAAAAATCAAGGCTTGAACGCAAAAAATGTGTATTAACAAATGCGTATTAACCATATTTCTATTTACTAACCTTGGGGTCTGCAGTCCACTTAAACCTACTTGTACAATTGCAAAAGACTCATGCACAATTCATCAAAGCATCTTTACACTGGTGATATGATTATCACTTGTGACCAACTAGGAAGAAGATAAAAAAGCAAGGCTTAAAGGTAATAAAATGACAGATGTTTAAAAAAAACCTTTACCAGTGGAGAATTCCGATGTCCCACATTTCAAGGTGTCACACTTGAGAGATCTCCAAGATGAGAGGGGAAAAGTCGATGAAATGCAACAGCTTTTTCAAGAGATGGTGTTGACAGAAAAGCAGCTGTCTGGCGCCACTCAACCCAAAAACTGTAGCCCTGGGATAGTTAAGTGATAACCTTCCCTGCACTGTAATATCTAATAACAGTGCAAGTCACCACAGGATAAAATGGTCAAACCATTCATAAAAACCTTTGATATTGGAATGAAATGTGGACTTTAGTTTATAAATGTGACCTCTACAGGGATGTTTCAGTATACTATACATATTTAATATCTTAAATTGCAACTATATATTGATATGCAGAACAGGAATAAATAATCTTAATAGTCTTAACCAGGATGAACATGCATAAATATACATTCGCATGCCAGGAGATATTTAGAACTGTCACAGAAATACAATGAAATTAAATGATTTGGAAACAAACAACTTTGCTCCTATGATGATCCATGTATTTTCATCAGGTGTGGTTTCTACACTCTAAACTTCAATTTGTGATATTAACTCGTAAATGTTCAACTTGAAAACAATACCAGTGCAAAAATGTTGAATCATCATAACTGAAATAAAAGTCACATCAGCAACTAATCTAACAGGAACACAAAAATCAAATGGTACTATTATTAGCTGTTTATTAGTCAATGATGCATTGTAATGTCAGCCTGGTTAGCCGGCTATTAAGGTCTTAATCACCTGCGCTCTCCATAAAGCAAGTCATAGAAACAGCAGGTAGTTCTGACATTTCATTAATGAAACTTCAGATTACAAACATGAAATGTGCTATTTATGTTCTGATTAACTGGTATTAGGTCATAAATCAATATAACTCAAATCTGTCAACCTATCCTAAGGACATTAAAAACAAACACCACTGCATAATAGAGCTTTTTTATGGGAAGCAAAGAATATACACTAATCAAAATAGGCTTTTACTCAAACTTTACTCAAACTGTAGTCACATTATGAAAAATCAAATCAGAAAAAATATTCAGTAAAAATATACTTTTGCTTCAGTTCCTATTGTGATAATTTGCTTTAGATAAATGAGTTTGTTACAGAGTGATACAAAAATCCAGTAACCGAAAAAAAATCAAATTTTATTTGGGAAAGGAGATGGTAGCACTTTCAATATCTGTTATTTAGATTTTCATTAACACAGAGAGCAATAACAGTTTAACATATATAGACTTCATATATTGCTGTAGCGATTATGCAGTATCTGTATATGGTAAATCAAAACTTACAAGATTATTTTCCCTCGCTTTTAAATATGCAAAATAGATGTCATTGTGGATGTACACCAAAATAATGAACATTTACTAGGAAAATCAAAGAACATTCAGTGTCTCCCTGATTCAATGTTTTGGATTTAAAATCATTGAATATTTACAACCACAAGGATACTTATATTTTCCATCAGTAATAGTCTCAAGGAACTACTAAGATGATTTAAATGTATTTTTTCCTTCAATTTATTTTTTGAGGGATATCTCAAAATAAGGCAACCATAATGTATTACAAGATGGTACAATTCAGGAAATTACAATATGGATTTTGAGAGTACTCTATGCTTGCAATTATAGGAAGCACTTTAGCCTCCACTTCCAAAGTTTCTAGTACTCCTAAATATTTGTCTACATCACAGTTGTCAGAAAAATAAATCAATTTAAAAATCTGAACACCACACTGAAACCCAAATCTATGTTCAAAGCAATTTTTCATTACACTGCAATCTTATCAGTGAAGCAATCTCTTCCATGCTGCCTTTAAGTTTTCAATGTTGCACTTCCATTTGTAACCATATCATAAAGATTAAATCTGAAGACATTTACTTTGAGATGATCAAGTCTTTCTGTAAGGGAAAAGAACTGAGTTTTGAATGAGCTGAATAAATAACTTGAGACAACGTGTTCTAAGTGTGGTAAAATTTACATTTATTACTTGCATCATCTTAATACTTGTATGCTGTGCCTAAGATAATCAGATGTTAAGGGCAATGCAGCTCAAATAAACACAATGCTTAGATAAGAAATGAAAAAGTCCCAGATCTACCCGACAATAACTGTTTCCTCATCAGGGAACTCATAATAGGGCACCTCTAGGTTGGCAGGTGCAGGACCCTTTCTTATTCTACCTGAGGCATCGTAATGAGAGCCATGGCAAGGACAGTAGTAACCACCATAATCACCAGCATTAGCAATAGGCACACAGCCAAGGTGAGTGCAGACTCCAATCACAATCACCCATTTGGGTTTCTGGACTCTATCTAAATCGTGCTGGGGGTCTCGCAGCTCACTTAAGTTCACATCGGCTTCCTGCTCAATCTCTTTTGCTGTTCTGTGACGGACAAAGAGTGGCTTCCCCCTCCACTTGAAGGTCATGTTCTTGCCCTCTGGGATATCGGACAGTTTGACTTCGATTTTCGACAGCGCCAACACATCGGCAGAGGCACTCATCGTAGAGATGAACTGAGTGACAACTGTCTTGGCAGTATAAGCTGTCACCACAGCTGTTGCTCCAGTCAACAAGTAGGAGAACCCTCGCCTGGCCTCACTGCTCTTTTGAGAGGGCTTGTCGGAATCCAGCACTTCCGGCCTTCTGTAATCGGAAAAATCAGGGACTCTGATGTCAGTATGCGCAAAACGAATAGAGGCAGGAGCTGAAAAGAAAAAAGAACATTTTCTTGGTTTAAAAACATTTACGCTGAATTACATCAGTAACAACCACTAGGGCTTTCAGAGTGTTATGAGACTAATGTTTTGGAAAACAATTTTCAATATAACTGCATTAACGACACCTTGTGTTTCCCCCCTTAAATCACCTCTGTGCTGATGCTGTTTGAATGATCATCTTTTGGTTTGTTGTAAAATAATAACCAGGTAATTATAAAAAAAACCTGTACACACAACACTATGGCAAAAGACAATGCACACACATAGAACTAGGACAGCAAAAAAATAACTTCCCTGTTGATTCATGACCACTGTCAAGAGTAACTGAAAAAGCTCAAGCATGGCTATAACAAACCAATAAAAACACATGTTCCTGAGCTTTTTGCAAGTGTGGCCAAAGCATGATTTTCTTCTCCTGTGGCAATGTAATGCAAAGTTTTATGGGACAATATAGCTGTATTTTTTTAAGAAACACAAATAAGAATAATGGTCAGAAGAAAAAACAGCCCAAGCAACAGATTCAGATTTAAACAGTTTAATTCCATGCTGAAAATTGGAATTTAGTCTTTTAACACTTTCAGGATAGAATTGTCTTTTAAATTTTCATTTTGAGCTTGCACATAAAAACAGATTCACACCTGATGCTGAAATTAGGTGAGCAAAAAAAAGTTATTGCTATTTTTATTTCATGTTAATAGATTGCTAAATGGCTATATTGTAACCAGAACATTTTGAGACATGATTGGATTTTTAGATTATCCCTTAAGGGAAAGAAACAAACGCACAAATTAAGAATTAGTATTGGTACTTAATTACTGTGTGCAGCAAAACGTTTAATACTGATAAACTGTTCACAATTACTGCCGGATGGGCTGATCAATGCTAAAGATTTGATCAGGCGAGTGATTTCAAAGTAGTTTCTGTACAATTATTAATCCAATAAATATAAATGGCAATTTTAGTGTCTAGGCAAGAACAATTTTTATCCTATAAATGGGTCTTATGACTTTTATATTACATTACAGGCTACCCTTTACAAATATTAAAATAAAGGCTCTCCTGTTACTATTTTAATCACATAATATAATTTACTACATAAGATTTAGCAATCCACATTCTTTAAATAAATGTATTGATGAGCATTAACAATGTGAGTCATTTTGGTTTTAGACAGGGCTTTACTAAAACACCAGTTTTAATTCATGATGTGCTACAAAAGTGAGGATATCCGTTTAATCAATATAGAGGTAGTAGACAAAAAATGGAAACTGTAGGTAAATGGACAGCATAGGACAGCATAAAAACAAGGCCTCCCCCACGGATGTGGCTTTGTATTAAGAAAAGGACATTCCTGCATGTTAGAGGGTAAAATGCTGGCCTGGCTTGGTTGCCTATAATTATGGCTAGCATGAAGAGGAGACCTCAGTGACGCTGAGAGAGGGGCAATTGTTGGGGTGCATTTAGCAGGAGGTTCAGTAACCAAGACAGCTCAATTTTTTTTTTATCTTTCACAGTGTCCAAAGTCAGCATTGAACTCTGAAAGAAATCAGAAGTAAAGGGCAAAAGTGAGCAAAAGCCCATAATATAAGATTGTGATTTCTGTGCATTCATTTGAGATACATTAATTGAAGGGCAAAACAGTAAGCAAGTGCAGATCATCTGACAGCACATTTCAACCTGTGGCATGAGAAGCCAAAACAGTTTAAATAAAAACTGGTCTGCAAGAGTAGGATACCGTTATCGGGTTACTGTGCACAAACTGCTTTTCATACTTGGTAATGCATATTAAAGAGTTGAGTGGTGCAAAGAGGACAGGCTATGGACTACTGAGCATTTGGTAAATGTGATATGGTCAACTAAATCATCCTTCACAATGTTCTCAACAAATGGATGAATGAATGAGTGCTCATTTCCAACAGAGAAGGGGTCTGATTTTACGTTGAGAGCCACATTCTCCTGGCTTGGTTTGGGTTTACTCATCCTCTCAGGAGATAAATGCCACTTAATGGGTGAAGTGATCATCTTCACCTTTCTTTCCTGCCAGGATCATTCCCTTCCAGAATGATGATGAACCTTGCCAAAGCATGTGGTCACCCAATGGTGTGATGAGCCTGACACTGATGTTATCCAAGTATTATGGCCTTCTCAGTGCCTAGATCTGAACCCATTCAAGCATGGGATATTCTGAAAATGCCAGAGGTGGTGTTTTCAACCTCCATCAACCAGTTGACTTTATGGAAGAATGGTGGCGCATCCTTCCTGCAGAATTCCAGATATTGGTAGATTACTATGCCACAAAGCACACAGGCCATACTGGATGCACATGGTGGCCCAAAGCCATATTGCATGACTTACACTGATACATTTTTTTTGCCCACTACTTGTACAGTCATAAAGGTTCATATAAGATACAACTGATTAAAAAAAACCAATTACCTCACTGACAGCTGAATTCAACACCATTTTTATGTGCGCTATCACCAATGTCTTTGACATTACTTTTGCGGAAGTAACTGAACATGCCTTAAAACATTCAGCATGTTTGGGCCTTTATAGATCTCAAAAATAATTCACATACAAAGTTTATAGAAAAAACCTTTGGTAACAGTCCAATGACTGTTTTTAGCAGTCCTACTTTTTCCACCTACTATCCTCAGTAGGGCCAGTCTTAAAATAAGTACAAACCATTGCCCTATATAGCTGTGAAATTTTGAATGCACTTATGAAATATAGCTTAATTTCACATTTAATTAAGAAGATGATCCACAAAATATTAAGTATAAGGCATGTGAGACACAACAGCAGTAGTTACACAATTGTAAGCAGCATTTACTAGAGCCAAAGGCCTGAAACACAAAAAAAGTTTGTGTTTTACATTTAAAACTTTAAATGCCCTATGGGATAAACAATCAGTTCTGTACCAACTCTCAGTTTCTCGTATCAGCTTGCTCTCCAAGCAAACTCCTCCCTGCTAAGACATTTGCTATGTTTTGGAGCTCGTGACCAGCAAAGAGCAAAGCTGGCCAGGTATCTTGGCTGGACAGACTTACCAACAGTGTGGAAACAAGATGAAGGTTAGATATAGTTATGTAAAACCACTGTGCATTTATGTCAGAACAGCCTTGAAGTAATGAATACATGACCACTGCAAAGTACACTTCTTTAAGAGTCCTTTACAACACCCATGAGCTTTAAACAATTCCAGATAAATATACAGGGAGTCATTATGCACTGGAATATTCCTGGAGTACTTAAAAATATAGAGTTACTCTGCATTCTCATTAACCAGTATTATCTTTAGAACATTCTATAAAGGAAACACCACCAGCTGTAAAGAACAGAACTGTCAGTTAAGTGTTAAATGTGGCGTTTCAGTTTTGGTTTGACTTTTGCAAAGGGCAATTAGAAATAAACTGTTTGAAAATAGTTGTTAATTTAACCACCTCTCAACAGAAACAGTGACACGACGACATTACACCTACTTTACCTTCTTAGGTTATGAATAAGAGAAAACGATCGATCATAGTATGCATGTACGGCATTTTTGACATGTAACATTTTCCAAGTCAAAGTAAAATATGCAAAAAAAGTAAAAGTTGGTTCACGGGAAGAGGTCACCACAACCTTCAACGATTTAAGGAGCTTTCATTAACTCTTTTTGTTCTAAATCGCACTCACGAATCTGTTAATTAATATTAAAACGTATATATATTGCAGATTTATTAAAAACGTCATATGAAATTGAGTAGGTACATGAACCATCTCATTAAAACAAAATTCTGAGTTGTATAGCAAAGCCTTTGATAAAAAAAAACATAAAATAGATACACGATAATGACTTATTTAAACTTCCAAATACGAAATCTTCTAGATTAGAAATTCGCTTGATAGCCACATAGTTTTAGGTACAGGCCAAAAGATACAACAGGCCCCGCTACTTTTCAAAAACCTAAAAACCTTGCTATATCGTGGTCAGGTCTCACAGAGAAAATAAGTAAAGTTTCACACAAACAACAGATGAAAAGACTCATGAACAGCAAAAATAAAGGGGAAAAAACTAAAGGATTTTTCACTGACTTTCAACTAGGCCCAACTTTACATCCTCGGTACTCGAGTGCACTGACAACTCACCATTGATGCTGACAGAGACGGCGGGCCCAGTTCTTGGGCTCTGCCCGTTTAAGGACTCCCGGCACAGGAATGGTTTCTTTAGATCCTGCAGCACCTTATCGGCCTTGAGGACAACAACACCTGGGGCGAGCGGTTTAAGCTGCCCGGCCACAGCATAAGAAGTTGCCTGCAAGTACGGGGAGAAAGCCCCGGTGCGAGCAGCGAGAGACAACATCTTGTCGGCTTTCAAAATCCTCAGTCTCGGTCACAGCGACCTTCTCCAGGGCGAAGGGAAACAGGAAAAGAGCGTGTGACGTCACCACGTGACTGACGTACCTACGACCAATACTTCACAGGGAAGTTATATGCAAATGTATTTCATAATAATAGCTGGTTTAAAAATGTTTAATCGTGTTGTTTAAAATACATATTTTGAACAATGAAATCTTCCAGGCTTTTAACCTTAAGCACACATATATTATTTTATTCGCACCAACGTTTTGCAATTATTTGACAAAATAATTATTTTGGATAATTCAACCCAAGAAAGAAAAAAATAAATGTCTTTTCTCAAATAAAATCAAAGATAATTAAGAAACACGTTATCTGATGCGTCAAAGTTACATAAAAAGTAAAAATGTTCACTGTCTACTGAGAAACACGTTTTTAATCCATCTATTCATTTCATCTGTCCTGGCAAGGAAGGGGTGCAAGGCAAGACAGTCCCTGGACGAGAAGCCAGTCGATCGGAATGGCACTCACAGACACAAACACGCTCACATTCACCAGGGGCAATTTGTGCAGAAGCCAATTAATCTAGTATGTCTTTGGACTATAGGAGGAAACCAGAGCACCTCGCAAACATAGAAAGAACATGCAAACAGCACCCCAGGAATTGAACTTGGAGACCCAATGAGGCAACAATGCAAACCACTGCACCACCTTGCCACCACAGACAAATTTTTAATCGTTGTCTTAAATTGTTATTAATCAATCATTTGTCATTATACTACCCTCTTGGAAGAAATAAACATCAAATAATTAGAGTTGCAAAGGCAATACAGTCTTTCTCCTCCTCCTTGCATGCATATCATATTGTAACGCAACGGGGGCTCAGGCGGGCGCCCTTGCCGCATCTGGTCGGCCCCATCCCGACTGGAGGCTCGAACCCGGGACTTCCGCGTCTCTCTGCAGCGACCTAGCCCCGTGAGCTAAAGAGAGATCTCTCCACAGCCCAGAAGCTGTGGTCCTGCTATCACAGGGAAGGGCGGTGACGTCACCCGCTCTGGTACGCCGGCTCTTACACACACTGCTTGTCGGCCGTAAGCGTTACACTCTCCCCCGCTTAAATCGCCGTCCCCGGCGAAGGGCTATCCCACCCCGCTCTGACACCAATGTAACGCAACGGGAGCTCAGGCGGGCGCCCTTGCCGCATCTGGTCGGCCTCATCCCGACTGGAGGTTCGAACCCGGGACTTCCGCGTCTCTCTGCAGCGACCTAGCCCCGTAAGCTAAAGAGAGATCTCTCCACAGCCCAGTAGCTGTGGTCCTGCTATCACAGGGAAGGGCGGTGACGTCACCCGCTCTGGTACACCGGCTCTTACACACAGTGCTTGTCGGCCGTAAGCGTTACAATATTGAGATCTGTGAATGAACATTTCCATCTGGATTGCACTTTATAATCTTTAATGAGATAGTCATTCCGACTATATTACATATATTGAACATACAGTATTGATATTGAATATATTTCTTTCTCTTGTTTTTACAGATCCTTCTTCCTTCTTTCTTTCCAGATCCTGGCAATTGCAGTACCATGGAAAACAGGACTGGATTTAACTCGGACAATTTCCACCTGACGACACAGACTGCATGTAATTTAGGACTTGCTGTGGGTTACAACACAGAATATATCCCTTTTTTTCTGGCTTAGCTCAAAGGACACATGGAGGCAAGGCAGACTCACCAGGTCCCTAGGCAGCACAATACAACTGGGACTCAAAACTCTCACTTTGTAACTCTCACTTTATTTGACCACGACAGACCCAGGAGGGCAGGATAACAGACTTCTGGAATTTGCGGAAACTGCTCACAATCCATCATAATTAATGTACCACAAACCCCTTGCCTGTAGTGGGGGGAGCAACTGTTGTGTTTGGGACCCCCAGAGATTTATTTTTTCCCCACTGGAAAGCTGTGCGTTCCTTTTCTCCCAATGGTAAACTGTTGCTGTACAGTATACAGTTATATTGTTAACTACTGTAGAAATCTGTGAAACTCTGTGGCAATGTGTAGTGATGGGAGCTATACCAAGTACAATGAATGATTGATTTTACGAAATGTAAGCTAGTAAGCTATTACATAGCCTACACACAGCTTTGTATCATGTACATCATGCCTGTACTTTTATACTGTAAGTTGTTCTGTAAGGTCAGTTAGTGTGGCACACACAATTCCTTGCTGTAAAACATGAATCTAAGAGACCTGAGAGAAAAAAAGCTCAAGTAAAGGTTTATTCTATGCTGAAAAGAGAAGAAAATAAACACAGCATTTTGGCTGTGGAGGTGGGATGATTCTCATTCCGAACACGTGTGACACACTGTAAAAGAATGGAAGAATACAAGGAAAACTAAAACAAGGTGTAATGAGGGTGACAAAGGAAATAATATATAAATGTGACCCAATTCAATAAAAGAAAGTTGGTAATGTCAGTGTTATATAAAGAGAGTCAATATTAGAATTTTGTTTTATTCACTTTCAGAGGCTTAAGTGTCTTCCAATCTAAGGCTTAAAACTCTTCTAATTATATGAAATTTCCTTTGTATTAATGCTGTACTACAAATACAGTATATTTTTGATTGTGTATTTAAATGCATCATTGTTTTAAGTTGAACTTTTTGCTATGTACATTTTTAATTTCAGAAGAATGCAAGAAAGGTTACAAAGAAGTGGAAGCTATGTTTGTTAGCCACCTAGGTTGTTAGGTTTTTTGTAACTGATTGCCTCAGATATCTCATCCAGCTGTTTCTTGAAAGAATCCAGGGTATCATCTTTAAGTAGCTTGTTCTGTGGTCCCACAATTCTTAGTGAAAAGAAACACCTTCTGTTCTCGTGTTTCTGTTCACTGGCTAAAGTAGTAACACAAATACATCAAGGAACTTGGGGCAGTTGGCAGGCCTTTAATCACTAAAGTTTTGCTGCATTCTGACCTGGTGATACCAGCACAATTTATATCACCCCATCTACTGGGTCATAACCCTAATCAGCTCTACTGGAATGAAATGAGTTGAAACTGGCTAGTGAGCCTAAGTCTAAGAAGTCTGTGGAGAGGGGGGGACTTCCTTTTTTAAAATGTGCTTCAACAATATTTTGAAGCAAAAAATAAAGGTTAAAACATAGGTTCAGCATTGATAGGAATGCAATGCACTGGAAGAAAAATAATTCCAGAAAGACATGTGAGTAATATGAATGTAAGTAAAAAAAAATGTTCCTTTATACACAGTGTTTTTCTGGAGAATATAAAAGCTAAAAATAGAGACAGCTAATGGAGCTTATGTGCAAACCTCTTGTTAGGCCTTTCAACCTCGTTTCATTTTTTTGCATCTTTGAAGTATAGTACCTGCTGAACGTCATACAGGATGGAGAAAATCTTTTATTATTCTCCGGTTGTGAGAGCTGTTGAGTACAGGATATTTAATCTTTACCTGTGGGTTCACTGACAGATATTTTAACATCTTCTATTACCTAATGTGAAAAAATAGATCTTAATTTCAAATCATGTTTGGCACAGTCCTCCCAGACACTGGATAAAATATTTACAGGCACTGGTTTTCCCTGTCTCTTTTCAGCTCACTATTAAAGAACTGTTCCTGCTGTAGTGTAGATAATACTTCTGGATTTCAACAGCTTCTTGTATTGCAGTATCTTTGTTCTTTGCAGAGCTTTCATGGGGAATTATATCATACATTTCAAAATGTACAACATGCAAAATTCAATTGTATGTCTTGCTCTGAATATTTTATAGTGCATTTAGAATGTAGGTTAAATTACATATTATACCTAGATGTCTTACAAACTTCATCTAAGGTATAAAAGTAATGGAATGAGCAATTGGATACAAGCCCACTTTTATACAATGTTCGATTGCAGGTGCAGAATATTGCAATGTATTGTCTAAAAACATGGTAAAACAAATTAGAATTATTTGGCTGATCTAAATGAGCAGCCTTAGATTAAAATGTCATATTGGAAAGTCTAGATTGAAGGTAGGATGCATCAATTCCATGTGCTTCTGACGTGTGACTTGCAGCTGTGGTTCTGATTTTCCAAGTATTGCCTTTAGAATAACCGTACACTAAGAAAATTACTCATCAATTCATGAAGAAGATAGCATTTTGCGCTGATAATATAGCTTGATAGAAGTTTTTTTCCCCACATGAAATTCTTTTATGCACTCACAAGTAACCACTGATCTGCAAGTGTATCAGTTTAAATTACCTCATTAATCCTGTCAGTCAACAACAGCAGCTAATGATCATTTCTACATCTTGAGGAGCAAGAGTGTTAAGGTCGTATTTGTGGGCAGAATGCCACTGAATAAGCGACGACTAAGGTGTACAGATGTGGCTTGATCAAGGAAAAAGATGTTCTTTGCCATGTTTTTCCTTTCTTTCATTTCTGAGTTATCAAGATGCTATTGTGATACACCCCCTTCCAGCAGCATCCTTCATAAATCTTTTATCTGTGTAATTACACTTTGAACTTATCACTGACATATCCAATGAAGAAGCTCCATAGTTCATCAAAAATCGAAACTTTTCCTGGAACATTATCAAAATTATTAACAATGAAATCACCACAGATAGTCAAAATGACAAGGATAGCAAATGATTACAATAAACTCTTCAGTATTGTGCTTATTTTAGTCACATTGAAATGTCCAGTTGCTATCTCACGTTAGGGGAGACATCTGACAGACTCTGCTTTTTTATTTTGTAATTAATTGCCACTGTATTTTTTAGAAGCATCCACAGCAATTGTCCAGTTAATGTTACCCTTTATAGATTGTCTTTATACTGTATAAGTAAAGCCTGAAATTGTATATCAAGCCTGAAACAGGCTCAATGAGACTTCAATACAAGTAAGTTTCCTTCACTTATTTTCTTGTTATTTTATCGTGTCTTTTACAATGCGATCTGCATAGCAGGAGATACAGGCTTTAAAGAAATGAACAAAAGTTCCTCCTTTTCTCTTCAGTTTCCTTTAATTTGTCTTACCATAGTTTAAATGTAGAATTTGTTCAAATGTAGTGTCACTATAGTGTTTTTTACAACATATTTGTTGCATTTTAAGAAAGATTTGTCTGACAAGATGGTGTGTTAAGGTACCAGGCTTTTCTTTTCTAAGCTTGTTGCATGTCTGCCCATTCTATCTTCATAAAGCATATCCTTAGAACTCTTAAATAGCTATGAGTGACTGAAATCAAGACTGTCAAATCACAAACACTCAGTTCAGTTGTGTAAGTTTTTATTCATACTATGACAATAGAAATGAAAAAGTATAAGACCTGGAAATTATACGCCTAAACAAAACAAATATATAAAAATGCATAATTAAAGTCAAAAGTCTGTATTTTTATGAACTTTGTAGCATAAAGTAAATAACGTTTAATTAGAAAAAGTAAAATTAGTCAAATAGCTGCATGTTCATCAGTGTAACATATGGGCACAGGTGAACTCTGTGACTTAAGATGATTAAATTCACACCCACATAGAAATAATCTAAATAATTATTTCTGAATGAAGGGAGTGAATGTTGTAAGAAATTAAAGGCATTTCAAGAAAACAAACGTTTTAGTGTTTGACATATTTTTTTTATTTCAACAGTTGAAAAAGTAAACTTTTCCAGTTAGCAGCTTTCAGTAGAAGGTAGCCAATGTCTACAATGCAGAGCTTCTTCCTTGCTCAGTTTACACTATCCTGCATGTCTGAGTTTCATGCTTCAGTTTGTTCCTGCTCTATAAGTTTCTGTTTTTTTTGAGCAAACTCCTTTTTTTATTATTCCCACCCAATTTTGGAATTGCCACCTGTGTACTTTTCACATCATGGTTCAAAAAGGCTTGGAGGAGAGATGCTGTGAGGCCCTTCAGTCATAGTCAGACAATGAGGTTGGGGGAATGGTTACCTTCTTCATGGGAATCAAGCCTAGGAAGACAATATAGAAAAGCCACTCCGAAAATGCTTTTGCTCTAGTCTAAAAGCTAATTGTTCAATAGCATTTCCTAAGAACCTATTGAATTTGTACATTCCATGGAAATATTGGATTGGAAAAGAAACTGAAACAAATTAATTATATTTGCTTAATTTGGAATGTGTCTAATGTGGAAGGAAGTCAACTGATCTGCATATTTTCTTCCTTTAAATTGTGAAGGTATTATTAGGGTTAAACATAACTATTCTGCTCCAACTTAGGAAAAACATCCTCTATTGTATTTCAGATAAATGCCACCTCATTATTGAAATAATTAGTGCTTTAATTTAACAACTACTTCTTTAGCACTTAATGAAGTAAAGAATACGATTTTTGTGTTAATATACTGTAGTAATCCTTGAAAGGTACACCAAGGAAGCAATGAAAGTTCGAAAGAGCCTTATAAATCATTGTGGAAAGGCGTCGAAGTGTCTTCGAACATCTGGGAAAAAAGTCAATGAATCTCTGAAATACAACTCTACAAAGTAATTCTGTACCCCCTTTCCTGAAAACAAAAGGCACAAGTACAGGCATTTAATTAAAGTACACTAGGGAAAGCCTACTTTACTGTGCCATTCGCAGCTCCAACATAAGGTAATTTATAACCCAAGCAAGCAGAGAAAAGTCCACATAACAAGAACAGCCAAACAAAATGCAAAACAACACTCTTTTGTCTCATGTAATGAAACAAAGGTACTTGGGCACAGCAATCAATTTCCCTTAAGATTGGTATTTAAGTGCTGTGGTACCCAATAAAAGCTCATTTGTTTCTTTTTCATTGTTAGTGTCAACAATACCTCCTCTGTACATTTGAAAGTCTGCTTAGATGGTAACTAAAGTAGAAGACAGGTCTTTATTTAATCTGGTTTCCTCAGATATTATTAATTCTATTAGTAGGTGTAGTCATTTCAGAAATGTTGATAGTAACTGCATTGTTAATTTAAGTTTTTAGAACACAGAGGCCTTTCAGCAAATCTAAAACATATTAACACAATATGAACTGACCCTCAGAATTTATTCATCTTGATTACAGGTACTTCTAGTACTTAAAATACCCTACTTTTGCTTTGTGTTTGCTAATACTGTTTAAAACAGAGTTTTGTTGTTCTGATACCTGAGGAATGTTGTTGATTTAACCATTTGGGATACTGATTTTTAGCTTTTGATTTATTCCCTTTTAGTATAAATTCATTCTGTGCATCAAGCAGAATCTATTTAAACTGTTGCCATCCATTTCCTTCTGATCTCATATTTAACCTGTACTGGTTATTTCTCTAAAACTGTATCTCATTTCAGCTTCAAGAAATGTCCAAAATCCAAATGTGGAAATTACAGAGAGATCTGTTTGTGTCTACTGTAGGCAAGATCTTTACAAGAATTTTCCCAAAACATCTGATACCTCTTGCTGAACAGTGTCTCCCAGAAGTCCAGTATGGGTTCAGACCCTCAGAGCTGCAATCAACAAGATTTCTACAACCTGTCAACCTGTCAATTACCGTGTCTGAGGCAACACCAACCTATTTACATAGCATTCTTTACTTCACAAAGAAACTCCTGAAGTATTGATGTTCTCCAAAATTAATTTTGGACTATACTAATCTAATTGTACTAGAGTACAATAGGGATCACAAGCACATAATGGCTATCACTCATACCCCAGGTGGGTGATGCAGTTCAGTGATGGGTAAAATGGTCTACTCCTCCATACTCCTGCATATAAAGCACTTTGGGACCTTTTTAGAAAAGTGCTATATAAATGCAATCACTATTTTAATTTTTTCCATAAAGAAGTCTGATATGTACAAAATGTTACTTTCTGCACCTTTTTGTCTCATTTATTTCACAGGTGAGGTATTTTATTAAGGGCTTAGGTTATTAATACTGTAAAGTACAATGCAGAACACTGCTGTCTAAGCTGATAAATAATACATTAAAAATCCCAAAGCTCTTCCTTTACACCAACAGGCACTCTAATCTTAACTGTCTGTAATTCAAATAAGGAATAAAACACTTTAAATATTTGTCCTTTGCAGAACAATCTTTCAGACTAGATGAACTCTTAAACTCTGTCAACATTATTTAATTCACACCAAAAAGAGATGGCATTTACAGTAAGTCTAAGGCATTCTTTTTTATTGTACTTTTTCATGCAAATTAAAGATGCTTTATTTTAGTTCACTCGTGACCAAATAAGGCAGTTGTTAGTGCAGTGGTTTAAAAAAAAAGTAAAAAGTTCAACTTTAAAACGTAAAAATTAAAAATCTTTAAAAAATTCCAGCTAGGCTAAATTCACATAACAAAATACTACCTAGTCAATGCTTAGTATTCAAAACATTTTGTACTCTAGGGAGTGATTGCATTCAAATGATTATGTTCATCAGTCAGAATCTCCCTTATTAATTTTTTCCCATTGAAAAAGAGCATGGGGCTTTCATGCATATTATACAAGATTTAAATATTGCATTTGACCAACCAATGGCAATAATTTCCCTTATTAATCTTATTCTTAAACTTTTATGACGGCATGTTAGGGTGGTCAAGATTTTTTAGATTTCCCCAGCTTATCAAATGGAGCAATAATAATACACTTTGCATAGAAGTGTTTTGAATGTCAACCCTTGAATGGATAACAAATAGTCCTGTCCACTAAAAAAAGGCTTCCTCTTAAATATAAGGTTATAATTGCCCTCAAGGATGGAGGACTGAGCATTTATGACAATTCCAAAACCAGGCCAGCTCCTACTCAGCCTCTTTCATTTCCTCACAAGGGAAAAGTGAGTTTATTTTATCTCTGTTATTTCTTTTATCTGTACCATCTTTTTTCGAGTGTGTTCTGTACTGTATACAGTGCCTTGCGAAAGTATTCGGCCCCCTTGAACTTTTCAACCTTTTGCCACATTTCAGGCTTCAAACATAAAGATATAATTTTTTTATTTTATGTGAAGAATCACCAACAAGTGGGACACAATTGTGAAGTGGAACGAAATCTATTGGATTTTTGAAACTTTTTTAACTAATAAAAAAATGAAAAGTGGGGCGTGCAAAATTATTCGGCCCCTTTACTTTCAGTGCAGCAAACTCACTCCAGAAGTTCAGCGAGGATCTCTGAATGATCCAATGTTGTCCTAAATGACTGATGGTGATAAATAGAATCCACCTGTGTGTAATCAAGTCTCTGTATAAATGCACCTGCTCTGTGATAGTCTCAAGGTTCTGTTGAAAGCGCAGAGAGCATCATGAAGACCAAGGAACACACCAGGCAGGTCCGTAATACTGTTGTGGAGAAGTTTAAAGCCGGATTTGGATACAAAAAGATTTCCCAAGCTTCAAACATCCCAAGGAGCACTGTGCAAGCGATCATCTTGAAATGGAAGGAGTATCAGACCACTGCAAATCTACCAAGACCTGGCCGTCCCTCTAAACTTTCAGCTCAGACAAGGAGAAGACTGATCAGAGATGCAGCCAAGAGGCCCATGATCACTCTGGATGAACTGCAGAGAACTACAGCTGAGGTGGGAGAGTCTGTCCATAGGACAACAATCAGTCTTACACTGCACAAATCTGGCCTTTATGGAAGAGTGGCAAGAAGAAAGCCATTTCTCAAAGATATCCATAAAAAGTCTCGTCTAAAGTTTGCCACAAGCCACCTGGGAGACACCCCAAACATGTGGAAGAAGGTGCTCTGGTCAGATGAAACCAAAATCGAACTTTTTGGCCACAATGCAAAACGATATGTTTGGCGTAAAAGCAACACAGCTCATCACCCTCAACACACCATCCCCACTGTCAAACATGGTGGTGGCAGCATCATGGTTTGGGCCTGCTTTTCTTCAGCAGGGACAGGGAAGATGGTTAAAATTGAGGGGAAGATGGATGCAGCCAAATACAGGACCATTCTGGATGAAAACCTGTTGGAGTCTGCAAAAGACCTGAAACTGGGACGGAGATTTATCTTCCAACAAGACAATGATCCCAAACATACAGCAAAATCTACAAAGGAATGGTTCACAAATAAACGTATCCAGGTGTTTGAATGGCCAAGTCAAAGTCCAGACCTGAATCCAATCGAGAATCTGTGGAAAGAGCTGAAAACTGCTGTTCACAAACGCTCTCCATCCAACCTCACTGAGCTCGAGCTGTTTTGCAAGGAAGAATGGGCAAGAATTTCAGTCTCTCGATGTGCAAAACTGATAGAGACATACCCCAAGCGACTTGCAGCTGTAATCGCAGCAAAAGGTGGCTCTACAAAGTATTAACGCAAGGGGGGCCGAATAATTTTGCACGCCCCCCTTTTCATTTTTTTATTAGTTAAAAAAGTTTCAAAAATCCAATAGATTTCGTTCCACTTCACAATTGTGTCCCACTTGTTGGTGATTCTTCACATAAAATAAAAAATTTATATCTTTATGTTTGAAGCCTGAAATGTGGCAAAAGGTTGAAAAGTTCAAGGGGGCCGAATACTTTCGCAAGGCACTGTATATTCATATGTAATCTTGATGTTTTTTCTTCCCTAGAATATACCACACTCTGTACTAGAGCTGTGCCAGAATGCTCTTTAAGTGTTACCATTTATCTAGCACATGTTTATATTTTACTGTACTGTATGTCAGTTTTCCCTTTCCCTGTGTATTCTGTCCTTAAAACAAGGTATATAAAAACTTGTTCTCCTTGTTCACTTAAACATTCTCTTTTAAGAAAATAAGATATCTGTTTTTCTTGAACCTCAAGAGCTAAGGCTAAGAGTTAAGAGCTGAAGGTGCCTTCCTGTTGTTTCCCTTGTTTGATGCCTTATGTTTCTTTATTTACAGGTCTGGTTGCTTCAGCAATGCCCTCTTCCTCCCCCCGTTTAAAAAAAGAGACCTTTTGTCATTTTCTTCTGAGGGACATACTCCTGTTGCTTGCTCTGCTGCTCCTACTATTTCTTTTTTCTTATCTTTCAGCACAAGGAGAGAGAGGACAGCAGCCTACACTGCAGTTTCCTCCGAAGTTTTCAATATGTTTTTGTCTGCTTCCATGTTTTGTGTTGCAGTGGGTTTGTTGCTCTGTGCTCCTCACCTCTGTTCCCCTGCACACTCAGTTTCAGAGCTTTCTGCCTCTGTTTACTGTATTTTAGTGCCTCTGTACTCCACTCCCCCTCCCCTCCTTGTACCTTTCGATGCCTCCTTGCACCTTTCTATCTCTATACTGTCCCAAGGCACTTTGTACAACTCTATGTATAGTGTGCCTTAGTGCACCTTTTTGAATATTGTGTGGTTCTGTGCACCTTTGTGTTCCTTATTGACAGGCCACTGGCTTCTGTCTAAGGTATTCCTGGTTATCTTTCTCTTGCCTGGAGGTCTTCAAAACCTGGGGAGAATGGTGAGAACATTTCAGTACATTGTGCTAACAGCCTGCTTGCTCATTCTTCAAGTTGCCAATTAATACTTGCTTATTAATTGGCAACTTGCTTCTTTTGGCAAGTGCCAAAAGAAAAGAAAATAGGGCAAGGGAAAGGGAGTTACATCTTGTGTACTCTGTATTTAGCAGCTGTTTTCTAAAGCACTCCAGGTTGGTCTTTGTACTATCCAGAGTGTGAATTCTAAAAAATAGAAAAAGGAGAAGAAACCAAATTTACATCACTGTTCTATCGTGGTGTTGTTGTATTATGCATCTTTGTTGAAAAGTCTCTGGTTTGTGTCACTTTAAAAGCTCACAATGTTGATAGTATTGTTTGAATTATCTTAAGTGCTTCTTATACCTGTAACACTTCTGATTCTTCTATGTTATTACTATTTAATGCAGAACCTTCCTTTCTTAGCCTGAGGCTGATTTCTTGTTGTTAAATTGTTCTTGGTAAACAACTGACTGAAATATTCATTTAATACAGAACTCACTTTCCTTTCATAATGTAGAAGATTCCCATTATTATTCTGAATGTCTTTTTACATCATTTTTTACTGTTCCTTTGGTGTCATAACAGTAAAAGTAAATTATTCATTTTAGCTCCCAAACAACGCCTGTAGTCAACATGTATAATGTAAGGAAGGTATTGAACGTTATCACATGCAAGATACTGTACTTTTTAATAAAGTCTGTCTGATCATGTTGAATTAATTTGGACATATGGTATTATGCCATTATGAAGACACTTTAGCATATAGCTTGGCATCTAAGTAAATCAGTGAAATGGGCCAACAGTTTGCACAAAGTACAGCATCTTTCTTTTTCCCAATAATAGGCATACAGTATAAGAGCAGTATTAAAACCCCTCAAGAAAAACCCTGAATGTCTATGAGTATTCTGACAAGCAAGAAAGGATTTAATTGCGGCCAAAAAGGCAGATCAAATTCAGGAGAGACACCATCAATGCCAAGAGATTTATTTTTTGGCATGCCCTGAACTTCCTCCTTTACCTCAGTCAGGGATATAGGCTTCTCCAACACAGCTGTCTCTAAGGAAAGAACACTATGTAAATGAAGAGACTGGGAAATTCTTGTATATTTCCACAATTTTAAATTATAGTTGAAATTAAAACATATGTGTGGTTTATCTACATGGACAATGTCAGTAATATCCCCAGAGCTGATCTAATTGTTTTTAACTAATTTTACATTATAAATTCTACATAAATCTACAGAAGGTTCTATCATAGTGGCCTGAGACAGTTCTTGAAAAAGTTCCAGTTTCCAACTCAGTGGTTTTCCTGCGATGGAAAATGACAGACACCACATTTAGACCCTACCCTTAAGAAAGATGGCTTTAGGGTTACGAGCATAGAAGATTTAGTCACTAAAAGGTGCAGAAGGCATAATTACTGTTAAACTATCCCTGCCCCCCTCAATTACTCAATAAAACACAACCAACACTAGCTTTACACAGTATATGCAAGAACAAAAATGTGAAGATATCATTGAGATAGCGCAATTCCTACATTTCATTCCTGCCCTAAAACACAGCCATGCCTCAAAAATTTTCTAAGTCTTGCGGATCTCCTAACCCTAACCCTAGCTTTAGGTTTGCAGTTAGGGTTAGAGTTAGGGTTCAGACTGTCTTCCAAAAAATAATGCAGTCTTTCAATCATTTCAGTAGTAAATAAGCCCCAGTGAATCAAACTATTCATCTCTAAAGCCTAAGCAACCCTTCCGATACATAGATAATGTATCAATGATTGTAAAATTCTGTTTATTAACGAGAATTAATTTATAGCAAATTTGAAGGTGAGCAACATTCACAATGAGCATGGTGTAAAGTTAAATAGGTTAAGAAAAGGAATATCCAATACATTTTGGTTGTATCTGTTAAATTCAAAGTGCATTCAATTCTGTATGCAAGAATTTGAAAGGTATAATCACTTCTTTTCAAGCGTTTGCTTTGAGGGCAATTTAGACAATATCCACGTTTAGGGCAATTCGGTGTATGGAGCCATATAGGCAAGAAAAAAATGTGAAGATATCATTGAGATAGCACAATTCCTACATTTCATTCCTGCCCTAAAACACAGCCATGCCATCAAAAATTCTCTAAGTCTTGCGGATCTCCTAACCCTAACCCTAGCTTTAGGTTTGCAGTTAGGGTTAGAGTTAGGGTTCAGACTGTCTTCCAACAAATAATGCAGTCTTTCAATCATTTCAGTAGTATATAGGCCCCAGTGAATCAAATTATTCATCTCTAAAGACTAAGCAACCTTGCTGTTCCATAGACAATGTATCAACAACTGTAAAATTCTGTTTATTAACGAGAATTAATTTATAGCAAATTTGAAGGTGAGCAACATTCACAATGAGCATGGTGTAAAGTTAAATAGGTTAAGAAAAGGAATATCCAGTACATTCTTGTTTGAATTTGTTAAATTCAAAGTGCATTCAATTGTGTATGCAAGAATTTGAAAGGTATAAACACTTCTTTTCAAGCTCTTGCTTTGAGGGCAATTTAGACAATATCCACGTTTAGGGCAATACGGTGTATGGAGCCATATAGGCAAGAAAAAAATGTGAAGATATCATTGAGATCGCACAATTCCTACATTTCATTCCTGCCCTAAAAAACAGCCATGCCATCAAAAATTCTTTAAGTCTTGCAGATCTCCTAACCCTAGCTTTAGGTTTGCGATTAGGGTTAGAGTTAGGGTTCAGACTGTCTTCCATCAATGAATACAGACTTCCAATCATTTCAGTAGAAAATAAACCCCATTGAATCAAACTATTCATCTCTAAAGCCTAAGCAACCCTTCCAATCCATAGATAATGTATCAACGATTGTAAAATACTGTTAATTTACAAGAATTCATTTATAGCAAATTTGAAGGTGAGCAACATTCACAATGAGCATGGTGTAAAGTTAAATAGGATAAGAAAAGGAATATCCAATACATTTTGGTTGTATCTTTAAATTCAAAGTGCATTCAATTCTGTATGCAAGAATTTGAAAGGTATAATCACTTCTTTTCAAGCGTTTGCTTTGAGGGCAATTTAGACAATATCCACGTTTAGGGCAATACAGTGTATGGAGCCATATAGGCAAGAAAAAAATGTGAAGATATCATTGAGATAGCACAATTCCTACATTTCATTCCTGCCCTAAAACACAGCAATGCCATCAAAAATTCTCTAAGTCTTGCGGATCTCTTAACCCTAACCCTAGCTTTAGGTTTGCAGTTAGGGTTAGAGTTAGGGTTCAGACTGTCTTCCAACAAATAATGCAGTCTTTCAATCATTTCAGTAGTAAATAAGCCCCAGTGAATCAAATTATTCATCTCTAAAGACTAAGCAACCTTGCTGTTCCATAGACAATGTATCAACAACTGTAAAATTCTGTTTATTAACGAGAATTAATTTATAGCAAATTTGAAGGTGATCAACATTCACAATGAGCATGGTGTAAAGTGAAACAGGTTAAGAAAAGGAATATCCAGTACATTCTTGTTTGAATTTGTTAAATTCAAAGTGCATTCAATTGTGTATGCAAGAATTTGAAAGGTATAATCACTTCTTTTCAAGCTTTTGCTTTGAGGGCAACTTAGACAATATCCACGTTTAGGGCAATTCGGTGTATGGAGCCATATAGGCAAGAAAAAAATGTGAAGATATCATTGAGATAGCACAATTCTTACATTTCATTCCTGCCCTAAAACACAGCCATGCCATCAAAAATTCTTTAAGTCTTGCAGATCTCCTAACCCTAGCTTTAGGTTTGCGGTTATGGTTAGAGTTAGGGTTCAGACTGTCTTCCATCAATGAATACAGACTTCCAATCATTTCAGTAGAAAATAGACCCCATTGAATCAAACTATTCATCTCTAAAGCCTAAGCAACCCTTCTGATCCATAGATAATGTATCAACGATTGTAAAATACTGTTTATTTACAAGAATTCATTTATAGCAAATTTGAAGGTGAGCAACATTCACAATGAGCATGGTGTAAAGTTAAATAGGATAAGAAAAGGAATATCCAATACATTTTGGTTGTATCTTTAAATTCAAAGTGCATTCAATTCTGTATGCAAGAATTTGAAAGGTATAATCACTTCTTTTCAAGCGTTTGCTTTGAGGGCAATTTAGACAATATCCACGTTTAGGGCAATACAGTGTATGGAGCCATATAGGCAAGAAAAAAATGTGAAGATATCATTGAGATAGCACAATTCCTACATTTCATTCCTGCCCTTAAACACAGCCATGCCATCAAAAATTCTCTAAGTCTTGCGGATCTCCTAACCCTAACCCTAGCTTTAGGTTTGCAGTTAGGGTTAGAGTTAGGGTTCAGACTGTCTTCCAACAAATAATGCAGTCTTTCAATCATTTCAGTAGTATATAGGCCCCAGTGAATCAAATTATTCATCTCTAAAGACTAAGCAACCTTGCTGTTCCATAGACAATGTATCAACAACTGTAAAATTCTGTTTATTAACGAGAATTAATTTATAGCAAATTTGAAGGTGAGCAACATTCACAATGAGCATGGTGTAAAGTTAAATAGGATAAGAAAAGGAATATCCAATACATTTTGGTTGTATCTTTAAATTCAAAGTGCATTCAATTCTGTATGCAAGAATTTGAAAGGTATAATCATTTCTTTTCAAGCGTTTGCTTTGAGGGCAATTTAGACAATATCCACGTTTAGGGCAATTCGGTGTATGGAGCCATATAGGCAAGAAAAAAATGTGAAGATATCATTAAGATAGCACAATTCCTACATTTCATTCCTGCCCTAAAACACAGCCATGCCATCAACAATTCTCTAAGTCTTGCGGATCTCCTAACCCTAACCCTAGCTTTAGGTTTGCAGTTAGGGTTAGAGTTAGGGTTCAGACTGTCTTCCAACAAATAATGCAGTCTTTCAATCATTTCAGTAGTAAATAAGCCCCAGTGAATCAAACTATTCATCTCTAAAGCCTAAGCAACCCTTCCGATACATAGATAATGTATCAATGATTGTAAAATTCTGTTTATTAACGAGAATTAATTTATAGCAAATTTGAAGGTGAGCAACATTCACAATGAGCATGGTGTAAAGTTAAATAGGTTAAGAAAAGGAATATCCAATACATTTTGGTTGTATCTGTTAAATTCAAAGTGCATTCAATTCTGTATGCAAGAATTTGAAAGGTATAATCACTTCTTTTCAAGCGTTTGCTTTGAGGGCAATTTAGACAATATCCACGTTTAGGGCAATTCGGTGTATGGAGCCATATAGGCAAGAAAAAAATGTGAAGATATCATTGAGATAGCACAATTCCTACATTTCATTCCTGCCCTAAAACACAGCCATGCCATCAAAAATTCTCTAAGTCTTGCGGATCTCCTAACCCTAACCCTAGCTTTAGGTTTGCAGTTAGGGTTAGAGTTAGGGTTCAGACTGTCTTCCAATAATGATAGCAGTCGTCCAATCATTTCAGTAGTAAATAAGCCCCAGTGAATCAAATTATTCATCTATAAAGACTAAGCAACCTAGCCGATCCATAGACAATATATCAACAACTGTCAAATTCTGTTTATTAACGAGAATTAATTTCTAGCAAATTTGAAGGTGAGCAACATTCACAATGAGCATGGTGTAAAGTTGAATAGGTTAAGAAAAGGAATATCCAATGCATTTTGGTTGTATCTGTTAAATTTAAAGTGCATTCAATTCTGTATGCAAGAATTTGAAAGGTATAATCACTTTTTTTCAAGTGTTTGCTTTGAGGGCAATTTAGACAATATCCACGTTTAGGGCAATACAGTGTATGGAGCCATATAGGCAAGAAAAAAATGTGAAGATATCATTGAGATAGCACAATTCCTACATTTCATTCCTGCCCTTAAACACAGCCATGCCATCAAAAATTCTCTAAGTCTTGCGGATCTCCTAACCCTAACCCTAGCTTTAGGTTTGCAGTTAGGGTTAGAGTTAGGGTTCAGACTGTCTTCCAACAAATAATGCAGTCTTTCAATCATTTCAGTAGTATATAGGCCCCAGTGAATCAAATTATTCATCTCTAAAGACTAAGCAACCTTGCTGTTCCATAGACAATGTATCAACAACTGTAAAATTCTGTTTATTAACGAGAATTAATTTATAGCAAATTTGAAGGTGAGCAACATTCACAATGAGCATGGTGTAAAGTTAAATAGGTTAAGAAAAGGAATATCCAGTACATTCTTGTTTGAATTTGTTAAATTCAAAGTGCATTCAATTGTGTATGCAAGAATTTGAAAGGTATAAACACTTCTTTTCAAGCTCTTGCTTTGAGGGCAATTTAGACAATATCCACGTTTAGGGCAATACGGTGTATGGAGCCATATAGGCAAGAAAAAAATGTGAAGATATCATTGAGATCGCACAATTCCTACATTTCATTCCTGCCCTAAAAAACAGCCATGCCATCAAAAATTCTCTAAGTCTTGCGGATCTCCTAACCCTAACCCTAGCGTTAGGTTTGCAGTTAGGGTTAGAGTTAGGGTTCAGACTGTCTTCCAACAAATAATGCATTCTTTCAATCATTTCAGTAGTAAATAGGCCCCAGTGAACCAAATTATTCATCTCTAAAGACTAAGCAACCTTGCCGATCCATAGACAATATATCAACAACTGTAAAATTTTGTTTATTAACGAGAATTCATTTATAGCAAATTTGAAAGTGAGTGACATTTACAATGAGCATGGTTTAAAGTTAAACAGGTTAAGAAAAGGAATATCCAGTACATTCTTGTTTGAATTTGTGAAATTCTAAGTGCATTCAATTCTGTATCCAAGAATTTGAAAGGTATAATCACTTCTTTTCAAGCTTTTGCTTTGAGGGCAATTTAGACAATATCCACGTTTAGGGCAATACAGTGTATGGAGCCATATAGGCAAGAAAAAAATGTGAAGATATCATTGAGATAGCACAATTCCTACATCTCATTCCTGCCCTAAAACACAGCCGTGCCATCAAAAATTCTTTAAGTCTTGCAGATCTCCTAACCCTAGCTTTAGGTTTGCGATTAGGGTTAGAGTTAGGGTTCAGACTGTCTTCCATCAATGAATACAGACTTCCAATCATTTCAGTAGAAAATAGACCCCATTGAATCAAACTATTCATCTCTAAAGCCTAAGCAACCCTTCTGATCCATAGATAATGTATCAACGATTGTAAAATACTGTTTATTTACAAGAATTCATTTATAGCAAATTTGAAGGTGAGCAACATTCACAATGAGCATGGTGTAAAGTTAAATAGGTTAAGAAAAAGAATATCCAATAGATTTTGGTTGTATCTGTTAAATTCAAAGTGCTTTCAATTCTGTATGCAAGAATTTGAAAGGTATAATCACTTCTTTTCAAGCGTTTGCGTTGAGGGCAATTTAGACAATATCCACGTTTAGGGCAATACAGTGTATGGAGCCATATAGGCAAGAAAAAAATGTGAAGATATCATTGAGATAGCACAATTCCTACATTTCATTCCTGCCCTAAAACACAGCCATGCCATCAAAATTCTCTAAGTCTTGCGGATCTCCTAACCCTAACCCTAGCTTTAGGTTTGCAGTTAGGGTTAGAGTTAGGGTTCAGACTGTCTTCCAACAAATAATGCAGTCTTTCAATCATTTCAGTAGTAAATAAGCCCCAGTGAATCAAATTATTCATCTCTAAAGACTAAGCAACCTTGCTGTTCCATAGACAATGTATCAACAACTGTAAAATTCTGTTTATTAACGAGAATTAATTTATAGCAAATTTGAAGGTGATCAACATTCACAATGAGCATGGTGTAAAGTGAAACAGGTTAAGAAAAGGAATATCCAGTACATTCTTGTTTGAATTTGTTAAATTCAAAGTGCATTCAATTCTGTATGCAAGAATTTGAAAGGTATAATCACTTCTTTTCAAGCTTTTGCTTTGAGGGCAATTTAGACAATATCCACGTTTAGGGCAATACGGTGTATGGAGCCATATAGGCAAGAAAAAAATGTGAAGATATCATTGAGATCGCATAATTCTTACATTTCATTCCTGCCCTAAAACACAGCCATGCCATCAAAAATTCTTTAAGTCTTGCAGATCTCCTAACCCTAGCTTTAGGTTTGCGATTAGGGTTAGAGTTAGGGTTCAGACTGTCTTCCATCAATGAATACAGACTTCCAATCATTTCAGTAGAAAATAAACCCCATTGAATCAAACTATTCATCTCTAAAGCCTAAGCAACCCTTCCAATCCATAGATAATGTATCAACGATTGTAAAATACTGTTAATTTACAAGAATTCATTTATAGCAAATTTGAAGGTGAGCAACATTCACAATGAGCATGGTGTAAAGTTAAATAGGATAAGAAAAGGAATATCCAATACATTTTGGTTGTATCTTTAAATTCAAAGTGCATTCAATTCTGTATGCAAGAATTTGAAAGGTATAATCACTTCTTTTCAAGCGTTTGCTTTGAGGGCAATTTAGACAATATCCACGTTTAGGGCAATACAGTGTATGGAGCCATATAGGCAAGAAAAAAATGTGAAGATATCATTGAGATAGCACAATTCCTACATTTCATTCCTGCCCTAAAACACAGCAATGCCATCAAAAATTCTCTAAGTCTTGCGGATCTCTTAACCCTAACCCTAGCTTTAGGTTTGCAGTTAGGGTTAGAGTTAGGGTTCAGACTGTCTTCCAACAAATAATGCAGTCTTTCAATCATTTCAGTAGTAAATAAGCCCCAGTGAATCAAATTATTCATCTCTAAAGACTAAGCAACCTTGCTGTTCCATAGACAATGTATCAACAACTGTAAAATTCTGTTTATTAACGAGAATTAATTTATAGCAAATTTGAAGGTGATCAACATTCACAATGAGCATGGTGTAAAGTGAAACAGGTTAAGAAAAGGAATATCCAGTACATTCTTGTTTGAATTTGTTAAATTCAAAGTGCATTCAATTGTGTATGCAAGAATTTGAAAGGTATAATCACTTCTTTTCAAGCTTTTGCTTTGAGGGCAACTTAGACAATATCCACGTTTAGGGCAATTCGGTGTATGGAGCCATATAGGCAAGAAAAAAATGTGAAGATATCATTGAGATAGCACAATTCTTACATTTCATTCCTGCCCTAAAACACAGCCATGCCATCAAAAATTCTTTAAGTCTTGCAGATCTCCTAACCCTAGCTTTAGGTTTGCGGTTATGGTTAGAGTTAGGGTTCAGACTGTCTTCCATCAATGAATACAGACTTCCAATCATTTCAGTAGAAAATAGACCCCATTGAATCAAACTATTCATCTCTAAAGCCTAAGCAACCCTTCTGATCCATAGATAATGTATCAACGATTGTAAAATACTGTTTATTTACAAGAATTCATTTATAGCAAATTTGAAGGTGAGCAACATTCACAATGAGCATGGTGTAAAGTTAAATAGGATAAGAAAAGGAATATCCAGTACATTCTTGTTTGAATTTGTTAAATTCAAAGTGCATTCAATTGTGTATGCAAGAATTTGAAAGGTATAAACACTTCTTTTCAAGCTCTTGCTTTGAGGGCAATTTAGACAATATCCACGTTTAGGGCAATACGGTGTATGGAGCCATATAGGCAATAAAAAAATGTGAAGATATCATTGAGATAGCACAATTCCTACATTTCATTCCTGCCCTAAAACACAGCCATGCCATCAAAAATTCTCTAAGTCTTGCGGATCTCCTAACCCTAACCCTAGCTTTAGGTTTGCAGTTAGGGTTAGAGTTAGGGTTCAGACTGTCTTCCAACAAATAATGCAGTCTTTCAATCATTTCAGTAGTAAATAAGCCCCAGTGAATCAAATTATTCATCTCTAAAGACTAAGCAACCTTGCTGTTCCATAGACAATGTATCAACAACTGTAAAATTCTGTTTATTAACGAGAATTAATTTATAGCAAATTTGAAGGTGATCAACATTCACAATGAGCATGGTGTAAAGTTAAATAGGATAAGAAAAGGAATATCCAGTACATTCTTGTTTGAATTTGTTAAATTCAAAGTGCATTCAATTGTGTATGCAAGAATTTGAAAGGTATAAACACTTCTTTTCAAGCTCTTGCTTTGAGGGCAATTTAGACAATATCCACGTTTAGGGCAATATGGTGTATGGAGCCATATAGGCAATAAAAAAATGTGAAGATATCATTGAGATAGCACAATTCCTACATTTCATTCCTGCCCTAAAACACAGCCATGCCATCAAAAATTCTCTAAGTCTTGCGGATCTCCTAACCCTAACCCTAGCTTTAGGTTTGCAGTTAGGGTTAGAGTTAGGGTTCAGACTGTCTTCCAACAAATAATGCAGTCTTTCAATCATTTCAGTAGTAAATAAGCCCCAGTGAATCAAATTATTCATCTCTAAAGACTAAGCAACCTTGCTGTTCCATAGACAATGTATCAACAACTGTAAAATTCTGTTTATTAACGAGAATTAATTTATAGCAAATTTGAAGGTGATCAACATTCACAATGAGCATGGTGTAAAGTGAAACAGGTTAAGAAAAGGAATATCCAGTACATTCTTGTTTGAATTTGTTAAATTCAAAGTGCATTCAATTGTGTATGCAAGAATTTGAAAGGTATAATCACTTCTTTTCAAGCTTTTGCTTTGAGGGCAACTTAGACAATATCCACGTTTAGGGCAATTCGGTGTATGGAGCCATATAGGCAAGAAAAAAATGTGAAGATATCATTGAGATAGCACAATTCCTACATTTCATTCCTGCCCTAAAACACAGCCATGCCATCAAAAATTCTCTAAGTCTTGCGGATCTCCTAACCCTAACCCTAGCTTTAGGTTTGCAGTTAGGGTTAGAGTTAGGGTTCAGACTGTTTTCCAACAAATAATGCATTCTTTCAATCATTTCAGTAGTAAATTGGCCCCAGTGAACCAAAATATTCATCTCTAAAGACTAAGCAACCTTGCCGATCCATAGACAATATATCAACAACTGTAAAATTTTGTTTATTAACGAGAATTCATTTATAGCAAATTTGAAAGTGAGTGACATTTACAATGAGCATGGTGTAAAGTGAAACAGGTTAAGAAAAGGAATATCCAGTACATTCTTGTTTGAATTTGTTAAATTCAAAGTGCATTCAATTCTGTATGCAAGAATTTGAAAGGTATAATCACTTCTTTTCAAGCTTTTGCTTTGAGGGCAATTTAGACAATATCCACGTTTAGGTCAATTCGGTGTATGGAGCCATATAGGCAAGAAAAAAATGTGAAGATATCATTGAGATAGCACAATTCTTACATTTCATTCCTGCCCTAAAACACAGCCATGCCATCAAAAATTCTTTAAGTCTTGCAGATCTCCTAACCCTAGCTTTAGGTTTGCGGTTATGGTTAGAGTTAGGGTTCAGACTGTCTTCCATCAATGAATACAGACTTCCAATCATTTCAGTAGAAAATAGACCCCATTGAATCAAACTATTCATCTCTAAAGCCTAAGCAACCCTTCCGATCCATAGATAATGTATCAACGATTGTAAAATACTGTTTATTTACAAGAATTCATTTATAGCAAATTTGAAGGTGAGCAACATTCACAATGAGCATGGTGTAAAGTTAAATAGGATAAGAAAAGGAATATCCAATACATTTTGGTTGTATCTTTAAATTCAAAGTGCATTCAATTCTGTATGCAAGAATTTGAAAGGTATAATCACTTCTTTTCAAGCGTTTGCTTTGAGGGCAATTTAGACAATATCCACGTTTAGGGCAATACAGTGTATGGAGCCATATAGGCAAGAAAAAAATGTGAAGATATCATTGAGATAGCACAATTCCTACATTTCATTCCTGCCCTAAAACACAGCCATGCCATCAAAAATTCTCTAAGTCTTGTGGATCTCCTAACCCTAACCCTAGCTTTAGGTTTGCAGTTAGGGTTAGAGTTAGGGTTCAGACTGTCTTCCAACAAATAATGCAGTCTTTCAATCATTTCAGTAGTAAATAAGCCCCAATGAATCAAATTATTCATCTCTAAAGACTAAGCAACCTTGCTGTTCCATAGACAATGTATCAACAACTGTAAAATTCTGTTTATTAACGAGAATTAATTTATAGCAAATTTGAAGGTGATCAACATTCACAATGAGCATGGTGTAAAGTGAAACAGGTTAAGAAAAGGAATATCCAGTACATTCTTGTTTGAATTTGTTAAATTCAAAGTGCATTCAATTCTGTATGCAAGAATTTGAAAGGTATAATCACTTCTTTTCAAGCTTTTGCTTTGAGGGCAATTTAGACAATATCCACGTTTAGGGCAATACGGTGTATGGAGCCATATAGGCAAGAAAAAAATGTGAAGATATCATTGAGATCGCATAATTCTTACATTTCATTCCTGCCCTAAAACACAGCCATGCCATCAAAAATTCTTTAAGTCTTGCAGATCTCCTAACCCTAGCTTTAGGTTTGCGGTTAGGGTTAGAGTTAGGGTTCAGACTGTCTTCCATCAATGAATACAGACTTCCAATCATTTCAGTAGAAAATAGACCCCATTGAATCAAACTATTCATCTCTAAAGCCTAAGCAACCCTTCCGATCCATAGATAATGTATCAACGATTGTAAAATACTGTTTATTTACAAGAATTCATTTATAGCAAATTTGAAGGTGAGCAACATTCACAATGAGCATGGTGTAAAGTTAAATAGGATAAGAAAAGGAATATCCAATACATTTTGGTTGTATCTTTAAATTCAAAGTGCATTCAATTCTGTATGCAAGAATTTGAAAGGTATAATCACTTCTTTTCAAGCGTTTGCTTTGAGGGCAATTTAGACAATATCCACGTTTAGGGCAATACAGTGTATGGAGCCATATAGGCAAGAAAAAAATGTGAAGATATCATTGAGATAGCACAATTCCTACATTTCATTCCTGCCCTAAAACACAGCCATGCCATCAAAAATTCTCTAAGTCTTGCGGATCTCCTAACCCTAACCCTAGCTTTAGGTTTGCAGTTAGGGTTAGAGTTAGGGTTCAGACTGTCTTCCAACAAATAATGCAGTCTTTCAATCATTTCAGTAGTAAATAAGCCCCAGTGAATCAAATTATTCATCTCTAAAGACTAAGCAACCTTGCCGATCCATAGACAATGTATCAACAACTGTAAAATTCTGTTTATTAACGAGAATTAATTTATAGCAAATTTGAAGGTGATCAACATTCACAATGAGCATGGTGTAAAGTGAAACAGGTTAAGAAAAGGAATATCCAGTACATTCTTGTTTGAATTTGTTAAATTCAAAGTGCATTCAATTCTGTATGCAAGAATTTGAAAGGTATAATCACTTCTTTTCAAGCTTTTGCTTTGAGGGCAATTTAGACAATATCCACGTTTAGGGCAATTCGGTGTATGGAGCCATATAGGCAAGAAAAAAATGTGAAGATATCATTGAGATAGCACAATTCCTACATTTCATTCCTGCCCTAAAACACAGCCGTGCCATCAAAAATTCTTTAAGTCTTGCAGATCTCCTAACCCTAGCTTTAGGTTTGCGATTAGGGTTAGAGTTAGGGTTCAGACTGTCTTCCATCAATGAATACAGACTTCCAATCATTTCAGTAGAAAATAGACCCCATTGAATCAAACTATTCATCTCTAAAGCCTAAGCAACCCTTCCGATCCATAGATAATGTATCAACGATTGTAAAATACTGTTTATTTACAAGAATTCATTTATAGCAAATTTGAAGGTGAGCAACATTCACAATGAGCATGGTGTAAAGTTAAATAGGATAAGAAAAGGAATATCCAATACATTTTGGTTGTATCTTTAAATTCAAAGTGCATTCAATTCTGTATGCAAGAATTTGAAAGGTATAATCACTTCTTTTCAAGCGTTTGCTTTGAGGGCAATTTAGACAATATCCACGTTTAGGGCAATACAGTGTATGGAGCCATATAGGCAAGAAAAAAATGTGAAGATATCATTGAGATAGCACAATTCCTACATTTCATTCCTGCCCTAAAACACAGCCATGCCATCAAAAATTCTCTAAGTCTTGCGGATCTCCTAACCCTAACCCTAGCTTTAGGTTTGCAGTTAGGGTTAGAGTTAGGGTTCAGACTGTCTTCCAACAAATAATGCAGTCTTTCAATCATTTCAGTAGTAAATAAGCCCCAGTGAATCAAATTATTCATCTCTAAAGACTAAGCAACCTTGCCGATCCATAGACAATATATCAACAACTGTAAAATTTTGTTTATTAACGAGAATTCATTTATAGCAAATTTGAAAGTGAGTGACATTTACAATGAGCATGGTGTAAAGTGAAACAGGTTAAGAAAAGGAATATCCAGTACATTCTTGTTTGAATTTGTTAAATTCAAAGTGCATTCAATTCTGTATGCAAGAATTTGAAAGGTATAATCACTTCTTTTCAAGCTTTTGCTTTGAGGGCAATTTAGACAATATCCACGTTTAGGGCAATTCGGTGTATGGAGCCATATAGGCAAGAAAAAATGTGGATATCATTGAGATAGCACAATTCCTACATTTCATTCCTGCCCTAAAACACAGCCGTGCCATCAAAAATTCTTTAAGTCTTGCAGATCTCCTAACCCTAGCTTTAGGTTTGCGATTAGGGTTAGAGTTAGGGTTCAGACTGTCTTCCATCAATGAATACAGACTTCCAATCATTTCAGTAGAAAATAGACCCCATTGAATCAAACTATTCATCTCTAAAGCCTAAGCAACCCTTCTGATCCATAGATAATGTATCAACGATTGTAAAATACTGTTTATTTACAAGAATTCATATATAGCAAATTTGAAGGTGAGCAACATTCACAATGAGCATGGTGTAAAGTTAAATAGGTTAAGAAAAGGAATATCCAATACATTTTGGTTGTATCTGTTAAATTCAAAGTGTTTTCAATTCTGTATGCAAGAATTTGAAAGGTATAATCACTTCTTTTCAAGCGTTTGCTTTGAGGGCAATTTAGACAATATCCACGTTTAGGGCAATACAGTGTATGGAGCCATATAGGCAAGAAAAAAATGTGAAGATATCATTGAGATAGCACAATTCCTACATTTCATTCCTGCCCTAAAACACAGCCATGCCATCAAAAATTCACTAAGTCTTGCGGATCTCCTAACCCTAACCCTAGCTTTAGGTTTGCAGTTAGGGTTAGAGTTAGGGTTCAGACTGTCTTCCAACAAATAATGCAGTTTTTCAATCATTTCAGTAGTAAATAAGCCCCAGTGAATCAAATTATTCATCTCTAAAGACTAAGCAACCTTGCTGTCCCATAGACAATGTATCAACAACTGTAAAATTCTGTTTATTAACGAGAATTAATTTATAGCAAATTTGAAGGTGATCAACATTCACAATGAGCATGGTGTAAAGTGAAACAGGTTAAGAAAAGGAATATCCAGTACATTCTTGTTTGAATTTGTTAAATTCAAAGTGCATTCAATTCTGTATGCAAGAATTTGAAAGGTATAATCACTTCTTTTCAAGCTTTTGCTTTGAGGGCAATTTAGACAATATCCACGTTTAGGGCAATTCGGTGTATGGAGCCATATAGGCAAGAAAAAAATGTGAAGATATCATTGAGATAGCACAATTCCTACATTTCATTCCTGCCCTAAAACACAGCCATGCCATCAAAAATTCTCTAAGTCTTGCGGATCTCCTAACCCTAACCCTAGCTTTAGGTTTGCAGTTAGGGTTAGAGTTAGGGTTCAGACTGTTTTCCAACAAATAATGCATTCTTTCAATCATTTCAGTAGTAAATAGGCCCCAGTGAACCAAAATATTCATCTCTAAAGACTAAGCAACCTTGCCGATCCATAGACAATATATCAACAACTGTAAAATTTTGTTTATTAACGAGAATTCATTTATAGCAAATTTGAAAGTGAGTGACATTTACAATGAGCATGGTGTAAAGTGAAACAGGTTAAGAAAAGGAATATCCAGTACATTCTTGTTTGAATTTGTTAAATTCAAAGTGCATTCAATTCTGTATACAAGAATTTGAAAGGTATAATCACTTCTTTTCAAGCTTTTGCTTTGAGGGCAATTTAGACAATATCCACGTTTAGGGCAATTCGGTGTATGGAGCCATATAGGCAAGAAAAAAAAGTGAAGATATCATTGAGATAGCACAATTCCTACATTTCATTCCTGCCCTAAAACACAGCCGTGCCATCAAAAATTCTTTAAGTCTTGCAGATCTCCTAACCCTAGCTTTAGGTTTGCGATTAGGGTTAGAGTTAGGGTTCAGGCTGTCTTCCATCAATGAATACAGACTTCCAATCATTTCAGTAGAAAATAGACCCCATTGAATCAAACTATTCATCTCTAAAGCCTAAGCAACCCTTCCGATCCATAGATAATGTATCAACGATTGTAAAATACTGTTTATTTACAAGAATTCATTTATAGCAAATTTGAAGGTGAGCAACATTCACAATGAGCATGGTGTAAAGTTAAATAGGATAAGAAAAGGAATATCCAATACATTTTGGTTGTATCTTTAAATTCAAAGTGCATTCAATTCTGTATGCAAGAATTTGAAAGGTATAATCACTTCTTTTCAAGCGTTTGCTTTGAGGGCAATTTAGACAATATCCACGTTTAGGGCAATACAGTGTATGGAGCCATATAAGCAAGAAAAAAATGTGAAGATATCATTGAGATAGCACAATTCCTACATTTCATTCCTGCCCTAAAACACAGCCATGCCATCAAAAATTCTCTAAGTCTTGCGGATCTCCTAACCCTAACCCTAGCTTTAGGTTTGCAGTTAGGGTTAGAGTTAGGGTTCAGACTGTCTCCCAACAAATAATGCAGTCTTTCAATCATTTCAGTAGTAAATAAGCCCCAGTGAATCAAATTATTCATCTCTAAAGACTAAGCAACCTTGCTGTTCCATAGACAATGTATCAACAACTGTAAAATTCTGTTTATTAACGAGAATTAATTTATAGCAAATTTGAAGGTGATCAACATTCACAATGAGCATGGTGTAAAGTGAAACAGGTTAAGAAAAGGAATATCCAGTACATTCTTGTTTGAATTTGTTAAATTCAAAGTGCATTCAATTCTGTATGCAAGAATTTGAAAGGTATAATCACTTCTTTTCAAGCTTTTGCTTTGAGGGCAATTTAGACAATATCCACGTTTAGGGCAATTCGGTGTATGGAGCCATATAGGCAAGAAAAAAATGTGAAGATATCATTGAGATAGCACAATTCCTACATTTCATTCCTGCCCTAAAACACAGCCATGCCATCAAAAATTCTCTAAGTCTTGCAGATCTCCTAACCCTAGCTTTAGGTTTGCGGTTAGGGTTAGAGTTAGGGTTCAGACTGTCTTCCATCAATGAATACAGACTTCCAATCATTTCAGTAGAAAATAGACCCCATTGAATCAAACTATTCATCTCTAAAGCCTAAGCAACCCTTCCGATCCATAGATAATGTATCAACGATTGTAAAATACTGTTTATTTACAAGAATTCATTTATAGCAAATTTGAAGGTGAGCAACATTCACAATGAGCATGGTGTAAAGTTAAATAGGATAAGAAAAGGAATATCCAATACTTCTTGGTTGTATCTTTAAATTCAAAGTGCATTCAATTCTGTATGCAAGAATTTGAAAGGTATAATCACTTCTTTTCAAGCGTTTGCTTTGAGGGCAATTTAGACAATATCCACGTTTAGGGCAATACAGTGTATGGAGCCATATAGGCAAGAAAAAAATGTGAAGATATCATTGAGATAGCACAATTCCTACATTTCATTCCTGCCCTAAAACACAGCCATGCCATCAAAAATTCTTTAAGTCTTGCAGATCTCCTAACCCTAGCTTTAGGTTTGCGGTTAGGGTTAGAGTTAGGGTTCAGACTGTCTTCCATCAATGAATACAGACTTCCAATCATTTCAGTAGAAAATAGACCCCATTGAATCAAACTATTCATCTCTAAAGCCTAAGCAACCCTTCCGATCCATAGATAATGTATCAACGATTGTAAAATACTGTTTATTTACAAGAATTCATTTATAGCAAATTTGAAGGTGAGCAACATTCACAATGAGCATGGTGTAAAGTTAAATAGGATAAGAAAAGGAATATCCAATACATTTTGGTTGTATCTTTAAATTCAAAGTGCATTCAATTCTGTATGCAAGAATTTGAAAGGTATAATCACTTCTTTTCAAGCGTTTGCTTTGAGGGCAATTTAGACAATATCCACGTTTAGGGCAATACAGTGTATGGAGCCATATAGGCAAGAAAAAAATGTGAAGATATCATTGAGATAGCACAATTCCTACATTTCATTCCTGCCCTAAAACACAGCCATGCCTTCAAAAATTCTCTAAGTCTTGTGGATCTCCTAACCCTAACCCTAGCTTTAGGTTTGCAGTTAGGGTTAGAGTTAGGGTTCAGACTGTCTTCCAACAAATAATGCAGTCTTTCAATCATTTCAGTAGTAAATAAGCCCCAATGAATCAAATTATTCATCTCTAAAGACTAAGCAACCTTGCTGTTCCATAGACAATGTATCAACAACTGTAAAATTCTGTTTATTAACGAGAATTAATTTATAGCAAATTTGAAGGTGATCAACATTCACAATGAGCATGGTGTAAAGTGAAACAGGTTAAGAAAAGGAATATCCAGTACATTCTTGTTTGAATTTGTTAAATTCAAAGTGCATTCAATTCTGTATGCAAGAATTTGAAAGGTATAATCACTTCTTTTGAAGCTTTTGCTTTGAGGGCAATTTAGACAATATCCACGTTTAGGGCAATACGGTGTATGGAGCCATATAGGCAAGAAAAAAATGTGAAGATATCATTGAGATAGCACAATTCCTACATTTCATTCCTGCCCTAAAACACAGCCGTGCCATCAAAAATTCTTTAAGTCTTGCAGATCTCCTAACCCTAGCTTTAGGTTTGCGATTAGGGTTAGAGTTAGGGTTCAGACTGTCTTCCATCAATGAATACAGACTTCCAGTCATTTCAGTAGAAAATAGACCCCATTGAATCAAACTATTCATCTCTAAAGCCTAAGCAACCCTTCCGATCCATAGATAATGTATCAACGATTGTAAAATACTGTTTATTTACAAGAATTCATTTATAGCAAATTTGAAGGTGAGCAACATTCACAATGAGCATGGTGTAAAGTTAAATAGGATAAGAAAAGGAATATCCAATACATTTTGGTTGTATCTTTAAATTCAAAGTGCATTCAATTCTGTATGCAAGAATTTGAAAGGTATAATCACTTCTTTTCAAGCGTTTGCTTTGAGGGCAATTTAGACAATATCCACGTTTAGGGCAATACAGTGTATGGAGCCATATAGGCAAGAAAAAAATGTGAAGATATCATTGAGATAGCACAATTCCTACATTTCATTCCTGCCCTAAAACACAGCCATGCCATCAAAAATTCTCTAAGTCTTGCAGATCTCCTAACCCTAACCCTAGCTTTAGGTTTGCAGTTCGGGTTAGAGTTAGGGTTCAGACTGTCTTCCAACAAATAATGCAGTCTTTCAATCATTTCAGTAGTAAATAAGCCCCAGTGAATCAAATTATTCATCTCTAAAGACTAAGCAACCTTGCTGTTCCATAGACAATGTATCAACAACTGTAAAATTCTGTTTATTAACGAGAATTAATTTATAGCAAATTTGAAGGTGATCAACATTCACAATGAGCATGGTGTAAAGTGAAACAGGTTAAGAAAATGAATATCCAGTACATTCTTGTTTGAATTTGTTAAATTCAAAGTGCATTCAATTCTGTATGCAAGAATTTGAAAGGTATAATCACTTCTTTTCAAGCTTTTGCTTTGAGGGAAATTTAGACAATATCCACGTTTAGGGCAATTCGGTGTATGGAGCCATATAGGCAAGAAAAAAATGTGAAGATATCATTGAGATAGCACAATTCCTACATTTCATTCCTGCCCTAAAACACAGCCGTGCCATCAAAAATTCTTTAAGTCTTGCAGATCTCCTAACCCTAGCTTTAGGTTTGCGATTAGGGTTAGAGTTAGGGTTCAGACTGTCTTCCATCAATGAATACAGACTTCCAGTCATTTCAGTAGAAAATAGACCCCATTGAATCAAACTATTCATCTCTAAAGCCTAAGCAACCCTTCCGATCCATAGATAATGTATCAACGATTGTAAAATACTGTTTATTTACAAGAATTCATTTATAGCAAATTTGAAGGTGAGCAACATTCACAATGAGCATGGTGTAAAGTTAAATAGGATAAGAAAAGGAATATCCAATACATTTTGGTTGTATCTTTAAATTCAAAGTGCATTCAATTCTGTATGCAAGAATTTGAAAGGTATAATCACTTCTTTTCAAGCGTTTGCTTTGAGGGCAATTTAGACAATATCCACGTTTAGGGCAATACAGTGTATGGAGCCATATAGGCAAGAAAAAAATGTGAAGATATCATTGAGATAGCACAATTCCTACATTTCATTCCTGCCCTAAAACACAGCCATGCCATCAAAAATTCTCTAAGTCTTGCGGATCTCCTAACCCTAACCCTAGCTTTAGGTTTGCAGTTAGGGTTAGAGTTAGTGTTCAGACTGTCTTCCAACAAATAATGCAGTCTTTCAATCATTTCAGTAGAAAATAGACCCCATTGAATCAAACTATTCATCTCTAAAGCCTAAGCAACCCTTCCGATCCATAGATAATGTATCAACGATTGTAAAATACTGTTTATTTACAAGAATTAATTTATAGCAAATTTGAAGGTGATCAACATTCACAATGAGCATGGTGTAAAGTTAAATAGGATAAGAAAAGGAATATCCAATACATTTTGGTTGTATCTTTAAATTCAAAGTGCATTCAATTCTGTATGCAAGAATTTGAAAGGTATAATCACTTCTTTTCAAGGGTTTGCTTTGAGGGCAATTTAGACAATATCCACGTTTAGGGCAATACAGTGTATGGAGCCATATAGGCAAGAAAAAAATGTGAAGATATCATTGAGATAGCACAATTCCTACATTTCATTCCTGCCCTAAAACACAGCCGTGCCATCAAAAATTCTTTAAGTCTTGCAGATCTCCTAACCCTAGCTTTAGGTTTGCGATTAGGGTTAGAGTCAGGGTTCAGACTGTCTTCCATCAATGAATACAGACTTCCAATCATTTCAGTAGAAAATAGACCCCATTGAATCAAACTATTCATCTCTAAAGCCTAAGCAACCCTTCCGATCCATAGATAATGTATCAACGATTGTAAAATACTGTTTATTTACAAGAATTCATTTATAGCAAATTTGAAGGTGAGCAACATTCACAATGAGCATGGTGTAAAGTTAAATAGGATAAGAAAAGGAATATCCAATACATTTTGGTTGTATCTTTAAATTCAAAGTGCATTCAATTCTGTATGCAAGAATTTGAAAGGTATAATCACTTCTTTTCAAGGGTTTGCTTTGAGGGCAATTTAGACAATATCCACGTTTAGGGCAATACAGTGTATGGAGCCATATAGGCAAGAAAAAAATGTGAAGATATCATTGAGATAGCACAATTCCTACATTTCATTCCTGCCCTAAAACACAGCCATGCCATCAAAAATTCTCTAAGTCTTGCGGATCTCCTAACCCTAACCCTAGCTTTAGGTTTGCAGTTAGGGTTAGAGTTAGGGTTCAGACTGTCTTCCAACAAATAATGCAGTCTTTCAATCATTTCAGTAGTAAATAAGCCCCAGTGAATCAAATTATTCATCTCTAAAGACTACGCAACCTTGCTGTTCCATAGACAATGTATCAACAACTGTAAAATTCTGTTTATTAACGAGAATTAATTTATAGCAAATTTGAAGGTGATCAACATTCACAATGAGCATGGTGTAAAGTGAAACAGGTTAAGAAAAGGAATATCCAGTACATTCTTGTTTGAATTTGTTAAATTCAAAGTGCATTCAATTCTGTATGCAAAAATTTGAAATGTATAATCACTTCTTTTCAAGCTTTTGCTTTGAGGGCAATTTAGACAATATCCACGTTTAGGGCAATACGGTGTATGGAGCCATATAGGCAAGAAAAAAATGTGAAGATATCATTGAGATCGCATAATTCTTACATTTCATTCCTGCCCTAAAACACAGCCATGCCATCAAAAATTCTTTAAGTCTTGCAGATCTCCTAACCCTAGCTTTAGGTTTGCGGTTAGGGTTAGAGTTAGGGTTCAGACTGTCTTCCATCAATGAATACAGACTTCCAATCATTTCAGTAGAAAATAGACCCCATTGAATCAAACTATTCATCTCTAAAGCCTAAGCAACCCTTCCGATCCATAGATAATGTATCAACGATTGTAAAATACTGTTTATTTACAAGAATTCATTTATAGCAAATTTGAAGGTGAGCAACATTCACAATGAGCATGGTGTAAAGTTAAATAGGATAAGAAAAGGAATATCCAATACATTTTGGTTGTATCTTTAAATTCAAAGTGCATTCAATTCTGTATGCAAGAATTTGAAAGGTATTATCACTTCTTTTCAAGCGTTTGCTTTGAGGGCAATTTAGACAATATCCACGTTTAGGGCAATACAGTGTATGGAGCCATATAGGCAAGAAAAAAATGTGAAGATATCATTGAGATAGCACAATTCCTACATCTCATTCCTGCCCTAAAACACAGCCATGCCATCAAAAATTCTCTAAGTCTTGCGGATCTCCTATCCCTAACCCTAGCTTTAGGTTTGCAGTTAGGGTTAGAGTTAGGGTTCAGACTGTCTTCCAACAAATAATGCAGTCTTTCAATCATTTCAGTAGTAAATAAGCCCCAGTGAATCAAATTATTCATCTCTAAAGACTAAGCAACCTTGCTGTTCCATAGACAATGTATCAACAACTGTAAAATTCTGTTTATTAACGAGAATTAATTTATAGCAAATTTGAAGGTGATCAACATTCACAATGAGCATGGTGTAAAGTGAAACAGGTTAAGAAAAGGAATATCCAGTACATTCTTGTTTGAATTTGTTAAATTCAAAGTGCATTCAATTCTGTATGCAAAAATTTGAAATGTATAATCACTTCTTTTCAAGCTTTTGCTTTGAGGGCAATTTAGACAATATCCACGTTTAGGGCAATACGGTGTATGGAGCCATATAGGCAAGAAAAAAATGTGAAGATATCATTGAGATCGCATAATTCTTACATTTCATTCCTGCCCTAAAACACAGCCATGCCATCAAAAATTCTTTAAGTCTTGCAGATCTCCTAACCCTAGCTTTAGGTTTGCGGTTAGGGTTAGAGTTAGGGTTCAGACTGTCTTCCATCAATGAATACAGACTTCCAATCATTTCAGTAGAAAATAGACCCCATTGAATCAAACTATTCATCTCTAAAGCCTAAGCAACCCTTCCGATCCATAGATAATGTATCAACGATTGTAAAATACTGTTTATTTACAAGAATTCATTTATAGCAAATTTGAAGGTGAGCAACATTCACAATGAGCATGGTGTAAAGTTAAATAGGATAAGAAAAGGAATATCCAATACATTTTGGTTGTATCTTTAAATTCAAAGTGCATTCAATTCTGTATGCAAGAATTTGAAAGGTATTATCACTTCTTTTCAAGCGTTTGCTTTGAGGGCAATTTAGACAATATCCACGTTTAGGGCAATACAGTGTATGGAGCCATATAGGCAAGAAAAAAATGTGAAGATATCATTGAGATAGCACAATTCCTACATCTCATTCCTGCCCTAAAACACAGCCATGCCATCAAAAATTCTCTAAGTCTTGCGGATCTCCTATCCCTAACCCTAGCTTTAGGTTTGCAGTTAGGGTTAGAGTTAGGGTTCAGACTGTCTTCCAACAAATAATGCAGTCTTTCAATCATTTCAGTAGTAAATAAGCCCCAGTGAATCAAATTATTCATCTCTAAAGACTAAGCAACCTTGCTGTTCCATAGACAATGTATCAACAACTGTAAAATTCTGTTTATTAACGAGAATTAATTCTTAGCAAATTTGAAGGTGATCAACATTCACAATGAGCATGGTGTAAAGTGAAACAGGTTAAGAAAAGGAATATCCAGTACATTCTTGTTTGAATTTGTTAAATTCAAAGTGCATTCAATTCTGTATGCAAGAATTTGAAAGGTATAATCACTTCTTTTCAAGCTTTTGCTTTGAGGGCAATTTAGACAATATCCACGTTTAGGGCAATACAGTGTATGGAGCCATATAGGCAAGAAAAAAATGTGAAGATATCATTGAGATAGCACAATTCCTACATTTCATTCCTGCCCTAAAACACAGCCATGCCATCAAAAATTCTCTAAGTCTTGCGGATCTCCTAACCCTAACCCTAGCTTTAGGTTTGCAGTTAGGGTTAGAGTTAGGGTTCAGACTGTCTTCCAACAAATAATGCAGTCTTTCAATCATTTCAGTAGTATATAGACCCCATTGAATCAAACTATTCATCTCTAAAGCCTAAGCAACCCTTCCGATCCATAGATAATGTATCAACGATTGTAAAATACTGTTTATTTACAAGAATTAATTTATAGCAAATTTGAAGGTGAGCAACATTCACAATGAGCATGGTGTAAAGTGAAACAGGTTAAGAAAAGGAATATCCAATAGATTTTGGTTGTATCTGTTAAATTCAAAGTGCATTCAATTGTGTATGCAAGAATTTGAAAGGTATAATCACTTCTTTTCAAGCATTTGCTTTGAGGGCAATTTAGACAATATCCACGTTTAGGGCAATACAGTGTATGGAGCCATATAGGCAAGAAAAAAATGTGAAGATATCATTGAGATAGCACAATTCCTACATTTCATTCCTGCCCTAAAACACAGCCATGCCATCAAAAATTCTCTAAGTCTTGCGGATCTCCTAACCCTAACCCTAGCTTTAGGTTTGCAGTTAGGGTTAGAGTTAGGGTTCAGACTGTCTTCCAACAAATAATGCAGTCTTTCAATCATTTCAGTAGCAAATAGGCCCCAGTGAATCAAATTATTCATCTCTAAAGACTAAGCAACCTTGCTGTTCCATAGACAATGTATCAACAACTGTAAAATTTTGTTTATTAACGAGAATTCATTTATAGCAAATTTGAAAGTGAGTGACATTTACAATGAGCATGGTGTAAAGTTAAACAGGTTAAGAAAAGGAATATCCAGTACATTCTTGTTTGAATTTGTGAAATTCAAAGTGCATTCAATTGTGTATGCAAGAATTTGAAAGGTATAATCACTTCTTTTCAAGCTTTTGCTTTGAGGGCAATTTAGACAATATCCACGTTTAGGGCAATACAGTGTATGGAGCCATATAGGCAAGAAAAAAATGTGAAGATATCATTGAGATAGCACAATTCCTACATCTCATTCCTGCCCTAAAACACAGCCATGCCATCAAAAATTCTCTAAGTCTTGCGGATCTCCTAACCCTAACCCTAGCTTTAGGTTTGCAGTTAGGGTTAGAGTTAGGGTTCAGACTGTCTTCCAACAAATAATGCAGTCTTCCAATCATTTCAGTAGAAAATAGACCCCATTGAATCAAACTATTCATCTCTAAAGACTAAGCAACCTTGCTGTTCCATAGACAATGTATCAACAACTGTAAAATTCTGTTTATTAACGAGAATTAATGTATTGCAAATTTGAAGGTGATCAACATTCACAATGAGCATGGTGTAAAGTTAAACAGGTTAAGAAAAGGAATATCCAGTACATTCTTGTTTGAATTTGTTAAATTCAAAGTGCATTCAATTCTGTATGCAAGAATTTGAAAGGTATAATCACTTCTTTTCAAGCTTTTGCTTTGAGGGCAATTTAGACAATATCCACGTTTAGGGCAATACAGTGTATGGAGCCATATAGGCAAGAAAAAAATGTGAAGATATCATTGAGATAGCACAATTCCTACATTTCATTCCTGCCCTAAAACACAGCCATGCCATCAAAAATTCTCTAAGTGTTGCGGATCTCCTAACCCTAACCCTAGCTTTAGGTTTGCAGTTAGGGTTAGAGTTAGGGTTCAGACTGTCTTCCAACAAATAATGCAGTCTTTCAATCATTTCAGTAGTAAATAGGCCCCAGTGAATCAAATTATTCATCTCTAAAGACTAAGCAACCTTGCCGATCCATAGACAATGTATCAGCGATTGGAAAATTCTGTTTATTAACAAGAATTCATTTTTAGCAAATTTGAAGATGAGTGACATTCAAAATGAGCATGGTGAGTATGTGAGAATGCATAATTTATGCACGTCATCACTGTAAATAAAAAAAAAAAAGATACCAAATTAAAAAAAAACTTTAACAGCCCCAAATTTGCCTTTTCTTTCTTATTTTCAGTGTGGAATTAACTTCTATATGTCCTTTAATTAGCTATTTGAAACTTTTTACAACTGACAGGAGCCTTTGATGACCACTAACGAAGTGTTGGCTGTTTTTACAATTCTTTCCAAACCTGTCTGCCATGCGGTCCAGGCATGTCAAGCACGTAGCTTATGCAGTTGTCAGTCAAATACATTGTCATTTTTATTGAAGCTTTTGACAGTGTCCCATAGAATGTGTGGGCTGATCCATGTTTCTTGACAAATATTTTTGTACAACTGGTTATTGTAACTAATGTCATTGGTGAAAGCATTCACGTCTCCCTCTGTGTTCAGCACTGTGTAGTTCTGCAAGGAAAATCCTCATTATAATCAAGAAGGGCAGAATTTCATGAACCTTTATTGGCAGAATGTCAGTCAGGAAAAGTTCAGTAAACACATGAATAGTCCTTTGAATAGCTGACCTATAGACAGGTTCCCAGCTGCCATCTCTCCTTTTTAATATATATATTTCAATAGGGTGATAATATTTAGAAGAAAAAGAGGAAACAGACAATAAAGTGAGGATTTCATTACTTTGCCCTTCTGCTTTTACCTGAAGACAATTTTGTAATTCTAGAGACTATTATTGCATTTATTTTTAAGCATGGCATTTTTAATCTCCATACAACAATGCACACATCGCTATTTGAATCACAATCTTCCTTGAGCTATTTTGCTTGTTTTGGCTTGTTTTTATTTTCTTTATTATGCAGTAATAAGCCTAGCTGATGCACAGTTAATTGACATTTTCAAAATCAGATTTTTAATATTTTCAGTGCTGGGTGACTGACTTTCCAATATATGGAACAGAAAATGTAATTGAAAACACACACTAACATGGATACTTAAAAGAAAAGCTGTCTCCATAATACAAAAATAAAAATTTATGAGTTTGACATTGATATGATTTTGAATGGCCTTGATCAGAAAGAAATACTTAGTTGTACATTTATTCCTTCTTAACCTTCACTCCTAAAATGTACTGCTTTCTTACATTTTCCATAATTAACATGATAATTATGTATTACACGTCATATTCAGGGCACTAGTACTGTATATTTTAAAATATTCATATATTATATTGCAACATCCTTAAATTTGTTTTTACCTGGGTTAGTTGTGAGGTACTATTTTTCACATTGTTCATATTCCATTAAGTCCCTTAAAAACCCTCTTTAAAAAATAGAATCACAAATTTTGTAATACCAACGCGGTTTTTTAAAACTGAGCTGTGTGTTTTCCCCATCTTGGCTCACAGCTATGAACCCAGTGACCGCACTCAGGGAGTTCACCTTCGAGTCATTTATCTTTTAACACAAAAAGAACCGCAGCCCTGTACCGGATGTACAGCTCGGACAGGAGGAGAGTCTCTTCCCTTGCCATCAACAGCACATCCCAGCAGGCACACATGGCTTGCTCTTTTGCCATGTGGTGAGAGAGCCCTGGCTGAGTAATCCGTCAGCAGTGCGCCACCACCTGGAGAAACCCCACTCACAGTCGTCTAGTGACATAACCCCGCACTCATAAAACTCAACCAACATCTTGGCAGGCTTGAGCAGCTTGAGTTGGTTTAGCAACTCAGGAGGCCCGTCAATTAATTAACTTAATTGTGCCAAAGAAACATACAAATTCAAACCTCTGTCCTCTCTTCTTCGGCTGGTCAACTGGCCACACCCTGTACTCTCTTCATTTTCTAATTTCTGTCCCCTGTCAGATGCACTCCACAAAGCGGGTATCTGTATAGCATTTTGTGATGTTGAATTATCCCTCCCCTTAGACCCATCTGTTGCTGCAAGTTATTTTTATGCTTATATATTGAAAGCTTGTCATTCATTGCATTTCCTTTGCTTTATTGTAGCTATTATGCTTATCCACTTATTGTATTGATTGAATGCAGCTGCAGGTCACCCTGGAAGAGGGCATCTGTTAAACAAATTAAAAATAATAACATACCTCATATACTGTATGAGATCTGGTATGAAGTGGCAGATATGGATTTGTAGAAACATATATTAGTGGTGAACGTCTATGACACCACTTACATGTTACTGTTATTTCTTTTTTGTTTGTTAAGAAAGTGATAAGACAATGGATGCAATATAAAAAACAGTACTTACCTGTATTTATAAAGTTCATATTTCTCCCATTTTCTCTTTAAAGTATAACTACAGCAAAAATACAACGGAGTACAGGTTCTATTTCTATTATAGAAACTACAGAGTCTATACTGTTGAAAGTAACTTATTGTTGCACAGACAGAAAAATCAAAATATGAATGTGCAATGACAATGCATACTACTAAATAACCTTTAATTTCAGACATCAAAACCTGTTGAAGTGGTAATGCAAGACACATAAGGCCCATCAGTACTCAGTACATACAGGGTGGCAGTGACCTGCTGTTCACTCAGTTCTGCTTGGTTTTGCTCTGCTGGTTTCAAAACCAGCATGTGTCAGTCCTATTCAACGTTTATTACATAACATCTCTAAAGTTGTGCAAAATTGCTTCCAAATAAAACTTTGTAGTCAGGCAAGACACGCACCAAATGAACACAAAAATTACATATCACGATGTCCTTTAAATAGAGAAGGATTGTTGGAGATGCAGTGGAGAGGGCCAGAATTGAGCTGCAGGTAGCATACTGTACCTTTCCTAATACATTGAGTCTTGGCTATCAATCCTTTCACTGTTATGCCAGGCCCATAGGCGGAAAGAAAAAGGGCACAGTGAGGTACAGTAACTGTCCTTAAAGTCCGATTAGCAGTGACGATTACAGAGTTTGTGTGACTGGACGATTACAATGCTTTAATGGGAAGCAGAAAAGAAAACAGCAGGTACTGAGATGCACAGGGGAAGCAGAAGGAGAACAGCAGGCAGCTGAAATGTGCAGGGAAAGCAGTCCGATCTGGGCTGGAGACAGATAGTTAGCAAGTGGTAGCATTGCAAACAGGAACAGGAGGAAAACCTGAAACAATGAACAAACATAAGCTCTTGTTAACCAACTCAATGTGAGAGCCCTGAGGAATGGTTCCTCAGGGTTTAAAGAGTGTGCGAGGTTCTTAACAAGGTTGATAAACCCGCCCTGATCTCGTTACAGATGGCCCCAGTGAGCTCCTTGCACGTGTGGAATGCGCCGCGGTGATTGAGGGTGCCGAAGCAGGAGCACTGGAGCTCGTCAGGGCATCACTTTCACAAGACTAAAATCGTTATGTCAAGTTACAGAGTTAAAGGGGTCTATATTGGCTTTAAAAGTAATTAAACACATGTTATTCTAACACAGAGAAATTGTTAAGAGTAAAAAAAAAATGGAATAAAATTATATTGCTTTTTTCTTTAGTTTAGTTTATACTCAGTCTAATTAACATGCAAAACAATTGTTCTAATGTACAACAGGATCAGATCTATAAGAAGCATCATTATCGACTCACAGCTTCTTCAGGATTAAAGAAAGAGCAGACTGGAACTTAATATTTATAATCAATAATAAGATAAATAATTAACTTCAGCATAGCCCTCTAACTGATATAAATCATGATTGATTTAAGACAATGTGCCTATCATCAAATTCTAATACTTAAAGAAATTGTGCAACCATGGAAGACCAAATCTGAAACAAGGCTAGAAATGTTGCTAGATTAATATGATTTGCCAAACACAAGTGTTAAAGATTACTGATCCAGATCACTACACTCATCATAGCTAAAGAACATGTTGCATAAACCACAAGCACAACTATAATTAAGTAAAACTGGGTACTAATGGTTCAGTAAAGATTCATGCCACAGTAAAAAACATCATTACATTGTGGACTAGCTGTGAAGATCTGTTCAAAATGCTTTATGATTTTATCTTGTCAGATAAGAATGAACATTATGATATCTGATTGTATTACTACTTTTATTTTTTCCATCACATGTACAGGTTCAGCATATTTTCATCAGCATATTATTTTTGGAAATAACAGGGAATAATTAAAAGTGACCTTAAAATAGAGACGTGATTGAAGTATTAATGCCAGACTTTACCATGCTGGCAACATAGACTTCTCAGCATGACAAAAATCAAATGATCACAGACCTGACAGTGGACACTGATGAGCCTGTCTTAATTAATAGCCTTGTCAATGAAAGTTAGCTCTGAAATAAGGCAGTTTTGGAAAAATACCTAGATACATTATGTAGACTGATAGCTTTATTGATAGCATTGTGGTTCATATATTGGAACTGCACTATAAATCAATTTAACATTTTTACTAACAGCACCTGATTCATTTAATTTGATTTAGTTTTGGCACAAGTAACTTTGTTGTTATCGATAATGTAAAACAAGCAATAAATTATTTAAAATTAGGTAACAAAGGGCAACTGATGAAAAAAACTGAGTTTAAAAACTAAAATTATTATTAAATCCCTCAAGCAAACCGAGTATAAATAATAAAGCCATTAATTATTGAATGGGCCTGCCATGCTTCTGCTTTTAATAACAGGGTTAATGTTTCCTGCATTGTAAATTATTTTAGTGGGAAATTGAAAACAAAAGTTCAAAATATGTGATTCATATTTTAAACATCAAAAGTAAGGAAATTTAATTTTCCACATTGCATGTATGCATGCATCATTTGGCATTGTTTTTTAAACACTATAGTAAAGACTTAAAAGAGTAAGGATTGCTTTGGAAATAGCAGTAAGGTTTAATGTGACTATTTGAATTGAAACATTAACAAATATTATAACTAAGCTGATTGTCAGAGAATGCAATTTAAAAAAGATAATCATCGCTACCATTAGAGAGGTGTTTCCAACTGAAAAATAAGGGATAATTTTGTGAATTATATCTATTTCTTTAGCATGTAATAAAATATTTAGGTTGCTATCCTGCAATAACTGTTGTTTTTCTTTTTTGCTTGTGAGCCAGAGTTATATTTCCTTTTTGTTGTCTTCTGCTTACTGCAGCTGTACAGTAAGTAACTGTCAGCAGGCTTAAAAATATTGAGGGCTAAGTTTAGGATGTGCTTGGTGATTTTCACCAGCATCACATTCTGAAAACGGCTTTAAATGGACTTTAAAAGCAGATACAGATGCCCTAGGGACTTGTTCAGACTTTTCACAGGATTCATTCCTTTGTTCAGACTGTGCTTGGCATAATATATCACTAAATTTACATAATGGAAGATAGAATTCAGCTCAGGTATACCACCGCCAATAAATCACTTTCAAGAGAAAAATCTACACAAGAATAGCATGCAATCAATTAACAAAAACATAACAAAAATTCTCCACACTTTATGCACTCTCATTTCAAAACCTAGTGTACCTTGTAGTGATGGGCAATAAAGCTCCGGCAACGACAGCATGATGTATTGATTTCCAGTATACTGTTGCTAGCAAGTCAGGGTACGTGTTATGTTTAAAGTTTATCTTATATGAAAAAGAATACTATAATTTGACCACAAGTGTCAAATTATTATGTTTTTTTTACATTGTGCTCACTTGTTGCTGTCCATTTTCTGTTTTCCTTAGGGGTTTTGTGAACAAAAGGGAATTTTTTATATTTTAAAGGCTAAATAGTTTCAAGATACAGCTTTAGATTATTCAAAATGTAATGTGTTAGGAAATACAGTGGTTCAATATTCAGATTGCAGCTTTTATGAATGGACTGTCAATAGTTCTGAAAGGAGAAGAAATATATTCCGCAATGTGGTGACAGAGTAATATCTGAAGGCACTGTATTTTCTAGTCTAAAGTGAAATGGCAGTGTAAAGTAATGTAGGTATAGGCCTATTCTCATGCCTGTGTCTGTTTATTTTGTGTATTCTATGCCTGTTGTTCCAGATGAAATGCCCCATGAGTCTGGTAGCCCCTGTAAGATAAAATTCAGTAGCAGAAATATAAAATGTAAACAGTTTTCCTGTAACATGTTCATTTTTATCAGACTTTAGGATGTCATGTACTTTTTTAGTGGCACTGATGTCTAGACTTTGATTTGTCCTTGGAAACACTCAATACAACTGATTTACCACTAATGATACACATCTAGACGAATGTGGGCCTTCTCTTGAATGTAATCACAGATTGCAAAGTGGGCTATTTTGTCATTTTCACAAGTGCCTAACACAAATACCACTGCTATAAAATGAGTATGCATGTCCTTCTTTATTATATAAGGCACATGCAGTTTATAGAAAATATACAAGTACATTGTATTTTCATAATTTGGGTTGACTGAACTACTTTTTCTAACACTAAAATAACATAGTCCTTGAAACAGAGGTCCAGACATCAGATATTAGAAATTGCTTTAATTGTCATAAAAAATACAAATAGCAAAACCAGCAGTTTTCAGCCTTTTATTATTGTAAAAAAGAAATGGGTCCAAGGGACCGTCTTCCAGATTTTCAATTTTCATGTTGAATTGATGAACATGAATTTAGTAAACAGGATACTGTAAGGTAATATACTGTATATGTTTTTTTTTCAAAAGCCTGGAAGTGGATTTCTAAAATACAAAAAAATAGTAATAATTAAAGATATTAATCAGATTCCATTTTGTATCCATGTGGTTTATGTAATTCTGTCAAAGCTCCTAGATTTGCAACAATAACAGTTGTTTAAAAAAATTATCACCCTTTGATTTATTTGTCCAGCAAGTACTGTATATTAACTGAGAGCTCAGCATTCTACACTATGTAAATAGAAAGGCAACTCAGCACTCTGTAAATTGGTTTAATTAAATAATAATTACTTAAAAGTCTTTGAAACAGAATTAGTGACCTGAGAAGCAGTTTTAGTTCTTGGCCCAAGAGGGCTAATTTATATTTAGATTTCTATGTTATTTATGATTATTTGTTATCTTTGTTCTTTTTTTCACTTTCTTGAAAATTAGAAATTACTGTGCTCTTGCCTCATAAAATTAATGTGATGTTTTGACAAAATAACATCTTATGTAGCCGTTTTGCTGAATTGTACAATTAATCATTGGAGTGCCTAAGGACACTAAACCCTTAGGGAGAGGTTACCAGAATTGTTCTCCAGTGGCAATTTCAGTGTTGGAGCAAGGCCTTTTGTTAATACTGGGGCTGGAAAAGTGCCAGGCTTCATTTTAATGACATACTGAGCAGAATTCTACTTAGCAATTCAACAATACAGCATATCCATTACGTAACCTATTTTCCTGGCTTTGTTGTTTTTTATGTCAATGTACTTAACAGTGTTTTGTCTAATAAAATGATTTATTTATTTGCTTGAATAAAATGATTTATTGGTGGCTACTTTTTTATCTTGACCTCAGTGATACTTTTCATACAGTTGATTATACCATCTCTCTGAATAGATTAGAGAAGCCTGCTGGTATTACTGCAAATGCTTTGTTGTGGTATAGATCTCATCAAGCTGACGATTTTCTTCAACTGGGCACAGTTCCACTTCAACAAAAAAGGACACATCTGGTGTCCCACATGGCTCTGTTATTGGTCCCAGTCTTTCCAGAGTCAATATGTTAACTTTTTGGTCAGAATCTTTGTAGGTATAATATTAGTTTTTATTTGTATGGTGATATTACTCAATGATTCACACAAATCCTGACATTAATCAAGCACTGTGCCATGTCACAGTGATAAGATGATGATAAAATATATGCAACAAATATTTCATTTAAATTTGAAGTGTGTTAAATTTAGTTGGAATCTAGGTAGTTCTTGAATCAGTCCCAGTACTCAGCTCATAATTCTTGCTGCCATCTTTGATTCAAGTCTAGTATCTGAAGCCCAGGTTTGCAGTGTTGTAAAAGTGTCATTTTTCATCTTCTTGACATTGCACATATCCATTCATGTCCCTTCCACTCAGAAACAGAAAGACTAATACATTAACTTGCTATTTTTAGATTCGATTAGTGTAATGTAAAGCTAGAAAGTGTATCTTTATGCGTTATGTCCTCTACAGGTTGTGAAATGTACAGAACTCAGTGCTCAGTTCTTCACTAAAACCTAAATGTGCGAGTGTATCTCTCTTCTTTCGGCTTCTTTGTGCTGGTTCCCTTTGAATTTTAGAATAAAATTCAAAACACCGCCTCTCACCTTAGAGAGCTTAAATGGTCAGGATTCTGACTACATCAGTGGACTGTTACTTTTCTCCACATCTATGCACTGTTTGCACTCTTTAGGCTCTGGTCTTTGTTCAGTTCCTCCAGGATGATCCTCCTGCAGCCCTGAGAGATCATTCTTTCCATTCTGTTGTTCCAAAGCTGTAGAATAATATCTCAGCCCATGCCAGGTTTTCAAAGTCCTCTCTTAAATCTCACTTTCGTACATTAGCTTTTGATTCTGCCTAATGTAACTCCTTATATTTTGTGTATTAATACAGTACTCATGTTTTAACATGTTGTTTTATTGTAAAGCATTTTGAGATGCCACTTTATAAAACAAAAACTCTTTCAAAATGAGCAGCAAAGTCTTTGTTCCTTTTGACAGTTTCCAAACTCTTGTGTTGATTCTATCAGCATTGAAAATATGAAAAACCCAAACACATAAAACCAGCCTGTAATATTTGCAGAGATTGATTTATAGCTTTGCTGGTGTTAATTAATAGATACACCAGAGGCAAACATGGAGTTCATTCAGCTACTGTACCCAGAGGTCCCATTTCCAGTGAGCATGGTGTATGTGCTTAAAACAAATAATAAAAACGTTAAAAGGCTGTTATGAAAATATGAAATTGTGAATTTTCTTTATCCTGTAGCCATTGAGTGAGCATGGGATTAATCTCCAGATCACATTTTTTTTTTGTGAGTTGCTTTGTTCGGGTAAAGAAAAAAAAATGTATCCTGCTACTCTGTTTCAAACCTGGTGTATCTCAAACACACAATTAAAATAGCATTTTCTCCAGCTTTCTGTATTGGATTAAACCTCATCATATATTGTAACGGTGTCTTTCTCAAACATTGATTGTGTGAGAGCATTGTGCTATTCTGTATCTATCTATCATTAGGTATCTATCAAGCTATATTTATTCCACAAAAAGTGAACTACTGAACTAAGAAATTGTTTGAAAAGTGAAATCCAAAATTTTTTGCACGTCTGGTCTGCAACCTTTTGAAGAATAAAATGGATGAAATCCAACAACAGATAACTGATGATAAGATACTGCATGTTTATTGACTCACTGCAATTGAGTTCTGAAGCATGATTCAAAATGTGCAGCAGTCTTTCAACCTGTGAGAACCAGCTGCTGTTATCATTCATTATCAATAAAGCAGCATGTCATAACTTTATATAGTCTATATTTGACACGGAATTAGAAGAAGGACAAGCAATGTACACTAACCCAAAAGCCAAAGCAGTGGAACTACAGTAGACCTACTGTGTGAAAATCGGTTTCTCTTTTAGACGTCCAGGTGGCTGATACTGTACAGGATACATACTGTATCTTCCTATCCCAAACTCTTTTTCTTTTGTTTTTCTTTTGAAGCTACCAGGGGTTTCGTTTTCAGTTCATTCACTGTAATAAAACTATTTAAAATGACAACTGTAATAGGAGTACATTATTTTTCCATTGAACAAGGTCATTGCCATATATCATATTATATATCTTTTTGGAAGAATCTGTTTAAAATTAAATTGGTGTTTTCATTTTTCATTTTTGTTTCAGAATGATTCCCTCAATGAATCACATTTACTTTAGTATGTATTTAAGCATTTTGTGTCTGTTTCCCAGGAAGAATGAGATGATTCATGTTGTTCCACTTCTAAGGTCTTGAGGTTACATACTGTACATACAACAGTTGTTTTTGTTAATTAAAGCTGCATGTTTACATTAAAAAAACATTTACATTAGAACCTATGGAACATGTAACCTGGCCATATACTTTATGTTTTATGCTGACTATAGACATGATTGTGTATTTTTGGTATGAAAATCTAAAACCCTTTAAGCAATGTACCTCAGCTAACTTCATTTTAGTCAGATACTTTCCACACTTGCAAGCATGAAATTCCCCAAAGTCTATTAAGAACTTAATCAACATGATGTGGGAGGAAATAAACAAGGCTGATTTGCATTTCAATGTACCTTGAACATAAATTATAAGAGTTGTAAATTTCCTATTTACATAAAGTGTGTAGATGCTGTCTGTGCAAAATCATGGAGATGGAAGAAATTATGAACATACTTTTGCATCACTGAGTGTAAGCCACACTCTGGAAATTAAAGAAAATCAATATTTTTATCTTCTACTTCATTTTAATTAATTAATGTGTGGTACAGTATACTACTATTATTAATTAGTAAAGCTACTACATTACATTTTCCAGCATTATTCTGACAAATGTTAAAATGTAATAGAAACATTGTAGTAAAATGAATTAAGTAGCAAAATAAAAAAGTGGATTAAGTGAGAAATTGAAGACAGAATTTTACTTTCTGTTGGTGTCAAATATTCCACATATTTGATCAATGGATTTTCTGTAATTGCTGAATTCTAATTAATCAATCAATTGACTAATTAATTTAATATAAATGATTATTTCTATTTTACAATTTCGTGTAATTGCAGAAAAGCAGACCCCTTTTTATGTGACTACTGAATATTTAAAACATCAGAGTGCTAAATAGTTTAGATGCAGAACATACAGGATGACTGCTGTACTTGGATGTAGATGTTTTAAATCTGTCCAGTCACTGAGATGTAATGGTAAAATATGGCATATGCTGTAAGTATAAACAACCTTGACACAGTTTTCATTGACATCTGCTTTTTTTACAGATGAGATCGACAGCCTTGGCCTGTGGCTCTTACAGACCATTCCTTACACAAAATATGTATGAATGAGTCCTGGGATAGTTCATGCTACGAACAATTTCAAAGGCAGTCCCTTCCACCTTGTGAGGAATCTTGCAATCTCCCCTTAAGTACCAGTGATTGCTTTACTGGGACAAATTAAGACCATTGCCCTTCACAAAAATTTGTATGCACCTGCACAACTAATAACCACCAAAATAATACCCATTTTATAGAATAGCAACTACTGTATGTCCGAAATGCATACTGTGCATTTTGCAGTATTTAGAAATTAAATGTAGAGTGTTTAAAGTATACAGTGCATTTAAAGATATGTAGAATTTTTGTCATCCTTACATAAACAACATGTACATGACTGCCATCAGTCCTCATCCATCCACTACAGGAAAAGTCCCTTTTCAAGATTTTTTTATACTCTTCTATCTTCAGATACCCTTATCCCCCATACTTGTATGAACTTGCTATCATCATGTTACATGGGGTGTTTTCAATTTTAGTTGTCTTTTTTGTCTCTTCCTACATGTGCAACCCATTTACATTACATCTTATCACTATAAAATGTATCGGTCCAAGTTAAAGCAGCAGGAAAACTTTTTTTTTCTCAATAGGTGAGTATCTTCAAAAATCAGAGCAAGGTCTATTCATTTGATTCATAAGTACTTAATTGTATTTGCTGTAGTTTCATAATCAGCTTATATGAAAATGAGCTTTCATACTGCTCAGCTGTGTGGGTTGTACTCATTTTCTGAATTTGTTATTTATGGTTTTAAACAAATTTGGCTTAATTACGAATGCAGAACAGAGGCTTGAGTACCTTGTAAAATTAATGGCATACTGTTTTAACCCCATCTATTATCACCATGGTAATATTTGATTTTCATAGTTTCATTTAATTAGAAATTACACATTCTAATTAGTACTCTCAAAATACAAAGAACATTTAATGAATTAATAAATAAATAATATAAAAGTTTAATATATTTTCAGGATGAAAACCTGGGATATTGATTCTTTTATTCTGTGATTGCAACACTGTATATTGTAACACTTGGACACTTTTGTAGCTATTCCATTATCTGGAGTTTGAAGCTTTTACCTGAAGGGTCTCATAATTCAACATTGATCAATGACAAATCAATAAAGGACTCTGCATGCTGCAAACACTATCTATCCATCAACAAAGGCCTTATGAGAAAGCAAACAATGTATGTTATTGAGGGAGAATTATCCTGCAATGAGAATGAATGGAATCAGATTATGTTGTAACACTCTGCTAGGTTCAAAATGGGCTTGCTGAATTTTCTGTCTATGACAGCATATACAGTATATGCAATATCCATTTCTTCAACTGTTCAGTACCATCAACCAATTACACTTTGATCAAATATTAAGGAGCTCTTAAGAAGCTGGGGAGCACAGAAATATTGACTGTTCTGAAACAAAACAATCATATTTAAGTAATATTTCTGTTTTATGGTATAACTAATGTTAATATACAACATTGATCAAAGTTACATCAACAGAATTCAAGTTACTTCAGCAACGCAAGGTTTTGCACTGAACATCAAAAGCACTAGACATGGATGTTTTTTAGAAAAAATGTAGACTTTGAATATATGTTTTTAGTGTCAAACAGATTAATTTATCATTCTTTATTGACTATTATACAGTCAAAAGAGTTTTATAATTGCATGAACACTATATTACATAATTAATGGAATTATAACAAAGTTATAATAGAAATCTGGGAGAAAGCATAGATTCTAAACGAACACTCTTCCACTGGCCTGCATTTATAAGTCTCGCACCTGGGACGTCCCATAGTGCATATCTCTCGTACCCTTCCTGCCAGTCCATCTACACCCCTGCTGCATCTCCCAGGCTAAATCCTCACAATACAGAGAGGAGAAGCAGGTCTGGGTATCCTTGTCCTTACTTTGTGGCTGCCAATTCCCTCTGCCAGGTGAGCTACACCAAATATGCTCTGTACGTGTTGTCTCTCTCGTATTTATTCGGATCTAAATGAACCACTGAAGTATGAGAATCGGTTTTAGTGAAATGATTTAACTTATTGACAGTCAACAGGTGAAAATCAAAGAAACAAAAATAGAAAAAGCAGCCAGTGGCCATGCTTACCAAAAGAATATGCCATTGTGCTACTAGTATGTTGGAATCTCAGTCATTGTATGTCAGCACAAACAGGCTCTATGTGAGGAATGTGGCTGAATCTGACAAGACAGCATCTGTCCAAAAGCATACAATACATCACCAATGTACAGCTTGTATTTCTTCCAATAGTGACAAACACGCTACTAGCTTGTAAATTTCACAGTAGACCCCTTATTGACAGTTCTGTTGATGACAAACGTTAATCAGCATAATGAATTAACCTATGCCATGTGTGTTCAATAAAATGTCAGTGCACCTGCTACCAAAGAGATTTAGTTATTTTCCTGATAGTTAATTTTGTGATCTGTATACAGTATGCGTATTATTTATATATACATGCATACTTACTGAAATTCCTATTTGTATTAAAAATGTTTCTCATGCATTTGATTTTATTCAGGAAAACAGATGAAACCCGTTCCCAATAAAATGAATATAAAACCATTAGTAAGACAGCCTTGTCCACTCTGTTCCCTTAAGTATTAATTAGGTTGTTTAACACCAGTGGAGGAAGTTTCATAAGAGGATCTGCATACAGTGGATGTGATGCATTGTGAAAAACTGTAAACACGATTCAGTTGTACATAATGCATTCCAAAATTACAATAATTTCTGGGTCACTGACCATTTTTACACAGACCTACATGGGTCCCATCTTCAGTGCAAGAAAATTTCAGGAGACGTCTGTTGACAGCATATTGTTTTACCTCAGGGTGACAGATTCAAAATTTTTAAATGATTTATTTCTGGGAAGAAAACAGTAGTATTCTATCCTACTTTTTATTAGATTTTCTTATTAGAAATGTCAAGTTTTTCCCTTTTCACTAAAGGCTTGAGTTGTGTTTAATATTTATATGTTGCAGCTTAATGTTTTTTAACACAATAATTGTATTATTTTTTTGTCTAAGAGAATTAAGATTTCCACTGATACAAACAAGAATGGTGAGATTTACATCTCTTAATATGCAATTATATGCATTATATAGTACTTTAACCTTCTGTACATACTGTATACACCTGCTGGTGATGGAGGTGAGTATATTTGTTTTATTTGTTGATCTGAAAGATATATGTTAAAAGAAATGTTTAAAAAACACACACAGAGGAATATTGGTGATATACACATTCCCCACTTAAGAAATATTGTTGAAACAATTACATACAATGGCTGATTTTTGTAATCATTTGGAGTTTAGTGTATATTTCTTGCATAAGCTTCAGTTATATTTTTCTTAAAATGAAAAAAATCTAGTTTGGCCAATGAAAAGGAATTGTCTCCTCAAAGCACACATAATACTAACATGTACTGTAATTATTGTGGAAGCTTAACATAAGTTGTGTGGGTGGAATTCTAAAATGTAAATTCATTGTGTAATAGACTGCAAAGCCAAACCGAAACTGTGAAAGACATTTTCCCTGCTCTTCCCATGAAACTGATACTAGCTGTTAGGACAGTTCTTAGTGTTTTGGAATAATAATAAATGGTGTTTTATTCATACCAGCACAATTAAAAGCTAATGACTACTGTCTGTTCACATCATTGTTTGTGAAAAATCCTTCATTCAGAATTCGATTAAAAACGATGCATGTTCATTATTTCATTTCTTGTTAATACACAGTAATAGTTTTTGTTGTTTTAAAGAATTACAGAATGAAAGTAAACAAACAAACACCATTTAATAACACTTTAGTCTGAAAGTTTATTGTATTCTTTATTGACTGTAGTTACAATACAGTATATTCACATGTTGAAAAGTATAAGGTACTCTTGAGCTTAATTTTTTTATGTTTCTTTTCAAAGCTTTCAAGAAAAAATGTTTAATCAAAAATAACAGTGACTTAAACATTACTTTAATGATAGGAAGGAGAAAAAGCCACTTACAGCTTCCTTGTCACAATACAAAACCCCTGGCTATATGTTATTTTTTAGCATGAATAAAACTGAAAAAAATCCCTTTCCTTAAAAAAAGACGTATTCTGGATAATTTCCTTTTGCTTGCTGTTGAGTTATGTACTGTATTTAGCTAACCACTTTTTTGCAAAATAGATTCACAATTAATAATGCTTTAAAACATTCAAATAGCAATTCCAAAGAAGAGAATTCTTTATTTTCTGCATGAGTGCCCTGCTGCTCTCATATAATCTACAATTAGTAGGTTCATTCAGTAATATAAATACCCCAAAAGAACCATGAAGCACGCTGTTTTGCCAATTTGTTTGGTTGTAGCTGACTGCTTTCAGAAGATGCAGGGAGAGAGGCCCTCTTATTTGCTACATTTGTACATTATGTCCTTTATTTAAAAGCATGGTAAACCAAGACAGAGTAAAATGAGAGGATAAGGATCTTTTGTTTCTTATTTGTTTTATACAGTATGTTAGGTCATAATGATTCATATTCACTTCTTTCACTTTCATCTAACAAGTTTTAAACTTGTACTTTAAGTGAAAAGGGTAGTTTATGGGTTTTGATGAGTTAGAGACAGAGAATAGCATGATGTTCTTGAACTCCCAAGAGTGTGCTGATTAATGTCTGACATTTAAAGGGTCTCACTGTTTACAAGCTTATTCACTGGCCTAAAATGTTTTCACTTCTATTGTGACTTTGTTTTATTTTTCTTTCATCCAAGGGCAATGTTTATGCACCAAATACTGTTCCGTCTGCATTCTCTTGTTTTGTAAAGCCTTGAGTACTAACCTTGTATTAACCATGATGCAGTAAAAATCTGAAAGGCACCAAAGGATTCCTGGTAAGCTGAAAGTTTACTGTGGTGCAATTACTCGAATTTCATGGGTCTACAGTGTTTTTTTAAAAAAAACATTTTCCATGGAATTGTGAGCTGTAGTAAAAAGTGAAACATTCAATTATATATGCCATGTCTAGAACATCATGCTTAATAACTATACAAGGTAAAACGCACCACTTTGCCATCAGATGAGATTCCTTAAATACTCAGACTGAAGGTTTAAACTTTGACTCGTTTATCAACTGCATATCCCACAAAAGAGTAACTGATTGCAGATGTATGTTAGACTGGTACTACCTATTCAATGGACAGCCTTCAGCATGCAGATATGTTTGACACATCCACTTAGGAGAAGAGGAGATTTAGATTTATTTCCATCTCTCATGAATTTGGTACATTAACCTTAAACACCCATTTAGTTTTTAAAAAATAAACATCTTTGTTATGTCTCATATCTACAATAGAACTGTTAATCTTGCACTAGAAATTTCAACTGCCAATTTTCTGGGTGTCATTTAATAATATTTGCCTCCTTTCCTTACAGAAATTGCCCAATCCCATACTGTCAGTGGCCTCATTATTGCAGAGGACTCTGTCTGTGAAGATTGGAAAGCAAGAAAAAAAAATCAAAGGGTATTTGATAATATTTCTTAATTCATTTGTATGTGTGAGCTTCTGGCTGAAAAAGCAGGAAGCTTTGAATGGTCCTGTGCCATTACTGGTTTGCTATATAAAACAATATCTACAAGAGGTGTCAGCCAGCGGGTAGTATTTTATCAGCTGACAGAAATTTAACGTGCCTTATTATCTCCCCCATGAGCTAAAATGAAAAATAATGGGTGCTGGAAAAAAGATAAACGGCCTTCATTTTCTACTGCATCACAGGAAGAGAATCTCAGTGATGGGCTTGACGAAATCCAAACCTCTTCTCTGGAGGTCACATAATGTATTTAAATATAAAAATACAGAAAATGTACATAAAATCCATATAAATATGTATGGGAAATGAGATAAAAATACTTTCCTAATGCATTTCACAGTAAAATAACAGAATACTATAATACAGTATATGACACATTCCAAGCAATACAGTATTTGTGTTGAACTCCCAGAAAAATAAAACTGCTCAAAATTTAAGGATTAAATGATGTATTCTTTACACCTGGTAGACAGGTGAAATAAGGGTTTCATACTTAATAAAAACTAATAGGCCATAGTCATTAACATAAATGTAGTGCTATGCCCATTTTTAAAGGAACAAAAAAAAAAACAGCTGTTCTTCTTGTCAGGAAACAGCTACCATTGCTGAAATGGTGCTGTGCCCTAATTGAAATGTCTGGGAAATGAATGGGAAGTGTATCCTCTGACATCACCTTTAATGTGTTGAAAATCAGACTCCAAACACAGAAAATCTCCTAAAGAATCAAAGCACCCTTCCCAGGCACTCATTGCCACAGCTCAAGTATATGTGCAGGAAAAAAGCCCTTTGGTGTTTTAGTCATGTGGGCTGCACAACTATAATTCAATAAGATACTGTATGTGGGGACTAGTAGAAAACTGACAAAGGCTCATTATCTTTCCTAAGCTGATGTCTTAAACACATGGATTTTATCAAAACAAGCATTTTTGATGAGGTAGAAAAACACGAAAAGGGGGGCTGTTCAGCAATGCAAATGACATTAGTTTTTTACTTTTTTCATTTCTGTAAAAGTGCTCACATGAACTAAAGTTGCATATGACTGTTCTAAGTGCTTCCTGCCAGTATCTAGGAAGACCTGACTTACAACAGCTTGCATGGTATGTTATACCAACCTACATGCAGTGTTTCATGCTTGCACAGCCTTTCTTGTATATTACAATATACTGATATACTTGTACCATAAGTTCATACTGCATGTATTGTACATGTAACATGTTTTGCAGTTAGATTCAAATTATTGTATACGTATGGCTCCAAGCTACAGTAAATACCAAGGTAAACTTCTTTTCTAACATATACAAAGAAAGGCAAATAACAAGTTGACCAAAGTCTTTGCAAATGATCAAATATGCTTTGGTCTACTTGCTGGTAGCTGGGTCTTCTGTCTGCTAATTAAACTAGTCCCTGAAGGCCTTATTACCTTTGTCTGATGGCAGTAAACAAATTCCTAATCCATCCCTCCAGTCCACCCACATGGATATCAACTACTGCTGGAAAATAAGTGAAGACAACATGAACAGAAAAAACACATTAAAAATGCCAACTCGATGGGTTGTTGTAATTAAGTTCTACTTACTTGTTTTAGAGCACATTAAAATAATCATATTCCATGGAAACCCTTTCATGATGACCAGACACATAATGATACGGACTATTGAGATAAACTACGAGACTTTTTACTGTCTGTCTCCTATGATTCGTTTCCCAGATAGGTTATAAATAAAGATTTTCACATTTTTACATTCAAATTAAATTCCAAAAGAATATTTAAATAATCAAAATATGCACTGCACATTTTCTTATTTGTTTTGTATACTGATGTATTTGCACATTTAAATTATTAAAATTAATTAAATAATAACAGGAACAAAAATGTTTTAAATGTATTATTATTATTATTATTATTATTATTATTATTATTATTATTATTATTATTATTAGGATTTAACTCAAGATAGCCCATCAAACACCTCTCTGTAAGAATGAAAAGTTCTAAAGATTTCTTATTGATTATTACTAGAATGCAAGTTGAAAGAAACACACAGAAAGAAGCTTTATTTTACATTGTTTTCATTAATTAGAATAGCACTTATCAACTGTTTGCAAGCTCTGCATTCACTAGTGCTAGAACTTTAATTAGAAAGGCACAGACACAGAATACATTATGATTCACACAATAGCTTTAGTGCATCAGGAACGTAACTCATACAGTGTATTATTCCAGTAAAGTTGTAGCAGGTCTTTATTTATTTAACCAATAATGTTGGCACATTTCAAACTATATTCAAAAAGAAATAAAACTCTGCACACAAAGATTATTTAAACATTACAAGAGAAACAAGAAGTGTTCATCTGTAACATGGTTGCCTGCAGCTATCATAATAATCCAGAATCCCATAAAATAGCAAGACAAATGGCTTGAATATGTCATAATAGATCCACAACACAAATAGCCCTCAAAAAGCCCAAATTAATGAGGACAATGTTAATGTAACTTTGAGTCTGAAAAATACAGGAATGAATACACATGGAATAGTGGATGGAGACTTACAGTTTTAGTTGTTATTTAGACCTACTGTACATGTACTGTACTTGAGAATGACTCAAGTACCCATATGTACAATACATAAAGCCATAAAGTCCTACAAAAATATCCAGGTTGTAAAATTGTCCAACAGAATTATCAGCGAATGAGAATATACTAATTTGTTTGGTTCATTTGTTGTTGTTAAATACATTAACCAGATTTGTTGTTGACCTGGAAATTATAGGCCCCAGAGCTCTTTGATTTTTTTAAAGACTATGTCACCAGCTTACTTTGACACATTTTGTCTGTATAAATAGGGCACCAAGATAAATGTTAGAAGTTCTTGCTTCAAAACTCTACATTATAACAGTGACTTAATGATTGCTTCAGTAAAAAAGCAACTTTACCTAAGGCCATGCATTAATATTTATAAGAATACCTTCTTTCATATGATTAGCTTCTTATATTTTATAAATTTGACATGAATATGTAAATTCTGCCAACCATATTGAAAACAGAACATGTTGCTTGTGTCCTAAATGCACTGAGTTTTACTGACACGTTCATAAATAGCATATATATGATAATTCAGTTCTATTAAATTATTTTGTTTTAGCAGAATAAGAAACATATTGAGATTTGCATCTCATTCCCATGAGGGACCTAGAGGAAAAAGGTATCACCACATATTTACATTCGCTCCCAAGGACTGAAAATAGAAAAACCAATTATAGGCGACACAAAAACATAAAAAGTAAAATGTTTTAAGCCTTCCTTACACTATGTTAACAGTGTAGACATAGAATTGTTTCAGAAGAGAAAGTTTAGAGTTGCTTCTTTGAAGTATGCTACAGTTACTGTGCATTTGGCTTATGCTGTCGATGTTACACAAACAGGAAAATAAATGCATCTAAAGATTATATTATATTTCAAATAAACAAACATGTCATAAACTGCAGAGAGAAGAAAAAACATGACTAGAATTGTCAGAAGGAGTCAGACCTTTGAACAATGTCTGGTTTTATGCGGAAGTGCAAAGAGTCACTTAAGAATGCTTCGATTTTGAAATATGAACACAAATATGGTTTTAAACAAATCAGAAATCCTATAATAGCTGGTGTGTGGTGAGCGTTCTGACACATTATGGCTGCCGTCGCATCATCCAGATCGATGCTGCACATTATTGGTGGTGGAGGGGTGTCACCATTACGTGTTAACCGCTGGAGTTGAGTGTCCAGAAAAGCTCTATATACAGTAAGCGTAAGCAATTATTATTATTATTATTATTATTATTATTATTATTATTATTATTATTATTATTATTAAGTCAGAGTATTCAATAAGGTCAATATATTCTATTCTTTAAATAGTAATATAAGAATTAAATCAGATACAATACCATTGACCTTAATTCTACTGTACTTAGTTTTATATTACAAGAAATTCATCCATCCATTTTCTAACCTTCCTATTCAGGGTCTTGGGGGAGCTGAAGCCTATCCCAACAGCCAACAGGCAGAAGGCAGCCTTCTGGGATAGGACCCTAGTCCGTCGCAAGGCAATTGTTATGCTACAGTGTTGTACAAATGTTTCCATTTAAAACTAAAATGTTCAAACCCATACAAGTACATACACAAACCCATTATCACAAAATATCATGAAGGTCAGTGCTATGCATCACTAAAGGTGGTTTTAGAGCTGCAGTAACCACAATTAAAAATTTATTTTGTTGTGTATCATTTATTAACTTTACAATAAAGCTACATGTCTGTTGTCATTTTACTGCTCTAAAGATTGTTAATGTCCTGAATATCAGGGGCTACTCCACTCCCCCAGCATTATTAAATTATTCTGCCCTTCTTTTCAGAGAAAGCTGGAAATAAATTATGTGTTATCCTGAGGTAAAATCTGATGTTTCTGTCAATTTCACCTTCCAAGATTTTACAAGCTCGGTAAATTACGTGCAACCGACGCCATAGCTGTCTGGCTTCTTTTGACAGGGAACCTAAAGTTGATGGACATCAATATGCCACTGGGAGTTAAAACCATTAATTGAAGCTGCAGTGACTAATCCATTACTTTGCTCTGCCTCATGGATTCTGATATAACAGTTGTTCCTCCTATCAGAAATTCATTCATGCAGAAGTGGCCAGAGCTTGCATCACGATCAAAATCATTGATTCTTTTTTTTGACCTATTGCTATGCCTTGCAGGTCTGGGATTAGAGCAAAAGCAAAGTATGTCCTTTCGAATTAACATAATTAATTTTGCTTTCCCTGCAAAATCCTAAATTGCCTGTAACAGTGTGACTGGGATTGTGTCTGTTCAACCCCTTGCACCCATCTCTCAGTGCTTCTTCTTAGTACTAGGTTTTATAAACAAGTAATTGTGTTTACCCATATTTATAGTTGTAGCTGATTAAATTTGCATTAGTCTTTTCCACAATATCACAGAATCTATATACAAAGATTACACAGAATAGTGTACATCCAATATATCCAATATATCACTTCTGCCATTTCTTGTCAAAGTTTTATTCTCTCATTAAATAATTCAGTCTGAAATGTCAGTTTAAATGCTTCTAATTTCTTTAAATAATGAATTAGAAATTTTAAATCTTAGAGAGATGTAATCAACATATTCTGTTTTTGCATTTATTGAAAAGTGAACTACGGTCTAGGGTAAGCTGGCACTTGACGAGTATATCATAATTAATCAGGAATTCAAGGTCCCCCAACATGCTTGGAGGAATTATCCATTGGGAAGTTAAATTGTTTCAACTTAATTGTTGAAATTACATTGACTTAATGGACTTTAAATATGGCTGGCTACAATTCTGCTATCAGAAAAGAGGTGCAGAAGCCTCTACAGATATCATGAAGATTAACAACTACAAGAAAAAAGAAAATGTTGGGGGGTGTAAAATGGAAATAGGAGTAAATAAAAGGAGAAATCTCTGAGGATCTCCAATAACATAAAATAGTACACAATATTCAGAGTTGAATAATTTAGTTTGTATGTACACATATGTTTTTCCAAAAAGATGCAATACATGTATCACAGAAAGCTAAAATAGAATATTTCCAAGCCATCACTAGGGACCATTCGATCAACTTACATGAATTTCATAGAACATTTTATGACACTGATGAATCCTTGTGAATTGCAGAAGATTATTATATCTTTGCTTTTACCCATAGAACACTGCTTATATTAGTTACAGGATACAGCCAACTGTTATTCCCTGTTGCTCTAAAACGGTCTGGTAAAACCCAGCTGTGGCTTTTCTCAGCAGGGCATACATTGATCAAATAGACCCCTATGTAGTTCAACAAGTCAGCACTAGAAGAATGTTTTCGCTCTCCCTCTCTCCCTCTCTTTTTCTATTGCTTTCTCTCCCCCTCTCTAATTTATTCATTAATTTACTGCTGTGTTCTTTACAGGGATCAAATGAGTAGTTCACAATGTGGCTAATGTAGGGAAAAAAACTGTCCCAATAAATGATGCCAGTAGAAATTTCTTACCTTTTGTGATATTTACTGTGGGTGCTGAACTGGAACTCACATTCAGTGTTTTTATTCAGGATTTTGACTTCATTACGCCAACTCCACATAAGACATCCAATACTAGTTTAAATTAAATGTATCATGACAAAAAATAATTTATCACATTCATTGTTTTCTCTTGTGCATTGTGACTCTCCAAATTCACTCTACTTGGCATTTAAATAATTTTCTTTTTACTGAGAACTTTAAAGCAGGATGTTGTCTGAAGTGCAGTGATTCTATGAGGTATACCATTTTTATGGCTGGCTTTTGGAATGGTAATTAATAGTCACCAACATAAATTTCTGATTTAAATGTGAGATCATTGGATGTCCTCAGTTTTTGTCACCTTGCCAATTTGTGCTTCATTTTAGGTACATTTTGGCCCTTTGTTATAGGACCTCCTGATAAATGCATTGGCTGTTGCACTGCAACCTATTAATATAGCCTGTATCAACAATAAATTATAACAAAGCTAAATTTATTGGGTCTAGGATTTTTTTCTTTTAGATGGAGTCTGGAAATATAGTGGAAACTGTGTAACTATTTTAGTTAATTAATAAAACATTTGTTATATCATTTCTGTATAATATTTAGCCCAAAATGGCACAGTGTACTATACCTCATTTGTTTTGAGAGGTCTAGGAGAAAAAAGTAGGCAGGGTGATTAATGTCTCTGTAGATCTTTACTTTTGACTGCAGACATAAAGTATTCTAACCAGACCACATCACTGACAAAGAATTCAAAAAGATTTTTTTTGTCTTACTTAGATCAAGATTAAAAATAAAAGCACAAAGCTGCATCTATTCTGAGCACACCTTTCTCAGTATTTTAACATTTAAAAGCCAATTCCTTTTACTGGTGCCTACTGAAATTCAAAGACATTTTGAGGTGATCTCCCTTTAGACATTTTTAATGGATGTCACTTTAAAAAGATTTAAGTTCTTCAAAACATGTAGACATTGCCATGTCCCCAAAAGAATTTCTCCTCAGAAATGAGATACAGTGAGTATGGATACATTAAAATTAGTTGAGACACAAAAGTCTCCCCAGTGACAACATAACATTTCCTTTCTTGACACCTTGTTATTTGTCTTAATAAAACACACTATTCTGCGTATCATTGTGTGCTGACCTACTGTACAATCACATAACAATTACGCAATTGTTATAGAACCAAGAGAAAACAGTATCTACTGTGTGATATTGTTTTTATTAAGTGGAAATCCTATTACTCCTATGTGTATCTAAAAATCTCTGAACTGTACCTTGCTTATAAACAAGACTTTTCTGGCTCAATCAGTTATTTTTGTATTTACAAAAATGTATTGTTGTTGATCTCTCAAACTGATTGATTACAGTTATTGATTGGCCTTCTATTTAAACACAATATATTTGTGTGTTCTTATTATGAGGGGATTATTTAGGATAACATTAAGTACTGTATATAGTAATTGAAAACATTTTCCTTAAAGAATCAACTCTTATATCTAATATGCAGATGCACATTTACATTCTGTATTTCCATTCTTTTTATTTTTTCCCATTTTGTCACAATGCAAGAATAACTGCCATAATAAAAATCATCTACCAAAAAGCACCTATAATGGCTTTTAAAAAGGCATGTCTTTTTCTTTGTTCTGCATTGCATGGAAGAATGAATTAGGTTTTGTGAACACATGGAGTAATTAATGTAAGTGCATTATGGCACCTATTAAAATTCACCTGTCCTAACATTTCAATTTATCATGATTAAACTGAACCTAAATAAGGTGCTGCTTCATCATTTAATACAAATGATGATTTATTGCATTGTGCTTTAGTAGCACTGGGTGAGATCAAATGGACATTTCCTCATGACAAATCATTCAGCCCTGCAGTGTAACATTAGAAGTGGGCTATCACTGAGTTGAAATTCTTTAGTAAGGCTATGAAGATAACCTGCATCATTAGCTAATTTTCCAATTGCCTTTGACAGCTACTGTAAGGAACAATGCAAAGTGCTTCGGTCGTGAAACCCAATAACTTTCTATTATTTCAGATCAGCACACTGATGGCAAATTTATTCTACTGCATATTAATTATTCACAAATGCATCAGGTATCAAGGTGGAGAAGAAAAGTATTCTCATGAGTGCCAGTGAAGATAATTTAATTTGAAGTTATTACTGTCCCACCACTGGAGTAATTTAACTAATACAGACATTTTTGCTTAATTTTTGCTTAATTGAATAAAACCCTTGCCGTTTGTTGCATCTACAGTATGCACTTATACAATACTTCCTGGGCTCCTACCATGCTAATCTTCACACAGTGATAAGTTAAAGACATATTTATTGTTGTGTTGCAATGCAAAATACTAAGCACTTTATGCTTCATTAAATACTAATTTTCTTATTCAGAAAATATTATTTGTCCTATTATCAGACAAATGTTGTCTTTTCATTAAAACTGTTGATTTAACTTTAATGCTTCAATTAAAACTAATGTTAATTGGGGGAATAAGAAAACTATTTGCGTCCTTTTCCTTAAAATGTGGGTACTAATTTGCGCAAGCTGACTGAGGTACAGTAGATCCGAAGACCATTATAAATTGTAAGGAAATCAATTCTGAGTTTTCTAACTGAAAGTACTTTATGACAAAATAATTATTTTAGTTTTATGTGATAGTGCAAGACCTGCAAATACAGATCAATCACTACACAGAGATCAGTATCCCTAAATCATCAGTCACCATTCACTGAACTTTTACATGACCATCGCCAAAAGAAGTGTACTGCACAAATTATTAAAAAATCCAAATGGAGTTTTTAAAGAGCAGTTCGGGAGAAGGTCATATCCAAATCTTTCTGACCTACCATTTATGGGGTATAAATATCTTGCTTCCTGAATTGCACCTTGCACATATCTTTTGTACCACACCTGCCATTTCATTTTCATGCTTGCCACAGGTCCCTGGTAAGTTGCAGAAGTGAGAAAGCTTCAGACAGCTTCTTCCTTACAGTTACTGTTCCCTCACCCAGACATGTTAGGCCAAAAAAAATCATTCAATACATTTTCGTCTCTTTGTCTTATTTAATGGGAGCTGACTGAACTACTGAACTACAGCATGCATTAGAGAAACAGAATGAATAAAGTGGTACTTTAAGGAACATAAACAAATGTTGATAATTTAAGGTCTCCGAACACTGTGTAGGGATTGATGTATTTACACGGGACATCTTGGTCAATTTGAATTAAAATGTACCTTTTAAAAAGCTTCCAAAAAAGACAGATCTCTCTGCAGGCCATATTTTCTTTTCGGTTATTGTCTCTTTTGTATGAAATTAGGTGTGGTATTTGAAAAACAGGTGCTATTGATGGGTCTTGCTGTAGAATTTTAAAATTTGAGTTCATCTGCACAACCTTCTGTACTTTTCTGTTATTTTCTGAATTTTGTTTCTGTCTATGACTGACTCCACCAAGATAACACTAGCAGATATATCAGTCCCTGCACATACATTAGAAACCCTTTAGAATCCATTAGAAATCATTAGGCACAAGTTTGACTGAAAGAGTAGGTTAATGCATTACATATAAGGAAGCAACCAAATATGTATTGAAGAAACCAAAAAAATGCCTTTCTAAATACTTTGCAGAATTATATACAGTAAGACAGAGTTAATACTCAAATGAATTCAAATTAGTTATTTGATTAATACCAGAGCATTCTAAGCAATAACCCTGCTGAAAACATCTCTTACAGTATATCTGTCATGGTTTTGGAACATATGCCTCCTACAGATAAAAGGGACAAGAACTGATTTTCAAGATAGGGACATTGGAACTCTTGAAATATACATTCTATTCCAACATTAGCACAGTGTCATGTACAAATATGTTTGAACAGGAGATTTACTGCATTGCAAAACTTATCATTCAATTATTTGTATACTGCAGTTCATCATCCTCTAAAACCTTCTGTAGGTAGAAACATTGTGATTTCCAAAGGAGAAGATAAAAACGTGACTACATGGTCTACTGACACATACCCTCAACTGACATCTGATTGGTAGATATTAGAGAGAATGTCCATCCTGACAGCTACTGTACATTGAAATATACAGTAGGAATAAATATTAAATGATTCTTCGTCCAGTCAGAACACAGAAGGAGCCTGAACTCTGAATTCTTGTTCACCTTTTTCTGCATATAAAGTCAAAGTTAGCAACCAAGGATAACTGTTTTACCTTTATTTGTACTTAAAGATAAAAACCCACTGTAAATCATAAAGGTACTTCTTGTAAGATATACACAGTACAGTATGTCTGTTTCTCTGGTCAAGGTTAGTTATTTCAAACCAATGAGCCCTAATAAGGGTGAGTCATTTTTCTGTGGCTGCTAACTTTGACTTCTATTTTGATGGTTCTGTCTCTCTCAGTGTTGTGAAACGGTAAGAGGAAGAGAGAGAGAGAGAGAAAAGCTGAAGACTTAAAAAAAGCACATCAAAGATAAAAACATCTCCATTATGTTTCCATTATCTTTCCCATCATTTATTTCAGGCACTAGGGACTGGGAAAAGTCCTGGAGTTGGATGATATATCATGGCTGGTATAATACCCTGTGATGAGACTGACAGTCAAAATTATCATGCACATGTTTCCATATATTATTTCCGTAGGCTCTAAGTGGGCCAGAGGAGTGGACACAATCTGTTCTGATAGCATCATTCGCTGACCATTTGGCACAATGGCACTAGTAAACCAAGGTTTACTATTATTAACAGATGGTGAATCCTTGTGCTTCCAGAAGGCTGACCTACTGTTTTTGTTGCACCAAAGTCAGGCAGGGTTATTGTGCACAATTCTCAGCTGGAAGAGGATGCAGCATATCATAGCATTTGAATGGCAAAAGGAATGATACTAAGAAGACTACACCTGGATATTCAGCACAGGGAACTGGCAGAAACACACCAAAATTCCTTTCATAGGTTTAGGAAGTCATAACGATGTCACTGTTTAGCAAAAGTGTGTAAAAATGCTTTTGCATTTGGGAAGTAAACAGCTTTGGTTTAAGTTCAATGTGTCAATCTTAAATACATTTTAAATCTTCTCATTTAATACTGTACGTTTTAAGATAGGAATTAAAGCTAATTCTTCTCCATCTACAGTATAAGCATGTTCTTATTACAGACTGTATAAAGATTTTTGGTGTGTATCTGCTATACGTAGACTGAAAGGTGTCTTAGTAACAGCTGCAGCTGTTTCTGGTGCAAGGTGGTCAGTATGCAAGCTTTCTCATAAAGAGCATTTATGGGCTCATTCTAATCTAAGCCTGGAGGTTCTAAAATAAGATACTATAACAGTGCAAGACATCACCTTTCACAAAAGATTGAAAGCTTAATCATGCTACCTTTACTGCATTTGGAAAGCCCGAGGATTAAAATAATAATGGAAAAGTAAAAAGCACAAATTGTCTGCAACGCCGGTCTTTTCTCTTCATAGGAGACAATTTTTACTCGCAGACAAAAAAAAAGAAAAGAGCATAATGGTGGCTATGTGATATCAACATGGAGAAATGAGAGGGCATTGATTATACTGTATATAATACTACTCTGGCCTTATGTGCTGCAGTACTCTATGAAGAGTGCCTTTGCTCTTAATGTCAGGCAGACACTCCACTTACATATGGCTACTGTTATCGAACAAACACACTGTAAAAAAATATTTATGGCTCTGATATCATCTTGTAGGATGTGCTCCTTGCATCCACTTGGCTATAAATTATAGATATTATAAAATATGATCATCTTATTACAAGTGTTAAGCAAATATGCAATTTGATAGGCAGATACATAAAGGCAAATTATTGTGTTGTACACAAGATTTAGGTTGTTAAAAACATTTTTATACTGCAGTTCAATCAGCTCTGGAATAAATAGATTTTGCATTTAATTAAACTTGTGTTGGACAGTCTTTTTAATTGCCCAGTCTATAGGACCCATGTGAATATGATTACAACCACCATGGTGTGTGCAGAATTGTTGGCAATCTATTTCAAATAATCTTCTGCTGAAGAGATTGAATTGATTCATATGTATAAGCCATTTAAGATGTACAACAGTTCTGTTTTTTCCATATGATTTGAACATCTTTATAGGACAATTTGATAGTCATCATAGTTTGTCTTTGCAATTCCTTTTGTGTGTTTGGTATGGATGGATGGGGTTAAGATAGCTTATTTTGTTTTTGGTGAAAAAGTAGGATGACATCTGTCCAGGTTTCAATGCCAGGTTGGGATAAGTAAAAGAACAGCATGGCCATAAGTTGATCAACAGCATGGTTGATCTCTAATAGAACATGCCAGTTTCAATGCAGGGAATGTATTGGATGTTGAGAATATTCTATACCCAACACATAATGGACTGTTATTTTTTGAAGCAAAAGGGAATTTCTGTATAATCTTGTTCAATGATGGCCATACAATGCACTACAGATATAAATAAAAAAAATAGTGTGGAACAAAATACACAGAACATTATTCTTAAAAAAATCTTGTGTGGACAAAATCCAGGAACATGTGGGCATGTTTGCAAAAGAAAAATATGTTGCAAATTAATTGCCTTTGCTTTACAGATACAGTACAATGTAAGAACATATATTTAAAATTGTACTTGAATTTAGAAGGACTTTTGAGTATCTCAACCCAACTTTTCAAGGTTCTGTACAATATATTACATCTCTTTCCTAAGGAAGAGTTACAGTATACTATTTCTATGTGTTACAGTACACTATTTCTATGTGATCAATTCCCTTTTTGATTTGTATGTAAGTGAAATCAAATCCCACAAAAGATTTAGACAAAGCACATACTGTACAGTAAGTGACAAGATAAATTTGGAACATTTTTAGTTTAAGTGCAAGGTGTTACAGTACTGTACCACTGATGCAAACCCAACCAAATGCATCACTCACTCAGCACCATCCCTACATTCAAGTAGGGTTGAGGGAGCATTATGTTAAAGTCATCAGAAACTGGGAAGCTTGTCATGACTGATGAGAACATAGATGAAGCAAAATACAGTACTTACAGTACAGTATCTTAGAAGAAAACCTGCTTCAGATGTACGATTCAGACAAAAATTAACCTTTTGGCAGCACAATGATCCAAAGCACAAGACCAAGATTACCCTGAAATTGGCAACCCCTAAGCAACTTGAGAAAGCTTGAGCAATTATGCCAAGATGAATGAACAAACATTGCACCAAGCTGGTGTGCAAAGTTGGTTGAGATTTACTGAAAAAGACTGGAGGCTGAAATTGCTGCCAAAGGTGTTTCTACTAAATATTGCGTTTACAGCTCTGGATACTTATGCAATCAACATACAGTATTTCAGTTTTTTTGTCTTCAATTTGAAAAATATACAATATGTGAGGAAATTTATTAAAAGCGTTTATTGTTAATAGTTGTTCAAGACGCTCAATCAAGTTGGTTAACTTTTTCCTTGGATTTTATTTCCAAACAGGTGATATCGTAGTTTAATTGTAATAATTGTTTCCATGACACTAAACATAATAGAAGAATTATTCTTCGTAATAGAACTTCTATTGCTGATTTAAGTCAAATCATTGATCCCTGTCTGTTTAGAAAACACTTTATCAATTACAACTCCTTCACACACGCTCGAGGTCTTGGCCGAGTTCAGGCAAAATTTAATGTGAAAAACCAGGACAACATATACAATTGCAAGCTGCGGCAGATGTCAAGACTGTTATTTTATAGTACCTAGTTCTGCTTCCAAACATTGTCTAGCAACCATTTTAAAATGTCAAAACTGTTTTTTTTTTAAATTGAATTAGTGGTGATAGAAGCATAGCACTCCAAAGCTCATAGATTGCTTAACAGTGCTGTCAGTGCTATGTTGTTTCTGAAAATAAAAGACCAAAATGTTACACAAGTTCTTGGTTTCTGACTAAACATCTGTTTTCCATGTATTTCTAAAGTACTCTTTGCCCCTCATTGCATTGCAAATATACAAAAAAAAAAATATAAAGCATATAGAACACTTGTGTAACTGGACAGACAGTAGATTTCACAGGGGACATTTCAGTTACAATGCAAATGTGTAGATATTACAATTATGTGTTTCTCCAAAATGCATACAAACATAACATTTTATTAATGTTCACCCATTTCATTATTTATTTACTGTAAGTGTATGCAGCTCAGGGGAAATTGTGTGATAATGACAGGGTCAAGAGAAAACAGAATTGTACTTTGTTTACTTTCATTACGGTGTCTTTATGCACCGTGGGTGTTCTGAAATACACACAGGTAATTGTTTCCAACTCACAACGACCAATTTTGTGGGTTAAGGACGGATTCTTGTTTATAACGCATTTTACAATGATGACAGAATATCTTCAGGCTCTTCCCAGCGTGCTTTAAGTCTAATAATCCCAGGGCAACTACCAACCTCAACGTGTTGGCCAATTAAAGTTGTTCTTATGTTTTCATTGGTTTCAATTTGAATGTCTTCAAGTCAATAAAACATTGGTTAATTAAATGGACGTGAGCCAACTAAATACCCTCAGGTACTGCTGGGATTAAATATCTACAGCACCTTCTTCTATGCATTTTTTTTCTCACTCCCTGCAAAGCTCGTCAGCTGCAGAAGTCAATGGATTTAGTAACGAGATGCCCCCAGAGGAAGGCTTACTCTTAGCACTCCCATTCCCACATTACCATACAGACTTGCTTGAGAATAACAGGCAGACTACATTACAGTACTAGGAAAATTACAGTAATAGTTATATGATAATGGGACAATAACAATAAGGATAATGAGATTAATACAACAATTCCCTTAAGTAAAGTATAATACCCTGGTTGCCAGATAAAGGTAAATCCAGTGTCATTTCTGATATCTGTTTATTTTTTGTTTCAGAACACTTTATTATAACATTTTATTAACTGACTAAAAACACATATACAGTACTATGACACCATATGCAGTGTGCACTTTATGTGCTTATATACAGTACAATTTTTATGTACTCGATATGACTAATGTACTAATATATGTTTCATAAAGTTACAGATATGGTAAGCTGCAGCCCTTTTGGATGGTGATTTCCATGCATAGTGTATTTTTCTGGCAAATGTGATTCTTTGCCTGACTAGAGCTTATCTCCTTATGAAATGAATTCCTTGTTGTGCTTTCTTATACAAATTTCATCTATGTAACTCATGAAAACAATGAAAGGAAAAGGCCTCTTTGTTGGATATACTGTACTGTAAAGTGAAACCTACAGGTACCTTAGTTTTAAAACTCTCAATAGATCTATTTTTCTCCCTCTGTTGCAGATAATTGAATTGGATTTGTCGGATGAGCTGATACAGTACATCGTCCACATCTATTGATCTCCTGGCAATAGGTAAGGTTGGGCCTTTATTGCAGGGAAGTAGTTTAAAAAAGTGCTTTCCTTTCCTAAAAGATTAATGGTCTTATCTCCTAGGAATCCATCAAGGTTAGGTTCATTTGTAAGTATGTGCCAATTTACATAAATTAAGCTTTAGCAAATTTTGAAAATGTACTCTGTGAGTAATATTACTCACCCTTTTTGTTGTTATGAACAGGATTAAGTATCTTTTGCTATGATGAGTAGGTTCTCTTTGCATCTGTGTTTTCTTTTACTGTATCTACAGTATTGAACCATTAACATCCAAGTAACATACCATTTACTCTCACTAAAAGTTACATATTACTACAAATATTACTAAAACAGCTGAATGTTTAAACAGAAATACGTTATATTCATACACTTTTTTTACATTATGTTATGTTTATACATCAAGCACATAAATGCTTGGTGATAGGAAGAATTCATTTAAAAACTACACACACATACTGTATATATATATGTGTACACTGCAATTCAGCCTCTTCTAAAAATGACATAAATATCTATATTTCAGCTCCTGCAAGGAGGTACACTCAACCATTTTTAATGTGATTTGCAATGCTTTTCATACCGAGCTTCTCTTCTCCTGGTTTTTCAGGTCTTTTGGGAAAAGATGTGGATAACTAGCCAAATTGTTATGCATGCATTTGCTCTATTTAAGGTCACTTCTCCAGCAATGTGCCACAATATCAACACAGTGGATAACTACCCTTGTTGCTTCAGTATTCTGCTGGGACTGTTTTTTGTTCCGTCATTTTGCTTTCATCTCTTCGCTCTCTGAGGGTGCTCAAATCGGAGTGACAGTCTGAGGTCTACTGTGCTATTCCAATGGGGCCAACAGATGGGATAGTGTATAAAAGGGCTTTGGCACCGTCCCACAAGGACGATATATGTTGATAAAAATGTACAAAGGTGCATAGGTTATTTTACTTGTCATAGGATCTGAACAGAAAAATGGCTTGAACTACTGAGAATAAAGACACTTGAAAATAAAAAATGTAGGAGCATATTTACGGTACATAAACCAAAATGTATTACTGTCAACCTTCAGTTCAATTTTTTTGCAGATTTGAAACTGAGAGGCTTCAAAGTCCTTTTTTTCTTCCAAATTGTGAAACTGCTTGTATTGAAGACTGGGATGCTTCGCAAATTAATACTAGTCATGTATGCTGGGACAAATAAGCAACCACATTTGTGGTCAAATCTGGGGTCCTGCATCAACTAACATGGAGGCCTAACCTGTATGATCAAAAATGCTCATTGTTCCAGTAAATTAAACCATTGTATAACTACAACCGACTGAATCGAAACTTTCAGTTTTTAGCAGCTTTTCAATTTTTTTTCCAACTTTTAACAGATTCTTCAAACGGCTTGAGCTTCTTCAGATTCCACCTCACAAGTTTCTGTGATAAAATTCCCATCCACAGCAAGTCATCAACTGCTTGGTGAGATGTGCCCTCTTTTACACAATGCTTCTTTTGAAGGATTCTTTGGCCAATTAACTCCAAACTTAGTAGCTATCACTCTAGTGATAATGCAATTACAATGCAGTGTAATAGGGTTACTGTGTGACCCTGGATGACTGCCTAAATGACATTTTCTGCATTTGTCAATGCATACTCTACCACAAACTGCTGAGCTGTTTGGCCAATTAACTCCATACATGGTAGGTATCATTCTAATGACAATACAATTCATATTTGTCAAAATGGAGCCCCTAATTAAATTGATATGGCTGCCTTCCTGCCATATTGGACTTAAACCTCAAAATACCATTGTTATAAGAATGGTTACAATACTTGACTTGAAACATGACACGTGACAACACAGTAAAATCTGCTTCAAACCTAGTTTGTTATGAGCCTGGGATATGGCAAAGTCTTCACTCTTGTAAACTTGCTCCATTTTGTGTTTTCAGTACAAATACCTCATACTGTAGGTGGAAGTACAATATATTTACCATGGGGGCATGGGATAATTAATGGCAATTCATGCACTTCATGATTTTGTTTAACATAGTGGTTGTTTATGAAATCCTGTGTTGGATGACAAGAGGCTGACTTTGCAGACAATAGTGCAGGTTATTCTATATAAGACTAAGTGGTTTCCGCTTAAAATTGGGGATTTTGACACAACAGAAAAATGTAAAGAGGGTCTTGACAGTCATTTGACAGTCTGACGAATATGACAATTATGAAGGAACGTAGAAGCATTTGGATAAGAATATTGAATTTAGAAGTAGAGACGTTACAAACCAGGCTTTTTTTCTGAATGTCTGATAGTTGGTGGGATGGAATAACTCCATACAGATTAGCTAGAATTGCAGACATAGTATACTGTAGTTAGTACACCAAAAGAAGGTGTAGGTTTTCTCTGATTTATTTTTGTATTTCCAAAATGTTTTTAACAGCACTGTTGCTATGATACATTTGTGGAAGACCAGTAGAGCACAAATTCTTCCATGCACTAGAGGTCAGAAGTAACTTAGCTATAGTGATTAGCAAACTAATGTGTGACATACTTTACTTGTTGACTGTTTTTTATACCCCCAATGGATCGTCACCTGCTTGTGAAATGTGCCCCATACTGCTAACTGCAGTTGAAGTTCACACTGTTAAAGTATTGTAACTGGGCAGGGACATGTTTGGAAACCTTCCAAACTACTTGTAGCCTTCTAATTGTTTTGTTTTTTACAGCATGTTGTGAAACTAGAATATTAATGAAGCAAGTCAATAAAACGTGTACAGGGGTATATTGGGGAAAACCTGTGGAGCATTGTCAAGCTCTAGAAAAAGTAGAGAAACGATAGAAAAGATAAAAATGGAGATGAATTTGTATGTGAGGGGGGTCATTTGTTTGTTTTTTGGTTAATGCAAAGGTTCCTGCAAAATATGTAATGGGAAAATTACAGAGAAAAATCTAGATGCTATACTCTATACAGTATATAATAAACTTTGAAAACCATATGCTATTGTATTATGATTTCATATACTTTATTTAATAAGATTAGCATAACTTTATATATTTATATATATATTATATAGTATTTTATATTATATTATTAGAGTGACATTTTATATGGAGTAGTTACACAGGAGAAGCAACATAAATCAAATCTATATATTTTTAGAATTTGTACCATATCTCAAGATAATAAACAGTTAATTACTTGGTGGAAAGTAATTATTGTTTGTGATTAATTCTTAACATATATTAATTATTCATTGATTAATTCTTAACATATATTAATTATTAATTTATATATTGTTAAGAATAGATTATGTTCATACACAATCACTATGTACTGTATATATATATGCTGTTCGGAACAACCCCTAAATTACAGTGTTTCTAGAAAAAAGGAAAGGTCAATTTTAATTACTGATTTAAAATCTGAAAATGTGACTAAATTATTATTTGCATGATGCTATTTGCTTTTGGTCTAAACCAATCCCCTTAATATACCTCTAGTTAAAAAACTTAAAAGCTTAGCAACACACCTAACAATTACAAGACCTATTCAGTACAGGGGTCAGAGCTGCTTGCAGTTTTACACAGTACCACTGTAAGACATGGGTTTTTTCATGACCAGTATTCTATGGCCTTTCACACTTTCACTTGGCTTTTTCGTCAGGTTGGCTTTAATCTTGTTTTTATAGCATTATTTAAATCCAATAGCCCAACCTTAAATTAAATTAATGGAGGTTATAAATCATCTTTCAAGGATGCTCTTGAAAACAGGGGTCCAGACTGTGAAGCTCACATCTTTTTTTGCAGCCATCACTCACATTTACATTGTAAAAATTGATGGCATAGTCACTTAGATCTTGTCTTAAAGTCTGATTTTTGAGGAATAACTACTGGTGGTCTTTCTCAAACATCAAAGCAATCATCATCATCCTTTGAAGCCCAAATAGTTCTCCTTTCCTTATGTAAACCTTTATTTATTCATTTTTGCAGTCATATTCAACTTTGACACCTTATACCATAACTTTAGCAAACCCAAAACAACAGAGTAGTTCTCTTATGAAATCTTAGTTGTATAAATAAGTTTGAGTTTGACTTTAGAGGTGATTCAATCAACATCTTGGAGCTACAGTACCTAATTCACCTGTAAAAAGGCAGACATACAGTAGCTGTGGAAAAGTAAGACACTTGAAGAGTTCTATTTCAGTTATTTTAAAATACAGGCTAAGATTCTTCTACGTCCTTGAAAGAGATTTTCCTAGGAGTTACTTTTTTTTAGAAATGGTCCTTCTTTATTATACCTGCATTAGTTATGCCCTTCCCTGCAAACGACAGAAAATTCAATTTTTTCTCCAATTTACTTTACTCAAGAGAAGGAAGAAACATGAATTGCAATATAAATGCATTTAATGTTTAATCTGAACACATCACAATAATATATTCCCAAAATAAAATATTTAGTCTGGAACATCAGCTCTGGTGACAGGTATCATATAATTTTTAACAGTTTGATTTTCAAAAGGGCTTTTGAAAACACTTTGAAGAAAAGGCAGCTGTTGTGTTGTACACAGGGTTTATAGATTAAGAAGCAATTTGTTTCAGGATGTTTCAGACAAAAAAAAAATCTTCAACTCTTTAGAAAGAAAAGTAACCACAGTGCAGTTCCTCAATAAACCTGTTGGTCAAACATCAGTGTGTTATGTTGTTATAATGTCAAAATAGAATATTCTTTCCAAGAGTTTAGAGGCCCTAAATCATCAGTCACTATTCACCAAATCTTTACAAGCACATCTAAAGGAGTAGCTTACTGCTTTGACTGGAAAAATGCAATCATCTACAGTATAGACTGGAGAAAAGACAGTTAGCTGACAGCTTTGTGGAAATATACAAAGCATTCAAATTAATATCACAGCATTTTCCAGTTGCCCGTCACTTCTATAGCGATAATCATAATGTTGAAGATATCACCATCTGTGTTGTGAGGCACTTTTAAAAAAAGGAATGAAAATTGATCTTGAAACTGGGAACTTCAGAACCTCTTGGAAATGTACACTCTATTCTGACATCTACTGTATTCATCTGAGGAATTTATAGATGAATCATACTAAAACATTTTAAACATGCATAAACCCAAAAGTTATTTAAACTCTTTTTCGGTTAAATATACATATTGTAGTGTAGTATAAGCAAGGCAAACTGTTTTTATGCTTACACCTTTTGTGCAAAACATAAACATTGGTACAAAGATCTATCCTACAGTATAACATTACCCTTTTTTGTTTTAGAGTATTCTGAAAGCTGACTAGTATACCTTAGTGAGTGCCATTTTACTTTTAATAGGGTTTTTTAACAAATTTCCTTACTTTTTAAATAATACTTAACATCCCCTTAAAGCAGACTTCAGACCACCTAGCAAGCCAACACTTATAATATCTATGCTATGTAATAGTACCTTAATTATTTTGTATTATTTAATAAATTCATGATCACTTTTTATAGAAACGTGGCGAGTGGTCACTCTTACGGGACAGTAGTCCATCTGTTTGAAACCCATCCATCCATTTTATTACTGCTTTTTACAGGGTCGTGGGGGATTCGAACGTAGCAAGCAATGGGCAGAAAGTGGGATACACCCTGGGCTGGACTCTGGTCTGGACTCCAGTCTGATGCAGTTGCAGGGCATTTGCACAGACATAAGCATACACACACTCACTGTTTGAAATCCATCGGTGTCAATAAATTTTGGTACTTAAAACTAACCCAAATGAATTGGACAAATCCACTGTAAATCATTTACATAGAGCGTAATAAGCACGGAACTATAGATCAAACAATATTCCTACTTGTAACTTAAACTGACTACAGAGGAACTCACCCATATCATATGGACAGTAAAACTAGAAACTGTTCTGACCTCTACATGGCTTGTAATACTTTATTAATCATGAGGGAAATCAGTGCTCAGCACATGTCTTTTAAAAATCCCTTTTAAAACCATGATTGCAATACAGTCTATAACTAAATCTCCAGAGCTCCAAGACCTTTAGATTTTATATTAAGCAAGGTGAACTAAAGTACGACGTGGCAAAAAAAGAATGAAAAAAAGAAGAATATGAAATAATAGAATATGAAAGAAACACCCTTGTCTTTCTGGTCTTTACTTAATGTTTCAAGCACAAAATAATTGATTTAATACAATACAATGGTAGCGTCAATGGTGAGAAATGAAAGGAAAATTATTTTAAAAAAGACATTTTAATAACCTGACAACATGCCGACTAGAACAATAGCTCTTCATGTGGTGAATACAGTAAGAAGAGGCATCAGGCAAAATGCTGCTAAATATGATTTTTTAGCAAAAAATTGGAGAGATATTTACATCACATTCCACTCTATTCTTACTAGATATGGTTGACAGTCATTTGCATGGTGAGACATTATCTTAAATTTGAATTTATATTTGTGTAATTTAATGCACAATAAGCGATACTCAAGGCATTTCAGGAAAGTGGCAGTACAACAGAGCAAACTGTACTAACACACGTACCCATGCACAGCAAGACACAAAAAATGTAACCCAAAATAACTAAGGGAATAACAATGCCATATCATTATGGACAGTAATTGGCAAACCATGGAAGTTTAATTTTATTTTTATATCGAAGCATTTCCATCTATCAGAACTGGAAGTTGGCCTTTAAAAAAACACTTTATATTTGACAGAACCTATATCATTTAAACTCAGTACTGCAGAAGGTACTGTCTGTTGTCCTTCATTTTTCTTCCACTTAGTCTTGACAGCATCCCAGTGGTTCATGTAAAATGGCATTATCTGTCTCTGAGATGAATAGAAATTAATTATGTCATACAAAAGTGATTTTTTTCTTAACTCTCCCACAGTAGATCTCAAAATATCTTTTACTTTTTCAGTATTTGTTGAAGTATAAAACAGTGGTATATGGCTACTTTCTATGGTGGATAATGTTCTAATTTCTAAATCGGTCAACACGTGTATTTTGAGCTCAGAATAAAAATAGAAATCTCCCTGTCATTTATGGAAAGTATACAGCATTAGAAAAATCAGATGGCAAATCTTGTATTAATGCGAAATCAATAGCGGCAATCAAAAATACTTTCATCAAAGTGAAACTGTTTAAATCACACTTGCAATAAAGAATGGAATTGTGAACAGTTTAAAAATGTCACGTTTGACATTAATTAGAGCTTATTTTTCAAATGACAACTAGTGCCATGATAACCTAGAATTAAAACAGACCAGTGGGACTCTTAAGCAGAAGTCCTTGTTTTAATAATTCCATGTATTAATAAAATATTTCTAGCATTTATATTGTGCTGTCCATCCCAAATCCTGTTAGTGAAATTTTCACTAGAACAATGCAAATATTAACATCAAGTATGATGTTAATTGGTTTAAATTTAGTCACATTATATATATATATCAATCCTGAGTGGGCATCATCATGCAACTGTATCCATACTGCATTGGAGCAGGCCTGGGTGTGATGAAAACTGCCTAGATTTAAGTGAGGTGGCACAGTGGCTCCCAAGAAAATGGTATCTTTAATTTTGTGAAATAAATAGGCAGTCACTGTGGTACTGTATTTGCAGGACTCCCATTTCCCCATATTAACACTATTGTCACTAGAATTATATCTACTGAGCCTTAAGTAGTGTTTCACCAAGAAGTTGATGACCCTCTGTTGGTGAAAACAATATCACTGAAACCTGGGAGATGGAAACCAAAAGCAGTGTTGGGTGTTCATGACTGTAATTTTTAAACCAATCTGTGTAGTGATTCCCAGGACAGGAGCAACTTGAATTGTGAGATTAAATTGCAGTCATAATCAACAGGAGAGGCAGTGTTATTGGCGTGCTTAAGAACAAGCAGTCTGTAAACCAAACCAAACAACAGTGTTACAGACATGGACAATGAAGAAAAAGAAATGTTGGTCAGGTGGCCATCTTATTTTATAGGAAGCACATTTAAACAAATATTTATTCTGATATTAGAATTCAATTTATAAAGATGTACTGTAAGATTTAAAAATCAAAAAACAAGGCAGAAGGAATTTTTGCTTTATGCAAGTGACCTGTTCTAGAAACTTTATTTTTAAAGACTCTAATGAAATGAAAATATCATGATCTGGTTCTTGAAAAAGAAAACACAAACCGTGGAAAAAAACTGAACACCATCCAAACCTTTTTTATAAAAAAACTGACTGTTTAACCAGACGTGTCTCAGCTCATCCCCATGAAGAGGTTAAAGGACAAGAATTTCTAATGTGAGGAAGAACATCTTTTTTAGTTTGCTTTGATTGCTTTGATTTGTTTTGGGGTGTAAGAGTATGGTAGAGTGCTTGTTCAGTGCTACTATAAACATATGATCTTATGTACTGTGGTCTATCCTGAATATATTTCTCAGAAACGAAATTGTGAAATGAAATCTTTCATATTAAAAAGTATCACATAGTAATCAATCATTTTGGATTCATTCTTCTTTCCATTCTTGCTCATGTAAACCTGAGTTAAATGAACGCTGTGATGTGAAACATCTGTTGCTTCATGTCACAGGCTTTTTATATATTCTTAATAAAATATTTATAACTTTATCACAGTTTTTGAGACAGAATGTAAGTTCCACATCATGTAGTCACTAGGTAGTTATTTCATGGGTAATTTCTGTAAATTTGTTGCAGTAAATCAATTAAATAATGTGCATTCAAGTAAATTGCATATACATTTTTATTGAAAACAATTTCTAGTTTTATTCTGATCCAGTGGATATTCGTCAAAATTGAATAGAGCGTTTTGCAATATATATGCAAATAATTGTCGAATCTATTTGTTAACCCTGTATTCTTATCTTACATTAGTGAATGGTAATTGAATACATTAGTAAAAAATAAATAACTGAAGTAAATATTTTTTTTACACAAATTTAATTTTCTTCTTTTTAAATAAGTCATTCACAGTATTCAAACTTGTAGATATGTAAGGGCACACTTGTGAAGCGGATATGGTTGAACAAGGGCCTTCTTGAGACATCAGAATGTAACAATGGACACCCTACGGATCAGACCTGAGTCACATATGTGGAATAGGCTGGTACATTGTGCAATGCTGTGTGTACATTTTAGAGACCAGTGAACAGATATATACAGTACTTGTCTTGACAAGATTAAAGAGAGAGAAACCAACAAGACAGCATCTAGAGCATATTCTGGTACACAAGTTTAGAAAACATTAGTACACCTGCTAAAAAAATAGAATGGATGAATGTTGTAGTTGTTGCTTGAATTAAATAAAACATATAAAATATGCTGTCATCTTCCTTGTAATAACGTTCGTAAGATATGCTGTATTTCTTTTGATGTTCGATGTATATACTGTATCCAGTTCTTTTGCATAGTTGTATTATATTAAAAAATTAAGGTGAAATATGTTTTTCATTAATTTATTCTTATTATTATAAGAAATAGTATTATGATTATGAACTGTTAATCTCATGTTTAAACACAAAATCACATATTGTATACTGTACGTACTGTATACTCTCTTTTATATGTATATTCTTATGTATGGATTATATATGTGAAAAAGAAGAAACCTCTTACAAATTTGTGACAAAAACATATCCCAATTATTGATATGAATTGACAAACACTGTGCATTTTAGTAGCTTCAATCTGAATCTGTTTCCAAATTGAATTTCAAATTATGAGAATATTTTACTGGCATCTGCTTCACTTTTTTGTATGGGTAATTATAATGCTGTTACTCCTTCAGGAGTCTGCTAGTCTGGGCCCATACCCTTTATTATTACATTAGAAAAGAAAACCGATACATCACCGGGTTATTGGGTTTATGCTAAAATCTGCTGTTTCGGTTTGAATTATTGAAGACAATAAAATTCGTCCTTTTCATAACTTCCCCTTTTTTGTTATGTGACATATATTTGTCAATTTAATATTTGTAAAATTCACTAAATGTCAGCCTCAACTATACTTTAGAAGTGTTCAGATATGGTTTTATTCATTTTGAGTGAAATGCACACAGACCTGTTAGGAACTGTTACTGATGGTAAAAATTCAGATTTTGTCTTTCGATTTCCTTACTTTTATTAATATGAGGTTATCTTTAACAAGAATTAGAAAATGATACAACAAATGAGCAAGTATCAACATACTTTTTATCTATTGTTACTGACTAAACAATAGACAATATCAACATACTGCCCCAGTTTATGTGTGCTGTGTCAGGAAGGATTGAGATTGGGGCTGGAGGACATGTTCTTCTGGTGTTTCAGCATACAGTAGCGTTTCTCCTCATTCCACTAAGTCAGCCTTGTTTTTACATATCACTTACTCAGCCTTTTATGAACTACACCATCTTACTAACAAAGAGAAAGATCTGAGCTAAACCAAAATGCTGCCAGGTCACCCCGTCAATCAGGAGCCACAAATAGCTATTCAGTAGTTCAGCTAAACCCTAAATTAAGGCTGTGTAGAGGCATGATTTGAATTAGTGTGCTTTGTTGGCTTTTCTTGCCAAGCTGAGAAGAATGACAACTTGTCCATGAGGACAGCTGCTCTATATATAGAAAATACTCTGTCGTGAGGTCAGAGGAGAAATACAAGATACTATTAATGCATTAGGGAAGCTCTTATGCAAATGTGATGAGGATGTGGGGAGGACAGAATCTGAGGATATAACTTTCTCATATCGCAGTAAACTGAAATCAGTAATAAAAGCAATTATAAATCAATTAAATTTGGTGATAAAGGGAAAGAAAAAAAAGATAAGATGTAATTGATTGTTTCCATTTTTGAAATTGATTCTTATGAACTTTCTCACAAAAATGGAGACTATTGGCAAATCCCCCTATCCAATCAGCAGCTGCATGAAAATAATAACAGCGGTGGCTTGATCCGTAAACGTGCTATGTTCTATGTTTGAGTGGGTTTCCTCCAGGTGCTCTGCTTTACTCCCACAGTACTAAATTGGAAAATTGGCCCTGTGAGTGTGTCTGTGTCTGCGTGCCCCACCCATGGTGTACTCCACCTTATGCCTGTTGCTTGCCAGGATAGGCTCCGTCTCCCCTGTGACTCAAAATTGGGGATTGGTGTTGGATGGCTTAATAGCAGTAACTGAGTTATAGCATGTTTTGGGGAGGTAGGAGGAAAGACCTCTTGAAGCAACACCTAAAGAAAACCCATGCAGGCACAGAAGAACATGAACATTTTACTTAGAAGGCACTCCAGTCTGAAAATCCAGCATCCAAAAACTAGTTGTGATGCAGTAGTGCACCAAGTTGGCTAGCAAAGCAAAACATATTTAGGTTTTTGAAGCCCGGACAACAGGAAGTTATGCTTAGCATGAATTATATTTCAGTCATCATAAGGAGTCACACAAAGGTCAGGGCACATGTTTAATCCTGTAGAGGAACTACAGCAGTTCTCTGTAGAGGTACAGTATACTAGAAAGCATATAGTGTTTAAAGGGAAGACATGCCCCTAAAAGCTATAAAGATTGGGAGCAACAGGCGATTCCCGCTATGAGTAGAGGTGTTATTACCACTTGCACTGCTTTTATTAATGACTGTGATTATAAAGTTTCCACTTGCTGACTTTTAATAAAAGTCTTTCAGCATCAGGCTCCTCAGGAAACAGTACTAATCTCCTTCCAACTGTTGTACAGTTTTGTGTCAGTTAAACTTAATGTCACAAGAAATACCATGAATGTATAATTAAACCAAGAATGCATTCTTTGCAGTTATTCTGATAATGTATGTGTATAACCATGTACAGTACGAGATTGTTAAAAATGCCAAACACTGGAGATAATGATATTATTGCAAGAAATATAAACCTTTTTTCAGATGTAGTAAAGGTGAACTTTTAAAATGAGCTCTTTTCCATTTATCAAATGTCCAGTTATTGCTTCTTTCTGTCATGCAAAATAGTGAAGCAAAATAAAAATAAAACATTACATCTCTGGATTTGTTTTTAAAAAGGACATAATCATTATTTAAAACTGTAATCTAAAACCACCACTGGGCCTCATAAGATATGCGGACTTTGCATTAGATTCAAATTAATTAAAATGCTCCATCTCCTTGTACTGCACGTATAATTGCTGTCTCTGAAAGTTTTTGTTCTGAACATGAACATCTCATCTTGATACTTCAGAATGATCAAGGTACAGTAAGTAAGCTGTAGTTACCAGCTTTGTCCCAATGATAACTTTAATGACTACTTAACATTTAACACGATGTATCAAAGAGATTCCAGCAGCAGTGCACACAAACCAAGCAAATGTATGCATTAAGCCGAATGACTACATTGGACCTACTGTAGAAAACAAGAGTGAGATAACAGCTCCCAAAACCAAAATTAATAATGCATTTTAGAAGACAACAACGGATGATATGTACCTTTTTTGCATATGCAATGACCATCAAAACCAGGGCAGATCCACATTTTTACTTTATGCTATGCATGTACTGACTCACTGTACAACTTGATAATGGTTTGTAAGTGCTGTTTTAAGAACTAAACATGCCATCACGCTTTTGATCTAGTCTTGATTACAAAGCAATAAGGTATTGATTGGCTTAACTTTAAATTATTGCAGAGGAGCAGAGATGTATGGAAGTCAGTGGCAGCCTCAAACATCATTTTTCACCCAGGCTTCCATTTTCTGGGCTCTTGCATAATGAATGCAGGGGAGACAAATTATGTCGTTTAACACTATGGTAATTTGCTTTGAAGCTTGGATTTTGCCTTAGTGCCCAAGGGTCAGGAGAATCATTTCATGAAAATGTAAATGGCAGCACAGTAACTCAGTCAAAGTAATGAGCTAAAAAACAATGATTGATCAGAACTATGCAGATCAGATCTGCTGGGATACAGGGCTGTCACTAGGCGGGAAGCTATTCTCTTTGCTTGGGAAAGGGAAGGATGATATCTGTTTCCTCAGGAATATTCTGTCTGCTTCATTGCATTTGATAATCCTAGTTGTACATTCCACAGATGGTTCCCAGACTAGCCATTGAATGTGACATGGTTTGCATATTTTGCAGCTTATAGTACACAATAATGATGCAACGGTTTTAACAGAATAAAGCAGATGGTAAAAGGTAGGAAACACTGGCAAACAAGGGCAATTAAGCAATCTTTCCAAAACAATCCTTCTCTACAGCCAAAATAAAATGCAGATTTGGAACAAGGGTGTACTGTAGTTTTTTCTAACCAACAAATTGGCTGTGCAAAGGGATTTATGTGTTCAAGTGCAAGAATCCCCCTACAAACATAGACACTGTTGCTAAAAATCAATTTCGCTGTCATTACAGGATTACTGGATTGAAGGTTTTACCAAAAGTGTTTTCAGAAAACTTTGATCACATTGTGCTGCCTGTATCTGTAACAAACAGTAGGGAAACAGGTGCTATATTTCAGAAGTTCTACCTTTACAACATAACTTAGCACATGTTAAATTTTGAGCATACTCCTGTGATATCAAATGCTTTCTCCATTTTAGTTGTGTGCCCTGAGGCAAAAATAACAAATTGAAGTCGTTCCATTATTTAGACTGTTCAATAGATTGCAGTGTTGCAAGAATAGAAAGGTGAGCTCTACCCTACCCAAGAGAAATTTTCTGTGAATGACTGGAGGAATCAAACATTCTAATAAAACCATGAGGATTAGTCATGAGATATCTTAGGCTGTCAGATCCCTTTCTTAATGATATGTGTAAAACTAATGTATTGTCTCTGCCAAATACAGGTGTATATACATTGTAGACAGCTCTGTGCATGCTAACTAGCTAATGTTTATTGATTAATATTTGAACTTTCATAAGTATTGAACACATACTTTGTTTACTTATCCCCTTGGTATATGAATGTGATTTTGCCTACTCAATAACACAGTAATATAATGACACAAACTGATGGGAAATGTATGAGGCACAGTAAAACCATTTATCATCTGAAGAGAATGGAGAATGTGCATCTAGTGAATAAATATCTCTGAATTTATTATCAAGATCTGCATAGATGCTGCCTGGGTTCCTCCAACAAACAACAGGGAAAGAAAGTTTCATTGTGGATCATCATTTTCATATTTAAGTGCAAATCAATAGGGGTAATTAGGTACTTCCAAGGCTTTAATACTATCTGCTTTCCTCTAACAACTGTGGAAACCTAGGTACCATTAGGTTGATTGATAGCGTATTAGGGACTAACACAAATGTAAATCCTTCAGCAGAAAGCACTCTCTAAAGGACATTACTCTACTAGATCTGTAAACGAACCTTAAATTTCATTCAGGCATCACAGGAAGGTAGTGCAGTCCCCACAGTGTCCTGAAGTTCATTGAGTGTTTTGGAAAGGTGGTGATTTTATTGTCTCCACTGCAATAGAATATTGCTAAAAAAGATAGACTTGGTACTAAAAAAGTACAGTGTTACAAATTTTATCATCCAATAGAAAAGGTGTGCCCCTACAAGAGTAACAATTTGCTTAGCACTAGTATTTCAACTCATATAAAAAAATGAATGCTGTGCACATTTACAGTAGGTGCAAGTCAGCTGAACATTAGAATAAGAGTACAGAAATATAAGGAACAATTCACTCATTTAGTGTAAACTGTTCTCTGTAGAGTTTGTCACCAAAGTATTGGTGAACCATGACAGCTATATCAGAGAATGTTGTAAATGAAAACAAGACATGTTTTTTTAATATATCAGTTTCAGATTTAGGAGTCCAGCAGAGAGATGGCACAATTATACATGTAGTATTTGTCTTAATTTGCCTAAAGTGTGAAGAAAAAAAACAGATTGCTTCTCATTTAACTGTGCATATACAGTACATGTATTTTTTAAGTTAAAATGGCCCCCTCAGGATTAGTACACTTCAATATATTCAACAAATAGGGATCAAAAATACTTAAAAAATATTTTAAGTGTTACTCAATTTGTGACGATTATAATGATATACAGTACACTCCTCTTGAAACTATAGAAATGTCCCTTTAAGGGCTCATTTCCAGTGGTTTCTGTTGTGTATAATTTCCTTGGCAGAAGATGTTGGTATTGACAGCTACTTAGTCAATCCACTTAAAAATGCATCTGCAATTAGCTGTTTTTTAATTGGTTCTGGTCATCTATTGATTCTTCGTCCTTTGGTACTTCTTCCTTAATTGAATAAGGTCATATTATAAGTAAAGAGATAATCATTTGCATGTCACTATGCCAAAAAAGGTTATAGAAAAAATCCTCATTTTTATTTCTGATCTATTCTATTTCTGAAAATATACTTTGAATTATTATTTAAAGTGTTGAATGAGCTTAAACCTTTTAGTTGCCTCTGAATCTTTGTCCCTTCAGTTATCACTCAGATGTGGAAACATCTACTATCATAAAATAAAGCACTAGTTCATTAATCATGTTCAATAATCTCATTAAAACTTTTAATTAAATCAATTATTTAAAAAAGGATCCCGGACAACTGTTGTTCTTTCTTTTTTAAATTCCTTAAGTCAGTCAATATTGAGATGTACTTTTGCCATACTAGCAGTAAAACAAACCCATTACAAGAAGTCACTATTTCCTAACGATTAACAGTAAGTTGTGCAATTAAGTTATTTATAAATCTTGATGCAGTCACATTTTTCTGTGTTCTTATACCAATGTTATGGAAACATAAAACAGTCAATTAACTCTATAGACTGACAACAATGTTGAGATTAAGTTAAGAATTGTATTCTTGTATACAGTACATGAAAATCAAATCAAATAAGTGGATTTCATATTTCTTCCATTAGACATGTTTTAGGTCTAATCTCAGTATACTGTATCTCAGTAAATGTAACCATGGAGAACTCAACAACAGTATACAGTGAGTACAAAAAGGTACAATATTACACAACCTTTAAGGTGGAAAAAACATACAGTATGTAGTTCTTGAATATAATAATCAGTGGCTTGTCTGTCTCTGCCATGATAACTTCTCTTAAAAGATGGTGGCATTTATTCTCATTAGCAGTGCCCATAACTACAAGTAATAGGTTTATTCCATGCTGAAAAAAAGAAGAAAGAAAACACAACGTTTCAACCGTTGTGCCCACACCTGAAGAAGGCTCCACGGCCAAAACGTTGTGTTTTCTTTCTTCTTTTTTTCCAGCATGGAATAAACCTATCACTTGTTCCTTTGCAGCCCACGCATGCTTAAGCAGCTACCCACCTGAACTACCACATGCTCATAACTAGCTTATCTTCTTATCTTGAATTATTTTGGCTTTCAATGTCACCTATTCAAATTGCTTCCATTGTTCTCAAGTGACTCAAGTTATCAAACCACTCCCTGTCTTCCTGCATGCATCAGCCAAACTTATAGCGCTCATTGATCATTACATTGGTTTAAAGTATTGCTCTAAACTATCCAGGATTGAACTGACATCCTTTTTCTGGTCTTCTGTTGAGTCAGGTTGTGTTTGTACATGTGATGGCATTTGCCCATCAGTCTCCTCACAGTGGCCGCCCTGTCATTAGCATGAAATCTTCAAACTTGGCTCTAAAGTTGTCCCAGTTTACTCTCAGGTTACTGCTCATACACATCCCATCAGGACGTGGAATATCGCCATAAGCTGCCATGCTGATTTGACTGTGTCACTGGTGGCTAACATGACTCTAGAGGGAGGGTCAGATTGCTGCAGACAGCCTGTTTAAGATGCATGTAACAATGACAGACAACATGCTATATATCTCATACTGTACATCAACAACTGGATTAAAGGTGCAACCCAGTAACCCCCATAACAGCTTTGTGTTACCACGGTCCTTATAAAAAATAAGCATCTTTTTGATAATGGATGGTTATAGAGAAAAATTATGTGGTTTGTAAAAAAATGTAAATATTTGTAGAGTGTCAACTCTTTCTATTGGATTTCAGAATATCAAAATCTTGCTGAATTTCCTAACTAAAGGAAGTCAGAGGCTTTGGAAATTATATTGGTAACATGTAAAATGCTTCTGAAAAGAAAATCAGTGGATTGTTGGCCGCTTTTAGTAAATTTAGGAAGCACATTCAAAATAGATTACTTTTATTAGAAACAACCAGGAAGATGACTCAACATCTGATAGTTATTTACAAGGAAATAATAGACATGCAAATAGACAGATAGTGCACACTTGAACAAGAAACTGGCACGCTTTTGTGATGGTATAAATACCCCCTGAGCTAATGTATCATTATCAGAAAGCCTTGTGTATGTTCTCCCACAGTTTATCTTACAGCATTGTATTTTTGTGTGCCACCCAAAAATGTAGATTTCAGTTAGGTTAAGTTAAACCTTTTCTTTTTTAACCTTTTTCTATTATTTTTGTCCAAAAATGTATCAGTTAACCAACTGATGTTGACTCATAAAATTTTAATTAATAACTTCTTTTGAATCAGCCAATTGGAGATTTCACCACTGACCCAGAGAGCTTTTTCTGATAACCTGGTATCCCTTAGAGAATATCACGCTGGATCAATTAACTGGATCTCTTCAGTGTTACACATATTAAAAGATCTGTGCTGATAGTTTTAACATTTACTATCTTTCTTGTACAATCAATACTATTGGTTTTCTCACAGCATGTTGTATAGTCCATTCACCTTAAGAACATTACATAGACAATTGATTGTATTTTTGTTGTGTGCTTCGGTATCTATAAGAGGGTATGTAAAGGTCACCAAATTATCTATTTTTAGACTAATATTTTATGTTAAGATTCTACCATTAAAATTGTATTTTTTTACTACACGAAGCTTTATTACAGCATTGTGTAGTTTTCTTTTTAATGTAAAATAAATTAGTTTTTTTAAGTTACTCCCTGTACTGTATATGCTGTTCATATGTTTATAAAAGTGATGTAGCTTGGTCAAGAGAAGTGTTGAGCAAGACAAAAAACAGAATTCAGTAAACACAGCATGTATTAAAAAGAACTATTGTATTTTGAAACTGTTTTAGAAATAATTTCAGTCAGACAAAATTGGTCTTTGAAGACGTTTATATACATCCCGTTAGATCAGTCACAATGCAAGTGTTTGGTTGTTTTTTTCTTGTATTGTTTATCATTGGTTTCAGTAAAATATAATTTATTTCACTTTCTTGAGGCTTTCTTTCATAGCAAAAGCTATTACTGTAAGCTTCCGTTTTGTGCAGAACATTATCTGACATGTCAGCCAACAGCTTATTGGCAATGGCGCTTAATTGAGCTCTTACTTGAGCTTTTATCATTTCTCCAGCCATCTCCTTCTGTCACTGTCATCATCCCACCCACACAGCCATCAATGCTATCAGTCAACTAGCTCCCAAAATAATAATCTAACAATTAACTTCCACTTCTTTTCCATTCTTTGGCAAAATATTCTAATAGCTGGCAAATTTCATCTCACTGGTTTGGAACAACACTCTCATAGACAAATGACAAGGAAAACAAGTGTTGCATTTGATAACAGATGCTCTCCATGCTTTTATATAAGCACACACACTTATGGACTAAAGATCTACAGTTGGTATTCCAAGAATGTTTCAACAGATCCGCAGTACTTAAAAAAGGATACATTTTCTGCTTCAGTATTGAAACCTCACTTGAGTGCTACATTTGTGTATCCCTGACTGATGAATGTATGAGCTTTTATCTGTTTTCCAATTCAAAGGAATAGAATATGAAAGACTGACACTAATGAATGCCACATCCATAAAGTGAAGTACATAGCTGCCAAAATCATTATTTCCTGGAGTACTTATGGAACTAGAAAATTCACCACAGTGACTAGCCTGGCATGACAGGAACTAATTACATTGACAAATGATAAGCCCAATATATGGTGGCATACGTTTTGCCACTTACATTAAGTCTGTACTGGCTGAACCCTGGGGCGGCACAAATCTGTTTATAATTATATTTCCCTTTCCTCCACTTCTCTTTATTATTTTCTTTTCTTTTCCACAGAGCTACTGTAGGTCTCAGCTGACCTCTGTTCGGCATTGATCATATTCCACGTGTGTTAAAACTGCTGTTCCATCTCCCGATCACAGTTTATTATATGTTTATTATACACTTTCATGGGAAAATCCGAACACTATCAAAGCATGAAACTTTGCACTTGTATCCATAGGTTTAATGTATTAGCAATTAATGAATAGTTAACTTGTTGTGAAAAGGGGTCTTTTTGTGTGTGTATCAATTAAACATATAAAAATTATTCATTTTAAGTACACCACTATTGAAACATTTTAAATTCCAATGGATCTTTAGTTTTATTTGTGTGACTCTGTTATTAGTACAATAAAACATAATGCAGAATTAATGTATTATACATGTAATTGAGAGAGAGCAATTAATATAGACATGGTGATTAGTACAGTACTTCTGCCTTGCAGCTCTTGGGTCCTGGGTTCAGTTTCAGCCTGCGGAGCCTTCTGTGTTGACGCTTTCACTAATGGCACATGTGTTGTAGCTGGGTATTCTCGTTTCCTCACACAGCTCAAAGACATTATATCTAGGTTGGCAATGTGGGCATCAGTAAATTGCATGCACACCCTGTGATGGACTGCTGCCCGGTCCAGGATGAATGCTGTCTTACTCACACTTCTCTGTCAGGTTGAGCTTCATCTCACTGCAATCCTCTATTGGTCTATGCAATTATTGAAAATAGGTGAGTAGATATTAGTAAGTAACTTCTGCATATATATTGGTGGTGGTGGAGGGGAGTCCCCATTACCTGTAAAGTGCTTTGAGTGGAGTATCCAGAAAAGCGCTATATAAGTGTAAGCAATTATTATTATTTACAGTATCACCTTGACGTATATTCACAAAACCTGAGGTGGAACAGTAAAACTCAACTGGTTTCCAAGCTAGGACTTATTGCATTCAGAGATGCAATATGAAAAAACAGCTTAACTGACTCACCACGTAATGTGAATTAGGCTACACACACACCCACACACAAGCTCATGCCCTAAAACTGTACAGCACTGAAATAAAAAAAAAATCCCTGTCATCACTCATCTGGCTTAATTCATTAGATGCCTACAGTTATTGAGGTTCTGGAATGGAAAATTAAATTATTTCATTGAAAAGCCTCTAGTCAAAATAAATAAATAAAAATAATAAGTAAATACATTTTAGTAAGCAACAAAGGATAGCAACAAAAGATAGCTGTCTTCTGCAATTAGCTAGCCAGTAATGCAATAAAGTGTTTTTTTCTTGTAAAAAAAAGACTCCTTTTAATTTCCTTTCATGTTTAACTACACTCAGAAAAGGAAATCTTAACTTCACTGATGGATAAATTATAATCATAGAGTACAAATAAGTCTGTGGAAATAGATGGGCCTGAAGATTTTCCTGTCGTCCTAGATTAGAGGCAAGTGTCGACATATGATAAAACCATAGTGCTCACACATGCTGAATGACATTCTTGCTATTTACTTCAAATGACTAGTGACGGTCACACGCGGAAGTGGGAATGAAGGTGATACTGTGTGTACAATAAACATGCATTTCTGTATTTATAAAAGAATATAACCAGCACTGCATGTCTCACTGGTGTCTCAAAACCCAGGCAGATTTATTTGTGGAAATATTTTAATTTCATTAGAAAAAGTCATGAATCAAAAGGAAACTTTAAATGTTTGTTTTAGAATGTGTCAGCAAGATTAATAAGCAGAATTAAACATAAAGAGTGTAGGTTTGAAGGAGCAGGTCACATTTTAACAGGTAATATTTCAACTTTGTAACATGTACACAAAACAAATACATTATTTGCTGCACTTATTAAAGAGTGAATTTCTATGCAAGCTCATGTCTGTTTGTAATACATTTAGTAAACAAAAATGTTAATGTGTCTCCTGAATATTCACAGTTTGACAGCTTGCAATGCTTGCAATTAACTCTGGATAATTTTTAGTACTAGTTAAACAAAAAATCCACAAATAATGTACATACAGTACAATTTCATATTGCTTGAAATATTCACAAAATGTCTGAAAATATGAAAAATAATGTTTTCTCATGAATGGACCCCATATCTTAATAATACATCTAAAGTAGTAGTAATATTTAGGAACAAGTAATAGGTTTATTCCATGCTGAAAAAAAGAAGAAAGAGAACACAAAGTTTCGGCCGTGGAGCCTTCTTCAGGTGTGTGACACACCTGAAGAAGGCTCCACGGCCGAAACGTTGTGTTCTCTTTCTTCTTTTTTTCAGCATGGAATAAACCTATTACTTGTTCCTTTGCAGCCTACGCATGCTGACGCAGCTACCCACCTGTAGTAATATTTAGTATTATTGTCCTATTATTGACCTGGTAGTGACCAGTAAGTGAAAACTACTACAATACATTTCAAAATTTCAAGTCTTTTTCATGAATGTGATTGCCCTAATGCATTTATACCCATCCATCACAATCAGAAGGTCAAAGAAGCTGTATTCTTGTTTTCATTTCATATAGAATGGAGAACAAACCTCTCAGCAAAGAAATTATGTTAATCAAAACAATTTATAAAAATATGCAAGGCATAGAATAAATGCATTTTGACAACACAGGCCTCAAAATCCACTTATACTAGTACATAGATTGGACCAGAGGTTGAGCCAGAATTACCTATTTTCTCCTTAAATTTGAGTCCTAGACCTTAGACAATGAAAAAGAAAAAAAAAAACTTTGGAAGAAATATAAGGGAATAATGTATGTTTTACAGCACATTCACTATACACACTGAATTCCTGAAGAGACTTATCCAAAGTAGAAATAAATGAAAACACCCTGTGGAATGACTCATTAGTTTAAAAATTCTGTGTACTGCCATTGTCAGGAAATCATGGGGACATTAAATATTTGGCAATGAAATTTTAAAGGAGATCAATATATGTTGTTGATTTTTAAGGACCAATCCAGGGTACTTGTTTGCCGCATCATTTCATGTTTCATGCAGATGTCAAGTAACATTGAAATATGCTTATGGTCTTAAATATCTTTTCAATTGCCTTTATTCCAGGAGACATTTAAGTTTTAAATCGATCTCATCACTAACTGCATTTTATGTACTCAACAACCCTACAGTTGCTAAATACTAAAGACTTCCACCTAAAAAAGGCAATATGGTTATTTTGAAATGTGACAGAGCTACTGTATTTAATAATAGGCTCTTTTAAAATGTGACTTTCGTCAGTTACGGACAGATTGAGAACAGCAGGTGTTGGTGAACAACAAGGACAGATACTGTATACCATGCCACATGAACTAATTGACGTTCTGCCCTACAATGAAAAAGAAAATCAGGATATATTTTTAAATCCTGCCTATTAATGGGAAGTGTTTTTTTTCCAAAAGTGAATTTGTCTCTGATATGGCAAATGCAACTTATTTCTGATATACAGTATATTACTTCGTATTTGCCATGCAATTGGTATACATCAGGTCAACAATGACATCGGTGTTAAAGTGTTAAAGCCAAACCACCAAAATTTTGTCCACTACAAAAAACTAAAAATAAAGCATATGTTGAATTCTTAGTCCTACTTATGTACTGTAGTGCATCTGACTGTAACAAATTAACACTAAGGAGATACATTAATACTATGCTAATGAAAAGTACTGTATAGTGAAGAGAAAATAAAAAATCCCAATTTTCTCATACTACTTTTCTTCAGAGAAGCTTTGAACAATGTTAATTGCCCTATAGCAAAAATGACATTGAATCTCTGGATTCAGTTAAAAAAAAGGCACCGAGGTTAATTCTGGACCTTAAAGGAATGTCTTACCCAGACAGATAAAAGGACCTGAGTGTCCTGGTCACAAAGGTACTTGCTGACTGTCATGGTTAATTGGATTTTGTTGAAAATTAACAAAAGTCTTGAATACTGATATTCATAAAATTGTGAAGATGGGCTACAGTTGCTAAGGATGGGATGATTGGGCATATTCGGAAGAATACATGTTCTCTGACCACCTGTGCTGACATTTCAAAGATAAAAAATAGAGTGTGTTAACAACATCAACAAATAAAAACAATTCAAACTGCAGTGAAGAGTCATAGAAAGGGGTGTTTTTGGCCACAACTGTTGTTGAAAAATAAGTCCGAAACTCATTGTATGAAAAACGTAGGATTTATGTAGGATCTTAAAAAAACTAAAGAAATTAGCAAAAGGTGCAAAAGGTGCAAAATGAGATTTTCACTATTTTTTTCAACATAGTGAAAGGATGTGATATGTGGTCTGATTTAAGGCTGTAATTAGCGTAGACGTGACCACAGAAGGTGTTATAATGCATATTTGTTTACTGCAGCTTAAAAACGTGATTGCAAAGGAACAAGCAAAGGTTTATACTATGCTGAAACAAGAAGAAAAGAAGGCTCCACAGCCAAAACTTTCTTTTCTTCTCTTTTTTTAGCAAGCAATAAACCTTTACTTGTTCCTTAGCTGCCTACGCATGCTGATGCAACTAAAAACTTGTATGATGCATAAGACAGATGTAAAACATTATGTTAATAAAAGTGATCATGAACTATTATCAATTTATTTAAAAATGTCAATTATAAATAAATGCTATTGGGGCTTACCAACAAATTTCTGCAGTGCTTAATAACTTTTAATCCATGATAAACAGGTGTCTATAAAGAATATACACCCTAATACTTCCTTGACAGCCGTTAGTCATTTATAAATAGAACCCTGCATCTTTAAACCTGAACAGAGCTGACAATGAGAGGAGTTGATACAAGTATTTGAAATCCTTATGGGTAATGACAACCTAAAGGAGTACTTCAGGATGAACAATGAAGACTGCAAGAACACAAGTGGAAACTAAGTGGTGTGTATTTAGGACAGTGTTAGAAATCACTTCTACGCATGAAGAGCTGTGCAAGTCTAGAACAAACTACCCAGCCATGTTGCTGGAATAGAATCCCTAGGATCTGAAAACATCTGGAGAACATCCATGGATCAATAAACTAATTGCAACCAAGAGAGAAAAAGGTTAATAGTGAAAAATGTGTAATCTCTAGGTCTTTATGCTGTTCCCCTTTAATAAAATAAACGGAATCAAACAACAACACACTATATAGTGTCATGTTTCTGCTTTATGAGGCATGGATTTAATGTAACAGAATCCACAACATAAATATCCATCAGGAAAGCTTTTATTGTGGGGCCGCACAACATTAACAACAGCTCACCAATAAGGATGATGAATTAAACACACAGAGGTGGTGCACTCACTTTACCATGGAACTCAAGCACAGAGCAGAGGATAACATGCCTTGAGCCTGAGAGTAGCCACCTTTATTTTGACAGCTCTTGTCTATGACATGAACAGATAACTTTGCCTCTACAGTACCAGTGTATGGCATTATAAAGTGGAAATGGTGTTTGCTAATAAATCCATTTAATAAACCAAAAACCCACATCTGTTCAATAAGTCTTCTATAAACCATAGTAAACCTTTAATTTGTCCAACTACTTACATCTCAGCCTTTCTCGACAGCCTCATGAGACCGCTGGTTGAAGATCTTCCCTCATACATCAAAGACACCAACCACGCGCTCCAACTTTTCAATGATTTCCAATTTCAGGGTACCGAATGCCACATTTTTACCATGGACATCACATCTCTGTACACCGTCATTCCCCATAATGACGGCCTTACAGCACTCAAGCACACGCTGGACAAACGCACAGTGCTTGATCCACCCACCCACACCCTGGTACGCCTTGCAGAATTGGTCCTCACACTGAACGCATTCTCTTTCAATAATCTTTTTTACCAACAGGTCAGTGGAGTTGCCATGGGCACCAGAATGGGACCCAGTTATGCCAACATTTTTGTCGGCTGGGTAGAAGAACGCTTCTTCGCCTCCTACACTGGCTATGTCCCTGACCTCTACAAACGATATATTGATGACTGCGTCGGTGCCGCCACATGCTCCAACGATCAGCTCGAGTTCTTCCTGCACCATTTCACCAACTTCCACCCGTCCCTCAAATATACAGTTCACATATCTTCCACAGTAAATTTTATGAGGCATGGATTTAACGTAAATGTTAATGTAACCACCATGATTTTGGTTTAAGTGTCTGAATATACTTTTATACATCCATCTATTTTCAGTCCAAAGTATTTTCGATGCATAATGTCCAAAACCTGGAATTCAGGGGCATTAATGACTGAGAACCGATTTCAGTGATAGTTTTTTAACTTCCCTTGGGATTTTTCTCATCCACAATGTATTGTAAACTTATTTCTCTTCAGAGGTTTTTACATTTATATATAAAGCAGGGTACATAAATTAAAAAACACTGCACAAAATATTCTTGTTCAGTATTCCATTTTAGTTGGAGAGCTTACATCCTTTTTTAAAGGTATCATAAAAGGAAATTAGTTTTCTAATAATGTTCTTCTTTTCAAAATTGTTGTTGAAAAAAGAAACAAATAAAAGTGGCAGACGGTTATTTAGCTCAGATTGCTAAAGTTGTTTTCAGTCATTACCTTGGCTAATGAAATGTCTGATCTTTAAATGAAAGTTGAAATTTCAGACTTCCCCTTGGGCAAGACATTCATATTAAGCTAATGGTAGCTGACTTCTAATTACCCTAATGGTTTAGATCGGTACCGTCATGGATGTAATATTCAGCTAAAAACTCTTTTTTAACATTAAGTGAAAGATTGCCATTACAAGGTAAAATCTTCATTAATGCTAATGGCAAAAGTTTCAGTGAGTTTAAAGGAAAAAAATATCAAAGATTATAAAAATCCCAGTTAATTAGACCATCTAAAACCTTTGCACAGTGAGAGCACAAACTCTTTCTGTGTGCTTTCTAGGATGTCATCTTTTAATGTACTGAGAGGCATCGCAAACAAGTTCCAGTACAAATTTGTGGTGTTTTTAAGGGTTCTCAGAACTGAAAAAGTCCTGATTATTCTAAGAAAATTCATCACAGTGATGAAATAACTTACTAAATAAATCATTCCCAATTTTAGCACATGCCCCCTGAGACCTGTGGGAGCTTTGGCAATTGCTCTGCTTTTGTAGATTTATTTCCAGTCATGGGCTGCCAGTCATACAATTAAAAAAAATGTACAATCCTCCACAGATTTTTGAAGCTTAGTACAAATTAAAAATAAAGAAGGACATAATGATAGAGCACTCATAAATCCATAATAAAACTGATATAGGCAGTAAAAGGCTGGTGATGCAGTGAAAGGGAATATACATCTCCCTCAAGATTAGCTGATTGGATTTATGACATGCTGTAAAAGCATGTGAAGGAGCAGCCGGAATCAGTACTCATACAACACTGTGACAGTGAGTTCAGGTCTCTTTAGGAAGTATTGTCTGGTGCTACAGCCAAGTCACATGACCAAGGTGAGTTTCACAGAAGCGATTTCATTTAGAATTCTATGAGCTCCTTTCAGATCAATAGAACTCACTTGTTTACACAGAAAGGAGCGTTATGCAGGTACTTTTTCTCACAATGTGTATTGTGTCCTTCATTTTGTTTCCTTGTCCCATAATCCAAACTATTATAATAATTATTATTATAATTAATAATTGCTTACACTTATATAGTGCTTTTCTGGACACTCCACTCAAATCAAAGCGCTTTACAGGTAATGGGGACTCCCCTCCCACCACCAATGTGCAGCCTCACCTGGATGATGCGGCGGCAGTCATAATACGCCAGAACACTCACCACACATCAGATATCAGTGGGGAGTAGAACAAAGTAATGAAGCCTGTTCATAGATAGGGATTTCTAAGAGGCCATGATTGGTCAGGAAGCCAGGGTTATGCCCCTACTCTTTTCGAGAAACGCCCTGAGATTTTTAATGATCACGGAGAGTCAAGACCTCGGTTTTACGTCTCTCCCGAAGGACGGAGCCTTTTTGCTGTATAGGTCCCTTTCACAATACTGGGGCATTAGGACCCACACAGGCTTCAGGGTGAGCACCCCCTGCTGGCCCCACTAACACCTCTTCCAGCAGCAACCTTAGTTATTCTCAGGAGGTCTCTCATCCAGGTACTGAGCAGGCTCACACCTGCTGAGCTTCAGTGGGTTAGTTGTGAGTTGATATGACCATGGTAATATAAGAATACCTCTTTCCTATACCATTAGATTTAAGGGTCAAGGATGCACATTGAAAACTTGGTCAGAGGCAGAATTCTAATGGGCTGACAAAAGTTACACGTTATGTTTTCTGCAGCGTAAATAGTGTTTTATTTGAAAATATAATAGTCTTGCATGCACACAAACAAATTCAGCTTAGCCATAAGGCAAACGTATTCACACTAATGGTTCTAAAGTCAGTCCACAGATAATAAGAAAACAAGAGAAAAAAGATATTTTGCATTATTTGCTGTTTCTCTAGTTTAAAGCATATTTTAATTGCCAGCAGTCATATCACCCTACAACTCACAACTGGCTACCCTCTGAAGCTAAGCAGGTGTAAGGCTGATCAGTACCTGGATAGGAGACCTCCTGAGAATAACTAAGGTTGCTGCTGGAAGAGGTGTTAGTGAGACCAACAGGAGGAGCTTACACTGCAGTCCTAATGCCCTTGTACAGTCACGGGACACTATTCTGTAAAAAGGTGCTGTCCTTCGGATGAGACATAAAACTGAGGTCCTGACTCTTTTTGGTCTTTAAAAATCCCAGGGCATTTCTTGTAAAGAATGTCTTGGCCAAAGTTCCCATTGGCCCTTACCAATCATGGCCTCCTAATAATCCCCGTCTATAAATTGGCTGCATTACTCTGTTCTCCTCCCCACTGATAGCTGATGTGCTCTCTGGCACACTATGGCTGCTGTCGCATCATCCAAGTGGGGCTGTACATTGGTGGTGGTGATGGAGGGGAGTCCCCATTACCTGTAAAGCGCTTTGAATGGAGTGTCCAGAAAAAGTGTAAGCAATTATTAATTATTGTTATAAAAATATATATTATATTTTAGTTGTTTTTGAAAATGAAAGCAAAACATCATGAGTAATATTCCTCTCCTTGGGGTTTGGAAGTCCAAAATCTTTATAAAAATAAAACGTCTATGAAAATTTCAGTAGTACAGAAAGTCTATCACAAAGAAATTCAAAAAAAGCACAATGAAAGACAAGACATTTTTTAAAACAAAACTGTTATCTTATTTACTTTAATTTAGCTGAGGTATCATAAAAATATTTGGTGTTCAATTACTAATTTTACTTAGTGCAGTCACATACAAAATGTACTTAATTTTGAGTGCCTGGTAGTTGTCTATGTTCTCCTGAAACAGAATGCAGTGTATCTGAAGTATACAAAAACTAGTAATTTTTCAAAAAGAAAAGGAGGTAATGCATAATAAGCTATTTTTTTGAATGACCTGAATCTATCAAACATAAATTTTATGGCTCAAGCTGGATTTATTATCTCTAACTCACCATTTTCAGATTACTTTGTCTGTTTTGTCAAGTGACTTTTATTTGGTGCATACTAACTATTGAAAGCCTTCAATTCAGCTCATAGAAAATGAATACACTTTAGCTCAAAACGTATTTAAATGGATTAATAAAGTCATGCATATTTACGGCTTACAAAATGTCATGAAAAGAACTGATATTTTGAATATGTGAAGCACTCAAACTGAAGATTACCCTGCGTAAACATATATTAGACTAGGAATCTATCAGGTTCAGAATATTTCTTACATATTGTGGTATTTCAATTGCACCATTTTAAAATAAAACAACCTCAAAATTTATGTGTATTTCTATTCTTAGAGCTTTAGCTGTAGTGTATTTTGTTTTCTGGGTTCAGACATCAATTTACCTTTAACTAAATTCCTATTATAGTGTTAATATATCACTTATATTGTACAATTGTCTACTAGCTATTAACTCAGTGAACCTGTAGACCATTTATAAAAGCAGGCTTAGGCAGATATGTGAATGCATTGTAGTAAATGAAACTCGTTTTTGCTGCTTTGAATAACCCTCTGTGACTTCAGTTCTGTTAAGCAAAACATAATAACTATTTAAGATCAAAGATATTACATATTGGATATAATTACTTAAAAGTCACTTTTGACTGACTAGAAAGATTATTCCTTATTTCAGTACCTATGTCTAACTAAGTGGTATGAATACTGTATATATCTATGTCTTTCAGCAAAGACTGCAGAGACTTTCTTACTTTGAGACTACCATCCAGGTGTGTTGCCAGATGGATTGCAAGGTCACTTACTGTTGCTGCCCTGATTAACAGCAAAACATTTCTGTAACTTCTTCTGCTGAGACTGCAATTTGGTACAGTAAGTAGCACACTATATTCCATATGTACCATTTCTGGATGCTGGATGACTGTTTTTTATCAAGCCTGAAATCCAGGCTTCTGCAAGAGTCATACAAGGTATCAACACAAGGGTTCACTTTTTTATATAAACAATATATTACCTGGCTTGAATCTGGCTGTTTAAGACATACAGTACCTTACCTTAATAAGGTTTTGTTATAATTATCCTTTGAGTTATCATACAAAACAGAGCACCTTAACAACATTTAGGTTAATCAGGTACAGTATCTATGAAAGGTGTTATGGAATATAATTTTTATGCAAAACTTCAGGTTGGCTTTCTTTTTAAATCAGGTATTTTTTGACACAACTTCAAAGAGAAGGACCAACAAGCATAGAAACTGTGTATGAGACAAAGTTTTAAAGGACATGTTTTGATTAAAATATGCCTTGTCACTGTTAAGCATTTACGCAGGCTTCAATATTTTCAGCAATATGTCACAATACAAAGAAAACCATATCCTGCAATGGCATGGTTACATATATCAGCAAAAAAATCTATAACATGTTAACACTGCAACATCCATCAATATGACAAGCTGCACAAGACAAAACCCTGAGAGAACACTACCAGTAGTTAGCATTGGCTACTCTCTGGTTTCGTTCTCAATGAAAGTGTCAGGAATGAGCTGTGCGTTTATATCAAAATTCTATATTGTTGTGATTCATAGCGAGGCAAACCACGTTAATTCACAATCACAACTGATACAGGATACTTTTTGTGCTGTTCTACAGAAAAGTATTTGATTGTGTCATACACAAAACCAATATTGTTACTCAGGTGTTCATTTTCTCAAATGTTCCTTATTGGATATATGCACTAACCTGTAATTTAATCTACTGTAAAAACAGGATTTAGGCTTTTATGAGAGTCCTTCATCTCTAGAGTTATCTTAATTTAAGAATATATCTAAAATATGACGATTCAGAGAGTTTGCAAGCATTACATATCCATTATAAATTATGTTAAAGGTGAATATATAATATAAAAGTATTTATATAACTTTCAAAATCCATTGGTAATGTTCAAAAAGTGTATATACAGTACAGTAGCTTTTTGCTTGTATGAATATAGGCTGAGAACAAGTACACCCTGCACAGAGGTAATGTCACTATCTCTACACTATCATGGGGTTGTATTTACTGTAGATATATATTTCAATTAAGATGAATAAGCTCTTTATACTATTTCTGATGATTTTATCTTAGCTAAATGAGAAAAATGCATTCATACCCATTGGCGGTTTAGTGTTTTAATTGAAAAAGCGCATACACCTAACAAACATACTGTAATTAAAATGGGGGTAACCTTTTACTTGTGCTTCTAGTAAAGATTAAACCACATCATGCAACCTGCATTGAAAGTGGCTTAGTGTTTGTTTGTTATGTAAATTAAAGGCCAGATCTGATGCAGTTTCCAAATGGAAGGATTTGCTATCTTTTCCTTAGATCTAGTGATATTACATATTGCTAGCCTGGGATTAAAAATTAGCATAATCCACACAATTTCTCTTTTCTTTCTTTGTGCTCATTTTTTTAACCTCATCTATGATGGCTGCCATTGGTTATTTTGTGAAACAAAAGTGTCAATTTTTTAAAGTAATAGATGTAAATCAGCAGGTCCTCACTATTTAATATGAAATCTAGATGATATGAGTACTGAAATGGGAAACAATATACTGTATGTAGGAACATCAGCGGATCATTAAATACACAGAATAAGATATAAAAGAGCATAAAAAATAAATACAATGATGCCTATTTGAGTGTGAGTACACTCTAGCACTTATGCTTCTGTTGATAATGTATCATTCATACAAATTATATAGCCTTGTATTTTATTTTGACTGGGGTTGGGCTCTGTGTCAGCAAATCTTATTGCACAGAAATTTCCATGCACGGATGTGTGTCAAGTTTGTTAATTTTGTAGCCATTCATTTGCTCTTATTGTTTTACATTGGGAATTTTCATATAATTTCTATTATATGTGAATTGTTTTTAATGTACAGCTCTATGTGAAGGATTATTTCTTCAAAAGGTAAGAAATCAGGTTAGTCTCTATGATTTATACTATGGAAGCTAATAAATTTGGTGTATGTTTAAAAATGAAATATGGAGGTGAATGTTACAACCTTTTTTAAGCTTCTTCTCGATGCCATCAAACCTACGTAAAGCATTTCAAAATTTAACAGATTCACACAGAAATGAGCCAACCCTGCAGTGGTGCTTGGCCAACACTGTTTATTATAAAAAATATGAGCTCACTTTATCTGTTAAATATATCTATGCTAAGAAGAATGTAAAATATAAGGGGGCCGAGAGGGTTCTATATTCAAGACATGCTGATATAAAAATGGCTGTAAGGACATTGTGATTATGCCAAAGCTGGCCCAAAAACTGCAATTTCACTGAGAATGAACTTATTTAGTGGTTAAGTGATGAGATGTCATGTTCAGAGAGATGCAGAGACAATCGTAAAAGACAGGCTCTTGCCACACTGCATGCGTGAATAGTTTTTACCGTCCATTTCTATTTGCTGCTCTCGCTGCAGTCCCTGGTTAAAATAGTAATGCCTTTGTCAAAATTGCAACCACTTCTAAAAATCAGGTCACATGTGAGCGTCCCACGGTATGCCGAATAAAATATTGCACGGACCGCGTCCAACGGTTTTCCTATTGTTTTCAATCCTGCTCAGTCAGTAGAGTGGTCTGGTAAAGAGCAGGCGGCAGAGTAGTGATTGAAATATGTGTCACCACAAAGTTCTTTGCCAGCAGCCAGTAAGACCAAGTCTGTCATCAATCAGTTTCATGGCCTTGCAGCCTGACCCTTTTTGCTCTTGGAATTACCAGAACAAAGCACACCACTGGTGAGCACTCTCTCCAACTGCTGACAAATTCAAAGGACGTTTGCAGGAACGCCACAGACAATCCATCATGTGCATTGTCATCTACCGCCTGGCACATTTTACTTATTTTTTTATGCTGGAGATTAATAAGCCCCCAATTCTACAATTCAGAATTTCTGCTTTCTGCTTAATTCCACTGTTACTTTCTGTATTTACTTACAGTACTTTTTTTGACCCAGGTGGAGAGTTTGTTTTGCAGGCGGTTAAAAGACAATACTCAATACATTTACCACAACATGAACCCATTAACAAATAAGAGAAATACATTTTGATGAGAAAGAAAAGAATTATATAAATAAAGTAAAACAGCATGTTAATAGCAGAGATAATGATTTCCCTTGTATTTAAAAATTACTTTATTCATCTATTTATTTTCACAAATGCAGGGAAGCATAGGCACACATTAATATTCAAGTGTGGTCATAGCTACTGTACAAGCGTCATACAGACAGATAAGTGAAATTTGTTTCTTCTGGTCAAATCTCAATGCATGGTAAGACTGACTGGGGCTCTGCAGTCATAATTTCATTTCCATATTGATTGAGAAAGGTACCACTTTTATTGAATTAATTATTGATTAATTCAGAGCTGGTCTTCTCAATGTCAGTCTCACCTACAGAATGTTCTTTCATTGGCAGCAAAGCAGTAGCGCATATTTATCACACAATTACAAAGAAATCATAGACACCATTTTCACCTGACCTGCTCTCTTTGAAGTCAATACCCTTGGCCGCTGGCTTGGAACCAGAGATCAAATCTAATTGAACTGTCAGAATGGACTGAAAGTTCCAAATATTTGCCATCTCTGAGTCACCCATGTTGGTATTCTATTTATATGTTGTGGCGATTTTATCATTTAAAAAGGGAATAAGTTACTACCCATTCTTTGACATTCCTTTTTCGTGCTTCCTTCTTTCTAATGAACATCAGAATACGTTGGATAAGAACTCTCTTCATTTAAGTCAAATACAGGCAAGCAACATCTGGCTTTCCTGGCTGTACCTTTGAACTCCAGTGATACTACCTTGCATGATGCTTCAGTTGTATTAGTGGACAGTTCTGTTTTTGTATTAATTTGAGCCCGCATAATACCTTTTTAGTGTCACGGACGTCCGAAGGGACAAACCGTGGGGAGCAGGAGAGCGGAAAAAGACCCATATGCGTAGCGGCGAGACGGGAAAAAGGCCCGGGCTCATAGTGCAAAGAGTTCAGGAATGCCGTATAGAAACCTATGCCTTCAGGGAGCGGACGTGGGGCGCCCTGGTGCTAGGCGGGTCTCAGGACATCCGAACCTCAATGCTGAGCCAGGACAGAGTGCAAGACCTGGAAATATATAACCCAAGGGAAAGAGAGGGACAGGAAGGACAGCAGACCGGAAACTAGGGACAGGACAGAGAAGGAGCGCCCTCTGGCTGCAGAGGGCGTGACATTTAGTTCGTGCTTTGCGCTAGTCTCCTTCCTCTCCTCTGGATGTCTCTGTATAAATTCTTAGAAAGTGTGAGATTTAACTTAAGAAGCTGAGCAATGAGCATCATATCTCACAAAAGTAATTCCCACAGCAAATTTGTTTTACCTGTAACTCTGCACCTCATGGTCTTAGAGATCTTGTTGCCAAGGAAGGAATTCACTATTCAGACAAATACGTTGAGGCTAAACAATGCACAGCTTTTTATCATAGCAAGACTTTAAAGTATTACAAGAACATATCATTTGAATCAAATGTTGTGTTCTTTGCCTAGTTGTTTATCTTGTACTTTCAGTAACAAGAAATATGTGGATATATCTTACACAAAAAGATTAATTTGATAACATGTTTTACTATAATCTAGGGTAACTTGTATTTTAAAAGAACCTAGCTAATGTGCCTGGAGCATGCTAATGAAAAATAATTTGTTTTATTTGCATACTTTTCTTTCTGTCTACAATCTATGTTAAATTCCACAAATATTGTTGTTAAAATGATTTTTTTTCTCTTATAATATTTGAGGTTTCTAAGCTCTCTTTCCGTCTCTGATATTTCCGTAAAGGGCTTCTGTGCCTAATGTATCTCAGCAGGCCTTTTGAAGTGCAGATTTAAATCAGTTAATATTATCATAGTTTGATTTTCACACTCATCACTGTTGCAAATTAAATACAAACACACTTGCTATAACCACATCAGAAGACTAAGTCAAACAGCTTTTAATTTGATTTCCTGGTTGTGTAAATAGACCTCTGAGGCTAGTTTACTGAAAGCCCAGGTTTACAAAATGACATCCGTTAATCTTTTAACTATAAAGATGTTTTTTTTTAATGTCACATGGATTTCGTTGTTATTATGCGCATTTTGCCTTTGCTGCACACCCTACTACATGTGTTTATTTTGTGTCATTGTTTCTGCCTTAAAAGTCACTTTCAATTCTAAGCTGCTGTTCCTCCAAAACTGTGCTGAAAAGAATTCTCATGGGAAAGAATGTGTAACAAAGCAAGAGTGAACTAAAATACGAGGAGTATCATGCCTCCAAAACATTGCAAGTTATGTTAACACTCTCAATAAAATTCAGTTTTCTAAGTAAAATGATGTGACCATATTCATATTTTGCATAACTTCCTCATATTCTCCGCTTTAATTGCCTATCTCTAAGTGTAAACTGCATTTAGAACACTTCACCTCGACCGGAATGTCACAATCTGTTGTCGTAGAACAGGGAACATTAGAAGAATGACTAGACCTGAAGCCTCACTACAATTTAGTTTTGCTGTAAACCCAGAAGTTGACACTTGACAGTTACTCGGCGATTAAGAAATCAAAATTGTGCCTAAGCAATATATTTTGCAATGTAGCTCATAATTTAGCTTATAATTGTTTTGCTTTTGTTTTATTGAAGAATTTAATGTGCACCATGCTTATATAATTGATATACAGTATATTGTAATGTTGCATTGTGTGAGAGGTAAATAGATTACTGACGTTTACTAGCAAAGATTAGATTACTGAGGTATTAAGCATTTGAATATCTTTAAAGGGAATACTTTCTCTGAGTTATTGCAGTCAAAAAGACATGCCTGATTATCATTTACGTCTTAAAAGCTTGTATTTGTTTTAACAAGAGATTTTTCAGTCACTTCACTTTCATCAAGTCACAGGTATATTCAGAAAACTGGAAGACTGCATAAAATGTGTTCAGTGTAATTTTATTTGATGTGCATTTATTCTGAATTCCGACATAAAACGAATTGCTTTGTTTTTATTTTTAAATTTTGTTTGCTGCTAAGATTAATTTAGTTTAATACTAAGAACCTTATTAGGGTGGAATCATATTAAAATGTGCAATGCCTACAATATATTTTCTTTGCTTTCCATGCAATAAGGGAGCTGCTAGAACCATTCAGAATATTTCATTAAACTACTGCTAATTTGAGGTTGAGTAAACATTCTTCAAGCAGCTGTTTAAGGGTTGCAAACCCTTTCAGGAACACAAAATCTCTTGATGGACTTTTTTCACAGTTATATAATTTCTCCTTTATGCTCTGGCAGGCTGTTTCCGCAGGGAAACAAGTAAACAAGGATTTTACATCAAAGCTTACTGATGGCCTGTGCTTTTCCACCATGGTCTGGGATTTTCCCCAGGTTGAGATTATTCATTTGTACACAAGGCCTACCTGCAGTTTACAATGCAAAATTTAGAAAAGAGTCTGTTGTGGCCCAGAAAGGTTACCAGATACTTGCTGAGTTCTTTAGTACTTTTGAAGACAAGAAAAGTAAAAATTTAATTGTATTTGTTCCAGAATGAACATTAGTCTTACTTGAGGATTATTGCTTAATGCCAGAGTACTAACAAAATCTCACACACTTTACCTTTTTCTCTTTCTGACCTAATAACTTTTTGTCTAGTCAGGAGATAAAGGTCACTTTCGTAGCATAGCATAGCATAGCATTTACAGTACTGTATGTTTTCAAACATTTGTTAAGTCGCCTGTCAAATCTTGAAATTGACAAAGATCCAGCATGGTATTCAAACAATGGCTGAGCTCATTGGCGATATTTTAAAACATTTTAACTTTAATTTTCACAACAAAAAGAGGAAGAAACCAGGTAAAAAGAAAGACAACATGATATAGAGCTCAGTGAAGTTTAAGTAAGACAATACAACAAGATAGGAAGGTTTTTTATGCATTAAAAAACACTACTTCAATTCTCAGTGCTTCTAAAAGTGAAATATATAAATGAATTTTAAATGCTACAAATTATTTGTGTTAAGTGAATTCCATCATTATTTTGTTTAATGGAACTGCTTTATAAATTAGACTACAACTGACTACTTGGTATTAATATTTTCTTCTGACATGCCTTTGTACCATTTTGGTTTGTACTCACTATGAGATACTTATTTTGAAATTTTTGAAAAATAAGTGTATTTTGAAAACAATAAATAAATTGCACTAACCATTCAGCTATAAAATGCTGAAACAAAACAAACCAAAAATTACCAAAAAGGGAATAAGTAAAGAACTAAACATCGATTTTTGTTTCAGGTAGCTTCTAATGCAAGCTTTTAAGACAAAAGATACGATATTTGACAACATAACTAACAAATCAGGTATTATTTGTATTAAGAAATGAATGTTGCAAGTGAAACACTCCAGTAAATGTGTTATATGCCTGTGCTTTTTTATATAAGTTCTCAATTCCCTTACCAAGAAAGGGGTTTTGGAGTGATAATACGTGTTAAAATACATTGAGGGATTTCAACAAGAACTGACTAAAGAAAAAAAAATCACATTCCCACCAGACACTATCCGGCACACTCAGTAAAAGTCTCTCATAAGGCATAGCAAGGTCATGCCCTACACAATCCAGTAAAGAGTGTCTCCAAGTGAAAAGGATGCTCTAGTGGGCCATTTATAATAAGGTAATAAAATTTAATGGGACTTTTGTTAATATTAGGGGAAGAAATGGACTCTGTGTTGTAAACATAGAAAAAGTGCCTAACAATTGGTATCCTTGTGCATCCATTCAACAAATACTGTTGCTATTCTCTATGCTTGGTCTTTTCCATAAAAAAAATAATGTTGGGGAATAAAGCTGACTGAGAACATGAAATGAAATGAAATTTTGTTTGATGGTTCTTCTATCCCACATGACAAAGCGGGAAAAATAAAAATTGTTGATTTAGATATAGTTCATGATTAAGAAGATGATATAAGAGGCATATTTTTCACCTGCCACAGAATAAAACAAAATCTGAAACACTCTGAGCAGATTTAAATTAGTTTGGCAACAGCTGTTAACTGAAATAATTATATTTTAAATACTAACAAAGCAATTTCAGAAAACGCTACTGCTGTCTTTAAAATATAAATTTCTGTTCATTTCTGACCTAAAACACAACCATGCCTTCAAACATTCTCTAAGTCTTGTAGGAATCCTAACCCTAACCCTAACTATGGATTTGGGGTTTGGATTCAGAACTTCATCCAAGAATGAATGCAACCTTCCACTCATTTCAGTGCTAAATAGAACTAAAAAAATCAAAATATTAGCCAAAAAGACTAAGGTAACTTGCCAATCCAATGACAATGCATCAAAAATTGTCCGATTCTGTTTTTTTTAACAAGAATTCTTTCATTGCAAATTTCAAGGTGAGTGACTTTCATAATGTTAAAGGTTAAATAGGTTAAGAGTCAGAATGAATGCAAACTTCCACTCATTTCAGTGGTAAATAGACCTCAATGAATCAAAATATTAGCCTAAAAGGAACCATTCCAAATTTAAGGACAGTGTATAAACAATATTAAAATTCTGTTGTTTAACAAGAATTGTGTTATTGCAAATTTCAAGGTGAGTGACATTCAAAATGAGCATGGTAAAAGTTAGAAAGGTTAAGAGTCAGGAATCTCCAATACATTTTGGTTGTATCTGTTAATTTTGAAGTGCATTCAATGCCATATGCAATAGAATGGAAAGTATATTCACTTTTCTCAAACTTTTGCTTTTGGCCAATACAGTGTATCCAGCCATTTATGCAAGAAAAAAAATGTGAAGATATCATAATATAGTTTTCCTGAATTTCATTTCTGACCTAAAATACAAACATGCCATCAAACATTCTCCAAGTCTTGTACGAATCCTAACCTTAACCCTACAGTAGCTATGGATTTGGGCCTAGGGTTCAGACTTTCATTTCAGTGGTAAATAGACCTCAATAAATCAAAATATTAGCCTAAAAAGACTTCCCAATCTAATGTCAATGTATTAATAATGGTAAAATTCTATTTTATGTCACATATTCTGTTGTTAGAATTTTGAATGTTTTAATGGTGTTCACAATTTGCATGGTTTCAGGGTTAAATAGGATAAGAGTATTATCTGTTAATAATTAAGTGCATTCAATGCCAAATGCAAGAGTTTGAAAAGTATAGTCACTTTTTTCATTCTCTTTTACGGCAATGCAGTGGATAGAGTTATGTATACAAGAAAAAATGTAAATGTAAAATCTTATTAATTAATTTTATTTCTGTCCAAGAACACAACCATGCAATCAGACATTCTCTTCATTTTGTAGGACCCTTGCCCTATCCCTAGCTAAGGGTTTGGGTTGGTTAGTTTGGGTTTCAGACTTTTTTTAAAGATTTAATGCACCATTCTACTCATTTGTGTCAAAAACATAGAGTATCAGGAGGATCCCAAACTTATACCAGCTGGAGGCAAGATGCATAAGTCACACACAATCACTTTACACCAAAATAATTAATTTGCAATGAGTAACACAAAGACCTCAAATAAGCAGGTACAAAACGAAGACATTTCCATGCCTATCATACTTAATGGATGTCATGTCAAAATGGGTTTTGTGTGTATACATGGATTCTTTAACAATGGGAAACTCTTTCATATGACATTCATTTGAATGAGCTCCAGTCACACGTACAGAACAAAGACTGAAATAAGAGAGAGTTCTTTTGTGTTGAATGGAAGTCAACTTTTCTTGTTGAACAGAAGCTTTGGCCAATCAATAAGAAGAGATATAACCCCTTTAATAAATGACAAATATAAAATGGAAATAGTTAGAATGGCATCTCACTTTTGCTCATATCTTAGACTGACGGAAGATGTCTAATGCCTCTGATACAATTCAGTCCTTAATGTGTGAATGACATTATCTGTTCAAAAAAAGATTCTATCTCTACACAAAAGGACACTATGTGTATGAGGAGCCAGAGATAACACTCTTGAGGAATAAACTGTATCTGTATCTCTTAGGACATCTAGATAGATATTTAATACCCTCCTGGGAAAAAGAAATCCAACTTGCCATTCAATAAACAAGGGTAATAAAATAGACTGTATTAATTAATTAAGCCCACATATCTCAGGACTCATTATGGTGTCATCTTTTGCATTGTCCACTTTCCTTACTATAGCAAGGATGCCAATATTTGATAGTTTGTCTAATTTAAATCCCATAGTTTTAAAGGGCTAATCTGGAACTCCAGTCAGGCCAAAAATATTCAATGCAATCAGAATCATACATCATCTTCTTTGTACTGTACCACAATTACAGTTATGTACTACTGTTGTAATGTAGATCACGTTTGTTCAACCAATGCAATTGCAACAACTCAGGACATGCAAGCATGAAGAGCATCTGTCAACTGAAAAAAGTCAAAAAGTGATACAAAAAAATAATATCTGTTTTGCAGCTCTTACAGGAAAAAATCTGTTGGGCTTGAAAGATATCATAATTACTCCATTACAACTGAGGAAAAATGAATGTTACATTTATATTTGGAATAGTTAAATGTTAGGATTGCAAGTTCTCTTAATGTCATTCATCATCCGTATGCCGAATGCTGTACAGTATTCCCCAATTAGGTCAGGTGACAGCCTGATCATTTTGAATGAATGTCTTCCTATACTGAAAGAAATTGATCCAGCAGCTAAAAACAAGTATTTATGCACTTCCCAGGTGTTATGGAGAGAGAATTACAATATGTCTTTGTTGTTATCTATGATAGCTGAATTGCTCTATTGAAGTTAGATCTCCTCAGACCCCAGAAGCTTAGTGAAGCTCAATGTGAACAGCACAGGGATGGGATTTAAAGGAAATACACTATTGTGCTGTTGAAAGTGGTGTTTGTGGACCAGTAGATGGCACCCTTCCCACTGCACAAACATTTCCAAACCAAGGTCCCAGTATTGTGAGGGGGATCCGGCTATAGGACTTGCTGTACCTGCGGGTGTAGTATCAATTAAAATGATATCCTCACTACGTGGTACCTAAAAAATCCCACAGCATTTTTTAAAAGAGTAGGTATGTCCTGGCTTCAGTCTGCTTTATGTGGATACAATTCTGGCCTACCTAATGCTTCCCTTTTATTCAATTGGTGAAACAATTTCACACATCTCTGTCTACCTAGTCTAGTGCTGCACTTCAGTTGCTAAGGAAGTCAATCCCCTCCTTTATATAAATTCATTCCTTTGGGCTGAAAAACCTGTAGAAATGCAAGGAAATGTGTGTGTTATTAGTTTTTAATCAGTTTAGAATGAAATATCCCTTGCAGTTTCCTCATTCACCAGATTGTGAAACATGGTACTGGCATCCGCCATTCAATAAATCCTGCCTTTTTGCCATAATTATGTCATCCAGTGTAAGTCTTCTTTAGCCCACTGCAGTGTTGTGATAAACCTGGTATTCCCAAGGTACAGTATTCATAGCAACACCAGCCCTGGGAATGTCTGCACTATACAGTAGTGGACTACTACACCTAAATATGTGTGTTCAAGGTTAATGAAAGGTTCACTAATTAAGGAATAAATATATTTTTTCATTCTTAGCAAAGATATTCATGTTTTTTAGAGAGATTAACCTGGATTGTGATGACAGTGGTAACTTTATAGGGATAAAATCTAAATCAATAAAACACAAGTCTAACTCATGATTCCAAAAATGTCTCCTAGGAAAGGCACCTACAGTACTATAGAAATAATGTCGGTGGTGCTGCTGTGGCGTCTAAATGCGCAAAAGGTGTAGGTAGGAGAAAGAACAGTGTTCTGAAGGCTGTAGTAAGATCTTTTCAGAACATTCAGTCAGATTTTGCTTTTTTATTGTTTGTTGTCTATTTTTATTACTTCTATTCATGTTGTACAAATATCATTTTAAGTTTTATTTTTAACAGCATCGTAACACTAAAAATGAAAGATACAAATGAGCAATTTTGTGTCATTTTAATTTAAAACGAGTGCTTTTTGTGTAATTCTCTGAAAAGCATTTCACTTATACCGCAAATGTATTTTAACACAAAAGGAAATTCAGTATTGTCAGTTGATAAGTCACGGATCTTTCAAGTAATCACTTAAATAATAGCAGCTGCAGTTGCTTATTCAAATGTCTGTAATTGGTGCTATACAAAAATGGATTTTTAATGTACAGTATATAGAAAAAAACGTTTTCTCCTGTTTGCATTGCCAATGAATACCTTTTCTTAAAAATATAAAGAAATGTTTTACAGTACATACAGTATTGTAAATGTTTGTTGTTGTTCTAATGTTTGCTTTTGTTAACAAAGTAGTTGCCACAAAAATACTTATAGAAAATGTATAGTTTTGTTTCACTTCCTAACTTGGCCTGGTAGCTACTGTAGCTCTGTCCATATCCTGTGCTCAAGAAAATAAGCCATAAAGATAAAGTGGCATTGAGTTGTTTTACATTGTGGGTCCACTCTGTTTCTGTCCACAAATTAAGACAATTTGTCTTTTAGCATTTTTTGTTATCACCTGTCACCATTAAGGGAAATTGAATTGAGGGATTTCCGGACTGTGATTTTTAAACAGGTGAGCTATAACTAACTGTCGTATGCTTGTACTGTATCTGAAACACGAAAATCCATTAGGAACTGGGAAGATAAATAAGTAGCTCAGACAGGTGGACTCCACCTTGTGCTTGGATGGAATATGTTAACTTTTTAAAGCTTGCCATGTTGCTAAGAATGAGGTTGAGATAATGGTTATGTATCAGTACAGGCCACATTTTATTACTTAATTAGACAAGATTGACCCAGTTTGTGGGCCATAGTTTGGACGTCCCTGCTGAAAATCATTGGTCCAATACTGGTATCCTGTTATGATCCTGTTTAGAATTATACCAGAATTTTATTTTTGCTTTTCAGCTCTTAAGATGGTTGTAGCATTGGTATTATTTTTTTTTACATTTGTACTGCAGATGGAAACTGCAATGAGTTATAATGATAATTCTAATGAGTTATAATTAAATTATGTAAGTTATAAGGTATAATTTTACTAATCATTCTTAGAGGCAAAAGTATCCTTTTAATATATTTTGGGTTTCTTTAGTAACTTTCTTCCTGAAGAAAAAACATGGTATTTTTAACAAGTAAATGCAACACTTAAGGCTAATTCACAATGTTGGAACATTGTAGTTGAGTATGTCTTGAAGTTTATTTTGGTCCTAAAAATAAACTGAAATTAATCAGTCAAACTAGTATGCAAACATTTTGATGTCTGTGTTTTCTTGTTAAATTTACCTTTAAGCTATGATGTTTGGGGGAATATTTGTACATGTGTAATGATGAAGCTGCTATTTTACAGTTTCATGTTCTAGTGTTTTATGACAATGAGCTGTTAGATACATTTTTATTACAAAGCTAAATATTATCATTTAAGCTGCTAGCTGCTTTTAGGGCACAGATGTCAGCTTTTCTTGCAAAAGTTGAGAGTGTCATAGACCTTTTGAAGTGGGTATGCGAAAATACATCACCATTGTACAATAGCCATTTTCATTAGGAAAAAATGCAGGGAATCAAAATCAATTAATATTAATGGATGACAAGCCAGGTGAACACAGTAGCAAAATAAATGGTGAAATTGAAGATAATGAAGATTAAACTGACGACTGACAGGGCAAGAGAAAACAAAATAAGCCTTATACCAGGTTTAGAAAGATGGCTTTTAGCAACAGTAGTCACTCAGTTAAGTCCTAAACGAGAGTGACTAAGATAGGCACGTTTATAGGTTTAAGAGCATACCAAAACATTTACTTACTCACTCCTGATATTTAAAAATAGGCTTACAACATAGAGGCAAACATAAAACAATCATATCTACGCATTCAAATGGAATTTCCAGAATAATATAAAAAGCCCCCCATATTTCCCATGTATTTTAATCTAGTTAGAGCTAAAAATCTATAAGCTACCATAAGCAGGGTACAGGGATGCCACTATTAGAAGCACTACAGGGCATATCTATTCCTCTAAGTACACATTGGTCTGATTTTTCCCTCACAAAGATGGTGTCCCTTCTAGGTAGGTGCTTTGTTTGTTTTGAAACTTTAACTTTTTAACATAACTTTGAGATTAATATTAAAATGCCTCAAACAAAAGTTACTTTCCAAGAGTCTAAAAATGACTGGGTTTATGTTTACATGTTGTTAGAAGGAATTTAATCTGACAACAACATATTTGTCTGGAAATGTGAAGTTCTCTAGTATAATAGCATAGTCCCACTTACTGAACATCTGTGTTTTTTTATTCATAGACAATTCCTGGCAGATTTACCAACATTTAGACCACACATAAGAACCCATTTTCAGCTTGTTATGCAGTAGAAAACGAAATATGTAAACCTATCATTTGCATTCCCTACAAGAGGAACTTCATAATGCCTTTTTGAAGGTAAATTTCATTAAATTGGGAGGTTATATTATTTTCAAAACCTTTTTTTTTTCTTTATACAGGAATAGGGAAAGTTTCCATTTTGAGAACTAAAACCATTTTTCATTACAATTCTAAACTGGTACCTCTACCCTCTTATTTTCAAAGCATCCTTTAACCCTGTGAGCACTCATTCACAAGAGCATGAAGTGCATTTGTGATAGGTATATGTACGATATGCAGGACAATATATTTGCAATATAATAAAATACCCTTATTTAATTAAAAAAGCAAAATCAATACAATATACCTAACAAGAAAAACATTTCATGTCGTGTGGTAGAAACATGCAGAAACCAAGGTCTAGTCCCTTCTTATAGGGCTCCCTGCATGCACCAAACCCCACACATGAACCTAGTCATACAGAACATTGCAGCCTGTCTAGAGTACAACATGTCTCCAACATCCTGAAACACATTCACGTTTCCCTCCATCATGTTTCCATTGGCTTCTGGTCACAGCCTCCATCATAAGAATATAAAATCTTTGCCAGGAATCAAACTTTATGGTGCTGATGATGGAAGATAGAAGAAATCATAAGCAAATTACACCAAGGAAGCTTTCAAAATGATTTTATGAACAGCTACAACAGTTTTTTTATCATAATTCTACAGAACGCAATTTTGACATGTATAATTGCTTGTGGCAGGGCAATTTGAAAGCATCCATTCTCTGGTAATATGCAGAAACGTTACAAATTAATCTGGCAAATGAACCTCACTTCACGTTAATGTGAACTTGCGTCTTCATGGATTTCATCTGTTGTGAAACCAACCAGGGAAATGAGTTTGTTTGTAAGTAATTTTTTATGCACATCCTTTAAAAGTGAACTAAGTGTGAAAATGCCTTAAAGCACACCAGGAAGCATTCAATTTCCATTAGCCTTTGCCTTACAAATGGTTCTATTTCTACAGTACATGTACATGAAGAGTTTTGTTTGCCTGGGGTTGCTTTCTGTGCCTTTGGAGAAGTGTATGCATTTTCATTAGCTTTTAGAAAGCTTTTAGTAGTCTCTTGCTCAGGTACCAAGACTGCAGCATGACTCCTATATTTTTAATATGATTCAGTTCACAATAATTGCTAATTTGTTGTGTACAAGTTTCATGTGGTGAGAAATGGAGTACTTAGGTTTCAAATAACATAACAGTGCAAGATGTTAGCTGTTTGTATTTAATCTTCTTTAAAAAACAGGAAAAGAAACATAGTTTTTAAAAGGAACAAGTAACAGGCTTATTCCATGCTGAAAAGAGAAGAAAGGAAACACAACGTTTCGGCTACGGAGCCTTCTTTGGGTGTAAAAGAAGGCTCTTCTACACCCAAAGAAGGCTTTGTGTTACCTTTCTTCTCTTTTCAGCATGGAATAAACCTATTACTTGTTCCTTTGCAGCCTACACATGCTGACGCAGATACCCATCTGAACTAGTTTTTAAACAGGATTAATTTGGTGAGATTTACTAAGATATATATATATATTGTATATATCATTCCATTTTATGTTTCAGTGAAATTAATAACTATCATATACAGTATTTTGTAGTTGAAAACATTCTGAAAAGTGGAATCTGACCAATAGAAATACACCAATAATTCACTCACTCCATAGATAATAATTAATAATAATAATAATAATAATAATTGCTTACACTTATATAGCGCTTTTCTGGACACTCCACTCAAAGCACTTTACAGGTAATGGGGACTCCCCTCCACCACCACCACCAATGTGCAGCCCCACCTGGATGATGCGACGGCAGCCATAGTGCGCCAGAACGCTCACCGCACATCAGCTATCAGTGGGGAGGAGAGCAGAGTAATGAAGCCAATTCATAGATGGGGATTATTAGGAGGCCATGATTGGTAAGGGAAACATAGTTGGCCAATGGGAAATTTGGCCAGGACACCCCTACTCTTTTCAAGAAACGCCCTGGGATTTTTAATGACCGCAGAGAGTCAGGACCTCAGTTTTACGTCTCATCCGAAGGACGGCACTTATTTACAGTATAGTGTCCCCATCACTATACTGGAGCATTAGGACCCACATGGACCATGGGGTGAGCACCCCCTGCTGGCCCCACTAACACCTCTTCCAGCAGCAACCTTAATTTTTCCCAGGAGGTCTCCCATCCAGGTACTGATCAGCCTTACACCTGCTTAGCTTCAGTGGGTTGTCAGTTGTGAGTTGCAGGGTGATATGGCTGCTGGCTATAATTGTATAGATATATTGTATAAATATATCTATTTATACAATAGATATATTGTATAAAAATCAAAACTATGGCAAGGTGGTATATACATAATTTAAATAAGTAGTTCAGGTGGGTAGCTGTGTCAGCATGTGCAGGCTGCATAGGAAATAGTAATAGGTTTATTCCATGTAATAGGTTTATTCCATGCTGAAAAAAAGAAGAGAGAAAAAACACAACGTTTCGGCTGTGGATTCTTCTTCAGATGTGAGAGAGACAAGGCAAAGGTAATGTAGTGGGAGAACAAAGGCTGGGAGGGAGGAGGGGTTTAGAGACGGGACCAGGGGACCAATCAAGAAGTGTGAAGTCAGGATAGGTGTAGAAAGGTGTGAAATGAAACTTCCAATGAATGGAGAAAATTTAGTAGAATAGTAGTCTGTCGTTAAGAGAAGGGGGAAGGTGTGATCCTAGCTGCAGGATAAGTTTGGTTTTGGTAGTGTTTCTGATGTATGGGTTTGGAAAACCATCTTTGAGAACACAGATGGAGAGATTAGAGTGGTCGTGGCCATCAGAGGTGAAATAAATATTTCAATAGAAGAGACAATTTAAATAAGATGGTTTCAGGCAGAAAAAATGACATTCAAGACAGGGAGTAGCAAACAGAAATCAAGCACAGAAAGAAAAACAAAATAGAAATCTACAGAAAGCAGCTACAATGTTTGATACTAAAGCAAAGAAAAAATAAAAATTTACCTTTCCATTCACAACTGTTGCACTCCAAGTGTTACATCTCCAGATGGAGGCTCATGGAAAATATATTCACATTGACAATGATATTTTCATGTCCAGGTACAGCAACGTCAGATACAAAAAAATCTAAAGTGATTAGAGATCTGAAAACGTACAACTATAGTGGAGACCAGAACTGATATAAGAAGATGAAGACACCTTAGACCACAAACTGGATTATAGTCATAGTTCCCATATCAAACATCTCAGAAGAAACTTTAACCAAACCTGTTTTCTGGCCATAAAACTAATAAGTACTTGATCAAACGTTCTCAACCAGGATTTCAACTGAAAATCCAGTCCAAACCACTACTCCCCACACCTACTTTATGACTTGAATGACTGAAATGCACTGTTTTCTTTTGTGGAATGTACAGGATAAGGAATGTATAAAATGTATATAAAAACTGTATTAAGCAAAAAACTTTGCTTTCTGTGGATTGACTAGGTTGATTATTCTAAAACTAATCAAAAGGGCTTTAAAATAAAAAAGAGTAAATTAAGTAAATAAAGAGTATGCAAGTAGCATGTGTAATAGAGACAATACCTCAATACTGTCATTCACTAATGGTCAGCAATTCAGGTCAAGGGACTGCAGTGAAGCTCTCTAGTTTTCCACAGTTCTGCTTCCGTAGATACATAATTAAAGACACAGACCTCACTAGCATCCCTATGCCAAATACAAGTATGAAGAACAAAACAGGAACTCCCTGCAAACGTCGTATTGAATAAAGTCTGTAGAAAATGGTTGGATGGATTGTTTGAACAGAGGAACTTAAGACAGTGTGTTTCCACACCATTCGCTCACACAAGATCTGAACCATCTCCAGTATGCAATTAGACACCATATAAGCACATTAAAAGCCATTTGCCTCAAGCATATCTTGTACCTTGATTGCTAGAGATAAATGTCAGAGGAATCAGCATCAGAATGGAACAGTCGGACACATACCTTATGTAAAATTAATAGAGTCCAGGGACAACTGAATCAGAGCCCGTTAAAAGAAGGGTCTCATAATCCTGGGGCAAACATTGAGGTTAAAAGGAAACTTTAGCTAATTCTGGGGACAGTAGTTAATGCTGACTTTAGGATTGATGGAAAAGGAAAGATCAAGATCCACCCCGGGGAGCAGATATTATACCTTCAATGCTAACACAACAATGATGTTAATCATTCCTGGAAAGATTCCTTGTTCTATATCAATTGTAGCTACATGTCAACATTTACATTTACAAACAGTACCATGGTTGTAAAGATATAGATCCTGAAAACGTCCAAGATGCATATATTCCTTTCTTCATGATCAATTTCAGTACATTCATTAAGCCATTAACTCACATGTTGCATATTCCAAATCAATTACCAGCAGTAAATTAACTTCTTGAAAAAGCACATCAAAACACAGAGTGCAAATAAATTAAGTCAAATATGTTAAAATATTAACAAGTTAACTTGCAGGGTCACATCCCTCCATCTTTGTATTTTTTTATTTCTAACACACTTAAAAATAAGTAGTAAAACGAGGTAGTTCTAACTGAATATCATTCTTTTATAATTCTAATAAGATTTTTGAGTCATACCTAAGTAACTATTCTATATTTTAAAAATGCTGAAAATCTGATTATTGATTCTTCTTTATTTAATTTTCATAATTAATTCTCCATGTCCATAGACAACAGATATGTCTTTTTTCTATATAAGTGTCTTGAAAATCACTATGAAAAACAGGCACAGCATGCTTAAATGTTGTTTAACGGCATAACCCATTTAGTTTTGCAGTGAAAGATGTTCTCTTTTCTTTCTTGTCTGCAATAAAAAAGAATTGAGCATATGTCTGTTAAACAATACAAGGCCATAAAACACACAATAGCATATGGGTTTGATGCAGAACTTGCATATAGCTGCATATATCAAACAAAACTGCAAGAAAAACACTACAACAAGCTCTAAAAAGCTTTTTTTTTTCTAACAGAGCCACTGTTTCAGTTCATTAGACAAATGTTTTCTCAGTGGGATGCTGTGTGGGATTTGGCGACTATAGTTGTAGAGGGGTGCCACTGGATTACATTCACAGACTGTGTTATGCAATTACAAAGAGCTTAACCATATCTCAGTTTAATCAGAGGTTTAAAAGCACTTTTATGTTATATATCTGGCAGTCATTTTCACTGCTGATCTGTGGTAATCTCCAGGTAGTTAGAAAAAACAAATGATATTTTCCTTGATTCTTTAGTATAAGAGATTAGGCTTCCCTTATTTTCCCTTATTTTCCTTCTTCTTTGCTTCATTTTTGTACAAGTCTTTCTGTCAGCTAATTCATATTTTATTTTGATTTATTACTAATACTTATTATTGGAGTGTTAAACACAGAAATCCATTATGGATGCATCATTGTCGATACAGTGAAATGCATTAGCCTTTAGAATATATCTCAACCATTAAAATTTCACATTTTGACTGTTCTTCTTGTAGAAATAACATATCCTTGTCCAGTTATAAAATAAAGAGAACACATTCTTTCCATATTCCACCTCCTTTGTATTGTTCCTGCTCTGTTACTATCACTAGTGCATGGCATTCTCTTTGCTGTGTCAGGTCCAGGTAATGCTGAATGATGGACTTAAAATACTACAAGAAGATCACAAAATTCACTCTACTGTGTTGTAATTAAATCACATTTATAAAATGAGGAAAGAAGTCCCATGTTACTTATTTTTAATTATTTGCATTTTTTACTATCATTCTTCATATACCCCTGAAGATTATTCTTCAGTGTTTGTGTATTATGTTATTTTATTGCATAACAAGGAAAATACAATACTGTATTTAAGGTGCATATACTGTTTTTTCCCCACAGACAGTTTTCTATTCAGACTTTTCTGTCAGACATTGAGAATATGGTAGTTTTATTCCATCTCTCACACAATAATATCTTTCACATTTGAGGTCAGTGATGTACTGTAAAAAAGGACCTACTGTACTTCATGATTATTTCATTATGTAAGTTGAGCCTGGAACATAACTGCAAATAAGGCAGAATTCAACAATCAACCATGTTAAACATGAAACCTACAGACATAGTGATACTGTTTCTTAAGGCTATCTGGCAACGAGTCAGGCTAGGTTTTAAATTTCCTTTCTGTACTTAGATCGTAATTATTTATTTAGGACCTGGCAAGGATGGGTCTAATGCACTTTGTTAGAATTAGACTAAGTAAAAATACTCTATAAAAGATTTAATAGGGTACAAGGACATAAATATAAGACATGTGAGTAGAAACTGTTAAAAAAAGAGACAGGACTGAATAGAAAGGTTACTGTTTTATATAAGAAAGGAACTGGGGATTTCTTGCGGTTAATTCCTTTAACATCATGTCCTTTACAATCCTTTACTTTACTGAAGGGGAGCTAGACATTATTCAATATGAAGTAGCATTTTAGATTAGGAGTTGTAAAGTATGCTAAATGCACAACAAACAGGTCACAAACACTCACATATACTGTACATTAATAAAGTATCTGAGAATAATCTTATTGTTAATTAGCATGGAATATTAATATTGTCCTTATTATGTGTCATAAAAACTTGCAAAATTCCCCACCAGAAACTAAAGTTTGTTAGTATTCAGTGCTCTCCTGTGAAATTTTAATTAGGTTAAAGGCTGATGATACTTATTTCTATACATTACAAAAGCGATGTGCACTTGTTTGTCTGTGTCCTGGTGAAGAAATAAAGTAAAAATATATTGTCAGTGATTTCAGGATCTTTGACCTCAAGATTCTACAGAGAGGTGTCTCCATAATGACATTCACTTATCACATTTGATATTTTTGATAAAACTGGCAAGAATGAAATAAAATACATTTTGAACTATCAAGTGGGTTCAATGGTTTGCTTAACTAAAATGAGTTGTGTGATTTGAAGTGGTTCTTGAAATATACATGATGAATAAAATAGTGTTTACTGCAGCTTTGATTAATGCATTCTCTTTGTAAAATGTCCGGGGTACTGGGCTACATTTTTTTACAATTTGACATAGAAAATTACATACTTACATACATAAAGGCAAACAACTTTTTGAAGAGATAACTGAGAATCTAAACCTTTGAATGTGCCCCTTGGTAATTGCTTTATTTTACATATGTTTACTATTCCCTGGAGTTATATATGATTTCAGAAACAGTGCAAATGCCATGTTCAGGTCAGCTATACTTACTTTAGATATATGCAACACCTAGATCTCCACAATTTATTTAACCATCTGTAAAATGTATACATTTTTTTACATTATTGTGCTAGAACAAGCATTTGTTTTTACATATTGACAGGAATAGCAACTTCAGCTTTAAGGAATTTGTTTCATTTTTGAAACATTTGCCTTTTTATATACTGTGGAACAAACTACATGTTATCATTTGGTATCAGGCTGGTCCATTTGCCACAGAGTTGAATTTTGGTCTTTACTCCCTAAAATCAGAACCTGCTGATAGGGTAATGACCATCAAAAAGGATCAAATTTCCCTATGTTTTCACTTATGACAGCATCACAAAATATTTAGCAAAGCAGCTGTCATTCTACAGCATGCAAAGACATTTTACATTCAAACTTAGCTTTCTGAATCCTGAATGTTGTCAAGAAGTTGTTGTATCGAAGGAATAATGCTCTTTTTTCCATTCTAGCTGATGATAATTGTTAATTTCTCTGAACCAGAAAGGAAGAGGGCATTGCTTTTTATTAGACAGCTGTCTGCTAATTGCTCAAATACCTCTTTCACTTGATTAGGTCTGACAAGTTAACAATACAGAGGGTAAAAATAGACTTACTCAACTTGATGAAGATTATCTTTCTATCTTCCAAATACAGAATGTGTGAGAAGTTTCACAGTTCTTCATTTTAATTGGTATGCTAAGGAATTAATAATGTAGAATGCATAAATATATACTGTATATATTGTTGTTGAATAAGATGAAAAATAATAATTGTAATGACCTTGAAAACAATAAAGAACTTCAAATCCTTAACCACTCACTTACAGTACAGTAAATATTTAAAATACCACTTATATGCCAGTGATAAAAGAAAACCTGCTCACATTTTTATTTAAAAATCAACACTATAAGGAATGCCAAAACCTTAGTCTTTTCTAAATTAACATAGCATTTATGTATTTGTCTTTGTAAATCAGATATGATCTATGAATGAAAAAATATAACTGCTCCTTTATTTCTAGTTTTGAGTACACTTCAGAGGTATTGATCAATTTCCTTGTGAGTCCTATTAAAGATCATGATTCAGTTAGATAGAAGGCATATGAGGTTATACAGCAGGGCCTATGTAACTCTTTGAGATGGGCATTGAATAAAATACTGTAACGCAGTATTTATGCATGTTAATGTATAAAAATCAGGTCTGACACAGATTTTTGTAGATTAATGTGATTTCTTACTTTCTTGAGCTTGTGGCTTCCAACTAAGCATGTAGTATATGTTGTTGGTTTGTGTCATGGCATTTTCCTAAGATTCATACTTGATCTGCACAAGATCTGTGAAGTTTTGTGAATACATTTCATTAATGTGTCTTGATGGTGTACCTAGAATCCAGGTTAGCCACCCATTCGTTTTCTAACTGCTTATCCAATACAGGGTGCCAGGGGAGTGTATCCCAGCAAGCAGCAGACTCAAGGCAGTATACATCCTGGATGGGACACCAGTCCATCACATGACACACACAGACACAAACAAATACACTCCTAACAAGAACAATTTTCCCAGTAGCCTATTAACCTACCAGTATGTCTTTTTTCACTATGGGAGGAAATTAGAGCACCCTGAGAAAAACCCACAAAAACACCACTAGAATATACAATCCTCATGCTGAAAGCACCCCAGCATTTTTGCCTTACCCAGTTTTTTGTCTTCCATATCAAACTTATCACAGTCTCCCTTGCTGTGTATTTGCATTTTCCAAATTAAATATAATGGTGTAATCTCTAAATGATTTGCATCGTTGTACAATGCTTGCTCTACTAATTTATTGAATGAGTTCTCTCAGCTGAATCATATATAACTTTGTCATGGAATGTTTCTCTAAAAATGTTTTTAAGAAGGTAAAAATGTAACTGGATTTACATATCATGTATACTTAAAGTTCTTGTATACTTAAAGTGTTAAGGGCTCTGGATGTGTGCCTAGAATATGGTAGAACTAATTCCTGGGTGTAGTAGTGCTGTTGTACCCTTCAGCAAGATTTACTTTACACAGATTACTCCAGTAAAATACACATCTGTATATTCTGCACTTTGTAATGGGTACAAATGTAATTCACTTTAGATAAAGACATCAGCTAAATAAATTAACAATAAACCAGCAGATATAATTAGGTACAATTATTGTACAAGATCTATTGATGCTGACTCAGAATGTAAACAAGCCCTGTTTTTGTCGGCATATTTGTTTTATTTTGCTGAGAAGGATGTGTAGAATTTTCGTTTACAACATGAGTAGATTAATTACAAAACTAAAATTAGGACTACAGTCGGTAGCAAGGATTTCAGGCAAGTAAAGGCAATATCTTCCCTGTTCAGAGCAAGATTTACTATATCAATTTATTAGCCTTTAGACCTTTAATTGATAATCATTTTTATAACCCTATTAATAATACCCCTTTCCTTCTGTGCCATACTGTGTTTATGACATTTAATCAAAATTGTGTCAACATAACCCTTACAATTCTTTCTCTTGTAATGTAATGATGACAGTGTACCAAGGAAAAAAAATGATAGAAAAGTAAATCAACCCAGCAGACTCACTTGCATGGAATAGGAAGGCTGAATTGCCTTGAGGTAATGCCAATAATAAGTGTCATACTACAACGCTGTCCACAGGGAACCAATCTGAGATTTTATGGCTGCTTGCCTTCATCTAGGCATTGAAAATATAAAATATAGTATTAATAATTGAATTATAGCTCTCAGATTAATAAAATTAATTTCTGTAACCATAACTGACTTCTAAATAGATATGGCTATAACATATTACTTTTTTTAATACAGTGAAGTGTTCTATAGACGCTTACTGATACAGACTGAGTTTAGCATATCTAGTCTTTTTGGCACTGCTACAGCACATTTACCATTATTGTAAATCAATGTATTAGTTCCCAACAATACTGCATTGCAACAAAATAAAACCAACTGTGAGGGCAAAGCTGGGTCTCCTTAAAACCACATTTCGTAGGAGTATATTTGTGGTGAGTAGTTAACAGTAACTGTCAAAAGACCATAAAATGGCATGACAGCACAACACCTACTCCCTGTTAATCCCATCAGAATCTGCAGTGCAGACCTATATTACTTGCTCTCACACTAACAGTCTCACACTAGTAGTCAAGGTATTGTTCTTACAAGGTAAAGTTCATGTCAGAGCAGTCCATTGGACATATGCACACCCTGGTTTCTGTAGGATTAAGCAGACAAGAGAGCACATTGCTCCCTGCCTAGATGAGCCACCAGCCCTTGGCAAAGTTTATCCCTAAAGTGTTGGTCCCCACTTATACAGCTGATGGACTGGAACAACTGGGTTGAAGTGCCTAACTCAGGAGTACAGCAACAGTTTGTAGAGGGAACCCACACCCTGGCGATCATGAACCCAAAGGCTTACTCACTATGCTTTACCTCATCAGACCACATAATTTCAGATGTGTTATGCTGATGAAGACATCATACTTTTCCTAAGGACTGGTAAAATACTGACATGCTCATCAAGCAACACAAGAACAATCACAGAATATGTCTTCTTACTCCACATATAATCAGACAACAAACATTTTTGTTCCACAGTCAAAAAACAAAAACATAAAAAAACTGCAAGGAGGGGGGAGACTTACAACTTACCAAAATCTCCCTTGCTGTTCATTTGTATTCTCCACATTAAATATAACTGTGTAATCATTAAATGATCTAGCACCATTGTACAATGCACGCTCTAGTAACTAATTGAATGAGTTCTCTTGACTGAATCATATATAACGTCGTCATGCAATGTTTCTCTGGAAATGCTGTATTAGCTGCATTTTACTATGCATGAAACAGGTCTGACTGTTTTTTTATTTAGCTGAAATGGTTTTAAGTAACACTCAGCTATGTTAGGTGTTCAGCTAATGTTTGTTGTAAATATTTTATGCATCTTCTTTTATTTACTTTAAACATTACTTTCAGCTTCTGATGCATGCCCCAGCATTGAAGCAATATTTGCCGCAATTGTTTTTCAAGGACTTCCTACTCACTTCAACAAGACTGACTTGACATCCTATTTGGTGATATGACACAAACTGTTTGTTTTCACAAGGTTTTACTTCTTGATGTTTGACAACTTTGTGTTTGGTGCCATGAGTTTTCTTTTTCATAAGCTGTAGCTCTTACTGACAGAAGAAGAAAGAGTTTCAACCTCATCTGTAGCATAAATAAAGCATACTTTTTATAAAAAGGTGCAGTTTAAAGTCACAGTATCAACAGACTCAAAAGCTATTGTTCTATGTACAGCAGGTATACAGATTTGTTCAACATCCCATCTAGGGGTTTCATGATTTTAGCAGTGCCTTAATGGGTCTACAGAGAATTAATCACCAAGTCCTGGAATGTCTAGGTGATTATTCAAGAAAACCAGATGTCTTTGAGCATTAAGCTGTATTATATTTTCTTCATTCAGCAAGCTTTTTTTCTTAACCATTACTGAATTTATCATGGAATAAAATGCAGAAATAAATAAATTATACAAAAGCAATTGTGACCACATTAGATGTGGGAGCAGCTACTATATGTTCATAGCTTGCCAAGACAGTCTATTAAATGCAACTTTATGTCAATAAGGCCTATTGTATTGGGTATTCACTGAAACGTGACTATTAATGCGTTACATATTAATTGGATATTCCTGCAAAAATGTTCTGTGTCTGTAGGATTGTTTCTTAGATGCCTTAAATGGATTTGCGGCCTGCAATGCAGTGTCTTCACACACATTAATAAGCCATTTCTAAAAAGTAATGATATTACTAAAGAGAAATACATAGAGAAATAGAAATTAGTATAGAAACAGATTCACCGAACATAAGAAAATCTCTCATAAGTACTGGTGCTGTTTGTAGATCAAGTTTCAATCAAAACAAGAGTATGCATAGAGAGGATTACTGTGCAGTAATCTACTGATGCATGTAAGACTCTACTGGAGTTGAATCTGAAATGATTTAAAAACAGAGGTGAATCACAAGAACTTTCAAAAAGCTTAAAATTAAAAGACCTCTCAAATTTGGAGTTATAGTACAAGCCACAATAGTCTCTTGCTGTCTCTTTTTATTAGTAATATTGTTCAAATACTGTATATTTCAGCTACAAGTTGCTGCAATGTCTATGCATTTTAATTACTTGCAGTAGTAAAATACACATGGTAGAAGCAATTTGCTTCCTATGAAAACTAATGATAACACATAACTGCCGTTATTATCTCATATCATTTCAAACATACAGTAACAGGTTGGTGATCCAGGTTTTTATTTACAAATAAACGTATATGCACTGAAATGCAGAAAATGTCAATACAGTATAAATGCCTGTTTTTTTTATAACTAGCTTATTCTATTTCTGTTTCCCACCTTATATTTATAGTGAATCTTTTTCCTGCCTTCATGCAATGCACTTGTCTACTCAAAATGTGCCTATTATGTTCCATTTTGAACATTTGGATCCTCTTTAGTGTTTGAGGTCCTGACTCTCAGTGATCATTAAAATCACAGGGTGTTTCTTTAAAAGAGTATGGGTGTTACCCCGGCATCCTGGCCAAATTTCCCATTGGCCTTTGCAAATAAAGGCCCCCACATCGTTGAGATGGATGCTGCATATTGTGATGGTGGGGAGTCCCCATTACCTTTAAAGCACTTTGAGTAGGGTGTTCAGAAAAGTGCTATATAAGAGTAACAAAGTATTTATTTATTTTTATTATTATTATTATTAATAATAATAATAATAATAATAATGATGATGATATGATTAAGGAATAGCAGTGGGCCTAATACAGATCCCTGTGGTACTCCAAAATCACTCCAATATGAGTATTTACTCCTTATTAATACTCTTTCCTCTTCCGTTTTGGAAGAATTTTGGAAGAAAATTACATGCAGTTTAGAATTAATCTTTTTAAGAGAAGCTTTACCACAAGTCTTCTGAAAATGTATGTAGAACTTATCATACGCTCTGTCTGTATCCATTACTGCTGTTTCTAATTTAAAGTATTATACTTAATTAAGCAACATGGCTGGTTCTAAATCAATTAGCCCATAATAAGGAGTCTTGCATTGGGCAGGAATCAAACCTGGGCTTTTAATGTGATGTGAGAATTCTATCACTGCACGACAAATGCTGACCCAAATCTATAGTTGTGTTTTGTGTGTATGGAATAACATTTTAAGCTGTTAACCTTGGAATGGGACAAGCTGTTATGGCCCATAATGTAGGCTGTGATAAACACTGATTGGGTCCTACTCTTCAGAATGAATAAAATTTCTGTTGAATTTAAAAGTGGCATAGTCATGTTTTCTTTTGATCAAGTTATGGATGTTATCATGTAGTCTGAGATAAAAAGGAATATGATCTCTGCCATTTTATAACAATGTACCATTCCATTCTCTTAGAGCTGTGTGGGTGAACATAGGCAAATGTGAGAGAATGAAAATGAAGTTGGATTATAACTGTAAAATAAAAAGATAAACATAATTAGAATGTCCTGAATTAAGTGCTTTCAATTATAGTGCTCTGTCATGGTTTCCAATAAGGCGTATTCAAATTTTGCCTCCAGCTATTGTGATCTGCAAAGCATTACAGAACAAACACATGAGTGCTTTATTAAGTGTTATCATGCAATTCTAGTTGTTCATTTTATTTGTGAAGAGAACAAATATAACAATAAATGAGAAATAAAGAGTCCAAGATGACAATTGGAATTGTAAGCAACACTGCTGCAGATGTAAAAAGTCTGTAACATAGAGCATTAAATCCTTTTTTGAATGAAGACTAAAATACAGTAAAATGTTACAATTATACTGTATGTACATTTCTTATATGAGTCTTACATAAACACAACAGAAGACAGAAAATCAAGCATTACTTAAAGGGACCCATTGAAGCTTTGTGTGTTCAAAGACACAAATGTTATATGACTCCCTTGTCAATACCTGCTTTGTTCCCATGACTGTAGTCCTAAATGATGCCTTTCCTTTGTCTTCTCCACTCTATCACATTCAAAAGTGCTCTGCATCAGTTTGGGGACAAATGCTTCAGGGAGCTTTCCATAAACACTTATCTTTTCATCAATCTTTTAAATTTGTAAGTGCCAGAATCAGCTTGCACTTGTCAGAGTCGTTCACCAGTATTTTCACTACTAGTGACTACACTGTGCACTGGCTGAAGGAATAAGGCAGTGCTCACAGACAACACAGTGATCTCTTAGATGCCTAGTAAGCCAGTTGTCCACTGTTACAGAACAAGCCAAAGTTACCTTCTCCATCTCAAGTCTGTCCAGCTCCAGTGATACTTGACTAATTGTGCACCAGCTCTGGGAATTATCAGTCATAAGCACAGTTCAGACCTGTACTGGTAATAGCAGGAAAATAGGACTTAATCATGAGTGCCTTTGCTTGCTGAGCCTCTCAGGAGCCCCTTAAGCTCCATTGATCTTCACCCCTCCTTTTTCTTGTCTCAGTGTTATCTCCACTGCCATAGAATGGAGACATAAAAAGGGAAGATAAAAGCGTCTTGATCCCGAGTTGATTGTTTTGGATTTCTTGAATTTTTATTTTCTTAAATTGTATATTCTGTATAGCATGTACATTTGCAGACAGGATACTCCCGTCTGCCCACCCTTAAGCTACAGTATGCATCTTTTGACATGCTGCAGTCCCTACAGTGATGTCCAGTGAGGTTCAATGCCAGCTGGAGGAGAGGTATACTCCTCATCACAAGCCTGCAAGATCATGAAGGTCAGTGGAAATCCCAAGGAGAGCACAGAGACAATTGAGCACCACTGCCTGGGGAATCCAGCTCCTGTCAGCTAGTGCCACAACCCAGGCGTGAAGTCCCAAAGTCTTATGCTCAGCTTACATTTAGAGACAACACCTTTACTGGTTGAACTGCTCAGAAGCACCCCTGTGTTTTCATATGACAGTTGTATTAAGGAAATATTTTCTGTTCTATCATTTTAAGCTAAGTCATTTTAATACAGTAGCTGTGTATGGTCAGGCAATGAAAGCTAAACACCAATATTTTATTCAACGTTATGTTATGCGTCTGAAGGGGGGGGGGGGGTGTTACAATATTTATTGTTCTACATGAACACACATTCACCTTTTACAGTTCCTGTGTAAAACAACCTTGCGAGAACCTCTGTGAGAACCTTCACAGTAGATACTGTTAAAACAAAAAATGTCCTACACAGCTGAAAGCATTTGAAAAGGCTTTGGTCTGTCAGCAGCTTTGACCACTAAATACCCAATTCACTGTTGCTGAGAATAAAGCCACCCAGCTCAAAATAAAGATAACACTGGAACTCTGGGACAAATCATGTGAGGGACTCTAGAATGTCTTCTCCCGGCATTGTGAATAATTAGTACTCTGTTTAAACTAAAAAGATCCAAAATTGTGTTCATTGATTGTTTTTGTTATGTATTCAAATGGGTCTTTTTAATTGTTGAGATTTGACAACTGAGACTGTGTGTTGCTTTTTTAACCATATGTTATATAACGTGTGTCAGTGATTTAAGGTTGTGAAGATGAGTTCTTTGTTTCGAAGAAGCATGCACAGACATACACCACAAGAAGAGAGTGATGTGTCCACTGATGAGGAGCCACTCTTTCAGCCAAACTCCAGCGAAGAAAACAGAACAAATGTGAGTAGAATTTTTGTTTTGCATGGAATTACTGTGTGCATAAAAATGAAAATAATATTACAGACCTTAAGTAGTAATAATACAGTATAGTTATGTTGACATTTTTTAGGTTCACTTTATAATCTACTCAGTTCACAAAAATATGTCAGGCTGCATTTGTGTTTTTATCATCTTTGATTTCCTTCACATTGTCAGCTCAGATACTGCTGTCAGATCTTGATGTGTGTTCCCTAGAGAAAGATTGAACTAAAACAGAATTTAGATCAGCATATTTAGAGTGCATTGTAAGTCTACCACACTGATATTGTTTTAATAACATGTTGCCAGTATAAAATCAATACCATTTCCTATAAAATTTATTTTATCTTTGGTTACCTCTCAAAAAATAAGGACATTAAATAATCCTAGTTTTACTGTTGTGAACATATTTTGATATTCGGTTTAGCACTTAATTTATTCAATTCTGTGATACACAGATTATGATCATGTTCAAACTGAAGCCTCTCTTAAAAGAAAGTATCCAACTATAGCCCAGATTTTAATTAAATCTCACATTTTTGCTTACATTCCAGCTGAATATTACAAACATGGAACTTGATATTTTCCATAATATATATTAAAATCCATTAAGGTTTGCAGTAATGAGCCTGCAATCTTAAATCATCTTAAAAGCCCTGAAAAAATGTCTCTTTAGTCAAACCCAGAGCTCTCAATATTTATAATGATTCAGAGATTTATTTTTTTAAGGATCAGAAAAGGATCATCATGCTTTTACCAAGACTTCCTCTTATTAAAGAGGAGACTAAATCTTCCATCCTGTGATTTATTCTCAAAGCAAACTTTTCCAACTCCAGAGACATACTGTACAGTGGTTGTGCCTCTCAGCAATACCAATTGTTCCCACTGATTTTCCTTGTCACTGACTATACATTCAGAAGCAAATAGTTTTGACAGACACCTTGGATTGAGATGAGGGTAAAAAACTAATTTTTGGTATCTTGCTTAAAAAACACATTTTTTGGAAATACCCTATTATGAAACCGTATACTGTATACTGTGTGTAAGTTTATTTTATTTTTAAATGAACAACAAAAATAGTATTTATGGATATAGGACAGGTGTACGTCAATTGTTGCATTTAAAAAAATCACCAAAGGCTGATTGTGCCATTTAGGTAATTGTTGCTGTTTTAATGTAACCTCCCGTCGATTATCAGCCCAGATGGGATTTTGTTTTCCACCACTGAAAGCATTAATTTGATAACAAGAGAAAGACACTAAAAGAAAAAAAAAGCCCAATTGTTTCTTTTTTATCTTGTTGCAGAATCAGATTGACAATTTATAGCTTAACACCCTTCAAAACAATCAATTGTATTTCTCAATTTAGATCGACACAGATTCTGCAAGCCCCATGTCAATCTTGTTGAGAGCAGTTCCAATAACCGTCCAGGTCACACACAGGTTTGAGTCTGTCTGATAAGGTTGTTCAGACTCTATCAGCTACATCTTTGATCACTTCCACTTAAGAGCAGTGTCCCTTTCTAGTGATACAAATAGAAGGCTGACAATAGTCAATAGAATTAATCAATCATCTTTCACTTAATGCAGTAATGTCAGACTTAATTTCTGGAAGGCCTAGTGTCTTCTTATTATTCCTTGTTCACTAGTGAATTGAGAACAAATTCTCATTTTCAGTGATGATCTGGAGATATACTGTATTTATTCAGCAGGGCTTCGATTAGAGTGAAGTTCTTTGCTCAAGACCATAGCAAGTGTTCTACTTTTCTGTCCAAAGCCCTTACTACTATTCCACAATACTGCCAAAGTTTCTATCTTCTTGTTTGTGTTCTACCAATTCACTCAGTTACATGATTGCTATAATTATTTTATTACTTGCACAATTGCAATTCTTTTATCCTGACTCCTTGGTGCTTTATAAGTAACTGTACCTTTAATAAGATGACCTTCAGAAACATCCTATGCGTTAGCAAGTTTTGTTGATTGTTTAATTGACTACTTGGGTTGGAGCAAACACCAGAACACAGCAGACCAGAAAAGGGTAACATTGATTTTGGAGGGCTGGTGTTGTATGGGTGTTCTCAGTCCAACTCAGCTCTTACTATACTAAATCAGCTTAATAGGACCAATTCAATTCCCCCCTCCTCTTCACCTGCTAGTGCTTTGAAAAAGAAAGAAACCTAGAAAACTTGCAGGCATGCCAGCCCTCCAGGACCTGAGATTTCCCATCCTTACTCCTCTGGTAGCAAGTAAAGGTAACCCATCCCTGCAGTAGGAATCTGACACCCCTGATTTTAAGGATTTAATTTGCAAACTGCAAAACCAGGCCTATAGAAAATAGGAATGCTTTAGAACATTTTTGTAAAAACATGTTGTGATTAAAAAAGGAATGACAGCTTTCATTTAGTGAGGATGCTGAATGATTAAGATACACAAGATATTCTTAAGAACAATGATGTGTTTGTTTTACTTGCTTTTGTGGGTAATAAAAGTTCTTGATTACCTGATTGCCATAGACTAAGAGGAACTGAAAATTGTGGTCGTTTATATTGTTTCAGAAAATCTATTGATTTCACGGTAGATTCCCTTACACAACAAAATAAAGTTTGAATGCACTTCATGGTTCATATTAAATGATCTGACTGGAAAAAAAAAACTCTTGTATTCAGCTTGCAAAGTGATATTGAAGAAGGTGTCTGGAACATAATATACTGTAGTATCAAACTATACCGATCCATTTTCATTCTCGTGTTGGGGTTTATATTTAAATCTAAAAGCCCATAACTTTGTAAATGAAGATGCTTTTATAAACCCAGCAGCTGACCTTAGCTGCACTTATTATTCTCAGCCAGAAGGTTTAGCAGAAAGGTTTATATTATCCACTTTAGTAATCAAGTCTAAACTGTTGTAAAAATGTCTCTCACAGAATGTGAATCATGAGTATTACATCTTCTGTAGAGGAGCCTACCTAGTTCCTTTAAATCATAATTTTAAAACTTTTGATATCTCCTATGCGTAGATATGTAAGATGCAGATTCTTTTGCAAATTACACTGGATTAAAGAAATTGGTAGACAAAAAGTATACACATTGCTTCACATTTTTTAGTTTGAGATATTTAAAGTATACATATAAAAGTAAACTTCTGTCAGATTTGTAAATATGGCACAAGGGAAATTAAATGAAATGATAAGGTCAGAAAGCAAAAATAAATGAATAAATAGAATTTAAAATTGAAATCTGCTGAACATTGTCTTAAAGGTCCTAAGGGGGAAGTAAAGAAAAGTAAAACTATAGCATAAATAATGGAGCCAGCCTTCTTGGTCTGAATGCATTTTTTAAAATATTCTTTCAAATTTTATTTATAGAAACTGTAACTAATTCCTTCAACTTTCAGCTCTGCTAACAACATTATAACCTATGTACAGGCAAACTCAGGAACAGGTAAAGGGTTTCTCCTGTCATAGGATAGGAGAGTACCTCAATTAAGGTCACGGTATCAAGAGCACGAGGCTGACTTGGTGATAAATGAGCTGACCACAAAACCTAGGCCCCAAGCATACAGCAATAACTTGAAATAATGGAGGCTGACCTAAGGACTCTCACCCCCATCTCCACATTGATTACACTGTGAAAAGGCTCGCTACTGGACTAGCTGCCCTGTTGGCCTCCCCACTCAGCATGATTTGCAAAACACGTAGTAACTGCTCTTCTGCTCGAATACAGAAAGTCAAAGGTCTAAAGTGATGAGAAGGTCTTACAAGCACTTCCAGTTTAAACATGCAACAGAGTTAATCGGGCATTATTGAACTATTCTTGTGTTTTCTTATTCACAACAAGTACAATAGAGAGTGATGTTGCACTACTACCTTTTCTGTGGAGAAAATGTTGTTGTTATTAATAATTATTATTATATGCATTCGGAATAATATATAGATTCATGAAGTATTTCAGTAATTTACATGATGCACCACATCATTCATCTACTAAAAACAAGGTTGTCTATACATTTGTAACATAAAAATGGCAGTGATTCGAGCTGTGGTATTTAATTATTGCTCCACAAGCAACAGTGCCATGCATCAGCATGTAATTATAGCAAGTAATGATTTCCAACAGGCAAAATGGCACGTGTACCACACTTTAATTATTTAGTCCCAATTATGTGATCAATCACTAAATTGTCAATACACTAAAGGGGGGGTGAGTTTAATATGCAACTGAATACAAAATAATAAAAGAGGCCTGCATGATAGAACATTGGATTTAAAAATATTTTTTATTTATATTATTTTTTTTGTTTATAATTTAAACATTGCAGTTGAAACAACTTTTTTTCATCAACAGGTACATACGACAATTGAAGAGCGACCCATTTTATTGTGCTTGTCAAGCTACGTTAAAATGACCCTAATCTTTTTAATGCAAAACTCTGAATAAAATAGACAGTTTAAAATGATTGTATATGTTTAAAAATGCATTGCATGCTCTGAAATAGCACAAGTTCAAACTATTCAGTCCTCACAGGGTTATTAGACTGCATTGGCATCTGACACTGATTTTCACAATGAGTCAGATGAAGCATTTCAGTCAGGCTATTCTAGGCAAATGCATTATTTAAAAATCACATTTTCTTTAAAAAATTATAAAGGTCTACTTTTTATGTATCATATTATCAATTCTATGACTTTCCAGAAATTGTACAGAAGCAGAAAAGAATGTAAGTTTGTATTTCTTTTCTTCACATCACTTGAATTAATTTAAATCCCATGTGAATTTATTTCTTAACCTTATTCTAACCAATAAACCTCTGATAATCATTTAAATGCCCAGTTAATGGGTAATACAGTTGAGCCCTGTCAAGTATTCAAGCAAAAACAAAGCTTTCTGGTTACCTCAAAAGAAAATATATATTTTATACACTTAATGAGTTTTGTCACCAAGAAAAGATTTTGTTTATGCTACAGTGCGCAGGGAATTCTGGAAAAAAAACAATTCTCCGAGTAGCATCAGACCTGCAAGCTCCTAAGCCGTTGAAGCGAACATTATGCATCCTGTTTTCAAAATCCACCAGGGGCTATTCTGCAGTCCATACCATATGCTCTATGATAGTTTCTATTACGAAATTAAAATTAATTACAAAAAACTAGCACCAAACTTCTGAGGAATCATGATGTAAAGCCAAAAAATAAAAGAAGGGTCCCGATATAATTCTCTCATTTTGAAAAGTTTTAATACTTAGCTGAGCTACCTAATTTAGATGCTTTACATGAGAACCTCTGTACAAAACAGGTAAAACTGCATTTTAACAATGACTGCATGTAAGATGTGCTTCCCAAGAGGAAAGACTGCTGGTTTGATATCTTTGTAATTCATTTGAAATGATATTTGACAAAATAATTAAAACAATACTATATTGTGCCCAAAAACCAAAGCCAACTAAAACTAAGACAAATCATAAAGCATTTGTTTCTGTATTCTATATCATATTATGTGACAATCTCTTCACTGGGATTGAGGTAAGAAATGGAAAATTATCCTTATCTTTTAAGCTTTTAATTTTGTAAATAATATAACATCAGAAAAAGTAATACCCTGTAAAGGTTTGATTCAAAGATGTACTGTGTGTACTAGCATTTATAACACCTTTTGAGTCTTACGTTCATTTACATGAACTAGGAGAAGGTCTCCAGAAAGAAAACACCTTTGGAATCATAGGAACATCAACAAGGGAAAAGCATCCTAAAATCTCACATCTTTCCAGTTGTGTTAAGTACAATTAGGATCTGTTTTGGGAATAGCAGTATGACTTGAACTAGAAGAGGCTACAAGAGGCTGCATTCATGGAAATGCATGCTTACTTGTTTATAATAATGATAACTTTTATTTATAAAGCACCTATCCATGAATATCCATCATGAATAAAGAAAAGACAAAAAAGTACAAATTAAAAAGTAAAAGAAAAAATTAACAGGAGCATACAGGTTTTTACAGATGTAAGACAATCAGATGTAGACCTTGGTGAAAAGGAAAGCCTTAAGTTTGGCTTTGAAGAGTTAAAGAAGTTGTCTGTCATAGAGTCTGAGGAAGGTCATTCCATAACACTGGTGCAGCGATAGAAAAGGCACAGTCCCCAAGACTCGATGATGTAGTCCTGGGTGCAGTGAGAAGAGGACCAGCCTCAATTGACCAGAGCCTTCTGGAGGGGTTGTTAACATGGTGGAGAAGATCAGGGATGTCTGATGGAGCTAAATTGTTTAAAGATTTGAAAGTCAGTAACAAGATCTTGTATTGAATACGTGACTTTATGGGCAACCAATATGGAGACTTTTAGGTGTGATGTGCTGCTAGTTAGTAGTCTAGCTGTTTTGAACATATTGCAACTTCTTGTTGTTGGAGCTCACAGAGTAAAGAGGAATAGAAGTAATAAAAAAAAGAAATCAAGCCTTGATGTTAAAAATTGCTTAATGCGGGCAATATTTTGAAGGTGAAATAAATATCTTAATGACATTCTTCACATAAGGGTCAAAAGGCAGGATAGAATCAAGTGTGACTCCCAGATTCCTAACTATGGCTGACAGATGAATGGGGAAGCTTTTGAGTTTTTCCAGCAGACATTTGCTACCCACCAGTAAAATTTCTGTTTTGTCACTATGTAGCTTCAGGGAGTTTGATGTCAACCAAAGTTTGATGTCACGTAAACAAAAGATATGTGATGGAGGGGGGAGACCAGTTTGAGAAGACGTTTTAATGTAAATCTGAGAGTAATTTGCATAACAGTGAAACTGATTATCATTTCTTCGTATAATTTGGCCAAGAGGAAGCATATAAATAATAAAAAGCAAAGGGCCCAAGACTGAACCCTGCAGCACACCCTGATTGACTGCGACCATAGGGATTTATGAGGATCAAGGTAGACAAAATGCTGCCTGCCAATAACCAGTTAAAGACCACTGATAGACAAAAAAGTGTTCATGCAATTTAGCAACAAACAGAATGATTTACTGTATCAAAAGCAGCACTAAATCAAGAAACATAAGAATAAGGATTTTTGTGCATATGTGTTTTGTGTTTCCTCAGTTTTTAATATGCCTGATCAATAGTATTTTATTTTCTATTGCTCTATGATTATTAGATTAACTACAATAAGGCAGTAGAACCTTACACAGAAGGGAGGTTATTGTGCCACAGAACATCAACATATGTTCATGATAAATAAATACATCAGTGGGAAATCACACTCTGTCTTAGGCATTTAGTATGTAAAGAATTGATGTTTTTATTTTATGTTTCTCTATATTAAAAGTTGTACCCATACATTCCCATACTTTCCTACAGTGATATAGACCTATAGTGAAGACTTGGTTTTGCTGTTGCAGCCATGGGAATGCTGCTTAGTGAGACCATTATCACTTCAATATAGAACTGCTGGAAACAATTTCTGCTTCATGAAAAACTGAGGATATTGGAAAGATTATTCTTAAACTCCGCAAACATTTTATGATCAAATAAAGACTCGGTATTCGTAACTGTTTTCTATTCTAAAAAAAAAAATCTATTGCTAAGAGTTAGAGAAGAAAGTAACACAGATAATATAATGGTGGTATGTGACTTTCTTGAAGAAGAGAAAGTCTCTACCATTACCAAACAGATCAATCAATTTGTATAATTAATGTTATAGTATTCATTACTGTTTTTTTATATTTCTCCCTTTTCAATGTAGTCCATCACACGAAGTAGGAAAAAAACACTAGCAAACTTGACTCCTAAAATTGACTTTACTTTCATCTTCATTTTGGTCCTGTTCCATAGATTCCGGCAGTGGCTATTTCAATCTGTACTGCCAACCAAATGACCTTTTTAAAAAACTAGGAGAAACAGAATGACCAGAACTTTTGTCTTTCCGTGTCAGGTTTTTAGGAAACTCACTTCAGACGTAAAAGGAGTGCTTGATTTCCCAAACTAGTACCCACAACCCCAAGCGAAGGTTTAGTGCCTTTTCTTTGTTTAGAAAACCAAGGTTTAGGTTTTTTAACCTCAAGTTCATTTTAATACTTTAAAACTTCAGGGGTTTCACATCAATACTGGTCACATATCTTCCAATGGTCTTCCAATATACCACAGGAAATTGTGAGGCTTGTTTTTTTTTCCCTAATAAGTTTGTTACTATTAGACTTATTGCAGTGGATTAGCAACAATTTAACCTTATTCTATCTTAAGAGCCTCTAGCTTGTTTTTAACTGTCAAACCTCTTTGTTCCATACTTTTATTTAACAGAAAAAACAAAAAAGTTTTCAATGACTTAACTCTTCCAAAAAGCAAGAAAGAAAACAAAATGGAGTGTTTGCCACACCCTTTTATACCTTGAGAGGCAAGCTAATCACCCCCAGCTGACTCTCATCCCAACAAATTTAGCTCATAGGTGTTCCCTTTTTTCCTACATGAGCATGTAGTTTCCTCTGCCCTGTTCCAAACTTTGGCAAACAGAATTATAGTGGGTAAAGACTTCTCAAAATTCTTGGTCTAAAATAAAGGTCCTTCTTTGACCCTGTTCCACGTTCTTTCACAACATATACAGAACAACAATGCTTAATTTAGCAGCAGTTATACAGTAAATGTCATTTGGGTCACAGCTTTAAATCCAACCAAAATCAATTAAAGCTAAAAAGTACTGGTCTCTTAGTATTGATCAGTAGTTCGTATTGTGGAAATCCCCATACAGTTTAGAAAACTATGATAACATTTTGTAATATCTACTTGCCTGGAAGGTAAGAATGGTCCTTTCTGTTGGAGTTAATGCAACACAACCAGGAGCTGCTTTGCATACAGTGTGTGTCTCTTCCTTGTTGTACTGTACATTTCTAGACATTTGTGTCTTTAAAGCTTGGCATTAAATCAAATCTCAGAAACAGCTGAATACAATATGGAAATATCTGCTTTTTGGCACATGCCCTGATACAAAAACATTTCATTTCAATTCCTATTCTGCTATTCAGTTTTGTTTTTATACATGAGCCATACATACTGAAGAGGATGCCAGTTTGGATCAAACCTGTTTTTGTCTTCTAAATCAACTGTGGTGGTTACAAAATAAAATCACTTATTATTTCTTATAGTAACACAGAGAACACTTTATAAATATTGGGGAGAGGGGGTTCTTAACCATTAACCTAATAGAATAAACCACTTTTTTGTAGATTCCTGTGTCTTTTTTTGTGGATTTTAAACTATACAGAAGCTGATATTATTTATCAATAATATTGTTTAATCTCATCCATAAATACAAATGTGCAGTAGAATGATAAAATAGATAGAGATAGATAGGTACTTTATTGATCCTGTGAGGGAAATTGCAGTGCAACAGTAGCTTAACACAGTCAACACAGCACAGTGTAACGAAATTATGCAATAATACAACAAATAGAATACATACAATACAATCAATACAGACAGTGAGAACTGCACTAAGAAGAGTTGCTCACAGTCCAGAATACACAAAGATCAAACCAGAACAGTACACAAAAAGTTGTATTGTACATTATAAGTATAAATATAAATATAAATATAAATATATTTAAGTCCCTGGCATGTATTGCACAAAAAACAGTTGTAAATGGGAAAAGCCAGATGTAAGAGAGTTTACTGTTTAATCCAAAAACAGGTCAATGTCAATGTTGCCCCTGCCCAGACACAAAGTGGATGTGTTGTACCGTCTTATGGTAGAAGGCAAGAATGACCTCCTGTAGCGCTCCCTGTCGCACCGTGGTTGGATCAGCCTATTGCTGAACGTGCTCTTCATTTTCACAAGCATGTCATAGAGGGGATGGGAGACGTTGTCCATGATGGCCTCTAGTTTGGACACCATTCTCCTCCAGGAGTCCAGGTCAGACCCAATGACAGAGCTTGCTCCCTGATGAGCTTGTTCAGCCTGTTAGCATCCCCTGCTTTAATCCCAGAGCCCCAGCACAGAACCACGTAGAAAATGAATGTAGACAGGAGTAGGTTGGACCCTTTTCCTCCTGAAATCTATCACCAGCTCCTTCGTCTTTGCCACATTCAATTGCAGGTGGTTCTCCCCACACCAACCTGCAAAGCTGCTGACCAGTCCTCTGTACTCTTCCTTCTGCCCATCTCACAATCTCATAATTGCGGACTCATCCGAGAACTTCTGCAGGCAGCACGACTCTGGGTTGTATTTAAAGTCCAAAGTATAGAGGTTAAAGAGGAACAGAGAAAGAACTGTCCCCTGAGGAGGCCCTGTTTTACTCACTACCTGTTCAGACACACAGTTCTGAAGTCTCACAAGCTGTGGTCCGCCTGTCAGATAGTCAGTGATCCATGAGATCATGGCGGCACCCACTTGCATCTCCTCCAGCTTCCTCCCTAGCACTAAGGGCTGGATAGTATTGAAGACCCTGGAGAAGTTGAAAAACGTAATCCTCACAGTGTTGCCAGCCTTGTCCAGGTGGGAGTAGGCCCTTTGCAGCATGTAGATGATTGCATCTTTCACACCAACACTGGGCTGGTAGGTGAACTGTAGGGTGTCCAGTGATGAACTGACCAGGGGTCTCAGATGGGACAAGACCAGCCTCTCCAGTGTCTTCATGACGTGAGAAGTCAGGGCTACTGGCCTGTATTCATTGAGGACAGATGGGCACCCTTTCTTTGGTACCAGGACCAGGCATGGTGTCTTCCAGAGCACGGGGACTCAGCGCAGGCTCAGGTTGAACAGTCGATGGAGCACTCTGCTCAGCTGATCAGCACAAGCCCTCAAAACTCTGGGACAGACATTATCTGGGCCTGTGGCCTTACCCTGGTGAAGCCTCCTCAATTCCATCTTCACATGGTCTGTTGTGATGGTCAGCCAGGCCTGGGGGATGGTGCTCATAGCGCTGTCAGTGCTGCAGGTGTTAATGGGGGAGGTGTTGGAGAGTGGCAGCTGCGGTGGACTGGGGGTGAGTAGCTGTTGGGGTTGTAGCTGTAGACGGCTGTGATTGTGGGGGAAGGGAGGACGTGTAGGGCAGTCTGTGGCTGTGGGGGGATGGGTGTTGACCCACAGAGGGCCCTGAATCCAACCTGTTAAAAAACTGGTTCAGCTCGTTGGCCATCACCAGGTTCCCCTCTGTTACACCCCCAGCCTGTTTGAAGCCAGTGATCTCTCTCATGCAGCTCCATACATCCCTCACCCTATTCGTTTGCAGCTTGACCTCTACCTTCCTCCTGTAGGCGTTCTTGCTCTCTCTTAACTTCTGCTTTAGTTCCCTCTGTACACGCTTAACCTCTTCCCTGTCCCCCCTCCTAAAGGCTCTCTTTTTGTCATACAGAAGAGCCTTCATGTCGCTGGTGATCCAGGGTTTGTTGTTGGGAAAGCAGTGTATGTCTTTGGTGGGAATGGTGTTGTCTACGCAGAAGTTAATGTAGTCAGTGACACAGTCCACCATGTTGTCTATGTCGTCCCGATGTGGCTTGCACAGCACATCCCAATCAGTAGCCTCCAAAGCACCACGTAGATCCTTCATAGCTCCTGAGACCATCTCCTCACATGATAGCTCAGTTCTGTCCATTTTAATTTAAGACATGATTTGTTATTATGGATTTTCATCTCAATGTAAAGCACAGCAGATTTTTTTATCTGCAGTCTGAAGCAGGTCTCATATGACTTGTTGAAGAAGTAAACTGTAGCCTTTAGGCACTTCTCTTGAGGGTCAAATTAAAAGTATAGACTCTTTTTGACCTTTTGCAAAATAATTAAAAGTTACATATTTTGTTTATGTCTCTGCAATATTTAGAGGCTGCAGTCAAATGTGATAAAAATATTTACATTATACAGAGAATTTTATTTATTTCCTTAACAGATTCCAAATTCCTTCAACTGTGTGTATAAATAATGATAGAGGTATGATGCTATAAGCTGCCTTGTATAGGTATGGAATCTCAGTTATTTTGGTTGTATACAAAAATACATACTGTAGATTTTTTCAATTTAAGGTAAGATTACTACGACAAAAAATACAATCCTTAGACAGTTATTCTTATCAATGAAAATGTCTTGAAATTTCTGAAAAAAGTGCAAACTTTGTGAAAAGTTTAGAGATAGTGTTTTTTAATTTAGATTTAATGTATAAATTCTGTGCTCAGCATTACTGTAGTTCTCTTTTCAGCGAGTGGCATAAAATGCTTGCATTGCTGTCATCCCTATTTGAGCTGTTGTCCATCAACATGTGTTAATTATAAGTGAGTTCATTCTCTTGCTTATAATTGCAGCATGTTTACTTCAGGCTAGGTTTATTGTATTCTAACCTGCCAGGAGTGACACTGTAATAACATGTTGTTTTCAAATGACAGGTAATAAGGAACATAAACACTTATGCCAGAACAAAGACTCTTGCTCAGGGCTTTCTCGATATGGCTCTCTTCACTGCCAATGCCTCCCAAATGAAACATCTCCTGCAACAAGGCCCTGACACACAATTCTATTATTTCCTTTTCATCTTACTGGTACGTATGGAAGATCAACCTGCCTAAAGTAGCTCACTCAGGGAAACATAACAAAAAAGCTCAGCTGTGCAAGAGCAGTAATACAAATGCAAACACGGAGCTCTTCTAGGAAAAGCAAAGATGTATAAAGATGTTGTTTAAAAATAAAACAGTCTAGGTAAACCCACTAAGGATTACCTTTAATTATTCTAAATTAGTCTGAATCAGGTCCCTGAATTTGTCTATCAGCATTTAAGAAAAAGGCCTAGAAAGAAATACCTATACCTACAAAGGGTTGGTATTATTCCAAAAGAAAGCAGACTAGTATCACTTTAGGTGTCATACAATGATATACAATATTTACAATTTATGATTATGTAACAGGCAACTATGATGTTTTAAATAATGTTTTAGAAAGCAGTTTAAGGTACCCTTATGCTGCCTTTCTGTATTGATAAAAAGATGTTAGTGCTTCCATGAACATCATAACCAAGCTCCTAATTAATCTATGTCTTTGAGTCCCATTTACCTGGCCTCTGTCTGTCAACGAAGTAGAAAAGACAAAAGTGCACAGTGGTTTGAGCTCTCTAAAGCTATCACGTGGTCAAGTAATGAGCCCTGAAATGAAATACAGTACATTTGGCAATAAATGCTGCAATTTATACTCTTTTACAACACTTTTGCAAGCCACTATTGGTATGATAAATGGATGTGCACTGCATCTTGGAAGCAATGTAAAATACCTAATCAGACATGTTTTGCACTGTTGAAGTGTTTAGAATATGACATTTCTATCATACGTTGCGTTTCCCTTTTCAGTGTGTATCAGTCAGTCTCCAGCTTATTGTGGCAGCTCTGTTGATCTACAAAGGCTCGAAAAATATTGAATACGATGATCCTGAACGCAGACTAAGTGATAGGTGAGTTTAAAAAATGTATGTCTATGTGCATAATGGAAGTCTTGCAATTTCTAGGTTTACAGGAAAGTGATTTAAGGTTTTGCAGAGGTGAATTACCATTTTAACTTTTGTTCATTGAGATTCTCCAGTTGTTTTTTATATTTTACTACCACTCATTTCAGAGTTGCCAAACTAATTGTTTTTCTCATCTCAGCATTACAGATACACCTACAGTATGGTTTTTTAATCAGTTCCCATGCACACAACAGTGATAGTGCTAGATGTCAATATTACATGCACACAACATAACTCTGGACCTGATGTTCATTAAAGGAAGGGTTTCCCAGTCTGGGAATTCTTCTGTCTCCTGGCTTTTGTACTTTAAAAAGTTGATAACGATAACATGCTACTTGATTTTTAATTTCCTTCTTTTGAATTTTTCTGCACTCGGGTCTTAGTTTCAGAAAGAGTTAGAAATAATTTTGTTTATTTGTGTCAGTTCCACGAAATGTAGCAAAAAGATCTCTCCCATAGTTTCCCAAACAGCTCTAATTGCTTATCAATCAATGATGTACAGAAGCATTTGGAAATGGCACAGTGTCCAATACACCGATGAAAAGCATACAGATGTATAATCTGGAATACTACTATACATGAAGGGACCAGATCCACATATTCACATATTCAATGGTCAAAGGCATTGACAAAGTCAACCCCATAGTCTTCTTCAGAACAAACAGTGAAATATGTTTTATTCACTCTAGGGGTGAATCTTCAGACAGAATATATTTTATGTAACAAATTGCTATCCCTTCCCTTCTGAAACCATATCTATCCTGTCCTGTTTTACTTTTCCTAATCTTAGTCTCTTTTTTTTGTACTTTGCATTCCCAAAATTGTTACCATATGTTTTGGACTATGCTTGTACTATTTTAAAATACACTTCAAAGCTTACCATTTTATGATCACAGTTCCCTAATAGTCCTCTCACCTCTGCTTGCAAACTGTATCTTCAGTATTTGAAAAGACTGGATCAATACATGCATTCCCTCTTGTAGGTGCTCTGACAAACGGGGTAAGAAAGTGGTCATTAGTCATGTGTACCATTTCAGTTTCTCCTGCTGACATTCCTATTGGTTTTTTTTAGTCCATGTCAGGAAAATTAAAATCTCCAATAAAAAACATGTTTTACTTTTACACATAGGTTTTGGATTTCATTATACAAGTGTGAATTATAATTTCTATCTTTAATTCAGTGATGTGTAGCATACTCCTAAAACTTTGCCTTTTGAATGTTTTTTTATCATTCTGACACATACAGTTTCTGAGGCCCTCAATTCATCTGAGTTAAGTTTGTGTTTCTTAATGGTCTTTTTGATATATTGTGCTACACCTCCCCCTCTTCCATCTTCCCTGTCTCTGCAGAATGTTGTGTATCCATTAATGTTGTATTTTTTCCCATCTCTCTTGGTTAGCCATGTTTCTGTGGTTCCAATTACATCATAATCTGCAAGTAGCTTCTTCTTGATTTTTCCCTGATGTTACTGGCATTTCAGTATAAGCTCTTAATTACCTGGTCTTTTTATGTTTTGTTTTTTCCTTTTAGTTGTTTTTGACACTACTCAATATGTACTGTACCTCTCTTTTCTGTGAATGCCCCCATTCCATTCTAGTTTAAATATATTTACATTTTCCTGGTCCTCAACAATGTGTTGTTTTGATACTGAAAAACTGCAGGCTTGAAGAGCATTTTTAATGTGTATGTTTGAATTGGGAGTCCACCCTTGGACTATCGACACTTCTCTGTGCTATTAGACTGCTAATCAATTTGTCTCTGCCTGTGTTGTCTGTGCATTTCTTAGCAAACCACATATTACAGTAGATCAAAATCTCTATGCAAATCCTACCCACCAGTACAAATTGTAAGCTAATTGTAATTGTAAGCTAACAACAGAATAGATTCCTCAATTTAAAATATGAAATTAGTAAAGATGGATTTCTTCATTTAAGTTCAAGTGCGCAAAACCAAACACCAACATTACCTATCTGTACGAGACTGGGAAACACTGCCTTAAGAACAGTAAAATACCTGCTTCCCCAGGAATCAGGCTAGCTGATTAGTCATCAACACTCATGAAGGGGAGCTAAGTACTGAACAACAACTGCACTGAAAAAAGTCAATTTAAACTCACCCAGAACGCTTTATGTGAATCAGACTGGTGGATCAGCTCAACTCATGTTTTAAAAAGTCAGTGTGATGCAAATTTAGGGAGCTTTATTAGACCTAATTAACTAAGTCACTTATATGGGTCTCCTCTGCGGATTCTTATTTGGACATTGTTACTAAAGGAGGCACAGCGGCTGCTGCTGCCTTACTTTGAGGTCTGAATTCAATTCTGAGTTGGGGTAACCTTCTGTGTGGAGGTGGTATTTCCTCCACTGGTCTGGTGGTTCATCTCTAGGTACTCCCATTTGCTCTCACCTCCCATACATGCAGGTTAGGATGTCTGACCTGAACTTGTCTCACCAGGGTTTTAAATGTCCTGTATTGTACCCCGGTCACACATGGCACAAGCAAACAATGGTGTTGAACTCTGCTTCTTCTTGGTTGTCTTGAAAATGAAAAATCCCAATGTAATGTGCTGTCTTTTCCTTTGAGTACATTTGCTTTATTTATTGAGAAACCTCACACAGAAGGCTGGGTACTACTAGGAACTGAAATCAAGAAGTAATGTACTGCCCAGCTCCTACTGATTGATTATTTACATGTAATATTGTTCAGTAACTTCAAATAAGCAATATCTTGTTAAGCAATGCTGATCCCAAGATAGCTTTGATTAATGACAATGAGTTTCACATAGCTATACTGTATGTGCACTCCAGATTATTAAAAATCTAGTTTTGCTGTACGTTTTGTTTTCCCCAATCTGGAAAATTGTTTCATTATTATTATTCCCACTGTGACTAATTCATTATCAGAAGATTTCGTTTAACTGTTATTCCAGAGAGATGATCCAGTATATGTTTATAAAAATGTATTGTTTGAAAATTGGATAAAATAAAACATACGTGCATTGGAAGAAAAGATGAGAAACAGACCATTTTAATTTATTCTTGTTCTAAACACCATTAAAGAACTAATCTAAATAAGGAAGGAAATAGTTTTGAATGCAATCATCTCAGAACAATGATTAATCAAGATACAATTTAACCAGTGCGATTAAGGAAGGCATTACATCTATTTGTATTTATTCAATCATATTGCATCTTAATGAAGACATTTCTGAAAAGCAGAGCAACAAAAAATCACCATCTCACCTCTTCTCCCTACAATCGGGTATGGGGCCACACTGTAAAGGCTTCATCTCCTTATAGAAAGAACTGGATTTCAACAGCAGATAATAAAACAGCTATTATAAAATCTCAAAGTCCTTGGCTGTTGTGGCTTTGTCAAAATGACAATTGAAGCAGGTGTATGCAATTCTCAGTGTTTGGGGATGCTTTGTTTTACAATTTAAGTCCACCGGTTTTGGAATTATACTCTGAAAGTGAGTTAAGCAATATGGAGCCTGCTATCAATATAAATGTAAATGAGTGCTACAGTGCAGAAAGGCCACTGGGAGGTTTTATCATGATACTATTATGTTCAGTACAAAAAGGTACAAATCAGGTATTCAGCTGCAGATGGAGCTTAGCTTTGAAGATCTAACACAATTTATCTAAAGTGAAGCCACATGAAAAGGAAAGGGATTCTTTAGCTTGAAGATCTTAAGGCTAAATAGTTCCCACTTTAATTTCCTGTGCTTGACAAGAGGACACAAATAAAGAATAAAAGTAAACAAAGAAAAAAAATATTGTGTGTATGAATAAGAATCAACTAATCAATCCTCTATGTTTATTTAAACATAAAAAAATGTATAAAATGTAGTTGTGTATATACACCCCAAGCCAAAATGATTAAAAGACAATTTAAAAAGAGGCGTCCTCTGCATAAATAGCATCTTAATTGACAGTGATCTAACACACAGCGATTTCCACTTGTTATTTATTGATAGAAGTGGAAACATAACAGGTACCACAATAATGGCATCATTGTTCAGTTCTCATCATTTTAGCTACATTTAAATTTTCCAGAAAACAATATCCATATTCTTATATCCATTTCCAAAGAGGACTACACACATTTCCAAACAGTCCACAAAATATATTCCCTGAGGAAGCTTCTTATTCTGTAGATGCAATATCCATAGTGTTAATGGTTTTTTTTTACAATATTTTACAAACACTTTGGAACACTGTTTTGTTGAAGCACCCTTGGATCATTTAAATTCAGCGGGAAGAGTCATTTATATGGAATTGATGGCGTGCGGTGATTTAGAAGAATAAATCAACAGATAAATAAATAAAGACAAGGTTTTGCCCTTTTGTTTTCCACAGAGTTCACCTGCTGAATAACATTGTGACTGGGTTAATCCTGGTGATCACAGCTGTCAATGTCTTCATCACAGCTTTCTGGTTCTCTCCTCATCTGACTCCTGCCGACCAGAATCTCACAGCCACATCATCTACTGCAGAGCCTTAATGGAATTATATTTAGATGCTGCACACTGCAAAGGATAGATTCCTACAGCCATTACTTTATTCAGTACTTGTTACAGGCAAGTTGGTAATCATTTCAATTTGAAGAAGTAAATAAAGATTACTTTCAGATAACCTGCATCCTCCCTTTTTTCATGCCCATCTGCTAAATCCCTGTATTGGAAATGGACGAATAATACTATATATGTGGATTTATAAAATCACACAGTCATCTGGTAGGAAACAATAGCAGGTGTGGGAGTTTAAAAACAAGTACGATGTATTTCTGAATGACTGTCCAAGTTACAATTAGCCATAACATGTACAGTAGCAGTGATGCAGGACTTCCTTGATCATATGCAAAAGTCAGAATGGATGCTTATTGTTTAAGGGACACTTAATTTCCAGTTAGTAATTTTGTCTTGAGAAAGACTTTAGTTCATGGTCAGGATCCAGGTTTAATTTTTTAAGCTAAATGATCTTTTTTTTTGCCTTTTTTACCTTTTTTGGCCTTTATTGCTTTTGGAATGCAACCAGGATTGAGCTATTTTTCATGCCATGTTAAGAACAAAGGGTCGTAATCAAAGCACATTTAAAGAAAGGAACTGCCACAATGTGTTTAAGAAGGAAAGACTTAGAATAAATAAAGATATTTTACATCTATGTAGCACAAAACCAAGACAATTTCATTCAAATAGTCCCAAACAGACTTCAATTCTAATTTTGTGAAAGAACCATTAACAAGATATGAGTCTTATGTTGCAAATAAATTATATGGATGTTCGTTCAAACAAACCCTAAAGCTCCTGCAATACAATGGAACACTTCTTTGTTTTTAAACAAGATGCAAAATTAGCTCAATATATTTTCTCGATAAAACAACAACTATCAAGCCAGCTGGGCCAAATGGCCTTTTCTTATATTTCTAAGTATTCAATAGCTGCATGAATTCTCAAATAATTGACAATGTGCTGGCTAAAAATTGTCTAAACTAAACCTCCTTCAGAAATGTTTTGTAATATAAAGATTCCCTTACAACAAACTTGATCTTGATGTTTTGAGCACCTTACCATAAAAAGCAGATTAATATTGGTTTCATAGCCTCCAAAATCTAATATTCTAAATGCTTCAGGTCAAAGCAAAAAACCCTTACCAAGAACCCAGCATGACTCAATCACCTGTAGGTCTTTAATTGTAATACCCATCTATCCTGTGGCTTTATTAGAAAAACAACGAAGAAGCAGACATTAGGTATTCATGGCACCTTTAGTCACCTAGTGAGAAGCACTCGGAAATGTTCAGTCGGACAGACTGATAACATAATATCAGTCATCAGGGATTCATTTATACCGCCCTGAATAAAATTCATAAAGATAACAAAAATACTTAAGCGTAAGCTAATAATTTATTTTTTTCTGGAACTTTCCTGTTAGCCTTAACGCTAATATATTTGCGTCTGCCTTCTTCCTTTGCTATCATGGAGAGCTTGCTTCTGTGCATATTTCAAAAGAGTAATTGCTGATGATTAGGAGCTACACAGCAAATTTACACAGCAGGGATCTTTTGAGGAGCCTTTGCTTTTTGGAATGTGTCGTAATTTGTTGTTTGCGATGTCTGGAGAGAGAGAGAGATAGAGGGTGGAAATGCTGTTATCAAGTGTGGAAATGCTTCATTAACAGTGTATTTCAATTTCTATTATTGTATTAAAATTTACAGACCTATGTGCTTTCTTATATTGTTATGTGTACAGCATTTTAATCAAATTAAAAGCATTTAATTAAAATTATTTATCAATTATTTATCTCTGATGAATTTATTTTTACAAAAAATTCATATTTTAACAGTGGGAGTGGTTAGGTTGTAAGGTCAATGTACCATTTTCTATTTTCTTAGAAAAAGGCCATGTCTTATAATGAGGCCTTATTATAGTAATGAGTTCATTTCCTTTCTGATTTAAGGACTCTCAGTAAATTCTGATAAGTAAATTGCATTCTATCTATAATAAATTGGAAGAAAATTATACCAAGACCAGTCAAATGAAACTATAGTATATTAATTGCAATTTTTAACAAATTTATCATCCATGTGGTGTTATCTCAATATCGTAGTTCCTGTTTTCTAAGGTCTTTGCCCTTAACTGTATCATTAAAAGTAGTAATGGCATTCTGCTTACTCTGGTTGTGTTTTCTGTCTTTCTTAGACTATTGACTAAGATAGAATTGACTATGTCATCAATACAGTGTCCTTTTCCAAGCTTCTAAAAGACTCACATTAAGTTTTATTAACTGGATTTTTTTCTCATTTAATTCTTGGTCATATTATTTGTGGTCTGTGATTTTATGTTTATTGTTTCTAGTTAGATGTGTAAATGTCATTTAAAAAGGATTTCTCATAGATCATTTGGAATAGGGTGTTTTATCTTTTGCTAGATTCATATTCAGAAAAACAATCAGGCATTTCTTTGACATTTCTTTGATAAGTACTACATGAAATAATCTAAAGATTTAAGCAAACAAGGAAAATCTTTGTAGGTCCCCAGGAAAAGGAATATGTGTAACTTTACAGAAACCTCATAGACGTACCTCCACTCTGCTCATACAGTATAAAAACAATTGTGGAATGTTTGATGCTTCAAAATGATTATCTTTCTAGTCCCGAACACATCTCATGCCACATCATATAAAGACACATACACAGTCAGTTAAATTGATTTTTTTTACCCTAAATCTAACAGACTCCAATAAAACTTGAAAAGATACTACCTTGGAATTGTATTGTCCAATATGAAGTAAATAAATTGAATTTGGAAAGGTCAGTGATGGAAAAATCTCACACATTGCACCAAGCAAGATGTTCAAGCTAATTCAGCTGAGCAATACAAGGTTAAAATGTATTACTGAGAAGGAGACATGAATTACTTTCACATAAAAATTAGAAAACTGGGGTAGCTCTTGAACGTTTTGCCATAATGGCATAATTTTAATCAAAAAATATATTTTCTTTTATTCAAGACCAATTTTAACAGAACCGATTACATTTCTCTTGATTTATGCAAAAGGACCAAATGTGTCATCATTCTGTTTTGCTGGTTATTGTGGAATGTCAGCTTCTCAAGGTTGTTTAAATTTGTGACATCATCGTATATTTTCAAGAATTTGTAGAATCTCTTGGTTTTTCTCTTCTCTTTTGGTTTTCCTTCTACAGTCAACAATTCTTTACATATTATTGTATATAATGTATGCAATATTATGCAATAATCATTTATTTAGTTATGACTAAATATATAGTTACTGCATGTTCATTTTTTTCAGCTTCCATGTGTAGCATATTTCTTAGCTTTAAAACATTCAAGGTACACATTAAATATGCTTTAGATCGTATTTTAACATTATGCTTACTGTCACCACATAATCTATTTATACTAATGCAGAAGACATTAATAAATAATCGCAATCTTATCAAATTGAAAAAATGTGGAATTACAGACCTATGAAGATTTTTCTTGACAGAACTGGTAGATGAGGATTCTAGACTGTGTTCTGGTATTTGTCTTATTTAATTTATTTTAAACTAAATGAAAAAATATAGTTCCCATCCATGGTTTTGATAAGCTGTTGCAGTTTGATAAATCAATACTGTCCCTATGTGCTACCATAATAGTGCTGAGTTTTGTTGCTCTAGGCCACAGACATTTTAAGGTTGAATACTTAAATAATTCAGTAGGTATGCAACGCAAATAACCAAATGATGCTTTTCTGCTTATAGTAAGAAACTACAATAAGTGAATACTGAGAAAGAGAATGTCATGGGATCATCTTGTATTTTTATATAAATCCTAGTAGTAGAAATAATTCTATAATTAGCAATTCTGTCTCTTAGCATTACCTCTTACATAATCAAATGTTGGCTTATTAGGCATCCTAGTTAATGGTTACAAAATAGTGACAATGTTAACAAAGTATAAAAACATATGGAATCTAGTCATCTTCATGTATTATTAAATGGAACAGGTGTGAATATGAATCATCGTGAGTACAGTTATATCCAAAACAAAAACTGTAATTGATTAAAATACAAGATGCAATCACTGCAACCAAAATTTCTTTTTTGAATTTAAGATGTTGAAAGAAAATATTTTACATGTACAGTATAAATCTTTTTATCCACCTTCTGCTTTAACAGAACTGTAAATAATGTAAATACTACTAACGCTAGTACTACTACAGCTTTTGCTACTACTCTTGCTACAGCTAATATATCCTAATGCCACTGCTGTATTTTAAAAATAAGCAAAAACAAATCAGTAAGGCATACTGAGCGTACACATATTAACAGTGCAATGTGTGAACAGAACACAGTAAAAATAATGTCCATTGAGGTAAAACACATATACTGTAAGTAAGCAAGCACTGATTACAGTAAAGAGTGATGGTCATTGAGCAGAGTGCAGTTATCAGCCGGTGGTAAAGTTTACAATCATTTGAGAGAATCACAGCTGCTGTCAAAACAGATGAATCTTGAGGCATCAAAAGATGGTTAGGGACTGGGCAGTTCTGATTTTAATGGGGAGTTTATTCCACCACTAGGGAACTAGCGTCAAGGATGAGTGGGCTCTTGAAGAAGGGGAATGAAGAGGAGGGACAGAGAGTCTGGCAGAAGAGGAGGAGTAGAGCGGACATGAGAGAGCCTAGGGAGAAAATAGGTACTGGAGTAAAAGTCAGTCAGAGAGGATAAGACAGTGGTAGGGAAGAACAAGTGTTCTGTATTGAATGCTCTGAAATGGATACATGGAAGGACAAGTGACCTGAAATGTATTGGCAACTGAGAGAAGCGCAGCTATAGCAGAGTCAAAAAGGTCAAGGATAATACTGATGTTCTTGGCAGAGCAGGAGGGAGACAGAGTAGTGGAGAGGTTCACAGAAGGTGAAGAGGAGGAAAGGAAAAAAGGAATGTCAGACATACAGACACAGTGAGGTTCAGTGCGAGATGATGGGTGTCCATACAGGATGAGAGGATGGGATTAACACAGGAGGAGACAAGGGTATCAGAGGGAAGCAAAGCGAAGAAGATCTGAGCATCAACTGCAGAGATTTCATATGAAAAGTCATATGAAGGGATCGGAGGTGCAATGATTGGGTATAAAGAAAGAACAGGAGGGGACCCAGCACAAAGCTTTGGGGTACAGCAGTGAAGATTAAGTGTGGTGTTTCAAGAGACCTGCTATATGTCATCAATAAGGCAGGGGTGAAACAGGTACTATATATGAGGTGACAAAAATTCACAAGCAAGCACTTGGACAGAATGGTACACAGAGTTAAAGGCGGCAGAGAGGTCAAGAAACTATAAGACAAGATGAGAGGGTTGCAGGTTGCAGCTTGAGCTGATTTAAGAATATTGGTAACTGAGAGAAGATGAGTTTCAGCAAAGTGTGTTGGATAGAAGTCAGATAGGTAGGCATCCCCAAAGCCACATGTCCTGAGAGAGTTAAGTGAACAACAGGGAGTACACTGCTGATAGATTTTACAATGCATACTTAAAATTGTTTTTTTTTTATTGAAAAGTATTTTATCAGATTAAGGTTTCTCCCATACCTTTAAGGTGTGTGCCCTACTTAGTTCAATAGAATATAACAGCATGTTCCAATCGACATAGAACCCCTCTTCTTATATACCTTTTAGATGTGAATGTAATAGAATAATGGAAAAGTTTCTTTCCTGAGTTTATTGTATTGGATTTTGCTCCTTTAATAAAATGAAGCTGAACCTCTTTCTGTCCCCTAATGATATTGTTAAATGTTTAGAAAATATATTGAAACATCCACAAACAAATGCTACTTTACCTCATTTGATAATGTAATACTGCCACACAATGCATTGGACAGCCTGTATTCACGTGTATCCATTGTTTTATGAAAACAAAATATGCAAACTTTTGCAAAATATGGTACAGTTATTTTTTTTACAAATCGGACATCTAAGTTGAACCAAATAAGTATAGCAATGAACTTACTTTCTTTATAAAAAGATTTGTGGTCCTAAAAAAGGTTTTATGGAATTATTAATAGGTTTATTCCATGCTGAAAAAAGAAGAAAGAAAACACAACCTCTCACACCTGAAGAAGGCTCCACAGCTGAAACGTTGTGTTTTCTTTCTTCTTTTTTTCAGCATAGAATAAACCTATTATTTGTTCCTATGCAGCCTACGCATGCTGACGCAGCTACCCACCTGAACTACTTTATGGAATTATACCTCCTGTTTTTTTACAAGTCAAAGGGTAGGCAGATCTGACAGGGATCTGGATCTGGTCTCTGGATTCCAAAACAAGAGCATAACCCCCTCGCCAAAAGGTTCCGACAGAGAAAGGAAATATGGAATTGTCCTGCGCTGAAAGTAACATCCCTAACAAATGAGTGGAGTCATTTGTTGATCATTTGTGTTCTTTCCACGTGACCACTAAAAATATAGAAATAACCTGTGATGTGTACATTGAAAATGCAGATCAGTCATATATCATTTATAATTCAGCTTACTTATACTTAAACTCACAGAAAATCAGGTTATATGGTAATTAGGGACTTGATCCTGCTGGAAAAAATAAGTTATATGCAGATGGTTTGAACCTTCAAATCTAATTATGTCACAAATCAGAAATATTGAAATAACCAATTGAATTCCACTCTACATCATATAATTACTTTGAAATACATCATTTAATTTTTATTACAACATTTGAAGCTTTTTATAAGAGTTTAAAAACAGAGGCAATTAATTATTTTTGCAACACATTCCTGCATTATTAGCAAGTATGTAACTAAGAATATACCATTCTGATCCATTTTACAACCAAAATATGACAGGAGTAGAGCTGAAGATCCTATTTTGCTACCATGCATCCATCCACTTTCTAAGTGCTTTATCCCACACAGGGCCAGAGGAGAACTGGAGCCTATCCCAGAAGCAAGTGCAAAGCAGGATACTCTGACCCTGGACGAGACATCAGTCCTTCACAGGGCACCCAAATACACAAACATGCACACAGGCCAATTTTCCCAAAAAAACAACTAACCTAAGAGTATGCCTTTGGACTGTAGATGAAAACCAGAGCATGCAGAAAACACCAAGGTGAACACAGGGAGATCACCCAAATACCATGCAGGTACCACCCCAGGAACTGAACTGGGGCCCCCAGCACTGCGAGGCATTGATGCTAACCACTGTACCACCATTCTGCCCCCATTTTTAGCCTCCCTAATCCATAAATGGACAATATATGATTCTTGTGCCCCATTTAATAATATACAAATGAATTGCTCCGGATGCCATCCTGAAACTATGACTTATCTTGAACACTGTACCACTAAAGACAAAGATAATTAGACATTATTTTGGACAACTGCATTCCAAAACCTTTGAATCTTTATATATTAAAATTACATTTTGGTGTAGGTAGGAAAATCTGACAAGACAGCAAACATCAAATTTAAACTTGTTCAAGACAGTAAGAAAAAGAGATATCATTGCTACAACAAACAATATATAATACAATAATGGAAAAGACAAACTGCTGTGTTCAACCTTTCTCATTTTTGTACTTTTATCTTTCCAACCCGTCTCTTTCTCTTCTCCACTTAGCTAAAGAAGGCTCCATGGTTGAAATATATTTGTTCTAATAAATTTTCATTATGGAATTTACTTCTGCTTGCTCCTTTGAAGCTCACAACCTACTCTAGCTCTCTACTCTGTCCTCTTCAAAATATGTAATGTAGTTTTACAGTGAAGTTCGGGAGCAGAGACCTGTAGCCCCAAGATTTTATCAATCACCTCTTCCCTCCTCCATATAAATATGGGATCTCAAAATATCCTTCCTGACATTCTCTGCTCAGCAATCCTCTACATACCCCATCTTCATGACCCCTACCACAGCCCTAGGCTAATCTCCCTTGGGAGGTGATGCTATAATACGTTACCCATGTGGCCCATACTCTACCATCCCCAAAACACACCTCCACAGGACTTGTCAATTTTTCTTGAATTATATTTAACAAATCAGTCAATTACGTTGGAGAGTGCAAATGCGAAATCAATGAATAGCGTGATGGTTCCAACACATACATTCACAGAAGGCTGGACTTTGTCACATGCTTCAATCTCCTCTTTTTGCATGAAATCCCGGATCCATAATATGTTGATACCAAATACACATAGTTTCTACATTGTCACCATATTTGTCATTTGTGGAGAACAAACTAGATGTTTTCACATCACATCAAATAGTTCAATACTAGACAGAACCACTAATGATTCATAGCCAAAACTATCTTTGGTAGCTACTGGAAAAATGTAAATGGTTACAGAAGGCAGAAGAAATACCTTATCTACTGCACAGAATGCTGATGAATGTCAATAAATCAATTTTAGAGGCCGTCAACACAGGTTAATGCTCTGTAAGGGGTTGTTTGGATGATGTGGTTTTTACTACCACAGAACAGTTTCATAAAGACAAGAACTCTCGCATGTTAATTTTAAATAATCGGTTTGCCCTCGCAGCCTCCATGTGGAATTGAAACATTAGAATGACTTCATTAGCTTAACAAGGGTGTGGGCATGGAGAGGAAGGCAACTACCATTAAATGGGATTTAGTGTATGGTGAGACATTAATAGGAATACGGCATTCCTGCCAGAACTTTGCCTATACAACAAGGTCAAGAAACAAACTACCCAAACTGCCACAGCCTTGCACAAAATCGTGCTTAGAGACAACTGCACTTCTGTTAATTGGAATTGAAACAGTTGTGATTAAATTGGCTTTAGGAATATGTTGAGCTCATTGTTTGCTGTTTTCTTTTTGTAACACCACTCTACCAGTTTCAGCTAAAGTGCAAATAATATTGTCTAGTGAATAAAGAAAGCTATATTTCTTGGCACACAGCTGGGATGGGAATTTTTGTAAGCAACTTAGAGACTGAAGCAACTTCACTGAGAGTCTCTGGAGAACACTGTATTAAAAATGCTAATGTGGGAAACTGTGAGCATCATAACCAGCTTGTTTTTGGTTCAGTGTTGCTGCAACTTGCAGCCTTAGAATTTTACAAGGAGTGCAATCCTGATTGTTCAGTGGGTAGATTTTTACATACAACTCCGTCTTCTTCATTATTTATATGTATTTATGCTATATTGAAGCATTTCTAAAGCAAAAATGCAAAAAAAAGTTCGTTATTAAGATATGAATGCACTGATTTTAAAGTATTATAGCTGTAAAAGAATGTGACAGAAACCAATGAGAATCTAATTATTATTATTCGCACAATTATATTTTAATCTAGATTTTCAAATACCTGGAGTAAATGCAAGTCTTTTAGAGACCTACTGATCGCACAAATTCCTGGTTTTAATTTAGGTAAACCATTGAAGTAATTTCTTTAGTGTTTGGACTAGACATCATGCAGTTGGTAATTAAATGTGTACAACCCCCAGAAATCAGTACTGTGCAAAAGTGGGTTATGCCAACTAAACCTCAACATGTAAAACCTACACTAAAATCCATACTAAACTGGTCCTAATAGCCCATGTAGGTAAAATATTACGGGGAGTTATGATAGGTCTTTTAAGGCTTTCGACATTCTTAGTGTCGATCATTTGCAATATGCACAGGCTACTTTTCACATAAAAGTACTGCATAGGCCTACATTGGAATCAGTAATTTTATACACGTATAAAAATAAAACAACTGGACACACAAAACCCCTTTAAGCTCAGCAATAGCAATAGGTTCGAGGAGCAATAACTAGAAACAAACTCAAGGTGCCCTATTTTTAAAACAGGGATACAAGTGATACGAGTGCCTAAGTGTTTTGAATATAGGACGCAAGGTATATAGAGCATGATATTGAAAAGCGCTGCCTTTGGGAAATGAGAAAACAAATGTCCCATGTGATGACAGTAAAGTAACAATAAAGCATTCTGTATCTTGGAAAGATGTTTGTCCGTTCCTCCTATGTGTTGAAAAGGTAAGGAAGAGGCAAGCTATTTTCAAAGATTATTCATGCGTAAATTTGTCAGAGTGATCCAGAAACTATTGGAACATTGTCAAATGAATGGAGATATTCGTATCAGGCAATGCCAAGACCATCCGCAGTAATAAGTTCGGTGAAAGCTGTCGTTATACTGTAGATACCGCTTTGATGGTTGAAAATGTATAGTAACAAATAAGTTTTCATCCTAAAATGGCGACAATATTAACGAAACGTTTTTTTTAAGATCACATAAATATAGAAATTATCAAAGACAGTATCGAAACCATTTTTAAAAAGTTATTTTTTCTCTTCACCGAAAGCTCCAAAAAGACACATATTAAAAAATAAACTGCTGCTACTGGTCTTTTCAGAAACCTTCTTTTTTCACTGTATACTATTAAACAACATACGGTTAAACCAACGATGAGCATGAGAATCCGCCTAAGCATTTCGTGCAGCTTAAAGAAAAACTAGCTTGATGATCAAAATATAACTTACTGCCAAGCACCTTACTAAAACCTAGCCGACAACAACGCTTAATCCCGCTGTTTTTTATATTTCACGTTGAATGAAATAATGCTGCTTAACAGCACGACTGCTTGTTCTTTAAGAGCTGCTTGTTGATCCTAGAGAGAAAACAACACGAATCATCTTGATTCTGTATATTTTCAGGGCTGGCATTACCGATGCATTTCATGTGGACGTCAGTTTGTGAAATTTCCCCTTATAGGTTGAGCTGCGTGTTGATTTGAGAGTGGAAAAGGTTGGTTAGGTTCCAGATCTCTACTGGCTGGTGTTAGCTGCGCACATACACTCTGAACGAGCTGGTTTGGAGATGCCAAAGCGCCTCCTCACTGTTATGCACTCTAATACAAAGCAGAGGGATCCGGTAGCACAAGCGGGAACTATCGACTGATCTCCAGGTTTAGAGCATATCCAGGGAACCTTGCTCCCTCATTAGGTCTTCTTTTGGATCATAGACTAGGATGCTTTGGTGATGGGTGTTGGATTAGAGCCCAGGAAATCTCTCCCTCCCTTGGAAAGCCAAAGGTACAGCTTTCTTACAGCAGAAAAGAAGTTTCGTTTTGAGTTACAGCAAATCTGGAAATAAAGCGACGAGCGCTGAAAGGAATAATAATCAAAAGAAAGACCGCTGGACATTCTGTGCTAGAGAGGGAGTTTAATGTCAATCACATTTGGATTTTATTTATATATTTGTCCTGCTGAAAAACGATAGCGCTGGGAGTACGGTACTTGGATTGTGGAGAGCTCTACCCTTGGAAAACGAATGAGACTCTTTTTTGGTTTGCCATGGGAATGCTGATTTATAAGCATTAGAGGTCAAATGATAATCTTCACTTGTTCTTTAATCTAAACATTGTATTTATGAAATGGAAAAACGGGGACTCTACGGTGTCCTTTATTATCTGATGTTAAATGCGCCCCTATTATTGTATGTAAATGGTAAGTAAACTTGCTTAATTCTATTTGTGATTTGGTCAACGTTTTAAGTGCTCTTTTTTCTAAAAAAAAAGACATATAGAAAAAGCTATTTAACAGTGACCTGTACAGAGAAATTTATTTTGTCACAAAGTATTAAATGTATCGTAATACATTTATCCATTTAGTATCATAAAACTCCAGCTGTCGACAGACGTTGTGGATAGGTCTTCATCCTTCATTACTGCGATTGAATGCAAGTCATTACTTGATATAAAAGAAAACAATTGTTTTTCAAGAACAATGTTTTAGCCTTATGTATTAATGCTGATTTATCGTGATTATCATCGTTCTTATTATTCATTTTCTTTGAAAAAGTGCTAGATCAAAGCGGAATATTCTACCCTTGTGAGAAGCACACCCACTCACCCCCTACACACGCACACACTAAAACGCTAGTTCAGTAAAGACGCTATTGTGCATTCATAGCGCAAGTGGATAGAAATGCCACGATATTCCTTCCAGAAAATATTATGCAACCCCTTAACAGAAATCTCTTAGGGAAAGATAGACATTAGCTTTTAGACAGATTTGTCAATACTGGAATGCTTCAGGCTACTCTGAACTTGAAGCCCACTTTATACTGTACATACAAATAATAAGGGTTTACTTATTATTTTACTTACTGTGTGATAGGTATTGAAAAGGTAGGAAGTTGCTTCTTTACTTTCTATGACGATTGAGGAAGCTAACACTGAATTCTCAATCCTATTTTACAAATACAAGTGTACAAATTTGCAAATTGAAGTACAGTTTATAGAGAAATTATTGAAAAGAAAGCCTGAGATCTACATTAACTGATTTCAAAACCGCACAAATGTGTATTTTAAAAGAATACCCCTGTGTTTTCCTTTAGTGCTTGTTCGTGTTCTTCATTTTTTATTCAGAAATGTAACTGCAGCATAATTTGCTGAAACGTGAGATTTAATTGAGGAGGAGATAAAAAGCTTCAAGTTCTTGAGTGAATCCAGATCAGATTGCATTGAAAAAGACTGATCTTGTCTCTTAATCTTTCCCGTTAACCACTGCCTTGCTATTCTTTCCTTCTGTCAGCGACATTTACTGAAGTCCCCAAAGATGTGAGTGTCAGTGAGGGAGAAGATATTGAGATGCCTTGTGCTTTTCGGGCCAGCGGATCCACGTCTTTCTCCCTGGAGATTCAGTGGTGGTATCTTAAGGAACCAGCCGCAAGAGAACTTGCACATGAACTGCAAATTAGTGCCCCTGCAAACAGAGCTAAGGTAAATGTGACCAGACGCCTTCTACCCCCAGAATGACAGAAGCTTCTTTAAACCATACATGAGGACAGGAGGTCAATATGGTGCAAAGCTTCTGCCTCACCTGGCGTGACCATGGTGCAATATCGGTTCCCTTTTTTAATTGTGTGAATGCCTAGCCGCAACTGAAAAGCGTTCTTACAGTGGAGGTGCTGTATTTATGTGGAGCTAACTAAAACCATATAAGGCCATTAATAGTGATACATGTTTATTTGGAACTCTCATAAACCATGAGAACTCGTTGGGCTTTAGGGTTAAGTAAAAGACCAAAAGATATAATTGAAATGTCTAGTGAATCATGACAGTGATGTCAAATTATTTATACAAGTCCATACCCGGTACTGATCGCTGTGCTGTATGGTAAATCGCGATACTGAATACCAGTCAAACAGGTGCCCTGTGTATCTGAGTATTTTCCTTCTGTCGTATTTATGCCTATAAGCGTCACGCAACAGCATAGACTACTACAGTAAAGGTAAAAAAGCACAGGATTAAGAAAAGCTGAGCGTTTTATTTCTCGTTACCTCCAATTATGTGCATACAAAACTTTCTATGTATTTAAAATCGTTCATGTACTTAACACACTAATTACTACGTGTACTACTACTGTTCAGAAAGCATATTATCTTTGGCTATGGTCTTTAATCCTGCCTAATATTATAAAACCGAAATGCACAGTGCGGCTTAAATGTGATTATACATTTTAATTGGCAAACCACTCCCAATTGGGGAATCATTTTAATTGTCCCCACATAACGTAATGTTTATGCTGATCTCCTGAGCTTAGCTGTAACGTTTGTGACCCTTTCTGCTTTCAGGTGGCTCACAGAGACGCCACGAAGATCAGTGTGAGTGTTTTTCTTCCCTTGTTGAGTTGTAGAATTGTTGGTTTAGTGGCTGCTATCACCACTTGTATTGTGCTACATACTCGTTTTAATTACACTCGAGTAAATCAGCCGAATTTGAGTTAAGGAGATATTGACCACAGGTGAACAAAGGCAGGAAAAATCCATCTAATTGGGGTGCCTCAACACTGTGGATGTGTACTCGGAGGACAGTGAGTTTGAATTAGCCGGAATGCGTGAAGTAAATTGAACAATCCAATCGAAGATGGCAGCAGGATGAGGGAGTACACATGTTTATAAGACTTTACAAATTTCCCTGCGAGCTACGAATAAAATTATTCCGACGGACCCCTTTACGTCATGTACCAGTAGAAACGATAGTTTTCCATTTGTCCATTTGAGACTGCAAGATTGTCTCCACTGTATCTCCACTATCCATGTGCTTTTATTAGCCATGGATGAAATAAATGCATGTAAATGCATACTGATGTTGCAGTAATTTTCATCAGCTGTGATATACATTTTTGGTACATAGTAAGCTATATTTTAAAAATCATGTTGCACCTCTAAAAATACATTCTCAAACTGAGAGACTACTACTGTATATTGCATACAATTTGAATTTACACGTCTAGATTCATCACGATTGTACGGAAATAACTATTCCCAAACTGCCTGAAAAAAGGATATGGTTTGATTAAATAATCATTGACTAAATGCATAACTGTAAAATATGTTTCTAATTGTTCTATTTGCACAACTGTTTCTATTTGTTTAACGTAAGGTGGATGGTTGCGTTTTAGACCCTGGTTTTTAATTTACCAAGAAATTCGGTTGTACTATTATGTAAGAAGGGAATTCTGGTGTTGTTAGTGAAAGCGTGCAGTTATCTGAAAATATAAGGGTGTATTTTACCGTCAGTAAAATTCAATTTAATCAAAATGTCGAGTGCATAGAATTCATTTTAAGTTCCAATATCACATTTGGATGGTGCCTTTTGAATTAGGAAGTGTTTTTAATGCCTGTGTTACAATTCCCTTTTTGCAGACTGTCAGAGTACAAGGCAATGACATATCTCACAGGCTGCGACTCTCTAATGTGAGAAAAGTGGACGAGGGGGTATATGAGTGTCGGGTGTCCGGCAACAGTGGTGACGAGACTCAGGAACACAAAGCCCAGGCAACGTTGCGGGTCACCCCTCGCGATGGCATGTTGGCAGAAGAGGCCGTCTCTCATATTCAGAATAGATGGCCCCTTAGGAACAATCCAGCCGGCAAAGCCACCTCTGAGCCTGGCCAGAATAAAAGTCGTGTGCCATCCTCTGAAAGAGCTGGCTCAACAACAGCAGCAGCTGCTGCCACATCCTCAGCTTCGCCACAGCCTGGAAATGCGGCCATCCTCCGACAGGAACATGGAACCGGTGAGTCAAAGAGCCACAGTGACATCTAGTGGTCTCAGTTTTAAAATTGCGTATTTTTTACTGCTATTTGTGTGTTTGGAGAATTCTGCTTTTTTTAAGCCATCCGGTTTACTTATTTTTCTCGCAAATGTTCAATGCCTTGAAAATCGAATTCCATAGATGATTAATCTTTTACGACAAAAAAACACGTTAGATATTTGCTTTAAAATATTTACCTCATCCAGAGTACATGTTTGAAGTGGTTCCTGAATGTAATTATTGGATGATACATTTTAATGTTATGAAATATGAGGATTGCTATTATTGTATTACATGGTGTGTCTGAGTATGTGTGAAACAATTTTAGTCATGCCATTATATATACTGAGGTGTATCATCAGGCATTATAATTTGAACTTCTAGCTGTTACTAGCACTAATGACTTTATAAGATTGATAATGAATTCTGATATTCATACTCTGAGTAAATATATATATAAAATAAAAGTCTTGCCCTCCACTGAATTGCAAAGTAGTAAAATATTTATTCCTTTTATAAAACCATTAAAAGAGTATATTTTCTTTATTGTGATGAAACATTGTGTAATGTAGTATGTTCAGGACTTTCTTATAAAAGCTTTACTTGTGCTGTACCATGGTAAAAACAGAGTAAAGTGTAGTAAATCACAAGGAAAACGTGGAAGGATCATAGTATAGTGGAGAGGTGTGCTTCTCTTAGAGTAAAAATTGCAAACAGAAGAAAAGATATTACTTCTTTGTTTCAAATACAACAGAGTGTATGATGTGCCAACACAAAGGCATAGCATAAAAAAACAATGACATTCACTTTGCCAAATACATAGCACTTCACCATCTCACTGAAAAAAGCAAAAAATTGTTTTAAATCAGACTGAACATGTATGTTTGGAGAATTAGCTGCAGGACAGCATGCATGTTTGTTCTGCATAAATCAATTTAGCAAATCTCAGAATAACTGCATTTCACAGAATGCGAAGAATTTCTAACTTACCAATTTTGTTGATCATAGCAAACTACTGTATACATGCAATTACAAAAAAGGCACAGTTGCATACTGTTTTTTAGCTGAAATATCCTATTTGTTTTAAAATAATTTAATGGAAAATAAATCAGATAAAATAATTCTGCATTAACACCTTGAACACTACAAGATAATGTGATATGTGGTTAGCCTGGTTCCTAAATGTGGCTCATTATGGAATTATGACAGAATTAATTTGGGTTTGACTACTATAGACAAGTGAGGATACAAAAGGTTCAAGATTCAGCAGAGGAATTTGAACTACCCGTGTCTTTAATAAAACATCAACATTTTCTCTTAATTGTGGGCTTTGCTGAGGTTAGAAATGCTAGTGTTGTAGTTTAAGATTTGACTCAAGATTTGACTCAGACTAGCATCAGAATACCTCTTGATAGATTATTTACTATGTCTCCTATCACCATAGGAATGCAACTTAAATCATTCAGAAATAAAACAGTAGTGCTGCTTAAGTGTCAAATGTTGGTGCAAAATGGCTGATGTTTCTTGCTGCAGTGCAAGTGCACTGAGATGCCATTGATACAGAAATAGTGGGCAGTGACAAGACTTCATTCTATGCACAGAACATTCTTCTTCTGCATTGCACAAGGTCTGGTGATCCTGGACTGTTGGAGTGTTTGATCTGTCTCTGTTTGTTGTCTCTTCCGTATTGCAAGAGTGTTTTCTAAAAACAGCGCATCATATTTAGCTCAACAAACTGATCCACATTTTTGGGTAGTATCACATGGGTAACATTTCTTCAGTTTTAGAATTTGTAAAAATAAGTATCCTTTCGACTCTTTAAAGTTCATGAGAGAATGAATATGCTGGATAAAGCAAAACTAGAGTGATAACTGAATGAGATTCTATATAAACTGCTATATAGATTTCATTTGTACAACAGTGTGTAAATTATAAATGATACTTAAATATTATAATATTAAATAGAATTTGTCTTGACCTCATGTAGGCCTTCAGATATGTGTCATCACATTTTGAATGTTAAAAGCCATGTGGCAAATTTAAAAGATCTCCCTTTTAACAATACTCTAGAAATTCAAAACAGTCCTCCAAAATGCCCACATCTGTCACTTTTCACAATGTCATTTTACTGAGTGGCAGAAACAATTAATATTAAACAGAAAATGCCAAAGGCAAGTCTCAGATAAGCCTAGTTTTCAACACTCTGTCAGGTGTTTAAAATTGCCTATTACATTTTCATATCTCATTAGTTATTTCTGTATGACTGCTGGAATAAGAGTGTAACAGAATGAGGTGTATGATTAAATATGTATTCTGCCCATGTCTGCTATAGAAAAGGATATAATAAAAGGAATAAAAGATTTGTTGATTGCAATTTTAATACATATGTTTCATATAAAAATGATAGATATATAAAGTCAAATGTATTGTAAAAAATGTACATTAATTAAAATGACTCATGATGTTATCAGCTGGAATTTAAAGAGAGTAAGTTAACATTTGATGTATTATGTCCTGTTTTTATTAACGGAACATAAAGAAATCTGCAGAAGAAAAACAGTAGACTTATTAACACGTGGAAACACTGTGTGTTGTGCACCTCAGAGGCCTGTTAGCGACTTCAATGAGCACTGCTTAAACTGTCTCAAAATAATGCAATATCAGCTGTTTATTACCAGCTGTTGAAGTTAGCTTGAAGTTGTATGAATTACTTCAAGGTAAAAGACTTCTGAAATGGTTAATGGGCTCCTTTTCTTACAAAAGCCCTAGATGTTAATTTCCATTGTTCCTATATACAGCGAGAAAAGAAAGAATACAATTTTTTATTTTATATTAAATATTATTAAATGTTTTGATGTTTTGGCAGTACCTGTACTGTATTTTGAGTAGAATTAAACTGGCTTATTTTACACAGAAATGAAAATAAACAAATTTGCAGGTTGTGCATTGTGAGTATTTGGTGTGTTACAGTATTTCAAAACAGATGGCCTGAAAAGATTAAATTCCCTGCCAGAGAATTGTTAATTCCACAGCCATTGATCACATCATATTGTTTCTTGTAAGCAAGCTTGCATTGTATGCCCAAGGATTAAGACTTTTCTTGCACTAAGATTTCCTTGTCCGAAGTACATTCAGATGAACAGCCTGATTCCCCAGTCATTTCCTTTTAGTTTCAAAGCACAGAGAAGTAATGGGCTGTCAAATGCATGTTTTCTGTTGGAAAAGTCATTGTTGCAGAAAAGAAAAAAAGCAGTTATTTTTTTTCCATCTTAGAAGAAAACAGCTTTTTTTTTTTACTAACCTGTTAAAACATGAGGAGATCTTTTGCTGGCTACTGAGTAGGGACTATTGGCAGGTAAGCAATTGTTCTCCAAGGGGAGTGGGTCAGGCTGGTAGGAAGCTAGACAGCATGACATGCTGTTGTTGGAACCTGCAGGAATTCAATCTGTAATGTCAAGAAACTGCAATGCAATCCATGGCCTTATACCCCAGCCTGACCTTGGCTGCCGAAGCCAATGTATTTAAAGCTGGTTAGACAGCTGTCCTATTTCTCTTTAATTTTCTACCATTTGCTTTAATAGTGTTGTTTGTAGCTGTTCTGTTGCGTAATGGACTTGATTATCTTAATGCTATTAACAATGTAGTGTATATACACAATACTGATTGATGGTTTTGAAGATCACAACAAGCCTGGCATTCTATGTTAGAAAAGAGCAGAATGTTCTTTTCTTTTCATGTTCAGTTAAAACGTGAGAAGTGTTAAACCTAAGAATGCACAAACTGAATCTCATATACTTACACATAATGCTTAATTGATAGATGAAATGGTGTGGCTAGGTATTGACTTTATGATGTGGTTAGACAGTTTCTCACTTATGAGTAATTCTGCTGCTACAGGTTTTCATTTAACTGATGTGTTTTTGTTTTCGCTTGTGCTTTGTTTCTCACTTTAATTACATCTTTTCTTCCTCAACCATAACTTAGACAGGCTACATGTTCGCTTAATGTAACACGTAGTAGCAACAGAGGCTGCGTGAGTGGAATACTGGCACAGACATATCCAGGGAGGATGCTTCTGCTGCAAAGATTGTCTTTCAGGGAAAAGAACAAACTGAGTCATCAGAGTCGACTGTTTACTGACGAGAGGATGGGAGGCAGAATTATGTTAACAAAGGAAAAGAAAAATAAGAATAAAGCAATAATTGTCTGCAGTCAGCACCAGAAATCTGTTTTGCTTTGATAAACAAAGTGCCACACTCTCAGAGTGCTCTAATTGTCATTGTAATTTAATTCTTTAACAGATTCTCATGAAGTTCGATGTTTGTTGTTCTGTTTGCATGTTGGTTTTAGCACATCTGCATAATTTCTAAATGTTGAAAATCCATCCACAACGTTTAGCAGTTCAAGCTAATGTCTTTCTTAAATAAAACTGATAGAAGATGCCTGCCTTTCATTTAAATAGGTGTTATATAATGATTATGGGAATTAATATTAATGAGCTCCTGCCATTTCACAATGTTTGTAAGAGTAGAACCTTCTACAGAGACTTCTGAGTCTATCTTTTGCATATATAAAGTTACATATATAGCTATCGCAGACAGCTGTCACCCTATCAGTGCTGGCATATCTAATACTGACCAGTGAAATGAAAGAAGTGGAAGTAGGGGTCTCCTTATAAAGTAACATCCCCTCTCCATACTCTGAAACTCCAAAAGCTAATTGATATTAATTGCTTTACTTCATAACAACTGAATTTTCTTAAACATAATTTGAACATTGCAATTCAGAAAGCTGTTCCATCTGATAATCTATGTTTTCCAATATTCTATTTTTTGGAGTATCAGTTAAACAGTTAATCAGTAATCAGTACAATGCCTGCAACTATTGAGCATCTTTTTTCCCAAACGTATTGCACATCCCCATCAGTATTTTTCCCCAAGTTTTTGTGCATCTATGACAATACAGGAAGAGTTTCCACTGAACAGACATTTTGGCCATTTTTAACATCTTTCTTCCTCTTTGTTGCAGCCTTAACACTGTAGAAATCCTATAACAAAGGAGGGTAAAAAGTAAAACTGGGGCATCCCCATGAGCCACTTTAAAGTACTCTTAAGAACTGTGAAGTTTCCTCTTAAATAAGGTTTCCCAACAGCTGGGTTTAAAGGAGTTTGTGAATGAGAGGTTTAAACTTAGGACTAGCTGACAAAAGGCCTATCCTTTGAAATTCTTATCTCATGCCTAGAAGGCCATATTTTATTGATTTAAGCTGTAGATCTAAGTAGTGCTGTCACTTAGCTAATTAATCTAGGTCAGAATCCTTTCTTGCTTTTTTTTCAGTATACATCAGCAGTCAAAGAGATGTTATACCCACCTTGCATATTATTTAGGTTTTCCTGTCTCTGAAAAGAGGATAGATCTTTTCTGATTCTTTTCTTGGTGTTATTGTAAAATGGCAGCTTTTCTGTTGCTAGGTTCACCAAACTCAAGGCTAGATATTCCGACTAGTGGCAGTCCTGACAACATCACTGACAAAATGTTTTTTCATCTGTGGTTATTGTGATACTCTGTATATTTTAGGGTGGTTAGCATGTACAGTAGGTTATAAAATATGCTACATGCTAAGATATTGTTGTGGGATTGTAGTGTAGTATGAGAGCTATGCATCAATGGCAAACAAGTTATGGTTATAAAGTAGTGCTGAAAGTTTATGCATGTGAGTTCGTAAAATTTGTGTGACTTTGTTTCTGCAACACACCCGGACAAGTACCAGTGTCTCCAAACGTTAACAAATCAGCCAATCACCCTGGTGAGGGTCCATTTGGCAGCAAACAGGAAAACAAAAGGCTGCTATTGCATAGCAGGTTTGTCATCTGCATGTTACAGGTAGATGACATTTGTTTTTAATTAATTACTTTGTATCCATCTGTACAATCCAGGTTGGGTCAGTGCTAATTATATTCAATACAGAGTTCATGACCAACTATGCCATTTTAGCAATCTAAGCTTAGTTTGTTCTTTGCAGTGCCATAGCCTATTTACTCTAGGCACTTTTGTATATAGGTTTTGGCTTACCCTAACACCCTTGCATTTTGGAAACAGGTTGCCTTATTTTCAAGCAGTGAAACTGTTTTGGATACCCATTGCTTCTCTATGTTGGTTCAATGTTTCAGCTGTCCTGTTGGCTAGACAGTAATACTGCAGTTAAAAACTGCACTGACAAGAGCTGGCTTCCTCTCTATTAGCTAACCTGATGGTGACATTGGAAACTTATTTTCAAAGACATAGTTTTAGTAGTACTTTCTCTGACCAGGATCAAACATGCTCCATCTTTGTACTTGGGAAGTGTAAGGAGATTGATGCTTTTGCGCCATGAATGATTAAAATAGTCAGTTTTTTTGGAGTGGTGTATTTTTACTTAGACTCCAGAGGGGATAGGGGTGGGAAATGTGGACCAATTGGTTGACTTGTTTGTTTGATTTTTTAAATCTATATTTTCCAAACCTTTAACAAAATACTAACCGAAATATACTGTTTAATCCCATCTAACCTAAATTAGTTGGGCATGTAGCTCCTATGTGTGCTGTTTAGACTCTTGTGATAGTACCATTTTAGTTTATCCTAAATATAGTAAATACTGACTCTGTGAAATAAAGATTATATTGAAACAATTATATTATTGTATGTAGTTCAGGTGGGTAGCTGCGTCAGCATGCATAGGCTGCAAAGGAACAAGTAATAGGTTTATTCCATGCTGAAAAGAGAAGAAAGAAAACACATCTCAGCTATGGAGCCTTCTTCTATGTGTATATATGTGACCCAAGTAATTCATGGGAAAAACAAAACTGACAGAATTATATCAAGCAATACAACGCTTACACACGAAGAAGGCTACCAAGCCAAAGGCTACCAAGCCACTCCAACGATGTAGTGTTTTTTTTCTTATCTTTTCAGCATGGAATACACCTATTACTTATTATTTTATGTAATTGGAATGATATTCTTACGTTTTTCATACTTCTTTGGCATCATATTTAAAAATATTAGCACATTTTAAAGTGACAGGTTAACCAGTATCTTCAAATTCCTTTGTTGCTTTGTAGTTATATAAAATATAGGAAAAGACACAGTATTTTGAAAAGCCAGTCAATGCATTTCCCATTGAGCAGAAAAAATGTTAAATTAAAAGTCTTTAATGTAAAATACAGCTGATATACTTATTTTTTCTTGTATAGAATATAGGATATGTCAATATTTTTGGACAGTTAAATAAAAATGTCACATTCAAGGTTGCATGTAAACTTAATTAAAGTGGAATAGCTAGGAAATACAATTCCCCAAGTGACTGAACTTTCAATAACAGTATAATATTGTTCAAGCTATCAGGAGTCAGCAACTTTTGCAATAGGTGTTTTTGATAAATTCGTAAGACTCTCAAGTGTTTTTGCAACATACCCTGCAAATTTCATTTAATGTATTCAGCAAAGCAGTGGTTCAGGTCACTTAATCCCACTTACTACATACATAATTTCAGCACCCACTACTAATTTGATAATCAATAACAAGAACACTCCATGAATGGATGGCAAGGAAGGGATTTTATAAGGTATCCCAAGAGCTGGTATTTACTGCATACGTTCACAAAGCATACCTCACACAACAGAATTAAATCAGGTTTGAATCCACCTCCAGCTGCCCAGGCTCAGCCTCCTTCTTTGACTTTATCTGGTGAAGGCAGTGGCACCACCCACCACCCCACCCAGGGTGGGGTGTGCAACTGAACAGTCAAGCACACCTTTGACAATGGCATGGAGTGCAGGTTCCTGAAGGTTAAAGGTCAGAACATTACAGCTGGACAATCAAAGAAGCATGGGTTCCCCTGACTAAATTATAGGACTGTATGTTTAATCATAATATGTCCTGCAATAGGTAAGAATTAGAAATTGCCTATCAGCAATGGACAGGACCTATATAAAATTACAAAAAACGAAGCTCAAGGTTAGGGTTTATTTAGATCCTTGAAGATTTTGTTCTCCCCCTTTTGCTTTGCTTTTTTCTGTATTTTCTTTAAATTTTGGTTTTCTGTATGAATCTCAAACATGCTATACACTGACATACTGTATCAATGCAACAATGAAGTTTAATAATGAATAATGAACTTTTTACAAGAAATTATCAATAAATAACTCAAAAGTCCCTTAAAGCAGTACAGTATAAGAAGAGGTGGGCTTGGTATGCCAAAAGGAATGATTGTATCTGCTCAGTGAAGCTGAAGATTGAGTGCATCACCAGGGCTAAATGATAGACATAGGCCATCAGTTTTGACTGTCTCAGGGCTCCTCAAATAAACACCTGTCATCTCCATCTTAGGGAAGCGTTTCAAATTAGCTTCTGCATTGAGTGCAGTCATCACCACCACCATGAGCCTCCCCTGCATTTCTGTAGCTGGAGGTCAGATCAGCGGAGCAGTGAAGAAAACGAGAGTGTATTCTGGGCTGTTGCATTCAGTTCCATTTCTCTGAGGCCTCCAGAGAGTTTCTTTGTAACATTTAAAGAGCCATTAAAGATTTTGACATGGTCCCAATCTTGGCATAGTAAAGACAACTTCGCTTATCATGCCATTGTGGATATTTACTGCAAGCACAACAAATGAGAGCTGAATTGCACAGATATGCGTAACACATATCAGAAGAGACTGTAATGTTTACTATTTTGTGACTTTGAGCAGTCCAAACACCAAATGTTAGTTCACTTAATGTCAGGAACAGAAAAGCTCTAGGTTTGTTGTAAAATTACAATTAAATGTCTCAGAATGGCTCCATCTGTTTCTTTTTCAATTTAAGTGAAAAGCCTTTTATTTACCAGAAATGTTCCAAGCATTATTAAGCATCTTCAGAGAGGGAAATCTGACATACAGTACCTACAGTTCTTTAATTCATTTTTTGCATTTATACATCCCAAAGGGTCCCAAATCACTTTAATATACTGTGGAAGGAGGCTCACATCATCCACTACTGAAGTGCAGCTTCCACCTAGGTGACATACAGCAGCCATTATGGGCCAGCAGTCCAACAGCAACACAGCAGATTCCATGAGAAATGACTGCACCAGGTGTGTTTAGGGGTAGCTTCAGAAAGGACGAATAATGCAAACCCAGAGGGAAATTTAACACCCTTACTCTTGTAAGAGATCTCTGAAAATAAAGGCATGGTTTTTGGTTTTTAATTTTTAAATCTAACTTTAATTGGGAATTTTGACTAAGTCATTCTGCTCTTTAGGTATTTTAAGTTACTTTTTTTCAACTACTAAAACATTGTACTGAGTTAAGTAATTTATCACCCTTTTTTTACTTTTGTGGGGTAAGAAACGGTGAATATTTTACATTTTAGCACAAAGCTTTTAAAAGACACTTGTGATGTTTAGTTTGAACATGTTATTAATACTTTTCTCAAAATATGAATTTCACAGTTGTATATCTAATTCATATGACATTCATTTTTGATTATATAACTGAACTAAAGATAACTATGAAAAAAAAAGGATGTGAGTCTTAAATTGAATCTTGGATTGATTTCAGAGCAGCAGACTTCATTGTGAAAAGATGTGCAGTGAGACAAGTTTTAAATATTGCGTGTATTAATATAAGGACTTCTGATTGTAACATATTTTGTAATATCCATCCACTTTCTCACCACTTCTTCCAGTTCAAGGTTGAGGGGGAGCCAGAGCCTATCCCAGAAAGCAACGAGTGCAAGACAAAGTACAGCCCTCCAGTGCAGTGCAGACACACAGACACACACTCACACTTAGGGCAACTTTTCCCACCTACCAGTATGTTTTTGGGACTCAAGGAGAAAACCAGAGCCCCCAGAGGAAACACAGGCAATCACAGGGAGAGCATACAGACTCCACACAGATAGCGCTCCTGGTCTGGGATTGAACCCAGGGCCCCAGCACTGCAGGGCAGCTGCAGCACCATGCTGCCCACAATACTGCCCTATAAACATAAAAACACATTGAATGCCAATCAGCAGTTTCTGAATGCCGATTGCTCTGTAAGCAGTCTCCCCCCAAAAAAACTTTGCATCGTTACCGCTAAAACAGTTTCGTTTTGTAACTGAAAAACTGAATTATATCATTTCTGCTGTAACGTATGAAGCTTGTAGTGTCTCAGAATTTCCCATGTATGGGTCAAATGTAATACACATCAGATACAGACTGATGTTTTGTTTAATAATATTTGAAATTGTGCAAATAAAACCTAATGAAACTTTCAATTTGGAATGCTGTGACAGTGTCCCTTGGTTGCTTAGTAATGCTTGATTCCACCTTCTTCAGCCTTCTTCAGGTGTCTACTTGTTCCCAGTGAAGTGGTGAATGATATGTTCATTGTTTGTTTCTTCTTTGTTTTTACAGGTTGTGGAACCATTGCAACCACAGAGCCCTTCTTGTATTTTTCCCTTCTGATCTTGCATAGGCTTCTTCCCTTACTGGTGAACCACTGATAGACTTCAGCAAACAACAGTCTTCAACCTTCTCACTTAATGTACCAAACAAAAAGGGGAATACTGTATACTCATATGGCACACCACTGAGGAAGTTAAACATAAAATTAAAAAGTAAGTGAATAAATAAATAAGAAACAATCTCCTAACTCGGACTGATTGAAGACCCTACCGTCTTAAAGCTGGATGTAAATGGATTTTATGAAGCATGACAAAAAAAAAATAAAGGAATCTATGTGAATACAAGCTTCACAATTGTTGGAAATCTAGTGTTACACACAACCAACATCCACAAAAAGATGCATCGAGTTTCCAGATAACAGTGTCTGGCCCTGCCGTGTGCATGGCGTTCATTATTTATGTTATTGTATTTTTTCTCCTTTGTAAAATTGATCCTTCTGCTTTATCTTTTTTGCACGAACTGTTGAGCAGTTAGCCATTCTTTTGCGTTTCAAAGAAAATGAAGCCAGTGTTGAAAGCCCCATCAAGGAGGACAATATTTATGTAGATCAGTGTAAGACGTTTGTTTATTTCTTTTAAAGCATTTTACATTATATATCAAAAATATGATCTTCTTATATATTTTGATTAAATGAGGCACACCTTACCATAGTTACTAGCCACCTTCAATAATGTTTATTTTTTATTAAAGATGGTGATCAAGGTATGACATTCATTTATAAACAGTATTGGTATATTGCCAACACCAGTTGAAATAAAGGTTTTTTGAAATAATCACATTGCTCCTACGTGTGTAATTTAAAGATCAAATTAAACAATGAAAATTTGAAGTTTCTTATGTTTTGTATCTACTCTTCAATTCTCGGCATCTTTATTAGCATAAGAAAGTACCAGGCAAAAGTATTCACCCCCTTCCATTGATATCACATTTTGTGGAACTACAAATAAAAAACACATTCTTTGTGCTTTTAAATTGTAATCAAAATGAATTCTCATGCTGAACAATTTTATAGTTTAAAGGAAATATATGTCAGTGAAAACAGCAAAAAACTAAAAAACAATAATATGTTGATTTGCTAAGTACTAATTCCTTTTGGTATTGTAAATCTGGATGGGTTCAGGTACACAAAACTAATTTGTTAAGTCACACAATTAGTCAAATGGCTTCTGTCTGCAATAATAATGGTTCACATGATTTCAGAATACATACACCTGTCTCTGTAAGGTACATCAGTCAGATAGTCAAGATTCAACCATGAAGACCAAGGCTCATTCAAAACAAGTCAGGCATAAGATTGGAGAAAGGCACAGAACAGTAGTGAGAACAAAATCCAAAGACATTGAATATTCCTTTGAGCACAATGAAGCCGATCATTAAGAAGTGGAAGCAATATTGTACCACCCAGCCAATTCTCAAAATCAAATTATCCTTCCAAACCAAGCAGCTGCACAAAAGGAAACTGACTTGGGATGCCACTGTGAGGCAAACAGCACCTTTGGAAAGCTATGGAGTTCAATGTTGGAGATGGGAGAAAACTGTTTATACAGTAAGTCAACAATATGCAAGTCACTTTCACAAAGCTGGCCTGTATGGCACATTGGCACGAATCCCAAATCCTGCATGTAGTATGCAACAAAGCTTTTAAGTGATACTGCAAACATGTGGTAAAAGGTTTTATAGTCAAGCAAGAAAAAAATTAAACTTTTTGCTATACATGTAAAGCGTTAATTCTGGCAGGAACCCAACACTTTGCTTCACCCAGTCAACACAATCCTTTACTGTCATTGAGGCAACATTAGGTTATGATCCTGTTTCCCATCAGTAGGGACTTGGAAAATAAATGAAGGACAAAATATAGAAAAGTCTTAGAGGAAATCCTGCTTCAGTCTGCTAATGACCTAAAACTGGGAGAAAAATTCACCTTTTAGAAGGACAATGACTCACTGGAATGGCTTAACATGAAGAAAGTGAATGTTCCATCAGCGGCCCAGTCAAAGTACTGTCTTGAATCTGATTGATCAACCCAACCATGGCAAAAGCTGAAAACTGCCATTCATTAATGATCCCCAAACAACCTGACGGAGCTTATTCAAGTTTGCAAAGTAGAACTGGTGAAATTTGCACTATCCAAAAAGATAGCTTTAATCAGCTTTAATCACTGTCAGAGAAGCTACCGCCAAGTACTGAATCAAGGGAGTGACTACTATGCAATCTATGTATTTCAGTTAGGGATTTTTCTTTGCAGTCTGTATACATCATTTGTAAACACAATGGATATTCCTCTTTGGAAGGAGGGGAATACTTTTGTATTTATTTTCAACAACCATAATCTATTTCAACTTATTGCTAATTCTTCCTACAAACTGTTTGAATTTCTCAAATGTTTGTCATATAAAATCGGGGGTGAAACAATATTTATACTGAATATTTTGATCCAATTACTGTTGGTCATCACAGAAAAATAAGTTTTTTTTACCATTTCAGTTTACAAAATGGCATTTGTGCAAAACACTACAGAAAAGGTATTATATAAGTTGGAAGCAATTTATTGATATAGTCACAAATTGTTAATGAAAATGTGTGACTTACATGAACTCCCAGATAAATTCAACACTGCAAATGTTTGTCACCAAGATGTCTTGCATCTACCCAATGGAAATTGTAGAAAGACTAAATGGTTTATGATTGAGTCAAATGTTGATGTAATCTATGCTTAAGTTCATTTCAGTATTCTGTTGTCACAGCACCAAATGTAGTGTTAGAAGGATTTTCACCTATCTGCAATCACCATCTAACATGCTGTTGTTTGGTTGATTCTCAGCTTCTTGCAATTCAGGTGTCAAGTTTAGTGATTGTTATGCTCCCTACCAGCAGTGCATCCACAGATGGCCCCAGTAATTTGACATAAATACGTGACCACATGTGCTCATGTACTGTGTTTGCCAAATAATTTATTAAATGTCTATTAAATGCCAGCTATACATCCAATTTAGTGCAAATGTTTTACATGTGGTATATTGCAATATTAATACTATCATTTAAGCAACTGTTTCAATGAAAACAGTTTCAAACAACAGAATTCATACACTGTTGTGCAAAAGTATTAGACATTTTTTCTGCTCTTTTCATCCAGCTTTTTCCTTCTTTAAACAGAAACAAAAATCTAAGCAATCGTCTAATGGAATTTTACCAATTTTGTGTTAAGCTAACAATTCTAATACAACTGTATTTTGTAGTGCAAACGTAGCTTTCTAGCTTCATGAACATGTAGAAGGGAACAAAGCTGTTAATAACCAAACACCTGACAGCGAGTTACCAGTTAGATTTGCTCCAAGTGGGAAGCTGCATCCACACACAAGCTGCTAAAGAAGGTTAATTCCACACTAAAAAGTGAAAAGAAAATAATGTTTCAGGAGCCTTCTTTAGGTGCATGGAGACTAGGTATTCAGATTTGATTGATAATGTGATTAGCTTCTACAACACTCCATATTGGCTGGTGTTGAATGGTTTCTGTGGAATTCTAATTGTCTTGTTTTTGGAGAGTTTGATGAATGTAAATTGAAGATTTTTATATGAAAATAACACGTTTGTTTTGTTCACCCAAACTAAGGTGGATGAAGAGCAGTCATAGTTTTTGAAATAGGAGGAAACACTGATGGACACTTTGAATAAATTGCTGATGCTCATTATATATGAATATTTTAATTTTTGAATAAGACTTTTGCACAGTACTCAGCAATTTAAAAGTGTTAATGTAAATAAATCAGAGAAGAAACCCCAAGCACAGTAGTCAGTGCATCTTAATACATCATTTTTTATGCAGTGAACTGTGATATATACTTTGCTTTACACTTAAAATGGCAGAGAACATTGGAAATTGTTCTGGAACACTCAAAAGTAAGCATGTCCAAATAACCAGATAAACACAGTTTAGCACTGGTCTTAGTTTAATTTAGTTAAATGCATTTCCTTTTGGATGCACTAGAAAATAACTTTTAAGTTAATTTTATTTCCTCCCTAAATAAACTGTGCATGTTCAGATGTTTAACCCTGAATCTTGTTTCAGTCTGTATCTCTAGTAGGAATTATACTGTATGTGAAGCCACTGGTAAATGTTAAGAATCAGCAGTGAGTGCTTAATGTGAAAATTGATTATTAGCTATAACTTTAAATCTCTACAAAAGGGAATTTAATTGTTTATCCGCTTTAAGCATGACTTGTGTACTCGCCCTGTTAGGCTTGTTTGGAGAAACAAAGATATGGGGAATTATTTGAACAACAATTTTCCTCTCAGATTCCTACTGTTCATGTAGAACACATTATTGTTTTCATTAAAACACAAAAACTATTGAATAGATAAATAATAAGACTACAAAACCTAAATGAATTGAAAAGAAAGCACTGTAAGAGTGAAGATAGTTGTATTGCTTGATATAATTCTGTCAGTTATGTGAACTTGGCTCACATACTGTATATACACATAGAAGAAGGCTCCACAGCCAAAATGTTGTGTTTTCTTTCTTCTCTTTTCAGCATGGAAGAAACCTATTACTTGTTCCTATATACACATATATACAAATCTTCCAAATTAAGTTCATTTAATAACACAACTGAAAAACAGTATTAGGGCATTTTTTCTGTTATTATTTTCTTCTTCATTATGGTATCTAAAATAATTTTCTTCAGTAATGGCAGCCATGGAAAATAATGTATTGGATACTGGTTTAAAGTTTAGAAAATATAATTCAGGGAAAATACGGTAAAGTGCAAGCAAATTTCCATAATACATTAGTGGTGTAATTTGAAAAGGATGTGAAAGGAAAAAACAACATGTTGAGTGATGATTCATCTGAATCTCTGGTTAATATATGACACACGTTACAATTCAGTGCATTAAGTGGTCACACCGTGCATTCAAACATTTCAAAATGAGTCAGAAGTTAGGATATTTGTGTCACACTTCATGAAAACATTTGTTTTATTTACTTATACATCATTAGACGTGAGTTTAATCCAAACAACGCTATTGCACTCCATAGAGTAGAATGTTGATCTGCCCAAGTACTTTAATCTGACCACATATGAAAAGGTCAGGTCAAAAGTAGAATAGAAAGATCAAATACCTGCTAGTCTGTTTTCAGTTTCAGACTGTTGACACAAAATACTTGTACTACCAAGGATATTGATTAAGCATCTTGAAAGGGACTAAGAAAATAAAAACTATGCATGCAACTTAACTAGTTACTCTTTAGCATGCATGAAATATTTTATGGTTGGACGTGGTCAATCAGCAAAGAAGAAAAAAAAGATCGACCAAATCCTTATATTTGATTTAACACACGGTTATGTTTCTCCACAACCTGTATTACATGAAAATGCCCTTATCCACAAAAAATAAAAAATGCCTTGCACCTTCCAGCCACATTATTTTTTTTTAAATGATGTTGTGTGATCTGGATACAGCAAACATCCTCCGCACCCCATAAAAAGGATCTGAATCGTCAAAGCCTCTCTGAGTAGCTTCTTTAAAATGACAACCAAGTCCAATTTTCCCTTAACATCAAAGCTTCTAATATCATAAGATGTCTTGAACAGTTTGCCTCTTAAAGATTAAATTTATATGATATACAGAACAAAATACTATACACACTAGATTGCTTAGAACAATCTGTGGTGCATAAAGTAAGAAAAACATTAAACATTAAACAGCTGTATGTCTATTTCTTGGTCAGTTCACCTCTTCAAAATGAAATCAGTCTGCAGTTTAAGGTTTGCTTAAAACCACAATCACATTAATGCAATTAGTTCCACACAGACTGCATACATATATTTCTAAATCTGTGGGTGTAAAATACTGTGTATACAGTATGTAAGGCAAGGTATAAGCAACTGATTCTGTTGACTACAGTAGAGCAGTGCTTCCCAAACCCTGTGTCAACTGGTTTTCGTGCCAAATGAACTCATAATCGCTGGTGCTCACTGATGCATTTAATTGATCTGCTTGATTGTTTAGGCTTAGTGTTTCTGCACTAAGTCCTTGGTTTCAAAAATAACCTGCTTCAAGCATATTGTTTCTAAGATCCTCACCATACTGAACATAATGCAGTCTTTCCTCAGCTTATTAAGAATTTGCGCCATTATTTCTGTCTTAATAGGTGATTGGTTTATGATAAACAGACACAGGTGGGGATTTAATCAACTCAAGCATTAACACAATAAGCATTTTCCTTCTGCAGATGTCCAGGTGCTTATTTTTCAGCTAATGCACCTGAATGAGGGGAGTTCTAAAACTAAAAAATTGGAGCAGGGCTGATACCAATTGCAAATCCCATTCAGCATTTTAAAAGGTGAAAGCAGATTTAATAATATGCTTCTAACAGAAAATTGAAATCAATTATGCCACAATTAAGAATTCATCTGGAACCAAATCCAGAAGATGCAGGGGTCCCCTAGGAACAAGGCTGGGAACCACTAGAGTAGAGCATATGAATTTGCCATTACATTCTTTGCTAAACAATTACCAAGACTAAAGACCTGCCAGATTATCCCTGTGATGTATAGACCTCCCACACCACGTTATTGTGTTGTGCAAAGAGAGGGATATTATGCAGATGTTGATTTTAAATCCAAACTGTTTTATGATTTTTGGGAGGCCGAAAGCATCAGTTACCATGCCCAGGACCCGGCAAAGGAAGACAAACTTGCCTGGAATGTGCAGTACTTCATGATTTGTTTTTCTGTAGGGCTGATGGGTAACTCAAAGACATCCATTGTTGTTTGGCCTGGCTGGTGGGTTGTCTGTGACATATGAAGTTTAATCCTTATGTTACTGATCTTGTTCTTCATATCTCAGGTTTAAAATATGGATCTTTCAAGTAAAGATAAATTATACCACAAAACTTAAACTAAACATACTATAATTGCCTTAATTGTTATGCCAACATATGCAGCCATGTTAGATGTAAAATGTGAGCTAAATTCATTTATGTCTCTTTGTGTTCATCAGTGAGAAACTAAACCAGCATCATACAAATGAGAACAAGCAGAAATCAGTCATATCACTGTGATGGACACAGTATGACTCAATGTGTATCCATGTAGGGTCCAAGTGAGACACACAGAGAACAAGGCCGAAAAGACACCACAACAGCATACTGTATATCAGAAAACTTCTGCTTCATTAGTCAGTGTGAACTTTGAAAGAAATAAAGAAAAACAGTAAAGGTCTGTTTACCGTTATTATTGTTTACGGGTCCTGTTTTGTTATGAAAATGTATTTTAAACAATAACCTCAACTCTTTTTGCATAGCCTTGAACACATATATAGTATATTATATTCATTGCATAATTTTTATTGTGCTTGAAAATGCAGAGACTCGCAGACAAACAATGATTTGATTTTACTTACAATAAAATACAGAAGAACTGTCTAGTTGTTTAAAGAGTGAGGTAAATGCAAAGCGACAATCAATTTCACACATCAGTTTTGTGAAGACCTTGCAAGCTTTCTATGACAGACCAATGAAAAGTATTAAATTCAGAGAGCTCTGAGCCCTACATACCTTTATAACCATCTGATACTTCCTTTGCACCATCAACTATAGATGAAACATGAAAGATCACAGAATATCTCCAACCATCCCTCAAAAATACTTTCTCTTCTACATGCATATTCAATATAATGAGCATCAAAGGAACTTTACTTCTCAAAAGAAACTTCTAACTGAAACAAAATTATAAAGCTGATACCAGGAAAATGCTAAAACAAAACATAGCATGTGCACTGACATTTTACTGAATCTACAGGATCTACAGGATATCTACTGTGAAAGTCACAGGCGAGTAGTGTACAGTCATCACTGGAAGAAATACAAGCTGTACATCAGCAACACCTGCTTTGCACTAGGTCTCAGGTGCTGTCCTGTAGAACTCCGTCCTCTCAAAGATCCTGGCCAAGTATGTGCCTTCTTCAATCATGAAAGATCAAGCAAATTAAAATGACAACAATAAAATAATTAATCGATATCCACGTTTTTTCAAACTTGTTTTTAGAGAAACATACGTGTGTAACTAAAGGGATAGCTCAGTGTATATTCAAGCTATAGTCAGTAGGAACAAGAGCTGTGGAACAAAAAACAGGAATCTACCCACATAACAATTTAAGGCTCTATGCACCATCAGTGAAAGTTTAATTATATGCAATTAAAAGTGGGAGTCTAGAAAACAATTCACTTGCATATAAATATGTATATTTTGTTCTCTGAAACATTCATTTGTATAATTTATGCAACCAGTGCAGGCATTATACACATTCATTGATCTCAATTGCAAATCTACTGGAATCCAGACAAACTAATTTCCAACTGTTATTACACAGGACATTTGGTTGGCAAAATGATATCTTCTTCGTCTCAGATGTGAAAGGACATTAGTGTGTTTCATGATTTGTAGTTCATTTACATCTAAATCTCTAGCAATTTCTTTTTTTTTATTCAGTTAGTTCGCTTGTGTTTTACATTTATGTACTTGGTACGATTTCTCCAGATCTCCAAAGACCTCTCAAGACCTAAGAAAATACCACTTGCTGAAAGAAAAAATGGTGTACTAAAATTATAGTTAACTGTCCGTGCTAATATTTTGTATATGGTGCATATGATGTGTTTCTAGGGCAGAGCATCAATAAATAGATATACTGCTTTGTGAATAACCACTTCTAACTGTGTTTGATTAAAATGAATTTGAGCACATTGTGCACTGTTTACATGAATGCTTGTATGAAATCAATACTTCAACCCATATGGCAATTACAGACCACAATGATTAAATCCATATCTAACTGTGTCATTATTTGTACAGTTTATTAAGAACATTAATATGGAAGAAAGGTTGCAATCCAGAGTAAGACGCTCAGTCCATCTACCTGGACCTGGCTTGTTCATCTGAAGATCTCCTTTTTTCATGTTTCAGCAGCATAGCTGGGTGACTTGATTCAAACCCCCACAAACATTTATGTAAAACCTTTGTCTCATTTTTAAAACATTTCTTTTTTTTTTTATTTGAGTCCTCCAGTTGTCTCACTGTGTTACTTTGTCAATGCCTTTAAGGACTTTTTATACTTGAATGAGGTCACCTCATACTCTCCTCTGTTCAAATGAGCTTTTTTGTAAAGAACATTTCTTTAAACTCAGTGCTGTATCTTTTTGTTCGTCTTTGAACTGATTCCAGAGCAGCAATATATTTTTATAACACAGATATTATTAATAGCTTTTAGAACACAACTTTTCTGAAGGATTTGCATGTTTCAATGAGCATTTTCCTAAAGAACTTCATAACACTTAGCTGAAGGCTTTTGTATAATATTAAAAAGAAACAACTTATTTGTGTTTGCAAAACATCATTATTTTTTATTTTTTCAGCAGCCTCACAAATTCATAAATAAACAATAAGAACATTTAGTCAAGTACAGACCTGTTTTTCCCAGATTGGAGCTTATTAGTGCAGTACAGCCCTTTCTGAAAACTAAAGTGGTGCACAACCTTAAATACATTGAAGCATAAAATATATGCTTGTTTCTCAGCTGGTCTTTTGGGCAGTTGTGACAGTTTAAGATTTATATTTTATTATACTCCTGAACTAGCATAATGAAACAATTATTCTTTTAATTTTCTTTATTTAACATTGGGTATCAATAAGCATTTTGTACTTTGTTTAACTTGCATAGACACAATATATAGAATATTTTGTCAAATAATTATGTGATGGTCAGGATATCACTTTCTCAGTACGAGATAGTACTGAAAATGTACAATGAAACCTTTTCTGACCTATGTTTTAGTTTGTAGATAGATTTTGAACTTTTTGATTTCTCTAAAGAAAAGAAACTGTAGCATTTCATGTCAAGGATTTTCTTCTATCACAATTTTCAGTAACGAGCAGATGTGTTATCCTTTATGGTTTGTTAGCTATAAGCTAACATGCTTCTATAAGAAAAAACGTGGTCTGGATTCTTCAGGAACATAATAAGCTCCAGAGATTTAACTCCCTAGTTCCTCCACCAATTAGTTCCTTCTCCTTTATATCCTTACTCTAATATCACCTATTGTTTTCTAATGAAATATATCAATCTAGACTAAATCAGTATTTTTTTTTCTTATCGCAAGTGTTGTCATTTTCTAGGCAAAAGAACTAAATGCATCTAGTACACTTTTTCTTCTAGGTTATTCTAGGTTATTTTAGATAGGAGGTATAACATTTTAAAAACTGTTAAACGTTATTTAGATTGTAATCTGTCATTTTCTCTAATCATTATGATAATATCATTATGAAAAGAATAAATAATGAATAATGTGTCTAACATTAAACAAAAAAGTTTTGAGAAAATTAAATCTACAATTATACACCATATAATAATCTTTAAACTTGTATTAACTTATCTTTATATGAATGTTTAGGATGTTTGAACCTTGCCACTGGTTATAGCACTGTATTTTATGAATCATTGTACCACTAATCTTTTTTAGAGTGGATAATTTTGTGTATTAATACCAATACTGTATATGCATAGCTATAATGCTTGTTTATTTATCACTACTGTCTTCAGGACTTGCTTCTTTAATGTTTCCTGGAAGGAAAAGCAGAGGATTGCAATAAAGTCAATTTCTATTTAAAAATAAAAAATATGGAGCAGCATCACCAGCACGCAGCTGATGTGCTTGCCCACACACAACACCCCTTTAAAGAAATGATTATAATCTTCCTTACTTCAAGCTGAATAGCAGTTTGATTCAGGAAATGGGTTACATAGGCAACCATTTTCTGATTTTACTGCATCATTTTGAAAATGCATTTCAAATTATCTGTAGCTAGTTATCTATAGAAGTGACTTCCTAGGTAATCAGAGAAATTAATTTGGCAAGGAGAGGAATGCGAATGAGTCACTAATCAAAAGGTCGATTTATATAATGCTGGAGTTCACTATAGCATGACAATATCGTTCTAATGCCAATCTATGAGAAGCCTAAGGGAAGGGTAATGCTTAAAAAGCATTTTTCATTTCAAAACTGCAGAATATCTCTTACTCTGGTGTAGGCTTTTGTGGTATCTGCCATGCTCTCTTTAAGGTGCTTTAGTGCATATTTTAGTAATCCCAGACGATATTTGATATCGCAGCTTAATTTTACTAAAAAATGAAATATAAAAAATATGGATATAACATTGAAGACCAATCCTGTTATGCTAAAACCCTTGGATAAAATGAAGCTGTGGATCAAAACGATTACAGTACCCCAATCTAATGTCACCTTTGGTGAAGCATTAGCACTGCTTTCACACAAAGAGATTTACTGACATTCAAAGGGGCAGCAAAACAACAATATATGCAAACACAAGCAATGATGCAAATATTGGGCGTAAAAAATGAAAAGGTCTGTGTGTTTTTTTAAATATATTTTTTTAACATTCTCTGAATTTGTGACACTGCAGCAGAAATCCAGAAATCAGTGCTGTTAATCTGTTTTATTAAGAAATCTTTGCCTGTTTAAAAATGAATGGCTTTTTAATTGATTTGCCAAGCAATCCCAGTAATCTAATGTAGTAAGTCCATATTACTGTGTGGTTTGTGGGACTCTGTTATTTATAGAAGCAAAGCTCTTCTTCACAAAGTGGCCACAGTGGTGGATGGAAAGTATGTAAATTACCTGACTTTTTGTCTCTGCAGATTTTTTTTTTCCTTTTCAAATTCCAAATCAACTATTGCATTTTTCAAAACTACAACACGGTTAAATGGGGAAAAAAAACTAAAATACGTAGTTTACTATTCCATGACTTTGTTATTTTATCAGATTTGTAACTTCAACATTTCAGTTAGACAACAAAGTTCCACTCTTTATTTGAAAATTTCAAAATGGAACTAGAATTCTGAAAACAGCCAGCATTGATAGGTCTAACCAGGCTTTTTTTTAAAGCAAAAATATTGACCACCGCTTAAAACACTAAGACACACTTAAACTTTGAATATATTTTGTTTTTGTTTCCACTATTTCACACTATTGTTAAACATCTCACAAATCCTTAATAGTATTTTTGTATTTATATTATTGTTAAATTTATCAACATTCCCCTATGTGACTCTTAAATTAACATTTATCGAGGAACATTGGTAATTTGCTGTCTGTATGGGTGAATTTTACAAGCATGGGTTTTGAGGATTGGCTTTTCATACATCCATCTATTTTCTAATTTCTAACTTCATCAAGCAACAGGTACAAGGCAGGGCACACCCTGGGAACACACAGACAAGCACACATTCACACCAGCTCCAATTTTCTCATATGCCAACTAACCTACAGCACCAACGTGTCTCTGAATTGTTGAAGGAAACAAGAGCACCAGTTTGAACCCAGGGCACCAGCACTGCAAGGTAGCAATGCTAACCACTGCACAACCCACGTTTTATATATAACATTCAATTTCACACTTTGACCTGACACATATAAGATTTATACCACAAATCTTTGCAAATACCAAGTGAAATGAGCTCACAATAGCATGAACAATATGAGCAAGTCAGAAGAAATGTACCTTCATTAAAGAAAACATGGTTCCTCATGAGAGGCAAAGCCTTGTTTGACTGCAAGAGTTGAAGTTCCTAATTTCTCCAGGAAGCCAACCTGGAGAAAACAAAACTGCTTTGCTTAAAAAATGTATTTCAGATAGTTCACTTTAGACAGTAAGTATTATCCAACTAAGCTGATTTGTTGTAACGAAGCATTCTTGCAGGACCCTATGCAGACAACACAATCTGGGGAGGAGTGAGGAAAACACGGGGGGAAAGGCATGCAAAGGGGCTGGCAGGAAAACAGTGGGGTGTGTCCACGGTGCGCTGGTGTTCGGGGGAGGTGTGGCCGAGGCAAACAGTCCAAAGGAGTCCGAGGCAAATCCATGAGTGTAGCAAATGTCCAAGACCAGGTAATCCATCCTGACACACAAACAGAGTTAAAAGCCAGAGCGGTATCCGGCAGAGGGTTGGGGGAATAAAAGGGAGTCATAGGACCAGACGCTCTAGTCCTGGACCCAGAAGGTCAGGACGCCGTACAAGCCGATGCCGCCGAGTCGCTCCTGGACTCGCGGGTAGGCGGGCTTCCGGGCGTCCATCATCCAAAGCTGAGTCCAGATTGGCAGGAACATCTGTCTTCTATAAGACGGGGTAAGGAACCGGAGGCGGGTGCAAAGGATGAGTATAGAACAAGGAAGGGCTGGAGCCTCCTTAAGAGGAGGGGTTTACGAGCGTGACACTTGTTGTAAAGGATAATCAAATGTTTACCCATTCTGCAAGTCTTGAGGAAAAAAAATAAAATATGTACTTTGGATTTCTCTTTAATGCAATTGTCCAGTTTTTTCCAAGTCCTCTTTAAGCAACTATCAGCATAGCTGTTTAAGGACAAATACATATCATAGTGATAAGAGTCTAATGACAGTAGTACCAGAAGTACTATCTAGATTTAAATAGAACAAAGGGTTGGTCTTATTTAATGAAAACTTTACCTAATAAGTGCTTAAGAGCTGCCCACAAGTGCTAATTTTGACTTTACATGCAAAGAAGATACAGTTCTTTAAATTTATTATTCTGTTTTTTAGCATTGTGAAACTGTGATAAATTATTATAAAATAATTAACATGGATGCCGACAATACACATCTACAATATAAACATAGAACACCCAAGTGTTTCCAATGTTTGTCTGCATTAGATAATTAGATAATGTAATTACCTAAGAGTTTTCAAAAGACTTTCTTCCCTGTTTGAAATGTGAGCATAGTTGTAACCAGCATGGTATTATAAAGAAAGAAATATACGCTCCCTTGAAATGGTTTTTGGATTGACTTCAGAGTTAATGCTACATAGTTCTTGGTTGTGAAAGTCAATATCAAAAGGAAAACAGTTTACAAATTACGAAAAAAAGCTTTGGAAGCTTCAAAAGAAAGCAGATATATCAAATTCAAGAAAAAATGTATACATTAACAAAAGCATGCAAACAAACTACAATAATATCAAGAAAGCTTTAAACCATACAGTTCCCGTTTATTACCTTTCAAGCAATAATGCATACGAAGAAAGAGGCTTTGTCTGGACTTAACTGTCAAGGATCTTCGAGACAGTAAGTTATGCAGAAAACAATTAAAGCTAAATTGGGCTCTGTAGGGTTGTTCTTACAAAAGCACTGTTCAGACCTAATCAACACTCATGAAAGCTCTGCCTTTCTTTTCTCCTGTACTTTCTCATCAGCAGGAACAACATGCCACCTACCAAAGCATATAATGAGATCTAATACGAAAGGAGCATTAATTTGTTTTCATTTTTATGCTTCTATTAAAATCCCAAGTCAGCCTGTAAAGGTTTAAACAAAGCTTGTTTCAATTTCCTCTAGCCCTGTGCAGAATTCATTTAGTCCCTTTAACAATATTATCACTGTTAGAAATTTCTTGATTTTCTTACACTGTCATAGTTACAAATGCTCTCATATGGGAAGAAAATAGGTTGAGGGTGAATTTTCACTTTCTACATCATGTCTAGTTAAGACCACAAAATGAGTGACTGCTCACGATTAAAACATGTTAATCATAGGTGTAATGTGAGCAAATGAAGAGTTCCAAAAGAATTGATGTTATTCACACTCGTTTATCATGAAAATGTGACAAAGACATCTATTAGCAGGTGTTACCTTAAAACAGAAAATGCATTTTTATGTTAAAAAAACAATTTCTTTGATGGTGTATTTTACATTTCATAACGAAGCACTTATTTCTATCGGAGAATAGGAAAATGTGTAAATTAAATTTTTACATGAAATATGAGGGGGTTTGTAGAAGATGCTTTGATTTAGTTTTGAGATACTTGGCATGAACAATTGCTGATAACAAGGACACTAAGGATAATAACATCCCAGACTTAATCAGATGACTTAACCTTGTCAAAAATTCTCAGAATTTTCAATTTATCAAGGTTGAGAACCATGCCAGAAGTACTTCAGCTTAGAGCTGTGTGCAGAAAATCAGTTTTCTCCATTCCCATCCAGAATCAGAACATCAGAAAAGCTGATTTATCAAAAATCACAAACTAGAGGAGACCATTTGGTTTATTGAGCTTAACATCTGTTTCTCTATAGCTGATTCTACTGGGAGCAAACTCCCAAGAATCCTCCCTTGAAAATATACAATCTCCTGTAATCTAATCAACCATAACATGCACATTTTCATTAGGGGGAGGAAACCAAAGAGCACAGAGGAAACCTCTGTAGGGTACCCCATCCTGAAATGGAATGAAAGACCCTGGGGCTGTAAGGAAGTAGTTAACTACCATGCCACCCACAAAAAGATGAGACTCAGCCTTTTCTCTATTCCTCTTCAGCAAATGAAATGACAGTCAGAGCTAGCTTGTATTGCAGTAATCCAAAACATTTTATGCCACAATTGGTTTGCAGCTCAGACCTTCCAAAGATTTTTTTTAAAATTTATGAGCAGATCTCTGTTTCATTTCCCAAATAAACTTGAGTCAATGAGGTAAATATGAAACAACAATAACAGAAGAAAGCTCTTCTAATTTCTCATCTGTCCCTTAAGCCTCAGAAAAGCAGCTGAGATTGGCGAGTCCTTGTCCTAATGAGGATGAAAAACCACAAATGTGCCTTGTGTTCAGTCAATGGCAATAAATCTGAAATCCATAATAATTTGTATACCCGTTTCACAAACACCAGAGCATGTTTATATGACATTTATCTCATATCCATTGATTCTCTGTTTGCTTCTCCATCTGGCCTTCATAAACTTTTCAATTACATCTCTTGCACTGGGCTGAAGAGACATGTGTCATTCTCCAACATTACCCTTATTAGGAATGTCATTGCCATAATCTATTAAACAGTCCCAGGAGGATTTGGAATCATGCTTGTATATCAAGGCACAAATTCTTTTTTCAAGTGCTGCTGGGACAGTCTTCACTAAAAATGAACTAAAGTCAGTTTCGTTATACCAGATTAAAAAGCGAGGAAAGCAGCATCAAGCATTTAATCTGCATTTGGCACAAAGGCAGTGCACAATAAATATTTTTTATCAAATTATTATTTCTACTTTCTGCTTTCTTTAAAATTAATGCAAAATATTTAATAAAACCATCAGCATTAACATCACAAAATAAATTAAAAATAAACTTTACGATATGTTCTGTTGTTACTCATGCTTGCTATTGACTATGTGCCTCATATTACTAGAGATAGATTACGTACTTAAGCATCCGAAAGCCCAAATAAAACCAATTGACTTTAAAGTGAGCATTTTACCAATCTTCTACAAAAGGTCTTGATGTGCCAAACTACTTTTTTTTCATTTTCCTTCAATTGGGCATGAAGTCACCGTCAACTGTATCTACGTTATACTAACATAATCTATCTTTGAGCGCTCAATTTAAAATATGGATCTAGACCGTTTCATTCATTTTTGCCAAAAATATTTAAAGTATCTCACACTCCATGGACCATATTTTTTTTTCCCCATTGTACACATTTCAATACCAATAAATAAATGCCACACCTGCAGAATCAGCTGGAAAACCTGATTGCAGCATGTAGACAAAGATAAATGATCTGTGAAATGTGAACCACAGTGGTGTTATTTAGATTGTAATCCCATTTCCCATTATTATACTGTGTGGGCTCTTCCCCTCCTTTGGAAATCCTTATCCTTCCAAGGTGCTAATCTCTTTACAGCTCATTATATCTTCTTTGCCTTTGCTTATCACTATTCACCTGTGTCTACAGACAATACTCATCAGCTCTTGGTCACTTCCAAAGCTCACCTAATCTAGTTGTGATGATTAAGAAAAGATGTAATATGAAGCATTAAAGTACTTTGTATTTAATTGAAATTGATTGCTACTATTCCTTACATTTTGACAATTAGAATGGCAGTCTTAACTGAATTTAAGATCACTGTGGTAATATGGTTGCATTGCACAAGTGTGGACTGGGAGTTTCAAAAGCATACTATATTGCTCCATTCATTTGAAGAGATTATTTGGTTGCTTTGTGTAAACCACAGAAAAAATAAGGTTCATTGCCCAACAAATAAGTCGTAACATTAAGCAAATTTAGTTGTTTCTACTGGCCACTCCGAGTGATCTGTAGACCACTGGATTCCCTTGTGTTTCTTTATAAGAGCTCATGAATCATGGAGCACCTGCCTTTTCCTGGACAGGTGAATAAGAACAGATGTGACACAGCTGGAAATTGTTTATGTTGAGTCAGAGGTGTACAAAAAACATTAAACCTTTGTGAAAGGATATCATGGCAAATGATTTCTAGAGCTACTAATTTCTAGAGGTTTTCAGTGCTACAATATTTGAGCTGGATGCCTTATAACCTCTGCTTTGAACTTTGGATCCAAGAACACTTTCAATCTGCAAACAGATGGCCTTACTGTGGAAATACGCACAGACAAGAAATAACTGGTCAGTTCACCATCAGTTTTACAGGTGAAAACAATGCGTCATATTTCTTTGCTGTTTCAGCCTTATTTTTTTAAACACCAAGATTTAGCTTTATACCAATTCAAAACATTCCCATATTTGTAGATATTTAAAAAACAGGTTTCAGTTCAGAGTGCCTAAATGTCCTTCACTTTCAGAATAAGGTTGTGGTGGCATTGAATTGGCATCTGTGCTACTTTTTATTCTCCACGAACTTCTTTTAAAGAGAAATTCAATTGACAGAATTAAAAGTGATTTGCTGTTTTAGGATGCACAATTCATTCTATTTTCATAGGCTCCGCTCTTCTTTTTTGCCTTCTTTTATATAACTATGGTCATGGATTTTAGGTGCAGAAACAGTCATGGTCAAGTAATTCTATCAGCAAATTGCTTTGCAATTTGATTTTATTTATTGCCTCTGTTGTGCCTCAGTCATGTTCTCTCATGCATATCCACTAGGGTTTATCAGATGAATACCTGTTTGATTACTTTCTATGAAAAAACAGATTTTGTTCCTTTTTTTGTCTAATGTCATATATGCAGTGTGCAAACCCCTAGTTATAATTTTAGTTAGAACATACATAATCATTTATAAACATTTCTTGATATAAAGGAGTGCAGTGGATACACAGAGAATTAAATATCTTAATGAATCATTGTTGTTTTATTCCTTTGTGATCTTATGATTGATTAATTGTACTGTATTTTTACGATTTTGACTACAATGTTCGATTTCATTTAGTATGCTGTTAACCACAGAGTAAGGGTATGGAATGAATCATAAAGAAAATTAGAAAAATATGGGATCAAAAAATAGAAAGGTAATAATTTTAACACTTAGCTTATTCCAAGAATGAATAAACAAGACAAAGGCCTTCAATTAATTTTGACTGACCTTAAGATGCAACCACTTTCATTTTCTTTCAAAATGGATTTACAAAGTGAATTTAGCTGGAGCTAATAGCTTTATTAAATAAAGTTCCTATGTTGTATGTAAGAGAAAGGCAGTGGAAAAGCTATCCTTTGCCTTGGGTTCACTAAAAGTAGGTCATTCCTTCGTGGTAGAATCATGCTGCAAAGAAATACTGGAATTTTATTGAGAGAGAAGTGCTTTTTGTCCATTTGACAGCAGAGAACCAGTAAATGCTGAGAACTAAATGATGGGCCATCTGCTTAAAATATGGATATAGAAATTGAAGCTTTCCTAACAAATCTAAAAAAAATCTTTCTTTTTGTCTAAGATTTAGGCTTATCTGCTGAGGATTTTTATGCTAAGCCAGCTCCACAGTGCCATGCATTTGTCTGAAAATCATAATCCAGCGACTTATCTATCGCTATGTATTTTCAAAGAAAACAGCTGGCATGTTGGTTGTCTTTTTATATGTGTTTGGCTACTGAAAAATTCTAAAAATATGTCATTGACAAATTCACAATAGACATTTGCTATGCTCAGTCTGTAATTAACATATACACATTACTCTGTCTATGATAATCTGTCAAAAAAAACAAAACAATTTTCTAATTATTCTTAATATTATGGTATTACAGTATTGGAAATAGCAGCATTAATAATTCAGCTCACTCTAAATTTCTACTCTAAATATCCTCCTTTGTTCCTCACATAAGAGTCACCAAAATATATATTCAGGTATACCATTTTTATCTCTTATTTAACTAAAGTGCATTGATTGTTATATGCATATCTAGCTTAAGAAAACAGTAAACTGCACTGGCATATATTGGTCAACAATCTGAGGTAAGATGAACCAGATGCTTTAGTTTATTCCCATTATGATATACAGGGATTTAGGAGGAGATGTGAGAATCACTTTGCCATCTGTGATAAATTGACATTATGAAATGAAAAAAAAAAACTTTTTGAAGATACTGCCTAGTAACATCACATAGAGTTAGCCAGACTAAAACAACCAGTACCTTACATGCAAACAGAGTGAAAAGCTGAAACTCTCCTTATACTAAGACTAAGATAAAACTTCCTGGAAGGGAGGTAAAACAGACAGAAACACTTTCATATCCTTGCTCTTTAAAGAATTTAAGTGCCACACAAAACAAAATGGAAAAAAAAAATCACCTGTTCATCAACAGATAAAAAAATACACAGATAAAACCCTATTTATGATAACCCTCTCTCTAAATTCATTGGTAACAATCAGGAATACGAACAAAAGAATGAGATAACAGTATGACAATAAGTAAAAATAAGAGAGAAAAAAATATTTCATTGTCTCCTGGAGATTTATTTCTCAAGAGATACACTACATAAAATTCTACTTGTTCTTGTCTTGAATCAAGGATTTAGGATTGCAAATAAATCTCAGTGACTGCTTCCGTCAATACAATCCTCCATTCAACAGGTTTTATTCTTTCTGTCTAGTACATAAGACTAAGAATTTTTAAAAAGCCAGGCACCCACATATAACATTATATAACATATAACATTTAAATGTGTTAATTCCTTGAAATGCTTCTTTTAGAGGCTGCATTCCATTTGTAGAGTTAAAGACATGCTTCACAGAGCAGAGAATAAAAAAAAGATTATTTGTGAGGTTGAATTGTGGGCATGTTCAGAAAAGATCACACACTTTGTCGGAGAGCCTGGATCAACACATATTTATACCTGATTGTTTGCAGTTAAATACATTGTTTTTTTCTTTTTTCTGTCATTTAACAAGCTCTGAAAGAGCCTAATGGACTAACATTATCTGGATAAAGATTATCCTGAATATAGGCTAATCCTGATTAATTTAACAAAGAACACACTCTCTGTTTTCACTCTTAACAGTAATGGAATATTAATGATTACAATCTAGTCTGGGTAGTGCTTAGTATCTAATTATTTTGTGTGATATTGGACAGATTGAATTTTGAACTATAAAACTCAACATGAAATGCGTTGTGTCTGTTATTAAATGTATGTTTATTTATCTCTGTAAACCTAAGGGCGACAGTAAGAACACAAGAATGTGTATAAACTGTAGATGGTCATTTTGGCAGGTCTAGTGTATTTAGCTTTTAGCAATTAATGGGAACCAACAATCTCCAACAATGGAACCAACAATGGAACTATTGCTGGGAAGCTTGTTCTCGATTTTCATATTAGTAACATATGTAACACAAGCAATAAAATAAGGGAGACTTTCACTCTTAAAACCAATATAACAGAACACAGTACCTTAATAAACTTAATAAACGACTCAATAGAAACATCTACTGGAGTCCAGTTTACATAGACAGCCTGTAGTAACAAGCAGATTTCAGAAAACCATTTAATTAATTGAGTCCTCAGTGTGAAAATCATTTTTATTCTCTCCAATTAATCAAATCTCCTCAGTGTAAGTTAAAGCCTTCCGCATCAAAACCACTCTTTCAGCTTTAACTGAGGAAATATTGGAAATCCTCACAAGGACTCCAAAAGGGGCATGATCTTATAAACCTTCTGTTTACAAGTCATAAATCAAGTGGCAGTGTTTGCTATAGATGGTAACTTTCCCATTTCAGCGCAAAGGGCATTAAAACATATCTTTATCAAAACAAACACATTATGCTTTCTTACTTTGTAATGCTTTTTATTTTAAAATAAAATAGAAATTAAAAAAGGAAATACATTTTGTCTGTGGAAAGTTTTGTGACAAACGCTTCAAAATCAATGTGTCCAGCACAACCGTAAGGGTGTGATCATTAGATTGCTACTCAATGCCCTGCAGTGTCTAGACATCAAGGTTAAGGTTATTATAATTCAATATGGGTAAGCCTGGAATAGGGCCCTGCCAGTAGAAAAACAACAGGTTATGTAGCTTTAATCAGGTAAATGAAACTGTGGGCTTTCGATTTTTTTTTTCTTAAATCTAAGCATACCCACAGTATGCACATCAATGAAATGCTCACTCCTGTAAATCTTTTTATGATGATTACATTCTCAAAACAATTTACACAGTTTACACAGTGTTAGTGTAGCATGATGGGGGGACTATGGAAAATGGTTTAGTGCAAGCAAATCAGTATGCAGATTTAAAATAATATATGTGAATCTCGAAAACAAAGATAAAAGGTATCTCATGTGTTTCTTCTCAGAGGAACTGTTCCCTCTTCAGTGGGTGTAAAATGTGGTTCAGAAAAAGAAAAAGAGTCTTTTTTTCCATTCCTGAAATACTGTATATACCAAGGCACTTTTTCCTTGGAAGAATAAAATATTAAACCTGGATGTTCTTAACTGACTCCTGTATTAGGTTAAATTCCTTACTGTCAATAGTAAATATAATATAAGGTTTTGCATTTATAATATAAAATCAATTTGATCATTTTAGTACTTTCTAAAATTAGACTTCGCATCTTTCAATGTAAGAACAAATGATGAAAATTGTAAATAAACATAAAAAAATAATCCAATTGTGTTTTGCATGTTTCTTATGTAGTGACTTGCTCATGTGAATACTTTTAATTACAGCCAGTTGCTACATTTTATTGAACTCACCAAAGAATTAATTATCTTGGTTTGCCCCTGTTGCCTCATAAACTGCCTGAAACACATACAATTCTGTAGCATGCACCTCACCTGGACCTTTTTCTTCCAACTTGTATTGCAAAGTAAAAATGTTTCAAATTCTCTGCAGAGCAAGAATCTTTAGAAAATATTTCTGTCACGAGAGAAATACCCAAAGATATCTCATTTCAATACTGCTAAAGGAGATATTTACTGTATATCAGCCATTATCAATTAAGGTACAAAAAAACACAATTGTCTTATCTGATTTTTGAGCTAATTAAATGGTTAACAGCCAGCTGAATTATACTGGGCAGGGATATAGGCCAGGTACCAGTTAATATTTACCATCAACTACTGTAATGTTCACTGCCATATACAGTATTTAACATTCAATGTTTGCTGAGCTTTTTGTAGCTCCCTCTGATCCAGTATACTGGTGTAGAAGAAATTCCATGGGGAGCTGGGTGTGAGGTATGACAAGTAGAGCCTTCTTTCAGTTTGAAAAGTTGATGCAGAGGCAGTGAGAAGAGCTCAGCTTATCCAAGGACAAAAGGAGCACCAGCAGATTGTCTATTAAATATTGATATGCATATCTTCTATTAATGAAACATCCCCTTCAAGAGGGAAAGAAGTGGCGTTTGGTAAGCATCCCCTGTCTGACAAGCAGGCTCTTACAGAAGGTCAGGTCACATCATTGCGTTTTTGCTGCTTTCCTTGCAGTTTTAATGCACATGCTCTTAAAAGCTCACAGAGACAGGCAGGGGTTTCAATTAGCTGGATCCATCTAAAAAAAAAATTGAAATCATTCTCTTTGGTTTTCCACTTCCTTGCCCCAGAATGAACTTCGGCATTACATGGTGAATTGGTATTCGGAACATGAGTGCTCGAACTACAGGACCAACTTTAAGTATTTGAAAAGCCGTGAAGCAAACTGCCCTTTCTACCTTGCCATCGAAATGCTACAAAAATGACCCATCCATCCCATTTTTTGTATTATCCAGATGTTATTGAACGGTGTACCGAAATGTTACAGCACAAAATGTGTTTGAAGGAAGTGAGACAAACGGAAAGTGAGAAATGTTTCAGTGAACTGCTTGTTACACAGCTTGTTAGTGATGTTATTAAGCTGATATCCAGTAATTTCCGAATGCAGCAGCTGTGTTTGGTCAAGCCTTGGTAAACAGAAACCTTGACTAACCTTTTATTGCGCATTATATGGCACCCTGTGAACATCTTCATTGCTTTTGGAATATATGCTGAATGTGTTTTATAGAGGGAAGAGAATTTTACACTTACTAGTTATGTTCTTTTTCTAGTTCAATAGCTCTCCCAAAACTAAGGATGGATCATTTACAACATAAATGTCAAGACCCTGCAGGGGATTTTTCTGGTCACAGACTAAATGCATCTTTCTAGAAATGCATCTATATTAGCAGAGAGAGTACAGCTATAGGTCAGGGATAGAAAATGACTTACATTAAAAAGCCTTAACCTACCTGCCTAGGAACGCAGCTAACCTGACACTTAGCCATCAGGAAAGGGTGCATAGATGTAGTATTGTGACAGAACTTTTTTTCTTCTTGATCATTCTGTGCAATACATTCCCACAGAATGTTGTGGGAAATGGGATCCTTGAGCATATACGTCAGGGTAGTGAGCTATGACTGGAAGAGGAACGCAGACTTTTTATATATCAACTGAGCCATTAAACTGCTGTAGGCTAATTTTTACAAACACCTGCTGTCTCCAGTTTGCCATCAGTACATTACAGGAAACCAGAGCAAGACAAAGTTACTGAGATCCTGTGCAGCAGCAGTGTTTTATCCTCATAGTCTATTTCATTATCCTGTCTGGGAAAATCACAATATAATTTGATATTATGATACAGTTTTCGTGATGTTATTATATATCATAATGGAGGTGATAATGCAGACTGTGAATACAGCAGAGTGTGTCCTGGGTTTTGTATTTTAATTTACATTATAACATTTCCAAAATCCTTATTTTCAAATATTGTAAATATTGCAACTTTGTCATTTAGTTCTTAAAATAAATTGCACATTATATAACTTGCATGATTTGTGTGAGATCACAAAATTTCAGTGAAGTCGATTATACTGTATATAGGAGAGTGGGGCAGAATAAAGGTTTGCTTGAAGAAACCAAAAACATGAATGGACTTTCTTATTAGATGATGTGTAAGGCAAGGTAATCACCTTACTATAGTGTGCCAATTGTAACCTGGTCTGCAGATAAAGTAATAGAAAATAGGAGCCTTTTTTGATAGATGTCTCATTGTGCACCATGCACATTAAGTGGGGTACAGTGACATATTCTATTTCTGGTGCTTGAAAGCTCACAAATAAAAGGGCCAAATGTGACTTATGAAATGTTTAAATAGGAATACTTTTTCCCACATTATTATTTTGGCTTTTAAACAGTCCTGGTTAATAGATTATCTACGTGTTACACAAGCCTAAAATCCCACATTAATAAGAGGTGTATGCACTTCTTATTATTTAAAAGATATAAAAATCAAAACAGTAATTTCAATGAATGCATCAACCTCATCAAACACAGTAAGTGACAGATCTGTGCTTTGTGTGTGGAATGTAAGCAAAATGCTTTTGCTTTTTTTGAATAACATACAAATGTCAATTAATGACTGCCAATTGAACTGTATTTTACAACCTGGGCCCAAGTGTATATTTCTAATAAGATCTGAGATACAGTATGACACCCCTTCACACTGTAACCCACTGACCTGTATTCATTATGGCAAGTCTGTGCAGGGAATCTGAACAGGGAACTCTTTAATTCGTGGGGGAAACAAACGTACTGGGCTTTGCAAGAAACTACAAGCATATTTCAGGTAAATATGACTGACCTCCCCTGGAATAGCATTGGAATAGCACAATGAAAAACTACATCAATTACAAACAATGCCCTAATAAGCCATGTTTCTGACCTAACTGCTTGCAGCAGATCCAAAACAGATAATGTGAAAGGTCATATAATTTCAATTTGCACACACAATGTCAATCCCTGTAACATATGTTCAAAGAGAATCGTGTTGTTTTTCTAATTTTGGACATCTGATATTTAGAATGTAGAATAACTGCTGATTTCAGCATAATAAAGAAATAGTGGTTTCCTCTTTTAGATTTTCTTATTAATATACTGCTAGCAATATGCCACGTACATTGTTAATTGATTGGCTCCTACTACGTAATGTAAGATCGCCCTCTGGTGGTGTTGTGATGGAATTGAATTGATACCACGAAGTATACATAATTTCCTAAGTGTACTGCTCTACTTTATGTTTCTTGAAAAATACTTCTCATGAAAACAAAAGAAACTAATGAATTAAATTAGTTTAAGTAAAAAAAAACTACCAAAGTGTATTGTTTTGGGATTAATATATAAAGGATAGGTTGAAAATGACACCATTCTTTGCTTTAGTAAAAGAACATGTTTTATTTTGGAGCATACATTGTACCACACTATATTGTTAACCAAGTATCATCACATCTGTTTACCTCTATGTAGAGTTTGGTGTTAAACACAAATAGGAGGCAGGTGATTAAATACCTTCCAGATAAAATGGACAAAAAGTAGAAGAAAATATGTTTTATACCTTTCCATTTGGACCAAAGAAACAGGGCATGGTATTGAAGTAGAATACTGAAATAACATTCTGTACACAAGCAGCAACAAATACCAAGTATGCTTGACAGAAATATTTAATGGGTTACATTTCTGGTCTCCATTATTAAAATAAGAAGGTGGATATTTTGCTCCTACTCAGATAAAGCAAATCAATTAAAAATATCCCTGTCACTGTGAATATTCATACATTTGTTCAAGTTACACAATTAGAGATGTATATATGAAACCTGGGAGCCTATTTGTCAAAATGTTTGAAGCTGTATGAGCTATACTGTCTTACAAAATCAGATCAAAAGTAGCCAAAGTCAATTACAGCTACTACTGTATGTCATTCCTTTTGTCTGTGTGCACAGAGGTAACACCAGTTCACTCGAGTTTAGCTGTAGAGTGAGGCAAAGTTGTTAATGGAGAGTGATGACAATTTTAAAATGATTTTGACTGGCTGTAGGACAAGGCCTAGTTCTTCGAATTTTAAATGCATTTTATGCAGAAGCAAACCTTTACTTGGGGAATGTTTAACAAGAAAGTTTAGTATTATCAGCTAGCATTTAGCTACCAGACACATACATTTATGTCAAGCTCATTTCACCAAAAACTTTCAGACAAAGCAAGAAATATTTGCTTTAAATAATCACTTGAAATACTTGGAAAGTTCAATGTAAGAACATTGTAATGTGGGAACAACATACAAATATATACACATTGAGCCCATTTGTTTTTTTTTTTAAGATGAAAGCATAAGAAAAGAGGAGAAATTATTGTTCCCAATTTGCTTTTCTTTAGAGGAACTGTAATAAACATTCTAAAGTTTGTGATAATTTGTTCCATTGTTTGTATCAAATCCACAGGATTTCCTTTAATTAGTTTAAATACAGTAAGTCTTCACTGGTAATAATTTTTAAGGATAAATCTTTTTACTTTTATTCTGTAAGTAGGTATATCTTCAGTTTGTTCTGAAAGCCACATGTAATTGTTCATAGATTTTCTTCAATACACATTGAAAAGGCAGATTTGTCTTCCTGTTCTTAGGTATTGGTGCAGTGTCTGGTTGGTACAGAGAGAAACGGAAAGGTCAGACAAGCCTAGAGGTGATTCAGAAAAGCTGAACAAGTATCATGTGAATTACACTTGGTCCGTGACCTTTCGAACAATCAGAGTTACCATTCCCTGTTAGCTCTTCTAATTCAGAGATTTTCTTAAGCCATGAGAGCTCTTGTGCTATAAAACACAGATAATGTCATTCATGAAAGACATATCAGTTGCTTTCTCTTGAGCCCAGTAAGACCTCAATGCAAGAGAAAAACAAGTTGAAGCCTACCAACGACTGACAAGAAAGGGACAAGATGTTAGACTTCTTTTAAAAAATTAGTTTCACAGATGATTTAAAATATAAATAAAATATAAAAATATATAATATAAAAAATATAAACAAAGTAAATCTTGTAAGTATAAATCGTGTAAGGAAAGGATATCTTTTTTTTTAAGTCTGTACTGCTGGAAACAGTTTTTATTTCAGCAAATACTCCACATTTTAGTGGAACAAATAACTGATAACATTTGCAGGCTCAATGTATAGTATATCATCTAATTTTATTACACACAACACAAAGCATTGCCCATTTATTCTTAGCACTATTTAAACCATAAACATCTTTCTTTTTATTTCTAAATCAAAGTTTTAGCTCAGGGCTGACCAATCCTGGTGCTGAAGGGTAGGTAGGACTGTAGATTTTCCAGGTGTATTTAAAGCACCAACACCTGAAGAGATTGAAGAAGCTGACAAATGAGTCCAATTAAGACAATAACAAGCTGATTAAGGTCGTTCAAAGCCCAGCTGGACTGAAAACCTATAAACACACCAGCCCTCTAGGACCAGGATGGGGAGCCCTGCTTTAACCTTTACGTTTCATAATTTAGAAATAAAAGCTGGGCAGACCATCAACTCTCTTGATACTATGTAACTTAAAATTTTAAACCAAGACCAGCCGTTCAATGCTTTCACCAAGCTGGTGTACAAGAGTTCAGAGCAAAAAGGTTTATTCTATGATAAGCTTTTAAGCCTGGTGCTTTCATTGTGTTTATTGTATTCACAAGACTTGTCACCTTTATGTATTACAAACACTTGAGCATTCTTATCTTTTATTTATAGGCATTTCAGGTCTTTTCATAGAAACTGAACAACCTCCACTCTGTCTCTATGTTTCTTCCTGACCTTTTCCTCCTGTCTTGACATGGTATTATGAACACCCATGCCATACACAACACTACCTATATTAGCTCAAGATCATGTGGGCCATTGCTATGGCTTTATGCAGACTATTTCTTCTGAGCTGTCAGACCTGTATTCATTCCATATCCATGCTGAAAGGCAGACGGAGAGACAGACAAAGACAGGCAGTAGTCATCAGGTCAGAGTGAAATCGTCCCCAAAACACAAATGTTTGTATTCAAAGTCAAAAAAGCAATTCTCTCAGCAAATCGTCTAATAAATTTCCAGTCATGACCCATCCTGCTTCCAAAAACATTTACGAGACGACAAGGCTTTGGTGCGAATTGAGTGTCGGTTCAAACACCTGCTCTCTTTTTTTTCCCCCGCTGAAGTAGGGATTATAACACATGGCAATCTGGTCACACAGTAATCCAAATACTGCAATTAATAGCTAAGTAATGTAACCACATTTTTCTTTGGTTAATGAAAAAAAACAAAATCCCTGTCTCTTAGAACTTAAAAATCTACCCTGCCTTTCAAGCTTTTCCTAGTGTGATGTATTCCTACAGTATGTATTCTTAGGCATATTTTTAATTTATCCTTAAATCTGATTAGGTAGTCGTTAAAAATGAAAAGTGCACTTAATGTGGTTTGAAATGCCACAGGAGATGAAAACTGGTAGGTTTAAGTGCACTCAAGTTTGTCGTCAGCTTTCCAGTAGCTCAGATAAGTACCCACGGGAAACCCTCACTTTCAACTCACATGGGCATTGGGAAGCACTGTCCCTTTAGAAATCAATACAACATTGTTTCCCCCTGAGTACGTTCACTTTTCTCTTGCAAAATTTGCTTCCTTAAGCTTTATTTTGCTATGACTAAAGCTTGCCATTTTTTCAATAATAGTGCAGCATGGGAGGCGAAAGCAGTGTGTGACAGGATCAAACCAGGATCACCAGCACTGCAGGCAGGCTTGTTACTGCGTTTCTAAGAGGTCTGGCCCGCCTGGCAAGGAGATAATAAGCTGCTACATGACTCTTACCTCTCTGGAACTATACCAGGGATGTGCATGCTGCTCTGTTCCCTGCTGAACTGCATTATACCTCCTTATTGGCATGGGCTTCCTCCTGCCATTGATGTCCTGTTTAAAAGAAGGTTTTCTGGGAATTGAACTTGTATCGCTGGTGTCATGGGCAAATCTGTTGCTGTGATTCCCAAAGGTCAGGATTACCCGGCATCTTGTTTTTGCTTTTCAAGACTTTTACCAAGTGAGGGCAATGATAAAATCAGAATAACTTAAAAGTCACTGAGAAACATTTCATTTTCTGGTAGAGGCATAGTTGTTAAGCTCAACTTAAATATTCAATCCATCCATATTTTGTTATTCAGTCAGCTTTCATACCTCAACAAATTAAATGTATACTGGACCCTTCTATTATTTCATAGCCAGGGTAAATGAGTAAAAATGTTTGCCTATGTACAAAAAAAGAAAAATACCTACCTACCTGCTAATATGTTATATAAATATATTTAGGTTATAAGAGTGTGGAACAAGCTACCCACTCATGAGGTTGAAGCTGACACCTTAGCTCCATTCAAGAAATGGATGGATACCCTAATTCCCAGATGGGATAGATCTTCTTGTGTGTAGCCTTTTTTAAAGTTCTTATTAATTAAACCTAGTTCTGGACAAAATCAACATTCTTTCCACCAGGGATCTTCATCAATCAGTATGTTCAGTCTGTGTGTCAAATGAATTCAGCCTACAATGTTATATATATATATTCAACTGAAATAATTATTGCAGAGACACATAATGGTTTAGTAATTGCTTTTTAAGGCTGTCATGGTGCTCACAAATATTGCACATTCTCAACTACAGTTTTTTTTTCCATTGCTTTGAATGTGCAGACAATTAGACATGTTTATCTCTGTCTGGGGAAGATTGTTTGCAGCTGAAATGTTTCCACTCAACAAGGCTGTAATTCTATGAGCAATAAAAAATATTTTGTTGGTACACTTTTAAATTACTTTTCACCTTTGAATAAGGAATGCTTTTGGGACACAGAAACATAAAACCTGTCGTTTGCAAATAGATCAGAGTGGCACGGAGTGTTTGGAATACAGAGCAGTACAAAAAAGGAGGTTAAAGGATATTAAAACAAATTTCAGATTCAGACACGAAAAATAATATGTGACTCAAAACTAATATGACATGGATGGATAGATGGATGTTTGTTTATTATGCCTTCCAGCTAGTTGGGGCCAATAAAATGACATACATATTAATATTTGTTTTACAGACGTCTAAAACGTAGCCATGATTTGTGTGAGAAAATAGTCAACACCTTTTTGTTTACCACTGTCTTCACAGGCCCTTGAATCACACTGCGTTTAATTATATTATTAAACAGAAGAAAAGAGTAGTTTAGGTTTCAGCACTTAACAGAAACTATCCCTGTACTCTTCTACCGTGGGAGAGTTTAAAGCACATGTACTGCCTACCAGAGTCACTAAACTAGCATATACCAAGCTAATGCTTATTAGCTTATACGCTAATACACGGATCTTAAACAAACAAATGCATAGTTCATAATATTCAGCTCATAATATCCGTATGTAAAGTAAAATAATTAATTTTCCTGTGGATTGCATACACAGTAATGCTTAAAATTAAACCTACCTCGCAATCGACTAATCATGTCTATGTGACCACGTGGTGCGGAAGTACTTCATAGACGCAGACTCACGTTGTGGAGTGGAGTTGAGTTTAAATTTCAATGCAGAAAGCATAACGAGAAGCACATCAGAATGGAATGTAAGTCTGGCTAATTTTGTAAAGAAAAACACGTTTAAACCCTGATCACTAGGTGTAAAAGCTATTTCTGTAATCACACACTGTTTCTAGCTTCATCGAAAAAAATAGTTTTCTTCTCGTCACTCACCTTTTCAAGCTTCAATAAAGTATTCGTGTTTTGCAAACAAAAATTGGATATTAATAAATGTACTTAAGTTTACATGTACAAACGGTTGAAAGCCTATTTGTTTTCAAACTTGAAAAAATGTCAAGGTACGGTTTAGAGTTGAAACAGTCATATCAAACCCTTCCGTGCTTTTCATTTGTCCAGCTCGTATTTCTATGCAAATATCAAACGGGTTGTGAAGGTGTGCAAAGATATTCAAGTTATTCTTCAATTTTTTTATTGTTTTTGTATTATTTTGTATTATTTTTGTAGGTAGTGTTCAGTCTGCTCTACCAGCTAAACAGGCTGCAATTCTGGGCATCCAGGTAAATTTATTATTTTCAGACGTGCTGTCCTTTGCTGCCCTCTGCAGTTTTTGTGTACCAAAAAGTGGAGACTTCACACTTTTAAGCTGTTTTGCAACAGGGTGGGGTTTGTGCTTTTAGAAATTGAAAATCTGATCTTTTGAGTGTTTTGTTCTGTTCTCCAGAACATTGGCAGATTCAAGATTAAACGTTTTCTCTCATTTCCATTCTGCTTTACATATGAATTCCACTTGTGAGTTACTACTACAAATCTCTGAATTAATTTAGATTAAAGGAAGGCATTGCTTCCAATAGGGAGGAAGCGCTGAAGTGATTTGTCTCGTTCACTGCAGCAATAAAAACATTTTCTGCTTGTCTTCATAACAGTCCCAAGATGCCAATCAAGCAGAAGCTTTCACAAACGCATTTCTGAAGAGGAGCATGCCAAGGCTCAAAGAAGAGGAAATCCAGCAGTTTTTGGTTCGCAAGGCAGTGGTACTTGAGCATGCCTTCAAGAGAGTTCAGAAGAAAAAGAGGAAGAAAGCAAAAGGCCTAAATGCCAAGCAGAGGAGGGAAATGAAAGTATTTGAGCTGAAACCCGAGCAGCAGAAGTCAGTGCAATTACAGTTTATTATTTTTATTCAGTAATGTGTGAAATGGTAGAGTGAAACTCTTCATTTTGTTTTTTAATTTGAATGCAGAACACTTTGCTTTAATGAAATGGGAAAAGGGGGCATATCTTCCATCTGTTTGTATTAACTTTTATTAATCCTATTTAGAGAGGTGGGGAGCTGTGTCAGTATGCGAGCCGCAAAGGAGGAAGTAGAGGTTAATTGTACACTGACATGTATACAGAGTAAAAAAGATACAGGGTTTTAGTATGAACACCTAAAGAAAGCTCCACAGCCTTCCTTCATATTTTAGTGTGGAATTAACATCTTTTTGTTTGGTACAATTTATAAGGTATGATAGAAGTGCAGTAAATGGATTAAATGTGAATTACAATTAATTTTTGGAGTAAGGCTATAGAACAGGTCACCTGTTGACTCTAGAGATGGAAGGATGTCTTTTATTAAAGTTGTTTTGCCAGGTATGAACTCTTCTTGCCACTACATGAATTGTGGAAGCAGTACATGCGTGATCTTTGTAATGGACTCAGACCAGAAAGGTATGACTGCATGCTTAATTTTAAAAAGCTGTCAAAACAATAAACCATAATGCAATCAACAGCTGTCCTATGTTTGTTAAGGGTGGAAGTAAGCAGATTTTGGCATTAGCTCACTAGCAAAACAATAAAAACAACTTCTTAATTTGACAATGTTAACACATAGACAGGTACAACAGGTTTAAGCTTTCATTATCAGAGAGTCACCTTCTCTAAACTCCTTCAAATCCAGACTCAAAACTTTCTTTAGAAGAGCCTTTACTTAACTGGTTCCATTCTTCACTCCTCTGCTTTTCTTAGTACCACCATCCACGGTCTCCTCTGCATATTGTAATTGTGTTTTATCTTGTGTATTCTTTTTATTTATTGTTGTTGTTATTCTGTAAAGTGTTATAATTGTATGATTGATACATTATGTTTTCTAATATTTATATTTTTAATATTTCCCTGGGTCATGTTAAACTGTAAATCATTGACAAGAAGGAGAAATCTGTTACGATTTGATAACTAGTACCACAGTGAGCACTTCAGGGAACTCTTTATTTGCTTCTTTAGGATGATTCCTGAAGATCATTATGGAAAATATATTCAGTTTTCCTAGTATGATAATTCTTTCTCATCATTTCTTTATAATTTATATCAAGATGTCACAAATTGTGGCTTAAAACACTAGTATTTTAAGACCATAACTGATACAAGGCAGGTTCTTCTATTTCACCCTTTGTCCTATTAGTTCCTTTAAAACGTTTTACCATTCAGAATGGATAAAGCAAATGCACTGTATAAATGAAATTCTGTCTTGCAGTTAAATCAGGTTTTTCTACCACTTTTAATTTAATCTTAGCAACCCTCAGATGATCCAGAATAAGCTATTGAAGGCAGATTTCCATGGTGCTATTATAACAGGTAATTGTGTTGTTCTTTTTCTTTAATCTGACATAAAGATACATAGAATTCTTTAAGCAAAATAAGTACTGTACATTCTAGTTTTAATTTTTCTCATCAAAGCTTCCAATCAAAACAATAGCCTTAATAATCTTTTTTGGAAGTTGTGAATAAATATCTTCTTTTTTTTCCAGTAGTCAAATCTAAGTGTCCTTCTTATGTGGGCACTACAGGAATTCTTTTACAAGAGATGAAGCATGTGTTCAAAATTATCACAGAAGAGGACAGGCTGAAAGGTGTGCATCAATTATCCATCAATCTAAATAATGTATGTTTTAATGCTTTGTTCAGAATTTATGTTGTAAAGTAATTTCTGTTTTTTTGTCTTTTTTTTTCCTCCCTACAGTTATCCCAAAGCGCAACAGTGTCTTTAGTGTGGAAATTGATGGATTCATTTCCTATATCTATGGCAGCAAGTTTCAGCTCAGATCAAGCGAGCGCTCAGCTAAGAAATTTAAAGTGAAAGGAACCATAGACCTTTAATTGAGAGCCAATGTAGCTGAAGCAGCCTCTTAGGAAATGTCACCAGTTGCTCCACTGAGACTAATGGAAAGAGATTTGCAGCTGCCAGGCAAGATATGAAAGAAATTCAGCTTCTCGGAAAAGGCTATTGATTAGCTTGTCTCTGGAGAAACATCTTTTTTTAATGGCAGTCAGTTACTTTATGCTTTTAATTTCCACAGTTTAATGCTAATCTGATTACATCTAGCAACAATGCACTGGCAAAAAGGCAATGTTTCTCAGACCATTTAAATTAACTCAGTTTCTTTCATAATGTACAGTCTCAAGAATTTTGAACTAAACGTGAACTGCTTATTACTAGTGCTGCAGGCCACAGAAGCCTGACACTTAGTACAGGATTAATTTTTAATATGCGCTTTTTAAATGTTAAACTCCTTAAGGATGGTAGTATATGTCAAAACTCTGTTGGAAGACATACTGTCTAGGTAACTATATCAGAGCTTTTTAATTGAGTTCTGTCAGTGAATGCTGGCAAAAAGTGTAGGAAATCTTTCTGTACAAGATGTCCTTTACTGCAGTGGTGACTTTCAAACAGAAAACACAGATGTATTCTAATTGTAAATCAAAAGAAATGAAGTGTTTGAGAAACCGTGCTATGGAAAAGGTTGTTTTCATTATTGAATGCGTATAATAAATCAGTTTATTATGAAGGAAATAAAGTGATTTTACTTTGCATTGTTATTTAAATTAGTCTTGGAAACAAGGATGATGGATTTTGGGAAGCGTAGTGGTTAGCACTGCTGTCTCAACGCTGGGGCCCTAGTCTTCTAAACTCATTGTAATTATTCCTACTCATTGTCCATTGTGTCCAAGCTTCACTGATTAAAAATAGACCTTTGTGTCATATTTCTTTGTGTTTACCAGTATGTAAAATTGCCTGGAGTTAATTATGCATATAAGTCAAATTTTTGTATTCTTGAAGAATACAAGGAATATATTAAAATATGTTAAAATATGTTTTTTTTATCTTCTTCTCCTTCAATGTTCATAAGTTCTTACAGTACTGCAAGAACCTTCTTTTCAACTGAACTGTGCTGAAATGCTTCTGTCCACCAGGTGGCATGTGGCCGTAGCATGTCTCCTTTTTTCTCTTGTTCTACCGCATGGCTTTGTCATGCAGTGGCTGCTAGAGTATTCAGTTTTTTATTCTCTACTGTTGACTGGTGGATCAGTAGCTCTTATGTACAAATAGACCAGAGCTCATAATGTTTTTTAACATCAATTGCTTTATAAAATGAAAAGCAAATGATTACAAATATTATCTTTGCAATATATATACAAAAATGAAGTACTGTATAACAGCTTACGTATTAATATTTTGAAGACCAAAATACAGTCCACAATGATTAGCATTGCTACTTGTTAACCAGAGAAACCCTACCCTGGAGAAAGCAGGGCTGGAGCCCTGGGTTCAATTCCAGAACTGGGGTGCTATCTGTGTGGAGTTTGTATATTCGCCCCCTGTTCAGCTGGTTTCCTCCGGATACTCTGGTTTCCTTCCACAGTCCAAAGACATACTGGTAGGTTAATCAGCTTCTGAGAAAACTGGTCCTGGAGTGTGTTTGTGTCTGTCTGCCCTGTGACTGACTAGGGTCGCAGTCCACCATGGATGGACTATGAAGATCCTGTACCATAGGGGTTCTCTTATGTGAAGTGAACTGAGAATGCAAGTCTCTACATGGGATGGGACAGTTGTTATTTTAGGTCACTGGTTTAATTTTTGTAGCACTTCTGACATGAATAAAAGTACTATTATGAGTTAACTTTACATAAGCTCATAGACTGTTACATCATTTCATTCTGTTCATTTCAGCTAGCTATAGAACATATAAACAAATATTTAGTTTGAAAGTTTGGTTAAGGTTGAATGAGCTACTTCAGTTACTTCATTACAAAGACAGGAGCATGTACAAATTATGTATTGCTGAAGATGAAAGAATGGAATCTGAATGGGTGGAGATCTCACTGCTGGGAAAGATCTAAGCCAAACCCACTAAGATCATAATAGTATCAGGTGTTTCCTAAAGTGGACCAAAGGGCAAAGGCTTAAGAATCATGTGATTTACTCTACTTAGTTAATGTTCGCTATGAACAAATTTCAGAATAAACATAAAATAGTTTGCATTTACTCTAAACAACATAACTCAAATAAAAACCCAAATGGCTTTTCTACCTCATACCTCAAATAAAAAGTTGTACCTGAAAGTTCGACTATAAAAATAATGTTTTGATTAATCCTTTTCAATCCCAAGCTTTCTGGAACTCCTTTACAAAAAGGTTAGCTATAAAGAACTAGACCAATCAAATCCTTATTTGCAAAGTTGCTTCCAAGAAAAAAAAGTGTTTTTTCATCACATAACATGGCACCCAGTAATAATGCTTACTCAATGTAACATTTTCTAGGTATCCTGAGTATTTCCATAATTAACTTCGAGTGAGGGAACATTGCAAAATAAAGCCATGTTACTTCACTGAGTCACAAAAACAGGAAATCTGGTGCAATCTGAGCAATTCTTTGTTTCTTGTAACCCTCAAGAATAATGAATTGAAGATCCATTGATGAAGATCTTATTCAGTCCAGATGAGTCAAGAAACTATTGCAAAGTATTACCAAGGAACTATTATTTACTAAGTCTTCTTTCCTTTTTGATTATTTATTATAAGCAGTTAATCAGACCCTAAAGTATTATAATTCTGTTATAGCATAGTATTCTTTATACTATACTAACAGCAGTATTCTCTCTTACAGAGCTGTACAATTAAATTAAAAAGCAGACAATTAGCTTGTAAAGAGTGAAAACAATAATAAAATTCCTACCTGCAAACAATCTTTATATTGTTCAACAATGCTTTTAGGCAGAAAGGACATAAGGGCTCTCTTAGTCTTTATACCACGGAACTGGTACCTCATCCTAGAGGGTAGGAGAGTATATTCTAAAAAGAGTGGATGAGAGGCGCAATCTAAGTTTCTATGTGAAAGATTAATAATATAATTAAAAATGTCACTCTGTTAGACATGTTATTGAGTCCAAGGATGTGCCAGTAATCTTGCCACCAGTCCTGATCACTTTTTCCAACTTGTTTTTGATCTGCAAGGACAAGACGCCTCTTCAGCACTGAATACAAACTTTTAGAACTCTCTGAATACAACTCTTATAAGAAAGTGTCAGCAATGTGCTGTCTACATTAAAACGTTTTCCCTTCGTTAAAAAATACAACTTTTGTTGCATCTTCAAATACCTTGCCTCCATATTGGCTGTCCAAGTCAATTTACAATCACTAATAGTGCTGAGGTACTTATATTCATTTACTCTTTCAGTATCAGTTCCATTCGGAGTTACAGGGATCATAGGAATAGACCATTTCTTTCTCTATTATCTAAATTCTTTCTTAATCAAATTATTTTTCCTTTGTATTTTGTGTTTAAAAACAGCGAATTATCATGACATGAACATCTCTTGTTTTTTACAGTACAATTAGTATAATATCAGTGATTCTAATAAAAGTATTGCTGGCTCACAGTGCTGGGGGTCCTGGTTCAATTTTGCACCAGGGGTGCTACAGTATCTCTATGGAGCTTATACTGTATGTCCACCCAAAGTTTAAATACACTATTTAATATCTCTCTTGGCCTTTCTACCATACATTTCTACCAGTGTTCCTGTTCATGTTTTAATTGATTTATACGGTTTTTCGCTTTCTCTTTATATTATCCAATTTCATCTGTTGGCTATTGCTTTCTGATTTACTTATGACTGATTTCTGATCTCATTTCCTTACTCTGGGGATAAATCTATATACGAATTAAATTATATTTTTGCCATCCTATCCCATTTTACTTCTCTTTAACTCTCTGTCAGGCTTTATCCTGGACTCAGAACAGTCCAGTTCTTAGTCCAGTACTGTTTCAATATACTGTATTTAAAAGTATAAAATGTTATGACCGAAGTTCATGGTTCTCTCACCTTGCTTTCCTTCACTATGTCTTCACTGTTTGAAAAGATTAGCTCAATCCAGGCATTTTCTTAAGCAGGTGTTCTGATAAACTGATACAAATATAATTTGCTTTTCAACATTCAGATTTAAGTAATAATCCAGTTCATTATAGTCTTGCTTTATGAAGACTGTTGACAAGATTTCCTTTTGAATGTTTTTTTAAAGCTATTCATAGGACCTAAAAAGTACCTTGACAAAAAGGTGATTTTATCTCCTCAATTTTATAATAACTGATATATGTGCATTTTCATTTAATCCAATCTGAATACTGTAATCAGTAAATATACCCAGATTGTAAAACCCCTTATTTTCCCTGGCTGTTCGTGACTTTGACCGAGACATTGAGCCTTATCAGTCAACAACATAGCATATGAATCTTGAATAGCTTGTTCAGCAAGTCACATTTTTTCTACTTGGAAAAAACATCCCTCAGAATAACCGTGCTCCAGTCTGCGACCTTCTGAAAAACAAGGAAGTAAACTATCTTTATTCTTATATGCCCAGGTGCCAGCAAAGCCCCAGTGTATGTCGTTTTCTGAAATAAATACCAAGAGCATTATTTTTAACTTGTACATGGGTCAGTCCTTGAACTAGATAAATGAGAGGTACTGTATTAATGAATGTGGTGTGTGAGTATGATGGCATACCCAGGCAATTCCTGCATGTCTTTCTTTGTCTTATCTCATGTCTCTTGTTTTAAAATGCTGTTTTGAGAATTTCTGTTGCTATATCTGTGTGTTTGTGTGCTTCCTAACACCTTGTGTTTTCATGGGATCCATATTTCCTGCAGAATCTTTTAGTGGTGAGGGGAAGTCCGAGACACTTCAATACGGATGGGGTGGGAGGCAGGGCTCAGAGCTTGTGAGTTCTCCCCCTAGCAAGGAATGGCAGTCCTAGACAATCAGATCTAGAATACCCCGGGAAAACCCATGAAAACATGGGAAGAATGCAGACACTCCACTCAGATATACACCTGCAGCCACATTAGCACCCAGTACAATATTAACTATCTGTCCATCCATTTTTTAACCTGCTTCTTCGAATGCAGGGTCACTGGGGAGCTGGAGGCTCTCCCTGCAAGCAACAGGCACAAGGCAGGGTACACCTTGGATAGCAAGCCAGTCCATCGCAGGGCAGACACACAAACACAGACACACACTCACACAAGGGCAATTTTCCCAGAGGCTAATTAACCTAGTTTGTTATCATCTAATAACCTATCAGTATGTTTTTGGACTATAGGGGGAAACCAGAGCACCCAGAGGAAACACACACGAACACAGGGCTCCAGTGCTGTGAGACAGCAATGCTAACCACTGCAACACTAAGCCGCCCCGAATTAACTATGTCAAGTTAAATAAAATAGTTTCTGAAAACCACAACTGGGTTATAATACTTCCTGCTGTGTCTGAGAATAAAGGAAACTATGACAAAAAGAATTACCACGTCCTCACTATTTACAGAATATTAGACATTTTGTTTTCTTCCTTACTACAGGGAACATAAATAAAATGCAAAAATTTTCAGTCAAATCAAAATAAATTACAAAATTGATTCACGTGGTGGGAATAGCAGCTTGGAATATAACAGGAGGAGATTATACCTCGCTGGAAATACCTATTTAATGCAACTTAAATTATGATATTAAAAAAAAACACAGGCACATAGATGTAAAACTGAGAACTAAAGTAGCACCTCTCATGCCAAATGACATCTGGAGAAATCAGAATCACTGTCTTGTACTATAACTGAACTCATTAAAACGGAATACCAAGTGGAACAATCATGAATAGAGTGTACTTTATCTGTCCTGTAGAAATCATTCTTTTAATCATACATCAATTGGGCAGCAAATACACTAGGGTGGGAACCATGCTACCCATCTCTTTCCTGTAAATGACACTTTGAGCTTGACATGATCTCTGCTTTCTTTATAGAAGATAAATTGTGTCACCATATACACACAGATTACAAACAGATGCAGTGAGAGGCAGGCGGAAAGGACTAATCATACTCACCCCTCCTGACTAAACTAATCCAAAATATATTAACAGCATTCAAATTTAAAGCAGTACTGTGACACGTGTTTGCCTGACTTGTACTTTACTAGCAGCTTCTGCAACCATGTTTCCGCCCTACGGGATCTACTTTGCCTTTCATTCTCCACCCTAATCATACTTTTGACCTTACTGATAACCACATAAAACGATCACACTCAAGAAGGAAATAAGAGTTTACATGACAGTAAGTGTAGGTGTAAATGTGGTTTTTGTCTGCTTCATGGAGTCTTGGGAGTCTTTGATGATTGGCCTCTAGTTATAACAACCATGTTAACTGTGGTCTTTTTTTTAAATAAAAAGCCAGTTTGGCCTAAAAAGACAAAGCATTATGACATTCTATGGTAAGGGCACCCTGGTTTCCTTACATTGTGCATATTATCACCTCACATCAATAAAACTTTTATGAAACATGTATTTTACCTATGTATGGGTACAATTACAAAGTACTGTACATCAGAGGGTTAACTGCAAGCACATGTTCTGTTCTCTGATTCTCATATCTATCGCTAATACTAGACTTTGGCATTGAAACAATACTGCCATTTCAATGAGGGGACATGCAACACTGTCATGCTGTCTTGAGTTTACAGCTTAAATTATTAATGGAATCCCTAGACATACTGAATACAAACTATTTTAGAACACAACTGCTGTAAGAAAATAAAAAAATTCTGTATCTTTATCACATCTCTATAAGAAACATTGTATTCACATTCTCAAAAATATCAATTAAAGACATTCATAAATAGCCTAGTGCTTTTTAATCCTTTTTTCGCATTTCATAATGAGGGAATTCAATCATAATTAAATGGAGCTGCATAACATTAAACAGATATTTGCTTTGAGCTTCACATCCTTGTTTTTCTTTTTAAAAATTGACTTATTTTCATGTCCTAAAGGGATCTAAAACAGCTCCTCTACTGTCTCCCCTGCCTACTAAAATTAATTCATCTGTCTGTGGGTTTAAAATGGATGTAAACGAGTATCTGCAGACTTTTTCAAAATGCAAAAATATGAAAATGGTGCGGACGTTATTTTTATTTAATTTGTTGAAACGTTTTTCATAATTTGAATTTATTTTGTAACATATACCCCTGACGATGTTTTTGTCTTTAAATGTTATATGTACTCTTGTTTGTATTGTAAGTTTTGTTATTATTTATGCATAAATAAAAAAAATAAAAAACAATCAGTGGGATAAAATGAGTCCAGTAACATTTTAATTCTACAGACTTAGTGGGAAATAAGAACTTAAGGGGAATTCTATATGACAGCTTTTGTATGTTTCATCATCGTCACTAGATCAAGCAAAGATTAACTGGAAGTCCCTTCAACCAGGAAGTGTAATAACAGCGACATAAAAGGGCATGCTAGCCCTATCGCTAGCATTTCAGCAGGAACTGAGAACGGTGCACAACATTTCTACTAATTCTGATATACTATTATCAGTCTTATACTTTATACGGTTCTTTATTTGAAGATTCGCATAAGAACCTACAAGGATAACAGTATATGCAGACTGCCATAAAAGGTATTTTGTTTGCATTGATTGTTCTTTTTTATTCTTTTAAACTATAAAAAAATCAGACTGCTTCAAATTTGATTTACATAAACAATTGTAAATTAAATTGTAAAATGTATTTAGGTTTATTTTGTCACCTTTTTATACACTGGATTTTACGTCTATCATTGTAATACTTTGTATTTAAAAAGAGATCCTGTGCTACTGAATATAAATACATTTATTGTCAACATGCTGTAAACCAACGGGTTTTAGTTTTTAACCTTTTGTGCTTATGCAACTCATGTGCAGTGCACTTACATCTGTAGCAGTATGTGTCAATGCGATGCATTTGTTTATAATTAACATTTGGCGTTTTTTTCTGTTGTAGATCTAAAGAACTAAAGTCACCATGGTAGACCACCTGGCATTTTCCGACGAAAACGCAGAGCGCATTGCTGCTGTAGAGAGCTTCTTCGGTGGATCGGGGAAGCCTCTTGCAGAATATGGCCGGGTTCTGGTGGGAGAAGGGAGACTTCTGAAACTCTGTCGCCGCAGCCCCCAGCCTAAGATGTTCTTTCTCTTTAATGATATTTTAGTCTACGGCAGCATCATATTCCATGGACGCTGGTACAAAAATCAACACATAATCCCCCTTGAAGACATTGTTGTGGAGGATTTGGAAGACAGCCTGGATATGAAAAACCAGTGGCTCATCAGGACGCCTCGAAAGTCCTTCTACGTCTCCGCCGCATCCCCCAATGAAAAGCAGGAATGGCTCAAGCACATTCAGGAGTGCAGGGCAAAGCATTTGGTCAAGTCAGGACGGGCGCCTAACAATAATTTTGCCGCGACGTGGATTCCCGACCGAGCGTCTGCCATCTGCATGCGCTGTTCTGACAAGTTCTCGGTCACCCACCGGCGGCATCACTGCCGGCAGTGTGGCTTCGTGGTGTGCAGCTCCTGTTCCAAGGGCAGGTTCGTCATCCGGGACATTTCTCCCAAACCTGTCAGGGTGTGCGTGTTGTGCTTTCAGGCCCTGCAGGCTAAACACAAATGGACTCACACTGTCGATAAAAACTGGTCCGATGAAGATGAGCTCTCCATTCCCATGTATGAGAGCTCCAGCGAAGAGGATAGCGACGAACGATATGAGGATCACCGACCTACCCAGTGGATGCAATCACAGAATCACATTGAGAACAGCTCATGGTCATCATACATTCGCTAAAAACTGTAAAAAATTAACAATTCTTGAAATTCAGATGTTGGTTCAAATAAGTCTAAATCCTAAAAAACAGTCCTTAAAAAGACAGGAAAATCATGCTTAAACCTTAATCTCCACTACAATTTAGAATGATATGATGTTTACACTAGGCTTTGGTAGTCTTTTGTGGACCTTTTTAATATAGGTTTGCCAAAACTTGCAATAAAAGTCTTACAAATTTTATACATGGTGATACCTGTTAATATTCAAAGTAAAATTGCTAACCTGAATTTGTGTGACGACGCTCTGTAACTACACTGTAATTTTTGAATGTAGACATTACCTCAGAACTTTTCTCTTCTTCATTGGTGGTGATGTAGTTATGGAATTTATTTATGCAGTGTTTAGTTAATATATATATGTATATTTGTGTTACAAAAATGTTTTATTTAATGTATTATTTTGTATATTTATGCCACTGAATACACTGACATATATATGAATTACAGTCCTTAATCATTTTATGAGATTATGCAAATGCACTTTAAAATATTATTAATAAAATAAATACAATAATATTAATACAATTGGCCTTGTCTGTTCATTCAAGATAAATGTCATGTTCTGAAGTAAGAGTTCAACCTGCAATGATAAGGAACATGGACCAAACTAATTACAGAAACCCTTATGAGATATCTCATACTTTGCCGTTTTTCCATTCCCTGAGATAGCTAAAATGCCAGCTGGTTGAGAGCAAATTAATTTAAAAATGGCCGTTTCTTTTTACTGTTATTTGGACAGTCAGGGTATTAAGGGAGGCATGAGTTTATCAGCCTTAGAAATGGGGCATTTAGCATGTTTTCTGTATTAGTTCAGGTGGGTAGCTGCGTCAGCATGCGTAGGCTGCAAAGGAACAAGTAATAGGTTTATTCCATGCTGAAAAAAGAAGAAAGAGAACACAACCTTTCGGCCGTGGAGCCTTCTTCATGTTTTCTGTATGTTTAATACAGAATTTACAACATCCTGAAAAGCAATGCTGCTTAAAGTGGGGTCTTTACAAACACGAATTACCACAAGAAATAAACTCACAGAGTGAAAAAATTGAGTGTGGGACCAGAAAAGTCTGGGACTACGTTGACTTTAGGTTTGCACCATATGGCCAGTGTCTCCCTAAGGGCTGATCTGTTTCTCACCTTGTTCTGTGAGGAGCCTCCCGTCGATCAAAGGTACTCCTTGCGCAGACACTCGTTAATCACCTCACAACTTGGAGAGAGGATTGTGAGACACATCTAACAGGGCCTCAGACTGCGAGGGGGCTCTTGAACAGGTTAGGAATACATCATTCATCGTTACACCTGTCCATGTGCATACAGCCAGTCGATTGTTTATCTCCACATCATTAGCTCTGTTCACACCCAAGACATCACAGTGACCTTTAAACCACTTCTCCCCCCAACAGAATGAGTCCTGAGCCGTGGCTAGATATGGGCTTCACAGCCCCAGTCAGGGGACATTCAGAGGATTGGGGAGAACAGAAACTCAGAGTTCTGGGTTCTAGTCTTGTAAGGTGCTGGCCTGCCGTCGGTCAGGGTCCAGGTTCAGTTTATGTGTCACATATGTACAAGTGCTATGAAATGCTTATTTGCATGTATGATCCAATACAAAGACATTAAATGAACATCACATTTAAACACAGAAAAACAGCAACAACAAGAACAACAGCAAAGTTAAACAACACTCAACTCAAATAAATGTCAGCACAAGCACTGTGCAAAACTGTCATCAGTGTGAGCCACTGGTAGGGGTAGAATTTCATAAACTGACAGCTTGTGGGAAGAAGCTGTCTCTGAATCTGGATTTGTGCTTTAGTATTTATGCTATCTGCTATATTGTTTACCAGAAGGCAGGGGGGAGAGAAGTAAAAAACCAGGATGATTGCAAAAGTCCCTGCCTTCCTGAGACAGTGAGTTGTAAAAAGACCCACAATAGAGGGGAGCTGGACTCCAATAATGGACTGGGTCGACCTGATCAATTCCTGTGACGCCTTTCAGTCAGACATCGAGCTGCTGAAGGAACAGTTTGCACCACAACACTCAGAAGAGAACCTGGACACCAGAAGCCCCACAGAGAGCATTGGAGGGAGGCCAGGGTTAAGTGGATGCCTAAGCGCCACCAAGGAACGGCACAGTTTCATTCCTTCCTTTGTAGCAGTGGAAGGATGTACATCAGGTCACCAACTGGAGCTGGTTTCAGGAGAAGAACTCTGCTGGACTTTTCTTTGGAACTTTAGGGTTTTGGTAACTGGGCTCCAAGGGGTTCTTGTATTTTCTACGAGTAAGTGTCTCTGGTTTGGATAGATTGTGTTATGTGTTCTATGTGGCAATTACTGAAATTGTTGTGTTATTGGGATACTTTTGTGTAGTGGGTACTGTAATAAAATGGGATATTAAGTAGGATAGCTGTCTTGGCTGGTCTGTGGGTGCACTGTTGGTTCCGGAAGATAAAAAGAACGTATTTTTTGGGATAAAGGGCCCTAGCACACTTCTAAATGCTAGGTGGCATAGTTGGCAGCAAAGCAAAAGTATTCCTGCATTTAGGAGTCACATCTGTGACATTAACAAGATCAATTTTTCAGTTAAGGTGCTGAATATATTAATAATAATTCCTTTAACTTATACAGAGCTTTTCTGGACACACAACTCAATGCACTTTACTGGTAATGGGGATTCCCCTCCACCACCAATGTGTAGCTTGTTAATGTCTAGTTAATCACTCACCTGGATGATGCTATGGCAGTCAAAGCACACCAGTATGCTCAACACACATCAGCTCTCAATGGCCAGGAGAAGAGAATAAAGAGGCCAATTCATAGATGGGGTTTATTTGACCATGATTGATAAAGGACGGGGGGAAATTTGTCCAGGATACCAGAGTCAACATCCCTACTCCTCACAAGAAGCACTCTGGAATTTTTAATGACCACAGAGAGTCAGGACCTTGGTTTTACATCTCATCCAAAGGATGGCACCTTTTTACAGTATAGTATCTCCGTCACTATACTGGGGCATTAGGACCTACACAGACAGCATGGTAAGCACTCCCTACCCATTACATTACATATCTTTCAGCAGCAAAGTACTGTAGTTTTCCTGAGAAGTCTCACATCCAGCTACTTACCAGACTCTCACCTGCTTAGCTTCAGTGGGCTGCCAGCTGTGATTTGCAGGGTGATATAGCTTCTGGTTAAATGAAAACAAAAAAAATGAACTGATCTTTTACCATGTGTATTGAATGTATAAATAATAAAGTGACTAATGCATTTTGGCAAACCTTGTAAGAAATAATTCCCAAAAGCTCTTGCTATATATACAGTCATTTCTATTGTACTGTAAATTAATGTGATTTGAATTTTGTCATTAAAACTCAATAGCCAGAGGTTCCTGTGAAATCAAATATAATTTTTAAACTCTATTTATGACACTCATTTAAAGATGAATATAATTATGCTAAAAATACCATATGTACTTTTCAAATATCCTGTATCAAATTATAATAAACATTTGGTTAACATTTGGAAACTTTTTGGTTTTGTAAACAGGTTACACCGCAACCCTGTTTTGGATAAAGCAGTTAGAAAATGGATGCATATAATGCTTCCTCTTAAAGTAAGCTGAATTTACAAAAGGCATCAAACAATCGCCAATATATCATCTAAGCTTCTTTATTTGTTGCATGCAGGTTTCTTAAAGCATTTAACAATCAAGTTTTACATTGAAATATGATCATATCATTGTTTTTAAAAAACAATGGCCCTCAAACACCTGGGTTATGCCTGTAACCCAAATCAATTTCTTGAGTGTCTTTGTTCCTCGTGAACTTTAAGGAAGGACAGAAAGGAGAAAGTCCCAGGAATACCTATATCCCAGAGCCCTTTGTTTTTTTCTGTAAATAAATGCATGCCCACATAATTCAGCAGGTAGGGGATTTAGGGGATTTCTCTAAAAATCAGGATATTCTCAAGGATGTGGTTTTTGAAATAATGATCTTCCTTCTCTATTCTTTGTTACTAAAATACTCTAGCAGACCTCTCTCTGATACTGTACATTGTACAATCTGATACAGTGTACTTTGTCACACCCAACTCAAGAACCACAGGAGGTTCTTTGATCCATGATAACAATGACATCATTAGAACAGCCCAAAGTGTCTAAAAGTGAATTAAAATGCCCAAATTAGCACACCTGAAACTTGACCTAGCCTCAGTCTGTCTACTGGCAGAGAAAGAAAAATGAAAAATGGAGACTACGCAATTACTGCTCACTAAACTTTTCAGTAAAGCTTGTGCATTATAGCTGGACAAGCCCAGTCTTCACGCGTGGGTGTGAATGTTCTGAAGTATAGGGCAATTGAGCTTTTTCTTTTTATAATAAGCCTCAGAAAGGTGACAAATGTCTGTCAAGCCGCAGTGCAATTCTAGTAGACAATGTGATAATCCCAAATATTGATGATTTAAGCTTTTCATTGAATAAGTAAGGCAAGTCCCCGACATTAAGGAGGGTTTGTACATGCAGTACTAATGATTCATACTACTGGGAAAGCTGTAAACTCTATTGGAACGCAGCAGAGAAATGGTACAGTCCCTTGAGATGATGTACGTGATGTACAATGAAAAGAAGCATTTAAAATAAAGGTTAAAATTATTGCATTACAAAACAACAGGGGACGTGCTTTGCAGACATTGATGTTTTTAATCAAACTGTCCCTCCTAGGTTTGTAATTACAGTTGCATATACTCTAGGCATTCCTTTGCAGGTGGTAGCCTGAGACAGGATTTGAAGTGTTTCACTGCCTCTTTTTGCCTGATCGCAACATTTTCCCAGAGACAATTTACTCTGGGTGCACACGTCATTTCCCTTCTCCTGTTTCTTCCATTACAACACTTCAAAATGGTTAAGACTAGGTAAATTAGGAAAGCCACCAATTCAGTTTCAAAGCTTCCTTCTCCTTTCTGACTACTGACAATGGACAGGTGGGCAGAATAGTACTATCAAGTTTACAAAGATCACATCGTGAGCTACTGTGAAACATTTAATGGTGAAATACACAAATACAAAAAGAAGAGTAATGAAAGAGAAGAAAACATATTGCTTCAGGTGGTTTTCTTGAATTCTTTAGATTAACAAATTCGTTTTCTACATTAAAGTGCTCCTTGAATGCAGGTCCTGTCTCCTAATTAGTATCTGTAGTGTTGTTTCTTTACCCTTTCCTAGAAATAAAACCAGACTGAAATGCTGTTGGAAAATTCTGATGTTTGTGATCCCTATAGATTGTAACTTTCCACAGGTTTCATTTTTTTCTTTTTTATTAAGGAAATGGTCTAACTTAAAACATGCCTTGCAATTGTTTTGTTAGAGTTGTCAGTTAAAGGAAGCATTGAAAGAATAATAATGTGGCACTTACTCTTACATAAAAGGTGAGTTCCAGAATCCTAAACTCTATGTTAAAGGACTGAGAGGAGAGAGTCTCAGAAATACCTACAGTTCCCCAAATGTCCGCAGATATAAGCACATAAATGGAATACAAAAATTGGGGGATTTCACTTAAACTGAACTGAATCTTCTCAAAGGATGGGATTTTGTGAAATAATGAGCTTCCTTCCCTTTTCTTACTCACTAGAGATGCTTTTGTCCATGACGATAATAACGTCATTAGAACATGCCGTGGGACCTTGGAGTGTATTGTGATGACCCAATCAGTACACATGCAGTCTGAAAATTTATTTTGATTGCTTATTTATTTTCTTTATCACCCTCTTCATCTCACTTTTCTAATGGCAGACCATTACATTGTATAAAGAAGTGATGACTATGCAAAAGTTCATTATTTTTATCAAATCTGTTGTATATGCAACAACAAAACAGTTCTTAACCTTTGAACTGCAAAAATCTAAATTCTGATAACCCCTGCCTTGAATTTCTGTTCATATACTGTTTGCTTTGAAAAGAAAATGACTCCCTAATTTGTGGTTTAGTGCCTATTCTTGGGTTGGTTCACAGGTGAAATTCTTCATCCAAACCAGTTTTTCAAGCTGAAACTCTGCCTCATCACATCAGCTTCACAAGAATATTTCTTTGCTTGATTGTTTGGCAACGAGAATTTATGTATAACTAAAATCTGCAAAACACTTTGTTTCTGTAACTAAAATCTGCAAAAAAAAGTATTATTCCCTTAAAGTACAAGATTTCTCTTCCCTTAAAAAATTCCAAGCATATAGAATACCACACATGCTAAACATATTTGTTGAAAATTACCAGAAAAAAAAAAATTTTGCTTCACAAAGATTAAATTAGATGTTTAAATATTAGCATGCATAAAGAGTCCAAAAATTTAGAACTGAAAATGTTGTATTGCATTGGATATATTACATGCCTGCAATATCAGTACCTAGTATTTTGATTTCCAAAATAGCTTGTAAAACATATCTTGGTAATTTGTAATCTACTCTGTTTTAGGAAGACTCTTTGAAGAAATCCTGTTATTTCAGTTCAGAAGCACACTGAAATCTATTGTCATGGATAATGAAAGAGCCCTTAAATAATAAATGTACATCAGCCGAAGTTCAACAGAACACGTTGCGCTAAAGAAATTTGTGATTATTGTTACTATTTCAAATGAAAGAAGACTTTTGTAACTATAGGTTAAGCCGTCTTTTATTATCTTATTGTATTACACAACAGTTACCCCTGAGGGCCTCTGCATACCAGCCTATGAAACCTGTGAGAACTCTGTCTAAGTTATATTTATCTTTTACTTAGATGGTATACTACCATCACTGTCAAGATTTTTCTATTCATCTGTTTATACACATTGAGTAACACAATTATGGTACTGTTTAACACCTGTTCACATAAACCCCTTATAAGAGTAAAAATATGCTGTTTAAAAAAAAAAAACAACATTAAATTATGTGAATTGTTCTCCTGGGGAAAAAAATGCACGGAACAAACTGCACACAACATTTCCTCCAACTCATAAGAAACAAAAGTGTGAATTTAAAATCAAAGTTGCTACCCTCTAGTGCTGCATAATGCAATGTGTTACACAGATTCAGGGGTTCATGTTTTTGTCTTATTATAAACTAAACATTTGCAACAGCTCACTTTGACAGGGGGGCCTAATAACCCTAATCTGACACTGAGATATTGATATTTGGCTTTAATTAATCAAATCTACACTACTGCAACACCCTAATTACGAAGGCATCTTCTGAAGAACTAAATAGGCTTCAAAATGTGCACAGATATGCATTCATGGGCTGAATAAAAATACTCTGCATAACTGCACTACTCCCATCCTGTGTGAATTGCACAGGCTCCCATTGACAAAGTGCCGGAGGTCTTTGAGGTTCTCCCTCTCAAGTATAATGTACTGAATGGTCTGGCTTCAAGCCCTCTTCTTACACTTCTCCAGTCTGGCTATGAATTCACTGTCCAAATGATTGTCCATGAGAGACTCTAAAATTGCAAACATCTTACTAAACGTACTAAAAGACCTTTCTTTTCAATAGAGCTTTTAACAAATAATTTAAGATTTCCATTTACTTCTGTTATGTATCTTACATTAGTATTGTACATTTTTATTTAGAATATTGTGCACATTTCTGGTCATCATGTTACAGAAAAGACATTTCTTCTTTGGAATCACAGAGAAAGAAAACCAGATACATCATAGGACATAGAAATAAAACTGTTTTTTTTTTTAGAATGACAGTTTGCTCCACTTTACACCGACAAAGGGGCTAGCTAATTGTCCAGCAAATGGTATCACATCATAAGCTTCCTTGTCTTAATAGGTCATCTCATTTGTGTGAAATTGAGATTTCTTGTAAATACACAATTTAGTGGCTATGCAGCCGACCACTGCTGTGCCTTCCTCTTCTGTGGTTTCTGACGGTCACAGTTCAGTTTTCTCTCAGTAGCTCTGAAGCTTTGCATTTTAAGAACCTTTGCTGCAAGCCTGTGGTGACGGCATGACTATTGCTGCCTTCAGAGCTGCACACACCCTTGCATCACGAGCTAGAAAGCCACCACAACCTGAAAAAGTGAGAGAACAGTAGACACGAGGTTCTGTTATGTTCGCGCTGAAAAGCTTTTATAATGTACCACAAAATATGAAGACTTTTTATTTAAAAAGGATAAACAAATCAATTATAACAATTTTTATAATCCATTTTAAAAATGTTATATTCATTGTTTGTTAATTGCTATTTTGATGTTCCTGCCACCTTTTTAAAGACAAAGACATGTTGACTAACTTAATTGACAACTATGTGTCCAGCGATGGTCCAATAGGGTGCCTTGTACCTATGGGCTGTTGCAAAGTTTTCTAAGAATAAGATATTTTCAGATGGCTCTTTTGCTTCTAAAGTTAAGTTAAAAAAAGAGAATGACTGTCAACAACATATTATTTCAGACTGAAAATGACAAAAGTTCTTTGTTTTCCTGTTGGTGTTCTTTTACAGTAGAACCAGTTATAAAACAGCCTTAAGGAATTCAAACACTGTGAACTTTTACATTGGAAAACCTGACCACTTGGAATGGTGTTCTGCAAGGAAAACCCTGTACTGAAAACAGAAAACGATGAGAAGAAAAGAAAGATGTTACAAAAATATAAGCTTAAAAAACTAGACTTCACTATTCAAATCCAATTACCAATGATCATGTTATTGTTGTACTTGAAAATGAGATTGAAGTCTGAAATAAGTGATATGTTCATTTTTCACATAGTTCAAGTAGGTAGCTGTGTCAGCATGTGCAGGCTGCAAAGGAACAAGTAAAGGGATATTCCATGCATAAAAGAGAAGAAAAGAAATGCTTTTCAGCTGTGGAGTCTTCAGGTGTATCAGATTTTTCACATAGGCCTAGACAGTTTATACCCAAATCATTGTAATAGATTATCATGAAAAATTATTAATAATTTATTCATTGAAATATTTATTGAAATAATGGTATATTGAACACCTAGTAGTTACATCAAAATACAAAAGAACTAAAACCTTTCTAAGCTAACCAATGTTTTCTGCAGTTATTTGAATTTGCACTTGTAGTTAAATGCCATCTAGTGTTTGCTTACAATATAGCTTAATACAAGGAAAATTGTTGATGAAAAAGACTACAGCCTCCAAGCCATTTAAAAACCTAACAATATAAACCAATTAGATCATTAAATTCTGATTCTCTGTATATTTCTTCCATAGTGTATAATCCTAATGATCAGAATTGAAAATAGTAGTACTATTACTTGTCGGCATTGTATAACTGTGTGTCAGCAGTAGGGGGAGGCAAGATGTTTTTGTGCAATGTATGAATGACTTTTAAAACATGCAAAAGGAATTGGACTGGTGCCCAACATTGATTTTAAGACTGCTGCTAGAAAAATCACCTTCAATAATGGCATCAGTCAGATATTCCCTCCACTTATTTTTCAATGTCATGCTCCAAGTCATACACCCATAAGTTACTGGTGACTGGTTTGATAGAAATCAAGCTACCCTTCTAGAGAGAGCACTAACTGTATCCTTAAACATATTTAAAATCTGATTAGATAACCTAAACATTTCAGATAAAACATAAGAATTAGCCACTAGTGCCATCTAGTGTTTGAAGAGCTGTCCAACCAAAGTCAGCAGGATGCAGGAGAAAGACGAGACTCGGCTTGCACCAACCATAGACCCTTCCCAGATGAGAGAGGAAGGAGCCCTCTGTAAAGATTCAGATGGAATGTCAATATTTCGATAACTTTCCCTGGAGTGCTGGAAATAATAGTCACAGTTGTAACCACTCAGAAAGAAGTATTCAGCATAGTCTTTATTGGGCTATTCGGACTCATCCAACACTTATGAATGAAGCCATGTATTCATGGAGAAATACATGGTTGTCTCTGATATAACTCTTTTATAGTTAAATGCATTAAAGCATTTATGAAATTGTGCAAATAGTTTAGTCTATATCTATTAAGATCTGTTGGAATGGTGTTCAGCAAGGACTTGAAACGAAGACAAAATGGAATACCCAATATTTGTAAGAAATAATTTTCATCATAAATTTAACATGTGAATTTTACATGACACAAATCAAAACAATTTTTTTCAGACTGCCGATATCTGATGAAATGTAATATTTTTACTGCATAATTCCAACATAAGACCCACAATTTCTGGACCACAAGTTAACTTTTGTAGATGCAAGATGTCTTTAACTTTTATGGTTTTTAATTGCAGAATTAGTGAAATATTTCAATCATGAAACTTCTTCAGGTGGCAATTCATTATTTTTTGAGAAACTGCAAAGAACTAATAAACTAATAATAAAACACCAGGCTTTTCTGAGTGCTAACACAACCTTTTCAAACCCTTTTTTGCAAACTTAATACCAACTCTTACTTGCAAAACTTTGAAAACATCCATTCACCCATGTCTGCTGAACAATTAGTTAGCTCTCTTACTTTTACTTTGAATGTTAAGTTAATCATCTACAGGAAGATCTTGAAGAACCACATTCCTTGAACTTACCTCTGCAACATTTCCTTTGGCCCTCTATCTTTACAGTCTTAACCCTTGTCACTTAACAGTGCTTGATTTAACAGTGCTGTGCTGACACTCTCAAAATATACATTACATACAGAACTCAAACATTTTAAATACAGATGCTGTACAAGAAAATAGGTACAAAAGCTACAACAAGGCATTCCAAGGCATAACATACAAAGACAAACGAGAACTGGTAATTGAAACATAAACAATGCAAAAGAAAAAAAAGGGAATAAATTAAACCTAACCACATTTTTCCCTAATGTTCTTAATCAAAGTGATTGTTTCGTAGGCCAACATTCAAATTGCTCTGACATATTTTGAAATTAAAACTGATATATAAATGCAAAGCATTATTATTATTATCGTTGCTGTTGTTGTTAATAGTAACAAGACGTGCCTAATATTTCTCTATATTACAAAGAATACTACAGAAATATGACTTGTCTTTTAATATCACATAAAACCTACTGTGCAGTTATTAAATGTAAAAGGAAAGAGATTATAAAATTTAGGGCACTTACCTAATTCACAAACAGCAGTGGTCTTTTCCATTTTAAAAGTAAAAATGCTGTTTAGGTGCTTTGCAATACCCAGAAGATCACCCAGATCTTTGCAATACCCAGAACTACTTTACTAGTTCTAGTTTTATGTATATTAGTATGCATTGTAATTAGTATACATACATTGGTATTAATAGTTCTAAATTTATACAATACATACATGTAAAAAAAACATCTTAATCTTAAAAACAAAGGTTTTATGAGGAATTGCTCTTGTTTATGCTGCATATAGTACACTGTACATGTATCTCTATTAAACCAATTATCATGCAAGAAGATTTGTATTTACAGTATAACAAAAATAAGTGCTTATTATAGCCAGACAACTGTATGGCAATTTACTGATGGTCAACCAATGAAGCCTAAACTTCATTATTTCTCCCTACATTGAATGTATTGTAGTAGTTGTACTTTCTATTTCTAGACAACTGTACTTAAATAATAATAATAATAATAAAATAATAATAATAATAATAATAATAATAAACTTTATTTTATACAGCTCCTTTAAAAGGGAGAACAGAACAGAGCAGAGGGTTAAAGAACAGGACCAGTTAAGTAAAGGCCCTTCTAAACAAGAAGGTTTTGAGTCTGAATTTGAAGACGTTTAGAGAAGGTGACTCTCAGACAGCATTATGAATAGAGTTACAGAGGTTTGGGGCATAACATAAGAAGGCCTTGTCACTCACAGAGTGTAGACAGACTTGGGGGCAGAAGGCAGACAAGAATTAGAAGGTGGGGAGCAGGACTATAGTAGCTCAGACAGGTACTGAGGTGCCAAGCCATGCAGAGCATTATAGGTGAGTGTGAGGATTTTGAAGTCAGCACGAAACCTGACAGGAAACCAGGAGCTATTTAAGAGGCACTTTATGGATAACGGAAACATCTCGCTCAGAATCCACAGAACCATTTCCATTGCCAAAGGTTTACTCATAAGCTCTTTGGTTATGTACACCAACAGCTATAATATTGTTAGGCTGCCCCATAAAGGTACTGCAGTAACCATAGGCCACTAGAGGCCGGCAAATCCCCTCATCAAAGAGTGGTGAATGATTTCCCCTGGTGTGAGACTTACTGACTTACAAAATGAGTGGAATAATTTTTGAAAGGTAGTCAGAAAACTGGGGAGAGCGAATTCTATAGTAGTAGCAGTAGTTAGAGTAGATGAGATACCCTCCCTATATCTGAAATAGTGTATATTGTAGAAATATTTTATTTCCTTATTGAGGTCTTTGTTATATTGTTGTAATAAAACATCTTTAAAAAGCCATAAAACACATACTTTCAAAAACAGACATGTTTGAAGTGTTTTATTTATCCAAAGTCCCCTAAGGCACGCCACCAAAAGTGGACATCTTCCATCATACAAACTTTAAACTCATGATTACATTTACCAACTTTTTAAGACTCAAACTAGGTTATACAATTGAGTGTGTGTGTCATTAGAGGGGGCAGCAGTGTAAATATTTAATAAAAAGGATTTAAACAACTGTTACCAAGTCAGTATTAAAATCTATGAGAAAAGCAGCACTCCCTAGATGTTTTTCTTTAAATAAGATGTTCAGTTTTTCATTCAGAAGAATTAGGAACTTTTAGATATGTCAAAAGCAGCTAAGAGAGCAAATAATTTTCCCCTGAGCGGGAAATGCAACAAAATAGATTAAACAAACCTATTTGTATAGGTCCACTTGCTTGCTACTCAGATTCCTAATAGGTATTTTCTTTCAAAATACAAATTTCCAATGCTGTGCAGTAATTATTCACTTTTACAAAACAGTATAGGCACCAGGCTGTTAACAAAAAACATATTTGATTAATGCAGAAATCACCACCATATGTAATTATTTAAGATGAACTTTTCCTTTTACAGTGCAGTTTCCACATATACTACACATGTGAAGTTATATATGTATACACTGCAAAACACGTGCTCATCTAAATCCAACAATGTTGTACTGCATTCAGTCACACATTTTTAAATAATTATGATGCAAATATAATTATGCCCCTTCCCATTAATGCAGAACAACCTTTTAAAGTTTTATTATTAAAGACTTCATTAACAATTCTAAAAAAAAAACACATAAGCAAAATGATCTTAAATGGGTTTGTTGATGCTACCTCATAGCCCATATGCACTACTGTTGCATTCCACCAGGGGGCTACATTCCAATGGATGTCTTTTTGCAGCTGTGCTTGCATGGAATCAGTCGCCATACTGCACTTCTGCCCTGAGCTCTCGTGTGACATAGTTGACTATGGCAGCTGCCACTTGCTGTTTCAGTGTGGCGTTCCCCATGACCAGAGCAATAAGCTGAGCCACATCTGTCCAGTTGAAGTTGCCAAGGATTGTCATGACATCATTACACAGCTTTTGCTGCTGCTGGGCAGGCAGCTCCATTATAATCTGCGGAAGCGGTTTGAACTGTTCACTCGTCATCCAGCAGCCCAGCAAACCTCCCACTGCTCCACCTACAAAAGCAGGCACACGAGAAGCATCATCCATCTCTGCAGGGAGGACTGCAACAACATCAACCATGCAGGAGCTTTTCAGACTTTTCGCAAGGTTCAATTGGATCCTAAGTGAAGCTCTTTTAAAGACTTCAAAAATACTTTTGCACTTTCACATACTTTTGCAAAATCATAGTTTTCAAGCTGATAAATTATACCAGGCACTAAAAAAATCACTACATTATTACCTTAATTGAAAAAATACTAATTCATTTAAATACTCATACCCAACTGTCAGTTACAGGCAGAATTATGATCCAGGAATACCCTGCAGGGATTTTGCTCAGATATTTTCAGGAGATCAGAATGGGTGGGGTGTGGAGTGGTTTCTGATGTCCCTTTGCACACATGCTGCTCCAAGGCAGAAATAAAAGAGAGAACTGTGGTTCTACTTTGCATGTTTCACTTATCCCTGGAGTGGGTTCATTATCCTTGCGTATACTACTGCCACACACTAATCCAGGAGTGCAAAATTTGCGACAGGCAGGAGGGGGTTCTACAGATCTGACAGAGCCCTGGGACAGCTCTCAAACAGCATGAAAAACAAGCATGCAAAAGCTGTCTATTTCTCTAAGGTTAAATCAGGCCACTTGTACTGATCTTTCGTGAACAAACTCATAAGGAACAAAACCCTCAATCCAATGTAATCCTAACATATAACAATTGTCTAGTTTCAACAGTAGGAGATGTCCAATTGGAAATTAGACCAATACTTGTGGGCAGCTCAAAATTTAAATTAATCTCACCAACAGCAATCCCCGGGGGACCACCAACCAATCCCCCGGCGAAAGCCATGGCTCCCGCCATCATTGCCCCCTTCCCAGAATTCTTCACTGCCGCCTTTATCTGCTGGTTCGCAGACAGCTCGCAGCACAGGCGCATGACGTCATCCACTTGCGCAGGCATGTTGACAAGGACGCGTTAATCTCAGCAGCCTATAATCATAGTTAGAAACAACCCCCCCAAAAAAAGAAGAAATTAACCCTAATCATTTTCTGAACATTATTTTGGGGGCTGAGTACGCAAGTCCCTACAACAAAGCATCCAACTCTTGCTCTTCTAAATGGGTTTGTTCGGACAGGAAAACAATGTCCATCTTATTACTGAAAACAAGAGTTTTAATTTTCTTCTGCTGGACCGGGAATACCAATTAATATTTAAAACAGGCTATATGCAGAAAAAACAAAACAATATTACTTAATATATCCCTTCTTTTCTCAAATATAGCCTCCTGGAGGAATCACCTGGGCTGTGAGTTTCTATTCAATTATTTTATTATTTATTTTACAAATAAATTTACAAGAGCCTTACGACGCGTTCTCCCCTACAACTTTTTACTCCTCGCTTTCTAGGCTACTCTAATCTATCCCACCACTCGATGATTCAGGCAATGTTAATCAAATAAGCACAACTGTGCAACAACAGTGTAGAGAGGGCTGAAACATCGGTACAGCACCTGTAGTGCACACTATAATACATTGTTATGCCTTAACTATTAACGCCATTGTAACTTAATATTAACTAATAATATATTGATAAACATATTTTATCGCTAACGTAACCATTATTTATTTTAACCCTTGCTTTAGCAGCTACTTATTAAACGACAGATAATATAAAAATCCTTCTGTAGAACACTGCCTGGATGGCATTAAGAAATTAACTGATCTGGACATACTACATTGTGTACGTTTTAAAGACTACACAATCCACGTGAAATATTAGGCGCCAATTCTCTCACTAGCCAGTATATATTACAAATACCAATAACCGATCGATGTTATTGTGTTTATAACGAGACCAAATTAACTTCATGCACCGCATACTACATTTAAGAATGTATATTACGTCCGTGTGCTGGTTGTAACACTACATCACATGCCCGTCATCAGTAAAGCGAGACAATATACTGTAACCTTTGATATCTGACATGACATAGGTCACAAAACCTATTCATTTTTGCTGTATATTTCAACCATTTGTATTAAACGTTACAGTAAAATTGAAGCAAATGTATCCTACCTTATACTTGCAGTTGTAGGTGAGATTAATTTCTTGTGGGTAAAGATTACAAACGACAAAACTATTTGCAATCTGTCACTGCTCCTAGTTTCATTCTTTCACTTTCGCTGCTCAGTCACCACCGCGGTGCTTCATGGGATCCAAAACACAGCGAGCGACGAATTGCACTTCCTGTCCAGAGAGTATAATCATCCTTTTCCAAGCCCTCATTTTTATATATGAAGCGTGAAATATACACATACGTGTTTAAAAATATTTTAAAAGTATTGTTTTACAATGTCCTACAATATTCATGCGCTCCTCGGCTCTGGCAATATTTTGTTCTGTGTTCCCGCCGACCTTGAATTTGATGAGAGGAATAAAAAGTCCCATTTAGTCTTGTGTGTTATATACATATATGTGGACTCGGCTGACCTTTTAATACAACATTTTTATTGCTGTTTTTTTTTGTAAAGATACAGATGTATTCTACGTGCTATATCAAACGTAAAAAACAATTACCATACAGTATGATTGTATATTACTAATCGTGGCTATTAGGAATAATTTATTTGTACATTACATGAGCTTCATAGCTGTTTCACTACAGTTTTACATGAAGAAAGATTGTGTCGCTATTGTAATACAATAGTACTATATTACTGTGACAGCTCTTGAATGCAGTATACGTAGCCGGTGCGGATTTTAATATAATCGGAGGATGCTCCGCCTTTAAAGGAGGACTTTCGATTACGTATTTTAAAAATCTTGATTACGACAGGACGGAGATGAAAACAAAGTGTTCATAAACAAGCCAAAGCTTAGATCTGTCTGAAGAAAACAAGTATAGTAAAGTCGTCGTGGAGCACTGATCTGCACAATCTTTTTATCATCTTTTCAGGTACTGGAACGGGTGAAAATACGGTGATTGATATGTCTGTTTCAGAGGTATACCGGTGTGTAAATGTTAAGTATGATTTTTATTTTTATCAAACGTCTGTACAACAACGGCTACATGTTTCCTGCAGATGTTACGCACATCAGTGCATGCACATTACTTGCAGTGATTGAAAAATAGATAATGTGAACGTGAATTCAAACAAATGAGTTTATTTTGGGCCAGATCTGTTGTAAAAGGTAATTTGTAATATTCTGGAATACGTTTATGATTGCCATATTCGGTGATGTATGCCAGCAGACAGGCAATGGAGTCCGCATATACATAGATAGTTAATAGTCTTTTCCTGTCCCAAAAGTGACAGTAGCAGCTGCCCCTGTAAAACACATCAGCTCGTCGTAGCTAGTAACATACCCGGGCAAACGCGAAATGTAATCTGCCTGAATTAAGTATATGCTATGCATTGAAAATATAACAAGATGAAACAGAAAAAAAACCAAAATAGTTAATTGTGCATCCCGGAAACTGTGCTGATGATGAGCTGTCTGGTGTAGACATTTCGTGTAGACAGGACGTTTGCTGACAAATATGTGCTTAAGAATAGATGGCATTCTACCCTCGTTTCTATCGGGAAAATCTATGCGTGGGAAAGGCAGTAACCTCTAACAGACCTTTAAAGACTTGCAGTCTTTCATTTTAATAAGAAGAGAAATGTTTTTGTAAATAGTAATTTGGGGGAAAAACGTATTTAATGAGGAGTTTTTATTTCGGTTGTTGGTGCTGTCGGCCAATATATAGGAACGTTTCCAAATGCTCCGCTTGTAACTGGTTCAGGCTGTCAACAATAACTATTTTTTGTGGAAAATGGGGAAAAGCAAGCATTGAGTAATTCTGACGAAAAAAAGTACTGAACACATTATTAGGAAAAGTTATTTTATGAAAAGTGCGATGAAATCGAAGACCAAGTCTTGTAATCTCATTTAATTACTGTGAAGACTTATTCAGATTCACAGGATTTTGTTACCAAGAATACTAAATCTTGTACATTCTCTTACTTCATTATTTGACACCTGTTTACGTGAAGGGGTATATATAACTTTATTCCTTAATGGTATGTACAATTCCTGTATTAAACATGAAGTGTTTATATGCAATACATCTTTATGTACCTAGATCCAGAGAAAAGCAGAAAGAATACATAGATAATGAATCAGCTGAGATAAATGGGCCCACTGTAAACCTATAATTCCAGCATGATGTATTTTAGTTTTTTAAACTAATTTTGTATTGTAATATATGAAATCAAGTACAGAGGTGAATCTGAAAAAAAAAACAGTGAAGCAAAATTAGTGGATAAATTGCCTAATGAATTTACACATGAGTTTTTTTCCCCTTGAAATACATTTTCTAGAAGTCTTGTACCTATATGGCTAATAAAATAAAGGGAAATTGTTTATGTATGTCATAAAGTATTTATAATCTGCCTGAAACTAAAATATAAAAAAATGTCTGAATGTTTACTTGCTTATTATTGTTACACAGGCTATACTGGGGTTGGAGCTGAACATAGCATTTAAAATAGCTGACATGGAAAAGGAAAACAACACCATGTCCCTTTGCAAACTGGCTGCTGCCAAAAATTGCTCAGAATATCCTTACAGACCCAATGTACAGTAAGCAGCGTTGTGCAGTTATAATGTAGTTAGACACACTGGTCAGGTTACTAGCACGCTATTTTTACCTGCACATCTTCTGTCAGTCTATAACAGATGAGATGGCGGTGATAAGGACATTGTATCATCTCTTTTCTGGCCACCTTATCTAAAAAAGTGTTAACTTTTCTAAACATTTCTAAGAAGAAAAAAAAACTCTAATGTGTGGGTCTATGATACATAATGTACAATGTCATATTTTAGGGGGGTGCTTATGTTATTCAGTATTGGTTTGAGAAAAATGTATCAATTCTGTACATTAAAGAGCCACTAGAAGGCATTTAAAACAAGCATAAAAATTGTCTCGATTTATTCTGTGTGAACTCGTTAGTCAATTTATCCTCTAACTTTGCTGTCTTCACTTTTTTTTAATTTCCCTCTGTATTTAAATGAGTTTGTTCATAAATTAGTGTACAGTCTCTTCACTATTCTGATATTTTATATTTTCACTGAATGTATATTCTTGTCTCTTTTTAAGGTACTATAAATTGGGAAGAAAATACAGAAGAGAGTTGTTGATACAATGATAGGAAGAATTGCCAGCCTACTTCTTGGTAATACAACAAATGACGATGTGAGTGAAAGCAGTGATGTTGAGGAACTCTTTGAGTTTGAAGAGGGTGAATGGGTCATCATCAACATTCAAGGTGAGTCCATCGACAGCCATCCCAAATACTTTTTTTAACTCATTAATCCAGACAAGATGAGAATAAGAAAGATCTAACCTTATTTCTGCTTTACAAACAAATTCTCAAAATGTCTCAAATTACTATAGAATACAAAACTTGAAATAAAATGCTGAGGTTGTAAAATGACCCACACTATAAATCATACCATGATAGCCAAGGAGCAATGTACAGTTTCAGTGTAGATTTCAAAATGCTAATAGAACTGTTGGTCTTAATGACGTACAGAAAATCTTTCCATAGTGCAGAGGTGCTAGACAAGAAAAGACAATCAACTCACTCAGGAGGGTTTAAAGAAAAGAGATTACTAACAAAATTGGTGTCAACCCCTCCATTTATTAAGACTATATTTTGCTCTGAAATCCTCTGGGTGCCAGTGCATAGAAGAGAAGCCTGCAGTCGCATGATCTTTATTATTTCTTTTTTTTGGTGGAGTTCATGCTGCTGAGTTCGGGACTTAATGCAACTACTTTGAAAGACCAGTGGCTAGAACATCCCCTTTTATCAATAAAAAATCACCTTCTGGCCTGTAGTTAACAGGCTATGCTACTCTTTGTCAATTGTTGGTTTGGCCAAAACATTGTTTACAAGACACAGACTTCACAAATGATAAGTTGGGTCTTCCTAAAATGGCTCTTTTGCCCCAAAACAAATCAGCTTTTTTTGTCAGTTGTTAAATCCTATCTGTACACTTTAAAATTCACAGAAATTGACCTGTAAAATTAAAAGTTAAGAAAATGAATTTCTTTAAGAGGTGCATTTGTGTTGTTGTGGTGCCTGTTTTTCTGTAAATGTAACATGTAACATTAAGTGACAAAGGTCAAAGAAAGGTTATATGTAGAGCTGCATTTCAGTATCATACCCTCCCAGCTCTTGAACAACTGTGCTCATAGCAGCAAATAAAAACAAAATAGAAAATATGCATGAATGTCATACAATTGGAAGAATATGTCCAGAGATGAAGATTGTGATGTGATGAGCATTAAAATGTATTATTTAAGAGCGCACACTTGGTTTGCAGAGAGACCTTCTTTGGCACAACCAGAGGTCGGCCTCCTGGAGAACCTACTGATTGAGCATCCCAGCATGTCCGTGTACAACTGGAGGAACCAGAGAAATGAGGAGGAGGAACCGGGCTCTGAAGAGGAAGATGAAGGTGCCCCCAGGTGTGATTAACATCTTTAAAGTGTCATGTGTAGGATGAGAAGAAGTGCGAAACATCTTTAAAATCCTGCCACTGTTCAGGTTTGGTGCCATTAAACCAAACTCTGGCCTTGACCATGGGTGAGCATAATGAATTTGAGTTTACGGAAGGATTAATGTTGTATTTCTGGTGGGTAGCTGCGTCAGCATGCGTAGGCTGCAAAGGGAAAAGTAATAGGTTTATTCCATGCTGAAAAAAACAAGAAAGAAAACACAATGTTTCGGCCGTGGGGCCTTCTTCAGGTGTGAGCACTACTGCTCTACTATACTACTATATTAATCACACCTGAAGAAGGCTCCATGGCCGAAACGTTGTGTTTTCTTTCTTCTTTTTTTCAGCATGGAATAAACCTATTACTTCTGCCTTTAATGTTGTATATATTAGTAATGGTACATTTTAACCTATCTTTAGTGTATTTGCTAGATAGTATACCCTTTTGTACTTTACAGAGACAAATTAAAGGGAGTCATGACGGAAAGAGTTTTGAGTACCAGCACATGTACTTCATGTTTGGCATGTATCGTTTACCCTTGCAGGCCTGCCCAAGTGGCACGTTCAATTCCTTGGAGGCTGATGGCATGGGGGTATATACTGGAGAAGAACAGTCACCTGCGCCACATCCAGAGAACCAGATTGTGGGCTCAGAGGAGGAAGCTGGGCCGCAGTCATCTCCGCAGGCAGAATCAGGCCAAGAAGCGCTATTCACCAAAAGAGAAACACTATGGCAACTTCAAACAACCCTGCCAGCGCATCTATAATTACTGACAAAGTGCAGAACGCTTCATTTAACTCAAATGATGTAACGGTACAGTCTCGTTCGATATACTGTATATACATATCTTCCTTCGATAATATGTATATATTTTAAACAAAAGTCACAAGCTACTGTATGTTATTGCTTTTAATACACTGTATCAAAGCAGTCTGTACATAGCTTTCTTGGATCTTATTTGGATTAATACTATACATACTGTGTAGTTCAAGTCCAGAAACGGTTTTGTTACCACTGTAATTACTGTATATCACAGGTGCTACAAGCTAATTAAGACGTAAAACTGCCTTCAGTTATTGAACGTTTCAGCCTGGAGTCTGATTAGCTCTTCTCATGTCCTATAATTGGTATATTTTTAAAAATAAAAGCAAAACTTTATTCTGTTTGATGTAGAAAGTATCCCTGCGTTTGCACACTTAACCTGTTTTATGGAATTCCTTCTGATGAAAAAAGGTTGGCTTTTCCCTATCGTAGGAGGTCTCGTATAACAGGTTTTATTATTGCAGACCACTGCAACTGGCTGAACTTGTTACAAGGACATTTTTCTCTTTAAGTAGCTTCTTATTACAGGTGAAGAAGTGCATAATATTTATAATAATAACTTGGAACACCTTGCACACCTTTTTTCCTGTGTACTTTCTCTATATTCAGTCAAAGTAAAAGAGACAGCATAAATAGGACGCATTGGACATGGTTTCACATGTAAGGTTTAAACCTTAGGGTGCCTAAACGTATATGAACATTGTGTTGAGCACCCTACAGCTGTGCCTCCTAATGATTTACTTATATTTTCTCCTTAGTGATTGTATCAATGACATGCCAAATGTTATTACACATCACATTGAAAACAATTTGATTATGGTTATTAGTCTTAGAAATGCTTCAAATTCTTTTTATGTGTCAGAATGCAAGAAAATGAATTAGATTAATTAGATTAAGTATGTGTATAGCAGTGGCTCAATGGCAGCTATGTGCACAATTTGTTTAAATACAGAAGATTGTACTAAATTGCTGTTTAAAAAATGCAGATTTTAGCTGAAATGTTAGAATTCATTTTGGCATAATCCACTCGTTACAACATATGCAGTGCCTTCTACTTCGATTAATTAAAATCTTTAGTTGATTATTCATTTGTTATATTAGTTGATTATATTTGTTATATATGTAATTCATACAGTAGCAGGTTACAAAAAGAACAAATGTTTTTCTGTGCAATTTTACACCACTCCCCTCAGGTTTCCACTGGGACCGTATTCTGCCATTTTACAGTTTTTAAGGATTTCAGTTACGTTTTCTTTAGGTTGCAGTGTTTGAAATTTAAAAACTAAAAATGCCTCTGTTGAATACACAATATAAAGTTGGCGTTTTGATATGAATGTGTTATTGCCTGTAAAAAAATTATCCAAATAATTATAGCTCTGCAAAAACATTGACACAATTTTGTGTATCTGAGGAAGTATGCTTCTTAGAACCTTTTAAGAGTGTTTTGCGCTTGGTTAATTTTTGCAGTACAGTACCATGACTTCTGCATCTATGTAAATGTATTAGTGTGTGACTGTTTCCTGCTTTTGTAATTCTGCCTAAACAAGAAACACTAGATCCTTTTAAACTCATTATGTATTAGTTCAACAGAAAAGGTGACATGACCTTCATCATTTTATATTTTAGTGAGCATACCACTATATCGTAATCACCTGTTCATACTGATGTATTTTGTGTTGTGTTTTATAGACTTACATATCACCACTTAATTCAGTGTGTAAATATGACTATATTTTAGTTTTGTTTCTTATATATGTTTTTATGCATACTTTGTCTTTAAAGAAACTTCAAATAATACAAAATAAATATCAGTTTCTATAACCTTTTCACTTTGAATGAATCACAATTTCTTAAAGATGCTATGCATTGAAGAACATTTTATTTACACAACTGTGCAAGTCTAAACAATTTTGATGAAATAGTTAACCATTACAATCACTTTTCTAGTATTATCACAACTTTGGCTTATTAATAAAGCTTTGAGTGAAAATAAACCACGACAGTCATTTAACAATACTTAATTCAAAGAGATTAGAATCTTCAAAAACCTGATCACGTTGGTTATAAAAGGTAAACTATATATAACAAGCCAATATGAATTCTAACAATTCCATCGCATTTGCCAATCAAATCTAATTGATTCATTTTCAGTTGACCCTTATATTAAACATTGTTTGTTTCTTTACACATTCATAAAGCTAAAAAACTACTTGTATGCTACTGAATAGGAAGTGAACAGGATTAACTGTAAATTTAAAACAAAATGGTACATATTTCAGTAGCAAATCACCACAGAATTGTTTCTGCATAAAGAAGGAAAAATCAGAGTTAAAATAGCAGAATAAATGCAAAATGTCTAATACATAATGCTGTGTATTTTTAGAAAATGCTGTTTTGTCTCATTATCTATAATTAATATCGGGAGTATCCACAGCTTTTATCAACACTGTTAATCCTACAAAATGTCTTGATTTGCAGTGGGTTATAAAGTCATAATTTCAGGGTGGTTATTTAAGTGTTAATTCACGTCTTAATGTTACGTCAGTCTCCATTAGCTGAACAAACCTTTGAGAAAAAAAACAGATCCACTACCTAGAAAACAAAAAGGAAGCATATCCACTACCTGCTGTAGTCTAACATTTTTGAATGCAACATAAAGCTTTGATATGAACAATGTTATGTAGATTGATTATGCAGATTTAAACATTATTAAATACATTCAGGTACTGAGAAGTTAGGATTAATGTATTGTGAAGAATGTTATCATTCCCTTCTATGAAATTAATTAAGAACCAACGGAAAGATTCAGACCAAGTGAGTGATTTATTATTAAACACTTTAGTCAAATACTCTGTATTTCTGTGCCAACACTGTGTCCTTTCGAACATCAATTTTTTTCAATTATTCATACTCTGAGTTTGTTCATCTTTCCCATGAATTTCCTGACCCTTTCTGGATCGACACTGTTGGCCCAAAATCCTCCTTTCTTAAAGTATGAGCCAATGATCATTGCACTTGCTTCAAGGTAGTGCTCCACATTCTCATGGGTCACCCCAGAGCCAATCAGAACTGGGATTCTTACTGCTCGTCTGACCTCTGCAAAATAAAGGGTGAGGTAGCTTTGTTATCTCTCTGGAGCACAAATAAATGGCATTGTTTCCATCTATACAGCACTTCATGGCCAATTACATTTGCCTATTGTGTTATCTTGCAATTAAATATCTTATTATTGCAATACTTTCCAATTCCACTTCTAATTTTCTTATTTCAAAGGCTTGAACTAATTAAACTAATTTCACCAGTTTCTGAAATGTTTTATCCCACTTGTTCTATTAGGTTAAATATAACAGCCTGGAGTAAATGCACTTGGACAGACAGAATAAGGAGCAAAGGTTGAATTTAAACCTAGTAAATTAAGACAAGCTTCACGGATGCCAGAGTGGTCAATTCAGAGTAAGCTTGTCTTTCAATCGCAGGATTCTGAATGAAGACTGACAGTTTAAAAAATGATTTTGCTACCGAGTGTCGGACACACAAAATCCATAATTTTACTTCTACCGTTGCACAACTTATACTTAAACAACAATGAGATGTATCTCATGAAACTGGCATTACGTGTGAAAATGAATATTGCCTGTGCCAGAAACCACACTTACAGTGCAGTATTAATTTCTCTATATTAATGGCCAGTACACAGCTATTTTTAGTCTTGAACACTTGAGCATAGTCTAAAGCAAAGATTACAAGGGAAGTGATACAAGTAATTAAAATATTCAAAGACACTGACTCTATGTGGAACTGCATTTAAAATCAAGAACAGGAGCCACTTCTTTACTCAAAGCATTTTGGTAGTATTGAAAAAGCTATCCAGACATTCCATTGAAGCTGGTACTCTGGCTTCTTTCAAGTAAAGGCTGGATACGTACCTTGGATCAGCCTTTACTTGAAAGAACCTTGTACTGGTTGTACAATGGACAAGATGGGCCTAATGCCTTCTCATCATGTCCTGTACAAACTCCTCATTTTAAGATATACATTTTACCTGGATGGGGCCTTTTAAATACATGACAAAAAAAATGATAATTTATCGAAGGGAAATTCTTAAACAATTTTGAAAACTGAAAATTTAATAGCCTTAACCCTGTTAACACCGTTACCACAATTTACCATCTGCAGCTTACATGTTTATTCAAATACAGTACAGAATACAAAATATGTTCAGAATACACTCACTAATTGGAAGATGGCACTGTGTAGTTTATATTAAAATCATATTTATACTGTAATGAACAAGAGAAATAACAAAAACAGCTGCTTGCCACTCAAATGAAGAAGCATTTGTGCTTGTTTTCGTTAATAAACTGGCACACGGAGGTCTCCTCTGAAATGCTCGGCAGCAGAGACATGCTGTAGGTAGGCAGAGTTCCAAGCAAGACGAAGGATAATGTGGCAGTCTGGGTCGGTCATGTTGTGTTTACCACCTTCAGCACAAATCAGCCATCTGGAACGTTATTTAAAAATAGACCAAAAGGTGGTGGCTATATTAGTAAAGCAAGCTTATGTCAGACAGAATGCATGCCCTTCACAAGAGATATCATTCAGGAGACTGGAATGCATTCGTTCCCAGGCGGCCCTGCTCTTTATAAGGCGTACAGATCCCACAGGCACCAGTAGCATTTAATATGATTTAACCTCTGAACCAGGGCAAACCTGATCACAATAATAAAACAGACTAGGAAATCCTCCATGAAGCAGACAAAAAAGGCTTTCCTTTGCATAGCACTAACAAAGATCAATTCATGTAAATTGATCTGTCAATTCTTACCAATATTATATAAGATTTTTAATCCATCTATGTCTAAAAAGGGAGCCAGTCAGTGTACATGTAATGAGAAGCATACATAATAAATAATGGTAAATACAAAGGCAGATAAAATATACTTTGTGACCTTTTCCCATAGCCTGCTGCAAGAAGTGTGAACAAACTCATTATACCAATTGTATTTGACTATTTATTATTACAAATAAATGAAGCTGTACTTTACAATATTTAGCAATGGAGATACTAAGAAGATCCATTTTCTGTTTTTCTTGTATTTTATTTATAGCTGCTAGTTATGAAATATGTTCGGTTACTCACGCAGTGATGTGGAAAAAAAAAGTACACCCCCTTACAGTTCTCTTTATATATTAAGACATAACTGACTTTCACCTAGTCCTCACAAAGTCCTGAAAGTAGATAAATCTAACCCCATGTGACAGATAACAGAAATTTGATTTTGTCATTATTTATTAAACAAAACAATCAGCCAACATTCAGTAGCCATGTGTGAAAAGGTTTGTACACCATGTGATTCATTAATGTATGGAACCACCTTTAACAACAATTACTTGAAGTAAATGTTTCCTGTAAGAGTTTATCCGTCTCTCACATCAACTGAAATAAATTATGGTGCACTCCTCCTTACAAAACTGCTTCAGATCGGTGATGTTGGAGGGCATGTGTTTATGCACAGCTCTCTTTAAGTCCCGCCACAGCATCTCAATGACGTTGAGGTCCTGATTCTTTTCATTTTCAGTAAAAGATTTACTGGTGCATTTTAGATCATTGTCCTGTTGCATAGTCCACTTTTGGATAAGCATAAGCTGTTGGATAGATGGTCTTACATTGTCCTCTAGAATGCGCTGGTATAGAGAGGAATTCATGGTGGACTCAATGACTGTGAGGTGTCCAGGACCTACAGCTGCAAAGCAGGCCCAGATCATCACCATGCTTGACTGTGGGTATGAGGTTCTTGTGGCGATACGTAGTGTTTGGTTTTCGCCAAACGTCATTTTGCATTACGGCCAAACTCCACTTGGGTTATGTCTGTCTAGAGGACATTGTTCCAGAAGTCTTATAGTTCATTCAGGTGCTGTTTTGCAAACATAAGCCATCAGCAGTGTTCTTTTTTAGATAGAAGGGGCTTTCTCCTGGCTATCCTTCCATGAAATCCGTTCTTGTTCTACATTTTCCTAAAGGTAGAATCATAAACTCTAATGTTTACCGTATTGAGAGGCCAGTTGTTCCCTGGATGTAGCTTTGGGGTTCTTTCCGATTTCTAGGAGCCTCATGTGGTCTGATCTTGGTGTGAATTTACTGGGACACCCACTCCTGGACAACAGTCTTAAACTTTCTCCATTTGTAAATTATTGTTCTCACTGAGGAATGGTGGACTTCATATTGTTTGGAAATGGCTTTATAACCCTTCCCAGACTGATAAACAGCAACAATTCTCTCTCTGAGGCCATCACAGATATCTTTTGACCCAGGCATTATATGCTACCACAAACCTGAATGCTCCAGATTAAACTTTTGTTTAAAAAAATAATAAAGTTTCTGACTTTATATACGGAGGAAGTGCTTTCTGATGATAAGCTAATCATGTGTACTTGTTTAGTAGCACCTTATTTTAATTATCTCCTTAACTGGCATGGAAGCAGTAAAGGTGCACGTACGTTTTCCACAAGTTATCTGTCATATGACATTAGATTGATCTACTGTTAGGACTTGGTGAGGTCTAGGTGAAGGTCAGATATGTCTGAATATGTAAAACCATAGAATCTTAAGAGGGTGTACTTTCTTTTTCACATCACTGACTAGTTGTTAGTAAACTGACACCTCATCTTCTGAGAGGACTTTTCCCCAAACTGAATGGGACAAAGTTAAATGAAGGAATGTATGAATTCCATGACAACATTATGGTCAGCACCGCCACTCCAGGAAATGAGCAAACTGTCCACTTAGATCCTGCAGCAGGCACCGTCGAGGTGTCGCTCTCTCTCGCCCAGGAGGGCTTCACAGGGCGGGGAAGTCTGACCTTCCAAGGCAGGACAGGAAACTCCAAACCAGGGTGATCCAGTCGGAGGGCTCTCCAGGAGACGGGCTGATTCAGGGGACACACGCCCTTAAAAAGGGGGGATCTCCTCCAAACACCAGGCCAGGCAGAGTCTCCTGGCAAACTGTCATCTGGGGAAGAGCCCGGAAGTGGACGGGACCAGTTTCCCAGGTGCCATATGGACCGGGCCAGCAGAGGCATATGCTAAGGTCGGGTCCCTGCTAAAGACTCAACCCCCAGTTCCAGTGCTCCAGGCAGCACAGCCGTGGGCAAAAGACGGAGCTCAGGCAGAGCCTGAGGAAACTGGGAAGAAGGAATAGGAAGGGCTCCGTTGGGAAACTGGAACGGTGGTTTAAAAGTGAGGTATAAACGTCAATGGCGAATCGCAGAGGAGAGACTGAATACAGTTTAAATACCTGCTGCAGTTTACCTCTCACTGAAGCAGGTATTCCTGCTCTGCATCAGTCTCTCTACGGCGATCAAGGCAGATCGAAGGCATAGCAGCCTACCACTGAGCTGCGACACGAGCATAACAAACAAAACATAACATTAACAGAAGACAACATTCAACCCACGACACTTATTGTGGCTGTCAGAAGTCTATTGATCATATCAAATCAAGGAATGGGCTTCAGGAGGCCCTGCCACTTGGGATAACTTTTGAGCAGGACTCACCTCTGAGGTCTTCAGGGTCGGCTTGTATACCTGTGGCTGTTCCAGTCAGGATGACGCCATCAGAGAGGAAGAACTCAGCAGCTTTGGCCGTTTCAGCCACACTGACATCAGACGTCAGGGCATGAGAGCTGAAATTAAATTATACTATTTAATAACATATGAGTTGCTACAACTTCTAAATTTGGCACCTCTTATGTCTACATAAGTATTTATCCATCCATCCATACATTATCTAACTGTTTTCATCCAATGCTGGGTCACAGGGATGCCAGAGCCTATCCCAGCATGCAAGGGGTGCAAGACGGGAAACGCCCCACCCTGGTTGGGTTGCCAGTCCATTACAGGGCAAACAGGCACAAACACACACACTGACAACAAGGCCAAATTCCTAAGAAACTAGTTTACCTTCTAGTATGATTCTAGACTAAGGGAGTCAACTGTGACACCAGGAGAAAACCCACACAAACAGGGGAGGAACATGACAAAAATCCACACAGATAGCAGCCCAGGTCCAGAATTGAACCCAGGGCACCAGCACTGAGAAGCAACAATGCAAACCACTGTACCCTGCTGCCCTAAGTATTTATTTTTAACATTATAAGAATTACTACACAGCAAAGTACCCTTGAAGAAAACTGTTTTTTTCACTGAACAAGCATAGTGCATCTTGGGGCATTCACAGTAGTACTATTTAAATTGGAAGTGTAACACAACTGAATACTTTTCTATAACTATGAGGTCATGAGTAAAACGCTTTGTGCAGTCAGTGGACAGTTATCTTACCTGTGTTTTTTCTTTATATCAGTGAAAATTTGGATGTGCTCAGCTCCTATTTGTTTGCGGTACCTTAACAGGTCACCAGCACATGCGTTTAAAAGTCCTTCATCTGCTACATGTGAGAAGACAAATCCTTCTGCGCGTATGAAATCAAGGCCTTATCAAGAAGAAAAAAAGAAACACTCACTCGGATGTGTTCTTTGTAGACACTATTTAAAATAACACTAAAGTTGTGTAATCAGCAACAGTTCACTAAAGTGTAAGCTACTCATATTTAGTTTGCAAAAAACAACAGTAAGATTACATTATATCAAGAATTTCCAGCGTTGCAATCCACACCTGAAAATTCCCTCAAGTCTCATGCAAGGTAAAAAACATTAAGCAGTTAAATAACATTACCTGATGCCAGAGCTACTGCTAAAGCTTCCCGGTTAGCTGCAGTTAGGATCTGGGCTCCAATGGGAAGGGTTGGACATGTCTGCCTCACTGCAGTACAGACTGCTGTCATAGTAGCATAGACCTCTGGTCCAGCAGTTGTTGTATAGGGAAGATCATGCATGTTTTCAATAATGAGTCCATCCTGTGAAATGCACAATTTCACTGTCATTGTTATTTAAATGCTATGGCCTAGTTAGGGCCTTTGTCTCGTAATTATAAACCGTATCCACAGTATGCAACACTGTGCCCATTAAAGCTCTTGTTTGGAGAGAAAACTCTCGTCACCCTGCTAAAGCACCGAATAAAAATAAATTGCATTTGAGCAGTTTTAAACTCCACTTTGTCATCCTACACAAGGAGTCAATCTTTCAGAAGGAACTAGAACAACTTGTTGGTAATCTAACTGCAATATCTAACTGCGATTGAATTAGTGTAGGACTAACTCTGCAGTCACTGCATTGTACTCAAATGTACCCCCAATCGCAGCCTCCACTATACCAAACAATCTCGACAGATAAAGCGACCAAAGTAAATCTTACATAACGATTCTTACAATGCCTGCATCGCTGTACAGCTCTGCTTCACGACATGCTGCTTCTGTTATTTCAGCAACTGCAAGATTGTTCAGCGGAGTACCTGAAAAATCAAGTTACACGATACCACAAATCAGTCTCCTTACATTTTAAACATCTACACCTGATGCAAAAAAAACAAGTTACAGTTTTAACCTGGTAGAGCCTTTACGTGAACCATGCCGATGACAATGGATTTTAAGCGTCCAAAAAGATTTAAAAACTTCATGTTTGACTTATTTTTGGTCAAACTTTGTTTTCTGTCACGTGACGGGTCAAAGTTTATGCGCCTCGTATTTTATTCAAATTAAGTGCAGTGCAATATTAGCGTGCAAAAACGAATAAATAAAAATACAAACTACACGATAGCATGCAAAATACACCCCTTTATAAAACAATTTTTGAAACCTATTATAAACTTTTGGCTATACAGTAGTGTTGTTTTATCGAGCGGTCAAATACAGTAAGGGCGCCACCTAATCCATCGTCACTTGGCTTGCACCCACTGCGCGGCACACAAGACTCCCCCCAGTTTTTGGCCTAATTCTCCCTCTCTCCGTCATGACAACCCGGACGATCGAACAAAGACGACAGGGGGCCCCGAAACGGATCACACCCCGCATCCAGCTCCACAGACCTCCGTGTATTTTCGAAGCTGGCTCGATTTGTTTACATCTTGCCGCGCCGAGCCATGCGGCGCTTTCCCGCAGTTCCGCATCGGGACTCCACCCCGCCCGGAGCGGTCCCCGCCTCCTCCCCCGCCATCCCGCCCCCTTTTCATTTTTGCCGGCGAAATAAATCATAAAAATAAACGCAGCTCGCCTAATAAATTGTTGGGGTTCGGGGCTTGAGTATTTTTTGGCGGCTCGACGTCAGAGAGCCGGACCGCGGCGGACGAGGGTACAGCCTGTGCCAGGTGGCGGGGTCGGCGTTGCGCGCCAGGTTTTTAAATGACCCGCTCAGCCACCCCCTTCTCCCGGCAGACAGGCGAGAGCAGCAGCTTATAAGCTCAGGCGCAAAACGCATCGCGCCAGCTCAGGACAGGCAGCTACCCAAGAGGAACACGTCTGAAGCGGGTAGCCTAAAAACAAAGGGCCAGAATTAAACCACTTCGATGAAACGCCACGAAAAATGATTAGCGTTTCTCAATGAACTGAGAGCAATAGTTGGATTCTTTTCCCCCCATTATTTTACTTTAAATACCCCATATTAAGAAGGGGGCATCTTTAAGGTAAGAACTGAATCATGGGAAGTCGATAGCACCGGTACAGAGTTTTTAAAGTTTGTTTTTAGAAGTTGTATTTTTCATAACAGCTGATCTAAAGTGGATGTTCCGAAGCTTGAGGTTGTATATTGTACATAAAGCGGTGAAAATTGGGTGTAGCTTGTTAAAAAAAGGATAGAGAGCGCGTTTTTAAAAACGAGGGATTTCCTAAATAGCTCGGCCATTTTATGTCTGGTTGAGCCAAGCGACCACGGAATCAAGAGTATTTTTATACTTTTTACAATTACTGTAAGCCATCCGATCTTTCAGGATTCAAAATATGATTTTTCAGCTTTCGATGTGTGTAAAAATGTAACCATTGCGTAGTTAAATCGAATTGTTCTTGTTACCTAAACGTTGTGCCCCTCTTCCATTCCCCGCGCTAAAGAAACTTGGCGTCTGAGCTTTTGTGAATGAGGTTTTGTGGGGGGTTGGGAGTAAGTTTCAGAACATTTTATATTCAGTTTTAACCAATTTTGTCTTTTCAGAGTGGCATTCTCGGCTTAACGAATTCCCCAAAGGATATCATGCCAAGAAAAAAGTAAGATTTTATTTGTTTTGGGCATTATTATACAACGATTAAAACGTCTATGTCCTAATGATATAGGGAGCAGTGTGTTCCAACAGTCGATATGGATTAAAATGTAATGCATTGGTATACAAATATTATTTTAATTATTTTTCAGCCTGAAGACCGGGCTGCAGACGGAGGCAAACGATGAAGTAACCAAAGAGAGGAGCACAACGCGTTCCAGGAAAAGGAAGGCAGACGTTGCAATTGTAAGTGGAACTGCACCCAGAGATCCCTGCGTTTCATTTAGTGATGTTAAGACTTATCTAAGTTTTTTTTTTATTTATCAGCATTTGCAGGATCCAGATGAAGAGGTCATCGAAATGACAAACAAGAAACAGTATGACACCCAGGTACTGTATGCATAGTCATTTTATGTGTTGGGTACATTGGTATTGGGCCCAGGCTAGCATACATTATTTTTCCTGATTTGTTTCAAAATGTAGTCTTTTTTAAAAAAAAAAGGTTTGTCTTAAAAGTTTTAGTTCTTTATAGCCCTTTTTGATATAATCCCAAGGTGAAATCATTTCAAGGGTGTTCTTTATTGCACTTTTAATAAGTGCTGCATTGTGAAATGTACTCTTTTTTTTCCAGAGGTGGTTAGTATTAATTCTGATATTCATTCAGCTCTTCTCTCCCATGTCCCCCCTCCAAAAAGAACATGCATAAGTCCTAAAGATAAATGTGTGCTCTGGTGGCAAAGCTAAAATATTTATGAAATGATTCAAAGGAGATGCTAAAAAATAGGTTCCCTCCATTCCTTGTCAATGTCGGATGAGAGCTGTGTGAAGTTGGCATTTTTTCTTGCTTAGTTAAAAGAAACAGCAGGCTAAAGGGGGTTTATTTGAGTATTGTATTCTTTTTTTCACTTATTGATCTGCCTTTTTTTCTTTTCTCTCCTCAGACTAGTTGGAATCCTGCCACAGGTTGCACAAGTCCATGCAGGCTGATTTGCACACCTGACAAAGAAGTAGATGAACCAGTTGCATTGAATGATGTCGGCTGTGCACAATATATGTTTAAAAATATCTTCATCACTCCTACAAGATCCTCCCCTCTCCCTGTCCTCTGGTGCGTCTCCATCCTGTAGTTCTTTTTTGTGTAGTTTGTAAATATTTTTTGTGTGGAGTAATTGGACAATTCTTATTTTTTTTTTCTATTCAGCTGGGCTAACAAAGATGATGTTTGGAATAACCTTCTACAGAAAGACAAAGTATATGTGCGTGACAATCGCTTTATGGAGAGGCATCCACACTTGCAACCAAAAATGAGAGCCATACTTCTTGATTGGCTAATGGAGGTGAATAAATTGATTTTTCTCTAGATTTTAAAGTCCTTGCGTTGAATATCCAAAGTGCCTGCACTTGCATTTGTTCATACAGCTGCATGTTTTACTGAAGTAATAGAGGTGACATGCCTTGCTCAGTGTTACAACTGCAGTTTCTCACCTGGTATTTAAACCCAAAACCATCCAGTTACAAGTCCAGAACCATAATTGTGGCTGCCTATTAATTTGGGTGGGGAGTAATGAGGTGAAACGTGTTTTGTCTTCAGAGATTACTATTATCAGGTATCGTGATGTGATTATAGTTCTGGACCTTACCTAGCCCTTAGATTGACTAGCTTTTTTTAAAACAGTTGATGCGAGATCATACAAAGGATAAATGTGAATTGGGCTTTTGAGTTCTTAACTAAGCCTAAGTGAAAATAGAGGTATTTAACTTTTGTCTTCCCTCATTCTACAGGTATGTGAGGTATACAAGCTACACAGAGAGACCTTTTACTTGGCACAAGACTTCTTTGACCGTTTTATGGCAACACAAATGAACGTTGTAAAAACAAGACTGCAACTTATTGGCATTTCCTCACTGTTTATTGCTGCAAAGCTGGAGGTAATTTTTTATGTTGGCATTTTGTAGTTTGTGCTCTTGTACATCTATTTCTGTCTTCACACTTCCTTCTCATGGTGACGTCTAATGATCTTCAGTGGTTACGAAAGGCATGTGATTTTTTTTCCCCAACTTTCCCTGTAGGAAATCTACCCTCCTAAACTGCACCAGTTTGCCTACGTTACTGATGGCGCTTGTACAGAGGATGAAATTCTGGATATGGAGCTGATTATAATGAAGGTACTTGAGCTGTAAGAATTTATTGCATATTTAATAAACAGCCACTCAATTTAAAATGATAGCAAGTCCCAGTTTTTCTGGCAGCACCTGTCCTGCGTGCGCGTGGAGAATTAGGGCCTGCAGATATTCTTTTCCGACGTGCCCACCTGTTGGGGGCCATTCATCTTTTGTGTTCTGATAAAGCCACTCCAGAGCCCTTTTCTTTCCTTGAGAGGAGGAAAATAAGCAAAAATTAACACTTTTAGATTAATGCTATCCTCTTGAATAGTCACTTTTTGCATTGCCTTTTTTTTCCAAAGAATATTTGAAATGTAGTTTGTTCTCACACTGACTGGTCCTTCGTTTTTCAGGAGCTGAAGTGGAGTTTGAGCCCTTTGACAGCCATGTCCTGGCTCAACATATATATGCAAGTAGCATATTTAAAGGAAAGCAGCGAGATGTTAATTCCACAATATCCCCAAACAACATTTGTACAAATTGCAGAGGTAAGATTTTAAATATGGGTATGAAAAATCCTCCTCACTTTCTAGTATGGGAGTGGGGGGGTCATTGCTGCTTTGCTCTATTTTCATAATCTAGTTCTTGGTTTTAAAGCAACATTTGCACCCTTTTACAAAGAGGAGGTCTGAGGTTCATAAAATACTTTTTCCCACGTGATCATGAGTATATGATGCCTTTCTCTGTTAACTGTCCATTAAGGGAGAACTGTAATACAGGTACATCAATGACATTAGCATGGGCAGTACTCCCTGTGCTCATGTTGGGTGCCCAGGAGAAGGATTCATCTTTTGTGATTCAAATTTGTTACCATAAATTTGAAAGGATCCAAATGAGAGGTGGTCATTCAGCACGCATAGACTGTTTGAGAGTTAATTCAAGGATTTCATCCAGCCGTTTCTTGAAAGAAGCCATGGTATCGGCCGCAACAATGCAGATGGGTAGCTTTTTCAACACTTCCACAGGCCTTTGTGCCTCCTGCTCTTGGTTGTAAACTCGTTTCCACTTGTGGCCTCGGGGCTGGTGAAAACGAACCAGTAGACTTCTTCATGCTTGATTTGTTGGTCTCTTGGAGGATTTAATATAATATTGGGACCTACCGGAATGTACCTCGTCACCTGCCACTGGCTGAGATAGAATTAATGGAATTTGTTTCCAGCTTTAACATCAGATGAATTATTTTCACACCCAAAGTAAATGCAGTAAAATTTTGCCTTGATTTCTTTTGCCAAGATTTTCCCTTGGTTTTTTTTAGCTGTTGGACCTGTGTGCACTGGATGTCCGATGCCTGGAGTTCTCGTATGGGGTGCTGGCTGCATCTGCCTTGTTTCACTTCTCTTCAGTTGAACTAGTGCAGAAGGTTTCAGGTACAGAAACTGAATTAATTTGCTGAATAAATGTGCTCACAGTGTAGCACTGTGGTGGGAGGCCAGAGTATTTACTACCACACCTTTTGGGTTCTGGGTCTTATTCTGGCGTGGAGATTTGCAAATTATCTCTCTGGCTATGTGGTTTTTGCTCCGCTTTCCTGCTACAATGATGTCAAGGTTCTGTACATATATGTAATGGTGCACTAAGCATTTACAGATGTAACATCCGTTTAATGAAAATTAGATTAGAATTCTCCTATCAGGGAACATCTTGTCTTTTGGTGTAATAGTTCATCACTGTCTAGGTTGTGGGACGGTGTGTGTTCAGAGCTTGTGAAAGACAATGTTCTAATTCTGGCAGGGACAGAGCACAGCTCCACATGGCTTATTTGAGCTCTGTCAAAGACTGCCATTCTGTCTTGGGTATATCTTGCCTCACAACCTTTGTCTGCTGGGTTAGGCTCATCACAGCCATGCATTGGGACTAAGTGCTTATTAAAAATGGGTGGCTTATTGGTTAATGACATTCTTTTTTCCTTGCAGGTTACCAGTTGCAAGACCTCGAGCCGTGTGTGAAGTGGATGGTTCCCTTTGCTATGTCCATTAGGGAAGTGGGCAGCTCGGAACTGAAGAAGTTCAAAGGAATAGCAGCAGATGACCTGCACAACATCCAGACACATGCTGCTTTTCTGGAGTGGCTGGTAAGCTCCCACAGAAATATTTTCACAGATACATACTAATAGTTGCAGACCTACAAATCTTCAGACCAGTCATTGCTAAAACCCACCATTGGATTATCTGCTTTTAGACGGCCCACTTACTTGGGTTTTACCTTTCTCATTTTCAGGAGAAAGCGTATGCTTACGAGGCTATGGGTTTGGATCAGAACCAGCGGTCTCCAGTGCCTTTGAGTGTTCTTACCCCACCTCCAAGCAGTGAGAAGACGGGGGTTTCTGAATCCTGAGTCATCAAGGATCTTGAGTTGATGAATGAGGAAGATAAATTCACTGAGCAACGTTCCTGGAGAGATGTAATGATTTCAGGCATTACTGAAAAACTCATTTTAATGTCTGCTTGAGCATGGGCACAGGTTTGTGTGTGAAGTTAAAAAGGCCCTTTTTAGTCTCAAGTGGAATTTTTAAAATCGGCATTTTAATGGACGTGGTACCAGGTTAACCACCTGACAAATATTTAGAGCTACACTTCTTGCTCTGATTGCTGCTAGAGAAGGTGGGACTTGGACCGTTCGGTGATTTTGACAGACTTTTTTTGCATGGCCCATACTGTTTTTCACTGCTTGATTGGGTCCATTGGGACCAAATGTGCCATTCAGGGGACCAGAGGAAAAACCAGCTTGATAAGCAAAATGCATTGAAATTGTAAGGTATTATGCCTCTTATTTGTAATTTTTCAGAGTATCGGTTTACCAAATTTTTTTTAACAATGAAATGCTGCTACCTTGTATATCACTTTTAAATAAAGGTGCTGTCTCAGACAGTTTTATATTGTGAACTCTTTGAATTTGATTTGTTCATTGTGACACTCCTGTATTTCTCATCTTCTAGACTTTATGACTTCAATGCCAAAATGTTTTAAATTTATTGCAAATATGGGAATGGAGAAGGTCAGGGTTTTGCACTGCATGAATACGGTTATCTTCATTACACAGTGAAGGCACTGCACTCTCTCTCTCGCCTCCCCAGCTCACTGGGGCTGGTAGCTGAAGATTGATAAGGAAGGGGAAGGTTTCATGTACTGGCCTCCCACTGATAATGCTCTTGCACTTTCTAACAATGGCATGGTAGTCTTGTCATCTTGAATGTAGAGTACTCTGCATTCCCTTCAGCCCTTTTATTTTCCTTGGTCAGTGTTGTCATCCTGAAGCCCTCTTGAGACAGCTTTTCAGTGGATTCCCACTAGTGTTGGCTTTTTTTTTTATATAACTGGATATGTACAAAACATGAGCTTCTGTGGAAGGGGCAGGTACCTCTACCAGAGTATTTTAATTTCTGGTTTTAAGAGAAAATAGTTCTGATGTAGAAAGTGGCATCACTACAGACCAAGAAAAATATTTGATTTTTTTTTTTATTTTAAAGCAGAGGTTGTATGGGGAGCTATGCCAAAGTTTGGGCTGCAATAAATGAAGTTCGAGCTATTCTGAAAAAGCAAAAGTAGAGCCTTCCTCAGCTCCCTAGCCTAACTGGATAATTTACTTTCTTTCATACTTTGAAAGGGAATTAACCTTTGCCTGTTCCACAACTAAAGTGGCCCTGTACATTTCATAAAGTCTTTATTTCAAGCTTCTTGAAGATGCACAAAGATATCTAGATAATTAAAGTATATTTCCTTAATGAAAATCTAATTTGATATAAAAATACAGGGAAGTACAAAAAAGCTTTAAAATATGACCTGTGAGGGGAATTAAAATGGTGTATTTTCTCCTCTATAATGGCTGTCTATAACACAGTGCCCTCTGGATGCTGTAGGTTCTCGGATAGCACAAACATTACAGTGATCCACTAGATGTCACCAGTTGCGTGGCTTAAAGATGTGCATATTTATAAGGCTCCCGGCATGCAAGTAAGTATGATTTCCTTAACAGATGCTCCTGAGACAAGGGTAATTCATTACATTAAACTTTGGCTAACACAGCCGTTTCATAATTTGGCTAGCTCCTACATTTTGTCGCTGAAATTCTGCTGTTTACAAGCTGCCATCAGCCGTCATCTAAGGTGTTTTTCAAATGAATATTTTAATTGATTTCTTCCATTTCTCAATATTTCAAATACTGCATAGCCTTGTAAGGAATAAAGGAAGTTTGAGGATTTTAAGGTTTTTCATTTTGCAATATTCCAAAAATTCATGACAGAGCTACTTAGATGGTGAAGGTTTCATGATTACAATATGATGAGCAGTTATTGTAAAATCGCATATTTAATTACAATTAATTTTTCTGTATGTGTCAAGAGTACCACAATACCTGAAAATAATGTGAGTGATAACCAAACTTTTAAAGTAAATCATATATTTATATACCGGAATATTACAGTGCTTAATGTTGTTGCTGATAATATATATTATGGGTTTAAAGTCTTTCCACATCACTCTATTTAATTCAATGCTGAAATTATGCAGCACAATGTCTTTTAAGCAGCCTATTCGCCTATCAGTGTGAGGAGGCTCCCCCGTCAGCCCTGCTCCTGGAGCTGTGAGGCCCCAGTCAGGCAGCAGCAGCATGACAGCTGTTGTGTGTTCAATAGCTCCTTTGTTCTCTGCGCAGACTGTGCTGGCAGCAGCAGGTGCCCATTGGGCTGGAGCACAACCAGCCACCATTAGCTACACCTGATCAAATGAAGACCCAACAACTGCTATGCAAATCACCTGAATATGGCCAGACAAAAGAGTCAGCTACAAAATTCTGAAATAGCCATTTTATACTGTGGTGCGATTTCCTATCTTAATAGCTGTTAGTTGGTTTCAGTTTTTCCACATGATTATAAATCTGAAATATATTCAGGCTTTGACTATTAAAAAATGTGAATTGCAGCAAGAGTGCCTCGTTTCTCATTTTTTCTATTTGTTAAGAGCATAATTGAAGTCCATTTCGATCACTTGAATTATGGGTAGTTGCATATATTACTTATATACATGCTTATGTTCTAAAGTAACTTAAATATGTGCATTTTTAGTAATCTCAGTAACTGCTAAGGCAGCAGTGTGGTGTGTTCAGGGTTCTGTCCTTGCAACAGGAAAGTACTGGGCTCAAAGTTAATGTGTTGCACTGCTGTTATACCTTTGAATGAGTTATTTAATTCAGATTGCTACATCAGTGATTTAGCTGTATAAATGTAAGTTATTTGGATAAAAACACCTGCAAAATGCATTAATAAAAGTTGACAGCGATTGAGATACAGATTGCTCAAGAGCAATGTAGTTCTAATTTGATCAACATCTCAAGCCATGATTCTCATAGTGTTATGGTAAATATAATCTAGTGTTACATCAAAACTATAAAGGATTTTAGTTTCCTTTACTGATGTACATTAATACCAACTTGGACAGGGACAATAGTAACCACAATGTGAAATTAAACCTAACATGCAATATGCATTCCGTATTTCATTTTCAACTAATCAATAATCAAAAACTGATACCATAATTTCATTTTTGTTCTTCGATATGTGTTGCATGGCTCCTAAAAATATTAAAATGTTCCTCTGTGGAAGAAGCTCCTACATTTTATGTATCTAGACTGACTCTTTTGTTCTTAAGTGGGTGTTTTCTTCGATCTCCCAGCTGTGGTACAGGAGGGTTGGTGTGAAAGCCTCAAATTCCAACTAGTGAATTTCAACAAAATACAGTACAGGTAAATTTGCTTTGTCTTCGCTGATGTCTTCAAGAAGATATTTTGCTCTGAAAAATACAACAAATGCATATTTGATGACAATAGCAGTGTATAATGTGGCTTAGTACAAAATAAAAATATACTGACATGAAGATGCAATGAAAAATTGTATTTCAGAATTTTAGTTAGACATCTAGATAAAGTTTTTTTTCCAGATATTAACATTTTCCCTTACTGTGGGACACCCACATTCTACCAATTTCATCCTTTCAACATCTTTTAACTAACTTCCATAAAACTGTTTAAACTAAAGCAATCAAACAATAATTATTGAAACAATAACCCCAAAATAAATAAAAGAGCTATATACCAAGTGTTGAATTGTTGATAAAGTAAGAAATTGTTGGATTAGAAACCATTTTATACAAAAATCTAAATGAAACTTTCCCTACACTTAATTCTAAACCCACAATTAATTATGGGTATGACATTTTTATTCTGGGAGATTAAATCATGCTGGTGATTATATTAAAGTGATTAATCCCATCAGCACATAAACTGTTATCACCTTGTATGCAATCTAAATTTCTGGAATGCATGCCTATTATCAGTTGTATTTACACGTAATAATACTATACAAATGCATCAGCAGAAGCCTGGTTGCATTGTGCGCTAAACACATCAACTACAATTTTAAATATACTGTACATACATATGGGTTTTGGTTTTTAGAAAACCATTGCATTTGCTGTAATACCTTACATATGTTAATCAGAACGCCAATTTTCACTTTTTGTAAAAACACAATTACTCTGAATAAGTTTGTAATGGTGTGCTAACCACAAATATTCTGCGAAAGCAAAACAACCGAGTCTTTCAGAAGTCGGTGCTTGTTAAATGCCCCAGAGTTCACCCCAAACACATGGCTACTGGCAGCGTGACATTGTTTACACACGTGACCACGCAGAACACACCCCTGTCCGATTCCACGCCCCGAGAAGGCAGCACCAAGGCGGTGCTAATGATAGGATCACTCCCTTTATACAGCTCAAAATTCAGAAATACGTGCAACTCAGTAGCGTTTAATCCGGTGACAAAAAAACAAACGCTTTAACAAGCAAGGCGTTTGAATTCTAAGGCATTTTTATCCAAAACAGTAATAATGCATTCCTAAATCAGTGGTTTAAAACTTATCTTTACAAATGATTTAACAATACTTGAAATTAAAGTTTAAAATTGATGCTAAGGCTTATTTTAAGCTATTGCACTGTAGAATCATGCGAAAATATGCATTGATAGCACACAGTATATGAGAGATGCTATTGTGCATATAAACTTGAAGTGCCAAGAATGCAATCATCCATTTTAAATATACAGCAAAAAGCTAGTACTTAAATATCTCACAAATCTCTCACGCTGATATAAAATCATCAAACGTTGTTGCATTCAGGAACAAACTACCCAGTCATGTTGTTGAAGATGACACCCTAAAGTGTTGGAAGAAACGACTTTGTTGAAATCTTCTCTTGAATGACAAAACAAACCAGCCAAATGGCCAGAAAGACCTCCTCACGCTTGTAACTTTTTCTTCTGTTATAAGGTACGTTATGTTCATGTTAAAAGTTGAAATAAAGGAATGAGGCGACAATGACCTTACTCAACGTTTTCTGGCCGCCTATACTTCGCTGCCCCAAAGATTGTTCCTGCTGTTCTGGAACATTTACCTTGAAATTGCTGTCGTACTTGGTCGGGTATTTTTTTATTGGTTACTACAGCTCTACAACACAGGAAATACACCGGAACAAAGTCCACAGGTCGCTTTACTTCATACAGCGCAAGATACTGGGGTTTTATTCTTCTTCTTAGTGGTTCTTTTCACCTTAAGTTTTTATAATAAGCTGACGCTATCAATTGAATGTTTTTAAAGTATATAATTTGTAAACTTTTTAAAAAAAGTAAATATATGTGTACGATTAAGGGGTAGTTAGTTGAATCAAATCATGCATACACTTTGTGGGCTTAACTTCCGCTAAGATACTATCGCTGTATCCTTGTGCAATGCACTTCACCCAAATTCCTAAACTAAAATCCCTAGTTGTATAAAGGGATGTAAATGCTTTGGAGAAAAGTGTCAGCCAGAAAAAATAGTAATTATCACCTATGTTTATCCATGTAAAACGAAGAGCCATTAAAATCACAAATTCTCCTCAAAACATGACAAAGTGCCATCTTCAAACCTCCCCCTTTCATTTGACATGTGTACGGGTGCAGAATTAAAATTCAGCGTTGTACTGGATTTTAAATGGGTGATTATCTGTAGAGTATTCCATGGCACAACAATAATTCGCATGTCACAAATATATACAGAGAAATTATCCAAAGATTCATATTGGAAGAAGGCAAGCTATCTACCTTGGTCGACACACCCTGGTGTTGTTGTGATTCTTTGAACTATTAGTATTAATTTATTTGACTGACACTTTTATCCAAAGCAACTTACATTTGTACCCATTAATACAGCACTGAAACAACACGAGTGAAGTATCTTAAGCAAGTGTTCCAAACCAGGATTTAAACTCCCAGCTGTCCACTTATGAGCCCATTCCTACACTACACACAGCTGCCTGAAACTATCAATACTAAACACTAGATCATATGGGGTTACATACTGTATGAATGTCACACTATTCAAATTTAGCGGCCAAAGAGAGACTTTAAAACTGACTCCTCCTTTGCAAGTGCTAATTAAGCATTTGTTCACTTACTGTTTTTACCTAAATTAACTTCAAAAACTCTTCTCTGGCCAATCTGTCAGGTAGTAATTTAATAATATAGATTAAGTACTGCAGTTCTGAATGTCGAACCGCTAAGAAACACATAATGTGACACTCGTATGCATCTTGAATGCTTGAGGTTCGAATTATTGCTTTTACACAGCTGGAATGGGAGACTGTGTGGCTTCCTGAAACAATTCAACAAAATGTTTAGTTTTGGCCAAATGTTCAAAAGTAATTGTGTGCTGCAATATTCAGCAGAAGACTCCTGGTGTTGTGATGCAGTTGGCAGTGCCTGCTGCACAGAGAGATGAAAGCCATGCAAGGAACTTCCTGAAATCCTTATCATTTCCTTCCTATTAGGCGCACACTTTTAGCAGATTGTCTGTGTTTTGTCTTTTAATTTGTCTCGCATCTCTGCAGCTGAATAATTTCTTGTTCCCGCTCCAATTCATGTCCATCTGCATTATTTTAATGGGTTTAGATAAGTGAGGCCGGGTCAGGGATTAAACTCGAAGTTGGTTCTGTGCCGTTTCCCTAGGGTGGAGTTATCCCCTATTGATAGGATATTTACACATTCATTGGAGTTTTTCTCCATTTGCCTATCAGAATATTACTTTACACAGCTGTGCATGGGCTATGTGACAAGCCTTAACCTTGGCATACCAGTGTTTTTTTAGATCATGTATCTGATAACCACAGTTTGCAGCACATGCCAGTTTAACACTCACATATCACAACACTTGCCAACACTGCACTCAGAGTTCCCAGTCATTAAATTATATTGTTCGTTTTTTGTGTTTACTCCTAATGCTGTGCTACGTTTTAAAAATAATACCCATTCATTTAATTATTCAATAATCCTGGTAAGAGGATATGGTAGCTTTGCAAACCGATGGTTCTTTATTTTTTCTAATTCCCCTCTTGCATCCAACTGGTAAATCATTTGCATAGCATAATTCTCTTGCATCTCTATAGCTATCAGTCATGTTCCACAGTTCCCTATGACAGCCACAGCTGTTGAGCAACCTAAAGATACTGGAGTGCTAAGCAGTGGCTCTGGAAAAAGGCAAACCCAAAATATTTGAAATGGTGTTATGCCAGCGGCACAGTGCATCACTGGCCTGAAAATAACTACCTTGTATATCCAGTGATTGCCAGTCCATTAAGAAATGGAAAATGCAATTCTGCAAATCATACAGCTTTTACATTTGTGTAGCTTTGGACGTATTTTTGCCTTGAACATAAAATCAAGGAAATGTCATACCCTTAGGGCAGGATTGGAAAATGCAACGGGTTTTGACTGATATAATAGAAAACAATATATGTTAAATCAAACAATGTTAAATAAACAAAACAGCCTACTGTGGATGATTATATGGGTGTTGACCTGTTTGTTTATCGTGTCATCTCGGAAATTATAGTTGAAGTAAAATATGAAAGCTCTAGGTTTATTCTCTCGACGGACGTACACTAATCGCTTTTTTTCCCCTTCACGCACGACATAAACGCACAAATGACATGCCTATTCGTTCTGCACATTATAACTACTGAATAATACGCTGCCTTGATTATGGTTACAATAATTCGCATGTGACCATACATACAGGGAAATTAGCCAATGATTCATATAGCAACGAGGTAAGCGATCTGCTCGGTTCTACGCACCCCAGCTTTGTTGTGATTCGGAGCCTTTACCCAGAGTACACCAGTAGGAACATGGCGCAGGCTGAAAGGCGTTGCTGAGCTTCTGGGGGAATAACAGATCAGTTGCAATTTCTGAAAAACGGTGAAACAGTAAAATGCGAGTGTGAAATGGTTTCACTCCCGAAGTCTTGGATAACAACCGCTGCTCCATTGATGATTAAAAGGAGACCAGAGGGCCTGAGAAATTCCTGCAATTGTATTCATAAACATTTCTTTAGGACTCACAACCCTTGAGAGTTGCATTTGAGATTCTTAAAAACTCACGCACATTTATATAAAAAAAACCCCATGGGAAGATGGCTGACAAAAATAAAAGGGAAAACGTCCTCCCGACAGAAGTATCCAGACTTCGAGAAGAACATGAAAAGGTAAAACAAGCGAAAACACCAAACGGAATACCCGTGGGTTTTAAAATGGGATGCATCCACGCGGTCCTGTTTGACAATGTGACCTCTGTCCTGTTTTATGGTTACGTGTATTTTTAAAAGCTTACATTGCAGTAATTGTGTGTCATGCAAATAATGTTCTGAATGGGGTATTCTATGTGCCCTTTGAAAATTTATGGGGAAAATGGTAAGTGAAAGTTTGCAGTGTTCTCGAAACTTCCTTATCACGTGTTGCATCTTGTTTACGTATATCACTGCGTGTGTCCTCCTGCCCCTTCTCTCTTTAAGTATAGATTCAAAAATTAAACACACAGGTATTTTAATAAGAAACTAGGCTGGTCTGAATAGCAGACGAACTCGGGAATCGTGTAGTGAAATCACGTGGGAAATGGAAGCGATTTCTGAAGGGTTATTGAGGTGCTGTTGTAGATAAAAAAAAATCACGGAGATTCAGCTGAAAGGAAGTTAGGCCTAACTGCGCAAAAATCATCGTAGAAACTACATTTCATTAAAAAGTATTCTATAAAATGCAGTCGCCTTTGTTTGTACTCGCTAGCCGTTTGTTTCTGCACCGTTAGTTCCTCGTACCCAATGCTTAAAAATCTGTTTTTTGTAGCATAGGAGAAATGTAAATTTAGCGGAAGTTCAGTATTATCACCGTGCAGTGTCCTCTCGAATAACATCAATCTAACTTAATGCATTGCATCAGGGTGTCATGTTTTAAAGTCTTCAGTATCATGAATTCGTAATTACAGTAGTACAACTCCCCCCTCGTCCAACCCCTTTTCTGACGGTGGTCGGTGATGAACAGTGTCCCATTTAAAACAGATTTTCACCCTGAAGCCTCCAGTTTTTAAAAGATGTGAATCAGTTACCATCCCAGCAAGTCACTAACAAATCTTGTAACAACTTCCAAACTTTCAGGAGTACAAATTGTCACTGAATTGGACACTGCGGCTGCTATGTGAAGACAGGATTATGAAGCACTAGAGAACTGTGCACTGATCTGACTGTTAATCCTGGAGGGCTAGTTCTACATTGTATCATCTTGTTTATGTTTTCCGGCTACTGTAATTCGCACATGGGAGACATTACTACTTGTAAACACGCAGTTCCAGTGTGGCTGTAGTGCATGCATTTCAATATTTTATTAGTTTAAGATTTTCTGTAAAACGCAATAATTACCCTAATGCGGCTTTACCTAATAAATCTGTTATGTTGGTTAAGTTATGTGACAACAGAAGACTATGCAACTGCTTCCTTTTTTGTGACCTATTATAATAAAAACGAATCCTGCTTAGTACCACTTATATACTGTCCATGAGGAATTGTCTCCCTCTGTGGCTTATTGTAAGCAATTGCATGTGAAACAGTGTCCAATTGAGAGCCAGTGTGTGCTGTCTCTACTCCTTTACTGTGCTGTAGTTCCTAAGGCCTTTTGCCTTAACTGCTTAGCACTTCACTACAAGTTGTGGCTTAGCAAGCTTTATGTGTAAATGGCACCATAATGGTCTTTTATATATTTCTTGATTAATTGAATTCTGGTTTTTGAAAATAAAATCCTAGATTGATGCAGATGAACACTTAATATTGTACTGTTGACAAGGGCCTAAAAAGGTTTCATACCAGTTAGATGGATTATTTTAAATGACTAGGATTCTCTGTCAATCCGCCACTTAACACCAGGCAAGTAAGCAAGCTATGAAATGATTTTAGTCCAGATGTTTCTTTTACCTTCAAATCCAGACTCAAAACCTTCTTCTTTAGAAGAGCCTTTACTTAACTGGTTCCATTCTTCACCCTTCTGCTTTTCTTAGTACCACCATCCACAGTCTCCACTGTATATTGTAATTGTGTTTTATCTTGTGTATTCTTTTTATTTATTGTTGTTCTCATTCTGTAAAGTGCTTTGAGAAGTCACCTTTAAAGGTGCTATATAAAATAGTGTATTATTATTATTTTATAGATATGTTCTTTTGTACCTTCACAATGCAAAATTTCTGCTTTTACTGTGTGTTTTGAATATGTGATGTGAATGTTTGCACAACTGAACACTGCTTTTCAGTAACATTCAACATTAGGATTAAGCTATGCAGAATTCAAGCATTATCTGCGAAAGATGAAATTGGGGAAAAAAAAAGTTTAATGTCAAACATTATCCAGTTAGATCTTTTTAATTTGTTTTAAAATGATTCATTTATATAGACAATAGAGAGAACCAATTTACTTTTTTCTAATAATTTTAAGTCTTCAGTGGTAATAATTAGAAAATGTTTTTTTCTAATGTATTTTGATCTAAATCTGCCTCGATAGAGTAGTATTTTGCTTTAATGATCTTACACTGCAGTTTTACATTGAGTTTTATTTCTTTTTCTGAAGAATGCAACCCTGACCCTAAGTATTTTTTTTTATCTTAGAGCTTTCACATTTTCTTATTAGTAAGTGCTTAAAGTTTATTCCAGTATTCATTTGAACAGGATGAACTATCAAGATTCTTCGGTTTATAGTGGAAGCTGATAGTCTAGTGAAAAATAACTTTGTACATACTACCCTCTTGTGGTTTAACACATTAATTACAGGACTGTAGAATTACGTTTGGCAATAGAGCCAGAGGTCCTCCTAAGCACATTGTAACTGCACAAAATTCAAGGTAAATGAAAGTGGTCTGATATTATGTCTTATTTACAGTTTTCATAATTCAGATTTAAAGAGTACACCCTAAAATAACCAGACTTTAAATAATTTTGGTTCATGCCTGTTTTCCTTCTAAAAATAATTTAAATATGCAATTGTTAATGCTGAAAGATGTAAATTCGTTGTATTTGTTGCAAGAAAGAAGTGTACTCATTGTAAAACTGAGTGTATAAGGTTCCTAGGTTAGTTTCTTAGAATTATTGTTTTCTTCCAGAAGTCTTTACCTATGCAAAATTAAAAAAAGGTCTGATTGTCTTAAACTGGATTTGTTTAAAAATGTATTTCTATGTTGAATATAAATGTATAAAATTATGTTGAAAAAAGATATACCCATGAAAGGTGTTCTTTGTGAAATATATATAGAGACTCGCACATACATAATGCAGTTTATTGGACACAGTTGTCCCTAATATTGAAGTCTTTTGTTTCTAGGTTTGAATTTGGTTTAGGTTTTAAGTTTCTATTGTTAACACCAATAGAAAATGGGCACAAAACTGATCTTTTGAACATCTGAGCTCCCATGTTTGCTTCAAAATTATTATTTTTAGTCGTGGTACTAAACTGTATTTTAAAAAATGTTTGAAAAGATTTGCTCAAAGCTCTTTGAAACTACCTCAAGATGAAGAAAATGCGTAATATTCCTTTAAGGTTTGTTTTCTAAGAAGTGCTTGCCAATGCTGGGGCCATTTCCGTTCAGTTTGTTTCGCATAACCCCCACCTCCTTCTATTGTAATTCCTTTAATTAAAGTGATTTTATTCACAGGCACACAGCTGGCATCGGGTACTTTCCATTAGGCATCAGAGTGGCCGCCTCATTGGTAGGAGGACCCGCTCTGGGGCTGCTTCCAAGGGAGTACAATACTATTTTCATATCCCCTCTGAGTTTGTTGTGTGTTTTGAATTTATTAACCATTGATTTTAATGTATGCTTCTCGACAGTGACAACTCAGTGCATTAATTAATGCCTCTGTCCTGTTTAACAAAGTGGTATTTAGACACAGTACTTGCAGATCTTTTGTTGACCTCCAGTGGAAAGCACTGTCCAGCTTGTGAAACATACAGGCTGTGGTATTTAGTGGATGAATGGAACTGGGTTCCATCTTAAGAATGACAAAAAGTAATGTGTATATGTATTTAAACTCCTTAATACTATATAAATAGTATGGTCTATGGTTCTGTATGGTGAACGTCATTTTTTTAAGTACCAAGTTAAATATTTCATTGTCTGATCTTTTTTTTATTTTTCTTGGGTGCATACTTTAAAAAAAAAAGAAGCTGTGTAAGGCTGATTTATTTTTGTAGCTTTGTAAAACAATCTTAAGTGATTTTATTTCTAGTGAAATTTCTTTCAAATGTATCTGTGATATTCTCTAAAGAGCATGCTGTGTTTGAGAGTGTCAAGTTAAATGTATTTTATTTCATATTTTTTGTACAGTTTTCGAATATTAAAATAAAAAGTGTATGTCTTAAAAGCAAGAGGTCATTCAACTGGTAGCTGTGATGTGCATGACGGATTGTGCTTTAAGAGGATTTTTTAAAAGTATAATTTACTGTATAGTTTCTGCCATTCACTGCATACTGTATTGTTTGTGAATATTAGGTCTCAAACACAGCATCTATTACCAAACTGCACTTGATAGAATTATAGATATCCATCATTTCCAGATGGATTCTGTTTACCTATTTCAGGATGAAGACTATGTGTAGTTCAGTGAATGAGACTTGCTCTAGATGGACATTTATGGACCCCATGCATTTTAGAATGTTCTATAAAATTTACCTTTGATTACTGTGTGTCCTGGATTCCATTCAGTAAATTTCAGCGAGACAGATTAAATCACGTATTGAACATACGGTTATGAAATCTGTATGGTTTAGGATTTGGCTGTATTTATATAGAATCCTTTTTATTGTTATTAAAAAAAAACAAAATCCATTATTCTTCTTTAAAATGGCTGTCTGGTCTGTGGTACAAAAGATAAAAGCTTGCACCTAATCCTTATTGACATAAGAGATGCATAAAGACAGCTATTCTTAAGACTCACCACCTTGCCCCACAAATGCACCTCATCCTTATTCTAATAGTGTTTCTTAAACCTAAAGATTTCCTGACAGATTGCTTTCATGGGATTGATTAGTGCATGTTGTTAGTAAGCTAACTTTATAATGTGAGTGGATTGGCGACTCACGTGATTGGAACCATCCTAAAATTAAAAAGCGAATACCATGGTGATTACCTTGTGACTTTTTGTTTGCACTGCATACAGATTTAAACAAAGTGTTAACTTGCTGACACTGCAACGATAAATGTGGAACCTTGTGTTCTGTTACTGCAACATCTGAAGTCTTGAAACTTATTCCAGGTGCATTAGATAGGTTTTATATTACCATGGGCACATTACTTCTGAGAGAACCAATTTGTTGAATATCCTCTGATAAAACAGGTTTATAAAAGATAGCCTTTTCTCTCAACAAAACTGACTGACACAAGAACAATACAGAATAATACAGATGCGTCTAGTTGATAAACTTTTATGAGTCTTTTATAATGTAATATCAAAATCATAATATATTATAATTATAAATATATATTATAATATTAAATACTTTTATAATGTGATATAATATATGTAAGTAAACCCAGAAAAAGCAGATCAATTAGGAATGTAGGTTATTGTAAGGGATTATGGGTGTTTTGACCTGTTTTTGTAAGGTCATCGTTATTGTGTGAAAAATGTATGCATGCTTCTATGTAATGCTTTATTTAAATTATTTAAATTTGTTTTCATATGATCTTCTTCAACCAGGTATTTCTAATACTGTAGCTCAAAAGCATTTTACACATTGTTCCAAAATTATTTCGGCATTTTTTGCCTTTCCTTCCGTAAGTAGTTCATGTAACAATCTTGATTGAAGTAGCACTCTTTGGCACAGAATTTAAAAAAGGCATTGCAAAAAAAAAAAAGCTATTAGTCACAAAACGTGACACAAAAGGTGAAACTCTAAAGACCTTATTTGTGGATTTTGCCTTGTTTATTCAATGATTGCACTCTAAAATACTGTTGATAGGCTATTTAGATATATGAAGCTGTATACTTTCTAATTGTTCTAAATGAAAATGTTCTCAATGTCTGTTCTCAATGTGATATTTAGTGGACTTGTCAGTAACGGTGTACGTTTAACTGTATACTTTTGTTGTGGTTGAAATACAGTACTTTACAGGTGCAGCTGGAATTAAACGGTGCCATATACCTTGAAAAGAAGGAAAACAATTCATCGATCAATTCTGATCATACGACCTTCTTTACCAATGGGATTGCTCGTTTTCTTAATCATGTCTTTCATGCTGGGCTAACTAAGTTGCCATGGCATCCCTGCATTGATGATGGCACTTCAACCCTTTTTAAATGACTTTTTCTAATGATACTTATCAGGTTCTCTCATTTTGTTAAAACAGAAGGCGGAAAGAGTCTGCCATGACTGCCATACATGTTCCACCATGATTTAAGGTTCCTTTTTTATTACCTTAACCAATTTCTAGATAGACGGGGAAAACCGCTTTACATTCAAAGAATTGATTCTAATTTGCATTCATGTTTTTTCCTGAGTATACTCGTAACATTTTGTCTCCTTTTTGTCATTTTAGTGCAGGGTGCAAGATTAAAACCAGTAATAAATAGCTGCAATTGATTTAACAAAAATCGTGCTGCATGTCAATGTTGAAACCAAAATTCATGACGTAGATTGTAAAGAATAAATGGTCTGTGCACTCTTGTGAACACAAAATTGTTTACATTTGTATTTTTGTTAATTACTCAATTGTTTAGAGGGGCATATTTTAATTTACAAAAGCTTCATTCTAATTTAATTATTAATTCAGCTGGCATTGAGTTAAAGAAATGTACCCATGTTTAAGGTTAATAGAAGACAGCAGAAAGCATGATGCAATCCTCAACTTCAGATGCTCTTATTTTTACAGCCTTTTGGAATAGAATTAACACGTCGAATGTAATAGAAGCTGTGTGAGTGGTTAAATTGCAGAACTTTTAATGGTGTTAACAATACAGAAGCTATTCTGATTGTACAGAAATGTTCTGGAGTATACTCTGGCAGATAGTGCTTTTATTTGTATTCTTAATCTTTTAAGTTACAGTTCTAATAATTTGTGATTGCTTTGATATTTGAGATTATAACATAAATTTCAATAGGCTATGTTATTGCTTGTATTAAATACTGTCTGATGTCTATAAATCACATAACTTATGTAGTCAACTTCTAAATGGTAGTGCAATTTGTTAAGCTTACGGTATTTTTTAATTTGTTGTTCGAGTAAAATATCCATTGTCTTTATAGGGATGCTGTTTGACTATTTAAGAAAAAATATTTGTTTTGCACAACAAGGAACAGATCTGTAGTGGATGTTGTGTATCACTATTGAGAAATGCCTCATTTATTAATTAGTTCAAGTTTTTTTTAGCTTTAGTGTATTTCCTATTAGAAATGCTGGAGGAGATATTCTTTTTATCACTAACATCCTCCAAAGTTAAACCTGCTTCCACCTCAACTTAATTAGTTTTGTGTAATTGCACTTTTTACAGTGAATAGAGCGGGTGTGTTAAATTGTACATGACTTTGAAAAGTTGACACGGACACACAATTCTGTTTTGTTGAAATATGAATTGAAGCCCTTGGCACATTAGGGACTGGTATTGATTTGAAATCCATCCAGAAATGTGACACATAAAGCTATATGTTCAATTTGATCTGACACACTATTCCATTAATAAATAAAACACTTGTAAATTGAAGGTGGGCTAAAATGGGGAGTTTATTTGTGACTCTTCCTTTCACAGTATAGACATACATTTTATTTAAGATTTCCACACTTGTTGCTCACAGTAAACATCACAGGGCAGTCTGTGGTATGCATGTTTGTGCTAGAAAGGTTACCATTATGATGAGTTGGTGCAGAGAAACTAATAAGCCTACCTGTATATAAGCTTACTTTGTAGGTTTGTTTTCAGAAATCGTAGGCTATATTTTGACACAGCACTTGTAATCAATCTCCTTACTCTTCTTTACTGTGATATAGAATGTCTGAGAAGTATAATGACTTCTCTATTTCATTATCAGCTTTAACAAGAATGATGTGGTCCAGATGTGTTACATGATCAGAGTGTTTAAAAGATTTATAATCTTCGTTCTGTGATTGTGTATAATCGCATTCGGTGACTGTGATCAGGCCAGATACCACATGCTTAAGTCTCAAGGGTCATGTGTTAAAATGCTGCCATTTCAATAACTGGTTGCTCTCTATGTTGCAGTTTGATCGTTAACACAGTCTGTTGAGAAGCAAAGGATGTTCTAGTACGTAGATTACGGCTTATGTATGAATTCCATTGTTCAAGATATGTGCAGAATAGATGTCACATTGCTGTGGTGGGCTCCTCTGTTTGAAGTTCTGATTTTTTGCTTTGTTTGCTTATTGTAGTAAAGAATTAACCAGACCTTAACAGCCAGAGTTTTGGACTCTATGAATTCGTTTTGCAACTATACTACAATTAAGGTCTCATAACAAATCTCTATATGTTAAGAAATGTTTATACTGTCAGTATTAAATATAACCAAGTATACCAGATCCTGGACAATAGGGAATGTCATCAACTGCTTTTGTATTATGAAAAGCAATATAGTAGATATGGATTATGTTGTTGTCAGTGGTCCATTTTAAAAGGCTGCTCTTGTAAGAAAAAAAGGCCCTTTGAAATTATTCTCTAGAGATTTTGGGTTCTGTTAAGCCAAGAGCTGAAGATAGAACCCAGACTGTTATGCAAGCTGCTCTTCTATTGCACCTGTTTATTTTGCTTCCTGTAAAGTTACTGGGTCCACGTCCATTTTCAAGATCCGAAGAGATTAGATTCTTGATTTACCTGTCAATCTATCATGAAGCCTTGCACATAATTATAGACATTGTATATTAAATGTAGGAAGCTGTTAACCTTGATTTGGAGTTCTAAGTCTTTTTGCTACTAGATTATTTATATGATACATTAGATATGTACATGTATACATTAAGTATATGAAGAGTTCTGTATCTAACATGACACAAACATTTTAAAAAATAAATCTGTTAGTGTTTTTTTTTGTTTTAGTTGTCTGCATGTTTCAATTTCTGAAATTCAGCTCTTAAACACCATGGTTGGGAATTGTTCAGAAGAGTCACTGTTTTCTTATACATTGTCCCATACGCTTTGTTGTGACAGTTTCAAAAGGTGTTTGTATTTTTTTAATAACAGATGGTCAGTGGCTGCCAAGACCAAATTCGGCACTGGTGAGTGTGATGTATTTTGTTTGACCATCTGAGCATGAGAATGTTTTTTGAAATGATTTTGAGCTACTTTATATCAGTCTGCATCTTAAATCTTAAGAAGTTGATGTAGATGTTTTCTAATGTGATTGTGAATAAAAATTGCCTGGGTGATATAAGGTATAAAGTGGTAAAATTGAATTACACTAAAGAGCACTGCAAATTGTCTGTGTTCTTCTGCAAGAAATGTGACTGCTACAAGCCACTATTGCATTTATCTTTGCAGTACCTTCAAATGGATAACATCCATATTAACTTGCTGATCCCAGCACTTTAAATTGAAGGAAAATGTAGTAAATTAAAATGTAGTTTCAATGCTTGCATTGTCTGCATCTCTTCATAATTCGTGCAGTTTGTTCCTTCTCTGTTTCAGCGTATTTCAGTATCATTTTTAGGTAGGTTATGTAAATCGCTTTGTGTCATGGAGCACAGCTAAGACTGATCAAGCATGTTGGTTATTTTGTAACCCCCTGACTCAGTGTTCTCGTCTATCTTAAGGATACTGGAGGCAGTGTTTCCTAACCCTGGCCCTGGGGGACCTCTGTGTCTGCTGGTTTTCATTCCACCTGAGCTCCTAATTATTACTATTGCTAACTGATTTCTTTTTTCTGCTTGTTACCCAGTTGTCAGTTTATAAATATTCCATTTCATCAATCAGAACTTGCAGTCTCTGCTGAACGTGTTTGCTCTCTTATTTCTGTCTAAATATCTTTTAACAGGTGATCAATTTGTAATGAACAGTCCCTTATGGAAATAATATATACCAAAATTCAGAACTCCTTACTATTGTTTTTTTTTATTTTTCAAGAATGTAGAATCGGCAGTTATTTTTGGCTCCACCCCACCCAATTTGCACCATAGTTTGTTTCTCTCAACTCTCATCTGCTAACCCTGGCACCACACATAGGGGAGAATGAAGAAGTGTAGGCAGAGTCCTCTGACCTGCCTGCCTTTGAGACATATTTCTTTTAAAGTGTCACGAGAAACGTATCCCTGTACTTGGAGGTTTAGGGAGAAGAGAGGTCAAGGGCACTGCAAGTGCTCAGAAAGTAGGGGTCACTGTGTCTCCAAAACCCAAGAGAGCCCTGTTCTAATTCCACTCTACCCTTAGAGGGTGCCCAGCCAGTTATGTGCTACTGCTGGGAAATCCGAGTCACAGAGCATGTACCCACGATTGCAGAGCTCAACCTGTACACAGGGAGCACCTTTACTGGTTAAATCACTAGGTTGGCCCTGTTTTTCCTCTTTCGAACAATGTGGTTAAAACTGGGATAACTTGTCTGTATCATTGTGTTTCTTTATCTATCCATCTATTCTCTAAACTGCTTTATCCAGTACAGTCATTGGATATAGGCAGGATACCACCTTGCCAAAAAAACAGTCCATCACATATACACACACTTATATCAGGGCTAATCTTACAGAAGCCAGTTAACCTACAGGTATGTCTATGTGCTGTGGGAGAAATCCAGAGCACCTGAAAGAACACATGTAGAACAGACAAACTATACGCAGATAGCACCGTAGAAATTGGCCCCAGGGCCCCAGTGCTATTAGGCAGCAGTGCTAACCACTGTTACTCTGTGCCACTCTGATAGTCTTTCTTTAACTCATAAAGTGGTCACAAATGCATATTCCGTGTCATGAAACTAAGTGTAAGAATTTGCCATTACTTAAATAATCATTACTTTAAAATTCACTAGCCTTTAATTAAGAACTTGGTTAGAATAAAAACAGAGGACATGGTAGTCCCCCAGGATCAGAGTAAGGAACCATTGGTTGGATCAGGGGTTGGGTTTATGTCAGAAACTTGTTTTTAATAGGTGATCTTGCCAATGTGGTTTTTCAGAGTTCTATTTTATTCCATTTAATTTAATTTAATTGCCATACATATACATCACTGTACAAGTAATGAGTAGCACCTGTTTTCTAGGTTTCTCTTGGCTTCACTCATTACTGTTTTATAGAAATATAAAGGAAACAAAGGAACAAAAAGCTCAGTGGACATAATTAAAAACTTTTGGTTATTTATATTTGCTTAATAAATAAAAGCTTTAGAGACTCCTTGCTAGTTCTGATGTACCCTTAGCCTTTGGCAAAATAGTTTTGAAGTGGGAAGAAAAGTGTTATGCTTAGACGTTTTACTTTTCACTTTAAAGTAAACCGTTTTGCTTAAACACTTTTGTCAACTTTTTATTTAACAGGAATAAGGTAGAGTGTGACTATGAGGCTCTTCAGGAAAGGCTCAGTTCGTTGCCTGACAAACTGTCGTATGATATTATGGTAAGTCAGCACCAGTACATGATTTTGCTTCATTTTTTTTCAGACGTTTAATTGCCCATTTTGCTTGAATTTTTGGAAATAATCTGACTATTTTCTTTAACACCTCCTTTTCTGAGTGTTGCATCTTATTCGTTATCGTGAACAAGTAAAGGTTTATTCCATGCTGAAAAGCATAGAATAAACCTTTACTTGTTTCTGTGCAGCCTTAGCGTGCTAACACGGGTACCTACATGAACTACTTATTAGTTATCATTTCTGTTTACTAGCGAAATTTTCTGTGTGTTCATCACTAGTCCCCAAAAAATAAAACTTTTTGTGCTCTAACTGTAAAAACATTTAATCTGTTTTTAAATTAATCTTTAACAATGCCGCTGAAGATTAACGTATGCTGAGCATCAAAGAAAAATATATTACTCTATGTGTGTTTTTAAAAAATGCCTTTGGGTAATCAGTATGTTGGGACAACACCTCAGTTGAACTTGCCAGCCATGGAGCCAAGTCCTTTTTGATCTCTTTACTCCATATGTAGTGATAGTTAGTTGCCTGACTGCATGACACTACATTAATCAAGTTTCATGGACTCTGGGACTTTACTTGCAGCCCTTTCTATGGATTCATCCTGATATTACAATGTTCCAGCAGGACATTGCACATCCTCATGCTGCTTATGTAACAATGGCTTTGTTTTGGAATGAGAAAGTTGTAGTTGTGTCATTGATGTCCTACTTGCCAGACCTGAACCCCAAGTGCTATTTATGGGATTAATTGATACTACAACATGTGGCATCTATGGATCAGGGAGTGGTTAGCAGGTACATTGTCCAGGTTAAGATGGATATAGCACCGAATCCCACAAAACAGAATCTGGAACCTAGTGTAAATTGTATGTGCCAAATGTAGAACTTGTATTACCTCCACCAGTGGACACACAACTCTATTGGCACACTCCTAGACACCTTGTTGAAAAACAGTGTTAATCAGCATAATGCTTTTAACGATTTCATGTCTGTTTGATACAATTTCAGTGCCACTGCTACAAAAAACCTTTTTCCTACTAATAACATTCTGAATTTGTTCCTGTAGTAATTGTTTTTGATGCTTTGTATATATATAAAAAAAAAAGTTGTTGCCTTGGTGTCATGTCTGCACTGGATGAATACCTTTTTGGACTCAAAGTGAATAATGTTTGGACTAATTTAACATATCTTAAATTCTAATGTTTCCACATTTAAGCTTTGAAATGAAAAGACAAACTTTGAAGGTATTTGGGAAAAGTAAATGTGTAATATTGACATGGAATCTAGGATCTGTTGATTCCTAGTGTGCCTTTGGTTCTATTATGTATTGGTTTTGTAAATACTGGAGTATGTATTAAATTTAAAGTTAAATTGTGTTTTTAACAGTTTTGGAGTGTGTTTAACATTTAGAGCTCAAATTATTTCAGGGTGTTTGCATATTTGTTGTTCCTGACATCATTTTTGTGTGTGTGTGTCAGGTACCATTTGGCTCTCTTGCCTTCATGCCAGGAAAACTTGTGCATACAAATGAGGTCACAGTATTGCTGGGTGACAACTGGTTTGCAAAATGCTCAGCAAAGCAGGCCATTAACCTGGTGGAGCACAGGAAGAAACGTAAGTTATCTTTAATGCGAAAGCAAGCAATTTTTATGTTTTACATACTTTCTTTGTGCTAGTTTTACTCAAATGAAGTATCCAGACACACAGTCATTATATTTTGTTTCATTCATTTATGACTATGGCAATTAGTGAATGCTTTAAGTGCCCACTCCAGTTGATCGAAAAAGTTTAATTGCAAATTGTAACAGTTCTGATAAAAATAGTATTTAATAGAAAATGAGGGCCTCCCTGATGACAAAGTATTGTTGCAGTTAGTACTACTGCCTTAATGGTTCTTGGCTCCTGGGTTCATTTCCAAGCTGAGAATTCTTCTGTGTGAAGTTTCCTTGTACATGGGGGATTTCACCTGGTGCTCCGGTTTCTCTCCTTGTTCAAAGACTTGTGTGTGTAGATTAATTGTTCCAACGTGCATCCTTCGACAAATTGGCATTCTGTCCAGGGTGATGGCAGTTGTGTGTTCTTAGTCCTACCTTGCAGCCAATATGTCTGGAACAGACTACAACTCTCACCTGGATAAACAGCTTTCTAAAGATGGATGAGTGAGGGACTCCCTTTGAAACATATCAGTGAAGCCGGTGCAGCTGACGAGAAACTTCCTCTTTATTGTGTCTTAGTCTGAAAATAATATGTAGCTTGTTCGTCTTATACTGTTGACACTTGCACCTGTGGGAAGATAGTTGTGTGTGACTC